>NC_071392.1:131253317-133653317 GCF_022682495.2 Desmodus rotundus
ATCTGAATCATAGGGGTACCAGAAGGAGAAGAGGAAGAGCAAGAAATTGAAAACTTATTTGAACAAATAATGAAGGAAAACTTCCCCAATCTGGCAAGGGAAATAGACTTCCAGGAAGTTCAGGAAGGCCAGAGAGTCCCAAAAAACTTGGACCCAAGGAGGAACACACCAAGGCACATCATAATTACATTACCCAAGATTAAACAGAAGGAGGGAATCTTAAAAGCAGCAAGAGAAAGGAGAGAGTTACCTACAAAAGTGTTCCCAAAAGACTATCAGCTGATTTCTCAAAAGAAACCTTGCAGGCAAGATGGGGCTGGCAAGAAGTATTCAAAGTCATGAAAAGCAAGGACCTCCATCCAATATTAGTCTATCCAGCAAAGCTATCCTTTAGAATGGAAGGGCAGATAAACTGCTTCCCAGATAAAGTCAAGTTAAAAGTGTTCATCATCACCAAGCCCTTATTATGTGAAATGTTAAAGGGATTTATCTAAGAAAAAGAAGATAAAAAATATGAACAGTAAAATGACAACTAACTCATAGTCATTAACAAGCACACCTAAAACAAAAACAAAATGAAAAACAAGCAACTAGAACAGGAACAGAATCACAGAAATGGAGATCACATGGAGGGTTATCAGCATGACTACTATGACTTTATTACCATCTATCTCTCCCTTCATGTTCATCAAGATTTGCTTTATATATTTAGGTGCTTCGATGTTGGGTGTCCTTCTTTGTCTCTAATTATAGTCTTTGTTTTACTATCCTGTCAGACATAAGTATTGCTACCCCAGCTTTATTTTGGTTTCCATTTGCATGATATACCCTTTACCATCCCTTTTGTGTGTGTATCTTTTGTTGTGAAGTGCATCTCTTGTAGACGATGTACATGTGGGACTTGGTTTTTTATTCATTTAGCTATGCTGTGCCCTTTTGTTTTACTTGGGAGAGAGGGAAGAAGGGAGAGAGGGGAGAGAGAGAGAGAGAGAGAGAGAGAGAGAGAGAGAGAGAGAGAGAGAGAAAGAGAGAAAGAGAGAAAGAGAGAAAATGTGATGTGAGAGAAATGTCCATCAACTGCTTCCCATACATGCCCTGATAGGGACTGAACCCACAACCTAGGCATGTGCCCTGACCAGGAGTTGAACCCGTGACTTTTCTGTCTATGGGATAATGCTCCAATCAACTGAGCCTCACTAACCAGGGATACCCTCTGTCTTTTGATTATAGCATTTAATATATTTACATTTAAGGTGATTATTGATAGGTATGTATTTATTGCCATTTTACTCTTCTTTAAAAAAAATTTATTGTTATTCAATTACAGTTGTATGCCTTTTCTCCCCATCACTCCACCCCACCCCAGCCAACCCACCTCCCTCCCCCACCTCCACCCTCCCCCTTGATTTTGTCCATGTGTACTTTATAGTACTTCCTGTAATCCCCTCTCCTCACTGTCCCCTCCCCACTCCCCGCTGACCATTGATAGATTGTTCTTAACTTCAATGTGTCTGGTTATATTTTGTTTCGTTTTTTCTTCTATTGATTATGTTCCAGTTAAAGGTGAGATCATATGGTATTTGTCCCTCACCACCTGGCTTATTTCACTTAGCATAATGCTCTCCAGTTCCATCCATGCTGTCCCAAAGGGTATAAGCTCCTTCTTTCTCTCTGCTGCATAGAATTCCATTGTGTAAATATACCATAGTTTTTTGATCCACTCATTGGCTGAGGGGCACTTAGGTTGCTTCCAGTACTTGGCTATTGTAAATTGTGCTCCTATGAACATTGCGGTGCCTAGGTTCTTTTGGATTGGTGTTTCAGGGTTCTTAGTGTATAATCCCAGAAGTGGAATTGCTGGGTCAAAGGGTAGTTACATTTTTAGTTTTCTGAGGAAATTCCATACTGTTTTCCACAGTGGCCTCACCAGGCTGCATTCCCACCAACAGTGCACTAGGGTTCCCTTTTCTCTGCATCCTCTCCAACATTTGTTTGTTGATTTGTTTATGTTGGCCACTCTGACTGGTGTGAGATGATACCTCATTGTGGTTTCAATTTGCATCTCTCTGATGGCTAGTGATGCTGAGCATCTTTTCATATGTCTCTGGGCCCTCTGTATGTCTTCCTTGGAGAAGTGTCTGTTCAAGTCTTTTGCCCATTTTTTAATTGGGTTGTTTGTCTTCCTGGAGTGGAGTCATGTGAGTTCTTTATATATTTTGGAGATCAGGCACTTGTCTGAGGCATCATTGGCAAATATGTTTTCCATACTGTTGGTTCTCTTTACATTTTAATGCTGTTTTCTTTAGCCCTGCAGAAGCTTTTTATTCTGATGAGGTCCTATGTGTTTATTCTTTCCTTTATGTCCCTTGCTTTAGGGAACGTGTCTGTGAGGATGTTGCTGCGTGGAATGTCTGAGATTTTCCTGCCAATGTTTTCCTCTAGGACTTTTATGGCGTTATGACTTATATTTAAGTCTTTTATCTACCTTGAATTTATTTTTGTGTATGGCATAAGTTGGTGATCGAATTTCATTTTTTTGCATGTAGCTGTCCAGATCTCCCAACACCATTGGTTGAAGAGGCTATTTTTGCTCCATTTTATGCTCCTGCCTCCTTTGTCAAATATTAATTGACCATAAAGACTTGGGTTTATTTTTGGGCTCTCTGTTCTGTTCCATTGGTCTATGTGCCTGTTTTTAAGCCAGTACCAGGCTGTTTTGATTATAGTGGCCTTGTAATACAGTTTGATATCAGGTATTGTGATCCCTCCTGCTTTGTTCTTCTTTCTCAAAATTGCTGCAGCTACTCGGGGTTGTTTATGGTTCCATATGAATTTCTGAAATGTTTGTTCTATATCTGTGAAATATGTCATGGGTACTTTAATAAGGATTGCATTGAATCTGTAAATTGCTTTGGGTAGTATGGCCATTTTGGTGATGTTAATTCTTCCAACCCATAAGCATGGTACATGTTTCCATTTGTTTGTGTCTTCCTTAATTTCTTTCTTCAGTGTTGTATAGTTTTCTGAGTACAGGTCTTTGGCCTCCTTGGTTAGGTTTATTCCTAGGTACTTTATTTTTCTTGTTGCTATATCAAATGGGATTTTCTCCCTGATTTCTGTTTCTGCTGTTTCGTTGTTGGTATACAGGAATGCCTTTGATTTCTGAGTATTGACTTTGTCTCCAGCTATTTTGCCAAATTCATTTATTAGGTCGAGTAGTTTTTTGGTGGGGTCTATAGGATTTTCCATGTACACTATCATGTCATCTGCAAAGAGTGACAGTTTTATTTCCTCCTTTCTAATTTGGATGCCTTTTATTTCTTTTTCTTGTCTGATTGCTGTGGCTAGGACTTCCAATACTATGTTGAATAGGAGTGGTGAGAGAGGTCATCCTTGCCTTGTTCCTGATTTTAGTGGGAAAGGTTTAAGTTTTTGTTCATTGAGTATGATGTTGGCTGTAGGTCTCTCATATATGGCCTTTATTATGTTGAGGAATGCTCCCTCTATTCACACTTTGCTGAGTGTTTTTATCAGAAATGGGTGCTGTATCTTATCAAATGCTTTTTCCGCATCTATTGATATGATCATGTGATTTTTGTCTTTGCTGTTGTTGATGTGATGTATTATGTTTATTGATTTGCAAATATTATACCATCCTTGCTTCCCTGGTATGAATCCCACTTGGTCATGGTGTATGATCTTTTTAATGTATTGCCAGATGCGGTTTGCCAATATTTTGTTGAGAATTTTAGCATCTATGTTCATCAGCGATATTGGCCTGAAGTTTTCTTTCTTTGTTGTGTCTTTATCTGGTTTTGGGATTAGGATGATGGTGGCTTTATAAAAAGAGTTTGGGAGTCTTCCATCATTTTGGATTTTTTTGAATAGTCTGTGAAGGGTAGAGGTTAGCTCTTCCTTAGATGTTGGGGTCTTTAGTACTAACACCCTGTTCCTCACCTGCCCATGCTCTGAATAGGTTGAAGGTAGAACAAAGAGGAAGCCTGGGTGGTAAGGATGCTCCTTGATGGCAGAGGGAGCTGCCTTTGGGGTGTGTTCAGATGGGCTTTCTCAAGGCTCAGTGTCTAGTACTAGTCTCCGGGTATGGTCCGCAGAGATAGGCCAAGCCCCAGCCAGGTCATAGCTGTGCAGGCTAGCTCTGGAGATTGATAACACGGGCTTTTTATTGTCCCCATTTTTCTCATGGAGCATGGTTTTTGATGGGTGTTTTTTGTCCCCTCTCCCTTATTTGCCCATATACTACCACAGACAGTAGTGAGAGTGACAGTAGTATACTGCCCTGCCTGTGTAACTCACAATCACTCTCATGTGTGTGACTTCCCAGGATGACTGTCCTGTTATCATCCCAGATCAGACTGGGCACAAGAGGTAGGCAGGGCTTCTTGAGGGTGGTCACAGTAGGTCAAGCATTATTCAAAGGTATGGAGACATCAGCCTTTGCAAGGAAAAGAGGTACCTTGACTTGGGGTTGGGGCCTTGGACAGCTTTGCTGGAGACCAGGACTCAGCAGGTTTGGCTCCAGTGGGGAGCTTTCCTGAGAACGTGACACAAACTGTTTGACGTGTTTCTACCCCAGTTCTGCAGAGAAACCTGGGACTTATATTTGTAAGAACAACTTGATTATATCACCATCGGAGCCCAGATGTAGTTTTGTAGATGTTTTTGTCTTTTAAGATTATTTTAAACAAGTGTTTTTATTTTCCCTGGACAATATAGTTTTTCTTGGGGGTTTTACTTTTTGATCTGGACTGGAAAAAATGTTTCCATTTTAAGACCTCTTAAAACCTGTTTTTGGATTTATTGTTTGTACAAATGGAGGTTCAGATAATAGCTCTGTTCTTAACTGAAGAGAAACAGGAAAAGAAAATAAATTTCTTGCTTTGCAATGATAAACACGGTGAGGCATATGCTGAATATCCTGGCAACAGGAATTCAAGGTCAGAAATAATTCCTTTCCTCCCCAGTCTGCTTCCCTGAGGAGTGCAGTGGCTGAAATTTGCTACTAATTGTAGCCATAATTTTATCATGCAATTAAACACATGATTTCTTTCCCAGCTGATATCTTTTTAGCTCTCTGACGTGGATAAAACAAATGCTTTGTAGATTTGAATGGCCATTTTAACCTGATAGGAGATCATGGAAAGTCACCATTATTTGAGCACATTTGGTTTCCCAGTAGGAACTAGATTAATCTTGTCTATAAAAATAGAAAACAGCATAGGTGCTTTTAACAGTTTTCAATACTGCTGTCTGTGCTCCAAGGAAACCACGAGTTGGTGTGTCCATTTTGCTAAGGCCTTCCATGAGGTTAAGGATCATTTGAAGGAGTGATACTAGGTGGGGAAGAATCAGAGGTGGAAACTGTATGGTTGCGGTGGTGGCAACAGAGGCTCACAGATGTCACCTCACGCTGGACCTGGTGTTGGAGGGACTTGAGGACCTGAGAGCAGAGCCACTCTAGGTTTCAGGCTGGCTTGCTCTGGGCTGGTGTATCCATTCACTGATTTTCTCTTGCTGGGCCTCTCCCAGAGGGTTATTCATACCATAAAGGATGTTCCCCCTGAAATAAGGGCTATCTGCCTAGGAAAGTTTGGGAATTGCCAGAGTGAAGAAATTAAATAGGTTTTTCTACTTCATGGTGTCTTGAAAGCCTGCTGTATGCTGCTGTACATCATCATTCTAGAAGGGAGAGTTCAAACAAGTATGGTTTTCAGAAGTATATGACTGTGGCATTCTTTATTCAAGGAAGACCTGGTAGCACCATTTGGGAAGTGTTGCTCTGGTTGTGAAGCCTCTTGAGTGTGACTTTTCATAATAAGGGCAAACACTGATTTTTCACACACTATGTTCTAGCCACTGTAGCCAAGCACTTCCATGTACGGTCTCATTAGATTTTCACCATGGTGTAGGTCCTCTTGTTAGTATTCCTGTTATGTAGGCAAGAGACTGAGCCATTGGGAGGTTAACAAACTTGCTCAAGGCCCCAGAGCTGGCTAGGGGCTAGGTCTGTTCTGTCTTCCATCCTGAGTCCTGATTGCCCTTCAAGCTTTGGACCCTCTGTAGGCTCATCTGAGAAGCCTTTATGATTTTCTTCTCAACCCCAAAGTGGGAAGTCTGACCCTTTTCTGGCCTCAGGGCCAGAACCCCTCATGGTTCACGTGCAGTACTACATGATGTACCCATCCATCCTCCACACTAGACCACAGGGTTCATGAGTGTCTGTCTGTCTGTGCCTTTGAGTTGGGTCTTCAGTCTTTGGCACAGTTGCTGTGAGTGAAAAGCAGTGAGTGATTCTTAAATGTAGACTTGATCTTATATGCTGTCTTTGCTCTTTAATGGTGGGTGGGAGCAGAGTGTTCTTGGTTTCTGAGGATTCATACTAACTGTATTCTGTGGACCCAACTTTTCCTTTTTAAAAAAATCATATTTTATTGATTATGTTATTACAGTTGTCCAATTTTTCCTCATGGCCCCCTCCACCCAGCACCCCTCACTCCCTCAGGCAATCCTCACACCATTGCTCATGTCCATGGACATGCATATAAGTTCTTTGGCTACTCCATTTCCTATACTGTACTTTACAGCCCCATGGCTATTCTGTAACTACCTATTTGTATTTCTTAATTCCTTCATCTCTTTACCCATTATTCCACACCCCTCTCCCATCTGGCAACCATGAAAACCTTCTCCATATCCATGACTTTGTCTCTGTTCTTGTTTGCTTAGTTTGTTTTTAGATTCAATTGTTGATAGATATGTATTTATTGCCATTTTATTGTTTATAACTTTGATGTTCTTCTTCTTAAAAAAGTCCCTTTAACATTTCATATAATAATGGTTTGGTGATACTATTAGTATGAACTCCTTTAGTTATTTCTTGTCTGGGAAGCTCTTTATCTGCCCTTCCACTCTTTTTTTAAAAAATATATTTATTGATTATGCTGTTACATTTGTCCCATCCCCCCCTCACTCCACTCCATCCTGCCCACCCCTTCCCTCCCACATTCCCCCCCTATAGTTCATGTCCATGGGTCATACTTATAAGTTCTTTGGCTTCTACATTTCCTACACTATTCTTACCCTCCCCCTGTCTATTTTCCACCTATCATTTATGCTATTTATTCTCTGTACCTTTCCCCCCTCTCCCCCTCCCACTCCCCTATTGACAACCCTCCATGTGATCTCCATCTCTATGGTTCTGTTCCTGTTCTAGTTGTTTGCCTAGTTTGCTCTTGTTTTTGTTTTAGGTGTGGTCGTTAATAACTGTGAGTTTGCTGTCATTTTTACTGTTCATATTTTTTATCTCTTTTTCTTAGGTAACTCCCTTTAACATTTCATATAATAAGGGCTTGGTGATGATGAACTTCTTTAATTTGACCTTATCTGGGAAGCACTTTATCTGCCCTTTCAGTCTAAATGATAGCTTTGCTGGATAGAGTAATCTTGGATGTAGGTCCTTGCCTTTCATGATTTGGAATACTTCTTGCCAGCCCCTTCTTGCCTGTAAGGTCTCTTTGGAGAAATCAGCTGACAGTCTTATGGGAACTCCTCTGTAGGTAGCTGTCTCCTTTTCTCTTACTGCTTCTAAGATATTCTCCTTCTGTTTAATCTTAGGTAATGTAATTATGATGTGCCTTGGTGTGTTCCTCCTTGGGTCCAGCTTCTTTGGGACTCTCTGAGCTTCCTGGACTTCCTAGAAGTCTATTTCCTTTGCCAGACTGGGGAAGTTCTCCTTCATTATTTGTTCAAATAAGTTTTCAATTTTTTGTTCTTCCTCTTCTCCTTCTGGCACCCCTATAATTCAGATGTTGGAACATTTCAAGATGTCCTGGAGGTTCCTAAGCCTCTCCTCATTTTTCCGAATTCTTGTTTCTTCATTCTTTTCTGGTTGGATGTTTCTTTCTTCCTTCTGGTCCACAGTGTTGATTTGAGTCCCAGTTTCCTTCGCATCACTATTGGTTCCCTGTACATTTTCCTTTGTTTCTCTTAGCATAGGCTTCATTTTTCATCTGGTTTTCGAACAGATTCAACCAATTCTGTGAGCATCTTGATAACCAGTGTTTTGAACTGTGCATCCGATAGGTTGGCTATCTCTTCTTTCCTTAGTTGTATTTTTTCTGGAGCTTTGAAGTGTTCTGTCATTGGGCCTTTTTTTTTTTTTTTTTTTTTTTGGTCTTTGCGTGTCTGTTACTTTAAGGGGCGGAGCCTTAGGTGTTCCCAGGGGCGGGGTAATGCTGGTTGCTGCGCAGTGACCCTGTACGTGGGAGAGGGGCCGAGAGGGAGCAATGGCGCCTGCTCCCCTCTCCTCCAGATTTCAGTCTTTCATTCCGCTACCCACAATCAAATTGGGCCCCTCTGGTGCTGGTTCCCGAGTGGGTGGGCTTGTGCACACTCTAGGCCCCTGTGGGTCTCTCCAACGGCCTCTCCTGTGAGGCTGGGAGTCTCTCCTGCTGCTGCCCCAACCCCCACGTGCGCTTTCAATCAGAGGTTTGAGGCTTTATCTACCCCCCCCCCCCCCCCCCCCCCCCCCGCCCTGCTGGAGCCCTGGGTTATGTGGTCTGCTTCGCTCCCCTCCGTTCGTCCCAGTTTATCTGTGCAGGAATGTGGGGCTGCGGGGTACTGGCCGC
Organism: Desmodus rotundus; assembly: GCF_022682495.2. Taxonomy (NCBI): domain Eukaryota; kingdom Metazoa; phylum Chordata; class Mammalia; order Chiroptera; family Phyllostomidae; genus Desmodus; species Desmodus rotundus. Next base: position 131,261,963 of record NC_071392.1, read on the forward strand.
GGGGTACTACCTGCCCTGTTCTCCGCTACTCTGAGTCTGGCCCTCTCGGTTTATCTGTGCGAATGTGGGGCCGCATGGTCTGCTAGTGGTCAGACTGCCTGCCCCGCTCGTCCCACACCCCGCCAGTCTTGGTCCTGCTACAGCAATGCGAGTCCTCCCCACCCCAGCTGCCCATCTCTGCCCCTCCTACGGGTCTGGATGAATGTTTATTTTTTATTTCCTTGGTGTTGGACTTCCTTGCCGTTCGATTTTCTGTCAGTTCTGGTTGTGTGAGGAGGCACAGTGTGTCTACCTACACCGCCATCTTGGTTCTCCTGCCCTTCCATTCTAAATGATAGCTTTGCTGGGTAGAGCAATCTTGGGTGTAGGTCCCTGCTTTTCATGACTTTGAATATTTCTTGCCAATCCCTTCTAGCCTGCAAGGTTTCTTTTGAGAAATCAACTGACAGTTTTATGGGAACTCCCCCATAGGTAACTAACTTCTTTTCTTTTGCTGCTTTTAAGATTCTCTCTTTATCTTTAACCTTTGGCATTTTAATTATGATGTATCTTGGAGTGGGCTCCTTTGCATTGGTATTCTCTGTGCTTTCTGGGTTTGCATGTCTATTTCCTTCACCAAATTAGGGAAGTTTTCTTTAATTATTTTTTCAAATAGATTTCCAATTTCCTGCTCTTTCTCTTCTCCTTCTAGCACCCCTATGATCCAAATCTTACACTTCTTGAAGTTGTCCCAGAGGCTGCATACACTATCCCTTACACTATGCTTATTTTTTTAGATTCTTCTTTCATTCTGATTGGTTGTTTTTTGCTTCCTTATATTCCAAATCATTGATTTGAATCTAGCTTCATCTACTCTACCATTGTTTTCCTGTAAACTTTTCTTTATTTCAATTAGCGTATCCTTCGTTTCTGACTAGATCTTTTTTATGATGTTAAGGTCCTCACTAAGTATCCTGAGCATCCTTATAAACAGTGTTTTGAACTCTGCATCTGATAGATTATTTATCTCCACTTTGTTTGGTTCTTTTTCTGGAGTTTTGATCTGCTGATTCATTTGGACATGTTTCTTTGTCTCCTCATTTTGGCAGCCTTCCTGTGTTTGCTTCTATGTATGAAGTAGAGCTGCTTTGACTCCATGTCTTGGTAGTGTGGCCTAATGTAGTAGGTATCCTGTAGAGTCCAGTGGCACAGCCTCCCCTATCACCCAAGCTGGGTACTCGAGATGTGCCCATTGTGTGGACTGAGTACCTCCTCCTCTTGTAGTTGAGCCTTGATTGTTGTTGGCGGGTGAATGGGAGGGATTTACCCAAAGCAATCAGTTTCAGGAGTCCCTGAAGGAGTCAGTGGTCGGCTGTCACCACTGACCACCGGCCTCTGCCCTCTGTGGAGGATCATCTGTGCAGGGGCAGGGTGGTGGTACTCCCATGTCATCTGTAGCTGTCCACTGGGTTCACAGGCTCTGGGGTTTGCCGGGTGGTGTAGGCCAAGGTCAGCTTCCACCCGTATTTTGCCTGGGGCTACCCTGCCTGAACTATAAAGCAATCTGAAATGGCTGCTACTTGTGTTGGGCTTGGTGATTCCTAGGTGAAGCCAAGCTATGAATCTTGGCTGGTTGCTGCTAGTGCCAGGTCTGGGGCCACTTAGCAAGAGGTACGGGAGGCTGAGGCTCACCGAGACTGGCTGTTGCTTGTTTGAGAGGCTTTAGGAAGTTGTGAAGCATGAGCCAAGACCAGCCATTCATATGAAAAAGCAGCTTGGGTGGGCCCATACCAACTTTTTTTTAAATTTTGGATTTATCAGAGGTGGTATGCAAATAACACTCCCTACTTGTGAAAAACAGTGAGTTCCCTACTGTAAGTGTTCATGTGTGTCATCAGCGGTGTTTAGTCCCAGCACATAACAGAGGTCCTTGGATGGACAGAGTTGATATTCTGATTATTCTATGATATCAGCTCTCAAAGTATATTCTTGGCTTTTGTTTAAAAGATAGGTCAGCCTTTGGAGACTGATCAGACACAATTGAGTGGGTCTGAATGTTAAAACAAAGAGGTGGGAACAGGATACACGGAGGTGCTGTTTTTGGAGCAGCCTGAAGCCATTTTGACAGTGCATTTCCTGGGAATAGGATGATTCTGCAGCCTCAGTAGGGTGAGGAGGGAATGCGTGAGTCAGGAGGAGCTGAATAGCCCCAGCTCTGAGCAGTCCTGTCCTGTGAAGAGTGAGGTGTCTCCTCAGTTTTCTGCCCTGAGGTGCCATCTCTAGGTCGACCAGCTTTTTGACCACACAGTTGTGGAACAGGACCACCTTCCCGCCTTACACTATGTGGGCCTGTGGGCCAGTTACAGGGCAGTTTTTGAGAGTATTTTTGGGGATGTTCCTGAGCTTTCTTTTCCTTTATATTTAAATTGTTAAAAAATTATGAAACATACAGAAAATAGATTAACTGTGTACTCACTACCTAGTTGGTTCCATTTATTTTAGATCCCTCTCAAATTCCACTACCTCCTGCCTTCTTTTCAGTATGAGTGTTGCTACTATCCCATTTTTGCATTCGTTTTTCCTGACAATGTTTTTTGATACACACACACACAAATACAAACATATATGGATATATATCCATAAATAATATAACGTGTTTTGATGTTTAGAAATATATAAATGATACAATGATGTGTCCTTCTTACAAATTATTTTTTAAAGATTGCATTATGTTTTTGAGGTTTGCCATGTCGAGAGATGTGGTTGCATTACAGTATTCCATGGAGGATTAAGGTCATGTTTATGCATTCATTCCCCCACTGAGGGGTCAGTCAGATTGTATCCACTTTCTTTTTTAAAATAAACACTGCCAGAGTGAACCTTTGAATGTTTCCTTTTGTAAAGAGTTTCTAGAGCAGAATTCTAAAGTAGAATTCCAAGATTGTAGGATTGTTCAACTTGAACTTTACTGGTACAGCACCAAAAAGCCCACCCAAGTGGTTATACCAATTTACTTTCCTGCCATTTTACAGTCCTCTTAACCCACATTTTCCCCTCCCCCTTTGTGTTACCAGATCTTTTCATTCTTGCCAAGTCTGTAGGGGGTATAGCAGCATCTCTATTGTTTAATTTTGTATTTCCCTGACTACTGGTGGGTGGACCATTTGTACTCCCCAGGTTTCTGATTAAACTGATACAGGTGTGCTTTTTAGATGGGGTAATCTGGGGTCCCCATCTCTTGTAACTGTTTAAATTGCTCTTTCAGACGGCAAGTTTGGTGCGTACATGCAAGTCCACATTCAGAACGATGGGCCTGTGACCATAGAACTGGAATCCCCAGCTGCTAGTGCTGCTACATCTGACCCAAAGCAGGTAAGTCTGGAGTGGTGGTCTGTTCCCTAGATGCTTGTAACATCTTTTGGCTTTAATTTAGTCCCTGGAACACCTCTGAATCCGTAGTGGACAAAAACAGTTCATTGCAGTAACCTAGTATTTATTTACACCCTAGCTTCTTAGTGCTGTGGCAGTCAGGCACAGCATTTCTCCCTTACCTCCTCCTGACTTTGGATCCCAGAGAAAATAAATGCCCTTTGCAGAGAACCCAGTTCTTCCTCTGGGCTCCTGTTCTCTGGTAAGGTGCTTTGGCACCCACACACCACTGGGCGGCAGCAGAGTAACGGCACCACTCCCCTTGGCCCTGGACTATCTGTTCACCCGTTTGGAATAGTTACCTGGAGTGGATTTTATCCCAGGTGTAAGCAAACAGATGTGTCACCCAAGGTTCTTTATAAAACCTCATTTTTCTAAAGCAATATCTGACCAGGATTTGCTGCAAACTTTGTAAACTTTCACAAAAAATTTAAATTAAAATAGAGAAAGGAAATCTGTTGATGGTCCTTGTAACCTATGTGTTCTCATAGCTGCTCATCATTTGTAAAGGCTTCAATTAACATATCCACTTAATAGCCTTCCAGATACAGGGGAGGGGACAGGCAGAGGAATGAGAAATGAAGGGACATTCCTGTTCCTCCTTCCTTCCCTTGCTAAGATGCTGTGAAGCAGAATGATGCAGTAGGTGTGGGGAAGCATTATATAAACTTAGGGCTATATGTCCTGTTCAAAGTTATAATTTCCACAGGGAGCATTACCTTTCTTTTTTTGTTACTGTTTCTTTGGATTAATAGAGAAGCAGGAACATGTCTGACACAGTAGTGCTAGACTTCAAAGGCGATAATTGAGGTTCCTAGAATTACTGATAACATGAAAGAAATCACAAATAAAAAATCGACACAAAAACTTAATCTTTTTCTATTGAAATAATTTGAGACTTACAGAAAAGTTGAAAAAGGAGTCGTGTTTGCATGTACCCTTTACTCAGCTTCCCCAAATATTACTGTCTTTCATAATCATAGTACACTGATAAAAACATTGAAGTTAATATTGATACAATACTCTTAACTATACAACAAACCTTATTTAAACAGTTCCTCTGTCTTTCCTTTTCTTTCATGACCTTGACACTTTTCAAGACTATTGTTCCTCATTTTGGGTTTCCTATGATTACATTAAGGTTATATACTTTGACAGGAATAGCAAATAGCACAAAACTGATCTTGTGCCCTCTTTAGTGTTTCATATGAGGAGGTACGTGATATTGAATTGTCTTATTACAGGTGTTGTGAACCTTGATTACTTAGTTAATGTGGAGTCTAGCAGAGTTCTCCATTTTACAGTGAAGTTTCTCCCTCTGTCTGCCCTCTTGCTCATTCATAGTCGATGACTTTTTCTGCTTCATAAAGAAAGAAGATATTGGATGGCACTGACCTGCTTCTCCATTCCTTCTTCCTGCTCTGGTAGTTGAGCTGTCCTTCCTGGTGCTGAGGCCAGCATCTCCCTCTGGGCTGGGCCAGGCTACATAATTTGTAAGGCTTAGTGCAAAAGGAAAATGAGGGGTCCCTTGTTAAAAAATTTTTAAGAATTTCAAGGTGGTGACAGCATTAAACAAAGGGTGGAGCCTTTCTGAATGGGGGGCCCCACCTGTGTGACCACACAGGTGGTGCACCTATGGAGCCAGGTTGACCTGGACTGTGGAGTCCTCCCCGGCCTTCCTGCATTTTCTGTCCTACCCTTCTTCCTTCTCAGCAGCCTCCACTAAGCACTTTGTCCTTTTGTCAAGTCAGTCTGTCTCTTTCACTCATCTGTTTTATTTTCATTGGCTTTTAAATATTTCCAGGGATCTCCAATTGAGAAATACCTGTTTTTTGTCTTCTTGCTGCCTCCTCAGTGCACTACTCTGATCTCATTGAGGTCCCTCGCAGCCTCCATGTTGCTTTATTTCATGACCGTGGACTGCGGCCCACCTGACTTGACCACTTAGCAGCTCTTGTCACTGTTGACCTCTTGCCCCTGGAACCATCTTGAACCTTGTTTTCCAGGACACCATTCTCTCCCAGTTTTCCTCTTGCCTCTGGTTGCTCCCTCTTGTTTTATTTGTTCATTATTCTGTAGTTTTGATTTATTACTCTACTTGTATTTGAAGAAAAATATGTCAAGTATTTTTCATTCCAAATATTTTTGTATGTGATAGAGTAATATCTCATATCTTTAGGATCTTCAACCTTCTTTTGTAACAGAACTTCTGAGTTCTATTGCCTGCCACCAAAAAAACTGTGACTCCCAATGCCAGAGTCTTATGAAAAGGAAAGGAGCTATTTATTCAAAAGTTATACAGGTTTAGAATAATGGTGGGATTCTGTTTTTTAGTCACAAAATCCCTTAAAACTAAACACACATAAACACACACAGTCCTGCCTCCCCTTACCAAACCAGGTCGGTCTCATAGTATACCAGCCAGGGATACCATCTCTGAGAAAAACAGAAGTCCACAGCTTAGCTAGGCAAGTTCCCGTCTGCATTCTGGCTTCTCCTAGTCGTCCATGCTTGGCTCGGCCCACACTCTTAATCCAAAACTGCATGGCCCCTCCTCATGCTGGGCCGGTGGGTGTCCTTCTGCATTGTTTCAAACTGCGTGGCCAAGGCTACTCCCAAGCCACATGGTCAAAAGAGCCCCGCGTGGCTAAGGGAGCATGATTGCCCCGCACTTGAGTTTAAATCCTTACCCTGCTCTTCTGTAACCCCATTTCCGACTCCTCCCACAATCGGCTACCTCTGCCAGTATTCTAGTCTCTTCTGCCTTTCTCAGCTGCCATTGTTAGTCCAGGCAGGTTTAGCCTCATGACATAGGAACTGCCTCCTGGCTACATCATGGGTTGGAGTCACACCCATTTCCCTGGCTCCCAGTCTGTTACAGCAACTTAACATATCTAGGAAGCTAGCCAGCTGTTATTGATATGCAAAGTACCTTTCAACTAGTCTGTCTACTTCCCCATCTCCCAAGCAACGGCTGTGGGGATTTTCCCATTTTGGGAACCTCTATATTCCCTGTTACACTTTCAACTAGTGCCTCCTTCCTTCTTTAAAACAAAAATAAGTACCATTTTTAAAACCTCCAATGAGGCACACTACCCTATTGGGATAAGAAAGTCTTTTTTTTTTTTTAGTTATTTCTGAATCTTTTAGGAGCTTCTTCCTCAAATACATGAATTGTCCTGTTTTAATTTCAATTATTTGTGCCCATTAACTGACACCAGAAGTCTCAGACCCTGGAACTGTTGCACAGATCTCTGTCCTCCAGATATCCAGTAGGTCGTGGTGAGTAGGCATCGCAGGGGCCTATGTGATGGTGGCTGCTGGCCTTTGCCCACATGGCCTTTCTGTCTTTTTATTCTCAATTGGAAGGGGATTCCCTTTGGACAGATAGCTAATTTGTTTATATTTGTGTTGGTAGGAAGATTGCAGACAAATTTTTTTTTTTTTACTGATAGGTAAACAAGCATTTCTATCAACTGAGTTTAGTTGTGTTTTATATTCCCATTATAATCCAACTACTTCATTAGTGAAAACCATATATATTACAGAGGAGTGATTCTTTTGGCAGGTTTTTAAATGTAGGTTCTTTGAATCATCAGGACAAATGAACCCTCTGTGTGTGTGTGTGTGTGTGTGTTTATGCATCAAGCATCTTTTTGTATACAGCAGTGTGCTGGGCATTGTGAGGAAGAAAAAGAAGTACTGTGACACAGCACCTGCTCTCAGGGCTATGGTTAGGGCAACGTAAACCTGGAAGGTTAGTAACAGTGAAAGAGGTAAAGAACAGTATTGTTTGGGACATGCCACAAGGCCATCATTTCATGCTCTTCTTAAAACTGCGCTCTGAACACCCAGGCTTCAGTGGGGTGGTTCTGTGTGGCCTGCTTTAGAGCCAGCAGTCTCTGACCCTACCCTTTACCTACTGTTGCCTCCTTTCTATTCTGAAAATAGGTTGAACTCTTTCCTACCTCTGGGCTCTGGTCTCAGTGTCAGTGTCTCTGCCTCAGAGGAGATACTCTGACCCCCTTGATCCCAAGTAAGCCCCTGCCAGCTACTCTGTCATGTTGCTCTGATGATTTATTTCACATCACTTAGCACCATCTGTTATCTGCTTGTTTCTTTGTTCCTTATCTGTCTACACCACTCATACAATTTAAGCTTCCTGAGTCTTGTCCACTGCTGTGCCCTCCCCAGGAGGTAAGTCTGGTATAGTTAGTTTTGGAATTGTGTGTCATCGTCCTGTGAACTGTGACATCTGTGAATGTTCTGAGTTCTGCAAAGGCTGATGCCACTGTTGTCACTGCTGAGCTGGATAGGCCTCCCAGGGCACTGGAGGTTTTCATTGACCTTTAAGGAGGCAGAGGAGAGGAGGCATTCTCAGTTGTTGTTTCCAAGCTTGTACTGCAAATAGGCACAGGTTTTTATTTGTAAGAGTCCCAAAGCTCTGTTTCTGGGTGGTGCAGCTGCTGCTGGTAAAGGCTGGGCTGGTAAAGGTAACTATTTGTTTGTCTGACTTAATCAGATCTCTGTTTTCGGAACTGATCACTGAAGCCTATGCCTGTTTTCCCATGGTTGTATCAGCACTATGCCCAGTGTGTCTATAGGCTGCTTTGTGGGTCCCATGATGTCTTCTGATAGTGAGAAGAAGTTGGAAGAAGAGATTACATTCTTGCTCTTAAGGACGTACTTCTAATGGGAATAGGGCTTGGAAACAGTAGCAGAACCACTAAACACAAGCTGTTCTCCCTGATGTGTTTTTGTGGAAGAACATGATTCTGGTAGGAACATCCTGATTATTATTAGAAAAGATTGATTGTGAGTTCTTCTATGGGTGATTAGATATTGGAAGATTTGAACACCCTAGTCAGCCATCCCTGATGATAGAAATTTAATCTTGCTCTTGTTTTAATCTTAAATGCTTTCCCTTTAGCTGAGGGTTGGGAGGTGTTTGTCTGGGTCTCACATGGGTCGGGTTGTGTGTGTATGAGAGCAGATGGGGATTTTCCTTGTGAGAAGGCACATTTTGTAACTGAGGGACTCTTCCTGGGGCTGAGGGCCCAGAGCCCACCTAGTTTATAGTGTTGCCATTAATTATTTATATTCTCATTTATTTAGTGGACTTAAAAGCCTCTTTAAATTGAAATGCTGGAAGGAGCTGAAAAAAATGAACTTTCAGATATTCTTTGAATTATCTCATGCAGCTATTGACAAATCACTGGGATAAGTTGGCCAGTGAAAAATGGTGCCTGAGCTTTTAATTATATGCTTCTCTGAATATCACCATCACTTCACCTATAATTTTTCTCTGTACACTTGCCTTATCAAGCATTCATCATGATGTCTGGAAACCATAGAATGTCTATATTGAGACATTAATGGTTTCTGTAGGACTAGGAAGATATAAATAGGGTAGATAGTGGAGTGGGGAAGAGAGTTCCATTTGATTTTATTTATTTGCTCTTACAGTGACAGTGGTATCCTTTTCAGTTATAAGTGCTGTCGAATCCAGAAGGTGAAATGGGGGACAGGTGGCAGCCCCATCGCAGGTGCACAAAGATGGGCTCACAATTCCTCCACATTTCAGTTCAAGGGACAAATCTAATGAGAAGTATTCTGAATATAAGGAAGAATTATGTTGGTGCCTGTAAGTTTGCATTTCTTCATAGAAAAACATTTAATTTTTCTCTTTGTTATTCTGTTTTTAACCTTGAACTCCAGATGCTAGTTTCCTGATTTCTGTTGGTTTCAACTCAGTTTTTGCATGATCTCACCCAGGCTCACGTTGTTGACTTGCCATAGGAGTGTGCTTCTGAGTCTGATTTACAAAATGAGACCCATATCCTGCATTCTATTCCAATCATTAGTTCATTTTTTCACATTGATTTTTTTAACAAATGTTGACTGAGAATCCTGCTTTGTGTATACCTAAGTGTTACTAAAAAAAAAGTGGGCCCTGGCCAGGTAGCTCAGTTGGTTAGATCATCCTCCTGATATGCCAAAGTTGCAGGTTAGATCCTCCATCAGGGCACATATAAGAGTCAACCAATGAATGCATGCATGAATGGATGACCAACAAATTGATGTTTCTGTCTCTTTCTTTCTCTCTCAAGTCAATAAATTTTTAAAAAGTGGTAACTTAGCAAGAACTTCTTCATTACAGAGTTTTTGTTGTTCCTCTTGTTTATCTTTGTCACAATGTCATGATGGGCATGGTGGTGACCCTGAGTCCTAGAACCTCACCTGCTACATAGAAGACTCCCAACCTGGCAGGGCTGGCATCTGCCAAACCTCTTGGGCTATGGAAATCACCTCTGGTTTTCTTTCAGTATGAAAACCTACTTTCCTGAGTTAGGAAACAGCACAACCCTCCCCAGAGAAGGTTGAGTGTGCAGGTTGGGTAGGTTCCTGACTTCACTCAGCAGCCAGAATGTATATTGAGTCCTGCCAGGGGGGCGTACCCTGCCTGGGGCATACATCGATGGCTGGTAGGGAAGGTTGGGATTCTTGTAGATGTTTCTAAGCAGGCTGGTTTATTCCTAGTTCAGGAGGTGCAAGCAACTGCTTTTATTTCAATATTTTAATTTGCTTCCATATAGACAGTTGTCCAAGTTGGTAGATATATGACTGTGCCTTTCTGCCTGGGGACCCACTGATGGATTGATGAATCGATTGACCTTCACCATACCTTCTTAAATCCATAGCATATGTTACCAAAATTGCAAAAGTTGAAGTTTCTTTATTGCTATTAGAATATGGCTGATAATTAAAAACTATGATCTCCTCTTTTACCTTTGACACATAGAACATTTCTAATCTCTATCTACAGCAAAATATCTGTTTTGCTTTTAACAACTCTTTCAGGGCACTAATGAGTTAGTACATTTAAGGTTTAAGAACTTTATTTATTTGTTCCTGTGTATGTATTTTGGGCAGATTTTTAGTTATTTTAATCTTCTAATCTCATTTGTGGTTGTGTTAAAAAAAGCAAACTCCTTACCTTACTGACTTGAAGATACCGGTGAAGATTAACTAGTGTCTTATTTTATTCCCAGAGGAGGGGGGTAAAATTTATCTTTCTGTGGATTTGTACATTGAGCAAAGCAATAATTTAATTATACAGACTCAAGATTTAAATTTGGGATTCTCAGCTTTTTAGCTAATTTATTAGGAGGTTTATAGCCTTGGGCAATTATAGAAAAATGTTGGGTAGGTCAGTGGTGTTTTGAAGGAAGCCTTGTTCAAACATTTGCATTACTAACAGAGAGGCAAGAATGATCTAAAAGTGGTAGAAAAAATGAAGCTCTTTCTATAATTTTTTCCAAAGGACTGCCCAATAGATAAAACACTTAACTGCACAGAGGTGTTTTGCCAGCATACCCTAGTTTAGGTGCAGTCTGACTGAAAGGACTTTTTAAATAAGTTGGTCTGTGAGAGAAGGTAAGGATGGTGTATGAAGTGGGTCAAGTGGTCTTTTAGGGGTTCACTAACAGCCCTGGGCTTGTCCTCCAGGTTTTTTTGTGTATTGATGTATGTAAGTGCCTTTTCCTGGGAGGATCCAGGACTTTCATCTGATTCCTAGAAGGTTCCAAAGAAGTGAAGGTGCTGGAGGGCTGGGGCTGTTGTTTGCAGGGATTTCATACTCTCATTCCAGGCTAGTGATTGTGATTCTCAGTGGGCTGTTTGAGGACCACTGGCTTTAAGCCACTGAGGGTGCATGTTAAAATGCAGAGTCTTGGCACTGCCCTCATTCCCCCAGGTTTTCTGAACCAGAGTTCCTGGCATGTCTGGATGTGGAAGGCAGAAGAGTAGCCGATTTATGTTTTTAACCAGCTCTTCATGAGCTCATCAAATACACTGATGTTTGAGAACCACAGGACCAGAGGATATTGGACATTGCCATTTTTATCTACTCCAGGTGTTGGTCTCTTCCAGACCACCCTCCCCTCTCCTCCCCTGACCCTCAGCTGAAGTGTCTAAGAATACTTAACAAATTTTTGTTATTGCAGTTGCCATAAAGCAAGATAGCTGGGCTTGATTATTGAGGTCACATATGAGGCTGTTCTCATTCATCAATGCCCCTTGGTCCCTCAACCACCCCACCCTCACACACCCAGAAATGATGAAAGTATTCCCAAAGCATGGTGCCTTCCTGACACAATTACAAATGTGTCAGGGAGAAGCTGATAGAGCAACGACAGCTCAATACATTAGTGAACGATGATGGGTCTCTCTGCCGAGTGACATTGAGGCATGTGCTAGTGGAATAACTTGTTTCTTAAGAGAGATGAACCCAATGAGTGGATTCTCTAGTGGCTGGGTGAGGTTGCAGTAGTGTAGTCTTTTAAGATTTTTAGTTGAAAAGCAATTTATAAGTCTCTTGGCTTTTGGGCAGCAGACATGGGTGGAATGCCCTCCTCATCAGTTGATTTATTGATGAGATTAGAATAAAAACCCAGGATGATCAACACCTAACTCTTTGCTTGGAGAATTGCAATATAATGAAATGTATGAATGTCAAATCTTTGTGGACAGTTGGCTAATCATTTACATTTAAACACACATAGGACATTGTTAAAGGTTCATATTTTATGGTGCATTACTCATTAAGTCTGTGGTAAAAGCTTTTCACATTGAGTTGTCAGATTAGTTTCCTGCAGACTATTTACTATTTCTTTACCGTGTTATTTTTTTCTCCTTTGTATTTCTGTTCCTTCCATCTGAAATAAACTCCATTCCTGTCTCCATCTGGTGTCATCTTCCTGTCTTTTAAGGTCATTTCAGACAGTGCTTCATTCATGATGCTTACCTCAGTGCCCATCCTGGTAGGTCTTTGAATCCTTATTGTGTGGTGTGGCATTGATTTCATAGTGGTTAATGAGCTTAATAGTAGCCCATGTTCATTCATTTGTTAATTTGTTTTCTTGTTCATTTATGCACCTATTCTTCCACCCATGTGCCCATCCATCTGTCCACTCACCTACCCGCCACCCACTCATTTATCCATCCAACAGGTACTTATAGAATATCTACTCTGTGCTATCCTTGCATATAGGTACCCCACAGAACTGAAGCTGTGCTCTCATGGACCTTGCATTCCAATGCGAAACATACAAAAATAAGTATAATTTAAAATTATAATCAAGAAATCAAAACAGGGAGTAGAGAATGCTCTTGGGGTGGGGGCAACCTTAGATACAAGTACTGGATAAAGACACTGAACTAAGAGGGAGCCAACTATGTGAAGACTGGGAAAAGAATGTGCTAGACAGAGAGGTCAGCATGTACAGAGCCCTAGGGCAATTGTCAGGAGGATGGCCAGCATGGGTTGAGCTTGGAAGGTGGCAGGAAGAGGTTAGGACAGGAAGGTGGAACTGAACCTGGGCCTGATGGTGTGAGCAAGGCCTTATGGTCAGAGTGAGGAGTTAGGGTTTTATTGGTAGTAAGCTGGAGAGTTACTAAATGTGAGGGCATCTGTGTGTGTTTGCAGAGATGGCTGATACCGGATTGTAATGTAGGCTGGGGCCAGGGCTACAGGGAGAACAGTTGGGAGCTCCTGAGAGACGTGGAGAGAGTCTAGATATACTCTGGAGGCTCTCAACCACTCTGGTGTTCTGCCTCCAGCAAGAGAGCTTTCTGTAAATGACTCATGTTTGAATGCTTTTGTACTGTGGTTTGAGCATTAGGGCATAGTGCAATAGTTAACCTCCCACAGTTCCCTACAAGGAAACCCACCTCATTCCTGATCCAGGGCAGGATGGTGAAAGGATTCCGAGGCATGAGTTTCCTTGAGTTTCTAGGATGACACCAGACATTTAAACACCAAGGGATATGATGTTTACCCCTGGTTCTGAGGGATCCTTGGGCACAGACCAGACACAAAGCAAAAAAAAAAAAAGGCCGATTTCAGGGATCCAGGCCCCCTTCTTTAGGTCAGCTTGAAGCCAGATCACTATTGCCCAGCTTTCCCCCAAATTCAAAAAATCATTTATTGTAAAAACTCTTTAGTTGTAAAAAGCACAAGAAACAAAAAACATTTATATTGAATTTTTTCTATGTATTTTATTTTTACTTAAATTGTCAGGGCAGTTTCTCAATCTAAGTGTTTAGAGCTTGTCAGAGGAAACAAGGAATTTCATTTTGGGAGAGTATATTTCCTAGTATTCATTGAACTTGGAAATTTTGGGAAGTAATTGTCAGAAGGACAGCAGCAGCTCCTGAGGCAGAGCAGGAATCCAGGGCTGGAGGAGGTGGTCGTGCCTGGATGCTGTGTGCCCCTGGCTGGTGGCAAGTCAGGGGTCTCACAATAGCCACCTTCTACCTGCCTATTCCATCACCTTACTTATTTTTGTCAATCTGAAGTGCAGAATAGCACTTCCATGAAATTTTTCACATAAAATATTTTCCTTTGACTACTTTCCATAAAATGTGAAGTTAATTTCTTTTTCTCTTTTCAATTGTGAAAGTGAAGTCTGAAGCCTCAGCTTCTGAATAATGAAGAGATCTGAGTTTATGGCCTCATTTCCGTTTCCACGCCTCCTGCTCAGTTGGGAACATGCTGCCCAGCGGATATCCCCCAGCAGTGGCTGTGCTCTGTGTCCTGTGCAGTGGACTGCAGAGGTGGGGACAAAGGCTGTTACTAACTCCTGGTGTCACTTGGTGGGTCAGGGAACCTTGAGCAAATAAGTACGGTTTCTATAAAATTTCATTTAAAAACCCAGGCTAGATCTGGTCTTATGCTTGTTCTGTGGATTCTTCTTTTTTCCATTTCATGTTATCCCTTTGCCCCTTTCAATTTCTCCTGGGAAGAGTCTCTTATTACTTTTTAAATTTCATGCAGTATATTAACTGGAAAGTGCTAGTTTAGAAATATTTTTTATTCATAAATTTTTATAGTAGCCCTGAGTAGAAAGGTACTTTTATAGAAACAGTTCTTTTCCTGTCTTTTGTTTTTCTCATGAGTCCATAAAATAACATTTTTACGTCAATTTTTTGTTATATATGGTAGGTAAAATCAATATCCTTCAAAAAATTAGAAGTTTTAAGATACACTGACGATGATATTGACTATAATCTCTCATTCTGGGGTAACATTGTTAATAAGTGCTATGTGTTATCTTCCAGTCTTATTAAAAATATGTTTACCCACATTTACACATTCATAAAAAATACATGGTATGTATGGGTATGTATATATTATAAATTTTTAAAAATTGTACTAAAGTATACATTATATACAGTGGCATTAATGACATTCATGTTGCTGCGCAGCCTCTTCACCATCCATGTCCAGAATTTCTTCATCTTTCTAATCTGATATTCTGTTCATTATATACTAACTCACCATTACCTCCTCCCTCCAGCCCCTGGTAACCACCATTCATTCTACTTTCTGTCTTTGTGAATTTGACTACTTTAGGTATCTTATCACATAAGTAGATCATACAATATTTATTCTTTTGGGTCTGGCTTATTTCACTTAGCATAGTATCTTCAGAGTTCATCTGTATTGTAGCATGTATAATGATCTCATTCCTTTTTAAGTCTTAATATTCAATTGTATGTATATACCACATTTTGTTTAACCATTCATCTGTTGCTAGTTGTTTTTTTAAAATATAATATTTAATTTACTTGAAGGAACTTTTTGTTTTCTTTTAGATTTAATATATTTATTTTCAGAGAGAGGGGGAGGAAGGGAGAATGGGAAAGAAACATTTATGTTGGTAGCCTCTCGTATACCCCAGCTGGGGATCTGGCCCCCAACCCAGGCATGTGTCCTGACAGGGAATCAAACCGGTGACCTTTTGTTTTGCAGGCAGGTGCTCAATCAACTGAGCCACACCAGCCAGGGCTGTTGATAGAAGTTTGAATGGTTTCCATTTTTGGCTCTTGTGAGCAATGCTGCTATGAACATGGGTGTACAAATATCTGTTCAAGTCCTTGTCTTCAGTTCTTTTGGGTATATGCATAGAAGTGGAATTGCTGGATTATATTCATAATTCTTTATTTAATTTTTTTGACTAATTGCCCTATCATTTTCTACTATGGCACTACCATTTGCATTCCTACCATAAATGCACAGGGTTCTCATTTCTCAACATCCTTGCCAACACTTATTATTATTTTTTTAATGATAGCCATCCCAGTGGATTTTTTTCCTGAACGATTTGAGAAAAAGTTGTGTATCGTATGCCTCACTATCCATGAAAACATTAGTGTATATTTCCTGCAAACAAATACATCTCTGACAGAACCCCAAAACATTTATTAAAAGCAGAAATACCATTAGTATTTTAGTACCATCCAGTCCTCAGGCCATATTCATGTTTTAGTAGTTTTACCAGTAACCAGTCTTTTATAGTTATTCAGAATTGTGTGTTACATTTAATTGCTGTATGTTTTTAGTTTCCTTCATTCTAGGTAAGTTCCTCAGACTTTCCTTCACTTTCATGACCATGGCTCTTTGGAAGTATACAGACCAGTTATTTAGAAAAATGTCTCACAATTTGGGTTTCCTTACCCATAGATTCAGGATGTGTGTTGTATGTGTGTGTACATACACATGTGTATGTGTGCACTGTCCTTGACCTAAATGGTACTGTATTGCATATATCATTCTGAAACATGCTTCGCCCCACCTAACAATGTCATTAATGTTGTTACATTTACAGCTAGTTCATTTATTTTAACTGCAATATAAGATTCTTTCATATGAATATACTACAATTTGTTTAGTTGTTTTTTGAATGGACATAGGGTATTGTTGGCATTTTTTGCTATTACTAATGATGATGCAGAAATCATCCTTAATATTTCTTTTTGTGGATGTAGATTTTCTAGGCAATAAACATTTATTATTTTAAAAATTTGAAATATTTCAAACATGCTAAAAGTATAGAGAGTAAGGGAACAAAACCTAACTTTAGCAAATGGTAATATTGGCTCTAGAATCTTTAATTTGGTAAAGTTGTTGTCCCATTCAATAAATGGGACTTTCCTGGGGCTTGCTCAAAGTTAGTGCCTCACTAAGTTAGAATTATTATTAATGATGAATTACCTCAAACTTGTGTAGCTTTATTCAACACAGAGATACTTTGGGAAATCCAGTCAGATTTAAAAAACAAATACTGTTAGGCCTACCACCCAAATGTGAACAGTGAATAAAATACCAGGTAGGTTCAGCTAACTTTTATTTTAGTCTTTATTCATGTCCTTTTTCTTAATAGAATTTAATAAAATGAGACAGGAGGAGGAATCATGAAAGGTTAAGAATAATAGACCTGAGAGACTTGCTTAGAAAACTGGTGTAGACCCAAATCTCATCTTGGATCCCTTCCTTGGCTCTGGTGTCAGGTGAGCTGAGAAGTGTGTTCAGGAATTCCTTTTTTTTAAAAAAAAAAGATTTTATTTATTTATTTTTAGAAAGAAGGGGAAGGAGGGAGAAAGAGAGGGAGAGACACATTAATGTGTGGTTGCCTCTCATACACCCCCAAATGGGGACCTGGCCCGCAACCCAGGCATGTGCCCTCCCTGACTGGTAATTGAACCGGTGACCCTTTGGTTCACAGGCCAGTGGTGAATCCACTGAGCCACACCAGCCAGGATAGGAATTCCTTCCAAAACTATCACAGTACCCAGGATAGACTTTTGATAAATCAGTTCCTTACCCATATATGATATTAGGTCAGTCAAGGGAAGAAGAAGAAAAGGAAGCAGGTCAGAGCCTAGCTTACTTCACCAAGCCATGGGAAATAGAATTCTCTAAAGATAAATAAATACATAAATTCAGGACTTAGAAATGATAGTAATTGATGGTGTCAGGGGTTTTACTGGAGTCTCCCATTTTCTAACCTGAGGAAATGGAACCACAGAGGAGGATCCTGTCCCCTAATTCACCCACCTGCAGGGAGAGATGAGTGTGTCTCTCTGGATTGCAGAGTCCTCAGACCACTTGTAGGCCTCTGCCAGAAGCTAAGGCGCATGGCCAGTTGTGTCTTCTCACCTGTGCAGAAAAAATGTGATTCACTTCGAGCTTTGGAGACAGTCTCAATAACTTAGAAATGAAGTCTCCATGTTCCCGTTGGTGGGTGTTTTACCAGTTTTGTTTTTAATGCTTAATAACATCCTCAGGAGAATTCTCCTGATTTGTCTATTAATAGTGGAGTAAAAGCATTTGGCATTGGAAGTGATGCCATCTGATTGCCTCAGATTGCTGCTGCAGGTCTTGGAGGCCTATAGTTGCCACTGTAATGAGTGTCAAGTCTCTGAGAGAGCCAAATAAGAAACAAGCCCTCTCTGGAAAGGGTGAAATCAGGACAGCCACATCAAACCTTCACTGTGTACTGTGTTTTTGTGGCCTTCAACGCCTATGATGAGCTGGCCACACTTTTTCTGTAAGAGGCTTAAGTGTGGTGCAGATGCACACTGGTGAGCTTGTGGTCAGCATCTCAGCATGGAGGGCAGGGTTGTTCCCAGGCCTCCATGTACCCTGGTGTCTACCATTCACCCCATCTACCTTTTTATTAAAGGCTGGGGAATACACAAAATGCAGAGTATAACTTTTCCTTTCTTGATTTTCCATCCTGAAGGCGCTTGAAGAGTTTGAAGGAAGGAGAAGACGAGTAGTCCAGAGCAGGGTGCCTCGGAATTCTGGCTTGCCTGCTGCTAGGTGACTTTGGCCACATCATAGAACCCTTTGGGTTTGGTGTTAGCATGTTGGGCCAGAGGGTCCTTTGGGGGCTTTCTAGCTCTAGAAACCTGTGATTCTGAAGTGTTAATAGTTGGCCATTTGTAGGACCTCCTTCCTAATCTGCAGTCATCGATTCTCTCTGTTGACACTGTTTTTCCTTAGGCCTTTATTCTTCAGAAGAAACCTACAACCCGGAGTAGTTTTGAAATCTGCACTGGAAACTATTAGGAACTATGCAGGCGTTGTTCTCTGTGTACCTTAATGGAAATCAGATGCCAGCAGAGGAGGGTGCACATTGTTAATGAGCCGTATGGGCCCTATTGTGTTTCAGTCTCTTCAGTCTGAGACGAATCAGTTACTTTGGCTTTAACTTCAGCTCTGCAGAACAAAGTGAAACCCCGACAGTGGGGAAAAGGAATTCCTTTGCTCCTTTAATCAATCAATCTGAAAGTCTCAAAAGGTCAAGTATTGCAGAAATAACAAAAGCAAACAAAATCTTTATCTTCCAAAATGTATGGGTATTTTCGTTGGCTTTGAGTAGGAGACTAATTTCTATACTTGACCCATAACTGTATATATAAAATCGAACCAGTTACCTCCCTTCGTTTCCTTTTCATAAGTATTTGCTGACCACTTTTCATTGGCTTGAGTTTGGATTACAAGAAGAGGAATGGGTACAAGAAGAGAAATAAGGCATAGTTTCTTCAAAAGGCTTGTACTTTAATGACATGGAAATCACACCAAGACAGTTCTGAGGCGACATCATTGATCTGCTGCTGATCAATGATGAGAGTGGAATGCATAGAATGTTGGGTGGGGGATGGTCATCACAACAGGTGTCCACGGGCAGATATCAAACATCTGAGTCTTGAAGGGTGAGGAAGAGTCAGCTGGGTCTGAAAGCTAGATACAGGAGCTGGCACATTCCTGGAAGAGTGTGAACAAGGGGAGGAGGTTTGAACCTGTTTGGTGGGATAACAAGTAGTTGAGTCTGGTGGGGCCAGAAGGCTGGTGGTAGAGAGGACAATGAGCTTGGAGGGGAAGGCAGATGATGACAGTGTTCAGTGTCCTGCTAAGGAGCATGGGCTTGGCCTTTCGGCAATGGGCAGCCACTGTAGAGAGTTCAGCGGGATTTGAAGATCAGATTTGCTCGTTAGCTATGACCCTCTTGTAGCAGGATGGCAGACAGATTGGACTAGGAAAGACAAGAAAGACAGGGGAAACTGAGGGCAGCATTGCACTGGCCCAGACTGGAGAGGTGCAGAGTGTGAACCAGATGGTCAAGGATGTGGCTGAGATTTTTGGTGGAGGTGACTAGGGCAGTAAGCAATTTTCACCTTTTCATCTCATATCACTCATAAACTAATTACTAAAATTTTGCAGCACACCAAAAATATATATTTTTTGCACATCTGACAAAAAATAAGTATAATTCTGATTCATACATACTGGATGGTTATTATTATGTTAGCTGTTGTCATTTTTTATTTGACAATCTAAGGAAAAAGAGGTCAGTGCCACTAACTAAATAGTTAGATATTGCATGTATTAGAAATTCTTGCAGCACAAATGTGTGCCATGGCACAATGGTTGAAAATTGCTGGACTAAGGGATCTTGTTATTTTTTTTGTTTTTTTAAAATATATTTATTGATTATGCTATTACAGTTGTCCCATTCCCCCCCCTTCACTCCACTCCATCCGGCCCACCCCCTCCCTCCCACATTCCCCAACTATAGTTCATGTCCATGGGTCATACTTATAAGTTCTTTGGCTTCTACATTTCCTACACTATTCTTACCCTCCCCCTGTCTATTTTCTACCTATCATCTATGCTACTTATTCTCTGTACCTTTCCCCCCCTGTCCCCCTCCCACTCCCCTATTGACAACCCTCCATGTGATCTCCATCTCTATGGTTCTGTTCCTGTTCTAGTTGTTTGCTTAGTTTGCTTTTGTTTTGGTTTTAGGTGTGGTGGTTAATAACTGAGTTTGCTGTCATTTTTACTGTTCGTATTTTTTATCTTCTTTTTCTTAGGTAAGTCCTTTAACATTTCCTATAATAAGGGCTTGGTGATGATGAACTCCTTTAACTTGACCTTATCTGGGAAGCACTTTATCTTCCCTTCCATTCTAAATGATAGCTTTGCTGGATAGAGTAATCTTGGATGTAGGTCCTTGCCTTTCATGCCTTGGAATACTTCTTGCCAGCCCCTTCTTGCCTGTAAGGTCTCTTTGGAGAAATCAGCTGACAGTCTTATGGGAACTCCTATGTAGGTAACTGTCTTCTTTTTTCTTGCTGCTTCTAAGGTTCTCTCCTTATTTTTAATCTTGGGTAATGTAATGATGATGTGCCTTGGTGTGTTCCTCCTTAGGTCCAGCTTCTTTGGGACTCTCTGAGCTTCCTGGACTTCCTAGAAGTCTATTTCCTTTGCCAGACTGGGGAAGTTCTCCTTCATTATTTGTTCAAATAAGTTTTCAATTTTTTGTTCTTCCTCTTCTCCTTCTGGCACCCCTATAATTCGGATGTTGGAATGTTTCAAGATGTCCTGGAGGTTCCTAAGCCTCTCCTCACTTTTCCAAATTCTTGTTTCTTCATTCTTTTCTGGTTGGATGTTTCTTTCTTCCTTCTGGTCCACAGTGTTGATTTGAGTCCCAGTTTCCTTTGCATCACTATTGGTTCCCTGTACATTTTCCTTTGTCTCTCTTAGCATAGCCTTCATTTTTTCAACCAATTCTGTGAGCTTCTTGATTACCAGTGTTTTGAACTGTGCATGTGATAGGTTGGCTATCTGTTTGCTGCTTAGTGAATTATTTCTGGAGCTTTGAAGTGTTCTGTCATTTGGGCCATTTTTTTTTTTTTTTGTCTTGGTGCTTCTGTTACTTAAAGGGGCGGAGCTTTAGGTGTTCCCAGGGGCGGGGTAACGCTGGTCACTGTGATGCTGAGCTGTGATGCTGTATGTGGGGAAGGGGCCCGGGCTGAGAGGGAGTAATGGCGCCTGCTCCACTCTCCACCCGATTTCCGTCACTTGCTGTGCTACCCACAATCAAATTGGGCCCCTCTGGTGCTGGTTTCCGAGTGGGTAGGCTTGTGCACGCTCTAGGCCCCTGTGGGTCTCTCCAACGACCTCTCCTGTGATGCTGGGAGTTTCTCCTGCTGCCGCCCCAACCTCCACGGGTGTTTTCACTCTGAGGTTTGAGGCTTTATTTCGTCGCGCTGGAGCCCTGGGTTACGTGGTCTGCTTCGCTCCCTGCCGTTTGTCTGGTTTATCTAGGTGAGAATGTGGGGCCATAGGGTGCTACCCGCCGCTCTGCCTGCCCCGTTCTCTGCCACTCTGAGTCCGGCCCTCTTGGTTTATCTGTGCAAATGTGGGGCTGCAGGGTCTGCTAGTGGTCAGACTGCCTGCCCCATTGGTCCCACACTCCGCCAGTCTCTGTCCTGCCACAGCCACGCGAGTCCTCTCCGCCCCGGCTGCCCGTCTCCGCCCCTCCTACTGGTCTGGATGAATGTTTACTTTTTATTTCCTTGGTGTTGGACTTACTTGCTGTTCGATTTTCTGTCAGTTCTGGTTGTGCAAGGAGGTGCATTGTGTCTACCTATGCCGCCATCTTGGTTCTCCCTGCTCTGTATTTCTAGACTGGTTACTTTTCTTCACTTCTTACTACTTTCATAAGACTTACTATCTTCTAAATATTACAACTGTTTGTATTAATTATTTACTTTTGAAATTTAACTGGGCCTTGGATGGGTAGCTAAGTTGGTTAGAGCATCATCCTGATATGCCAAGGTATGTGTTCGATCCCTGGCCAGGGCACATAAAAAATAATCAACCAATGAATACAGAAATAAGTGGAACAACAGATTGATGTTTCTCTCTCTCTGATAAATAAAAGTTATAAAACTGTCCATTTCCCTGCTAGAATATAAGTTCCCTAAGGGCAGAAAATCTTAGACCAATTAAAGGAAGGGAGTAAGCAGTTCAGAATTGATTAGGTGATATTTGTTGTATAAGAATATAATGGTATATAAAGTAGACATTACAAGTCAATGCCAGATGGAAGGGTTTCTCAATAAGTAGTAATTGAGTAACTGATTGGCAATTACAGAAAAGTAATTATTTTAAATCCTTACATTATAGCATATTTTAAAATACATTCCAGTGAAATTCAAGAGATAAGTGTAATTCTGAAAAAATCTCCTGGAGGGTACTGGTCTTCCTAGATATCAAAGTATATTACAATGTGACAGAAATAAAAACAGATGGTGCTGGCAGATTGGTAGAATAGATGAGAGACCTGAGAGATAAACTGATTATTTATACGTTTAGTAAATTATAAAAATAGCATTTCAGATCAATGAGCAAGAAGCAGATTTTCAACAAGGGTGTTATGACAACTGGCTAGTTAGTTTTGAAATTGAATGCAATAGAGATATATGCACTTATGTGGAAAAACATAGTAGTTGTATTACTGGATGAAATGTCATCTCCAAAGCATATGTGTAGTATGATTTTAGTTATATAAAAACAAAGTCTATCTGGTATGTAATCTCTTTATCTGCCTACCACTTTTGTGGACCCTCCATTTCTAGTACATTCTGGAAAAGAGGATTTATCTTAAACCCATCATGAGTGGTCTTCTTGAGAGGTGCCTTACTGCACCTTTTGACTCTCTTGGTGGGACTCAGCCGACTGCATTCCTGGCCAGTATTGCAAATCTTGGGTACCAGTATAGGGGTGAGACATGGGGAGCCTGCCCCACCCTGAGACAGGCCAATGTTATCTTTTCTGGAGGGCAATCTGAGCTTCAAGACTTCTAAAAGCTACCCGGTTGATTCCAACATACAACCAATGCTGAGAACCAACTAGAATTGTTTTAGTTGGACCTGGTAAGAATTCTACCTCTTGGGCCATAACATAGAATCCAGGCCAAGAACGCTGCTCCCAAGGGTAGGGCATGGGATTCATTAGATTCTTATAGTTATACAAGGATGGAGGTGTATCTGCAGTATTTCTAACCAGCACACTTATTTAAGTGTACAGAGTGTCTTCCATGGTTTTCTGTCTGAGGATGGGTGGTGGGACCTTTAGCCACTGGTTCCTTCTTCCATTGGCTGCCCAAGCAGGCAAATGGGCTCCCGTGGTTTCCAAGATGGCCCTGAGGCAAAAAGACCCTCAATGCTTGCCTGAGGAGTCCCAGTTGTTAGCTGAGCTAGAGTTTGCATGGTACTGTCTGAAGTAGTGGGAGCTGACATTAGAGGTGAGCTGAGGGGATGGCATGTGGGCACTCAAAAGGCTCTGCATTTATAAAGACTCGGCATATCCTTGTATACCCCATCCTTAAATTTAAGTGCCTAATAAATAAGAAAGGCTCTCCTTTTTTTTCTGGTATACTGCCAACAAAGCAGTAAGAATAAAATATTCTCTAAAGTAATGAGAGAAAAGTCCCATTTCTGTTTTACATTTTCAATCTGGTAGAGTAGCTCCTAGGAATATTAAAAGTCAATCAAATCCTTAGGCAGTGCTTGGCTGCTGTTCAGGAATGGCAAACTGAGCTTGGAGAGGCTCATTCAGCATTTGAAGCAAGACAGTTGCAGCCTGGAGGCATGAGCAGGTGGTGAGGGGTGAGGGACAAGGGTGAACATCTTTCCATGGGTATGTATTGTAACCTTTCTGTTCCAGTTTTGTGAAATGTGTCCCTGTGTGGCTACCTTTTCTTGTGTGTAGTCTTGAATGACGTGGGTCAGGGATGCCCACAAAAAGGATCCTTGTCAGGTCCAACATTTCCAACTTTCTTGGGGACTTGGATCTCACTTCTGAAAGAGCACTGTCACCTTCAGTATGTAGGCATGCCTCAGATGTGAGAGGGACAAAGTGCTACTGGGAACCAGAGGAGAGGTGCTCAGGAGCAGGTATTGGCTGACTTGCTTTAAAAAATACAGGGGTGGTTCATAGCAGCGTCATTTACAATAGCCAAAGTCTGGAAATGGCCCAAGTGCCCATCAGTAGATGAGTGGATAAAAAAACCTGTGGAACAATTACACAATGGAATACTACATGGCCATAAAAAAGAAGGAACTTTTACCTTTTTTTACAGCATGGATGGACTTTGCGATTATTATGCTAACTGAAAGAAGCCAATCAGAGAAATATAAATATCATATGTGTAAAGATCTCACTTATATGTGGAATCTAATTAACAAAATAAACTGGAGAGCAAAATAGAAACAGAAGCATGGATACATGAAATAGACTGACAGCTGTCAGAGGGGAGGGGAAGAGGCCCTAAATGAAAGAGGGGGAAGGGATTAGCCAAAGAACATATATGTATAAACCCTATACATAAACCCTAGATACAGACAACGATGTGGTGAGGGCCAGAGGGAAGAGGGGCTGGGCCTAGGAAGAGTTAGGCAAAGGAGGGGAAAATGGGGAAATCTGTAATAGTGTTAATAATAAAAATAAAGAAAAAGAATAAAAATGTTTCTAAAAAAATAACAGAGATGGGCAAAAGTATGTTTATAGTTGTTAACATATGAGACAGTTTATTCTTGAATATTATTTACTTATTAATTATTGTATTATTAATTATTATTAACCTGCCCAGTATAATATTATTAGCCAACCCCTGTATAATTTTGCCAGTGTGTCTGCAGCTTCCTGAAGCAGAAAGAAGTCATATAGTTACAAATGTGGCTTTTAACAAGTGTACTGTGGTTGAATACTATATTACCTAATATTAAAGGACAATGACCAGATTCATAAAGTATCTTTGTTTGAACTTAAGTATTGATCCAAAGTATACAATATATGAAAGTAGTAGTTGAGTTTGGTTTTTGAGTGTGAAATAAAAATAATCTAAAAAATTAAAGTAGCTTATGAAATCTAAATAATTTTACTTATTAGTGGCTTATAATTAAGTCACCCAAACAGACATATAGCCTGCTCTTTTAAAGGTTAGACAGATGCTCATTCATAACTTCTAATCTGCCTTCTCTCTTTGGATAGTAGCTCTGGTGGTCTTTTCAAACTGTTCTTTTTTAAATGCAATATTGAGAAATATTTTAGAAATGTGTAACTCTAAATGTAAACCTTGCTTTTGAAAAATGAAATTGTTATACATGAATGAGGATTATAATAATAGCAGAATTTCATTGTTAATAAAAATAAATTTGAGAACTAATAGTTTCTTTGTTTCACATCCATGCATGTGACTCTCACAACTATCATGAGAGGGGAGAAACACAGTTCAGTTATCTCTTTTTTTTAAAAATTTTTTATTGTTATTCAATTACAGTTGTGTGCCTTTTCTCCCCATCCCTCCACCCCACCCCAGCTGAAACCCCCTCCCTCCGCCACCTCCACCCTCCCCCTTGATTTGGTCCATGTGTCCTTTAAAGTAGTTCCTGTAATCCCCTCCTCTTTAAATGACTTGATCAAGGTCACATCCCATAGCTGTAAGAGCACTGAGTTCCAACAGAAGACAGTTGTTCAGGTTGCACTGCTTCAGGTTTCTCCTGACTAAACTTCCTTACGTACCATGACTTGTATTATGGTCTGTTTAAACAACTGGAGCCTCAAGATTTGACTCCACCAGGAGTCAGCTGTTCTAGAAATATATTCTTGTTCTTGCCATTTCACCTTGGAAGCACACATTTGACCTTGAAAATTCACTCTGTAGTTGCACTGAGGTTTACAGGTCTGTGTGTTCTTTTTGATGAGAAGGCCTGCTTGCAAAGCTGTTCTTCAGAGCTTACCCATTCTGTTATATTTCTTCAGGCCAAGGCTCTGGGAATCACGCTGGCCAGCCTCCAGAACCTGTGTATCTTACAGTTAGAAGCATTGTCTACATTTAACAGGCTGAAAAATAATTTTGAGTAAGAGGTTAGATTAATAAGGGAAGTTTCAGTTTTATACATATGCAAATAATCTTACAGTGTTAAAAGAACCTCCTTCCTGAGCATTAATCAATATTAACAGTAAGGTCACATTATTATTTTAAAAAATAATCATGACTTAGAAAATAAATATTTGTGGATCATGTTTCTGTATTTTCTTTTAATCTGTAATTTAAAACATGAAATCATTTCAAGGAGTGTTTTTGGTTATTAGAATGTCTAGCTATGTTATGATATTCCATTTAAATTTAATTTCAGTAACAACAAAGCAAGAATCTTGAATTTTAGGGTCAACAATACAGTCTAGGAAATGCAAATCCATTGAGAATGCTTCCTAGTCAATATTTTGTTTTTCAAACAAGGTCATGGACTCTTTTAAATTAATCCAGATATTGTAAAAATAGCTTCGATTGCCACTGGGTTTATGTGAATGATTATAGTAGACTAATGAGTTAATCAGCAGCCCCTTCTAACCACTGATATACTAGATCAATTGCTTTATCTGCCTGGGTTAGTTTTCTTTCTTCTTTTATTGAGTGTAATAATTTCTGTTCATAGAAAATGTTATTTAGTTTTAATTATGTCAATTTTTCTGAAGTATGCAGTTTTAGAACTTTGTATTAGAGAAAACCTCCAACTCATATGAAGAGGATAGTACAACAAATCACCATGTATTTATTGTTCTGTATCAGTGACTATTATCCATTACAGAAAATGCATATTTACTGGGTGTCCTAGTGCATGGCACAGCTGTGGGCACCATGATTAGGAGTCCAGCTAGAGAGAGTGTGGGCAGAGCACACATCAGAGGGAATGTGTTGGGATGACAGAAAATAGTTCGTTGAATGGCTATATTCTTTCCCTATTTGATGGGCAATTGGCTTGTTTTCATTTTTTTCCTAACACAAACAGGCAGCATGGCAGTAAACATGCTTGGATGTAAATCTTTGCCTACTTGTGTGAGTATTTCTGTAGTATAATGGAGAGTTTAAAACATCTAAATATGAAGGGAGTTTGGATATTTTCATTACCCACTATGAATATATTACTATAAACTGACAAGTTTTAGCACTTATCCTTTTTCTTAAAAGTTCTAGGGTAATTATTCTCAATGGAAATATCTTTATTGGGATTATTTTAAGAAATGCTAGCTGCCACAGCAATCAGAAATCTCTGTGACTTAATATGGTAACAGTTAATCTCACCAAAGTGCTCACCATGGCTTGGAGGGAGTCTACTCCATTTGTTGTCTCAGGGATGTAGGCTTGTAACACTGGTGTCCTGGGCCCAGCAAGTGCGGGATGGAGGCACCTCACCAACTCTTATGCATCACCTCTGTTCATGTTCCCATCTGAATCATTTACTTCATGGGAGGCTGAGAATGCTGTGGGAGCCCTTTGATATTGGTGAACACTGTGTCTCCTCCCATCCTCCAGTAGTTAAGAAAGGGGCCATTGTATACTGGATTGCCCTCGCTCTCCAGCCCCATGTGACACACATCCAAAATACTTGAAGTCCTTGCCCACCAAGAAATAGGAGGTTTTCCATCAAGTTTAGACTCCCCTTGTCTTAGCATCCTTCTTTTTTTAAAAAAAATTTTTATTGTTATTCAATTACAGTTGTATGCCTTTTCTCCCTATCCCTCCACCCCATCCCAGCTGAACCCACCTCCCTCCCCCACCTCCACCCTCCCCCTTGATTTTGTCCATGTGTCCTTTATAGCATCCTTCTTAACTGGCCATGTTAGCATGGCTTTTCCAAGTATTCTCTAGAAAACTGGCATCAGAGCCTTTTAAGGACTGGATTTGCTGTCATTTCAGTTTTAATGGCAATGTTCTTTTTTGTTGTTGCTTTAAATATATTTTATTTAAAAAAATTTAGACACGTAAAAAAATGCAAAAATAGCACACAGGGTACCTGTATACCTTCACCTAGCTTCCCCTAATATTAACATTTTTCATAACCATAGTGTAATAATCTAAAGCAGGGAATTAACATGAATTCAGTAATTATCTACATATCTTACTTGAAGTTTGTCAAAGGCAGTACTCTTATAATTGTTCTCAGGTTCCTGTTTGTACATCCCTCATGGATATACATTGCCCATGGGTACACCCCATGGTCTCTTTTAGCTCACAGGTACCCCCTACTTTATAAATTATCAGTATGAACTGAGAATCTCCCAAAGGACCCCAGTCTGGGCCCCACTGCTGAGTTAACATGCTACCTAGCATTTGGCCTTTTGTGTTTTATTCATTACTACTTTCTTGCTTAAGGATGCCCTTCTGACTCTTTCATTGTGGGGAAGTAAGAACTAACTCAGAGGGTTTGCCGTAATTGTGGTTTATGAATGTTTGGGTGTATTAATCCCTAAGATCTGAGCAACAGACCTCAGAGAAAGGGCTAGAAAGTGAACCTAACGTCAGGCAAAGATATCTGAAAATCCATATTATAGGTAGAAAAAGCTTGATTTATCATCAGTACTTGGATCCTAGTATTTAAAATAAGGTTTCCTCATTTGTATTATATCTACCTACATAAAGCTATTATTTATTAAGCACCTTTCCATGAATATCTTGGGAAAGAAGATTCCAGGGAGAGCATAAAGTTCTGGGATGTATATGTATTTTCTTAAACATTTAACTATCGGTCTAAATGTCAGACTGTAGCCAATCTCTCTTCTATTTCCACTTAATTTCTTTTTATTTTTTCAATTTTTATTTTATTTTTCATCATCATTTATCTCCCTTATACCCTCTTCCTTCATCCACCCTCCCACTCCCCACCCCCCCACAGTCACCACACTGTTGTCTGTGTCCACGAGTTCTTTCTCTGTTTTCTGGCTCAATTCCTCTACCCTCAGCCTCTCTCCCCCCACCTCCCAAGCTATACTTAATTTCTAATAATTCAATGTCTGTGTCTTTTGCTTTATGTCTTTGATGTAGACATAAATAGATGAAAGTACTGATGAAATTTGACTACTGTTTCTGAAATGAAGGAATGGTGCCATCCAGTTTCATTTTCAGTGACCACTAATGATTTGTAATTTGGGCTCAACCTCAGATAAGCACACAAGTAATTTGGTTAGTAGGAGTACAAGAAGAGGAACATTCATGACTTTACTATTTGTTTTTCTTTTAAGTTTTTTCTTCTAGCTGTATTGAGCTATAACTGACATATGACATTGTGTAAGTTTAAGGTATATAGTGTGATGATTGAATACACATATATATTGTTAAATCATTACAACATTAAAGTTAGTTAACACCTCACATAATAAGGGTTTTTTATGTGGTAAGAACATTTAAGATTGCTGTCCTAACAAATTTCAAGTGTACAATACAGTATTGTTAATATAGTCACCATGCTGTACATTATATCCCCAGAACATACTTATCTTATAACTGAAAGTTTTATACCCTTTGACCAACATTTTCCCTTTCTCCCACTCCCCAGCCTCTGTAAACTACCATTCTTCTTTGTTTCTTTGAGGCTAGCTTTTTTTTAAAGATTCCTCTTAAAAGTGACATCATACAGTATTTATCTTTCTATGTCTGACTTATTTAGCATTATGCCCTCAGTGTACATTCATGTTGCTCCACATTGCAGGATTTCTTTCTTTTCTATGGTTGAATAATTTTCATATATATAGCACTTTTTTTTATCCATTCATCTTTTGATGGATACTTAGGTCATTTCCATGCCTTTGCTATTGTGAATAATGTTGCTATGATCATGGGGATGCAAATATTTGAGATAGTGATTTCATTTCCTTTGGATATACTTGTATACCCAGAAGTGGAATTGCTGGATCATATGGTAGTTCTATTTTTAACTTTTGGAGGAACTTCCATGTTGTTTTCCATAATGTCAGCATCACAAACAATGAATAAGTAAGTGTTACCTTTTTCTTTACATCTTCACCAGCATTTGTTATCTCTTGTCTTTTTGATGACAGACATTCTTTTAGGTGGGACGTAATATTTCATTGTGGTTTTGATTTGCATTTCCTTCATGATTACTGATATTGAGCATCTTTTCATGTACCTGTTGGCCATTTGTATGTCTCTTTTGGAAAACTGCCCATTCAGGTCTTCTGCCCCTTTAAAAAATTGGATTATTGGAGGATTTTTTGCTATTGAGTTGTATGAGTTCCTTATATATTTTGGATATTATAATAATACCCTTATCTGATATGTGGCTTGCAAAAAAAAAAATATATATATATTTTCTCCCATTTAATAAGTTGTCCTTTCATTTTGTTGATACTGTTTGTTTTTCTTATCCCACTGGTTAAACATGATTGACTTAAAAATACTTCTGTTTCTATTTCTCTGAGGTAATCTTTACTAACACAGGCCATTTATCAAGGAAGAAGTATTGGTACAAGCAGCTTAGCCAGTTATATAAGGCTGGGATATTTGTTAGCAATTGAAGACGTGACTATGTGGTCCAACATGAGTCTGCACTTTCAGAAGGAGACTCTGAGGGCTCAGGTGTGGGTATGGGATATGACTCAACACTCTGTTACTTGTGTGGCCTTGGACAGGTCACTTACCTCTGTGTAGAAAGGAGGTAAAGTGCTTCGACTGCTATCTGGAACATTATAGGCACTGAAAACGGAACTTTATTATTTGTAGTTTTCTTTAAGATTCTGAACAAATACTTTTTTTTTTGCCCTGGCTGGTGTGGCTCAGTGGATTGAATGCTGGCCTGTGAGCCAAAGGGTCGCTGGTACAATTCCCAGTCTAGGGAACATGACTGGGTTGCAGGCCAGGTCCCCAGTAGGGGGCACATAAGAGGCAACCACACATTGATGTTTCTCTGTCTTTCTCCTTCCCTCCCACTCTGTCTAAAAATAAATTAATAAACTCTTTAAAAAAGATTCTGAAGAAATACTTTCTTTAAAAAAGGAGGCCCATTAAGTACAGAAAAGTCAAATGTGCATGGCTGCTTTCTTAAGAATTTACAATTTCTGTGTAATGTCTTTTTGAATACCCTGCAAGAAAGTTTTAGAAAAGTGGAACATATATCTTTCTGGGATATAGTCTGATGAGTCAGATCCTGAGTTAGGTGCTAAAAAACTTGATCAAAAGCTAGTTTATACCTTTGGCTCTGTTGCCCCCATTGTGACTGCACAGGCTGACATGAAGGTGGGTAGAATAGGGGTGCTCTAACATTTATCTGGCTTTACAGTCTTTTCTGCCTCCCTTCATGAGCACCGATATATTTATGTGCTCTTGCCACTCTATTCATAATGTTTAATTTCTCTTTTCTTGTCATGTCAACTAAGCCTGAAATTAAAAGCACTTAAATATCAGTTTTTAAGAGAATGCCCAGGTTTATTTAATTTTCTTATGTTATCTTTCTTAGGTTTTCTTATGGTTAATTAAAAATACATTTTATTATAAAAAGACTTATTGCCCTGGCTGGTATGGCTCAGTGAGTTGAACACCAGCCTGCAAACCAAAATGTTGCTGGTTCGATTCCCAGTCAGGGCACATACCTGTGTTGAGGGCCAGGTCCCCAATTAGGGGCATGCAAGAGATGTTTCTCTCCCTCTCTTACCCTCTCTCTAAAAGTGAATTAACAAAACCTTTAAAAACTTATTTATTTAGTGTAAAAAACTTAAAAAAATATGTACTATCTGCTTTGTCTTTTAGCAACCTCAAGAAAATTGCAAAGTATTAAAAAACTAAATCCAGGAGACATAAAGAGAAAAGGAAATTTAACCTCCTACACCTTAAAGAAATTCAAAAGATAAAAGGTAGACTAGGAGAAAATATTTTCAAGATTTTTAAATTGAATTTTTAATTGAGGTAATACAGGTTCATATGGAATTGTAAGAAATAACACAGTGAGATACTGTGTACCCTTCATGCAATTTCCCCAATGGCAATATCTTGTAAAAGTACAGTATTATATCACAACCAGGACATTGACATTGATACAGTCCACCCACCTTAGGTCAGGGTTTATTTATTTATTTTACCCTATGGATGTCAAATTGATCCAGTATAGTTTATTGAAAAGGTTGTCTTTCCTCAATTTTTATGCTGTTATAAAAAATCAGTTGGCTTATTTGTATGGGTTTATTTCTGGGTTCTCTCTTTTATTGTATTGACTTATGTACCTATCTCCCCCACCATTAGCAGTGTTTTGATTACTGTCACTATGTAGTAAGCTTTGGTATTGGTTACAATGATTCCTCCCAATTTATTCTCTTTTGCCAGACTCCTTTTAGTTATTCTAGAAGCCTGTGCCTTTCCATATAAATTTTAGAATAAGCTTGTCTATGTCTACAAAAAATTAGGCTGGGATTTTGATAGGAATTACATTAAACCTATACATCAATTTGCAGAGAATTTACTTCTTTACTATATTGAATCTCTAATCTGTAAACATAGTATGTTTCTTCCTTTATGAAAGATTTCCTTTTTTACAAATAAAGAACTAATAGTTGAAATCTATAAAGAACATCTGCAAATCAATAACAAAAATGGACCAAAACAGATAGGAAACTGGGAAAAGGCAATTCCCAGAAGATATACAAATGGCCACTAAAGTTTCAAAAGATGTTCAATCTCATGGATGTTTCAGGAAATTCAAACCATAAAACCCCATTGTTTTGCTTGTTTAGATTATCAAAATTAAAATTTATAATATCAATTAATTAGAGTGCAAGGAAACGGGCACTTTGATATACTGCTGGTGGGAGCAAGCTGGTGAAGCATTTTTTGAAGGCGTTTAGCAATATTGATCAAAATTAGAACCAGACATAGTTTGACTGAACACTTTCACTTCTTTGAATCTCTTGTACAAAAGTCTGTGCTTATATGCACAAAGATGTTGGTGTAATGGTGCTCAGTACTGCATTAGGGGAACAGCCAAAATGCTAATCAGTAGAGGAAAGGTTAGACAAATTATGTCTCATCCATAGTGTAAAATACCATGCACCAGTTAAAAAGAATGAAGGTGACCTATATGTACTATTTCAAATTAGATAAGAATAGGAGAGACGTCTAATTACACCCTCACTCCCCCCAACCCCCGTCCCCCACCATGGTTCTACTTTCCTTTTAACTGAAATAGAATAGCCATCTGGTCAATTCTGACTTTCTTGTCACATTATTGAACTGATACACCTGCTTCAGATAATTCTGTTATGCCTCAGGGAGGCTAAATTACTGATAAATTAACTTTCTTTTTATGGCTCTTATCTTGAAGTCATTTTTATTGCTTTCATTTTGTACCAGTAATGAAGAATAAATGTCCAGGGCTGGGGGATAGGGTTGTACCTCAGGCAAGAACAGTGTGTCTCTGGCTATGCCTAATGGTCTTGTCCTCTCAGTTATCTGGACTTTTGTTATCTTACTTAGGTCAGAAGGGCATGGCTAACCTCTCTGAGGAATGGCTTTTCCTTTGACAAGGTCTTACTAGGGTTGGCATCTTGAAGAAGTCTTATTTTCATGACTCAGTTTGGGGAATAGGTTCATAAAAAGAATCCGTACAACAGTTGATTAACTTTCTTGATCTATATACCCATCAAAATTAATTCTTCATTATTTAATAAATCAAAGCATTTATTTTTTTCAAAAACATTTCAGAACATAATTGCTGCTGTGAGCAGAGCTCATTTTCTGTATGTTCTTGTCCAGTTAAAAACAATTTATTGTGAATTATTTAAGACAAGTAGGAGACTTCCAGTCAAGATGGCAGCATAGGCAGATATGGCTCACCTCTTCGCACAACCTCATGAAAATTACAACTAAAATATAGAACAACCATCAGTCAGAACCATCAGAAATAGAGTTGAATGGATGTCTGGAATTAAAGAAACCATATCTATCCAGACTGGTAGGAGGGGCACAGACATGCAATGGGCTAGTCCCTCACCCACATGTGGTAAATAAAAATTTGAGGGGGATATCTATCTTGGGAGCAAGGAGTCCCAGCCCCACACCAGGACTCTAGCCCAGGATAAGTCTCCACAACTTCTGGCTGCAAAAACCAGCAAGGATTGAGTTGGTGGAAAAACTGCTGAAACCCCAAGAAGTTTTTCTTAAACAACCCACACATGGACTCAGCTACTCAGACTCACTCCCTCTGAACTCTATCACTGGGTAGCAACTTGAAAGGCATCAGTGGTATACAGGGATAAACTGAAGTGTCTGGCATCAAGGTAAGCAGAGGCCATTGTCCCTTTTCTAAACCCTCCCTCTGGTTTAGAAATGGCAAGCTGGTGCCATATTTGAGACTCCGTCAACCTGACTAACACTGTTGGACCTGCCTTGAGAGATCCCCAGAGACTCCACCCCACCCGACTTATGGGCCCATGTAATCTGCTTTTCCGTATGAATGACTTATCTTGGCTCATGCTTCACAACTTCCTAAATCCTATCAAACAAGCCACAGCTAGCCTCAGTGAGCCCAAGGCCCAGCAATAGCAGAAGCTAGCCTAGATTCACAGCTTGGCTTTGCCTGGGAATCTCCAAGCCCAACACAAGTAGCAGCCATCTCAGATTGCTTTATAGCTCAGGCAGTGTGGCCCAGGGCAAAACACAGGTGGGGGCTGACTTTGGCCTGCATTACCGGAAAACTCCAGGGCCATCACACCCATTGTACAGCTACAGACCAGGTCGGAGCACCACTACCCTTTTCCTGCACATAAGATCTTCCAGTGAGGGTGGAGGTTGGTGGTAAGTGGTCACAGCTAGTCCTTGTGGCTGATTGGCCTGGGTAAAACTCTCCCATTGATCTGCCAATAGCAACCAAGATTCAGCTACAAGAGGAGGGTGTACTCAGCTCACAAGAAGGGTGCACCTCAAGTATCCAGCTTGGGTGATAGGGAAGGCCGTGCCACTGGAACCTATAGGACATCTACTACATTAGGCCACACTCCAAGACATGGATTCAAAGCAGCTCTACCTAATACATAGAAACAAACACAGGGAGGCTGTCAAAATGAGGAGACAAAGAAACATGGCCCAAATGAAAGAATAGATCTAAACTCCAGAAAAAGAGCCAAACAAAATGTAGGTAAGCAATCTGTAAGATACAGAGTTCAAAACACTGTTTATAAGGATGCTCAAGGAACTTAGTGAGGACCTCAACAGCATAAAAAAGACCCAGTCAGAAATGAAGGATACACTAATTGAAAAAAGAAAAATTTACAGGGAAACAACAGTAGAGTGGATGAATCTAAGAATCAAATCAATAATATGGAATATAAGGAAGCATAAAACAACCTATCAAAAAACAAGAATAAAGAATCCAAAAAAAGAGGATAGTATAAGCAGCCTCTGGGACAACTTCAAGAAGTCTAACATTGGCATCATAGGGATGCTAGAAGGAGAAGAGAAAGAGCAGGAAATTAGAAATCTATTAGAAAAAATAATGAAAGAAAAATCCCTTAATTTGGTGAAGGAAATAGACATGCAAGACCAGGAAGCATACAGAGTCCCAAATAAGACTGATGCAAATAGGCCCATGCCAAGGTACATAATAATTGAAATGTCAAAGGTAAGATAAAGAGAGAATCTTAAAAGCAGCAGGAGAAAAGCAGTTAGTTACCTACCTGGGAGTTCCCATAAGACTGTCAGCTGATTCCTCAAGAGAAACTTTGCAGGCTAGAAGGGATTTTCAAGAAATATTCAAAGTCATGAAAAGCAAGGACCTACAGACAACATTGTTCTACCCAGCATTAAGATACCATTTAGAATTGAAGGGCGGACGTAACACCATAAAAGTCCTTGAGGAAAACATTGGCAGGAAAATCTCAGACATTCCACGCAGCAACATCCTCACAGACACATCCCCTAAAGCAAGGGACATAAAGGAAAGAATAAACAAATGGTACCTCATCAAAATAAAAAGCTTCTGCATGGCTAAAGAAAACAGCACCAAATTACAAAGAGAACCAACAGTATGAGAAAACATATTTGCCAATGATACCTCAGACAAGGGCCTGATCTCCAAAATATATAAAGAACTCACACGACTCCACTCCAGGAAGACAAACAACCCAATTAAAAAATGGGCAAAGGACTTGAGCAGACACTTCTCCAAGGAAGACATACAGAGGGCCCAGAGACATATGAAAAGATGCTCAGCATCACTAGCCATCAGAGAGATGCAAATCAAAACCACAATGAGGTATCATCTCACACCAGTCAGAATGGCCAACATAAACAAATCCACAAACAAATGTTGGAGAGGATGCGGAGAAAAGGGAACCCTCGTGCACTGTTGGTGGGAATGCAGACTGGTGAGGCTACTGTGGAAAACAATATGGAATTTCCTCAGAAAACTAAAAATGGAACTGCCCTTTGACCCAGTAATTCCACTGCTGAGATTATACCCTAAGAACACTGAAACACCAATCCAAAAGAACCTATACACCCCAATGTTCATAGCAGCACAATTTACAATAGCCAAGTACTGGAAGCAACCTAAGTGCCCCTCAGCCAATGAGTGGATCCAAAAACTATGGTATATTTACACAATGGAATTCTATGCAGCAGAGAGAAAGAAGGAGCTTATACCCTTTGCAACAGCATGGATGAAACTGGAGAGCATTATGCTAAGTGAAATAAGCCAGGAGGTGAGGGAAAAATACCATATGATCTCACCTTTAACTGGAACATAAGCAATAGAAGAAAAAAGCAAACAAAATATAACCAGAGACATTGAAGTTAAGAACAATCTAACAATAGCCGGGGGGGGGGTGGGGGGTGGGGGCGGGGATAGTGGGTAGAGGGGATTATAGGAAGTACTATAAAGGACACATGGACAAAACCAAGGGGGAGGGTGTAGGTGGGGGAGGGAGGTGGGTTCACCTGGGGTGGGGTGGAGGGATGGGGAGAAGAGGCATACAACTGTAATTGAATAACAATAAAAAAAAAAAAAAAAGGAAATACATGGAGGGAAATCAGTATCCAAAGAAAAACAAGTTTGGGGTTTTTTTGTGGGGGGTTTCTATCCAGGTTTTTTCTTCCCAATATGGATTTTTTACATAATTATATGTTTAAAATGCATACTTAGTGTATGTTAAAATTATTATATTTAGATATTTTTTAAAAAAGGGGATCTAATTATAAAAAGTAGTGTGTTCTTGTAAATTTTGGCAAAATAAGGTAATATATGAAGACAAAAATAAAAATCACCAAGATTCCAAAAAAAAAAAAAAAAAAAGAATTGAAGGGCGGATAAAGAGCTTCCCAGACAAGAAAAAACTAAAGGAATTCATTATCACTAAACCATTATTATATGAAATGTTAAAGGGACTTATTTAAGAAAAAGAAGAAGATTAAAACTAAGAACCATATAATGGTGAAATATACAAATCTATCAACAATTGAATCTAAAAAACAAACTAAGCAAATAGGAAGAACAGAGACAGAATCATAGACACAGAGTGTTTTGATGGTTGTCAGATGAGAGGGGGTGTGGGGCAGTGGGTGAAGAGGTAAGGGGATTAAGAAGTACAAATAAGTAGTTACAGAATAGCCAAAGGAAGTTAAAGTACAGTATAGGAAATGATGTAGCCAAAGAACTTATACACATGACCCATTGACGTGAACAATGGTGGGGGGATTGCCTAAGGGAGTGGGTGTGTGCTGGATGGAGGGGGACATAGGAAGAAAAATCAGGACAACTGTAATAGCATAATCAATAAAATGTAATTAAAACTTAAAAAAAAATAAGAAGGTATAAGACAGTAAAAGCTGCTATATCCACCTTCCAGCATAAGAAAGTGTTCTTTTCACTGGTGGAATCTTGACAATGTCCCAGTTAAGGGAGAACTGGACATTTTAATGTCCCTGTGCTAGTGCTTTCTGATTCAGTATTGGTATCTGTGGCTTACCTGTTACTGTTTCTTGTAGTGTCCTCTGTGATGGGAAATTCTATAGCAGGTCTCAGTGGTGGAAAAGAGAGCTGGCTAAGGGATTAGACTCAGAAAATGACTTCTTGTGATTTTTTTTTTGTAGATGAAATTTAGTATTTAACATAAGATTTATAGGAAATTGTTCCCTGCTTTGCCAACACTTATGGTAATATTGGCACTCTTAGGTGAGATAGTTAGGCTCTTATTCATTTGCAGTACAGGAGACCAGAGCTGGTCCATTTCTCCACCTGCCTTCTTGCTTTCCCATCTATCTGTCTGTCCATCCACCCATCCATCATCCTTCCACACATTCATCCATCCCCCCATCCAGCCAGCCATCCATATTGGTAGTCTTTCATTGATTGAATATTCTATGAGTGTCTACTCAGTTAAGGCTCTGTGCATGGCATGGCCATGCTGTTGAAGTTCCACTTAGAGCTGTAAAGGCAGCTATAGACCACCTTGGATCAGCCCTGCCCAACATCCCACATCTTCTGGCCCTCAGTGGCTTCAAGGTAGAGTCCAGGGTAGAGCCACACTACACAGCGGCACTGGAGTCTGGCATGGCATTGTTCATGGAGGCCATGCCACCCAGCACAGGATTGGGACTGATGTTGTGGTTTTTGGAGTTTGGCTGCTGGGCTGTCCAGATGGCAGTAGGTGCCCTTCACCAAGGGAAAGTGTTTTGGATACATGGGCCACTTATGTTTTTGGTTGGTGTAGGCTTGATGGATGTGGGTGAGCAGTATGTTCTTGTTGGTGAAGACCTCAGGGCAGTGGATACCCTACAGGTTGACCTTCTCAGGAGCTGGGTGTGGTGGGTGAGCATGTGCTTCTCTAAGCAACTTGTTCTGGCTGAAGGTGTTCTCGTAGATCACCTCCACCCACAGGTTGCTTCCAGTGTCCCAGGAGAGAGACATAGGTAATTCTAGTTACATATTAAGAGTTTATCTAAGAGAGGCATGTCAACAATGCAATGGCAGCACACATTTGTGTATATGTATGCACAAGGCATATATTAGAGACAGAGACAGAGAAAGGGAGAGAATATATGTATTGGTAAGTAAGAAGAAGGATATAGGACAGGACATTCCAAGGTGAGGGACAAGCTTTTGCAGAGGGAGAGAACATAGCATGTTAGGAATTTATTGCTGGGTGACAAAATATCTCAAAACTTAGTGGCTGAAAGTAACATTATTATTATCTCACATAGAAGGAGATGACTTGGGGTGGTGAACACACAATACAATATGCAGTTGATGTATTATAGAATTCTACATCTGGAACCTATATAATTTTATTAACCAACATCACCCCAATAAATTCAGTTTTTTTTAAAAAAAGAACTTCAGGAACGTTTAGGTGTGTGGTTCTGGCTTAGGGTCTCTCATGAGGTTGCAGTCAAGATGTCAGCCCAGGGCCACCACCATTATCTGAAGGCTCAACTGGGGCTAGAGGATCCGCTTTCCAGGTATCTAACTTACAAGGCCAGCAAGTGGATACCAGCTATTGGGAGGTCTCAGTTCCTTTCCTTATGCCTCTTCCTAGGGCTGCTTGAACATTCTCACAGGAATATCTTCACAACAAACTGCCAGCTTCCCCGAGAGCAAGTGATCCAAGAGAAAGCAGGGTAGAAGCTAAAACGTCTTCTATGACCCAGCTTTGGAAGCCCCATTTCATAGTGTCCTATTGGCCACATAGACCAGCCCTATCCACTGTGAGGGTGTGGGGACTACATAAAGGCATGGATTCCTGGAGGCAAGGATTATTGGGACTCTCTTGGAGACTGCCATCACAGCATGGTCCAGAATCTGCAGCTGGTTTGTATGGTTGGGCTTGGCTGTGACTGAGGAGTTGATTTGGCTGAGGAGCTTGGTACAGGCTTTGGACACTATCTTAAACACTTTGTATTTTTTCTTCAAAGTCTTCCCTGTAAGAATATGTATTGTTAAAGGTTTTATGTATTTATTTTAGAGAGAGGGGAAGGGAGGGAAAGACAGAGGGAGAGAAACATTGATGTAAGAGAGATAAATTAATTGGTTGCCTCTTGGACACACCCCTGCCCAAGGACGGAAGCTGCAACCCAGGAATATTGAACCTGCAGCCATTCACTTTGCAGGATGATGCCCAACCAACTGAGCCACACTAGTCAGGGCTCTGTAAGGATATTAAGGAGTGAAGTGACACACTCAGTTTGACTTTTCAATCTACAGCTCTGGTAGAGGTATAGAGTGCATTGGGGTGGGAGGCAGATGCATGAATCAAGAGCTGTTAGTGGTGGTCTGTTTAGAGGTCCTGCTCCTCACCCTCCCCAGGGCACCTGGAACTGAATTAGCATCCCTAGTTGCCTCAAATCCCACTTCCCCCTAACATCTTCTTCCATCAGGGAGATCTCAGCAGTGGCACAGGCTGGAGGAGCTAGAGACTTAATCAACCAGTGGTATCCAGAAAAAAAAAAGCCTATATGGGAAGTAAATATTACAACTCTTATTTATATGTATATCATTTTAAAAAATTTCTATTCTTCAGGCTATGTTATAATGTCATTAGTGTGTGAATACAGCAGAAGATGTATGTAAGTTATAAGTGAATGTTCATTATTGGGGGTACATGCCCATGCCTTTTTATCAATGGGATGCAAGATTAATGAGTTTGGAGACCATTGCTAAGAGGGAGGCTGGTCCTGTGGGGGGCTGGGGTCTAGAGGAGTTGGCAATCATGCCCAGTGTCTCCTTCCATGACTGGCCACT
This sequence comes from Desmodus rotundus, assembly GCF_022682495.2. Lineage (NCBI taxonomy): Eukaryota > Metazoa > Chordata > Mammalia > Chiroptera > Phyllostomidae > Desmodus > Desmodus rotundus. Next base: position 131,302,592 of record NC_071392.1, read on the forward strand.
TTAATAGAGGCCGTGGCATTGCCTGCAGCACTGTCCTCAGAGGACCTATGCTGGCAGGGTAGCTGCTCAGCCCTCTGGTAGTGCTTGGCCTACCCAGCAATCCTTCAGTGACTGCCCCTTTTGACCCAGATTACTTTTGGGAAGACATCCTCATTGCCTGTTGTGAGCAAGACTGCTGGCTGGAGTCAGACCTGCATTCACATCTGGCTCAGGAAGTGCTTGGGCTTCTGCCCAGGATAGATCATTCAGTTTCTCTGAGGGCCCCTCTTGGTTTATAAAACAAGGATTGTCCTCCTGTGTAGGGTGCTTCAGTGGAAGGGCCTCATGCCGGTCAGTACAGACTGAACTTCTTCCTGACGGTGTCCAAAGCCAGGACTCCAGGGGGCTACCACTATCCCCTCATTTAGGCCTTGGGGCCCCAAAACAAATTGAATTCCAGGAAGATTCTGGCTTAGCTAACTTGGTTACACACATTTTGTTTGAATGGTGCCCTTGAGTTAAAAACATGGCATGTAGCTTTGATAACAATGTGAAATGTCCGTAACATTTGGGACCCCTGCTCCTGAAGGGTAGTAGTCTTTGTTGTTTGATGAAGTACCCATACTTTGTAGCCTTTGTTTATAAGGGTTACTTTGTAGTTTGAATTTTTTAAAAAGTCAGTTTTTATAGTCTTTTCAATAACTTTGAAATATCTTTACAAAAGAAAGCATCTAGTCTCTACAGTGTTTATTTTTATAATCTCTTACATGTTACTTAAAATGAATTTTTAACTTTCCATTTTGAAATAATTTTAGACAGAAAAAAGTTGCAAAAATAGTACTAAAAAGTATCTGTATACTCTTTATCTGGCTTCCCTTCATGTTAACATTTTACATGAACATAGAACAGTTATCAAAAGTAAGAAATGAATATGCATAAATACCATTAACTAATCTTCACCCTCATTTGAAGTTTCCCATTTCTCCTGATAATGTCCCTTTTCTTTTCCAGGATCTAATTCAGGATCACACATTGTGCTTATCATGTCTCTTTGGTTCCCTCCAATCTGGGACAGTGCCTGAGTCTTCATATTACACACAGGGTCCAGCACAAGTAACACTATTTTATTACAAAATCATAAGCATGTAATTCTGTAACATAACAATATCACACTCAAGCCCGCCATACGACATTTTAGGTTAAATGTTAAAATTAAAACTATAAATTATTGCACTTGTATTACCCTACTAGCCACACTCAAGCAGGCCTTACTTCTGATGGCCCCTGTATTTGAAAGTGTATAAATCTGAGTTTGTAGAAATCCTTTGAACATAATTTTTTGTTTTCTTCTCACAGTCCATGTTGCCCTCGACTATGACCTGGCTTCTGTAGCTGAGTCACAGGCTATCATGTGCCTGGCATATAATGGTCGCTCAGTCAGTGGTGGCTATTGTTTTGATTATAGGAGAGGTATGGTCATTGCTATGTCACCAGTAACCTTTACATATAGGGAAAAGCTCATCATTGGCCTCCTTACATGGTGTCTATGGCAAATGCTTTGGTTCACTGAAATTCAGATTTCTAAATGCAGGTGTGGGATAGGAATGTGCCAGGAGTATCTGTTTTCAGTCTCAGGATGACTGGTACAGTAGCAGGGGCTGGCCTGGTATTCTCTACTACAGATCATTGGTGCTCATATGGATCCATGTCAAGCCTGAAGAAAACACAGATCTCACTGTTTAGCTTTGTGCACAATGAACCACACAGCCTCTCAGGAGTGTCCAACCTATGGCCCACAGGCCGCATACAGCCCAGGATGGATGTGAATGCAGCCCAACACAAAATTGTAGATTTACTTAAAACATTATGAGATCTTTTTTTGTGATTATGTATCACAATGTATTTAATGTGTGCCCCAAGACAGCTCTTCTTCCAGTGTGGCGCAGAGATGCCAAAAGTTTCTATACCGCTGGAGCCAGACTGCTTAAGAATAGGCTTTCCTAAAACTCTTGGGGTACTCTTGAAACATATCAAAGGCTGTGGAAGGATATGTCAAAAGGTGGCAATTGATGTTTACAACTATGGCAAAGAATTCCTTCCTTTCTGGGCTAAATACTGGGCATAAATATATAGTGGTGGTAGGCAGATGGACGAGAGGAAGGAAGGTTGTTTTATTCAGAGTTTTTTGTAAAAGTGAAATTACCTGGAGTCTGGAGTCGTACCTAACTTTTTATTTAACTCAAGAATCCCACTGTGTGTGTACGCACACATGCATGTATGTGCATGTGCTTATGAGACAGATAGCCACGTATAAATACACATGGAAAGACAGATTGAGAGGACTGGGTTTGCCCAGGACTGAGGGGTTCTCTGGGATATAGGACTTTGCTAAAACCAGGTCAGCCAAGGCAAGGACCTACCCTGCGAAGAACCTCCTTGGGACAGAAAGTGATGTGGGTTGGGGAGACCTAAAAGATTCTCAGTGAGAAGTTTTCAAGTCATTGTCTTTTGCCATTTCCTTATGTCCCTTTTAAAAGATATCCTTAGTTAAATCATGATTACCAGCACTTTATTATTGTGTTATCAACTCCCTCCCTACATTTTGCCAGAGACTTTTGAAATACTTTCCTTATATCCTCTCATTTGTAATTTTAGATTTACAGAATGTTGCCAAGAGAGGATAGAGTTTCTGAATAGCCCATATCCAGCATATCCTATTGTTACTGTCTTAAACATTTCCATGCACATTGTCAAAATTAGAAACTGACATTAGTATTGTACCATTAACTAAATTCCAAACTTTATTTGGATTTCACCAGTTTTTCCATTTATATCCTCTTTTTGTTCCAGAATCCAGTCCAGGACACCACGTTGGATTTCATTATCTATGACAGTTTCTTAGTCTTTCTCAGTTAACAGAAGAAAAAAGAAGAATTTTTCATGACCTTGATAGTCATGGGGAGTACTGGCTAGGTATCCTGTAGAATGCCCCCAAATATGGGTTTGTCTCATGTGTGTTGTGATTAGACTGGGGTTATAGGTTTTTTGGAAGAGCACACAGAGTAAAGTGTCATTATTATCTCATCTTCTCAGGTGGTATCTGACATCCATGTGACTTCTCTGGTGAGGGAAACCTTGATCACCTCATCAATGTGGTATTGGCCAGGTCTCTCCAAGGAGAGACCTTTTTTCCCTTTTTCTATTCTGTTCTTGGAAGTGAATCCCTAAGCACAGACCTCCTGGAAGGAGTTCAGGGAAGATTAAGCTCCACCTCCTGGAGATGGAAATATATGTGTGTATTATTTGTAGGGTTGCAGGACACTCAGATGACTGATTTTCAGATAAGCAATGATTATTTTTAGTGAAGTATGTCCCTTGAGATAGCAGAACTTCATATTTAACTGGGTATCCTGTAATTTGTTAAATCTGGCAATCCTAATTTTTGGAATTCTTTTGTAAGAAAAATTGGTCTTTCTTTTTACACTTGATTTTTAGTTTGATTCTACCATCTTCTTATTATAGTTTTCTTCCCACTTTCTGTCATCCTTTAGTAGAGTTTGATATACTTTAGTGATTATACTTCTGTTTACTTAATTTTCTTTTAAAACAACATGGAATATAGTTTGCTTCAGAAAATGATTTCTTTTTGTGTGCATGTTTAATCAAAGGATTTTTTCTTATTGCATGAGCCAGAGTACATTAGTTTCCAACCTTATAAATGAAACCCAGAGTTGAAGGAAACAAGAGATTTGTGCTGAATTTCCAAGTGTGGGTCGTGTAGGGGGCAGGGAAGAAGGTCACTGCTTTAAGCAGCCGCAGGCTGGTGTTCCTTCAAGCAGCCCCAGGTGGCTAAAGCAGCAATAAGCACATGTATTCTGCCTGAACTTGGCAGTGTGAGGCACTTGTGATTGCTTCAACTCCCCAACTTCTAGCAGGTGTGAGAGAATGCTTATTAAGTAGATGTGGAAATGAAGGAGGGCTTGGGTAGTGGGGATGCCAGAGAGATACTGTAATTGTCCTTTTAAAAGAAAAACAGACCTCTTGTTTCTGTGAAGTGTACCTAGCCCATCAGATGGTGTTGTGTTTTGTTAAAGAAGCAATTCTGCAGCAAGATTACCTTGGGTGTCTTGTCAGCAGTTGGTACCCATCAAATCAAAGCCTGTTTCTCATCAGCAGCAGGTGTTCCAGTAAGTGACAAGAGACTACAGAGTTTAAAGAGGGCTCAGCTCCTGGACAAGAGACTTCTGCTGTCCCAGGGGCTTTGGTGAGCCTTACTCAAGCTGAAGGATTGCAGAAAGTTTTGGAGCTTGGTGAACTGAATGTGGCTGTGCCTTGCGGACAGTTGCCTTCTAATCAGTTCTTTTGAAAGGATGATACTTGAGAAGGTATGTGTCACTTGAAGATGAGATCCTGCCTGGCACATAGTAGTTGTTTTATTAAATGTTTGTCAATTGAATGAGGGCATCCATTCTTTGTCCTGCCACTTGTTCAAGTAATCCTCAGCAGTTGGGACATGGATCTATCTACCTTACCTATTTTCCCCAGTAACAATGCCAGCCACTTGTCATTGTTACCTAAATCAATTTTCTTGAACTATGGGTCTGACTCCTGCCAGGTCTCCACAGAAAGCCTCCAGCATTCCTAGGGCTCTGGTTCCCTTTGATCTGAGTGCCTTTTCTACCCCACTTGGATGGGGCTGCCTGTGCCTCTGCTTCTGGAAAGGTCTTTCTTTGCTGCTTAGTCTCTGGCACCTGACACAGTTTTGGACCTCAGGCTGGAATTCTATGTGTATCTCAAATAAGAAAGGCTCACAGGTACAAAGATGTTCAGGGAAACTCATTAAAATACTTGCATATGTGTAGAGTTAATAAATTTAGTCTGAGGCTGCCAATTCTTTTTTCATAAGAAAACAAAACACATTGCTTTTTAACATAACTTCCTTGGAGGTTTTACAAATGCCTGTGCTTGGTTCTTGTATCCTGTTGAACAGAACAACATATGTTTGTCCATGTGTTTACATTTTTTAAGTTACCAGATGTCTGTAGTACAAGTTTTATTATCTATTTTTGAATTTATGTTTTGAAACTTAAAAACACATTTTAGAATATTGCTATAGAAGTGAGTGCCGAGTGCTACCTGATTGTAGGATATGTTTTGCCAAGCTGTTTTAAGTTTTGAATTTTCTTGAATTTCTGTTTGTGGGATGCCAGTGTGTTAAATACACAGATGGTAAGCAGTGAGGTCAATTCTTAACAGCTCTAAAAAAAGAAGCAGGCATTATATTTTTGGTGAGGATTTTGGAGTGAAAGCAAAAGCCCCAAAGAATGACAGCTGAATTCTGCATTGTTTAAGGTGAGAAAGCCAGGGCCAGGCACTGGGACAGTGGCTCCATTTGTAGTTTCCCATTGTCAGGAAAAGTCAGCTTGACCCACACCTATTGGCAAAGCCTCATTCTGACTGTGGCCCAACACAGAGCTCATGGCAGCTACCACACTGATTGGCAGTGGTCAGTGCCGTAGAAATTGAGCCCTCCAGTAATTATTATGAGATGTGACTCTCTGGGTTGGTGTCCTTCTATGTCTGGAGACACAATGGAATTGTGGAGTGAAATGAGCAACAGAGTTCTCATTTTTACACAGACCACAATCTCTTCTGAACTGGCTGGTGTGGCCCAGTAGATTGGAGTGTTGTTCTGTAGCTGAAACGTTGTGGGTTTTATCCCCGGTCTGGGTGCATGCAATCCCTGGTCCGGGAGTGTACAGGAAGCAACCAGTTGATGCATCAACCAGCTGATGTTTCTTTCTCTCCCTTCCTCTCTCTCTAAAAAAGCAATGAAAAAAATGTCATTGGGTGAGGATAAAAACACAAACAGACAAACCAGCATTAGTGGCCAACGTTGATGGAGCACTCGCTGTGCTGGGCCTGCTGTCAGTGCTTAATCTTATTTCACTCACACCTCATGCCAGCCTTTTAGTGTTAGGTTCAGATGACCCAGAATTTCCATTTCTTGTATCATTGCTGAGGTCAAGACCTTCTCAACTTGGAAATGTTCTCATTACCCCTGATGGGGCTGTATGCCAAGGGTTTCTGTACTGTTTCTCAATATTGTACTGTTTCTGTACTGCTTCTCAGTATCTGTACTGTTTCTGTACTGCTTCTAATATTTCTCAACTAATCATAGCAGTTCCCTCCCAAAGTCTCTCTGGCTTCACTTCCCTTAGGGTGAAGATCAAACTTCAGCCCAGCACAGGTCTCTATCTCAGGACTGTCTCCCCTACTTCCCTGTATAAATCATCAGTGAAAGCACACTTGTTTTCTTGTCCCCAAAACTATGCTCAAACTCTTTTCACCCACATGGCTACAAATCAGTGCACCTCCTTCCTGCCCTCCCCTTTCCAGAAGAGCATGTCCCCCACTTTCACATTTGAGAAGCAGGCATGGCTTGTATGTGCCCTGACATGTGTAATTTGTTAGCACTCTCATTGTCTTGAAATGTAATGAAGTTGTTTACATTTGACTTCTCTAGAGCTCATCCCTGTTCTGCAATTAAATTGCAAACTCTATAAGGATGAACCAGAACTTAAACCCCCACCCGCCCCCAGCACCAAATCCAGTGCACAGAGTAGGCAGTGGACAAATATTTGCTTTTGATTAGAGTTCTAAAGAAAGTCATTACTCAAGATAAAGAAGCTTTGTGTTCCTGCATGAGAACATGGTATTCCTGTTTTGCCAACCTTCTTGTTCTTTGCCTTCCAATCTTGTTCATGAGAGGTTCACTCAGAGCCAAGCAAGTGGAACAAAGAAGGCAGTGGAATGAAACTTCCTAAGATTTCAGTATAATAGTACAGTGAAAACACTGGCATCATCATCATTACCTATTAATACAAAAATGTAAGCTTGAAATTCTGGTGGCATGCATAATTAACTATTTTGTATTATGTATTGTAATGTATATGATGTGGACCTACTCCACAGATTCTCGGGTAGCTGTTGTTGATAGACTCATGGAAATGGGAACTGAGAGTGGCTTTGCCACTCCCTGGTCAGCATTCTTCATCAGTCTCCCCTGTGTAAATGCGCTTGAATCTGCAAAAGGTCTGGGTCTCCACTGCTTACTAGAATGAAGCAAGATGGGGAGCAGAGGCTGCCCCTCACAAGACATTATTAGACCAAGGGGCTCCTACCTCGTTATCTAGTATGTATTTTATTCTGAGACCTTGGTCTCATTACAGTTTAAATGTTGTTCTCTTACTTTAGCTGCTTATTTAATTGAGAACATTTCAGTGAAAAAAATGTTTAAAACACTGAAATTATAAAGAATCTGGGGTCATGCAGAGGTTTTAATTGATCCCTGTGATGAATGAATCAATATGACTCCCCCGTGCCAAGCCTCCTTTTCTCGATCTCTCAAGGCCTTTATCCCATCTCCATCAGCACAGAACAGCTTAATGTTTTTGGCTAACTGCACTGTGAGTTATGTTACTTTTAAAGCTTTGACTGCATAACCAAGAGGCTAAAGCCAGAGTAAGCAGAATAACTTATTTCTGTGCTATTTATTGCATGAAGAATTAAAAACGGCACCAACATGGTCATCTGTTTTACTTTTTATAGGCTCTGTCATCACTTTAATTGGTTGTTGTTAGAACAAATGTTTTAAAAGGAATATGTTGGCATGACTGTATTTGTTTACTTAATTTCTGATGACTTGAAGGACATTTATATCTATATGTTTTTAAAAAAAGGACTGTGGGCCATGGGAGCAGAGTAACCTATGAGCCCTTTCCAGACCTGGTCTGGTCCTGGTCCTGGGGAGGGTTAATGAGATTGCTGGGCTGAGCTATACTGGGTGAAGAGGTTGAAGGAAAGGAACCATAAACTTGAAAAGCTAGGGGCAGCATGCAGAAATCTCCCCATTTACAGTTAGCATATGTTTAATAGCAATCCAAACGTCAAACCACCCTGAAAGATGGCTTTTAAAAATGCAAAAGCCAAGTTACCGTTGTTTTAAGGTAAGTAAAATTAAAAAGAAAATTGTTAATTTGTTTAGACAGAGCTTATGAATCAATTAAGTCAGTAGGGAACTGACTTCAGTCTTGGACATGAGCATGGTTCATATGCCATAGCTTAGTAATCCAGTGATTACTTTTGGTTCTTTGAACATGGACAGTGATAGAAAAGCTTATCAATGCTGTGAAAAAAAGTTTTGCTTCCATGTTTGGGCCAAAATATACTTCCTGAATTGCTACTTCCTAACAATTTTTGTAAAATGTTATAACAGCATTTTGAAAAAATTTAGTTTCAGAAAAAGTCTCTAAAGATGAAAGGATTATTTTAAGTCTTCTTTATTCTTTTATACTATTCAAATTGTCTTCTCTGCCTTTTAAAAATTTTGGATAGGTGGGGTAACTCCATTGGTTAAACCTAAAGCAGACACCAAATAAGTCAATATAATGTCATCAGTGGAAATGGTCATGATGAATCCCATAGTCTAGCATATTTCCTACTGGTTAATTGATACATTATCTGGTTTGGGGCTGTACCATTATGATTGTATGGGAAATGTGTGTTATAGTAAGCCAGACAGATGCTGCTGAACTCATAATGGGACTTCCTAGGTGTGTATGTCTCTTACTTCCAAGCAAGTGAGCATGTGCTGTCATTCATCTGGGTTCTGCTTTAATCTTCTTACCATCTAAGCATGATGCTTGTTTGGAGCCTAACAAGCACTCCCATAACTGTCTAATTAATGAATTGCCAAAAGAGTTTACAAGTGACCAGATGTCACTTGTACATAGGGAATAGCTTGTTGGTGGAGTGCCACCTGTTTTCATGGTGTTATTATTATCTGTAAGTGTTAATTGATGGCCAGCTGTTTAATCTCTCTAGTATATTCAAGTCCTAAATTGGTTTTCTTGGATTGTGTGACTTTTATTTTCATGTGATATTTTAAACCATTGGAGATCAATTGATCAATCATTTTTTCCCTTGTGTCTTTTACTCACTTAAGCACCTTATATTTAATAAAATGTTAAAGCTTTTCTGGTGTGAAAAATTCTACAAATCAAAGCACATGGTACAGTAGAACATATCTATGGATCGTATTTCCTGTTGTGATCATTATTTTTACGTTATTGGGGGACAGGTGGAAGGGACTCAATTCTTAGGAGGTTTCTACTCTTATATAATATAAAGGGAAAGGTCTAGAATGATGCAAATTATTCTTGTCAAGTTTATGATTCTTGACCTTTATAGAATAATCTCTATCCTGGTTAATTAGCAAAATGAAAGTGCAGTTTCTTTGAAATACCGTCACTCATCACCTTCAAAACAGCTTTAACTCTTTAAAGCCTATGTCACATCAAAATTGACACTAAAAGCCTCACTTTTACAGGATAGTAGAAATGCCATTTCTAGTTTATTCCTGGGGAAATAAGCACAGAACTCTTCCTACCAATGATTATAGAACTACTTTGATAGCTGAGTGGGACTAGAGTATTTTTAGCAAAGTGTCCTGTTAAACCATTCTGGCAAGATTTATCTAATTATGTTTTCTCTGTTAAAAAATGGGGTGGAGGAATCGAGCAAAAGGAAGAAGGATCATGAACATGGACAGCAGTGTGATGATTCCAGGGGGGAGGGAGGTATAAGGGGATTAAGTGGTAATGGAAAAAATACAATAAAAAATTTTAAAAATGTATCTACAATGAAATAAAGCCTGCATTGAGATATCCTTCTGTTTAGAATTCACAATTAAGAGAGAGAAGATGGCAGCGAGATAGGTGGGAGCAGAGTTAGCTTCCCCCTGCATCTGGGTGAAACACCTACCCACTCTACTGAGAAACAAAGCGAACAGCCAAAAGCAGCCCAGCGTTTATGAAGATAGGAGACCAAAAAGTACAGAGGACACTGAGAAAACAGAAGGTAAGGGGACTGCTTCAGGACAAAAAGGTCCCTGGGACCAACGCGGGGACCAGGGTGGCTACAGCCCCAGGCCCGCCCACCCGTGGTGGGCCTGCTGCAGGACTCCTGGGAGAGAGCCAGGTTAAGGGCCCCCTCCTCTGCCAAACAAGGCCTGAGCAACACTGTGAGAGACCTGGTTGCCTAAAGTCGCAGGGAGGGGAATAAGGACAAGCGAAAACCCAGGGAGACCGCAGGTGCTGGCCAAGGAGAGTTGAAAGTTGGGCCGCATGCAATCCTGACCCAGACAGCCCCCGGCCTAGCTAAAGAGGTGGGCTGTGTGAGAGGTCAGGCCCTTCCTTGTACAGAGGGAGCCACAGGAGTAAGCAGGAGGATTTTTCCCAAAAAGAAAAAAACCCTCTGGGGCACTTTGGGGAATTCCCCTGCAGCAACAGCTCCAGTCTCCTCTCCACCCCACCACCCCTCGGGGGTCTGTGCGCACCTCATCTCGGAGGGAGCTGAGACTACAGGCACCACCCGGGGCAGGGTGCACAGCAACAGGGAGTGTGCCTATCCACCAGGGAGTGCACGCACCTCATTTCAGAGGGAGCTAAGACTACAGGAACCATCCGGGGGAGGGTGCCCAGTGAATGGAAGTGTCTGCACCTCATCTCGGAGGGAACTGCGACCACAGGAAACAGGGAGAGTGCGAATCAAGGAAGGCTCTGCAGGCACACCCATAGCCCGGAGAAGGCCTACCATAAAAAAAGAGTGGGTAGAAGCTGGGAACACCAGGATTCCTCCTGGAAGAGCAAAACCACCAACAAAGGAATCACCAACAGATAACAACAGAAGAAGGTGAAGGAGGGAGTGGAAGTCACACTAACTCAACCCAGGATCTATATGGAGATACAACTAAATAGTGAGAACAAAAAACTGAACAAGAGCAAGAGAAAAGCCTCAAAACCTTGTAAACACGGAAGAACCAGCTCCAACACAACCTGCCCACACCTGTACAACAGAACAAAAGAGGTGGGGGACAGACTGACCCTCAGATAACCAGCTGGTGGGAAAGACCCACCAAAGACAGACCCAACAAGAACCAAAAACCAAAGACATACACAGAGCCAACAGAAACCACAGCCCAAGATCAGTAAGATCAGGAGAAAATCTCACAGGTACTCTACCACAGAAGTTTACACCCAAAACTCAGGGGGCCAGAACAGAACAACTTAAGAAGCAGAGGCTAACAGGCAGAGTCTCACAAACAATGGGAAGACACAGAAACAATCCCCAAATGAAAGGAAAGGGGGAAGTCTCAGAAACAATGCTAAAGGAAAAAGAGGCAAGTCAACTATCAGATTCTGAGTTCAAGGAATTGGTTATGAGGAAGCTTAATGAGCTCACACAGAATTACCAAAAACTACAGGGAAACTACAATGAACTCACTGCAAACTACATCAACATGAAAAAGGAAATACAAACTATCAACAAAGGCCAAGAGGAAATGAAGAATACAATTTCTAAACTGAAGAACACAGTAGAAGGAATCAAAAGCAGACTTGATGAAGCAGAGGACCGGATCAGCGAACTGGAGGACAAGGTAGAAAAAAACAACCAGAATGAGCAAGAAAAGAACAAGAGGCTCAGAAAGAATGAAGAGGGATTAAGGGAAATACAGGACAACATGAAACGTAGTATCCGTATAATAGGGATACCAGAAGGAGAAGAAGAAGAGCAAGGGATAGAAAACCTGTTTGAAAAAGTAATGATGGAAAATTTCCCTAATTTGATGAGAGAAAAAGTCACACAAATTCAGGAATCACAGAGAGTGCCAATCAAGAGGAACCCAAAGAGGCCCACTTCAAGACACATCATACTTAAAATGGCAAAATTCCAAGACAAAGAGAGGATCTTAAAGGCAGCAAGGGAGAAACAGGAAGTAACATACAAGGGAACCCTGATAAGGTTAGCAACTGACTTCTCAATGGAAACGCTCCAAGCCAGAAGAGAATGGCAAAAAATATTCCAAGCAATGAGAACCAGAGGCCTGCAACCAAGACTACTTTACCCAGCAAGGCTCTCAATCAAGATAGAAGGCCAAATAAGGAGTTTCCAAGACAAAAGAAGTCTAAAAGAATACACCTCCACCAAACCAGCTCTGCAAGAGATGGTAAAGGGGCTGCTGTAAGGAAAGGAAGGAAAAGAGAGAAAGAGGGAAGAACACAGGTACAAAGAATCGATAATGAATAAATACCTATCAATAATAACCTTAAATGTAAATGGATTAAATGCTCCAATCAAAAGACATAGAATAGCTGAATGGATAAGAAAGCATGACCCACACATATGCTACCTACAAGAAACCCACCTCAGGACAGAAGACCTACACAGACTGAAAGTGAAGGGCTGGAAACAAATTTTCCGAGCAAACGGACAGGAAAAAAACCCCGGGGTAGCAATACTCATATCAGACGAAATAGACTTCAAAAAAAGGGCAATAAAGAGAGACCCAGAAGGTCACTTCATAATACTCAAAGGAAGAATCCACCAAGAAGACATAAACATTGTAAATATATACGCACCCAACATAGGAGCACCCAAATACATAAAGAAAATCTTGGAGGCCTTCAAGAAAGATATTGACAGTAACACAATTATAGTAGGGGATTTTAATACCCCACTATCAAAAATGGACAGATCTTCAACAAAGATATTGTGGCATTGAACAAGGCCTTGGATGAAATGGACTTAACTGAGATATATAGAGCTTTTCATCCCAAAGAAGCAAAATACACATTCTTTTCAAGTGTACATGGAACATTTTCAAAGATAGACCAAATGATAGGACACAAAGCAAGCCTCAACAAATTCAAGAAAATTGAAATCATATCAAACATTTTCTCTGACCACAAGGTACTGAAACCAGAAACAAATCTCAAGGAAAAAAACCCCAAAACACTCAAAAACATGGAGATTGAATAGCATGCTATTAAACAATGAATGGGTGAAAAAATGAGATCAGAGAAGAAATCAAAAAGTTTCTGGAAACAAACGAAAATAAACTCACAACAATCCAAAATCTACAGGACACAGCAAAGGCAGTCCTGAGAGGGAAGTTTATAGTGATACAGGCCTACCTAAAAAGAATAGAAACAGCTCAAATAAACAACCTAACCATACACCTACAAGAACTCAAGGAACAACAAAGACAACCCAGAGCAAATAGAAGGAAGGAAATAACCAAGATCAGAGCAGAATTAAATGACATAGAGACTAAAAGCACAATTGTAAGGATCAACGAATCCAGGAGCTGGTTCTTTAAAAAGGTAAACAAAATTGACAAGCCCTTAAGCAGGCTCATCAAGAAAAAAAGAGAGAGGACCCAAATAAACACAATCAGAAATGCAAGAGGCGAGACTACAACGGATACCACCAAGATACAAAGGATTGTAAGAAATTACTATGAAGAACTGTATGCCAGAAAATTTGAAAACCTAGATGAAATGGACACATTTCTAGAAATATATAACCTTCCAAAACTCAATGAGGAAGAAGCACAAAGCCTGAACAGACCAGTAACCCCTGATGAAATTGAAACAGTAATCAAAAATCTTTCGACACAAAAAAGCCCTGGGCCAGAGGGTTTCACAGGAGAATTCTACAAAGCATTTAAGGAAGAGCTAACCCCTATCCTTCACAGATTATCTCAAAAAATTCAAGAAGATGGAACACTCCCAAACTCGTTTTATGAAGCCAACATCATCCTAATCCCAAAACCAGATAAAGACATAACAAAAAGAAAACTTCAGGCCAATATCACTGATGAACATAGATACTAAAATCCTGAACAAAATATTGGCAAACCGCATCCAGCAATACATTAAAAAGATCATACACCATGACCAAGTGGGATTCATCCCAGGGATGCAGGATGGTACAATATTCATAAATCAATAAACATAATACACCACATAAAGAAAAGCAAAGACAAAAACCACTTGATCATATCAATAGATCCAGAAAATCATTTGATAAGGTAGAGTACCCATTTATGATAAAAACCCTCAACAAAGTGGGAATAGAGGGAGCATTCCTCAACATAATAAAGGCCATATATGAGAGACCTACAGCCAATATCATACTCAATGGACAAAAACTTAGAGCTTTCCCACTAAGATCAGGAACAAGACAAGGATGCCCTCTCTCACCACTCCTATTAAACATAGTATTGGAAGTGCTAGCTACAGCAATCAGACAAGAAAAAGAAAAGTCATCCAAATTGGAAAGGAGGAAATGAAACTGCCACTGTTTGCAGATGATATGATAGTGTACATGGAAAATCCTACAGACTCCACCAAAAAACTACTCAACCTAATAAATGAATTTGGCAAAACAGCAGGATACAAAGTCCATACTCAGAAATCAAAGGCATTCCTGTATACCAACAATGAAACTGCTGAAACAGAAATCAGGAAAAAAAATCCCATTTGATATAGCAACAAGAAAAATCAAGTACCTAGGAATAAACCTAACCAAGGAGGTAAACACGTTTCATTTTTGTGTAATCAGAAAACTACACAACACTGAAGAAAGAAATTAAGGAAGACACAAACAAATGGAAGCATGTACCATGCTCATGGATTGGAAGAATTAACATCATCAAAATGGCCATACTACCCAAAGCAATTTATGGATTCAATGCAATCCCTATTAGAGTACCCATGACATATTTCACAGATATACAACAAACAGTTCAGAAATTTATATGGAACCATAAACGATCCCGAATAGCTGCAGCAATTTTGAGAAAGAAGAACAAAGCAGGAGGGATCACAATACCTGATATCAAACTGTATTACAAGGCCACTGTCATCAAAACAGCCTGGTACTGGCTTAAAAACAGGTACATAGACCAATGGAACAGAACAGAGAGCCCAGAAATAAACCCAAGTCTTTATGGTCAATTAATATTTGAGAAAGGAGGCAGGAGCATAAAATGGAGCAAAAATAGCCTCTTCAACAAATGGTGTTGGGAGATCTGGACAGCTACATGCAAAAAAATGAAATTCGATCACCGACTTACGCCATACACAAAAATAAACTCAAGGTGGATAAAAGACTTAAATATAAGTCATAACACCATAAAAGTCCTAGAAGAAAACATTGGCAGGAAAATCTCAGACATTCCACGCAGCAACATCCTCACAGACACGTTCCCTAAAGCAAGGGACATAAAGGAAAGAATATACAAATGGGACCACATCAGAATAAAAAGCTTCTGCAGGGCTAAAGAAAACAGCACTAAAATACAAAGAGAACCAACAGTATAGGAAAACATATTTGCCAATGATACCTCAGACAAGTGCCTGATCTCCAAAATATATAAAGAACTCACATGACTCCACTCCAGGAAGACAAACAACCCAATTAAAAAATGGACAAAGGACTTGAACAGACACTTCTCCAAGGAAGACATACAGAGGGCCCAGAGACATATGAAAAGATGCTCAGCATCACTAGCCATCAGAGAGATGCAAATTAAAACCACAATGAGGTACCATCTCACACCAGTCAGAGTGACCAACATAAACAAATCCACAAGCAAATGTTGGAGAGGATGCAGAGAAAAGGGAACCCTAGTGCACTGTTGGTGGGAATGCAGACTGGTGAGGCCACTGTGGAGAACATTATGGAATTTCCTCAGAAAACTAAAAATGGAACTGCCCTTTGACCCAGCAATTCTGCTGCTGGGATTATACCCTGAGAACCCTGAAACACTACTCCAATGAACCTATGCACCGCAATGTTCATAGCAGCACTATTTACAATAGCCAAGTACTGGAAGCAACCTAAGTGCCCATCAGCAAACGAGTGGATCCAAAAACTATGGTATATTTACACAATGGAATTCTATGCAGCAGAGAGAAAGAAGGAGCTTATACCCTTTGGGACAGCATGGATGGAACTGGAGAGCATTATGCTAAGTGAAATAAGCCAGGTGGTGAGGGACAAATACCATATGATCTCACCTTTAACTGGAACATAATCAACAAAAGAAAAAAGCAAACAAAATATAACCAGAGACACTGAAATTAAGAACATTGTAACAATAGCCACAAGGGAGTAGGGAGGGGATTGAGGGGAGAGGGGTCTATAGGAGCTACTATAAAGGACAGAAGGACAAAATCAAGGGGGAGGGTAGAGGTGGGGTGGGGAGGTGGGACTGGCTGGGGTGGGATGGAGGGAAGGGGAGAAAATGCAGACAATTGTATCTGAATAAAAATAAATAAATAAATTGGAAAAAAAAAGAATTCACAAGTAAATTTTTAATTATATTTATTCTATTCTGATACCAGTCATTTCAGAATCACTTTTTCAGAAATGTTGGTAATAAAGGGAGAAGATGCGTAATTCCTTAAGTTACCAAATTAAAAATCTCAGGTTTGTAGTTTTTCTTGTATTTGCATTGCTAAATTTCTGTTTTTTTCCATGTCGATTTATGTCAGAGGTACTTGTCTCCTACTTTGGTGACTTTTTTTTTCCAGTTTACTAACTTAATTTCATGATATAAATATACACAGAAACTGTTGCAATTGAAATATTCTGAGCAATAATAATTTTATTGAGTTGAGTTACTCAGTTATCTTGATTTTATTTGCAGTGTTTTCTTGCAGTGTTTAAAATAACTGACAACCCTGAGATCATTACCATAAGTTCATGGTTAAAAAAAAAAGGGAGAGGGTGGGGAATGGAAAAAATGCGGTATAAATTACAAACTGCTTGTAGCAGTTACAGAAGAGAGTAGTTAACCTGAAACACTTAAAATATGGTCATAATATTGAGTGTTAAAAATAATTTTACTTGGAGAGGACCTCAGGAGCAAATACCAAATGTCCAAATAAGCATAAAGTGCATCAGTGGAACTCTTTTGCTGCATACACAATTTCAAGTGTTACTTTGTGGAAGGGTATTCTTCTGTGGCTTTGCCTACAATTTGAGGCAACATAGCAATCTTGTGACCTCCCATTTTGCTTCAGAGTGCTTTTAATAAGGTCAGATGCTATGTCCTCTGAGGGAGTTGGGGCTCCTCCTTGGCTGCCCCAATTAGAATGTTTACCCAGAAGTTATCTGGCCTCCCAGGTGTCACTGAAGGAGCCATACACCTTACTGATAGAAATGTGTCCCCACCTCTGCTCCCAGTGGAGCTCCTGGCACAGCAGTGTGTGTCCTGTGCAGATAACTTCTGGCCATTACCTATAGCTGTGCTGGTGAAGACCTCCAGCCCCAGCCCCTTCAAAGTGAATTCTGTGTGGGTCACGTGGGCTGTACTTTAAATCAGACCATCTGTGTTAGTTATGTAGTTCTGTGTAGCAAATTACCTGCAAATTTAGTGGCTCGACACAACAATAAACATTTTTCACAGTTTCTGTGGGCCAGGAATTTGGTCTGTTTAGCTGGGTGGTTCTGGCCAGGGGTCTTTTGTGAGGTTTCAATCATATGTTACCAGGACGGTTGGGAGGGCCTGCTTCTTATGTGGCCCTTAGGAGGCTAGCAAGCTGGTGCTGGCTGTTGACAGGAGGCCTTGGTTTCTTGACATAGGAAGTTGCACAGGTCTGCTCAAATGTCCTCACATCATGACAGCTAGTTTCCCCCAGTGACCTAGCCTCTGAAATCACATGCTGTCATTTCTGCAGTATCCTGTTTGTTACACAGGTCAGCCCTGTTCATTGTGACTGCACCAGGTAACAGACACCAGGAGTCAGGACTCACTGGGATTTGTCACACCATCCCAGACATACCTTCCAATTGGTATGTTTGGTATGTATGATTTTGGATAGATTCCAAAATCTATCTTATAATCTCATCATTAGTTAAAGATGAACAAGCTGCTTACTGAGTACAGGTACTTATATAATGAATCATATTCTGTGAAGCTTGCAGAGGTGGCTGCTTAGACTTAATAGAAGCTTCATTCTTTCAAAGTGCATGGTGGAAGCATTTTATTCAAACATCATTCTTCTTAAATTAGTGATAACACTTAATCTTGTTTCTGTAAAGAGGAAAATAAAATCACCTTTAATTCTACCGTCCATAGTAACAAAATGCTTTTAGTCCTTTTTTCTATGTAGTGCTTTCCCCCCCTGTGCCTGTGTGAAGCAGATACACCCCTCTATACCTATGCATGTAGTTATAAAATGGGATCATACTGTATTGTTTTATAACCTTATTTTTCCACTTATAGTATCATGGGCATTTTTGCATATTATCAAATAATCTTTTTCAACCTCAGTTTTAATGTAAGCCTATTCTTCTGCCATGAGATGTATTATAGTTTATTTAGCTTCTCACTATTGTTGGACATTTAAGTTACATCCTAGCTATTCCTCTTAGGAGCAGCGCTATGGTGTCAGTGTGTCTTAAATCTTGCTCTGTAGCCTGGGTTGATTGTTGGCATAAATTCCCAGACCTGAACTGCTGGGGCAAAGAACACAGGTGAATTCAGGGTTTTGATTCTTTTTATCAAGAGCCCCCTCTCCACATATTTAGAGTTAACTAACCTTCACTTGTCAGAGTTTGCAGGTGATCCTTCCCAAGCATTGGACTCAGCACATCAATGGGGGCCTTTGTCAACTTGATAGATTAAGAAATAGAAAAAGATAGAATTTGTTTATCCAGAGTATGCCTCCCTTAATAAAAAGTCAGTTAATTCCTAACTGTCCACAGAAATTGCATGGAGGTAGTGGGAGGAGGTGGGGAGTAGCTTGGCCATGTGGAATGAACTGCCAAGCAACTCAAGCAGAAACCTGAGCAGCCTCCCCTACAAGAAGCTATTTTCTTCACCTATTGCCAGGAAATTGGAAAATTGACTGTTTTATGGTTCATCCCTCTCTGTCCTCCCCAAATGTGAAGGTTCTGCCGAGCCACAGAACAGGGAAGAGCCAAGAGTAGAAGCACTGGGGTACTCGTCCTCAGTGTGATCAGTTTATCCTCAGAGCAATGAAGGCGGCCATGTCCTTTGCTGACTGCCATGAGTTATTAGGATGGCATTTTGATCATATCTGTTCTCAGCTTTTGTGTTGGTTAACTTAGTGCTCAGTGAATGACAGACCTTGAAACCCAACCTAGTGACCGATGCCTCTGTGTACAGGCACAGCTATTTGTTGGCCCTTTGAATAATTCTGTTTCAGGCCCCAGGAGGGCAGGAATGGGAAGGAGAAGAGAACTGCCATTTACTTAACTCCTCCTCCTACTTGCCAGGCATTGCTCTTGTTTTTATTCTTACTGACTGCCTCCCTTCTCTCCAAAAAAGAAAAAAGAAACAGACATTTTGTTGGCATTATTTTATTCAGCTGACAAAGTAGTCACAGTCACAAATAATGTACAACTTAAAATTTTTTCTTACATGTGAACTTTATGAGCAAGTAAATATTTTTTCATTTGCCGTTTTGTTTTCTCTGCCTGGATTCAAGGGCTTTGCAACCCTTAATAGCCTATGCACATTGAAATGGTTTGAGGTTTCAGTATGCTGTTTTTATAAACCTAAAGAAAACATGCAACGTTTTTCAGTGAGGAGATATATTTTCACATTTTATGTGAACTGGAACCTGACTTTTGATCTGTCATTGAAGAATCCATGTTGTCTCTGTGTAGTTTTGAATTACTTGGGGATCATTTCAATGAAGAGTTGTTCCTAACTTATTTTACTGTTTTGTTTTTCTTCTTGGAGCTGTTTTCTGTTATTTAAGAATACTGGACACAGGGAATGGGTCAGGGTGATTGAAACTGGCTAACACACCTCAAATGTCCACTCAGTGCTCTGATGTCTCCTGTGGTGGAAATCTGCCTCCAGGACATGCTTTTCAGAAGGACAGACTTTCAGTGCTCATGCCTTAGATGTTTAGCAAATACTGCTTAAAGAAGGCATTTTTACTTTTCAAAGTGGTCAGAACATTCCACAGATGCTGTTTTGTTAAATTCTACCCATGTCTCAAAGGAGACCTGCATTGATTTTACTGAGGGGGAGGGCAGAGAACTAAAAGGCTGAGTCCCATGAGAACTAACTCCCTCTTGTTTTCCTCTATTTCCTTGTCTTTACCAAAGTCTTATCCAAATACATCTACAAACAAAGGCATAATTCAGGAGCATCTACTCTACCAAAGTCTTAAGCAATAATTTGAGAAATAGAGTTACTTCTTTTTAAAAATTAAACCTCAACTCTCCTTACTGGACAAACGTGCTTGGTGAAAGAGGAGGGTTTGCTTCTATAACATTACTTCCTTGAAGCTCTGGTCTCTCGTTGAACAAATGATAAACGCAGGTTTTCCTAAGGTTTTTGAGATGGTATGTGTGGAAATATAAAAAGAAAGGCTTGGAAAAGAATTTGAAACCAAATGGCACTTAAAATGCTGGCTGGGCCAGGGCCACATAGGACTGTGCAGGAGAGAAGTAAGTGAAACTGCTTGGGGGAGGGAGGGATTCTGATGCAGACAGCCTGGGGCTGAAGTAGATCTTGAAGGGGCCTGGAGCCATTTCCCAGCAGATGCGCCAAGCCCAGGTCACCTTATGGGAAGAAATAGAGCTGATTTTAAGAGGTTTCCCAGTGAGCAATGGGGTGTAAATACCTCCACTGGTAATTCAACTTTACTCTCTGGAAATTGTTATTTCTTTGGAACTTGCTTCTTTCTAGGTTACTCCACTGCTTACTTTCCTCTACATCTCACTGGTATCTCTTGAGTTCTGACACCTGCAATTTTTTGCAAATTCTTTGTAATAACATAAATGGATTTTTATTTTGAAACTTGATTGTAGGTGAGGCCATATTGTGATTTTTTCTTGAAAGAAGAGATCTGAAAAGTATATCAGAAATAACCTGTAGGATTTCACCCTGACTGGTATGGCTCAGTGGGTTGGGTGTCATCCTGCAAACTGACCACTGGTGCGACTCCTGGTCAGGGCACAGGGCTGGATTGCAGGTCTGTGGTGTGTCAGAGACAATCAATGTTTCTCTTGCACATCAATGGTTCTCTCCCACTCTCCCTCCCATGCCATCTCTCTAAAAAATTATAAATAAAATAAAATCTTTTAAAAAAAGAAAAAACTTTTAGTATTTAAAATGCATTTTATCTGAATGCTTGATGATGAGTTAAAGTTGTCCAGATGAACTGTTTACCCTCTAGGAAGATAACATTTATTTTTGGTCTCATATTCATATTCTGTCTCTACTTCACCATGCCTTCATCCTGTCCCTTGTCATGACTCCATCCCCTCCAGTTGTTTCACCTCATCCCTCCCCTGCTTACCCCAGGTCCCATAGAGAATTAATTTTATTTCTTTTCAGTGTATTTTGGTCTTAGAATCTGTAAACTCTCCCAGGCACTGGTTTCTCCTTGCTGTCCTGTTTCTCAGCTTTGTAGGAGAGCTGTTTTCTCGATGTTAGGACTTACTACTCCATCCACAGGATGGCTTATGAGGAGTGGTAGGAAAAACTGGTGAGACCCAAGGCTTTCTGTTTTGAGTACCCTTTGAACCCTAAAGAAATGTCAAATTTGCTATCGCAGTTAAATTCATAATGAATCACATCCTTCATTAAGTCCCTGAGTGAGCCAGGGCCTTATCTCTAGTTTTCCTGAGACCATACCTTTGAGTGTGAAAGCATTTCTTGGTTTACATTTCCTTTGACTGAAAAACCTGTTGGCCTGACAACAGTTGCTATGGAGATGATACTTATGGTTAGTTCAGTGGGCAGTCACAAGAAAGCTGGCGGTGCTTCTTTATTCAGGGTGTGGAACAGGTTTTCTTATAAAGCACATGAAAGTAACTCAACCCTGTTCTCTTCTGATTATAGTCTGGGTTCTTCATGACATATATTTCAACTGTTGTAGTCATTGTAATTTGCCAATACCGCTTTTAATTTTCTTTTTTTAAAAAAATATTTAATATATTTTATTGATTATGCTATTACAGTTGTCCCATTTCCCCCCCCTTCACTCCCCTCCTCCCTGAACACGCCCTCCCACCCACATTCCCCCCCTTTAGTTCATGTCCATGGGTCATACATATAAGTTCTTTGGCTTCTACATTTACTGTACTATTCTTACCCTCCCCCTGTCTATGTCCTACCTACCATTTATGCTACTTATTCTCTGTACCTTTTCATCCTCTCTCCCCTTCCCACACCCCTATAGATAACCCTCCATGTGATCTCAATTTCTGTGATTCTGTTCCTGTTTTAGTTGTTTGCTTAGTTTGCTTTTGTTTTTGTTTTAGGTGTGGTTGTTAATAACTGAGTTTGCTGTCATTTTACTGTTCATAATTTTGATCTTCTTTTTCTTAGATAAATCCCTTTAACATTTCACATAATAAGGGCTTGGTTATGATGAACTCCTTTAATTTGACCTTATCTGGGAAGCACTTTATCTGCCCTTCCATTATAAATGAAAGCTTTGCTGGATAGAGTAATCTTGGATGTAGGTCTTTGCCTTTCATGACTTGGAATACTTCTTGCCAGCCCCTTCTTGCCTGTAAGGTCTCTTTTGAGAAATCAGCTGATAGTCTTATGGGAACTCCTTTGTAGGTAACTGTCTCCTGTTCTCTTGCTGCTTTTAAGATTCTTTCCTTATCTTTAATCTTGGGTAATGTAATTATGATGTGCCTTGGTGTGTCCCTCCTTGGGTCCAGCTTCTTTGGGACTCTCTGAGCTTCCTGGACTTCCTGGAAGTCTATTTCCTTTGCCAGATTGGGGAAGTTCTCCTTCATTATTTGTTCAAATAAAATTTCAATTTCTTGTTCTTCCTCTTGTCCTTCTGGTACCCCTATAATTCAGATATTGGAACATTTCAAGATGTCCTGGAGGTTCCTGAGCCTCTCCTCATTTTTTTGAATTCTTGTCTCTTCATTCTTTTCTGGTTGGATGTTTCTTTCTTCCTTCTGGTCCAAACTGTTGTTTTGAGTCCCGGTTTCATTCCCATCACTATTGGTTCCCTGTACATTTTCCTTTATTTCACTTAGCATAGCCTTCATTTTTTCATCTAATTTGTGACCAAATTCAACCAATTCTGTGAGCATCCTGATTTACCAGTGTTTTGAACTGTGCATCTGATAGGTTGGCTATCTCTGTCACTTATTTGTATTTTTTTGGAGCTTTGATCTGTTCTTTCCTTTCAGCCATTTTTGTTTTGTCTTGGTGTGCCTGTTATGTAGTAAGGCGTGGAGCTTAGGTATTCTCGGGGGTGTCACACAGAGCTGTGCTGTGGTCAAGGAGTCCAGAGGGAGCAATGCGCTTGGTCTGCTCTCTGCGGCTTTCAGTCACTTCCCCTGCTATCCACAAGCAAAGCGGGCCTTTCTGGTGCTGATTCCCATGTGGGTGGGTTTGTGTACAGTCTGGAACCCTGTGGGCCTCTCCAATGAACTCTCCTGTGAGGCTGGGAGTTTCTCCCACTGCCGCCTCAACCCCCAAGGGTTTTCAATCAGTGGTTTGAGGCTTTATTTCCCTGTGCTGGAGCCCTGGGGTTGTGCGGTCTGTTTTGCTCCCCCTTTGTTCCTCCTGGTTTATCTACACACGAATGTGGGACCACAGGGTCCTCCCACCACCATTTTGCTGCGAGTTCTCTCTGCCCAGCTGTGTATCTCCACCCCTGCTACCTGTCTGGATGAATGTGTCTTCTTTAACTCCTCGGTTGTTGGACTTCCATACAGTTCGATTTCCTGCCAGTTCTGGTTGTTTTTTGTTTTTAAATTGTTGTTGTCCTTCTTTTGGTTGTGCGAGGAGGCACAGTGTGTCTACCTACGCCTCCATCTTGGCTGGAAGTCTAAAATATATGTTATTGATTATGCCATTTTTCCCTCCTTTATTCCCCTCTGCCCTGTATCCCCCTCCCACCAGCATTACCACCCTCCCCTTAGTTCATGTCCATGCATCGTACATATAAGTTCTTTGGCCTCTACATTTCTTATATTATTCTTAGCCTGCCCCTGTCTATTTTGTACCTACCATTTGTGCTTTTTATTCCCTGTACTGTTTCCCCCATTCCCCCATCCCCCTCCTTACTGATAACCCTCCATGTGATCTCCATTTCTGTGACTCTGTTCCTCTTCTAGTTGTTTGCTTAGTTTGTTTTTGTTTTTGTTTTTTTAGGTTCATTTGTTAATAGTTACAAGTTTGTTGTCATTTTACTGTTCATATTTTTTATCTTCTTTTTCTTAGATAAGGCCCTTTAACATTTCATATAATAAGGGCTTGGTGATGATGAACTCCTTTAACTTGACCTTATCTGGGAAGCACTTTATCTGCCCTTCCATTCTAAATGATAGCTTTGCTGGATAGAATAATCTTGGATGGAGCCTTGCCTTTCATGACTTGGAATAGTTCTTTCCACCTCCTTCTTGCCCATAAGGTTTCTTTTGAGAAATCAGCTGATAGTCTTATGGGCACTCCTTTGTAGGTAACTGTGTCCTTTTCTCTTGCTGCTTTTAAGATTCCTTATATTTAATCTTGGGTAATGTCATGATGATATGCCTTGGGTCCAAGTTTTTTGGGACTCTCTGAGCTTCCTGGACTTCCTGGAAGTCTATTTCCCTTGCCAGATTGGGGAAGTTCTCCCTCATTATGTTTTCAAATAAGTTTTCAATTTCTTGCTCTTTCTCTTCTCCTTCTGGCGCTCCTATGACATGGATGTTGGAATGTTTAAAGTTATCCCGGAGGTTCCTAAGCCTCTCCTCATTTTCTTGAATTCTTGTTTCTTTATTCTATTCTGGTTGAATGTCTATTTCTTCCTTCTGGTCCAAACTGTTGATTTAAGTTGTGATTTCCTTCTCATTAGTGTAGATTCCCTGTATATTTTCATTTATTTCACTTTTTCCCAGCCTTCACTTTTCCCAGCCTTCACTTTTTCCTCTATTTTGTGACCATACTTAACCATTTCTGTGAGCATCGTGATTACCAGTGTTTTGAACTGTGCATCTGATAGGTTGACTATCTCTCTGTTACTTAGTTGTATTTTTTTCTGGAGCTTTGATCTGTTCTTTCATTTGGGCCATTTATTTTGTCTCGGCATGCCTGTTATGCAGTAAGGGGTGGAGCCTTAGGTATTCGCCGGGGTGGAGCAGTCCACATCACTGTGTTGTGGCACTTTATGTGGGAGTGGGGTCCTAGAGGGAACAATGCAGCTTGCTCAGCTTTCATCTGGTTTTCAGGCACTTTTGCCACTACCCACAAGCAAATTGGGCTTCTGGTGCTGATTACCAGGTGGGTGAGTTTTTGTACATTCTAGGACCCTGTGGGTCTCTCCAATGAACTCTCCTGTGAAGCTGGGAGTTTCTCCTACCTCTTCAACCCCCACAGGTTTTTTCAGTCAGAGATTTTGAGGCTTTATTTGTCCATGCTGTAACCCTGGGTTTGCATGGTTTGTCTTGCTCCCCAGTTGTTCCTCCTGGATTATCGCATGGAAACGTAGGACCACCTGCTCCACCAGCTGCCACCTTGCCTGGTCTACCAGCCATTGCTTTGCCACTAGTCCTTTCCACCTCTGCTGCCCATCTCTGCTCCTCCTACGGGTCTGGATGAATAACTTTAATTCCTTGGTGGTCAGACTTCCATCCAGTTCAATTTTTTGACAGTTCTGGTGGGGGTTTTTTTTGTTTGTTTGTTTGTTTTTTTGTTTTTTTTTTAAATTTGCTGTTGTCCTTCTTTTGGCTATGTAGGGAGGCACAGTGTATTTACCTACTCCTCCATCTTGGCTGTAAGTTCTGCCTTTAATTTTCTAAGGAGTCTGGAACTTGAGGTACTTTCTTTTGAAGAACAGATATTAAAAATGATTTAAATAATTAACTTCTGTTCTTATTTATATGTACTACTGACCTGTGTGACAGGAGGAAAAATTGATGAACCGCTGTTGAGAATTGACCCAATCAACCTCATTGTGACAAGTCTTAGATTCTTTTTGGTAGGTCTCAGTCACCACCAGAATGTTTGAGGTTGGTGAGGGTTAGCTATTGTCACTACAACCTTCCTTCTAGATATGATGGCACAAATATCAGATGGCACAAATATAGTACTGCTGTACAGGATTGATGAAAGATACATGCATTAACAAGCAAACCTAAAACAGTCCTACAAACTGTTGTGTTAGTTTGCCGACAGCCCAGTGCTCAAGCAGATGCTGTCTTCTAGACTGAGAGGCTGTGTGGCTTGCCTGGCCTTACAAAAAACCCACTGTGATGAAGAACAGAGAATGCTTACTTTTTACAGCTGATTATTTGCCAACTTTATGGGAAGACTGGTTAAAAACTATGACAAGTGCAATAAACTATCGATACACATTTAAAACAGAAGCCTGTCTCTGATGACTGTGGGGATAAAGAACCAACTGGAAGTGTGGAAAATTGTCCTTGTGATATATAGATAACCTCACTAATTCAGGGAATCATTTAAGATGACATTACAAAAGTTTAACTCATCATCTGTTCTGAACTGGATTCATTTTATACCTCAACCCCCTGAAGGATGAGCTCCCCACTTGCTCAAGATCACCTTGTGAAAAACAGCTGAGTGGTTGCTTTGCTATCTCACTTTAGGTAGAGACACTGAGACCTTGGCCAGGAATTGACACTGAAGGAGTGGGCAGCCTGTATTCTAATGTAGACTACACTCTAAGGCAGCGGCCTCAGGGGCTTCATTATCCACATCTTGGCAGCAGGCCATGGCAAAAGACAATGAATGTCAGATGTGGATGATTCCCCATGGAGGAGCCTCCTGGTAGGAGGATGGGAGTTTATTATCTTTAGGTCAGACACCAGCTGGGCATGCTGAGCGGCATGTCAATTTGGGACTTCTTGTAAGAAATGAGATTTATTTACAGTCTGGTTTGTCTTCAAGGTGTGGAATTATTTTAAGCACTGCAATGCAAATTTCAGGTGAGGCCCTTCATACTTTTATGGTAAGATATCATCTACTTTAGCCATGTTAATTTGCCAGTATTGCACATATCATTCAGGTTTACCTCATTGGAACTTTTATTGGGATCCATAATGTCTATTTTTGGAGGAAAGTGTTTTACTGGAATGTTTTCAATATGGCAATAAAATATCATTAGAGAGGAAAAAGGGATGGAAATTAGAATGGGCTATTTGTCAGAAACTATGCAAGTAAGGAGAGAGAAGAAGAAAATATTTCAAGTTTTGAAAGAATAAGCCACCAATTTAGAATTCTGTGTTCAGTGAAGTTGCCTTTACTTCAAAAGTTAATGAAGGAGAAATAAAGACTTTCTCAGATGAAAAAAAGCTGAGGGAATTCATCACTAGCAGACCTGTCTTGCAAGAAATGTTAAAAGAAGTTTTTTAGGCAGAAGGAAAATGATATATGTCAGAAACTTGCGTCTCCATAAAGAAAGAAAGAATGTAAGAGAAGGAATAAAGTAAAATAATTTTTAAATTTCTCTTATTCTTTCTTTGCTTCTCTGAATTTTATTTTAAAAATTTTTTTTTAATAATTTTTTATTTTTCAGTTACAGTGGATGTATATTATATTGGTTTCAGGTGTAGAATCCTGTGATTTGACATTTGTATGACTTACGAATTGATCACCCTGATAAGTCTAGTACCCATATAACACTATATATAGTTATTACATGCTTCCTCACCCAGGTATCTGGGTAGCTAAGGGAAGCAGTGTTCCTATAGTCTTGGGGGGCCTGATAACTAGTGTTCTCATAGCCTTGAGACCGGGTCTGATAAACTGTTCCCATAACATGAAGTGGGCTCGCATGTGCAGAATTATGTTATGTTATGTAATGTTCTGGCATCTGGCTGTCTTTGTTCCCCTGTAGTACTTAAATAGGTAGGGACTCCCTGCTGGGGGCAATGATGATGAGAGACACGCAAGGGGACAGGTTCCACGATGGGTGCCACACTGGGGAGCAAGGACCACGACATGAGACATGCAGATAGACATGCAGCTTGCCCACCCATGAATAAAGGCATGCCAGACATCCCACGGCTCTGTGAATATTTTTCTGTCTGCACAAATACCATGAACCTGCCTGGCCATTAAGGGTGGCAACACATTACAGTATCATTGACTAAATTACATGTGCTGTATTGTACATCCCCATGACTATTATGTAACTACCAATTTGTACTTCTTAATTCCTATACCTTTTCACCCATTCCTCCCAGACTCCTCCTATCTGGCAGCTGTCAAATGTTTTCTGTATATCTATGAATCTGTTTCTGCACTGCTTGTTTATTTTGTTTTTAGATTCCACATAAAAGGGAAATCATCTGGCATTTATTTATCTTTTTCTGGCTTATTTCACTCAGCACAGTACCTTCTATGTTCATTCATGTTGTTGCAGATGGCAAGATTTTTTTTTTATTTTTTAAATTTATTTTGATTTTTCCTTTTTATTGAATTTATTGGGGTGACGCTGGTTAACAAAACTATATAGGTGTCTGGTGCACACTTTTACAACACATCATATTTACAGCGTGTTGTGTGTTCACCAACCCAAGTCAGGTCTCTGTACATCACCTTTTATCCTCCCATTCCCTCTTGCACCTCCACCCACCACTCTTCTGGAAATCACCACACTGTTAATGTGTCTGTGAGTTCTTTCTCTTTTTTTTTCTTTTTTGCTCAATCCCTCCACCCCAACCCCACCCAGCCACCCCCAACAGCTGTCAGCCTGCTCTCTATCTATGAGTCTGTCTTTGTTTTGTATGTTTTAATTTCCTTTAGATTCTACATATGAGTGAAATCATGTGGTACTTGTGTTTCTCTGATGGCTTATTTCACTTACCATAATGCTCTTCAGGTTGATCCATGCTGTTGCAAAGGGTAAGATTTCATTTTTTTAAATGGTCAAGTAGAATTCCCTTGTGTAAATGTACCACAACTTTTTTATCCACGAGTCTGCTGATGGACACTTGGGCTGCTTCCAAATGTCAGCTATTGTAAGTATAAGGCTGCGATGACTGTAAGGGTGCATCTATATTTTTCAACTTAGTGTTTTGGGTTTCTTCAGTAAATTTCTAGAAGTGGAATTCCTAGGTCATATGGCAATTTCACTTTTAATTTTGAGGTAACTATGTCCTGCTTTGCACAGTGGCTGCACCAATCTGCATCCCCCTGAACAGTGTATGAGGATTTCCTTTTCTCCACATCCTTGCCCACATTTGTTTGGTTTATTGATGATAGCAATTTTGGCAGGTGTGAGGTGATATCTCATTGTGGTTTTAAGTTGCATTTCTCTGATTATTGAGTGATGTTGAGCATCTTCGTGTATGTCTATTGGCCCTCTGTATGTCCTGTTTACAAAATGTCTATACAGGTCCTGTGTTCATTTTAAATATTGGATTGTTTATTTTTTTGGTGTTGAGTCTTGTAAGTTATTATAAATTTTGGATATTAACCCCTTATCAGATGTAAAGGTGAATGTATGCTCCCATTCAGTGGGTTGCCTTTTCATTCTAATGATGGTTTTCTTTGCTGTGCAAAAACTTTTATTTTTTATTTTTAAATATATTTATTGATTATGCTATTACAGTTTTCCCATTTCCCCCGCTTCACTCCACCCCATACTGCCCACCCTCTCCCTCCCACATTC
Source organism: Desmodus rotundus (assembly GCF_022682495.2). Lineage (NCBI taxonomy): Eukaryota > Metazoa > Chordata > Mammalia > Chiroptera > Phyllostomidae > Desmodus > Desmodus rotundus. The sequence goes on from NC_071392.1 coordinate 131,332,072, forward strand.
CCCCCCTATAGTTCATGTCCATGGGTCATACATATAAGTTCTTTGGCTTCTACCCTTCCTATACTATTCTTGTCCTCCCCCTGTCTATTTTCTACCTACCATTTATGCTACTTATTCTCTGTACCTTTCCCCCCACTCTCCTCCTCCCACTCCCCTGTTGATAACCCTTCATGTGATCTCCATTTCTGTGATTCTGTTCCTGTTCTTGTTGTTTGCTTAGTTGCTTTTGTTTTTGTTTTAGGTGTGGTTGTTAATAACTGTGAGTTTGCTGTCATTTTTACTGTTCATATTTTTTATCTTCTTTTTCTTAGGTAAGTCCTTTAACATTTCATATAATAAGGGCTTGGTGATGATGAACTCCTTTAACTTGACCTTATCTGGGAGAAGTTTATCTGCCCTTCCATTCTAAATGATAGCTTTGCTGGATAGAGTAATCTTGGGTGTAGGTCCTTGCCTTTCATGACTTGGAATACTTCTTGCCAGCCCCTTCTTGCCTGTAAGGTCTCTTTGGAGAAATCAGCTGACAGTCTTCTGGGAACTCCTTTGTAGGTAACTGTGTCCTTATCCCTTGCTGCTTGTAAGATTCCCTCCTTCTGTTTAATCTTGGGCAATGTAATTATGATGTGCCTTGGTGTGTTCCTCCTTGGGTCCAGCTTCTTTGGGACTCTCTGAGATCCCTGGACTTCCTGGAAGTGTATTTCCTTTGACAGATTGGGGAAGTTCTCCTTCATTATTTGTTCAAATAAAATTTCAACTTCTTGTTCTTCCTCTTCTCCTTTTCTGGTACCCCTATAGTTCAGATGTTGGAACGTTTAAAGATGTCCTGGAGGTTCCAAAGCCTCTCCTCATTTTTTTGAATTCTTGTCTCTTCATTCTTTTCTGGTTGGATGTTTCTTTCTTCCTTCTGGTCCAAACTGTTGATTTGAGTCCCAGTTTCCTTCATATCGCTATTGGTTCCCTGTACATTTTCCTTTATTTCACTTAGCATAGCCTTCATTTTTTCATCTAATTTGTGACCAAATTCAACTAATTCTGTGAACATCCTGATTACCAGTGTTTTGAACTGTGCATCTGGTAGGTTGGCTATCTCTGTGTTGCTTAGTTGTATTATTTCTGGAGCTTTGATCTGTTCTTTCATTTGGGCCATTTTTTTTTGTCTTGGCCCACCTGTTAGGGTCAGAGCCTTAGGTGTTCACTGGGGTGGGGTAACACTTGTAACTGTGCTGTGACACTGTATGTGGGGGAGGGGCCAAGATGGAGCAATGGTGCTTGCTCCACTCTCTGCCGGGTTTCAGTCACTCCCTTCGCTACCTACAATCAAATTGGGCCCCACTGGTGCTGATTCCCAAGTGGGTGGGCTTTTGCACGCTCTAAGTCCCTGTGGATCTCTCCGACAAACTCTTTTGTGAGGCTGGGAGTTTCTCCTGCTGCACAGGTGTTTTCAATCAGAGGTTTGAGGCTTTATTTCCCCCCGCACTGGAGCGCTGGGTTGCACTGTCTGTTTTGCTCCCCCCTCGTTCCTCCCAGTTTATCTATGCGCGAATGTGGGGACACAGAATCTGCCAGCGACCACCTTGTGGGGTCTGCTAGCTGCAGGCTGGCCTGCCCCGTTCCACAATCAGCCACCTCACTGGGTCCACCAGCTGCCACCTTGCCATGAGTTCTCTCCACCCCTGCTGCCCGTCTCCACCCCTCCTACCGGTCTAGATGAATGTTTCTTCTTTATCTCCTTGGTTGTCGGAATTCCATGCAGTTTGATTTTCTGTCAGTTCTGGTTGTTTTTTGTTTTTAAATTGTTGTTGTCCTTCTTTTGGTTGTGCGAGGAGGCACAGTGTGTCTGTCTACGCCTCCATCTTGGCCGGAAGCCAAAAACTTTTTAATTTGATGTAGTCCCACTTGTTTATTTTCTCTTTTGTTTCCCTTGCCTGAGGAGATATATAAAACAAATATTGCAAAGAGAAATATCCATAATTTTACTTTCTATGTTTTTTTTCTGGAATTTGTTATGGTTTTGAGCCTAACATTTAGTCTTTAATCCATTTTAAGTTTATTTTTGTGTATGATGTAAAAAAGTGGTCTACTTTTATCCAATATTTGCAACACCATTCCTTGAATAGACTACCTCATACTATGCTTTTGCCTTCTTTGTCAAATATTAGTTGAGTATAAAGTTGTAGGTTTATTCTGGGCTCTCTGTTCTCTTCATTGATCTATATTTTAGCTTTACGTTGTCTTGGAAGCACTTTATCTGTCATTCCACTTTAAATGATAGCTTTGCTCTATACAGTAATTTTGGTTGTAGGTCCTTCCTTTTCATCACTGAATACTTCTTTCTAGCCCCTTTTTGCCTGAAAAGTTTCTTTTGAGAAATCAGCTAGTAGACTTATGGGAACTCCTTTGTAGGTAACACTCTGCTTTTCTCTTGCTGCTTTTAAGATTCTCTCATCTTTAACCTTTGGCTTTTTTAATTATGTTGTGTCTTGGTGTGGGCCTCTTTGAATTCAACTTGTTTGGGACTCTCTGTACTTCCTGGATTTGTATGTCTATTTCCTTTGCCAAATTAGGGAAGTTTTCTTGCAGTATTTTTTCAAATAAGTTTTCAATTTCTTTCTCTTCCTTTTCTCCTTCTAGTATCCCTATGATTTGGATATTGGCACATTTGGAGATGTCCCAGAGTCTTCTTGAACTCTTCTCATTTTTTCAAATTCTTGTTTCTTCATTCTGTTCTGGTTGAATGTTTATTCCTCCCTTATGTTCCAACACGTTGATTTGAATCCTGGCTTCCTTCCCTTCACTGTTGTTTCCCTGTGGATTTTTCTTTATTTCACTTAATGTAGCCTTCAATTCTTCTGTTATGTTTTTGCTGTACTCAATCATTTCTCTGAGCATCCTCATCACCATTGTTTTGAACTCTGCATCTGATAAGTTGGCTATCTCCATTTTGCTTAGTTCTTTTTCTGGGTATTGCTCCATTCTTTCATTTGGATTATATTTCTTTGTTTTCCTAACTTGGCAGCCTCCCTTTGTTTTTGTGTATTAGGTTTTGCTGCTTGGACTCCCTGTCTTAGTGCACCTGTTAAGTTATAAGGGGCAGAGCCTTAGGTATTTGCCAGGGAGGGAGAACCTGCGACACTCCTTTGGAGCATTGGAGTGATTGGAGAGGGGATGGTGTTGCTGCCTGGCCTCTGGAGGTTTTCCTGGCACATGCACCATTTCTAGTCACATCACCTACTTACTTTATGCAACTGGTGCCCTTCTAGCTGCTGCCCTGGTGATTTCCAGAGTGGATGGGTTTGTGTACACTCTAGGACTCTGTGGGCCCTTTAAACGGACTCTTTGGAGAAACCAGCATTTTCTTCCACCGCCCTAACCCTAACCCCCACTACTTTTTACAGCCAGAAGTTGTGATGTTTTATCTTCCCAGTGCTGGAATCCTAGACTGCACGTGGTCTGTCCTGGGGCTGGGATCACTCACTCCCAGGGTATCCCTCCTGATTTTTATCCACCCATGAATGGGGGACCACCAATTCCACCTCCACTGTTGCCTGTCCACACTGCTCTTTGTTCTTTCCACTCTAGCTTCCCTTCGCTGCACCCCCTACCAGTCTGGATGAATGTGGCTTATTTAAATCCTTGGTTCTTGAACTTCCATACAGTTGGAATTTCTGGCAGTTCTGGGTGTTTTTTTTGTTTTGGGATTAGTTGTGATTCTTATTGTGGTTGTACAAAGAGGTGAAACATGTCTACCTACACCTTCATCTTGACTGGAAGTTTCAGCTCCTCGTTTAAAACAGTTTCTGTGTGACCCCCATGCTGTAGCACTGAGCCCTAGTCAGCCTGTTTTTCACATGCTCCTCCTTCCCCCAAATCACAGAGTCTGTCTTGGTCAGGGCTGGCCACTGCCTGCCAGTACCTCCGATAGTTTTAGATAAAGTTCCTCTCTAGATATCTCCTGGATGGCGGTGAGAAGAGTTCCGCAGTGATACTACAACATAGAGTGGTGGTGGGGTGCTGTCCCCGCTCCCTCCAGAGATTCTGAGCCTTAGTAGGCCTATTCCCACTGCACTGTTTCTGCAGCCAGCACCTGCCAGCACCTCCCTGGCCATCTCTTTCTGCCTCTAGAACTCATGGCTCCTAAGCCAACCTGCAGTTGCCCTGAATCTGAGCAGCAGGAAGGGCCAGTTTGGGTAGTGGTGGCAGTTGCTCTGCTAAGAGAGCCAAGGCTGCCTGCTCCTGCTTGCTCCAATCTGAAGGTGGGCAGGCTTTTGCCCACTGATGCACACTCTCTGTACTATCTTGTGCATACACACTCACTCACATATGCTCTCACTCTCCACTGGATTTTCGAATTGATTGCTCTGTGGTTTAGCTGCAAGACCTGTCTGGGTCTGGGAGCAAGTGGGTGGAGCTTCCAGCTATTCCACAGCCATCTTGGGTCCTCTCTTCTCCTTCTGTAATTTCCGTGGTGCAAATGTGGTGTACTTGAAGTTGTCTCAGGGTCTCCTTAAACTATCCACATTTTGGGCGGGGGAGGGGGACAGCAGGGAATTTTTTCTTTTTGCCTTCTTATTGGGTGTGTTTTTTTCCTTACCTTCTAAATCACTGACTTGATCCTTTTATTCATCTGCTGTACTGTTTGTTCCCTATAATGCATTCTTTATTTCAGTTAGTGTATACTTCATTTTTGACTGGATCTTTTATGTTTCCTTAATCCATTTTTATGTTTCCTACCTCTTTGTTGAAGTTTTCACTAAGTTCGCCTACTATTCCCCTAAGTCCACTGAGCATTCTTATAAGCAGTTTTGAACTCTGTGTTTAGTAGATTGCTTGTCTGCATTTTGTTTAGTTATTCTTCTGGAGTTTTGTTCTCTTTTTTCATTTGGGACATGTTTCTTTGTCTCTGCATTTTGGCTGTCTCCTTGTGTGTGTTTCTATGCACTAGGTAGAGCTGCTGTGTCTCTGTTCTTATGTAGTAAGTATCCTGTGGAGCCCAGTGGGTGCAGTCTCCTTAGTCACTTGAGCTGGATTCACTAAGTGTATCCCTTGTGTAGGTTGTGTGTACCCTCCAATTGTAGTTGAGCCTTGATTTCTATTGGCACATCAGTGGGAGGGATTGACCTTCAGGGTCATTTGTTGTGAGGACTGGCTGTGACCACCATGGAGGAGTTGTTGTACAGGGGTTGACCCTATGGATCAGGATTCATATTAATAAGGTTCTGGGAGAGTTCTGGACAAGATGGAAGTGTAGGTAGAAATCCTTCAGTTCCTTGCACAACCAAAAGGAGGATAACAACCAATCTAAAATCAATGAACAACCAAAAGTGCCAGAAAATCAAACTGCGTGGAACTCCAACAACCAAGTAATTAAAGAAAAAAAATCAACCAGAAAAACCAGACCTGTAAGGCAGCGGATCACTTGGGCCACCTCAGAAACCACGTGGAAACAGAAGAGGCGCAGGGCTGGCTGCAGGCTCAGTGGGCTGCACAGGAGGGGCTGATTTAAGTGGAACACTGAAACTCAGAGCTTACTTTGGGCTATGGCTGGGATTGCCGTGGTGGGAGAAACTCCCAGTTTCACATGAGAGTTTGTTGAAAAGTGGGCTAGAGAGGAGCAGGTGAGCCGCACTGTCCCCTCTCTGGCCCCTCCCCTACAGGCAGCACTGCAGCACAGCAAAGAGGGTTGCCTGCCTGGGTAAATACCTAAGGCCCAGCCCCTTTACAACCTATCAGCTGCGCCAAGACAAATATGGCCCAAATGAAAGAACACAGCAAAACTCAGAATTAAGCAAGGAGGAGATTGCCTACCTATCTGATGGAGAATTTAAAGCCCTGGTAATCAAAATGCTCACAGATCTGACTGAGCTTGGTCGAAAATGAAGAAAACAAATGAGGGATACCCAAAGTGAAATAAAGCAAAATATTCAGGGAACCAACAGTGACAGGAAGGAAACCAGGACTCAAAGCAACAGTTTGGAACAAAAGGAAAAAATAAACAACCATCCAGAACAAAATGAAGAAATGAGAATTCAAAAAAGTGAAGAGACTCTTACAAACCTCTGGGACAACCTGAAACTTTCCAATATCTGAATTATTGAGGTGCCAGAAGGGGAAGAACAACAAACAGAAAGAAAATGAAAACTTATTTGAATGAATAATGAAGGAAAACTTCCCCAATCTGGTGAAGGAAATAGACTTCCAGGCAGTCCAGGAAGCCTAGAGAGTCCCAAAGAAGTTGGACCCAAAGAGAAGCACTCCAAGGCACATCATCATTAAGTTACCCAAGATTAAAGATGAGGAGAGAATCCTAAAAGCAGCAATAGAAAAGGAGACAGTTGCCTACAAAGGAGTTCCCATAAGACTATCAGCTGATTTCTCAAAAGAGACCCTGCAGGCAAGAAGGGGCTGGAAAGAAGTATTCAAAGTCATGAAAGGCAAGGACCTACATCCAAGATTACTCTATCCAGCAAAGCTATCATTTAGACTGGAAGGGCAGATGAAGTGCTTCTCAGATAAGGTCAAGTTAAAGGAGTTCATCATCACCAAGCCCTTATTACATGAAATGTTAATGGGACTTACCTAAGAAAAGAAGATAAAAAATATGAATAGTAAAATGACAACAAACTCACAACTATCAATAACCAAACCTAAAAAAATACAAAAGCACACTAAGCAAACAACCAAAAGAGGAACAGAACCACCGAAATAGAGATCACATGAAGCGTTATCAGCGGGGGAGAGGGAGGTAGAGAGAGGGGGAAAAGGTACACGGAATAAGTAGCATAAATGTTAAGTAGAAAATAGGCAGGGGGGAGGTTAAGAATAGTATAAGAAATGGAGAAGCCAAAGAACTTATATGTATGACCCATGGACATGAACTAAAGGGGGAGAATGTGGATGGGAGGCAGTGTGCAGGGCGGAAGGGAATAAAGGGGGGAAAATGGGGCAACTGTAATAGCATAATCAATAAAATATATGACAAAAAAGGAAAAAAGAAAAAAATTATTAGCTATTTGAATTTTATGTGTGTGCAAATTGCTGTTGCTGTTATTTGCTCATTTTTTCTTCTTAATATCAAGATGTTCGTTTTCTTATTAATGTAAATCTTGTCTTTCATACAGAATGTTCTTCCTTGCAGTGGACTGCTTCTTTGGCCCACTTATGGACCAGGTTAGGGCAGAGAATCTTGTGGAAGAGATTTCATTAACAGTTGAACCACCACAATGCATATTCACTCAATTTTATAAATATTTATTCAGCATCTTGTTTGCCCCAGCAGTTTTTAGACACTTGGGATATGGCAGTGAACAAAAAAAGATATGAATGGAGTTTGTATTCTAGTGTGTTGGGGTGTGTGGAGCTCTGGAAATAGTACAACAATAGATAAGTGTGTCAGATGATGAAGAATGTGATGGAGGAAAGTAAGGCAGGGAAGGACAGGGAATTTTTTGTAGGTTGATTTTTTAGGGAAGCTATTTGCACCAAGAACTGAGGGAGGGAGGAGCCATCCAGAGGAAAGGCATTCCTGGTGGAGGGAATGCTCAGCATGGGTCCCAGAGAGGGATAGTGGTGGCTGAATTTGAGAAACAGCCAAAGGAAAGCATGGCCCACACACAGGGTGTAAGGGTGGTGATGCTGGTGGGAAGGAGATGAGGGGAAGCCAGGGCCAGGGGATGTAAGGCCCCAAATCAAAACTGCTTTAGAAATAAAAGGGATGTGGATTGTAGATGTATTTTCTGATAAAAGAGCTAGTGTTTCCCAACCGTGGTAGCCCAGGTCAGACTTAGTGAAATAGAAAAGAAAGAGGAGGTGCATTATATTGGTAATACATAGATTTAGTATTTTGAGTTATGGCTTCACAGTCTTTTGACAGTAGTGAAGAAGACAGTTGTCTAGAATTTGAGAAAACTTGTTTATAAAAGTGTGCTTGGATTTCTGCATCATCATGTCACTCATTCCACCTCTGAGGTCATACAGTGAATGATTTCTGTCTTTAGGCAAAAGATCATTTCCCAAAAGAGCAATCTGATACCAGGAGCTGGTTTCAAAGAGAGCAAAATAATATCTCCTTATCTCTTTGAGTTAGTAAAGCTGATGTACCCAGCTATCTGTATTTAAAGTTACATCTCAGTACAAGAATATATTTCCCTGATTGTCAAAAAATATTCATTCAGTAATCAATTTATTCATCTATGAATATTTATCCATTATCTGCTATACCACATAGTACTGGGCATTGGGAATATAATGATGAAGAGAACTGAAACAGAACCACTCTGACTGATCAGATTTATGGGGGTAGGCAGGTATTCTCCAAATAATCCTCCAAGTAAATGTTAATTATTTACTGTGATAAGTACCATGACTTATCACAGTGTAAATAGAAGGTGACATGAGAACATGGATGGGGGAACCTGGACTCATTGGACTCATTGGAGTGTCAGAAAAGCTTCCCTGAGGAAGTGAAGTTGAGTTGAAGTGAGTGTTAATGAGGTGCAGTGGTATGGGAAGAACATCCAGGGAGCAGGCGCAGCATGTGCAAAGGCACTGAGAAAAGACAGAACATGGTAAATCTGGGGTGTTCTTATTCAAGGGATGACCCAAAAAACCTCAGAATTTATGTATAAATAATTTTGTATTTCTTACATGTTTAAACTTCAGTCATCTTCAAAGTACTCTCTATTTGATGCAGTATACCTGTCAAGACATTTTTTCTACTGCTCAGAACAGTTTTTGAACTTGTTGATTTTGATGCCTTTTAGTGCTTCTACCATTTGTTTGTTTGTTTGTTTTACCTCTTCCACATCTGCAAAACATTTCCCTTTGAGGACTTTTTTCATCTGGGTTATAAAAGGTCACTTGGGGAGAAGTCGAGTCAATTAGGAGAGTGGGGCAGAGGGGTCATGCCAATTTTGGTCAAAAACTGCTGAAGACTTTGCTCTGTGTGGGCCGGTACACTCATAAATCACCCATTGTGAAATTGGGAAATATGTTAAAAGAGCCTTCAAAAAAATTCACTGAAGCTGAATGCAGCCTCTCACAACACCAGGTGATACACTGATACAGATGTGTTCCTGGAACACTCATCTTTCAGGGGGAAGCCTGTACTACAAGGGGCTCACCCTTTGGAAGATAACTCCGTTTTTTTGGGGGGGGTCCCCGCTTGTATAATGGCTGGGAAATCTTTGTGTGTTATGTGCCCTTGAGTCATCTCTGACTCCTGGCAACCCTATGAATTAGTGATTTCCACAATCCTGTCTTCAGCAGCTCTGCTCAGCTCCTGTAGAGTCATTTTTATGGCTTTTCTTTATGGACTCAAGCTATCTCTATTTGGTCTTTCCCTTTTCCTGCTTCCTTCTGTTTTCCCCAGGATTATTATCTTTTCCAAAGAACCCTAACTTCTCATGATGTGCCTGAACTTAGACATAGTTAAATATACTTTAGGTCATAAACACTTATGCTTTAAGCATAGGAGTTCCTGTCTGGAACATCTACTTTACTATAATAGATGGTTCCTGACTTAAAATGATTTGACTGGAGATTTTTCAGCTTTACAATGATGAGAAAGTGATATTTATTCCATTGAAAGTGTACTTTCTGAATTTTGATCTTTTCCCAGCCAAACAATATGTTTTAAAATTCTCTCTGGTAATGCTGGGAACTGGCAGCTAGACACAGCTTTCAGTCAGCCATGCCATCACAAGGGTAAACTACTGATACTCTTCAGAGTATTTATTATGTTCCCATGATTTTGTCCAACTGTGTGCTACTGTTAGTTTTCTGAGCAGGTTTAAGGCAGATTAAGCTAAACTATGATGTTTGGTATTAAATTCATTTTTAAGTTACAATGTTTCAATTTATGCAACCCCCCTTGTGAATTGAGAAGCATCTATAGATACCTAAATGTTATTTTTGTTGTCTGCTTTTCTAGTATTTGGTCTTTACCTGTAATGAATTCACAGAAATTACCTGAGCAAAAATCTTCTGAGCAAAGTGGTGCTTAATTGGGTAACACATGTACCTGGGAGGAAATGTTAGGAGAGCATGTGTTAGAGAGCTCAAAAGTCTGGCCCTCATTCACCTTTGGGGGTTGGGGAGGGAGAAGGCATAACACATAGCAGTTGGAGCCAGCACCAGCCAGGAGGGGATGACCAAATGAAAATAAAAAATTCAGAACTCTCTGAAAGCATTACAGACCATTATGGGAATTGAAATTAGAAACATTGTATGCATTTTTAATACTCTGCTAGGGAAGAGACTATAGCCACATTAATATTTAATGCCTGAACTGTAATAGGTGAACAGCTCTCCATGGTCCAGTTATTTCCAGTCTTGTCTAGAAGAAAGAAATTTGGTTCTATTTTAGGGCTGTATTTAGGAACTGGATCCTCCTGTGGAATGAGACCATGAGGGCTGCCCTCCTATGAACAGACACATTTGGTAGAATAAAAATGGTTTACTCTGTGTTATTCACCCCTCCTTCTTGTATATATGTTATGTGTAATCTTCAGGGGTTATGTACAATTTGGTAATTATAATTTTTTTTAACCAATTTGTAGAGTAGGTCTGTTAGGGACAGAAAAAGGGAGTGGAATATACATTGATTTTTTTTTCATTTTTAGCATTCATTTGAGCAGTGCTGTAACAGAGATTTTAGTTTGCTTATAGATTAAAGTTATCCTCTATCACTAGGCAGATTTATTTGGACAGAGGTAAACTGAGAGAGTATTTTATTACTAGTATTGTTTAGATTTGCCGTGTTTGTTGACAATAGAAATCAGAATGATTTTTAGTCAGTTTTATTATTGTTTTAAAACCATCTAGACCTGCACTATCCAATAGAATTTTCTGTGATATTGGAAGTATTCTATGTCTACACGTTCTAATATCTTAGCCACTCACTACTTGCGACTAATGAATACTTTAAAAGTGGCTAGCATGATTGTGGGACTTAAATTAATTTTAGTAAGTTTAAATTTAAATAAAAATTTAAATAACTACATGTGGCCAGAGGTTACCATATTGGAAAGTATAGGGCTAGAAAGTGCCCTACCTTGTTGCCTGGAGAATTTCATACCTGATAAAACATTAAGCCAGCTCTTAGGCTACTGCTCACCTTTTGATGTCAGTTCTATGAATAGAAGCAGAAGATAGAGAGGTTGTGCCCATGTCAAAAATTACCACCTTGCTTTCAACTTGAGGTGTAGTGATGAATGTATAAAAGAATATTTGTTTATCAAGTGCTCATTGTATACCAAAGCTGTGTGAGCCATACCCAAACTGCTTTTCTCCACAATTTATTCTTGTTAGTGTACACATTGGCCAATGGAAGTACTGATGGAATTTCCCTACTTCATGTGTAATTAAATATTACTATGACACCTAAGACAAGGAGTTTAATGTTTGCAGATTATATGCCTTGCCAGTGATGTAGATAATGAAAATGGTTACTAATTTCTTAGAGGAAAGACTATGGCATGTGGCATGTTGATATTTTTATTAGCTACAAACTGTTTGTATCTTTGTCTCCTTTGGCCATTTCCCAGTAGGAATGCCTTTCATTTGGGGCATTTGGGGCAGGCTAGTAGAAGATAAAGAAGTCATCTCCCCTGCCTTTGTTACAGAGTCAACTGGTTTTACCAGGGCTAGAACAGTCCCCATTGGTGGAAAGGATTATATAGGGAAGAGGACAGATACTCTGCTAATCATCATTCTGGTTGTCTTTGAGGTCAGAGCTCAAAGGTACATGTTGGAGACTGGATCATGGTCTGGTTGGAGTCAGGAGGAGCCCCATTACATGTCCAGAAGAGAGGGCTGTGTCTCCATCCTTGAACAACTAGCAGTTGACACAATAGGCCTAGAAGTTGTGTTTACTTTTATAAAACCACCCTTTACTGTCTTCTTGACAAACAGGATAGAGCTGCACATGAATTAACCAAATTCTGAAAATAACTCCTACATTGAACTCTTAATATGATATATGTTGCTTGTACATTTGAGTATTTTCTGGAAACATTCATCTTTTGTGTATTTAAATGGCATCTGAGTAACCATGACTCAAATTTTTTGATAACTGGTACATTTGGTAACAAAACTATTCTTAGTTTTTCTCTTGACCTTTTATTACTCTTTTTTTGTGATGGTTGGTGGCTGGTAGGAAGGGAGGGGACATTATTCTCATGACTCACATATCAATTAGTGTGGGGTGGTAGGAAGGGAGGGGACATTATTCTCATGACTCACATATCAATTAGAAAAGTAACCAGTGAATAACATTGTTATTTTCCACCAGCTTTTGTTGTAATCTAATAATTGTATCTTCAGCATGAATTACACTTATTTTATTCATTTAGTTTCTCCTCTTGCGTCTTAGCTCAGCACCTTGAAAGTAGCAACCTTAACACCCACCATGAATTCATTGCCAGCATGGTGCCGTAGAGAAGTGCACTCATGCAGGAGTAATGTTTGGAGCAGGGGTCTGAGGCATCATCTCTGAGGGCGTGGTCTTGTGTTAGAAATTAGGACAGGTTATACCTGCACTGACCAACATAGTAGTCACTAACCACAGGTAGCCATGGAAATTTGAATTCATAAAAAATAAATTAAATTAAACATTTTTCTTCATTCTACTTAGTCACATTTCAAGTTCTCTGTAGTCACATGTTGTCTAGTAGCTAGTGGACATTGCAGATGTAGGATATTTCCATCATACAGAATGTTCTGTTGGACACAGTGCTATGGTAGATGTTTTTGGAATGAGCTTTCGTTATCCAATCAGCAGATATCGCTGAATATATTCTTTTTTTCAGGCCATTCTGACCACAGGGACACTGTGAGGAATAAGAAAGGCAAAGCTGGGCACTCACAGAGCTAGTCTTGGTGAGGAACAAGGTGCAAGAAGGTCAACCAGAAATTCCCATGTAATACATGTCAACACCTCTGTGCCAGGGGACACAGAGATGACACTGGGGATACTGTCCCTCTCTCCCTTCAGCAGGGAAGAAAGATAATTAAGCAGCATATTTTTAGAAAAGAAAAGAAAGATTAATAAAAAGAAATTTAGCCCAATGCTTGCCTGTGGTCAGTCCCTTACCCTCACTGAGCCTTGTTTTCTTCCATTTTAATAGAGGGGTTTTAGTATCTGTCTTATGAAGCAGTGATAAGGGTTCAAAGAGAAAAGTTACTTGTAAAATCCAGTGCTCAGCACTCAGCATTAAATAGAGACTGTTATTCCTCTAACCTTTTCTATCATAAAAATGGCTTAGGAGCTTAAAAAGCAATGTCAGCTGGAGGAGGGTGAAGTAGAGGTCATTTCTGGTAATAGGAGCAGCAGGGTCAGGTACAGCTGGACTTGCAGTGTCTGTGAGAAATGACTGCACTACCCACTGAGGACACTCCCCAGTGAAACCCCTGTTGTAGTGGGGACACTTTGCAGATTCCCGTTCTTACCATGCTTTTATAGATGTTTTGATTTTTATGCCCAGGCCCTGTTGTCCTCTGCATGAAGAGCACATGTCCACCACTCATGAATCTTTTTTTTTTAATTTATTTTTTATTGTTATTCAATTACAGTTGTATGCCTTTTCTCCCCATCCCTCCACCCCACCCCAGCTGAACCCACCTCCCTCCCCCACCCCCACCATCCCCCCCAATTTTGTCCATGTGTCCTTTATAATAGCTCCTGCAATCCCCTCTTCCCACTGTCCCCACCCCACTCCCCCCTGGCCACTGCTAGACTGTTCCCCCCCTCAATATCTCTGGTTGTATTTTGCTTGCTCTTTTCCTTTGTTGATTATGTTCCAGTTAAAGGTGAGATCATATGGTATCTGTCCCTCACCGCCTGGCTTATTTCACTTAGCATAATGCTCTCCAGTTTCATCCATGCTGTTGCAAAGGGTATAAGCTCCTTCTTTCTCTCTGCTGTGTAGAATTCCATTGTGTAAATATACCATAGTTTTTGGATCCACTCGTTTGCTGATGGGCACTTAGGTTGCTTCCAGCACTTGGCTATTGTAAATTGTGCTGCTATGAACATTGGGGTGCACAGGTTCTTTTGGATTGGTGTTTCAGGGTTCTTAGGGTATAATCCCAGCAGCAGAATTGCTGGGTCAAAGGGCAGTTCCATTTTTAGTTTTCTGAGGAAATTCCATACTGTTTTCCACAGTGGCCTCACCAGTCTGCATTCCCACCAACAGTGCACTAGTGTTCCCTTTTCTCTGCATCCTCTCCAACATTTGTTTGTGGATTTGTTTATGCTGGCCACTCTTACTGGTGTGGGATGGTACCTCATTGTGGTTTTAATTTGCATCTCTCTGATGGCTAGTGATGCTTAGCATCTTTTCATATGTCTCTGAGCCCTCTGTGTGTCTGTCTTCCTTGGAGAAGTGTCTGTTCAAGTCCTCTGCCCATTTTTTAATTGGGTTGTTTGTCTTCCTGGAGTGCAGTCATGTGAGTTCTTTATATATTTTGGAGACACCACTCATGAATCTTATTTAGAGTTGTTCAGGAGTGGGAAGCAATGGGTGTCATTTCCAACCCCAGTGCATTTCCTCACTACTCAGGAATGAATGTCTTTGAGCAAGTCAGGTCACCTAACACAGTCTTATGGGTGAAAATGGGAACAGTAGGGTCTTGCTAAGATGAAGAAAGATGATGCTTTAGTTTCCATGTCCTTCTCAGATCTTACTTGGTGTTCCTGTCCCTTCAGATCTTACCCTAGGTGCCCACCCTAGATTTGTGGGTCTTATAGAGGTAATGGAAGTACACATTAGTAAGGAAATATAGTGGAGTGAATAACATGTTGCAGTACTCTGTATTGCAATAACATGTTTCCATTCAAAAAAATTAAAACTGAAGAAAGTATAGTTTAATACAAAATAGGCATGGCACCTTCTGATCTGGCTATAAAATCCTCAGGAAGAGGCTGACTGAGAGACAAATATGAGGTAGCCTTTCTTATTTTGATGTAGGCTTTTTTGAGTAAATATCTAATTGGTTGAAACAATTTTGGATGACAGAGCAAAAAAAAAAGGTCTCTCCAGGTTGTATAGAAGGGTAATCTGGCTGAACAACATGCCCCATATCAATGATCAAGGTTGAAAGCTTGATTTGTTACTTGATTTAGATGTTCACATGATCTTTCCAGCTGAGATATAATTGACATATAATATTGTTATTAGTTTAAGTGTACAACAATGATTTAATATATGTATATATTAGGAAAGGGCTTTATGTTTGAAATAATTTCAGGCTTACAATAAAGTTGCAAAAATAGAGCAAAGAGTTCCTATATATCCTTTGCCCAGTTTCCCCAAATGTTAACAGCTAATATATCTGTAGTTGTGATCAAAACCAGCAAGTTACAGCCCTGGCAGCATAGCTTAGTTGGTTGGAGTGCCATCCCAGTATGCCAGGGTTGTGGGTTCTGTCCTCATCAGGGCACATACAAGAATCAACTAACAGATGCATAAATAAGTGGAACAACAAACTGATCTCTCTCTCTCTCTTTCTGTCTCCCTCCCCCCACTTCCTTTTTCTCCCTCCCTCCCTGTCTCTTTCTCTGTCTCTCCCTCCATCAAAATCAATAAATAAAAACTTTTAAAAACCAGTAAGTTACCTAATACTGTTAACTAATCTCCAGAACGTTTTCATTTTTCATTCACAATGAAAAAAGTCCTACTTGTCCTACTAATGCCTTTTTCTGACCTAGCATTTAATCCAGAATTTCACATTGCATTTAGGTATCCTGTCTCCTTGGTCTTCTATCTGGGACAATTCCTCAGTCTTTGTTTTTCATGATCTTGACACTTCGGAAGAGCATTGGCCATTTATTTTTGATAAAGTCTCTCAATTTGGGGCTTATTTGATATTTTCTCATGAGTAAGCTTATGCATTTTGGTTGGAACACCACAGAAGTGATGTTGTGCCCTTGTCAGTGCATCATATCAAGGATAGTTGATGTTGATGTGTCTTATTACTAGTGATGTTGACCCTGATCACTCACTTGGTCAAAGTGGTATCTTCTAGGTTTGTACACTGTAGAGTTATTATTCATTTATTCATTTTTAAAAATAATATTTCTTAGGTGTGTTTTTTAAAACACAGATATTTTTGAAAAATGGCTCATCATTTGACCATCCCCAGTAACCTCTGTTAATATAGTTAAAAAAAAAAAGTTAACAAGCACTTGGTTTGAAAGTTCAAACAGTACAGAGCTGTAGACTAAAATCTCTTCCGTGTGTATCCTTTCAGAACTTTTCCTGTACACATAGTGGTGACCTTTTTTGACCCAGTTTCAATAGAATGGTGGGGATAGAAATCAGTGATACAGTGACCTGAGATATGCATGGGGGTCCCGGGGAACTTGATGGAGTACACTCAGAGCAAATAGGCACCAGGGAGGAAGGAAGGCTGTCATAGGACAGACTGTGTAGAGACTGGCTGTAAAATCACTTTCGGTACAAAGCACTGTACAGATAAAAGGTGGCATTAAAGTGTGCCTAATGTTGCTATGAGGTGAATAGGCTACTTCTTCAACTTCCCATAGTGTTTTCTGGAACATTCCTAACAAAGAGCAGTATATCAGTAAAGCACAAGTTAATTGATTGTTTTTTTCATTCATTACAGAATGACTCAGGGTCCTGGATTTTCTCATCAGGGACAATGAGCCCCAGAGCATCACTGTTATGGGGAGTGCTGTCAGGGATCTGTCCCTGCCTGGTGCCCTTCACAAGAGCACAGCATTGTCTATATGTGGACACTTTGGGCCAGAGGGAAACTGTGTCACTTAACAAATATGGCTTAATGAATTCCTGATAAATGAGACCTAACAAGTACTATGATAAGCAGAATATATAGCAAATGTCTTTAAAAACAATATGACTGATTTTCTCCAAATAGGTTAGTTCCTAATAATTCCTTATGTTATTTGCTAGATCCTGGCATTATTCTTTGAACTTTTTAGGCCTATTCAATGATAGATTTTGCCCTCAACACTTTATACCTTTCCTTAATTGTATGTAATCTGCAGACAGGTTATGGTAGAGCAGGGACACATCTCAGGGGTCCTGCACTCTGCTGCCCTGTGTGAGCTGGATGTTCTCAGAGTCCTCTGCCCTTGCTGTATCCAGGGACACAGTTGGGATGGAACAACAGAGGGCATAGGCCTGCCACACAGGTCACTTAGGAATTACCACTGGTCTTACCCCAGTGCCTGGCTTGTAGTAGTCTGACTTTCAGTAAATATTCACTGGGTGAGTGATGTTCTGTGTACCTTGGCTTCTACTTTTAAATAATAATTCATAAGTCTTTCAGATTGTTGATTTGTATATCTATCAGATAGAATACATAAAAAGTGAACTGATGATTGTGAATAGGAATAGAATTCATTGTGGTTTGTGGGTTGATTTACAGTATCATTTAGAGTTGCTTATTTTGCATAGAGCTGATATAGGGCATGGCCTGAAGTCCATTTTAAAGTTCTATTATGTAACCTTATCATCGTTGATGGAGAAATTTGTCTATAATCATTTTACTCTGTTGCATAATAAATGTCTAGAGAGCCTCTAATTTACTTCCATGCCAGCGGGTTTCAAAATAAGCATCTATTTGTATGTCCTTCAAAACAGATCAAAGAGGTGAAGCAGAAACACTAAAAGGAGAGACTCTTTCATTGGTCCCTTGAGCCAAGCAAAAAAATCATTTTGGTTTCCATTCCAAAGCCCCTAAGTCTCTCCACCTCTGTATTTCTTCCTTCCCTCTCTGTAACAGGCTTTCCTTCTTTAATTTTAATTTTCTTGGCAATTGAGCTCTCCAGATGGGTGCCATTAGTTATGTCCCTATTTTAAATTCCTTTTTCCCACTTCCCAGATTGGGAAGTTGTTGAGTACAGAATGACTTGAGGAAGTTGGCGAATTGTGCAAGTGGTATTGAATAAAAATCTGAGTTTGAGGCAGGCTGGAGGAGCCAAACTAGAGTACATGCTAAAGGTGAGAAAGACAAAGATCTACCACAGGTCTGATCGAACTCTTCAGTGGTTCTCAGGCACTGGTAAACAGGAGTGGAAGAGTCTTCGATGTCTTTGTGGCAGGCATACTAAAGGGAATGGTGCCTGTCACAGAGGATGGTGATCTGACTGCAAAGCTATCACTAGTTCTTTTGGAGTAGAAATCATGTCTGGTATAAGTCAAAAAAGGGAATTGTCTATAACAATATTTTAAAGAGTTAGCAAACCAATCTTCTTAGAACATGCCTTTGCCATATTCTTAAGCTTTTCCTCCTTGTCAATTGTCTTCCTGCCCCATGGCACCAGTTTACTTTCCAGAGCTCTGACTGGCCCCTAGCCTGGACCAGCCCTTGGGGCATACTGCTGTCCAGTATTAATCCAGAGACATCCTTTCACCATACTCCTGAGCTGGGCTGCTTTCTGGTTCTACTCCATGTCATCATCATTCTTGGGTTTCTTTTTCTTTTGTGCTGAAGTCCATCTTGAAGAAATTTTTTTTCTAAGAAGGTTTGGAAAGTAAACTTTCTGACTTTTTAAGGAATTTGAAATATCTATGAGGTCTGTCCAGAAAGTATCCAGCCACACACTAGAAAAAGTGGCATTTATTAAAGATACAAGAAACTTTGTAAATAGGACAATGATGCCTCAGTTTCTTTCAAAGTAGGCACCTTAGAACCTCACACAGTTCTCCCACTGTCTCTTCCATTGTTCAAAACATTCTGCAAAATCCTTTGCAGCTGCTCCATCATATTTTCCTGAATCTCATCAATAGTCTGAAATCTCTTCCCTTTTAAAGGCGATTTTAGTTTTGGCAAAAGCCAGAAGTCACAGGGCACCAAATCTGGGCTGTAGGGGTGCTGAGTCACCTGGGTGATTTCATGTTTTACCAAACAACTCTGCATGAGACATGATGTATGAGTGGGTGCATTGTTGTGATGAAGCTGCCAATCACCAGTTGCCCATAGCTGCAGCCATTTTCATTGTATTGCATCTCTCAACAAACAAAGAACATTGAGGTAGTACTCCTTATTAATTGTTTGACCTGGAGGGGCATACTTTTGATGAACAACACCTTCCCAATCAAAAAACACATTTAACATGGTCTTGATCTTGCTGTGACTTTGCCATGCCTTCTTTTGGCGTGGAGAACCAGGCAACTTCCATTGGAATGACTGGGCCTTCCTTTCTGGATCACAGCCATAGACCCACAATTCATCTCTGGTTAAGACCTTCTTCTTTTTTAAAAATAATTTTTATTGATTATGCTATCACAATTTTCCCAATGTTTCCCCCTCTATCCCTCCTCTACCCTGTCCCCACAACCCTCCAGTATTCCCCCCAGCCCTTAGTCCACATCCATGGGTTGTACATATGAGTCCTCTGATCCCCCTACCATTTTTTATCTCTCTCCATCTACTTTATGCCTACTAATTATGCTTCTTCTTCCCTATACCTTTTCCCACAATTCCTCCCTTCCCCCTCCCCACTGGAGTCCCTCCATGTGATGTCCACTTCTCTGATTCTGTTCCTGTTCTGGTTGTTTGCTTAGTTTTTGTTTTTGTTGTTTTTCTTTTCTTTTAGGTTCATTTGTTGATAGTTGTGAGTTTGTTGTCATTTTACTATTCATATTTTTTATCTTCTTTTTATTAGATAAGTCCCTTTAATGTTTCATATAATAAATAATGGCTTGGTGATGATGAACTCCTTTAACTTGACCTTATCTGAGAAGCACTTTATCTGCCCTTCCATTCTAAATGAAAGCTTTGCTGGATAGAGTAATCTTGGATGTAGGTCCTTGCCTTTCATGACTTCAAATACTTCTTTCCAGCTCCTTCTTGCCTGCAAGGTTTCTTTTGAGAAATCAGCTGATAGTCTTATGGGAACTCCTTTGTAGGTTACTGTCTCCTTTTCTCTTGCTGCTTTTAAGATTCTCTCCTTATCTTTAATCTTGGGTAACTTAATGATGATGTACCTTGGAATGTTCCTCTTTGGGTCCAACTTCCTGGGGACTCTCTGAGCTTCCTGGACTTCCTGGAAGTCTATTTCCTTCACCAGATTGGGGAGGTTTTCCTTCATTATTTGTTCAAATAAGTTTTCAATTTCTTGCTCTTCCTCTTCTCCTTCTGGCACCCCTATAATTCGGATATTGGAAAGTTTCAGGTTGTCCCAGAGGTTTGTAAGAGTCTCTTCACTTTTTCGAATTCTTGTTTCTTCATTTTGATCTGGGTGGATAATTATGTCTTCCTTTTGTTCCAAACTGTTGCTTTGAGTCCTGGTTTCCTTCCTGTCACTGTTGGTTCCCTGAACATTCTGCTTTCTTTCACTTTGGGTATCACGGTTTCTATGTCTGCCACCTTACTGGTTTGGTTGGTCTGGTTGATTTTTTCTTAAATGCCTTTGTTGTCAGAATTCCATGCAGTTTGATTTTCTGGCACTTTTGTTTGTTTATTGCCTTCAGACTGGTTGTTATCATCCTTTTGGTTGTGCAGGGAAGCGAAGGGTCTCTACCTATGCCTCCATCTTGGCCGGAACTCTGGTGAAGACCTTCTTGAGGAAATCTGGTTCATTGGTAATGGTTTGAATCAAGTCATTAGCAACTGTAGCACAGTGTTCCTTCTGCTCTGGTATCAGAAGCAGCAGAATGAATTTTGCCACAACATTTCATGCCAAAATCCTGCATCAAATACTCAGACACAAATTTTGGAATCCCCAGATTAGCTTCTAGTTCTCACATTGTCAGTCACCAATCTTTGTCGATTGCAGTCCACAGACATTCAACATTCTCAGGTGTTCTGCTTGTTGTAGGCCTTCCAGAATGTGGATCACTTTCAACAGATTCTTGACCATCATTGAAGCATTTGTGCCATACTTGTTTTTGCACTGCACTCACTGCATTGTCCTTTTTGGACGATTGGATTGTTCTTTCTGGATTGTGTGGATACCCTTCTTCTTCATGGTCTTGAAATTTCATGAAAATGTATCCTGTTTTCATCTGTATTCTAGGGGTTCTTAAATCTAGATGCTGTTGCCTTTCTTTAGCTCTGAGAAATTTTCTTGATGCTCTCTAAAGATTCTCATTGGAATTTTTCATGTTTGTTTTTATTTGCTGGATTACTTGTTTGTTCAGAGTTAGTTTTCTGTTGATTCTACTTGATCCTTCTTTTTTGAGCTATGGATGCTCCCTCAAATATTTTGATATCTTGGTTGTCTGTCCATGGTTCAGAATGCTGCCTGGAGTAGATTAACACAGGTAGTTGGTAGGTAGGTAGCTTTACAAGTTGGTACTTTTGGTCTCCATTTAGCCTCTTCCCAAAGAGAAGGATAGCTGGGCACTCATCGTACGTGCATATGTGGGCAGGAACCTCAGGGAAACAGTGTAGGAGCACCAACTGACTAAGTTTTTGAAGGAGGATGTGCAAGGGATAGATAAAAAGGCACTTAACCAACAGCAAATATAAGAGCATATCCTAGTCTTCTAAAATAAACTGAGACTTACAGAAATTCTAAGAATGGTGTTTTTGTTGTTGCTCTTGATATTTGTGTTTGTTTTTTAAAGTTATTCCTAGAGCAGTGATTTTCAGCTGGTTTGCACCTTAGGGGCATTTGATGTTGTCTGGAGATATGTCTGGCTGTCATATCTGGGGAAAGGTGAAATGCTACTGGCTTCTAGTGAGTAGAGGTCAGGGATGCTACTGAACATTTAAAAATTCATAGGACAGCCTTCACAACAAAGAATTATCTAACTCCAAAGGTCAGTAGTGCTGAGTGTGAGAAATAGTACTGTAGAGGAGGATGACCAAGGATAGTATAGAGCTCTTTAGTAGGGCAGTCAGGACACAGTGAAGAATGTCAGTTCCTATTTTGCTTGTCCACTCTGTCAAGGGGAGATCTCAACTTGGGTCAGTAAATAAGTTTTCATTCCAGAGAATTTGTAAGGGACATTGTCTAGACCTGTGTTGTTTAGTACAGTCACTAGTCACAGGAGCTATTTAAATTAACTAAAATTAACTATAATTAAAAATTTCATTGAATTGCACTAGCCACATTTCTAGTTTTTGACAGCCATTTGTGGCTACTCTATTTGTACTGAGATAGAACATTTCCATCATCACAGATAACTCTATTGAACAGAGCTGGTCTAGACAGTATTAGTGTTGTTTTAAGGAATCTGAAGATGGGTGCTATTTTGTCAACAAATTAAGTTTTGTATTTTAAGGTATTGAGATAAGGGGAGTGTGAAACAAATGACCAATTGGCACAAATTTTGAATTTTAATAGATTGATTAACATGAGTTTATTATTTTTCTCATACATAGATATACATTCATAATGCACTCTCCCAACACAGAAATCCACTTGCATACCACAGCAGCCCCTTAACCAGCCCATACCCTTTCTTCACAATTGGTTCATAGTTAATATATAAAGAGGGATGGAACTCAAGTAGGTGGAAAGTAAGAGCAGCTTTAGATATTGTTCAAGAAGTTCCCCAGGAAGGTCCAGATTGAAGATGTTCCATGTCAAGTCTGAGGGTGCTGTTGAAATTAGAATCCCAGTCTCATTTGAGTCCATGCTATCCGGATGGATTAGATGTTTTTCTGGGGGTCTGATGTCACATTCAGATGTCTTATACTGGGCTGTGGGCATCATGATGTACAGCTGGCTTTAGAACATGTCACAAGATGCATTCAGGTGCCAGTAGAATGTCAGATTTATGGTCAGAGTTAGCACCCAGACAAAGGAAGTGAACATAAGACCTCATGAAACCATCAGTAACTAATCAGTGATATTGGAGGGAATTAATGATCACTAGTAATAATACATGTATTCTGTGAGTGCCACGTAACTGGGGAATATACATGAGAAAGAGTGAGCCAGGATTGTGATAGTTTGTAGTGAAAGGTGAGAGTTTCACAGTCTTGCCCAAAGAATCCAGAGAATCTGAAAACTTTCATAACATGATAATAAGCTCAAACACAGATGTCTCAGTAGAAAGGAGGAAGTGGACAGAAATGAGTTAGCTTAGTGGTGGGCATCGTGTGTTAGGAGATCTTCTTTGTGTGAGAATAACTGAATTGAAAGCAAAGGGACTTGATAAGCCCCCACCTCCCTTCACCTGTGTAGAAAGATATACATTTGCCACAGGTGTACTTTCCCTTTCTATACAAGATAGTGACATTGAACCCCTTTATATAGTGTGGAAATGTTAGAACAAAATGCCAAAGGACAGAGGCATTATTGTAATCTTAAATATGTTCTAAAAATAACAGAGTTTGTTTCTGTAGCCCCGTGTATTCTAAGTTCATTTGCTGATATTTGAGTGTGTGTCCTGGTGTTTAAGCCTATGGTCTGCTCATTTGCTGGTGTTTGAGCCATTTAAACCCTTCTCATGCATAGTGTTTTCTCCTTGACTGTCTCTGCTGGTGGAACCATGGCTGATCAAGCCTTTAGCTGGGACTGTACTGGAAAAGGGGACTGGCTTAATGTGTGTGGCTTTCCTCAGTTCTCTTTTGCTTAGAGGATAAAAGCTAAGGGAGCTACTCTCGGCAGTTGTGATTTGATACTAGAGATTTAACAATTGTTGACTCTGAGTGGGGAAATAACAAGGCCATTACCAATGACAGAGTTTGGAACCCTTTTCTTAGGTCAGGGGTAATACCAGGAAATTGTGCTTGTAGAGGCAGCCATTGCCAGCTACATCCTGTGTTCACAGGAGTGAATTTGGCTTCCTGCACTGTTTATTGAGGTTTATTGTTACGCTTCAGTACCTGCAAAGATCTTTTTATTTATGAAGAGCGTAATTGGAAATGGAAGGCAAAAAAATTGAAAGGTAAAAATCTCTTGTTACTGCTTTAGATTTCCTCCTTTTCATAATGTCTTTTGGAATAGAATCTTCTTGCTTTGATTTCCAATCAGATTGGTAACTGGTCGGATGCATGGGATTGTTCCTGAGTTTGAGCAGTTCAGGGCATCGTGGTTGACTTTGGAAAAGGAATATTGGGCCTTCTTTATAGGTAGAGGACCCACTACCTTTAAAAAAATGAGGTTTGATGCTTTTACAATTATGTAGGAAGTTAGTTCCAATGAGCTATATTAATAGCAAATCTCAGGGAAAAAATAACACACAAAATGACCTTTTACTTCTGCTCTCAGAGGCAGATCAAGTGGAATGCATTTTTAGGTAGAAAAACATTTTGTGTGAATTATACCCAAGGAAGTAATGTGACTCAGTGCTCTGTAATTAGCCCTGTCCTCATGTTTAAGCCTCTGAAAGGAAGTGCTGCCTTTGTAATTGAGTTCTTGTTAATCTCTTTAGTGGGACATTTACATATTTTAATTGCATGTTTCAATATTCGGTGGGTGAAGCATTTTTGAGTGTTGGCACCATGCTCATCATGTGTGCCCCATAGACAGCCAAGAGCGCCAGCGCACTGAAGGGGGCTAAACTACAGGGTGAGCCTAGTCCTGACGGTAGTAGGATAGGTAGAAAGTGCCTACTCTTGGGCAGCCTCCTGCACATTTTGTTATTCCTGTGTGGCTTGCCATGTTTCACCTGATGTTTCAGGTAGCTCTAGTTATTAGCTTCCTCAGACATATGAGGATTTCACTTATTTTTCAGAATGAGAGTTTTGTGGAATAAAGTACATGGTAATTGATTAGGGGGAACCAGAGCCCTACTTCATTTAAGCTCAAGTTCTTCCATTTAAACAACTACTTTAGCTGTTTAATACCACATATCATTGTTGTCTAAGTAAAATGCATTAGAAGAAATTATTTCTTAAATACTCTGTGTCTGGGACTAATCTCCCTTGCTTTCTCATTTGTGCATCTGGTCTTACCAAATATACCAAGATACGGGTGGTCAATATCTTGGGTACATGCCAACTCCTTTGGTTAAAAGGTACTGGGCAGTGTAATAGCACAGGGACTCAAATGGAGCCCTGGTTGCCTCAAAGGGTAAATAGCTCTCTTCCAGCTAACCTGATAACCCCCTATTATAAGAAGGCCTCCTCAAGGCATCATGTGTTAGACCTATCAGAGACTATCCAGTGTTGAGTGCAGATCTTAGAGCTGCTTCTTTTCTCTCTAGACAAGTGGACTTTGCTACAGAAAATCTTCTATACATGGCAATACTCAGCATTTGTGCATACATACACACATACGCATTTTAACACTGTCTTCTTTCCAGCAAAGTAGAAGAGTAGAGGGTACCTGGCCAAAGAAGAAATGAAGAGTTACAGGCTTTTAGTTTGATATCATCCCATTTGTTTTTCTCTACCTTCTTGTGGGGAGGAGATATATCCAATAAAATATTGCTACGAGCTATGTCCAGGATTTTGCTCCCTGTGTTGTCTTCTATGATTTTTATAGTTTCAGATTTAACACTTAAGTCTTTGACCATTTTGAATTTATTCTTGCATGTGGTGTAAGGAAGATGGTGCAGTTTCATTTTTCTGCATGTATCTGTCCAATTTTTCCAACATAATATATTTTTCTTTTTTTTATTGTTGTTCAAGTACAATTGTCTCCCTTGCCCCTCCACTGTTCTCCCTACCCCACCCATCCACATCTAGCACCCATGATCCTACCACACTTTGGCTTTGTCCATATGCCCTTTATACATGTCCTTTGACAACCCTTCCCACTAATCCCCCCATTATCTCCTCCCACCTCCCCTCTGGTTACTGCCAGTTTGTTCTTAATGTCAATGTCTCTGGTTATATTTTGCTTGTTTGTTTGTTTTGTTGATTAGGTTCCAGTTACAGGTGAGATCATATGGTATTTGTCTTTACCGCCTGGCTTATTTCACTTAGTATAATGCTCTCCAGACACATCCAAGCTGTCACAAAAGGTAGGACCTCCTTCTTTCTTTCTGCTGCATAGTATTCCATTGTGTGAATGTACCACAGGTTTTTTATCCACTCATTTACTGATGGGCAATTAGGTTGTTTCCAGCACTTGGTATTGTAAATTGTGCTGCTGTGAACATTGGAGTGCATAGGTTCTTTTGAATTGGTGTTTCAGTATTCTAAGGGTATAGTCCTAGCAGTGGAATTACCAGGTCAAAAGGCAGTTCCTTTTAGTTTTTGAGGAAACTCCATACTGTTTTCCACAGTAGCTACACCAGTCTGCATTCCCATCAACAGTGTACTAGGGCTCCCTTTTCTCCACAACCTTGGCAGCACTTATTGTTTCTTGATTTGTTTATAATGGCCATTCTGACTGATATGAAGTGGTATCTCATTGTGGTTTTAATTTGCATCTCTCTAATATCTAGTGATGCTGTCTAGTAAAAGGATGCCTCCTTTCATATATCTCGGGGCCCTCTGTATGTCCTCCTTGGAGAAGTGTCTTCAGGTCTTTTGCCCATTTTTTTAAATTGGATTGTTTGTCTTCCTGGTGTGGAGTCCTGTGAGTTCTTTATATATTTTGGAGAGATCAAACCCTTGTCTGAGGTATCATTGGCAAATATATTTTCCTATATGGTTGATTCCCTTTGCATTTTGCTGAGGTTTTCTTTAGCCATGCAAAGGCTTTCTATTTTGATATAGTCCCATTTGTTTCTTCTTTCCTTTATGTCCCTTACTGTAGGGGACACCAGTGAAAATAATACTGCATGAAATAACTGAGATTTTCTGCCTGTGTTCTCCTCTAGGACTTTCATGGTGTCACGACTTATATTTAAGTCTTTTATCCATCTTGAGTTTATTTTTGTGTTTGGTGTAAGTGAGTGGTAGAGTTTCCTTTTTTTGCATGTAGTTGTCCAGATCTCCCAGTACCATTTGTAGAGAGCCTAGTTTTACTCCATTTTATGCTTCTTCCCCCTTTGTTGAATATTAACTGACCATAGGGACTTGGGTTTATTTCTGGACTCTATTCTGTTCCATTGGTCTGTGTCTCTTCTTACATCAGTACAAGACTATTTTGATTACAGTGGCCTTTTAATACAGTTTGATATCAGGTATTGGATCCCTCCTACTTTGTTTTTCTTTCTCAAAATTCCTGCAGGTGTTCGGGGTCATTTATGGTTACCGATAAATTTTTGAAATGTTTGTTCTATATCTGTGAAATATGTCATTGTATTTTAATGGGGATTATGTTGAATTTATAAATTTCTTTGGGTAGTTGGACATTTTGATGATGTTAATTATTCCAATCCATGAGCATGGTGTATGCTTCGACTTGTTGTGTTTTATATACTTGTATATGTCTTTCTCCAACTTATTTCACTCAGCACAATACCCTGTATGTCCATCCATATTCTTACAGATGGCAAGATTTCATTCTTCTTTTTTTTTTAAGGTTCAGCTATATTTCACTGTATATATGCACCACTTTTTAAAAATTTTTATTGTTATTCAATTACAGTTGTATGCCTTTTCTCCCCATCCCTCCACCCCACCCCAGGTGAACCACCCTCCCTCCCCCACCTCCACTCTCCCCCTTGATTTTGACCATGTGTCCTTTATAGTAGTTCCTGTAATCCCCTCTCCTCACTGTCCCCTCCCCACTCCCCCCTGAGCATTGTAGGATGATTCTTAACTTCAATGTCTCTGGTTATATTTTGTTTCCTTTTTTCTAGTATTTATTGTGTTCCAGTTCAAGGTGAGATCATATGGTATTTGTCGCTCACCGCCTGGCTTATTTCACTTAGCATAATGCTCTCCAGTTCCATCCATGCTGTTGCAAAGGGTAGAAGCTCCTTCTTTCTCTCTGCTGCATAGAATTCCATTGTGTAAATATACCATAGTTTTTGGATCCACTCATTTGCTGATGGGCACTTAGGTTGCTTCCAGTACTTGGCTATTGTAAATTGTGCTGCTATGAACATTGGGGTGCATAGGTTCTTTTGGATTGGTATTTCGGGGTTCTTAGGGCATAATCCCAGCAGCAGAATTGCTGGGTCAAAGGGCAGTTCCAGTTTTAGTTTTCTGAGGAAATTCCATACTGTTTTCCACAGTGGCCTCACCAGTCTGCATTCCCACCAACACTGCACTAGGGTTCCCTTTTCTCTGCATCCTCTCCAACATTTGTTTGTTGATTTGTTTATGTTGGCCACTCTTACTGGTGTGAGATGGTACCTCATTGTGGTTTTAATTTGCATCTCTCTGATGGCTAGTGATGCTGAGCATCTTTTCATATGTCTCTGGGCCCTCTGTATGTCTTCCTTGGAGAAGTGTCTGTTCAAGTCCTTTGCCCATTTTTAATTGGGTTGTTTGTCTTCCTGGACTGGAGTTGTGTGAGTTCTTTATGTATTTTGGAGATCAGGCCCTTGTCTGAGGTATCATTGGCAAATATGTTTTCCCATCCTGTTGGTTCTCCTTGTATTTTAACACTGTTTTCTTTAGCTATGCAGAAGCTTTTTATTTTGATGAGGTCCCATGTGTTTATTCTTTCCTTTATGTCTCTTGCTTTAGGGGACATGTCTGTGAGGATGTTGCTGCGTGGAATGTCTGAGATTTTCCTGCCAATGTTTTCCTCTAGGACATTTATGGTGTTATGACTTATATTTAAGTCTTTTATCCACTTTGAATTTATTTTTGTGTATGGCGTAACTTAGTGATCGAGTTTCATTTTTTTGCACGTAGCTGTGCAGATATCCCAACCCCATCTGTTGAAGAGACTGATTTTGCTCCATTTTATGCTCCTGCCTCCTTTGTCAAATATTAATTGACTGTAAAGACTTGAGTTTATTTCTGGGCTCTCTGTTCTGTTCCATTGGTCTATGTGCCTGTTTTTATGCCAGTACCAGGCTGTTTTGATGAAAGTGGCCTTGTAATACAATTTGATATCAGATATTGTGATCCCTCCTGCTTTGTTCTTCTTTCTCAAAATTGCTGCAGCTATTCGGGGTCATTTTTGGTTCCATATAAATTTCTGAACTGTTTGTTGTATATCTGTGAAATATGTCATGGGTACTCTAATAGGGATTGCATTGAATCTATAAATCGCTTTGGGTAGTATGGCCATTTTGATGATGTGAATTGTTCCAATCCATGAGCATGGTACATGCTTCCATTTGTTTGTGTCTTCCTTAATTTCTTTCTTCAGTGTTGTGTAGTTTTCTGAGTACAGGTCTTTTACCTCCTTGGTTAGGTTTATTCCTAGGTACTTTATTTTTCTTGTTGCTATATCAAATGGGATTTTTTTCCTGATTTCTGTTTCTGCAGTTACTGAGTATTGACTTTCTATCCAACTGTTTTGCCAAATTCATTTATTAGGTCAAGTAGTTTTTTGGTGGAGTCTATAGGATTTTCCATGTACACTATCATGTCATCTGCAAACAGTGACAGTTTCATTTCCTCCTTTCCAATTTGGATGCCTTTTATTTCTTTCTCTTGTATGATTGCTGTCGCTAGGACTTCCAATACTATGTTTAATAAGAGTGATGAGAGAGGGCATCCTTGTCTAGTTCCTGATCTTAGTGGGAAAGCTCTAAGTTTTTGTCCATTGAGTATGATGTTGGCTGTAGGTCTCTTATATATGGCCTTTATTATGTTGAGGAATGCTCTCTCTATTCCCACTTTGCTGAGTGTTTTTATCAGAAATGGGTGCTGTGTCTTATCAAATGCTTTTTCTGCATCTATTGATATGATCATGTGATTTTTGTCTTTGCTGTTGTTGATGTGATGTATTATGTTTATTGATTTGCGAATATTGTACCATCCTTGCATCCCTGGGATGAATCCCACTTCATCATGGTGTATGATCTTTTTAATGTATTGCTGGATGAGGCTTGCGAATATTTTGTTGAGAATTTTAGCATCTATGTTCATCAGCGATATTAGCCTGAAGTTTTCTTTCTTTGTTGTGTCTTTATCTGGTTTTGGGATTAGGATGATGCTGGCTTCATAAAAAGTTTGGGAGTCTTCCATCAGTTTGGATTTTTTTGAATAGTCTGTGAAGGATAGGGGTTAGCTCTTCCTTAAATGCTTTGTAGAATTTTCCTATGAAACCATCTGGTCCAGGGCTTTTGTGTGTTGGGAGTTTTTTGATGACTGCTTCAATTTCGTCTGCTTTTATAGGTCTGTTGAGGTTTTCTGCTTCTTCTTCATTCAGTTTTGGAAGATTATATTTTTCTAGCAATGTGTCCATTTCATCTAGGTTTTCAAATTTCTGGCATACAGTTCTTCATAGTAATTTCTTACAATCCTTTGTATTTCTGTGGTATCAGTTGTAATCTCTCCTATTTCAATTCTAATTGTGTTTATTTGGACCCTCTCTCTTTTTTTCTTGATGAGCCTACTTAAAGGCATGTCAATTTTGTTTATCTTTTCAAAGAACCAGCTCCTGGATTCATTGATCCTTAGAATCGTGCTTTTAGTCTCTATGTCATTTAACTCCACTCTGATCCTGGTTATTTCCTTCCTTCTGCTTGCTCTGGGCAGTCTTTGTTGTTTTTCCTGCTGTTCTTGTAGGCGTAGGGTTAGGTTGTTTGTTTGAAATGTTTCTATCTTTTTAAGGTAGGCCTGTATTGCTATGAACTTCCCTCTCAGGACTGCCTTTCCTGTGTCCCATAGTTTTTGGGTTATTGTGAGTTCATTTTCATTTGTTTCCAGAAAGTTTTTGACTTCTTCCCTAATCTCATTCTTGACCCATTCATTGTTTAATAGCATGCTATTCAGTCTCCATGATTTTGAGTGTTTGGGTTTTTTCCTTTGGGGTTGGTTTCTAGTTTCAGTCCGTTGTGGTCAGAGAAAATGTTTGATATGATTTCAGTTTTCTCGAATTTGTTGAGGCTTGCTTTGTGTCCTATCATGTGGTCTATCTTTGAAAAAGTTCCATGTACACTTGAAAAGTGTGTATTTTGCTTCTTTGGGATGAAAAGCTCTATATACATCAGTTAAGTCCATTTCATATAGGGTATTGTTAAATGACACAATATCCTTGTTGATATTTTGTTTGGAAGATCTGTCCATTTTTGACAGTGGGGTGTTAAAGTCTCCTACTATAATTGTGTTGCTGTCAATATTTTTCTTGAAATCCTCAAAGATTTTCTTTATGTATTTGGGTGCTCCTATGTTGGGTGCGTATATATTTACAATGTTTATGTCTTCTTGGTGGATTCTTCCTTTGAGTAATATGAAGTGACCTTCTGGGTCTCTCTTTATGGCCCTTCTTTGGAAGTCTATTTTGTCTGATATGAGTATTGCTACCCCGGGGTTTTTTTCCTGTCCGTTTGCTTGGAAAATTTGTTTCCAGCTCTTCACTTTCAGTCTGTGTAGGTCTTTTGTCCTGAGATGGGTCTCTTGTAGGCAGCATATGTGTGGGTCATGTTTTCTTATCCCTTCAGGTATTCTATGTCTTTTGATTGGAGCATTTAACCCATTTACGCTTAAGGTTATTATCGATAGGTATTTATTCATTGCCATTTTTTCCTACCTGTGTTCCTCTGTTTCCCTTTTCCTTCCTTTCCTTAAAGCAGTCCCTTTAGCATCTCTTGCAGAGCTGGTTTGGTGGAAGTGTATTCTTTTAGACTTCTTTTGTCTGGGAAGCTCCTTATTTAGCCTTCTATCTTGATTGAGAGCCTTGCTGGGTGAAATAGTCTTGGTTGCAGGCCTCTGGTTCTCATTGCTTGGAATATTTTTTGCCATTCTCTTCTGTCTTGGAGAGTTTCCATTTAGAAGTCAGTTGCTAACCTTCTTGGGGCTCCCTTGTATGTTACTTCCTGTTTCTCCCTTGCTGCCTTTAAGATCCTCTCTTTGTCTTGGAATTTTGCCATTTTAATTATGATGTGTCTTGCAGTGGGCCTCTTTGGTTCCTCTTGCTTGGGACTCTCTGTGTTTCCTGGATTTGGGTGACTTTTTCCCTCATCATATTAGGGAAGTTTTCCATCATTACTTTTTCAAACAGGTTTTCTATCCCTTGCTCTTCTTCTTCTCCTTCTGGTATTCCTATTATACGGATATTGTTACGTTTCATGTTGTCCTGCATTTCCCTTATTCCCTCTTCATTCTTCCTAAGCCTCTTTTCCTTTTCTTGCTCTTTCTGGGTGTTGTTTTCTACTTTGTCCTCCAGCTCGCTGATCTGATCCTCTGCTTCTCAAGTCTGCTTTTCATTCCTTTTACTGTGTTCTTCAATTCAGAAATTGTATTCTTCATTTCCTCTTGGCCCTTGTTGATTGTTTCTATTTCCTTTTTCCTGTTGATATAGTTTGCGGTGAGTTCATTGTAGTTTCCTTGTAGTTTCTGGTAGTTCTCTTTGAGCTCAGAGAGCTCAGTGAGCTTCCTGATGACCATTGCTTTGAACTCAGTATCTGATAGTTGACTTGCCTCTTTTTCGGTTAGCATTCTTTCTGAGACTTCCTCCTTTCCTTTCATTTGGGAATTGTTTCTTTGTCTTCCCATTGTTTGTGAGGCTCTTCTTGTTGGCCTCTGCTTCTTAAATTGCTCTATTCTGACTCCCTGGGTTTATATGAACTTCTATGGTAGAATGCCAATGGGATTCGGTCGTGCTGTCTCCTTAATCTCCTGTGCTCACTGGTCTTGAGCTGACGTTTATGTGTTTAACACGGTCTAACTCTAGTCTTTTCAGCACTCCAGGTTTTGTTGTCTCACCTGTGGGAAAAAGAGAAAGGGGGGAAGAAAGAAAAGAGAGAAAAAGAAAAAAAACAAAAACAAAAACAAAACAAAGATGGGAAGGAGGGAAAAAGGAAATAGAAAAGGAGGAAAGGAAGGAAGGAGGGAAGAAGGAATAAAGAAAGATCGGAGGCAAGATAAGAAGGAATTTTAACAAAAATTAAAACACAGAAATAGATAAAACAAGGCAGGAAGAAGACATAAAATGGTAAAGGATGGGAGGAAGAAGGGATGAAGAAAAAAAAAGAGAGAGAGGAAGAAGGAATTCAGGGGGAAAGGGAAAAAAAAAAAGAAAAAAAAAAAACTTCTGCTGGCTTTAAACCGGTCAGGTTAGTTCTGCTGGTGTCCTGTCTGTGCAACGGGAGGGGGTGGTTGGAAGGATTGGTTTCACTTTTCTCCCTTCCTGGGTCACACTCTTAGCTGTTGTTCAGCCTACAGACTCCCCTATCACTGCAGCTCCCCTCTGCTGGGTGTTCTGCCTTTGTCCTAGAGAGCTAGTAGGCCCTGCAGGGTGCGCAAGTGTTCGGTAGGCGTTGTAGGTGTGGTCCCTGGCAGGCAATCAGGCCGTTGATCAGCCAATCCAGCCGCTTTGGCTTGGGACGAGGGCGTGCGCAGCGGGGGGGGGGGGGGGGGGGGGGGGGGGGGGATCCAGCCGCTTTTGGTTTGTGAGGCTCTCAAGTGGCTTTGTGCTGGGAGCGCGCAGCAGGCCGATCCAGCTGCCTGGGCTTGGGACGCTCGCGCTCACGCGGTGGATTCAGCCACCTTGGGGTTAGGACGCTCGCCAGCGGCTTTGTGCTTGGAAAACGCGCATCCAGCCGGCCCTGTGCTTAGGGGGCCGATCCAGCCGCCCTGGGCTTGAGTCTCTCCGGTGGGCGGGGCCGCCCTGGGACCGAATCACGCGGCACTCGGTTCCAAGGTTTTGGGCCTGTGGGTGGAGCAACTAGCCTCTGCTCCAGATGATCTCGGAGGTTTCAGGTGTGGGCGCCCCTCCGGGGTTTCATGTATGGGCCCCCTTCGCTAATCTGCGCGCTCGTGCGTGCATGACCGGAGCTCAGGTGAGCGCTGTGGCTCCGGTGCTGCTTATCCTGCTCGCAGTCCAGGGGCGGAGAGGGGAGGGGCGCCAGGGGCCTCGGCTGCTACCGAGAGTTCTCTAACTAGCCCCTGAGTGTCTCTATTTTCTTTTTCTTTTTGAGAAATTCCTCCTTTTCAAGCCCCCCTGGTCCAATCAAGCACCTGGCTGCTCACAGCTCAGCCTGGCCCTCTCCCAAGACTCCTGCAGCATCCCCTGCGCCTGGGCTAGCGCTTCTGCCGCCCTTGTACCGCGCCGTCCCGGGTCCCGGGGACCTTATTGTCCTTGAGCACTCTTCTTACTGTCAGATCTTTCAATGTCCTCTATCTTTGGTCTCTGATCTTCGTATATGCTGGAATACTGTTGGCTGTTCGCTCTGCTCCTCAGATCAGCTAGGTATTTCCCTGGCGTTGAGGGGAAGTGGACTCCGCTCCCACCTATGTTGCCGCCATCTTCCAATCTCCAGTAAGTACTTTTTATCAGGTTTAAGGAAGTCCTTTTCAGTTTCTAGTTTCTTAACAGCATTTCTGTTGTGTGAATGTTGAATTGTTATCAAATAGTAGTCATCAGCTGAGGCGACCACATGGGCTTTCCCCTTCTTAACCCATTAAGGTAATGAATATACTAATTTTCTAGTGTTAAATTATCCTTGCATTTCTCAGCAAAAACCAAATTTGGTTGTGCTGTATCATCATTTTGCTAAATTTGGTTTGCTAATATTTTGTTTAGGATTTTTGTATCTCTGTTTATGAGTGAACTTGGCTTATCATTTTCCTTTATTTGTTCTATTGTTTGGTTTGTAAGTGAGTTTATATTATCTTCATAGAATTAATGATTTGGGTGCGTTCTTTCTATTTCTCTCTTCTTTGTTAATTTGGAGTGTATATCTGATTAGAATGATCTGTTCCCTGAATGCTGGTAGTAGAAAGTGTCTGTAAAACTGCTGGGCCTGGTGGATTTTTGTGGGAAGTGTTTTTCCCTCCCACTTTCAAAGCCATGTTTGTTTCCTCTTTGGTTTGGAAGTATTCTTGAAGGCTGTGAAAGAGTGATGGTGGAGACAAATTGGAAGCTGTAGGGGTCAGGCAGGTAGTGATAGCTCTTCTCCTTAAACCCTAGTCCTGGGCTCTGTCATGAACGAGGGACAGGTGGTCACATCCACATCTGTGCATCATGAGATATGCAGCAACACTATTCCTTCAGGTAGTTTCCTAGAATTAAGTGGTAGCCATCCTGGGGCTCCATGAAGATCATGGCATTGTTTTCATCTGATCCACACCTGTTAGCCAGGCTCTAGATGCCACAAAGCCTGCTCTGGCCACCATTCTTAAATGCATATGTTTTCCATGTTCAGTAGTCATCCTACTTCTCTTGTCTTCCTATGCCCTTTCCTTTGGTGCAGTCATATGTTCTTACAGCTCCAGAAGATTCATTTACATCATAGTCTATGAAAGAGGAGCCTGCTGGAGTTGGGCTCCCTCTCAATCTGGGTGTCCCCTGCATTCCTTGTAATCCTAATAAATCTGGGCCATTTGGTTAGAATCCAGCTGAAGAAAGGCACAGAAGCGGCATGGTAAGGTGTCAGATACAGTATGTCATATGGAATTGGGCGTGTGCATTTTCAGTAGGAGACTAGGATAATTATATAGATGTGATGGGAAACAGTTTACATTTCTTAAGGTATGCATCATATATGATAACTTTTCCTGAGTGTATGCCTGATTCATACTTTACAGTTTTATGTTGGATTCATCTGGCCTAGATGAAATGTATTTTTTATTGACTCATTCACCATTTGCATGAATTTTATAACTCATGTGAATGATACAGCTGTATTTTGGGGACCGTGCTCATTTATGACAGCACACTCAGTGAGTTACGCTGTTGAAAGAGGAATAAGAGACATCACACAGGTAGGTGGACTTGCTGGGTCTGCAAAATATGTTTTCAAGGAATGAGCTGTCTCAGTGTAGAAACTTCAGTTAAAAGGCAGATTGGTGCTTTGCAAATCCTCATCCAGTAGAGCAGATTTCAAGCATGCCCAAAATTTGTATGTCAGATTCTCTTGAAATCTGAAAATACTATCCTATTTTTCTGTGAACCACAGAAACAACATCAGAATAAATGTTGTTCTGAACATCATCAGAATCAGCAGGAGATTTAATTATTAAGTTAATGAAATCAAGTTTTGTGTGTCTGACTTGTGGAAGGAGTCACATGGCTTTAGACCAGGGCTTTTTTTTTTTAATTTAAGATTTTATTTATTTACTTTAGAGGGAGGGAGAGGGACGGAAAAAGAGAGGTAGTGAAACATCAGTGCAAGAAACATCTGTCGGTCACCTCTCATATCCCAGCAGGGGACCAAACTCTCAACCCAGGACGTACCTGAGCAGGAATTGAACCGGCAATCTTTCGCTTTGCAGGATGATGCCCAATCAACTGTGCCACACTGGTCATGGCTAGACCAGGGCTTTTTAACCTTGACACTATTGCCATCTTATGCCAGGTAATTCTTCATTGTTTGGGATGTCCTGTGCATTGCAGGATAGTTAGCTGCATCCCTGGACTTTACCCACTAGGTGCCAGTTGCCCCTCCACTCAGGCAGCAAAAAATGTCTGCAGACACTTACAAATACCCTGGTGAGGGGGAGGGCTGGATGGAAATGGGAGGACTGCTAAATTCCCTCCAGTTGAGGACCACTACTTTAGATGCTTTGCCATTACTGCACTCACCTTGGATGCTTTGCTATTTTGTCCATGCGACTTTACAGTATACTAGTAACACACAGACTAGAGATAATAATAGTGTTACCTTGGGAAGCTTAGCCAGTCTTGCCTATACTGCCTATCTAAGGCATCCACAAAACAGGCATGTTCCAAGGGATTCAGCATTTCCAAAATTTTAATATGTAGTAGAGCCTATTGCCAGGCTGATCACAAGAATAAACGATCTTCATATTCTGAACTGACTATTTTTTGCAGTCAGCTCAGATATTCAACATAGAGTTTGGGTTTTACATTACAGTACACTTAGTTTTGTGTATACACTTCTACATGATAATATGTATGTTTAATGTGTGATATGCAGAGTAAGGGGCAGTGTATAATGAAGGGTGTGAATTATTTAATAACACAGGAAATTGTTACTGGTGAATTAGCATACTTCAAATGCATGTGTGATGCAGTTCTATCGTAGGGTAAAAGCGTTTTGACTCATTGCTTCCTAATGGTTCTATGAGTTTGGATATTTTGTCTATAGGTATTAAGAAATTAAAAGTGGCTTAAATGATAGGGACATTATAAATGTTAATAATAAATGTCCCTATCATTTAACACAGTGTTTAGGGTCAAGGCTTCATTACTACAGCTACTCAGTAATGTCCTCCAGAGTCCAGATTCCTTCCATATTTCATTTACCTTTGTAAGCACATTGGCTTCTCTCATCATTCCAGAATGACTGACACATTTCCAGACACTGTATGCAGACAGACAGCAATGTTCAAAGGCAGAAGAGGGAATGTCCCCAACTCCTGTGCCTTTTTAAGACCTTCCCTAAAGCCTCTAGCAAACTTCTCTTTATGTCCATTGACTAGAATTCTGTTGCATACTTTTACCTCATCAGTACATGACTTTGCATCCACCATGATGGTTTAAAGTGGGGCCCTGTGAAGGACCAGGCTAGTCGAAGGATGGTATATTCAATAGTTGTACTAACAAGGAAGAAGGTGGGGTGGAGTGGGTGGGCAGGAAAGGAGAGCACCTCGAACTGCGATGTGTTAGCAGTGGTACCTCTGAGAGCACTGTCCTTGTTCAAGAAATGCACTAGGTATGCTGGGCTCCTCTTATACATAAGAGTAATGTTCTTCCTTGCCTTAATAAACAGAGTTGTCATGTTTTCTGTTTTCATATGAGTTCTTGATTGCAAACATTAAGCACCCACAAGGGAATAAAGACCAATTTTAGGTACAGTATGGAGAATCCCACAAATGAGGACAAGATGGCAGCAGCAAAGTAGCAAAGATGGGAAGTGATTAAAACAGTGGTTTCAAATGTTCATGGGAGGTTAAGCATATACCATGTTATCCATATTAGCACCGGTTAAAGGAGTTACTACCTTGAAGGTGGCTGTTGATGTTCATAGTCTACATATGTGGACTTGTGTCAATGAAAGTTTTATCTTGTCATGGGGGAGATCAGCCTTGAGCACCCACTCAAACTACCTAGGAAGAGAAAGTGGGAGAGAGAGACAGAGGCCCATGTATGTGTGTGACTTTTTAATGCCCAGTGATTCTTCCTGCTAGTAAACTGTGCCCCAACAATGACCTGGAATTCTGGTCAGTCAGAGTCCTTACTCTTGGGGAGGATGAAGGTAGGGAGAGAGGCTGGCAGATGGGTGCACATTTTCCTTCCCTGTGCACACTTTTAGCTCAGGTAGGAGATATCTAGAGGATGGTCCAGCTTCAGGCATCCTAACTTCATCCAGATGGTTCCAGTTTAGAGATGTGACACCTGGAGTAGGTTGAGAAAGGGGCTTCCTTTCTTTTCTTCAGGAGGCCTTCAATTTGGAAAAACTTGGGGGAAATGCAGGAGGAATTTTAAAAATGATCAGTATTTAGGATGAGATGTTCATTTTTGACCACCTGATTCCCACTGCCTCTTGCCAGCTTCAGGTCTGCACCTGCCAGCAATATATGAAAAGGTTGGCCTACATTTAGGAAGATAAAAACTCAAATTCTAGGGAGCAAAACCTGTTTCATTCCAAGCCCCAGGCACCTAAAAGGAGTGACTATGTAGGCTTGTAAGGGAAAAAGAAGATATTAAACAAAGGTTGGGCTATTAAGCAAAATTTGATGTTCCCTGAGTTTTGTGTTTTGTTTGTGATTTGTCCTCAGCCTTATTTGAGAATTTCATGGCCCAAAACCTCAGTTTGTTTATCATAATTGCTGATTGTTTTTAATAAATTGGCTCATACTAAGTGATATTAGATTTCTGGAGGTTAATCTTTTTATAACAAAAACTTCCAAATTCCATTGGTAAATATGTAATTATTATGAAATTGAACAATGACATGTGAACATCACTCTATAACTGGACCATAGTCTATGTACTATGTTTCTATCTTAGAGTGTGATTTGGGATCCATAATGGACACTAAATAGTATGTATTTTTTTCATTTTTCTCCAAATTATCCTAAAAAGAAAAGCCCACTCTATCCCTGACAAGATTTAAAGTATTTGAAAATATTATTTTAGTTTCACATAAATGGGAATCTATTTTATTTTTAAGATTTCCAAGGAAGGAAATCTGTAAGCTGTCAGTGACTTATAGTATGCATTCTCATAGCAAGCTAGTCCTTAACTAAAAGAAATTCAGTTGGCACACCATCTCATTTGTTCCCCCCCCCAGGGGTAGAATAGACAATAAATGGATTTATATTTTTATTTATATTTCATGAGAAAATAGTTATGACACTATTCCTCAGCCTTCTGTCCCCAAGTCAAAAGTTTAAAATAATTTCTGTCAGGTCTACTTCTGTTTGGTCCAATTCTTTTGGGTCTAGTTCTCTGATCTAACCAATACATCATGCTTTGTCAGGAACTAGTTTTTGATGACATTCTTGTTGCAAGATGTTCCAGTCATGTTGAGGAGTTCTGGCCAAGATGGAGGCATAGGTAGAAACCCTTCGCTTCTTCACACAACCAAAAAGAGGATAACAACCAATCTAAAATCAAAAAACAACCAGGAGTGCCAGAAAATCAAACTGCATGGAAATCTGACAACTATGGAATTAAAGAAACACTCAACCAGACCAACCAGACTGGTAAGATGGGTGGACAGAGAGAACCCACAAGGTGGTGGACTGTGTGGGTGGAGCTGGCTGAACAAGAAACTGAGACTCAGAGCTGACTGTGGACCACAGTGGGGGTTGCCCCCATGGGAGAAACTCCCAGTCTCACATGAGGGTTCATTGGAAAATGGGCTAGAGTGGAACAGGCAAGCTGCATTGTTCCCTCTCTGGCTCCTCCCCCACAGACAGTACTGCAGTGCAGCACAGAAGGTTGCCCTGCCCTGGTGAATACCTAAGGTCTCGTCCCCTTATAACCTAACAGATGTGCCGAGACAAAGAAATATGGCCCAAATGAAAGAACAGAGAAAAACTCCAGAAAGAGGGCTAAGCGATGAGCAGATCGTTAACCTATCTAATGGAGAGTTCAAAACCCTGGTAATCAAAATGCTCACAGAACTGATTGAGCTTGGTCACAAATGAAAGAGCAAATGAAAGATACCCAAAGTGAAATAAAGCAAAATATTCAGGGAACCAACAGTGACCGTAAGGAAACCAGGACTCAAATCAACAATTTGGAACAAAAGGAAGACAATCATCCAACAGAATGAAGAAATAAAAATTCAAAAAAATGAAAAGAAGCTTAGGAACCTCTGGGACAACTTGAAACATTCCTTTATTTGAATTATAGAGGTGTCAGAAGGGGAAGAACAAAAGCAAGAAATCGAAAACTTATTTGAACAAATAAAGAAGGAAAACTTCCCCAATCTGGTGAAGGAAATATACTTCCAGGAACTTCAGGAAGCCCAGAGAGTCCCAAAGAAGTTGGATCCAAAGAGGAACACACCAAGGCATATCATCATTAAGTTACCCAAGATTAAGGTAAGGAGAGAATCTTCAAAGCAGCAATAGAAAAGGAGACAGTTACCTACAAAGGAGTTCCCATAAGGCTATCAGCTGATTTCTCCAGAGAAAATTTGCAGGGAAGAAGGGGCTAGAAAGAAGTACTCAAAGTCATGAAAGACAAGGACCTGCATCCAAGATTACTCTATCCAGCAAAGCTATCATTTAGCTTGGAAGGGCAGATAAAGTGCTCCCAGATAAGGTCAAGTTAAAGGAGTTCATCATCACCAAGCCCTTATTATATGAAATGTTAAAGGGATTTATCTAAGAAATTGAAGAAGATCAAAAACTGTGAATAGTGAAATGACAACAAATACAACTATCAACAAATGAACATAAAAAAAAGAAAACAAAACCAAAAACTAAGCAAACAACTAGAACAGGAACAGAATCAGAGAAATGGACATCACATGGAGGGTTATCAGTGGAGGGAGAGAGGGGAGGAATAGTGGGGGAAAGGTACAGGGAATAAGAAGCATAATTGGTAGTCATAAAATAGATGGGGAGAGGTCAAAAATGGTATAGGAAATAGAGAATTCAAAGAACTTATAAATACGACCCATGGACATGAACTAAGGGGGAATGCTAGAGGGTTGGGGGGTACAGGGCAGAGGGGGCATAAAGGGGAAAAAACTGGGACAACTGTAATATCATAATCAATAAAATATACTTAAAAAAAAGATGTTCCAGTCATGTTGAGTAAAAGGCCAGAAAAGTCTCACTTTGAACTCTTTAAAGTATTTCCTGATCCACTTGCCCTTAGGGTCTACTCCTGAGCACACCAGCATTTCCTCAGACTTGGTGTCCTACTTTTAACTGTGCTTCAGCAGATGTCTAGCAAGCAACCTTCAACACTTCATCAACATTTTGTTTCATTCTGCCTCTTGGTCTGTGTCTGGTGTGTGGTATTTATCCCTTAGAATTCAGTGAGATCTTTCTAGGTGGTCAGAGGCAGATGCTGAGCAGGGCTGAAACCCTCCTGCCTTCATCTTATTCTCAGGCTTTCCCCAGGCATTTGGGTGCTGAGATTGGTTCTAGAGACTGGAGTCTTTGTGTGCTGCTCTTGCCAACTAGATTGCTTTGTTTTAGCAGAAGAGGTCACTTTGTGCAAAAATACTGGATTTTCCTCAAGTTCACTTGTTTGAGGTCCTCACAGGTTCAAGGATATTTCTGGATTTACAGGTATGGAGTAGGAAGGCCTCTGGTATAGATGGTCTATAAATAATTGAACCTGAAACTTAAACATTGATACTGCCGGTCTGACATTCCTAGTGACAGCGGAGGCATTTTCTTTTCATGTTTGGTCAAAGTCATTCTTCATCTGTTTGTCACAGAAATGTTTGCAATCTTGATTTAATAGTTGAAAGTGATGGAATTTATTTGTTGGCCACCGAGCCCCATATTTACATGAATTCTCATCATGAAATTACATTATACAAGTACTCTCTCACCATATTGCAGCAATGATGCAGGGAAGGGGGGTTGCCAATCCAGGGGTTTTTTCCTTACCAGGTTGCAGACATAATTCAGTCAGTCATTTGCTTAAATGTCAGCTACTGTCACCAAAATGTAGGTGCCTTGTGCATGGGTGTTGAAGAAACTCAAATTCTGGAGATGTTTCTGATGGAGGCCTGTAAGAGAGACTGGGAATTCTACTCTTTATTGTCAGGAAGTTAGACTCAGGATCATTCCTTTGGCCACCAAACAAGATCCAGTTTTAGTTTTGGGGTTTTGATATGATTTTGTTTTCTCTTCCTCCCTCCTGTCCCCTTTCTTGGGGGACAGACAACCTTTCCCATGACTCTTCCTTTCTTAGGTAACTAATGCCATTTGTAGAACTTTTGCTCCCAGTCCAGACAAAGGAGATGGGGACAAATTGTTTTCCTGAGATGTTAAATGCCGTGGTCCAGAAGGGACTTAAAATTGACTTGATCTTTCCCAGAGAATGAAATGAAATGCTGGAGACTAAGGCTAAAGAGTGATCATCTTTGCGTTTTTGTTGGCCTTCATCAGCTGGTGAGGAGAGTGTATGGACTCTTGTGTGCTGGGGTCCATGGCAATGGTCAATGAGCAGAGTGATGGTGTCGCCCTTCACAAGTGTGCTGGGGCAAGGTGGTGGTGTAGGGCCCAGGACTCATGTGTTTAGTCCTAGTCAGAGCCCATACTTAGAAGCAGTCTCTAAATGGTGAGTTCTAGAGCTGCACGCCAGACTGTGGTTGCTCCCTGAACTCCTGGGTTGGGGATGTGAGTGAGACTGCCCTGAGAACATGGAAGAGGAGCCCTCAGCCCAGCTCTGAAAGAAAAACAGGATGCTGAAGCTGAATCTTTGATGATGATGAAGATGGGGTGATATGGGAGTCCAAGCATGAATGTAGGCCTGGGCAGGAAATGAGAATGTGGAGTGGGTGGGGTAGTCTGGAATTCCTACAGCTTGAAAGGCAAGTGGAGAGTATGTGGGAAATAAAACTAGTGGAGCAGTCAGAGGCCAGTTCATGGAGAATTTTCTGTAATATGCAAAGGAGTGTTGACTTGGTCCTATAGAAAATGGGTAGGACTTGAAGGGTTATAAATGGGGAGAGACTTTATTTTTAAAAGTTTTATTGAGATATCATTCACATACCATATAATTCATCGACATGAAGTGTACAAATCAATGACTTCCAGTATATTCTGAGTTGTGCAACCATCATCACAACTGATTTTTAGAACATATTCAGCACTGCAGAAAGAAGCCCTGTGCCCTTTAGCTATCACCCCCCATCCCCCCGTCTTTTCCATCTTTAGGCAATAGCTTATCTCTTTTCTGTCTCTATAGATTTGCCTGTTTCGGACATTACATACAGATGGAATCATGCAATTTACGGCCTTTTCTGTCTTAGTTCTTTCACATGGCATAATGTTTTCAGTGTTCATCCATGTTGTAGGATATGCCAATATTTCAGACTTTTTTCTTTTCCAAATACTATTCTACTGTATGGCTGTACCACACTTAATATATCCATTCGTCAGTTGATGGATATTTG
The DNA here is from genome assembly GCF_022682495.2 of Desmodus rotundus. Classification (NCBI taxonomy): domain Eukaryota; kingdom Metazoa; phylum Chordata; class Mammalia; order Chiroptera; family Phyllostomidae; genus Desmodus; species Desmodus rotundus. Next base: position 131,375,430 of record NC_071392.1, read on the forward strand.
TGTTTCCACTTTTTGGTTATTATGAATAATGCTGTTAGGGAGTGGTGTTTATAGGCCATCAAATTGGCATCTTGCCTACATAAGATAGATTTGAGGGATACAAGAAGAGGCAAAGAGCATTTTAGGTAGTTATAATAATCTATGTAATTTTTTTTCAGACTCCTTGTGGTATGGAATCTTGCCTTTTAGCCAAAAATCTCATGCAGAACAGAAGTATGTAAAACATATAAAATGGAGCTACCCTTGACTGTAGTGTGAAGGGCCTAGAATCCCCTTTCTGTGGAAGTGGTGCTTTTTGAAAGTGGCCAGAAGTTAGCCATAGTGGTCAAAGAGGGGTTCCCAATGGGCACTGTGGCTGGAGGGAGAGGCTGGAGAGAGTGAGAAATGAAATGGAGAGTTTCAGGGAACCAAAGAATAGGATCTGATGGCTAAGAGAGTGGAATGAATATTGGATTTTAAGATTTCTGAGGGTGAGCACTTCTGGGTGGTGCAGATGGTGCTGGAATTAGGAGGCCCAAGAACTGTGAGGAGGGAGATGGATTGGACCTTGAAATAGAAATAGTGTTACCCAAAGTAACAGCAAGGCCTGGACAGAGACTGTGATAAGGGGCTCTGTGGAGGACAGAGAACGGGGATAGATGGTGGTGTGGACCCAGGTTATGAACTCCAAAACCTGGGATAGGGGCAATGTGGCTTGGAATAGTAGAAGGGAGGGAGGGAAAATAGGAGGAAGCAGGCCTCATTTTCGGTGGTGGGCAGGAAGGCAGAAGTGAAAGTCCTGCCCTGATCAAAAGACATAGGGTAGCTGAGTGGATAAGAAAACATGATCCACATGTATGTGGCCTACAAGAGACCCACCTGAAAAAAAAAAAGACCTACACAGACTGAAATTAAAGGGTTAGAAAAAAATATTCCAGGCAAATGGACAGGAGAAAAAAGCCGAGGTAGCAATACTTGTATAGACAAAATAGACTTCAAAACAAAGGCCATAAAAAGAGACACACAGGGACACTTCATAATACTCAAGGGAAGAATCCATCAAGAAGACATAAACATTATAAACATATATGTACCCAACATAAGAGCACTAAAATATAGAAGGAAAATCTTGGAGGACTTAAAGAAAGATATTGTTAGCAACACACATATACTAGGGGATTTTAACACCTCACTGTCAAAAATGGATAGATTTTCCATACAAAACATCAACAAGGATATTGCTGCATTGAATGATGCCCTAGAAATGGACTTAGCTGATATATATAGAACCTGTCATCTCAAAGAACCAATATACATATTCTTTTCAAATGCACATGGAATATTTTCAAAGATAGACCACATGATAGGATGCAAAACAAGACTCAACAAATTCAAGAAAATTTAAATCATATCAAGCATTTTCTCAGACCACAAGGGCCTGAAGCTAGAAATCAACCTTAAGGAAAAAACTCAAAAACACTCAAATTCATGGAGATTGAATAGCGTACTATTAAACAATGAATGGATTAAGAATGAGATCAAGGAAGAAAACAAATAGTTTCTGGAAACAGATGAAAATGAACTCACAACAGTCCAAAAGTTATGGGACACAGCAAAGGCAGTCCTGAGAGGGAAGTTCATAGTGATACAGGCTGTCTAAAAAGATAGAAACTTTTCAAATAAACACCCTAACCCTACATCTACAACAACTGGAGGAATAACAACAAACAAGATTGAGTAGAAGGAAGGAAATAACCAAGATCAGAGCAGAATTAAATGACGTAGAGACTATAAGAACAATTGTGAGGATCAATAAATCCAGGAGCTGGTTCTTTAAAAGATAAACAAAACTGACAAGGCTTTAACCAGAATCATCAAGAAAAAAAGGGAGAGGACCCAAATAAACAGAATTAGAAATGAAAGAGGAGAGATTACAACTGATACCATGGAAATACAAAGGCTTGTGAGAAACTACTACAAAGAACTATATGCCAAGAAATTTGAAAACCTAGTTGAAATGGACAAATTTCTAGAAACATATGATCTTCTAAAACTGAATGAAGAAGAAGCAGGAAGCCTGGACAGATGAATAACAGAAGACAAAATTGAAGCAGTCATTAAAAAACTCCCAACACACAAAAGCCATGGACCAGACTATTCCACAGGAGAATTTTACAGTGCATTTAAGAAAGAGCTAACCCTTATCCTTCACAGACTATTCCAAAAAATCTAAGAAGATGGAAGACTTCCAAACTCTTTTTATGAAGCCAGCATCATCCTAATCCCAAAACGAGATAAAGATATAACAAAGAAAGAAAACTTCAGGCCAATATCGCTGATGAACAGAGATGCTAAAATTCTCAACAAAATATTGGCAAACTACATCCAGCAATACGTTAAAAAGATCAGACACCATGATCAAGTGGGATTCATACCAGGGATGCAAGGATGGTACAATATTCACAAATCAATAAACGTAATACATCACATAAACAAAAGCAAAGACAAAAACCACTTGATCATATCAATAGATGCGGAAAAAGCATTTGATAAGATACAGCACACATTTGTGATTAAAACATTTAGTAAAGTGGCAGTAGAGGGAGCATTCCTGAACCTAATAAAGGTCATATGTGAGAGACCGACAGCCAACATCATACTGAATGTGCTAAAACTAAAAATCTTCCCACTAATATTAGGAACAAGACAAGGTTGTCCACTTTCACCACTCCTATTCAACATAGTATTGGAAGTCCTAGCCACAGAAGGCAGACAAGAAAAAGAAATAAAAAGCATCCAAATTGGAAAAGAGGAAACAAAACTGTCATTGTTTGTAGATGACATGATTGTGTACATAGAAAATCCTACAGACTCCACCAAAAGACTGCTCGACCTAATAAACAAACTTGGCAAACAGTGGGATATTCAGTATTCAGAAATCAAAGGCATTTTTGTACACTGAAAATGAAATATCAGAAATAGAAATCAGGAAAAAAATCCCATTTTACATAGCAACAATAAAAATAAAATATCTAGGAATAAACGTAACCAAGGAGGTAAAAGATCTGTACTCTGAAAACTACACAACACTGAAGAAAGAAATGAAGGAAGACACAAACAAGTCAAAGCATGCACCATGCTCATGGATTGGAATAATTAACATCATCAAAATGGCCATACTACCCAAAGCAATTTATAGAGTCAATGCCATACCTATTAAAGTACCAAGGACATATTTCACAGATATAGAACAACCATTTCAGAAAGTTACATAGAACCATAAATGACCCCGAATAGCTGCAGCAATTTTAAGAAAGAACACAGTAGGAGGGATCACAATACCTGATATCAAACTGTATTGCAAGGTCACTGTAATCAAAATACCCTGGTACTGGCATAAGAACAGACACATAGTCCAGTGGAACAGAATAGAGAGTCCAGAAATAAACCCAAGTCTCTGTGGTCAATTAATATTTGAGAAAGAGGGCAGAAGCATACAATGGAGTAAAAATAGCCTCTTCAACAAATGGTGTTGGGAGATCTGGACAGCAACCTGCAAAAAAATGAAACTCGACCACCAACGTACACTATACACAAAAAGAAACTGAAAATGGATAAAAGACTTAAATATAAGTCATGACACCATAAAAGTTCTAGAGGAAAACATTGGCAGGAAGATCTCAGACATTCCACGTAGCAACATCCTCACAGACATGTCCCCTAAAGCAAGGGACATAAAGGAAAGAATAAACAAATGGGACCTCATCAAAATAAAAAGCTTCTGCATGGCTAAAGAAAACAGCATTAAAATGAAAAGAGAACCAACAGTATAGGAAAACATATTTGCCAATGATACCTCAGACAAAGGTTTGATCTCCAAAATATATAAGGAACTCACATGACTCCACTCCAGGAGGACAAACAACCCAATTAAAACATAAGGAAAAGACCTGAACAGACACTTCTCTGAGAAGGACACACAGAGAGTCTGGAGACTTTTAAGTAAATGCTGTGCTAGCCATCAGAGAGATGCAAATTGAAACCACAATGAGGTACTACTACACCCTGGCGAGAATGGCCATCATAAGCGAAGCAACAAACAACAGGTGTTGGAGAGGATGTGGAGAAAGGGAACGGTGGAGCAGTGTTGGTGGAATTGCAGAGGGCTGTAGCCACTATGGAAAACAGTATGGAAGTTCCTCAGAAAACTAAAAATGGTACTGCCTTTTGACCCTGCAATTCCACTGCTGGTATTATATTCCAAGAACCTGAAACACCAATTCAAAAGAATCCATGCACCCTAATGTTCATAGAAGTACAAGTTACAATAGCCAAGTGCTGGAAGCAACCTAAGTGCCCATCAGTAAATGAATGGATCAAAAACAATGGTACATTTACACAATGAAATACTGCACAGCAGAAAGAAAGAAGGAGCTCCTACCCTTTGTGACAGCATGGATGGAACTGGAGAGCATTATGCTAAGTGAAATAAGCCTGGTGGTGAAAGACAAATACCATATGATCTCACTTTTAAGTGGAACCTAATCAACTAATCAAAGAAGCAAGCAAAATGTAACCAGAGACATTAAAATTAAGAACAAATGGACAGTAACCAGAGGGAAGATGGGAGGGCATAAGAGGGAAAAGGGTGAAGGGTTTTCAGGAACAACTGCAAAGGATACATGGACAAAACCAAGGGGGGAGGTGTGGAAGCAGGGGAGGAAGATGAGGATAGCTAGGTGGGGGGAAAAGCAGACAACTGTATTTGAAGAACAATAAAATTTAAAAAGGGGGAAAAAAAGAAAAGAGCCACATGTAATTAAAATAGAAAAGGTTAAAACAAAGAGAGAATCTTAAAAGCAGCAAGGTATAAGCACTTACCTACAAGGGAGCTCCCATAAGACTGTTAGCTAACTGTTGAACAGAAACTGTGCAGGCCAGAAGGGATTGGCAAGAAATATTCAAAGTGATGAAAAGCAAGGACCTACAAAAGAGATTATTCTACCCAACAATGCTGTCATTCAGAATCTTAAGTACATGTATGGAACTTGCCAGAGGCGAAAAAGCTTAAAGGAGTTCATCACCACGAAAGCAGTATTATATGAAATGTTAAAGGGTCCTCCTGAAGAAGTAGAAGAAAAAAAGATAAAAAATACAGACAATAAAAGTCACAATAAATACATATCTATCAACAATTGAATCTAAAAATCATAAGTGAACAAGCAGAGCAGAAAGAAACTCATAGATTATAGAGAATATTTTGATGTTGGAGGGATGGGTGAAAATGGTGAAGGGATTAAGAAGTACAAATTTGTTGTTACAGAATAGTAATGTGTATATGAAGTACAGCATTGGGAATATAGTCAATAATATTCTAATAATCATGTATGATGTCAGATGGGTGAGATATTCATAGGGATGATTACTTAGTAAGTTATTTGATATCTAATCACTGGGGTGTATCTGAAACTAATCCAATAATGTGCATCAATGTCATTGAAAAATTAAAAAATGATTAAAAAAACAAAATAAACAAATTTTACTCTCTATCACCAATATAATGATTTCTCCATTTACTGATTTTTTCTCAATCCCTTGCAAAGATAATTATCATTGTTTAATTCTTGTCAACTTGATGAATCATAAATTATATAATTATTTATGTTTACATTACTGTAATTGCTAGTAAAGTCAAATCTTTTATTAGCTAATTAGCCATTTGCATTTATTTACATTTTAAAAAATTGCTTGTGAATCTGGATTTCAGATCCTGTTAAGTTTGTTTAATACATTCTTTGTGCTCTATATTTTCTTATTTACCAATTAGTTTTGGAACTTATATAACTCATTTATTTTTAGTTTAATTTAATTTTTAATTAATTTATTTATTTTTATTGTATTTCTCTCCATTACCATCTAATACTCATATACCCCATGATCCCCACCCCTGCACAGTCACCACCCTCTTGTCCATGTCCATGAGTCATATTTCCTTTTTTCTCAATCTTCCACTCCGTAGCTTCCCCCCTTAGCTGTCATCCTGCACTCCATCTATTAGTCAGTCTCTGTTTGGCTTGTAAGTTCAGTTTGTTCATTAGATTCTACATATAAGTGACATGATATGATATTTGTCTTTCCCTAAGTAGCTTATTTCATTTAGCATAATGTTCTCCAGCTCCATCCATATTGTCAGAAAGTGTATAATTTTCTTCTTTTTATGGCTGAGTAGTAGTCCATTATGTAAATGCCCCTTAGTTGTTTCATCCATTCCCCTATTAATGGACACATGGGCAGCTTCCATATCTTGGTGATTGTAAATAATGCTGCAATAAGCATAGGGGTGCTTATATTCCTTTTAATTAGTGTTTGGGGTTCCTTCTGATAAATTCCCAGTAGTGAGATGGCTAGTTCAAAAGGCAGATGTATTTTTTAATTTTTTTGAGATATCTCCATTCTGCTTTCCACAGTGGCTTCACCAATCTGCATTTCCACCAACAGTGCAAAATGGTCCTCCTTTCTCCACATCCTTGCCAACACTTGTTGTTTGTTGATTTATTGATGATAGCCATTTTGACCAGTGTGAGATGATATCTCATTGTGGTTTTAATTAGCATTTCTCTGACAATTAGTGACATTGGGCATCTTTTTGTACATCTATTGGCCACCTGTATGTCCTCTTTGGATAAGTGTCTATTCAGGTCCTTTGCCCATTTTTAAATTGGATTGCTTTTTTTTTGGTGTGGAATTCCTCTTTATAAATTTTGGATATTAACCCCTTAAAAGATATATTGGCAAATATGTTCTCCCAATATGTGGATTGTCTTTTATTTTGTTGATGTTTTTCTTTTCTGTGTAAAATGTTTTTAGGTTGATGTAGTCCCATTGTTTATTTTTTTCTTTTGTTTCCCTTACCTGGGGAGATGTATTCAATAAAATAATGCTATGAGCTGTGTTTGAGATTTTTGCTGTCTATGTTTTCTTCTATGTATTTTATGGTTTCAGTTGTAACATTTAAGTTTTTCATCCATTTTGAATTTATTCTTGTGTGTGGTGTAAGAAGGTGATTTAGTTTCATTTTTCTGCATGTATCTGTCCAGTTTCCCCGACACCATTTATTAAATAAACTATCTTTAGCCCATTGTATGTGCTTGCTTCCTCTGTTCAATATTAATTGACAATAAAGGTGTGGGTCTCTTTCTGGACTCTCTCTTCTGTTCCCTTGACCTATGTGACTATTTTTATGTCATACCATACTGTTTTGATTAGTATAGCCTTATAGTATAGTTTGATATTAGGTAGCATGATTCTTCCAACTTGGATCTTCTTTCTCAGGACTGCTGTTGCTATGCAGGGCCTTTTGTGGTTCCATGTAAGTTTTTGAAATATTTGTTCTAGTTCTATGAAATATGTCATTGAATCTTGATAGGAATTGCATTGAGCCTATAGATTGCTTTGGGTAATATGGACATTTAACCATGTTAATTCTTATCCATGAACATGGTATGTACTTCCACTTATTTTTATCTTCAACTTCTTTTTTCAGTTTCTTATAATTTTCCAAGTCCAGGTCTTTTACATCCTTGATTAGGTTTTTTCTTAGGTATTTTATTATTTTTGAAGCATTCATAAATGTGATTGTTTTCTTAATTTCTCTTTCTCTTAGTTTGTTATTGGCATATAAAAGTGAAACTGGTTTCTGGATATTAATTTTGTGTCCTGCTACTTTTCTGAATTCCTTTATCAGTTCTAGTAGTTTCTTAGTGAAATCTTTAGGAATCTCCTCCTCCTCCTCCCCCTCCTCCTCCTCCTCCTCCTCCCTCCCCCTCCCCCTCCTCTTCTTCTTCTTCTTTTCTCCTTCTTCTCCTTCTTCTTCCCTTTAACATTTATTGCAGCACTGGTTTGTTGTTTACAAACTCCTTTTGGTTTTTGTTCTCTGGGAAGCTCATTATTTCTCCTTCGATTTTAAATGATAGCCTTGCTGCGTAAAGTAGCCATGGTTGTAGGTCCTTGCTTTTTATCACCTTGAATATTTCCTGCCACTCCCTTCTGGCCTGGAACATTTCTGTTGAGTGATCAGATGACAGTCTAATTGGTGCTCCCTTGTTTGTAACTACCTGCTTTTCTCTTGCAGCTTTTAGGATTCTCTTTGTCTTTAAGCCTTGTCATTTTAATGATGATGTGTCTTGGTGTAGGTCTCTTGGGGTCTAACTTGTTTGGGATTCTCCGAGTTCCCTGCGCTTGTTTGTCATTTTCCTTCACCAGATTGGGGAAGCTTTTGGTCATTATTTCTTCAAATAGGTTCTTGACCCCCTGCTCACTCTCTTCTCCTGGATATTCCCATGATGCGGATGTTGTTATTCTTCATGTTGTCCCAAAGATTTCTTAAGCGCTCCTCAGTTTTCAAATTCTTTTTTTCTTTTTGCTGCTCTGCTTGGGCATTTTTTTTCTACCTTCTTTTCCAAATCCAATGATCCAATGATTCCAATGATTCAATCCTCTGCTTCATCTAACCTACTGTTATTCCTTGCAGTGTGTTTTTTATATCAGATATTGCATTGTTTATTTCTTTTTTTAAATTTTATTTATTCATTTTTAGAGAGAAGGGAAAGGAGGGAGAAAGAGAGGGAGAGAAACATCAATGTGTGGTTGCCTCTCATGTGTCCTCTACTGGGGACCTGGCCTGCAACCCCTGCATGTGCCCTGACTGGGAATCAAACTGGCGACCCTATAGTTTACAGGTCCACGCTCAATCCATTGAGTCACACTAGCCAGGGCATTCTTTATTTCTGACTGACTCTTTTTTATGGTTTCTGTTTCTTTTTTCATGCTGTTGAGTATCCTTATAAATCATTACTCTAAACTTACTGTCTGATAAATTGCTTGCCTCCATTTCATCTAGTTCTTTTGGAGAATTCTCTGGTTCTTTCATTTGGGGTCTGTTTCTTTGTGTTCTCATTTTGGCTCCCTCTTTGTGGTTATTTTTATGTAACAGGTATATCTGCAAGACTCTGGTGCAAGCCTAAGTCAAATCCTGCCTGTGACTGGCCTTGTGCAACCTCTTTGGAGCTAACAGCAATCCACGCCTGTGGCCCCCTCTGCTGGGCCTGGGTTGGTGCAGAAAGAACCAGGCTGCACAACAGGGCTAGCTTTATCTGCAGTAGGTCCAGTGGATCTGCCTTTACTTGCAAGCTTTCTGTGTGGTTAATCAGTGAATGTCTTCCAGCTGTATTCCTTAGCAGCAGGATAAGCACCATGGGGGGAGGGCAGAGTAATTCCTGCAGGTGGAGCCATTGCTACATCTCAGGCTGATGCCACTTGGAGGGGAATTCTCTGCCTGAGAAAGATGGCTTAAGGAAGATGGCCTCTGAAAAATGACTCAGTACAGGGATCCTGGGAGCTGTACTTTCAGTTCACTCCCCAGAGCCACCAGCCTCAGACTCTCTTCAATTGTCTTGAGTCCACTCTGCCCTTTCTCTGCCAGAGCCCAGGGTAAGTGGCTGCAAATGGAATTTTGTGCATTGGCCCTTTTCGAGGTTCTCTGTGTCTCCAGCCATTTGTTCCTGGTGGGCAGAAACCCTGCTACTTTCAACAGCCATATGTTATTTGAGTTCCTTTTCTGGCTCTAGTGCTGTAGTCTGGGGAGCCCAGCTTGGGGTTTAGATCCTAAAATTCTCAGGCAGAACCCGGCAGCAGCTGAAATATCCCTCCATCACTCCACCTGCTGCCTATGCAAGCCCAGTTAGCCCTCTCATGCCTCCTTTGCACTCCCTGTCAGTCTCATTGTGGTGACGTGGCTTCTTCAGCTCACAGCCCAGGCAAGTGCCCTGACTGGGAATAGAACCAGCAAACTTTCCATTTGCAGGATGTCTCCCAACCAACTAAGTCACACCAGTGATACCATTATTTTAATTAAATCACTAAAAAGTATTTATATTATTTTGAGTCTATAACTTTTAGTTACCACCAAGCTAAGTTGTACCCTATGATTTTTATTTTTGTTGTTCAGCCTTTTGCTTTTCTGGGAGTGTGTACTTCTCTTTCTTTTCTTCTTGAAATCTTGCTGAAGTATTATATTTACACATCCTGCTCCCAAACCTCTGTTTCCCAGGCAATTTTTCTATAGGCCTTTTCTGTGGGAGCTCAGCCTCTAGGCTGTTACCCTGTCCCTTTGTGGGTGGGTCACTTCTCTGGCTGCCAAGCGTCTTGCTTAAGCCTGACTTTGATTTCCCTCCCAGGTCATGTCCACGTTTTTCTTGGTCCTATGTCTTCCTCTTTTCTGGATTATTGTTTTTTTGCACAATAATTCTTCATTGTTCCAAATCTACTCTATTGGCAATTGTACAGCATAAATACCAAATGGTGCAGAGAAAAGATCCCACCCCTCCTTTTTAACTGTTGCAAATTGAAGAAACATTTTGAATCATTAAAAGAACACTATTAGTTTAAAATGCCTGTGAACAATTTTCTGTTACTGATTATTCATTGGAGTACAAAAATTGAAATTGTTTTAGTGTCTCCTTAAACTTTGCTACAGTTAATGATTATTAACCAGACATGTGCCAATAGTGTGATAGATGATGACCTAAGTCTAACATAGTTGTTAAGAGGTTCTCTGTGTCTCTGTGTTAAAACAGTTGCCGTGTCTCTGTGTCTCTGTGTTAAAACAGTTACCTTCAAGTAGCTTATGGCCTATAAAACAATAAATGCACACAGGTATGCAGAAAGAGAGGAGAAACCATTTACTTGGTGCATGGAGTGGAAGAAGGCGAGTCTCTGGCCTTTCAAATGCCAAGGTCCATTGCTTGGCTTTTAGTGGATGGGAAGTGGTTACTTCTCTCCCATAACTCTTGAAATTTTACAGTTAGCCCCCACTGAAGGAAAAGCCCAGCCTACAGGTGTAATGAAAAGTTGGGAAATGTTAGAAATGCAGTCAATACCTTGTTCTCCAACACAGTTAGGAAACAGAGTGCAACATAATAAAAACCCTGGTTGCTAGAATAGGTGGTTTGCCATAGATAGGGGTGACCAGTTTTCATAGAGTTAGCATGCATAATAAAAAAGTCACAGGATTTTACTCAAACTTCCTCAATCATCTCTTCATGTTGCAGCATCTTTCAGTGCCTTGAGTGGGGGTAGTTCTGAACATCACCACTGCCCTCCAGTGTCCAGGCATGTAAACCAGAGTAGATTCTGGTTAAGAGAGGACCAGTTAACAAACAGGTTACACATAACGAATTGTCACATTAAAATGTGGCTTATTTCAAATCATTAAAATGCTTCTGGTTTGGGTCCCCCTGAAAGTAATAGAATTTAGGTTTAGGTAGTTAATTTAGGAGGTCTTCCCAAGAAGTGCAGTGAGGAGTGGAAGTGAGACAGAGAGGGGGAATGCCTATAAAGGGTGGGTTGATGATCCCCAGAGGGATCCCTGGGTACCCTCTGGGGGACTGGATAGAACATATTCCAGAGTTGGTGTCACGAAGGGTGAGGAAGCTGGAAGTTTGAACCCCAGAACTGTCATTTTCAGTGACTGAGATCACTTCTAGGGGCATTAACTTTCTGATACTTCTGGCCTGCCCTCATTCAGGCCTAGCACCCTCCCATGGCCTGGTGGTATCCTCAGGCAGAGAGGTACATGTGCTCCAGGTCAGAAGTCTCGGGTTTGCAGGCTGTTGTCCATTGAACTGCAGGTGACTTTTGGACTTGGGGCCATGTGAGGCCTGACAGCATCTGCTGCAGGGGGATAACCTGGAAGATTTTACGGCAGTTGCACTGATAGATAAACAAACTTGTGAGCTGACTTCAAACCACTCAGCATGTCCTTTAATGGCCTAAAATAAGCCATTCCTGGGGCTTAAAGGCTGGAGCCGTGCTAGTGTGTGCTGTGCAGTGAGTAGACCAAAGGAGACTTAGCTGAGTAAGAATAATGGGAAAGGCAACTGAACACCCCACTCCTACCCCTGTAATTTTTGCACGCCTAAGAGAGTTTTCATAAACAATGGGGAATTAGAAAATAAAATTAGCTTACATGATTTCAGATGGGAACAGATGCCTGCCTGTTTGATTTTTTAAAATTCCCACAAAAACCTCAAGCAGAGTTAATAATGTATGAAAATTAGGTACCATGTGTGCACTTGGCTTCATAATGTTTTTATTAAGCAGAGAGTTGATTTTAAAATAACACAATGTAACAATTGACATGATAGCAGGCGCTGTGGTGTGTATGAAAACATCCTCTTCGAATGTTCTATCAGGTTTTCCATTACACAAGGATATTTTTTAAAAGCTTTTAGAATTCTCACATAATATGAAATTATATCACATTACAACTTGATAAAACAAGCTGCTCAAATGCAAATTACAATTGCTTTTTTTAAAAAAGGCTTAATCAACTAGAAATAACTATGTAAGTAGTTTTCGACAGATTGTTTAAAACTCCACAGTAGATTCACATTTCTATCATCTCAAATTTTCGCTGGTATCATTTGCTGGTCAGAAATTCCCTTCTCTTCTTCTTTTTTTTTAATGATTCTTTCTTTTTTTTTTAATTTTCATTGTTATTCAATTACACTTGATGCCTTTTCTCCCCATCCCTACACACCACCCCAGCAAACCCACCTCCCTCCCCCACCTCCACCCTCCCCCTTGATTTTGTCCATGCATCCTTTATAGTAGTTCCTGTAATGCCCTAGTCTCACTGTCCTCTCCCCACTCCCCTAGCTATGTTAGATTGTTCTTAACTTCAATGTCTCTGGTTATATTTTGTTGATTTTTTCTTCTGTTGATTATGTTCCAGTTAAAGGTGAGATGATATGGTATTTATCCCCACCGTCAGGCTTATTTCACTTAGCATAAGGCTCTCCAGTTCCATCCATGCTGTTGCAAAGGGTTTAAGCTCCTTCTTTCTCTCTGCTGAGTAGAATTCCATTGTGTAATTATACCACAGTTTTCTGATCCACTCATTTGCTGATGGGTACTTAGGTTGCTTCCAGTACTTGGCTATTGTAAATTGTGCTGCTATGAACATTGGGGTGCATAGGTTCTCTTGGATTGGTGTTTCAGGGTTCTTAGGGTATAATCCCAGCAGCAGAATTGCTGGGTCAAAGGGCAGTTCCATTTTTTGTTTTCTGAGGAAATTCCATACTGTTTTCCACAGTGGCCGCACCAGTCTGCATTCCCACCAACACTGCACTAGGGTTCCCTTTTCTCCGCATCCTCTCCAACATTGGTCTGTTGAGTTGTTTATGTTGGCCACTCTGATTGGTGTGAGATTGGACCGCATTGTGGTTTCAATTTGCATCTCTCTGATGGCTAGTGATGCTGAGCATCTTTTCATATGTCTCTGGGCCCTCTGTATGTCTTCCTTGGAGAAGTATCTGTTCAAGTCCTTTGCCCATTTTTTAATTGGGTTGTTTGTCTTCCTGGAGTGGAGTCATGTGAGTTCTTTATATATTTTGGAGATCAAACCCTTGTCTGAAGTATCATTGGCAAATATGTTTTCCATACTGTTGGTTCTCTTTACATTTTAATGCTGTTTTCTTTAGCCATGCAGAAGCTTTTTATTCTGATAAAGGTCCCATTTGTATATTCTTTCCTTTATGTCCCTTGCTTTAGGGGACCTGTCTGTGAGGATGTTGCTACGTGGAATGTCTGAGATCTTCCTGCCAATGTTTTCCTCTAGGACTTTTATGGTGTTATGACTTATATTTAAGTCTTATATCCATCTTGAATTTATTTTTGTGTATGGTGTAAGTTGGTGATCGAGTTTCATATTTTTGCACGTAGCTGTCCAGATCTCCCAACACCATCTGTTGAAGAGGCTGTTTTTGCTCCATTTTATGCTCCTGCCTCCATTGTCAAATACTAATTGACCGTAAAGACTTGGGTTTATTTCTGGGCTCTCTGTTCTGACCCATTGGTCTATGTGCCTGTTTTTAAGCCAGTACCTAGCTGTTTTGATGACAGTGGCCTTGGAATACAGTTTGATATCAGGTATTGTGATCCCTCCTGCTTTGTTCTTCTTTCTCAAAATTGCTGCAGCTATTCAGGGTTGTTTATGATTCCATATGAACTTCTGAACTGTTTGTTGTATATCTGTGAAATATGCCATGGGTACTCTAATAGGGATTGCACTGAATCTATAAATTGCTTTGGGTAGTATGGCCATTTTGATGATGTTAAATCTTCCAATCCATGAGCATGGTACATGCTTCCATTTGTTTGTGTCTTCCTTAATTTCTTTCTTCAATGTTGTGTAGTTTTCTGGGTACAGGTCTTTTACCTCCTTGGTTAGGTTGATTCCTAGGTACTTTTTTTTTCTTGTTGCTATGTCAAATGGGATTTTTTCCCTGATTTCTGTTTCTGCAGTTTCGTTGTTGGTGTACAGGAATGCCTTTGATTTGTGAGTATTGACTTTGTATCCAGCTGTTTTGCCAAATTCATTTATTAGGTCAAGTAGTTTTTTGGTGGAGTCTATAGGATTTTCCATGTACACTATCATGTCATCTGCAAACAGTGACAGTTTCATTTCCTCCTTTCCAATTTGGATGCCTTTTATTTCTTTCTCTTGTATGATTGCTGTCGCTAGGACTTCCAATACTATGTTTAATAGGAGTGGTGAGAGAGGGCATCCTTGTCTTGTTCCTGATCTTAGTGGGAAAGCTCTAAGTTTTTCTCCATTGAGTATGATGTTGGCTGTAGGTCTCTTATGTATGGCCTTTATTATGTTGAGGAATGCTCCCTCTATTCCCACTTTGCTGAGTGTTTTTATCAGAAATGGGTGCTGTATCTTATCAAATGCTTTTTCTGCATCTATTGATATGATCATGTGATTTTTGTCTTTGCTGTTGTTGATGTGATGTATTATGTTTATTGATTTGCGAATATTGTACCATCCTTGCATCCCTGGAATGAATCCCAATGGTCATGGTGTATGATCTTTGTAATGTATTGCTGGATGTGGTTTGCCAATATTTTGTTGAGAATTTAACATCTATGTTCATCAGTGATATTGGCCTGAAGTTTTCTTTATTTGTTGTGTCTTTATCTGGTTTTGGGATTAGGATGATGCTGGCTTCATAAAAAGTGTTTGGGAGTCTTCCATCAGTTTGGATTTTTTTGGATAGTCTGTGAAGGATAGGGGTTACCTCTTCCTTAAATGCTTTGTAGAAGTCTCCTGTGAAACCATCTTGTCCAGGGCTTTTGTATGTTGGGAGTTTTTTGATGACTGCTTCAATTTCGTCTGCTTTTATAGGTCTGTTGAGGTTTTCTGCTTCTTCTTCATTCAGTTTTGGAAGATTATATTTTTCTAGAAATGTGTCCATTTCACCTAGGTTTTCAAATTTCTTGGCATATAGTTATTCATAGTAATTTCTTACAATTCTTTGTATTCCTGTGGTATCAGTTGTAATCTCTCCTCTTTCATTTCTAATTGTGTTTATTTGGATCCTCTCTCTATTTTTCTTGATGAGCCTACTTAAAGGCTTGTCGATTTTGTTTATCTTTTCAAAGAACCAGCTCCTGGATTCATTGATCCTTAGAATCGTGCTTTTAGTCTCTATGTCATTTAACTCCACTCTGATCCTGGTTATTTCCTTCCTTCTGCTTGCTCTGGGCTGTCTTTGTTGTTTTTCTTCCACTTCTTGTAGGCGTAGGGTTAGGTTGTTTGTTTGAAATGTTTCTATCGTTTTAAGGTAGACCTGTATTGCTATGAACTTCCCTCTCAGGACTGCCTTTCCTGTTTCCTATAGGTTTTGGGTTATTGTGAGTTCATTTTCATTTGTTTCCAGAAACTTTTTGATTTCTTCGCTAATCTCATTCTTGACCCATTCATTGTTTAATAGCATGCTATTCAGTCTCCATGATTTTGAGTGTTTGGTTTTTTTCCTCTGGGGTTGGTTTCTATTTTCATTCCCTTGTGGTCAGAGAAAATGTTTGATATGATTTCAATTTTCTCGAATTTTTGAGGCTTCCTTTGTGTCCTATCATGTGGTCTATCTTTGAAAAAGTTCCATGTACACATGAAAAGAATGTGTATTTTGCTTCTTTGGGATGCTAAGCTCCATATATATCAGTTAAGTCCATTTCATCTAGGGTATAGTTAAGTGACACAATATCCTTGTTGATATTTTGTTTGGGAGATCTGTCCATTTTTGACAGTGGGGTGTTAAAGTCCCCTACTATAATTGTGTTGCTGTCAATATTTTTCTTGAAATCCTCTAAGATTTTCTTTATGTATTAGGGTGCTGCTATGTTGGGTGCATATCTATTTACAGTGTTTATGTCTTCTTGGTGGATTCTTCCTTTGAGTATTATGAGGTGACCTTCTGGGTGTCTTTTTATGGCTCTTCTTTTGAAGTCTATTTCATCTGATATGAGTATTGCTATCCCGGGTTTTTTTCCCCCATCTGTGTGCTTGGAAACTTTGTTTCCAGCTCTTCACTTTCAGTCTGTGTAGGTCTTTTGTCCTGAGATGGTCTCTTGTAGGCAGCATATGTGTGGGTCATGTTTTCTTATCCATTCAACTATTCTATGTCTTTTGATTGGGGCACTTATTCCATTTACGTTTAAGGTTATTATTGATAGATAGTTATTTATTGCCATTTTTTCCTACCTGTGTTCCTCTGTCTTTCCCTTTTCCTTCCTTTGCTTAAAGCAGTCCCTTTAGCATCTCTTGCAGAGCTGGTTTGGTGGAGGTGTATTCTTTTAGACTTCTTTTGTCTGGGAAGCTCCTTATTTGGCCTTCTATCTTGATTGAGAGCCTTGCTGGGTGAAATAGTCTTGGTTGCAGGCCTCTGGTTCTCATTGCTTGGAATATTTTTTGCCATTCTCTTCTGGCTTGGAGCGTTTCCATTGAGAAGTCAGTTGCTAACCTTATTGGGGCTCCCTTTTACGTTACTTCTGTTTCTCCCTTGCTGACTTTAAGATCCTCTCTTTGTCTTGCAATTTTGCCATTTTAATTATGTTGTGTCTTGAAGTGGGCCACTTTGGGTTCCTCTTGCTTGGGACTCTCTGTGTTTCCTGGATTTGGATGACTTTTTCTCTCCTCAGATTAGGGAAATTTTCTATCATTACTTTTTCAAACAGGTTTTCTATGCCTTGCTCGTTTTCTTCTCCTTCTGGTATTCCTATTATACGGATATTATTACGTTTCATGTTGTCCTGCATTTCCCTTAATCCCTCTTCATTCTTTCTGAGCCTCTTGTCCTATTCTTGCTCTTTCTCGGTGTTTTTATCTACTTTGTCCTCCAGCTCACTGATCCAATCCTCTGCTTCATCAAGTCTGATTTTGATTCCTTCTACTGTGTTCTTCAGTTCAGAAATTGTATTCTTCATTTCCTCTTGGCCCTTGTTGATAGTTTCTATTTCCTTTTTCATGTTGATATAGTTTGCAGTGAGTTCATGTAGTTTCCCTGTGGTTTCTGGTTGTTCCCTATGAGCCCAGTGAGTTCCTGATAACCATTGCTTTGAACTCAGTATCTCATAGTTGACTTGCCTCTTTTTCAGTCAGCATTCTTTCTGAGGCTTCCTCCTTTCATTTGGGTATTGTTTCTTTGTCTTCCCATTGTTTGTGAGACTCTTCTTGTTAGCCTCTGCTTCTTAATTTGATTTGTTCTGATTCCCTGGTTTTATGGTATGAACTTCTATGGTAGAATGCCAATGGGATTCAGTGGTGCCGTCTCCTTAATCTCCTGTGCTCACTGGTCTTGAGCTGACATTTATGGGTCTAACGTGGTCTAACTCTGGTCTTTTCAGTGCTCCATGTTTTATTGTCTCACCAGTAGGAAAAGTAGAAAGAAGGGAAAAAAAAAGAGAGAAGGGAAGGAGGGAAAAAGGGAATAGAAAAGGAATGGAAGGAAGGAAGAATAAAAAATGATGGGAAGAAAGATAAGAAGAAGGAATTTTAACAAAAATTAAAACAAAAAAATAAATAAAAGAAGGCAGGAAGAAGAGGAAAAGAAGGTAAAGGATAGAAGGAAGAAGGAATAAGAAAAGAAAGAAGGACAGAAAGAAAGAAGGAATTTAGTGGGAAAGGAGGAAAAAGAAAGAAAGAAAAAAATCTCTTCTGCTGGTTTTAAACCAGTTAGGTTAGTTCTGCTGTTCTTCCTGTCTGTGAAACGGGAGAGGGTGGTTCGAGGGATTGGTTTAACTTTTCTCCCTTCCTGAGCCACACTTTTCGCTGTTGTTCACCCTCTAGTTGAGTTCCTCAGGGTTCTTCTGCTCCCCCCTATGCTTTTAGTTCACCAGTTGTGCTGTCCTTGAGTTGCACCAATTAGGGGCAACTCACACTCCACCTTCTTGCTCTTTGCTGTCTTAGATCCTAGGGTCTCTAGGTTCTCCTTTGGGGTAGTTTAGCCCCCTACTGGGTCAAGTCTTTTCAGGGACTGCAGTCTCCCCTAGTCCTGCAGCTCCCCTCTGCTGGGCATTCTGCCTTTCTCCTAGAGAGTGTGTAGGCCCTGCAGGGCTCTGTGCACAGGGGCTAGGTGGGAGTTGTTCAGAACTGGCGCTTGTAGATGTGGTTGCCTGCAGGCATCCAGGCTGTTGATTGGGTTGCGTGGTGGCTGATCAGTGGCTTTGGGCCTTTGTATGGGGCAGCCAGCCACTGATCCGGGTGCGCACCCACCAGAGGTTTCAGGTGTAGGTGCCCAACCGGGATTTCAGGTGTGGGTGCCCACGTCACTGATGGAGGTGCGCCCCACCCAGGTGCTTTTTGTCTGTGTGCTCAGGCAGCTGGGCCTCTTATCAGGGCGCGCGCCCACCCAGGGTTTCAGGTGGGGGCGCCCCGTCCACTGATCTGGGTGCGAGCTACCAGGGCTTCAGGTGAGTGCTGGGGCTGCTTATCATGCATTCACAGTCCAGGGGCTGAGGGGGGAGGGGCTCCAGAGGCCGAGGCTGCTGTGGAGAATTCTCTAACTAGCCGCTGATTGCCTGTATTTTCTCTTTTTCTTTTCGAGAAATTCTTCCTATTCAAGCCCCCCTGGTCCAGACAAGCATCTGACTGCTCACACACCCCAGCCTGGCTCTCTCCCAAGAATATTGCAGCAGACCCTGCGCCCGGGCCAGGGGCTTCAGCCGCCTTGGTCCCCACGCTGGTCCCAGGGACCTTATTGTCCTTAAGCACTCTTCTTACCATCAGGTCTTTCAGTGTCCTCTATCTTTGGTCTCAGATCTTCATATATGCTGGAATACTGTTGGCTGTTCGCACTGTTACTCACATCAGCTAGGTGTTTCACTGGTGCCTAGGGGAAGTGGACTCTGCTCTCACCTATCTCACCGCCATCTCCTTCTCTTCTTTACCCTTTCCATACTCTGCCACTCTGACCTTTAAGTAGCAGAAAGACACTGGAAGAAAAAAAAGGTCATGGACTCATGAGTTTCCAGTAGCTGAAGAGTTGTCTTGGTTCTGAAGGCAAAATGAGTCTCTACGAAGTTGACACGTGGACATTGGACTAGCAGGTGGAAGTGTCCTCTAGAGTCTGAGTGCAAATCTTTGTCATTCCCTAAATAAACCACTATTGATCGTGTCGCAGCCCATGGTGGAAGGGCAGTAGGCTTCTCCAGTTGCTGTGCTGGTCCCTCTGGGATTTATTGCATCTGCAGGATAGTGCTGGGAGGCTACCCCCAGTTTATGTGGTCTAGCCGAGTGCACTGAGGCACAGCAAAGTCCAGTAGTCAGCCAACCCGAGGAGGTTCATTGCTGATCAAATATGCATGTATTCTATAGCAAGCTTTACAGTGCCTTGAAAATTTTAGTTATTCAATAAAACAAATATCTAGTGCCAGCTTGTTATTGTTTATCTACAGGGTGAGAGAATGATCACATAGGGCAGTTTAAATGATTTGACAATTCAGGACATTTTTTTTTTGTTGGTGGTGGGAGTTGATAGATACTTAGGAAATACAGTGAGCATTGTGGGAAGTTCTAAAGCTATTGAAATGAGTTAATAGGCGTATGGGTTTGGGGCATTTTGTTGAAGGGAATCTGGTAGGCATGTCCTTCCTTGGCAGCTTCCTGTGATTGCCCAGTCATGTCTCCTGACATCAACAGGGCTGCAGGTGTGGGCCAGTACCCTCAGAGTAACAATACCGTGCAGCATTTTGAAAAGTAATTGAGCAGGAGATATTTGATCTTTGTGACTTGAACCATAAGACTTTCTTGGAACCTGTGCAAGGGGTTGGTTGGAACAGAACTTTTCCATCTACACTATGGTCTATAAAAATCATAGTAACTGACTTCATGAGGCTTGAGTGTTTCTTTTGTTATGTTCATCACTCTCTAATTTAATTTTCCTCACATTTGGGATAGTACAGTCTCGCAGGAAGTAACCAGCATTAAAATAACTCAAAGACAGGGCTGTGTCTGGCATGGCCTCAGCAAGAAGAGAGATGGGCTTCACTGCCCTGAAACTGTGGCCAACCTCAGAAGTCCCTGTCCCCGAAAACATTGGTTTCAAAAAGAGGTCAAGTCAACTGGGGGCTTGGCAAGGAGTTCAGAGAACTGGCACTTTTCCCAGCCTGATTGCTGCTTGCATATGGCCTTGGGCATTCTCTCTCTCAACTTAGCTCGCTTCCATTGCACTCAAAAGCAATCTGAGAATAATAATAACATCTGCCCTTGACTTCTTGGAATGCTAAAGGTGACAAATTGTCAGAATCTAAGAGGTCATTTATTTCCTAAGTTTGAAAACAGACTTTAAAGAGCTGAAATGAACATTTCAGGTTATGTTCATGGGACTTCTGAGGAAAGAGGCACTCTTTTTTGTCAACGGTAGGCTAAAAAATTAAAAAGAGTATGATCTGCAATGGTTTTCATGGGGCTTATGAGGATATATGAAGACATCAGCAAGAAGCTGTAATTTCTCACCATCAATCCCCCAAATCATGTTGAAAACAAGTTTCAGGCACCATCTCACTCTAAGAGTGGTCCTTCCATCAGGACTACTGGGCACCTGTTTTGTTCTAAAATGACTTGCAAAGAAATTGGTTTTCTAGAACCCCTTCAAAACTGTATGTAGCACCTAACAGCCTGCTAGGGTTGAATGTTCCCAAGAGAGACAGGCAGAGGTGATGGTAACAGCAGATAGATCACCTCTGCCAATTCTATGTAAACCCTCCCAGCCAGTTACCAGTTGCAGGGCAGCAAACAGTGTCTGAGCTTGTCATGGAGCAAATGGCATCTTTGGGAGTCCTAGAGTCTGACTGTACATGGAGCACTGAGCTCTCAGATTCATTCATCAAGGTGTTTCTGGTAGCTCATTAGTGTCCATGGAAGCCTAAAGTGGCTCATTTTGTATTTTATGTCCTTATCACACTGGGTCATTTTATAGTGTGCAAGATGCTTCAGAAGTGTGATTTGAGGTGTGAAAGAACAGGACTGGTGAGAATGACTACCTGTTTATTTGGTGCTTAACAAGTCTCAGAGCCATGGGCAAATGCTGCACTCTGTTCTCAGTGCCCTGGGCAGTCAGCCTGGGCAGGTGGCAGCCTATCATTTATAAAAAGGCAGATGGCAGTGAGGGGTTTAGGAGTCTCTGGTTTTCTTTTCCTTCTTAAGAGAGAGCTATTTCTACCCTGGGAGAAGGAACTCACCTGTATTGCTGACACTCATTGTGCACTGCTGTTTGGGTCCTATGCTGTTTCCTACTCTCAAATGCTGGTGAGCTATTTAGTCACACAGCTGACATAAGCAAAAGTTTGAGCTTCCCTTCCTTCCAAGGCCATCATGTGGTCATTATTCAGACAAAGCAGGTCATATTCATTCATTTCTGTACTCATTCATCCATTGTTGTGTGTGTGCCACACTGTGTAAGTCGCATCAGTATGCTTCTCTTAATTAATAGGGAACTTGTGAAAAATTTGTTTCCAGGGTTCCCACACACCTGCAGCATCCCAGCCTTCTGTGCTGCTTTGCCTTGTCTGGTCTGTCCTCCAAGTCTTTGGTGATGGTTACCACCAGTAGTACGTTGACTCACCTGCCACTCCCACATTGGGACACTTCAGTTAATGCTGATGGTACACCCTGACCATAATTCACCTTCCTTTGCTCTTTCCCAGCTTTTCTTGGGTCGTCCTCACCCTCACCTTGGCCTCTTCCTTTTTGGCCTCCTTGTGCAACCCCTTGACTTTCCTGTCTTCAGTCATCTGCCTGTGAGTTTCTGCTCAGATGGCTTGTGCTGCCTTATGCTCTTTGTCTTAATGTGTCTGGCAGTGAAAAGTGAATACACAGACGATGATGCTGGTCTCTGGAATTTGCATGTCTTCTTAGCCCTCCATCAAGACCTTAACTTTCACCCTACCATCAGCTCTGGCTTCCATTGGCCCTCTCCCACTTGCCTGTATCATCTCTTTCTTGACTACCTTGAACTTCGGGGCTCATCCCCCTCTTGAGGCCCACTAATCTTTGGACATCCTGTGTTTCTCACTGTAATTCTGTGATGCTGATTGCTTTCTTTGGCTGCTCCCTACTCTGTGACTGGGCACTGAGAGTCCCTGTCCTATCTGCTGGGCTGCACTTTCCCCTGATGCTAGCAGCTGGACTATGACCTGTTCCATGACTGCCCCATATCAGTGGTTGAGCTTGGGGCCAGACTTGTCTCCCTCACCCTGGTACGCCTCTTCCATTGCCATACACGGGCCACACTAGACAAGTGGCAGGGACATTAGAGAGCTATCTCTGGGCCTGTATTGCTTTTGCAGCTTCTCTACCCCATTTCCTTAGCCAGCCTGTTCCCAGCCGATTAAAGACAAATAATTGTTATATTTGATCCTTGTGACTTCTTCAGCTGTCAGGGCAAAGTATACAGGCAAACTGAGGTCCTGCAGCAGCTTGTTGCCAAACCACCAAGGAGCTGAATTCATGCTAGGGCCAGTTTTTTTTTTTTTTTTAATTTAGCAATGGAGATGGCCCTGAGGTCACTCCCTGCATATTTTCTACCAATAAAGACAGGAGTGAAGAAGGATAACAGCTTGGTCTACTGTATGCTGAAGGTAGAATGGTGGGGATTGCCAGCATTCCCAGCTATCCCCACTTTAAAATAGGGACTATAATAGCCTTTATACTTTCCAGGTGCTTAGAATAGGGCTGGTCTTATTGTGAGTGAGAACCATCCATTATTCACTTGGTATACAGTCAACCCCAGGAAACCAGGGCTCTACTTGGTTCACCTATGCGTCCCCGGTTCCTAGAACAGGGCATGACTTGTAACTGATGCTCAATAAATATCTGTTAAATAAAGATCATAGATTGAGCAAGAGAGGGCCTGTGGCTCTCTGGGAAGAATAAGGGGTTTGGTATCTAAAGACCTGGAGTTTGGTCCCATCTCAGCAACTCGTATGCTGAAAAACCTTAAACAAATACTACAACCTACTGAACGTCCATTTTCTCATTTATTTCAGTGGGCATGTTATAAGATATTTTGGTGTCAGCAAGCCTACCAAAATGTGGCTTAAACAGTATGAAGCTTGATGACCTCCCCTATAGGACAACTGATTTCTTCAGTTTGGCCCTGCCAGGGCTCTCTCCAGTGGCCTCATTGTACTTCTGGACATCCCCTCATTATGAGAGCTGCCAACACTCCAAAGCTCCTTTATCTCCTGCGTCTTCTTGCACCTGTATTTATAAGGGAGGGATGCCTTTCTGTGAAGCCTTCCTCCAGCCTCCTCAGGTCCTGTGGGCTGTGATTTCTGTCACATGTCCACATGGTAGCAGGGTCAGATATTGCCATTTCTGAAGGAAAAGGCTGCTTATGTCAGTAGGGAGGGAAGAAGGATCTGGGAGGATGACTATGTCTGTGGTGCAGGAAGCAGACTGTGGCTTCTTCATGGGATGTTGATGATAATATAACTTAATGGGTTGTTAAAAGCAAACAGATCACATAGGTGAAAGTGCAACATTGGCATTCGTAACAGGTGGTTCATACCTATTTCATTGACATTACATTGGTCCAGATATATCTTTAAAAATAAAATGTGAATGTCCTTAGGTGGAGCTTGTTCTCTCCTGTGTGGCCAGTCTTCACCATGCCCTATTGTCTTATATACTTAGTTACTTTACTTATTTTGCTACCTGCCTAGTTCCTCAAGACATTTAATTTTGCAGGCCATGTGGTAGAACATTGTAATGCTCATGTTCAGCTAATTTATTCTTTTTTTGGTCTCTCAAAGTCTTTATGTAAGGTCTGTATTAATATTCTCAACAGGTGTTTTGGTGATCAACTCAATCCCAAAGAATTAAGCTCCAAAGTGTTAAGCAGGCTAATGTACTTTTTAAATTATATTTTATTGTTTATACTATTAGAGTTGTTCCAATTTTTCTTTCTTTGTCCCCTGCCACCCAACATACCCCCTCTCCCTCAGGCAATCCTCACAGTGTTGTCCATGTCCATGGGTCATGCATATATATTCTTTGGCTACTGTATTCCCTATATTGTACTTTATATCCCCATGACTATTATGTAGCTACCAATTTGTACTTTTTAATCCCTTCATCTTTTTCACTCATCCCCCCACACCCCCTGTTTGGCAACCATCAAAACATTCTCTGTATCTGTGATTATGTTTCTGTCTCCTTGTTTCTTTATTTTGTTTTTTAGATTCAATTGTTGATAGATATGTATTATTGTCATTTTATTTGTTCATATTTTTGATCTTCTTCCTAAAGAAGACCCTTTAACATCTCATGTAATACTGGTTTTGTGGTGATGAACTCCTTTGGATTTTTCTTGGCTGGGAAGCTCTTTATCTGTCCTTCCATTCTAAATTATAGCTTTGCTGGGTAGACTAATCTCAGTTGTAGATCCTTGCTTTTCATTACTTTGAATATTTCTTGTCAGTCCCTTCTAGCCTGCAAAGTTTCTTTTGAGAAATCAGATGATAGTCTTATGGGAGATCCCTGGTAGCTAATTAACTTCTTTTCTCTCACTGCTTTTAAGATTCTCTTTGTCTTTAACCTTCGGCATTTCTATTATGATGTGTCTTGGTGTGGGCCTCTTTGCGTTAATCTTGTTTGGGACTCTCTATGCTTCCTGGACTTGTATATCTATTTCCTTCACCAAGTTAGGGAGGTTTTCTGTCATTATTTTTTCAAATAGGTGTCCAATTTCTTGCTTTCTCTTCTCATCTGGCACCATCCCCACCCTGATGAGAATGTTGGTATGCCTGAAGTTGTCCCAGAAGTTCCTTACACTATCCTCAGTGTTTTGGATTATTTTTTTCTGGCTGTTTTGATTGGTTGTTTTCTGCTTTCTTATATTTTAAATCACTGATTTGATTCTTGGCTTCATCCACTCTACTGCTGATTCCCTATGAATTATTATTTATTTCAATTAGTGTATCCTTTGTTTCTGACTGGATCTTTTTTATGCTGTTGAGGTCCTCACTAAGTTCCTTCAGCCATGTTTCTTTGTCTCCTCATTTTGGCAGCCTCCCAGTGTTTGTTTATATGTATTAGGTAGAGGTGCTATGTCTCCCAGGCTTGATAAAGTAGCCTAATACAGTAGGTGTCCTGAAGGGTCCAGTGTCACAGTCTCTCCTATTTCCAAGTTGGATATTCAAGGTACACCCACTGCGTGGGCTGTGTACACCTTCCTCTTATAGTTGAGCCTTGATTGCTGTTGGCACATCCAAGGTCAGCAACTGCCTGTGTTCTGTTCAGGGTCACACAGCATAAGATACAAGTGATACACAAATGGCTGCTACTTGGGCTGAACTTGGAGGTGCCTAGGAGAGGCCAGCCTGTGAACCAAGTCAGGTTCCTGCTAGTACCAGGCCTTGGGCAACTTAGAGAGAAGTATAGGGCTTGTTGAAGCCAGGCGCTGCTTGTTTGAGAGAATTTAGGAAAATCTGAAGCATGGGTCAAGACAAGCCATTCATATGGGAAGGCCACTGGAAACATCTTGGGTGGGCCTAAAAGTTGGGCAGGGCCTCAGGGAATCACCAGGGTTGGGCAAACAGTGTGAGCCAGGTTGATGGAGATTTAGATATGGCACCCACCTGCTGGCTCTGTGGCTCTGTTTGGGGAGCACTCGGAAAAGGAACAATGGCCTCTGCCAGCATTTCTGTCTGGAAGAAAGCTGCCCCTCAGCTCTCACCCTGATGCTGGACTATTCAGTTCCTCCCTGTACATCTCTGATGCCTTTCAATCTGCTGCCCTAGTGCTGGACCTCAGAGGGATTGAGTTCAGGTAAATCTGTGCATTGACCCTTTAAGAGGAACTGCCTGGAATTCCAGCAGTTTCTGTCTTTCATAGTTTCAGTCCCTGCTGCTGGTTTTTACAGCCAGATGTTATGGAGTCTTCTCTTCCTCGCACTGGAACCCTGGGCTGGAGGTCCTGTTGTGGGGCTGGGACCCCTTGCTCCTGAGATATCGCTCCTTATTTTTTTTCACCACGCATGGGTGTACAAACAGCCCTTTCTGCATCTTTGCCTCTCCTACCAGTCTCGGTGTCATTTCTTCTTTAATTCCGTAGTTGTAGGAATTCCATTCAGCTCAGTTTCCGATAGGTCTGAATGATGGTTGTTCTATAGTTTAGTTATTTTGATATAGTTGTGCAAGGAGTCAAGCCTATTTTACCTACACTGCCATCTTGACCAAAAGTTCTTGGCTAAAGTCATTTAAAATACATAATAGTGAGGCGTTAGGGATTTTTATTTTTGTTTTGCTCTAAATATCTAAACTGCAAAGATTGAAACTCAAAATCCTGTAATCAACTAGTTTTTTCTTAATTATACAATTAAATTATTATACATCTTAATTAAAAAGAAAATTCTTTATTTTCTCAGTGGATTTAATCGTGAGTTGGGGAGATCTGGATCTAGATATTCTACTCTCCCTTGTATTGGTCCCCCTTTTCTAAGATCCACTATGAGAGGTACAGGCTGGACATAAGATGGTTACCTGGCCTGCGGCAGCTTCTTTGTTCCCAGAGCTGCCTTGGAAGGTTGGATTTCTCTCTAAGCACTAGAGTCAGTATGGTTTGGACAATGTCTCCTTCGCAATATGGACACTCTTATCAGTTAATCAAAAAACAAGCAAACAAAAAAACAAAAGTACTCCATGTCAGTGTTTGTAGACCATGTGTTTCACAGGGCCTGTTGTGGTTTCTGTTTTTCCTTGATGTGTATCTACCTGCTAACTTGAAAGCTGCGGACATGTCTATATGCAGTACCAATTTATTTTCTTCCTCTTTTTCTTTCTTTCTCATTTGTTTCCTCAAAAAAATTTAACTGATTTCTTGCCTTGAGATATAAATTCCACATTTTGGTTGCATTGGATTCCATGTCTTCTGAGGAAAGGCTTAAATTTATTAGGCTGGTTCACAGTGTTCTCATAAAAAACTTTAGTTTGGAGCATGGAGCCATATGTGATTAGGATTGTTTTAAGCTAAATAATGTAAAAGAATCAACATTACATTGTTTACAGAAACTTGGGCTATGCCTGTTACTTAAGTAATTATCATACATGATTTACAAGCATGGTCCATGATAGGGTGGGAGGTCAAATTGACTTTTCCGCAGTTTTGCCCTCTTGATGGCGCCTCTGAGTCAGTGCAGAAACAAAGCCTTGCTGCCAGGGCAAAGGAGCCTCCAGGAAGCCAGCTATCTTTGGGAATTGTTCCCCATCACCCTCCTAGAATCTGGCTTCTCAACAGCGTTAAAGAGTAGCAAGTGACTAACAGGTTGGATCACAGAGCTTTGAATGAGATTGAATCTTAGCAGCCAGGGGAAGCTTGATTTGGTTGTTACTGGTTATATTCACATTTTCTATATTTACTCTAAAGAAGGGAAACAAAACATGATTTTTTAAAATGATCATGCTTTTTCTGTGTCTAACTTAGATGCACTTATGATTTTATATTTATGTGTGTATATATGCAAAATCTATCTGTAGATATATACACATATATGTAACATACACGTGTATAAATACATATACTGGATGGAACTAGAGAGCATTATGCTAAATGAAATAAGCCAGGCAGTGAGGGACAAATACCATATGATCTCACCTTTAACCGGAACATAATTAACAAAAGAAAAAAGCAAGCAAAATATAACCAGAGACATTGAAGTTAAGAACAATGTAACAATAGCCAGAGGGGAGTGGGGAGGGGACAGTGGGGAGAGGGGTTTGCAGGAACTACTATAAAGGACACATGGACAAAATCAAGGGGGAGGGTGGAGGCGGGGGAGGGAGGTGGGTTTGGATGAGGTGGGGTGGAGGGATGGGGAGAAAATGCAGACAACTATAATTGAATAACAATAAAAATTTAAAAAATAAATAAAATAAATTGCTAAAGATGAAAAAATACATATACTGACAGTGATGTAAATGTAAACTGCTGGCAGGAAATGGCAGCATATCACAGTTCACTGCAGAACATTAATTTCCACATGTTTGAATTTCATGAACTAGGAATATAAAAAAATAAAAAAGAAATTAGAGGATCCAGCAGGGTTGCCAATTTCATGTTTTCCAAGATCATTAAAACTTTTTTTTTTTTTGGTGCTGGATGTTAACTACACTATTGTGATGGTCTTTTCACAATATAGTTGATCCCTGAACAACACAGGTTTGAACTACACATGGATTTTTTCAATAAATACTGTAAATGCATTTTCTCTCCCTTATGATTTTCTTTCTTTTCTTTTTTTAAATTGTTGTTCAAGTGCAGTCATCTCCATTTTCCTGTTGCCACTTTCTCCCTCCCCACCTCCCACCTCCCACCCTCAATCCTTCCCCCTTTGGCTTTAGTCCATGGGTCGTGTATACATGTTCCTTGGCGATCTTTCCCCTATTTTCCCTCATTATCCCCCTTCCACCTCCCCTCTGGTTACTGTCAGTTTGTTCTTTACTTCAATGTCTCTGGTTATATTTTGCTTGCTTGTTTGTTTTATTGATTAGGTTTTACTTATAAGTGAGATCATATGGTATTTGTCTTTCGCTGCCTGGCTTATTTCACTTAGCATAATGCTCTCCAGTTCCATTCATGCTGTCACTAAGGGTGGGAGCTCCTTCTTTCTTTCTGCTGCATAGTTTTCCATTGTGTAAATGTACCATAGTTTTTTTTTTTTTTTAAGATTTTATTTATTTTTAGAGGGGAAGGGAAGGAGAAAGAGAGGGAGAGAAACATTAATGTGTGGTTGCCTCTCAAGTGTCCCCTACTGGGGACCTGGCCTGCAACCCAGGCTTGTGCCCTGACTGGGAATTGAACTGGTGACCCCTTGGTTCACAGGCCCATGCTCAATCCACTGAGCTACACCAGCCAGGTCATACCATAATTTTTGATGCATTCATTTATGGATGGGTACTTAGGTTGCTCCTAGCACTTGGCTATTGTAAATTGTGCTGCTATGAACATTGGGATTCATAGGTTCTTTTGAATTGGTGTTTCAGGGTTCTTAGGGTATGATTTTCTTAATAACGTTTTCTTTTCTCTAGCTTACTTTATTGTAAGAATACAGTATATAATACATACAACATACAATATATGTGTTAATTGATGGTTTATGGTATTGGCATGGTTTCCAGTCAACAGTAGGCTATTAGTAATTAAGTTTTGGAGGAGTTGAAAGTTCTACATGGAGATCAATTGTCATACAAATACTGAATCATTATTTTGTACATTTGAAATTAATATGTTTTATGTTGATTATATCTCAATAATTTTTTTAAATTTGCAATAAATGCATATCACATAAAGTTTACTGTCCTAATAACCATTCTTAAGTGTACAGCTTAACAACATTATATACATTCACATTGTACAATTCAGGATCATTTTGCAAGAAAATAAAAAGAGAGAGGGTGAGACATAAGGACTCCATCTACTACCCTCATCATTTCATAAAAGAAGAGCATTTTAACACCAAAAGGAAAACAAGGCTGTCATAGATGCGAGAAATTCCTCCCTAACCTGTGGTGGAATGGTACAGAAAAAAATGATCATCCAGGGAAAAATAATAGTACAGAGAAAAACATAGCAAGGAATTCTGTACAGTCATTACTTAGATTTTTTAAAATGCTAACTTTTTCTCCTCTTTGCTCCTGGTCATTCCTACTCAAAGTGACTGTACATGAACTGTCGTTACTGGGCCATGAAGACACAAAGAGCTTATGCTAGAATGAAATGAGGTACACCACTAAGCATGCAATTCAGTAGCTGATACTTTTTCACAGCAAGATTTTGTTGATGAAGGAAGCAGCATGTTGATTTACCTCTTGGCCCTTGCATCTTATCATCAATGGTCCAAGTGCCAATAGCAAGGAAGTCACATAATGGCACAGTCAGCAACCCTGCTTTAGATCTCATTGTGTTTTTATAGAAGTAAAAGTTACAGTTGATGCCTACATATATTCATTCTGATATGATTGCATTCTCTTCTTTCTCTCCAAAATTAACTAGTGTACTGAAGTTGGTTTGTATTCTCCCAGTTCATACTATTCTGCATGAGCCCATTAGAATATGTAGTGTTGTTTTGTGTAAATGAAACCCTGTTTTATATAGTCTTCTGAAAAAGTATGATTTTAGAGACTTACCATTTTGATACACGTATATCTGCTTTTACAGTATTGCTTTTTCTGACTCCACATATTATATTTATCTGTACTCCTGTCAGTGGACCTTTGGGTTGTATCTAGGTTTTTGCTAATGTAAACAACAATGCAGTGCACAATCCTATGAGCCTTTCCTGTGCACAGGAGTGTGAATTTATCTAGGGGAGTTATCTCGGAGGAGAGTCAGTGGGTCAAAGTGAAGTGATATATTCAGTCACAAAATCAAATTAGCATGTTAACAACCTAGTTGTTTCATACAGCTCTTCAGGTAAATGGTGAGTGGGAAAGATAACAATTGGAAGTCAATCATCAATAAAATTGGTTTTCTGGACCAAACTCAGAGCTTCTGATTGTTGATCTATCTAAAGATTTAGTTGCAAGTCTGTCTGTAATATAGAGATGATGTGACAGGTCGGTTATAGTGACTTTTCTTTGTCTTTGTATATGGGGTAGGGACCAGTCAGGAAAAGCCAGCCCTTCATTAAGTTTCCCCCTTTGCTTGTGAACTAGAAAATATTTGCAGTTATGGTCGGGAGGCAGATGATACTGGGTGTTGCTATTTCTTGGACTTTGTTACAGATAGCTTCTTTGGTCCAAGAAAATGCCATGGGTCAAAACCTGGCCAATCTTCTCCACATGTTTCTCAGAAGGCCTTTCTGGAGTGGCTGTGTTGTTGCTCAGAGTGTTAGGTGATCTAAGTTTCTTTTGACCATCTAGTCTGTGGTTTTGTTGGACAATTTGAGGAGATAGGCAGGGGAGAAGTAGACTCAGATTCTTTGGGATTGGATGTCAGAGGTATGTCCCCTGCCGGTCTGGAGGAAGTCTTGAGAGGGTTCCCATGGCCAGTGTCCCTGTGTAGCCACCATCAGCCTTATAGGAGGACTTGGAGTTTTGGCTATGGATGAGTCTCAAAGAACAAACTGTTAACTGAGATGATGTCTTAGTGTGCTTAATGTACTTTATTCATAGCCTCTCTCTTATCTTTAGTAAATAGTGAAGTGTTTTGGTCATTTTTTAAAAAACAGTAAATGGGAACACAACTTGGTAAGAAAAAGCTATAGAGACATCAAAGAAAAAATAAGACTAACAGCCTTTTCATTTATAGGGCTATCAAGTCTGTTAGTTGACCTTCCCAAATACCACATGACAAAGCTGAGTTATGGGGGAGGAGTGGTCTGAGAGAGATCACACATACGACTAATATGTGTTAATGATGCAGGTGCCTGACTGATAAACATTTTGTGTATAATTTGTGCATCAGAACCACTGTGGTCACCAGGTTATCAGATAAAAGCTTTTTTTTGGTTGCTGTTTGTGAAGTAATTAGTGTTTTGTGCAAACAGACACATGTTTATATCTGCAAAATATTTTTTTTTTACTTTTGATAATCAGCTGTCAAAGCTTGAAAAACAACAGCAGAGGAAAGAAAAGACCAGAGCCAAAGGGCCTTCTGAATCAAGCAAAGAAAGAAATGTTCCTCGCAAAGAAGACCGCAGTGCCAGCAGTGGGGCTGAGGGTGACGTGTCTTCTGAACGGGAACCGTAGACTTCAGGGATGGAACTCAGGTAGGAGGGTCTCTTCCCTGCATGGCTCCATCTTCTCATATTTTGGGCAACCAACAATGAATAGAGAACAGAATGACTTTTGATGTTGAATTCATTTTATGGACATTCATCTATAGCTTCCTTCAATTCACTGACTTAGAAGATGGAGAGAAAAGTCAAAATGTGGAAGAAGCAGGTACCCATGGCCTGGAGTGTTCACCTAGGAGGTTCTGTGTATTTTACCTTCTTCAGTTGCCTATGTCAGTTGACAACTGCTGCTACTATTAGCATTTCTAGAGTGTTCACAGATCCAGAATCTAGACCTGGAGCTTCACACGAGCTCTCACCGTTGGTCCCTCCTCTCCATTCTTGCTCTTGGCATCTCCTTTGGCCACCGTCGTTATTTGTGTCAGCCTTCTCTCATAATTTCCAGCCTAGTGTTCTGCCATCCTTCACTTCATCTGGCATAGCATTGCTAGTTTACTTTTTCTAAAACAGGGTTTTATTCTTACCACTTCCATACATAGGAATGGGTCTCAGTGATTTGGCGTTAACTCCACCTCCCTGCTTGAAGATCAGAGGCCTCTAAAACTTGATCCATTTGTCTTAAGTTCATTCCCTCAGTGAACATATTGTCAAGAGCATCTTACTTGGAGTTCACAAGCCTGGTGAGAAGCATAGAAATAATTATGCTCCAGCATGGTCCACTGTGGTGGTGACGGGATGTGAGATAGGGTGGAGATGGAAGTAGGGGAGGCTCCATGAAGGAGAGAACTCTGGAACTGGATGTGTAGATATGGGGAGATAAGAGGTGAGGGTATGGAGCTGCCTAAGCCTAGAAAAGAGCAGGTGCTAATGTTGAGGGAGAGGAACAAGGGCAGATGAGTGTTGGAACAGAGGTACTCCCCTGAAGAATGGCTGAAGTGTTGGGTACAAATGATGGTGGGGGTTGTCCAGGGAGCATCTCTGAAGTTAGAGAAGTAGGAGGGTTCTGGGCCATAGAGATCTGGGTGTAACTTTGAGAAATTTGGATTTTATCCTATGGTGCTAGGAAACCTCTGAAAGGTTTTAAATACACAAGGGACATAATCAGATACCAAGTTTAAAAAGATCACTCTAATGCAATCTTGGACAATGAGGCTGGAAGCAGATAGGCCACTTTGGAGGCAGTTGCAGAAACCAAGAGAGGATCAAGGTCTTTGGAACCTTCAGTTTATAGACTGGTTCAAACCAAGTCAGCAGACAGGTTTGTCCTGGAGATGCCAAATTGTGACACAGGAGAACATTTGTAAGGTTTTCTGCCTTCTCTTTTCCTTATGAAAAGGAAGAGGATAGAAGTCTATCTATGAAATGTCCTTTAGGTCACACACTGTGGGGGAGCTTTGCCAGCAGAGTCCCCCATCTGCCACAAATGAAAATAAGTCTACCAAGACATAATCTGCTTGGGGAGGAAAGGTGGCCAATCTCTCAAAGGTGAAGGACCAAGAGCCTTTTCCTCAGTGGGCTTTAATTGGGTTCATTTTGCACAGGAATACAGGTAAAGCTCATCAATCATTGTCAGGCAGTAAGGATCAAACAATAGATAACATACAAAGAACTCTGAGGGCTTATTCTGAGTCAGGGTCAGTTAGCTAAAGGGCTATAAAACTTTGGGAAACAAGCTCCTTTCATGCTTGTACCTTATCAGAAAATTGAGGATATTCTTAGCAAAGCAGGTTTCACAGGGTTTCATGTATTCTTTCTTAGGCCTGATTGCTCCAGGGATCCGCCCTTTCCAGCACAGGATTGCACCGCCCTCTGTCATTGTTTCAGGCTTAAGTCAGGCATGGGAAGTAAGGCAGCCAAGAGATAGGAGACTTCTTGCAGACAGAATGAGGACTCAGGCTCTGTCGAAGCTGAGGGGTGAGGGTCCATCACCACCTTTTTCTATAGTCCCCCAAGTCCTTCCCTGAGGGCCTCTTTGTGACCATGCCTGTCTTAGGTCATCCCTCCCTTGAGGAATCTTACCCATCATTGGCTAACTGGTCAGGCTCAGGGTCAAGCAGGGTAAAGTAAAGTGGGCAGAGGTGGTGCCCCTGCCAGGGAGATAAGCTTTGTCTCCCTAATGGCTTATGGTCCCCAGGTCTCTGACTCAGCCTTAGCCATGAGGGGTTACAGCTTCTAAAACCAGGCAGGGCCATTCCCAACAACATACTACTAGATATTGAGGTATATTACAGAGACCATAGTGATAATTTGGTGCAAGGGAAACCAGCTTTTAAACATAAACAGAGCAAAGGAACAGAATAGAGCTCAGAAAAGAAGATGAAGGGATTAGCCAAAGAACATATTCATATATGTGTACCTCATAGACACAGACCACAGTGAGGTGATGGCCAGGGGGATGGTGTGGGCAGGGGCTGGGCGGAGGTGGGCAGAGGGAGGAAAATGGAGTTGTCTGTAATAGTGTCAAGGATTCAAAAAATTAAAAAAAAAAGAATGTGTTGTGGATTTATGGATAGTCCCACCAGGCTGGGGTGGGAGGTGGCAGATTGGAGGGTAGTTTTTCTGGAGCTGCTTCTCAAACTTCCTCCGCCTCTAGGGAGCATGCTAGAGAGAACATCTCAGCACTTGCTTCTGGTCCCCAAATGAAGGATAAAGGGCTGGTTAATACAATTACTATGATGGCCAGGGAGCTATTTGTTAGGCCAGAATTTCGAAGTGCACAGTTCCTTGGTTCAGAAGAAAAATCTCATCTGATTTTCTTTCTTGGGCTGAAGCCAACTGCCCGGCCTTCATGCTTTTTTACTCTCTTGGCCTCACTCAGGCACGGCACCATTTCTTTTCCCTTTAGTGTTAAGATGAAGAACAGGCTGTCGCCTGGTTAGCTGTGACCTTAAACAAGTTAAAAAAGTAAAATTTTAGACTCCCATGATGAATTCAATAAATAGAAAGGAAATAAAAATATATACAGTGGCACCTCAGTACTTGTCATTAATTCGTTCTGAAACTCGTGTCAAGTGCTGAAACCAATGAGTACTGAATGCGATGAGTGATGAAGCATTTTCTCTTGTGGGGCAGTGTCATGACTCGTACAAGCTGTAGCATGTGCGATGAATCCTGAGCAAGTGCCAAGTGCTGAAATATTTTTTTCTTGTCAAAATGCAGTAAGTACAGTGTTTGATGAGTTCTGAAGCTGATGAGTCCCAAGGTGTGACTATATAAATACTCATCTTCCAGTAACCAAACCCAGCTTATTCACCTAAACATGCACACACAACCACAAATTCAAATGTTTATTGGAGCTTTGTATTTTTTTCAGATAAATACATGTTATTTATGTATTTATTTTAATTTTTTGTTTCACCTTGTACTTTCTTTTTTTAGTATTTTTTCCATTACCATTTATCCCCTCTATATCATCTTATACCTTCACCCACCCCCTCCCTTCACAATCACCACACTGTTGTCCAGGTCCCTGAGTTCTCTCTTTTTTTTTGCTTGATTCCTCCACCTCCTCAAACCCCACCCTAGAGCTGTCAGCCTGTTCTCTATCTATGAGTCTGTCTCTGCTCCTTAGTTTAGTTTTTTCATTAAATTCCACATATGAATGAAATCATTTGGTACTTGTCTTTCTCTGAATACTTACTTCACTTAGCATAATGTTCTCCAGGTCCATCCATGCTGTCACAAACAGCAAACTTTCTTCTTTTTTATGGCCAAGTAGTATTCCGTAGTGTAAATGTACCGTAGCTATTTTATCCACTCATCCAGTGATGGACACTTGAACTACCTTCAAATCTTGACTATTGTAATTGATGAGGCAATGAACATAGGGGTGCATGTATTCTTTGGTATTAGTGTTCGGTTATCTTTGGTTAAATTCCCAGAAGTGGAGTTGCTGGGTCATAAGGCAGTCCCACTTTTAATTTTTTGAGGTATCTCCATACCGCTTTCCACAGTGGCTGCACCAATCTGCATTCCCAACAACAGTGCACAAGGGTTCTCCTTTCTCCACATCCTCGCCAATGCAAGTTGTTTGTTGATTTAATGATGGTAGCCATTTTGACAGGTGTGGTGGTATCTCATTGTGGTTGTAATTTGCATTTCTCTGATGATTAGTGACATTGAGCATCTTTTCATATGTCTATTGGCTATTGTATGTCCTCTTTGGAAAAGTGTCTATTCAGGTCCTTTGCCCATTTTTTAAATTGTTTTTTTTGGTGTTGAGTTTTATAACTTCTGTATACATTTTGGATATTAATCCCTTGTCAGATGTATTGATGAATATGTTCTCCCATTCAGTGGGTACTCTTTTCATTTTGTTGATGTTTTCCTTTCCTGTGAAAAATGTTTTAATTTTATGTAGTCCCATTTGTTTATTTTTTCTTTTGTTTCCCTTGACAAAGAGATATATCAGAAAGTATATTGCTATGAGAAATGTCTGAGATTTTACTGCCTCTTTTCTTCTAGGATTTTTATGGTTTCTAGTCTAACATTTGAGTCTTTAATCCATTTTGAGTTTATTCTTGTGTGTGGTGTAAGAATGTGGCCTGGTTCCATTTTTTTTGCAGTGTAATTCCCAACATCTGATATTGAATAAACTATCTTTAGCCCATTCTATGTTTTTGCCTCCTCTGTCAAATATTGACTATGAAGGCATGGGTTTATTTCTGGGCTGTTTGTTCTGTTCCATTGATCTATGTGTCTGTTTTTATGCAAGTACAATGCTGTTTTTATTACTAAGGCATTGTTGTATAGGTTGATGGTAGGTAGCATGATTCCTCCAACTTCCTTCTTCTTTTTCAGGATCACTGTTGCTATGTGGGGCCTTTTGAGGTTCCATATAAATTTTTGGAGTACTTGTTCTAGTTCTGTAAAATACGTTATTGGGATACTGATAGTTTACATTGAATCAGTAGATTGTCTTGGGTAGTATGGACATTTTAATGACATTAATTCTTCCTGTCTGCAAACACAGTACATGCTTCCACTTATTTTTGTATCTTCTATTTCTTTCTTCAGTGTCTTCTAATTGTCCAAGTACAGTTCTTACACATTCTTGGTTAAATTTATTCCCACGTATTTTATTCTTTTTGAAGCAATTGTGAATGGGATTGTTTTCTTACTTCCTGATAGTTCATTATTGGTGTATAAAAATGCAACTGATTTCTGGATATTAATTTTCTATCCTGCTACTTTACTGAATTGATTTATCGGTTCTTGTAATATTTGGTAGAATCTTTATGTTCTTTAAATACAGTATCATGTCATCTACAAAAATGGCATTTTTCCTTCGTCTTTTCCAATTTGGATGCCTTTTACTTTTTTTTCTTGTCAGACTTCTATGGCTAGGACTTCCATTACTATGTGGAATAAGAGTGGTGAGAGTGGACATTCTTGTTTTGTTCCCAATCCTAAGGAAAACATTTGTAGTTTTTGCCCATTGAGTATGAGATTGGCTTTGAGTTTGTCATATATGGCCTTTTTTATCCATTGATGTATGTTCCTCTATTGCCACTTTGCTGAAAGTATTTTATCATAAATAGGTGCTGGATTTTATCAAATGCTTTTTTTGCATCTATTGATATGATCATGTGGTTTTTATCCTTCATTTTGTTTATGTGGTATATGACATTTATTGATTTTTGAATGTTGTTCTGACCTTGAATCCTGGAATAAATCCCTTTGATCATGGTGTATGATCTTTTTGATGTATTGCTGTATTCAGTTTGCAAATACTTTTTTGAGGATTTTAGCATCTATATTCATCAGGGATATTGGCCTATAATTATTTTTTGTAGTGGTTTTCTTTGGTTTTGGAATTAAGATAATGCTGGCCTTGTAAATGAGCTTGGGAACCTTGCCTCCTCTTGGATTTTTTAAAGTAGTTTGAGAAGGAGAGGTGTTAGTTCTTGGAGTGTTCGGTAAAATTCACTTGTGAAGCCATGTGGTTCAGGGTTTTTGTTTGTTGGGAGTTTTTATAAATTACTGCTTCAATTTCACAAGTTGTAATCTGTCTATTCAAATTCTCTGATTCCTCCTGATTTAGTTTTGGAAGATTGTATGTTTCTAGGAATTTATCCATTTTGTCCAGGTTGTCCATTTTGTTGGCATATAGTTGCTTGTAATATTTTCTTACCATCCTTTGCATTTTTTTTGCTGTCAGTTGTTATTTGTCTTCTTTAATTTCTGATTTTATTTATTTGGTTCCTCTCTCTTTTTTTCTTGATGAGTCTGGTTAAGGGTTTTGTCAATCTTGTTTATTTTCTCAAAGAACCAGCTCTTGGATTCATTGATCTTTTTCTATTTTGTAGAATATTTCATTTATTTCTGCTCTGATTTTTATTTCCTTGTTTTCTACTCACTTTGGGCTTTGTTTGTTGTTCTTTTTCAAGTTCCTTTAAGGGTAAAGTGAGATTGTTTATTTAAGCTTTTCCTTATTTTTTGAGATTGGCCTATAACACTGTGAATTTCCCTCTTAAGACAGATTTGCAATTGGCAAGTCCTCTTTTTCATTTGTTTCAAGATATCTTTTTATTTCTTCCTTGATCTCATTGCTAACCCATTCATTGTTCAATAACATGATATTTAGCCTCCATGTCCTTGTGTGTTTTTCATTTTTCTTGTGATTGCTTTGTAGTTTCATAGCATTATGGTCAGAAAAGATGCTTGATATAATTTCAGTCTTCTTGAATTTATTAAGACTTGTTTTGTGTCCTTACATGTGGTCTATCCTAAAAAATGTTCCATATGCACTTGAAAAGAATGTATATTCTGCTGCTTTGGGATGAAATGCTCTAAAGATATAAATTAAGTCCATTCGATCTAGTGTGTCATTTAAGGCTGCCACCTCCTTGTTGATTTTCTGCCTGGAAGATCTATCCATTGATGTCAATGGGGTATTAGAATTCCCTACTTTCACTGTATTTTTGTTAGTCTCTCCTTTTAAGACCATCAAGATTTGCCCTACATATTTCGGTGCTCCCATGTTGGGTGCATAGTATTTTACTAGGGTTATACCCTCTTGTTGGATTGTTCCCTTTATCATTATGCAGTGTCTTCCTTTGACTCTTACTATAGCCTTTGTTTGAAAGTCTGTTTGGTTAAAGTATTCCCACACCATCTTTTCTTCCTTTCCAATTACATGGAACATCTTTTTCCATCTTTTTAACTTTCAGGTTGTGTGTATCTTTCGTTATGAGGTGAGTCTCTTGAAGAGTAGTGGGAACTCCAAAAAACCCAGAATTATCTTCTGGAAGGCTGGTCCCTTGTAGTACAGGCTTCCCCTGTTATGTGAGTGTTCCAGAAATCCATCTGAATCAGTGTACCAGCTGATGTTATTGCAAGAGATTGCATTGGCTTTTGTGAATTTTTTTGAAGACTCTTTCAGTGCATTTGCCCATTTTGTGATGGGTGATTTATGAGCACACCTGCCCACACATTGCTGAGTGGTGAGCAATTTTTGACCAGAAATGGCATGAACCTGAACCCCACACTCCATATTCACCCTATCTCACCCCGAACAACTTTTTTTTTGTTTCCCTGGATGAAAAAATCCTCAAAGGGAAACCTTCTGCCCTGTGGAAGAGGTAAAGCAAAAAACAGAAGAGACACTAAAAGGCATCAAAATTGAAGAGTTCAAAAACTCCACTCTTTGAGCAGTGGAAAAAACATATCAGTAGGTGTACTGCATCAAATGGAGAGTACTCTGAAGGTGATTGATTTAAATCTGTAAGAATAATAACTATACAATTTTTAATAAAATCTGATGTTTTGGGGGTTGTCCTCATATTGGACTTGTTTTCTTTTCAATGATCCTATGTCTTTTAATTGGAGCATTTAAGCCATTTGCATTTAAAGTTACTAATAATAGATATGTATTTATTGTAATTTTCTTTTTTTACTATGCTACTCTGTTGTTTTCTTCTTCTTCTTCTTCTCCTCTTCCTCCTTCTTCTTGCAAGCCCTTTAACATTTCTTGTAATCCTGGTTTGGTGGTAACAAACTCTAGCTTTTCTTTTCTGGGAAGTTCCTTATTTCTCCTTCAGTTTTATTTTTTTGTTGTTGTTTTTTAAAAAATACTTTATTGATTACGCTGTTAGAGTTGTCCCATTTTCCCCCCTTTGTTCCCCTCTGCCCTGTACACCCCCTCCCACCCTCATTCCCCCACCTTAGTTCATGTCCATTGGCCATATATATAAGTTCTTCGGCTTCTACATTTCTTAATACTATTCTTAACCTCCTCCTGTCTATTTTCTACCTACCATTTATGTTACTTATTCCCTGTACCTTTTCCCCCATTTGCCCCTCCCTGCTGATAAACCTCCATGTGATCTCCATTTCTGTGATTCTGTTCCTGTTCTAGTTGTTTGCTTAGTTTGTTTTTGTTTTTGTCTTTTTAGGTTCAGCTGTCGATAGTTGTGCATTTGTTGTCATTTTACTGATTGTATTTTTGATCTTTTTTTTTTAAGTAAGTCCCTTTAACATTTCACATAATAAGGACTTCGCGATGATGAACTCCTTTAACTTGACCTTAACTTGGAAGCACTTTATCTGCCCTTCCATTCTAAATGATAGCTTTGCTGGATACAGTAATCTTGGATGGAGGTCCTTGCCTTTCATGACTTTGAGTACTTCTCTCCAGCCCCTTCTTGCCTGCAAAGTTTCTTTTGAGAAATCAGCTGATAGTCTTTTGGGAACTCCTTTGTAGGTAACTGTCTTCTTTTCTCTGCTGCTTTTAAGATTCTCTCCTTATCTTTAATCTTGGGTAATGCCATGATGATGTGTCTTGGTGTGTGCTTCCTTGAGTCCAACTTCTTTGGGACTCTCTGAGCTTTCTGGACTTCCTGGAAGTCTTTATTTCCTTTGCAAGATTAGGGAAGTTTTCCTTCATTATGTTTTCAAATAAGTTTTCAATTACTTGCTCTTCCTCTTCTCCTTCTGGTACCCCTATGATTCAGATGTTGGAACATTTAAAGTTGTCCTAGAGGTTCCTACCCCTCTCCTTATATTTTTGAATTCTTGTCTGTTCATTCTGTTCTGGTTGAATGTTTACTTCTTCCTTCTGGTCCAAATCATTGATTTGAGTCCTGGTTTCCTTACCTTCACTATTGGTTCCCTTTATGCACTTTTCATAGCCTTCACTTTTTCCTCTATTTTGTGACCATACGCAACCATTTCTGTGAGCATCCTGATTACCAGTGTTTTGAACTGTGCATCTGATAGGTTTGCTCTCTCTTCATCACTTAGTTCTATTTTTTCTGGAGCTCTGGTCTGTTCTTTCATTTGAGCCATTTTTTTCCCCAATGTGCCTGTTAGGAGCAGAGCCTTAGGTATTCACCAGGGTGGGGGCAATCCACATAGCTGTGCTGTGGCACTGTATGTGTGGTAGGGGTCTGAGGGGGAACAGTGCAACCTGCTTAGCTCTCTGCCAGCTTCCAGTCCCCTGTGCCGCTACCCACAAGCAAATCGGGCCCTTTTGGTGCTGATTCCTGGGTGGATGGTTTTGTGTATGTTCTAGGACTCTGTGGGTCTCTCCAATGAACTCTCCTGTAAGGCTGGGAGTTTCTACTGCCACCTCAACCCCCACAGGCTTTTTTAGTCAGAGGCTTGAGGCTCTATTTTCCCACATCAGATCCCTAGGTTTCACAATCTGTCTCTCTTCCCAGTTGTTCCTCCCAGTCTATCCTCATGCAAATGTGGGACTGCCCACTCCACCACCCGCTACCTTGCTAGTCCTCTTCTCTCGGCTGCCTGTATCCAACCCTCATACCAGTCTGGATGCATGTTTCTTCTTTAACTCCTTGGTTGTCAGACTTCCATACAGTTTGATTTTCTGGCAGTTCTGGGTTTTTTTTTTTTTTTTTTTTTTTTTAATTTGTTGTCCTCCTTTTGGTTGTGTGAGAAGGCACAGTGTATCCACCTATGCCTCCATCTTGGCCAGAAGTTGGTCTCCTTCAATTTTAAATGATAGCCTTGCTGGGTAAAGAGCCTTGGTTGTACCTCCTTGCTTCTTACCCCTTTGAATATTTCATGCCAACACCTTTTTTTCTGAAATGTTTCTGTTGAGAAATCTGATGACAGTGTCATGTGAGTATCCATGCCTTGTAGGTAACTAACTGCCTTTTCTTGCGGCTTTTAAGATTCTCTCCTTGTCTTTAAGCTTTTTCATTTTAATTATGATGTGTCTTGGTGTGGGCCTCTTTGCATCTATCTTTTTTAAGACACTCTGTGCTTCCTGGAATGTGTGTCTATTCCTTCACAAAGTTAGGGAAGTTTTTCATCATTATTTCCTCAGAGAAGTTCTTAATCCCTTGCTCTCTCTCTTCTCCTTCCAGGACCCCTATGATGTGGATGTTGTTATGCTTCCTGTTTTCCCAAAAGTTTCTTAAACTGTCCTCATGTTTTAAAATTGTCTTTTCTTTTTGCTACTCTGATTGGGTGTTTTTTTATACCTTGTCTTTCAAATAACTGATTTGAGTCTCTGCTTCATCTAAACTACTGTTTATTTTTTCCAATATATTCTTTATTTCAGATATTGTATTCTTCATATCCGACTGATTCTTTATTATGATTTCTATGTCCTTTTTCATGCTGTTGAGCATCCTTATAATCATTACTTTGATATTTATATCTGATAAATTGCTTGCCTGCATTTCATGTAGTTCTTCTTCTGGAGAATTCTCTTGTTATTTCATTTGGGCTTGTTTCATTGTCTCCCCATTTTGGCTGCCTCTTTGTGTTTATTTCTTTGTATTAGGTAGAGCTTCTGTGACTCATGAATTTGGTAGGGTTGCCTTATGTAGTAGGTGTCTTGTGAGACCCAGTGGCTCAGTCTCTCTGATCACCTGAGCTGGGTGTTCTAGGAATGTTCCTTTGCACCTGTGTTGCCCACCTACTGTAATTGAGTCTTGATTGCCATTGTCTCATTTATGTAGGGGATTGACTCTCAGGTTGGCTTATTGTGAGGCTGTCCTCACACAGTGTGCAAGCCCTTCTGCAAGTGCTGATCACATGAAGTGGAATTTGCCTCAGCAGGACTTTACGGCTTTTGAGATTTCCCTGTGGATATGCTGCTTGTGGAGCTTATTTGATTCAGTTCTGTTTTTATCTGAAGCTGACCACTGGGTGTGTCAATTCTGGAACTCTTTGGAAAGACCCCGGTGCACCCCTATGTCAGATGCTGCCTGTTCCTGGCTTGTGCAACTTGTTTGGACCTATCAGTAGTTCACAGCTTATGGCTCCTT
Source organism: Desmodus rotundus (assembly GCF_022682495.2). Lineage (NCBI taxonomy): Eukaryota > Metazoa > Chordata > Mammalia > Chiroptera > Phyllostomidae > Desmodus > Desmodus rotundus. The sequence continues at coordinate 131,418,730 of NC_071392.1, forward strand.
CTACTGGGCCTGGGTCATGCAGAAAGGACTAAGTTACACAGCAAGGTCATCTTTTACTAGCACCGAGGGTGGGCCAACAAAAGTCTTAAAGTGCCCAGAGATCCGCCTCCACCTGTAGGCTGCCTATTAGGCTTAGTCACTAAAAGAGTCTCCAACTGTCCTCCTCATCAGGGCTTAAGCTCCACAGGGTGGAGCGAGAGAGAGTCCTGCAGGTGGGCCTATTTCTTCTTCCCTGGCTGATGTTGCATGGAGAGCAGTGCTCTACTGGAGAAAGATGGCTTCTGCAGTATGGTAAAATTACTCAGCACAGGGATTCTGGTGGCTGAACCTTTGACTCTCTCCTCAGAGATAGCCCCAGACTTTGCTCACACAGCTCTAGTCCACTCTGTCTGTCCACGGGAGCCCAGGGTAAGTGGCTGCAAACAAAATTTTTTTGAATTGGACCTTTAAGACAGTGACTATGGCTCTAGCAGTCTCTCCTTGGTGGACAGAAACCCCGCTGCTTTTCACAGATGGATATTATGTGGGCACCTTTCCTGGTTTTGGTGCTCTGGGCTGGGGATCCAGCTTTGGGTTTAGACCCCACACTTCTCAGGGGGAGCTCCCCCACAGATGAGATGTACCTCCAGAACTTCAGCTGCTACGCATGGGAGCCCAGCTAGCCCTCTCGCACCTCTGCATTTCCTCCCAATCTCAATGTGGCTTCTTCTATATGTCCTTGGTAATAAGGCTTCTCTCTAGCTAGTCTTCAGTTGGTTATTTGGGATGATTTTTCTATAATTGTAATTCCAGTTTGGTCCTGGGAGGAGGTTAGTGTAGCTTCCACCTAAAACAGTGCCATTGTGGATCTCCACCTCTTTTTCCCTTGAATGTTTACTCCCTTAATCATTAAGCCCTCAGGACGATGAGGTTGTGGCCAGCCTCAAATAATCTTAGTCACAAATCATTGTGTCTGTTGACTAAAGAGACAGAGTTTTAATCAAACTAAAGATAACATCTAAGCCTCAGTTGTGTTTCATCTCGAGATGCAGAAAACTGGCCTAACCCAAATTAGCTTTGGATTTTTTAAAGGGCTTTAAAAATTCTAATGCTACCTGGTTGATTCCTTTATTTTTAAAACATTTGGTTTTGTATATCTTCTAATTTCAAATATTTATTTAAAATTTATTTATTTTTAAATTATAATTGAAGTCAATATTGTATTAGTTTCAGCTGTATAACATAGTGATTGACATTTATATAACTTATGAAATGATCACCATGATAAGTCTAGTAACTATCACTGTACAAAGTTATTACAATATTATTGACTGTATTCCCTGTGCTGTATATGACATCCCTGTGACTTATTTGTAATTGGAAATTTCTACTTCTTATTTTCCTTCACCTTTTTTGTCTAACACCTTTATCCCCACCCCTCTGGCAACTATCAGTTTATACTCTATATCCATGAATCCATTTCTTTGTTCATTTGTTTTGTTTCTTAGATTTCACATATAAGTGAAATCATGTAGTTTTTATTTTTCTTTTCCTGACTTATTTCATTTAGCATAACACTCATCCATGTTGTTGCAAATGGCAAGATTTCATTCATATATATAGAAAAATAAAATACTGTCCAAAAAGTATCAAGCCAGCCATGTAATATGAAAAAGAGACATTTATTGAAGAAGATACAAGTTACAATAAATATTGTACATAGGTCAATGGCACCTCAGTCACCTTCAAAGTAGGCACCTTGGGACCTCACATACAGTTCTACCAATTGCCATCAACTGCCCTATTGTATTTTCCTGAATCTTATCGACAGTATGAAATCTCTTCCCTTTCAAAGGACTGACTAGTACAGTGAAGTTGTCATTGTTCATGCATGTATATTCCAATCCACTTTCCTTGGCTGCCAGGTTACATTGATATCGCGCAAACCATTCTTGTTATATTAACAATGGCTGGACTTTTTCTGGACAGATCTTTCCAGAAATATATATATACATATGTGAGTGTGTATAAAATCATCTTCCTTATTTATTGATGGGCATCTAGGTTGTTTCCGTATCATGGCTATTGTAAATAATGCTGCAATGAACATAGGGGTGTTTATATCTCTCCAAATTAGTGTTTGGGATTTCTTCAGATAAAATACCCAGATGTGGGATTGCTAGATCATATTGTAGTTCTAGTTTTTATTTTTTGAAGAATCTTTGTACTGTTTTCCATTGTGACTGCACCAATTTGCAATCCTGCCAACAGTACATGAAGGTTCCCTTTTCTCCATATCCTCACGGACACTTGTTACTTGTTGAATTTTTGATAATAGTCATTCTGACAGGTGTGAGGTGTTATCCCATTGTGATTTTGATTTGCATTTTCCTGATGATCAAAGATGTTGTGAAACTTTTTGTGTGTCTGTTGGCCATCTGTATGTCTTCATTGGGGAAGTGTCTATTCATGTCTTCTGCCCTTGTTTTATTTTTTGTTTGTTTTTTGATGTTGCGTTACATGAGTTCCTTATATATTTTGTTTGTCAACCTCTTATTTGATATATCATTTGCAAATATCTTCTCCCATTCAGTAGGTTGCCTTTTTGTTTCATTAATGGTTTCCTTTGCTGTGGAAAATGTTTTTAGTTTGCTGTAACTCCACTTTTTTATTTTGCCTTTTGTTTATCTTGCCTGAGAAGACATATCCAGAAAAAATATCGGTAAGATTAATGTCAGAGTATTTACTGCCTGTGTTTTCTTCTAGGAGTTTTTTGGTTTCAGGTCTTATATTTAAGTTTTTAATCCATTTTTGAGTTTATTTTTGCATATGGTGTAAGAAAGTGGCCTAGTTTCATTTTTTTTGCCTTGTATCTATCTAGTTTTAGTTGATTTCTTTCTTGATTGTATTTATTAACTTGCTAATATTTTTAATAAATTTAATGTCTTCATTTTTTGCTTTCACTACATCTGATCAATACTTTGAAAATATTTGTTTTATTTATTGAGGGCTATAGAATTTTTTTAAAGTTAGTGTAACACAGAACTTTCCATATACATTAGAATTTGGCCTCAGAATAATTCCAGTAGAGAGTATACCATGCACATCAATATCCCATGGCCACTGGGCATCATGGAATTGATTTAGCCATTTCTGTGGGCACAAAAAAACCCCAAGGGCCCCATGCATTGAAGAAGTGACAGTAACTGTGTGTTACAGAGCTTCCAAGAGGATACATTAACAATGAGAAAACCAAGAACACAGAAAGAAAGACAAGAGGTGAAAGTGGGCATCTCTTTCTAACATCTCTCATGTTTAAGAGGCAAAATTTCTCATAGACTTTTAGGTATCTATTTTTTGCTTCTCTAAAATTGATGAAAAATTAAAAAGAACTGTAATTGTATTTATTCTCAAGGTACTGTAGATTGGGTAGCAACTGTACTATTGTCCCATCAAACACCCAAAAAGAACTAGCCAGAGAGGAAACACAGCACTGGGGGAAGCAAAGTCAAGGGACACAGTGTTTTGAAAAGAGTAGACAGATGTGTTTTCCTTCCTTTTCCTTGTAAATGAGGTTCCCCGCTGCCGTATCATCATTATGGTCCTAGGGAAGATGTGGGGAAAATGTGAGTGAAGAAGGAGATGCCTGGCAGGAAGAAAGATGAAATAAAACCCTCAGGTTAGAAGAGTCACTGGAAGACAGAAGAGGGACAGATGTGGGGGACACCAGAGGCCACACTTGGTGTTCTGGCTCCCTGCTACCAGCTAGAATCCTTGGGGTGGGAGATAAATTGATGCAAAAACTGGAAGCCATGAGGGCCTGTGCTCTGGGTCCCTTGTGGGAATTCTGGAAGGAGACTGCTGTACAGGATGGCTCCAGGTCTTCACAAGCATGCTGTAGCTGAGTAGAAGGGCCAACCAGGGATGGTCATGCATTAGAAGATGGAAGGAGTTAATTTAAGGTGTCACTTACCACAGGAGGAGTGAAAAAGAGAGTTGTGTGGGTGTCCATTGGGTTGACCAGGAGAATCTTGGAAGAGGTGATATGAGCCTGCCCTAGAGGTTGTAAGAGAACAGCTTCATCCAGGAGGGCAGAGGGGTCATGATTTTAGGTCTTAACAGTATTGACAGTTCCTGCAGATCTTAGGAATTATCTCTTTCTGGCTTTCTGAGTAAGACTTGAGGGGTCTGTAAGTGCTTGTGAGAGCTGAGGTAAGGCCAAGTCAGCCAGGAAGGGCCTCTTGCCCGTGAGCAATAGAGTGCCCCTCACAGGTGTGTACCAGAGCCCAGGTGCTGATTCACACCAGAGAGGCCACTGAGAACTCAGACAGCTGTTTTGACACCAAGATGAGACACACCTCACGAGATGTGACTGTGCATTCAAGATTTACCCAGCTGCTTACTCAGCAGGATGGAGGTTTATGAGGAAATTTGGATGGGTCTATGGAAATGCAGAAGCCACATTTTTGGGGGGTATAGTTATGTAGTACCATCTGGGTTTTTGACTAGTTGTAGGAGAAAAATTATTCATTTTTTGACAGTTAGGTGTCCACTTGCAATTATTCAAATCAGAGATTGTGTAGTAGAGGCATGGTGGCTGGTGCTGACATCCGGGTATGGATGGATATAAGTGAGGGGTCTTCTGAGCATTCATTCTGGCTACCTCTGAGACACCCACAGCCAGCTAAGGACCAGGGAAGGGCTGTGGCACCCCAATTCTGGGATTTTAGCCATGGTCCCAGATTGTGGACCCAAATAGGGGGCTAGACTAAAGGACAGCTATTACTCCAGTTATTTATTTGGGGGTTTTGTTGTCCATGGGCTTTTGTTGTCCCTTCTGATGAAATTTGTCATCCCAGCAGACCCACAAAATCACCACCCAATATTCAAATTTCTTTAAGAGCTTAATTAAGTAATGACAAACAGAAAGTGACCTTGGCATTTGCTCTGCTCCACAGAAAAACAGCAGTCACTACCCCTCCATGAAGGGAACTGCAGTTTTCATTTGCTTTTCTTTAAATAAAAGAAAGAGCCCTAGGGAGCCTGACAGACCCTAAGAGAGAAGCTTTGAGTTTTCAAGGCATGAGAGGGAAAGAAAAGGCAAAAGAAAATGGAATGAGAAACTTCATGATATTGGGCATATTTTTCTTTGAAAATGACTCAAATCTTCTTCATGGTTCAGAGGACATTCCCAGGATATTGACATTTTTCTATCACACTGCAAATGTTGGTTCTTATTTATTAAATGAATATGAAACTGCTAAAATTAACCTGTGTTTTGTCCTCTGTTTCATTCCTTTCATGATCCCTCAACTCATTGGGAAGATTTTTTCCCCTTTCTGGCTCACAGCTAAAGGAGCTAGGGCAACTTCTCACTGAAAGAATGTGGTTTCTGCTTTTGGTTGCAGGCATTGCCTACTTTAAATATTTACTTAACTGTCTTCATTAGGGTGTAAGAGGACCATGCTCCTAAGCAGCGCTTCACATTTCTGTCCTCAAATGTCAACACACTTGAAAAACAAACAAGGAGATTGTTTTGGAAGCTGACATCTACTTGACCTTTATCTGAATAGTAAGACATGCCCTGGCTGAGTACATTTCTTCTTACTAAGCTAAAGCAGTTGTGTGTGTGTGTGTGTGTGTGTGTGTGTATTCTACTGAAAAGAAATTCCATCACTTTTCACTTTTTTTTCCTTGTAGAACATAGAATCACTTTCATTCCCAGAGCTTCACTTTGCTTCCCTGTGTCAACATTGATCTCTATGTACTGGTTTTTTTGTGGTATAAAACTGGCTGTGCCTCTGAGGTGATGTATTTTTTTTTAACTGAAAATAATTTTTTAGTGGTTGCCCTGGAGTTGGCAATATACACTTTAAACTAACCTGAGTCCACCTTCAAATATCACTATACCACTTCATATGTATTACAGGTACCTTACAGAAGCGTATACCACATCCTACCCTCCATTCCTTAACACTACCTGTCATTAATTTCACTTTTCATATGCTATATAAATGAATACATTGTTACTATTATCTTATAAATATTTTAGATGAATTAAGAATTAAAAAGATCTTATTTTACCTTAATTTCTTCTCTGATGCTCTTCAGTTCACTATGTGAATCCAAATTTCTGACTTATATTGTGTTCCTTCTGCCTGAAGAACTACTTTTTAGCACTTCTTGCAGTGCAGATGTAAGAAAGTCTTTATTTCTCCTTCACTTTTGAGACATAATTTTGGTAGTATAGAATTCTCAGTGTTTTTTTTTCTTTCAATACTTTAAATATTTTATTCTATTCTCTTCTTGTTTGCATAGTTTCTTCTGAAAAGCCCTCTGTAATTCTAATCCTCATTCCTCTGTAGGTAAGGTGGGTTCATGGCTATCCCATGTGTACCCCTTCCAGCCTCACCACCCTGATCCCAGACTTCTTACAAGATTTTCTGGTTTTTTGCAGCTTGTATATGATTTGCCTAGGTATGATTCCTGCTTGGTATTCTCTAAGCTTCCTGGATCTGTGATTTGGCATTTTCTGTCATTAAGTTTGGAATGTTCTAGTCCATTCATTACTTGGAATGTTTCTTCTCTACTCTGTCCTTTCTCTTTCTGATATTCTAGTTATATGAATATTAAACCTGTTGTAGTTGCCCCATAGGTCTTGGACGGTCTGTTACTTTTTCTCCCATTCTTCTCTCTCTTTGAATTCAGTTTGGAAAGTTTGTATTGACCCATCTTCAAGCCCACTGATTCATCCCTCGACTGTGTCCATCAAAGCATTCTTCATTTCTATTACAGTGCTTTTATTTTATTTCTAGCGTTTCCTTTGGTTCTTTCTTGGAGTTTTCATCTCTGCTTACATTATCCATCTCTGCTTGCATATTGTCTACTTTCCTCATTAGAGCTTTTAACATATTAATCATACTTATTTTACTTGGCCTGATAATTTCAACATCTGTGTCATATCTAAGTTCCATTCTGAGCATTGCTTTGGGTTTTCTGAGCTTCTGGAATCTTTAAATGTATGTTTTCTGGTACATTTGGGAAACTTTAAGCAATATTTTTTCAAATATTATTTCCTGCCCCATTCTTTCTCTTCTTACCTGTAGGTAAGTGGAAAAGAACCAGTCAGAACAGCTGAGGGAAAAAAGAAAATCCAAAAAAATGAGTTTAAGGGACTTTTGGGGACAATATCAAGTATACTAACTTCACACTATAGGGGTACCAAAAGGAGGAGAGAAAGTAAGAAGTTGAAAATCTATTTGAAGAAATAATGACTGAAAACTTTTTAAAGCTGGCAAAGAAAGTAGACATACAAGTTCAGGAAGTGTAAAGAGTCCCAAACAAGAGGAGCCCAAAGGAGGCCCATACTGAGGCACATCATAATTACTTGCCAAAGGTTAAAGACAAAGAGAGAATCTTAAAAGCAGCAAAAGGAAAGCAGTTACCTACAAGGGAGCTCCCATAAGACTGTCAACTGATTTCTCAACAGAAACTCTGCAGGGCAGAAGGGATTGGAACAAAATATTCAAAGTGATGAAAGGCAAGGACCTACAACCAAGATTACTCTATCCAGCAAAGTTATTATTTAGAATTGAAGGACAGAAAAAAGCTTCCCAGACAAGAAAAAGCTAAAGGAGTTCATCACCATCAAACTGGTATTACAAGAAATGTTGGGAGATAACTTCCTGAAGAAGAAATAGAAGAAATAAGAAGAATGATGGAGAGGAGAAAAAGAAGAAATATGAATAAGAAAATAATATCCAAAGGAAAAGAAATCTCACTGACAAGGGCAAACATAACAAAAGCAATGGATGAACTGAAATTAAAGTTAGTACAAAGGTTAATAGGCAAAAATAGGAAGATCATGTGTAATTACAACAGTAAATGAAGAGATATATACAAACACATGCACATATACACAAGAAGCAAAAAAAAAAGTAACCAAACATGTTGAGGGGGTGAGTAAAAATGGTAGTGATTATGGAATGTGTTCAACTTAAAACCATCAACTTAAAATATACTGCTATAAACATAGCTTGGTATATATGAAGCACATGATAATCAGAAACCAAAAATCTACAAGAGATATGCAAGAAATAAAGAGAAAGGAATGCAAACGCAACAATACAGAAAATCATTAACATAGAAGAGAGCAAGAGAATAACAGAGAATTACAAAAACAATCAGAAAACAAGTAATGAAATAGCAATAACTATATACCTATCAATTAATTTAAATGTAAATGGATTAAATGCACTAATCAAAAGACAAATGGCTAAAGAAGATGTGTTACATATAGACAATGGAATATTACTCAGCCATAAAAAAGAACGAAATATTACTATTTGTGACAACATGGATGGACCTAGCGGGTATTATGCTAAGTGGCATAAGTCAGAGAAAGACAAATACCATATGATTTTACTTATATGTGCAATCTAAAGAATGAAATAAATGAACAAACAAAACTGAAACAAACTCATAGATACAGAGAACAGACTGATGGTTACCAGGGTACTTGGAAGGGTATTCAGGGGCTGTGTGGAAAAGATGAGGGGATTAAGAAGCACAAATGGGCAGTTACAAAATAATCACAGGGATGTAAAGTACAGTTGAGAGAATATAGTCAATCATATTATAACTCATTTTATTTTATTTTCTTGCTTTTTAAAAATATATTTATTGATTATGCTATTACAGTTGTCCCATTTCCCCCCCTTCCCTCAACTCCATCCTACCCACCCCCTCCCTCCCACATTCCCCCCCTATAGTTCATGTCCATGGGTCATACTTATAAGTTCTTTGGCTTCTACATTTCCTACACTATTCTTATCCTCCCCCTGTCTTATTTTCCATCTATCATTTATGCTATTTATTCTCTGTACCTTTTTCCCCTCTCTCCCCCTCCCACTCCCCTATTGATAACCCTCCATGTGATCTCTATTTCTGTGGTTCTGTTTCTGTTCTAGTTGTTTGCTTAGTTTGCTTTTGTTTTAGGTTAATAACTGAGTTTGCTATTATTTTTACTGTTCATATATTTGATCTTCTTTTTCTTAGATAAGTCCCTTTAACATTTCATATAATAATGGCTTGGTGATGATGAACTCCTTTAACTTGACCTTATCTGAGAAGCACTTTATCTGCCCTTCCATTCTAAATGATAGCTTTGCTGGATACAGTAATCTTGGATGGAGGTCCTTGCCTTTCATGACTTTGAATACTTCTTGCCAGTCCCTTCTTGCCTGTAAGGTCTCTTTTGAGAAATCAGCTGACAGTCTTCTGGGAACTCCTTTGTAGGTGACTTATGTCCTTTTCTCTTGCTGCTTCTAAGATTCTCTCCTTCTGCTAAATCTTGGGTAATGTAATTATGATGTGCCTTGGTGTGTTCCTCCTTGGGTCCAGCTTCTTTGGGACTCTCTGAGCTTCCTGGACTTCCTGGAAGTCTATTTCCTTTGCCAGACTGGGGAAGTTCTCCTTCATTATTTGTTCAAATAAAATTTCAATTTTTTGTTCTTCCACTTCTCCTTCTGGCACCCCTATAGTTCGGATGTTGGAACATTCAAGATGTCCTGGAGGTTCCTAAGCCTCTCCTCATTTTTCTGAATTCTTGTTTCTTCATCTTTTCTGGTTGGATGTTTCTTTCTTCCTTCTGGTCCACACCATTGACTTGAGTCCCAGTTTCCTTCGCATCACTATTGATTCCCTGTACATTTTCCTTTGTTTCTCCTAGCATAGCCTTCATTTTTTCATCTAGTTTTCCACCAAATTCAACCAATTCTGTGAGTGTCCTAATTACCAGTATTTTGAACTGTGCATCTGATAGGTTGGCTATCTCTTCCTCGCTTAGTTGTATTTTTTCTGGAGCTTTGAAGTGTTCTGTCATTTGGGCCATTTGTTTTATTTTTTTTTTTGTCTTGGCGGGTCTATTACTTAAAGGGGCGGAGCCTTAGGTGTTCCCCGGGGTGGGGTTATGCTGGTTGTTACGCTGTGACGCTGTATGTGGGGGAGGGGCTGAGAAGGAGCAATGGCACCTGCTCTACTCTCCACCGGGTCCCGGTCACTCCCTCTGCTACCCACAATCAAACTGGGTCCCCCTGGTACTGATTCCCGAGTGGGCGGGCCCGCCCACGCTCCAGGCCCCTGTGGGTCTCCCCAACAACCTCTCCTGTGAGGCTGGGAGTCTCTCCTGTTGCCGCCCCAACCCCCACGGGTGTCCCCACTCAGAGGCTTGAGGCTCCATTTCCCGGGGCTGGAGCCCTGGGTTACGCGGTCTGCTTCACTCTCCGCCACTTGTCCTGGTCCATCCGTGTGCAAATGTGGGGCCACGTGGTGCTACCCGCCGCTCTGCCCGCCCTGCTCTCCACCGCTCTGCTTCCGGCCCTCTCGGTTCATCTGTGTGCGACTGTAGGGCTGCAGGGTCTGCCAGTGGTCAGACTGCCCACCCCGACCATCCCACGCTCTGCCGGTCTTGGTCTTGGTCTGGGTCCTGCCACGGCCACGCAAGTCCTCTCCACTCCGGCTGCCCGTCTCTGCCCCTCCCACCAGTCTGTATGAATGTTTTTTTTTTATCTACTTGGTGTCGGACTACCTTGCCGTTCGATTTTCTGTCAGTTTTGGTTGTGCAAGGAGGCTCAGTGTGTCTACCTACACCGCCATCTTGGTTCTACGAGTCAATCATATTATAATTCTTTGTACTGTTAGGTGGGTACAAGACTTGCCAAAGGAAAAATAAAATAAAACATTAAAAAATAATTAAAATTGAATGAAATTTAAAATTCATTTCCTCCATCACAGTAGCCACATCTCAAGTGCTCAAGAGCTACATATGGCTAGTGGTTGCAGAACAATTCTATCATTGTAAAGAGTTTACTTGGACAGCATTAAGTAGAGGGACTGAATTAAGATTTTGAGACCATCATTAGAACCACTGTAAGTTCTATAAGATTGACATGGTTAAAATATACATATATACATGAGAAATAGATGGGGTAGAATTTAAGCCAAAAAACTAGTTGCTTTCAAAGTTTCTTCCTTCCCCTATTAGGTAACATCAGGTTTTTTCCTGCTTGCTTTATTATATCACACCAAACTTTACTTTATTAATTAGAAAATTGAATCAGTGTCCCCATGTACTCATCACCAAGCAGGCACCATCAACATTCAAGCACAGGAAGAGATTCTCTATTTTGACAACCCAGTGGAGAGCTCACTGGAATCTCTAACAGTGCTAGAAGGTCTGAGTGAATCCTTCATTAATTATTGACTTTCCAGCAACTTTCATGTTTTTCATAGAATAGCCTTCCTTTTCTAGGTAGATGAATTCAGATTAGATCCCCAGCCATGACCTGAAATAAATAAATGACTCTTTTGAGAGTCATTTGGAGAGCGGTCAGTGGTTTCGGTATATCTTAACTCTAGCACTTACCTCTTGTAGTTGCTCTAATGGCCTGAAGCCAGAAGCAGATCAGCTGGAAGTCAGCAATTTTGAGTGACTCAGCGTTTCAACAGACTGTTGAGGGCTCCTGGTCGTGCACTGTTCCCCAATGTTTCCCTGATGTTTCCAGGGAGTTAAAAAGAGCCACTCCAGCAGCTTCTTTCATTAGGCTAGGAAGTTGTGGTGCTAAGTTATCAGATACTTCTTACTGCTGCCTGTCAGATGTCCCTAGCCTACAGGCCATGTCTGGCTCTCAGATAGCTCATCTGGCTCACTCACAAGAACATAAAAAAAATTGCATTTGGAAATAGATGTTGTCTTCTCAGAGGGACGCACATTTCCTGTTTTCCGGGGTTTCTAAATTTTAAGCTTCAGTGGCCTACTCTTCTAGAAAAACATGTGTTTATCAGCTTGAACATGACTCCTCCTCACATCTCATCTGGCAAATGGACCCACCTCCCCGCTCATGCTTCCAGCCATGTGAACCTCATGATCTCCACCTGCTCCCAGTCGATAGCCAGCAACCTGGCTCCTAGGTTTTTCTATAGTTATGTTTAAGAAGATGAGAGGGAACATTTGTTAAAAGTGAGGTTTAAAATTAAAAGCATCTACTGACCAATCCATGTATTGTGATGGGGCAGTGGCTTACGGCTGGACAAAAGGCTCTGGAATGCAGTTTGGAAGCTAATGACTCATAATACTAATGTTGACATTATGATTAGGCCTCCCCATTAGAGTTCCCAGTAGTAGCACAGTTAGTTCTTATTTATTTAGTTATAAATTGAATCTATCAGGGTTACATTTGTTAATAAAATTATATAGGTTTCAGGTGTACATTTCTATAATACATCATCTGTATATTGTACTGAGTTCACCACCCCAAGTCTAGTATCCTTCCATCACCATATATTTCCCCTTTACCTTCTTCTACCTTTCCCCACCGCCCTTTCTCTCTGGTAATCACCATGCTCTTGTCTATGTCTATGAATTTTATTTTTCTTCGCTTAATGCCTCACTACTTTCACCTTTTCACCTAGCCCCCAAACCCCCTCCCCTCTGACAGTTGTCAGTCTGTTTTCTTTATCTATGAGTTTGTTTCTATTTTGTTTATTAGTTTATTTTGTTCATTAGATTCCACATATAAGTGAAATCATATGGTACTTGTCTTTCTCTGACTGGTTTATTTCACTTTGCATAGTACTCTCCAGGTCCATCCATGCTGTCACAAAAGGTAAGGTTTCCTTCTTTTTTAAGGCTGAGTAGTATTCCATTGTGTAAATGTACCACAGCTTTTTTTATCCACCCATCTACTGATGGGCACTTGGGCTGTTTTGGAGCACAGTTAGTTCTGAAAACATATTTAGTTGTAAACCCCAGGTTAAATGCTTTATAACGTCCCTATGCCTGAGTGGTTTACCTAAAAACTTTGAGAACTCCTGGGCTAAAACCTCTCAGAATTCCTTCCAATTCTCTGATTCTGTAGGAGGGAACTAGAATTCCTAAATCATCTTTCTCATATAAAATTTCTTTTAAAAGCTATTTTTATTACAAATTTAATGTTCATTTATTACAGAAAATTTCAAAGATGCCAAAATACTAAAAAAAAATAGAAGTCATCTGCCATCTCATTATACTAAGACAGTAATTATTAACATAATGCTTTTATAACATTTTCTCTAAGAAGTTAATTCTGTTCTCTTTCCAAAGTTAGAGATATACTGTATATATAATGTTACCTGCATTTATCACTTAACAGAATATCATGAATATTTTCTATATCATTTATTCTTCTATAGTAAACCTTCATTTCCACCTGCACATCAAATATATGAAACATACATTTATTATCCCAATGCATTAAAACATGTAGAATATTTAATAATAAGTGTAAAAGAATAATGTATTCAAGTAGAATCTCAAAGCTCATTTTGAGTCCAAAAACAAAGGTTTTAGTTTATACCAAGAAGATGGAGTTTGCCAAAGGTCACTCTGAGAACCAATTTCAGGATTTCAGTTACTAGTATTGCAGCTGAGAAGAGAAGTAATAATAGGCCTTAGAGTTCTTATGTGTGGGTTCGCGTCTTGATTAAAATACAGGAAAAAAATGAACTGCTTCTCGCGACTTACAAATGGAAGTAATATGGTTTCCAGGAATTATGTTTTCTCTTCTCTACCCTCTGGTGGTCTTTTAGGTATCTCTTAGTAAGTGATTTAGGACCTTGACAGGTGGGTTTCAGAGCATGAGGGTAGGCCTTAGGGAAAGTTTCAGTCTCTTGTTTGGGTCCAGAGAGAACCAAAGAACATGGAGGAAGTCGCAATTAGCCTTTATTTAGTGGGCCTGTGGACCTCAGTATCAAGCTGGGATTAAGAATGGAAGGCTATTAATTCCATTGAGGCATCTGCTCATTATTAATTCCTTAAGAATGTGGCCTGTGTTGAGTGCATCTGGAAGCATTTTCACAGACATGGCATCACCACATGCAACCCCCTGTTACCATAATCTTTGACTTTTACTGAAGTTCATCCAATTAGAATTTGGATCTAAGGGAACAGAAACTGCTCTGTTAAGTTTAGGATTTAGTTAAACTCTTGGATGGCAAATACCTGCCTCACAAATCTTGGCAAGACAAGCTGGTTTTGTTGTAGCCTCAGATTACAGAGGGAAACTCAAGACACTTGGACATTTTATGTCAAAGGATGTACCCTACCTCAGGCAGTATTGAAAATATCCCAAGAACCAGTGGTTAGTTTATTCCCTGTCCCTATGCTTTCTTTAGTCTGGCACCTTTCTGCCTCCCTTTATGGTAAAAGGATTTGGAAATGAGGCTTTGTATCTGTTATCAAGGAATTAGTCCATTTCATCTCTTGTCTAGAATGTGGGCATAAAGTTGTTTGTGATATATTTTTTATCCTTTAAATATCTATAAAATCTCTACTGATGTTGCCTGTTAGATTCCTGGTATTTGTAACTTTTGTCTTTTTTTTTCTTGTCTGGCGAGAGGTTTATTGATTTTTGGGGGGGGTTGGTTTGTTTTAAAATTGATTTTAATTTAATATAGTTTTATTTCTGTATAATGACTTTTATATGTTATGTAATGAAGTAAATGAAATCAGGTAAGAATATGGCTGACACCCATATCTTATGGATGTAGGTCTCTTTCTTTGGTCTCGGATTGTACCTTTTTCTCTTTTCTTTCCTTTCCTTTTCTTTTTCTTTGCAGTTTTTTATTGTTCAAGTACAATTGTCTCCATTTTCCCACCACCACTTTCTGCCACCCCACCCACTCCCACCTCTCACCCTTAATCCTTCCCACTTTGGCTTTGTCCTTGGGTCCTTTATACATGTTCCTTGATGACCCTTCCCCTTTCGCCCATTATCCCCCCCTCCCACCTCCCCTCTGGTTACTGTCAGTTTGTTCTTTATTTCAACATCCCTGGTTATATTTTGCTTGCTTCTTTGTTTTGTTGATTAGGTTCCACTTAAAGGTGAGATCATATAGTATTTGTCTTTCACTGCCTGGCTTATTTTCACTTAGTATAATACTCTCCAGTTCCATCCATGCTGTCACAAAGGGTAGGAGCTCCTTCTTTCTTTCTTCTGTATAGTATTCCATTGTGTAAATGTACCATTGTTTTTGGATCCACTCATTTACTGATGGACACTTAGGTTGCTTCCAGTACTTTTGACCTTTTTATTTTCCTTTTTGTTTTTCTGTTTGAAATTTCACTTTTGTTCTTGTGTTTATTATTCTCCTGCTCTGCTTGTTCTGGGTTTACTTTTATTCTTTTAGTTCCTTAGGGTGGATCAGATTATTGACTTGACAGCTTTCTTCTCTGTTTTTTTGCCAACCTCCTGTGTACTTATTGTAATATAATAAATAAACATATAAAGATAGTACATTTCAAGATCCTTTAAAAAATGGTTTTACGATCCCAGTGAGAATTTAACTTGAAAGAACAGTCTATATTCAACTGTCTGATTTAAATTAGAATCTCCAGGCTTATCTTTTAAGCACCCCACTAAGCCAGATTATTTTAAACATTTTCAAGTACTTGAAATACAAAATGTGCACAATGTAACAAAAGGAACATTAATACTGTTTGATTCTCTTAAGCAGTTCCACACAAAATTCTAAATTTTCCTGAGGTTGGTAGATAATTACTTATCCAGTAAAAAGCTAGGTGAAGATTACCATATTTTGCCATGTATTATGCGTACCAGTGGTTTTGTCCCAAACTTTCAGGAAAAAAATCTTCTGTTTTAATTTTTAAATTCAATTATTTATTTATATTTAGAAACAAAACTGATTATCATATTCCAGGGTATTATTTTGCATATGGATATCATCATTGCTTTCTAGAGTTATACTTCTAATGCATAGGCATAAATAAAAGAATTAAAACCATTTATATAGATGTGGAATTAGTACTACCCATATGTAATGCACATTCTTATTTTTCCCTAAAAAATTTGGGCAAAAAGTGTGCATTATATATGGTAAAATATGGTGGCTTCCCAAATGAATGATATGGTGGGGGTGGGGTGGGGAGAGTGAGGACCATACCTTCTTTTCTTTTAATTGTAATATGTTTTATTGATTATGATATTACATTTGTCCCATTTTTCTCTCCCCTTTATTCCCCTCCGCCCTGTACTCCCCTTCCCACCATCATTCCCCCACCTTAGTTCATGTCTGTGGGTCATATAAGTTCTTTGGCTTCCCCATTTCCATTACTATTCTTAACCTCCCCCTGTCTATTTTATACCTACAATTTATGCTTCTTATTCCTGGTACTTTTCCCCCATTCTCCTCCCTCCCACTCCCTACTGATAACCCTCTATGTCATCTCTATTTCTGTGAATCTGTTCCTGTTCTAGTTGTTTGCTTAGTTCATTTTTTGCTTTTTTAGTTTTGGTTGATAGTTGTGAGTTTGTTGTCATTTTACTGTTCGTATTTTTATCTTCTTTGTCTTAGATAAGTCCCTTTAACATTTTATGTAATAAAGGCTTCGTGATGATGAACTCCTTTAACTTGACCTTATCTGGGAAGCACTTTATCTGCCCTTCCATTCTAAATGATAGCTTTGCTGGATAGAGTATTCTTGGACATAGGTCCTTGTCTTTCATGACTTTGAGTACTTCTTTCCAGCCCCTTCTTCCCTGCAAGTTTTCTTTGGAGAAATCAGCTGGTAGCCTTATGGGAACTCCTTTGTAGGTAACTGTCTCCTTTTCTCTTGCTGCTTTTAGGATTCCCTCCTTATCTTTAATATTGGGTACTGGAATTATGATGTACCTTGGTGTGTGCTTCCTTGGGTCCAACTTCTTTGGGACTCTCTGAGCTTCCTGGACTTCCTGGAAGTCTTATTTCCTTTGCCAGATTGGGGAAGTTCTCCTTCATTATTTTTTAAAATAAGTTTACAATTTCTTGCTCTTTCTCTTCTGGCACCCCTATGATTCGGTTGTTGGAATGTTTAAAGTTATCCCGGAGGTTCCTAAGCCTCTCCTCATTTTTTTGAATTCTTGTTTCTTCATTCTGTTCTGGTTGAACGTTTATTTCTTCTTTCTGGTCCAAACTGTTGATTTGAGTCCCAGTTTCTTTCCTGTCACTATTGGTTCCATGTACATTTTCCTTTATGTCACTTTTCATAGCCTTCACTTTTTCCTCTATTTTGTGACTATACTCAACCATTTCTGTGAGCATCCTGATTACCAGTGTTTTGAACTGTTCATCCGATAGGTTGGCTATCTCTTCATCACTTAGTTGTATTTTTTTTCTGGAGCTTTGATCTGTTCTTTCATTTAGGCCATATTTCTTTGTCTTGGTGCACCTATTATGTAGTAAGAGGCAGAGCCTTAGGTATTTGCCAGGCCGGGGCAACCCATGTCACTGAGTTGTGGGTACTGTATGTGGGGTAGGGGTCTGAGAGGGACAATGCTGATTGGTCGGCTCTAGGCTGGCTTTCTGTCACTTCCTCTGCTACCCACAAGCAAATTGGACCCTTCTGGTGATTTGCAGGTGGGTGGTTTTGTGTATACTCTAGGGCCCTGTGGGTCTCTCCAATGAACTCTCCTGTGAGGCTGGGAGTTTCTTCTGTTGACTCAACACCCACTGGTTTTTTGAGTAAGAGGTTCTGTGGCTTTATTTCCCCATGCTGGAACCCTGGTTTGCAGTCTGTCTTGCTCCCCAGTTGTTCCTCCTGGTTTATCCTCACACAAATGTGAGACCACCCGCTCTGCCAGCCACCACCTCGCCTGCCCCAGTCCTCTAGCCGCTGCCTTCCTGCAAGTACTCTCTACTCCTGCTGCCTGTCTCTGCCCCCCCTTCTGGTCTGGATGAATGTTTCTTCTTTAACTCCTTGGTTGTCAGACTTCTATACAGTTTGATTTTCTGGCAGTTCTGGTTATTTTCTGTTTTTAAATTTGTTGTTGGCCTTTTGTTTCTGTGAAGAGGCAAAGTGTATCTACCTATGCCTCCATCTGGGCCAGAAGTCTCTCTTCTTTTCTAATATAAGCATTTAATGCTATGAATTTTTGTCTAAGCACTGCCTTAGGTGAATATCTCAATTTTGCTGTATTTCATTGTCATTTTTGTTCACTTTAAAATGTTTTCTAATTTGCCTTGTGACTTCTTTTTGCTGTAGAAGCCATTTAGAAGTGTGTTGTTTAATACCCAGATATTTGGTTTGGTTATCTTTTTGAATTCTTAAGTATGAAGTTCTAATAAATTAGAAATTTTTTGGTGAAAAGACATTTGAATTTATACATGACCACATTGCATATTTTTCACAGTAAAGTGAAACATTGTCATGTTATTTTCATTGTATGAACTTGAAAAAGATCATCCTCAGCTATTTTATTATGCTCAGTAATATTTTTAAATTGGATTTGAAGGCAAATATTGGGACCCTTCTGAGTTATTTCTTATTTTTGTTCTTTTTAGTGCATTATTATTGGGTGAAACTGGATTCTGAAAAATTCATGAAAGATGCTAAACACTTATACTGCTTCAAGAATTTGGAACTGAATCATGAAAAAGAAGACAGAAATAAGAAATCGGGAACCTGAAGAGCCCTGCAAAAAAACACCAAAGGAACATTACCATTTTCTGTTACTGCTGTGGTCTGAGAGAGGAAGTGGGTGCTGCCAGTGCAGGGAATGCTCCCTGTGCTCATGGCAGCAGGGCATACACCTGTGCCTCATCCACAAGAAGGCTTTGTTGGGCCCTATAATGTCTTTGCTTACTTTTGGAACAGGCTTGCCCAATATCATTTGTCATCAAGTTCTCCTTTCACACTGTGGTTTATTTATATGTATCCATTATGGATGGGTCTCAAATGCATTCATGCTATCCATGTTCTTCCCAACATTGGCCAACCCAGTGCCCATGTAAAGAGAACAATTATCAGTGATAATGTATTGTGTGGGACCTTTGCATCTTGAAAATTTTCTCTTTTTTCTAAAAAGAAATAATAAAACTCCAAACCTCACCAGGTTATTATTTTTTTTTTCAAATAACCCTCTTAATGGGAGGCACTCCCTTAGTGGCCCACATAGGCCTCTGATTCTCAAGTGAGAGACTGTATGATAATTTGTAGTCGATGACATTTTACTTGGACATGAGATGGCAGGAAAGGGGAGTGTGGGTGGGAAGGAAATCCAGTTTCAGAATGGCCAGATGACTGAGACTAAGTATGGCTGCCATATCTGGTTTATCCACCTTTGAGAGGTAGGGGTAAGGCTCAGCATGTTAGGCCATACAGATGCCCCTTTAACATGAATTGCATGGTTGTCCATATATCCAGGCCAGTATAGCTCTAGTAATAAGAAGAAAGAACCACATTCTGCCAAAGAGTTTCTCAGTTCATTTTAATCTTCTAGTGGCATAGCTATAGTTATTATTTTTAGACATTATATGATGTTAATATATTTTTATATAACATTTATAATATATTAAGTGATTATATTAAACAGAGTTATCCTCTCTTGAAATACTCCTTGCTTACCTATAGAAGAGACATCCTTATTTGGCATTTTTTATAATGCTAAAACTATCTGTGACCTTTATAATAACTCTGAGTCCCTCTAGTCTGACCCAATTGTCAACTTCAAATAGAAACATGGAAAATGTGTGAAAAAATAAAAAGCTCAAATCACATCTTCAATGTACAATTAAGTAGTTGGGATATGGAGTTGAAAAGGGGTTTGCCAGATTGCTATATGCTGAATTGATACAGATGGCCCAGTATAATGCATGATGGTTTAAATCTGGATTTGAAATCATTGCATCCAGATGCGAACCCCTGGTCAGCTCCCCCAGCTCTATGGACCACAAAGTACAAGAAGCTCTTCTGTTTGAGTTATCTAAGTAGGCTTTTACAGAGTGAATTCAAATTCACTTTGAAGTTACTTGAACCTACAGTTTTGTAAGCTAGTTGTAAGGTTGCAGACTTGCTGAACAGATTTGTCATACATTTCCCTGCCACTATATCTTATCAGCACCCGTTATTGAACAGCTGCAGCCTGTCCTTGTGGTAATGGGTAATGAGAATAGCACAGAGAGAAGAGCTAATGTGCTTGACGTTTGCATGGTGGTAATATGATAAAGTCCCTCATAACCCACAATCTAGTCCCTGGATTACATTTCAAAGGGTCTTAGACAAATTGGAGTGTGACCAGTGCCAGTCTGATCAACTCGTGGAAGGGTCTGAAAACCATAAAGGAAAAAACAAACTCTGAATATTTGAACAACATGGACAGGACACTGGGTCAGGGTCAAAACTAGGAGCAGTGGGTCTGAGTTGTGTTAATATAGATGCTGCCTTGACCAGAAGTCCAAAAATCAAGGTGTTGCAGAGCTGTGTTCCCTACCAAGGCTGTAGGGAGGATGTTTCCTTGCCTCTCTCAGCTTCTGGTGGCTCCTGGCTTTCCTTGGCTTGTGGTCACATCACTCCAGTCTCTGCCTCCATCTTTATATGGCCTCCTCTGTGTCTGTGCCTCAAATCTCCCTCTGCTTTTTCCTTATGACACCTATCATTGGATACAGGGCCCATCGTAAATCCACAACGATCTCATCTTGAGATTCTTAACCTGATTACATTTGCAAAGACCCTTTTTTCAAATAGGGCCTTACTCACAGGTTCCAGGGCTTAGGAGCACCTAGCATTGGGGGCACCATCCAATCCATGTAGACAGTGTCCTCTCCCCTTTGGAGCTGGCCCACCTCCTGAGTTGTCTTCCCAGCTTCCCTTACTGTGTTGTTGGTCATGTCTATCACTGACCTGGAACCTTGGGTGCCCTTGGAGTTCCCCGGGCAGGAGCCAAAGGCACTAATACCTTGGTAAAGCTCTCACTGGTACAAGAAGAAAATAGAATGATGGCCTTTCCCCCTTTGCTGAATTATGGCTAAGTTCCCACTCCTGCTGACTTGCTGCTTCTCCACCATCTTTAGGTCTTATAGCCCTCTTCTCCTTTCAGCTAAGGATCAGGCAGTTAACAGGGAAGACAAGACAATGTGGACCCTTCAAGAATACAGCATTGAGGATGGGGCAAGTCCACCCTCAAAACTCCAGATGGATAGCTGCTGCTGGTTGAAAGCTGATAATAAAGTCAATTCCCTCCCCCCCACCAAAACCCAAAGATGCTGGCTTGATAGAAGGTAAAGCTTTCTAACAACACCATTCACAAGCAGATGGCGATGTTGGGAGCTATTAGTGTTTGAGCAGAAGTTCTGAGCCTTATGTGTGGAGAGATTTTTATTTAATTAATTATATTTTCTCCCTCACATACAGGGAACATGATAAATGTTGGAAATTGTTTGCTACTTTTGTAGCATCGTACTGAAGGAAGGTTTTCTTTCTTTTTCTTTTTAAATTTTTATTGTTATTCAATTACAGTTGTATGCCTTTTCTCCCCATTCCTCCACCCCACCCCAGCTGAACCCACCTCCCTCCCTCACCTCCACCCTCCCCCTTGATTTTGTCCATGTGTCCTTTATAATAGTTCCTGTAATCCCCTATCCTCAGTGTCCCCTCCCCACTCCCCCCTGACTATTGTTAGATTGTTCTTAACTTCAATGTCTCTGGTTATATTTTGTTTGATTTTTTCTTCTGTTGATT
Organism: Desmodus rotundus; assembly: GCF_022682495.2. NCBI lineage: Eukaryota > Metazoa > Chordata > Mammalia > Chiroptera > Phyllostomidae > Desmodus > Desmodus rotundus. Next base: position 131,440,259 of record NC_071392.1, read on the forward strand.
ATGTTCCAGTTAAAGGTGAGATCATATGGTATTTGTCCCTCACCGTCTGGCTTATTTCACTTAGCATGAGGCTCTCCAGTTCCATCCATGCTGTTGCAAAGGGTATAAGCTCCTTCTGTCTTTCTGCTGCGTAGAATTCCAATATATAAAGAACTCACACGACTGCACTCCAGGAAGACAAAGAACCCAATTAAAAAATGGGCAAAGGACTTGATCAGACACTTCTCCAAGGAAGACATACAGAGGGCCCAGAGATATATGAAAAGATGCTCAGCATCACTAGCCATCAGAGAGATGCAAATTAAAACCACAATGAGGTACCATCTCACACCAGTCAGAGTGGCCAACATAAACAAATCAACAAACAAATGTTGGAGAGGATGCAGAGAAAAGGGAACCCTAGTGCACTGTTGGTGGGAATGCAGCCTGGTGAGGCCGCTGTGGAAAACAGTATGGAATTTCCTCAGAAAACTAAAAATGGAACTGCCCTTTGACCCAGCAATTCTGCTGCTGGGATTATACCAAAAGAACCTATGCACCCCAATGTTCATAGCAGCACAATTTACAATAGCCAAGTACTGGAAGCAACCAAAGTGCCCATCAGCAAATGAGTGGATCCAAAAACTGTGGTATATTTACATAATGGAATTTTTAAAAATATATTTATTGATTATGCTATTGCAGTTGTCCCATTTCCCCCCCTTCACTCCACTCCATCCTGCCCACCTCCTCCCTTCCACATTCCCCCCCTTTAGTTCATGTCCATGGGTCATACATATAAGTTCTTTGGCTTCTACATTTCCTACACTATTCTTACCCTCCCTCCGTCTGTTTTCTACCTATCATTTGTGCTACTTGTTCTCTGTACCTTTCCCCCCTCTCTCCCACTCCCACTCCCCTGTTGATAACTCTCCATGTGATCTCCATTTCTGTGGCTCTGTTTCTGTTCTAGTTGTTTGCTTAGTTTGCTTTTGTTTTTGTTTTAGGTGTTGTTAATAACTGTGAGTTTGCTGTCATTTTTACTGTTCATATTTTTGATCTTCTTTTTCTTAGATAAATCCCTTTAACATTTCATGTAATAAGGGCTTGCTGACGATGAACTGCTTTAACTTGACCTTATCTGAGAAGCACTTTATCTGCCCTTCCATTCTAAATGAAAGCTTTGCTGGATAGAGTAATCTTGGATGTAGGTCCTTGCCTTTCATGACTTGGAATACTTCTTGCCAGCCCCTTCTTGCCTGTAAGGTCTCTTTTGAGAAATCAGCTGAAGGTCTTACTGGAACTCCTTTGTAGGTAACTGTGTCCTTATCCTTTGCTGCTTCTAAGATTCTCTCCTTCTGCTAAATCTTGGGTAATGTAATGATGATGTGCCTTCGTGTGTTCCTATTCCTTGGGCCCAGCTTCTTTGGGACTCTCTGAGCTTCCTGGACTTCCTGGAAGTCTATTTCCTTTGCCAGATTAGGGAAGTTCTCCTTCATTATTTGTTCAAATAAGTTTTCAATTTTTTGTTCTTCCACTTCTCCTTCTGGCACCCCTATAATTTGGATGTTGGAATGTTTCAAGATGTCCTGGAGGTTCCTAAGCTTCTCCTCATTTTTCTGAATTCTTGTTTCTTCATTCTTTTCTGGTTGGATGTTTCTTTCTTCCTTCTGGTCTACACCGTTGTCTTGAGTCCTGGTTTCCTTCACATCACTATTGGTTCCCTGTACATTTTCCTTTGTTTCTCTTAGCATCGCCTTCATTTTTTCATCTAATTTGGGACCAAATTCAACCAATTCTGTGAGCATCCCAATTACCAGTGTTTTGAACTGTGCATCTGATAGGTTGGCTATCTTTTCCTCGCTTAGTTGTATTTTTTCTGGAGCTTCTATCTGTTCTTTCATTTGTTCCATATTTTTTGTCTTGGCACGCTTGTTAGGGGCCGAGCCTTAGGTGTTCACTGGGGCGGGGTAACACTGGTAGGTGTGCTGTGAAGCTGTATGTGGGGGAGGGGCAGATAGGGAGCAATGGTGCCTGCTCCACTCTCTGCCGAGTTTCAGTCACTCCCTTCACTACCCACAATCAAATTGGGACCCTCTAGTGATGATTCCTGAGTGGGTGGGCTTCTGCATGCTCTAGGCCCCTGTGGGTCTCTTCAATGAACTCTCTTGTGAGGCTGGGAGTTTCTCCTGCTGCCGTCTCAACTCCCACGGGTGTTTTCAATCAGAGGATTGAGGCTTTATTTCCCCGAGCTGGAGCCCTGTTTTGCGCAGTCTGTTTTGCTCCCCCACCGTTCCTCCCGGTTTATCTATGCATGAATGTGGGGTCGCAGGGTCTGCTAGCTATCTTACTGCCTGCCCTGTTTGTTCCACAATCCATCAGTCTCTGGGTCCGGCCATGTTGCTGCGAGTCCTGTCCGCCCTGGTTGCCCCAGGTGCCCATCTCTGCCCCTCCTACCAGTCTGGACGAATGTTTCTTCTTTATCTCCTTGGTTGTCGGACTTCTGTGGGGTTCGATTTTCTGTCAGTTCTGGTTGTTTTTTGTTTTTAAATTGTTGTTGTCCTTCTTTTGGTTGTGCAAGGAGGTGCAGTGTGTCCACCTACGCCTCCATCTTGGTTTTTCTCCTGAAGGGAGGTTTTCTATGATCCTAAGGTCACTTTCAACATATAGGAACAGAGAAAAAGCAGTGTGTACACTAATGACTGCCTCAAGAAGGTCAAATGTAACCACTGGGCAAGGTAATAAAAAAATGAAACTCAAGAAGAAAGCCCATGACATCCACAGCTGCATCAAAAACACACTAAAATTTCTGCTTTCCCCATCCCCTTTCACTCTCTAAAGGTCATTTCTCTTACCGTGGGACTAATGGCTAAATTGGATTTTGCATGTAGTTCTACTTGCAGAGTATAAACCTCTCAGTGTTTACACCCCTCCAAACATCTCCAGCTCCTTTCTGCATGTTTATAAAGTAAGCTGTTTATTGCCCATTAAAACATTATGTGAATGAGTATGGGAGAGGAGAATCATACCATGTATGGCTTTTCTGAGGAGTCTTGGCAGACTGCAGCCCAGTACTTTAAACAGAGCGCTGTCTGATAATACTGGGTACTAGGCTACATTAATTTTGCCTTTCATGGTTTACTTTATAGGAGACCGAGCTCTTCTGGTGATACAAAATATGGACCAAATAAAGACACCTTCTGGGGCTGGACACTGTAGCTTCGCCACACAGTTGGTGGTCCTCAGGGAGGCATTTTCTTGACCAAGCTGCCTCCTGACTGGATGGGTGCCACCTGGCAGATAGAGAATGTGGTATTTCATTCCACCAACTGACAGTCTCCTCTAATATTGTATCATTTAATAATTCCAAACCAGACTGGTGATCTTTTCTGCCAAACAGATCTGTCGGATTCCCTGCCGTTTTTCAGGCAGGCACTTTCAGAATTCTTAATTTGCAATTCATTGCTGATTTCGGTCTTTTGAAATTAGAGTTAAGAAACCTCATCTCAGAATATATGGGATAATATCAAAGGTAGAGCCTTGTAGTGATCATATTAGAGAAGAAGATAGTACCTGTTTTGAGGGGAGCCTGCCTCCCATAGTCGCTGCTTAGGTTTTTGTTCTCTCCTGGGGTACAGACACTAGTACACTAATTTTTAGAAGTTCTGGAAAACAAAACCTTCAGTTCCCATTATGAAAGTGTCTATTTGTAATGGTATTTTAGATTTGTCAAATTAATTTTTATAATATATTTCATATTTATTTGTAGGGACCCTTAAAAATAGCTTTTCTTGTTTTTGAGTCTTTCCTGAGGGTTGGTGCATTAGAGGCTCTGTCATCAAGCAGAAAATGTATTGTGGTGTCTGTTGAAGGAGCTTTAGCTGACAGTCCCCTTGCAGTAGGGAGATGGAGTTGGACCAGGCATGGGTGTCAGGAGGTGACCTCCCAGAGGGAGCCAAGAGCCATAGGATGAGGTGGAGTTGACCAGGTGAAAGTGGTGAGCCACGAGGAAGGTAAAACAACAGGTGCAGTGCCTCAAGGTGTGAGAGAGGGGTGTTTAAGACAACTGCCAGCAGGTCAGTAGGACTGGATTCAGGAAGAGGGGGTTACATGCAGGGTCATGTAGGGAAACAAGATTGAGAGGTGAGCAGGGACAAGACCCACAGAGATCTGGTAAGTCATGATAATGCATTTGGACTTCACATCTCCCTCCTCATGTTCTCCAGGCTGATTTGTTCTAGTTCTTCAGCAGTTTCTCCCATGATGTGGCCTTCAGAGTGGCCTTGGGAACTGAGCGCAGCTCTGCTGATGCAGTTTGAACAAGGACCCTGAACAGTGGTGTAGTGGTCTCAACAGGCTAAGGGGCTTCACAGACTTAGGGTTGAATCCTGGCTGTGCTGTTGACTTTCTGTATCCACTTGGCACAGTTTATTTATTCATTCAGCTCTCTGAACTTCCCTCCCCGATCTGTACAATCTTGGAGCATGGTTGTAAGGGTTAAAAAGAGTTGTATGCAAAGCAGTAGGCACAGCACCTTACAGTGGTGCACGTCTGGGACACCAGGCATGTTACTGTCATAACGCAGCTTAATGTGACTGAAGTGCTTTCTTTGAGTAGCTGTACCATACCTGTGGCTCATACCAAGCCTGCGGGTAACTAAAATCCAAGACTTTCTCCATAAACACTCTATGGCCAGCGGAGAACCCAACTGAAGAACTTAATTTTATTCCTGTTGGACTCAGTGCATGGTTCTGGACTATTGACATAGTTCAAATGTCATGCTGGCTATTTCTCCCAGCTTTGTGTCATCCTCAGACATGTTTTCTATATCTTTAGTCTTGGCTAAACACAATGCACAAGATGGAGTTGGCACTCCATTAGAAATCAGGTCCATAGATACATGGTTTATATTCTCACTTAATCCACATTCTTCCTTCCCACATCATGTGTTCATGGTAAAATCAAGCTATACTATTTTCACAGTATTTTGGTGATGAGTCCAATGATTCTGTCAGAAAAAATGTTAGTACAGCACAGTGTGTTATTTGTGAACTCATGCTATCTTCCAATGATTGCTGTGTTCTTTTCCACAGACTCACAAACCATCTGTTTAATCATCTCTTGTAGAATGTTTTCAGGAATCCGCATCTCACTGGCCAGCCTGATGTGTCTGAAATCTGTCTTTTTGAAAGTAGGATTTTTGACATTTGGTTTCCTGTCCTCTTCTTTTTCACAATATTTTTCAAAGTTATAAGTGGTAAGTCTGTCCCATGATCGTATGTTGAAGTTATTTCAGAACTTTTGAAACTTCAGTTCATTCAGAGAACTGAGTCAGTTTTTTACCTACTGTGGACCTTGGGTCCCCTTTTACAATGTTTATTTTGCCTTTTTTGAGTTTGAAACATTTGCGGTACAGGTGTAGGTAAAATAACTAACTTAATTTGAGCGCTAAAGCATGACCAAAACGGTTCTAAAGCCCTTTATGTGTGTAACCTCTTGCAACCACCACAGCCTTTTTATTCCCATTTTACAGTTGAGGAAATTGAGACTTAGAGAGGTGAGGTAACTCTTGAGAGCCCTAAAAGGTATAAAATCTTATCCTATTTACAGAGCAAACAGCCTGCCCACAGTCTCCTGGATGCTGGCAGAACACAGGAGACCCAGGGTAGAGACACGACTGAGTTTTATTATAGCAATAGTGGAAGCTGGTGTCAGTATTTCTTCCAGCTCACTGAACTCTGATTTCCACAATTAAACATTCCTGGAAATACAGTTTCAGAGCAAAAGCAGTCAACACCTCTGCTCACAAGATGTGCAGAAACACCAGAGGCCACAGGAATTGTCACCCAACAGGAACTTCCTCAAATCAATCCATTAGGAGGCAGGACTCAAAGCCAGGCCATGAAGCCCCATAGCCTGCACTCTCAGACTCTCCCACCCTCACTGGACTGCTCCCATGAAGACAACATGAAGAGAGGAGCTATGGCACCACCTTCACACAGTGGGTCTCTTATAATCCTGCCCTGAACATCATTCTATTCTAATCCCATTTTTCTTTTAACTCTTTCCTTCCATCCCTTCTGTGAGCCTGTCCAGATCCCTTCTCTACCTCTCTCCTCCCTGCTGTTCCCAGGAGGCCCCCTGTATGTTCTTGCTTGGGTTCTTGTTAGGCTTGAACAATGGGAGGACTCTGCAGGTGATCTGAGGACTTGGAGAATGAGGCATGGTGTGGGTTCCCCTGGCTCCTCCCTCTACGAAGGCAAAGGTACAGCACCTGGCAGGCATCCTCTCCTGTAGCTATTGCTAAGTTTTTCCAGTAACCTTCCCCTCTCTACCTTAACCCTGTTCCTTCATTAATTCTCCCCAGTTGCCTCATTAGAGTAGGTCACCTCCTCACTAGACTCAGAACCCCTTCACCACCTGCCCCATGGCCTGGCTTCCTGTCCTTCTCACAATGCGTGCAGGCACCTGGATTGCTCTGCTTGTTGACACTGAAGTCATGAGTGCTGATGCCAGCTTGCAGCTAATTTCTCTGGACAGTTATGGGGATTTTTCTCTGTAGTTCTTTCTGGGTCACCTGTTAATAGTTTTATCTGAGCACCCTGCCCCTCTTTCACTTTAAAGTCCTTAGTCAAAGGTCTGCATTTTGAGTGCTCACTGTCCTAATATTGTAGGCCAGAAATGGCCAGGGACTTCTTCCTCTCCTGAAGCTTTCCTTACGTTGAAGGAAGAGATTATGATGCCTCAGCTGTCCCCATGTCTCTTGGTTTCTACCCTGAACATCATAACTTTTAGAATTATTCTATATTGTACAATAGCCACTAGCTACATGTTTCTTTTGTTGCCTGTGCTTTTGGTATCATGTGCAAGAAATCATTGCTAAGGCCAATGTCATGAAAATTTTTCCCCATATTTTCTTCTGGGAGTTTTATGGTTCAGGTCTTACATTTAAGACTTTAATCCATTTTGAGTTATTTTTATGAGTGGCACAGTATTAAAAATAACCATAGCTACAATAATTTGTTAATGGATATGCAATATTAAAAGATGTAAGTTCCCCAGGTGATTCCATGAGCAACTAAGGCTGAGAACCACTAGTGTAGTAAATCTTACAATGTACTTTCCCTGATGAAGTTCCTTAATCATGCCCTTCTTTCCTAAACCTCCCCCCATAATGTATGTGGGGTAGTATCTTACATGTAAAAATGCTTTTGCAGACATTGTCCCTTTATTGGAACAATTCCATGCTATAACCAAAGAAGAATCACACCATTATGTAGATGAGGCCACCAAGAAGGAAACTGACTTGCTTGAGATGAAAGAAATAGTGATTGGGCCATGACTTGAACTTAAGGCTCTTGACTCCTGGGCCTCGTTCCTTTGTTTGTTTGTTTGTTCATTCATTCATTCATTCATTCTAGCTACTGTGCTAGTTGCCAGGCAAACAAAGATGATATAACTGAGCCCTGACTCTAGGTTGCACTGTCTACTGAGAACACAGACTGAAAGGTAAACAGGTAACCAAATTGGAGTGGCAAGTGCTTCAGTACAGGTGGCAACAAAGTCCTCAGAAGATGGCTGAGCAAGTTTTCCAAAGCACTCAAAGGAAGAAATTTTTGAAGGGAATGCGGGGCAGTTTGGGTGGTGGTCTGAGACATATAGAGGATACTCAGGCAACAGTGGACATCTATATAAAGGTGTACCCAGAGAACAAACCTGGAGAAACAGAACATTCTGGGACTTTCAAGGGAAATTTAGTATCTGGATATAATGCCTCATTCAAGACCTTGCAAGTCTTTTCCATCAAAGTCTTGTTTTCCATTAGCAGGTTATTCTGTAAAATTGGGGCAATATCCCTAGGGCAACACCAGCACTCCAGTTTCTGAACCATTTAGGGTGGTATTCAGAGGAAATAGGCTTTGGCCTCAACGTCTTGTCTCTCTCTGGGCCAAGCACAGAGGCAGGCTTTGCCTTTTTTTGTGGTATAATGAATGAGGTGCCCTCCTGAGGGGGCTCGGTGCAGGAGGCAGAAAATCCCAGAACTCGGCACCTGCAGAAAGTGAAGCAGAAAGAGCAATGCATGTCTGGTCAGAAGCTCCAGGTCTAGCTTCTCATCCTGTGGAAATTCTTAGAGATCTTACCTTAGGAAAGCCATTTGACTTGTGAGTCTCCTTCTTGACTGTACAGTGGCATGCCTCCCACCCTGGGTTGCTATGAGACTCAAGATGATAATGCCCTGGCTACTGTGGCTCAGTGGATAGAGTGCCAGCCTGCAAACCAAAGAGTTGCTGATTCTATTCCCAGTTGGCACATGCCTGGGTTGCAGGCCCGGTCCCCAGTAGAGGGTGTGCAAGAGGCAGTCACACATTGATATTTCTGTCCCTCTCTTTCTCCTTCCCCCTCGCTCTAAAAATAAATAAATAAAATCTTTAAAAACAAGATGATAATAACCCAGGACAGGTGCAATGAGATCGGAGCTGCTCAGCCAACGCTGCAACTGCAGCAGAGGGGAGTGGGGGATAGGAAGTAGAGGACATGATTCTTATTCCTGCTGTCTTTGCAAACCCCGGGTGCCAGACATGGGTTCCAAAAGCTGTGGTCTGGGATCAGATCAAGGAGCAAAAGCTTGTGCAGAAGTCTGCTAAGTGTCCACAAACATGCTGCTTGCTTCAATTTCCGGGTTTCTTTCTTGCACAAGTGTTTCTGCTCAACAGGAAAACAGAAATGCAACATGGATAACTGACAGCAAAGAATGTTCTCTCCACATTTGTCACTGCTTCTCAAAGATAGGATGCTTCTGAATAAGGGCAGGGAAAGAAGAGGCCCTCCCTGCTGGGGCGGGGGTTGGGGGTATCCCAGGGATCCAAACCAAGCTGTTGGTTGAGTGCAAGTCCCTGGGCATAATTATTATCCACGTCTAGCAACCATTTGCCTGGGAATAGAATGGGATTATTTTCCCTTACACAGGATATTCCACATGCCCCTCCCTCCCCAAGATGTGCTGGTTTAAAGGATTACTTTTTAAACCTTTTGTTTGGAAATAATTCCAAACTTATAGAAAATTTGCAAGGATAGTGCAAAAATACCCTTATATCCTTTAGCCAGATTTGTCTATTGTTAACATATTGCCCCATATGCTTTATTATTGTTCCCTTACCCAGTTTTATATATGCACATTTTTTCCTAAATCATTCAAGGACAAATTACATTTGCATTTGAGGGTAAGTTGCGTATCTCACAACACTTTAACCCTGTGTGCTTCAGTGTGTGTTTCATAAGAATTAGGGACCTCCTCTTACATAACCACTGCACAGTTGTCAACCTCAGTTGGTTTAATGCTCTTTAACTTATTGTCCTTATTCTATTTTTGTTAGATGTTTTGAGGGGTGTTGCTACATTTTTATCCTTCAGTACAGGACTCAGTCTAAGATCAGGCTACCTTTCTGTAACTTCTTTTTTCTCCAGAATAGCCCATTAGCAGACCACTTCCCCACCATATGCCAGAGTTTCCTCATCTGTAAAATGTGGGGTCAGAGCAGCTGATATCTGAGTTCTGTGATCATCTGATGGCCCAGGATGCCCAGCACAGTGCTTTACATCCCGATTTCTCTGAAGATGTTTAATTAAGTCATGCTTTTCAGAGGATTGGGAATAACTTTCTACTACAGGGAGCTTACATCTCACCATCCTCTCTAAAATAGGACTGCTTGCATTGGAAACAAATCTAGAGACTCTGTCCTGGCCTCTAAAAGATAACTATTTAATAATAGTAACAATGTATTTGGTGATTGTAGCATATGGGTATGTGAAATGAATGACAATAATGTCACAAGGTTTGGAAGGGATGAACTGAAAACACTTTGTTTTCAGTTACCTTCACTACATGTCAAGTGGCATAGTGTTGTTTGAAGATGGACTTAGATTAGTTTAAAATGTAGATTTTAAACTCTAGGGAAATTGCTATATGTTTTCTATAAGAAATCCACTTCAAATATAAAGATTCTGAGGAGTTAAACATAAAGGGATGGAGAAAAATGAAGCATGCTAACACTAATCAAAAGAAAGCCAAAGTAGCTCATATTAATTTCAAACAAAGCAGACATCAGAACAGGGAGAATTGTATGGACAAAGAAGGCCACTATGTAATGATAAATGTGTCAGTTCTCTAAGAATGCATAACATTAAATGCATCTAACGACAGATCATCAAAATGCATGAGGCAAAATTGATAGAGCTAAACAGAGAAATAGACACATCCACTATAGTAGTTGGAGACTTCAACATCTCCTTGTCAGTAATTGATATATCAAGCATGCAGAAAATCAATAACGATAAAGTTGACCTGAACAGCACTATTAATCAACTAGAACTAATTGACATTTATTGAACACTCTATCCACCAACAGAAGAATACACATTTTCCTCAAGCTCACATGGAACATTCACTGAGATAGACTACATTCTGGCTCACGAAACACACTTTAATAAACTTAAAAGACCAGCAATCTTACAAAGTCAGCTCTCAGACTACAGTGAAATTAAACTAGGAATCAAGAATACTTGAAAATCCAACTAAAACTAGAGAATAAACAACACACTTTTAAATAATTCATGGGTTGACAAAGTCTTGACAGAAATTTTAAAATATTTTGAACTAAATGAAAATAAGCATACAACTTATTAAAATTTGTGGTACAAAATAAAAGCAGTGCTTAAAGGGAAATTTATATCATTATGTACATATATTAGGACAGAAAAAAGGGCTAAAATTAATAACCTAAGCTGCTTTCTTAGGTAACCAAAGAAGGACGGGTAACTTAAACCTAGGGTAAGTAGAAGAAAAGAAATAAAAATATATTTAGTTCCCTCCTCCCCCCTCAAAAAAAAAAGATATAAGCAAGATGTGGCTTCACTGCTTAGAGAAATAATTGTGATACTAATAGTAATAGTAATAGTGACATCAACAGCAGTTTGGTGGTGATGACGATGGTGATGATGACTATGATGGTGATTATGATGAAGGTAATGATGAGTAATACCTCTATAGTGTTCTTTGTGTGCCAGATGCTGTTCTAAACAGCTGTCATGTATTCATACATTTAATATTTCAAATAGCCCTATGAGGAAAGTACTATTAGAATCCCTATTTCACAGACCAGACACTGAAGCACAGAGCCATTAGATACCTTGCCCAAGGGCAAACAGCTACTAAGGGGAGGAACCAGAATTTGAAGGAGGCAGTCTGGCTCCAGAAGAGCCAGAACCACTGAGTTTCTCTGCTGTCTGTTTTCTCCAAAAGAACAATTTATGTAAAACAGGAATATGTAAAGGATAGAAAGGGGAGGCATAAGATACCATCACAGGCTGTGTAAGAAATAAAGATACTCTTTTGAGTTTATGAGCTGTTGCTGAAGTTTGAGAAATTATAGAGGATAGGGATGTTGCCAGGAGACTTGTGGAAGATAAATTCTGCACAGGAATTTATGAGGGAAATGCCACAGGTCTGTGCTTCAGACAGCACATTGATCCACATCTTGGATAAAGTCATGCTCATCAAGTGGGCTGATTTGCAAAGGGAAAAGGCAAGAGAGCCCCAAGTAATGCCAGAATCTAGAGCCCATTTTCAACACAATAAAATTAAACAACATTATTTGGGTAAAAAAAAAACAAACTTGCAAAATATAAGCTAGACATGACATAGATGAAGAGGAGTTTCTTTTAAAATGAACCTGGGGTTTAGCAAACCACAAGCTGCAAATGAGTTGCAAATGTGATATAGCTGCCAAAACATTAGGCCTGTTTCCAGCCTCATTAAAAGGGATCTGGTGTTTGTGCCAGAGGTGCTAAGCTGGACACCACACCAGAATAATTTGAAAATTTTAGATGCTTGAGCCCTGCCCCATGAGGTGCTGACTCAACAGGTCTGGACTGAGATGAGGGACTGAGGATGTTTAAAAGTTCTTGAGGTGTTTGACCGAGGTATCATTTGCAAATATATTTTCCCATACAGTTGGTCCCGTTCATTTTGCTGATGTTTTCTTTAGCCACGCAGAAGCTTTTTATTTTGATGACGTCCCATTTGCTTATTCTTTCCTTTATATCCCTTCCTCTAGGGGGACATATTGGTGAAAATATTGCTGTGTGGAATATCTGAAATTTTTCTGCCAATATTTTCCTCTAGGACTTTTATGGTGTCACGACTTATATTTAAGTCTTTTATCCATCTTGAGTTTATTTTTGCGAATGGTGTAAGTTGGTGGTCAAGTTTCATTTTTTTACATGTTCCTATCCAGATCTCTCAACACCATTTGTTGAAGAGGCTATTTTTACTCCACTTTATGTTCCTTCCCCTTTGTTGAATATTAATTGACCATAGAGACATGGGTTTATTTCTGGGCTCTCTGTTCTGTTCCATTGGTCTATGTGCCTGTTTTTATGCCAGTACCAGGCTATTTTGATTAGAGTGGCCTTGTAATAGAGTTTGATATCAGGTATTGTGATCCCTCCTACCTTGTTCTTCTTTCTCAAAATTACTGCAGTTATTTGGGGTCATTTATGGTTCCCTATAAATTTTTGAAATGTTTGTTCTATATCTGTGAAATATGTTATTGGCATTTTCATAGGGATTGTGTTGAATGGACGTGTTGATGATGTTAATTCTTCCAATCCATGAACATGGTATATGCTTTGATTTGTTTGTGTCTTCCTTAATTTCTTTCTTCAGTGTTGTGTAGTTTTCTGAGTACAGGTCTTTTGCCTCCTTGGCTAGGTTTATTCCTAGGTACTTCATTGTTCTTGTTGCTGTAGCATGATACTTCTCCAAAATATATAAAGAACTCACATGATTCCACACCAGGTAGATAAACAATCCAATAAAAAATGAGCAAAGGACCTGAACAGATACTTCTCTAAGGAGGACATACAGAGTGCTCAGAGACAAATGAAAGGATGCTCAACATCAGTAGCCATCAAAGAGATGCAAATTAAAAGCACAATGAGGTATCACTTCACACCAGTGAGAATGACCATCATTAACAAATCAACAAACAACAAGTGCTGGTGAGGTTGTGGTTTTCTCCAGGGAACCCCAGTGTACTGCTGGTGGGAATACAAACTGATGCAGCCACTGTGTAAAACAGTATGGAATTTCCTCAGAAAACTAAAAATGGCAATTCCACTGCTAGGATTATACCCTAAGAATCCTGAAATACCAATCCAAAAAACCTATGCACCCCAATGTTCATAGCAGTGCTATTTATAATAGCCAAGTGCTGAAAACAGCATTAGTGTCCATCGGTAAATGAGTGGATCAAAAAACTATAGTACATTTACACAATGGAATACTACTCAGTGGAAAGAAGGAACCCCTACCCTTTGTGACAGCACGGATGGAACTGTAAAGTATTAAGTAAAATAAGCCAGGTGGTGAAAGACAAATACCATGTGATCTCACCTATAAGTGGAACCTAATCAACAAAACAAACAAGGGAGCAAAATAGAACTAGAGACATGGAAATAAAGAACAAACTGACAGTAACCAAAGAGGAGGTAGGTAACAGGGGAAAGTAGGGGAAGGGTCAAGTAAAGGAACATGTATAAAGGACCCATAGATAAAAACAACAGGTGGGGGGAGAGTTGAATGTGGGAGGTGAGGGGTGGGTAATAGGAGCAGGGGAGAGTAATAGGGGGAAATGGGGACAGCTGTAATTGAACAATAAATTTTTTTTTTTTAAGTTCTTGAGGTGTTTGAAATGGCAGTGGGATAAAGAAATCATAGTTGTCCTAGAAATGAAACCAAAGTGGTTCTGAACATCAAGGTGGAGAGAATATGAGGAGCCAGGCCTTCCAGGGTCAGCCTGGTTCACACCAGAGGCCTGAGGCCAAGTGAGCATTAGCAGTATCTGTCTACAGATGCCTCCCAGAGCTATTCTCTACTTTAGTTTTGGGTCTTTAAAGAACTCTTAACCTTTATCAACTCCACATACTAGTGGGATCATCTTCAGTTCTGGGCTTACCATTTTTATTAGAGATGTCAGGACACCGTAGGCTGTGGGGCCAATAGTAGTGGTTAGAAAAGTATCTCTAAAGGAGCTGACACACAGTAGGTCCTCCCCTCCATGTTGGGTCCCTTCCTACCTTTCTCTTCTCTTTTCTCTGGGCGTGAGGCATGTACTACACTACAGCAATGCAGCCTTTTCAGGTGGTGTGGCAACTAGCCTCCACGATGGCCCCCCAGGGATCATCACCTTCTGGTATTCAAGCTTGTGTGTAGTCCACCCTTTCATTGAAACAGGGCTGACCTTTGTGATTAGTAGAACACATCAGAATTAATGATGTGGGACTTTAGGAGTAGGTCAGAAAAGGCACTGCAGCTTCAACCTTGTGTTTTTGAATTACTTGCTCTGGAGGAAGGTAGGCTCCATGTTATGAGAACACTCTAGCAGCCTCCTGGGCATCCCCACAAGGAAAGGAACCAACTATAGCACCAACTTGTCAGTCATATAAATAAAACACCTTGGAAATGGATTTTCCAGCCCCAGTTGGGCCTTCTGATGAATGTAACACCAGCTAGTGACTTGTTGAACTGTATCATCACAGCCACACACCTCAGGCCTTCTTATTCCATGAGAAAGAAATAAACCACTAATGTGTATAAACCAGAGGTTGACAAACTACATCCCATGGGCTGGCTGCCTGATTTTGTAAGTAAAGTTTTATTGGAACATAGACACATCCGTTTATGTATTGTCTGCAGCTGCTTTCACATTACAGTGGCAAAGTTGAGTTGTTACAACAGAGACTGAGTGTCCCCCAGTCTAAAGTATTTACTGTCTTATCTGGTCCTTTGGGAAAAAGTTTGCCAACCGTTTATCTAAGCCATTGCTCTTTATTATTTTTTTTCCCTTCTTGTAGCTGAATTCAATGCTTATGTGATAAGTGGTCTAATCCACAGGTTATTTGTTCTTAAAGAACCACGTGACTCAATGATGTGGAAGCTCTTGGCAAATCTTGTCAGAGAGACTATCTGGCTTTCTGAAGCCTGCACTGACCAAAGTTTGGTTCATCACTAGTAACAGTCAGGAAACAGAATCCAACTTAGCTAATATTCAAGAGACTTTAATAAAAGAGTTCCTTACAAGAGGTGAGGGAGGGGCAACAGAGCAAACACATGACATTGAGGCACCCAGAGACCTGCAATAGTGGGAAGCCATTACCTCCTGCAGGGGAAAAGGGAGGAAGTAGAGCCCACTGTGTGCCCTTGAACCCCATTGATACATTAGGATCAATTAATAATTATGGTTCAAACTGCTTAAGAACTTAGATCCTGTTTGAACTAGCTGTGTCACAGCAAAATTGGGTGCTAGAACAATTACCTCAGAAGAGGCAGCTTTTGGAATCATCTTGCTGCAAGTCTACGGTCTGAGGAATTGCAGAAAGCAGTTTGTGGCTGCATTTGTTTGTATTGCCTCTTTACTTGATTTTGCACATGTAAACTGTTTCATCTAATCACACATGTCTAAACCATGTTTTAGTTTTCACTTTTTTAGTAGATTTTTTAAGCCTTGAGTATTACCTATAATTAGAGGGAAAACTCATTGAGTTCTTGTAGCATTTTTTACCCCCTGAGAAGCCTAGAATGTTCAAACTCTCTCCAAAGTACAACTGTCTCTTTATTAGGGATTTTATAATTTTGTGTTTTCTGGGTTAGAGTAAAAGAGGCCTTGAAAAACAGCTAGACGGGGTCTTCTCCCTTTACCCTCCCAGTATTTTTGGGTCAGAGCCAAATGCTCCAGGTGTTCTCACCTAGTAATTTGCTAGCACCATCATGCTGACTCTCATTTTTGGTATATTCATGGCCTTACCTGACAGCACCTGCCAGAGCAGAGCTACCACCTTCCTCCTTTAGATGCTGACACCCAGTCTCAGACTCCACCTCAGTTCAGATGTTTCAAAAGAGGCACCACAGCCCTGGCCAGTTGTCTCAGGTGGTTGGAGTGTTGACCCATATACTAAGAAGATCTCAGATTTGGTTCCCTATCAGGGCACATACCTACATTGCAGGTTTGGTGCGTAGTTGGGGTGCATATGGAAGGCAACCAATCGATGTTTCTCACATAAATCAATCTCTCTCTTTTTCTCTCTCATATCAATAACCATATCCTTGTGTGAGGATTAAAAAAGAGGAACCACAGCTTCCTTCCCTCAGCATGCCCTTCAAGGACTCTGCCTGGGGAGCAAGAGCAGCTTCACAATAAATACCGTGCCTTGTATATGCTTGTTTGTATTGAACTTGCCATTCCATTTGCTATTGCTATTTAGCAAATTACCCCAAAACTTAGCTGTTGTTTTTTTAAATATATTTATTGATTATGCTATTACAGTTGTCCCATTTCCCCCCCTTCACTCCACTCCATCCTGCCCACCCCCTCCCTCCCACATTCCCCTCTATAGTTCATGTCCATGGGTCATACATATAAGTTCTTTGGCTTCTACATTTCCTATACTATTCTTACCCTCCCCCTGTCTATTTTCTACCTACCATTTATGCTACTCATTCTCTGTACCGTTCCCCCCTCTCTCTCACTCCCAATCCCCTGTTGATAACCCTCCATGTGATCTCCATTTCTGTGGTTCTGTTCCTGTTCTAGTTGTTGGCTTAGTTTGCTTTTGCTTTTGTTTTAGGTGTGGTTGTTAATAACTGTGAGTTTGCTGTCATTTTTACTGTTCATATTTTTGATCTTCTTTTTCTTAGATAAATCCCTTTAACATTTCATGTAATAAGGGCTTGTTGATGATGAACTGCTTTAACTTGACCTTATCTGAGAAGCACTTTATCTGCCCTTCCATTCTAAATCATAGCTTTGCTGGATATAGTAATCTTGGATGTAGGTCCTTGCCTTTCATGCCTTGGAATACTTCTTGCCAGCCCCTTCTTGCCTGTAAGGTCTCTTTGGAGAAATCAGCTGACAGTCTTCTGGGAACTCCTTTGTAGGTGACTGTGTCCTTTTCTCTTGCTGCTTCTAAGATTCCCTCCTTATCTTTAATCTTGGGTAATGTAATGATGATGTGCCTTGGTGTGTTTCTCCTTGGGTCCAGCTTCCATGGGACTCTGAGTTCCTGGACTTCCTGGAAGTCTATTTCCTTTGTCAGACTGGGGAAGTTCTCCTTCATTATTTGTTCAAATAAGTTTTCAATTTTTTGTTCTTCCTCTTCTCCTTCTGGCACCCCTATAATTCGGATGTTGGAACGTTTCAAGATGTCCTGGAGGTTCCTCAGCCTTTCCTCATTTTTTTTTGAATTCTTGTCTCTTCATTCTTTTCTGGTTGGATGTTTCTTTCTTCCTTCTGGTCCACACCATTGATTTGAGTCCCAGTTTCCTTCCCATCACTATTGGTTCCCCGTACATTTTCCTTTGTTTCTCTTAGCATAGCCTTCATTTTTCCATCTAATTTGCGACCAAATTCAACCAATTCTGTGAGCATCCTGATTACCAGTGTTTTGAACTGTGCATCTGGTAGGTTGGCTATCTCTTTGTTGCTTAGTTGTATTTTTTCTGGAGGTTTGATCTGTTCTTTCATTTGTGTCATTTTTTTTGTCTTGTCATGCCTGTTATGTAAAGGGGAGGAGCCTTAGGTGTTTAATGGAGTGGGGTAATGCTGGTCACTGCACTGTAATTAATGCTGTACGTGGGGGAGGGGCCGAGAGGGAGCAATGGCACCTGCTCCACTCTCTGTGGGGTTTCAGTCACTCCCTCAGCTACCCACAATCAAATTGGGACCCTCTGGTGCTGATTCCCGAGTGGGTGGGCTTGTTCACGCTCTAGGCCCCTGTGATTCTCTCCAATGAACTCTCCTGTGAGGCTGGGAATTTCTCCTGTTGCTGCCTCAACCCCCACAGGTGTTTTCAATCAGAGGTTTGAGGCTTTATTTCCCCGAGCTGGAGCCTTGGGTTGTGCAGTCTGTTTCACTCCCCCATCATTCCTCCTGGTTTGTCTATGTGTGAATGTGGGGCACGGGGTCTGCTAGCTGCAGCCTGGCCTGCCGCGTTCCACAATCTGCCACCTTGCTGGGTCCACCAGCCCTCGTCTTGCTGAGAGTCCTCTCCACCCTGGCTGCCTGTCTCTGCCCACCTACCGGTCTGGATTAATGTTTCTTCTTTATCTCCTTGGTTGTCGGGCTTCTATGGGGTTTGATTTTCTGTCAGTTCTGGTTGTTTTTTGTTTTTAAATTGTTGTTATCCTTCTTTTTGTTGTGTGAGGAGGCACAGTGTGTCTACCTACACCTCCATCTTGGCCGGAGGTCTCCCCAAAACTTAGTTGTTAAAACAGCCATGTTATTATGCTTGTGGGATTTGGTTGGTCAGGAATTTAGGCAGAGCACACCTGGGAAGACTTACTTCTGCAACCCAGTTTCTAAAGTTTTACCTGGAAAATTAGTGCTGGAAGTGACTCAACAGTTGAGGGTTGAAATTATCCACTGCTTCATTCTCATGTTTAGTGTCTGGGGTGGGATGGGAAGACTTGAGGACTAAGACAGCTAATCACAGCACTCACCCTGGCTCCTCCATGTGGCTGGTCTTCCTAACAACATAGCAGCTTCCACATATTTGAACTTACCGGACAGCTCAGGCTACAAGTGCCGGTATTGCAGTGAACCAGGTAGAAGCTGCATAGCCTTTTTGGATCCAGCCTTGGCAGTCACACAGCATCATTTCTGCTGTCATCTGTGCTCCAAGCAGTCACAAGCCCACTTAGGTTCAAAGGAAGGGAAATTAGCATCCACTCTCAATGAAGGGAGTGTCAAAGAATTTTAGAGCCATGTTTTAAAACCAACAAACTTGCAAATGGAGGAACACTTTCATTTGCCCTATAGAAAGTGGCATACACTTAAATGTAGTGTTTTCTTATCTGAGGTTGAAGATCTCCACCCAGATACGTGTACACGGGCCTGGCTGAGTGAAATTTTTAACTGAACTACCGACACAAGATTTAAACTCCAAATAGTAGATGTGTGGCAGTGATGGTGGTGGTGTGATGTGGTGTTATTAAAGAACTGTGGGCTGGCCTTTTCTGCACTATTATTCTCTCTTGCCTGACATGATATCCATTGCAATCTTGAGAGGAAAAACTTTAAAAATCATATAATTGCATCCTATTGGGGTAGGGCAGAAGGAATAGCTGAGAAGAAAGGACAAGAATATGAAAAAAGCGTGATTGTTTGCTGGTTCTTAAAGGAGATGGGGCTGCCACCAGGCTGAGGAAACCATGAGGCCAGGAGCAGGAGAAGACAATATTCAAAGGAGGCTTGGAATGAATTGAAAGAGAAAATACAATCTGCCAATAGCTAACAAGAGGTTATAGGGGGAAACTTTAGTTTGTGGGTGTGGGAGGAGGGAGAGGAATTAATACAACAGAGGCCATGGCTAACAATTAAATGAGGAAGAGGTTTAGTGACGCTTAGTAATGTCTAATGAACAGTGGTCTAGAGCATTGCTCCTGGTTTTGGGAAGCAGAATAGAAATTTCAAGGTTGACCATGAGACCAATATAAACAATAACCAATTTTCTGACACTGGAAGGGAGGAATCTGGTTACAAATATATAATGGGGTCATGATTTTGCAATGGATCATCCCCGAGACATAGAATTGGCCTCCCACACAACAACAGAAGCCCTCTAGAGGTGTAGTCGGCTCCTGTTGCCAGGGCCATTAACATTCTGAGAATTAACTAGGACCAAGTGGTTTCTGGATGTTGCATGCCTAGCTGGCTATAGCACATGGGCCCTTCAGTTTATTTAGAGCTTTTACACTTTTTATCTCACTTGCACTTACAAACTTATGAAGTAGGCAGAAAAGACATTATCATGCCCCCTTTTGGGATGAGAAAACTGGAACTGAGGAGTTTAAATGGCTTCTCCAAACTTGGCAGCAGCACAGACAGGATTGGAATTCAAGTCTCATGCTTCCTGGTATTGCTAGGGTCTCTGGCTTCTGCCCTGCTGCCTCCCATGCGGAGTCAGGAGCTCAGGTGTCCTGTAAGCTGGATGGCCCCCTATTTCGGTGACAGATGCCAGAAGGAAATGTTTGACTGCTTTTTGCAGCTGGAGTCCATTTCAACTTGAGTCTTCCTTCCATGTACACATACCTACTCCCACCCCCCCACACACAATGTTGCTGTTATAGTTGCAAGAGCAATTCAGTGGTTATAGGGGCCTGTACTCCATTTCTTTTTTATTGATCAGTTGTCTGTTGCTATGTAACAAACCACTTAAAACCTTAATGGCTTATTCTCCATGGCAGACCTGAGGATATGAGGATTTCTTTATGCCCCTGGGCCTCCCTTCTCTCTTTTGTCTCCAGAGGCCTCTGCAACATCTTACCCTGGTGGCTCAGTGAGTTTGTACTGCCAATTTCATGCAGCAAAAGTGGCCGAATGGTGGACCTGCTGGAGGAAGTGGAGCTGCAGATTGGAGATGGAGCATTTTCATTAATCAAACTTCTTTTTTAAAAAAATTATTTTATTGTTCTTCAGTTACAGTTGTCTGCATTTTCTCCCCACCCCAGCCAAACCCACATTCTTTCCCTGTTTCCATCCTCCCCCTTGGTTTTGTCTATGTGTCCTCTATAGTCCTTCCTGAAAACCCTTCACCCCACTGTCCCTTCCACCCTCCCCTCTGGCTATTGTTAGATTTCAATTTCTTGTTCTTCTTCTTCTCCTTCTGGTACCCCTATAATTCGGATGTTGGAACGTTTCAAGATGTCCTGGAGGTTCCTCAGCCTCTAATTTTTTTTTTAATTGTTGTTGTTCATTCTTTTCTGGTTGGATGTTTCTTTCTTCCTTCTGGTCCACACCACTGATTTGAGTCCCAGTTTCCTTCCCTTCACCGTTGGTTCCCTGTACATTTTCCTTTATTTCACTTCCCATAGCCTTCACTTTTTCCTCTATTTTGTGACTATACTCAACCATTTTTGTGAGCATCCTGATTACCAGTGTTTTGAACTCTGCATCTGATAGGTTGGCTATCTCTTTGTCGCTTAGTTGTTTTTCTGGAGTTTTGATCTATTCTTTCATTTGGGCTATATTTCTTTGTCTCAGTGCACCTGTTATGTAGTAAGGGGCAGAGCCTTAAGTATTCACCAGGGCAGGGCAACCCATGTCACTGCATTGTTGTACAGTCTGGATGAATGTTTCTTATTTAACTCCTTGGTTGTTGGACTTCCGTACAGTTCAATTTTTTGGCAGTTCTGGTTGTTTTTTGTTTTTAAATTTGTTGTTGTCCTTCTTTTGGTTGTGTGAGGAGGCAACATGTATCTACCTACACCTCCATCTTGGCCAGTCCCTGTATTCATTTTTTTTTTAAGATTTTATTTTTAGAGAGAGGTTAAGGGAGGGAGAAAGAGAGGGAGGGAAACATCAATGTGTGGTTGCCTCTCACTCACCCCATACTGGGGACCTGGCCCGCAACCCAGACATGTGCCCTGACTGGGAATCGAACTGGCGACCTTTTGCTTTGCAGTCCGGTGCTCAATCCACTGAGCCACACCACCCAGAGCACTATCTTCATTTCTTAACTACTGAGAAAGATGATTTTAAGGTTTAAGGGTGATACCTTTTCCTCTTCCATCTTTGGGTTCAGTTAAGAAATATATGCAAGCAATGGGAATTGGAGATCAAAATGACACCACTGTTGCTGGCAGCAGACAGAGCTTCCTGTTTCACCCCTCAGGACAGACTTGGAATGCCCACAGGAGAGGATCTGGGGTTGGCAGAGCAGGTCCACTCATCTGGCCAGACAAAAAGATAATTTTTGCCTCTCACCTTTCAATTCATGGCAGTCCAGACAGAAGGGTATAGCTTGAAACAGAGGAAGGGGAATCCAGGCTATGGTAGCTGTGGCTCCTTCTGCCCCTCAGCCCCAGTCAGTGAGGAGTGAGTGAATGGAATATTAGCTGGAAGCTTTCCCCCATTACTTTCTACTTTGACCCTTTTTTGTTTTGGCAGTTTTTGTATGCTTATGTTGTAAAAACTTTGTTGATGCATAATATAAATATAGAGAAGAACAATACATGTTCACAAATTAATAACATTTGTGTAATCAGAAAAATAACATTTCTGATCCATTTTCAAGGATCAGAAAATGACCAGATCCCTAGAAGTCATAGGGACTCTTTTATTTTTGGTCTGACTTCTTTTGCTCAAAATTATGAATGTGAGGGTCACCACGTTGTGTATAGATGTAGATTGTTAATTCTCACTGCTGTGTAGTATCCTCCTCTGTAAATACCTAATAGTTTATTGATACATTTTACCTGTTTATGGGCATGTGTATAGTTGCCAAATTTGGCTGATTAAAGACATTGTGATATGAAATTATTTTTAAAAATTCTAGCGTGTCTTTTGTGAAAATGTGCAGGTATTTTTGATTGATATATTCCTATAACTATCCTACCAATTTTTGATGCTGAAAACTATTTTCCAGAGTGGGACTGTTTGGCTCTCCTGCTGGCAGCATTATGAATATGTCAGTTGCCCACCATTTGCCTCCTAACACTTTGGAAAAGGCACAATTCTATACCCTGTTTGTATTGATGAGGGTGAAATACCAGGAGATGGAGAAAATGAGACCCCTAGCAATGAAAAGGGAAGAGCTTTTAAAATAATTTTTTAAATGCATCAACCAATCTTATTTTTGATGCATTTAAAAATTGCACACAATTAACAGATGGGGTCTTTTTAGGTGCACCAGCATCCTACAATCAGGAGAGTGATTTATGATCTAACTTTAGAAACTCAAGTCACTCTCAAAGTCTCCCCCAACTCTGTGGAGGAAGGCTTTTATAGACAAAAGTTTCCCTCCATGGAAATTGTGGTAAAGCACCAATTAATGGCTGTAGGAATGAAGTGGGAGTATTTCACTTTTCAGGTGCACCAACAATGTGCTCCTTAATTTGAAAATAGGGTACAGGGTGTTAGTAAGTGAAGAATAGTAATCACTCAACTTGACATACCTCCTTTGCATCAGAGGCAAGAGAAGGGATCCTCTCTGCTCCACTTATTCTGGCTTTGTTCTCACTTCTCTGAGAAAGGACCAGATGCTCTAATGAGGGGTAGCAGATACAAAATATCTGGAGATCAGGAGAAAACATGCTGACAGCTTTCCCCTGGAGAAGCCTGGGTTCCCTCCAAGCTCCTCAGAGCACATGATGTCCAGTACCCAGCAGCAAGTCTTATGTCCCTTTTTGCAAATGGTAGAAAGTGGTGCAAGGAAGCTAAAAAAACTCATTTGAGACAAGGGAAGCCAAATGTTCAGCTGAAAAAAATAGAAACCAAGAGCTCTGAGAAACTCATACAGCCTGAGAGGGTCCTATAACCTCTGAACCCTTTCATGTCTTTTTAGACAATTAGCTTTTTTTGAAAAAGGTTCCCCTTTCTCCCCACTAACAAGAGGGCTGCCACCTCTAATCTCCAGGTCATTGTAAAAAGATGGCATTTAACAGTGGAAATTGAAACTCTAATTGACTTCTCCCAAAGCAGAAAAACAAGTGCCCTCTATTCCTTCTCTTGGCCAGATGTTTGTAATTGTCTCCTTGGGATTCCACCTGGAGGAAACATAATATTTCCCTTGAATTGGTTTAGTTGCACACTCAAGATTTGTTTACACTGCATGGTGGAAGACATGGAGAGCCCCTCCAGACAGACAGAGGTTTTGGGAGGAGTGTTCTAGCTCATGTCAATAGACCCTGGGACGAAAACAGCTCCCAAATCTCTTGCAGTGCTACAGAGCTGGAGGTGAACCCTCCATTTCCTGATATGGGTGTTTGGAGATCTGTGATCATTTGGATTAGTGTGTTACTTGCTTTGTCTAATGGAATTTTATCAGAGACGAAGTGAGCAAGGTCTTGTACTTACTTGTGCAGGTAGTCTTGCTTTCTTGTGTTGTGGTCATCATCATGAGAAATACAAGGCTCAGGGAGCCTGATCATCAAGAAGGATGAGAGACACATGGAGCCTGGAGGCTGGCCCAGTCTAGGTCGGCCATTCCTTAGCCTCTTTGCAAACATGAAAGCAAAAAATTATTACATATTGTTGTGAGCTACTGAGTTTTGTGTGGTTTGTTGTGAAGTGCATTATATTATAGATGACTGATACAGGGCCATTGGAAGAATAGGTAGAGAGATTCTTGGTGTGTTATGGACAAAATTTGCAAAAATAACTCAGCTTTTGATAGTTGTATAGCAAGCACCTAGAAACTGTGAGAGAAACTAAATTGAACAGAGAGATTGTATTTCATATATTTAAAAAAGAATGGAGTGAACCACACTATGTGTTCTGAATGCCTGGTTGTCTGTTGATATCTTCCTCTTGTCAATGTAAGAAATTTTGTGTGTTTATTTGAGCCCAAACTGATGACAATTGCTGAGAAGCAAGACCTGAAATCCTCGGGGGAATGACAGTTTGCAGTTTACTTTATGCATGGGAATTAAGGAGGAAACCCAGGAAAATTATGTGAGAGTGGAGGAAAGCAAGGAGCGGAAGGGATTGTATTGCAAGATAGTTAACAAGATTATGTGCTTTCTTGAGGGTGGTTCTGCCTTTCAGGGGTCTGGAAAGGAGGATCACTTCTGACATTTCGAAGGTGTGGTAACCTAGATGTACAAGAAAAATAGAAAGGGCTTGTTTAAAAGCCCTTCCTTAAATTAATAGGCCAGGGTCATGACTACACACCATGACCTGACCAGTTAGGAATGATAAGATTACCCTGTGAGGTTACTTTCTGTTAGGTTTACTACAGCACCCCTTTTTCATCCACACTGTTAACTGGCATTAACTTTTATGAATCCTTTTCTAAAGGCTTCTTTCCCATCTTTTCTCCAGTCAGTATGTTGACTATGACTCAACTGTGGGATGGACTGTAAACACCCATATACCCACCACCTAGGTTTGAATGAATATTTTGCTGTATTTGTTTTGTTATATGTCTACCCATCCTTCTATCCATCTGTCTATTCATCTTACTTTTTGAGGAATTTCAAAATAAGTTCAGATATCAGTACACTTCACTCCTATGGTGAATTTTGACAAATGTATATACCCATCTCCCCTGAAAGTTTCTTCATGCCCCTTTCCAGTTAATCGCACTCTGTACCCCAGGGTAAAGATTATTTTTGATTTTTTTCCCATTACAGATTAGTTTTGCCCATTTTAGAACTTTATGTAAATGGAATTATACACTATGTACTCTTTTGTGTCTACCTGCTATTTGGCAAATTTTTGATATTTACTCATGTTGCTGTGCCTATCAGTAATGATCCTCATTTTTTTATGTTTATTGATTTTAGAGAGAGGAAGGGAGAGAGAGAAACATTGATGTGAGAGAGAAACATCAATTGGATGCCTGCTGTATGCACCCCAACTGGGGATCAAAACTGCAACCTAGCTCTGTTCCCTGAGTGGGAACTGAACCTTCAACTTTTTGGTGTATGGGATGACGCTCCAACCAACTGAGACACACTCAGGTCAGGGCAAAGATCCTCATTTTTAAGTGAATAATTAGACAAAATCTTTTCAGATTCTCTTAAAATTTTGGGTTTCTATAATACATATACAGTTACAGTAACCACTGTTAAATAATATACTTGAACAAATATCTTTCTGAAACAAGTATCTCTTCTGCGTGTCTGTCAGAGATTTTGCCCTTTGATTATCATGTGCCCCCTCCCCCTCCTGCCACACATACCCCTTTTAGAGTCTATAAATCTATTAAAACTGCTGAAGGAATTTATCCATATTTGTCCCATGGGCACAGTGCTTTTGATTTACTGATTTCAGCAAAATGTAGGGGCTGACTGATTAATTGTTTCTGACTTTTCTCCAAGAGATTCTTAGCAGTTTATCCTTCACAGGCCTCACAACAGTGTGTCCAAACTGTGGGTTTGGGGAATAATTGAAAGACTTAGGAAGTTGTCCCTACTTTGCTCTGGTTGGGCCACTAGAGTTCACAGCAGTGAGTGGGGAAAAAATGAAAGAAAATAAGAATAAAGCTACATTTTCCTCCACAATTGCTAAATGCCAATGCTCAGCCTATTGGACCACTTTATTCCTTAGACTTAGCTTAAAGTTTTAACTGGCTCTTTCTTAAAATCAAGGCCACGCTCATTGTGGCTCCTGACTCTGTTACATGCTAATTTAGCTAAGCTAGAACTACGCTTCCTAGAATTCCTTTCCCCACAGACTTCCACCCGGCAGGAGCCTTGAAAGGCAGCAGTGACACACCACTAGTCTTTCCACCCTGGAAATGTCTGTGTGTGAGCCTGGGTACTGTTGCAGCTAATGGGATGGTCCCAGATCCGCTGGCTTACCTGTGAGCCTTGGGCAGCATGCAACACCTCCTCCTGCCTTTCAGACTCATGGGTGGTGGGGGCCTGCAGCAAGGTCAGCTACCCTGGACCACTGTCAGCTTCCCTGACTTTTGGGCCAGGCTGTCTGTCCTGCCAGCCCAGCACTAGAACTATGTAACCAGCTACCTCCCACAAATGTGTAAGGTCAAATCCCTATAATAAATGCCATATTTGATGTCATTCTTAACGCTGTCTCTGTCATTGCCTGAGTGAGCACACTCAATGATAAACATTTCTCACTATATAGGACATGCAGTATTCACTTTTGCTTTTTCTCTGTAATACCCTGATTTGATTCCACCACCCAAACTTCACCATGCAGCCAGGAGATTCAGGAAAAGCTGGCCAAGCCCCGTATCAAAGATGGCTTGATGAACCTAAGCCAGTCCTGGTATGGTTAATGGACCCAGACATGTCCAGTGAGATGGGAAAGTAGCTGAAGGACTTCTGGAGAATAGGCACTTTGGAGAAAGAGATATGTACAGGAGAAAATGACAGTTTTGGCTTCCGGCCAAGATGGAGGCATAGGCAGACACACTGTGCCTCCTTGCACAACCCAAAGAAGGACAACAACAATTTAAAAACAAAGACCAACCAAAACTGACAGAAAATTGAACTGCATGGAAGTCCAACAACCAAGGAAATAAAGAAGAAACATCCATCCAGACCGGTAGGAGGGGCGGAGACAGGCAGCCAGGGTGGAGAGGACTTGTGGCAATGTGGCGGTCGACCCAGAGAGGTGGCGCATTGTGGAACATGGCAGGCCAGGCTGCAGCTAGCAGACCCTGTGGCCCCACATTCACGCATAGATAAACCGGGAGGAATAGTGGGGGAGTGAAACAGACTGTGCAACCTAGGGCTCCAGCTCAGGGAAATAAAGCCTCAAAACTCTGATTGAAAACACCCGTGGGGTTGAGGCAGCAGCAGGAAAAACTCCCAGCCTCACAGGCGAGTTCGTTGTAGAGACCCACAGGGGCCTAGAACGTGCACAAGCCGACCCACTCAGGAATCAGCACCAGAGGGTCTCAATTTGATTGTGGGTAGCTGAGGGAGTGATCGAAACCCTGCAGAGAGTGGAGCAGGTGCCATTGCTCCCGCTTGGCCCCTCCCCCACATACAGCATCACAGCACAGCAACCAGCATTACCCTGCCCTGGTGAACACCTAAGGCTCCACTGCTTTACAAAACAGGCAAGGTGAGACAAAAAAAAAAAAAAAAAAAAAAAAGGCCCAAATGAAAGAACAGATTGAAGCTCCAGAAAAAATACAACTAAGTGACGAAGAGATAGCCAACCTATCGGATGCACAGTTCAAAGCACTGGTAATCAGGATGCTCCCAGAATTGGTTGAATTTGGTCACAAATGAGATGAAAAAATGAAGGCTATGCTAAGAGAAACAAAGTAAAATGTACAGGGAACCAATAGTGATGCGAAGGAAACTGGGACTCAAATCAATGGTGTGGACCAGAAGGAAGAAAGAAACATCCAACCAGAAAAGAATGAAGAGACAAGAATTCAAAAAAATGAGGAAAGGCTTAGGAACCTCCAGGACATCTTTAAATGTTTCAACATCCGAATTATAGGGGTGCCAGAAAGAGAAGAGGAAGAACAAGAAATTGAAAACTTATTTGAACAAATAATGAAGGAGAACTTCCCCAATCTGGCAAAAGAAATAGACTTCCAGGAAGTCCAGGAAGCTCAGAGAGTCCCGAAGAAGCTGGACCCAAGGAGGAATACACCAAGGCACATCATCACTACATTACCCAAGATTTAGCAGAAGGAGAGAATCTTAGAAGCAGCAAAGGATAAGGACACAGTTACCTACAAAGGAGTTCCCAGAAGACTGTCAGCTGATTTCTCCAAAGAGACCTTACAGGCAAGAAGGGGCTGGCAAGAAGTATTCCAAGTCATGAAAGGCAAGGACCTACATCTAAGATTACTCTATCCAGCAAAGCTATCATTTAGAATGGAAGGGCAGGTAAAGTGCTTCTCAGATAAGGGCAAGTGAAAGGAGTTCATCATCACCAAGCCATTATTATATGAAATGTTAAAGGGATTTATCTAAGAAAAAGAAGATCAAAAATATGAACAGTAAAAATGACAGCAAACTCACAGTTATTAACAACCACGCCTAAAACAAAAACAAAAGCAAACTAAGCAAACAACTAGAACAGGAACAAAACCACAGAAATGGAGATTACGCAGAGGGTTATCAATAGGGGAGTGGGGGGAAAGGTACAGAGGTAGCATAAATGGTAAGTAAAAAATAGACTGGGGGAGGGTAAGAATGGTATAGGAAATGTAGAAGCCAAAGAACTTATAAGTATGACCCTTGGACATGAACTATAGGGCGGAATGTGGGAGGGAGGGGGTGGGCAGGAGGAAGTGGAGTGAAGGGGGGGAAATGGGACAACTGTAATAGCATAATCAATAAATATATTAAAAATAAAAGAAAATGACAGTTTTTGTTGCTGTATGATTTGTTGCTCCTAACTTACTGCTAACAGAAGGGACCCTGGACGTAGAAGAATGTGCCACAGGAATATAGAAGGAAGGATCTTAGATCCTTGAAGACTTATTGAGCTGCTCAAGGAACAAACCCTGGAACAGCAGCCAATTTGTCTGTTTGCCTGGAACTTTCCATGGTTTTAGCGCCAAAACTCCTGTGTTTGGGGAAACTGCTCATTCCTGAGCATGCCCGATGGTTGGCCGTTGTACTCCTGCCCCAGAATTTTGATGGAAGGTAATTCCCTTTACGTTTAAGCCACAGCTGTGCCTGTTTTTGGTGCTTTCCATTGAAAGCATTCTCAGTGGTACTGGCAGTAAAGAATGTGCCTTTCATTTCTGATATCATTTATAAAAGAGGGATTCTAAAAAATGTTTTGAGCAATATTAACATCAGTTTCATTATGGGCTGACATAACTTATACGTTTTGCCCAATTTAAAAAAGTTATCTATAGGCATGGCTATAAGGAAAGATAAATATAACTGTTCTGTTTTAGGTATTTGCTTGTCTTTGGTCCTTTGTTTAGCTTTGTCTTAAAATAGGAGTCCCCTCTCATGGGCCCGGAGGGAAGGGGTAATCTCTGTTCCATATTTAAAAGTCTCACATAAGTTACTGGGATTTTCAGACTTGTTTGCACATAAATCTGGTGTGGTTCAGTGATTTTTCCAGAAAGAAAGGGTTTCTTGACTTGACATAGTCTTCCTGTGGGTGTAGTAGATTAAGTACATTATTGATCTTTGCCCTTTCCTGTATCTATACCTGTCTTAGCTCAGGCAGCTTTAACAAAAATACCATGAACTGGATGGCTTATACACAACAGAAAATTATTTCTCAGTCCTGGAGGCTGGAAGTCCAAAATTAGGGTGATAGCAAATTCAGGTTTTGGTGTGAGTCCTATTCCAGGTTGCAGGCTGTTGAGTTCTCCTTGTATCCTCACATGGCAGAGATCCAAGAGGGGACGCAAGCTCTCTCATGACTTTTATGAGGGGATTCATGAAGGCTCTACCCTATGACTTCATATCATCCTAATTGCCTTTCAAAGGCCCCACTTTCTAATACCATCACATGGGGGTTGGCTGAGGGTTTCAACATATGAATTTGGTGATTATATTCAATCTATTCTACCCCTGGTTCCCCCAAATTCATGTCCTCATATGCATAATACATTAATTTCATTCCATCACTTCCCCCACCCCCACCCCATCTTAACTTGTTCCAGCAACAACCCTAAAGTCTAAAGTCCAAAGTCTTATCTAAATATCATATAAATCAGATGTGGGCGAGACTTGGTATGATTAAGTTATCCTAAGTCAGCTGTGAACCTGTGGAAAACAAACAAGTTATATGCTTTTGAAATACAATTGTGGGACAGGCATAGGTTAGATATTTTCATTGCAAAAGGGGGAAACAGGGAAGAAAGTAGATATGGATCCCAAGCAAACCCAATACAGCAAGGCAAGTTTTATGAGATTATCATGCTGAAGCTTAATACTCTGGCTTCATGCTCTGCCCGTCAGACCCCTAGGGCCCAGTTTAGACCTGTTTGGGCAGAGGTGTTGCCAGTTGGGAACCACCTTGCCTGGTTTCAGAAGCTGTAACCCCCCATGGCTAAGGTTGAGTCAGAGACCTTGGGACCATAAGCCACTAAGGAGACAAAGCTTATCTCCCTGGCAGGGGTACCACCTTTGCCCACTTTACTTTACCATGCTTGGCCCTGAGCCTGACCAGTTAGCCAATGATGGGTAAGATTCCTCAAGGGAGGGATGACCTAAGACAGGCATGGTCACAAAGAAGCCCTCAGGGAAGGACTTGAGGGGATATAGAAAAAGGGGGTGATGGACCCTCGCCCTTGCCCCTATCTGCAAGAAGCCTCCTATCTCTTGGCTGCCTTACTTCCCATGCCTGACTTAAGCCTGAAACAATGACAGAGGGCGGTACAATCCTGTGCTGGAAAGGGCGGATCCCTGGAGCAATCAGGCCTAAGAAAGAATACATAAAACCCTGTGAAACCTGCTTTGCTAAGAATGTCCTCAATTTTCTGATAAGGGTACGAGCGTGAAAGGAGCTTGTTTCCCAAAGTTTTATAGCCCTTTAGCTAACTGACCCTGACTCAGAATAAGCCCTCAGAGTTCTTTGTATGTTATCTATTGTTTGATCCTTACTGCCTGACAATGATTGATGAGCTTTACCTGTATTCCTGTGCAAAATGAACCCAATTAAAGCCTACTGAGGAAAAGGCTCTTGGTCCTTCACCTTTGAGAGATTGGCCACCTTTCCTCCCCAAGCAGATCATGTCTTGGTAGACTTATTTTCATCCGTGGCAGCCGGGGGGGGCCCTGTGGGCAGAGTACCCCCACAGTTGCCCCCAGAATTCTATGAGGCAGGATCTTGCCCCCAGGACTGCTGGGTGGCCCTGACCCCAGAGTTTTGGGAAGATGCCCTCTGGCCTGTTGAAGGCAAGGCAATTATACTTTTGAAACTAAGTAGGGAAAGTGTCCATCAATACGTGAGTGGATAAAACATGTATGGGACATTTACACAGTGGAATTCCACTCAGCTGTAAAAAAGAAAATTTTACCCTTTGCAACAGCACAGATGGACTAGAAAATACGCTAAATGAAATAAGCCAGTCAGAGAAAAACAAATACCATATGATTTCACTCATATGTGGAATCTAACGAACAAACTGAATTAACAAGCAAAATAGAGACAGACTCATAGATGGAGAACAGATGACAGCTAGTATGGGGCAGGGCAGGGAGTGGAGGAATTGATCAAAAAGAAAAAAGGACTCATGGACATGGACAGCAGTGTGGTGATTGCTGGGGGGAGGGGAGTATAAGGGGACTAAATGGTAATGGAAAGAATATAATAAAGGTTAAAAAAAGAAACTAAGGAGGGGGTCTTGGTGACCTCTGAATTGCCTTCAAGATGATTCTTCCCTAGTCTTGAAGAATGAACATGTTCACAGCCAAATAGTTCTATAATTCTGTCCTATAAAATCCAGAAGTCTTTCATTCCTTCCCATCTCCTTCCCTTTAAGTTCAAATTGGCAGTTTTCTTTCTGGGGTGTCTGATTAAGTCCATGTGTACTTCACACTCATACTAATTTCTCTGTCAGTGATTGCTTGGCCAGACCCTTAGTGTACTCATTTGTTTGCAATGTGGACAGGCTGAGAAATTTCCAACTCTTTAAGGTCTGCTTGCTTTTTGCTTAAAAATTCTGTATTCAAGTCATTTCTCTCTTCTCAGATTTTACTATAAGCAGTCAGGAAGAGCCAAGTTCACTTTCAACACTTTGCTTAGAGATCACTTCAGCTGGATATCCAATTTTATCACTCTCAAGTTCTGCCTTCCACAAAGCACTATAACACGAACACAATCAAGTTCTTTGCCACTTTATTTTTTAAATTTTTATTGTTATTCATTACAGTTGTCTAAATTTTCTTGCCATCCTTCCACCCCACCAAAGCTGAACCCACCTCCCTCCCCCTGCCTCCACCCTCCTCCTTGATTTTGTCCATGTGTCCTTTATAGTAGTTCCTGTAATCCCCTCTCCCCACTATCCCCTCCCCACTCCCCTCTGGCTATTGTTAGATTGTTCTTAACTTCAATGTCTCTGGTTATATTTTGTTTGCTTTTTTCTTCTATTGCTTATGTTCCAGTTAAAGGTGAGATCATATGGTATTTGTCCCTCACTGCCTGGCTTATTTCACTTAGCATAAGGCTCTCCAGTTCCATCCATGCTGTTGCAAAGGGTATAAGCTCCTTCTTTCTCTCTGCTGAGTAGAATTCCATTGTGTAAACATACCATAGTTTTTGGACCCACTCATTTGCTGATGGGCATTTAGGTGGCTTCCAGTACTTGGCTATTGTAAATTGTGCTCCTATGAACATTGGGGTGCATAGGTTCTTTTGGATTGGTGTTTCAGGGTTCTTAGGGTATAATCCCAGCAGCAGAATTGCTGGGTCAAAGGGCAGTTCCATTTTTAGTGTTCTGAGGAAATTCCATACTGTTTTCCACAGTGGCCTCACCAGTCTGCATTCCCACCAACAGTGCACTAGGGTTCCCTATTCTCTGCATCCTCTCCAACATTTGTTTGCTGATTTGTTTATGTTGGCCACTCTGACTGGTGTGAGAAGGTACCTTATGTGGTTTTAATTTGGATCTCTCTGATGGCTAGTGATGCTGAGCATCTTTTCATATGTCTCTGGGCCCTTGGTATGTCTTCCTTGGAGAAGTGTCTGTTCAAGTCCTTTGCCCATATTTTAGTTGGGTTCTTTGTCTTCCTGGAGTGGAGTTGTGTGAGATCTTTATGTATATTGGAGATCAGACCCTTGTCTGAGGTATCATTGGCAAATATGTTTTCCCATACTGTTGGTTCTCTTTGTAATTTGGTGCTGTTTTCTTTAGCCATGCAGAAGCTTTTTATTTTGATGAGGTCCCATTTGTTTATTCTTTCCTTTATGTCCCATGCTTTAGGGGACATGTCTGTGAGGATGTTGCTGCATGGAATGTCTGAGATTTTCCTGCCGGTGTTTTCCTCTAGGACTTTTATGGTGTTACGACTTATATTTAAGCCTTTATCCACCTTGAATTTATTTTTGTGTATGGTGTAAGTTGGTGATTGAGTTTCATTTTCTTGCACGTAGCTGTCCAGACCTCCCAACACCATTTGCTGAAGAGGCTATTTTTGCTCTATTTTATGCTCCTGCCTCCTTTGTCAAATATTAATAGACCATAGAGACTTGGGTTTATTTCTGGGCTCTCTGTTCTTACCCATTGGTCTATGTGCCTATTTTTATGCCAGTACCAGGCTGTTTTGATGACAGTGGCCTTGGAATACAGTTTGATATCAGGCATTGTGATCCCTCCTGCTTTGTTCTTCTTTCTCAAAATTGCTGCAGCTATTCGGGGTCATTTATGGTTCCATATAAATTTCTGAAAGGTTTGTTCTATATCTGTGAAATGTATCATGGGTACTTTAATAGGGATTGCATTGAATCTATAGATTGCTTTGGGTATTATGACCATTTTGATGATATGAATTCTTCCAATCCATGAGCATGGTACATGCTTCCATTTGTTTGTGTCTTCCTTTTTTTTTTTTTATAATTTTTTTTAGGTTGCTTATTTTTTTTTAATTTTAATTTTGTATTGTTATTCAATTATAGTTGTGTGCCTTTTCTCCCCATCCCTCTACCCCACCCCAGCTGAAACCCCCTCCCTCCCCCACCTCCACCCTCCCCCTTGATTTTGTCCATGTGTCCTTTATAGTAGTTCTTGTAATCCCCTCTCCTCACTGTCCCCTCCCCACTCCCCCCTGACCATTGTTAGATTGTTCTTAACTTCAATGTCTCTGGTTATATTTTGTTTCCTTTTTTCTTCTATTTATTATGTTCCAGTTAAAGGTGAGATCATATGGTATTTGTCCCTCACTGCCTGGCTTATCTCATAATATTTTAAGTAAATTTATGATTTTGTGTTGGGCCACAATCACAGCCATCTTGAGCCACATGCAGCCCATGGGCTGCAGCTTGGACACACTTGGTACAGAGGTAGGGATCACCAATTGGTGATATTTCTCTTCACCTGAAAATCATTCAACATCTTTGCTCATCTTTTTTTAAAAATTGAGGTGTAATTGACATATAACATTATTAGTTTCAGGTGTAGAACATAATGATTTGATATTTGTATACGTTACGAAATGATCATTACAATAAGTCTATATAACATTCATTAGTATACACAGTTACAAAAAATTTTGTATGTGATGATTCACGTAGTTTTAATTTGCATGTCCCCAGTGACTAATGTGCACAGGAGCCATTCACACTGGGAATCCCTTTAAGGGAAGAAAAACCTACTTATAAAAGATAGAAACATGAAGGCAACAGGTATGGACAATGGAGCTGTGTTTCCCTCTGATATGCTGATGTAGGAATGGCAGCCTAGTTTGGGACCTATCTGAATAATTCAGAAGGAACAACCCCTCCTTTGAGTGGGGGAGCAGATATGAGTGGCGATGGGGCCCAGTTCTGGGCCAGTTGCTCACAGTGAATTTACTAGGGAGTTGTCTACCTCTTCACTTTAAATTTTCTATGCAGATGTTCATATCTGTTGTTTTCAGAGTAGACTTGGTTTTGGAGACCACTTGGTTTTGTTTAACTTCTCCATGTTGATAATACCACCTCACGCATTATATACCAAAGAAAATATGCCAAAGCCTTTTTATTCTCTGCATTCCTCCAAGACAGAACAAAGCCAGCAGCAACTCCATTTAATGTATCTTCCCTTACATATAAGAGCAGTATGATTGAGAATGGATGCATGGGAGCTTTATGAAACTCCCAATGACCAAATCTGGGACAATTTGCAAGAAAATAAATAATGATAAAAATACATTATGACCCACAGAATAAAATATCTACAAGTTCATATTGAAATAAATACATAATTGAACAAATAAAGAAACAGGGGAGAAGGGACAGAGCTTCCTTACAGCACAATTCCGATTGTTAAAACTGAGGGGAGTGATCAGAATAGAAAATGACCATTTAGCACATATCACACCGAGGGACCATGGGTGGATGCAGAAAGGACGGGGCTGAAATATGACATGAAACAGGATATTTGCAAAGTCTCAAAGTATCTCCCCATAAGATAATTCTTCGTTACAAGGGAAAAACAGTAACTGCAGTGGAGAAACCTAGCAGTGATCAAGGTCAACATAACCAGCAATGGGACATACACCATATACCCCTGATATAATGCACTGAGAACAGTACAAGAGCAATCCTGTGATATCCCCTCTATAAAACTTCATCCTAATCATGACAAAGCATCAAGCAGACTAACAGTGGGTTCTAGAGTCATTCCACCTCTGTTCAAACCTTGCTACCCTATTTACTAGCTGTGTGACTTTCAGCATATCACTTCATCTCCCCTTACCTCAGTTTTCTTATTTGTAAAATAGAGATAAAAAGTAGTACCTACCTCAAGGTGCTGTAATAAGGATTAAAAATATTAATACATGTATAGTGCCTAGAACAGTGCTAAAGTAAGGACTATATTGTTACCTGCAACTATCATGTAAGACCGGCAGAATCTTCTGCTCATCTTAGAGATATGTCTTTTTAAAATTTTTCCTCCCTATCACTGTGCTGGAAGCTTTCCGATTGATGCAGGTCTGCACTGATTCCTTCTCCAACCTGCTATTTGGCTCTAAAAGCATGTCCCCTCCACCAGCCACCAGGTCAAGCCAAATCCAGCACTACGATCTGTTGCTTAAGAATCATCTACCTTTGTCCACAACTGCAATTTACAATAGCCAAGTGCTGGAAGCAACCTAAGTGCCCATCAGCAAATGAGTGGGTCAAAAATCTATGTATCTACATTTACACAATGGAATGCTATGCAGTAGAAAGAAAGAAGGGGCTCCTACCCTTTGCAACAGCATGAATGGGTCTGGAGAGCATTATACTAAGTGAAATAAGCCAGGTGGTGAAAGACAAATACTGTATGATCTCACCTGTAAGTGTAACCTAATCAAAAAAACAAATAAGCAAGCAAAACATAGCCAGAGACATTGAAATTCAGAACAAGCTGACAGTAACCAGAGGGGAGATGGGAGGGGATAATGGGGGGAAAGGGGAGAAGGGATTTCAGGAACAACTATAAAGGACCCATGGACAAAGCTGAAGGGGGAAGGATTGAGGGTGATAGGTGGGGGTGGGTGGGGTGGGGAGAAAGTGGTGGTGGGAAAATGGAGACAACTCTACTTGAACAACAACAACAACAATCAATCAATCAATAAAATGAAAGAGAAAGAATCATCTACTTTTGAAGGAATCAGAATAACTGCTCTCTCAGTTAGGATTGCTACTGAGAGATGCCTGCATTGGAAAGATAGAGCTCATGTCACCAAAGGACCTTCTTGAGCCAGTTTCCCTTATTTCCTCCATGGGGTCCAGAACTTTCTGGGCTTGTGAGACCAATAGCTCTGATTGGTTTGGGGGGTGGTGGTGTGGATCTGCCTCACAATTACCTGTTTGAGGCCTCACTCCATGTCACATTTTAGCATCTGTTTAGCCAATAAGACTGCAGCACATATACCAGCCTCATTCCCTGTTTGGGCCTTACCTTTGATGTCACAATCTGACCTGAAGATACTAATCAGGCCACAGTGGCTTACTAACCAGATGGCAAGGTCAAGAGGACCAGCACAGTAAGATGTGGAAGAGAACTGACCATCAACCCAAAATCAAAGCAGGGGATGGACCTCAGGCATGTCAGTGCAAGGAAATGGGCTCAGCTTGGGAAACTGCCATGCCACACCCTCTAGAGCTTTCAGAATTCCAGAGCTTCCAGGTGTTTGAGGACATTAGATATTATGTCAAAGAAGTGGGGGCCCAGCTTGTAAAGAAAGTCAATGCCATCTTTCAGCTGGACATCACCAAAGATGGGAAGATCATTCTGCAGTGGACCATTGATCTGAAGAATGGTTCTGGGGACATGTATCCAGGATCTGCCAGGCTCCCAGCAGATACTGTCTTCACAATCCCAGAACCTGTCTTTATGGAGTTGGTTTTGGGCAAAATAAACCCTCAGAAGGCTTTCCTTGCCGGCAAGTTCAAAGTGAGCGGCAAAGTTCTGCTTGGCCGGAAGTTGGAGAGGGTGTTCAAAGACTGGGCTAAATGTTAAGCATGCAAAATACCAAGGAAATGATGAGAACCTCCTTTGGTTATAATGTGGAGCAGAAATCATGCTTAAGCTGAAGATTAAAACAAAAAGTATCCCATATTTTTACTCAAATTCTTCCTATTCAAGTTTGATTATTTTTCCTGCTAATGTGTACATTTCCAGCGATGGTTGTAGAGCAGTAAAGAGTATTGGAGTGGTGTATCACCTAAAATCTTTTTCTTTTCTTAGATTTATTTATACTGAAATATAATAGGGTGAAATCTGCGTGTAGAGAAATGCGGTGGTTTTAACAGTTGGATTTAAATGGCTTATTGACTGAGTTCCTGCCTGATTCCTAGTTTTTCTTAGATTGGTGCTTTTGGGAAATAGTGATGACTGTCAGTAAATTTTCATTCCAGTTGGTAACTTGATTCTCTGAGGAGACTAACAGAGGTGCAAGAAAGTGGACTGCACAGTGATGTGGGTGGAACAGGCAGTAGAAGTGATAGTGTATTATGACTTCTGATGGATTCAATTTTGAGTGAGCCTAAGGACCTGAAAGGTGTTTTAGGCCACTGTTTCTTAAACTGGAGCATACATCAGATCACCTGCAGGTGGTGAAAGCCCAGAGTGCTGGGCCCCAACTGGATATTTAACTCTGTAGGTTTGGGCTGGGGAGAATGTGCCTTTCTAGTAAGTTCCCACGTGATGTTGATGGGAGCATCCTTGAAGAAGCTTGCTCTGGTTCATTCTGCAGTTTTCAGTATTGATCATAATAACTGTCTTATTCTAGACCAGTGAGATGTTGTCCTTTTTAAAGGATCTCCTGGAGACAGATTATATAAGAGACAGATTATTATAAGAGACAGAGCCCTCTTATGGGCCATTTCTGAAGTGTCAGGAGCTTGTGCAGTGAACATTTACAAAATTGAAGGTCAACCTGGGAGATTCTCCCCTCTAGAAGCCCTTTTCCTGCATTGGGAGGACTGGAAGGAAGCTGGCTGCCTGATGTAACCTCCTCATCGGTGAGTATGAGTATTACATGTTCCTGTGTGATCCATGTGTACTTTTATTTGGTAGGCTAAATATACACAGTGTGGACGCTCTAAAACCCACAAGGAAGTGTTATTAAATTGACCATGCTCAAACACATGCTTACCTAATGATCCAGTTATTCCATTCTTAAGTATTTTCCCCAAGAGGAAAGAAAGCATATGTACAACTACAAAAGTCTGTATGTGCATGTTCATAGCTGTCATAGTGCCAAACTGGGAATAAACCAAATGTCCATCAACAGGTGAATGAATGAACAAATTTTGGTATGTTAGACCATGGAATACTGCTCAGCAATAAGAAGGAATGAATTATTGATATATGCACAATAGCACAATTGAGTATCAAAATAATTATGCTGAAAGAAGCCAGAGAAAACCAAGTACATACAATATGATTCTATTTATGTAACATACTAGAAAAGGCAAACCCTAGTGACAGAAAGATCAGTGGCTGCCAAGATATGGAAATGGGGAGTGGGGAGGGAAGGCGTGTTTACAATGGCCATGAGGAATCTTGAGGTGATGGGTTGATTCATTATCTTGATTGTGGTGATGGATTCACAGGTATATATATGTGTATATATATATATCAAACAGCAAATTGTACACTATATATACCTATGCAATTTATTGTGTCAATATAAGCTAAATAAAAGCTGCTGCCTTCCACTCAAGATGTAGCTTTATAAAGAGATTTTCAAATTCTTCCCTCTCAGCGCAAGGAATACTCTGACCTCATTATGTGTCTGCCTTTCCAACCCCTTATTGATTTGGGCGGTTCTGCAGAGGCCTCCTTCAGCTGTCCATGTCAGAAAGAGGCAGAGTGAGTGTTCATTGCTAACAAAATCTCATTCTCTCAGTGGGAAACCAAGAGACCTTTTGTTCAATTTGCTCAACTTCATGGTGAAGCATTGCTGAGGGAGAGTGGGGAATGGAGCATTCCCTGGTTCCTTTGCTCACCTGGGTCAGTCTGTGATCCATATGCTGTTTTTACCATTGCCCCTTCAGGCCAGTGGTGGGTGTTTCAGAGGCTTTAGACTGATTGTGTGTACTGTCATGAAAGCTTACCTTCCTGGTGCAAGCATTCCATTCAAGCCATGTTCATGAACATCAAACAAGTCTCAGCAGGTGTTTGGGTACTGTTTTCAGGAACAGCTCTCCTGAGTGGTCCTGTTAGTACCATGAGTAGTTTTGGGGGATTGACCCTGAGACATAAATTGCTTACAGATGGATTAGAGGGTAGAGGAGGATGGGAAAGAGAGAGGGGTTACAGAGGATCATGCCTCACTGGCATCTGACCAAAGGGAGGCTTACCCCATAGGTTGACCAGCTATCCATTATGTCTTGTGACAAAAACATGATCTGAACCAATTAGATTCCTGTCTCAGGAAGTTGTTAACTGGGAAGCCAAGAGACTGAGCTACAAGTGAACAGTAGGAATGGCGTCTGAAAGGCTGGGCTATAGACAGACTGAGGGAGGTCTGATTCAGTGCTGTGGGATGGATGAGCAGCCATCACAGTAGGAGCTAGAGAGAAGGAAGAGCAGCAGCCTTGAATAAGGAGAGGGAGATGGTTGATTAAGTGAGGTGAGAGGCCTTGGGAAACATGGCAGCAAAGCCCTTTTCATTGAAAAGGATCAGATAACTTGATGTGGAATACCATGTGCAGCAATTGGAAGGACTCAGGTTGTGGAATCAGAAATGGAGTTTTGAGCCCAGTGTCAGCACGTCACATCCATGTAACCACAGACAATTGTGGAGCCCCTCTGCTCCTCATCTGCCTTGCCTGGAAATGGGGCCAGTGGCCCTTATGACATCAAGTTGTTGGGGAGTGCCAGGAAGGTCAGGCCTGGCATAGTCAGTGGTTTTCCATGTATGTAACTTCCCTTTATCTTCTGGGTGAGAGGAAAGGGGGGACTCTCATTGGCTCCCTATTATCTCCTGAAAAAGCCACATTCAGCTTTCACACTGTTCAGAGACCTTCTGCCTTGTCTCTTACACTCAATTGATGCCCTAGAAGGTCACATATGGTCCAAAACACACATTTCTGTGTTGCTTAGTCTCCCTAGAAAAGTGTATAAAGTTTGGATGAGGACTTTTTAAATAAGAATTGGATCTCTGGGTTCTCTCAAAAAATTGGATTTTGGGGCCACACTAATCTTATATTCCTGCCAAATGAAAAATAGCTCGGGAGACAGGGAGTGGCATGGGCTCTTCAGACAGGCCCACTCCACCTTCCATGCTGCCTCTTTGACTGCTGGGCCAGGTCTTGGCAGCCCTCCATCACTGAGCTTACACTGTTGTTTCTCTAGCTGGGCCTACTTTGCTGGGCCTCATAGATGTTTGCATTCATGACCACAGCTCCCTCCATAAATGCTCTTACTCTACCCCCTCACTGAAATATTCTGTGTTAGTTTTCTATTGCTGTGTAACAAATGGCCACAAATTTAGTTCCTGAAAACAGCACCTGTTCATTTTCTCCCAGTTGCTGCAGGTCATAAGTCAGGGTAGGTTCAGCTGGGTTCTCTGTTTTGATCACATGTTACAGCCTGAAACCAAGGTGTTGGCCAAGCTGGGCTCTCATCTGGGGGAAGAATCTTCCCCAAGCTAATTTGGGTTGTGGCCTAATTTAGTTCCTTGGGGTTGTAGGACTGAGGTCCCAGTTTCTTTGTTAGTTATCAGCTAAAGATGCTCTCTCAGCTCCTGGAAGTTGCCCACATTCCTGGTCATGCAGCTTCTCCACCCGCAAAGCCAGCAATGACATGTGGGGCCTTTCTCAGGCTTCAAATCTCTCTGAGTTCCTCTCCCTTCATCATCTGCCTCTACTTGAAAGGATTTGACTGATTACATTGGACCCACTCAGATAATCCAGGATAATCTTCCTATCAATGTCAAATGATTAGTCACTTTAGTTACATCTGCAAAGTCCCTTTTGTCATGTAAAGTAATGAATGCTATGGACTGAATAATTATGCCCCTCCACCCAAATTCATATGAACTCCCTTTCTTCACCATGTGAAGATACAGCAAGGTCCCAACTACAGACCAAGAAGACAGTTCTCACCAGAACCTGAGCACACCAGCACTCTAATCTCAGAGTTGCAACCTCTAGAACTGGTGAAATAAATACCTGTTGGATAAGATACCTAGTCTACAGTATTTTGTTATAGCAGCATGTGCTAGGACAGGTAATGCATTCATGGGTATGACTTATCATCATATACATACTCCTAGGGGTTAGGTGTAGAATCTTCTTGGGGGCCTTAACTCTGCCCATCATCCCCTCCTGAATCTACCATCTAAACCCCACCTACCCTTTAGGTCTTCTTCCATGAAGCTGCCCTGTTCAGTTGTTGTCTTCTCCCATAGTTCTTATGCCTCTCTTTCTCCCAGTGCTCTGACTGTGGGTGGGTATTATCCTATCTGGGCCAATCAAATCTTGGTTTGCCCAGGACAGCCTCATTTTGCCCTTCTGTCTTGATGTTCCATTAGTGGTGTCTCCTTCCTCTGAAGGGTCTCAGTTTGGATGACTGGTTATGTGGCTGACCTAAGCACCTGCCAGTGCCAGTGTGCTCCAGAGGGTGGAGTTAGCCTCGCCTGGTTTTGCTTTGTCTCATTCTCTCAATGCTTGACATCCACTGTACACTCCATGGTTGTTTGTTGAATGAATTAAAAAACTCATATATTTTTTTAAAAACATGCACATGGAAAAAATCCAAGTAGTACAAAGAGGTATACAGAGAAAATTCAGTTTTTCATACTTTTCCTGATCCCCTTCTCCCATTTTTATCCCTAAAGTCACCCACAGTTGCTGGCTTCTGGTGTGTCCTTCCAGCTATGTACACATGAGTCCCAATGTACATATTCCACATCTCACTTTTTAGTTGCCCACAGAAGCTATTCTCCACCTTGCATTTTAACTTATTCCAAAAAATTACACATGACTTTGCTCTTCAGAGAATGCCTGCCTGAAGTGTCAAAGGGTGAACTCGACTTACCCAACTGAAACTTTGCAAATTTGCTTCTGTCCTTTAGGGAAAGTGTCATGATGGGCTGCTTTACAAGAGAAGGATACAAAATAAACCCCTCTTCCCTGGAGGTGGGATTTATTTTCCCCCATTGTGAGAGTGGTCCTGCCAATTCTTACTGTCCCAGGAACCATGGGCAGCACATGGGGATGCCTGTGCTTGCCTTCTCCTGATGCTTTTGTCCTCTGGGCTCCCATCTTCCCAAGGCCCTTGTTGGTGTGATGGGCCCTAAGTGGAGGATTCTGAAGACACTGTCAGATACTGGGCTCACTCCCTCTGGGATCCTCAGGGTCGCTGGACATCTGAGAGGGAAGCCTAACTCTAAAGTAGGAATCAAAAGATAGAGCTACAGAAGCAGGTACTTCTGCAATGGCAGATACCAGAGTAGGAGAGAGTGAGGCACTCTGGTGGGTCCTGGTCCACTCACAGGAATCCTGAGTTTCCTTAGAGTCAGGAATAGTCCATCCATTTGCCTGAAGCACAAAAAGAGACAGAAAAATATTCTAATAAGGGATTTTTTTTTTCATTCTTCTGTTAGACACAGAAAATACTCTTTTGGGAGACTGTCAAAGTGATGACTGTTGACATCTGATGCTGAAATGAGGGACTCCTTCCAGGGACCATCTCAGGGGTATGGGTGTCAGCTCACATGCCAGGCATCCTCTGAAAAATAGCTCTTCATCTCTTATTTGTAACCTGCTTTCCACCTTTGAAGGGGACTTGCATCTCTGGTTCAGGGGTCAGTACAGGAGAAGTATTGAGTGCAAGGCCCACATGCCCTGCTAAGAATTTAACATGATGTACTATTACAAGATTACCTTTTCATCTATTGAATGGTTCATTTAGCCAACATTTATTGTGCATCTTCTCTGAGTGGACTTTGTTCTAAGCATTGAGATATGATCGTGAATGAAGCACTTCCTCTCAACTCAAGGAGATTACC
This sequence comes from Desmodus rotundus, assembly GCF_022682495.2. NCBI lineage: Eukaryota > Metazoa > Chordata > Mammalia > Chiroptera > Phyllostomidae > Desmodus > Desmodus rotundus. The sequence goes on from NC_071392.1 coordinate 131,483,853, forward strand.
TCTAATTGGAAGACAATCCTTGTGGCAGGAATCTGGGATTGAGAGAGGCTAAAAGCACCTTGAGTCTAGACTGGTGAAAGGAGCTAGTGGATGGGTTTATGATACCACCTCCTTCAGCTCAGAAAAAGGCTTAACTGTGCACCAGGCCCTAGAAGAGTTGGAGCAAGTGGCTCATGGCCCTTGTGCAGGTTTCTCGGAAGTGCCTGAGCCTGGATGTAGACCCGATTGAGATTCTGGAGCTTGGGGCAACTATTAGGGCCTCACTTTCTTGCAACCAGTGAATCCATTCATGTGTGTTTAGGCACAGGGTCCAGGAAAGCACAGTCAATGGTGGCAGGCTTTCTATTCTGAAAGGTTTCCATTAGGGCAGGTTTTGGATTTTTAGCAGTGAACTGCCAGATTTCCTTTTCTTATTGACTGATTGGTCCTTTCATCTAACAAATATTTATTGAACATCTATCATATGTTAGGCATTAATGATATCAAGCTGCTGTATACCAGTTATTTATGAGACCTGGATTTGTCTGGGACTGTGTTATGATTGGTTATTAAACATTCTGGAAATCACTGCTGGTTCTAGGTGCAGGGTGGGGTAGGGGGGCAGTGGTATGCAAGCTGTAGTTCTTCCTTTCCCAGAGCTTTTATTTTCAGGTGGGGATATATGTGGGTTGTGGGGAGAAAATAAACAGTAACACAAGTAAATGGTAACACAAATAACCAAACAAAATAATTCAGAAAGCAAGTATTGTCAAAGGGAATGTGGCTGGAGGGAAATGGGTGATTAGGGATACACTCTCTGAGAAGGGACTGCCTGATTTGTTGCTCCAGAGGCAGACCCTGGGGCAAAGTGACAGTGTTAGCAGTTTGCTTGTGGGAGGGGTGATGTGAGCCCAGTCAGGGAAGGAAGGAGATCCAGATATTGTAATTGAGAGGGTCACTGCTGGGTGCAGCTGGGCTCAGTCCCCCAGGGGTGTTCAGGAGATGCCATAGAACACACCTTGGAGTCATCTCACTAGAGAAAGAGGGAGCTGTGGCATTTTTAAACCAACTCCCATCAGTCTTGGGGGTAGGGCTGCTCCTGGGACACGGGTGGTTGACTCCCAGGCACAGTGGGCTCTCAGCACCCGAGAAAACCCTTGGGCAGTTAGCAGTCGGCTGCAGTAGACAGTGATAGTGAGACCCAAAGAAGGACCTTAGTGGTGCTGTGTTCTGGCCACCCCAGCAGGACATTAGTGTAAAATCTTGGACTCTACAACCAGACTGCCTGGAGCTGGGTATTGCCCGGCCACCTCATAGCTGTGGGACCTTGGGCAATTTGCTTTTAAATACACCTTTTATAGAGAGAAGTCAACAAATCCCAAGTGTGCAGCACAAAACGTTTCCCAAATGGACCAAAACACTGTTAAGCAACATCTGGCTCTAGAAATAGCACATGACCAACCCCCAGGAACTCTCCTCCCGCACCCTTCCATTACTCACTCCTACAGGATAGCCATCATAGATTCTAGTTCTGTTTGTATATTTTCTTCCACTCAGCATTCTGTGTCTGAGACTCATGCACATGGTTGTGAGTGGTTACGCTTCATTCGTTTCACTGCCGAGTGTGTTCTGTTTTATCTGGATGGTTTCCAGTGGGGGGCTATTTCAAACAGTGCTGCTGTGAGCCTTCTTGAATGTCTGTGTGATTGGAACTCCCTTTCTGTCACTTAGTATTTGTCAGCCACAGTGTGGCATCTTGCACATAGTAGGTACTTCATGGATGTTTGTGATGTGGATCAAGAGGCAGAGTAAATCCAGGGGCAGAAAAACAGCCCATGTTGGGGGTGGGTGTGTGGCTCCCTGGGCCCTGGCCTGCTCCATGATCCTGGACTTTGGAGCCCACATGCTGGGTTCAGAGGGAAACTCTCTGCTGAGTTTCCATGCTTGCCCACAAGCGGCCGCTGGAGAGCCTCTTTTATGCTCCTCTTTGAAGGGAAAAAAACATTCTTCCCAACCTGTGACTTGGCTAATCAACAAGAAACATCTGTGACCTCCTAAAAATATCTGCTTTTTACCATTTTGTGGAGCACAATATTTATATAGCCCAGCAGTGTAATTAAATGGCTGTTTAGTTAACTCTTAAAAACAGCTGGAGACTCCCAAAACCCAGGCGGATATTTGTAGGCAGCCTCTGAAAAGGTGGGGAAGGGGGTCCTTGGGGATGTAACTACAGGCTTTTGGTGGGGGTGGGGCCTGGAGGGGCCACAGTGATGAGGGCAGGGTGAGGAATTGGGAAAATACTGTGATGGAGGGCTGCTTAGTTCCCTCGGGCAGCTGGTGACGGTCATTTCTATGTTCCTGTCTGGCAGCCTCTGAAATGTTTCCTACAGAGGAAAGGTTTTCCCTTAGAGAACTGATCAGAAAGTGCCTCATCTCTAAGTGGCTTTTGTTGTTGTCTTGTAGTCTGAGGAGGTAAAGTGGGGTAATAGCAAATTTTTCTGGAGATGTCCTTGCTTGTTTCCAGGAAAACATATACAGAGTCCGGCACACATAATGCTGTTTTTTGTTACAAAATCTTTTATTATAAAATAATAAGCATGTCATTCTGTAACATAGCAATATCACACTCAAGCATACCATATGATATTTTAGGTGAAATGTTCAGATTAGAACTATAAATTATTACACCCATATTATTACCCTACCAACCACACTCAAGCAGGCCTTACTTCTGCCAGACCCCGTATATTAATCAGGATTTTAGCCACTGAGGGGTGAAGCTGCATGCTTTCTTTTTCTCCTCACCAGTAAAAGTAAAGAGTATGGCTGAGGAAATGTTTTAGACATAGGAGTCTCCTAACCTTTTCAGCTGAGCAGGTTTCTTATATGAGTCCCTGGAGGCCAGCGAATTAACTTTGGAGTTAATTATGGGAAAGTGGTGTCAAAACTCCTCTGAAGTCTTGAGGACTGCAATCAACATGGTATTGAAAAGGAGTGACCCTGAAGCATAAGCTGGGTTGGGGTGGGATACAAATGGGCCTCTGAGTGGGGGGAGGTGTTTGAGGAGAAATCTGGAGCTAGGGAGACATTTTAGAGCTGGTACTTCTCCATTTGACTATCCTCTTCTTTTACAACCCTACTCTTTGCCAGCCCCAATCTTATATTCAGCAAAAATTACTGGGCACCTATTAGTGTACCTACTCCACCCTGTGCTGAGTGTAAAGGATGCAGTGGTGAGCAAAATGGACACTTCCTGTCTACCTGGAACTTCCAGTGTGGTGCATGGCTACACACCGTGGTGCAGGCTCAGAAGGAAAAGCCAAAAGGGTCCTTCTAGACTGGATGGGTTCAGGGCAGGCTTCCTAAGGAATGAGATTAGAGGGGTAAGTGAGAGGTAACTTGAGATGGGACAGAGATGAGACCATTCTAAGCAGAGAAAATAATATATGTAAATGTCCTGTGGCTGACAGAGCAAGATAATTTCCAGGAACAGAAGACTAGGGACTGGTACATGGAAGTCACTGGTGGATAGTACAGAAGGCTGAGCAGGCTCAGGAACAGGCCAGGACATAGCCCTCTAGTTTGGAGATAGGGTTTCATCATCCTCACATGATCTGATCTGGGAAATGCCTGCTAAAATCTGGACACCATGTTGGCTAGCTCCATCTTATTTTGGAAGAGAAGGTTGGGGTGGGGATAACACTCTCCAAGTTTGGTCCAAAGAACCATAAAGTAGGGATTGCCAGAAAGATTTAGTTTTTTCTCCATCTTGATCTGTTACCCAAGACTTCTTCAAGTTCTGATGGCAACCTTTTTAATGGTAGTGACTCTATGATATCACTGAAGGGAGAGTGACCAAAGGCCTAATCCTAAGATTCTGCTCCAGGAAATGAAGGGCTTCATTTCAGTGTCTGTACAAGTCACATTGTAATGGGTCACTAAAAAGACTCAAGAGAAATAGTGGGGTAAAGAAGGAGAGCCACTCATGGGGTATTTCCCATGGTGCCATCTTTTCTTCTTAGTCTAAAGGAATCTCAAGGCCATGAATATATATGGCAAGGTGGTGATGTGCATTGGGTAGGCTGGTAACATGGAGCACTGGGAAGTGTATTGGAGGGTCAGAGGATGCTGGTGGCATCCTGAATGCATGGCCAACCAGCATCTGTCACACCATCTTTTCCTTTCCAATAGGCTTCTTTCTTTTCAACCCCACAATGGGGTAAATGACTCTAGCTGATCTCCATTTCCCTTGGATATTTATAATTGTAAAAAAAAAGGTCAATATTTAGAAGGTAACTGGAAAATGGATGTGAGCTCAGTGATAATAGTGAGGGGGGCAAATGACCACATTTGTTTATGTACCAGGTGCTGCATTAAATACTTAACATGTATCCACTTGGAGAGGTCCTGAAATTATTCCCATTGTCACCTGGAGGGTGAAGACCTGCCAAAGTCTTAGCTTCAGATAGATGATGGTACTTTCCCCACACTTCCACACATGCAGTTAAAAAAAAAAACTATGCTAAACCAATAAATCAAATGCACGATATATCAAGTTCTGGGTTTTTCTCCCATGATGACTAGTTAATGTCTTTTGAATTATATACAGTTTTGGTTATTTTTATGTGAATTGGCATGTTGTGATTCTGAAATAGTTTAATATAAAATAATAACAGTTCTACTTTATGATTCAAGTGTAAAATAGAATACCAAAAAATTAAAAATATTTGGGAATTGCAAAACTTCAAAGCCATCAAGATAGAATGGTTTGTAAGCTGTGTTTAAGCTCCTGTTGGTGGCAGGGCCACTTTCAGCTGGTGAAAGGAAAACCACCATTCTTTGTGAATGCATGGAAAGTTGGCCTTGGTTATGAGAACTGGAATGTACACAAGGTCTTCAGGAAAGCATAGCTCCAGGAAATACAACTGTCATGTAGCAAATTATTTTGAAAAAACATGAAATAAACCCTGAGTACCTTTGAATTACATATGGCAATGGTGTGGGTTTGCTCTGCTTACTTGGTCATTGAGGGGGAGAAAAGCTAAGTGTCTTGCACAAGGACACAGGGCACAAGTTCAGCATGGAACTGGGATTTGAGAATAGGTTTGTTTAATCCCAAATGTGTTATTGAGAGAAGTATAGTGTCTCTGAACTCTTCCCATAAAATTAAAAAAAAATCAAAGTGGTAGGTAGGACTTTGGAAGTCATCTAATCCTTTCAGAGTTGAATAAACTGAAATTCAAAGAAGAACTGAAGAATGCAAGACTATGGTTGCTGTGATTCCATGGGCTTCACTAGTTTCCAGGGAAGCTCCTGAAGGTGGATCTGTGCTCTGTTTCAACCTGGTACCCAGCCTTACCGTGTGACCACCAGGAGGTCACTTGCCATCAGATGAGTTGGATTTGGTTTACTCTCACATTACTTCAAGCTTTAAAGTTTTTTAACTCTGATTCCAGTCTCTTCCCATGTCTCTTAAGGGGGGAATTAGGGTGGTAGAAAGGGAGCATGCCCCATAAAGAATGGGGTGGTGTAAATGAACCAGGAATGCAGAAGCAGTCATTTTTCTAAAGAAAGTGTATTTAATAAAGAGCAAATACAACTTTATCTTTGTTTTCTCATGTTTAAGAAATAGCCAGTATCAGAGCTCCAGACAGCTGACTAGTGACTGATGAGTTTTAATTATTTTTCATTACAGAGAGCCACTCAAAGATGCTCTCCCATTTTCATACCTACACAGCATACAGAACACAACATGTGTTTGCATGTGTCTATGAATCACATACCCTCTGGGACTCAAGCATCACAATTAACTGACATCAGCGAGCTGTTTCAAGGCAGCCAGTCCTGAGAAGGACTTAGACAGTGGCTTTGATGGGAATCTGGAGAAATTGGTTCTGTGGGGTTCATGGGCACGGAACCTTGGAAAACTTTCTGAAAGGTCATTGGCCAGCTTGGCTGACATTAATTTGTCTCCTATTTACATTTTCTTCATTTTCAGCAGCACCCATATACCATGAGACATAAGGCTTTTTCACATATCCCACATATCCTTTCTGAAATCAGGTCCACTGTCTTTTTTTTTTTTTGTCTTTGAGTGGCAGTGTATCATTTCCTTACAGCCACAAAAATCCTATGTCACAAGCTGTTTCAAGGCTCTATGGCTTAATGTAATGCTGATTTATTCTCATGAATTGACGAGTTGCCACCTAGTCTCTGACCTTGGATAAGCCCTATGGCCCCTCTGAGCCTCAGTTTCTCTATCTGTGAAATGGTCATGATTCTGGTCTCATATTGTTGGTTGTCAAATTACATCAAACAGGTAGCACAGGTTTGAGTTATGCACGTGCTCAGACAATATTAATTGAATAAATAACCACTTGCTGTCAAATTCAGCTCATAGAGTATGGCAGAAAGGTGGGTGGGGACTGGCTGGGGAGAGACTGGGGATCACAAAATGGGCAAATGGAACAGAGCTATGGTTTAGCCTAGACTACCTAATACGGCTACTAGTGGTTGTTGAGCGCATCGTCTGTGTGTGTGCCCAAACACACATGCACGTGCCTCAAGTCTTCCTTTAGAAAGATTGATACAGATTTCAGAAGTCCTCATCACAAGAAAAAAACATAACTATATGTGGTTATGGATGTTAACTAGACTTATTGTGGCAATCATTTCACAATATGTACATATATGAAATCATTATGCTGCACTGAAAATGAATACAATGCTATATGTCAATTATATCTCAGTTAAATGGGGGGAGGAAAAGGAAGCCCACATCTTTCAAAGCCTTGATTGCTGTGTGTGAAATTTGCTTCTATGGCTCTCAAAGGACCTCTTTTTTTGTTTGCTAAGCTGCATTTCATCAAGTTGTAGTGACACACAATATATAATTTGTTTGGGGCAATGTTTTAGGCAGGCTGATGAGAGTGGAGGCTAACGAATCCATGTAGTTTCCATCCTCCAGATCCCATAGTCATCCTGTTTGGGTTTTTCTCCAATCTCAGCTACCAAAGAAGTTTTTCCTTAAAAAAAACCTTTTTATTGGCAAGCAACATGTAGAAGGGGCACAGATCCTAAATGTATATTTGGTGAATTTTCATAAAATGAATGCACCTTTATAACCAACATCCAGTATTTTGATGCCCCCTTTATACTCCCTCTCAGGATCTAGCTGGTCTCCCCACTAAGGCAAACCACAATCCCAACTAAAGAGAACATCAGCCTTCCCAGTTCTTGATTTTTATACAAACAATCTAACTCTAAGTATGTTTTCATGTTTGGATGCTTCAGCTCAATGTGCTGTGTATGAAGTGTATGAGTTTCTCATATCTGCTTTGGCTCCTTCATCCTCTTTGTTATATTATTTTATGAATATACAGCAATTTATCCATTCTACTGGGAGTAAGTCATTCCCAGATTTGCTTCCCGTTTATCTTCCTGTCTCCCTGGTGTGCAGATTATTTAATGTAGTCTGAAATACCTGAAACATTTACTTGGAATCTGATGGCAAGAAAGAAAGTTCTTTAGTAAATTAGAATCCATTGCCTCCTGGTTGCCTACACTGCCCATGTGTCTTCATTGGCTATTCTGGCCTCTCACTCACATGGCCAGATGTCAAGGAGTGGTTGGTAAAAAATTCATTCCCTAACCTCTTTCACCCTTCTTCTGACTGCCAATGCCTAAATCTCAATTGGTATAACCCATACAAGAACTAAAAGCCATTGGATTTGGGCTCCTTAGGCTGGGTACAGAAAGCTAGCCTGCTCTGAATGCCTGCTTTGAGAGGCCTGCCAAACACACATTTCACCTTCCTCTTACCTCATGCCAGTCAGGTGTCCACTGCTGGCTGCAGCCAGTCTGCAAGGTTGATGAAATGCTTTTGACATTGGAGTATATGCAGGCGGCAGTCACTACATGAGTGCTTCCTAGAGCAAATGGTTGTAAGGGACCTCTAATACCGAGTCCCAATCTCAGAGATGTTTGGATAGGAAAAGAACATGTCTTAGAATCAATGCAATGCCATAGCCCCACAGCTACCTACAGGCTGGCTCTGTTGTCCCCAGAACCATGATCTGCCAGAAGTGTGCTGCCTTGTCATGGATTGTAGCATGTACATGAGCACTTGGTTTTTCTTCATCATTCTCAAATATTGTGTGTAAACTGATTACATTGCTCTACTCCCCACACCGTTCCAAAGTAAACCCAGTGACAAAACTCACTGATTTTTCTGGAACAAGATAAAAATGTAGTATCAGCCTGCAGACCCAGGAGAGTTGTGGATGTGTTCATTGCCTAGTCATGAAATGATTCAACATCAAAGCAGCCCTGGGGAGGGTTGAGGGCTGTGCTCCCTCCCACCTCCATCCTGGTCTTTGTCACACATGCCCTTGTTGTAGGGTGAGACACAAGTTTAGACTGGTAAGAATGAGCCTGTCTAAGGAGCAAAGGATTAATTTTCTGCTTGATTTTCCCCAGTTTGCCCAGGGATACACTTTGGTACTGGCAGATAGATGCTCTTTTCTTCATTGCTGCTCCGTTAATGTGCTACCCTGGAACCCCTATAAAAAAAGTTTGTTTTGTTTGTGTTCTTGACAGAGATTCATTCAGAAAAAGACGCAGGCAATTCCCCAGGGAAACTTTACTATTTATGTTTAAGGACTTGGGAGCCTGGAAATTCAATGTTTATCTCTCTGACTTCAGAGTTTGCCTGAGAAAGGGCTTGCGGGGTGGAAAGATGACAGTTTATTTTTCCTTTTAGAGTTTCATAGTGGATGGCCCAGCAGCATGATAGCCAGACTTAGGGGCTCTATTCTACACATCAGTTTTGGACAAATTTAGTTTCTCAGCAAGCTTCCTGGAGACCGTAGGGAGATATTCACTTTCATTGAGGGTGTGCTCTGAGTTTTGGAGAAGAAAATAATGCTTGAGGTTTGAATAAAAGAGAAAGCATTCTGCTAAGATGGAGAGAAAGCATTTCCTGAAGCTCTGAAGAGAAGCAAAGTGGAAGAGAGGAAGGAGAAGGAGGTGGTATGAGGCTGGAGGATGGCAGGAGACCCCACTGTGGGAGTTTGAATAATTGTTCCCAATTTTTCCTTCCCCTCTAGTATTATGCACCCACACTCTTGCCATGGCCTAGTAGATGGGGGCTGAATATTCTTCCCTACCCTTTGACTTTAGGTTTCCCATTTAACTTGATTTGACCAATGGGATATTAGCAGATAGGACACAGGTAGAGACTTGAGATGCCCTTGGCCAGGGCTTTTGCTCTGTGTCACACCTCACTTTCACTATGATAAAAAGCAGGCCTGGCGATTTGCAGGAACAAGGGCCATGAAGAACATGTGAAGAAAAGGTGGACCCAGCCCACACCTTGTGCCAGGCCCACCCACTTCTACACCAGATCAGCCAAACCCTAGCCAATCCACTGATAAGTGATCAGGAAATAAATTCTTATTGTTGTGTCACACTGTGCTTTGCGATTGTTTGCTACACAGCTTCTTGTGTCAAGAGCTGACTAAAACAGAAATAACTTTTTTTTTACCCTCTCAAACCTTTAGTAAAGTCAATAAACTCAAAAATGCTTGAGAAAAATGATTTTTTTAAATAAATAGAAACTAGTGATAAATTGAACTTAATTCTAAATTACAAAGGAGTATTGAGGGAGAAAGTAGCACTTGGAAGAAATCTCTAGATAAACAGAGGCCATAGGAAGAGCTTTGGAACCTCACGTGGACATGGAAATTAGGGATGGGCAAAGTTTTACTAGCTCTCTGAGAGGTTCAGACCACTCAGCTGACATCCATTTTAAATAAGAAAGGGCATGCAATTATGGAGACCCACAAGTCCAAAACCTATAGGCTGGGAAACTCAGAAAAGAGCTGATGTTATACCTCAAGTCCTGGCAAAATTCTCTCTTGCTTGGGGGAGGTCTGTATTTTGTTTTATTCACGCTTTCACCTGATTGGATGAGGCCCATCCACATTATGAGGAATAATCTTCTTTACTCACAGTGCACCAATTTAAATGTTAATCTCATCCAAAAACACTTTCATGGAAACATCCAGAATAATGTTTGACTACATATCTGGGCACTGTGGCCCAGCCAACCTGTTACATAAAATTAAAGATCACAGTGGGCTTAAATCCTTCTCTGGCCCTGAGAAAAAGAAACACATTTTCACCTCGTTGGCAAAATGTTAGCCCTATAAGAGGACTAGCCTTTGACTGGAATGCTTTTATTCATCTCTCAATTGTATTCCAGTGGAAGTGCTGGGGTTATTGTTGAGGAAATTTTGGTTCACAGGCTGGTGCTCAATCCACCAAGCCACTCCAGCCAGGACTGAGGAAATTTTGGGTTGAACCTACAGAATTCATGAAGCTTTGTCAAAAATATCATTTTTTAATGTTTTTAAAATTATTTTTTAAGTTATAAACATACATCCACAATGTACACATGTCAGTATAGCTTGAATTTTCACAAAGTGAACCAGCATTGGATCAAAAAGTAGAATGTTATGAGCACCCTGGAGCCCCTGTCATATTCCCTTTTAGCTACTACCTACTTCCCAAGAGTAACCACTACCCTTCTAAGACTGCAGATTAGTTTGCCTGTTTTGTACTTTGTGACAGGTGTATTTTTCAAAGATGGCTACATCAATATATTTCATCCCCCCTCTTCTGCAAATGTGATGCTGATATTCCTCCATTGAAAGGCGCGGTCTCTGTCCCCTCCCTTTAACTATGTGTGGACCAGTCACTATGGCAGAAGTGACCCATTGTGGCCTGTGGGGCTGTGTTATAAAAGGCATTATGACTGCTCCCTGATCCTTTTGGAACACTTACCTTGGAGCTCACCAACTGTGTGTATGTGTTCCAATCACAACCACAGCGGAGAGCCTTCACATGACACAGCATCCTGCCTTCCGGGCTCCTCAGCCTCCCCAGAGTGCAGCGGAGATGAGCTGTCCTGAACTGAGCACTGCCTGAATTCATATTCATGAGCCAAAAATGATTGTTTAAAGCCACTGGCTTTTGGGATCATTTGTTATGCAGCAAGAGGTAATTAGGACATAATTTATAGAGATTTCATTATAGGGTATGGATCCCTTACTAACATTCAACATTATGTCTGTGAGATTCTTCCATGTAGTTACATGTAGTTGTATGTTGTTCATTTGTATTGCTTTAGAGTATGTGATTATATGAACAGCATACAATTTACATATTCATTGTACCATTAACATATATTTGTTGTTTCTAGTTTGGAGCTTTAATAAAAGCCAAACATTCTAGTACATGTCTTTTGGTAAACAAGGTACGTGTGTCTGTTGGGCACATAATTGGAGTTGGAATTGCTGTGTCAGAGTGTGTCTCTGTTCTGCTTTTGTAGTTACTGCCAAAAACTGGCTAATATTTTTTCTGAACAGATATAAAATCACGTTTCCATGATCAACAAAAGAAAAAAGCAAGCAAAATATAACCAGAGACACTGAAAGTAAGAACAATCTGACAGTAACCAGAGGGAAGTTGGGAGGGGATAATGGGGAAAAGAGTTTTCAGGAACTACTATAAAGGACACATGGACAAAACCAAGGGGGAAGGTGGAAGCAAGGGAGGGAAAGGGGTTTGGCTGGGGTTGGGGGAGAGTGGTGGGGTGAAAATGCAGACAACTGTAATTGAACAACAATAAAATAATTAAAAAAAATTATGTTTCCAGGCTTGTGTGTGGACTGACCTGAAGTTTAGGGAGGGAGGTCAGAAGTGTCCTAGTCATATCTAGAAAAAACACTAGGTCAGAGCTGTTTGATTTATTTGCAGTGTAAGCCCAGGGCCTAGTAGGAGCAAGAAAAGTAAACTTTAACAGCATCACTTTGCACAATGGGAGCCTCCTGGTGTAATGTGACCATGGAGAAGCCCTTTATGATATTCCTCTTTCTGCCTTTCCTTTAACATATCTCTGAGGACACACAAAAAGTAAAAATTCGGATTCATTGTTAGAAACATTGCCACTGGCCTGTGAAGTTTCTTGCAGGTGTTCCATATTAAGAAGACTCCTGAACCACATACCACAGGCTCTACCCTCTAAATATCCCAATGAAGGTAGGAAAAGGTTAAGTTGCCCTTTTACATGCCCTTTAGTTTACATTCTAAATAAAAATTAAACCCTACAGGTGTAGAACCCTCAATGCACATTTGAAGTGATCGCAAAATGAGGAACCATGACCAAGATCACACAGCCCAGGCAAAGACAACCATGTCACTCTTGCTGCCTGCCCAGTAACAAATGTGAGGATGCTACCGACTGTGGCCTTGATCTCAGGGGTGATGAAATGTTAAAAAAATGTGCATGTGAGAGCTGAGACAATATACTACCTTGAATATCACCCTCAGACACAACCCTATCTATGAGGGCAACCTACCTGTGTACAGGATCTGGCAGAAGTAAGGCTTGGTTGAGTGTGGTTGGTAGGGTATGTGAATATCTCAGTCAAGATGGCAGCAATGTGAACATTTCACCTAAAATATCATACAGTTTGCTTGAGTGTGATATTGTTATGTTACAGAATTACATGCTTATGATTTTGTAATGAAAGATTTTGTGATAAAAAGAGTCATTAGTTGTGCTGGACTCTGTATTTGGATTGTATATGCTGAGTTTTACTTTGATCACCTTAGATAATTAAAGATTAGCTTGAATATGATTTCTGATTTCTATTAAGAGCCTGGAATATGTATTAGACCTTCTCAGTGTCTCTATGCCAGAATTTTCAAATAGTCAGATGATTGTTTCCTGAAAGGTAACATGAAGAAACATTCCTTGTCCCACCTTACTGCCATGTCAAAGAACCTCTGGGTGCTCCTAGCAGAGACTGTTCTTTAAGGAATGAGGTATTGGGTGTTTGGGCCTGTGCATCACCCTCAGTGCTAACAATGCCCAGAGAAGCTGCTGAAAGGTCTGCAATGTGGACAAAGGAGAGAGAAGAACCTGGGAGTGAGAGAGAGGGAAAGACTGAGAAGAGAGGAACGATGAGAAAGCAGAGGAAGAAAGATGCCAAGGAGAAAAAGCTACACCTGAAAGGGGTTGGTCAGCACCTCAGTGGGCCTCAGCAAGGTGCTCCCATGTACTTCGGGTATATGTCACAAAATAATGAACTTGAAGAGTTCTTGTGAGCTTCAGTTTCCTTATCTATAAAATGGGATTATTACTGTTGTTATTATTATTATCATCTACCTCCCTGTGTTATGAGGATTTGCTGAAATGATAGCTATAAGGTCCTTATCCCAGCACCTGGGATAGGGGTGGTATATGCTTAATTAATGTAGTGAGTGTTAAAATTCTACACAGATAATGATCTAGACAGTAAGTAACAAGCCTTCCTCTGATCAACAAATAACAAACATTTTCCTCTGGAAAATATTCTGATTAACACTTTTTCATACTAATGTAAAATGTAATTGTAGCAAAAACAGAGGCATATAAGACATTTTGGAATCCTGCAGAGCCCCAAGGCAGGGCTGGGACCACCATTTGCCATGGGCAGTACAACCTATTGGTCAGAAGCTTATGCTCTACCTGGTTCTATTCCCAGTCTGCCACTTACCAGCTGGGTGACTCTGGGTGAGTTCCATACCCCTCTGAGCCTCAGTTTCTCACCAGTAAAGGGAAAATAGTAACAGTATCCTTTACACAGGGGTGTTGTAAAAGCTAAATACTTTTGGATAGGTGAAAACATAGATGGATACGGGCACAAAGTTAGCACTCAATACTTAGCAGCCTTTACATTTGCAGTGGAGGGATAGATTAGGGTCATGTTCATAGGGAACCCTGCTTAAGTGAATGCTGAAAACCATTTATCCCAGGTCAGACCAAAAGGGATGTAATGCAGACTAATGAATCCTCCCTGCCCACAAACTTAACTGTCATTGCTGATGTCATATGTCAGGATGAGACAGAGAACACATGGCTCATCTTGGGGAAGTTGTAATGAGCACTGAACACAGTTATCAGGCAGTGGGAGGAGATCCCCATGCCAGGATTTGGTCCATAGAAGTCAACATCTTTTGGAAGATTTGCATCAGGCAAAAGGTGAATGTGTCCTGGTTTCCCAAGGGCTGTGTCACCCCAGCAGAGTATTGCATAGTTACTTTTATTTCCTTAGCTCCCTATCAAGGGACCGCTTATGTGTCCCTATAGCCCCATTCCCACCAGGGCACCAGGAGTGACCTCCAGGTTGTGAGGAAGCAAGGAAGAGACTCCTGCAATGGAAGGACCTGGGTGTCTGCAGATGGGTTCTGACTCAGGAGTCCCATCCCAGGCTCCACTACACATGTGAGATCTCAAGGTGGAGGTGGAGGGAGTGGTTGGGACTGGTCTGCTACACACAGCAGACCCACAGATGCCTGAGGGACTTGGGTAGAAATCCTCTCTTTGGCTGCCTGGCATTAGCACATACTCTTTACTGGATTTGGAAAATTGTCCATCTCATTTCTCTTGGTAGAATACAGAATTTACCTCCCAAATATAGTGGCTTAAAAAAAATACAGGATGCTAATGTTCCCATCCTTCTTGGCAGGCAGGGTGCAGGCATGTGCCTTAGAGCCAGCCAGCTCAGAGTCACCACCTCCACTTTAGACCTTTGCCTGGAAGCAAGTGTCAGAGAAGCTGAAGCTGGGCGGTGTCCATCTAGGGTGGTGGCGGCAGCAGTGACAGGAGCTGACACATTCCCTGAGGCCACTGTGGCTGCTGTCATTGTCCAGCATGGTCAGCAGCAGTGGCACTGTGCTTCTCTGCCCACTCCCTGTCACTCTCTAGCCCATCCCTCACCCTCTCTCCTGATGAGTGTCCTGAGGGGCTGACCTCTGTTGACCACATCACTGGACTCTCTTGCTTCAGGCTTCCAGTTAGGTTTGGTCACTGGGTGGCCCCAGAAGGAAAGAAGAAGACAGAGGTCAAGGTGCTTCTCCCTGCCTGACTGCCTGCCACCTGGGGCCATGTTTCTTGTCTCCCCATGGCTCCAGCTCCTGTCAGATGATCCCTCCTCCAGGGCCACAGTGCTCCTTGGGCTCCAATTCAGGCCATGGCTGGTGATGACTGTGTTGTCATTGCTTGTCCCTGGGAGCTTCATCTGGCCCTGTTTTTATTCCTTCAACCCTTCCCACTTTAATGAATTCTTTTCTTAAGCTACTCAAAGGTGATTTATGTTCCCTGTGTCATGCTGAATGCTTAGGACACTTCTCTGCCCAGACTGAGGTTTTGAAAAATTGCTGCCTCCCCAGTCGATGGTGTTTAGATTGAAAAGCTGTCCCATGGGTATCATGATGAAGGCATGCCTTGAGTTTAACTCCATGTGGAGGGGCCAGTTCTGGGGTGTTCTTTGACTAAAACTGCTTTATGAAAAATATCTTGAGTCCAATTTCATAGCTACTGGACTGGGTAAAGGATTCCTCTGAGAAGCTATGGAAGGTTGCTAAGACTGTAAAAAGTACCACACTGGTTCATTCCTTGCTGATCCATCTCTCTTGCAATGTGACTTTGTACTTCCTCCCACTGAGAGGGGAGTCTATTTCCAACCCCCTTGCGCCAGTTTGACTTGGTAGTCAATAGACTGAAAGGGAGGAGGGAGTGGGCCAGTTCTGGACCTGTGCCTTAAGAGGCCATGCATGCTTCTGCTGCCTTTTTTTCAGACCCCTGACTCACCATAAAAATAAACCAGGGCTGGCAGAGGAGAGCCTAATGTCCTTGAGCCAAGTTGTCCCATTTGAGACCTGTATATGTGGGAGAGCCCAGACTAGACTGGCGCAGCCTCTTTGCAACTGGCTATAGACACATGAGGGCATCCAGTTGAGATCACAAGAATTGCCCAGCTGAGCTAAGCCTACATTTCTGACCCAGGGAATTGTGAGCTAAATAAGTTGTTATGGTTTTAAAGAAATTTGTTGCAGAACTATAACCAGTTGAGACACTCACCTTTGGGAGGCCCAAAAATAGCTCTCAAGGGCGTTGTGGGTGGGAGGCCATTTGGATCACATGAGGCTGTTACAAGCTAACCCATTACTAACTTCATTTCTCGTTAGGCAGGGATGAAGAAAACCTCTTTGCTGTTGAGCTTAATAAGGGAAAGAGGAGAGTAGCAAAGCAGCAGTTTCTGTCCTCAGTATCTATATTGGAGCTCAGAGTCAACATTTGTAGTTTTTCTGGTACCACTCCTCTCTCAACACTGCTTTCTCTGTCCTGACTTCTCTGTTGCTTTTTCTATAGAAGCAGCTGCCCCTCAGCTTCAGGCACATCTGTATTTCAAAGCTAATACTGTTTCACAAAGGGCAGACTGCAGAAGCAGAGAATTCCCTTCTCTTGACCACTCAGCTGCCTTCTGAACTATCAGGAAGCAGTGGGAAGCTGCCTCCTCATTGCTCTAAATGGGAAATTAGCAAACACAGTACAATCAAATTGCCCCAGATTGGAAGGATTAACACAAGGATGTGAGATGGACAGGAGCGAAAAATCATAATCAGGAACAATGGTAGGCAATGAATGGAGGGAAATGAGAACTCCCTGGGCAGCACTCAGAGCCCAGTCTTGCTGTTCCTTCACCCACAGATCCCTCTCTTCCAGGCTTCCCAGATGATTTTGTTTATCAAACACTTGCCACCGGCTTCCTTGCACCATGCGTCCAGCCACAAGGCTGGGTGAGCTTGTAAAGGCAGTAGTCCCCTTACGTTCTGGGGCCCAGGCCCATATATTTCCCAATGAAAGGATGTTGCAAACCCAGATTGAGTCTGGACTGGCTCACATGTTCTCTCCTAATGACCTGACTGCTCTTGGAATCCACATTCGTATCTACAAGTTATCCTTAGTATGAACTCAGGTTAGGGGAACAACTTAGGTTGGTGTGCCTCTACTATCTGTCAGATTGGAGAACTAGGAAACTTGTTTTAACCTCAACTTCAAGAGGGAGGGAGAGGAAAGAGTGAGGCAGTCTTCAACCACAGTCATTACTGAAAGAAGTGGCATTGGGAGCAAGCAATGAGTTCTTGTTTAGGCAAATTTCTGTATTTGGGGAGTCCTGAACTCAATAATATTTCAAAGTAGAGCTAGACTCCTCAAGAGGCCATTTCTCATGGACTGATAGTAACTTTGAGGTGGTCTGGCTTCTTGGACATCTGTGTGACTTGCGTTGGGTGACTGTGATTATGTTCAAGTGACTCAAATGAGATATCAATGGGTATGCAAAGAAATGAGGCTTTGAGATACACTCAAACTGCTCTCCAGAAAAGTTGACAACATCTGGTCCTTGTAGGTATGTGTGAGAGAGCTCATTTATGTAGCTCTTCATCAACATTCATTGATTATGGAAATGATGTATGAGAAATGGCATGTCATATTGATTGTATTCTTTGATTATCAAAGAATATGTTCAATTTGATGTTTGTATTTCTTATTTTGTATAATGCTTAAGTGTTTTTTTTTGCCTATTTACCCTTTTTTCCTTCATGGTTTTAAAAACTGATTTTTAAGGGCTCAATATGTGTTAGCTATTACTTTTACTGCAGGCTCTATCTTGCAGGAAGCACCAATTAATAAGAAACTGTGTTAGTTGAATTATCTTTCAATATTAAGGCTATCAAACAATTGTTTCTCATATATTGCACATCTTTTTTCTTGGATTGAATTTGACTTTTAGCTTTGTGTGTATGGTTATGTTTTCACCATTTGGAAAACTTAAATTTGGCATAATTAGATTTATTTCTTTACAGTTTTTTCTTTTAGTGTACAGATAAAACTTCTCTACCCAAGATCACATGGATCTCTACTAATTCAACTGTAGTTTTTTTTCTCTTATATCTAATTCTTGAGGACTGCTGAAATTTATTTGAGAGTCTGCACATCTGAGAGACCTAATTTTAATTTTAGAAAATAACATTTATTTTATTTTACTTATTTTTTTTAATCTTCATGAGGATATATTCTTATTGATTTGAGAGAGAGAGAGAGAGAGAGAGAGAGAGAGAGAGACATGGATACAAGAGAGAAACATAGACTACCTCGCATATGCATCCTGACCGGGGAGGGAACCTGACTGGAGATGATGCTACAACCAACTGAGCCACCTGACCAGGGATAGAAAATAACATTTAAATGCTTTGTTAAAGTCATAGCCCCAAACTTCGTCTCAGGCATCAAGAAGAAGTTGCCCTTGACCACCGTTGGCATCTTGAGAGGCTGAATGAATAAAATTAAAGTCTGTGCTGAAGTTGAACCAGGGCACCCTCTGTGGGTGGGGGCCAGGTGGGCATCTAGTTATTGATTGACAGCATATTACCTTTCCATACCATTTCGCCGGACCAACAACTAAGAGAACAACTCTAAGTAGGATGTCTATACATTAATCATCCACCCAGGATACTTTTGAGAGTAAAAGGGAGCACCATTAATAAGTGTGCAAGGACTATAGGCTCAAACTGGGATATTCCCAGGAAAACTGAAATGTTTTGTTACCCTACCTATAGGACACTGACTCTCCCTCCACTGACAGTTAAGGATTGACATCTGCTTTATGTGGTGACAGTGGTGTCTCAGTAGCTCCTGTTGGCACCTGACTTCTGGGTAAGCAAAAGTTGACTGGCCAGACTCTTTGACACATAAATATGTCTCTTTCCAGAGAGGAAGTAGGAACAGAAGAGAAGTGAAGAAGAACCAATGTATGTGGATTAGGATGTGTATTATTCTTAAGAGAAAGGAGGCTTGAAAACATGTTACCTTTGGAAGGAATGCTGGCTGGTTATATAGGAGGTTATATATATGAGGAGCCAGTTTGCACACCCGTGAATCCCTGTTAACACTGAGTCCAGTAATTAAATTCCTTGGATAAGAATGGTTTCATTTTTCAGGAAAAGGATGATCTGATTTTTTTTAAAGAGTCAACAGACATGAAGTTTTCCCTGCCTCTTGTTTCTCTTGTTTCAGGATTGGCTGTTGCAGGAGATTTGAGTGATACCATAGCCTCTTGAAGGTTTGAGGAACAACCAGCCTATTTGGGTTTTTCTGCAGGAGATCACTCTGTGGATCTCTCTGTGTGTATCATTGTGTACCTGCTGTTTCACTTTATTGGCAAAGAAGGGGTTGGCGATGACATCATCATGTTTGGGGTGTAAACGAAAATAGAGCATGCCTTGGGAACAAGTCCCTGCTTTGAGAGTCAACTGCCTCATCAGAGGACAGTTAAAAAACACATTTCTGATGGAATCAGAATAAGTAGAACAAGGTTTTTTAATGTCAATTGATGAGGTGGTGGAAGTGGATATAGAAGTTGACTGTGCTACCCCAGGACCTACTATTCAGGGTTTACTTATTGCTTCAAAAGACATAATTGGCAATTGAGCACCATATAAAGAGGTAATGGCTCTACAAAGAACAAAAGTTCTTACTGGTTTCATCACAGTTGTAGAGGCTTAAACACCCCAAATTTATTCTCTGATAGTTCTGGAGGTTGCAAGTCTGAAATCAGTTCCACTGGGCTAAAGTCAAAGTGCTAGTTCCTTCTGGAGGCTCTGAAGGGAGAATCTGTTTTCTTGCCTTTCTAGTTTCTAGTGGCAGCCTGTAGTCCTTGGTCTGTGGCCCCTTCCTCCATTGTCACATCACTGCAATCTCTGCTTCTACCATCACATCATCTTCTTTAAATATGACTCTCCTGCCTTCCTATCATAAGGACCATTAGGATTACATTGAGTCCACCTAGATAATTCAGGACAATCTCTCCATCTCAAGGTTCTTGATGTAATCACATCTGCTCATTCCCTTTTACCATGTGAGGTAACATTCACAGGTTCCAGGGATTAGGATGTAGACATATGGTGGGTGGTCATTATTAGCCTACCATGAGGTCACTTGATTAGCTTTTAGGAAATTAACTTCTACCTTTAGTCAAGCCAATCACTCTAAATTAGCCTCTTCTCCTGGGTCTTTGAACTTGACAGTGTATTTCCTACTTTATGAAGGGAAAATTGGAGGCATTAAGGCCCCAAAATAATGCTCCTTGGTAGCTCCTAAAAGGCCAAATCCTTTATAAGCCAATATTGATGAAGGTGAAGGCCATGTACACAAGCAGATGGCATCATGGGGTAACATGTCTAGAGAATGTTTATAAAAAGTAAACTCCTAAATGTCAAATGAGTTGCAGATCATGGAGAGAGAAGTAGAAAACAGGATGCAGTGTCATAAAATTTAGCCAAAGTAAAGCAGCCAGATGGAAGCCCCCAGAGCCACCAGGGGAGACTTGCTACTTCTCCCCGAATACAGCCATGGATTTTCTGGGTCCTGACTGGTTGATTTTCTCTCCCAGCTTTAGAACACCAGAGTGTCTGCTTGCATTCTGCCACTTGCTCCACTATCTGCATATATATAGGAAGTTTTGCATGAGCCATGTTAGAGGGAATTTTACAGCTGTTTTTGCTTAGTCTACAGCCAGAAGACTGGAGTAGGTCAGCACAACAAGGTCCTTCCAGCCCACCGATGCTTTCAAATGTGTTGGTCAAGGACATGGCCAACGAGGGACAACACGAGTCTGTGCCCTTGATGGGGCAGATTTGGAGGAGCTGCTATTTCAGGGTGGGACCAAGAAAGACCAGGGCTGAAAAGATGGATGAAAATAGAAAACGTGTAGCCACTATGGAAAACAGTATGAAAATTCCTCAGAAAATTAAAACAGAATCATCATACAATCTAGCAATTCCACTTCTGGGTATATTCCTAAGGAAATGAAATCACTACTCAGTGAGACATCTGCACCCACATATTCAGAGAAGCATTATTTATAATAGCCAAGATATTGACACAACTTAAATTCAGCTGAAATAGGAATAGATAAGAAAATGTGGCATATATATACAATGGAATACCTTTAGCCATAAAAAGAATGAAATTATGATACATGATAAACATGGATGAACCCTGAAGACATTATTCTGGGTGAAACAAGGCAGACAGAGAAAGACAAATACCATGATATCACTTATATGTGGAATCTAAAACAAACAAACAAACAAACACCCAAACTGATATATACAGAGGAAAAATTGGTGGTTTTCAGCGGTGGGGGTAGGGCAAGTGTGTGAAGTGGGTAAAAGTGGTCAAAAGTTTCACACTTCCAGTTATAAGATAAACAAGACTTGGGTATATAATATACAACATGGAGACCATCGTTCATAATACTGTTTGCATATTTAAAAGTTGCTAAGAGAGTAAACCTTAAAAGTCATAATAAAAATACATTTTTGTAACTATGTGTGGTGGCAGATATTTACTAGATTTAATGTGGTGATCATTTTGCAATGCATACATATATTGAATCATGTTGTACACCTGAACCTAATACAATGTTATATGTCAACTACATGTCAATAAAAAAGGAAATGTAATTTGGGCAGAAAGTAAAGCCTCAAGATTTTGAAAATCAAGGCTCCATTTGGGTCACTGAAGAAAATCCTGGGCAAACTGACTAAGGATGACTGAATGGGTGTTCTCTCCCTCTCTGTTCTTTCATGCCCCGCCCCCCCCCCTTTTGATCATGCAGGTGGCCATAATTCAACATGTGTCATAAGGAAAATATTACTTTCTAAGTAGGTAGTGTGAGACGATGAAAGACCGGGAGATCTGCATTCTGGTCTGAATTTCCCTTATTTAGACCCCAAATATTAAAGCTTTTATCTGTAAAATAAAAGTTTTATCTAAACCAATGGTTTTCAATATTTTTGGATGTCAGGATATGTTTCAGTTGTACTTCTAAATGGAAAGACTTCATAAAATCAAAAGCAGACACTCTGAGACAATGGCTTTAGTACTGGGAATTTATTTGGTAGGTAATTCCAAGAAAGGCCAAACCAGAGAGTGGGGAAAATGAGACTGGAAAGAGAGAGAAGCCAATGAAATGTGTGCAATGAGCAGGGTTGCTCTGTGGGCAATGTGGACTGTATTCCACTGAAGACCCCCAAAAGAACTGCTTCTCAAAGGGTGTTGCCTGACCAGCAGCATGGGCATCACCTGGGACTTTGTTAGAAATGCAAAATTTTGAGTTCCCACCTCAGACCTACTTATCAGAAGCTCTGGTGGTGGGGCTCAGCAATCTGTGGTTCTTAAGCCTTTCAGGTGATTCTGATGCACACTGAAGTTTGAGAGCCTCTGGTATAGAACATGCCACAGAATTGCCTCTTGAGCAATTGAGGGATGATGAAGCTGGAGTGATTGTCCACGCATTCTCTTCTTTTATTAGTTTAGTTTGCTTAGTGACCTGGACTCCTTAGCATTCTCTGTTGCCCTGACCACTGTCTGAGCAGGTCCCCTTGGTGTTGGAGAAAGCTCTGAGGAAGAGGAGCTGAAGATCATATGTGCTGCAGGAGGGATGCTGCCAGTGTACACAGGAACTCCCTGCTACAACTGAAGGTCAACTGAAAAGGTTAGCAGGGGGGCTCTGGGGTAGGACAGCAATCAGAATCTGCTATATGTACTAAAAATTTAGTTGCATCTATACATTGCAAATTGAGGTGCAAATAGTGTGTGTATAGATATAACTCATTATATTTATGGTTAGGGACTAGTTAGATGTGGAGAGGATATCTATATTCTTTGCTTGTTTATATCAACATAGAGTAAAGTTTGTACATCTAAGGATTTACAAGTCACGTGTGTAATAATGTAATTTTGCCTTGTCTTTCTTATTATTACTAGTGTGGAGAGACAAAATTTATTTTTCTTGAAAAATAGTTCAAGAAATCATAAGCTGGTGTTGGCCATGTAGGTAGAGAAAAGGTGAAAGCTCTCAGCTAGACCAGAGAAATATTATAAGGGAAACAAACAATAGGCAATGGTATCATCTGTGTGGAATTTGGGGTGTTGGGTGCATAAAGTTGTTAGACTGTGTCTTTTCCAAATGTCAAAGTCAGTTGGACTGTGTCCTTCATAGTTTTTACTGATTCTCCATATTTGACACAGGGAGGGAGGTTGGCAAAAATTAGTCAGGGTCCCAGCTCAATATTCTGGCACAGAAGATACAGATATTGTCTCAAGGGAACTGAAGTACACAATAGGAAACTGAGGAAAAAAAACAGTTTTTGAGTTGTGAGTAGGACACATTCCAAGTTTACAATCCCATTACAAAGTGCTAATACCGCTGGTGGGTGGTGGGGTGGGAGATTCACAAGGATGGATGATAGCAGGAGTGACTTGAGCAGTGTTCCCATTGCCTCACACCACATGCCCTTGCCCTTACTGTGACTTCCACCTCAGCAGCAGATTGGATTCTCTGGGAAGCAAATGCTAAGTCAAAGTTAAAAGTGCAGAAGGCTCACTGAGGAATGACAGCTGAAAAAAGAACAAGCAGAATTGGGTAGAGGAAGTCATCAGATCCCAATGCAGATCTGGTAAAGTCAATACTAGCCAAGACTGCCCTTTAGAAGAGTCCCACATTGGATGGAAATGACTAGACCCTTCCTTGTGTAACTGTCTTGTTCAGCAACTGGCTAGACACTGCTCTAAGAAGAATGTGAAATTTGCTTGGTAGTCAAGGTGGGTCCTGAGGAGTTAAAGCTGGAGGCTATCCACAGGACCAGCAACATAATTTGTAGGGCCTAGTGTAAAATGAAAATGGGGCCCTTTGTTCAAAAATTACTAAGAATGTCAACATGGTGACTGATGCAGACACTGGGCCACAATGTCCGCAGCATTGTGGATGAGACGAGACAAATTCACGTGGACTACCGAGTCCTGTGGAGAAAACGGGGCAGCATGGCCACTCTCTCAAGAGGAGAGTACCCTGTCCCTTGCCTTGACAGGCTTTTATTGGCTTTCTAATAGCAGACATACATGTGATGACCTGTCCAGATCCAGCTTATGAAAGCTTATTTCTGCCAGCTTCTGAGTGTTGCTGGCAGACAGCCCTCAGCTGTCAGTCCATGTGGGAATTAGCTGGCTTGAGGTAAGACCTCCTTCCAGGGACAGTCTGCATGCAATGATTGGTCAATGTGGGCTGAAGATCCAGCTCTCACCCTTCATAAGCCAGCTCTGAAAGCCACTTGACTCTCCATGGGGCTGGATGTGTCCTTTGTTGAGACTGTGGTTCTGCTTTCCTCTCTGTCCAATCCTGCTTCCTTCCTTTCCCTTCCACCAACATTGATTCCCAAGAGCCCTCCCTAGAAAGCCTCCTGCAAGCTAATTTTAATCCCTGAGTCTGCTTCCCAGGAAACCCAATTTATCATAGTAGTATTATTCATGACATTGTATGTTAATGACAATTTGTGGCTGAGTAGACCCTCAGCTGTGTCTTGACAAATTGGGTTTGTCCTAGACTCAAAGTTTTCTGTTCAACAGCTTTTCCTTAATGGCAATTCCAAGAAAACTCTGATATTTAAAAGACTGCTGTTCTTTAGTTCCCAGTAACATCTCTGTTCTGTAGTTAAAGCAAGAATTTTTTATGTGTTTTCTGATTTTTTTAAGTTAAGACTTAACGTATATACAGTAGAATGCACAGATTTTAAATTCACAGTTTAATGAGTTATGACAAATGTTTATGCCTGTGTAACCAACACCCCCATTATGATAGGAAACATCTCCCTCACCCCACCTCCAAATTTTCTTGTGCCCTTTTCCAGTCAACACCTTTAGCGCTCTCTCCAGGGGAAACATCTACCTGGCTTTGTAGGGCCCCTCCTAGGATTTCACATGAATGGAATCATATGGTATGTACTCTTTTGTATCTGGCTTCTTTCATTCAGCATAGCGGGGTTTTTTTAGATTCACCCACTGTCTCAGTCAGTTTGGGTTGCTATACAAAAATACCATAGACTGAGTAGCTTAAACCATTAAACAATAGAAATTTATTTCTCACAGTTCTGGAGGCTAGAAGCCTGAGATCAGGGTACCAGTATGCTTGGGTTCTGGTGATAGCTCTCTTCCTGGCTTGTAGATGGCCACCTTCTTGCTATATCTTCATATGATGGCTGGAGAGTGAGAGAGACAGAGAAAGAGGGGGGAGAGAGAGGGAGGCAGAAAAGAGAGACACAGAGAGAGGCATAGCAATCTCTCTTCTGTTTCTTCAAATAAGGGCACTAATCCCATCACAAGGGCTCTATCCTTATGACCCAATTACCTCCCAATGTCCCATATTCAAATATTGATACCATCACATTGGGGATTGTGATTTCAACATGCGAGTTTTTAGGGGACACAAGCATCCAGTTTTTACATATATTATTAGTTCCATATTGTTTTGTAGCCTGTCTAGGCCAGGAAGATTCACTAGGGATTCTGGCAGATGGAAGAAAATGCATGGAGCTGTGGGAATGCCTGACAAGTCTTTATTCAAGGGCAGGGTGATCCATGCTTTCCACAAGCTGCGTGTCGTTCAGTGGAAAGCCCCAAGTCCCTTATATACTAAATGTATGCAAAGCCAGCAGGGTGCCAAAACATTGTATAACACAGCATGATTTTGCACATGTGGACCCACTCAAGGTTATGGGAATACAGTTTATCGGACCCAGACTTAAGGCTATGGGAACACTGTTTATCTTAGTTATCCAGACACATGGGTAAGGGAGCCAGACTGACTCCATTTACCATACATGTATTTTTATTGCCAAGGAGTATTCCATTGTTCGATACAACACAGTTTATCCATTTTTTAAATGGGTATTTGAGTTGTTTCTAGCTTTTGTCTGCTATTTACATTCACGTACAAGTGTTTGTGTGAACATATATCTTAATTTCTTTGGGTAACAGAGTGAAGTTGGTCGGTTATAGGCAAATGCATGGTTAAATTTATAAGAAAAACCACCAGTTTTCCAAAGTGACTGTATTTATTCACCCTTTCCAGGGTGAGAGATTGGCTGTTTGATTGTCTCAATTCATTGACTCAGGCGATGTTAAGACCAGATGGTAATACTGGAATTTCTCACACTTTTCTACCAAGTACCTCTAATGTTAGAAGAAGAGAAAAATCATAGTGCGGGAATGGAGAGCGTGACTTGAAGCAGCCAGCCAAGCACCAGTGATTCTTGTAATTTATCCTCCCACCCCCTTGCACCCACCTTCATCCCTGGAGGCAGGTGCCCTGAGGTGTACCTCTGGGGGATTTAAGCCTGTTCTTAAGAAACATACATCTAGTTACTCCCCCTTTTTTTTTTTTTGCAGTTTGCAACTCAGGTGCAGGAAAGCCAAGTAGCTTATCTAAGGCACCCAACAATCTAATGAAACAGCCAAGCACTAGAATCTGATTTTTTAACTGGTAGCCAAGAAAAACAAAATTATACAGTCACTCCTGGTCACTCCTCCTTGTTCTTCAAGTTGGGTCAGTGAGAGATTTGTCTGAATGCTTTTTCCTTTGTCACGGGCCAGTTCCAGTTCCTCTGAAGGGAGAAAATAGCTTTAGTTTTCTAGGCAAATAAAGTCCCAGCTTTCACTTTAAGCCACCTCAGAATGCAAGCACACATGAAATGCACATGGATTAAACTGTTAGTATACCAATAGGGACACCAGCAAGTGGCAATAGCGATTAGAAACACAAGCATCAAACAGTAGGAAACTGCCTCAGAATAGCAGCCTCCTCCAGCTCCCTGATGGGGAGATTAGCATGTAAAGAGGAAAGATGACAATAACAATGGAGACATCTGCCTCTGTTCTATTTGTTGGTAAAGAAAGTCTCTTTCATCTTATGCAGGAGGTTAGACAGGAGGGAGGGGGCAAGCCAGACCCACACCTTGGCTGGATTCACAGTGTGACAGCTGCTCCCACAGGACCCTGCTATGTAAAGCCTGTGAGCTGGTCAGTAGGTGTCTACCAGACACCCGCCTTCAGGAGACTCAGGGTGCAGAGAGGTAAGTGCCATGCCATGACAGCTTTATCACCAAGCATCTAGTGATGGTAGAAAGAGACAGAAGGCATGAAGTCTATTCACAAATCTGCCATGAACCATGTGACTTTGGGCAAGTTATTCCACCTCACTGGAACTATTTCTTCATCTATAAAAGAAATGGTTGTTTATTTACTCATTCATTCTTTCTCCTTCAAAACTCAAAAACAACTATTAAGCATATACAATGTACCTGGCACCATGATAAGCTCTGGGATACAAAACAAGTAAAACAAGGGTCCTAACCACAGGGGGTTGAGTAGATTGCATTAAGGCCCTAATTCTTTATTCCACCCTGTGTCTAATCTACCCTGTTTGCATTTGGTTTTGTGGCCCCTCCCATTAAAGAGGTGGAGTCTATTTGAGGTGGAGTCACATGGGGTGAACCATGTGACCTACTTGAGATCATAGCATAAGGGAGAAATAACAGTGTGCTGACCTGTACCTAGGCCTGAAGTGGTCCTGACATGTTTTCCTCTTGTCCTCTGCTATTGTTATGAAAACTACATGTTCAGGCTAGCCACTTGTTCCAGGAGAATGAGAGACACATGGAGCAGAGCCATACCAGCTGAGGCTAACCTAGATCAGCTGACCCCTGTTAACTCACAAATACATAAGTAAGCCAAGCCAAGATCAGTAGACTCCTTAGCCCCCATCAGTCTATTCCTAGTTGACCTGTTTGTTACACAGCATTATTGTGTCCACAGTTAGCTCTACAGAGCTCTTAGGCAATCAGACATTTCAATAATACAGTGGCATAAATACTCTGTTAGAGGGAAACAGGGAATGGTGGGGAGGTGGAGCTAGGCTATACATTGACTCTTGAATAATCAAGGGGTCAGTGGTGCCTGCCTACAGTGCAGTCAAAAATCTGTGTGTAATTACAGTTGGCCCTCCACATGTAGGGATCCCCAACTATAGACCTAAAATACATATAAGTACAAGAAAGGCACAAATCCCAGTGTGGGACTCAGAGAAGGGTCAAAGAGGAAATGAAATCTTTGCTAAGTCATGGATAATGAGTAGAATTTAGTTCAGGGACGTAGAGCTGGATTAGACTAAGAATAGAATACTGGCTGCCTGAAGTTTGAATATGTTTAGTTACATTTTATTTGATATGTAAAATGTTTTAGAATTTTTGAATTAGTCACTAACATTTAAAAAGGGAATATTGCTTATTAATCCAGATTTTACCTTTTTGCCCTGGCTGGTATGGCTCAGTGGATTGAGTGCCAGCCTGTGAACCAAAGTGTTGCCGGTTCGATTCCCAGTTAGGGCACATGCCTGGGTTCCCCAGTAAGTGTTTGAGGAATCCACCTCAACCCCTGGATTGAGGTGGTTCCTCAAGAGGCAACTACACATTGATATTTCTTTCCCTCTTTTTCTCCCTCCTTCACCCTCTCTAAAAATAAATAAATAAATAAATAAAATCTTAAAAAAAATAAAATCCAGATTTTACTTTTTCTAGAAAAGTTAGAAAAGCTGGTGACACTGGGCCTGCTTCCTTGCTGAGGAAAATGTTGTATAGATGAATAGTGGATGCCTCTTTAGAGATGAGTCCTCTCTAGTTCACTATAATTCCTGGTCATCCCAATATACTCATTTATGAGATTACCTATTCCTGCAGGCACCTGAGCCTCCACATCCTGGAGTAGGTCAGGACTGTGTTGGTTCAAATTCATTAATTCCCATCAATTGTGCTTTTACCCAAGAATATATATTTTTATTTCCAAGATTTTGAACAAGCCTTTTAATATGCATGTTTTTTATTTCTATTTTTAACTAAAATTTTAGTTTTGAGGTAAATGATTCACATGAAAATATCAGAGGTAATACATAGAGGTCCTATGTATGCTTTATCCAGATTCCCTCAATGATAATATCTTGCAAAATTATGATACAGTGTTACAGTCAGGATACTGACATTAATACAACTCACCCACCTGTCTTATTTAGATTTCCCAAATTTTACTTGTACTCACTTGTGTGTGTGTATTGTTCACATATATAGGTTTGTGTATGTACCACCACAGTTTTGACACACAGCATTCCAATTACCACTAAGATTCCTTGTGTTGCCCTTTATAGCAATAACTATTTTCTTCCCACTCCCCCTTGTCTTTCTTCTTTCCATCCTTAACTCCTGGCAAACACTACCTAATCTGTTCTCCATTTCTATGATGGAATCATACAGTATGTAACCTTTGGGACTTTTTACTTAGTATAATTCCCTGGAGATTCATCCAAGTTGATGTATATGCCAATAGTTCATTTTTCTTTATCACAAATACATTCCATGTTATGGATGTACTGGTTTGTTTAACTGTGCGCCTGTTGAAGGATATCTGGGCTATTTTCAGCTTTTGGAGAAAAGCTGCTATGAATAAAGCTTCTCTGAACATTCATGTATAGATTTTATATGAATATAAATTTTCATTTCTCTGGGACAAGTGCCCAAGAGTACATTTTCTGGATCACATGGTAATTTCATATTTAGTTTTATAAGAGGCTATCAAACAGTTTTCTAGAATGGATGTATCACTTCACATTCTCACCAGTAATGTGTAAGTGATCCAGTTTTTTCACATCATTGCAGACATTTGGTGTCCCTTTATATTTTATCTGTTGATAGATTTGCAGTGGTGCTTACTGTAGTTTTGATTTGTTTTCCTGATGGCTTATGATGTTGAACATGTTTTCATGTGTTTTTTTGTCATCTGTATACCCTCTCAGTTAACTGTCTGTTCTTAAGGGAGCAGATGGCTTGATTCAACTCCTGGAATCAAGCTGGATTCAATCCTTCCTTTCTTCTGCAGCCCAAATGCATAACCCCAGCAGCAGTAGGTTACTTCTTTTTGGATAAAATGTATGACAGCCCCACCCCAGCTTTTGGCTTTAAGCAGTGAACCTGGCTTGGCCTCTTATCTCACAATACCTGTGTTCCAATTACCCTCGCTGGAAAGTGCCAAAGCGTGCCTGGAGAAGTCCACACTGAAAACACTTCCTCTGTGTTCATCCATCGTTTTCAGCACCTGTATCTTTGTTTTCCAGCAGAACATGGATATCAACTCAATGTCATGCTTATGTGTGTTTTGCAGGTTCTGGCCCTTGGGGGTAGATAGCCAGGTGGAGGATGCTCTGCATGGAGGCAAGAGTTAGACTGAGGGAATCTGGTGGACACTGTAGTTACCCTGCCCCAGAAGCAGCCCTCAACAAAAGGGGAGTAAGACTTGTAGATTGATACCCTGCTTCCTCCCCTGTCAGTGGCACAATTTTAATGAAAACTCCTTTATTTTTTTTATTTTTGAAAAGATTTTATTTATTTATTTTTAGAGAAGTGAAGGGAGGGAAAGAGGGAAAGAAACATCAATGTGTGGTTGTCTCTTGAGTGCCCCCTTACTGGGGACCTGGCCCACAACCCAGGAATGTGCCCTGACTGGGGATTGAGCTGGCAACCCTTTGGTTCACAGGCCAGCACTTAGTCCACTGAGCCATACCAGCCAGGGCTTAGTAGTACGATTTTGAGGCACAATCTGCACAAACTTTCTGAGGTTCCCCAGAAAGGACAAGGATTCTGCCATGTTTGTTTTACCCTAAAGGCCCAATGCATCAAGAATAGTACAAGATAAATCTTTTAACCCCAAATGTTAGCATTTATCATGTTTGCTTCAGCATTCTCTCTCTCGGACTTTCTTTCTCTCTGCCTCAATACTTCAGAGTGTATTTCCTAAAAAAATAAGAAAATTACCTTTCATAATCACAGTACAATTGTCAAAATCAGGAAATTAACATGGACACAATACTGTGCTGATCAACAGACCTTATTCAAATTTTGTCAATAATAATTTCTACGTCAAAAGAAAAAACATTTTCTGGTTCAGGAAATCCAGGATTACATATTGCATTTAGCTGCCATGTCTCTCTATTTACTAATCTGGAACAGATTTTCTTTTTCAAAATATTTTTTTAAAGTCCTGGTCTGAGGACTTTTTTTATTGTTTTAAGAGAGAGAGGAAGGGAGAGAGAGAGAAATATTTATGCAACAGAGAAGCATCGATTTGTTGCCTTCCATACATGACCAGACAGGGACCAAACCTGCAACCTAGGCATATCCCCTGACCAGGAATCAAACCCCCAATCTTTTGGTTATGGAATGGTGCTCTAACAAACTGAGCCAAACTGTCCAGGGCTGGAACAGTTTTTTGATCTTTCTTTGACTTTCATGGAAAACCTTTTTCTTTTTCTTTTTTTAGTATAGGCCAGTTATTTTGTAGAATGTTCATCACTTTGGGTTTGTCTGGTGTTCCTAATGATTAGATTTAGTTGATGTGCTGTAGGCAGGAATACCCCAGAAATGATGTGTGTCTTCCTAGTGAATCATATCTAGAGGGAGATGATATCCATTAGTTCCATAATTGGTGTGTTAAGACCAGTGCCTTTTAAAATGAGAACTTATGAGGAAGTAAGATGTCTGTGTTTTATGTTCTTGAGTGGGGATTCACTCAGAATGTGTGTCATAGCCAGGTGGAATCAGATTTCCCTTCAGACATTCTCTCATTTATACCATCCATGTAGATTACTTGTGCCTTGACAGCAGGTCTACACATATGGAAGGTGGTGGATATGCTCACATATCAGGCCTCAGCTCTGGCTTCAAGTATTGCATAGGGGAGAATTCTGCTTTCCTCGTCAGCCTCTTAAATTCAGAGGAAGCTGGGAAATGAGGAGATGGGGTAGGTCCATCAGGCATAATCTGTTCCACCCAGCTGTGGTCTAGACGTATTAAGCTAAAAAATGTGGTGGGATCTGTGCCGCTTCATGTAGGATTTAGCTTTGCTGACTATGTAATAGGTATACCAGCTGGCAAATCACTATGTTTGTTGTTTTCTAATGCAGTGTTGCCCACAACCACTCCTAGCAGAATATCATGTGAATTTAGACAAATTACTTCAACTCTGAAATTTCAGTTTCTCCATATGAATAATGGTAATCCTAATGCATACTTTCTAGGCAACATGAGGACAAGATGATATAATTGAAATAAAGTGCAGCAGGTACCTGGAGCACATAAATGCTCAATAAATACTATCTATTATTGTTAATAATAATGACTGACAAGGAACCCACGCTGGAAGTTAGGAAATCTGTTGGACCCCAACCCAACCTCTTCCTGGCTTTGTGACCTTGACAAGTCTAACCTCTGAGCTTGATTTCCATGTCTATAACCTGTGGATAATCATATCTCCCCTGGCTACCTCACTGCACAGTTGGAAAGATGAAGTGAGTTACTGTGTGAGAAAGCCACTTGCCCAGTGATGGGTTATGTAAATGTGAGTGGACCCGGGCGTTCTCTCTTCTATACCAGCCTGGGCTGTGCATCCACAAGGAGGAGCTGGGGCTGCATCATAGCAATGGTTCTGGAAATGATTGTTGATTCTAAGGGCCACCGTGGAAACCACTGAAAATTCTGCCTTGCCCCTCCCTTGAGTCCTCATGGTTCCTAAGGTTGGCTCTCGAATGGCTCTCACAATACCTCTGGCGGTCCATGGCCTTTTGGTGGCTGCCGGCTGTGGCATTGTGCCTCTGCATACTCATTCCCCATGTGGGTGGTTGCTAGGCCATGGGGGCCTCTGGGCCCTACACATCTCTTCCTCTAACACTTCCCTGGTCATTCTGCCAACCCTGGGCTGGAGCAGAGCCCTCTCTTTATCTGTGTAATTGATACAATTAGGCTTCTTCACAATTTCTCCAGAACTCTTGTATCAGTTGTTCTAAACCTTGGCTGCACCTTGACTATCACTGGGTAAATTTAAAACCTACTGGGTGGAATCCAGGCATGATTTTTTTTTGATTTATATTTTATTTTATTTTTTTAATTTTTATTGTTATTCAATTATAGTTGTATGCCTTTTCTCCCCAATCCTCCACCCCACCCCAGCTGAACCCACCTCCCTCCCCCACCTCCACCCTCCCCCTTGATTTTGTCCATGTGTCCTTTATAGTAGTCAGGCATGAATTTTTTTAAAGCTGTCCCAGTGATTAAAGATTAAGAACAACTGCTCTAAACTGTATTTTTCTCAAAGTCAGAAATTTAAGTCTGTGGGGCTTTAGAACCAATCCACACATGTGGACTAGTATCTCCCTCCATCCTGGCTGTAGATGGACTCTCTGGTTAGCCAGAGGAGTGGCATGGTAGAAGAGTGAGTCAACACATTTAAAATCATTGCAAGCAGTAACACAAGTTTTTAGCAAGTTTTCACACTACCTGATTTTGATCTAATGGCTTGACTTTAGAATTTTCTATCTATAAAAGTGAGGCTCTGCTACAGAAAATAATTCCATGTTTCATTTAATCCCTTCCATGGACCTATGAAATGGGGACTCATACAAAATTCACTTTGCAACTGGAAAACTGAAACTCAGGGGATGTTGAATACTTCAACATCATTAATTGCTGAGCAGCATCATGCCCAAATCTAGGTCTTAGTAGTACAATTTGATACTCAACCACTCACATCTGTTGGGAACCTCCCTGCCTGGTTTCAGAAGCTGTAACCCACCATGGCTAAGGCTGAGTAAAAAGACCTTGGGACCCTAAGCCACTAAGGAGACAAAGCTTATCTCCCTGGCAGAGGCGCTGCCTCTGCCCCCTCTACTTCACTCTGCCTGGCCCCAAGTGGGTGACCGGTTAGCCAATGATGGGTAAGATTCCTCAAAGGAGGGACGACCTAAGACAGGCATGGTCACAAGGGGGCCCTCAGGGAAGGACTTCGGGGGCTATAGAGAAAGGGGGTGATGGACCCTTGCCCCTCGGTTTTGACATAGCATGAGTCCTCATTCTGTTTGCAAGAAGTCTCCTAATCTCTTGGCTGCCTTATTTCCCCTATCTGACTTAAGCCTGAAACAACACTGGAGGTAGGTACGCCCTGTTCTGGAAAGGGCGGGTTTCCCAGGGCAATCAGGCCTAAGAAGGAATCCACAAAATCCTGTGAAACCTACTTTGCTAATAACCTCAATTTAAATGATAAGGGTCCAAACATGAAATGGGTTTGTTTCCCCTAAGTTTTATGACCCTTTAGGTATCTGACCCTGACTCAAAATAAGCACCTCATAGTTCTTTGAATGTTATCTATTATTTGAACATTACTGCCTGACAATGATTGATGAGCTTTACATATATGCCATGTATCCTATGCAAATAAACCCAATAAAAGCCCATTGAGGACAGGCTCCTGGCCCTTCTCCTTTGAAAGACTGGCCACCTTTCCTCCCCAAGCAGGTCATGTCTTGGTAGACTTATTCTCATCCATGGCTGACAGGGGAACCTGTGGGCAGAGCTCCCCCCATCCCCAACTTTTGTGATATTTTCCACAACTTCTAGTACAAATTTGGCATATGGTGGATATTTATTATGATTGTTAA
The DNA here is from genome assembly GCF_022682495.2 of Desmodus rotundus. NCBI lineage: Eukaryota > Metazoa > Chordata > Mammalia > Chiroptera > Phyllostomidae > Desmodus > Desmodus rotundus. Next base: position 131,518,151 of record NC_071392.1, read on the forward strand.
AAATCATTTTATCAAACCAGTCAATATTTATAAAGCATCTCATAATTTTCAATGAATATTTATATCCATCCTCTTTCCAGTACAATGCTTGCTAAAGAGTTATGAGTAAGTGAATGGGCACATAGTTTTGAAGGAAGTTGGATATTGGTCTAGCATCCTTTCAAATTCCCTGAACATTCAGGAGGGTATTTTCCTGGACAGCCTGCATCTCTGGTCCAGTTAAGGTCATGCCTTGATTCCTTGTTCTCACACCTTTCCTTCCCAGCATCTGCTCCATGGCATCTCACAGAAGGGCTAAAACAATGCCCTAACTGGATGCTCAAGAAACACTTGGGTTTAATCTTGCCTCTGCCACTGACTACCAGTGTAAAGTTTGGTAAGTAATTTCGCCGGGCTTCAATACCTGCATGTGAAAAAGCAGAGAGCTGTACTGGGCTGCTGGTAAATACAAGACAAGTATATTCATCTCTCTTCACCATGCAACAAGCCAAACCTTATTAATTGTGCAACTTCTCCCCTGCCGTGTTTGGATGCAGTCTCAAAATCTTGAATCCAGAAAGTCAGGCAAGAATTACAAATTAACTGGAGTTAGCATTGAGGATGAAACTGATTAGTCATTCTGACAGTAAATGTTTCCTGAGATCCAGCTCTAGTATTCTTTGTTCCTGGTTTTAAAAGGTCAGAATCATGTGGAGAATATCTTGCAAGTCATTATGATCCAAAAAGTGGAACTGGCAGCATAACTTGGGATGCCCAGGGCATTAATGGGGCTCAGATTTCTTTAAAGCAGTGGTTCCCATGCCTGGTTGCACATTAGAATCACCTTGGCAGCTTTTTTTAAAAAAAATTGAGGTATTGGTATATCATACATACAATAGAGTATCTACATCTCAGGTATGCAGCTTGATTGATTTTTATGTAAAAAATGTAACCTCTGTCCTAACCAAGATATAGAACATTTTGCACCCTGGGAGCCCTTATGTCTTTTCCCATTAATACCACAGAAGTAACCACTATTCTGTTTTCTATCACACAGATTAATCTAACCTGACCTTGAATTTATAATGTATGTATATAGTCTTTTATGTCTGGCTTCTGTTCTGAAGTGAATGTTTTTGAAATACATCCATGTTGTTGAGTGATTTGGTAGTGTGTTCACTTACATTGCTCATGAGTATTCTATTGTATGAATATGTCATACATGATCCATTCTCTCATTGCTGGATATTTCTGGGTTTGCACTTTTATTAGGAAAGCTGCTCTGGACATTCTGTACTTACCTTTCAGTGACATATGCTCTCACTTCTCTAAGAGTGGGGTGGACTGCTGGGTCTTAGGGAAGAAATATATTCAATCCTCATTATTTATAGATTCTGCATTGTGAATTTTCCTATTTGCTAAAATATACTTGCAGTCCCCCAAATCAATACTCATGTACTTTCCCACACATTCACAGACACAGACAGAGTGATGGGAAATTTTAAAATTTGAATTTCTTTACCAGCTGAGGTCAAAGAAGTCTTTGCCTTCTTATTGCAGCTCTTTACTGTAAACAACTGTCCTTTTCACTGTATATGTAGAGAAATTTTCTTTTGTGACTTCAATCTTTAAAATGGCCCAGAGCCTAGTGCTAAAATGCAGTCTATGTTTTACACTTAAGAGGCTGTGATAAGCCTTGTGGAAAAAATATGTGCATTAGATAAGTTTCTTTCAGGCTTGAAAAATAGTGCCAGTGGCCATGAGCTCAATGCTAATGAATCAACAAGGTATACAAAACAAAGTGTCTTGAAACAGAAACACACATAAAACAAGGTTAGGTATTGATTGGCTGATAAAAATACTGTGACCAGAGGCTTGTGCCAACAGAAATCTATTACATAAGTCTTCACCTAACATTCTCGATAGGTTCTGCAATGTTAAACAAAGTAGCCTATAGTGAAGCCAATTTACAATAGGCTAATAGGTATAAGTTCAGGAATGTTATCCATATTATAATGAAATAACATTGAATGATATGAAATTATTCAAGGACTTGCTATATTTCCCCTGAGAGCAAGAGTTTATTATTCACTAATTCAATGTCTGTGGCAAGTTTGTAGAATATAACTAGCATGAATAATAAGAATTGACTGAATTTTTAACTTTAGTGGATACTGTCTAACAGTTTGCTAAAGTGATTGTAACAATTTGGGAGCTCTTAAAACTCCTGTGGGTTAGGCCATACACAGACCAGCTAAATTGTCATCTCTGGCAGGCAGACGCAAGGCCAGTGGTCTTAAAGCCAGTGTTGATGGTCACTGATAGAAATACTGGGAAAGAATACAGAGGTATTACAGCATGGAATGCAGCCTGTATGTGTAACTCTTAATAAATAATTGTTGATTTCACTTGAATATGTTCTTTTAGGTTCTTTTAATTCAGCATTTCACTCTCTTTCTGTTAGGTATATATGGTTTGTGCATATAAAAACATACATCTCTGGGAAGAAACAGTCACTTATATGGAAAATAAATGACAAGAAGTATCCTCATAGTAAGCTGCAACTCTCACTCACAGGACTGGACTTGATTACAAAGAGCAAACAAGTACCTGGTCAACAGAAATAAATAGTTACCTATCAGACACACATACATCTCTCAGCCCCTGTGATCTTGAGCACAGGGAGAGGAAGCCACACAGCAATCAGAAAAGCTCTGCAATAGGAAACCAAGGTGAGGATTGATTTCCAAATGTGAGAGAACAACTCCTTATTATAAGAAATCAGTAACTACTTGCAAAGCAAGCAGTGCTAATTTTGACAGTACTCTGCACAAACAGCCAAGAAAAATCAAATTTGCAATGCCCCAAGAGGATTAGGTTGGGTGTTGAAATTATTATAATATCTCAGGAGAAATGGTAAGTTTGTAAGTTTTGCCTCTCATTCATCAAGAACAGCCAAGAGCTGCTGAAGTAATTTACTTCACCTGGCCCTAGGGAACAACATGAAGATATCTATGCATTTGCCTTCAGGGCAGAAAGTCCCAATGGTTAGTACTCATGGTTGAAATGGAAATTGTTGAGGGGTATCTGAGTCATCCAGAAGTTCTCAAAATGTGGTTCCCAGACCACAGCATCAGCATCACCTGAGAACTTGTTAGACATGTTTGGGATACCATACCTCAGTATGGTAAGTTCAGGGTTGTCATCTGAACTTTTATGTACCCAAAGGACACTGAAATAGCATTAAGAATGTCTAGACTGGAAGGAACTACAGGTGGGAACAAAGGATGTCTCCAAGGAAACATATGTGGGCCAATGAAAACGTTCTTCTGTGTGGTGATGACACTAAGACCAGATGAGTCCTTTCCCAGTAATAGCACTAACCTTAATCCCCCACCCCCTGCAACTTATAGGCTATTCTGGGAAAAAAGAATGAACTCTGAGTTGACTGAGGTAGATTTTCTACTATTTAGATAAGCTGAATGGGGATTTGAAATATAAATTAAGGCCAATGATTAGAGAATAGAGTTGTCTGGCTTGTGCCGAGAAAAATTTGGAAAGACTTTGGATTTGTTGACAAAGATCACTGGATGTCTTATCTAGGGCACCCTTCCAGGCCGCATTTTTTTTTTCCTTCATTGTCTTTGAGCTATCTTACAGCTCTGTAAGTTATAGCAAAACTATAGTAATTCATGCCATGGCCAGGCAGCTCAGTTAGTTAAGAGATTTGTCCTGATACACCAAGATTGCTTGTTCAATCCCTGGACAGGGCACATACAAGAATCAACCAATGAATGAATAAATAAGTGGGACAACAAAATCAATGTCTCTCTTCCTTGGTCTCTCTAAAAAAAAATCAATAAAAAACTATAGTAACTCAACTGAGTCTTGTCCATAGATATATAAATAAATTGTCTGATGGAGATGCAATTAATTATTGGCCAGTTTGTATCTGTTTGCAGAATTTTATTTCAGGATTTATATTATGTATATATGTGGTTGTTATTTGAATTCTTTTGTAAGCAGTTTGCAACATCTTACCGGTTTCCTTATAATTGAAGAATTTTGTAAATGGAATTGTAAATTTGTAAGGCATGTATTTGTTTTATAGCTATATGAGAATCATAATTTTACCTTTGAAAAACAATTATCCTTCACTTCTGGTTTCTGGTCTGGTATGTAAAGAACTTAGAAGTCATTACTCCATTTTAACAATCAGTAAAAAGCTGAACAAACTGAAAAATCCACATCTTTTCTTAGAATCCTCAGAGAAGTGAGGTCTCAGGGCAAACTGCAGCCCCAAAGTTGGAGAGATAGGGATATGGATACAGAGGATAACAGTGTACTGGACCAGAAACCTTTGTGGTCACAAGTTCCAGGGTAGGAAGTCCTGAACTATAATTGATGAGTTGCAAGAGGTTCAATGTGGATAAGTGTGAGAGGTAAAAACTCCAAGGGATCCAGTCATAGGGAGAGAGGGGACACTTTTGTTTTACCTCAAAAGCTCTATAACAATAGTCTTACAGTAAAGATAGGAGGAAAGCCCCTCAGGCATCCAGCAGGAGAAACCATTTTGTAGTATACCAGAGCACTATGTTCTTTTCAACAGGCCTGCACTCAGTAGAAACTATTATACCAGATCTAATGTATCAGGGCTCTTATCAAGGCTTAAGTGACCTGTTGGAAAGGAAATACCCACTACAGCCCTCTGTATACATCCTGTACCACCTAAAGGGGTGGGGGAAAATAAGGAGCACATGATTATAGTTTATGTAGGTGAAATGAATGGCAACAATGATACAAGGGATGGGAGGGAGGAATTAAGACTGTTCTGGTATAACATACTTGCAGTACCCATGAAGTAGCATAGTGTCACTTGGAAGTGAAATTGGATTAGTTGTAAATGTATTTGCAAACTCTAGGACAACCCCTAAAAATAAAAGTATAATTAGTATGCTATGAAAGGAGAGAAAATGGAGCAATATAAAATGCTTAAATAAAACCACAAAGGCAAAAAAAGAGTGGAAGAAATATATAGGAACAAAGAACAAGAGTGATAAGTAGAAAACAGCTCTAAGCATGATAGATACTAATCCAACTATATCAATAATAACTTTAAATGTTAATGGTGTAAATATACCAATTAAAAGACTGAAATTGTCAGAACGGATCAAAAACTAAAATCCAACTCTGGCTGGTGTGGCTCAGTGGATTGAGTGCCGGCCTGTGAACCAAAGGGTTGCTGGTTCAATTCACAGTCAGGGCATATGCCTGGGTTGTGGGCTGGGTCCCCAGTTGGGGGCCCATGAGGGGCAACCATACACTGATGTTTCTCTCCCTCTCTTTCTCCTTCCTTTCCCCTCTAAAAATAAATAAATAAAATCTTTAGAAAAAAACAATTATATGTTGCCTACAAGTAACCCACTTTAAATATAAAGACACATATACATTAAAGGTAAAGAGATGGAGAAAGATATACCATGCTAACAGTCATTAAGAGAAAGAAGGAGTAGCTGTACGAACTTCAGACAAAGCAGAGTTTAGAGCAAAGAAAGTTATCAGGGATAAAGAGGAGCATTACATAACAATGATAAAGGAGTCAATTCTTTAAGAAGACATAACAATTCTTAATTTGTATGCATGTAACAAGTGTCAAACTACATGAGGCAAAACTGAAGAACTGCAAGAGGAACTAGATGAATCCACCATTATATCTGGAGACTTCTATCAGAAATGTACAGCATTCAGAAAATCAGTAAGGACATAGTTGAACTCAATAACATCATCAAATAACTAGATATAATTAACATAATTAGACTACTTCATCCAATACTAGCAGAATGCATTCTTCTCAAGCTCACACAAAACGGTCACATAGATAGTCCACATCCTGGTCCATAAAACAAATATTAACTAAGATAGAATAGTAGAAATCATACAATGTATAATCTCAGATCACAATGGAATTAAGCTAGAAATCAATATCAGAAAGATATCTGGAAAATTTCAAAATACTTGGAAATTAAGAAACATACTCCTAAATAACACGTATGTCAAAGAAGAAATCTCAAGAAAAATTTTAAAATATTCTGAACTAAAAGAAGATACAACTCTAAAGATTTTGGGGGGGATACAATGAAAGCAGTGCCTGGAGGAAAATTTATATATTGAATGTGTACATATTAAAAAGAAAAAAGACATAAAATGAATAATCTAAGCTTCCTCCTAAGAAAACTAGAAAAAGAAAAGCAAATTAAATCCAAAGTAAGCAGAAGAAAATAAATAATAACAACTAGAGCAGAAATAAATAGAGCAAAATCAATGCAACCAAAGCTGAACCCTAGAAAAAACATTAAAATCAATATACCTCCAGCCAGCTATCTAAGGAAAAAAAAAACACAATTTACTAATATCAGAAATAAAAGAAGGGAGATCACATGGACATTAAAAGGATAATAAAAGAATACTATGAGCAACTCTATATTCACACTTGATAACTCATGTGAAATGGAGCAATTCCTTGAAAGACAATCTGCCAAAACTCACACACACAAATAGATAATCTGAATAGGCCTTTAACTATGGAAAAAATCGAGTCATTAATTAATAATCTTTCAAAACAAAGTGCCAGAGCCAGATGGGTTCACTGGTGAGGTCTATCAAATATTTAAGGAAAAAATGATACCAATTCCTTACAAACTCTTTCAGAAGACAGAAACAGAGGGAATACTACCAACTCATTCTATGAGGCCAACGTTATTCTGATACCAAAACCAGACAAAGATATGACAAGAAAAGTACAGACCAATATGAACATATATGCAAATATTCTCAAAAAATATTAGCAAATGTAATTCAATAATATATAAAAGAATTATATGCCACAACAAGATGGGATTTATTCCACAATGTAAAGGTGGTTCAACATTTGAAAATCAATTAATGTAATCATTACATCAACAAGCTAAAGGAGAAAAATTATATAATCATATAAATAAATGTAGAAAAGCATTTGACCAAACCCAACACTCATTCTTCATTTTTAAAAAAGTCTCAGAAAAGTAGCTTTATAAAAGGGGAAATTCCTCACTTGAGAAAGGACATGTACAAAAAACCTGCAGTTAACATCATATTTAGTGGTTAGAAATTAGAAGTTCTCTAACTAATATTAGTACAAGGCAATGCAACACAATAAAAAATAAAAAGTATACAGATTGGGAAGGAAGAAATAAAATTGTTTTTGTTTGCATACGATATAATTATCTACCCACAAAATTCAGAAGATGACAAAAAATCCAACAACAACAAAACCTCCCCTCCCCCCCAAAAAAAACACCCTCCTGAAACTAATAGGTAATTATAGCAAGGTTTCAGGATACAAAATTAACATAAAAAGCCAGCAATGGGCAGGTAGAATTTGAAATTAAAAACAACTTACATTAGCACTCCCCCAGTGAAATACTTAGGTATAAATTGAACAAAACATGTATAGGATCTATATGAGGAAAACTACAAAGCCCTGAAGAAAGATATCAAAGAAGGATTTAAAAAATGGAGAAATATTTCATGTTCGTGGATAAGAAGACCCCATATTGTCAAGATGTCAATTTTTTTCCAACTTGATCTACAAATTCAAGACAACCTCAGTCAAAATCTTCACAAGTTATTTTGTGGATATAATACACAGATTCTAAAGTTTATATGGAGATGTAGAAGACTCAGAATAGCCAACACAATATTGAAAGAGAAAAACAAAGTCAGAGGACTGACACTACCTGACTTCAAGACTTACTACAAAGCAACAGTACCCAAGACACTTGGTATTGGTGAAATAATAAATAGATTAATGGAACAGATAAGAAAGCCCAGAAATGGACCCACATAAATATACTCAACTGATCTTTGACAAAGGAATGAAGGTGACACAATGCAGCAAATATAGTCTCTTCAACAAATGGTGCTGAAACAACTTGACATTTGCATGAAAAATAAATAAATAAGTGAATAAATATGTAAATAAATAAATTTAGACACAGATTTTACACCTTTCACAGGAATTAACTCAAAAATGAATTATACACCTAAATGTAAAATGCAAAATTATAAAACTCCTTGAAGATAACATAGGAGAAAATCGAGATGTCCTAGGGTATGGCACTGACTTTTTAGATACAATACCAAAGGCATGATCCATGAAAGAAATAATTGATAAACTGGAATTCATTAAAATTAAAAAGTTCTGCTTTGTGAAATACACTGTCCAGAGAATAAGAAGACAAGCCATGGATTGAGAAAAAATGTTTGCAAAAGATATATTTGATAAAGGACTATTATTCAAAATGTATAAAAAACTCTTAAAACTCAATGAGAAAAATGAATAACCTGATTAAAAAATGAGTCAAAGACTTTGACAAACACCTCACCAAAAAAGATATACAGATGGCAAATAAGCATATGAAAAGACACTTCACATCATATGTCATCAGGTAAATGCAAATTGAAGTAACAATGACACACAATTACACACCTATTAGGATGGCCAACATACAGAACATTAATACCGAATGTTGACAAGGATGCAAAGCAACAGGAGCTCTCATTCATTGTTGGTGGGAATTCAAAATGTACAACCATGTCAGAAGATAGTTTTGTAGTTTTAGAAAATTAAACATGTTCTTACCATCCAATCCAATAATCACAGTCTTTGGTATTTACCTAAAGGGGTTGAGACATATCCACACAAAAACCTGCACACAAATGTTTATAGTGATTTATTCATAATTTCCAAAGTTGGAAACAGCCAAGATGTCCTCCATAATAAATGAACTGTGGTACATTTATTTATTTATTTATTTTGATATATTTATTAATTATGCTATTACAGTTGTCCCTTTTCCATCCCTTCACTCAACTCCATCCTGCCCACCCCCTCCCTCCCACATTCCCCCCCTATAGTTCATGTCCATGGGTCATACTTATACGTTCTTTGGCTTCTACATTTCCTATACTATCCTTACCCTCCCCCTGTCTATTTTCCACCTATCATTTATGCTATTTATTCTCTGTACCTTTCCCCCCTCGCTCCCCCTCCCAATCCCCTATTGATAACCCTCCATGTGATCTCCATTTCTGTGGTTCTGTTCCTGTTCTAGTTGTTTGCTTAGTTTGCTTTTGTTTTGGTTTTAGGCGTGGTTGTTTATACCTGTGAGTTTGCTGTCATTTTTACTGTTCATATTTTTGATCTTCTTTTTCTTAGGTAAGTCCCTTTAACATTTCATATAATAAGGGATTGGTGATGATGAACTCCTTTAACTTGACCTTATCTGAGAAGCACTTTATCTTCCCTTCCATTCTAAATGATAGCTTTGCTGGATACAGTAATCTTGGATGTAGATACTTGCCTTTCAAGACTTGGAATACTTCTTGCCAGTCCCTTCTTGCCCGTAAGGTCTCTTTTGAGAAATCAGCTGACAGCCTTATGGGAACCCCTTTGTAGGTAACTGTCTCCTTTTCTCTTGCTGCTTCTAAGATTCTCTCCTTATTTTTAATCTTGGGTAATGTAATGATGATGTGCCTTGGTGTGTTCCTCCTTCGGTCCAGCTTCTTTGGGACTCTCTGAGCTTCCTGGACTTCCTGGAAGTCTATTTCCTTTGCCAGACTGGGGAAGTTCTCCTTCATTATTTGTTCAAATAAGTTTTCAATTTTTTGTTCTTCCTCTTCTCCTTCTGGCACCCCTATAATTCCGATGTTGGAACGTTTAAAGATGTCCTGGAGGTTCCTAAGCCTCTCCTCATTTTTCCGAATTCTTGTTTCTTCATTCTTTTCTGGTTGGATGTTTCTTTCTTTCTTCTGGTCCACACCGTTGATTTGAGTCCCAGTTTCCTTCGCATCACTATTGGTTCCCTGTACATTTTCCTTTGTTTCTCTTGGCATAGGCTTCATTTTTTCATCTACTTTTTGAACAAATTCAACCAATTCTGTGAGTGTCTTAATAACCAGTGTTTTGAACTGTGCATCCGATAGGTTGGCTATCTCTTCCTTGCTTAGTTGTATTTTTTCTGGAGCTTTGAAGTGTTCTGTCATTTGGGCCATTTTTTTTTTTTTTGTCTTGGCGCATCTGTTACTTTAAGGGGCGGAGCCTTAGGTGTTCCCAGGGGCGGGGTAACGCTCTTTGCTGTGCTGTGATGCTGTACAAGGGGGAGGGGCCGAGAGGGAGCAATGGCGCCCGCTCCACTCTGCTGGATCTCAGTCACTCCCTCTGCTACCCACAATCAAACTGGGCTCTTCTGGTGCTGGTTTCTGAGTGGGTGGGCTTGTGCATACTCTAGGCCCCTGTGGGTCTCTCCAACTACCTCTTCTGTGAGGCTGCGAGTCTCTTCTGCTGCCGCCCCAAACCCCAGGGGCATTTTCAATCAGAGGTTTGAGGCTTTATTTCCCTGTGCTGGAGTCCTGGGTTACACGGTCTGCTTTGCTCCTGCCGTTCGTCCAGGTTTATCTGTGCGGGAGTGTGGGGCCTCGGGATGCTACCTGCCGCTCTGCCTGCCCCGTTTTCCGCCACTCTGAGTCCGGCCCTCTGGGTTTATCTGTGCGTGAATGTAGGGCCACAGGGTCTGCTAGTGGTCAGACTGCCTGCCCCGTTCATCCCACACTCCGCCAGTCTCGGTCCCGCCAGGGCCACGTGAGTCCTGTCCACCCCGGTGCCCGTCTCCGCCCCTCCTACCGGTCTTCATGTATGTTTCTTTTTTATCTACTTGGTGTCGGACTTGCTTGCCATTCGATTTTCTGTCAGTTCTGGTTGTGCGAGGAGGCACAGTGTGTCTACCTACGCTGCCATCTTCTCTTTCCTCTTTTCTTATTCTTTGTTTCTTTGATCTTTTGTCATTGATTTTGCTGTTGTTTTGGGGTTTTTTGGCTTGTTTTTGTTGTGTTATTTTTGTGTTGCTTTGTTTTGTTCTGTCAGCAGCTATACAACAGTGCATACAACATGTGGTTGGGGTTGAGTCTCTTAGGCAGCCAGCCAGGGGGTAGATCCCACCAATGAATGGGCCAAAAATGATCAAGAGCCAAATACAATAGGAGAGTCCACATAACCCACACAAGGGATGTTCCTGGAGCAACCAGCTCAGGTGATCAAGAAGACTGCACCATTGTGTCCCATAGGCCTCCTACTATATAAGTCCACCTCACTAAGACAGGGAGGTGAAGCATATCTATCTAATACATAGAAAAAAACAAAAAGAGAGAGCTAGAATGGGGAGACAAAGAAACAACCCCCAAATGAAAGACAAGGAGGAATCCCCAGAAAAAGAGATAAATGAAATTGAGGCAAATGATTTTTCAGATATAGAATTCAAAAGTAATGGTTATAAGGATGCTCAAGGAACTTAGGGAAAATTACAAGGAAGTTAGTAAGCCCTACATCAGCATGAAAAAGATATAGAAACAATAAATGCAATATCTGAAATGTTGAATACACTAGTAGGAATTAAAAGGCTAGTTGAAGCAGATGATTGAATCAGCAATTTGGAAGATAAGGTGAAAAACCCCACACATTCAGAGTAACAAAATGAAAAAAGACTCAAAAAGAATGAGGATAGTTTAAGGAACTTTGGGACAACATGAAATGTAAAAATATCCACATCATAGGGATATCAGAAGGTGAAGAAAGTGAGCAAGGGATAGATAACCTGTTTGTGATGTTTAAAAGTTCAGTTACATCATTTGGTTTCTACTGTGAATGTGCCGAGCAGAGTAAATTTCACCTCTTCCTCCCTTTGATAATCCAGTACCAAGGCAGCAACACCCTGGTGGGATTTCTTGTCCACTCCAAAGTTTAAATCTCCTTGACACCAGTGCCCTGGAATGTGTGAGATTTTTTGATGAGAAGTCTGCTATAGCAGAGGCTGCACGCCCACGCCTGCAGCCCTAGTGGTGTGTTCCCCACCCTGCTGCCCCAGAGGCTTGCACCCACACCTGCTGCTGCAACCACAGACCTGCTGGGCTCTACTGGCTCTCTAAGAGGAAGGAGGAGGTGCCCCCTGCAGAGGAGAGCAGCAGGGCTCATGGAGTCAGCAGTCACCAGAAAGACTTAACTCAGTGGGGAAGCCGAACTACCCTAAGAGACTTTGAGAATCCCTAGCACCTAGGACATCAAAGAGGGAGACGGTGGTGTGTGAGTTGCCCCTAAATGGTGCACTTCAAGGGCAGCACAACAGGTGGACTGAAGGTGTAGGCCTGGTGCAGAAGGGCACTGGGGGCCCAGCAGTGCAGCGAACTGAGGAACTGGGCTGGAGGCTGGGAAACTGTGAAGAGTGCAGCCCATACCTGGCCCTGGCCCCCATCCAAGCAAAACCACAGGAAGGGAGAAAATTGAAGCCCAACCCCCTCAGCCTGCAGCAGCCAGGAAGACCAGCAGAACTCACTTGGCTGGTTAAAAGCCAGCAGGAGGCTTTTTTTTTCTCCTTTTCTTTTGCTCCAAGTTAGACAGTAAGAGCTGGAGCTGTGAAAGGAACAGAGTCAGACCCAAAAAGTGTCATCCCAACAACTGAGAAACAGACAAATTTCACTTTGCTATTCCAGAAAACTTGTGAGTTATTGTTTATTTATATTATTATTTTTTCATTATTTTTACTCCTTTTATTTTATTAGTATTTTTATATTTGTCTTCTTTCTGTTTAGTTATCTTCATTTTGCTTGTTTAATGGAATTGTTTGACTGGTTTTCTTTGTTCTCTCTTTCATAATGTATTTTTAATTTTCCTTCTTTCACTTCACTGTGTTCTAATAGCATACTACTCTAGGTTGTCTACTTCCTATTCTTATTATTCAGATCACATAGATTCTGTCATATAATTGTTGCTCCTTGCTATTGTAAATAATTGCCATTCCATACAATTGTAAATACTACACAGCATCCCTCCCAGATCTTAGCCCATTTCACTATCTTCTAGAACTTTATTACCATTGTGGTTAACTCTATTCTCTTGCACACTACACCTATTTTGTATACTTTACTCTCACTATATCTCATAATCTGACTTTCTGCAAGCTCACTGTTTTCTGGATCCAACTCACAATCCTTTCCCCCTCTGACAAGAGTCTTAACATTTTTCCACCCTGTCTAAAAAGTGGCTAATTGGGTGAAATATCACAGTGAACACTATACTTATCCACAGGATCTCCTATCTCTTCTCTGGGGATTGGTGCTCTTAGATCCCATAGAATACACTCCAGCTGTCTTAATCCATTTTGCCTTCCACCTCCAACTGACCACATAAAAGAATAGGTGAGAGCTGTAAACACCAGTATACCTGCTGGAAGAGAGAACCCACCAACAAAGGAACCACCAACAGATAATAACAGAATATGATGAAGGAATGAGTGGAAGCCACACTAACCTCCACCCAGGACCAATCTGGAATTACAACTAAATGGTGGAGAAATTACCCAGAACAAACAACTGAACAATATTGACAGAGAAGCCTCAAAATTTAATACAGACAGAACCAGCTACAACACAACCTGTCTGCACCTGCACAACAGCATAGAAGATGTGGTGGGTGGAACGAGCCTTAGTTAACCAGGGAAGTTCCCACCAAAGAAAGACCCAAAAACAATCAAAATCTAAATACATCCAGAAGGCAAACATAACTGACATGCCAAGAGCAGCAAGGTCAGATTATCAAGGAGACTGCACTACTGAATCTCCCAGGTTTCCTACTGAAGAAGTTCACACCACAAACCTAGGAAGTCAGATCAGATTAATTTAAGAAGGGAAGGCTAACAAGAAGAATCTCACAAACAATAGGAAGAAAAAGAAACAAACCCCAAACCAAAAGAAAGGAGGAAGCCTCAAAAGAATGCTAAATGAAACAGAGGCAAGTCATATATCAGATTTGTGTTCAAAGCAATGGTTATAAGGAAGCTCAATGACCTCATGAGAATTACCATAAACTACAGGGAAACTACAATGAACTCACTGCAAACTATATAACCATGAAAAAAGAAATAGAAACTACCAACAAGGGCCAAAGGGATATGAAGAATAATATTTCTGAATTGAAGGACACAGTGGAAAGAGTCAAAAGCAGGCTAGATGAAGCAGAGGGTCAAATCAGCAAGCTGGAGGACAAGGTAGAAAAAAACACCCAGAAAGACCAAGAAAAGGAAAAAAGACTCAGAAAGAACAAAGAGGTGTTAAGGGAACTGCAAGACAACATGAAATATAATAACATGCATATAATAGGGATACCAGAAGGAGAAGAAGAGAAAGGGATAGAAAACCTGTTTGAAAAAGTAATGATGGAAAACTTCCCTAATTTGATGACAGAAAAAGTCACACAAATCCAGTAATCACAGAGAGTCCCAATCAAGAGGAACCCACTTCAAGACACATCATAATTAAAGTGGCAAAATTCCAAGACAAAGAAAGAATCTTAAACACAGCAAGGGAGAAACAGGAAGTAACATACATACATGGGAGCCCCAATGACACTGGCAGCTGACTTCTCAATGGAAACGCTCCAAGCCAGAAGGGAATGGCAAGGAATATTCCAAGTAATGAAAACCACAGGCCAGCAACCAAGACTACTCTGTCCATCAAGGGCCTCAATTAAAATAGAAGGCCAAATAAGGAGCTTCCCAGATAAAAAGAAGCCTCAAAGAATACACCTCCACCAAACCAGCACTGCAAGAGATGCTAACATGTCTGCTTTAAGAAAAGGAAGAAAAAGAGTGAGGGAGAGAGGAAATAAGTACAAAGAAGTAAAATGGCAATGAATAAGTACCTACCAATAATAACCTTATATGTAAATGGATTAAATGCTCCAATCCAAAGGCATAGAATAGCTGAATGGATAAGAAATCATGACCCACACATATGCTGCCTCCAAGAGACCCACCTCAGAAAAAATAGTCTACACAGGCTGAAAGTGAAGGACTGGAAAAAAATATTCCAAGCACATGGAGAGGAAAAAAAGAAAAAAGAAAAAAGCCGGGGTAGCAATACTCATATCAGACAAAATAGACTTCAATAGAAGGGCCATAAAAAGAAATCCAGAAGGACACTTCATAATACTCAAGGGAAGAATCCATCAAGAAGACATAAACTTTGTAAATATATATGCACCCAACATAGGAGAACCCAACCACACATACAGAAAATCTTGGAGGACTTCAAGAAAGATACAGACAGCAATCCCCTATACTAGGGCATTTTAACATCCCACTGTCAAATATGGATACATCTTCCAAACAAAATATCAACCAAGATATTGTGGCATTGAAAAATGTCCTAGATGAAATGGACTTAACCGAAACATATAAGAAGCGAAAACACACATTCTTTTCAAATGTACATGGAATATTTTCAAAGATAGACCACATAATCAGACACAAAACATGCCTCAACAAATTCAAGAAAATTGAAATCATATCAAACATTTTCTCTGACCATAAGGGACTGAAACTGGAAAACAACCTCAAGGAAAAAAACCCAAAACACTCAAAACTCATGCAGATTGAATAGCATGCTATTAAACGATGAATGGGTCAAGAATGAGATTAGGGAAGAAATCACAAAGTTTCTGGAAACAAATGAATATGAACTCACAACAGTGCAAAAGTTATGGGATACAGTAAGGCAGTCCTGAGAGGGACGTTCATAGCAATACAGGTCCACCTAAAAAAGGTAGAAACATTTCAAATAAACAACCTAACCCTATGCTTACAAGAACTCAAGGAACAACAACAAAGACAGTCCAGAGCAAGTAGAAGGAAGGAAATAACCAAGATCAGAGCAGAGTTAAATGACATAAAGACTAAAAGCACAATTCTAAAGATCAATAAATCTAGGAGCTGGTTCTTTGAAAAGATAAACTAAATCAACAAGCCTTTAAGCAGACTCATCAAAAAAAAAAAGAGGACCCAAATAAACACAACCAGAAATGAAAGGGGAGAGATTACAACCAACACCACAGAAATACAAAGGAATGTAAGAAATTACTACAAAGAAGAATATGTCAAGATATTTGAAAACCTAGGTAAATTGAACAAATTTCTAGAAAAATCTAATCTTCCAAAACTGAATGAAGATGAAGCAGAAAGCCTGGACA
Organism: Desmodus rotundus; assembly: GCF_022682495.2. Lineage (NCBI taxonomy): Eukaryota > Metazoa > Chordata > Mammalia > Chiroptera > Phyllostomidae > Desmodus > Desmodus rotundus. Next base: position 131,534,241 of record NC_071392.1, read on the forward strand.
GACCAATAACAGCTGAAAAAGTGAAGCAGTAACCAAATAACTCCCAACACACAAAAGCTCTTGACCAGATGGTTTCACAGGAAAATTTTACAAAGTATTTAGGGAAGAGCTAACACTTATCCTTCAGAGACTATTCCACAAAATCCTAGAAGAAAGAACACTGCAAAACTCTTTTTATGAAGCCAGCATCATCCTAATCCCAAAACCAGATAAAGTCATAAGAAGAAAGGAAACTTCAGGCCAATATCGCTGATGAACATAGATGCTAAAATCATCAAAAAATACTGGCAAACCACATGCAGCAATATGTTAAAAAAGATCATACACCATGGTCAAGTGGGATTCATCCCAGGGATGCAAGGGTGGTGTAATATTTGTAAATCAATAAATGTAATTCATCACATAAACAAAAGGAAATATAAAAATCACATGATTATATCAATAGATGTGGATAAAACATTTGATAAGGTACAGCACCCATTTATAATAAAAACACTCAGCAAAGTGGGAATAGAGGGGACATTCCTCAACATAATAAAGGCCATATATGAGAGACCTACAGCCGACATCATATTCAATGGACAAAAACTTAGAGCTTTCCCGCTAAGATCAGGAACAAGACAAGAATGTCTGTTCTCACCACTCCTATTCAATATAGTTTTGGAAGTCCTAGCCACAGCAATCAGACAGGAAAAAGAAATGAAAGGCATCCACATTGGAAAGGAGGAAGCAAAACTGTCATTGTTTGCAGATGACATAATAAGTGTACATAGAAAATCCTGTAGACTTCTCCAAAAATCTACTAGACCTAACAAGTGAATTTGGCAAAACAGCTGGATACAAAGTCAATATTCAGAAATGAAAGGCATGTTTGTACATCAACAATGAAATATCAGAAACAGAAATGAGGAAAAAATCTCATTTGATATAGCAAGAAGAAAAATAAAGTACCTAGGAATAAACCTAACCAAGGAGGTAAAAGACCTATACTCTGAAAACTATACAACACTGAAGAAAGAAATTAAGGAAGACACAAACAAATGGAAGCATGTACCATGTTCTTGGATTGGAAGAAATAACATCATCAAAATATCCATACTACCCAAAGCAATTTATAGATCCAACGCAATCCCTATTAAAATACCAATGACGTATTTCACAGGTAGAGAACAAACATTTCAAAAATTTGCATGGAACCATAAATGACCCCGAATAGCTGCAGCAATTTTGAGAAAGAAGAACAAAGCAGGAGGGATCACAATACCTGATATCAAACTGTATTATCAGGGAATTGTAATGAAAACAGCCTGGTACTCACATAAGAACAGACACATGGACCAATGGAGTAGAACAGAGAGCCTAGAAATAAACCCAAGGCTCTATGGTCATTTAATATTTGACAAAGGGAGCAGAAACATAAGATGGAGCAAAAATAGCCTCTTCAACAAATGGTGTTGGGAGACCTGGACAGCTACATACAAAAAAATGGAACTTGATTACCAACTTACACCATACACAAAAATAAATTCAAGGTGAATAGAAGATTTAAATATAAGTCGTGACACCATAAAAGTCCTAGAGGAAAACATAAGCAGGAAAATCTCAGACATTCTATACAGCAATATTTTCACCGATAGCAAGGGAATATTTTCACCCCAGAGCAAGGGACATAAAAGAAAGAATAAAAAAATGGGACCTCATCAAAATAAAAAGGTTCTACACAGCTAAAGAAAATAGCATTAAAATGAAAAGATAACCAACCGTACAGGAAAACATATTTACCAATACTTCAGACAAGGGTTTGATCTCCAAAATATATATAAGAAATATATAAGAAATACACATGACTCCACTCCAGGAAGACAAAAACCCCAATAAACAAAATGAGCAAAAGACCTGAACGGACACCTCTCCATCGAGGACAGATAGACCATAGGCATATGAAAAAATGCTCAGCATCACTAGCCATCAGAGAGATACAAATTAAAACTACAATGACATATCACCTCACACTTACCAAAATGGATATCATCAATAGATCAACAAAAAACAGGTGCTGGTGAGGATGTGGAGAAAAGGGAACCCTAGTGCAGTGTTGGTGGAAATGCAGACTGGTGGAGCCACTGTGCAAAACAGTATGGAATTTCCTCAGAAAACTAAAAGTGGAACTGCCTTTTGACCCAGCAATTCCACTACTGGGATTATATCCTAAGAGCCCTGAAACACCAATCCAAAAGAACCTAAGCAACTCAATGTTTTTTACTGAGGGGTGGGGAGGGGTGGTGGAAATGGGAGGGAGGTGGGGAGGGCTGGAGATTAGGCTGGGGTGGGGGGAAAAGGCAGAGACCTGTACTTGAATAACAATAAAATTAGAGGGGGAAAAAAAAACCTCCCAGCAAACAAAAGTCCTGGACCAGATGGCTTCACAGGTGAACACTACCAATCATTCAAAGAACTAATACCTATCCTCAAATTATTCCAAAAAAAATCAACAGAGGAAAGACTTCTAAGCTCTTTTTATGAGGCCAGTATTATCCTAATTTCAAAACCAGGTAAAGACATAACAATGAAAGAAAATTATAGAACAATATATCTGATGAACATATGTGCTAAAATCCTCAACAAAATATTAGCAAACCCAATCCAGCAACACATTAAAACGATCATACATCATGATCAAATGGGATTTACCCTGGGGATGCAAGGTTGATACAATATTTGCAAATCAATAAATGTGATACATCACATAAACAAAGTGAAAGATAAAAAAATCACATGATAATATCAATAGATGCAGGAAAAGCATTTGATAACATCCAGCACCGATTTATGATAAAAACTCTCAGTAAAGTGGGAATAGAAGGGTCATACCTGAAGATAATAAAGGTCATATATGAAAAACCTACAGCCACCATCATACTCAGTGGGCAAAAACTAAAAACATTTTGTTAAGATCAGGAACAAGACAGGGATGTCTGCTTTCATTACATACTACTAGAAGTCCTAGCCACTGCTATCAGACAAGAAGAAAAAATAAAAGGCATCCAAATTGGAAAGGAGGAAAAAATAAAAGGCATCCATTATTCTCAGACAACATGATATTGTACACAGAAAACATCATAGACTCCACCAAAAAACTACTAGACCTAATAAATGATTTCAGCAATGTAGTGGGATACAAAATCAATACTAAGAAATTGATGGCATTTTTATACACCAATAATGAACTATAAGAAAGAGATACTAAGTAAACAATTCCATTTACCATTGCAAAAAAAAGGTACCTAACAATAAATAACCAAGGTGGTAAAAGAACACTATAGGACACTGACCAAAAAAAATTGAGGAAGATACAAACAAGTGGATGCATACTCATATACTGTATTCATGGATTGGAAGAATTAACATAACTAAAATGTCCATAGTACCCTAAGCAATCTATAGATTCAGGGTAATTCCTATCAAGATATCAAATATGTATTTCATAGATCTGGGACAAATATTCCAAAAATTTATATGGAACAACACCCCCTTCCAGAAGACCCTGAATAGCCTCAGCAATCTTGAGTAAGAAGAACAAAATAGGAGGGATCACAATACCTGATATCAAGCTATACTACAAGGCAACTGTAATCAAAACACTCTGGTACTGGCATAAGAACAGACACATAATTCAATGGAACAGAATAGACAGCCCAGAAATAAACCCATGACTTTATGGACAATTAATATTTGGCAAAGGAGTCAAGAGCATACAATGGAGTAAAGATAGTCTCTTCAATAAATGGTTTTGGGAGAACTGAACTGCTACATGCCAAAAAATGAAACTAGATAGCCTCCTTACATCATATAGCAGAATAAATGCAAAATGGATAAAAGACTTAAGCATAAGTCATGACACCATAAAAATCCTACAGGAAAACATAGGCAGTAAAATTTTAGATATCTCACATAGCAATATTTTTCCTGATATATCTCCCAGGGCAAGGGAGACAAAAGAAAAAATAAACAAATGGGATGACATCAAATTTAAAAGCTTCTGCACAGCTAAAGAAACCATCATCAGAATGAAATGAGAACCCACTGTATAGGAGAACATATTTGCCAATGATATAACAGACAAGGGATTAGTCTCCAAAATATATAAAGAACTCATGAATCAACACCAGGAAGACAAATAATCCAACTAAAAAATGAACAAGGGACCTGAAAAGACACTTCTTTAAGGAGGATGTAAAGATGGCCCATATACATATCAAAAAATCCTCAACATCACTAATCATCAGAAAATTGAAAATTAAAACCATAATGAGATATCACCCCACACTTGCTAAAATGGCTATCACTAGTACATCAACAAAAAAAGAAGTGCTGGTGAGAATGTAGAGAAAGGAGAACCCTTGTGTCCTGTTGGTGGGAATGCATTGGTGCAGCCACTGTGGAAAACAGTATGGAGTTTCCTCAAAAAATTAAACTTGGAACTGCCTTTTGACCCAGCAATTCCACTTCTGGGAATATATCCTAAGTATCCCCAAACACCAATTCAAGGGAATATATGCATTCCTATGTCAATAGCAGCATTATTTATAATAGCCAAGAGATGGAAACAGCCTAAATGCCCATTAGTAGACGAGTGGATTAAAAAAAAAAAAAACAACTGGCACATTTACACGATGGACTATTACACAGCAGTAAAAAAGAAGGCATTCCAACCTTTTGCAATAGCATGGATTTAACTGGAGACTACTATGCTAAGTGAAATAAGTCAGGCAGTGAAAGATAAATACCATATGATCTGTCTCATAAGATGAATCCAATGAACAAAATAAACTAATGAGCAAAATAGAATCAGAGGCGTAGGAACATGGAACAGACTGACAGTGGTAAGAGGGGAGCAGTGAGGTGGCACTGATTGAAAGAAGGGAGAAGGTTTAGTGAGAGAACATATATGCATGACTTATGGTCCTAGACATCAGGGTGGAGATTGCCTGTGGGAGTGGGGAGCAGGCTGCATGGAGGGGAGCAAACGGGGGAAAATTGGAACAACTGTAATAGCATAAACAATAAAATACTAAAATAAATGAATGAATGAATTAAAAAGAAATCAGGATAGGCATGTACAAAACTTGGCTCCATTAAGCTTATTTATCCAGAAGTTTACTGAGTGGTGGAGTGCTACGGGTTGAAGCCCTGTTGGGAGATGGTTGCCAAGCTGAAGGGAGAACTGCTAGGTACTATCATGAGTGTTAGGACAGTCTCTATATGATTTAGTAACAAAAGTGGTAGTTGAAAGTCTGGAATCACCTTGTCACCTGGGTCTTCAGGGCAGGGTTTCCTTCTGGGGACTGATTGTATAACTTGATATGATGAGATTTAGGACCCACTACTCCTAAATATGGCACCCTGGCATATGGAATATCTTAAGCTGAAGAAATTTGGGAAAACAGCAGAGGCCAGAAGGTTACTTTGACCCCAAAGCTCTCTGCCCACCCCTTGCCCTTTCTCCCTGAAATAGGTCATAAAAACCCTCGTGAAAGATAACCTCCCTGTATCAGGAGAAAAAAAAGACATTCCTATCCCCAGAAACAGGGAATCTGGGGGGCAAGAAATCTATACAAAGTTTGTTAAGCTCACCTTTATCTTACTAGTTACTTCTTTACCACTTAGTATCCCTAGCCCAAACCTCTTCATCTTGTCAATTCTTCACAAATTTATTGTTTCTTTGTCTACAAGGTAAAAAAGCTTCCTGTTCTGATCACTTCTTTGGGTCTTCATTCTCTTGTGAAGTCTCTAATGTACATGTAAAAATTAAAAAAAAAATTGTAAACTTTACTCTAGTTAATTTGTCTCTGTCAGTTTAATTTTTGGACCCAGGCAGGGACCCTAAGAGGGTTGATTAAAATTTTTTCCTTCCCTACAGATGCTGATGACATTTATAGAAATCCTGAACACTGTGGGCATGTGGAATAGTGAGTGAACCTGAGCAAGGCAATAATAATGTCCAAGAAATCATGTTGAGCTGTATTCAGCAAAGGGAGGACACAGGATAGTTACATTGCTCAGAGGGCTCAGAAAACCCAACGGTCAAAGCTCGCAAATCTTTAAGCGCTGTGGATGGGGTTCGTGCCCTGCCTATCTGCTCTCATATTCACTGTTCAGGGCATGCTGAGAGTTTCCTACTATAAGCATCCCCCACTCTCACCTGAGGGCATTCTCCAGCATGTTTGGTCAAAGATGAGCAGGTAGAAGTTAATTCCTCCTGGAAATAGCCCTCTGCAAAGTATGGTATATATCCCAATTTCTCACCCTGGTCCCAAGGATGAGACAGCTCTGTGCCATGTTCTTTGCTGTCTCCAAAAGTGCCCAGCTTAAATGATGCTCAGTTGCCCATAGTGGCAACGGAATCCATCCCACATCCTTTATTGGCTGGCTCCCATTCCCTGCCTCACTTTTCTATTTTTCTAGTGTTATGTCCTGGCATCACCTCTCAAATAAACTTCTTGCACTCAAAATCTCTTTCCAGGGTCTGTTTTGGAGGGATCCTAAGTCTTGTGCCTGCCCCAGGCTACCACCTTCACTTTGAGTGTTGTAGTATCTTCAGATACTTGAGTGATTTCTATCACTCAAGAGGATATTCAGGGACAGTCTTTGGGAATTGGCGCTGAACTGTTTGGTAGCCCTGGGGATGAAAAAGTGTGCATGGTTGCTGTGTGGCATTTGGAGGCAAGGCCAGATCTAGGGATGGAGGGTAGCTGGCAGCAAAGTCTTGGTCATATACATTGGAAGTGAATGTCATTTTTTCCTTAATGTGTTGGAGATGAATTTCAGACTCAGCACTCCAGGGGTTTGAGAGTCTAGTCATGACAGTTTTCCAACAATCTGACATCTCCTCCTTGAATCTTTCACCTTCCATAGCCATATTATTTCTGAATTGTTTACATTATCAGGTTTGAAAATTTAAAGCCAACAAAGGAATGACTCCAATAAAAACAAATGAGGGAGAACTCTTAAGTCTTACAAATCCACTTGTCTGCACGTTGGAGGCCAATAATTTTTAGTGCATGTGTGTAAAAGTAATTTGTTAATTCCCATTCTCTTTTCTTAGTTCCATTTTCTTATCCTGACTCTTCCATGACCCCCTAGAGAAGGAAGTCATGGGACTAAAATGGTTTCTGGTAACTGATCCCCAAGCAGGCAAATTAGACCAAGCCAGAGGACATATAAAACACCAAATGTGCATTATTAAAAAGTTGCAAAAGATGTAGTTCTAAATTTTGAAGATCAAAAAGTGATTCTAAATGACTAGAAGTATTAGTACTACTGTTCTTTGCATAACACAGTCTATTGCCAAAACACCTGTGAGGGCATTTTTCTTGGGCAATTTTAGTCCCAATAATGTTTTGAAACTTCTCTGTAAGGTTATAGTTGAGCTCAAATCTCAGCTTGTCTAGGTTTCTAAAATGGACCTTTGTGACCACAGCCATCAGTGTGAAATATTACCTATTTCTTTTCTATTTCTCTCTGGAGCTATGCTTATTGAGAAGGTGATTTTGAGGACAAAGTAAGTGCAGCAACATAAATAACCAGCCCATCTGTAGCTTTTATGATAGGGCTCTGGCAGGCTTTTCCATCTCAGTGACCCCATTAGAGTAAGAGAATGTGTTCAGCACCAGAAGTTCTTGATAACATGCTAAGAAGATAAAGGAGATCCCCTTTGGGGTAGTGGGAGTCTTTGATGAAGGGGTAAAAATGACTTATCTGGGAAAGAAGGGAAATTGGCTAAAGGTACCAGATTGAGCACACCTGTGAACCATGCCTTCTTTTGCACTAGATCTCTCAGAATTATGGAAAATACATAAAATATACATTACACCTTTGTAAAATTGCATGTATTAACTTTCATGAACAAGAATTTATGAAGAATGCATGAAAGCCAGAAGGGAGAAGAAATCAGGTGGCAAGTGGAGTTCACCAATCAAAACACATGCAGGTGAGGATTCTTTAAAAGGTGGAACTAGTCCAGGGGTGCTGCGTGATGGCCCCAGAAGAAGTCCAAGCTTGAGGTAGTGGAGGCAGAGAGGGCCCCTTGGAGTCATCTGTCTAGGGATTGGTAGGGTATTGTTAGAGCAACCATGTTGGCTGCCACATACTTTCATCAAGAGAAGAAAGCAGGCATGAACAGTAAGCATGGGTACTTGAAAAGAGGGCAGTGTACCTACTATTAGGTAGCTGCTGATATTAGGGGTTAGGACACTACGGATACATTCAGCATAACATCTTTAATATTTACCAAATACTTGAACATTTCCATCAAAGTGCAGAATAAGACAAAGAAAATCATCACTACTTTTAAACATTATTCTAAAGGCCAATGCAATTAGGGAGGTGAAAATGAGATGTTTGGAGATGTAATGATTCCTTGGAAAATCAAAGAAAATCAAGTGACAAGTTATTAAAACTAGTTGGATTTCTATAAAGTGGTCTAATATAAGATCAACATAAAAAAGTCAAAAGATTTCTTGAGCTTTAGCAATAATACACTACATGTAATACAAAATAAGATTCTATAGCCACATTTTATAAAATATCTAGTAATAAATGTAACTAGAGATATGCAGGATTTACATGAAACAATTCTGAATCCTTATTAATGTTACCAGTAGAGATCTCTAATTTAGAAATCTAAGTTAGTGAAGAGCCATCATACCATATGTCCGTACTGTGTAGTTGTCACTTTTCACTAACTTAAGCCATAAAATACAAACAGGATTTTTAAAAGCTTAAGATGAAGTACATTATAGGGATTTTGCTTTATCAGCTATAAATATGGATTTTATATATGTTATATACAATAAATTAAAAGAAAATGTGTGAGTTATAACTAAAAATATTAGAAGAAAATATGGGAATATTTGTTAGTCTTGGGATAGGAAAATTTTAAACAAGACACAATGCATCAGTCATAATTGATAAATTTTGATAGACTACATGAAAATTTAAACTTTATATAACACATGGTAGTGTATAAACATTGAATTACAATATAATAACCAGAGAATATTTTTAACATATGGCAACTAAATGATTACTATCCAGGCTACACAAAACCTTTACAAATCAATCAGAAAAAAGATAAAATAATGCTATACAAAAATGAGTGTGGCTGGATCACAAAATTACCATACTCTCAGAAGTGCAGATAAAATATATTCTACTTTACTTACCTATGCTTGATCTTATCTTCTCTAGTGGGACACCAAAATTTTGTCTACTCCAGTATGCTTGATATGAACTAATACATTAAGTGGTTTCATTTGTTGACTTCTGGATTGTCCCTCATGTCATCTCAGTCCATGAAAAGCTGATTGCTCAGGTGTCATCTATCCCACGCTCAGGTCTTTTGTTTTTATTGGCATCCGAGGCTTAGGTCTGTCTTGATGTCTTAGGTACTGGTTTCTCTCCCAGCTTGGTCAATGCCTATGGCCCTTTCTTGGCTCATTAAGCCCCACTGCTGTCCTCACTATGGCCCCCTGTGGTACACTTATGTTCCCATCATGTGGCCCATCCTATAGTTTTTACCTATAGTGAGCTACTTTTCCTCATTAATATGTCCTCTTCCCTTTTTTGTGTGCTCCGTAGCTAGCCACCTATATTCCTCTGCACCTAGAGAGGCTGTGGGAAACTCTGGGTTCCATTAGTGCCACAGGTAGGGTTGTCAGATAAAATACCAGATGTCCAGTTAAATTTGAATTTCAGATAATCAACAAATAATTTTTTAGTATAAGTATGTTCCAAATATTGCATGTCTCAAATGTTGAATGGTGTATAGTCGCAGTAAAAAAAATTCATTATTTACATGAAATTCAAATTTTAGTGGACAGCTTGCATTTTTATATGCTAAATCTGTTCATTGTAGCCAGATGGGAGCCAAGGGCTACTTGGGAGAGTTTAACTCAAGCCCTTCCTCCTCCTGCCTGGCACTTCTTTTGCCACATTGCACACTGGGTTGAGTTGGTTATGCCCACACCTGCTAGGTCTGGGGCAGGTGTGAGGCCATCGCTTTCCACAGTCTGGATTCTGCTGCCTTTTGCCTTCTCCTCAATTTACACTCCTTCAACACAGAGATATTAAACTAAACACTCTCTTCTCTTGGCAAGATGCTGGGACTCTTCTTGATTCCCTTCTGGTCTACCTGGTCCTCCCTTAAGTCCTTTAGGCTCTTGATACATTAAAGTATAAAGATGAAGGAATTTAGAAAATCTTGATCTCTCTGCACAAAGCCTGGATTTAGAGCCCATTATCTTGCTGTGAACTCAAATCCTACTTTAAGTGTCAGAATCTGAATATTAATTCTTGGTATCACTGCTGTAGATAATTTTAAACTTCCTCCCTTGTTCCCAACACCAAGGGCATCTGAATTCCTCAGGCTGACTAAGGAAAGTCTGCTAAAGTATAATTTTTTAAGAAGTTAGAAAGATGATTCATACAAATATAAAATGAATGTGTGTCAAATATTTTATTTAGCTCATTAATTATCAAAGGAGTCAGTCAGTAGTTAATATAGATTCAAATCAGAATTTGAGTTACAAAGAGTTCTATTCTCTCTGGGGCAAAATGCATTTCCATTGTTGTGGGTGGGAACCATTTATAGTACTATCAGTTGTCTTCCATTTAACTGCTACCCCTACAGTAATATAAAGTAGACCAATCAATGGAAAGCCAATCAAAGGCACAAACTTCTATAGAATTATAGAATCTCTGGAATGTGCTCTAGGCTATGCCAGATCTGTCACTGAAAGGACACCCACATATCCCTTTTGCCCATTCTTGGACAATTTTTCCTGAAAAAGTATAATATTCTCAAATTTTTTAAGCTGTTGTAAATACCAAAAGACAGTAAGTTCAAAGAAGTTGACATACAAATGGTCAATAAATATAAGACTAAATGTTCAACCTCACTAACATATGGGTGAAAAACCACATTAAAACCACATAAGGATTTTTATCAGTTAACATCCAAGGTGGGGAAGCAAAGACTCCCATGCATTGATGTTGGAAGTGTCAATTGGTCCCTTTTTTTTGGAGTACAGTTTGGTAGTGTTTATTGAAATTTTAAATGCATGCATATTTGACCCAGAAATTTTACTTGTAAGTATATTTCCTAAGAAAGATTCACAAACATGCAAGTGAATAATAATGAAAACATTAATTCATGAACCAAATATTCATAAAGCACCTACTGTATCCCAAGCTGAGAGATACTTGGGGTGAATCAGTAAGCAAACCAAACCAAGCAAAGATCCCTGCCTTCATGGAACTTGTATTCTCATGGGATAGAGAGACAAGAAACAATTAATATAAGGAATATATAAATTCTCTACAATGTTAGAAGATGAGTATAAGGTAATAGTGTTGGTAATAGGACACCCAACATAAGGGAACTTATTGGACATTGTAAAAACTTTGGGTGACTGTACATAAAATGGGGGGCTTTGTAAGATTTTGAGCAAGGTAGACCATCTGATTTATATATTTATATATTTCCAGAATCCCCCTGGCAGCTGTGTAGAAAATATTTGGTAGGAGCAAGAGGGGAGAAGCAAGGGCACCTGTGAGGAAGCTTCTGCTCCTGGCCTGGACAAGGGTGAGAGCAGTAGAAGGGTTAAAGGTGGTCAGGTTGTGCTAGTGTTCTGCAAATAGAACCCTCATGATTTCCTGACATTGAATATGTGGGTCAAGGCTGACTACAAGGTTTTGGCCTGAGCAACTTGGCTGTCAACTGAGATAAGGAAGACCGAGGAGGGTGGAGTAGGTTTCCTTTCTGGGGTAAGTGGGGAAGGCGAGGTCATCAGGAGTTGAATTTTGAACATAAGATGAAGCATTTTAGGGGGTAATAGCTAAATGTTGAAAACAACTTAAATAATCATCATCAGGGTAATGACTATATAAATTGTTTTACATAATGAAGTAGATCCATAATTTATCATAGCAAGATCTCTAAGACAAAGCATTTAAAAAAACAATGTACATTAGGATCTTATTTGTCTACACGCCCCAATGACAACAAAAACAACAACGAAATAACGCATACTCATACTGATGTAGACAAATATCAGAAGTGAGACCTTCTTTTCTTACAAAGATTTCTAAAAGAAATCAACTTTTAGGTGTTGTTTATGTAATTTAAAAATAATGTAAAGAAAACAAGAGGAATGGTGAGAAATCTCATCTTGCCTTGGCCCCAGGTTTCTTTATCTATTAGGTGACCTGTAAGGTCCTCCTGCTTCTAGGAATCATGTTCTATAATTTCATGTGAACATGGATCCTTCTTGATTTGAGGCTGAAGTGTGTATATTCTTTTTATACAGCAGCCTCAGTTCTGATGCAGTCATGCATGTCTGTGACCAGAGTAGGACAATTTGACTTTTTCCTCTAATAATGAAGTTGAAGGATAACTTTGAAGGGTGACTAAAATGTGAACGCACATTTTATTTTCAATTCAATTTCAGATAAAGTTTAAAGCAAAGGGCTTCTTAGAAAGTCTTTTCCTGACTATACAGTCTCTTAGAAGACAATGATGAAATATGTGGCATTCATCGACATGAATTCAAGTTGAAAAGTAGTCTCATGACCAGGTACTCAGGTTCCAAAAAGTATAAAGACAAGTACAACCCAGAGGTCATCATTATTCATATTTTGGTATATTTACTTCTAACTTCTCCCACATATATATGCTGTTAAAGAAAAATTTATTCTGACACTTATCAAAATGGTATGGGAGACTTTATTCAGGTCTATTGCAATAGGTGTCAATACAATAGCAGTAGGGGAGAGAGATTGGGTTCAACACTGAATACACCAAGGACAGGTGAGAATTTGTAGCCAACAACAGAATGAGAGGTATCAGTGGATGGAGAATTACTAAAAGGAGACACCAAGGGCAGGGGGATTATTGCTAAACCCAGTTAACAGGATTCTTGCTGAAGGTAGGCCAGGGTCGGCAGACATCAAGGTTGGGGAAGTTTTTCTAAACTGGCTCAGCAGGATTCTTGTTAGGACTACACTATGAAGGCCCAGGCAGGCACAGGAGCCAAGGTTGAGGCCTAGTTGAAAAGAAGGCTCAGAAAAGAGAGTCATTGTTAATGTGAAGGGGACAAATAAAATATTTATTTGTTTATACAAGACCATGGCTATCCTCCCTTGTCTCACCACAGCAGCTTTTCCAAGTAGAATTAGAAGGCAGAGAGATGAATGAGCAGAGGTAATAAAATCCAAGTAAGCAACTGGTCTTGAGGAAGGTAAAGAAAGCTGTGCAGAAGGCAAACTCTACTTGCTCCAAGAGAAGAAGGGAAGATTGTGTCAGAGAAAAGGGGTTGGAGCCTTGATATTATATGTAATTTTCTCAAAGTACCTCTTGATAAATAGTGAGGGTTTAACACTATGTGTCAGGATTTGTCTTTAGGGTTCCCCTAGGGAAGCACTAATTTTGACAGATAATAGAGTAGGAAGTTCATAATTAGAGCCTAAAGAATTTAGTCCTGAACTTTTAAGACACAAGATCAACTTGGTGTTGTGAGGCAAGGGACTCTGTGTTTAATTCATTGTTCTGGTACCAATCCATTGTGTCACCTTTAGCAAGTCACTCCTCTCTCCCAGGCTTGCGTTTCCTTATCACTGGGTAAAATGAATTGTTCATTTTTAAGTACCTATGAGTCTATACAATTAAAGTTCTTGTAAAATGAGATCTGTGTTGTTCCCTTGTCATGGACAGTCTCATCCCATTTCACTTTGGTAAATATATGCGCTTCCCATTCCTTCGAAATGATGGCTGTTCTTTGGTACCTGTCAGTTCCTGTGGTCTCTCTGGAAGAGTCCCTCTTGTTGATTCATGACACTCCCCTCAAGGTGCTAAGCAAGAAGACTCTAGTGATTACCAGGATGTGCTGTGGTGGTAAGGAGATTTTGAGTTTGAACTAGGGTGAACCTAAGGGAAAGAACATTTTAGGGCCTTTGTGTGGGCAGTGAGATGATTCATGTGATGGTAAGAACTTAATGGAGATGCTTCCTTTCCCTCCTCTTCCTTCTGCCTTCTCCTCCAGGCCTGCTCCTCACCAGAATTGTTCTACTTAATTATCTTTTATGATAAAAATTAATGACTATCATTCAGCAAATGAATGAGGGAAAAGAGAAATTGCATGTCAGCCACCTAGGATCTTTTTACAAACCTTGCTGGAAACTAAACTGTTTTTTTTATGACTTCTGTGCTTTGCAAGGACTCTTATTTCCCCCATTGGTGACGATTACGGTGCTTTATATAGAACAGTAAAAAAAAACACGGGGCATTAACCTTTGCAAATGACACAGTCAGATGGTGCTTTTGTGAGCAGCGGGCTCTGATGCAAACCCAAGGAAAATGAGACACAAGTTTAGCTCTCTTACTGCTTTGCATAGCTTTTCCCCTGTGGCTCACATGACACTGTTGAAGCATCATAGACAATGCCAGCTTTGTCCCTAACTTCTGGAGGTAGGGAGAGGGGGCCATAACGATGTGGGCTTTTGACCAGTTCTCAGTCTCCTTTGCTGCTTCCTGCTCTGGGCCACCATTGTCTCTCCCCTGGATTATTGCAATAGCTTTGTGACTCCGGTCACTGTTTCTCCGACTGCCCCTTCAGTATATTTTCAAATCAGAAGTCAGAGGGATCCTTTGATAACATAAGTTAGATCATGTCACTGCTCCTCAAAGCCCACCCAGGTTTCCCATCTCATTATGCATAGAAGACTTCACAATGACCCAGATTCTCCGCCCCCTCTCCAGACTCTCTCTGCCTAGAATGGCCTTTGCACTGTCTGTTTCCTCTGCTGGGAATTCTCTTCACTAGATTTCTGCAAGACAACTTCCCTCACCTCCTTCAGGCTTTTATTTAAATGCTATCTTTTCAGTGAGATCTTTCCTGCTCTAAAGATGCAAATTTATCCCTATACTCCCTTTCCTCTTCCCTGGGACTTATCAACATCTAAAGGCTATTTTAAAATTTAAGGCTAACAATCTACTTTACATGTTATTTTCAAAATCACCAGTTTTACCTACCATATTTAAATAATTAATAAATAGAAAATATTATGCTTATTACTCTTGTTTACTGTTTCTCTCTCCCACATGAAATAAGCCTTATGAAGATGGGGGATTTTGTCGTTTTGCTCCCTGTTCTTGGCATTATATCTTTTTGATCAATGCTTCTCAAATTTCAACATGTCCAGGAATCACCTGAAGATCTTTCTACAATGTAGATTCTAATTTGGTGACTTTGAGATAGAACCTGAGAATCTGTATTCCTACCAAGTGGCCCATACCTAGAATAGCAAGGCTGGAGTCTTGAAGGCAGGACCACCAGATGTTTCCTTCCCTAAGCCAAGTTCAAATATCTAGGGCTAGGTTGACAGTATTAGAATCTTGTGGGAGAGCTTCCACATAAAGATTCCTGGGTGCCTATCTCAGAGGTTGTGATTTATAGGTCAGAAGTAGGGCCTAGGAATCTTTTTTTTTTTTTTTTTTAAATAAAGCTCTCTGTGTGACTGGAGTGTGCAACCAGGATGAATAACCACAGATGCAGAGAAATTAAGAATTTCTTGCATGTGCAAATGTGATTCTGATTGTGCCAAATTGTTATCTAGTGAGTACAAAATGAAAATTGACATCTCAATTGAAAATAAAAAAATTCT
Source organism: Desmodus rotundus (assembly GCF_022682495.2). Classification (NCBI taxonomy): domain Eukaryota; kingdom Metazoa; phylum Chordata; class Mammalia; order Chiroptera; family Phyllostomidae; genus Desmodus; species Desmodus rotundus. Next base: position 131,549,961 of record NC_071392.1, read on the forward strand.
CTTTTTCCTCATTTGCATCATTTGGTTGGCTTTAAAAAGAATCTAATGATTTAAAGAGAAGAAAAAGAAAAATGTGTATAATCAACTCAGACTATCCCCATTCATCACTTTAAAATTCTATTTGGTATTATGAAGATAACACAAACACATGCTAAAAAATTCAAACAGTAAAAAGTTAAAAAATGAAAAATGAGCTTTTCTTTCTTCCTGTATTTCCAGTCTCATTCCTTGGAGGAAATTATTCTCAACTTTTTTTTGGTAAATATTTAGAGAAAATTTCTACACACACACCGAAAAAAATGTTGTTAAAAAGGGGAAATGTTGGAAAATGAAGACAACTGTACTTGAACAACAATAAAAAACAAACAAACAGGGGAGAATGTGACCAAAGCCTCTGTACCAGGCTTTTTCTTATTACGGTATGTCTTGGTTAGACATGATGGCAAACTGTGTTTCCTAAGATGGCTGCAACCCTAAAATGCCCCATGGACATCCTTCCCTTTGGGATGTGGGATTTATGGTCCTTTCCTTTGAACCCGGTGGGCTTTGTGACTATGTTGGGAGTGGTACTGTGTGATTTTCAAGGTTAAGTCACAAAAAGTGATACAGCTTCCACCTGGTCATCTTAGGATGCTTCCTCATGGAACCCAGTCACTGTGTTGTAGGGAAGTACACAGATTACACGGGGAAGCTCTGTTTAGGTTTTCTGGCCAACAGCCCTAGCTGAAGTTCCAGGAAATAGCTAATATCAACCTCCAGAAATGTGTGGCAATGAGCATCAGATGATTCCAGCCCCCAGCCTTCAGGACACTCTAGCAAAAAAATTAGAGACAGAATTTCCTGATTGTATTTAAGGGCTGCACAGCAGGAGTTATATAGGTTGATGGTATAACCTAAGTGTCATTCATGGGTGACCTTGAGCCAGTCACTATGTGTGAGTTGTGCTAAGCTAGGCAATGCTTGAATGGCAAACAAACCTTCACATCTCACAACTTCACATCATCAATATTCATTTCTCAGTCACATTCCAGTCCATTGAAGGTCAAGGTGGCCTTCCACATCATGATGCAGGAATCCAGTTTTCCTTCATGTGGTGGGACTTCTATTTTCAAGGGTCTCCTTGGAATCCTTTACTAAGCTCTCTTCATTTAACAGGACTATCAGTAAAGAAAGAGAGCATGGAGAATCACATAGAAAACCATTTAGCTTGGCCTTAAGTGAGTTCTATTACTTCTACCCACAGTCCATTGGCCAAGACCCAATTATATGACCACATCCTAACTACAAAGAAATCTGGGAAGAGTAGTTTCTTGACTACCCAGGGAGAACATCTAGTCAGTTTCTGCTATACAGTGCCTCAATTTCTTCTCTGTGGATAGGTATAGTAACAATACCAACTTCCCAATGTAGCTGTGGAGATGAAAATGTAAGAAGTTGTCTTATCTCTGAAATTGAAAGGATCATACTCATTTTAGAAATATGGTGTTTCTCATCAGAAAAAGATACCTGAGATGATGGATTCTTTTCATTATTATGGGGTCCCCAGAGATAATGGACAATGATAAGTCATTCCCCTTCCCCTTGACTGTCCTATATCTAACCATAGGCAACCATTGCCCTAATACCAACAATTATTTCTAACAGGGGAGAGAACAGCATGCTACAAAAAGCAGCCCACCCACATATTATTCAAGCTCAAAGAAAAGAATAACAGTAATGCTGCTTGTCCCTCACGAGGCAATGTTCAAGTGGGACATTAAGCAGAGATGCACTTGTTCTTTCTGTCTTCAGTTTTGTACTATGCTGGCTCTGTTTCCCTGGCAGCATGTAAACTTCATGTAAATAAGAGCAAGGAAAAGATTAAGTTAAAGGAAATGAAAACAAATTATGTCAACTCTTTTAGACCCTGGTTGTCTAAAAGACTGGGGAGCTCAGTCTTTTCATCTGTACAATGGAATAATACCTGAGCTGCCTGCTTAAGCAATTGTACAGAGGATCATTTAAGGAAATGCCCTGGAGAGGGCTTTGAAAATTGCAGGTGACCAATGGTGATTCTCCAACTATTGCTTGAAAAGCAATGGGCAACAGCCTTACTGTGCAACTCTAAAAAAAATCACAACCACTTTTTGATTATACATTTTCTGTATAAAACTTGGAAAATATAGAAAGTGTAATTATAGCTTCTGTTTATTAAATAATTTTTCTGTCTAGCTGACTCAGCCTTCATGGAATGGACAGTAGAACCCTGCCCTCCTGCGTGCATTACAGACAACTGAGCAAGCCTATTAGGTTCAAGGCAGTTTTGCTGCCTTGCTTTATCTATTTCCAAAAGAAGCAGCTCAGCAATTTCATGACATTTGTCAGGGGCTGTAAAATGTTCATTTCCTTTGGCCTTATACATTTCTTCCTGGTAATCTTTCCTGAAGGTATAATCTTAAGCACAGCCCAGATTTATGGCCAAAGATCCAAAGATGGTCACTGCAGCATTATTTATAAAAGTCCGAAGTTGAAAATGTAAATATATCTGTCATTAAAGTAATGGTTAAGTAAATCATGGAGCATTCATGCAGTAGAATGTTACCCCTAAGAATAATGTTTATGTTATGTTTTTAATGACATAGGAAATTATTACATGAATATTCACAGGATGGTGAACATTCTATAGAGTTTTATCTCAACTGTGTTCAAAATGCATAGAAAAATCATAAGAAAGGAAAAGGTACTGTATTGCTTCTGGGTGGTAGAACTATTTAAAGAATTCCTACCCTTTGCAACAGCATGGTTGGAACTGGAGACTATTATGCTAAGTGAAACAAGCCAGTTGGTGAAAGACAAATACCATACAATCTCACTTATAAGAGGAATCTAGTGAACAAAATAAACTAATGAGCAAAACACAACCAGAGACGTGGAAACATGGAACAGACTGACAGCTGCAAGAGGGGAGGGAGACAGGGGGAGCAGGAGAATGGTAGAAAGAAGGGAAAGGAACTAGACAGAACATGTATGAATAACCCATGGACAACAACAACAGTGTAGGGATTGACTGTGGGAGTGGGGTTGGGCTGGATAGAGGAGGGCAAAGGGGGAAAAATTGGGACAACTGTAATAGAATAAACAGGGATAATAATAATAAAAAGAAACCTTTTTTGTGCTCCTCCCAACCTTTCCATAGTATTTTTAAAAGTTTCTACATGCAACAAGATTAAAAAAAATAAAGTAAAATACTGCACATAAAGTTCAAGACTCCACAAATCCCCCTTTCAAATGGACCTTTTTTTGGTATCAACTCCATTTGTGTCATTAGTTTACAGTTTCATTTGCTTTTTCCTATAACTGCTTATGTTGCTTTTGGTGTCACAAGTGCTAGATGAAATTCATTTCAAAATATGTAAAAGCTGAAGCCATCCACATCAAAGAGACTGAGAGGTAAGTGGTTCTCATATTAAATTTCCACCTTCAGCATGGGCCAGAAAGCAAAATCAAATGTTTTCTCTAATGCCAAGTATATCATTCACAAACAAGGTCAAGAGGAAAAAGAACTATTCTCATGGATCCAGTTATAGCTGCAGCCTATTGGAGATAAACTTCCATGAAGGATCAGGTCAATTTAGAGAGGACAAATTTGCTGAGGTTGCAAACACATTGGGTTTCCTTTAGAATTTGACAATTCTAGTGAAGGTTCAGGGAGGTTTTGTGTGAGAGGAGAATGAATGTTCCTTTAAGGAGTTTGCACTGAGGATAGTCAATGAAAACAACTTACAGGTAGCATTTCCCATCATCAGAAGAGGAGTGCCCTGTATGGAACAAAGTGTTTTTCAGTATCTTCTTGTCTACTTCACTGGTTTTTTTTTTTTTTTCTCCCAAAACCCTGCAGAAGATTAAGTCACACGTGGAGTGGCTTCTGAGCAGAAGCTGATAAAGTCTGATGTGTACCTACTATCATGCAAGGATATGGTCTGTTCTAAGTATCACTATTTCATGAGGCCTTGCAGAGTCCTTTACAGCTAAAACCCTAAGATTTCACCTTATATCTTTCCTGGTGAGGAAATGAGTCAAACATAGATTTCTTTTATTAGAAATTGCCTCAAAATTCAAAATAAAATTTGGGTTTTGCTTGGAGAGTAGACTCAGAAAAGGTGAGGGTGTTTTCTGATTCCAGGCATCTCAGAGACATCCACACTCAAAAGGGATCTCAGGTTGAGCACACTTTTGGGACTAATATCTGACTTCTGTCCATATGTTAAATAGGGCTGGTAATTAGTCTCTCTTGTGGCCTTAAACTTTTCTGAGACCAGGAGTAGTTGTTAGGAAGATGTTTTACACAGCATAGTCTAATTTTGAAATTCAACCACATTTCACTTGCATTGATAAGACTTTCATTTCTTTGCATCTCTCATGATATGTGGTTCCTGGTTTTTAGCTTTTGCATCTCTCCTCTGCCACCATGAGGGGTTAACCAGCTCCCTTTACTTTCCTGAACTCATTCTTTTAAAAAAATTATGTATAAATTTTTCAATTGTTGTTAACATCCAATATTATTCTGTGTTAGTTTCAGATGTACAGCAAAGGCTCATTCTTAAATTTTCCTTACTGTCTGCTTGACCCATTCTTATAAAGGCCCTGCCCTTTTTGTTCAAAGACAAGTGCCTCTGCACACATAAGTTCTTATGACAGGTTCTGCCATGTCTCCTATCATGGAGTCCCTGCTATAGTGACCTGACTTGAACCCCTGTACCCTCCAAGTCCTGGAAACCAGCTCTGCCCTTTCAGGATCCCTTTCCTTGAACTTATCTAGGCTTTCCTAGTGGCAATCACTTCTTTGGCTCACCATCTCATATTCCCTTCTGGTGAAAGGTCCACAGTTGTCACATCTGCTGTTTCCCTCTGGATTTCCAGCCTTCCACTGCCTTTTTTAAAAAATTAATTAATTTATTTTTATTCAGTTACAATTGTCTGCATTTTCTCCCCTTCCCTCCACCCCACCCCAGCCAGTCCCACCTCCCTCCCCCACCTCTACCCTCCCCCTTGATTTTGTCCTTGTGTCCTTTATAGTAGCTCCTACAGACCCCTCTCCCCACTCCCCTGTGGCTGTTTTTTTTGAACATTTACCCATTTACATCTAAAGTGATTATTGATAAGTATACACTAATTGCCATTTTGTTAATTGTTTTTGTAGTTATCCTCTGTTACTTCTTCTCTTGATCTGTTCTCTTGTGGTTTGCTGACTTTCTTTAGTGTTTTGTTTAGGTTTCTTTCTGTTTGCTTTTTGTAAATCTTTTGTAGGTTTTTGGTTAGTGGTTACCATGAGGTTTACTTGTATCATTCTTTATTATAGTAGTCTATTTTAATCTGGTAGTCATTTAAGTTTGAATATATTCTCTAAGGACTACATTTTCAGCCCCCCACCCCCATGATTTGAATTATTGATGTAATATTTTGGATATTTTTGTGTTGTGTATTTCCTAACTATTTATTATGGTTTGAGCTGAGTTTCATACTTTTTCTTTTAACCATTGTAGTAGCTTTTTAAATGTTTGATTTGCTGTATTTATTGAATATTTGAATTCACCTATGAGTTTTTTCCCTTATATTTTCTTATTTCTGGTTATGACCTTTTTTCCCTACTTAAAAAAGACCCTTTAACATTTCTTATAAAGCTGTTTTAATGTAATAAACTTCATTAGTTTTTGCTTGTCCAGGAAACTCTTTTTCTCTCCTTCAGTTCTTGCTGTGTAAATTATTACTCTAAATTGTAGGTTCCTTTCTTCAAGCACTTGAAAGATGTCCTACCACTCCCTTCTGGCCTATAAGGTTGCTGATGAGAAATCAACTGGTAGACTTAAAGTGTTTCCTTTGTATGTAACTCATTTATCTCTTGCTGAATGTGTGGGTCTCTTTGAGTTCATCTTGTTTGGAATTCTCTGTGACCCCTGGACCTGGATCTCTGTTTCCTTCCCCAACTTAAGAAAGTTTTCTGCCATTATTTCTTTAAATATAGTTTGTATTCCTTTCTATCTTCTCCTTCTGGAACCCCTATAGTATGAATGCTTGAGTGCTTGATGTTATCACAGAGGTCTCTTAAACTATCCTCATTTTTAAAAATTATTTTTTCTTTCTGCTCTTCTAATTGGTTAAGTTCCACTAGTTTGTCTTCCAGGCCACTGATCTGTTCTTCTGTGTTAGCTAATCTGCTGCTGATTCCTATTAATGTTTTTTTATTTCAGTTATTGTATTTTTCAGGTACGCTTGGTTCTTTCTTACACTTTTTTTTCTTGTTTCTGTTCTGTTGGCTCACTTATTTTGTTTTTTAGATTCAATTGTTGATAGGTGTGTATTTATAGACATTTTATTATTCAGATTTTTGATATTCTTTTCTTCTTATACTTTCTTTTTGTTGAAGTTCTCCTTAAATTCCTCTATTTCACTCTCAAATTTGATGAGCATCCTTATAACCTTTTCTTTGAATTCTTTATCAAAAAAATTAGTTATTTTTGTTTCCTTAGGGGTTTTTGTGGGGGGAATTTTTCTTCTTTCTTCATTTGAGAGATAGTGTTCTGTTTTTTCATTTTGTTTGGCTTTCTATGGTCATTTATATGAATTAGAGAAAATAGCTCTCTTCTGGTCTTGGAAAAGTGGCCTTACATAGAGTCGATTCTGGGCAGAATATGTACACAGGGTGGTTTTGGCAGACAGGCTGGAGGCAAGTGGCTACTTACAGCATTTGGGGCACTGGATTACTGAGCTGGTGCAGTGACCTTGCAGGTAAGCCAAAGCACTTGGATAGAACCCTCATCTACCTTGTGGAAGTGGAGAGGGGTGTAAATAATGTAATCACAGGCTCCTCTACCCCTGGAGACTTTCACAGCATCCAGAGGGCTCCCTTAGTTTCTGAGCATTCTCAATTCAGTCTCCTTCTTTGTTATCAGAAAATGTTCATTTAGAGCTCAGTTGTCTTGTAGGAGAAATTGTTACCTGTGTACATGTATCTTTATTTTGCTCATGGAATGAAGCAAATTTAGCATTCCCCTATGCCACTGCCATCTTGGACCTCCAATCAACACCAGTGTTATGATTTATGTACTTCTGTGAACTTCAGGTCCACATGGGAAGGAGAACAAGTTAACTGAAGGAACCAGTTCCACATGAAGCAGGCGTAAATGTTCCTAATGAAGTAGGGAAGAAAGATTGCTTGGCTCTTAGTCTGGGAACAAAGCAGATAGTTTTGTATAGGATAATATTTCAGTTGGTTACTATTTCCTCTAACCTCAAGGAAAAATAATTGCACTTTAACAAGGCTTTTCTTGATTGGTTCTAATAGAGGAGATTTTGGTGACATGCAGGCTAATGGGGAGATCTATTGATTGAGTCTTTGAGCTACCATCATGTTACAATGCTGAGCTGGCCACCAGCTAGGTGGAGTTAGTGCCTCTCTTTGTTTTCTTTCAAGATTATCATCTATTGAGTAAATACTGACTTCTTGAATTAACTTGTAATGTCTCCTGCCATCAGAAGTCAAAGTCAATATTTGTTTGGTAATTGGTGACTGAGTACAATGAAGTGAATTGTCTACCCATCAACTAGAAGACCCATTATGGAATCCTCCTTTTCTTTTTTTCTTAATGCTAACAATATATCTTATTTCATTATATAGAAAATAGGATTTCAATATAAAATCACTACAAAATCATTTAGGTACTTGACATTATTTTTCTTTTTAAATCTTCCACTTTCCCATTAAAATCAGGAACAAGACAAAGGTGTCCACTTTCACCACTTCTATTCAACATAGTACTGGAAGTTCTAGTCACAGTGATCAGACAAGAAAAAGAAATAAAGGCATCCAAACTAGAAAGGAAGAAGTAAAACTGTCATTGTTTGCAGATTATGTGATAGTGTACATAGAAAACCTATAGACTCCACAAAAAAACTATTCAACTTAATCAGTTAATTTGGCAAAACAGTCAAATACAGCGGGATACAAAGTCAATATTCAGAAATTGAAGGCATTTTTTTGCACCAACAACGAAATGTCAGAAACAGAAATTAGGGGGAAAATCCCATTTACCATAGCAAAAAGAAAAATAAAGTACCTGGGGATAAACCTAACCAAGGAGGTAAAAGACCTGTACTCAGAAAACTACACAACACTGAAGAAAGAAATTAAGGAAGACACAAATAAATGGAAGCATATACCATGTTCATGGATTGGAAGAATTAACATCATTAAAATGTCCATATTACCCAAAGCAATTTATAGATTCAACACAATCCCTATTAAAATACCCATGACATATTTCACAGACATAGAACAAATTTTGCAAAAATTCATATGGAACCATTAATGACCCTGAATAACCTCAGCAATTTTGAGAAAGAACAAAGTAGAGAGATCACAATACCTGATATCAAACTATACTACAAGGCCACTATAATCAAAAGAGTCTGGTACTGGCATAAGAACAGACACATAGATCATTGGACAGAATAGAGAGCCCAGAAATAAACCCATGTCTCTATGATCAATTAATATTTGACAAAGGGGGCAGGAGCATAAAATAGAGTAAAAGTAGCCTCTTCAAGAAATAGTATTGGGAGATCTGGACCCCTACATGCAGAAAATAAATAAATAAATAAGTAAAACTTGATCATCAACTTACGCCATACACAAAAATAAACTCAAGATGGACAAAAGACTTAAATATAACTTGTGACACCATAAAAGTCCTAGAGGAAAGCATAAGCAGGAAAATCCCAGATATTCCACTCAGCAATATTTTCACCTCTATATCCCCTAGAGCAATGAATATAAAGGAAAGAGTAAACAAATGGGACTTCATCAAAATAAAAAGTTTCAGCATGGCTAAAGAGAACATCAGCAAAATGTAAAGGGAACAAACCATATGGGAAAATATGTATGCCAATGATACCTCAGACAAGGGTTTGATCTCTAAAATATATAAAGAACTCACATGACTCCACACCAGGAAGACAAACAATCCAATTAAAAAATGGGCAAAGGACCTGAATAGACATTTCTCCATGGAGGACATACAGAGGGCTCAGAGACATATGAAAGGAGGCTCAGCATCACTAGCTATCAGAGAGATGCAAATAAAAACCTAAATGGGATACCACTTCACACCAGTCAGAATGGCCATCATAACCAAATCAACAAACAACAAGTGCTGGCAAGGATGTGGAGAAACAGGAACCCTAGTACACTGTTGGTGGGAATGCAGACTGGTGCAGCCACTGTGCAAAACAGAATGGAATGTCCTAAAAAAACTAAAAATGGAACTGCCTTTTTGACCTGGCAACTTGACTGCTGGGGTTGTACCCTAAGAATCTTGAACCACCAATTCAAAAGAACCTATGCACCCCAATGTTCACAGTAGCACAGTTTACAATAGCCAAGTGCTGGAAGCAACCTTAGTGCCCATCACTAAATGAGTGGATCAAAAAACTGTGGTACATTTACACAATGGAATACTGTGCAGAAGAAAGAAAGAACGAACTCCTACCCTTCGTAATAGCATGGATGGAACTGGAGAGTATTAGGCTACATGGAATAAGCCAGGCAGTGAAAGAAAACTACCATATGATGTCACCTATAAGGGGAACCTAATCAACAAAGCAAACAAGTGAGCAAAATAGAATCAGAGACATGGAAATAAAGAACTAACCTACAGTGACCTGAGGGAATTGGGTAACAGGGGAAAGTAGGGGTATGTTCAAGTCAAGGAACATGTATAAAGGACCCATGGGCAAAGACAACAGGGGTGGGAGAGTTGAATGTGTAAGGTAGGGGTGGGTAGGGCAGGAGAGAGTAATAGGGTAAAAATAGGGACAACTGTAATTGAACAACAGTTAAAAATCTTTCAAATTCCATGTGTATTTAATTATAATACAAAACAATTTTTAACTGTATTGAAGAATAATTGACAAATAAAATTGTATATATCTAAAGTGTATGATATGATAATTTGATATACACATGCATTGTAGAATGATTGCCTATATCAAGATAAGTAATACATCCATCACCTCATATGGATCACTTTTTGTGTGTGTGTGTGTGTGTGTGGTGAGAATGCTTAAGATCTACTCTCAGCCCCTTTCAAATATACAATACTGTATTCTCTGTATTATTAACCATTGTCACCATGCTGTATAGAGATGAGCAAAAACAGGTTTACAGTTGTGATACAAATAAATAATACAATAATTAATATACAATAACACAATAATAAACTGTATTTTACATACTCGTAACTGTAAACCTACTTTTGCCCATCCTTGTACGTTAAATTCTCAGAGTTTATTCTCTGTAAAACTGAAAATTTGCACCCTTTTACCTATATCACCCTATTTCTCCTTCTGCTCAGTCCCTGGCAACCACCATTCTATTCTCTGCTTCTAAGAAATCAGCTTAAAAAAAAAGATTCTGTATGTAAGTGAGATCATAGCGTACTCATCATTTTCTCTCTGGCTTATTTCACTTAGCACAATGCCCTCAGGGTCCATCCATGTTGTTACAAATGATGGGATTTCCTTCTTTATTATGGCTGAATAATATTCATATATATTCACATATATTTACATGCCCATGCATATTTACATAAAACCAAAATATGGAAAGAATCTGTGTCCATCAACAGATCAATGGATAAAACAATTTGTATATATGTACATTATTGTGATGCAAATTTTGCAAACTGTTCAACATAATGAATTGTATTTATTCACTGATTTGAAAAGAATACCATGAACACCGAAACACCTCATTTATACAGTACAGGCATACCTTGTTTTATTGCACTTTATTTTATTTCACTTTGCAGATGTATTTTCATCAACATCAAGGCAAAGATCCTCCACAGCAAAAAGATTACAAGTCACTGAAGGCTCAGGCGATGTTAGAATTTGTTAGCAATAAAGCATTTTTAGGTCCAGGACAGGTATCTCAGTTGGTTAGAGGTTCATCCTGATACGTGAAGGTTGCAGGTTTGATCTCCAATCAGGGCACATAGAAGAATCAACCAATGAATGCATAAATAGGAGGAACAACAAAGTGATGTTTATCTCTCTTTCTTTCGCCTCCTTCTCTCTCTCTCTAAAATCAATAAACAATTTAAAATAATAATAAATAAAAATTTAAAAAGTATTTTTAAATTAAGGTATAAAGGTTTTAAAAACTACGTTATTGCACATTTAATAGACCACAGTATAGTGTAAACATAACTTTTATATGCACCGGGAAACCAAAAAATTCAGGACTTTCTTTGTTGTGCTATTGACTTTTTTATGTTGGTCTAGATCCAAACCCACAATATTTCCGAGGTATGCCTGTATTCTCTGAGAATATGGCATTTCATGTAAATGCATTAATTATATATACCTTTAAATGTCATGGCAACTTGGCATTTGTGAGAGAAATATTTCTAAAGCAGGTAAGACTCTTAAGCAGAGTGTCTACATAGTTTAACCTCCCCGATGATTCATATTCATTATGACCATCAATTACTCCTTCATACTACAATGCAGTGACACAGTGACTCCATGCCCAGTAAAGGTGATTATTGTGTGAATTCCTTCATTTCTGACTTTCCCTGTGGAGAACTAGACCATTTGTAGAGTATTTTACATCAACACCTATTAATGGCACTCAGGGTGAGAGTAGGAGCAATCAAGTCACCCTTTATTGTTTCTTGTTAGAAAATTGATGTTTTTAAGAAGATGGTTTTTGGTTAGTAGGTTTTGTCTAAGTTGGCTAGCCTGCTCTTACTGGAAGCAGGAGTCTTTCAGAAGCTATGTTTATGTTTTTCTGTTCATGTGACTAGTGCACTATATGTAACCCACCAAATATAAAACCTTTTTATTATTGGTCCTGGTTCATATAAACTGAAGAATAAAAACGAGTCATCAGGATGATAAAGTAAGATATCTCCTGGGCCGCCGTCCAAGCAGAAGTCCAAGGAAGAAATTTGGTACAGACCAGGACCCCTATCCCCCCAGTATGTAAAATAATGTCAATGAGACTTCTGTCACCAGTCCCCACTCCTGGGGCCATTCCACCCTCTCCCAGCTATGAGTTGGGCATCCATGAGCCATGAATTGATGCTGATGGGGAGCTTTGGGGCAAATAGCCACAGCTGTGCAAATGCATTGTGAGTTTTCTTAGAATTGGTCTGTGCACCAAAAAGAACTTGGCTCCCAGGGGAGGTTACATCATGGAAACTTTTAGTGGTCCCACTAGCCTGCAATGATGTGTAAGAGTTGCCTTGCTCCAGAATTTGTAAGAGGAAGCATTTGATGCAGGCATTTACATAAAAACATAAATGATGTATTTTTTCCAGTCCCTGGATTTTGGTGAGCAGAAAGTTCTTTCTAGTGCACTGTGATGAATGTTCTTATCTTTAGCAGCAGCTAAGCCTCCAACAGTAAAATTACAGGCAGCAAATAGATAAGTTTCTTCTGACAGGCCAGACACCAGAAGTGTAGGCGGGAAGGTTCAGGACTGTCTTTTGAACCAAAATAGAAGAAAGAGGAGCCAACGAAGTGTCTGTTTTGATTGCTGTTTGTTCCCTTTCTTTGAGGAAATATGTAATTATTTTGTAACTATTTATACACAGATGCAGGTAATTTTTCTTTTTTCTTTTTCTTTTTCAAAGAGAAAGGTAGAAGACATTGTCTTTGTCACATCAAACTGGAATAGCTTCAGTCCCATCCTCTGTATGTCTGTGGTAATTGGCTCCTTGAGATACAAACAAAGCAAACCTGGACTGAATAGAATGAGACCTTCTGGGCCTGAGCAAAGTTTGCTTCCTGGATGGGGGGAAGGAATAAGTCTGGCTTAGGCTGTTGGCTCTTACTTGAAGAGAAATTCACGGTCTAAAGACTTTCCTTTGTTCCTTCTTTTTCACCTAGACCCAAGGGACAGCCACCCAACCTGTCCTTTAGGGGAGGCTGTGGCAACTCTTCATGTGCTGTAAACTGTGGAATTGAATCTCCTCAGCCATACTGACATAGAATTATATAGCAGCCATTGGTGAGTAAGACCGTGTACTTGGGCTGGAGTGATGATGCATATGGTTCTCAGGGCCATCCTTCAAGGGACTTATGGTTGGTTAGAGAAACAAGAGGAATACTTAAAAATTAAACATGACAAAATCAAAATAGAGCAGCCAAATCAACAATATAACCGCCCCCCCAAAGAGCTGCCATCTCAGAATTCCTTCCCCCTACCCTTGACCGTTGTAAGCATGTTCATTTCATTGTTAATCTCTTTCCTCTAACATGGATATTTGCTTGTTTGTTGGGTGCAGGAACTTGTGGATTTTTGAGCTGGAGATTATTAGGGCATATCTCTCTGTTTACTTGGTGCATGGTACACTGTAAAACACAGCCATCCAGTGAATGCTTTACAAAGTGTTCCTAACACTGCATTTCATTTGTGGGAAAAAAAATGCCTGCATTTAACTTCTGCCTCCCAATCTCCAGTTGACAGAAACCAGGAAACTGCTCAATTTCATATGTTTACTTCAAAATACTCTATCTTAGCCAAGTGCCTGGCTTCTCCATTCTGTAAATGCAAGGTGCCACCAAGTGCCTCATATTTTTTCCCTTTCTCCCTGTGTTGGCTGATGCTTATGTCCAAAAGGCAGGCTTCAACAAATTGCATTCTGATTGACTGACCTGGATTTCCGCTGGGGAGCTGAACACTAAAGCCAAATGGATTCGACCAATCTTGTTTTGCTGGTTGTTGTTTGTTTGTTTGTTTGGTCTTTTTGAGAAGCAGCCTTGGATGTGTTTTGTGACAGGGACGAAGAACATAATTTAAGAACCATGGTATCAGCCAAGTCACAGTAAAGACGGTTTTAGACTTGGATGGAATCTGAGGTCATCTGTCCTACGTCTTTAGCTACTCAAGAAGACTTGTGGTCTTTTTCTGGGAACATCTGTCGAGACCAAGTGTTTAAGTTAAAGTCATAGACCTCTGAATGATTAAAGCTTGACTGTCGGTTCACCTTGATATTTGTCTTGAGCTTGAATCTTATAGCCATTTTATTTATTATTTTTTAAAAATATATTTTATTGATTATGCTATTACACTTGTCCCATTTCCCCCCCCCTTCACTCAACTCCATCCTGCACACCCCCTCCCTCCCACATTCCTCCCCTATAGTTTATGTCCATGGGTCATACATATAAGTTCTTTGGCTTCTACATTTCCTATACTATTCTTACTCTCCCCCTGTCTATTTTCTACCTACCATTTATGCTACTTATTCTCTGTACCTTTCCCCCCTCTCTCCCACTCTCACTCCCCTGTTGATAACCCTCCATGTGACCTCCATTTCTGTGGTTCTGTTCCTGTTCTAGTTGTTTGCTTAGTTTGCTTTTGTTTTGGTTTTAGGTATGGTTGTTAATAACTGTGAGTTTGCTGCCATTTTTACTGTTCATATTTTTTATCTTCTTTTTCTTAGATAAATCCCTTTAACAATCCCTACATCCCTTTAACATATAATAAGGGCTTGGTGATGATGAACTCCTTTAACTTGACCTTATCTGAGAAGCACTTTATCTTTCCCTCCATTTTAAATGATAGCTTTGCTGGATAGAGCAATCTTGGGTGTAGGTCCTTGCCTTTCAAGACTTGGAATACTTCTTGTCAGCCCCTTCTTGCCTGTAAGGTCTCTTTGGAGAAATCAGCTGACAGTCTTATGGGAACTCCTTTGTAGATAACTGTGTCTGTTTCTCTTGCTGCTTCTAAGATCTCTCCTTCTGTGTAATCTTAGGTAGTGTACTTATGATGTGCCTTGGTGTGTTCCTCCTTGGTTCCAGCTTCTTTGGGACTCTCTGAGCTTCCTGGACTTCCTGGAAGTCTATTTCCTTTGCCAGATTGGGGAAGTTCTCCTTCATTATTTGTTCAAATAACTTTTCAATTTTTTGCTCTTCCTCTTCTCCTTCTGGCAACCCTTTAATTTGGATGTTGGAACGTTTCAAGATGTCCTGGAGGTTCCTAAGCCTGTCCTCATTTTTTTGAATTCTCGTTGCTTCATTCTTTTCTGGTTGGATGTTTCTTTCTTCCTTCTGGTCCACGCCATTGATTTGAGTTCCAGTTTCCTTCGCATCACTATTGGTTCCCTGTATATTTTCCTGTTTCTGTTAGCAAAGCCTTCATTTTTTCATCTAATTTGTGACCAAATTCAACCAGTTCTGTGAGCTTCCTGATTACCAGTGTTTTGAACTGCGCATCTGATAGGTTGGCTATCTCTCTGTTGTTTAGTTGCATTTTTTCTGGAGCTTTGATCTGTTCTTTCATTTGGGCCTTTTTTTTTTTTTTTTTGGTCTCAGCTTGCCTGTTATGTAAAGGGGCAGAGCCTTAGGTGTTCACCAGGGCGGTAACGCTGCTCACTGCACTGTGACTCTGTATGTTCGAGAGGGGTCCGAGAGGGAACAATGGCGCTGCTCCACTCTGCCAGTTTTCAGTCACTGCCTCCGCTACCCACAAATTGGGCCCTTCTGGTGCTGCTTTCCAAGTGGGTGGGTTTGTGTACAGTGTAGGACCCTGTGGGTCTCTCCAGCGAACTCTCCTGTGAGGCTGGGAGTTTCTCCTGCTGCTGCCTCAACCCCTACAGGTGTTTTCAGTCAGTGGTTTGAGGCTTTATTTCCCTATGGTGGAACTCTGGGTTGCATGGTCTGTTGCTGGGTCTACCAGCTGCTGCCTTGCTGCCAGCTACAGCTTTTCCCACCCTGCTCCACAATCCACCACCTTGCTGGGTCCACCAGCCTCAGCCTTGCCTCAAGTCTTCTCCACCCTGGCTGCCCGTCTCTGCCCCTCCTACCAGTCTGGCTGAATGTTTCTTCTTCATCTCCTTCGTTGTCAGACTTCCATACAGTTTGATTTTCTGTCAGTTCTGGTTGTTTTTTGTTTTTAAATTGTTGTCCTTCTTTTGGTTGTGCGAGGAGGCACAGTGTGTCTACCTACACCTCCATCTTGGCCGTAAGTCTCTTATAGCTATTTTAATCTACCTAACCAAAGATACTTGTATCCAAAGTGAGGTATTGTCCCTGAAAAAGGCAAGAAGTGGATTTTACCCTGAAGCTTCCAGAAGGAATGCAGCTAGGATGACTTGTTGATTTTAGACTTCTCGCTGCAAGTGGTGTATGACAGTAAATTCGTGTTGTTTTAAGCCACTAAGTTTGTGGTTATATATTGCAGCAGCAATGGGAAATCAACACCGATTTTGGTATCTGGAAATGTGGTGCTGCTGGAGCAGATACCAAAAGATGTTGAAGCAGTTTTTGAATTGGATAATAGGTAAAAGTTGGAAGAATTTTAAAGACCATGATAGAAGAAGTCAAGGTTGCCTTAAACAGACCATTGGTTAGAAATATGGATGTTAAAGACTGCCTGTGAAGGCTCAGGAGTATATGAGGAGCATGGTAGAGAAAACCTGTGTTGTCTTAGAGAATACCTATATTGCCTAAATAAAACGTCAATAGAAATAGGAACATTAAATATTCTTCTGTGAGGGCTCAGAATGTTATTGGAAAATGAAGGAAAGCATATCATTTTTATATAGGAGCAGAAAACTTATCTGTATTTTGTCCTCCAGTTGTGTGTAGAGCGGAACTTACAAGTGATGAACTTAGATATTTATCTGAAGAGATTTCCAAGCAAAGTATTGAAAGTGCAGACTAGTTCCTTCTTGCTGAGAAGAAAGAGGTAAATTGAAGGGAGAGTTATTAACAAAAAAGGGACAAGGACTTAAAATCTGGGAAATTAGCCTAGCCAGGCTGCAAAAGACACCAAAATTAGAAGGTCCACTGTTGGGAATGTGTGCTCTGGAGAGAAGTCAAATTGAAGCTGGACAAACTTTTGTTAGTGCTTCAGGAAGAAGAAAAGAGCACAGTGTTTAATCACACATAGAGCTCTCTGAATTAATTAGGTTTGGGACTCATGAATCTCCTCAGTCACCCCAGCAGAAGCCAAAAATCAACATGGAATTATCCAGGAAAGATGTCTAGGAGATTCTCTTATTTAATGTAGTAAATCCCCATGACATACATGGAAGAACCACCAGTTTTTTAATATTATGCCATCAGAAATACCAACAGTCTTTTTTAGTATATGTGCTGCTGAAGCAAATTGAAACCACAATGAGATATCACTTCACACCAGTGAGAATGGCCATCATAACCAAATCAACAAACACCAAGTGCTGGTGAAGTTGTGGAGAAAAAGGAACCCTAGTGCATTGTTGGTGGGAATGTAGACTGGTGTAGCCACTGTGGAAAACAGTATGGAAGTTCCTCAGAAAACTAAAAATGGAACTGCCCTTTGACCCAGCAATTCCACCGCTGGGATTATATACACTTTAAGAATGCTGAAACACCAAATGAAAAGAACCTATGCACCCCAATGTTCATAGCAGCACAATTTACAATAGCCAAGTGCTGGAAGCAACCTTAGTGTCCATCAGTAAATGAGTGGATCAAAAAACTATGGTGCATTTATGCAATGGAATACAATTGGAATGGCAGCAGAAAGAAGGAAGGAGCTCCTACACTTTGCAAAATCATGGATGGATCTGGAGAGCATTACGCTACATCAAATAAGCCAGGTGGTGAAAGACAAATACCATATGATCTCACCTATAAGTGGAACCTAATCAACAAAACAAGCAAGCAAGCAAAATATAACCAGAGACATTGAAATTCAGAACAAACTGACAGTAAACAAGAGGGGAAGTGGGAGGGGATAAAGGGAGGGGGGAGGGACAAGGTTGTCAGGAACATGTATAAAGGACATATGGACAAAGCCAAAGTGGAGTAGGATCAAGGGTGAGAGGTGGGGATGATTGGGGTTGGGGGGAGTGGAGTGAGGGAAATGGAGGCCACTGTACCTGAACAATAAAAAAAGAAACACCAAAAGCCATTATGTTTGTAGTAAATTGTTTTATAGTAATAGAAAATGAATATACTACTCAATAGCCATATTTCCTGTCTTTGTCAAAGTACTTTGTTTTGTTTGTTTTATTAAAGACTTTGTTTAGAGCAGTTTTTAATGTTTACAACAAAATTAATGGGAAGATACAGAGATTTCCCATCTACTCCTGCCTCCACACATGCATAGCCTCCCACGGTCTGAACATCCCCTACTAGAGTGGTATATTTGTTACAAATGATGCACTTACTTTGACACATCATAATTACCAAGTCCACAGTTTACATTATAGTTCACTCTTGGTGTTGGTACATTATATGTGTTTATACAAATATATAATGGCATGTATCTCTCATTATGGTATCATATAAAGTATTTTCACTGCCCTAAAAATTTCATGTTCTGTCCATTCATCCCTCCCTTCACCCTCCAACTCCTGGTAACCACTAATTGTTTACTATGTTCACAGTTTAGTCTTTTCCAGAGTGTTATACAGTTGGAATTATACAAAATGTAGCCTTTTCACATTGTTCTTTGATTTCTTTCCTTAGAGCTTTGTGGTTTTCTCATACAAACCTTATACATATATTGTTGGGTTTATACCTAAGTATTTCATTTTGGGGGGTGCTAATGTAAATGATATTGCATTTTAAATTTCAAATTCTATTTGTTAATTGCTGATACATAGGAAGGCAATGGACTCTGTATAGTAACCTTGTGTCATCCTATCCTCCAACTTTGTTAG
Organism: Desmodus rotundus; assembly: GCF_022682495.2. NCBI lineage: Eukaryota > Metazoa > Chordata > Mammalia > Chiroptera > Phyllostomidae > Desmodus > Desmodus rotundus. The sequence continues at coordinate 131,568,662 of NC_071392.1, forward strand.
AATTGCTTATTAGTTCCAGGAGGGTTTTTTATTTTGTTGTTGTTGTTGATTCTTTCAGATTTTCTACATAGATAATCATGCCATCTGCAAATAAAGACAGTTATATTTATTTCTTCTCAATCTATAATATACCTTTCATTTTTTCCTGGCTTATTGCATTAGTTAAAACTTCTAGTGCAATCTTGAAATGGAGTGGTGAGAGTGGTAAGAAGAAATATTGTTGCCTTATACTTGGTATTAGTTTAAAGCTTGAGTTTCTCACCATTAAGTATGATGCTACCTGTGTTTTTTTTCAGATATTCTTAATCACGTTGAGGTAGCCCCTCTCTATTCCTAGTTTACTGAGAGTTGTTGTTGTTGTTGTTTTTATCGCAAATGGGTATTTGATTTTAATAGCAGCAACTGTGCTCAGCCACTTTGCTCAACCTCCTTCCAACTAAGTGTGACCATGTGAGTAAGTTCTGGCTACTGAGAAATAAGCAGAAGCTGTGAGGAAAGACTTCTAGACTTGTTCCTTAAAAGTGGGGGAAAGATGGCCAGGAAAGGCCTCTTTGGCCTTTCTATCTTTTCATTTTACTGTGTCTGGAATGTAGATAGAATGGATGAAGATTAAGTCACCATTTTGGACCATGAGGAGAAGTCATGTATAAAGATGGAAATTATGTGATAAGGAAGATGGAATAGAAAGAGCTAAGGAAATTCTGTCCTTGTGAGTTTACTCCATGACTGTTATACCCAGTGTGGACTACCAACCTCTGGGTTTGGCATCTGTAATTGTTTTTTATTGCTCTGTAACAAATTACCAGAGACTTAGCAGCTTAGAACAATACAAATTTGCAAATAGCAAATATACAAATAGCATTATTATGCTATCTGTGGGTCAGGAGTTCAGGTATAGCTGGGCTTTCTGCTCAGGATCTTGTCAGGCTGAAATCAAGGTGTTGGCTGAGGCTGTAATCTCATCTAAGTCCTCTTCCAAGATAACTGGTTGTTGCTAGAATTCTTTCCCTCATGATTGTAGGACTGAAGTCTCCAATATCCAGGGACCACTCTAAGCAACTAGAAGCCACTTTCAGCTTTTTCCTTGTAGCTAGTTGCCAAAGGTAGTTCACAACATGAATGGCTTTCTACCAGGGCAGTAGGAACTGTCTCTCTGACTTCTACTCTCTCCCCAGTATACTATGATAGAGTCTTATTATTATTATTTTTTATTGTTATTCAATTACAGTTGTATGCCTTTTCTCCCCATCCCTCCACCCCACCCCAGGTGAACCCACCTCCCTCCCCCACCTCCACCCTCCCCCTTGGTTTTGTCCATGTGTCCTTTATAGTAGTTCCTGTAATCCCCTCTACCCACTGTCCCCGCCCCCACCCCCCACCCCCGCCCTGGCTATTGTTAGATTGTTCTTAACTTCAATGTAGAGTCTTATTTAATATCACCTAATTAAGAGTTTAAGATAGTCCAGGGCCAGGTGTCTTTGTTGGTTGGAGCATTGTCATGCACCAAAAGTTTGCAGTTTTGATCCTAGTCAGGGCACATTTTGAGGTTGCAGGTTGATCCCCAGTCATGGTGCATATGGCAGACAACCGATTGATGTTTCTCTCTCACATCGACATCTCTCTCTCTCCCCTCCCTTCCTGTCTCTCTAAAATCAATAAGCATATACTCAGGTGAGGATAAAAAAGGAAATTAGGATAACCCATCATGTTCATACTGAAGGAGAGGGGATTATACAACACATGCATACAATGGAGTGGGAAACTTGGGTCCATCTTAGAATTCTGCCTATCACAGTTGGCACAACACCAGTGTCGGAAACAGTGCTTAATAAATACTTGTTGGTTAGTTAGAAAGTCGGCTTTTTCATCCCAGAACTGGCTTTCTGGTCAGTACTATTGCTCCCTTGCTGCTGGAATTGGTACAGTTCATCTCCTCAGCTCTCCAGCTCAGAGAGAGGGAGCTATGGAGAGGAAAAGGTTCTTCTCATATTTCTGAAAAGTTTGGGCATGTCAATAAAAATAATTATAAAAACAATAGCCACTAAAATTTACCAAGATTTAAATGGTTTGCTGAATACTTTGCTGAGTTGTTAGCATATGTGAATTAATTGAATCCTCATAATAAATCTGTGCGATGGGTACTATCACTATCCCCATTTTGCAGATTAAAAAAACAGAAACATAGAGAAACCAATAAGTTTTTCAGGTTTACACAACTAGCAAGTAGCAGAGGGCCAGGTTTTTGTAAATTATATTTTATTGATTATGCTATTACAGTTGTCCCAATTTTCCCGCTCTGCCCCCCTCTATTCAGCAACCTCCTACCCCCTCAGGCAATCACCATACATTGTCCATGTCGATGGGTCATGCTTATGTTCTTTGGCTACTCATTTCCTATATTGTACTTTACATCCCCACGACTATTCTGTAACTACCAATTAGTACTTAATCCCTTCACCTTTTTAACCTATTCCTCTGTTCCCCCTCCCACCTGGCAATCATCTCTGTATTTATGATTCTGTTTCCATTCTGCTTATTTGTATATTTTGTTTTTTAGATTCCATTGTTAATAGATATGTATTTATCACCATTTTGTTGTTCGTATTTATGGTCTTCAAGAAGGCCCTTTAACATTTCATACAATACTGGTTTGGTGGTGATGAACTCCTTAGCTTTTTCTTGTCTGGGAATCTCTTCATCTGTCCTTATATTCTAAATGATAGCTTTGCTGGGTAGAGTAAACTTGGTTGTAGGTCCTTGCTTTTCATTACTTTGAATATTTCTGGCCAACCCCTTCTAGCCTGCAAAGTTTCTTTTGAGAAATCAGTTGACAGTCTTATGGAGGCTCCTTTGTAGGTAGCTATCTGCTTTTCTCTTGCTGTTTTTAAGATTCTCTCTTTGTATTTAACCTTTGGCATTTTAATTACGATGTGTCTTGGTGTGAGCCTTTTTGCAACCATCTTGTTTGGGACTCTCTGTGCTTCCTGTACTTGTATGTCTATTTCCTTCATCAAGTTAGGGAAGTTTTCTTTCATTCTTTTTTCAAATAGGGCTCCAATTTTTTGCTCTTTCTCTTTTCCTTCTTGCACTGCCCTCCACCCCAATGAGAATGTTGGTATACTTGAAGTTGTTCCAGAGGCTCCTTACACTATCCTCAATTCTTAAAAAAATTATTTTTCTTCTGGCTGTTCTGATTGGTTGCTTTTGCTTCCTTGTATTCCAAATCACTGATATGATTCTTGCCCTTATCTGCTCTACTGTTGATTCTCTATAAATTGTTCTTTATTTTAATTAGTGTACCTGTCATTTCTGACTGGATCTTTTTTATGCTGTTAAAATCTCACTAAGTTCCTTGAACATCCTTATAACCAGTGTTTTGAACTGTGCATGTAGTAGCTTGCTTGTCTCCATTTTGTTTAGTTCTTTTTCTGGAGTTTTGTTCTGTTCTTTTATTTGGGTCATGTTTCTTTGTTGCCTCACTGTGGCATCTTCCCTGTGTTTGTTTCTATGTATTAGGTAGAGCTGCTACATCTTCCAGGCTTGGTAGAGTGGCCCAATGTAGTAGGTGTCCTATAGGGTCCAGTGGCACAGCCTCCCCTATTACCCAAGCTGGGTGCTTGAGGTGCACCCACCATGTGGCTGGGTACACCCCCTTGTTGTAGTTGAACCTTGATTTCTGTTGGCACATTCAAGGTAAACCACCACCTGTGTTCTGTCTGGGCTCACACAGCATAATTTACAAAGCAATCTCCAGATGGCTGCTACTTGTGCTGGGCTTGGAGGTGCCTAAGCCAGATAAAACTGTGAACCAAGGTTGGCTGCTGCTAGTGCCAGGCCTGGGACCACTTAGCAAGAGGTACAGGGCTCACTGAAGTCAGATGCTGGTTGTTTAAGAGAATTTAGGAAACTCTGAAGCGTGGGCCAAGACAAGTGTTTCGTATGGATCAGCCACTGGAAACAGCTTGGGTGGGCCTGAAACTGGGTAGGGTGGAGTCTCAGGGAATTACAAGGGTGGAGCAAACAGTATGAGACACATTGGTGGAGCCTCAGATAAGGTACCTTTATGCCAGCTCTGTGGCTTTGTTGGGGGAGGGATCAGAAAAGGAGTAGTGGCCTCTGGGAGAAAGCTGCCTCCCAGCTCTCGCCCTGATGCCAGGCAATCCCTGTATGTCTCTGGTGCCTTTCAATCTGTTGCCTCCATGCTGGAGCTCAGAGGTAGTGAGCCTGAGTAAGTCTGTGCATGGACCCTCTAAGAGGAACTGCCAGGGAGTCCAGCAGTTTCTGTCTTCCACAGCCTCAATCCCCACTGTTTTTTACAGCCAGAAGTTATAGACACTTATCTTTCTGGCACTGGAACCCTGGGTTGGGTGGTCTGGTATGAGGCTGAGACCCCTTGTTCCTAAGATATCCCTCTTAATTTTTGTCTGCCACTCATGGGTGTGCGACCAGCCTGTTGTGTCTCTGCCCCTCCTACTAATCTTGACATAGTTTCTTCTTTAATTCTGTAGTTGTAGGACTTCCAGTCTGCTCGATTTCTGACAGTACTGAATGATTGTTGTATAGTTTAGTTGTAATTTTGATGTGGTTATATGAGGAGGTGAACTGTGTTACCTATGCCACTAACTAGACAGTCAGGTTTTAAACCCAGGCAGTCTGGAGTCAATGCCTATATGTGCACATGAATCACCTGGGAAACTTGTTAAAATGAAAATTCTAATTCAGAAGGTTTCATATGGGACCTGAGGTGCTGCAATTCTAACCAACTCTAGGTGATGCTGGTTCATGGACCACAGTTTGAGTAGCAAGGATATAAACAATTATTCTGTATGGTTTCAGCAACATTGTTGAGCATGCCAAACCCTAATGTGAGTGTGGGAATAGAAAGTGTAAATGAAAAATCTATACACATATCTTCAAATGCTTCACATGGGAAGATGTAGGGGTGAAGTTTGGGGGCTAATCTTTAAGTATTTAAGGAGTCATGAGAAGAATTTTTAGGATCTTTAGAAAGTTCCTAAAACTAAAAACTAAAAAGAATTTTTAGTTTTTAGAAAGTGCCAATTCTGGATTTGCTTGTTGTAGGGTAAGTGGAGGCAGTCTGGCTTCCTCACCCAGGTGTCTGGGTAACTAAGGGGAGCACTGTTCCCATAGCCTTGGAGGGGCCTGATAACCAGTGTTCTCATAGCCTTGAGACTGGGTCCTATAAACTGTTCCCATAACATGAAGTGGGTTCACATGCATAGAACTGTTATGTTATGTAAGTTTTTGGCAGTTTTCTGGCTTTGTTCCCCTCTAGTACTTAAACAAGCAGGGGCTTCCCACTAGCTAGACATGCAGCTTGCAGCATGTGTGGCTCACCCACCTGTGAATAAAGGCACATCAAACATCTCCACGGCTCCATGTATTTTCTTCCATCTCCTAGAGGTAAGAGTGGATCTGCCTGGCCTTGATAGGTTGCAACACACTTGTCTTCCACATTTCCCAGATGGTTCAACTCTAGTAGATACAGAGACTCTATCCAGGCCAGGTTCATCTCGTTGAATATCCCCCAAATTAGGCTACATCCATCATGTTTGCTGGTGTCCTGGATGACACATGAGGAAAGTAGAGAAATGTACCCTCAAAGTTGGGTATGGGAGTTTACTATGGTCTTGCTTATAGCCTCAGAACCTGGAGATCATAAACCTTTTCAGGTAAGTTGGAGTAAGTAGGAGTGGCTCTTCAGGGACCAGAGCTTAGAGGTCTGGGTTGCTTCTAACTGCTGTTCAGGTGTGAATTGTGAACTTGTCAGTAGGTCCAGGATGGATGAGAGGAGGTGTGAAAGAGAAAGGAGAGAGACTTAGCTCAGTGTGGATGAGCTGGATTAGAGAGGGGGTAGGCCGTGTGGAGAGTCAGAAGGAGCAGTGATTCCCCAGAAGAATACACTCTTCAGTTCATTTACTTAGGCTTGCTTCAGGGAAGTAGGTAGAAGGTAGAACTTAGATAGCTGTATCTCATCCACCTGATCACCTACTACCAGGTTGCTTAGCTGGTGTCCCTGCCTCTCTCTCTCTCCTACCCTTGGAGATTCTCCTTCCTGTTATTCTTTCCCAGGCCACTGGCTCTGTTGTGATGCTCATCACCTCCTGTCTGGACCTTTGCAATTATCTTCTCATTTGAGTCTTTTTTCTTTCTGCATCTACTGTCTTGTGGTTGGTTGCATCATTGGTCCCAATTCTTCACTCCTCTGTATTAGAATCACTTATCCACCCTTTGCAATGGACTCATGGTAGATGGCCCCTGATGTTGGGCTTGGTCACATGTCTTACTTTCATCACTAGGGTGTTCACAAGTATGATATAAACAGAGGCTTGAAATGTGCTTGTGCAGTTATGCTTGCCTTCTTGCACTTCTGCTATCACCATGGGAAGAAAAAGCTCTGAATAGCTTCTGATCCAAGGAGAATAAGAGATACATGGAACAGACCTGGACCCTACTTATAGTCTGGGACCAAGCTCAGCCAAGCCCAGCCAAGGTCACTCATACTTAGCCAAAATGCAGGTGCAAGAGTGAGAAATAAATGGTTTTTGTTTTATGCCACTATGATTTTAGAGTGTTTGTTACTGGGCAAAATCTATTCTTCCTGCTGCCAAAGTCTCCACTGTGAAACATAAATCTATCTTGTTATTGGTGTAGGATATCTGATTTTTCCTGCAAGATAAAATTCCAAACATTTATCCTGAGATGTAAGCCCTGCCTTGTCCAACCTCAATTGCTCATTCCCATTTCACTCCACCATAACTGTGACTCATTTGTCATCCAGAATACTTGAAGGTCTGGGGCATACTTTGGACTTTGGCTCCTTCATACCTTTGTCTTTCTTTTCCTTCTGCCTGCATTCTCATCCCATACCTGCTTTGTCTTTTCCTACTTATTCTTCAAGGCCAGCTCAAATCCCACCACCCTGTGGGGTTTTTCTTTACTCTTCCAGAAGTGGCCTATTGATGACCTCATGACACTTCATAGATAATGCTGTCAGAGCACTCATTTCATGGTATTGTGACAGTCTTTGTCTGTGAGCTGGCCTAGGATGATAGCTTTAGGGAAGTGACTCTATTCTATTCATGCTTGTGTCCCTTCTATCTATGCCTAACTCATTTCCTGGCACATGGTAGATGCTCAAAACTGATGTAATGAGTAAATTTTAATGGGCCTTATTTATCAGCATTTGTGGAGAGCAGATTAATTCTGAGGTCTCATGCAAGCAGCATTCCTATGGTTCTCAGAGTAATTCTGCCAGGGAAGGAGTTATGTTTGGCAGAATTTGTGGTAAAGGCTCTGTCTTCTTTATTCCAAGACATGTGGGAAGGCAGCATAATGTTATAGCTGGAGCATGGTATGTAGAGTCAAGAGAGTTAACTTGAAGCTATGGCCCTATCACCAACTAATTCCGTATCTCGTTGAGCTTCAGGTTCTTTGTATAATGAAGCTCTTGGATTGGAGAATCTCTCTAGGCCCTGCAGTCTCTGATGTACAGGTGTTGCATTCTGTAGGAGTTTGGAAGCAGGGGTCCCTTCAGAATTCCCCTGATCCCCAGGAGACATGAAGTGCTATGAAGGTTGGGTCAGCTGGATTATGGGAACCAGCTCCTTACCATGGGAGGGAACTTGGTTCTTACCATCTTCCCCTGTGCATGTATTCTGGTTATCTACTTGTTGGATAAAAATGTCACCAAACTTGGTGGCTTAAAATGATAATTTATTATTATTTCTCATGCTTTTATGGAGTAGCTAGGCTTATCTGAGCAGGTTTTGCTCTTGTGCAGTTGTAGTCAGATGTGGCTGGACTGCAGTTATTTGAAGGCTTAACTGGGCCAGGTGTCCAAGATGCTGCATCCACGTGGCTGGCAGTTGATGCTGGCTATTGGCTGGGGCTGTTCCTGGAGCACTGGTATGTGGCATCTCCATGTGGCTTGGGCCTCACACAGTATGGTGGTTGGGTTCTGAGTGGGAACATCCCAAGGGTGAAAGTTCCTACTGAGAGTTCCAGGCAGAAGCTGTAAGATTTCTCATGACCTAGGCTCAGAATTCTGAGAATATCATTTCTTGCCAATTTCTTTTGGATAGGCAAGTCACTAAGGCCAGTTCAGATTTAAGCGGCTGAGCACAATCGCCACTTCCCCATGGGAGGAATTTGCAGCCATCTTCAATTCAGCCTAGGAATGTGCTGAGAAGTATCTCGGGATTAGGAAATCTTTTAAGACTGAAAAAGCCCAGGTGAGTTCAGATGAACATTTTAGGATGTCTTAGGAGCTATTCCAAAGACTGAGAAGGGGAGATTTTAGATTTCATCCCATCTTTAATCAGAGCATCTATTTGAGGTTCAGATTCAGATGATTTGTTTTTTGGGTTTTTTTAAAGAGTCCCATGGCTTTTATATGTAAATCATGACTGGGGTGTGGTGTGAGTCCCATCTCTTAGCAAAAAAATGTATGCTGAATGAGTTGTTCCTGGGTACTCCTAGGTCAGCGTAGGTACCTATAAGAGAGAGAGAGACAGAGATGCAGGCCTTATAGAAGGGGATGCTTTCTAAGACTGGGGCTTCCCAGGAAGAACCCTTCTCTTCCCATAGAAAAACACTTTGGACCATGGTTAAATTTCTCATCATGGTTAAATGGTCCCTATGTCTCCTTGTGTCTATTGTTAAAACTAAGTACCAAATGGAGACCAGACTTGAGAATTCCCCAAGTAGACAAAACCCTTTAAACCACATAAGTAAACTAAATCTTGCTTATTTCATGAACATAAACAAAACTTATAAATGCCTTCAATAATCATGGAAAAACTTGTCATATTCCTAAAAATGGTATTAGATAGTCACTTTTAAGCAATTCTCTTGCATTTGGAGACCCACATTTTAATAACTATTGTAAAGGTTAACAATTTCCTCATTTTTACTTTATAAACCATCCTGTAACATCATACATCATGCTCCTGAGCTTCATGTCAGTTTTCAATTTATAGCTCCCAGTTTACAAACTGCTCTTATATGCCTAATAAACTCATACTAAATAATATTTATTGATCCTGTGGTTTTAATTTTGTTGTTTCTGGATTTTCAAGACCATTAACTCAATTTTACACTTGTAAGCTGGGTCCACAGGGGTGCCCTGTAGTACTTGTCACACTTCTATCCTCTGGTGTATCATGAGCTTTAACAGGAGATAGTCACTAAAAGTCCTTTTTGAAAAAGCCCAAGAGCACTATCTTCCTGTGCTGTGAGTTGTCATTTGCCCCATGAGACCAAAATTTCATTGAGGATAGGAACTTTGTTTTCCCCATCTCTGTATCCTACCAATGCCTATTTGCACATAAGAGGCTCTCAATGAGGTTTAGATCTTGGTTGGAGGAATTGAAAGCTCCAAACTGTCCTACTGATGATTTCCTCAGGAGTCTCAGAGGAATTTAGGGCCACTACATTCAGTGCTTTGAAGAAGTTTTGTTCCTAAAAGGAAGACAGCTGTCTTTTCTCCTTTGATGGATTGGTGGCTATGCTATGGGGAAGAGAGGTGACTCACCATAAAGGTCAGGGTGGACCAGGAGGGGAGGAGGTCTTGGCTGGCCATGCTGCTAGGGGAACTACTCCAAGGCTGGGCTTGTCATGGTCCTCGCTGCTTTTAGTCATAGGGTCATTAGGTTCTGTGGCATGTGGCCCTGACTCTCAACTCTTAGAAACATGGACAGATAGATTAAAGGTTATCCAGGTCTAAAACCTTCAATAAACTTGTCATGATTTGATTTCCCTTTTTATGCACTGCACCGTGTATGTTTATTTGTATGTGTCTGATGGAGGCCTAGGAATTAAATAACTTGAGGACAGTTGGCTGCTCAACCACATGTTTTTAGCTCCTCTGGGTGTTAATGCCAGTGTAAAAAATGCAAAAGCATAACTAATCCCTTGTGAGGGCAGCATTCACCTTGTCACTTTCCTCTTCCTGGAATAGAAGTTGGTTCATCTCCTTGAAATTACCAAGTTGAATGGTTCTTCCTGGTGTTCCCTGGTGGGACTCATGGCAATAGGAGTGGATCTTTTTGAACAGATAAACCCAGACAGTACTAAGGTCCTGAACCTTGAATAATGGAATCTGTCTTGGTTTGAGTGTCCCTTTAAAAGTAGAGTCTGAAACCAGGGTATGGTGTGGGTAGTTTTCTGGGAGGTGATCCTAGGAGGAAGGATGGAGGAGCAAGAAGGATGAGATAATGGAGGAGAAAGAATCAAAATGAGAGAATGTTACTGTGAACAGTGGGGCTTGGTTTTTAAGACCTCTGAGAAGCATAGAGAATGTCCCTTTGAAGGGATGAAAAGCTGGACACTTAGTCACTGGCTCCTCATTCCCCCTTTGCTTCCCTCTCATCCTGGCTGCTCTTGTGCTGGGTTGGGAGGTCTTGCATTGTTATAGGAGGAAGAAAGTGGAAACACAGGTGGGATGTGCTTGAGGTGGGAAGCTGTCAGTGAGAGGTGAGCTTGTGCTCTTAAGGAACTGTCCATGAAGCAGGCTATAACTACAGGTGGACTGAGCAGACATGATATAGGTCATCTTCTACTTTCAGTGGGGACAACTTCTGATGATGTCTTGAACCATAAAGAGTAATGGGCCCTTAGAACTCAAATACAAGAAACAGGAGCAATGGGTTAGATAGGGGCTTGACTAAGTCTGCAAAGTTTAGAATAGACTTGTTATTAGTTACAAGACCCACTACTATTTTCTACTTCTGGCCCTACTTCTACCATCTTAAGGTATTTTTCTCATCTGAGACCAAAAGATTCTATTAAAAATATGTGCTTTATATTTACCATCAGGTTTATCATTTTCACTCTTTATTTTCCTAAGTAAATCAAAATATTTGAAATATTTGAAGATATAATTGCCAATAATTATTTAAAATTAATAAGAAGATCACAAGCAAGAGGCTCAGTATACCCAGATCAGCATAAATATAAAACATACACACACACTTCACAGTCAAAGTGCTAAAATCCAAAGATAAAAATTTGAAGGCAGCCAGAGAAAAAAGAAATATTACATAAAGAAGAATAAAATAAAAGTATTTCTTCTGTTTCATTCTTTCCTTCTTTTCTTTTCTTGGGACTTCAATTACATGTATATTATACTGTTTGTCCCACAGCTTTTATAAGTTTATTCTATTTTTTCACTTTTTTTCTTTTTGGGTTTCAGTATGTATAACTTTTATTGGTCTATCTTCAAGTTCATTGATTCTTTTTTTTAAAAATATATTTATTGATTATGCTATTACAGTTGTCCCATTTCCCCCCCTTCACTCCACTCCATCCTCCCCACCCCCTCCCTCCCACATTCCCTCCCCATAGTTCATGTCCATGGGTCATACTTATAAGTTCTTTGGCTTCTACATTTCCTATACTATTTTTACCCTCCCCCTGTCTATTTTCCACCTATCATCTATGCTACTTATTCTCTGTACCTTTACCCACCTCTCCCCCTCCCACTCCCTTATTGACAACCCTCATGTTCTAGTTGTTTGCCTAGTTTGCTCTCGCTTTTGTTTTATGTGTGGTCGTTAATAACTGTGAGTTTGCTGTCATTTTTACTGTTCCTATTTTTGATCTTCTTTTTCTTAGGTAACTCCCTTTAACATTTCATATAATAAGGGCTTGCTGACGATGAGCTTCTTTAACTTGGCCTTATCTGAGAAGCACTTTATCTTCCCTTCCATTCTAAATGATAGCTTTGCTGGATACAGTAATCTTGGATGTAGGTCCTTGCGTTTAATCTTGGGTAATGTAATTATGATGTGCCTTGGTGTGTTCCTCCTTGGGTCCAGCTTCTTTGGGACTCTCTGAGCTTCCTGGACTTCCCGGAAGTCTATTTCCTTTGCCAGATTGGGGAAGTTCTCCATTATTTGTTCAAATAAGTTTTCAATTTTTTGTTCTTCCTTTTCTCCTTCTGGCACCCCTATAATTCGGATGTTGGAACGTTTCAAGGTATCCTGGAGGTTCCTAAGCCTCTCCTCATTTTTCCAAGTTCTTGTTTCTTCATTCTTTTCTAGTTGGATGTTGCTTTCTTTCTTCTGGTCCATACCATTGATTTGAGTCCCAGTTTCCTTCTCATCACTATTGGTTCCCTGTACATTTTCCTGTGTTTCTCTTAGCATAGGCTTCATTTTTTCATCTGTTTTTCGAACAGATTCAACCAAGTCTGTGAGCATATTGATAACCAGTGCTTTGAACTGTGCATCCGATAGGTTGGCTATCTCTTCGTCACTTAGTTGTATTTTTTCAGGAGCTTTGAAGTGTTCTGTCATTTGGGCCATTTTTGTTTGTTTGTTTGTCTTGGCGCATCTGTTACTTTAAGGGGCAGAGCCTTAGGTGTTCACCGGGCTGAGGTAATGCTGGTAGCTGCGCAGTGACGCTGTACGTGGGGGAAGGGCCAAGTGGGAGCAATGGCGCCCGCCTCACTGTCCTCCGGATTTCAATCTTTCACTCCGATACCCACAATCAAACTGGGCCACTCTGGTGCTGGTTCCCGAGTAAGTGGGCCTGTGCACACTCTAGGACCCTGTGGGTCTCTCCAACAACCTCTCCTGTGAGGCTGGGAGTCTCTCCTGCTGCCGCCCCAACCCCCACGGGCGCTTTCAATCAGAGGTTTGAGGCTTTATTTCCCCGAGCTGGAGCCCTGGGTTGCGCAGCGGTCTGCTTCGCTGCCCGCTGTTCGTCCGGTTTATCTGTGGGCGAATGTGGTGCCGCAAGGTGCTACCTGCCACTCTGCCTGCCCCACTCTGCCACTCTGAGTCCAGCCCTCTGGGTTTATCTGTGCAAATGTGGGGCCGCACGGTCTGCTAGTGCTCGGACTGCCTGCGCCATTTGTCCCACACTCCGCCAGTCTCAGTCCCGCCACAGCCACGCGAGTCCTCTCCACTCTGGTGCCCGTCTCTGCCCCTCCTACCAGTCTGGATGAATGATTATTTTCTGTTTCCTTGGTGTCAGTCCCCCTTGCTGTTCGATTCTCTGTCAGTTCTGGTTGTGCGAGGAGGCGCAGTGTGTCTACCTACGCCGCCATCTTGGTTCCCGAGAGCAAGTTCATTGATTCTTTACTCAGCTATGTCCAGCCTGTCTAGAAGCCCAAAGAAAGAATTAATCTCTCAAGCTGCATTTTGTATTTCTAGCATTTCTATTTTCCTCTTATACTTGACTCTCTGCTGAAATTGTCTGTTGGTTCATGTTACTATTAGGTTCATTATATCCATATTCAAATTTTCCATCATATTTTTAACATAGCAATCATAGTTATTTTAATGTTTATGTCTTGACAGTTCCAATATCTGAGTCACCTTAGTCTGGTTCTGTTGGTTGTTTTACCTCTCTAAAATGGGTTGTTATTTCTTGTGTATCCTGAAATTTTTGATTGCATGCCAGACATCTGTTGCAGGAAACATTAGAGACCAAAGTAAAGAGTATTTACACTAAAAAAGGGCATGCCTCTACTGTCAGGCCATTAACATGGGTGGTTGAGGTCATCTACTTAGGAATCAAGCTGAGTTTTGATTATGTTCCTTCTATCATTTCCTTTAGTACATCACAGACTTCAGATTCCTCTATCAGTGGGCTGCTGTTATCTTGTTCTTAATGTGGGAAATGTAGTGCCTGGGAGGTTGTCTCAGTGTTTCTGTTTCATACTCAGCTTTCAGCTGTACCTGTGTGGTCAGTTTCCCCAACATTTTGACATCCCTCAATAACAGACTTTGTTGCTTGTTACTTGGTACTCATTATGAGGACTGGGGATAGGGAGTGTCTCACTTTTCTTGGTCAAGCCTCAGGCTTAGGCAGGGGCTATGCACCTGAGTTTCAGGGATAGGAGTGCATCAGTATATTCTTCCTCCACCCTCACCATGGAAAACAAACTCTGTGGAATTTATCTGTGTTAGATCTTGGTTGGGAGAACATTTTCTGCCACTTCCCCAGTGGTAGCAAAACTCTGCTTTGTATTAGTGCAGGATTCTGGACTCATTTTCTTCCCTTACTCTAGCAACTTAAGGCTGTGGCTTCAACTGAAGGAGGGCTGTCCTGCCCGCATGCACTGCAGTGATAGCAGATGACCACCTGCACACCTGCATCACCCTGGGGCACTCATTCCAGTCTCCTCCTTTGCACCAGTCCTTCCCATGTGCTCCTGGTGAAGGCCTGAATGGCAAAGAATTTGTGAGATTTGTGAATGACTGTAAACTCCATTTGTGTCTGGGACTCCCAGTAATTCTAAACTGATACATTGGGCCATATGTAACATTTTAGAATTTAAAATTTTAGCTCATTTCTTCTTGCCTACTTTTGTGGTGGCCTCCTCTGCAGGCCATTGTGCTCTGACAAAGGTGAAATAGCTTATGTGTCCCATCATCTCTCCTGAGAGAGGCTTTCATCCTTTGGAATTTAGTTCATTTGGTTGCCTTGTGGCCTTAATTCTTTGATGGACTTAAAAAAGTCATGTTTTTATAGATTTCCTGGGTTTTCCTTATTGCTGGGCCAGCAGAAGTATTCTCCTGTGGATTTTTACATCTTCTGTGAAAGTGGGACAACTATTATTTAAACATCTGTTATATGCAGGAAACTGGGTCAGGCCTTGTTTGTTGACTTTGCACCATGACTCATCCCTTTTGATCAGTCCCCCTGAGATGGACAACTTTCTGGCCACCTTTTTGATTTGTGGAAAAAAACACATCCTGAACTTCTCTCTCAACTTTAAGCACCACAGTCTTTGGGAAGGTGAGGCCCCATCCAGTTCTGCACCCAACATTTTGGGATAGGACCCCACTTAGCCCTGTCCCTGGTCCTGGGAGAGGACAGTGGGAACATCTGTTTTGCCATCTAGGGCAGTGTGGTAAAGTAGGAGGAGATCAGGTATGTTGTCCAACTGCACACTCTATGAAAGTGTTGATCAGGTATCCCTTCACATGGGTCTGGTTCACACTCTTCAGATGTATGAGTTTAAGGTGGTCCACTCAACTCTGAGTCTTAGCTTTCTTCTCTGTAAAAATAGAGGTTGGGCTAAATCCTCTTAGGATGGATAACTTCCAGACCATGGTGGGCTAATGATTCCTGGGGCTTTGGAATCTATAAGCACATATGCATTTTGTCACTCAACAGGTAATAAAAGGGCAACTCCTATCTTGTGGGGTTATGAGAAATGTTCTGTGTTAAAATCAGTGCTCATATTTGGGAAGGAGAAAACCACTGCTAAGCTTCTGTGGCTTTCAAACAGTGTTTCTACCTCTATTCCCCACCATTTCATCCAGGATGGTTCAGACTTTGCATAGCTTATTTCTTGGTCCTCCCCTCAAGTGTCTTCTTAAAGGAAAAGTTTTGTGAAAAAAAAAATTGAATCCACTCAGAAATCAGATCAGTGGTTGCCTGGAGGCAGGGATTGAGGAAGCAGATGAGAGCTTTTGGAGCCAATGAAACTGTTTTGTGTTATGATTGTGGTATTTGTTATATGAGTGTGTTGTATGTATTTAATGAAACTTATTTAATTGTATATTAGAATGGGTGGAATATTTGTATGTAAATTATACTTTGATAAAGTTGATTTAAAAATTGAAAGGCTCTGCTTCAGATTAGTGTTTCTCAATTTTTTAAATATCCATGCTCCTCCTGATTAGACTAAAAAACCTTACACTATTCTTTAGTTACTTACAATTTCAAAATAAATTAATTTATTACAGTGGGAAAGAGTAAACGATGACAACAGTAATTTTAAAATATGCTCTGTTAATTTGGAGATAAGACTAATAAAACAAGTACCTGGTTCCCAGCTACTCAGAATTTATATTTATATTTTATATTTTTAACTCCATTGTTTGTGTATTTGTGAGTAAGAACAAAGTATATTGATGCACTGGAGTTCCCTTGGCCACCATCATTTCATCCCAGTCTCACTTCTGACCTCTCTCCTGGCCTTCCCTCCCTTTCTTCTGGAAGGCAATAGTACCAAAGTTTTGTGTACAGTCTTCCACTGCATTTTTGACATTTTCACACACACATACATATAAGAATAATACATAGAATTGTTTTGAACTTTTATTAGTAAATTTATGCAATTGGTTTCAGACTATGCTGATCATTCCGCAAGTTGCTTTTTTCAATCAACATTATATTTTTGAGATTTCATATTGATACATATCTAGGTCTAGGTAACTTTTCTTACTGTTGTGCAGATTTCCATCATACTAATATGCCACAATTTAGTTTTCAATTTCCCTTTTTTGATTATTGTTAAGAACAATGTGGTCATGATCTTTTTACATGCAGAAGATTTCTCTAGGTTATACCTACAACTGGAATTCATTGATCATGGGGCTAGAACATGTTTTTTCAACTATAAAGTTGAAGGTATAGTTGGCTGTCCCAGCTTCCCTCTGAAGATTCTGATAGTTGCATTTCCCCTTCTGTTACTTTGGCTCTATTGAGAGTCACTGTTCCAGAACAGGAGTTGGCAAATCTTTTCTTGAAGGGACAGAGAGTAAACATGGCCAAGAGGCAAAATTGAAAATATTATGTAGCTATTTAAATGGCTATTATGTAGGTAATTAAATGGCTATGACCATTCTTAGCTCTTAGGCTGTGAAAAAGGAGTGTCTGGGTGGATTTTGTTTATGTGCTGTAGTTTACCGATCTTGCTCTACACACTTCCAGTTCTAGACAATCTTCAAGTTCTAGTATGAATTTACTAATTAATAGGTAAATTAATACATGTGCACACACACAGAGTATAAGTTAGGGGGTTGGCACATGCACACTTTTGATTGAGGAAATCCCCAGAGTAGATGGTGCCTCATTCCTGCCAAGTTGCTGCCCTTGGTTTTTAGGAGCAGAGGCTCAAAAGTGGCTCCATTTGTAACCCCAAGGTATCTCATGCTCCTGGGCCCCTCAGCTGATGGAGTAGCCCTTTATCACTGAGACAACACACAGCAGTGATGCTTCTGTCTCTGTGGTGTTTGCAGTGGCAGCAACATAAGGGCCTGTGTTCCATACACCCCATGACTCTCTTTCGAAAATGTGATATGTGTGTTGGGCAGGGTCTCTTCAGTGATCTCAAGGAAAAAATGTGGTGAGTTATTTGGAGGAGAGCCTCAAAAACAGGCAGAGTTGAAAAACACACACATTAGTGAGCATCAAAGGATTTGACTTCATCATTCTAAAGGTGGGGTGGGGATAGGATACAGGCAAGGCTGATATGGGAGAATTATCAAACCCACGTTATTTTCTAAGACAACTAGAGGAGGCAGGATTAATGAGATAGATACAATAAAAAAGGCTCAGGTTAAAGCAGTTTTTCATAAAACATTGTTCATAGGCAGAATTTGGCATGGCCATTTCCTGTCCTTCCAATAGGACTACATTCAGATTCACTGTGACAATTGATGTTGATCTACTTACTATTTCTGGGCAAGGCATCTCTATGATGTCTTCCTCCAGGGACTTTGGGAGGTGGTTGCCTTGGGGGACTATGTAAGGTTCATTATTGTTATGAGGACAACCATTTGTGGGGGGACACTTTGGGGATGAGTGAAGAGGGAATGGTTGTGTGCCTGCTCATGGATTGGGGTGGGGTGAATAGAAAGACTATCCCTTTCCAAAGGTTCAAATTCAGATAGAAAATGCTCTTCCAAATCTCAGGGCCTCTAACATTCTGTCAATCCTGCTAAATGTGGATCCACCCAATGCCACATTTGGGTGTCCCACTAGCCTCACTGCCTCTTGTGGTCCACCTCTGCAGATTACGAGAGCCCACCTCATATTCTCCTATGGGACTTATATACAGTCCCAGCCCCACTGGTTTGACAGCTCAGAGGAAGCATAACAGTAAAAAAAAAGTTCTTCAAGACCTCATGAAGAGATGAGCTGGAATCCTTAGAAGCTCCTGGCTTTCTTTTCCAGAACTTTCTACCTATGTCATCTGTCCTTGCAGCAATGACTGTGCAGGGCTTGTGGGTAGCTGGCAGGGATGGGAATGAAATGCAGGTTGCCAATCACTGGTTGTATGGTCTATTGACTCAAGCATTCTGCCCTTTTCCTAGAGCAAACAGCTCAACAACGAACCCATGATGCCTGGAGCTCAAATTTGCTGCCACCCACACAGAGGGTTAAATTAGACTGTACCTTGGCAGAAGCCTTCTAAATGGTCCTATAGATAATGGAGTATATCCCCTGCAGAGTTGGATTGATGCAGACAGAGGAACTGAGAGGTAAGGTTCTGTGAGAAAATAAAGCTCATTAGTGAACTGACCACTCACAAGTTTAAATATTTAAATTCTAGTTTCATTAAATATCATCAGGCTTCTGTATTAATTTCCAGCTGTATAACATGGAGTTCATTGGACAGCCTTTTATCTCTTATGGCCTTTAATGCTGCTGCTTGAGCCAGAAAAACCATCTCCCTCCCACCCTTCCCCAGGAAAATTCTTAGTCATA
Organism: Desmodus rotundus; assembly: GCF_022682495.2. Lineage (NCBI taxonomy): Eukaryota > Metazoa > Chordata > Mammalia > Chiroptera > Phyllostomidae > Desmodus > Desmodus rotundus. The sequence continues at coordinate 131,587,139 of NC_071392.1, forward strand.
GCACTTCGACGTCACTCTTGGTGCTTTCCTGTGCTCCTGCAGTCCTGGACACTCCTGTCATAGGATTTGTCACAGTGGGTTGCAATCGCTTATGCACTTATCTGAATCCTTCACAAGACCAGAAATAGCTTCTTTATTGCTGTCCTCATAGCCTAGCTCTATACCTGGGACCAGGCTAAATGGAGCCAAAATGGCCTCCAAAAAGGCAAAAAGCACACGGATTCAAAGGGAAGACTGCCCTCCCTCCTGGCCCCGGACAGCCAAAGTGAGGAAAGCTAGAGTAGTTAGCTCTCAATCCAGGTGGTATATTGATAGCGCAGTGAAGACAGGCAGGAGGTCAGAGTCGAGGGCTGGAGGACCAGGTCTTGGGAGAGTCCATAATGGCTAGAGCTCCAGAGGATTACTGAGACCTGTGCCAGGGTGTTCAGACTCATTCCCTGGCTGCTGGCAGAGGTGGAAGTGGGCAGGCAAGGCTTTTGAGGGCTGGAATGGGCCAAAGACTCTGCACTGGGGCATGTGGGGTCCCAAGCTGGTTCTAGAGGTTCACTCCAAGTGTTTCAGCCTGTAGGACATGCCCAAGGCTAATAACAAGCTCAGGAGTGTCTCTGACATGGAAGTTCCAACAACTCAGGCATGTGAGGCAAATTATGAAGTGTAGGACACCAGGCAAGTTCAACAGCTAGCAAGGTTTATCCAGGGCTGGCAATGTGCCATGCAGGAGTCAGACCTTTAGGCGGGACTCAGGGTCCAAGTGGAGCTCGAGAGAAAAAAAAACATGGCTTTTGTTAGACTTGGTCCTCCCCAGAACAGACCCCGAGACAAGGATTCCAGGGCAAATGGTTTATTTGGAAGATGAAGGAAACAATGACAGGAGAATAGGGAGGGGAGACAGGAAAGGGAAGGCAGCTGATCAGGTGTTTTAAAAAATGAGTTCCCTCTGTGGGCACCTGGAGCTCTGTCTTGCTGGGGGCTCTGGGAACCTGCATAAAGCATGTCCAGAGCCATATGCATGAGGAGTGAGGGAGCTTTGGTATTTCCAGTTTCCTCCAATTCCCATCTGTCATTGGTTGATTTCTTCTCCCTCATGGGTAGGGTAAAGTGACTTAGGCACCAGAGCCCTCAGACAAAGACGTGCAATGCTGGGAGTGGGACTTCAGGGGCCGTGCATCCTGAACTGACGAGGACAGAGAGCTGGGAGGTGCTGACAACTTCTGCTACAGACTTTATTTTTTTTAAATATATTTATTGATTATGCTATTATAGTTGTCCCATTCCCCCCCCCACTCCACTCCATCCTGCCCACCCCCTCCCTCCCACATTCCCCCCCCCCTATAGTTCATGTCCATGGGTCATACTTATAAGTTCTTTGGCTTCTATATTTCCTACACTATTCTTACCCTCCCCCTGTCTATTTTCCACCTATCATTTATGCTATTTATTCTCTGTACCTTTCCCCTCTCTCTCCCCCTCCCAATCCCCAACTGATAACCCTCCATGTGATCTCCATTTCTGTGGTTCTATTCCTGTTCTAGTTGTTTGCTTAGCTTGCTTTTGTTTTTGTTTTAGGTGTGGTTATTAATAACTGTGAGTTTGCTGTCATTTTTACTGTTCATATTTTTGATCTTCTTTTTCTTAGATAAATCCCTTTAACATTTCACATAATAAGGGCTTGGTGATGATGAACTCCTTTAACTTGACCTTATCTGAGAAGCACTTTATCTGCCCTTCCATTCTAAATGATAGCTTTGCTGGATAGAGTAATCTTGGATGTAGGTCCTTGCCTTTCATGACTTGGAATACTTCTTGCCAGCCCCTTCTTGCCTGTAAGGTCTCTTTGGAGAAATCAGCTGACAGTCTTATGGGAACTCCTTTGTAGGTAACTGTGTCCTTTTCTCTTGCTGCTTCTAAGATATTCTCCTTCTGTTTAATCTTAGGTAATGTAATTATGATGTGCGTTGGTGTGTTCCTCCTTGGGTCCAGCTTCTTTGGGACTCTCTGAGCTTCCTGGACTCCCTGAAGTCTATTTCCTTTGCCATATTAGGGAAGTTCTCCTTCATTATTTGTTCAAATAAGTTTTCAATTTTTTGTTCTTCCTCTTCTCTTTCTGGCACCCCTATAATTCCGATGTTGGAACGTTTCAAGATGTCCTGGAGGTTCCTAAGCCTGTCCTCATTTTTCTGAATTCTTGTTGCTTCATTCTTTTCTGGTTGGATGTTTCTTTCTTCCTTCTGGTCCACGCCATTGATTTGAGTTCCAGTTTCCTTCCCATCACTATTGGTTCCCTGTACATTTTCCTTTGTCTCTCTTAGCATAGCTTTCATATTTTCATCTAATTTTTGACCAAATTCAGCCAATTTTGTGAGTGTCCTAATTACCAGTGTTTTGAACTGTGCATCTGATAGGTTGGCTATCCGCTGCTTAGTTGAATTATTTCTGGAGCTCTGAAGTGTTCTGTCATTTGGGCCATTTTTTTTTTTTTTGTCTTGGTGGGTCTGTTACTTAAAGGGGCAGAGGCTTAGGTTCCCTGGGTCTGGGTAACGCTGATCACTGGCCGCTGATTGCAGTGCTATGAAGCTGTATGTGGGGGAGGGGCCGAGAAGGAGCAATGGCGCTTTCTCCACTCTCCACCGGATTTCAGTCACTCCCTCTACTACCCACAAATCAAATTGGGACCCTCTGGTCCTAGTTCCTGAGTGGGTGGGCTTGTGCATGCTCTAGGCCCCTGTGGGTGTCTCCAACGACCTCTCCTGTGAGGCTGGGAGTTTCTCCTGCTGCCACCCCAACCCCCACAGGTGTTTTCAATCAGAGGTTTGAGGCTTTATTTCCCTGTGCTGGAGCCCTGGGTTACATGGTTTGCTTTGCTCCCCTGCCGTTTGTCCCAGTTTATCTGCGAATGTGGGGCTGTGGGGTGCTACCCGCTGCACTGCCTGCCTTGTTCTCCTCCATTCTGAGTCTGGCCCTCTCGGTTTATCTGTGTGCGAATGTAGGGCTGCAGGGTCTGCTAGTGGTCAGACTGCCTACCCCGTTCATCCCACTCTCCACCAGTCTCGGTCCCACCGAGGCAACATGAATCCTCTCCACCCTGGCTGCCTGTCTCCACTCCTCCTACCAGTCTGGATGAATGTTTCTTTTTTATCTCCTTGGTGTCGGACTTCCTTGCCGTCGATTTTCTGTCAGTTCTGGTTGTGCGAGGCCGCTCAGTGTGTCTACCTACGCCTCCATCTTGGTTCTCCCTGCTACAGACTTTAATGTGAAAGTTGATCCCTGAAGCATGAGACACCAGGTCAGTTTTGAACAGTTTGCATGTGCCTATGAGTACACTTAAGTTGGCTGCTGACATACCCTTTTGCCCCTTGACTTGGGTGTGGCTGAATCTGCAGGTATTCCCATACGACTGATACCCTTGAGCAGAGAGGCCCAATCTTTATTCCTGTACCTTCCCCTGTCTTCCAGGTCTGCTGTGGAGAGACTCTCAAGAGCTCTGGGTTGAACAGAACTAAAAACCAGCTTGAGAGAGTCAGAGAGGAGAGGAGACCAAGTGTTCACTTGAGGCCCCTGAGTCTACCATCAGTGACCAGTGTTTCCAGGTGAGATACTTGTCTCACCTGAGCTCCCTATGAGCAGCAGCAGCAGCAACAATATCAGCTAATATCTATCTGCTAGACATCCTCATTTGGTCACTGGTACCCTTGGAGATAGGTATTAGAAACATCGCCATTGTACATTTAAGGAAAACTTGAAAGTCTGATGATTCCATTTCTCTTGAACCTCTATTCTTTGAAGCCATTTCCACATGGGACACTTACCTATTGCTGTGAATGGACAGCTTGTGCCAAATGCAGGGCTGGTAGTGCCATGGTGAGCTCAGAGCAGGATCCTTGCACTTTGGAAAACAGAGATGTCCAGACTGAAGATCCTGTCATACAGGGTGAGGAAACACCTTCTCCTCACGCTGGCCAGATAGCCAAACCTAGAGCCCCACACCTACCCTGCCCATGGACTCTCAAACCAAAACTGCATTTATTCCTCCTTCACCTGCCTTTCCTACTCATAGAAGCAAATTTTATAAACTGATTTTGCTTATGTAGCCCATTTTCTAGATATATTCCCAGATGAATATTTGTGTGTATGTTCATGTGTATGCTTGTAAGTGGCTCTCTTATGGAATTGTCATGCAATGTCTAGTCTAGGTCAAAAAGCTAATTTCTGGCAAGAATTCTGTGGCTGTTATAAACAGCTTCTTGACTGGACCAAGGCTGGGCCTTGGGGAAGAACACTGAGGGAGATGGAGGCAGCCCTGCCCTTAAGCACCTGCAGCTGCCCTCCATGCTGAGGTAAGGCCAGCCTGAAGATTGGGCTAAGCTATGCCCTCAGTGGCCTGCTCTGCCCAGTTCCCTAGCTTACAAGTTTTATGTACTTAGTCCAATATTTAGGGTATTGCCCAGGAAAATGATTTTGACTGCTTTTTGGAAAGAATTTTACTTCCCCAGATTTTTGGATATGTTTCATTTTCCAATTTTGAAAAGGGAGAGGGATATTTTGCCAGCTGAGTCTGTGGAGGGACAGAGCAGGGTCATGGTCACTCTCTGGCTGCTGTCCTTCCCTCTCCCTCCCACATACTCATGTCTGCCATTGACCTGGGAGAGCTCAAGTTCTCACTGAGCTGCCACCCTTCTCCTTCAAGGCCCCCAGGATGTTGTATCTCTGTCTTGCTGATTCATCCTTTTTCATGCTCGGGTTTCCAAAAGACAGAAAACATGAATGTCCCATTTCTATGCCTTCTACTTGTTGACATCCAACATGAAACTATTCTGTGGTTATTCTTCTTGACTGTTCTGCAATACATCTGTCTCTGGAGTTAACATTAAAAAAATGCCAAACTTCTCTGTCAGTCTGTGGGCCAGACCAACATTCTGATCTAGGCCTCGTGTGCTCTGGGGACTAAGCACGAGTGGCTCTTGGGGCAGGAGCACCACTGGAGTCTTCCCTGACCACAGTCCACTCCCTCAGCAAGGCCACAGCTGTGCCACACAATGACACCTGGAGGAAAAGGTGGTAGGAGGTGTTGGTAATGAAGGTAAATGGGTCATGGGTTGCCAGACCTGACTGCACCATCAGATATGCCTGGAGGGTTTACGGAAACTATGGAATCTGGAGTTTTGCATCAGTTAGCTTTTGCTGTGTAAAGAACAGCTTTAAAACTTAATGGCTTAAAACATCAGCCATTATTTAGCTCATGATTCTGTGGGGGTTTCTTTTGCTCTGCACATGCTCATCTGATCTTGGTAGGGTTACTTAGGCACCTTGATCAACTGGCAGGTTGGCTGAGGCCTGACTTGTGTAGAATGGTCTCTCTCATGTGGGTGATGGTCAGTAGGCTGTGAGCTGGGGTGCCAAATGCAGGTGGGTCATCTTCCAGCAGGCCAGTCCAAGCTCATTCATGCGGAGCCACACAGAATCCAGGAGCAGCCAGAGGGGGCCTCTTTCAAGTCTCTGCTTGTGTCATATTTACTGAGGCCTTATTGGTAAAGCAAGTCACATGGACAAGCCCAGATCTGTAGTGGAACATGACCGCCTAACGGTGTGGATACAAGAGGTATGAACCAGTCATATTTGCATTATATATGGCAAACATATACCATAGATTTTTACTTCAGACTCACTGAATCATACTCTTGAGGGTACTCCCCAAAATCCCTAGTTTTAACCAGTTCCCTGGGTAATTCTCACACACTTGCTCCATAGAAAGTCCACTGGGACTACTGAAAACAATGATGAGTTGGGAACTCAGAAGTCTGCAGAGGGCAGGCATTTTACATGAATGTGTGACACCATAGGTGTAGGATGACAAGGCATTCTTAGTCTGCGCAAATTGGACAGTCCCCAAATGGAAGAAATTCAAATTCAGTTTTCTTAATGTATGGATTAAGCCAATCTCCACATGTATCCAAGTGGCATGTGGCTCTAAGCCAGAGTCCCTCATAGGCTCAATTTAATTAAAATGATTTCCCAAACTGTTAAAAAGAGAGGTGGCCCAGGAATGAGGGGTCAAACATCACTCCATAAAGGCCCCTACTCTCCTCCCAGCCATTGGTATTCACACAGGGCATCTGGCACCCAGGAACCCTCCCTTCCTTTGCATCTTGGACTCAAATTCACCCTCCTGCTGAAATCTTCCCTGACTATCCCCTATTTTCTTTTCTTCCCTAGCTCTCATCACCATCTGACATGTTTTCTCTGCTTATTGGTTTACTGCCTCTCTCCCCTACAACAACATACATTCCATGGACTCCTGTCTGTTTTGTTCACTTCAATGGGCACTTAATGAATGTTTTTTCAATGAATGGAGCTCCCTTGCTATCATTTTTTTCCCATTTGATTGTCTCTCTTTTTTGGCCAGAGTTTGGCCTCTGGAATGGTACCAGCTGGGCCTCTAGCATCTCTCTGTGCTTGCTCTGTGGACTGAACCCACGTGGATGAAATAGGTTCCTCTCACATATGCCCATCTTCCTCCAAATCCATCTGCATTGCAAGAATTTACTCTCTCAGGTCTCATAAGTGGATGAAAACTCCCTCTTAGCCAGGGCTTATCTGGAGGAGGGAGAGAATGAAGGACCTGGGGGTAAGAACATGTTGGATATCTTTGCTTTAGGTGCCTCTCCACCCAACATTTATTATTTATTTATTTGATGAAAACATGTAAGTTCTACTCTCTTAGCAAATCTCATTTATACAGTAGAGTGTTATCAACTGTAGTCACTGTGTTTTACATTATGTCCTTAGATCTTATTCATCTATAGCTGAAACTTTGTACCCATTTACCCTTATTTCCCCTATACCCTACACTCTGCCAACCACTTTTGTTCTCTGTTTCTATGAGTTGATTTTTTTTTTAGATTGCATGTATAAACAATACCATGCAGTACTTGTCTTTCTTTATCTGACTTACTTTACTTAGCATAATGTCTTCAAGGTCTATCTATGTTGTCATGAATGATAGGATTGCCTTCTTTCTCATGGCTGAATAATATTGTGTTGGGTGTATGTACCACATTTTCCTTGTCCATTCATCCATCAATGAAATCTTAGGTTGTTTCCTTATCTTGGCTCTTGAGAATAATGCTATACCACCTAGCACTTAGAATGCAGACCATTAGGACTAGAAATACCATAGCTATGAGAGAACTAGAGATGGGAAAGGTGTTTGTGTGGTCAGAGTGGGGCAGGCAATTCAGCACATCACTGGGTCCTTATTTACCTGGGAGAGCATCTGAATTTGCTCTCCCCACCCCATATCTAACAGATGAGGAAAGAAAGCTGCAGAGATATTAGAAATCTGTCCAAGGCCCCAGAGTTATTCTGAAACTCCACTTTCCCACTTCTTAGTCCACTGAGTTCTCATCCTGCCCTCTCTTATCTTAGAAGGGTGGGGCAAATCAGAATTTCCTTACCAAACCAAATCCTACTTGTGTGCCCCTGAAGTAAGTACATGGCTCCTAAAATGCTCTTAGAAAAAGAGGAAAGGATGTAAGCATTTTTTTATAAAGACTGACAAAAACTCTCAGGGGGCTGATGTTCAAATTGTTCAAGAGAAGACTAGAACTTTTGATCAGCCCTCTTAAAATACAGGAGAGCAGGAGAACAATGTGGTGAGACCCAGTCTTCTCAGTAAGAGAAGAAATGGAGTTGGTGGGAGAAGTCACTGCTTATGTGTATCATTGAGGGTAAAACTTCAGCAGCACATACTTGGCTCAGACAGACTCATCCAGCTGCTTCTTTTGCATCTTGCTGGATGTGTGTGCAGCCCAGGCTGCTTTAGATCATGATTTACAGTGTGGAAATACTGTGTCCTTCCAAGGGCCAAATGCTCAAGGAAGACACACTGTTTTTGTTCAGAAACCCAGGGCTTTTTGGAGAATGTCTCACATAAAACATGAAAATGTAGCCGTTCTAAGTATGAGAGAAGTTGCAGATTCCTGATATGTTGCAGATGTGCCTCAATGTGCATCTACCCACTGGAAAAGACATATTGCTTTCTGATGCTAGAAGGTCAGCCTGTAGAGGTCTACCTTAATCCATTTCGGGGTAGGTGAGTGGTATTAACTGGGCCTGAACCCAAATGATGCTTGATGTGAGGAGATCTGTGCTCATTTTCTTCTGTGCTCCTTTGTGGAACAATGAGTCCCCCCATCATCACCTTCCCAGGAACCTGGCAGGAGGGCAGGCTGTCCCACCCCTACTAGAGCATCCCAGAATGGAACCTAATCTTTAGACTGGGCTCTGTATTGTGCTAGAACAGTGATTGCTCTACTCAGTTTCTGTTTCCTGGAGTGTCCTTGACTTCAATGTTGAAAGCCAAGTGCCAGAGGTCAATGGGATGCTGACTCTGCTTATGGGTGGTGGGGAGTTAAGGCACCTAACACAGGTGCCTCTCAGAGGTGTCAAGAGTCCTGCATGCACCTCCAATGAAACAAGGCTGAGGACAAGACACTGATAAGGTTAGGCAAAGGAGAAACAGTGGTATGAGGGAAAGCTCAGCACTCTGCCTGAAAATTTGGGAGCTGAGAAGTTGGAACTGTTTCCCTGATGAAGAAATCTTACTTGGTTTTCTGAAGACCAAGACAGAAATGCTATGAGTCTGCCAGTTGATTCATAGACAACTTCAGAAACAACCATTTGAGTCCAGTGATGATCATCAGGGGAGATAGAAGTTCCCACCAGCTTCAAATCTCTATGTCCAGCCCAGATCTGAGACCTGAACTCCAGGTTTGTCTATACAACTGCCTATCTGGCATCTCTAGTCAGATGTCTCAGAGGTACCCCTTCCAAAAACAAGCTCCTGATCTTCCTGTCCACACCTGAGCTTCCCAGTCTTCTCCATCTCAGTCAATGGAAAATCCTCCCTGCCAGGAGCTCGGGCAAAACATCTTCCAGTCACCAGGGACTCTTCTCTTGTGTTTACACTGTATATGCAATTTATCAGCAAATCCTGGTGATTGGACCCTTAAAATATACCAGAATCAGTCCATTTATTAACATCTCCACAGCCACCATCCTGGTCTGAGCCATCATCATGTCTTGTTTGCCATATTGTGGCAATCTTCTAACTGGTCATCTACTCCTTGTTGTGTTTCCTCAGCACAATAGCTAGAGTGATTCTCTTAAAAGGTTGGATTGTGACATTCTGTTCCAAACCATCATGGCTTTTCTTTTTACAGAGTAAAATCCAAACTCTTGCATGTTCTGGCCTACCACCCCTTGTCTGACTTCATTTCCCAGCCTGTTTCCCGTGTTTCTGCCTCTGTACCTTTGTGCGTGCTGCACTCTTCTCATTGAGCTAGCAGATGATGGCTCCTAACAGCTCTGCTACAGTAGGTGCCTCACGACCTGTCTAGTCTCACAATGGATCAACAGACAGTGATGCTTATCCATATTGCCTCAGTACTCACCTTTCTCTTGTGGATAATGGCTTCCTATAGGGAGCACCTGCCACTCTATAAGGTGTGCTCAATTCTTGCATGGGACAGGGAAGGAGGATTTGGAGGGTATTTTATCTTCCTCATCCCTTGTATGAAACACTCTGAGGCATGCTCTGTATGGTTGATCTCCTAGGGGTTCCCAGCAAGACTGAGTTCCGATGGCCCAAAGTGGTATCTGACTTGATAACATGATTTATTTGCTTCCTTCCCTCTCCTGTGTCACTTCCCCACTTTCCAATATGTATTCTTTGGTAACCTTCTAAATAAATCATTTGCTCTCAAATTTTCACCTTAGGGCCAGCTGTGGGACACCCAAATTAAGGCAATGGTTTCAAGCTTCTGCTGTGTGAGAGACATCCAGGGAGAGAGTCTGGATAGCAAGACCTTATCCGCACCTTGTTACCCAAAGCTCAGTGTGTAGAATCTCATTTTCCCCAAAAGACTCCTGCTCATGGCTTTCACATTGACAAAACACCATAGATCTCAAAAATGTGAAAACAGACACATTATAGAGGCCAAGAAAGACATCCTGTTTGGTTCCAGGTAGTCACTCTGTTCTTCTGTCACACCCAGGGGACCTTCTCCTCCTGGAGTTAACAATTTGCCATTCATCTTCCAGCTAGGAGACAAAGGTAACATCAATTCTCAGGGGTCTTTAGAATTCCAGAGTCCAGGTTTTGAAGATTTTACTGGTAATTATGGCTAAGAAACACACTAACTTAACCTTAGTGGCTTAAAACAATGACAATATTTACTTTGCTCACAAATTTGCATTTTGGACACAGGTTGGTGGAGGTATCACACCTCTGCTCCCATGGTATCAGCAGAAATGCCCAAGAAGCGAAAGGTTGAATTGCCATGCACTCATGTCTGGAAGTTGACTGCAAGGATATGATCATCTTGGTTTTCTGGGCATCTTTCTCTGCTCTCCTTTGTCTCTTCACTGGATATCTTAACATGATGACTTCACAGTGGTCCTCTTAGATGGTGGCTTGGGGCTCCAAAGTTGCATGTCCCAGGTAAGAGAGAGCTTGGTGGGAATCATATTACTTTTTATGAGTCAGCCTAGGAAATCACACAGTATCACTTCTGCTGCATCCTGTTGGAGGGAGTGACCAAGGTCCACCCACATTTAGCCATCTTTGCCACACAGATCTTTGCTATCAGGTCTGTTGGTGTGATGTTCTTTATTCCCAAGAGCTTCTACTCTGAAGTGAAAGTACCTGTCCAGACCCAGAGAGGCATTGGCTAATGATGTTATAAAGGGGGTTTTGGCTGGACCAGAGCTGGGACATATCTTCTCCTGCTAGAGAGGTTGGGCTGCCTCCCAGCCCAAGTGTTTATATGAATTCCTACACATGATTTGCATTAGTGTTGTTGAAGAAGTAGAAGAAGAGGCTGAGAGATGGAAGGAGGGAATGGCAGGAAATTGGTTCCTGGTCCAGCCTCTGGGACTGTTGGGAGACCCAGACACAAAGGCAAAAGAGCCTGTTTTCACAAGGAACTTTTATGAGCTGCAGAGAATGAGTGACACTGCTTCAGAGTCCAGACAACAAGGTGCATCCCAATAATGGGGAGCATGGAATCCTGTCCTGTTCTCTGGTGCCTTGGCAAATGTGGCCTAGGGAGCTGTGAGAACTGTGACATTCCAAGGTGTGTACACAGAGGGCACTGACAGGGATTGGCAGGGACCATGACCAGGGGCTGGAGCAGAAGAACATGAGATACTTACTCCATGATATGTAAAACACCATTTGGGGCACATCCCAAAATAATGAGAGAAGATGGGAGAGGACCAGTGTTCCTGGGTAACCATGTGCATGCTCGGAGCTAGGAAGAGTCTGGTAGAGATGTGAGGATGCTTTCTCCATGTTCACAGTCAGGATGTTGGGGGATATAACAGAATATTAAAGGTACAGTCATATTATAGCCATATATGGTAAAATGTCATGACAGTCTGTGCGTGTGTTTGGCTAAAAACATGAAAGACAGAGTTGAGTAGGTAAAATTGACATTTGTATCAAGTACCTCAGTCATTCTGAAGCACACTTGAGGCAGGAGACCACTCTTTCATGGCATGTCTGCTACAATGACAAGCTTCTCATTGCTGTGCTTGCTGGGGGAATCTCAGCAGAAGAGGAGGTGGGAATTTTTATCTAAAAAAAAAAAGACTATAGTTTTTCAGTGTTTCACAGGAACCCCAACTGGGGACCAGACCCGCAACCCAGGCATATGTTCTAATCAGGAATTGAACTGGTCTTTTCCTTTGCAGGACAACACCCAAGCAAATGAGCCACATGAGTCAGGGCTATTTTTATTTTTAAAATTATTGTAAGCAATATTGCCACAAACAACTCTGTAAGTTAATTCTAAAGTGCATTTATGATATTGACATATACAGTGATTTTTTTAGGTTACATTTCTTAAAGTAAATTTGCTAGGCCAATGGGAATCTAAAATATTATAGCTTTTACCCATCACTAAACTACTCTACCAAAAAATTGACTAATTATTCTCTTCTTGGAAGGATCTCAAACTATCTCTTCTCGTTCTGTAACTATATCCTGAGGGTAAATCAGCTAGAATGCAAGCTCCAGGAAGGCAGTAACTTCTCTGTCTCTTAATACATAATCAGAACTCAATAAATATGCTTGAATGAATGAATAATTGCATCTTTTCTATCTTACCATTCAGGAAAGTGGAGTTTGGAGAGGTAAACTGAACTTCCTGCCACCTCACAATTTCTAGTGGTCTGTTTGACCCCAGGAGAGAATGTGTGTGGTGTAGGCATTAGTTGTTGGGTAAACTCCACCTCAGGCATAGCTTCCTTTTTGAAAAATCAGCAGAGATGATGCACAGAGCTGGGCAGTGTCTCAGGGGCACTGCTGGTAGTCTAGGTGCTTGAGGAGGGTGGGAGACACTATTTTTTGGCACGATTTCATTCCATGTTTTTAATTGTAAGAATTGCATAACAAAATTTACCATTTTAACCATTTTAAGTGTACAGTGCATTAGTGTTGAGTATATTCACTTGTCATCAAACAGACCTCAAATTTTTTTTTTATGTTGCAACTATGAAATTCTATACACATTAAACAAAAATTCTCTCCCTCCTACCCCCACGCAGCCACTGGCTTGTTTTACTTAGCATAATGTCCTCATGGTTCATCCATGTTGTAGTATGTAGCAGGATGTTCTTCCTTCTAAGGCTAAATTATATTCCATTGCATGTATATCCATTTTGTTTATCCATTCCTCCATTGATGGACATTCAATTTAGGAAGCCATTTTCATCACAGCTTCTCTGACAACCAATCAGACAGAGAGGCCAATTCTGATGAAGAAACTCCTCTGAGGTCAGCCAGACAAGTGATAGCTTGGGCCAGATACTGTCTATAAAAAGGAAGGCAACTCCTAAAAATTCTCTCATGAACATTGGGAGAGGTTCCCATGAAGAAATAACAATAGTCAGGGTTTGTTACATTAGGGTGAAATCAAACTGAAGGGCAGGTTTTTCCTTTGGTTGATTCAGGGTGTAGATCTGGCCCTTGATTTGGTCTGCATTTACGTGCTTCTTAGTCAATGCTGAGCTGAAAGAATTCAGGAAGTTCCTCTGGCCAGACACAAGTCCTCTCAAACCCATCACTTTGGTCCTCTTTCCATATTTTACCAGCAATGCCAATATAGTGGAAAAGGAAATTGGCTCAAGGTGATTGGTTTTTCCTTTGAATGTGAGTGTTTTTGCTCTTGGGGTCACTGTGAACCACATCTCAATGTCTCATACCTGCCCTGGTGTGAGGCTTAACAATTGGTGTTGGGTGGAAAAACACTTTTGCTTGCTTCTGTCAGCACTCAAATCTTGGTTGCTCTGGAGGAGACTGTATCTGGTGCCACTAACTTACCTAGAAGATGGTTACATGGGCAGTGCAGAGCACATCGGAATGTAAGATGGACGAACAAACACATAGCACACACACGGCAGAGAGCTGGTTCCTGGGCATAGCTCTTCAAACCTGACTTTTGTGTGTGCTTAAATAGATGCCCGAAAGATGGTTTCTGTGGCAGACATACTTTCAGTCTTCCCAAGACTGCAAGTGTGACTTTAAGTGAGTGATTGAACCACACAGAACTTCATTTTCCTTAAGTATAAGGTTGGGGTAGGGGGAGCAATGTTATCCAATGATAGTATATGTAAAAGTGGCCAGCACTTTAAATTCTTAATTCCATTTTTATTTCTTCAACATGAGTTTTCTTCCCAAGACTCATGGATGCCTTTTAGGTGGCTAATTGTAAGGACAGTTATTGTAATCTGTGCTGCTTAGATTTGTAGCCTTTTCAAAATTTTATTTACTTATTTATTTTTATTGTTGTTCAAGTACAGTTGTCTCCATTTCCCTCCCCTCACCTTTTTAAAAAAGATTATTTATTTTTAGACAGAGGAGAAGGGAGGGAGAAAGAGAGAGAGAAAAACATCAGTGTGTAGTTGTCTCTTGTGCATCCCTACTGGGGACTTGGCCCGCAACCCAGGCATGTGTCCTGACCAGGAACTGAACCAGCAACTCTTTGGTTTGCAAGCTGGTGCTCAATCCACTGAACCATACCAGCCAGGGGAGATTTGTAGCCTTTTTAAAGGCATCCAAGGTCATGTTCTTAGGAAGTCTAAAAGACAAGCCTCAGGATGTCTTCATTCTTTTCCAGATGGAAAATGGAAAAAATGTGGTCAAGTGTCCAAATGTTTGGTCTATGAAACCCTCAAAACTTTCAAATGTTTGGTTTTGGGAGGGCAGGAGGCCACATAAGCATCTGAGTGTCATAAAATTACAACTGGCAGTAACATTGGGACCTTTGGTTTTAGTCAGGTAACTCAGGAGAAACAACACAGATTGTGTGGTTTAACTCATTTCTTCTCTTCCTTGAAAGATTTGTATTTTATTCTCACTCCAGAATTTTAAAAAGGTCGCTTTGAATTAGTTGATTTGTAGTAGCTGGATGAGAGTTTTAGAAATTGTATAGATATCTGACGTTATAAGAATTTAAATTTGGATACGGGCTCCTTATTTAGACCAAACTTGGTACAATGGAAATTCTGAATTTACCTGAGAGAAAATAAATTATTTGTTTGTAAAATTATATAGTTTTTAAAAATAAAAGCTAGATCCTATGTAGCTGTCTCATCTACCTATTAACCATTTTTTAAATTTTTCATCTCCTTTAGAATATAGATGTATTTTCAGTGCTATTCACAAATGAAAGTCATAATATTAAATGTTTTTCTGAAAAAAAAAACCCAGTAAAATCTCCTCATCAACATTGCCTTCATCCATGGTGGTGGAAAAAATGCTGAGAATGTGAGTTCCACTGTGATAGGTTGCTTGCATTCTGCCCCAGTCCTTAATGCTCAGCTCAGCCATGTGACTTGATTTGGCCAATGGTATGTGGGTACATGCAGTGTGTGACCTATCAGAGGCTTTGAACAGTGGCTTGGTCTCTTGGGGCTTGCTCTTTTGCAATAACCTGGAGAACATTCATCAGCTAGCTTACTGGAGTATTGCACATGAAACACACTCACATCTTCCCTCCTCCCAGTTGAGACCATCATGACAGGCATGAGGGCTGAGCTGAGAGTTGCCAGCCAACCCACAGCCGAGCAAATGCACGAGCAGGCCTAACCAAGATTGGCAGAAAGACCCAGAAGACCCATAGACTCAGAAACAACAATAAATGGCTTTTTAAGCTTCTGCATTTTGGGGTGTTTTGTTACAGAGCACTACTGTGGCCACTGATAACTCATACATTGCTGTACATACACCTGGTGGTCTGAAAGCAAATGGACCTGTTTTATACCAGCTGTGTGACAAGGAGCTATTACTTCATCTGAGTGTAAAGTGAGTGGAGGCAGTCTGGCTTCCTTGCCCAGGTGTCTGGGTAACTAAGGGGAGCAGTGTTTCCATAGCCTTGGAGGGGTCTGATAACCACTGTTCTCATAGCCTTGACACTGGGACCAATAAACTTTTCCCATAACATGAAGTGGGCTTGCATGTGCAGAACTATGTTATATTACATAAGGTTTTGACAGTTTTCCGGTTTTGTTCCCCTCTAGTACTTAAACAAGTAGGGGCTTTCCACTATTAGACATGCAGCTTGTGGCATGCGTGGCTCACCCACCCATGAATAAAGGCATGTCAAGCATCCCCACAGCTCCGTGTATTTTCTTCCATCTCCCAGAGGCAAGAGTGGATCTGCCTGCCCTTGATCAGCTGTAACACACTAAGCATCATTTTTATTACCTGAAATATGGAGAAAATAATTCCTATTTGGCTAGAGGGTTGAGCAGGTTGACATGGACTATCACTGAACAATTAATACATAGCCCCTTCAATAAGTAACAGCTGTGATTGCCCTGCCTTTATTATTATCAAGAGTAAACAGATTGAGCCAGGAAGCTGATGTCTAGTTGAACCAAGCAGCTGATGTCTGGTTGAGCCAGTGTGGTTTTTACACTTTCTTATTTAAAATCTTTGGGATAAACCCACCTGGAGAGTAAGCCTTGGATTGTCCTGCTTGGAAAACAGAATGAATTTTGCTGTCAGGAAATAACCTTTGACTCTGGAGTATCATTTTGGCCTCAAATTTCATTTTTGATCTTTGAGAGTGGATAAAGTAAGGACCAAATAACCCCTCATCCCCCAATTTTTTTGGCTGACTTAGTCTTTTTGATCCTGAGCTTTTGTATAACCTTGTAGGGCCCACTGATTATCTCTTAAAGATATTTGAGTTGAAGAGGGAAACTATATAGTTTAGGAAGATAAATTCCACTGCCTCAATGTGTGTGTTGAAGTGGACACAAAGAACTGAGCACGCAGGGCCCTGAGCCTGGTTGATGGAGTTGTGGAACTGTTCTTTGAGATACATTCTGTATTTATGTTTCTGGCTAAGAGATAAGACCAGTGAGAAATAAGCCATGTTTTTACTGTGTTCCACTATATTTCCTTGCTATGAGACCTATTTACTCCAAAAATACTGTTCAACAGGTGTCTCAACAGCTCGACTTTCTTTTCTTTTTTTTTTAATTGTTGTTCAAGTATAGTTGTCTCCATTTACCCCTCACCACTCCACCCAACCCCAGCCATCCCCATCTCCCCGCCTCAATCCTACCCCTCTTTGGCTTTGTCCATGTGTCCTTTATACATGTGCCTTGACAACCCTTCCCCTTCTCCCCCCCGTTATTTTCTCCCCCCTCCCCTCTGGTTAGTTAGTTTTATCTTTATTTCAATGTGTCTGGCTAAATTTTGCTTGCTTGTTTGTTTTGTTGATTAGGTTCCACTTATAGGTGAGATCATATGGTATTTGTCTTTCACCACCTGGCTTATTTCACTTAGCATAATGCTCTCCAGATCTATCCATGCTGTCTCGAAGGGTAGGAGCTCCTTTTTTCTCTCTGCTGCATAGAATTGCATTGTGTAAATGCACCATAGTTTTTTGATCCATTCATTTACTGATGGGCACTTAGGTTGCTTTCAGCATTTGACTATTGTAAATTGTGCTGCTATGAACATTGGAGTGCATAGGTTCTTTTCATTTGGTATATCAGGATTCTTAGGGTACAATCTCAGCAGTGGAATAGCTGGGTCAAAGGGCAGTTCCATTTTTAGTTTTCTGAGGAAACTCCATACTGTCAACACCTCAACTTTCTGTAGAGTTCAGTCAACCTTACAGCTTAGCTGAACATGTAAATACTCAATAAATGACTGTTGGATGGATAAGTGAATGGATGAATGAATTCACCCTTGCCACAAGATAGTGTCTTCTATAGTAACAGATGAGACCATTGATTAAGCACGGTTAAATCTTGGGACATGCACATGGAAAGGGGCTTTAGGAACCTCTTTGTTCATTTCTCTCAGCTGATGAGGAAATAGTCTTGGAGATATGAAATATCTTGTGCTGAGTCACCCAGGCAGCTATGTGAGGCATGCCCAGGGCAAGAATCCAATTCTCCCGTCTGCCATGCCAGTATTCTTTCAGTTCTGGCCTGCTGGTCCCTCACACAATATTCCCTTTTTATAGGCCACGATATAATGTGTGGCCCAGGTACTCTGGTGGTCCTACATTACTAACATTTTAAATTCAATGTATGTAATGTTTGCTTTGGAAGTTTCCTTAAATTATTGGATTTCCTTAAAGTCCTGGATTTAATAATTATATATGTATATATAGTACCGGGTCTGGCACAAATAATGCCCCTTTTTAATCACAAAATCATAAACATGTAATTCTGTAACATAACAATATTATACTCAAGTACACCATATGACATTTTAGGTGAAATGTGCAAATTAAAACTATAAATTATTACACCCATATTACCCTACCAACCACACTCAAGCAGGCCTTACTTCTGCCAAACCCTATATATAATCTATAAATGTATATGTATAATTATGATATAGTATATAAATATATACACACACATAATATCCAACCATTGCACAAAATGACTTTCTGCTCAGTCAGTTAAGTTATGCCCATCTCACAGGAGCCTCATTGTTTCCATGTTAACTAATGTACTGTAAAGTGGGGAATGCAGAAAGGAACTTGATAGGGGATTAAAAAATGACGCCATGTATGAAGTTAAATAAAATGTGCCATCGGATGGGGTGTGGGAAAGGTCCATACTTTTTAATTGATGTCTGCTTAGGACAACTCCCATTTCTGACTCGCAACTTTACTCTTCATAACAATCAAAATCTCTAGCATCCTCTCTACTGATGGCACAGAGCAGCTGAGAAGCTGTGTGTTACCTGGCCTGCATTCACCTGATAAATCAGCTATGTAAATTAGCACCCAAACACATGCCTGGGGCTTGTTAGAAAGCAGGCCAGACTCCAAAAATGAGCTGGTGAACTGCAAAGGACTTTACAGAGCTGGGCTCCCAGGCCCCATCAGGATTTTTTTCTACATCTTTTTTCTTTCTTTCTTTCTTTCTTTCTTTCTTTCTTTCTTTCTTTCTTTCTTTTCTTTCTTTTCTTTCTTTTCTTTCTTTTCTTTCTTTTCTTTCTTTTCTTTCTTTTCTTTCTTTTCTTTTCTTTCTTTTCTTTCTTTCTTTTTCTTTCTGTTCTCTTTCTTTCCCTCCCTCCTTCCTTCCTTCCTTCCTCCCTTCCGTCTTTCTTTCTTTCTTTCTTTCTTTCTTTCTTTCTTTCTTTCTTTCTTTCTTTCTTTCTTTCTTTCTTTCTTTCTTTCTTTTTCTTCTCTTTCTTTCCCTCCCTCCCTCCTTCCTTCCTTCCTTCCTTCCTTCCTTCCTTCCTTCCTTCCTTCCTTCCTTCCCTGTTATGTTTTGATTTTTTCTCTCCATCAGCATTCTGCTTTTTCCCTTTTGTTTCTCCTTTTCTTTGATTTTTCTTTTCTATGAATGCTTCTTTTCTCTGGGTTGTCCAGATGGCTGTTGTCCCTGGCATTTTGTTGCTACAAGCATGTGTCTTAGCTTCCCTACACACCAACACTCTTGGAGGACAGAAAATTGGTCTTGTCCCACCTCCTAGCACAGTGACCAATGGCTGCTTCATTGAGTAGCTCAACTCAATGGTCCTCAAATTTAAGCATCTATCAGAATCTTCTGTACTGCTGAGCTCCATCTTCATAACTTCTGATACAGTAAGTCTAGGGTGGGATGGAGACTGAGAATTTGAATTTCTAACAAGTTCCCAGGTGATGCTGCTGCTGGTCCAGGGAGCACACTTGGAGAGCCATTGACCTAAGTCAACCATGGACCCTTGATCAAATGACATCTTGTGTAATCTATTCTCTCTCTGCCTTTTCTTTTAAAGCAGAATTGGCATCATGCTACACACACAGTTTTGTATTCTGTTGGTTTAACCTACCATTAACCTGTGGTGGGTGTTCTCCAAGCCCACATACAGGCTAGCTCTGAGAAGTTTAATCCCATTTGAGGGCAGTGGTAATGGGAGAAAAGGTTTTAGTATCTTTGAACCAGGTGGGAGAATTTATGGGAAGTGAATCTGAAAGTTCTATTGAAAAGCCATGATTTCTTAGGCTGGTCACACTAAACTAAGCTTAGAAATCAAGTCAGGGCACAACCCAGCTTCTGATGGCTAGGTTGTGCTCAGGCTGGGCTTTCCATTGCTAATCAGCTCAGGGCCATCCTGAAGACACCCCATCAAGGGGACACTCTGTACTGAGGGGTGAGCAGAGTCATTCTGGATTCTCCAGCCCTGATCCTGGAGCCTGGAGGAGCTGGAGGAGGGGACTCAGTGCTGATGTGTGAGTCAAGCAGAGAGAGGCTGGTTTGAGTATGAGGAATGCCTCCTCAGATTTCAAAAGTGTATCTGCAGGGATGGGTGTTTGTACATGAAGAGTGCTGAAGAATCTCATCTCAATTTTCCATAAGGTTTTGACAACAAGTAGATTATTTTAAGGGGAACTTCTTATCCTGGAAAGAGCACCCCTGAGAACACAATGCTCATGACTGATTTTAGTTGCCACTATCTAAGCTTCAAGAGTATAAGTACATCCCAGATACATGTGTGTTCATGTGCACATCAACAATTTTCACCCCAGGGGGGCCAGAGCCTGAGGATAAGTGCTCAGTTGTCCCTTTTTTTCAGGCAGACAGTTTTGGGGGCATTATGTATGATTCCTAGTGTGGCTGAACTCCCTTTGCTCAGCAGCAACCTCAGTATATGTCCTTCCATTGGTTTTTCTTCCTCTCTTGTCTCACTCACCTTGCTCCCTCACTTCTTTAGGATTACCCTTCTAAAGAAATGATCTGTACCAAGTTCTTGTCTTGAGTGTCCTTATTTTTCGAGGATCCCAGACTCTAAACAAAGGTGACATGACTTGATCCATTTCTTCTAGCAAATGGCCATGATCCTCCATCCTGCTGGCCATTGTCTGATCTGCAGACACACTCCTGAAATCTCATGAAAACTGCTGAATTAGAGAGGAAGGTGCCAAAGGTTAAGTGGATGGTTTAAACTGGGTTTCACAGGAACCAGTTTTCCATGTAAGGTACAGGATATTTGCAGGGGTGAGAGGCCACAAATCAGGCATGAAGCAGGATTGCTCTTTATTTGTTAGAGGTATGGGATTTCCAAATAAGAAACTTAAAAACATGATTCTGCTGCTAAAAAATATCTTTAAAGCCACTGGATTAGGGTTGAAAGCTGATGGTGCCTTTATAAACATAGAGGGTGGAAACTCCACATAGACTAAGTAGATGGACACCTGACCTCTCCTCTTCTGGATTCAGTTACTTTGTTTTGGGACTTTGGTCCTCTCTTCACATTTGATTCATTTCAGGCTAAAAGATGATTTGCTTTAGATTAGCCTTGGTAGCCATGCTCATCTCTTTAGTACTGGTTATTTCTGACTACTGATTCTTTACATGCTCTGCTCTGCAGTGGTACCCATCTGGTCTATCTGGTTCACCAAGGGTTCTGGATCGTTGCTATTCATTTATTCATTCAATACATATATATTGAACAACTATACATCTCTGTAGGGCCAGATATGGTGATTACTGAACATACAATGGTAAATGCATCCATGCTCTTTTGGTCTACCGTATCAGTTTTCAACCTGTTCTCACAGGCACTTCATAGTACCTTTGTCCAGGACCCATCTCTGACTTACTGCATCAAAATCTCTGAGCTGGGCATCCAACTGGTTCTGAGGTTCGCCCAGGCTTAAGAACCGCTGGGAAAGGGTGCTCTCTAAACACTGCTATTATTTGGGTCTTAAGAATTCCATCTTATTTCCCAGCTCAGGGAGCACATGACAAGCATCTGATTTCCCATCTCTGTTCTGAGTAGTATTTCCTCCATGGCTTATACTGTTGCTGGACAGCTCCTCCTTCCACAGACCCAGAGGGCACTGCTCAGGCTAGACATAGATTCAACTTATATAGCTTCAGTAACACTGTTTCCTCTCCTGTTTTTCTGTCCCTGAGGGTGGAGTTGCCTCTAGCTGCCACTGATCTTTGTGCAGCTTCTCAGTTGATCCATCACCAGCGTAACCAGTTTCCTGACATGAATTCCCTCTACTTGAAATGCGTGGGGTGGTTTCTGTTTTCCTGAAGGGATTCAAATACAGAGTAAAAGGCAATGGAAGGCACCAATAACGTGGCAGTTTCCCTATCCCCTGTGAGTGTTGCACATGGTATAAGGGGCGGCAAAGACTGAAGTTGCTGGGAAGATGTTCATATCTTGCATCTGAAGCATCCAGAATAACTTCTGATTAGTGGATAATGGACTACCTGTATCCAAACCACCTGGGAAGAGATTCCTGGCCATCACCTCCAATTTGCTGAATCAAATTCTCTGGCTAGGGTCAGAAAGTACCAATTTAAAGAGATTCCTCTGGAGGTCGATATGTATCCTGATGCATATAGCCAAGCTGCTATAGAAAGCTGAAAATGACCTGAACCTCACAGAGAGATGGGCATGCTTCTTCAGGGTTCAGTCTCAATTCTACCTCTGACTCATGACCACTGGACAGGGCAATGTCCTCTCACCTTATAGGACAGCTCCATGAAGACCAATAGACCTGTGTTGGCAAAGCACAAACTCACAGGCATCTCTGTCAAATATCACAGTATTTTGGAGCCAGAGGAGAGGTTTAGTACATTAAAGCAGTGTGACTTGATAGGCACGCATCATCAACTCTTTTGGACCTATGTTAGGACTGGAACTCAGAAATCTTGGCTGTATACTTGACCTCTAATGATCTTCAATACTTTGACAGTAACCTTTCCTTGTAGGGTATTTGTGAAGAGTAAATGAAACAACAGCTATCAAACAGATAGAAGGCATCAAGAGCAGTTGGCTCCCTTCCCTTTTCTCCTTCCTGCTTTCTCCAGTGCACACCCACATTTTTGGCCCAAACTTTCAGGAAAAAATCTTTCATTTTAATTTTTAATAGAATTTTTTAGTATTTATATTTAGAAACAAAGCCGATTATCGTATTCCAGGGTATTAATTTGCATACAGATATCATTATTGTTTTCTAGAATTACACTTTTAATGCATAAGCATAAATAAAAGATTTACAAACCTTTATATAGATATGGAATTAGTACAACCCATGTTTAATGTACATCCATATTTTCCCCTCAAATATTTGGGCAAAAAAATGCACGTTATACACAGCAAATAAGGTTAAGTTCACTCAGGTGCTGTGCCTGCAATTTGAATAGCTGTCATTAGGTGGCAGTACAGTACTGTAGAATGTTATTGATGTTATTTGGCCAGTCCTCAGGCATTAGGAATGGGTGTGTGTGATACTATCCACTTGATCTGATGGGAGTGGTGGTGGAGGCTGGGGGGTAGGAGGGGAAGAACTTTTACCAAAACAACATTGTAAAACATTTAGCTAATCATCAATTAGCTGCATTTTCTGTGATTGCTCTGACCACTTTCTTTTTTTTGTCTAGCACTTGATGTTTTGAATTACATCCTTTCACCCTTTTTCTCATTTACATTCCTTCCACATCTCCAAATAACTCTTGCCATCCTGTGGCCATTAATTTTTTTATTAGAATGCTTACCTGTGTTTACTACGTTTAGGGTGAGGTGTTCTCTCTCTCAAGTGTTTGAATCATTTACTACTAGTCTGCTTCCTTTGGAATAAATAATTAATACAATCATACTCTTTCATTTTCCTCTAAGAAAATTCCAAACTTTGCAGGTATACAAGCTATACTATTCTCTATTGGGAGGCTCTTTTGCTTCCCTAATATTTGAAACTGAGCAAAACAAACAGAGAGAGAGAGCTTTTAAATATGCATGACCATGGGTTTCTTCATAGTGGTCTCATTAAAAATTTGTGTGGATTAATAAAACACAATTGCACCTGTTTTCCAAAGAGTTGTTTAAGATTACGATTGTCAGGAAAACCTCTCTGCCCATCAAAATGCAGTCTAAACATTTTTTTGAGTGTAAGAAGGTAAATGCCCTTATGCCTTATGGGGCCCTTTCCTTATCCGGCTATCCCTTGAGTTCTGGGTCTGAACTCTCTACATCTGCTTATCTGTAGAACATCATGTCCAAGAGGAGAAACAATCTGTTGCTTATGCATGAACACATGAATGCCATTGAAATGGTGCCTAACAGAAAACCCTGGCTTTGAAATAGTGCTTGTTGAGAGAAACTAGTGAAAAATACCAGTGGGGATAATAACATCAGATGTCATTTAGTGGCAGCTGTCCTGGAGGGTTTTTGTTTTTTGTTTTTTTTCTGTTTTTTTTTCTTTTTTTTTTTTAAAGAGAAAGAGAGGGGAAGGGACAGAGAAAGAGAGGGAGAGAAACATCAATTGGTTGACTCTCTCATGCCCCCAATTGGGGACCTGGCCTGCAACACAGACATGTTCCCTGGCTGGCAATTGAACTAGCGACCTCTCGATTCACAGGCCGGTGCTCAATCCACTGAGCCACACCATCCAGGCCAAGCATGGAGGTTTTATATGCATATCCCAAACCTCCCTTACCATCCTGTTTTGGTTATATGTTGCTGTGTAACAAATCACCCCCAAACTTAGTGACTTAAAGCAACACTCATTTTATTGTATCCCGTGATTTTGTTGGTCAAAAATTTAGGCCAGGCTCAGCTGGGTGATTCTTACACTCTACACCCATCCATTCAGGTCATTTGGTTGTATTTAGGTGGTGGATGGGCTGGTCTGGAGGGTCCAGATGGCTTCATCCCATGGCTAGTGTCTTGGTGGGGATGGCTGGAAGGATGGGCTCAGCTGGATAGTTGTACAGAGCACCTACACATCACCTCTCCAATGTGCACTTAGGGCCCCCAGAGAGAATTTCCAAGAGATCCAAAAGGAAGCTGCAACTGCTCTTCAGATCTTGCCTTGGAATTTCCAAACATCTCTCTGCCACATTCTCCTAGTCAAGCAAGTCACTAAGGGAAGTCCTGATACAGGAGATGGGAATTATTGTAGCAAAGAACATGCAGCTGTTTTTCCTCCAGCTCATCTACTTTACATTCTTTTTTCTGTAGCAGTTATCACCTTCTAACATACTGTATAAATTACTCATTTATCAGGTTTAATGCTTACTGTTTATCTACACTTGAATGTAAACTTCATGGTAAAGATCTTCGTCTATTTTCTTTACTGGTGTATCCTACTGTCTGGAACATAGTAGGTGTTCAATTATTAATTGATGATTGCTGAATTATTTCATTTAATCTTCTTTCTGCCCCTTGAGAAAGCTACTATAATTATCCTCATTTTATAGATGAGCAACTGAGGCACAGAAAGGTAAAGTCACTTATTCAAAGTCACACAAGTAGTGAGTGGCAGAGACAGAGCTTGAACCCAGGTGTCTCTAATGTACTTTTGTGGATCAGAAACTAATTCCATGCCAGAAAAGAAATTCAGCACACGAGAGGGCAAGCAAAGAACTGTAATCATGGCTGTTCCTTGCTCGTCAAGCCAAATAAATGACTGGCTCAATAATTGACTCAAATAAATGACTGGTTTCTTCTTGAAATTGCTTATTGTAGTTATTGGCTTAGCCTTCTTTTTACCAGAAAGACCTAGGGGAAGATGCTGTGGAAGATCTAGTGCAGGGTGAGCTCGCTACTGCTCTCAGCCCTGCTGGCACTGACAGTCAATGTGAGACTCTTGGATGTGAACAAGTTTCCTCATTTGATTGTGAAATAAAGCCCAGATGAACTGTAATGAGTAGCAACTTTCTCTGCATTCCTATTGAATAATTCCATGTAATGTCCTCCTGTCTATATTTAGATGTGACACATGGTCTCTGTTTGTTAAGATGATGACACGACTTAGGGGACAATGTTGCGAAAGCCACTGCGATTATACCTCCTTCCTTCCCCACCCCCTGTCAACTACAGTGGCAAGCTTCCCAACGTCTCCTGGGAACTGCTTCAGTGGAATGACATCATCATATGACCTTGTCAAACCTGGTGAAATCATTTCATGTATAAATATAAGTATTTGGGTACATGTGGAGGGTCAGGTACTGGTAGTTGGAGAAGCTCTCTATGGTTTGTCATATGATTCTTCATTGTCCCAGCTCTGGGAAACCCCTTCCTCACTGTCTTTTTTGCTAAGATGCAGCCCTGTCCAGGGGGCTGGCCTGAAAGTGACATTACTAATTGGTGATATTGGATCCCTGGGGGAAGGAGTTTGGCAGAGCAGAGCTGAGCATTACCATGTTGAAGATAGAAACCTTTACCCAGTGGTGTAGTGTTGTAGCTGGGGTAGCAAGTAGGGCTTGCGGAAAGTGGCAGATAGAAAACCAAGGGCAGTGGGATCCAGAAAATCAGTGACTAGGAGCAAAGTTAGGTGAGGAACAAAAAGCTAATCAGAGGATCAGAGATAGAACAGATCTGAGGTCTAAGGGTGGGGCCACCCATTCATTCATAAATTAATATTTTCAGCAATTATTACTGAATGCCTACTGTATGCCCAACACTGAACAAGGTACTGAGAATAGAGGGGTAGACCAAATGGTCCTAGTCTTACCCTCATGGGGTTTGCAGTTCGTCAGGTCAGAGGAGGTTGCTGGGGAGAAAGCTGACAGACACACAATTCTAAGTGTGGTGTGCAGAAGAGAGAAGGCTTTTCTGAGGATACTTGGGGAAGTGAGGCTGAGTCAGAAGAGTGGGGAAAAGAGTGTTCTAGGCAGAGGGAAGGGCATTTGAGAAGGCCATAAAGGTAGCGAGAGTTTGTCACAGTTAACGAGATGAGTGAGGGCTTCTGGGGGAGGCAGGAACTATAGGGAGAGTGGGGCTCTGGCCCAGCCACACCTCAGTAGAATTTTATGAGCACAGCAGCCACTACTGCAGCTGGTACTCCAGAACTTCTTAAATGTGCTGTGTCATTTCTGACTGTCTGTAGAAAAAATGCTGCAGTGCCCACCCTTCCATACTTCTGGAAGCCTTTTCCAGGAAGCCTCTCTGAATTACCCTACTAGCACCAGCCCCTCCGGAGTTTGGCACTGGGTGTTGCACCACCACGGACTGCACATCTTGTGTGTGACACGTCTGCCCCTCACAGGACCCTGTCTTTGAAAACAGGCTCACTGTTCTTCATCTTTGCATCCCTAATGCCCAGGATAGGGCCCAGGCACATTGTGTGTGTGCAATAAGTAGTTAGTAAATGAAAGTTGGCCCAGGTACTATGGCTATGTTACAACACTTAGCAGCCCCATATAAACCATTTTATCACGTGCAGATTCTGAGGCTTGAGTCTTCTTCCTGATAGGTAAGGCTTCAAATTCTCTCATTCTTCTGGGTGGAAGAAAAACACAAGTCTAGGTGAGACTCCCATGCTGGCCTTGGCATGTGTTGTGACTCATCATGTCTGAAGTAATCAGAGAGAGGTGGCATTTGGACAGCACCTGGGAAAGATGGGGACTGATGAGCCAGACTTACTAGGCTCCACAATGCCCCCAAATCCCTTGGTCAGAGTTCCTGGGGGTGTTGGTCAAGTGGAGGGACTGGTCTGCCACCAGGTGGGGCCCACACTTAATGGGCTGGGCCCACAGTTAAGTGCAGGGCCTGGACCCTGGGATGCACTTTTTTTCCCCCTGTCATCATGCTTCTTTCAGCTCACTTTATTAAAAAAAAATTGAGGTATAATTTTTATAGCATAAAATTCACAATCAACCATCACCACTGTCTAATCCCAGATTATTTATTTCCCTCAGTCCGAGAAACACTCTGTACCCATTAGCACTCACTCCCTCCCCCTCAGTCCCTGCCAACCACTGATCTGCTTTCTGACTATGACTCTGTCTATTCTAGGCATTTCATGTTGGTGATATCATACAGTATGGGTCAGCCACTTGTTTTGCTTCCACCATTAGTGTGACAATCAGCTCAGGTCAGGGGCAGTCTGACTGCATCTCCCCTCAGCTGTGTCCAGGTCTGTGTGAGGGACACTAGAGACCACTCAGTTCAGCTGGTTGCAGAACATGTTGACTAGTAGGGGACAGATCCAGAGGGATGGATGCTTCCCTCCACCGTCTCTCTGATGCACAATTCAAAGGTGCATTCCACAGGGTTCCTCAAAATGCTGCATGGGGGAGGATCCTGTGTGTTCAAAGCAGCAACCATCTAAATAGGCACCATTGTGTTGACATTCTCCCTATTCTGTGAGCTAACCACCTTGCCTCTACAAACACAACGAACGATCCAAAGAACAAAAGTAACTTCTTCCACGTAAACCCTGTTGCAGATGCTGCTTTTTGGGGTGGCAAGAGGTAGGCAAAGCCAGCCCCAAAAAGGAAAACCCCAGAAAGGGACTTTGTAGCCTTTGGATGCAGCTAGCTGGCTGAGTGTAGATTGGGGAGTGGTGACTGCAAAGGCTCTGGAGTCAGTATCTGCCTCCAAGTGACCTTGCACAGAACTTAGCACATTTGTGCCTCAGTCTCTTCATCTGTAAATGGGATAATAACATGTTCTACCTTCCAAGGATGCTGGGAAATTTAATGAGATCATGTGTGGCAAGTGCTGTGTGCACATGGGGCCTGGGACACAGCAAGTGCTGTTCTAATCATGGGGCCCCTTCAGCTTAAAAACTCTACTGAGCGAAACAGAACTCCAGCCTCATCTGACTTTGGTCCTCCTGTGCCCAACACTCCGGACCTGCACTGTCCAGTCAAAATAGCAATTAGGCAAAATTAAATAAAATTATAAATTCAGTTTCTTAGTAGCTCCATTTGCATTTCAAGCATTCAGCAGCCCATGCGGCTATGCGCTCCTGAACTGGATGGGGCAGATATAGGACATCTCTATTACTGTAGAAAGTTCTTTGGACAGTGCTGCTCTCGATGCTCTGAGCTATGTATTTTTTTTTTTTTAATCTTCACTGTCCTTTCCCACCCCTATGCCCTTGTTTTCAGCCTTCCTCCCACCAGAGTTGACTATCCATTCATTGGCTGTTTCCTGTCCCCAAATCTTACCATCCTTCTGGATGAAAAGTGAGGATCCCCTGTGCCCTGATCAGCATCAGCCCTGCCCCATCAGGGTCAGCTGACAGCTGGCTCTGTTCCACACTGCCAGTTGCATAGGGCTCCTCCTTGCTATTTGGGCTCAGGTTCTGCTCCACCTGGGTTTGTTTTGTTTGCCAGCCAATCATGGTGACAGCAAAAGTGCAACAGAACAGACATGCTGGCACTTCTGACCTTATCCCATTGACCAAAGCAAGGCCTGTGACAGAGCCCAAATCAGAGAATGGGAAGTCCCCTCTGCCTTTAGTGGAGGGACTGCAAAGTTGTAAAGCAGGGGCATAGATACAGGAAGGGCAAAGGATTGGAGCCAGTAACTTAATACATCCTGATTAAGGAAGCCACATGTCCTCTTCTCATCCTGTGACTTGGCTGCCTGCCCTCTGAGCTCCCAGAGTGCTCCGCTCCCCCAACTGCAGCTCCCTTGACTAAGACAGTGTCCTTTGCCCCATGATGATTCTACCTCCATATCCCTCCACACTACGCTTCCTGTAAACACCTTTGTGTTGAACTCTCAGCTTCAAGGACAGTGCTGCCTGAAGTAAGAATCACTGATGATTAATACTTCCATCCAGACATTTGCAGGATAACCTGAGACCTCATTTCCTCAGGTCAGTGAGTCTTTAAAGATGTATTTTAGGCAGTGCGTGAACTATTTGGGGCCCCATTTATTCTCAGCTGTGTTTAGATAGAAGTCTTGATATCAACCTGTTGCAATGAGCTCAGATAGGGCACTGGTCTGGGAGTCAAAAGACCTGGGCTGAGCTCTAACCTTATCAGGCCATTTTTGGACAAGTTCTCCCCACCTCTGGGCTTCAGTTTTCTCATGTGTGGGGCAGGTGGTCAGGCTAATGGTTCCTATGGTCCCCGGTGGCCCGAATTGTTGTGGCCTGAATTCTCACATTTTTGCTGGTTGAGGCAGCAGTTGGCCTTGAGGAGATGTGTCCTGCTTTCTGATTGCTTTGGCTACCAACCTCTGACTCTTATTCTCTGCCAAGGAAGCTGACTTCCAGACTGCGGATGAAGGGTTTCATGGGCCACGTTTCCCAGAAGGTGTGCCTGTAGACACCTGAATGTGGGCTGGGCCATGGCTGGACATTAGCCTGACCTTGAATCCCACTAACCTCTGTCAGGGTGGGAGAAGAACTCTCTGGAGCATCGATGCCCACTCAAGTCATTCAGTCCAGTCCCAACGTTATCCTAGGGCTAATTCAGGATTACCCCAAAGGCACTGGGCTTTGCCAGCACAGAGGCCCTGATGTTGGCTCCTGAGGCTGGTGCCCATGTCTGTTACATCCACACCAGCATCAGAACAGTGATTTTTTCCTTTTCTGCACACAAACCCTAGGCTTTTCTTCCCCAGGAATCAAATCAACTAATATTTATCCAGATCGATATGCTGCTAGTGTAGAAGTTCATGTTTGGAGACAAGAACCTATCTGAACGAGCCCAGAAACAGCTGGGAAAATAATGTCTGGTTTCTTACCTTCAACAACAATGGGAGTGACTCCTGGCCCCTGGGGAGACCATACCCTGTGGGATCTGCCTGGCAGCACTTCTCCAGAAGCAGGAAGCATTTACCAGGGTCTGGGTGTCTGTAACAGGCTGGAAGTAGATGGATGAGATTTGGAGAGGGAGAGAGAAGGGGCTAGGGGTGCTGAGGTTGCAGGGGCTCTGGTCAGATAGGTAGGCACTACAGCAGGAGGGATTCACACAGACCTCCGGGCTGGGGGGTGCAGGAAGGAAAACCTGTCCCAATGGGGCATCTACCAGAGCTGGGATCTCACACATGGGTCAACCTTCAGTCTGTGACCCCCATTTTATAAAGTCTGTGCAGTGAGCACCTACTATGTGTTATGCACTGTGTGAGAATCTAGGTATCTTAAATGAATATGACTCTTGAGACCTCAAAGGTCACTGTCACTGTTAACTCCATATAATACAACTAATGTTATATGATAACATTATATATGACATATATGATATATATATATGATATAATGTTATAATATGCTGGGTGCATGATCTTTTTTTCTCACTGTGACTCTAAGAGGAATGATACTGCCTACATTTTATAGAGAAGAAATTGAGTTTCAGAAGTTAAATAATTTACCTTAGATTACAACTAGGAAAGAGGGGTTTTGGGAAGAAAACTCCATTAGACCAGTGTAGTCCAATAGAAATAAAGTGAACCACGTGAGCAATTTTAGATTTTCTGGTAGCCACATTAAAAACAGTAAAACAAAACAGGTGGAACTGATGTCAAAAATATTTCATTTAACCTAACATATCAAAAATATTACTATCTCAACATGTAATTAATATAAAGAATATTAACAAGCTATTTTATCTTCTTTCTTTTGCTACACAAAATTGTTGAATTTGTTGTATATTTTACACTTAACAGCACATCTCAACTGGGATAGTTGTATTTCAAGTGCTCAGCAGTCACATGTGGCCCAGGGCATCTGTATTGGACAGCATAATTCTAGAAGCATGCACATCGTTCTTATGGAAGCTGGGCAGGGGGCACTCCTGTGATGCCTCTCTATCAGAGATAGCTTCAGAGGCAAAGGGCCACCTGCCCTGGATCTAGGGACACAAATGCCACACAATCAAATGCAAACTTCAAGGGTTTAGCCTCTCCACTCTGGGCTTCTGAGAGCACTAGGGGTGCTCCTAGGAGTGAGCCTAGAGGCAGAGAAGGGGGAAGGATGTGCCAGCAACAGGAATAACAATAAGATGAGAGCACAGATCCCCCAGTACTGTGGCCTGTTGAGAGAACTACAAAGACCTGGAGTGGGGACTAGAGGGAGAAGGAGGGAGAACAGGTTACAGCAGGCCTTGTGTGTCGCACTAAGGACTTTCCTTCTGCTTCTGCTGCAGAGTTGTGACAGGGGTGACATCATCAAGAGCTTGCTTTTCAGTAGACCACTCAGGTGCCATGTGCAAGTGGGATTAGGGGTGTTGGAACAGGGATATAGAGAGGGAACTCTGGCATGAGCAGGAGAAAAATGTCTGGGAGCTGGCCTAGGTCAGGGGATGGGCATGCATCAGAGAAACCAAGGACTGGACTCTGGGATGTATCAGATTTGTCGTGAGAGTGAGAGGAGAATCTAGCAGACTCCCATCTGCATGGATGTGTGATTTTCCTGCAGAAATCCTCAGACACCGAGGGCAGAAGTAGAAGGCCTTTGCTGCTGGCCTATAAGCCACACTTGGAGCATGAGGGGCCAGGGCTGGGGTTCTTAGTCTAGGCCACTTACCAGAAAAGTGTCTGGAGAGACCGTGAAATTCCTGATGCCAGAGCAGCAGTCCAGACCAATGAAAGCAGAACCTCTGGAAATGGGACTTGGGCCTCAGTCTTTGTAAATCTCTGTTTTTGCTTTCTCAGAATCCAGTGACATGTGAAGAATCTACACTATCCAGCTGGAGAGAAAGGCCCAAAGGATGAGACACCATGTGAAAAGAGAGGCTGGAGGGAGGAGAACCCAAGCGCAGACATTTCCTAATTTCCTAATACCCCAGCTGAGAGCTCAGACACTAGTGAGACCACTGTGGTCCTCCAGGCACCCAGCCAACACCCCATGGAGCAGAGATGAGCTCCTCACAGAGCCCTGTCTGAACTTCTCATCCACAGCTTCGTGAGTTGGTCTTTTAAAGCCAAATGCTTGTGGTTTATAAGGCAGTAAGAGGTGATTTCTCATGCAGCAATAGCTAAGCAATACAACCCACAGGACCCTAAGTGCCTCGAGAGTGGGATCTGTGTTGGTTCATATTTAAAACCCTTACATGCTTAGCATTTAACTGTGGTTCAGAGAATGCTGGATGAATACTGAATAGCAAGGGAAGGCCAAAGTGAATATCACAGTGCTGTCCAGGCCAATTAAAGGCAGGAAGTGAAAGTTTGATGTTTGGACCTATATTCAGTAAAAACCAAAGTAAAATAGACAATGCTCCCCTCCTCTCTCATCTAGTCCCCCTACCTCCCAGATGTTTACAGTTCTCTCAACAGGTGACAGTACTGGGGGATCTGTGCCCCCACCCTATTATTATTCCAAGGGCATTTGCTATACACTATGTGTTGAAACTGAACAATTCCCTTCAAATATATATATATATATATATATATATATACATATATATATATATATTTTTTTTTTTGCAAAGTACTAACAATCATTTATTTCTTAGTGTGAATAAATTGATTTTATTCTTGAGAGAATAGACAACATGAGGTCACCCCAAGCAGGATCACTCCCAAACAATTTTCCTAATAGCCAATTAATCAAATCTTTGTTCTTAGTGAGTTCGAGAAGACTGCAAAAGGCAACATAAAAGTTAGTTCTTGCACTGACAACCTGAATTCTTGTATGCATGCCACCACTGAAATATGGGATGGTGAAAGGGAAATTTGTTCTGGCCTCCGTCTCCTTGGTGTTGCTGGCTCAGTGGCCTCTCTTGGTGTCACAGCCACACTCAGACAGCAGCTGCTTGAGTTTATGGGTGTTGTGCTGAAAAGTTAGGCAAGACTAAAACGATCTGAGGGTTGTAGCTCTCTCATAGTTTTGCAAGCTCAGCAAAGATATGCAAATTTGCTTTGTGTGCAGATTACCATTATTGCCCATACTATCTTTCCATTAAGAACATCCAGCATCTAACTTAATGGCAGAAGAAAAGGAGGGACATACAGGGAACCACTGAAGTCTCTGTGAGGAAGGTCAGGAGAGACAATACTGAAGATTACTGTGGGCACTCCTGGTTTCAACTGGAATCACCTGGGGAGTTTTAAAGTCCTGACACACCTGGGCCCCACCCCAGAGCTTCTTATGTAAATTGGCCTGAATGTGGCTCTAGGGTCAGGGAGATTTTAAACTGTCTGGATGATTTTAATGTGTAGGCCATGTTCAAGATCATTGTGATAGGCTGATTAGGACCAGGTTATAACTCCATCCAAGCATGGTGAACATAATAGTCTCAGTTTTGAGGGTTCAGCCAGGTCATTTGTTGGGGAGAGGGCAAATTGAGGGCTTCCTTGCCAGTTCTGAAGATAAGCACAGCCCCACAAGTGATTTATATATAAAACAGGAGCACCCAGCTTTCCGTGGTTCTCTGGGTCTGGAGAGCTGATGGTATGGCCCCTGGAACAACCTTGGGTTTGAGCAGGTTTTGCCCCCCAGCCCCTGCTCAGGTCATGCCAGATCTTGCCTACCTTATGGACCAGTACTTCTCA
Organism: Desmodus rotundus; assembly: GCF_022682495.2. Taxonomy (NCBI): domain Eukaryota; kingdom Metazoa; phylum Chordata; class Mammalia; order Chiroptera; family Phyllostomidae; genus Desmodus; species Desmodus rotundus. The sequence continues at coordinate 131,620,857 of NC_071392.1, forward strand.
AAATTTAAAGTGCACGTGAATCGCCTGGGGGTGTTCAAGTACATGTTTGGATTAGGTGGCTCTGGGGTGGAGCCTGAGAGTCTGCATTTCTCATAGCTCTCAGTGCTGTTGCTGGTCCCCAGGTCACATTCTCAGGAGTAAGTAGCACAAACGTAGTCTGTTTTAGCAGCTGTCAATCAGGCTTTGCCTAGGAACCTTCTGAGACTCAGTGGGGCTACTTCTAGCTGGGATTCTCATGGCGTCTGGAGATGTTGTTGCTGCCCATTATCTCTGCTTCCTGATCAGTCATAATGTTACACTGCCTGGCACCATGCCCTGGTATTCTCCACGGGTCTCAACTTTACCTGCATATTAGAATCATCCAAGGAGCTTTAAAGAGTACTGAGGCTGGTGTCTCACACCATAAGGTCTGGTTTAATTTGTCTGGGTATGGGCTCGGCACTGGGACTGTGAAACCTTCTGGCTGACTGACAGGAAGCCAAGGCTGAGCATGCTGGCATTGAGCAGTGGTTCTCAAGTGCAGGCCCACCACAGTAGCATCAGGATCTCTTAAGAGCTGGTGAGGAATGTGAATTCTCAGGCCCCACCCAGACCCACAGGAGCAGGAATCTGGGGTAAAACCCCTCAATCTGTGGTCTAACTGCACCCCAGGTGATTCTGATGCACCTTGAGTTTGGGAGCCGCTTTTTAAGGATATTGAAGTGGCCTAAAGCTTGTTTGTAACTTGACCATTGCTGAGGGTGTGTGGGAGGTGGGGCATAGCTGTGGTTTCTTGGGAAGCCCTAAGCAAAATTGGTTGCTCCTTGAGGGTGGTGGTGGAGGTGCTCCCATGACCCTGGGATACTAATACCCCAGAGACTGCAGTGATTCTTAGGTGCCCACTCTTTGTGGCGGGCTGCTCTGGCAGTCCAAGGCCACCTTCCAGCCCCAAATGCAACAGCTATTTAAAGTTTTGGCTGAATAATATTTTCCATCTTGTGGCACAGACTTTACTTAGGAATCCCTCAGAGCTGCTGAGGGTCATGTTTCTCAGCTTATCTATGACTGTCTGGACCTGAGTCCTGGGACAGATCACTTGTCTCTGTTTTTTCCCCTCCTAATTAAGGCCTAAGTGAATGAGAGGGAATGGGGGGAGAATGACCTAGAATAACCCCTGTCCTTGCAGAAAGCCTCCTAGAGGCACATGCAACCATCACAGCTCCTTATACTATGTGAAAGGGTGGCTCAGAGAGGGTGAACCATTGCCCAAGGTCACACAGCTTGTTCGTGACAACCCTAGTTCTCAAATGTAAATCTCTGGGCCCAGTGGGCTCATTGTCCCAGCCCCACTGTGTTTCAGGGGAGGCCCCTTGACATTCCTACACTTTTCCCTCACAGGCTATGAGCCTGCTGCCCTCAGGTAGATTTTGGATTTACGGTGAGGTGACTAACTGCTGGGGCAACAGGAGGCTCCTGCCCGCTACCCTGGGTGTGGGCAGTGGAGTTGGCAAAACACATCCTGAGAGTCATGGCACCACCCATCACTGCCTGGACTTGGCCAGGAGTAGCCCAGACTGCCCCTTGTCAGGATCCTACTAGCAGCCAACTGACAAACCCCCTCCCAGATCCAGGACAAAAGCAGCCCTTGTTGTGGGCTCCCCGAGGACCAGTCTGCTCAGATCCCTGGGGCAGATGGCCTGCTTTCCCAAAGTCCTCAAAGAAGAACCATGTGCTTGCATCATCACTGTCTTCAGTGGGAACATGGAACACTGGCTCTGAGCTTGAGGTGTGTTCTTCTGTACAGCCCCTGGGGAGAATGCGTATGGGCAAAGGGGACACTTGAGCTTCCACCTCATCATCAACAAAGATCTTGGTCAATTCCATAGTGGCTTTAGGATGTCCTGGGTGAAAGAACAGGGCTGGGCATTATTCTTCCACTGTGACCAAATTTGGGAAGGGTGTAAATCTGGGTGAGGAGAGGCACACAGGTGGGAGCTGCCAGGCAGAGAGTGCATGCCTTGGCCTGATGGAGACATCTGTAGGCACACAGCACCACCAGAGCCACATGCCAGTTAGCCAAGCTCAGACCAGGCTGGCTAAGAGCGGGCTCTGGCTCCGGAGTAGAGTGTGTGAGAGCCAGTGTGGCTATCAACAAGGCCTGAAAGTACCTGGGCTCAAATCAGCCTTACTATTTACTGGCTGTAGGGGCTGGGGAAGCTTACGTGATCACTCTGTGACTCAATTTCCTCAGCTGTAAAAGGGAAATACTATCAGCACATATTTCATTGCGAGGACTAAAGGAACTATCATGTGGAAAGAATTTCACTCAATGGTTGGCAGAATGCCTGATAAATAACATTTTGTTCCTGGAAAAGAGCTTCATGTGCTGAGGAACATCCCTCAATACAGAGAATGCTAAGTTGAGGATAGATATGAACTTTGGGATAGAAGATCAAGAGGATGAGTGCGCCCCTTCACACACACACTCCAGGAAGGGCTGTGGTGGCAGAAATGCAGAGAATAGTAGCAGTGAATACTTGGGCTTTGAGTTCATATATAAACTTGTGAAGGCCCATGAAAAGGCTGGGAATCCAAGGGTAGGGAGACCTGCCCAGGCTGCCCAGGTAGGGGTCCCCTGCTGTGCACCAGCGAGGCTCTGCAGTGGTCAGGAAGACATAGTCAGGGTTTTGAGGTGTCCTTCCAAGTCTCCTGGAACTTTAATGGGCCCCTGAGATGCATGTGTATTTGATGGTGTCTTCAGTGGGAAGGATATGCAGCATGTGGATCTTCAGTGCAAGACTTCTGGGAATGTGGCTGTGGCCAAGAACCGGGCAGGGATGTGCAGCTCTGTAGATAACAGATGGGGCAGGTGCCTACCACAGTCTAGCGAGCTCCTGCCAACCCCTTGGTGCTGCACGTGCCCACCTCCCCACCCCCTCTAGTTTTATAAGCTCCCCATGAAAAAAAAGGAGAGGGAAAATTTCAGGTTAAATGTGAAATGATTGAGTTTATCCTGTCATTGGGATTGATTAGGCTTCCTCACCTGCATCAGGAGGAATGAGGGTACAAAATAGTGGCTCAGTTACATTGTTATAGAAAAAAGTTACATTGGTGTCCCTGCATTCTGGACCTGAATATCTGTACCTGGTACCCGCCACCTTTTGATCCTCTTTAGGTCTCTTGAAACCCATCACCCACTTGGCATTCCCATTTCCGAAGGTTTCTGCAAACTCCCCAAAAGACAGAGAGAAGAGTTTTTCAAAGGTGGGAGCATTTTATGAATGTTAATGCCGTGTACGAAAATAAGAATGATAATGCACAGAATTAGTTCCAGAAAAGAAAAGGATTAAATGCTGAAGGCACTGAGACGGAATTTTCCTGAGAGGATATCCCTGATGCTATATATTTCCAACGGTCTCAGTTTCTGCGCCACACAAATTCCTAAAAATCCCTTCCCATCTCTGTTATATATGGCATAATACAGGTGATTAAATAGCTCTTGAGCAAGTCATATTGACTAATTCTTCTAATTATAGGGCTATTTTTTTAAGCCCATAGACACTGCCTTGGACAGCTCCCAGCATATGATAAGCTCCACGTCCAATAAAGCCTGTCAAAATCCTGTGTTTACAATGTTGGGATATCATGTTTCCAAATTCAACTTTCCTTCACAAAGGAGGAAGTTGGCCACTTTTATGTGCTGAGTTTGGCAGTTTCAGGAGAAGGCAGTTCAGCCTGCAGGTGCCCTGGGCCCTTTGACGCTGAGGCTGCCTACAGCACATCTCTCCTCCCTGGTGATTAAGTCACCCCTTGCTGTGCTCTGAGGCCCTTCTGGGGACCTTGTCATGCCTCATGATTTGCGGAGAGATTTAGAAAGTTCTGGACAGTTTAAGAAGTCAGACAAAGTAATCTGGTTTCACATCCTTGCATAGCCACTGTATCTATGACTGGGGCAGGTTACTTCAATTAGCTTGGTTTCCTCATGTGAGAAATGCGGATGCTAATGGTTTCTAACTCAGAACTCTGTTTTCAGCAGGGGTGCCCAGTTGATACTTCCAAGGCTCCAGTCACATTGTCTTCTGCATAGTCCATTTTTCCTGGAGCATGAGAATGGTGCTTTCTGGAGATGTGTGACCTAGTTGGCCTGGTGGTGAAGGTAAGTGAGAGCATGTACAGAATGCTCACAACACCGTGCCTACCAATCCTGGGCTCCCAGCTGTGCAAGGGTAGCCTCACTGCTGGTTCCTTGGTGCAGGAGACCCAATGCCCTTCATCACTGGCACCCCTGGCTGGTGGGAGGACAGCACTGAACCATCCCACAGGCTTTCAATCCTGATGTCATCTTCCATGGGGGGCTGTGACCTTAATCACTGTTCTAACAGATCAATGACAATTCTGATGGCATCTTCCATGGGCAGGTGTTGGGGGAGAAGCAATTTCCTTGGGCACAGAATTGAGTCTCAGTTGTGCAGCCCAGGAAGGCATTTGGGCATCTTAGAAAGAAGAGCTGTCATTCCCACTTCCAGTGGAGATGGAGAAGAAAAAGTTTGGCTAGCCCTACCACCCCTCTTGAAGGAGACACAGTACAAAGAAAAGTAGCACAGCCCTTTCCTGCTCACTACTCAGTCTGAGGTAGTTTGCAGTCCCCAGCTGACTGTTCCTCACTTATTGGTCATGTGTGATGTGGCTTTCCTGTGTGAAGATGTGCCATGCTAGTCACTACTCATTCCCTGCATCTAGCTGAATATAGCTCAGATGCTGTGGGAATCCCAGGGGGTGATGAGAGATGTGAGCTTCATGCACGCTGCTTACCCCAGTGGAACACCATTCTCTGCTCCAAGTATCCATAATCTGCTCATCATTCAGGGCCCAACTAAGTCTCACCATGCCCCCACCACCCGAAAGCCTCCCTGATTACTTGAGTCCTGCTTTGAATTCAGATAGCTTAATGTCTGTACCCTTAGCTCAGCACTAAAATATTTATACTGCCATAAATTTTTAATTTATTCTTTGAGAATGTCTTCTCTGTTCCTAGGACCCTAGGACATTGCACCAACACTTCTATTTAGCAAGACTTTTATTTTGTCTGTATTAAAGGTGTTTAGCTATGGCTTCCCCTCTAGATTATGGGTGACTTGGGAATAGGGGAAAGGTCTCTGTAACCCTCACAGTGCCAAGAACACCCCACACATATTAATTGATTTGATGCACTGTTGGTCTTTAGGCCCTTGTGTACAAAATATGATCAAGGACCCATCATGACTATTAAAGTCCTATCATATCCATGTAGACACATATCTGTGTGGCCAGGTCCCTCTCAGGGAAGGACTTGCTCCCCAACTGTAGGGAGTGTGGTTGGTAGGTAGCCTCATCAAGCAGCTCTACCATATTTGGGGTCACTCCCATCAAGGGACCCCCTACATCTAGTGACAATGATGTGGGAATATAAAGGCCTGTCCCCCTCAGTCAGACATGGGACAGTTCTGAAGGCAGTATTTGTTTCAGAACCCCTTGACAGATTGGCCTTGCCTCATGGTTTTATTTCTCCTTATGCCCAATCTTACTTCCTCCCCCTTCCTTTTACAGTATTGATTCCTACTAAGCCCATTGATTATTAATAAGCAAATTTCACCTCAGTGACTGTTTCACTTGTAAAACTAAACCTATGAAACTGTCTGCCAGGGGAAGGAGGGTGGTGAAAACTGTTCTTATATTATTTGTGAGTAAATATTGTCTGGAAAGCATGTGGGGACTACATACATGAAAGATGCCAAAAGGAGGAGCTGGAACCTTGGTGACTCCTCTCTCTGGGAGAGAAGAGATGTGTGAGAAGGCTGCAACCAGTGTGCTCTTACATCAGGAATTGTCCCCTCTGGACACTTCCCCATGTACCAGTTAGCTATTGATGAGTAACAAACCACTCCGAAATTCAGAATCTTCACACTGTGAGTCTTCAGGTGACTTGTTAAAGGAGCAGACAGGGCCCTGGTGGATGGAATTCCTATGGGAGAATAGTGCCTGTGGTCACTATGATTGAAGTTCTCTTGTTTTGGTTCACTTTCTATTTCCTTTTCACTATGTATGTTACACACACAAGGGTGCAAGATGGAGCTTCCCTCCTGTTCTCTCCCTGACATATGGTAGGTACCAGAGAGAGAACCATGAACATAGGATCCAGGTGTACCTTCCACCTTTCTATTGGCCACAGTGGAATGCTACTGAGAATTCAGATATAACCATGGCTGCCAACTTTCCTTTCAACTTTTTGTTGGCCAGAGCAGTCACATGATCTTACTGAATGACATCCAATCATTCACCCCGGAATTTTGTCCATCACAAAGCCTGCCACATGGTTGCTTGACAGATCTTTTAGAAAATAAATTTTATTTTGTTTTTATGTATTGATTTGATCATTTTTTGTTTTAATTTTCAAATTAACATACAGTAGTTTTGACTTTTTGGACATAGAATTTGACTTTTTTTTGGCATACAATCCTATGAATTTCAATACATGTATAGATTCATGTTACTACTGCCACAATCAAGACAAAAATTAGTTCTGTAAAACTGCCTCATGCTACCCTTTTATAAAATCATTCTCCCTCTACACCTAACCCCTGGCAATCACTGATCTGTTCTTCATCACTAGTTTTGTATTTTTGATAATGTCAAATAAGTGGAATCTTACATTATATAACTTTTCAAGACTGGCTTCTTTCATTCAACATAATGGTTTTGAGGTTTATCCAACTTGATGCAAGAATCAGTAGTTTTTCATTTACTTTTTTTAAAAAAACCTAATGAGTAGTGTTTGGATTGTATGGATATATCAGTTTGTTTATTCATTCACCCATTGGATTGAATTGCTTCCAGTTTGGGGGGCTCTGAATAGAACTGCTATAAACATCTGTGTAGAGGTTTTTATGTGAACATAAATTTTTCATTTCTCTAATGTAAATACATGGAGATGGGATTTCTGGGTCATGTTCACGTAAACTGGGTATGAGTTTAACTTCATAAGAAATAGCCAAACTGTTTTCCAGAGGGGCTGAACCATTTTGTATTCCTCCCTGTATTGGTATTCCACATCCTTGGTTTTATCAGCAATGTAAAAGGAAGTAACAGCTTTATTGAGATATAATTCACCTACAATACAATTCACCCATTTAAAGTTATACAAATTTAATAGTTTTTAGTATATTCACAAATATTTGCAACCATTACCACAGTAAATTTTAGAACATTTTATCACATCAAAAAGAAATTCTACACTCATAAATTCTTTAACTATCACCTCCCATCCCCTCCACCCACCCACCCCTCAACCCTATGCAACTACCAATCTACTTTGTGTGTCTATATATTGGCCTACTCTGGACACTTCATATGAATGAAATCATATAATATGTGGTATTTTCTTTTACTTAACATAAAGTTTCTGAGGTATATCCATGTTGCAGCATGTATCACTATTTCATTCTTTTTTATGGCCAAATTATATTCCACTGTGTAGATATACCACATTGGGGTTGTATCTAAATTTTTGCAAGTATGAATAATGCTGTTGTGAACATTTGTCTACCAATGTGTGTGCATATATATTTTTATTTCTCTTGGATGTATCCTTGAAGTGAGATTGTTGGGTCATGTGTTAATTCTATGTTCCATCCTTTGAGGGACTGCCAGACCTCTTACAAAGTGGCTGCACTATTTTACAGTCCCATTTGCAGTGAAGGAGGGATATGACTCCCCACATCCTTGTCAATACTTGCTATTACCTGTCTTTTTGGCTATAGCCTTCCTAGGTGAGCATGGAATAGCACCTCATGATTTTGATTTGCATTTCCCTAAGGACTAAATATGTTGAGTATATTTTCATGTGCTTACTGACCATTTGTATATCTTTGAAGAAATGTTTATTCAAGTTCTTTGCTTATTTTTTAAATTGTTCTCTTTTTTATTGAGTTGTAAGCATTCTTTATATATTCTGGATTCAAGTCCCTCTTCAGATATATGATTTGAAAATATTTTATTCCATTCTGTGGGTTATCTTTTTACTCTCTTAAAAATGAACTTTGATGCGCAAAAGTTTTTAATTTTGATGAAGTCCAATTTGCCTATTTATCCTTTTGTTGCCTGTCCTTTTGGCATCATATTTAAGAAACCATTGCCAAATGCAAGGTCATGCAGAGGTGACCCGCCTATGTTTTCTTTTTGGATTTTACAGTTTTAATTTTAAATTTAGGCATTTGACCCATTTTGTGTTAATTTTAATATATGGTGTGAAGGGTTCAACTTTATTCTTTTGCATGTGGATATTCAGTTATCCTGGAACCATTGGTTGAAGATTCTGTTTTTCCCCATTCAATGGTCTTGGCACACTTGTTGAAAATCAACTGGCCATAAATATATTGGTTTTATTTCTGGACTCACAATTCTATTCCATTTACCAATATGTATTCTTATGCCAGCATGACACACACTGTTTTGATTATTGTTGATTTGTAGTAAGTTTTTAAGTGAGTGATCACAAATTTCATTTTTCTTTTTTTTAACATTTTAAAATTGTTGTTCAAGTACAGTTGTCTCCATGTTCCCCACAGGACTACCCCCCACCCCAGCCATCCCCACTTCTCACCCTTGATCCTATCCCATTTTGACTTTGTTTATGTGTCCTTTATACATGTTCCTGACAACCCTTCCCCTTTTCCCCCATTATCCCCTCCCACTTCCCCTCTGGTTACTGTCAGTTGGTTCTTAATTTCAGTGTCTCCCAATGTTCACAGCAGCACAATTTTCATTTTTCTTTTTCTTTCAAGATTTTTTTGGCTGCTCTGGGTCCCTTGCAATTCCATATGAATTTTGGGATCAGATTTTCCATTTCTGCAAAAACACTCCGTAGACTGTTAAGGGAAGTCATTGAATCTGTAAATTGTTTTGGGAAGTATTGTTATTTTTACAATAGTGAATCTTCCAATCCATGAACATAAGAATTCTTTCAATTTATTTAGGTCTTCTTTAATTTATGCAGTTATGTTATCTTTTACAATTATATACTAACATTAACTGGTGTTTTTATTTGTTTGGATAAAAATTACTCTCTCTTGTCACTTGCATTCAGCCTAAAGAACTTCCATTAATGTTTTTTTTTGTAAGAAGAATTTGCTAAAAAATTTTGAATCTGCCAATGACTTCGTTCAGCCTTTAGTTTTGACAGAAAGTTTCTCTATTTTAGGTTTCTAGGTTGGTAGGTTTTTTTTCCTTAAGCACTTTTCACATGTTAACCCACTGCTTTCTGACTTTCATTGTTTAATGATAAGTCACCCATTCGTCTTATTGGTGTTCCCCTCTAAGTTCCGAGTTTCTTCTTTCTCTTTGTGCTCTCAAGATTTCCTCCTTGTCTTTAGCTTTCAGCATTTGTGCCAATTTGTGAATCTTTGTATTTATCTTACTTGAAATTTGTTGAACATTCTCAATGTGTTAATATTTTTCTATAAATTTGGGAAGTTTTTCAAAATTATTTCTTCAAATACTTTTCCTACTCCCTTTCTATCTTCTTTTCTTCTATTTTCATTACATGTATGTTGGTGTAGTTAACTGTATCCCACATTTCTCTGCGATGTTCATTTTTCTTTAGTCTTTTCCTGCTCTGTTCTTCAGATTGCATAATCTCTATTAATCGATCTTCAAGTTTGTTAATTTTTTCTTCTACCAGTTCAAATATACTGTCAAATCTCTCTAGTCAGATTTTCATTTCAATTATTATATATTTCAGTTCCAGAATTGCCATTTGCTTCTTTTACATAATTTCCATCTTTTTATTGTTATTTCCTATTTTATGCAACACAGTAATCATACATTCCTTTACTTCCTTAGTCATAGCTTATTTCAGGTCTTGAACATATGTATAGTGACTAATTTCAAGTCTTTTTCTGTTAAATCTGACTTTTTGCCTCTCTTAGTTTCTGTTACTAAGTTTCTCTGTTTCTAAGTTTCTGTTTCTCTTAGTTTCAGATGTACGGATCATACTTTCTTGTTTCTTTGAATGTTTTATAATTTTCTTGTTGAAAACTGGACATTTTAGATAACATTGTAGCAATTCTGGATATTGGCCTCCCCTCTTCTGGGGCTTCCTATTGCCATTTGTTTGCTTTCTTGTTTAGTGACTGGCTGGATTAGTTTAGTGAACCCTATTTTTTCTTTCCCACTCCCCCTTCACTACAGTGGGAAGCCCCAATGGTGCTTCATAAAAGTCTGTTCTTGGGTAAGCCTATAGTCACTCAGAATAACAGTTTTGTGTGAATTCATTTCTTTACATTTGTTAGGTTTGTTTTATTTTTATGACCCAATTTGGTATACCATTATGAATGTTTCTTGTGCACTAGAAAAGAACATTGTATGGGAATGTCTTGTAAATATCTATTGGACTCTGTTGTCTGATGATATTTTTCATATGTATAACGTTGATGATTTTCATTTACCAGTTTTATCAATGATTGAGAGAGAAGTGTTGGAATCTCCCACTATAAGTAGTTTGAAGTTGTATTCTAGAAATTTTGAATATTTATGTTAAATTTCTGGATCTTTTAAAAATCATATGTAGAATGCTGATATTTTTATTATACTAGACAATTAACATTTTCAAGCCACAAGTTCTCAACAGTCTCTTTGGTTATGTTTTCAATGTTTGTTACATTCTCAAATCCTTTCAGTGCTATTTGTATCTATTCCACATATGCCTACCCAGTCCCATCTGGTAGCTTGGTCATGGTCTACTTGATAGTTCAGTTCTCAAAGTATACAGTATGCTTTTTATGGTCAGATCTATGCATGTACAGTCTGTGGCTGAACTCAAGAATCACAACCAACCTATGTTGTTGCTTTTTTGAGCTCTGTCCTGTCTGTGATCTCCTTAGTACTTTCTGGTTTTCTAGGGGATACCACTTTTTGGTCCACCAGACAGAAACCTGACTTTATTTATCCTGTTCTGCTATATCCTTCCCCCAAACACACCCTTGTCTGGGGTCAAGCAGCAGAAGGACAGAAACAATGAGGATTCCCCTTCCTACTTGGGAACACAGCTGCTCTAATTGGTGGAAAAAGTTCTCTTCCTCAGAGTCTTGGGCTCCTATAAGTCCTCATTGATGTTTCTGCTGGTGCCACCACTGGCACCAGAAATGTTAGAGAACAGAAAAAAAAAAACAAAAAGGGGAGCATTTCCATACTCGCTCCAAGTGTTAGGAGACCACTTTTTTACTCTGCAAGCCATATCTAGGGGCTTCTTTTAGACTAATCTCACCTATGCTTATGTCCACATCCAGGATTTAGGTTGCACTGTGTCCAGGCCAGGGAATACTGGTAAAAAAATAGATGGTAAATCACTGCTAGTTCAATGGCACTTGAATTCTAGTCTTCCCCAGGTTGCTTGCTACTTTTTATTTTTATGAGTCCTCAAATAGATGTTCCATGCATTCTGTTCAAATTATAGCTGCATTCAGTGGGAGTATATACTCCATCTTATCCAAACTGAAACCTTCTCTGGATCCTTTTGGGGGTCACTCCCATACCTTCTTCATCACTGAAAACACCCTTGTGATCTCTTGCTTTTGTACTACTCCTTTATTCTTCAGGAATCCTCCAACAACTATTAGATTTCAATACAAAGTATGTGGCTAAACTGAACTGAAAATATCATCAACCCCTTCCCAGAATGGAACAAAAGGACCAACCGTTTCTCCTATGACTCTATGTTGTCCATATCCTAACCCAAATGTTTGCTGAACAAGAATTACATAATTGATCTGGTACTTTACTTGGGGGCATTGTTGACCACTGGACATTTACCATTTCTTTGTATAGATAGTAGGAACAAGGTAAAGATGGTGGCACAATACAGTTATAATAATTGCCCTAATCATAATGGTAGGAGTGGCATATTCAACCAATATTGGTTAAATTAATAGCAATACAAACTGGTACAACCTTCTTAAAAAGGGATTTGAAAAAAAACCTCAAGAAATGTTAAAGCATTCATATATAACTTTGGAATTTATACCAAAGAAGTGACCCTAAAATGAAACTATATATTTAAAAGGTACTAATTAAAGGATTATCTCTAATAGACAGGCATTGGACACAACCCTAATATATCCAAACTAGGAAACATTTAATAAATTATGGTATATAAATAATAATATATTATGGACAATAGTCATTTAAAATAAATATTTTGAATATTATGTGGGAACACACAAAAATGGATGTTATTTATTGCTGTGTAACTTTAACACTTTACTAGACCAGATGAAGCTTTTTGTTCCTAAAAGAGACCAAAAATGTATGGATGCTATTTAAATGAAAGGGATTAAAAAGAGGTTTCAACAGAACATGTTTGAAGCCTGTGATTAAATAAAAATAAAAGCATTTCAGGTTTATACTCCACCCAGCATGTTAAAAAATTCCACTGGTAACATTCATTTATATTACCATATTATTCAGTCCTCATTAATATCAGAAGTTATTTGGGGAGGGGGCATGTTTCTAAGTATGCAAATATAATCTTCAAATGAAATTAATTTTAACTCTTTAATATTAGGCCTGAATATTTTGTCTGATAGCATTAAGAGAAACCTCCCAAACAGTGTTGAATAACATAACATACAATCAGGCACCACATAATCGTGTTTCAGTCAACAACAGGCTGCATATATGATGATAGTTCCATTGATTATAACACAGCTGAAAAATTTCTGCCACCTAGTAACATCATGGCCAATGTCTTAACGTTGTGCTATAGTGTAACATATTACTCATGTCCTTGTGGTGATGCTTGTATAAACAAGCCTATTGTACTGCCAGAACATAAAAATACAGCACATTCAATTATATACAGTATATAATACTTGACATTAAAGGACTATTTTACTGTTTTATGTATTTACTATACTATACTTTTCTCATTATTTTAGAGTGTACCCTGTTTACTTATAAAAAATAAAGTTTTCTGTAAAACAGTATGCTGTTATATCAGCATCAGTCTCATACATCTTGTGTTTGCTACATCCTTTCATTGCATCATTTTCTCTTGTGCTTGATTTAATCTTGTGTTGTTTTGTACAGTAACACACTGTACAAGCTTGTGTCCCAGGAACAATAAGCTCTACTATATAGCCTAGGTGTGTAGTAGGCTATACCATTTATGTTTGTGTAAGTAGACCTTATAATGCTTGCACAAAGATGAAATTGCCTAATGATGCATTTCTCAGAACCCCATTGTTACATGACTGTTGTGATATAAGACAATTATTTCCTATTCTGGAATCTTTAACATAATTTATTATGTGTGCTACATAAAGTAGAAAATATGATTATAGCAAATCACATTTAGCAAATGCTGACTAGGCATTGTGTAAAATTCTACATTCAATCCTCATAAAAATTCTAAGAACAATTGGAATAGGAGAGTACAAAAATGACAAAGAAGTATTTCCCCAAAACTACTAACAAATAACTTATTTTGTATGTCACTACAAAAAGATATTCATATAGTCATTTAAAATGACTTTATGTCATACTATACTAAATATACTAAAATGGCTCTATACCATAATATAATTTATGTACTATAATTATATACTGTAATTAACTAAAGTTAGTTTAAGAATTATTGTGTTAAACTGAATATCCTAAAAAATCTTCTCTCTCTTTTAGGTTCATGTTTTGGTGCCATGTTTATGAACTCTTTGTTAACTCTAGGTCATGAAGATTCTCTTCCATAGTTTCTTCTAAAATCTTATAATTTTACATTTTACACTTAGAATTATGATTCATTTTTAGATCATTTTTGTATAAGGCGTGTGACTTAGGTTGGGATTCATCTTTTTGCATGTCAATGTCAGATTTCCATTTTTTGAAAAAACTGTCCTTACTTCATTGAATTGCTTTTCTCAGTCTCTCAAACATCAGTTGACCATTTTTGTGTGAGTCTATTTTTGTACTTTCATTTTGTTCTACTGTCTTAATTACCATAGTTTTATTAAAAGTCTTAAAGTCAGATATGTGATTCCTCTAATTTATTCTTCTTTTAAAAAATGACGTGGCTATTCTAATTCCTTTGCCTTTCTATATATATTTTAGAATCATCTTATCTATATCTATAGAAAATTCTGTTGGGATTATGATTTATATTGCCTAAATGCCATGTAATATCAACTTATCTACCAAAATTATGTAAATCTGGCAACCAAATCATCTTTACATTCTTGGAATAAATCTTCTGCAATCAAGAATTATAGTTTTAATATATTGGTGGATTCCACTTGCCAATGTTTCATTTATGATGTTTTCTTTATATTCATAAATAAAGTTAACTCAGAGTAGTGTTTTTGTGGAGTTTTTTGGGTGCACTGTATATAAGGTTTTGCCCGGATGGTTAAGGTAGCTTAATTGAATGAATTTGGAAAATTTTCCATCTTTTTCTATGATCTGGAATAGTTTGATACAGGAATTATCTACATTTTTCAATAGACTTTCTGAGTCTCTGCACACCTAAAAATATCTTTCCTTGGCAGGTGATTGATAATTTTGGGTTGGGCATAAGATTGTTTGAATATTGTCCTCATTCAATCATCTTTAAACATTTTCTTACACCTCCAGTACTGCAGACAGATGTCTGATTTTAACCTTTTTATTTCTTTCTACAAGCATGAATAATATTTTTGCCATAATTGGAATCAGGAATTTCATGAGGAAATGTTATAGGAGGTCTATTTTTTTTTCTTTTTGGTAATTATAATTAATTTTACTTGGAGCTCTCATTCCCTTAAAATTAAGACTCAAAACCACTCAGATCAATTTTCTTTTATGATTTACTTCCTATCTGTTCCCTTTTCCCTTTTTGTAAACTTTTATTATTCATATTCACATATTTTGGTCTGTCCTCCAAGTCTCATGAATTCCATATCATTTACAAAATACTTCTGCTTGACCTTCCAAAATAGTAATTTAGTTTTAAATAAAGAATATTCTCTCCTCAGTTAGTCTAGTGAACTTGTAATTTTAGAAATAAGTATTTTAGTTCAAGAAAATATTTTGTTCTGTGTTGGATTGAATGGCCTTGGGAATTCTCTTTGCCTTTAAAAATTTTTTCTTTTTATTTTTTTAAATTCTTGTTTATTCTATTACAGTTGTCCCAATTTTTCCTCCTTTACCTACCTCTACCCAGCCCATCCCTCACTCCCACAGTCAATCCCCACACTGTTGTCCATGTCCATGGGTCATTCATACATGTTCTTTGACTAATCCCTTTCCCTTCTTTCCACCATTCCTCCCTCCCCGCTCCCCTCTGGCAGCTGTCAGTCTGTTCCATGCTTCCATGTCTCTGGTTCTGTTTTGTTAAATTCATCTGTCTCTTGCATTAGTTTGACCTTAATAGTAATCATTTGTTTTCCTTGTTAAACTTAGACTTCTCATTCAGGTTGCTGAATTTCCTTAATCCAGTGATTCTTAACCTTAGCCATATATGAGAATCACTCTGGAGAGGTGTTAAAAATTCACTGTGCTCAGGACACAGAGAAACCAATTAATGAAGAATCTCGAGGGATGAAATTGAGGTGTTGGTAGGTTTTAAAACTCTCCAGGTGATCCCAATGTATCAGCCAGGAGTAAACAACTCTCATTTGTCTTATATGGTTCTCATTTTATTTACCTATTTATGGGTAGGCATTCCCTTAGAGTTTGTAGAGATTATAGCTTTGCTGTTTCAACTGGCAGTTTTAGTCTTATGAGGTGTTGGTAAAAAACCTGGAAGACTTCTGGCCAAGATGGAGGCGTAGGTAGACACACTGTGCCTCCTCGCACAACCAAAAGAAGGACAACAACAATTTAAAAACAAAAAGAAAAAGAACTGACAGAAAATCGAACTGTGTAAAAGTCTGACAGCCAAGGAGTTAAAGAAGACACATTCATCCAGACCAGTAGGAGGGGCGGAGATGCACAGCTGGGCAGAGAGGACTTGGGGCAAGGTGGTGGCTGGAGGACCCAGCAAGGTGGCAGATTGTGGACTGGGATGTCCCACATTCACATGCAGATAAACCGGGAGGAACAAAGGGGGAATGAAACAGACTGTGCAGCCCAGGGAAATAAAGCCTCAAACCTCTGATTGAAAACACCCGTGGGGGTTGAGGCGGCAGCGGGAGAAACTCCCAACCTCATAGGAGAGTTCGTTGGAGAGGCCTACAGGGGCCTAGAGCGTGCACAAGCCCACCCACTCGGGAATCAGCACCAGAGGGACGCAATTTGATGGTGGGTAGCAGAGGGAGTGACTGAAATCCAGCAGAGAGTGGAGCAAGCGCCATTGCTCCCTATTGGACCCCTCCCCCACGTACAGTGTCACAGCACAGCTACAAGCATTACCCCACCCTGGTGGACACCTAAGGCTCTGCCCCTTTACATAACAGGCATTCCAAGACAAAAAAATGACCCAAATGAAAGAACAGATCAAAGCTCCAGAAAAAATATAACTAAACAACACAGAGATAGCCAACCTATCAGATGCACAGTTCAAAACACTGGTAATCAGAAAGCTCACAGAATTGGTTGAATTTGGTCCCAAATTAGACGAAAACATGAAATCTATGCTGAGAGAAACAAAGGAAAATGTACAGGGAACCAATAGTGATGCGAAGGAAACTGGAACTCAAATCAACGGCGTGGACCAGAAGGAAGGAAGAAACATCCAACCAGAAGAGAATGAAGAAACAAGAATTTGGAAAAATGAGGAGAGGCTTAGGAACCTCCAGGACATCTTGAAACGTTCCAACATCCGAATTATAGGGGTGCCAGAAGGAGAAGAGGAAGAACAAGAAATTGAAAACTTATTTGAACAAATAATGAAGGAGAACTTCCCTCATCTGGCAAAGGAAATAGACTTCCAGGAAGTCCAGGAAGTTCAGAGAATCCCAAAGAAGCTGGACCCAAGGAGGAACACACCAAGGCACATCATAAGTACACTACCCAAGATTACACAGAAGGAGAGAATCTTAGAAGCAGCTAGAGAAAAGGACACAGTCATCTACAAAAGGAGTTCCCGTAAGACTGTCAGCTGATTTCTCCAAAGAGACCTTACAGGCAAGAAGGGGCTGGCAAGAAGTATTCCAAGTCATGAAAGGCAAGGACCTACATCTAAGATTACTGTATCCAGCAAAGCTATCATTTAGAATGGAAGGGCAGATAAAGTGCTTCTCAGATAAGGTCAAGTTCAAGGAGTTCATCATCATCAAGCCATTATTATATGAAATGTTAAAGGGACTTATCTAAGAAAAAGAAGATAAAAAATATGAACAGTAAAAATGACAGCAAACTCACAGTTATTAACAACCATACCTAAAACAAAAACAAAAGCAAACTAAGCAAACAACTAGAACAGGAACAGAACCACAGAAATGGAGCTCACATGGAGGGTTATCAACAGGAGAGTGGGAGGGGGAGAGAGGGGGGAAAGGTACAGAGAATAAGTAGCATAAATGGTAGGTAGAAAATAGACAGGGGGAGAGTAAGAATAGTGTAGGAAATGTAGAAGCCAAAGAACTTATAAGTATGACCCATGAACATGAACTAAAGTGGGGGGGAATGTGGCAAGGAGGGGGTAGGCAGGATGGAGTGTAGTGAAGGGGGGTAAATGGGACAACTGTAATAGCATAATCAATAAATATATTTTTAAAAAACCCTGGAAGATTGTTCACTCTGCTGGAAAATGAGACAAACCTCTTTGCCATTAGGTCTCACTCGAGACAAGTGACAGCACTCTCCCATCCACAGGTTCTGCCTGGTATCAGTGCACTTCAATGTCCATCACCCCTCCAGATTCACAATAATCTGTAGGTAGGCTTTACAAAGACCACATGTAGTGAGGTGAACAGGGATAGGCAAACCTTTTCTTTGAAGTCGATCTTCGGTTGTACCTTGCTAGTTGTGTTATTCCAGGTGGAGAGATAGAAAAGGGAGGTGAGTAGCCATGTGTATAAGTAGCCATCTTTCCAGGATCCATTCTGTGGTTTTTCCTAGTAATTAAAACTTCATCACAATTTAGATTTTTAGGATCAGGTGATTAGTGTAAATATCAACTGTCCATAGCCTTAATTGGGTTCATAAAAAATTCTCATGTAAACACATGCAACAACATAGATGAATCTCAAATACATTATGCTAAGTAAAAGGAGACAGACTCAAAAGGATACACATAGCATGATTGTATTTATATGACATTCTGGAGTTAAAGGAGGATACTGGCTTCAAAATGGCGCTAGAGGGAAATTAGGGGTGATGAACTTCTACATCTTTATTGTGGTGGTGTTTACAATATTATATGCATCAGTCAAAACTCAGAACTGTGCAGTAAAAATGGTACTTTCATGCATGTAAACTGTATCTCAATATAAACCCTCTTAGGGAAAAAATCTTATGTACTTCTTCCATTCTACTAAACTTTTTGCAGATCCACCAAAGCCTTATAAGTCTCTCAGCCTTTGTCCATTCTATTTAGACTGCCAAGAAATTCTCATTTAAACTGTATGTCCTGAATTAGATGCTGCCTCCTCTGGGAAGCCTCTCATAACTGCTTAAGACTTTTCTTTGTGTTTATCTAACATACAATGGTTCATGCTATCCCAGCCATCCTTATGAGGTATTGCAGGAGAATATCCATGTTTTCGTAACCTCTGATAGACTATAAGTCAATGAAAGCATGGATTTCATCATCTTTATCGTTGTATTCCTATCACCTAACTCAATTGTAAATTTTGAGTCATCTATAACTTGGCTAATGTAGGGTAGCTACTATCTAGCACACGTACCTAGTCACCAGGAACTAGTGTTTTCAAGAACCTTCCAGGAAGCCCCTAAAAATCACAAAATATTTGCCAAATTACTTGCAAAATCCTTGCACCTGACTATGAATGTTCAGCTGTGGATCTCACAAAGCAGATGGATTTGCCACTGAATTTTTTTTAATTTTAATTTTTTATTGTTATTCAATTACAGTTGTATGCCTTTTCTCCCCATCCCTCCACCCCACCCCAGCTAAACCCCCCTCCCTCCCCCACCTCCACCTTCCCCCTTGATTTGGTCCATGTGTCCTTTAAAGTAGTTCCTGTAATCCCCTCTCCTCACTGTCCCCTCCCCACTCCCCCCTGCCCATTGTTAGATTGTTCTTAACTTCAATGTCTCTGGTTATATTTTGTTTGCTTTTTTCTTCTATTGATTATGTTCCAGTTAAAGATGAGATCATATGGTATTTGTCCCTCACCGTCTGGCTTATTTCACTTAACATAATGCTCTCCAGTTCCATCCATGCTGTTGCAAAGGGTATAAGCTCCTTCTTTCTCTCTGCTGTGTAGAATTCCATTGTGTAAATATACCATAGTTTTTGGATCCACTCATTTGCTGAGGGGCACCTAGGCTACTTCCAGCACTTGGCTATGGTAAATTGTGCTGCTGTGAACATTGGGGTGCACAGGTTCTTTTGGATTGGTGTTTCAGGGTTCTTAGGGCATAATCCCAGCAGCGGAATTGCTGGGTCAAAGGGTAGTTCCATTTTTAGTTTTCTGAGGAAATTCCATACTGTTTTCCACAGTGGCCTCACCAGTCTGCATTCCCACGATCCAAAAACTATGGTATATTTACACAATGGAATTCTATGCAACAGAGAGAAAGAAGGAGATTATACCCCTTGCAACAGCATGGATGGAACTGGAGAGCATTATGCTAAGTGAAATAAGCCAGACGGTGAGGGACAAATACCATATTATCTCACCTTTAACTGGAACATAATAAATAGAAGAAAAAAGGAAACAAAATATAACCAGAGACATTGAAGTTAAGAACAATCTAACAATGGTCAGGGGGGAGTGGGGAGGGGACAATGAGGAGAGGGGAATACAGGAACTACTATAAAGGACACATGGACAAAATCAAGGGGGAGGGTGGAGGTGGGGGAGGGAGGGGGTTTCAGCTGGGTTGGGGTGGAGGGATGGGGAGAAAAGGCACACAACAGTAATTGAATAACAATAAAAAATTAAAATTATTTAAAAAAAAAGAAGGTGAAGGGATTAGTCAAAGAACATATGTGAAGGACCATGGACATGCACAACGGTGTGGGGATTGACTGTGGAAGTAAGGGGTGGGCAGGGTGGAGGGGGCTGAACAGAGAAAAACTCGGTCAACTGTAACAACATAAACAATAATACAAAATTAGTGAAAAAAAAGGAAAGGGTTTGATGTAAGGAAAGCAGGTTTATTCACAAGCTGGCAACTTGAGAACTTGGGAGACTCTTGTTACAAAGACCATCTTAACATTTCAGTGCAGGTAGCGTTTTTTATGAGCAGGGAAGAAGACAGAACAAAAGAAACCAAAGGGAATTGTGGGCTCTCTTTGAGGGTGCTATGTGCGAGTCAGCACAGTCTGGTCTGACAACCATCTAGGAGCTGGTCAAGCAATGGTCTGGTTTTCCTGGAAGGTGAACAGATCTCCTGGAGCTGAAATGTGTGAAGGCTTGGAGTCTGCTTCCTTTGAGGTTAGCTCCTAGAATCCTTTAAGCAAAGGCTGTTTATTGGTAGCTACATGTGAATTTACAAGTCATCTTTTACAGAAACAATGTTAAAAGAATGGTAGAGTGAGTTACATAAACATACTAAGGTCCTGAGAAGTCCTGCAATGAAACTACCTCTTTAACTCAACTTAACCAAACATTCAACCCCAGAAACATCCTCTCCTTTTGTTCATGAGCACTCTTAGGAACCAATTTAAGGAAATGTGAAAGAGTATTAATCTGGTTCGCACAGCCTCTGACCTTTACAACATCAATTGGAGCTATAGTACCGGAGTTCTGCATTGATTGTTGGGAAAGTGCAATTCTTGAATGTTGACAACTTAATTTAATTTAAATAGATTTTCATAGTTTTACAATTTTGTCTCTCAGTGATTAATATGAAAGAACATAACTAAATTTAATAACTACTAATAAAGTGAAACTATTTCCTTTTAATGTAAGAGTATCAAGGACTTTTCACTTGATAGGAGAAGCTGGCTTAGTTTTATATACATAGTTGTAACTTTTCACAAAACTGTGTTCTGACAAAATGTAAAAATCAAACTTTTAAAAACTGGCGTACATGATCAGTAATGCTTTCATCTTAGGTATACCAATCTGGTATTAATTTATTTTTTCCATTTTTATCCCCCAATGTTTTAATAAGTTAGCTAATAATCAGTCAAATTCTAAAGTCACAAAGAAACCTAGCAGTGAATATTCAAATAAATGACCACTCTCTACAGATACCTCTTGTAGCTTTGGATGCAGAGCCCTCTATATTATACATGCTTAATAAATATTTTCTAAATGAATTTATAAATGCTTAGTAAATATTTTCTAAATGATTAAGTAAATTTGTTCATTAGATTTCTTCAGTGCTGAGTATACCCAAATGAGAAAACATTTAAGCAAAACCCAATGTCTATAGTCAGAAATGTATTTCCTGGTTGGAACTCATTTCATACTTTTAGAAGTGAGAGTACATGTGGAAAGTATTCATATAACACTTCCCTATTACTGCTAAAGAAGTTCTCCTGGAAAGCAGTTTCAAGTAGAAAGTGGTCTTATATGATCAGGTGGGGCAAAGAAAGAAAGAAGGAAAGGAAGGAAGGAAGGAAGGAAGGAAGGAAGGAAGGAAGGAAGGAAGGAGGGAAGGAAGGAAGGAAGGAAGAAAGAAAAAGAAAGAAAGGAAGGAAGGAAGGAAGGAAGGAAGGAAGGAAGGAAGGAAGGAAGGAAGGAAGGAAGGAAGGAAGGAAGGAAGGAAATATACCAAGATTTTGAGGAGAGCAGAATGGGAAAGAAAAATTGCACATCTCTGAAGCAACAGGATGTGCTGTAACTGTCCTGTTTTAATAACTTTGTTGTTTGTGTTAATGCCACATCACACTGTACCTCCTGTCCCCTTCTGTATTTCCCCAGCTCAGAAACATTTGGACAGGTCTTGGTGTCTGTCAACAGCTCTGCTTTCAGCTTCGTTTTGTGGCACATTACAGCACTGGCCTTCCCTTGAGGTGTCCCTTCCTGTCAGCTGTCGACACATGCTGCCTCTTTGGACAATGCTCATATTCACATGATGTGGGAACCAGGGGAAATGTCATTAACTGCCTGGCAATGACAGCTGCCCTGGCCAGAAGCACAGAGGCTGTCTCCTTCCCTGCTCTGCTTTTGACCTTCAAGTCTGGTCAATTCCTCCATCCACTGTCACCTGAGGTACAAGGAAGGACTGGCTGACTCTCAGCAGTGGGATTCCCTGCCTGCCAGGCTCTACCTCAGGCCAGTGTCCTTCCAGGAGGTGAACAAGAGGTCCAGGCTGGCCCAGGTGCCATGTAGCATGCAAGCTGCTTATCTGGTGTACAGGGTCCAGATACAGGAAGGTAGGTACCAGGAATGTCAGCTGCTTACTAGTTTCAGGTATTTCTCCTTGGTAACAACTGGAGGGATTCTGTTATTTTATTCTTTACATTTCCTATTGGAATATAACATACAAGATATGTCTAAAGTACATTCAAGAATGTACAGCTTGATAAAACTTTACATGTTTCTGTACAGCTTACTAGCTTGAGCTTCCACAATAAAGGAGCATAGACGGGGTTGCTTATACAAGAGCAATTTATTTTCTCACAGTTCTGGAGACTGGAAATCCAAAATCAAGATGCCAGCAGGGTCCGTGTCCTGTGAGGCTCTCTTCTTTGGTTGCAGGTGGCTACCTTCTTGCTGTGCTCTCACATGGTGGAGAGAAGAAAACAGCGAACCATTTGGTGTCTCTTCTTGTATGGACTCTAATCCTAATAGATCAGTTCCCCCTTCTTACCTCATTTAATCTTATTTACCTCCATAATGACCCTACTTCTAACACAGTCACATGGGGGTGAGGGCTTCAGTGTTTGAATTTGGGGAGATGCAATTCAGTCCACAGCAGATGTGTATTACCAGAACCCAGATCAAGATTCAGAACCCTCCTAGCATTCTAGGAGTTTTCCTGTTTCACCCTCCTAACCACCTCCAGAAGTAACCACTGCTTTCATGTCTGTCACCATCAATTAATTTTTCCTTTTTTGAACATCATATAAATGGAGTCATGCCAAGTAGAAGCTTTTGTGTCTGGCTTTTTTCCTCAACATTATGTCCATGAGTCACTCATTTCATTGTGTGTACTCATAGTTAATTTATTTTTTATTGCTGTGTAATATTTCATTATATAAATATATACTGATTTACCCATTCTCCTATTGATAAATCAGCTAAGAATACTCTTGCACAGGGTGAGGAAAAAGTAGGTTTACAGTTGTCTGTAAGGAAATAATACAATAATAAATAATTGTAAACCTACTTTTGCTCCACCTTGTATATGACTTTTGTTGGACATAGACACACTTTCTTGGGTACATAGTAAGAATAGAATCACTGGGCCATAGATTTAAGATTTTAATGCAGTTAAGCATGTAAAGTTGGAAAAACAAGCAAGTTTTAGCTATAAATAAAACATGAGTGTTTCAGGTTTCAATCAATTGAAAGTACAAGTAGTACTTCATTAACATCAAGGAGAGGTGATCACTACATACTAGCTGGACTTGAACCTTTGCTCTGCCACTTAAGTAAGGCTACTTAAGTCCTCTGTGCCTCAGTTTTCTCATCTGTAAAATGTTGATAATGATAATAGTACTTACTTCCAGCAGTGATGTGTCTATTTAACACCAGAGAAGATTGTTTTAACACTGCCTCTTCTATGTGACAAAATAATTTTCCATATTAACTATGTAGTGACCGTGATAATTATTCATTCCTTAATTTGTTTTTTAACACAATTAACAGCATAAAAAGAAGAATTGAAATTAAGTTTTAAAAATATTCTTCATATTTGGTGAAACATTTTGTATATGAACTAAAATTTTCATTTATCAAACAAAACTTGTCTTGAACATCACACTCAGTTTCACTATTTTAAATTTTAGTCGCAAACGAAAACTTCAAGTTGTCCCATACACATAAAATGACTCAGGTTCTGTGTTTTGGTCTTCACACTCACAGGGTACCTCATTTCTTTTAGATCTTCTGGCTACAGCAGGCACACATAGAAACATAAGATCTGGAGACAACAACTGAGCCCCAAGCCCCAAGCCCAGTGGTTCTGCATTGACTCCTGAAATGAATGCATGACTTGAGTGTGTGTTGGAGGCTGGCTCTAATAATGGGAATTCTCCAAATTACATTCTATGTGGAGTGCATGTTTATTAAAGGGGAAGTAATAAAAATGTGGTAACTTGAAGCTTACGTGTATATTTTTAAAACTCAGCAGTAACTACAACAATTATTTCAAACACAGACCAATGTTGGGGAGGGGTATTTTATCACTGAAGCTGTTCAGAATGGCTGACTCATAGTAATAATAAAAATGGGAGGTAAACTTCTGATCGATACTATTTCTGCTCTAACATTCTCTCATGACAATGCATCTGCTCAACTTACTGCACCTGGGGCTGAGAGCTCCTGCTACCATACTCCTGGGCCTCCACTTCTTCCTGAGACTTCTCTGGAGTCATTAACAAATACTTACTGAACACAAGGATGCACAAAGCATCAATCACTTCCTACACTGAGGCCAGAGGAGTGAACAAATCAGGCCCTTGACCTCAAAGAGCTTATGTTCTGGGTAGGGAGGAGGGAAAAGGTAATGAAAAAATAAGTAAATGTATCAGATGTCAAGAGTGATAGATGCTATGAACACTAAAAAAAAAAAAAGAAATAGATTAAGGAGAACAGAAGAGATGTGGGGAGGGTCCAATTCCTAATCCATGATCAGGAAGGCCTCTCTGAAGTGACAGGTAAACCACATGAACCTCTGGTAAACAGAGGCTGAGGGCAGAAGAAGTGTCAAACCCTGGAGGGAGCATCCTGGGAACAGAAATGGGGCCCATGTGGCCAGACCAGCGTTGGAGGGGCGAGAAGTAGGATTTGAGGTCATGGGAGCAGGGTTGGGCCAGTGGGCAAGGTCTTACTGGCACAGTGGGGACATTGAATGCTACTCTGAGGGAGCTGGGAGCTTGATGGGGGTTCAGAGTTTAGCAGAAGAAAGAGTTGCTTTGAAATGTTTTAGCAGAATCACTCTGGCTGCTGTGTTGAAGAGAGATGTATAGCAAGATGAGGAGGACAAGGGCAGAAACAGGAAATCTCTCACCAACAGCCCCAGATTGATCAAGAATCTAAGATGAAGGTGTCTTATACCAGGTACCAATAGTGGAGATGGAATTAGTAATAAAAGTAAGGCAGAGTCAGCAGATTTACTGCTGGAGTCTGTGTGTGTGTGTGTGTGTGTGTGTGTGTGTGAGAGAGAGAGAGAGAGAGAGAGAGAGAGAGAGAGAGAGATAGAGAGCGTGAGAGCAAGAGCGTGATGGTCAAGGATGTCCACTTATTTGGAGGCATGAAGTGGGAGCTCTTGGCTGAGCTGGGGAATGCCAGAATACTGGGGAGTAGCAGGTTTATAAATAGTGTTGTAAACATGTTGGCCATTATTATTATTAATTTGTATTGTCTACCTCTACTCATTAGAGTGTAAAATATGATGAGGGCAGGGGATTTTGTCTGTGTTGTTCATAGCTGTATTTAGTCCTTAAAATAATACCTGACTCATGGTAGGTGCCTAGTTAATATGTGTGGAATAAATGAATGACTAATAAGAAATATAAATTAGGCAGTTCATTGTCTGTTATTTATAAATGAAAGCCTATTTTTATGATATGTTTTTCATATTTTAAACAACTTCAAGTAATAAAGTAGTGCATTCTAAATACACAGTAAACAGTGAAAATCCTTTTCATAACATCCCCCTTCTTTTTCAGAGGTACATACATTTAAGTTTGCTTGGTATCATTTTAGAGACTTTTAACTTAATTACATAAATATGTCTGAAATAAATATATAGTTTTGTTTCATTTCAGATTTAAATAAATAGCAAACTGTAGGAATCTGCAGTCTATTATTTAGACAAATATATCAATCATTTCCTTTATGACACTGGAGATTTGTGTGTTGCATAAGCCCTTATATTCTGATTTTTTAATAGATAGTTTTTCCTTGGGAGCTTTTATAATTTTCCTAATTATCCTTAGGGTTTAGAAATTTACCAATATAGGTCTAGATGTGATTTTAAAGTTATCAGATTTAGTAGTTTCTTTTTAGTTTCAAGGTGCATGCCTTTATTTAGTGCAGATAAATTTTTATTCATTTTCTTTATTTCTTCCTTTCCATTTTCTCTGACCCTTCCCTCTCTGGAATTATTATCAGACCAATGTTATGTCTTCTGCATTTATCCTACACTTTCTCAGTACAAGTCTCTTGTCTAGTTGTCTTTCATTCTTTGTTTTGGCTACAGAGAATCTCATAAAGAAGAACAATGGTAAGTAAAAACATTTACTAGTCAGCTACATGATTTATCTGCTCACCTATATCTTTTGTGGGGCATTTTGAGTGTTAATTTAAAAAAGTCATCTCTTATCACATGAAGAATTTATGTAAGTTGAGGCCTCCTGGCCCTTGAAACTCATTTAAAATTGCTTTGAATTTTAAATTCATGGCTTGTTGAAGTGCAACACCATCCCAAGATATCTGTGAGTTTCAGGGTGTTCTCAAATTCTGATGGCCTCCTTGGACTGGAGTCATTGCTGTATTGCATAAAATATATTTTCTTCTGTGTGCTTGTCCAGCTGAGACACTCAATACCAGCTTCAGTTTAGAAGTTATCTTCAGAGAACCAAGATGGCGGCTTAGGTAGACACACTGCACCTCCTCACACAAACAGAACTGACAGAAAATCGAACGACAAGGAAGTCCGACACCAAGGAGATAAAAAATAAACATTCATCCAGACTGGTAGGAGGGGCAGAGAGGGGCAGTCAGGGTGGAGAGGACTCAAGTTGCCATGGTGGGACCGAGACTTGCGGAGTGTGGGACCAACGGGGCAGGCAGTCTGACCACTAGCAGACCCTGTGGCCCTACAGTCGAGCACAGATAAACCGAGAGGGCTGGACTCAGAGTGGTGGAGAACTGGGCAGGCCGAGCGGCGGGTAGCAGGCCCCTCGGCCCCACCTATTCCTGCAAAGATAAACCGGACAAATGGCGGGGAGCGAAGCAGACCTCGTAACCCAGGGCTCCAGTGCAGGGAAATAAAGCCTCAAACCTCTGAGTGAAAACACCCATGGGGGTTGGGGCGTCAGCAGGAGAAACTCTCAGCCTCACAGGAGAGGTTGTTGGAGAGACCCACAGGGGCCTAGAGTGTGCACAAGCCCACCCACTCGGGAACCAGCACCAGAGGGGCCCAGTTTGATTGTGGGTAGCAAAGGTAGTGACTGAAACCCGGTGGAGAGTGGAGCAGGCGCCATTACTCCCTCTCGGCCCCTCCCCCATGTACAGCATCACAGCGTAGTGTCACACTGCAGCGACCAGTGTTACCCAGCCTCGGGGACACCTAAGGCTCCGCCCCTTTAAGTAACAGAAGCACCAAGACAAAAAAAAAAATGGCCCAAATAACAGAACACTTCAAAGCTCCAGAAAAAATGCAACTAAGTGAGGAAGAGATAGCCAACCTATCAGATGCACAGTTCAAAACACTGGTTATTAAGATGCTCACAGAATTGGTTGAATTTGTTCAAAAATTAGATGAAAAAAAGAAGGCTATGCCAACAGAAACAAAGGAAAATGTACAGGGAACCAATAGTGATGTGAAGGAAACTGGGACTCAAATCAATGGTGTGGACCAGAAGGAAGAAAGGAACATCCAACCAGAAAAGAATGAAGAAACAAGAATTCGGAAAAATGAGGAGAGGCTTAGGAACCTCCAGGACATCTTGAAACATTCCAACATCCGAATTATAGGGGTGCCAGAAGGAGAACAGGAAGAACAAAAAATTGAAAACTTATTTGAACAAATAATGAAGGAGAACTTCTCTCATCTGGCAAAGGAAATAGACTTCCAGGAAGTCCAGGAAGTTCAGAGAGTCCAAAAGAAGCTGGACCCAAGGAGGAACACATCATAATTACATTCCCCAAGATGAAACAGAAGGAGAGAATCTTAGAAGGAGCAAGAGAAAAGGATACAGTTACCTACAAAGGAGTTCCCATAAGACTGTCAGCTGATTTCTCCAAAGAGACCTTACAGGCAAGAAGGGGCTGGGAAGAAGTATTCCAAGTCATGAAAGGCAAGGGCCTACATCCAAGATTACTGTATCCAGCAAAGCTATCATTTAGACTGAAAGGGCAGATAAAGTGCTTCTCAGATAAGGTCAAGTTAAAGGAGTGCATCATCACCAAGCCATTATTATATGAAATGTTAAAGGGACTTATCTAAGAAAAAGAAGATAAAAAATATGAACAGTAAAAATGACAGCAAACTCACAGTTATTAACAACCACACCTAAAACAAAAGCAAAAGCAAGCTAAGCAAACAACTAGAACAGAAACAGAACCACAGAAATGGAGATCACATGGAGCGTTATCAACAGGGGAGTAAGAGGGGGAGAGGGGGGGAAAGGTACAGAGAATAAATAGCATAAATAATAGGTGCGAAAATAGACAGGGGGAGAGTAAGAATAGTGTAGGAAATGTAGAAGCCAAAGAACTTATAAGTATGACCCATGGACATGAGCTATAGGGGAGGGAATGTGGGAGGGAGGAGGTGAACAGGATGGAGTTGAGTGAAGGGGGGTAAATGAGACAACTGTAATAGCATAATCAATAAATATATCAAAAAAAAGAAACTGCATGAATGTAAGGGGAGTCATCACAGTAAAATAAGATATGTACAAGGAAAAAAATAAATTAAGAAGATAAATATATGCAGAGATAAAAAATAAAAAATAAATAAAAGTTATCTTTACACAAAATACTGTATGATGTTTCTTAAGAGCTGGTGGAAATTGCCTAATGAATCATAAAACAAATAATGTAATCTATCATCTCAATTCCTTTGATTAAAGTCCTCTCCAGACACTCAGCTACCTAAATCTGCTCTGTGACCCTCTCCCACAGTTTCACCAACTCCTCTCTCCTCACCCTCCCTTCTCCCAAATTCTTCCCCTCTGTTAGGTAGGGTCACTCGCCTGTCTTCAACTTCTCCTAAACAAGCTTAACACAAAGCATTTCTGCATATAGGGCAAAGTGTTCCCCCTATTAAGACCCATTATTTTATAAGGCAGTTGGGGTTATAAGTAACAATATTTTGTTCTGTTTTACATGGCTGGAAACTATGTCTGGTGATTCTGGTTGAATTATTTTAACATTTCAAAGATGGAAGGAACCTTAACATTTTCTAGCAAACTTAATGTAACTAATTACTCTTCTAAGATTTGGGTTTGTTGCTTTATAACCTTCCTCCAAATACTTTGTTGACCTATCATAGAACACCCCATGCATAGCTGACACACTAGGCAATTCTCACTGTTTATAGTCTACCTAAAATCTGGCTTTCTGTTGTTTCTAGTTTTTTCTCCAGAAATGTAAAATCAATTGTGCTTGCTGGGCAACCAGTGATAAGGAGTAGCACTGTGGGAAATGATGAAGAAACTCAGATGTTCTCTAGTTGACTGGAAAGAGGGTGTATATGTTAGGAATTACATTTGGCTTTAAAAAGTAGGGATCTGTTTGTTTTGTGTAACAGGATGTGTAGAAGTGGGCTTTCCAGACTAGTTCAGCATTTATAGACAGCATTTGTTTACCCAGTTTCTTTCTCTTTTTGTGCTCTTCCCTTCTTAGTGTGTGCCTCTGGCCATTACAATTGCAAGATGGCTGTGACAGCTGTTGTAACCACCTCCCCTCTGGTTACTGTCAGATTGTTCTTCATTTCAATGTCTTTGGTTATATTTTGCTTGCTTGTTTGTTTTGTAGATTAGGTTCCACTTAAAAGTGAGATCATATGGTATTTGTCTTTTACCACCTGGCTTATTTCACAAAGCATAATGCTGTCCAGTTCCATCCATGCTGTTGCAAAGGGCAGGAGCTCCTTCTTTCTTTCTGCTGTGTAGCATTCCATTGTGTGTATGTACCATAGTTTCTGATCCATTCATTTACTGATGGGCACTTAGGTTGCTTCCAGTACTTGGCTATTGTAAATTGTGCTGATATGAACATTGGGGGTGCATAGATTCTTTTGGATTGGTGTTTCAGGGTTCTTAGGATATGATCCCAGCGGTGGAATTGCTGGGTCAAAAGGCACTTGCATTTTTAGTTTTCTGAGAAAATTCCATACTGTTTTCCACAGTGGCTGCACCAGTCTGCAATCCCACCAACGGTGCACTAGGGTTTCCTTTTCTCTATACCCTCTCCAACACTTGTTTGTTGATTTGTTTATGTTGGCCATTCTGAATGGTGTGAGGTGGTATTTCATTGTGGTTTTAATTTGCATCTTTCGATGGCTAGTGATGCTGAGCATATTTTCATACGTCTCTGGGCCCTCTGTATATCCTCCTTGGAGAAGTGTCTGTTCAGGTCTTTTGCCCACTTTTTAATTGGGTCATTTGTCTTCCTAGAGTGGAGTCATGTGAGTTCTTTATATATTTTGGAGACCAAACCCTTGTCCAAGGTATCATTGACAAATATGTTTTCCCAAATAGTTGGTTCTCTTTTCATTTTAATACTGTTTTCTTTAGCCTTGCAGAAGCTTTTTATTTTGATGAGGTCCCATTTGTTTATTCTTTCCTTTATGTCCCTTGCTCTAGGGGACATATCGGTGAAAATATTTCTGCATGGAATGTCTGAGATTTTCCTGCCTATGTTTTCCTCTAGGACTTTTATGGTGTTATGACTTATATTTAAGTGTTTTATCCACCTTGAATTTATTTTTGTGTATGGCATAAGTTGGTGATTGAGTTTAATTTTTTTTTTGCATGTAGCTGTCCAGCTCTCCCAACACCATTTGTTGACGATGCTATTTTTACTCTATTTTATGCTGCTCCTCACTTTGTCAAATATTAATTGACCATAGAGACTTGGGTTTATTTCTGGGCTCTCTATTCTGTTGCATTGGTCTATGTGTCTGTTCTTATGCTAGTACCAGGCTGTTTTAATTACAGTGGCCTCGGAATACAGTTTGATATCAGGTATTGTGATCCCTCTTACTTTGTTCTTCTGTCTCAAAATTGCTGCAGGTATTCGGGGTCATTTATGGTTCCATATAAATTATTGAAGTATTTGTTCTATATCTGTGAAATATGTCATTGGTACTTTACTAGGGATTGCACTGAATGTATAAATTGCTTTGGGTAGTATGGACATTTTGATGATGTTAATTTCTCCAATCCATTGTGCATGCTTCCATTTGTTTGTGTCTTTCTTCATTTCTTTCTTCAGTGTTGTGTAGTTTCATGAGTACAGGTCTTTTACCTCCTTGGTTAGGTTTATTCTGAGATATTTTGTTTTTATTGTTGCTATATCAAATGGGATTTTTGTCCTGATTTCTGTTTCTGATATTTTATTATTGGTATAAAAAATGCCTTTGATTTCTGAGTATTGGCTTTGTATCTTGCTGTTTTGCCAAATTCATTTGTTAGGTCAATCAGATTTTTTGGTGGAGCCTATAGGATTTTCTATGTATAGTATCATGTCATCTGCAAACAATGACAGTTTTATTTTCTCCTTTCCAAATGGATACCTTTTATTTCTTTTTCTTGTCTGATTGCTGTGGCTAGGACTTCCAGTACTATAATATGCAACAATAGATATTGAACATCATTTTTAATAGCAAAAGCTAGCAAAATGTAAATACCCCAACTACAATAAAATGGATGGGTGAATTATGGCATGTCCATGCATGAATCATATTATGTAGCCATTAAAAATTATGTGTCAAACAATTTTTACTGACAATGGAAAATACTCATAATATAATGTTAAAAATTATATAAATAGTATAATTCTGTTATTTTTTCTAGGAAGTCTTAATTTGCAGATAAAACATTGGAATAAAACATATAAACAGAAAAATATTTTGGGGGGATGATCAGATTATTAAAATTTTTATTTTCTTCTTTATCCTCTCTGTATTTTCCAATGAGTTTTTACTTTCTTTGTCAGAAAAAAATATTCATTTAAAGATGGAGGAAAGAAGCAACATCTCTCATCATCATTTCAAATCTATCATCAACAGTAACCTGTCCTTCAATCGTCACAGCAAATGGGGCCTTCCACTGTGTATTAGAGTTGGCCTAGGTCCAGATTCGTTATTGCTGGGCTATGGACTCCTTGATGGTAAGACCCTAACTTTCATCCTTTCTGACCCAATGCTGTCTTGTCCTGTACACACCTGAATGCTGATACATACTTGCTGAATTGAATTGCAGAGAGCAAGCCAAGCTTGATATTAGTGCAATAGCAGAAAGAGAAGTGAAGAGACAGAAAAGGTGAGAAGTCATCCTAAAGAAGGTGATCTCCAGGCAGGATGTGAGGTTATTTTGCTTTACCTCTCTGGGATTCACTTTATTCATCTGTGAAGTGGGAATAATAGTAGCACCATTTTTATTGCATTGATGTGAAGATTTCATGAGTTAACAGAGGTAAGTTCCTCATAATGGTGCTGGGCACACAGGAAGTGCTGCAGGAGCCCTCTTCTTTTTTTTTTTTAAGATTTTTCTTTTTAAAGATTTTTTCTTTTAAAGATTCTTATTTATTTTTAGAGAGAGGGGAAGGAAGGGAGAGAGAAGGAGAGAAACTAGAGAGAGGGTAAAGGAGGGAGGGAGAGGGAGAGAAACATCCATGTGGGGGAGAAACATTAGTTCCCTCTCACATGCCCCCAACAGAGGACCTGGCCCACAGCCCAGGCACACGCCCTGATGGGCAATTGAACCAGCAACCTTTTGGTTTGTAGGACAATGCCCAAATAACTGAGCCACACCAGTCAGGGCAGGAGCGTTTGTTCTTACTATTAGACGCTCTCACTCAAGTTCTGTCTCCTCCTGAACACCTATTAGTCCTACAGTGGGTACTGCTTTCTGCATGCTCTGTAACTGTGTACATTAAAAATTATGTGTCCCCACATTCTGCCTTTTGTCAGCTCATTTACAAACTTCTTTACCCTCCCGGATCACAAACCTCCTGCAATCAGGGATTTACTAAACTTTATATTCCCTTCAATACATTGCATCTGGCAGGTACTAAAGAAAATGTATTTCATTATCCTTAACATAATATGCTAACTTCTCCTCCCAGGTGCCCTATTTTTAAAAAAAATCACAGCATACTTTAAACCCCAGTGTAAACATTCTCTGCTCTTTGTGGAGCCAGCTCCTAGAGAAAGGCACCCTCGGCTCCACAACTAAGGGCCAACTTTGGCCATTGAATGAGAAGTCATTGCCCAGGGCATATAACCAGGCAATGATAAAGATACACCTGAACCAGGTCCCCAGCAGGGATCCCCTCACTATCATCCCCCCAGAAGCTAATCTTCATTGTAGAAAGGAAGGAGCACACCTTATTCTTCATTCCGTCATCTGGGGGTAGGTTAGCCAAGTGTGTGCACAGCCCCAGGGCATTCAGTACGTGTTCTTGTGAATGAATATTTATCTATCATAAAATCATTCATGGCTCCAGGCTGCTCAGTTACCCTTGCTCCACTTCCCTGGCACAGGTTTTGTAGAGAATAAAAGCCATTTTTGAAATATTCATAGTGCTGGTGTTCAAATTGAGGTTGCTTTCAGAGTAGCAGTGGGGAGAAGATCATGTTGTATTCCTGAGCTTGAACCAGGAGCTGGACCCAACTTAATACAGATGTTCCTGGAGCACAGCGCCAGCACCAGATTTACATTCTGTCTGTCCAAGTCAGTTGACATGCTATATCTGGCAGCCCCATTCATTTGCTAGGCCTGAATGTTTCTCTAGCCCATAGAAAACTCAAGCAAGGTAAGAATTTACATGTAAATGATCCCTAGCATTTTTTTAGTATAAATGCAAATTGACAATAACCATTTGTTCTATTGATTTAGGAGCCTCTGGAGAAAGTTTTCTGTTTAATCTGCAAACAAAGTTTCCACATTTGATCATGGGGTTCTTGCCATTTCATAATGGCATTGGAGCATGTGTCTTGCTGCTGCATAACTCACAGGTTGCATTGCCCATCCCCGAATGCCACAAAACATAGTGCTATTCAAAAGAGGAGGGATGCTATCAGCAGGGCTCAGAAGTGACTTTTTTAAATTAAAAACTTTACTTATGCATCCTCCAAAATATTTCAAGCCCCTCCAGGAGTTGATACAATGTTGTTTAGCTGATGAGATGGGGGAAACAAAAACCACATTATGTATAATGTCCCTGAAGGCAAATTACAATATTTACCTCTGCATGTTAACTTTATGTGCATAATTATCTATGCTTAGAAGAGAAAATGGAAGAAAAGGTTCAATGAACACCCACCAGGGTGTTATGAATGATGTTGTTCCAACAGAAACAAAAATTAAGGAGGAGGACTTTGGGGGAGAGAAGGAAGTGAGGTAATTAAACATCCTTAGGCAAGGAATGAGTGAGACTGCAGGAGAATCACCTGGATCATAAGATTCCTCTTGTCTATCCCTTCATTGTTGGGACATCCTTGAGCAGTCATGTCATTTCTCCCTTAAACCACAATTGTGCCTCAAGTGTTTCTATATCAAAGATCAGTATAACACAATGCAGATGCACTGAGACAAGCTCAGGTTACATCAAGAGTGCTAAGGCAAAGGATTAAGGCTTATTCTCTGGGAGGCTCCATTGTGACCTTTATGAGCAGCTCAAGTTCAGATGGGCTGCCTGAGCCCATCACAGCATAGGATGTGCTTCACTCACATCCCCTCACATCCTGACAGGATTTCACTTCCAGCAGCCAAACCTGTTCCTGTCCCATGGAAGACTGCCTTTCCCCCACATGGAGGGCACATGGAAACCCAGAAGTGCCTAGAATTTAACTCCTCAAACAGCAGCTCTTGACCATGTACTGATGGGTATGGAGGCTGACAGTCTAGTTGTCATGACTTGCCCTCTTCACACCCAGAGTTCAGACAATTCTCATGTCTCTCCTGAGCTCCCCTGTGTGAGTGACCCAAAGTCCCTCCATGGTTATATTTTGTTTGCTTTTTTCTTTTGTTGATTAGGTTTCAGTTAAAGGTGAGATCATGTGGTATTTGTCCCTCACCGCCTGGTTTATTTCACTTAGCATAATGCTCTCCAGTTCCATCCATGCTGTTGCAAAGGGTATAAGCTCCTTCTTTCTCTCTGCTGTGCAGAATTCCATTGTGTAAATGTACCATAGTTAAGAATAATCTAACAATAGCCAGAGGGGAGTGGGGAGGGGATAGTGGGGAGAGGGGTCTACAGGAGCTACTATAAAGGACACATGGACAAAATCAAGGGGGAGGGTAGTGGTGGGGGAGGGAGGTGGGATTGGCTGGGGTGGGTTGGAGGGATGGGGAGAAAATGCAGACAATTGTAACTGAATAAAAATTTTAAAAAATAAAACAAACAAACAACAAAACAAAGTCCCTCTATGGGACTTGGCTGGATGCTGCACACTGGTTCCACCTTTCCATTTCCTTAGTAGGTTTTCCACAAACACTTCCTAGTAATCACTTTTACATGAACCCATGGGCCATTGATGATGGGTTGAGAAATAAAAGACTTTCCATGTGTGGAAATAAAAGACTTCAGTGCTCTGGCCTTGCTGACTGGATCAAGAAAGAGGATCTTACCCAAGGCAGCCAGTCAACAGATTGACTAACTGAAGATGTCTGCTTAACAGTACTGGTCCTAGATGTCAGCTGGTTATTTCTATCATATCCCCTCTTGCTTAGTTAAAATTGGAGACACACGATTAGTTGGTAATCCCAGGAAATGCAGAAGCATCAATGGAGAGCAGCTCTCTCACCAAAATGGTGAAACATTGGACTAGTGAGCCACTGATAAATGGGGCTATGGAACAACCTTATATTGTTTAAGCGTGTTTTACCCTGAATGGTCTCATTGCTGCATGTGCTCCCAGACTGCTGAGCCCTGGCTCTGGGGAGGCTGAAACTATTTTGTCCTCTTCTTCTTCCTCACTATGCTTACCTTCCCCCTGACCAACATGACCACATTCCTTGCAGCCTGAAAAAATTTAACAAGTTCAAAGACAAATATGAAAAAAAATCCCTACATATTTCTAGGGCCCACAAATAGCACTATAGCCCCTGTTAACATTTTTATAACTTATATATGTAAGTGTATATGTTTTACAAAGTTAGGATTATATATCATGCATCATGAGTCTTTTCTCATTCCCTAAAATATTCTTCAGGAACATGACTGACATACTACATAATATTTCATAACAGGATTAGCCATAATTTGCTAAACCAATTTTCTATTAGATACATTGCTGTGATGATCATTGTATATAAATCTTAATCTTCAACTCTGAATGGTAGACTTACTAGCTCAGGAGGTATGAATTTCCTACAAGCCTTCACATGGCTGAGTCCGTGCTTCCCACATTGGCTCGAACACTGGGGTCCTCTGGGGATCTTCAGAAAGTATTGACAATGGGCTGAACCTCAGTGATTGTGATTCGAGTGGCCTGAGGGGTGGTCAGGATTGGGAATTTTAAGATTTTTAAGGAGGTTCTCAGGTTAT
The DNA here is from genome assembly GCF_022682495.2 of Desmodus rotundus. Classification (NCBI taxonomy): domain Eukaryota; kingdom Metazoa; phylum Chordata; class Mammalia; order Chiroptera; family Phyllostomidae; genus Desmodus; species Desmodus rotundus. The sequence goes on from NC_071392.1 coordinate 131,657,540, forward strand.
ACTATTAGAAGTGGGACTCACTGGCTATATTGTTTTGAAGGCTGCTTTTAGCTTTAGGTGAGAAGAGACTTTACATTGTAATAGAAGGAAACCTCATAAGTGTTAGAAGGAGAAGCCCCAAAATTTAGGAACATTTCCTTTGTTTTCTACTCAGAGTTCTTGGACAAAGCTGACAACTGACTCGATGATACCAAATGCCAGGGAGCATCCAATTGTTATTTTTCCCTATCAGACATGGTATTCCCTTTCCTGATTCCACCTGTGCATTCTCCTAGCCTCCCTGGGTGTGTGTGGGGGGGTGCAATGGTCTGTCCTGCTGCAGAGCCAATGGCAGCTCAACTGAGGGTTATCTTGCCTTCCAGAGACCCTAGAAGAGACAGCAGTAAGTCCTTTAGGCCTTGCCTCTTGGCACTTGTTATGGCTCCGTTTACTGATTCCTAGTCTCTCCAGCTGCCCAGAAAGAAGGGAATGATTTATGATGGGCTGGATGTCCTCTGTACACTCTCCCTAGGCCCTGAGTTTTCTCTTGGATTCTAAACCTTGTGGCCAACTCAGAGGCTGAGGCAAGTTTGGAAGCATTTCTGGACATCCCACAATCAAACCTCCTTCTGAACTCTCATATCTGGTGCTTCGGTGGATGCTTGGAGAAGCTGGCACTGGTCGGGCATCTCCATGCAGCTAGCATGGGCTCCCTCACAGAATGATGATCTCAGGGTAGTCAGAATTTTACTATCTTGGCTGCTTTCCCCAAGAGCATGTGTTCCAAGAAACCCAGATGGAAGTTGCAAGGCTTTTTATGATCAAGCTGTATAATTCACAGTGCCACTTCCACCACTCTGTTAGTCAAAAAGTGAGCCATAGGACCAGCCCAGATTTAAAGGATAGAGACTACACAAGGGTGTGAATAACATAACATTGTGTTCTTTGGGGAGTTGTCTTTGGAGATGGTTAACCACAACTTCACAGGACTGAGTATAGTTATTAGGGGTGTCCAGAGAAGGGAGAGTTCCCCATGGGTAACATCATTTATATCATTCTCCTTTTCTCTCTCCTTTCCTACTCACCCAGATTTTAGCTTTTCAGCAAATTCTATTACACAAACATTAACTCAGAGAGCAGCAGCAGGAGTGAGATTTAGCCAGAAAGCAAGACTGATTTCATCCAAAAGCCAAGTAGGTGACCTCTGAGCTTGACATTCAGTGCTTTTCAGTATCATTTCCTCCTCAAATGTGACCCACTAACTCCTGGATGCTTTATGTCAGGAGTTAAACCCAAGGTTTCTGAGACCTGAATATAACCAAGAGCTCAGAAATACCTGAATTCTTTTACCAGACTCCCCTGTGGGACCACAAGGCTTCTGAAAAGATAGTATCCACAGAAATTAGCCATAGTGGAATCCAAAGACCACTTTATTAGTGTCTGTCAAGTATCTGGTGACCACTGAACATAGAGGTGAGTGGTCAAAATTGTTTTGAAGGAAATAGCTTAGGTTTGAGTTTCTAGGGGCACCTACCATGTCCCCCCTACCATTGACCCTCCAAATGCACTTCTTGAATCTTAAGATTTTCTATTCTGCTCTGGTGGGCCACAGAAAGGAAGGAATTTTTGGAAAAAGAGAGAAGTTCCCAATGGCCTGGTTCTCAGAATAGTCTCCGCCTTGGCTTCTCACATTGCTACAGGCAGGTAACAAATGAGTGATGGTCGGACCCAAAGTTTCAGCAGCCAGAAGACCTACAAATCAAGTCAATGATAGCAGGTATCCCTGGAAGAGGAAATCTAGTTGCTCAAGTTTCTGCTAGTATGTAAATGACTAATATTCATCCCTGGCTTGAGATGGGTTTTTAAAATCTTATTGCCTCAGATCATGACCATCAAGACAGTGTCACTGGATAATTATGACTTTTTGCTCTACCCTTTTTTCACGCTTTATCTCATGTCTTGAAAGGCCTATTCTAGGAATGGAGGATTTAAAATTCCAACAAAACCTACAGAGTAATATCAGCTCTCTCTCAGGAAGGCAAAGGACAAAAGCCGGGGACACATTCCCCTAAGGGCAAACCAAGGCCTCAATTCCTCTCAGTCCCTGAGGAACTTTAGATCTATTTTGGACAAGGGGCTGTAGTTTTTATGCTTGCCTGCTTCCCAGTTTTATAGTTCCCAGATAGTTGGCATGGCCTGCTTGGGGCCTACTCATAGTGCTTGATCTCTTGTGACCCAACTGCTGAGCATGATTCTACCACCTGGAGTAGGTTTGTACTGGCTTGAGAAAACCAATCTTAACTACTGAGAAATTTGTGAGCCAGTTGTTAAATACAACCATTGTTACAAATTAAATTACATGAAATTAGAAGTAAATATATTATATTAAAAACAAGGGCAATAAATATAAGTCCTAACTTCCTTATTTTACTACATTTTCCTATTATCTTAAGGTTATTTATATCTAATGCATCTGCACACTATATGTATATGAAATACTATGTAATGGTGTGGTATTTCACACCTCTTTCCAACTGTGACATAATTTTTGCGGCTTAAAATTGTCCATAGTGTGAGTATTTATGCCATGGAAATAGAAAAGGCTAAAAAATGGTTGTTGTTTTTTTCCCTGCTCAGAGAGCTGGTTGTTAAACATTTATCAGCACACCACTGATTCTAGGTAACTCTGAATTGGGTCATTAGTTGGTCCACTTACTGAATGTTGAGTAAGTGTCCAAAACTGCAGTGAGAGTGAAGCAGGGTCTTCATGAGAGCAGTCTGGTCCAAGCTTGGCATTGGACCGGAACCCAGGTTGTCAGGAGGTACACAAAGGTGCAAAGTTAAGGAAGAAAAGTGAATTAAAAGCAAGTCAGGAGGACAGTGATCAAAAGTTTTAGCAGCCAGCAGGCCTACCAATAAAGACACTATGGCAGATACTGCTAGCCCCCTCCCACATCTGTTTAACACTCATTGTCCTGCAGGTGCTGAGCAGCTCCTGCTCAAGGTGTAGTCAGCTGTGGGGGAACCCGGCCCACAGTTCTAAACTGTGCCTAAGACAGCACCTCCAGCTAAAGAAGGAAATGCCTTATGTACTCACACTGAGGCCAGGGTCCATCCTGGCACCACAGCTGGTTAGGAAATATAGGGCAGAGCTGCCGACACACACTGGGATGATGGCTGGGAAAGAAAATTTCATCACATCCTACCACAGAGGGCACCTGGAAGCACATTTCTTTGTCCCTGCCCATTCTCCAATAAAAGTCTCACTCCAACATTGGAGTTGCTCCCCAGACCATGCCTGCAGGGCATTTCAAGTAGTAACCAGGCACAGTCTCCATCCTGAAATCAGGTCACTGAGGTGAAAGCACCACTTTGATCCCTTATTGCCTAACTTGAGACTACTTCCCAAACTTGTGAGTCCTACATGATTATTTTCAGCTGTTTTGGTAGTTCATGGTGTTGCTTACTAGTGACGGGCTATAAAGCACTTCAAATATATCTTCTCATTTTGTATATCTCCTGCAGAGGCACCATATTTCTGTAAGTGAAGGGTCTACTAATTACCACAAGAATTCAACATTAAACATAGAGGATAAACAAATACAGGCCCAGAGATGATAAGCCTTCGTTTTCATAGCTTGTCTTTATATATAATAAATACATACATTAAAATTATATATTTAAATTTAATTGGAAGCACAAATGAAAAATAGTGGTGTCTCAGAGGATTGTGGCTGTAAGAAGGGTGTCAATTTCTCTCTAGAGGTTCTGCCTAACCCAGTTCCACTTCATCAGAATCCAACTTGACTCACTGGGGCAATGAATGGCTTGAGAGGAATGTTCTGGGCATAGTGAATCAGCAAAATGTCCTAGAAGATGTTCTCATATTTTATGATTCTTCTTTTCACAGTTTTCAGTTTGTATGTTGTCTTTTTGTGTTGTAAAATTGCATGTGCTATTTTTGGGTGCAATTGGGACATATAAATTTAATGTTATAACATTAATAGTAATAACAATAATTCCACCTAAGTAACCAGAGCCACCCTGAAGCAAAACTGTAATTGACAAATTGTCTAAATTCCTATAACTCAGAGGTCAACACCCCACACCAGAAATCATTCTAGGTCTTTCAATGAAAGAATATTTAAGAAGGGGAATTAGTGATACAGGAGACAACAGACCCAACAGGGGTGTGCAAGGCAGCCTGGAGGTTAAGAATATCAGGAAGATGGTACCATCTCTGGGCTGAAGGAAAGAGGAGGAGAGGCTCAGAGACCAGAAGCTGGGGTTTCCCATGGGAGGTGGGAGATGGAGCTCTGGAAGAGATGTAGGTACTATTAGAGGCACTAGAAGCAGAGAGAGAGAGAGAGAGAGAGAGAGAGAGAGAGAGAGAGAGAGAGAGAGAGAGAGAGAAAGAGAGAGACCCTACCCTGTCTTCTCTTCTCTCTTATCTTCCATGAGGCTTCCATGGGTAAAAATCTACCCAAGGATTTATCTCTATGCCTTATATCTTATGTTACTTTACTTTCCAACATAATGTGAAGTTTTAACCCTTAGAGACCTTAATATCTTTTTGAAACAGAGACAAAACAGAAATCCAAAGCAAGGGCATAGTTTCAGGAAAAAGTTTAAGGAAGGACTGAAACTAGCCTTAGAATCTTGTCTCACACCAACTGGTCCCACTAAGCAATCACACAGATGATGTCTTCAAGGTCCAAATGGCATGAAGCCTCAATGGCAGAGACATTCTCTTGCCCACCAGTCCATCTGCTGGTCTCCTGGCAGAGATATGACCTCTCACCCCAACTGGTATGCCCGCCAGCATCAAATGACCTTTCCTAGATCCAAATGGCACGAAGTCCAAATGGCGGAGACATTATCTCATGCCAACTGGTATTGAAGATGACCTTTACAAGGCCCAAATGGCATTAAGCCCAAACAGCAGATATATTCTCTTTCCTCAGCTGGTACCAAAAGTGACCCTGACCAGGTCCAAATGGCATGAAGCCCAAATGGCATGAAGCCCAAATGGCAGAGACAGAGGGCTCTTGGTATAAACCAAACAGCTAAGTTCCCCCTTGTCCCCATAAGGTCAGAAAGTAAGCAAAGAATAACTGAACCAACAACTGAAGTTTCTTTCATTTCAAGTTAAAATTCGCACAACCTTCTATACTAATTCAGAAATAAATATAAGTCACTTTTAATCCTTGTTCTTTTTAACTATGGGAAGGACCATACTCTAACTCATTATCAAGCAGCTAAAAGTCCCTAGATTTGCAAACACATAAATAAAGTAATGGAGATTGTCATTTTGCACTGGGGCCCACTATCTTCTTGTGAAAAAGAAATTTCAAATCTCCTTCCAGAGTCCTTCATGTAATTTTCATTTTCAGCATCAACCATAGCAGGGTTCAAATTCACCTCAGGTGGTGCCTGTTTTATCTGTGTGTGGTGGATCCAAGACCTAATTCCTGTGAGCTTTAGAGAAGAGTGTGTTGTCCGTAGGATGTCATAGGGACTACTCCATTGTTTGGCTAGTTGCTGTTCAGGGCTTTGAGTCTTCCAGGGTTTAGTAAGACTCGGTCCTCCAGCTGGAACAGGTGTAAGGGCTCACAAGATAGGTAGGCAGACCTGCAATGAACAAGCTTGTGCAATATAGTTAGTGCTTGCCCTAAATATTGCACATGATTTAATTTTTGGCTCATGCTCCAAATCTAAAGGGAGCATTCCTAAGACAGAGATTTGAAAAGGTCTCCTATAAACTATTTCGAAAGGGCTTAACTTAAGCCCACTTCTAGGTGCTACTCTAATCTGGAGCAAAGCAATGAATGCTTGGTCCCATTTCAAATGTGTTTCCTGGTATATTTTTGCCAGGGTCTTCTTTATTGTGTGATTCACTTTCTATTGAGGCCTTAAAGATGCATGTAATTTCCATTGTATTTGCAGTGCCTGCCCAACCTTCTGGGAGATCTCCAAAGTGAATGATGGTCCATTGTTATTCTGAATGAGGTAGGGAAGTCCAAACCTAGAAATTATTTCTTCAAGTAGAACTTTTGCTACCTCAGTTGCCTTCTAAGTTATAATGAGTTATGCTTCTACCCATCCAGAAAAAGTGCCCACAAAAACTAATAAAAATTTGAAATTCCCTTTGGTTTTAGACTTTGTGTAAAATCCACTTGTCAGTCCTCAAATGGGCATAACCCTTTATATTATGCTCCCTTTTTTTCTGGAGCATGTTCTGTCTTAGTGTTGTTTTTGGCACATATCTGACAGTCTTAGGTAATCCTCTGAATGGTCCTTTGCAAATGATGACCCTTCAAATGTGGCCTAATGAGGTCCATCAAAGCATCCCCTCCATAATGTGTCCCTTCATGTAGGTGTTCAAGGATGGGATACACAAGAGCCTCGGGGACTAAGATCATATCATGGGTATTGATCTTCCATATAGAATCGGGATCACTATTAGTGAATCCTCATTCATGGGCCCATTCCTCATAACAGAGTATAGGGGTTGGACACCATAAGACAAATGTCTTGCACAATGTCATTTATGGCTCTAAGATCCTGTACAAATCAATGTTCATCATAGTGAGGCTTTTTGACTGACAAGGTGGGACTGTTATAGGGGGACTGGCATGACCAAATTAGTCCCAGTTTTAAGAATTTCTGTATTATTGGCTGAATCCCCTCTAAAGCCTCCTTTTTGAGGGGGTACTGTTTCTTCTGCATGCTCCATGCCCCTTCTTTTAGGTTGACTTTTATGGGTTGGACCTTAACCACTTTACCTGAGGTTCCATCAGCCCAAACAATTTGATCAACCTGTTCATAGATCTCAGGTGGGAAGAGTTCACCTCCAGGACCTTCCAGGCAAGTCAGGAGCACCTGGAGCTAGAGAGAATGTTTCAGTGGGATCTCTATGCATAATTGCTGCTTTCCAGGAGAAAAGGTTATTTGTGAATGCAATTTGCAAAGTAAGCCTTGGCCCAGCAATGGAATGGCACAATACGGCATGTAGAGGAAACTATGTACAATCCTCTGATCCTCAAACTGGCATGCTAGGGGTTGAAGGAACACCAGTTTTTGTAATTGTCTAGTCACTCCAGTAACCTTTATTGCATTTGAACTTTTTGGGGTTACTTTTGAATTCAGCACCAACTATATATCTTCTGTATCTACATGGAAATCAATTAACTTGTTCACCACCATAAACTGTACCCGGGGTTCCTATGGGGAAATAGTAATCGGTCAGGAGATGCCCCTCGGCCTCCTCATCCATCATCAGACTCCCCCTGCCTTTTCAGCATTTGTTGGTGAGGATTTTCATCTCTACTTTCCTTTTTAAGTATCAGGCATTCCTTTGTCCATGGCCCTCCTCCTTTACAATAGGCACATTGTGGGCACCCAGTAGACCTCTCTTTTTCCCTTTAGCATCCTGTCTCTTCTGATCTCACCACCCTGTTTCTAAGAACAATGGGGACTGCTTTATCATCCTTGCTTTCCAGGCATTGTAGATTTTAATGGCTATGTCTACTAGCTGAGTGGGATTTATTCCCAATGCCCATCTAACATCTGAAGTTTCCTTCTAATACCCAGAGTGCTTTGTCCAATAAAGGTCATGTTCACCATCTTCACATTTTCTGGTGCCTGTGTGGTCAGCACCTTGTGCTTTCTATAGGCCTGTTAGATCCTTTCTAAAAATTCAGAAGGGTCTTCATTTGGCTTTTGTTGAAGGGCCTGTATCAAATTCAGGGTCTTTTGATACAGGGTCTTTTGTTTAGGCACCTCTTTCTTAAGCCCTTCCAGTATGCATCTCCAGTTGTGTTCCAGGAAGGATATGTCCCCACCATTTGGGTCCCAGTCAGGCTCTGCCAAGGCAATTGCCCCAGCTGGGTTTGGGGTCTCATTGGCATTTTCTTGATGGATGTGTTGGGCCTCTTCATTTGCCTTATTTATAACCAGCCATCTTTCATCTGTGGTTAACAAGATGTTAAGGAGAGCCTGTACATCTGCCAGTCTGGGTGATGAGTGACAAAAATGGAGGCAATAAGACCTGCTTATCCTCTAAGGATCCTCCCTATATGAGGGACTGGAATTCTTCCAATTCAGTAAGTCTGAAGTGGAGAACAGAGTATGGACCCAATAGAAGCCGGCAGGCTGGACTTCCTGAGTTACTCTGACTATAGGGTATTGCCTCAAAGGAAACTGCCCTTTCCTTTGGATAGGGAATCTCCCTGGCCAAATAGGTGCCCTGAAGGATCTTCAAGAGGGAGAACCATGTTTTGTCATACAGGGTGGGAATGTTGGCTCTCTGGGCCCTGAATTGTAATGGGGGATGCCCCCATAAATGGGGGAGGGGTTGAGCTGCACATGTGGCTCAATCCATTGGCCAAACAAGGGATTCTGGGGGAAGTATTTATAAAGGACCATACATAAATGCTGGTCATTTTGATCTCTCCTTCCTGGCCACCAGGGACTGGAGTTCCTGGGCCTCATGGAGATGCTAAGAGGAGCAGGGAGGAGGTTTGGGCCATGGGGTCTGGGGACCTGTTAGCGGCAGTCTTCCATTGCTGCCACTCTGTCCCGCTTCTGCCCAGGCAGAGCCTTGGAACCAACATGTGGGTTAGCTTCCCTTCCCATCACAGGGAGCTGCAGCAGCAACTGGAGCTGTATTATGTGGATCCTGCCTGCCCAGGCACATAGACACACCAGGGGCAGCAACCAGAGGAAGAGGACAGCACACCATGAATAGGACACCGAGACCCACAGATTCTGAAAGATGCCTGAAGCCAGACAGCAACTGGAAACCAGCTAAGCCACATATGTTTATGATGCTTTGGGGTGGGAGAAGATGTTTCTGGTTCAACCTTGAACTGAGCTGGCAGTGGGTGACAGGGTGATTTTTTTTTAGTGTCTTAGAGGAAATGGGCTTTGAGGAAGAAACTTGACATTATTTCAAATTATATGATAAATAAAAGATTCATTTCCTTTTCATCAAACTCTGTCTTTGAAGTTTTGCCGGGTAGGTGGTAGGGTGCCCCCACTGGCTAGGTGCAGTAACAGACAATAGCAACCCAGATGAGACCCTAGCTGCTCATGGCAGGTTGACCTCTCAAAGAGTGAGACTGTGGGGTTTCCAAGTGGCTGGGAAATTCCCTGCACACCCACTAAAGGCATTGCCCACTTAAACATGCCTGGCAGGTGGAAGGGAAATGAGTCTGGGAAGGGAACAGACTTTGGGAAGGAAGAAGGATCACTTGAGTTTTAGGGCTGCATACCATGATTCAGGTGAGGACTGGCCAAGCTTTGTGTAGGTGATTGCTTGGGGCCACTATTTGTGACATTGATTGGAAGAAAACTTGCTTGTGAGCATTTGTCGGAATAATGGAATTGTGGATGGAGTTGTGGATGACAGTTTTGTCTGTATGTTCCCAGATTGCCTGGGTTTTTTGGTCATAGCATGGGGCTACTGTGTATCTAGGCCAGCAGGGGCTGTTCTGCATTGGTTCCTGGAGGGAGCCCAACTGGTTAGAATTTTAGCAGACTAGAGTATGTACAGCCATTATCCAATGTCCAAGGAGGTATCGTTTTATTATTGTAATACTGTGTGGCCTACATATGTTTTGAATTGTGGGAAAAGGTAATCCATTGATGGTTCCCTACCATTATGCTGTGGGAATAGCATTGACAACAGTTGCACAAATGGGATGAAATCCATTATGTCAAGGCATTTATGATGTTGCATAATAGGATTTCACCAAAGACAGAGGTCCACCTGATAGTGCAGGGAAGAGAAGGGATGTTGAAACCTCTTTTTGATAGTAAGACACAGGAAGAAAAGGAGAATGAGGAAATAAGCTCTGAACCCAGGGGACATGGGGTTAGTACCCGCAAGAACCCCCCCAACACACACACACACACTGTGTTCAGTACTAAACCCTTTCCATAGGTTGCAGTCTGCATGTCTGGCTTTTTGCTAGGCACTTCTCTATACATTATATAACTGAGTCCTCACATAAAACCATTGGCAGTGGTTCTTCTTTTGTCTGCTTGACAGAAAAAAATGAGGTTCCAATAGGTTGTTTTTTGAAGATGACCCCCAGACATCTCCGATGGCAACAAGGTAGCTTGTGTCATCTGTACTCTAGACAGGAGGGAACCAAGACTCAGAGATGAGGTGCCACTTGCCAAATCACAACCCAGGCCTCAAAGAGTCATAGGCTGTTGAAAGGATGAAAACCACATACAGCAAATCGTCAAAGGTGACTGATGGCAGAAGACAAGTAGACAAGGGAGCAGGTACAAGAGAAGCATCTATGCTCATTCCATATGGGCCTCCTTGCTTATCTGGGTCCATGTGCTGTGTGAAAGGTCTGAACTTGTCCTAAACTATGATGACCCTTCACACTGCCTGGGCCTCTTTGTATTGCACTAAGCCAGGGGTTTTCAGCTGGGAATAATTTTGCACCCCCAGGCCCATAATAGACATTTGGAAATGTCTGGAGATATTTTTGTTTGTCACACTGGGGGGATGTTACTGGCATCTACTGGGTTAGAGATCAGGGATGCTGGTAAACATCCCATAGTGCATATAAAGCCCCCACAGCAAGGAATTATCCATCCCCACATGCCAGTAGTGCTGCTGCTGATAAATCCTGAGCTAAAGCAAATCAGAGGACACAAAGACAGCATACATGCCCTCAGACTGTATGGAGGGAAGGAAGGTCCAGTAATAAGCATGAAGGAAAGCAGTAAGGCAAAACTAGCAGGTCAGAGACATGTTCTTCATTAGGGGAATTTTGGGGGGCATGCAAAATTCATAGCTCAGTTACCACTTCCCATTCTATCCTTTCACAATAACAGGCACTTAAGCCTTTAGAGTGTGTCCAGTCTTCAACAGAAATATATCCAAGACAAGAACTGGATATATTACAAACTCCTCTGCGTAAAAAATTCTCAGAATGTGGTGCTTCACTGTTGATCTGGAATGTGGAGCTGGTCAGGACCACTCCATTGGCAGCTCTGGTGGGGAGGCATCATTGGCATTGCACTGTGGTTACACAGGAACCCAGGGGATGTCACCCTAGTTTGTCAAACTCTTAGTTTGGAAGAGTTCTTACCTAAGGTCACCATATGCAAACTTGGCCCCTAAACCTGAGCTTTGAAGAACTTGCCATGTAATTCTAATTCAAATTTGAATGACAAATTCAGATTTTTAAGCCACAAATTTGAAGCTACAAATTAGAAATTATGAGAGCAAAAAGTGACAAAGCAATTTGAGGGATGTTATTCTTGTGGCACTGACCTCTCTCTTCCTAGCATTGTAAGTATCTCTGCAGGCACCTTATCTTTCCTGTTAGGCTATATGCTCCTCAAAGATAGGCATTTATTATGCTCTCTTGCACACCACTCAGGGAGTCAACTGAGGGCCTTGCACACAGTAAGATCAACTATGTGCCTTCCTTCTAATGTTGTATGTTGGGGTCTTTGTGTTCATATAGAGGGCTTTTTGCAGCTTCCCTCATCATATTGCTGTAAGTTGTTTTGTTACTTTTTGCCCTCGTAATTTATTTTCTTTTAAGATTTTATTTATTTATTTTTAGAGAGAGGGGAGGGAAGAAAGAGAGGGAGAGAAACATCAATGTGTGGTTGCCTCACACATGGCCCCCACTGAGGACCTGGCCTGCAACCCTGGCATGTGCCCTGACTGGGAATTGAACCTGAGACCCCTTTCCTTTGCAGCCCATGCTCAATCCACTGAGCTGCACCAGCCAGGGTGCCCTCATAATTTCTAATTTATGCCTTCAAATTGCCATAGGCAATAAATCAAAAACCAAAATTGAGTATGTGCCCACACATACACACACATATACAGTCAGTTTTCATTATTTGTGGTAGTTATGCTGTATAAAGTCGCCATGAACACTGAATTTTCCAATATTAAACCATTAACCCTGGAAGGGATTTGGGGTTAGGTTCCCAGAAACCTCTGGTCACAACACAGAACAATCCAGAGCCAGGAAGGTGGTCTGAGTCCTGACAACACAGTCCAAACATGATCTGGCCCTTAACATTTTAAATTTGTGAGCCAGCAAGAAAAGCCATTTTGAGTAACCTTTTTGTCACTTCCATGTGAACAAGTCCTGATTAATTTACCCACTTAATAAAACATTCCTCCTATTGTATTCTAGAATGAAATACACTCTAGATATCCCTGGGCTCTGCTTCTGCTCTACCTCAAAAGCCAGTATCAAAATGACCGTTTACAGGCCAGAGTCACAGAAAAAAAGAAATGAAATACAATCAATGCTGCTTTATACTTAATGACAGGAAGCTCTCTACCTAGTGAGTCATTTTATATAAGACAGTTTTATGCAAACAATCCCCTGACACACAAGCATTCAGAGACATTTATTGAGCACTGACTGTATACCCAATACTGGAGTAGGCTTTGGAGGTTATAAAATGAATATGACAGACTAAACCTACAAAGTCTTCATGGTTGTAACTCTTCAACTTTTAAGAAATTGTTCCTTTTAATAAAGGAAAATAATTTTCTTCTTGCTTCCTGTTTGAAAATAATTTTCTTCTTGCTTCCTGTTTCACTTAGCTATTCTCATAATATTGCTACGTTAAAAAAAAAAAACCCATAAAGTCTTGGCGATACCAATCACAATCTGCACATGGACTAGAGTGACTCTGAGGATCCCAGTGGGGTTCACTCTCATGTCTGGGGTTTGTCTTGTCTAGACTGGGCTTGTCTGGACACCTCTGCTTCCTGCAGGTGGGCTAGGATGGCTTGGCTCAGATTCAGGTTGCAATGGCTGAGGTGTCTGTTCCACATGTCTCCCATACTCCTTAGACCAGTGGGCTAGCCATCCATCTCCTTCTCATGGTGATAGCAGAACTGCTGCAGGAAGCCAGGAAGAAATACGTGAGGCCTCCTAAGACACAGACTTTCTTATACCTTGTTCGACTGGCCCACGCAAGTCACTCTGACCAGTCCAAAGTCAAGGGAACAGAGAAGTAATCTGCCTCTTTCATGGTATAGATTGCAAAGACATACAGCAAAAGAGATGAATATGGAGAGGGGTGAAGAATTGGGGTCAATAATGTAGGCTACTATACTCATTCATTGATCTTAGGTCTCTCTCCTGAAAATTCATTCTAGCTTAACTTGAAAATCACTTAATTTAAAGATGGCTCCAATCTCAGATGAACCTGGTGATGTTGCCATGGCTTTTTTCTCTCTAGGCCTCACTTTGCTCAAATGGGGACAATGGCAGGAGCCATCTGTCTGTGAAAAGGTCAAGAAAACTGTCAAGGTACCTTCATGATGTGCTGTTATCCTGAGCTCTCTGGAGGCAAGGCTTTGCATCATTCTAAGTTGCACTCTGCAAATTGCTAAGTCCCAAATAAGACAATATTAATGGAAATGCATTAGGTATGAGGTTATCTTAAACTTGTGTCCTTGTTTCCAAAATCACCTGGAGAATCTGTTTGCATCAGGCTAATTTCGTTCATTCCTTTGGTAAGAGTATGTTCTGGCAATAGCACTGGACAGGCCTCATTATTTCCTTTAATGACTTGCTAGGGAGAGATTGAGTTTCTGGAAATGAAGTCTGATGCATCCTTTCTATTAAACAAACTTAACTTCTCAGGCCAGGAAGGCTATAAGAAGGAGTAGTGGAGTGCTGATAACTGTTCTGGAACAAAACCCCAGTTTGGGGTATTTGCTGATTCCTGTCATAAACCATATTTTTCAGACCATAAGATCCATCTAGGTTTTAGAGGAGGAAAATAGGAAAAAAATTTGAAGCAAAAAATGTGATAAAATATTTAATAACATCTTTTAAAGGAGAAATCCTATAGCGAGCCAGGTAAACTACATTCAGACTATATGACATACCCCCATTTTCCTCACAAACTGGGGCAGGGGAAGTTGGCTTTTTAATTATTTTTAAATTTTTATTCTTATTCAGCTAGAGTTGTCTGAGTTTTCTCCCCATCCCTCCACCCCATCCCAGCCAAACCCACCTCCCTACCCCACCTCCACACTCACCCTTGATTTTGCCCATGTGTCCTTTATAGTATTCCTATAAACCCCACTCCCTACTATCCCCTCCCCACTCTCCTCTAGCTATTATTGTTAGAGTGTTTGCTTTTTTCTTTTGTTGATTATGTTCCAGTTAAAGGTGAGATCATATGGTATTTGTCTCTCACCGCCTGCCTTATTTCACTTAGCACAATGCTCTCCAGTTCCATCTATGCTGTTGCAAAGGGCAGGAACTCCTTCTTTCTCTCTGCTGCATAGAATTCCATTGTGTAAATGTACCATAATTTTTTGATCCACTCATTTGCTGAGGGGCACTTCGGTTGCTTCCAGTACTAGGATATTGCAAATTGTGCTGCTATGAACATTGGGGTGCACAGGTTGTTTTGCATTGGTGTTTCAGGGTTCCTAAGGTATAATCCCAGCAGCGGAATTGCTGGGTCAAAGGGCAGTTCCATTTTTAGTTTTCTGAGGAAATTCCATACTGTTTTCCACAGTGGCCTCACCAGTCTGCATTCCCACCAACAGTGCACTAGGGTTCTCTATTCTCCGCATCCTCTCCAACATTTGTTTGTTGATTTGTTTATGTTGGCCACTCTGACTGGTGTGAGATGGTACCTCATTGTGGTTTTAATTTGCATCTCTCTGATGGCTAGTGATGCTGAGCATATTTTCATACGCCTCTGGACCCTCTGTATGTCTTCCTTGGAGAAGTGTCTGTTCAAGTCCTTTGCCCATTTATTAATTGGGATGTTTGTCTTCCAGGAGTGGAGTCCTGTGAGTTCTTTATATATTTTGGAGATCAGGCCCTTGTGAGAGGTATCATTAGCAAATATGTTTTCCCATACTGTTGGTTCTCTTTGTAATTTGGTGCTGTTTTCTTTAGCCCTGCAGAAGCTTTTTATTTTGATGAGGTCCCATTTGTTTATTCTTTCCTTTATGTCCCTTGGTTTAGGGGACATGTCTGTGAGGACGTTGCAGCGTGGAATGTCTGAGATTATCCTGCCAATGATTTCCTCTGGGACTTTAATAGTGTTACGACTTATATTTAAGCCTTCTACCCACCTTCAATTTATTTTTATGTATGGCGTAAGTTGGTGATCGAGTTTTATTTTTTTCCATGTAGCTGTTCAGATCTCCCAACAGCATCTGTTGAAGAGGCTGTTTTTGCTCCATTTTATGCTTCTGCCTCCTTTGTCAAATATTAATTGACCGTATAGACTTGAGCTTATTTCTGGGCTCTCTGTTCTGTTCCATTGGTCTATGTGCCTCTTTTTATGCCAGTACCAGGCTGTTTTGATGACAGTGGCCTTGTAATACAGTTTGATGTCAGGTATTGTGATCCCTCCTGCTTTGTTCTTCTTTCTCAAAATTTCTGCAGCTATTCAGTGTCATTTATGGTTCCATATGAATTTCTGAAATGTTTCTTCTACATCTGTGAAATGTGTCATGGGTACTTTAATAGGGATTGCATTGAATCTATAAATTGCTTTGGGTAGTATGGCCATTTTGATGATGTGAATTCTTCCAATCCATGAGCATGGTACATGCTTCCATTTGTTTGTGTCTTCCTTAATTTCTTTCTTCAGGGTTGTGTAGTTTTCTGAGTACAGGTTTTTTACCTCCTTGGTTTGGTTTATTCCTAGATACTTTATTTTTCTTCTTGCTGTATCAAATGGGATTTTTTTTCTGATTTCTCTTTCTGCAGTTTTGTTGTTGGTATACAGGAATGCCTTTGATCTGAGTATTGACTTTGTATCCAGCTGTTTTGCCAAATTTATTTATTAAGTCAAGTAGTTCTTTGGTGGAGTCCATAGGATTTTCCATGTACACTATGATGTCACCTGCAAACAGTAACAGTTTCATTTCCTCCTTTCCAATTTGGATGCCTTTTATTGCTTTTTCTTGTCTGATTGCTGTGGCTAGGACTTCCAATGCTATGTTGAATAAGAGTGGTGAGAGAGGGCATCCTTGTCTTGTTCCTGATCTCCGTGGGAAAGCTCTAAGTTTTTGTCCATTGAGTATGATGTTGGCTGTAGGTCTCTCAAATATGGCCTTGATTATGTTGAGGAATGCTCCCTTTATTTCCACTTTGCTGAGTGTTTTTATCAGAAATGGGTGCTGTATCTTATCAAATGCTTTTTCTGCATTTGATCTGCATCTATTGATATGATCATGTGATTTTTGTCTTTGCTGTTGTTGATGTGATGTATTATGTTTATTGATTTGCGAATATTATACCATCCTTGCATCCCTGGGATGAATCCCACTTGGTCATGGTGGATGATCTTTTTAATGTATTGCTGGATGAGGTTTGCCAATATTTTGTTGAGAATTTTAGCATCTATGTTCATCAGCGATATTGGCCTGAAGTTTTCTTTCTTCGTTGTGTCTTTATCTGGTTTGGGGATTAGGATGATGCTGGTTTCATAAAAAGAGTTTGGGAGTCTTCCATCATTTTGGGTTTTTTGGAATAGTCTGTGAAGGATAGGGGTTAGCTCTTCCTTAAATGCTGTGTAGAATTCTCCTGTGAAACCATCTGGTCCAGGGCTGTTGTGTGTTGGGAGTTTTTTGATGACTGCTTCAATTTCGTCTGCTGTTATTGGTCTGTTCAGGTTTTCTGCTTCTTCATTCAGTTTGGAAGATTATATTTTTCTAGAAATGTGTCCACTTCACCTAGGTTTTCAAATTTCTTGGCATACAGTTCTTCATAGTAATTTCTTACAATCCTTTGTATTTCTGTGGTATCATTTGTAATCTCTCCTCTTTCATTTCTGATTGTGTTTATTTGCATCCTGTCTCTTTTTTTCTTGACGAGCCTACTTAAAGGCTTGTCGATTTTGTTTATCTTTTCAAAGAATCAGCTCCTGCATTCATTGATCCTTAGAATTGTGCTTTTAGTCTCTATGTCATTTAACTCTGCTCTGATCTTGGTTATTTCCTTCCTTCTGCTTGCTCTGGGCTGTCTTTGTTGTTGTTCCTGGAGTTCTTGTAGGCATAGGGTTGGGTTGTTTGTTTGAAATGTTTCTATCTTTTGAAGGTAGGCCTGTATTGCTATGAACTTCCCTCTCAGGACTGCCTTTGCTGTGTCCCATAGGTTTTGGGTTGTTGTGAGTTCATTTTCATTTATTTGCAGAAACTTTCTGATTTCTTCTATGATCTCGTTCTTGACCCATTCATTGTTTAATAGCATGCTATTCAGTCTCCATGATTTTGAGTGTTTTGGGTTTTTTCCTTTGGGGTTGGTTTCTAGTTTCAGTCCCTTGTAGTCAGAGAAAATGCTTGATATGTTTTCAATTTTCTCAAATTTGTTGAGGCTTGCTTTGTGTCCTATCATGTGGTCTATCTTTGAAAATGTTCCATGTACACTTGGAAAGAATGTGTATTGTGCTTCTTTGGGATGAAACACTCTATATATATATCAGTTATGTCCATTTCATCTAGGGTATTGTTAAGTGGCACAATATCCTTCTTGATATTTTGTTTGGAAGACCTGTCCATTTTTGACAGTGGGGTGTTAAAGTCCCCCACTATAATTGTGTTGCTGTCAATATCTTTCTTGAAGTCCTCCAAGATTTTCTTTATGTGTTTGGGTGCTCCTATGTTGGGTGCATATATATTTACAATATTTCTGCCTTCTTGGTGGATTCTTCCATTGAGTATTATGAAGTGACCTTCTGGGTCTCACTTTATGGCCCTTCTTTGGAAGTCTATTTTGTCTGCCATGAGTATTGCTACCCCTGCTTTTTTTTCCTGTCCGTTTGCTTGGAACATTTGTTTCCAGCCCTTCACTTTCAGTCTGTGTAGGTCTTTTGTCCTGAGATTGGTCTCTTGTAGGCAACATATGTGTGGGTCATGTTTTCTTATCCATTCAGCTCTTCTATGTCTTTTGATTGGAGCATTTAATCCATTTATGTTTAAGGTTATTATCAATAGGTAGTTATTCATTTCCATTTTTTCCTACCTGTGTTCCTCTATCTTTCTGTTTTCCTTCCTTTCATTAAAGCACTCCCTTTAGCATCTCTTGCAGAGCTGGTTTGGTGGAAGTGTATTCTTTTAGACTTCTTTTGTCTGGGAAACTCTTTATTTGGCCTTCTATCTTGATTGAGAGCCTTGCTGGGTAAAGTAGTCTTGGTTGCAGGCCTCTGGTTCTCATTACTTGGGATATTTTTTGCCATACTCTTCTGGCTTGGAGTGTTTCCATTGAGAAGTCAATTGCTAACCTTATTGGGGCTCCCTTGTATGTTACTTCCTGTTTCTCCCTTGCTGACTTTAACATCCTCTCTTTGTCTTGGAATTTTGCCATTTTAATTATGATGTGTCTTGCAGTGGGCCTGTTTGGGTTCCTCTTGCTTGGGACTCTCTGTGTTTCCTCGATTTGGGTGATTTTTTCTCTCTTCAGATTAGGGAAATTTTCCATCATTACTTCTTCAAACAGGTTTTGTATCCCTTGCTCTTCTTCTTCTCCTTCTGGTATTCCTATTATACGGATATTGTTACGTTTCATGTTGTCCTGCATTTCCCTTATTGCCTCTTCATTCTTTCTGAACCTCTTTTCCTTTTCTTGCTGTTTCTGGGTGTTCTTTTCTACTTTGTCCTCCAGCTCGCTGATCCAATCCTCTGCTTCATCAAGTCTGCTTTTGATTCCTTCTACAGTCTTCTTCAATTCAGAAATTGTATTCTTCATTTCCTTTTGGCCCTTGTTGATAGTTTCTATTTCCTTTTTCATGTTAATATAGTTTCTAGTGAGTTCATTGTAGTTTCCCTGTAGTTTCTGGTAGTTCTCTGTGAGCTCAGTGAGCTCAGTGAGCTTCCTGATAACCATTGCTTTGAACTCAGTATCCGATAGTTGACTTGCCTCTCTTTCAGTTAGCATTCTTTCTGAGGCTTCCTCCTTTCCTTTCAGTTGGGGTTTGTTTCTTTGTCTTCCCATTGTTTGTGAGACTCTTGTTGTTAGTCTCTGCTTCTTAAATTGATCTGCTCTGACTCCCTGAGTTTATGGTATGAACTTCTATGCTAGAATGCCAATGGGATTCAGTGGTGCTGTCTCCTTAATCTCCTGTGCTCACTGGTCTTGAGCTGATGTTTATGGGTGTAACACAGTCTAACTCTGTTCTTTTCAGCACTCCAGGTTTTATTTTCTCACCTGTGGGAAAAAGAGAAATGGGGGCGGGAAGAGGAAAAAAAATAGAAGGGAAAGAGGGAATAGAAAAGGAAAGGAAGGAAGGAAGAAGGAATAAAGAATGTTCGGAGGCAAGATAAGAAGGAATTTTAACAAAAGTTAAAACAAAAGAATAAATAAAAGAAGGCAGGAAGAAGGAATAAAAAAGGTAAAGGATGGAAGGAAGAAGGAATAAAAAAAGAAAGAAGGACAGAAAGGAAGAAGGAATTCAGGGGGAAAGGAGGAAAGAAAAGAAAAAAAAGTCTTTTGCTGGCTTTAAACCGGTAAGGTTAGTTCTGCTGGACTTCCTGTCTGTGGAACGGGAGGGGGTGGTTGGAAGGATTGGTTTCACTTTTCCCCCTTCCTGAGCCACACTCTTCACTGTTGTTCAGCCTCTGGTCCAGTTCTCAGGTTCCTTCTGCTCCCCACTAGGCCTTTAGTTCACCAGTTGTGCTGTCCTTGAGTTGCACCAATTAGGGGCAACTCACACTCCCCCTTCTTGCTCTTTGCTGTCTTAGATGCTAGGGGCTCTCTGTGCTGCTATGGGGTAGTTCAGCCCCCTACTGGGTCAAGTCTTTCCGGGGAATGCAGTCTCCCCTATCCCTGCAGCTCCCCTCTGCTGGGTGTTCTGCCTTAGTCCTAGAGAGCCAGTAGCCCTGCAGGCCTCTGTGCGCAGGGGCTATGTAGAAGATGTTCAGAACTGGTACTTTTAGGTGTGGTCCCTGGCAGGAAGCCAGGCGTTTGATCAGCAGATCTGCTGCTTTGGGACTGAGTCGTGCGTGGCCAGTCTTTCTGCTGCTTTGGGCCTGGTTTGCACTTGGCTGGCCGGTCTGCCGCCTTGGGCCTGTGCGTGGGGCAGCTAGCCTGTGCTCCCAGTGCACACCCACCCAAGGTTTCAGGTGTGGGTGGCCAGCTGGGGTTTCAGGTGTGGGCCTCCAGCCCGCTAATCTGGGTGCGTGCAACCGGGCTTCAGTTGAGCGAGGGCGGCTTATCCCACGTTCACAGTCCAGGGGCTGAGGGGGGATGGGTGCCAGAGGCTGCGGCTGCTGCGGAGAGTTCTCTAACTAGCCGCTAAATGCCTCTATTTTCTTTTTCTTTTTGAGAAATTCTTCCTATTCAAGCCCCCCTGGTCCAAACAAGCATCTGGCTGCTCACACAGTCCAGCCTGGCTCTCTCCCAAGAATCCTGCAGCAGACCCTGCGGCCCGGGCTGGGGCTTCAGCCTCCCTGGTCCTCGCGCAGGCCCCGGGACCTTATTGTCCTTAAGCACTCTTCTTACAGTCAGATCTTTCAATGTCCTCTATCTTTGGTCTCCAATCTTCATATATGCTGGAATACTGTTGGCTGTTCGCTCTGCTCCTCAGATCAGCTAGGTGTTTCCCTGGTGTTGAGGGGAAGTGGATTCTGCTCCCACCTATCTTGCCACCATCTTCCTGGGCTGGATGCTCTGAGGGATGCAGTCTGGGCGTGCACTCCAACCAAGTTGGTGTGTTGACCACAACTGCGGCTCATAGCCCTGGGTCCCTGTTCCTGGGCGCCCGATGATGCAGATCCTGGCCCTAGGTGAGATCCATGTGTTGTGGCTGCAATGGACAAATGCACAAAAATTTTTTAAAAAAGATTCAGAGAATAAGTTCTCGGAGAATGTATGAATTCATCCATAGAGTTTGTTCATACAGAATGAGTGCTTTTGGTTTTTATTATAGACACCCTAACAAAGCTGTAAAACTTTTCAGATCACAAATTTAAAATTTTTTAAAATTGACATTGCATTCCCAAATAAGATGAGTCTAGTTCTCACTTAGGCACTTTGAGTTCAATTGTGTTTAACAAAAAGTTCTGGCACAAAACATAAGGATGCATCAAAGTTTAGCTTTGGCCTCCACTCTGCCATTTGGCTTTGCTCAGTCTCAATCTTTTGAAGTCTAAATAGCCTAATTTGCCTATTTTGCCACTATTTTTGCAAACTTATATTGTGCTGTATCAAAAATATGTGATTGTAGCCCAGGCTGCTGTAGCTCAGTGGATTGAGCGTGGGCCTGTGGACCAAAGGGTTGCTGGTTCAATTCCCAGTCAGGGCACATGCCTGGGTTGCAGGCCAGGTCCCTAGCTGGGGACACATGAGGGGAAACCACACATTGATGTTTCTCTCTCTCTCTTTCTCCTTATCTTCCCTTCTCTCTAATAAATAAATAAAATCTTAAAAAATATATTACTGTATTGGGAACATATTTAATTGGAAAGAATCCCTGTAACAGAATGCCATGTCTTTTAGATTTATTTTTAGTATTTGAATAATCATTTCCAAATATAGGTCATCATTTTAGATGTATCTTGGGGTAAAAAGTCTCCAAATTTTGAAATTCTCTTTGTTAGCTTTATTATTATAAGGGTAAAGTATTATACTAATTGATGATTATGAGTCATTAAATTATGTATTAAAATAATTAATATATTCAATATTGTAAGAGGTAAAAAGTTTAATAATTATTATGAATATTTTAAGAGACAGTACTAGCTAAAAAACTTCTCACCATTTCTGAGCAAACAAATGTTTATAAAATTTTGAAAAATAATTCTGTTAGTCTGTTCAAGCTGCCATAACAGAATACCACAGTTTGGGGTGCTAAAACAATAGAAATGTATTTATTATCTCATAGTTCTGGAGGCTGGAATTCCAAAGTTATGAAGGTGCAAGTTTCTAGTGAGAGCTCTCTTTCCACCTTGCAGAAGAATACCTTCTTGCTATGACCTCACATGGCCTTTCCCCTATGTATGTTCTCTTGATGTCTCTTCCTCTTCTTATAAGGGCAGCAGTCCTATTGACCTCATTTAATCTTAATTACAGGCATATTTCATTTTATTTTGCTTCTCAGATACTGTGTTTTTTACAAATTAAAGACACTGCACCGGCAAAAAGATTAGGACTCACTAAAGAATCATATGATGATTAGCATACTTTTAGCAATAACATATTTTTAATTAAGGTATATACACTTTTTTAGACATAATTCTATTGCACACTTTATAATACACTATAGTATACTGTAAACATGACTTTTATATGCATTGGAAAACCAAAAGTTCATGTGACTGGCTTTATTGCGATATTCACTTTGTTGAGGTCTACTTCCTTGAAGATTCCACCTCCAAATATGGTTACATTAGGGGTGAGGGTTTCAACACATGAATTTAGCAGACACAATTCAGTCCATAGTAATACATCAGGTCCTCAAATAACATTGTTTCATTCAACATCATTTTGTTATAAGGTTGATGAGGAAAACAATAGATTCCCAGCCAGGTCCACTGTTTGGAAGGAGTTTGCACATTCTCCCCATGTCTGCGTGGGTTTTCTTCTGGTGCTCCGGTTTCCTCCCACATCCCAAAGATGTGCACATGAGGTAAATTGGCATGTCTAATTATCCCACTCTGAGTGAGGGCGGGTGTACGTGAGTGGCTCTGTGACAGAAAGGTGTCCTGTCCAGAGTGTGTTCCTGCCTTGCACCCTGAGCTGCCCTGACAGTCTTCAGCCACTGGAAACCTTGAACTTGAATGAGCATGTGGGAATATGATCTTACTTGTTTTTAATTAATCTTTCTTAAATCTATATAGAACTCACATTTACTTAATGTTTATTAGAAGTGTTTTTGATTTTTATTTAGAAGTTTGGTGATGTTTTTGTGACCAGAGATATGCTATAGGAACTTCATTCAACTCTCATTTATATTAGTTTTCTGTGGTAAAAATGGTTTTGTTAGAAGTCATTTAATCCACTCATTTACTGATGGGCACTTAGGCTGTTTCCAGCACTTGGCTAAGTTGAAACTAATCAATAAAACAAACAAGCAAGCAAAATAGAACCAGAGACATGGAAATAAAGAACAAACTGACAGTGACCTGAGGGAAGGGGGAAGGGGGATAACAGGAGAAAGAAAGGGAAGGGTCAGGTCAACCAACATGTATAAAGAACCCATGGACAAAGACAATAGGAAAGGGAATTGAATGTGGGAGTTGGGGAGTGGGTAGGGCAGGGGAGATTAATGGGGGGAAAATGGGTACAACTTTAATTGAACAACAATAAAAAATAATTTTAAAAAGTCATTTAGCTTATAGGTGCGATTTGCAAGAACCTTTCTATGATGTTGAGGACTTACTGTAATATCATAATAATGTAAGATAAAACAGTAATAATATGTGTTTGGCATATGAGCATCCATAGCATTACATAAAATTAACTGTGTGAACTGTACTAATTTTTAGTTATTTAATGCCATATAAACTATAAGAAAAAGTATTATGTGGGACTTCATTTCTTATGACAAATTAAAAGCAGAACTTCAACTTTCCCACCTCAAGAAAAAGATCCAAAAACTCTGTGATAAAACATTTTCAATCCAAATATAATAACAGGAGAAGCAGTACTTAAGTTAAGAAATACTTTGAAGACTGTGTAAAAGCAAACATTTTGTTTCTACTTATAAAAATTAAAAACAACAGATTTCCAAGTTCTTTTTTGTTGTTGTTGTTGTTGTTCAAGTAGTTTTCTGCCTTTTCCCCCCACCCCTCCCCACCAACCCAGCCCTCCCTCCTCCCTGCCTTGTTTCCACCCCCCAGTTATTGTCCATGTGTCCTTTATAATTGCTCCTGCAAACCCTTCACCCTTTTCCCCTGAAATTCCCTCCCCTCTCCCCTCCAAGTTCTTTAAGAAGAAAATTCTTCATAATTTTGAGTTTAGAGGAACTTAAGTTTTAAACAAAAACATATCAAAATAATTGTTTTTAGATTGTGATCATTCTCAGTAGTTGTAGATGAAACTATGGATCCTTTATGCAAAGTTTCTTCTAAAAATATATTATAAAAATCTTTTACTGAATTATAAAATGCTATCCTCAGAAAGGATAATAATATTTAATGTGCTGCTTTTGTATCTTGCATTAGGCATTTGACACAAGATTTTTTTTTTTTTTTACAGTTGATAGCAATGTTAGATGGCTTACTAAGAGATTTCTGTTTCTCTTAGTTAAGGGAACTAAGTTAAGGGAACACAGTTAAGGGAACTTGTGAATCTGCTGAAGAACTATTCACAGAATGGAAATTCAGCACAGGAAAGACTCATGCCACTGATGATAAAATACATGTGGCAAAGTCCAAAAGTGAAGAAGGAGCTTACATGCCTGTCAAGTGTTGTGCCCATCCTTCAGTTGTGTGTTCAAAAATTAATAAAGTGTGTGTAATATAAGAGAATTATTGGTCAGAGGTAGACTAATTGTGGGCAGCCAGGTCCATCATTTTCTTCAATCCCAGGCAGACTACAAGACATGGGATTATGGATCTGCCTTGTCAGATGCTAACACATGACATTCACACCAGACACAGAACAGCTGTGGACAATGGAAGAATAAATGGAAGATTTAGCACTGCATTGTAAGGTATGCAAAACCTGCATAGGAAGAATTACTAATGACAATGGGCACATACATAAAATTCATCATACAAAATTGCACTATTCAGCGCTTTCAACTATATTTACAGAGATATACAAGCATCACTATGATCTAATTCTAGAATATATCATCACCCTAAAAGGAAACTCCACACTTATTAACACTCACTCCCTATTTTCCTCTTCCCCTAACCTTTGGCAACCACTGATCTACTTTCTGTCAGTATGGATTTGCTTTTTTTGACCACTTTATATAAATTGAATCATAAAACATGTACCCTTTTCCATCTGACTTCTTTCACTTAACAAATGTTTCCAAGGTTTATCCAGGTTATAACATGTATCAATACTTCATTATTTTTATTGTTGACTAATATTTAATTATAGGAACAAATCACACTTTGTTTATCCACTCATCAGCTCACATACAATTGGGTTATTTCCTCTTGTGGCTATTATGAATAGTGGTGCAATGGACATTTGTGTACATGTTCTTGTATGTACCTAGGAATGGAGTTTCTGAGTCCTGTGTTTAACATTTTGAGGAACTGCCAGACTGTTGTCCAAGACAGCTGCACCATTTGACATTCCCACCAGCCATATAATAGGATTCTGATTTCTTCACAACCTCATCAATATTTATTATTGTCCATGTATTTTTTAAATCATAGCCATCCCAGTGGGTGTGGTTTTGCATGTCCCTAATGATGAATGATGTTCAGCATCTTTTTATGTTATTATTGACCATTAGTATATCTTCACTGGAGAAATGCCTATTCAAAACTGTGCCCATTTTAAAACTGGATTATTTGTCTTTTGTGTGTAGAGTTGTAAGAGTGTTCTGTATATTATAGAAACTAGTCTCTTATCAGTTATGATTTGCAAATATTTTCTCCAATTCTGTAGGTAAGTTGTCCATTTACTTTCTTATGGTGTACTTTGAAGCATAATTTTTTTATTTTCATGAAGTTCAATCAATATTTTTCATTAGTTGGTCTTTTGTGTCATATCTAAGACCATGTTATATCTAATACAAGGTCATGAAGACTTAGAAGAAATTAGAATTTTTTTCTGAGAGTTTTATAATTTTAGCTCTTACACTTAGGTATTTAATTTATTTTGAATTAATTCTTGTATATGCTGTGAAGTTTAGGTTCAAATCCATTCTTTTTTTATGCAGCTATCTAGTTGTCCCAGCATCTCTTGTTTCAAAGGCTCTTATTTCCCCATTTATACTCCTTAGCCTTGTCAAAATTAATTTAGTGTGAATGTGTGAGCTTATTTCTGGACTCAATTATATTGTATTGATCTATTTGTCTACCATTATGTTAGTACAATACAGTGTCAATTACTGTAGGTTTCTAGTAAGTTTTAAGTGTGACTTCTCCATATTTGTTCTTTATCAAGGTTGTTTCAGCGATTTTAGTCCCTTTCATTTTCATGTGGATTTTAAAAACACAGACTTCATTTTTTAGAGCAGTTTTAGGTTTACAGAAAAATTGAGCAGAAGGTACAGAGAGTTTTCGTATACTCCTTGCTCTCCCAACACACAGTATCTCTTTCAAAATTCTACACCAGGGTGGTACGTTTCTTATTATATAATTGACAAACCTGTATTGACACATCATTATCACCAAAGTCCACAGTTTACATTATGATTTATTTTTGGTGTTGTACTTTTTATGAGTTTTGACAAATGTATAATGGCGTATATCCTACATTGCAATGTCAAACAGAATAGTTTCACTGCCCCCAAAATTCTCTGTGCCTTGTCTATTTTATCCTTCCCTTCTTTCTATCCCTGGCAACTACTGATCACTTTACTGTCTCCATAGTTTTGTCTTTTCCAGAATGTAATATAGTTGGAATTATAAAGTATGTAGTTTTTTCAGATTGGCTTTTTCATTTAGTATTATTCATTTAAGATTCCTCCATGTCTTTTCATAGCTCGATAGCTCATTTTTTAGTGCTGAATAACATTCCATTGTTTGTACCACAGTTTATTGATTCAGATACTGAAGGACATCTTGGTTGCTTCCAAGTTTTGGTAATTATAAATAAAATTGCTCTATTCACACGTGCAGGTTTTTCTGTAGACAAAAATTATTTAACTTTGGGGGTAAACAGCAAGGAGTGTGACTGCCAGATCACATGGTAACACTATGTTTAGATTTTTAAGAAACCACCAACTGTCTTCCAAAGTAGCTATACCATTTTGTTTTCCCACCAACAATGAACAATTAAAGTTCTATTGAGTTTTGGCCATTCTAATTGATGTGTAGTGGTGTTTCATTGGTGTTTTAATTTGCAATTCCCTAATGATGTATGAGGTGGAGCATCTTTTCATATGCTTATTTGCCATCTGTATATCTTTAGCGAGTCATCTGTTCAGGTCTTTTGCTATTTTTAATTGGGTTATTTGTTTCCTTTTCATTGCATTTTAAGTATTCATGTATATTTTGCCTAACAGTTCTTTGCCAGATGTGTTTTTCTCAAACATTTTCTCCTAGTCTGTGGCTTGTTTTCTCATTCTCTTGGCAGTGTCTTTTGCAGACAGAGTTTTTATTTTTAACGAAGTCCAGTTTATGAATTATTTTCTTCATGGATTGTGCCTTTGGCATTGTACCTTCCAAAAGGCCATAAGTCATAACTAAGTACACCTATATTTTCTCCTATGTTATCTTCTAGGAGTTTTATAATTTTTTATTTTATATTTTGGTCTGTGAGATATATGAAGGCTGTGAGTTCTCTGTTTAGATGTTTTTATTTTTATTTTTTTTGCATGTGGATCTCCAGTTACTCTAGCACTACTTGGTGAAAAGATAATCTTTATTTTATTGTCTTTTCACCTCTGTCAAAGATCAGTTGACCATAAATATATATTTCTTGGATTTCTACTTCTTTTCCATTGACATTTTTGTCTATTCTTTGCCAATACTTCTCTGTCTTAATTACTTTAGGTTTCTAGTAAGCCTTGAGATTGAGTAGCATCAATCTTCCAAATTTGTTCTCTTTTAATATTGTGTTGGCTATTCTGGGTCTTTTGCCTCTCCACACAAACTTTAGAGTCAATTTTTTCAATATCCATGAAGTAGCTTGCTAAGATTTTTAAAATTGGAATTGCATTAAATCTATAAATCAATTGGGAAGAACTGACATTTGACAATATTGAGCTTCTTATCCATCGACATAAAATATCTTTATATTTATGTACTTCTTTGGGATCTTCCATCAGAGTTTTGTAGTTTTTCTCACATAGTTCTTATATATATTTTATAAGATTTATATCTAAATAATTTTGAGTACCTTAAATTGTTTTTCATTTCATTTCACTTGTTCATTGCTGCTATACAGAAAAACAATAAAGTTTTGTATATTAACTTTGAATCCTGAAACCTGACTAAATTGTTTTAGTTTCAGGAGGTACTTTTATTGATTCCTTTTGGATTTTCTATATAGATCATCATGTCATCTGCAAAAAAAGAAAGTTTTATTACTTCCTCTTTCTGTCTACCCTTTATTTCTTTTTCTTGTCTTATGGAAGTAGCTATGATTTCTATGATGTTGAGAAGGAGTGTTGTGGTAAAGCTTCTACTTTGTCATCATTAAGAATGATGTTAGCTGTAAGCTTTTTGGAGATATTCTTGATCAAGTTGAGGAAGTTCGATCTATTTCTAGTTTACTGAGAGATTTTATCGTAATTGGATATTGGATTTTACCAATAAGTTTTCTGCATCTATTGATATGATTTTGTGATTTTTTTCTTTAACTTGTTGATATGGATTACATTAATTGATTTTTGAATGTTGAAGTGGCCTTGCATACCAGGAATAAATCCCACTTGGTCCTGGTGTATAATTCTTTGTATACTTTCTTAGACTTGATATGTTAATGTTTTTGATGAATTTTGTTTCTATGTTCATGAGAGATATTAGCCTGTGGTTTTCTTTTCTTGTAATGTATTCATCTGGTTTTAGTATTGTGGTAATTCTAGCCTCATAGAATAAGTTAGAAATTCTCTGTTTCTATCTTATGAAAGAGATTATAGAGAATTGGTATAATTTCTTTCTTAAATGTTTGGTGAAATTAATCAGTTAACTCATTCAGGCCTTGTGTTTTTGCTTGGAAGGTTATTAATTATTAATTCAATTTCTTTTTTCCCCTCTCTCTTTTTTCTTTATTGTTGTTCAAGTACAATTGTCTCACTTTTCCCCCCACCACTCCCACCCATGTCAGCCATCCTCACCTCCCACCCTCGATCCTACCCCCTTTTGACTTTGTCCATGTGTCCTTTATACATGTTCCTTGATGACCCTTTCACCTCCCTGCCCCATTATCCCCTCCCACCTCCTCTATGGTTTCTGTCAGTTTTTTCTTTATTTCAATGTCTCTGGTTATATTTTGCTTGCTTGTTTGTTTTGTTGATTAGGTTCCACTTATAGGTGAGATCATATGGTATTTGTCTTTCACCATCTGGCTTCTTTCACTTAGCATAATGCTCTTCAGATCCATCCATGCTGTCATGAATTCTTTAATCTGTATAAGCCTATTCAAATTGTCTGTTTCTTCTGGAGCAAGTTTTGGCACATTTTAAGAAATGGTCCTTTTTATCCAGATTATCAAAGTTGTGGGCATAAAGTTATTTATAATATTTCTTTATTATTCTTTTAATATATATATAGGATCAATAGTGATGACCCTCACTTCCAATATTAATAACTTATCTTCTTTCTCTTTTTAAATCAACCTAACTAGAGGCTTATTGATTTTGTCGATCTTTTCAAAGAACTAGTTTATGATTTTGTTGATTTTCTTACAGATTTTATGTTTTCAATTTCATTGATTTCTGCTCTCTTTTTTTTATGATTCTTTTTCTTCTGCTTACTTGTATTTAAGTTCTTTGTTTTTTTATTTTTTTAAATTTATTTATTTATTTTTATTAAGTTACAATTGTCTGCATTTACTCCCCTTCCCTCCACCCCACCCCAGCCAGTCCCACCTCCCTCCCCCACCTCTACCCTCCCCCTTGATTTTGTCCTTGTGTCCTTTATAGTAGCTCCTTTACCCAGCAAGGCTCTCAATCAAGTTCTTTGTTTTTGAAGTTTCCTAAGATGGAAGCTAAGATTATTGATTTTAGATCTTTTTTCTTTTCTAATACGTGCACTGAATGCTCTAAATTTCCCTCTAAGCACAATTTTCACTGATCCTCAAAACTTTGATAAGTGGTATTTTCATTTTTATTTTACTCAAAATAGTTTTTTCTTTCTCTTGAGATTATTTCTTTGATACATGTGTTATTTAGAAGTATATTGTTTGATCTCCAAATATTTAGGACCTTTCTAGCTCTCTTTCTGTTATTAATTTCTGGTTTAATTCAGTTGTTATCTGAGAGCATACTTTGTATTATTTCTATTCTTTTGAATTTGTTAAGGTATATATTATGGCCCAGAATGTGGTCTGTCTTGGTAAATGTCCAATATGACTTTGAGAGGAATGTGTATTCTACTATTGTTAAATGAAATAATCAATAAATGTCAAACATATCTAGTTGATTGATGATACTATTGAGTTCAACTATATCCTTACTGATTTTCTGCTTGCTAAATCTATTTCTGGAAGAGGAATATTGAAGTCTCCAACTGTAATGATGGATTTATCTCTTTTTCCTTGCAATTCTATCAGTTTTTTTCACATATTTCAACACTCTGTTATTAAGGATATACACATTTTGTTATGTCTTCTTGAAAATTCGAACCCTTTATTATTATGTAATGACCCTCTTTATCCCTAATAACTTTCCTTGTTCTGAAGTCTGATCTGTCTGAAATTAATGTAGTTACTTCTGATTTCTATTTATTAGTGTTAGCATGGTGTATCTTTATCCATCTCTTTATTTGAGTCTTTATGTAGCTTCACATTTTACGTGTGTCTCTTGTAGACAATAAATATATCATTGAGCCTTATTTTTTTGATCCACTCTGACAATTTATGACTTTTAATTGGTGCATTGAGGCCATTGGTGTTTAAGGTGATTACTGATACAGTTAAATTAATATCTACCATATTTGTTATGGTTTCTCTTCATTGCCCTTGTTTTTTGTTCCTATTTTAGTCCATTGTTTCTAACATGTGTGGTTTTATTTAGCATTTTATGTAATTCCATTTTCTCTCCTTTCTTAGCATATCAGTTATACTTGTATTGTGGTTGCTCTAGAGTTTGTGTTCACAACTTACTCAAATTCACTTTCAAATAATGAGACACTTCTTCACAGTTAGTCAAAATACCCTATAATAGCCCTGGCTGGAGTGGCTCAGTGTATTGAGTGCCATCCTGTGAACCAAAGTGTTGCTGGTTTGATTCCCAGTCAGGACACATGCCTGGATTGCGAGCCGGGTCCCCAGGGGGTGGCATGCAAGATGCATCCACACATTGATGTTTCTCTCCCTCTCTTTTTCCCTCCCTTTCCCTTTCTCTAAAAATAAAGAAAATCTTTTTAAAAATACCCTATAATAACAAGATAACCCAAATTCCTTCCTTTTGTCCTTGTATCATTGCTGTCAATCTTTCTCTTATGTGTAAGAATACATAAAGATATAAGCATACATAAATACATTTTTGTTATTTATTTAATTTACCTTTCCTTATTCTCTCTCCAATACTCTTCTTTATGTAGATCCAAGTTTCTGACATATGTAATTTTTTTTCTCTCTGAAAAACTTCTTTTACATTTCTTGCAGGGCAAGTCTACTTGGAACAAATTTTCTCAATTTCCATTTGTCTGAGAAAGTCTTTCTTTTACACTGTTGAAGAGTAGTGTACAGAAGTCTAGGTTGGTATTTTTCCTCTCAATACTAAATATACCACACCACTCTCTTTTTACTTGCATGATTTCTGAGGAGAAGTTAGATGTAATTCTTATGTATAGATGCAATGCTTCCTCTTTGGATTATTTCAATATTTTTCTCTATCTTTGATTTTCTAAAGTTTGAATATGATATGCCCTAGATGTAATCCTTTCTTGGAAGTTATCCTTCTTGGCATTCTCTGAGATTCCTAGATCTGTGGTTGGGTGTTGAACATTAATTTAAAGGAAATTATCAGTCATTATTGCTTCAAATTTTTCTGTTTCTTTCTATCTTTATTTCCCCTTTTGATATTTCCACTATCATATGTTAACACTGTTTGTAGTAACCCCACAATTCTTTGATATTCAGTTATATATTTTTTCAGTCTTTTTTCTCTGCTTTTCCATTTTTAAAGTTTCTATTGACATATCCTCAAGTTCAGAAATTCTTACCTCAGTTATTATCATACTGTTTCCAATACCTTGCAGTTCTTTTTTATTCTTTCTTAGAATATCCATCTCTGCTTCATTGTTCATCTTTTTTGTACAGTGTCTTCTCTATATATTAGAACACTCTCTGTAGTGATCTTAGTTGTTTTTGCTTCCTGGTCTGATTATTCCAACATTCCTGTCATAACTGAGTCTAAGTCTGATGCTTGCTCTCTCTTTTCAAACTGTTACTTGCTTTAAATGTGTCTTATAATTTTTTTACTTGATAATCTGACATGATGTTCAGGGCAAATGAAACTTCAGTAAATAGGCCTTTAATAATGTGGTGGTGAGGTGTAGTGAGAGGGGAAGCATTCTATAATCCCATGATTAGGTCTCAGTCTTTTACTGAGTCTATGCCTCTAGATGTGAACTCCACAGGTGCTTCTCAGTTCTTCCCTCCAAACCTCTTAGGTGAGGCAAGATGGCTAGGTTGGGCTGGAGTTATATATGTTCCTTCCTCCAGGTTGCTTAGGCTCTGGTAAATTGCTAATATTTTAGGGTGTGGTTATCAGTCATATTTTAAACTATATCTTTCCCCCCTGGGTCCTCTGGAAGCATGAGAAGACTCTTCTCCCAAAAGCCTGGTGAAAGTCTGGTGGAGCCCTGAGGGGTAAAAATCAGAAGTGTGGGATCCCACCTATAATTGGTTCCACTCCCCAAAGTTTTTAACTCTCAGACTCGTCCAACCTCCAATAATTCATCAATAACAAGTTACATATTCTTTCACTCATACTGGTTCCCTTGAAGGTTTGTGTTCAGGGATTTCTGCTCTGATAAGTTGGAATTTCCTATATTTGCCTGTCTGTCTGTACTATGTTCAGGGCAAGAGTTTGCCTTGTAATTTCACTTCTTTTATGAGTTTAAAAAGTGTTGATGAGTTTTCAGTTATTTTTTTCATATCTTTACTTCTGTTAAAAGATATTGGTAAAAGTTTTAGGACAGAGGGATGACTTCAATCTCTATCCATTGGACTGGAATCTGGAAGTCCACATCCACATCCACATGAGTTCAAGAATCAACTTCTTAATATCTGCAAAAGAGAAGCTTGTATTTTAATAAGTAGTCCTTTGCATCTGTAGAGCAATTTAAAGAATAGTGCCATCAAAATCATGCTAAGTAATGTAATCAAAGAACATAGGGGGTTTTTCTGCTAATTTGTGTCTGTTTGGTTTCTTTCAATGATGGTTTGTAGGTTTCAGTGGGCTTGTTTTTTTAATTGGTATTTTTAGAGAGAGACAGAGACAAAGAGAGAAAGAGAGAAAACCTATCAGTTATTTCACTTACTTATGCATTCTTTGGTTGTTTCTTGTATGTGCCCTGATTAGAGATCAAACATGCAACCTTGGCCCATTGGGAACGTGCTCTAATCAAGTAAGCTATGTGCCAAGGGCCTCAGTGAACTTACTTTGTTAAATTTATTCCCAAGAATTTTATTCTTTTTTTACACTTTTGTAAATGAAGTGTTCTTCAGTTTTATTTTCAAGTTGTTTATTATTCCAGCACCCACAGATGCTAAACACACTAGCAAAGTGGTAGTAGAGGAAACAGATTTCAACATAAAAGGCCATATATGACAAACCCACAGCCAACATCACACTCAACAAGGGAAAGATAAAGGCATTTTCCTTAAGATCAGGAGCAAGAGAGAGAGATGTATGCTTTCACCACTCTTATTCAACCTAGTACTGGTAGTTCTAGACATACCAGCCAGACAAGAAGAAGAAATAAAACACAGTCAAATTGAAAACAAGAAGTAAAACTCCCCTTATTTGTAGATGATATAATGCTGTATATAGAGAACACTAAAGATTCTACCAAAAACTAATAATAGAACTGATCAATGAATTCAGTAAAGTGGCAGGATGCAAAATAAATATCCATAAATCAGTTGCATTTTTATACACCAATAAAGAACTATCAGAAAAGGAAACTATTAAAAATCCCATTTACAATTTCAACAAAAAATAAAATAACTAAAAATAAATTTAACTAAGGAGGAAAAAGGCTTGTACTCAGAAAACTATAAGACAAGGAAGAAAGAAATTGAAGATGATGCAAATAAATGGAAGCATATACAGTGCTCATGGAAAGGAAGAATTGATATCCTTAAAATGTCAGTACTACCCAAAGAAATCTATAGATTCAATGCAATTGCTATCAAAATACCATTAGCGTTTTTACAGAACTATAACAAATAACCAAAAATTTATATGAAAACAAAAAGAACTCAAATAGCCACAGCAATCTTGAGAAAGAAGAACAAAGTTGGAGGGATCAGGCTACCTGATATCAAACTATACTAAAAGGTTATACAAAGCAAAATGCCATGGCACTGGCATAAAACAGTAATATTATGGATCAGTGGGACAAAACAAAAAGCCTGGAAATAAACCCATGCCTATGTGGTCAATTAATATATGACAAAGGAGGCAAGAATATACAATGGGGTAAGACAGTCTATTCAATAAATGGTATTGGGAAAATTGGACAGATACATGCAAAAAAATAAAACTAGCCCTGGCTGGTGTGGCTCAGTGGATTGTGCATTGGCCTGCAAACCAAAGGATCGCT
Organism: Desmodus rotundus; assembly: GCF_022682495.2. Taxonomy (NCBI): domain Eukaryota; kingdom Metazoa; phylum Chordata; class Mammalia; order Chiroptera; family Phyllostomidae; genus Desmodus; species Desmodus rotundus. The sequence goes on from NC_071392.1 coordinate 131,692,083, forward strand.
GATTGAATTCCCAGTAAGGGCACATGCCTGGGTTGACAGCCATGTCTCCAATTGGGGGTGCATGAGAGGAAACCACACATTGATGTTTCTCACCCTCTCTTTCTCCCTCCCTTCCCCCTCTCTCAAAATAAATAAATAAGATCTTTAAAAAATTAAAGTAGACCTTCTTATTACACCATGTGTGAGAATAAACTTGAAATGCATTAAATAATGTTCTCCAGTTCCATCCATGCTATTGCAAAGGGTATAAGCTCCTTCTTTCTCTCTGCTGCATAGAATTCCATTGCGTAAATGTACCATAGTTTTTGGATCCACTCATTTGCTGAGGGGCACTTAGGTTGCTTCCAGTACTGGGATATTGTAAATTGTGCTGCTATGAACATTGGGGTGCATAGGTTGTTTTGCATTGGTGTTTCAGTGTTCTTAGGGTATAATCCCAGTAGCGGAATTGCTGGGTCAAAGGGCAGTTCCATTTTTAGTTTTCTGAGGAAATTCCATATTGTTTTCCACAGTGGTCTCACCAGTCTGCATTCCCACCAACACTGCACTAGGGTTCCCTTTTCTCTGCATCCTCTCCAACATTTGTTTGTTGATTTGTTTATGTTGGCCACTCTGACTGGTGTGAGATGGTACCTCATTGTGGTTTTAATTTGCATCTCTCTGATGGCTAGTGATGCTGAGCATCTTTTCATATATCTCTGGGCCCTCTGTATGTCTTCCTTGGAAAAGTGTCTGATCAAGTCCTTTGCCCATTTTTTAATTGGGTTGTTTGTCTTCCTGGAGTGGAGTCGTGTGAATTCTTTATATATTTTGGAGATCAGGCCCTTGTCTGAGGTATCATTGGCAAATACGTTTCCCCATATTGTTGGTTCTCTTTTCATTTTAATGCCATTTTCTTTCGCCATGCAGAAGCTTTTTATTTTGATGAGTGAAATAAGCCAGGTGGTGAGGGACAAATACCATATGATCTCACCTTTAACTGGAACATAATCAACAAAAGAAAAAAGCAAACAAAATATAACCAGAGACATTGAAATTAAGAACAATCTAACAATAGCCAGAGGGGAGTAGGGAGGAGAAAGTGGGGAGAGGGGTCTACAGGAACTACTGTAAAGGACACAAGGACAAAATCAATGGGGAGGGTAGAGGTGGGGGAGGGAGGTGGGTTTGGCTGGGGTGGGGTGGAGGGATGGGGAGAAAATGCAGACAATTGTAACTGAATAACAATAAAAAATTAAAAAATAAAATAAAAATACAAAATAGAACTACAAAAAAAAAGGAAATGCATTAAATACTTAAATGTAAGTCTCAAAACCACATAGACAGTAAAGTCTCTGATATTTCTCTTAACACTATTTTTTTTCTGATATATGTCCATTAGCAAGGGAAAGAAAAGAACAATTAAATAAATGGGACTACATCAAACTAAAAAGATTTTGCACAGCAAATGAAACCATCAACAAAAGAAAAAGACATCCTGCTGAACGGGAGAATATATTTACCACTGATATATCCAATAAGGGTTTAATATCCAAAATTTATTTTAAAAAGCCATAATACTCAACAACAACAACAAGCCAAACAATCCAATTAAGAAAAATGGGCAAAAGACCTGAATAGATACTTCTCCAAAGAAAACATACATATGACCAATGGACATATGAAAAGATGCTCAGTCTCACTAATCACCAGAGGAATGCAAAATAAAAACTGCAGTGAGATATCACCTCACATCTGTCAGAATGGCTATCATCAATAAATCAACAAACAAATGTTGGTAAGGATGTGAAGAAAAGGGAGCCTTCAGGCACTGTTGGTAAGAATGAAAATTGGTGGAGCTATTATGCAAAACATTATGGAGGTTCTTCAAAAAAATTAAAATGGAACTGTCTTATGACTCAGCAACTCTTTTTCTGGGTATATATCTGGAGAAACCCAAAACACTAATTTGAAAGAATATACACACCCCTAGGTTAATGTTAGGGTTATTTACAATAGTCAAGATATGGCTATTGTAACCCAAGAACCCATCAACAAAATCTGTGGGAGTTCCAGCCAAGATGGAGGCATAGGCAGAAACACTTTGCTTCCTTGCACAAGCAAATAAAATAGGATGACAACCAATTTAAAAACAAAGAACAATCAGAACTGCCAGAAAAACATTTGCATGGAAGTCCAACAACCAAGGAGTTAAAGAAATATTCACCCAGACCATAGGTGGGGGTGGAGAGGACACACAGCAAGGTGGCAGCGGGAGGACCAGGTGGGCAATCCCACACTCACACGCAGACAAGCTGGGGAGAACAATGGGGGAGTGACATAAACCTTGAAACCCAAGGTGTCAGGGTGGGAAACTAAAGACCCAAGACCCCAGGCTATAAAAAAATCTGTAGGGGTTGTGGTGGTGGGAGAAACCCCCATCCTCACAGACGTGTTCACTGGAGAGACCCACAGGGTCCTAAAATGTACACAAACCCACCTACCTCTGAATCAGCACCTGAAAGGCTGCAATATGTTAGTGGCAAACAAGGGAAGTGACAGAAAGTGAGACCAGAGTGGAGAAAGTGGCATTGTTCCCTCTCTGACTGCCCATGCCAGAGACTGCACCACATCACAGCAAAGAGGGTTGCCCTGCCCTGGCGAATATCTAAAGCTCCACCCCTTACCACATAACAGGTGCACCCAGACAAAGAAATATGGCCCAAATGAATTAACATAGTAAAACTCCAGAAAAAGAACAAAGCAATGAGGAGACAGCAAACCTATCAGATGCACCATTCAAAACACTGGTAATCAGGATGCTCACAGAAATGGTTGAGTATGGTCAGAAAATGGAGGAAAAAGTGAAGGCTATGAAAAGTGAAATAAAGGAAAATGTACAGGGAACCATCAGTGGAGGGAAGGAAACCGGGATTCAAATCAACGGTTTGAAGCCGAAGGAAGAAGTAAACATTCAAACAGAAAAGAAGGAAGAAACAGGAATTTTAAAAAATGAGGAGAGGCTTAGGAACTTCCTGGACAACTTTAAAAGTTCCAACATCCAAACCATAGGGGTGCCAGAAGGAGAAGAGGAAGAACAAGAAATTGCTAACTTATTTGAACAAATAATGAAGGAAAACTTCCCTAATCTGGCAAAGGATATAGACTTCCAGGAAGTCCTGGCTTATTTCACTCATCAGGAAGCTCAAGAAGTCCCAAAGAAGTTGGACCCAAGGAAGCACACACCAAGGCACATCATAATTCCATTACCCAAGATTCAAGATAAGGACAGAATGTGAAAAGCAGCAAGAGAAAAGGAGAGAGTTACCTGTAAAGCAGTGCCCATAAGACTAACAGCTGGTTTCTCAAAAGAAACCTTAAAAGCAGGAAGGGGCTGGAAAGAAGTATTCTGAAGTCAGAAAAGGCAAGGACCTCCATCCAAGATTACTGTATTCAGCAAAGCTATAATTTAGAATGGAAAGGCAGATAGAGTGCTTCCCAGATAAGGTCAAGTTAAAGGAGTTCATCATCACCAAGCCCTTATTATAGGATGTTAAAGGGACTTATCTAAGAAATAGAAGAAGATAAAAAATACAAACAGTAAAATGACAACAAACTCACAATGATCAACAATCAAACCTAAAACAACAAAAACAAAAACAAACTAAGCAAACAACTAGAACAGGAACAGAATCACAGAAATGGAGATTACATGGAGGGTTATTATCAGGGATGGGGAATGAGGAGAATGGGATTGGGGAAAAGGTACAGGGGAGACAAAGCATAAATGGTAGGTACAAAATAGATGGGGAGGTTAAGAATAATATAGGAAGTGGAGAAGCCAAAGAACTTATGACATGAGTCCTTAGTTCAAGGACATGAACTAAGATGGGGGAATGATGGTGGGAAGGGGGTACAGGGTCGAGGGGAATAAAGGGGAGAAAGAAACGGGACAACTGTATAGCATAATCAGTAAAATATATTAAAAAATAAAAAGTCTTTTGTCTTTAGTAACAATTTTTGTCTTAAAGTCTACTTTCCTTTATGTTAGTATAGCCACTCAGCCCTTTTGGTTACTGTTTGCATGATATATTATCCCTATCTTTTTAATATCAACCTATGTGTGTTTCCTGTAGACAGCATATACTTAAATCATGCTTTGTTTTCCCCATTCTTTTCTCTACCTTTGAATGTTAGTGTTTAATCCATTTCCATTTAGTATGATTTTTGATAAGGTAGAAATTACAATTATACCTACCATTTTTCTCATTTTTTTCTATATGTCTTACATTGTTTTATTTCTCTAGTTTTCATTATCGGCGTATTTTGTGTTAAATGTATATTTTCTTTTTTTTAAATTTGTATTGTTATTCAAGTACAGTTGTCTGCATTTTTTCCCCATCCCTCCACCCCACCCCACCCCACCCCACCCAGCCCAACCAACATCCCTCCCCTGCCTCCACCCTCCCCCTTGATTTTGTCCATGTGTCCTTTATAGTAGCTCTGGTAAACCCCTCTCCCCACTGTCCCCTCCCCACTCCCCCCTGGCTATTGTTAGATTATTCTTAACTTCAATGTCTCTGGTTATATTTTGTTTGCTTTTTTCTTTTATTGATTATGTTCCAGTTAAAAGTGAGATCATACGGTATTTGTCCTTCACTGCCTGGCTTATTTCACTTTTTAAAAGTTATTTTCTGCCCTGGCTGTTGTGGCTCAGTGCATTGAGCGTGGGCCTGTGAACCAAAGGGTTGCCAGTTGGATTCTCAGTCAGGGCATATGCCTGGGTTGCGGGCTAGATCCCCAGTTGGGGGCATGTGAAAGGCAACCACACATTAATGCTTCTCTCCCTCTCTATCTCCCTCCCTTACACTCTGTCTACAAATAAATAAATAAAATCTTTTTTAAAAGTTATTTTCTTAGTTATTTTTTTGAGAACCATAATTGACATCTTAACAATGTGTCAGATTAATACCACATTAAGTTCATTTGTATAAAAAGTTTTGTTAAATAAATATAACTCTACTCACTCCCCTTCTTAATGCTGCTTCTGTCATCCTAATTACTTCTTTAATGTAATTTTTAATCTTTAATACAGATTTATTATTATAGCTTTATGCAGCTGTCTTTTTAATTTTTTCATTATTTTCTTTCTTTTTTTCTTGTTGTTCAAGTACAGTTGTCTCCATTTCCCCACCACCACCTTCCATGCCCCATCCACCCCCACCTCCCACCCTCAATCCTACCACCCTCTGGCTCTGTCTGGTGTCCGTTTTACGTACTTCTTGATGAACCTTACCCCTCTTTCCTCTGTCATCCCCCTCCATGCTCCCCTCTGGTTACTGTCAGTTTGTTCTTTATTTCAATGTCTCTGGTTATATTTTGCTTGTTTGTTTTGTTGATTAGGTTCCACTTATAGATGAGATCATACAGTATTTGTCTTTCACAACCTGGTTCATTCCCAAAGGGTAGGAGCTCCTTTTTTCTTTATGCTGCATAGTACTCCATTGTGTAAATGTATAATGTATCATAGTTTTTTGATCTACTCATTTACTGATGGGCTCTTAGGTTGCAGTATCTTTTAAAGTTAGTATTTTAAAAGTACAAAAGAAACCCCCCCATTTATAGTATCTTTTATATAACCTATGAAGTTTCTTGTGATTCCTATTTCTTCAAGTGAATCTTAATTACTTTCTAGTGTCCTTTTGTTTCAGCTGGAGTACTCTCATCAGTATTTCCTGTAGATCAAGTCTGCTAGTAAATAATTCTTAAAAAATCTGGAAATATCTTCAAATTTTTATATCTTTCAAGGATAGTTTTGCTGGTATAGAATTCTTGGTCAACAATACTTTTCTTTTAATATTTTGTGTATGTCATCCCACTGCCCGCTGACGTTCATAGTTTAGGATGAGAAATCTGCTGTTGATCTTATTAAGGATCCCTTAGGTATAATGTCTCTCTTTTCTTATAGTTTTCAATATTGTTTTGTCTTTCAACACTTTCATTATAATGGAACTAGATGTGGATCTTTTTGTGTTTATAGTACTTGGAATTTGTTGAATTTTCTGGACCTGTAGAATAATATTTTCATCAAATTTAGGAAAATCTCAGCCTTCATTTCTTTAAATATTCTATTTTTTTCACTATTCTCCATCTGGAATTCCTGTTATACATATGTTGGTACACTTGATGATTTGCCACAGGTCTATGAGGCTCAACTCATTTTACTTCATTCTCTTGTCTTTGTCAGATTAGATACTCTGAATCTTTAAGCTTGATAATTATTTCTTCTGCCTCTTCAATAATTTGTTCAGAGCCTCTAGTGAATTTTTTATTCCAATAATTGTACTTATCTTTCTTATATTTTCTTTGGATTTTTAGACTTTTTTTTTAGTTCTTAGGGCACATTTAATATAGTTGGTTTAAAGTCTTTGTCTAGTATGTCTAATGGCTGGGCTTCCTCAGGGACAGTTTCTACTGACTGCTATTTTTTCTGTTATAAACTATATTTTCTTTTTTTTGTTTGCATGACTCATAATTTTTTTGTTGAAAACCAGTAAAAATAGTGTGATAACTATAAAAATAAGATTATTCTCTCTAGGGTTTGTTGTGGTTCTGTTTGCTTGTTTTCAGCGACTTTTCTAAACTAATTCTGCAAAATTAACATTCTTTGTCATTTGTGGCCACTGAACTATTTCCTTGGTTAGTATACTGGTCAACTATAGGTTTGTAGAGATTTCCTTATATGCCTGGAATCAACAAGTCTTCTATTCTTTGCCAAGGGGCTCAGTGTGTGTGTGTATTGAGGCATGACTTCAAAATTCAGCCAGGCAGTTTACAGATCTATTATTCTTCTCTTTTTACCTGTGCAGAGCCTCCAGTCTGTCAGAAGTGAGGACTTACAGGGCCTTTTAGATTTTTCCTTTGTATGGACATGCACAGGACCCTATATATGTGCGTAGCTTTCTAGATTTCCAGGTATTAGGAGTTTTCAAAGCCCCCTATAGACATCTCATTATCCACTTTTAATGATTAAGCCTTTTTATTACTCTGTCCCATCTATTATTCAAAGCTTCAAAAAGCCATAATGTTAAATAATTTTCACTGATCATTTTCAACAAATTTCTATAGGCAAAAAGTTATTTCTATCCAGTGTACTATAAGTCAAGTTACATAAAAAGAGGTCTTTCAGAGAACTATCAGGCATACATATCAAATTAAGACATTCTGCTCCTTCCAGTGGTGGCTTAGGCCACTTGTTTTCACCGTAACTGTGAGCTATTTGTTTTCAAAGCTAACATGGTTCTGGGAAATGAAGGTGGGAACAGAGCAAGTTAAAATGCCACAAATCTTGATTCAGCCATTTCTTTCTTTTTTCTTTTTTCTTTTTGATATATTTATTGATTATGCTATTACAGTTGTCCCTTCTCTGCCCCTTCACTCAACTCCATCCTGCCCACCCCCTCCCTCCCACATTCCCCCCCTATAGTTCATGTCCATGGGTCATACTTATAAGTTCTTTGGCTTCTACATTTCCTACACTATTCTTACCCCCCCCCCCCCCCCGCCTATTTTCCACCTATCATTTATGCTATTTATTCTCTGTACCTTTTCCCCCTCTCTCCCCCTCCCAATCCCCCATTGATAACCCTCCATGTGATCTCCATTTCTGTGATTCTGTTTCTGTTCTAGTTGTTTGCTTAGTTTTCTTTTGTTTTGGTTTTAGCTGTGGTCGTTAATAACTGTGAGTTTGCTGTCATTTTTACTGTTCATATTTTTTATCTTCTTTTTCTTAGATAAGTCCCTTTAACATTTCATATAATAATGGCTTGGTGATGATGAACTTCTTTAACTTGACCTTATCTGAGAAGCACTTTATCTTCCCTTCCATTCTAAATGATAGCTTTGCTGGATACAGTAATCTTGGATGTAGGCCCTTGCCTTTCATGACTTGGAATACTTCTTGCCAGTCCCTTCTTGCCTGTAAGGTCTCTTTGGAGAAATCAGCTGACAGCCTTATGGGAACCCCTGTGTAGGTAACTGTGTTCTTTTCTCTTGCTGCTTCTAAGATACTCTCCTTCTCTTCAATATTGGGTAATGTAATTATGATGTGCCTTGATGTGTTCCTCCTTGGGTCCAGCTTCTTTGGGACTCTCTGAGCTTCCTGGACTTCCTGGAAGTCTATTTCCTTTGTCAGACTGGGGAAGTTCTCCTTCATTATTTGTTCAAATAAGTTTTCAATTTTTTGTTGTCCCTCTTCTCCTTCTGGCACCCCTATAATTCGGATGTTGGAACGTTTCAAGATGTCCTGGAGGTTCCTAAGCCTGTCCTCATTTTTCTGAATTCTTGTTGCTTCATTCTTTTCTGGTTGGATGTTTCTTTCTTCCTTCTGGTCCACACCATTGATCTGACTCCCAGTTTCCTTCACCTCACTATTGGTTCCCTGTACATTTTCCTTTGTTTCTCTTGGCATAGGCTTCATTTTTTTCATCTAGTTTTCGAACAAATTCAACCAATTCTGTGAGCATCTTAATAACCAGTGTTTTGAACTGTGCATCCGATAGGTTGGCTATCTCTTCCTCGCTTAGTTGCATTTTTTCTGGAGTTTTGAAGTGTTCTGTCATTTGGGCCATTTTTTTTTTTTTTTTGTCTTGGTGCGTCTGTTACTTTAAGAGGCGGAGCCTTAGGTGTTCCCAGGGGCGGGGTAACGCTCTTTGCTGTGCTGTGATGCTGTACGTGGGGGAGGGCCCGAGAGGGAGCAATGGCGCCCACTCCACTCTCCACCAGATTTCAGTCACTCCCTTTGCTACCCACAATCAAATTGGGCCCCTCTGGTGCTGGTTCCCCAGTGGGTGGACTTGTACTCTAGGCCCCTGTGGGTCTCTCCAATGACCTCTCCTGTGAGGCTGGGAGTCTCTCCTGCTGCTGCCCCAACACCCATGGGCTCTTTCAATCAGAGTTCTGAGGCTTTATTTCCCTGCGCTGGAGCCCTGGGTTACGCGGTCTGCTTCACTCCCCATCATTCGTCCTGGTTTACCTGTGCACGAGTGTGGGGCTGCAGGATCTGCTAGTGGCCAGACTGCCTGCCCTGTTCATCCCACACTCTGCTAGTCTTGGTCCTGCCAAGGCAATAGGAGTCCTCTCTGTCCCGGTGCCTGTCTCCACCCCTCCTACCGGTCTGGATGTGTATTTCGGACTTCCTTGCCGTTTGATTTTCTGTCAGTTCTGGTTGTGCGAGGAGGCGCAGTGTGTCTACCTACGCCGCCATCTTGGTTCTCTTCTGGATAGTCAGCCATTTCTTTCTTAAATAAATGTCCACTTCACTGCTGGAAGTCTTTGGTTAATTTTCAGAGTCTTGAAAAAGTTGATTTTTACCATTTCCCCCAATGTTCCATTATTATGCAAAAAGAGTTTTGAACATTCTTACTTTATCATGTTTTCTGCTCATGAAACTCTAAAGAGTCAGGGAAACATTGCCCATATGAGTGTTTGTAGAAGGATAAAACATCTTAGTAATCACCTCATGTGTGATACTTACTACAATGAGGAATTCACAAAGATCAAAAGCCAAAGTCTTTATGCTTGTGTTCACTGTGGGAGGGGTTAGCAATTTGTCCTATCGGAAAGTTGAAATTCCCTGATAACTGTATATCACTATAAGTAATGATCTGATAGCTTGCATCTTAGAGAAAGTAAAGAGACTAAGGTTTTATAAATAAAAAATGAAGCACCTGGAGATTGTGATGTTCCCCTAATGCTGTATATCAGTGGAAAAGCCAAAATTGGCTCCTGGTTCATTTTAGACCTGGTTTTGACAGAATATTTACTCATTTTCATAGAACTAGAGATTATTGCCTAGGAAAGAATAAAAGTGATTTGTTGTGTGGGGCAAGGAGCTCTTCAGTGTCTTTGAGATTTTTCTTCAATACAAAGAGAGCATATTTTTAAGAAAACAAGACAAAAACTATGACCTTTTGAAGTTGGTGGTCACAAATAACATAATACCCAATAGGCCTGACCAAAGATATCTTCATGAAAACTACTTCAAGGAAATAAAGACAGAAATGGTGTCTATCAAAAAATTGCTAATACTAATAAAATATGGATGGCTTAAAAATAAAAAGATGCAATCAGTTTGATTGTAAATAACTACTTCATCTTGATTTAATATACTTTACTAACACTAAGTTTGGGATCTTATAGACAGTTATTTGATTTTATTCCAACCTGAACAGTACTCTTGTTCTTTTAAAAACACAATTTTATGACTTATAGACCTTTAATTCTTGGCTGGTAGATTCATGTCTATGGAGAGGTTGTGAAATTTTATCTATGAGGTCTTAAAGTTGGATGCTGCACTGATATAAGCAGTTCATAAACATACCAATATAGGATATAAATATAACCTATAAAAGGGCCTTTTTGTTTCCCTCTCCCTACCCCTCATTTTTTATTGCACCTCTTCTCCCTCCTATAGTTCCTAGCCTACTTATACACACTTAAGGCTCCTCTAGTAGTCATTCAATGTTTTAGGGAAATGGCAAGTAACTGTTTTACAAAACAGTTAAATACCCCAGTAATCATTATTGTAGACAAGACCTACCAATGGATGCTAAAATTGTGTGGTGAAATTTTGTGGAGAAACAAGATTTGCTTAGTTTTAAAGTATCTTTCTAAAATATTAACTCCAAGTGCTCAAGGTTAACATCACCAATAATAAGACATATTTGTATCACAAACTTATTAATGTGATGCAATGAGGACTCAGCATCATTTCATTGTCAAAAAAATAACTTCTTGCAAATTATGAGAAAACACTAGGCAAACCTAAAAAGAGGAACATGATAAAAATAAATTGTTAGCACTTTTTAGAAGTGTCAAAATCATGAAAAATAAGTAAAGACTAAAGAAGTGTTATAGACTGGAGGAGATTAAGGAGTAATAATCACTGAACACAATGTGGGATCCTGGTTAGTAGACCAGAACAGAATAAGGACCTTAGAAGAAAAAGTGGTAAAATTTAAATAAAGTCTGTAGTTTAGTTAGTAATATATCTGTGTTAATTTCACCGATTTGATAACTGTGTAATAAATATTAAAAGTGATAACATTATGGGGAGTTTACAAGGGGTTAATAAGAACTCTTTATGTTATTTTTGCAACTTTCTGTAAGTTTAAAATTATTTCAAAATAAAGTTTAAAAAAGTTATTGCACTCAATTTTTAACATTTCAAACAACTATTTTTATCCCTTTAATAATTTTTGCCATCTATTCAAAAACTTGCTATTTTTGGAAGAATTTTCTAATGAGACTATGAATAATGCAAACTAGAGGTGGAAATACTTTGAAAGAAAATAAAAAGTATTATACCAAGGAAGGGTTGTATTCTCAAATTCTCATATTGCTGTTTCAAAGTTTACTTTATACCCATTTTGTGTTTAAAATGTATTAAATGGTGGTGGTGGTGGTGGTGAAATAGCAGAGTTAATAATAGGCATGGGATTTAACTTAGAAATTCTTCTTTTGCATATTGTCTGGAATGCAGGGACTTGCTATTCGCAGCTAAGTGTTTAATTGTATAGCTGAAATCTTATTCCTTGGGGACTTCAGAGTCTATTGCTTATAGATTACTTTAAAATGCTTAAACATTGGGATATTGGTTTTGTTGGATATTCAATATTTAAGGTGTTTAAAAGCAAATGAGACATGGAAAGTTCTTTTTTAAGTGGTACATGGAATCTTGAGGGTCATAATTTGTAGGTGGCCATGAATATGGGTAATTTTGAAGAAGATTTAGTCATCTCATCTAAGAGGAAGTACCAACCAAATCCATGCTTCTCAGCTTTCAATGTGCACTGGAATCATCTGTGGATTTTGTTAAAATACAGATTCTGAGTCAGCAGGTATGCTCTATGCCTGAGATTTTTACATGTCTAAGCAGCTCCCAGGGGATGCCACGCTCTGGCCCATTTTTAGTAACAAGGACTTAAATGACTACATAAGAAATGCTATGAATGAGTCCTGTCTACCACAGGTGTCAATTTTGAGCGAAAGGGATTTAATTGTAAATAAGTGAAATATTTAAGTACCTTAAGACAGTATGGCTAATAACAAAAATTTGAGGAAATCTCTCCAGTGAAACAAACACTTGGAGGCAGGGAGTGAGGTGTGTGATGCACCAGTCATTTCAATGTCAGACTTTGTTAAGTGTCAACTGATGGTCACTGGTACCAATTCAACACCAACAGGAATCCCGAGTTTGGGGTGTGGTGAGGAAGGAAACTTTATTAAGTGCAAACAGCTCAACTGTGATACATCACAGCTATGAGAATAGCTCTGGGGTGGAGCAGCTCAGTATTGTTACAGTTCAATTATGAAGCAGCATGTCTGTGGTTCAGCACTGCTGTGAGGTGGCTCTGGGGCCAGGCCTCTCTCTGGCTAGGCAGCTTTGCTCTGCTCTGGGCTGGCCTGCACTGCTTTGCTTTGTGCTGGTCCACTATGCTTCTGTAAGGCATCTTCCGTGTGTTTCAGATCCACTTGGGGAAATGCAATCTTCAGTCTTCAATAGAAAGGGAAAGGGTGCTCCCAGAACCAGTGGGTAGCTGATTTTATTATAATTATATAGATAGAAGTTCCCACCACTGGTCCCAGATTGATCCATCTTTATTCAAATGAGGACTTCAATTCCTAGCAGTTTGATTAGTCTTAAGAGAACTTTCCTCCTGATTGATCAGAACAGAACCTCTCTGATTGGTTGGTGAAGACATTGATGGGCTATAGCTGCACAGCTCTGACTGGATGGGGAAAGCCTTAGTCTTATTGGCTGAAGTAAGATACCATGTACTTTATAGGGGTTGGTTCAGCGAGCAGGAATACAGTGCAGGCAGGCAGTTCAGTCAGGAGGCAGGCAGCTTAGTGCAGGCTTCTCCCTGAAGTGAAGTTTCTGTGAGAGGACCCTGTGTAGACATGGTTGCAAGGCTCTGTTTTTAAAAATTTGAGACCAGTTAGCCACCAGGAACACTTCTTAGTAGGTACCTTATTTCTCAGGTCCACAGCAGAAATGTAGAAAAGAAAAAAGACTGAGGATTCAGTCTGAAATTAGGCTGAATCAGTCACCAATCATGGGCAGGTAGGGTGGAAGGAACACTTCTAGTCAACAGAAATCCCCTAGGAGGGTGTCTACCACTGCCACCAGGGGGTGCACCACCCCAGCTTTTCAAGGTTGGCAGGTGGATTGTCAATTTTCTCTTTGGGGCACTGGTAAACAGGAGGGTATAACAATGTGGGGCCATCCCACACAACTTTCATCCCACTACTGTTTCACAATAGAACATGACCTGGACTCTGGTGACTGGGACTTGGTGATGGGTCATTTGTTTACAACTCTTAGAAAGTTACACTTGGCAGCTGAGCTGGGCTTCAGTTGAGAAGGATTCTAATCACCATTTAGATTCCAGGTGTCTGGGGAGAGGAGTTTCCTGTAGTTATCCTCATAAAGATAAAATGGTGTTGTTAAAGTGTGAAAAGTGACTGGCTTTGGCATCTCTTTCTTTTGAATGTTTGGTATTTTTAAAATGTTTCATTGCTGCAGAAATCCTTCTGAGGAAATGTTCTTGCCATCTTTCTAGTTAACAATAAGGAAACTGAGGCACAAGGAAGAAATGACCTACACCATAGATCTGTGGGTAGATTAGAATCGTAAGTCCAGCTTCCTGCGCTAGCCAGTAAAGGTGACCTCCTGGGTGACCTGCCCCTCTACTGCAATCTCGCTGCAGCTGCTCAGAAACAAGCCTCACAGCACAGGGCAGCCAGCAGCAAAATCCTGGGCAAAATGGCTCCCAGAGGAAGGCAGTCCTGGAGCCTGGACTGAGCCTTTTGTTCATCCTGCCAAAATTAACCATGTCAATTCCTTTAATTCAAGTCAACTTGTCTTAACTGCTTACACATGGACAGATTCTTTTAATTTTTCCTAATTTTTAAAATTAAAATAATAGGACATGCTGGTGTCAGCAAAACAACTCTAAAAATATGAGTATAAAAGAAAAATTGAAAGCCACTCTTCATTCACTGATCCCCACTCCAAATCCTGTAATCCCACCTCCAGAAGTAACTACTGCTAACCATCATATACATATATACATATATGTATATATACACAGATATATGTATACAAATGTAATTTATATATGAGTATGTATATATAAACACACACATGATTTTGTTTAATGTGACAAAAATGACATTAAACTATTTATAGTGCAGCTGGCTTTTGCCACTTCAGGTGTATACCATAGTCTATCAGGCTGAGGTTTTGAAATTCAAAATGATAAAACATTTACAGATCTATTTTCTTGATTAAAAATGTGGGCTTTCCAAGCCTAACATTTATACATTAACATAAATAAGCCTCCAGGGCCCTCCTTGGGTTTCCCTACCACACTCAGCACACTGTCTGCCAAAGTTCACATCCACAAAATAAAATTAGTGGGGTTTATGTGTTTTCTTTCTGAATGATTCTGATAGAATAAATAAAATTGCTTAAGTTGTGAATATTAATTTTTGTCCTCTGAGGATTTGAAATTTTAATCTATTGATTATTTCCACACTCTGGATTACTTTTATATGAGTTTTTTTTTTTTTTTTAAATAGGACTTCCCCTGACTGGGTGGCTGGGTTGGTTACAGTTAAGTCCCATACATCAAAAGGTTGTGGGTTTGATATCCAGTCAGGGCACATACCTAGGTTGTGTGTTTGATCCTTAGTTGGGGTGCATATGGAAAGCAACCAATAGATGTTTCTTCCCTTTCTCATCAATAAACATATACTTGGGTGAGAATTTTTTCTTAATTAAAAAAATAGAACTCATGTAAAACAGGAGTCAGATACAGTCACAGGTGTGAGGGTGTTTGCACAATGTCTTTATTTCTTCCAAACACCCCAAAAAGTCAGTTACAAATATTGACACAAAAGGGCTAGATAATATATTCTTCCTTTTTAGACTTTCCCTTCAGGATCCACCAGAAACACATGCCAAGCTGTCTCTTTTTCTAGAACAGCAAGCCTCAATCCTTAACACAGAAAAATCCCTGGGAGTTTGTGAAGAATGCAGACTTCTAGGCCTCCTGAATCCTGTTTTCACAGGATGGGCTAGGTAATGGACATTCTTAACAAGCTCCCTTGTACTTTTTATATCTACCCACGTTTCACTGAAAAGATGCTCCATGGCTCCATGGCTCTGCTTGTGGGAATCTTTCCTGATTCTCTTTCTTCTCATTTAGAAGAAAAAGGGGATGGAAATAATGCACAGGAAATGGGATGTGCTGACTTTTTTCTTTAAAAGCTGCCTCCAAATTGTATGCACATCTTAGGAATTCTTCTATGCTTGTCTTTAAAAACTTGACCCCCTAATTCTCCCAGTTGACCTCTTATCCTGCAGTTACCCTTGAACCCCTCCTTTCACAGTGTACCCAGTTTGAGAAGCAGCCCATGGCTGTTTCAATTTCAGCTGAAGTTCCTTATAAAACCAGTTAATCTGGAAAGTCATTTGTATCTGATCCAGAGGGAGTGGTTTGGTTATTCTTGGCTTACACTGACCTTGGAAGGGAACTGAAGCATCAGGTAAAACAAAAAACATGCACAAAAAGAAAAACTACATTTAGCATCATGAAAAAGAACAAGCCCCAGTTCTACATACTATTGTGGACAGATACCACAGAAGTAAGGCTGACCAGAAGCAGCCTCCATTTACCTGAAGTTCGAGGACAGGCAACAATGACCTATAGTGGAAGAGATGGGAAGAGGGGCTATCTTCAGAGAATTACTGCGTGGTGGGTGGTTGGCACATAATGTTCTAACTCATGATCTGGATCTCATGTAGGATGTATACAAATAAATAAAGCCATTGAACTAAATGTTTAAGCTGTATGTATGTTCCTGCATTTATATTATATTTAATAAATTAAAAGCAAGATAATGGGCAGTTGTGAATATGACAATGATTCACTAGAAAAAAGAAATCTATAGTCATATCCATGTAGTGAGTTAAAATCACCAAACAAATGCGGATAGTTGGGCAAAAAGAAAATAAAAAATTGTAAACTACTATAAAGTAAGTAGTTTAATTCCAGTTGTAAACCAAACACTTAAACTAATACAAGCCCCACGTTGCCAACACAGTGCTCTCAAATGCCTTATGATGTGGAGTGTGGGATCAACACACTCATAGGACCAATTCTTTTGTGTTTTTTGAAATACCAAGAGCTCAGGAAGAGGCTAAAGGTGCAGTTTTACTGGCTTTTTGATAAAGGCAATGAACAAGAATGGGGAGGGGAATAAGTTGTTAGGCCTTCCTGAGTGAATCTGGGGTCTTGTCTAGATCTGGGTGACTGTGCATAGGGTGACACATCTGGGGGTGAAGAGCCGCTGGTGAATTTGTTTCTGAGGCTAGGCAGTGACCAGTGAGGTGAGCCCTGAATGCTGAAGTCTTCAAGCATGCCCAAAAAGGGTGCTTACATTGTGGACTGTTCCAGGAACAGTCCAGGAAGAGTTCTTCCCTTTTATTCCCCCATCCACCAACAGTTGGCCTTACTGTATTTAAAGGTTCTTTGTGAATACCTAGTGATCTTTTCTCTCTTTGGTTGGACTATGTTTCCCTATGTTATGGAACAGCCATGGCCAGGAGTTTGACTTGGCACCTCACTAAGAAAGTGGCTTCTCTGATTTTTCCTCTTTCCTCCCTTCCTTTCTCAACCGGTGGTTTATTTGACACAATTGATATTGTTTGGTGTTATGGAGGCACAACCTGGATTTGCTGTGGAAACCACTATGTCAGGTCTGGACACTGTGGGTGAGAGGAGGCAGGAGACCTGGAAATTATGCAGGAGGGCCCAGAAGATGCTGCTTGTCCAGGCACAGATAAAGCCCCACTCACAGCTAGTTAAGAGCTGGCTTGAGCTGAGTGTCATTGACTGTGGTCATGGAAGGTTTATTATTTTTTGTTATAAAGGCAGAGCTATGAGAAAGATGAACCACTTCTATGACTGCATGTCAGGCCCAAAGTCTTTGCATGGAACTGAAACTGGAATGTTTATGGGAGGTAAAAACAGGGGGCATGAGTGGTGACACTCAGCACTCAGCCCAGGGTGAGGAGGTACTATGTAAACATGGCTGTCTTACTTCTGGAAGGGTGAAGGCCTGAGCACATCTTGGGATGGTATCTCTCTTTCTAAGCAAGTTAGTTCTCAGATTAATGTATTAGGGTCTGGAATTTTCTCCCTAACTCCCTGCACAGAATGTGAGATCAAACAGATAAAAAAGTAAAAAGCAAAAGCTATCTTAGTGTTGATGAGGATCCTAATGGTGGAAGATAAATAGCACATTAGTTATTGTAGGTCCTGTTTCTAATACAAGTTTTCTGGGAGAGCTTCCTGGGAGAGTTAAGACACCAATAAGTGTTTTCCTTGGAAAAGGAGCCCACTGGGGTCTGTCTCCCTTGCCCAGTGCTAACAGAGGACTTGAGAGCCTGCTTCCTACCAAGCGTACCTGTTGGAAGGAGGGAAGAAGAGGAATTTTGGGGCAGAGAAGGCCCTTCCCTGAACCACTAGCCCCCAGAGGAGCCATCGCAGTATGGGCTCAGGACCCCACCAGGCCATGCTTCTGTCAGGCTGTGGACCAGAAGTCCCCAGTTTTCTTCCTTGGGTAGTGGTTGGCTCCTCTAGAGTCTTTGTCTATGTTATACTTCAACATACTCCATCACTTTGAAATCTGTCAAAATGAATATTAACTAAAAATATGCGCCATGTGCCAAGGAGCAACTTCTCTCTTCCCCTCTCTCTCTCTCCCTCTCTCTCTCCCCTTCTCTCCCCTTCTCCTCTTCCTTCCCTCCCCTCTTGCTCTTTTTCTTTTCTTTCATTCACTTGCAGGTGCTGAGAGAATTTCCAAGGAATTGCCAATTCTTGCTTTCTTCCCCTTCCCCTTCTTGCTTCCTTTCTAACAGTTTTCCCATCACTAGATTACAAAACTCCTTTTACCTCTGGCAATTTTCCCCTGGGCTAGTAGTGTTCATTCTCTAACCCAATTAGTTCCAGATTCTCTCTTTCACTTTTATTTTCCCTATGTGCACTAACTGATTTGAGTGCATTTCCTGGTTAGTTGAATGAAAGAGTATTTTGAACTCCTAAACTTTTATTTACACATCTCCGAATAATGAAGATAATGTGACTGGAGAATTTCCCACACACAATCTAGCCTGGATGAACTCAAATATTTAAAAATTCTCCTCTGTACCTGGTAATCAAAGCAAAGGGATAACCACATTGTAGGGAAGGGCATTGTAGATGGAGAAGGTGCTCTGTGTGTTTGGTAAGATGCCAAGCTGAGAACAGGAGTAAATAAATGATATGACCAGGAAGCAAAAGTCTTCCAGTCTTGTTGGGTGAAATGGTACCTCTGTAGAAAGCAAGCCACCTATCTTGAGATGCTCTTGGTTATCTGGGAGGCTGTGGGCTAGGAGGTCACCCAAAGGTAGGGATGCACTTGAACACTATGGGTCCTCCCAGACCAAGGAGTGGAGAAACCTATACAGAGGCCCCCTCCTCACCCCCCTAGACATCTGCAGCCAGGCTTCCTGATATGATCAAACGCCATGGAAACAGTCACTCAAACACCAGATTTCCAAGTGATCGTTTTATGAACAAGACCTTTTGTTTTCAGTCTCACCACAAATGCATCTCCTCCTCAGGGCTGTATCCATCAGCCATCCTAGCCAGCAGCTCTAGGAAGACACCAGGAGGAAGCCAGGAAGCCTGAGGAGGGAGGGTGGGTATGCCTGACACCTCTAGGCATCTTCTCTAAATTCGCACTTTCCGTAGGGCTGTGGGTGAAGCCAGACTCTAAGGTAGTCAACACATTGGAGGCGAGGGAATGGGGGTATTAGGGCTCGGACCTCAGAGGTACGAGCCAGCTGATGCTCCCTGACGCCCAGGAGCCTCCTCCCAAGGTTGGCAAGAAACCTTGGGCAGCTTCACCCAGGGACAGTGCCAGCTGCCCCACTTCCTTCAGCCACAGCATTTGGCTTCGTCCAGCACGATCAAGGAGTGAAGTGCGCGCCAGGGCCAGAGGGGGGAGCCAGGATACCCCCAGTAGGCCAAGAGCCTCTGGGAAGTCCGATCCAGGTCCGGAGATTGGCGCGCAGGGGGATCCCCACAAGGGGGCGGAGGGAAGCCCAGGAGGCCTGAAGGAGGAGGCGAGGCAGATGTCTGGGTGCCCCCTCTTTGGGTAGAGGGCTGAAGAGACCCTGGATTTCTTTGAAAGTTTACGGTGAATACATATTCCTGGTCGCCGGTCTTCCCACGGCTAGCGTTTCGTGAGAGGGGACCTCCTTCGCCACCCCCCTTCCCCTGGCACGAAACGATTCAAGGCTTGCGCACGGGGCTTCCTTGTCAGCTCAGTCTCCTCCCCACGCGCCCCCTTTGCGTGGTGCTGGCCAGCGCTGAGCTACGTCCCCGCACTGCCCCCCACCCGCGCCCGAGCCTCTGTGCGTTGCAGGGTGCTGAGAGTTGCGCCTCAGTGCTCCCGCCTCGTTTAGTGCTCCCCGCGCGCTCCGGTCCCTCTTGGCCTCCGCTCCCCGCGAGAACCATGGAGTAGGCGGGCGGCCCGGAGAAGCGCTACTGCAGCCGGCGAGGCCGAAGCCAGCTTGGGTGGCCTCGCCAGCCGGCGGAGCTGGCCAGCGGCAGGGCCTCCTCCCGCCGGTCAGTCCCTGCTCCTCCTTCTCCTCTCGGCCGCCCCCGCCTCCGCCTCCCGGCCATCCCCGCCGCGACGCCGCCCGAGGCCGAGCGCAGATGCCGAGCGTGGGAGCCATGGCGCTCGACGAAGAGAGGGACCCCGAGTGCCGGAAGGCAGCGGCGCGGGCCCGAGGCGAGGAAGAGGAGGAGGAGGAGGAGGAGGCTGGAGAGGAGGGACTGAGCGATAGCGACGAAGAGGACCAAGACCAGAAGAGGACGGGCAGCGGCGAAGAAGAGGAAAAGGAGGCTACAGCAGCGGCAGAGCCGGAGCGCAGCGAGGACGCGCGAATGCAGAGCACAGGGCTGCCTCCTGCCTGTGTCCCCGCCGCTGTCGTCCGCGACCGGAGCGGCCGCCGCCCGCGGAGGTCGCTGCCTTGCCTCCCAAGGATGCCGTCGTCTCCAGAGGAGGAGGACAGAGAGCGTCGCCGGAGTCGCCGGAGAGACCTTCTGCTAAGCCAGCTCTGCTTCCTGGCTTTGGTGGCGCTGCTGCTCTGGTCCCTGTCGAGCATGCAAGAACATAATGGTGAGTGCTCACTGCCTACCCTGAGCGGACGCTGGGGCTCTGGAAGCTCGGGGGTCCCTGGGCTGGGCACGGGGCGAGCAGACTGGGCAGGCGGGGGTGCTGGGCATGAAGACTCCCACTGCCCCTTCGAGGGGCTCTGGTAGAGGGTCCCTGAAGGCGAGGACTGCTCACAGAGAAGTAGCTAGCACCCTGGGGTGCCAGATTGGCTCCCAGGAACCCTTACCTGTGTCTTATGTTGGGGGCGGTGGGAACTGTTGCCCCAAGCAAGTCCCCTAATAAAGTTGACCTGGTAAGATTCCGTACCTGTGCAGGTAACCACCTGTATACTCTCTGGGTTGACTGAACAGATAGTTCCCAACTGTTCTCCATATGGAACAGGCAGGGTGGACCAGGTAGAAAGCTCCATAACCATCTTTCCAGAACAGATGCTGGAAACTTCGATAGGAAGAAAGTGCTGGCCACCTGGCCACGATTTAGGAATGAACTTGTTCTCTTAAACTAACCAGTCATTGAGAGGAATGATCCTTTTTGTGGACTTGCAGTTCTGGAAGAAATGGTTTGAACTGAGCTGCTCCTCACTCTACATTCTGCTTTCATGGTGCCCTGCAGTGGGTCCACCCTCTCACACAAACTTTTGTTGTATCCTTGTCCTCGGCCTTCCTTGAGCTGAAATAGATCTTGTGGAGAAATGTGCTCAGAACAGTTGTGCACCGAAAAACAATTTGGACCCTGAGGTGCTGCTGTCTAAAAAACAGAGGAAAGCCTTGAAGAATAACTGTTGTAAAATGGTTTTATATCTCAGCCGTTCAAGTGACATGGTTCCTGGGAAAATAGTCATATAAATAATTGTGAGAAAAAGCAGGTACAAATATGTGTTTTGGTATTAAGATAGATGTAGCTTTAATACAAGGTGTTATAAAGTGCAACATAAAGGTATTTGGATAGTGACTGTAAATATTTTTAAAAGTTCATCAATTAAGGGATCTTCCCCAAATTGGTTGGTCTCATGCTTTGTGGGGAAAGCAGATGGTATGTCTTGGTTCAGGTCTTAGCAGACCTGTTGACAGACTTCATCATATATGGTAATATGAGAGTCTGTTCTGGTTTTCAGTGAAGCTGTAAAGACTCCATGGCTCTTACCATTGCCCCTGAATCCCAGATTGTCTGGTGATGGGAACTGACATGAGAAAGGGGACTGTGCTGGGTGAGGGAGGTGGACCTCTCTCCAAAGGCAGAGTCAGACCTGCCTTTGGAGAGAGGTCATGAAAATTCTCACCAACAGAATTTTCATGAACCCCCTTTCAATCTGTGTGTTGAAAGCCAGTCTGTATTTGATGCCTCCTTTGGAAAGGGCCATTCCAAGTCAGTTACATGCTGGCCATTTTTCTTGCATGTTGGGGCTATGAGAGTCATGCAATTCCCACCACTTTCCAGGATAGAAAAAGACATCTTTCTGGATGGAGAAAGTGACCCATACAATTAAGTCCATCAGTGGCATGGGACTGCCTGGGCCTGGAGAAAGCTGGAATGTTCTGGAGGGGGGAGTGTCAAAACACTCTGCAAACTGGAAACCTGGTGACTAGAATGCCATTTTGAAATAGTTTCCTTAGCAGTGACATTTCTGTTCAGGTGCCAATGACTCATTTAGTTCCATAGCACAGCCCTTTCCCCCATTCCTTCTCATCATCTCTCTCTCTTCTTACCATTCATATTCTCTTTCCCTCCCTCCACTCCCTCTCATAAATGTCGGGCTTAAGAAGATCCTCACCCCAGCACCTGAAGATAACAGTGAAAAGCCAAGTGTTAAGGGGATGCCATCCAACCTCCATTTATTTCCCCCAAATGGTATGCTAGTCACTCTATGTCAAATCACTCTTTCTTATATTATATGGTGATAATTTTATTAAATGATGAACAGCAATGTTTTACAGAAAAGTACAGGTTTTTAAAGATAATTTTAAAGATATTAATGTGTTTGAATCTGCAAACACATTATTTTGCTTGGGAGGTTGTCATTCAGCATATTTAAGTATTTGAATTATGACTATTACTCTGGAAACTTGGGGCTACTCTACTTAAGGGTCCCTTCAGTATGGATAAAATGTTTGGAATTTAGCCTTGTTTTAAAGACGCTGGGACTTAGAGAGGCTAAGCAATTTGCTTAAGGTCACACAGCAATTGATGAATAGAGGATGAAACCAGTCAGTGTTGACCTGGCTCTTTGATCTCACCTCTGTTCCCTGGTATTCATACCACCATCTGGGTGCAGCTTTGTAATATTTATATAACAACATAGAGGGTAACTTCGTAAGGATCAAAGGTAATATTTTTGTTTATTCACCTTGAAAGCCATGGAGTGATTAAGCGTAACTTCTCAGAACTCTTTTTCTAACGCATATTAACTTTTTTTTTAAAATAAAAAAGACGGTTCTTTTACTAAACCAAAATAAAAGTGTGTGGCGGTTATGTTACATAATGTTGTATAATATTTCTAATCATATGGAATCTGAGATCCCTTTCTTGACTTTTAACAAAACTCAGTATAGATTCATTTCTGCTGAGATGGAGCAGGAGCATTGTAAAACATAGGTTGAAAGGGTTAGCGTTGGAATCCAGAAAAATGTTAATTCTTACAACAAAGGAATACTAGTAACTGGAATTTGGTAGGCTCTTAAAAGGTAATCGTTGTGCTAACTACACTTTACAAGAATTGCTTTCTTTAATCCACAAACACTCTTTGCAGATGTTTGGGCCTTCAGCAGTGGAGAAAGAGCCCTGAGTGTCCTATTTAGTTGTTGTCGATGAAGATCTCATTTTTGATCTCTGTTTTCAAAGCCAGTTGAAGTAACTTGTCAGGTTTGCTAACAAGTGTTTTCTTTTCTTTTTTCTTTTCTTCTTTCTTTCTGCAGTGAGGATGGATTACTTTTGTATGTTTTGATTGCTTTAAAAGTGTTTAATTATTGTTTGAAGTAAGGAACCTGGTCATCTTTTTTCCAGAAGTTGTGTGGATAAAGCCCAGGAATTCTAACTCCAGTAGTAACCATTTCCTGAAGAAGGTTCTGCAGAGGTGAACAGTGAATAAATTATGTATGTGTGTATATATATGTACTTTTATGCACACCTACTTTAAGATACTTCTGTCCCAGTTCTAATGCTGCATAAGAAACTACCCTAAACGTAGTGGTATGAAATAGTTATTTTATTTTTTTCCTCATGGATACTTTGCCTCAGGAATTTAGAGAGAGCATAGTGAGGGGTGGCTTTTCTCTGATGCATTATGCTTCAGCTGAAAAGATTGAAAGGCTAGGTGACTTGACAGCTGGATCTGCAGTCATCTGGTGACATCACTCCCATTTCTGGGATTGATGCCAGTTGTTGGCTGGACCCTCAGCTGGGATGTCAACCAGAACACCTGCATGTGGCCTGCCCATGTGCCTTGGTTTGAACTTCCTCAGAGCATGGCAGCTGTGTTCCAAGAGAATAAGGTAGAACTGCATGGCATTTTTATGTCTTAGCCTCAGAAGTCACATGGTATCACTTTCCTGTTGGTCAAGGCAGTGAGTGTCAGTCCAGGTTCAAGGAAATAGATGCCATCATTTATTCAGTGGAGGCATGTCAGGGTACATTGCAAGGACAGCACATGTGATGGGACATACTGGTGTGACTGTCTTTGGAAAATCAAGCATTCAAAGGGATAATAAATTAGGAGTAATTGTAGATATTTCCCAAGGTAATAAGTGGTGAATAATAAATGTACTTCTGCCCTTTTCTCTTGGAATGTATGTGTGTATGTAGTTTTTGGAATACTTTGTAATCATGAAAAATTGCTACTCATCTAACTAGGATGGGGTCCAGAGGTGAAAAGAGGGCTGCAGTGGAGTTTTATTGCAAATGTGAGTTGCAGATCTGAGAGCCCATCTTTAGCTTTGTAGTGTCCCCTTCTCAGCAGACCATGACCACAGCCTTTCAGTGCCTCCTGTGGCTTACAGGGAGGTATTGCAGATTCTCCAGCCTTATTTCTCCTTTCCACGATTCAACACTCTGACCTTTCTTCTGCTTCTCAAGTGACACTTCTTCTGTCCTCAGACCTCTAGCACAGGCTGGTCTCACTGTTACCACTGCACCTATTTAATCCTTCGTCCTTGACTTCTTGGCCCAAGATCTTCCTAACTAGACTAGGACCCCATTTTTCTCTCTGAGCAGACTATTTTTCCTTCATACCTTTATCACAGTTGGCCATTATGTATTTCTTTTGTTGTGATTTGCGTTACATTTCTTCTTCACCAGATTCTAAGCTCAGGAGGTCAGGGACCCTCTGAACTTTTCCATCTTTGTCACCTCTGTCACCCAGCCAATAGTAGCTGCTCAGAAGCCATTTGTTAAGTAAAGAAGTTCTTTTGATTTTCAATCTACAGCACCTGTGATAAAACTACTGTGTGTTCGGAGCCCACTGGCTGGAATGTACTTATTTTCATGATTTATAATTCTGTTCCCAATCCAGCAAAATCAGTGTTGTTACTCATTTTTCTTAGGCTAACACTGAGTTGCAGAAAGGTAAGTGCCTTTACCAGTATCACTTCATTAAATGGCAAGATTTGAATCCAAGCCCACCTTCATTAGAGCTGCATTCCATTGTATTCCCTAGCCTGGCTTAGGAGGACATGAAAAGAAAATGGAAATCATGCTGCCTTTTTTCAGTCAACAGGAGAGGAATAACAGAAGGTTGCTTTCATAGAAGCAGTATTTTAGAAACATTGCTTTTCAACCTTTTTTATTTTCTGCCTAAATGTATATATAGATGTGTCTCCTTCCTCCTGGTTTTTCTTAGCTGCTCATCAACCCAGATTTTTCTCAGAGATTTCCTCCACTTTTTGAAAGCGTACAATCCTGTGGGAAGATATTTGTTTTACCCCGAAGGGCTGGCAAAGCCGAAAGAATTGCAAAACCAGCCATTTGCTGAGAATTCCAAGGCCTGGTGGAAGTTGGCTGATGGGACTGGATTTTGGCAACTATATTTTTCTTTAAGGAGATTTCTTTTCCTTGAGCAACATAATTGTTTTGGAGGGGAGAAATAATGGTACACAGATATCTATAATGGGGAAACTGAGGTATGGGTAGTTAAGAAAACATCCCTGAAGTCATGTAGCAAATGGGTGATTCTGCTGGAAAGGTAATTCTAGTTTTTCTGGCCCTGGCCTTTTCCTGCCTTCAATTCCTTTAGAACTTGTTTGGCAGTGATTTTTATCGTTTGCAGTTGTTTCAAATGTGTTATTTTCTGTAGGATTTAGATTTTGAAGTATTAAGGATTCAAGTGGAAGTAGGGGTTTTTTTTTGTTTGATTTTTTTAATGTAAATTAAAACAAATTTTATGTTATTCAATTACAGTTGTATGCCTTTTCTCCCCATGCTCCACCCCACCCCAGCCAAACTCACCTCCCTCCCCCACCTCCACCCTCCCCCTTGATTTTGTCCCTGTGTCCTTTATTGTAGTACCTGTAATCCCTTCCCCCCACTGTCCCCTTCCCACTCCCCCCTGGCTATTGTTAGATTGTTCTTAACTTCAATGTCTCTGGCTATATTTTGTTTGCTTTTTTCTTTTGTTGATTATGTTCCAGTTAAAGGTGAGATCATATGGTATTTGTCCCTTTACACCTGGCTTATTTCACTTAGCATAATGCTCTCCAGTTCCATCCATGCTGTTGCAAAGGATATAAGCTCCTTCTTTCTCTCTGCTGCATAGAATTCCATTGTGTAAATATACCATAGTTTTTGGATCCACTCGTTTGCTGATGGGCACTTAGGTTGCTTCCAGTACTTGGCTATTGTAAATTGTGCTGCTATGAACATTGGGGTGCATAGGTTGTTTTGCATTGGTGTTTCAGGGTTCTAAGGGTATAATCCCAGCAGTGGAATTGCTGGGTTAAAGGGCAGTTCCATTTTTAGTTTTCTGAGGAAATTCCATACAGTCTTCCATACTGTTTCTGATTGCTGGGGCTAGGACTTCCAATACTATGTTGAATAGGAGTGGTGAGAGAGGGCATCCTTGTCTTGTTCCTGATCTCAGTGGGAAAGCTCTAAGTTCTTGTCCCTTGAGTATGATGTTGGCTGTAGGTCTCTCATATATGGTCTTTATGATGTTGAGGAATGCTCCCTATTCCTACTTTGCTGAGGGTTTTTATCATAAATGGGTGCTGTATCTTATCAAATGCTTTTTCCACATCTATTGATATTATCATGTGATTTTTGTCTTTGCTGTTGTTTATGTGATGTATTATGTGTATTGATTTGCGAACATTTTAACATCCTTGTATCCCTGGGATGAATCCCACTTGGTCATGGTGTATGATCTGTTTAATGTGTTGCTGGATGTGTTCCATAGTGGCCTAACTAGTCTGCATTCCCACGAAAAATGTACTAGGGTTCCATTTTCTTCGCATCCTCTCCAACATTTGTTTGTTGATTTGATTATGTTGGCCACTCTGACTGGTATGAGATGGTACCTCATTGTGGTTTTAATTTGCATCTCTCTGATGGCTAGTGATGCTGAGCATCTTTTCATGTCTCTGGGCCCTCTGTATGTCTTCCTTGGAGAAGTGTCTGTTCAAGTCCTTTGCCCATTTTTAATTGGGTTGTTTGTCTTCCTGGAGTGGAGTCGTGTGAGTTCTTTATATATTTTGGAGATTAGGCCCTTGTCTGACGTACCATTGGCAAATACGTTTTCCCATACTGTTGGTTCTCTTTTTATTTTAATGCTGTTTTCTTTAGCTATGCTTTTTATTTTGATAAGGTCCCATTTGTTTATTCTTTTTGTTATGTCCCTTGCTTTAGGGGACATGTCTGTGAGGATGTTGCTGTGTGGAAAGTGAGATTTTCCTGCCCATGTTTTCCTCTAGGACTTTTGTGGAGTTCTGACTTATATTTAAGTCTTTTATCCACCTTAAATTAATTTTTGTGTATGGTGTAACTTGCTGATCGAGTTTCATTTATTTTGCACGTAGCTGTCTAGATCTCTCAAACCATTTGTTGAAGAGGCTATTTTTGCTCCATTTTATGCTCCTGCCTCCTTTGTCAAATGTTAACGTACTGTAAAGGTTTGGGCTTATTTCTGGACTCTGTGTTCTGTTCCATTGGTCTATATGCCTGTTTTTATACAACTACCAGGATGTTTTGATTACAGTGGCCTTATAATACAGTTTGATGTCAGGTATTGTGATCCCACCTACTTTGTTCTTTTTTCTCAAAATTGCTGCAGCTATTCGGGGTCATTTATGGTTCCATATAAATTTCTGGAATGTTTGTTCTATATCTGTGAAATATGTCATGGGTAGTTTAATAGAGATTGCTTTGATCTATAAATCGCTTTGGGTAGTATGGCCATTTTGATGATGTGAATTCTTCCAATCCAAGAGCATGGTACATGCTTCCATTTGTTTGAGTCTTCCTTAATTTCTTTCTTCAGTGTTGTGTAGTTTTCTGAGTACAGGTCTTTTATCTCTTTGGTTAGGTTTATTCCTAGGTACTTGATTTTTCTTGTTGCTATATCAAATGGGATTTTTTCCCCTGATTTCTGTTTCTGATATTTCTTTGTTGGTGTACATGAATGCCTTTGATTTCTGAGTATTGACTTTGTATCCAGCTGTTTTGCCAAATTCATTTATTAAGTCAAGTAGTTCTTTGGTGGAGTCTATAGGATTTTCCATGTACACTATGATGTCACCTGCAAACAGTGACAGTTTCATTTCCTCCTTTCCAATTTGGATGCCTTTTATTGCTTTTTCTTGTCTGATTGCTGTGGCTAAGACTTCCAATACTGTGTTGAATAGGAGTGTTGAGAGCGGGCATCCTTGTCTTGTTCCTGATCTTAGTGGGAAAGCTCTAAGTTTTTGTCCATTGAGTATGATGTTGGCTGTAGGTCTCTCATATATGCTCTTTATGATGTTGAGGAATGCTCCCTCTATTCCTACTTTGCTGAGTGTTTTTATCAGAAATGGGTGCTGTATCTTATCAAATGCTTTTTCCGATTCTATTGATATGATCATGTGATTTTTGTCTTGGCTGTTGTTGATGTGATGTATTATGTTTATTGATTTGCGAATTTGTACCATCCTTGCATCCCTGGGATGAATCCCACTTGGTTATGGTGTATGATCTGTTTAATGTGTTGCTGGATGCAGTTTGCCAATATTGTGTTGAGAATTTTAGCGTCTATGTTCATCAGTGATATTGGCCTGAAGTTTTTTTCTTTATGTGTCTTTATCTAGTTTTGGGATTAGGATGATGCTGGCTTCATAAAAAGAGTTTGGGATTCTTCCATCATTTTGGATTTTTTCAAATAGTCTGTGAAGCATAGGGGTTAGCTCTTCCTTAAAGGCTTTGCAGAATTCTCCTGTGAACCATCTGGTCCAGGACTTTTGTGTGTTGGGAGTGTTTTGATTACTGCTTCAATTTCGTCTGCTGTTCTGGGTCTGTTCAGGCTTTCTGCTTCTTCTTTATTCAATTTTGGAAGATTATATTTTTATAGAAATGTGTCCATTTCACCTAGGTTTTCACATTTGTTGGCATACAGTTCTTCATAGTAATTTCTTACAATCCTTTGTATTTCTGTGGTATCAGTAGTAATCTCTCCTTTTTCATTTCTAATTGTGTTTATTTGGATCCTCTCTCTTTTTTTCTTGACGAGCCTACTTAAAGGCTTGTCGATTTTATTTATCTTTTCAAAGCATCAGCTCCTGGATTCATTGATGCTTAGAATTGTGCTTTTAGTCTCTATGTCATTTAACTCTGCTCTGATCTTGGTTATTTCCTTCCTTCTACTTGCTCTGGGCTCTCTTTGTTGTTGTTGCTCGAGTTCTTGTAGGCGTAGGGTTAGGTTGTTTGTTTGAAATGCTTGTATCTTTTTAAGGTAGGCCTGTATTGCTATGAACTTCTCTCTCAGGACTGCCTTTCCTATGTCCCATAAGTTTTGGATTGTTGTGAGTTCGTTTTCATTTGTTTGCAGAAACTTTCTGATTTCTTCTATGATCTCGTTCTTGACCCATTCATTGTTTAATAGCATGCTATTCAATCTCCATGAGTTTGAGTGTTTGGGTTTTTTTTCCTGAAGATTGGTTTCTAGTTTCAGTCCCTTGTGGTCAGAGAAAATGTTTGATGTGATTTTGAATTTGTTGAGACTTGCTTTGTGTCCTATCATGTGGTCTATCTTGGAAAATGTTCCATGTGTATTTGAAAAGAATGTGTATTTTGCTTCTTTGGGATGAAAGGCTCTATATATATCATTACGTCCATTTCATCCAAGGCCTTGTTCCATGCCACAATATCTTTGTTGATATTTTGTTTAGAAGATCTGTCCATTTTTGATAGTGGGGTGTTAAAGTCCCCTACTATAATTGTGGTGCTGTCAATATCTTTCTTGAAGTCCTCCAAGATTTTCTTTATGTATTTGGGTGCTGTGTTCGGTACATATATATTTACAATGTTTATGTCTTCATGGTGGATTCTTCCTTTGAGTATTATGAAGTGACCTTCTGGGTCTCTCTTTATGGCCCTTCTTTTGAAGTCTATTTTGTCTGATATGAGCATTGCTACCCCTGCTTCTTTTCCCTGTCCATTTGCTTGGAAAATTTGTGTCCAGCCCTTCACTTTCAGTCTGTGTAGGTCTTTTGTCCTGAGGTGGGTCTCTTGTTGGCAGCATATGTGTGGGTCATGCTTTCTTATCCATTAAGCTATTCTATGTCTTTTGATTGGAGCACTTAATCCATTTACGTTTAAGGTTATTATCGATAGGTAGTTATTCATAGCCATTTTGTTATACCTGTGTTCCTCTGTCTTTCTCTTTTCCTTCCTTTCCTTAAAGCAGTCCCTTTAGCATCTTTTGCAGAGCTGGATTGGTGGAGGTGTGTTCCTTTAGACTAATTTTGTCTGGGAAACTCTTTATTTGGCCTCCTATCTTGATTGAGAGCCTTGCTGGGTAAAATAGTCTTGGTTGGAGGCCTCTGGTTCTTATTCCTTGGAATATTTTTTGCCATTCTGTTCTGGCTTGGAGCGTTTCCAGTGAGAAGTCAGTGCTATCCTTATTGGGGCTCCATTGTATGTTACTTCCTGTTTCTCCCTTGCTGCCTTTAAGATTCTCCCTTTGTCTTGGAATTTTTCATTTTAATTATGATGTGTCTTGCAGTAGGCCTCTTTGGATTCCTCTTGCTTGGCACTCTCTGTGTTTCCTGGATTTGTGTGACTTTTTTTCTCCTCAGATTAGGGAAATTTTCCATCATTACTTCTTCAAACAGGTTTCCTATCCCTTGCTCTTCTTCTTCTCCTTCTGGTATCCCTATTATATGGATATTATTACGTTTCATGTTGTCCTGCATTTCCCTTAATCCCTCTTCATTCTTTGTAAGCGTATTTTCCTTTTCTTGCTGTTTCTGGGTGTTTTTTTCTGCTTTGTACTCGAGCTTGCTAATCCGATCCTCTGCTTCATCAAGTCTGCTTTTGATTCCTTCTACTGTGTTCTTCAGTTAGAAATTGTATTCTTCATTTCCTCTTGGCCCTGCTAATAGTTTCTATCTCCTTTTTCATACTGATATAGTTTGCAGTGAGTTCATTGTAGTTTCCCTGTAGTTTCTGGTAGTTCTTTGTGAGTTCAGTGAGCTTCCTCATCACCATTGCTTTGAACTCAGTATCTGATAGTTGACTTGCCTCTATTTCATTTAGCATTCTTTCTGAGGCTTCCTGCTTTCCTTTCATTGGGGATTGTTTCTTTGTCTTCCCATTGTTTGTGAGACTCTTCTTGTTAGCCTGTGCTTCTGAAATTGATGTGTTCTGATTCCCTGGGTTTATGGTATGAACTTCTATGGTAGAATGCCAGTGGGATTCAGTGGTGCCGTCTCCTTAATCTCCTGAGCTCCCTGGTCTTTGGCTGTCGTTTATGGGTCTAACAGGGTGTAACTGTGGTCTTGTCAGATCTCCTAGTTTTATTTTCTCACCTGTGGGGGGGAGAAAAAGAAAAAGAAAAAGCGATGGAAGGCAAAAGGAATAGAAAAGGAAAGGAACGAAGGAAGAAGGAATAAAAAAAGATTGGAGGAAAGAAAAGAATAAGGAATTTGAACAAGAATGAAAATAAATAAATAATAGAAGGCAGGAAGAAGGAATAAAAAAGGTAAAGAAAGGAAAGAAGAAGAAATAAAAAAAGAAAGGATAGAAAGGAAGAAGGAGAGAATAGAAGGGAAGAAACAAACAGAAAGAGTCTTCTGCTGGCTTTAAACTTGTCACGTCAGTTCTGCTGGTCTTCCTATCTGTTAAACAGGGTGGGGTGGGTGGAGCGCTTGGTTTCACTTTTCTCCCTTCCTGAGCCACATTCTTCACTGTTGTCCAGCCTCCATTCCAGTTCCTTAGCGTTCTTCTGCTCCCCCCTAGGCCTTTAGTCCACAAGTTGTGCTGTCCTTGAGGTGTACCAGTTAGGGGTAACTCACACTCCACCTTCTTGCTCTTTGGTGTCCTAGATGCTAGGGGGTCTTGGTGCTCCTTCAGGGTAGTTCAGCCCCCTAGTGAATCAAGTCTTTCTGGGGACTGCAGTCTCCCCTTCCCTGCAGCTCCCCTCTGCTGGCCGTTCTGCCTTCCTCCTAGAGAGTGAGTAGGCCTTGCAGCGCTCTGTGCGTCTGTGTGCAGGGGCTAGGTGGGAGGTGTTCAGTCCCTGGTGCTTCAGGCGGGGTCACCCCCGGGCAACCAGGCCGTTGATTAGTTGCGCTCCGATTTCAGGCTTTGGGCTTGTGCGCCCAGACAGCAGGGCCACTGATCAGTGTGCATCCATCTGGGCTTCAGGTGTGGGTACCCAGGCCGCTGATTGTTGTACACACCCACCCAGGGGCTTTGGGCCTGTGCACCTGGGCAGCGGGGCAGCTGATTGGGATGTGCACCAACTGGGCTTCAGGTGTGTGCTGGGGCTGCTTATCTGGTGCTCACAGTCCAGGGGCTGAGGGGGTGGTGGGGCAAGAGGTCACAGCTGCTGAGGAGAATTCTCTAAGCAGCCACTGAGTGCCTCTATTTTCTCTTTTTCTTTTTGAGAAATTCCTCCTATTCAACCTCCTTGGTCCAAACAAGCACTGGGCCTCTCACACAGCTTAGCCTGGTTCTCTCCCAAGAATCTTGCAGCAGACCCTGCAGCCCCAGCCAGGGGCTTCAGCCACCCTGGTCCCCGCGCTGGTCCCAGGGACCTTATTGTCCTTAAACACTCTTCTTTTACCATCTGATCTTTCAATGTCCTCTACAATGTTTGGTCTCCAATCTTCATATATGCTGGAATACCGTTGGCTGTTTGCTCTGTTCCTCAGATCAGCTAGGCATTTCACTGGTGCCGAGGAGAAGTAAACTCTGCTCCCACCTATCTCACCACCATCTTTGCTTCCATTGCACAAGCAGTTTTCTTAAGTAGGATTTGGATGCAAGAACAGAGTGGGTGAGCTGGGGCATGGGTGACCAGGAGAAACGTGGTGCCACACGTTGACACCAAGAAGTCAATAGAGCCAGTTTTAAGCCAGAATGTGAAATATTCATTTTTGGAATTTTGACTTGGATTACTGGTAGGACATCTAGGTGGAATACAGTGAACTGTTGAGAGCCGACATTATAAACAGTTGCAGCTACAAATAGTCTGTAAGTAGCATACATGAGGGTGAGAATCGTATCTTTGGTTAGCTGGTGGGTCTCAATCTTACTGCACATTGTGAGTATCCCAGGTTAACTTTAAACCTTGCTCGTGTCTGGGTCATGCCTTCCAGAGGTTCTGATGGCATGCTCAGCGATGTAGCCTGGGCATTGAAATTTTTTAAAATCTCAAGTGAGGCAGATGGCTCCAACATGCAGCCAAGACTGGACACCACAGGTTATATCAGTGCTTAGTGTTGACTTTATCATACTACATCAATAGTCTTCGTAGGTGAGCTGGGCTTATTTTTTTTTGTCCTGAACATGAGTTAATATTGGTCTGCTTAGTTTTCTAAGACTTTACTACAAATTGAAGCACAAACTTTCCCTGGTTGCCTTCATCTTCTCCTCACATATACAATGGCCTTAGATATTTTGTACAGTTCTCTTTTTTAAGAAATCTTTACCAGAATCTTCTGGCCTGGTCTAGTTGGGAGAGGTTGCTCTCTAAATCTGCTGCCCAGTTGTCATCCTGTGCTCTCCTTCATCTACCTCTTGGGTGCTTTTTTTTCCTTCCAGCTTTTCCTGTGTTGAAAGCCCTGTTTCCTGGGACCCACATATGTATCTTTCTTGGTTTATTTCTTCATTTGTGCTATACATTTTGGGGGATCACACACTCCAGCTACCACCTAAGACAAGGGTGTGGAAATACCAAAACAAATTTTGAGACATTGTGGGTTTAAAGATATATCCATTCTACTCCCATGCTCAGTCATCAGGCACTGTTCTGCTGTCTTCAAGCTTCCAGGGTTACCTCACCTCTGAGAAGTCTGATGCTGTTCCAGTTTTTAATTTTTTTGAGTGAAATCTGTTTTTCCCTCTAAGGGCATGTGTGCTCTTTGCTTTGCTCATAATGTTCACTCATACCACGTTTATGACTGGTGGTGTTCTGTTTTCATACATTTTCTTGGCCACTTACTTGGTTCTTTTAATGTGGAAGCTTATGTCGTTCAGATCTGGGAACTTGTCTTTTATGATTCTCTCTATCTTAAGTTCTGTTTCCTCCCTTTCTGGATTGTCTATTATTTGGATATTTGACTTCCTTGGTTGATCTGATTTTCTTATTTCTTCTCTTCTATTGTTTCCTCATCCTTTTGCTCTAATTTTTGTAGATTTCCTTAACCATATCATCTAATTCTCATACTGAGCTTTTAATTTCTGCTGTCGTATATTTTATTTCCAAGAGCTCTGTTTTCCTCTGGAAGTTATTTTTAGTAGCATCCTGTTCTACTTCAATCATACAGCATCATCTCTTATATCCTTAAGTTATTAATAGTGCCTTTGAAGTTTTGTTTTCTTTGTGTGGAGTCTGTTTCTCCAAGTTGCTGTTGTCTCTTTGTTTTGATTTTCGTATGAGATGCTTTCTTTGAATGTCAAGTGATCCTTGGTGTGTACTCATGTTTAAGTGAAGCCATTAAAAAGATATTTGGAAACTGCAAGGAGGAGGGCCCCTTGGGTGAGCTGACTGAGATTTGCCATTGGGCAGTCCTCCACATCTCTAGTTTTAGTTCTTTATCAGGAGATGGTCAGATTTTATACATAAGGGTAACCTCATGTTCTGTCTTGAGGGAAAAGATGAGATACTTCTGGGAATCCAGTGGGAGAGAAAACGGGAGGGGTGGGGATTTGCACAACAGAAACACTCTTCTAGACTCAAGACCTTTCCTAGACTCAGGATGTTGCCTCAAGGACAAAATCCCCACCCCAGGGGATGAGTATGAGAAAGCTGAACAATTTATTGTGATACATTGCAGGATCATCCCAGGTTATTTAAGTCTTCTTTCCTCCCTCTCTTCCTGTGGTCCTTTCTCCTGGCTCTCTTTTAGCTTCCATGTGCATGAAAGTGGTAACAGTTGTCACCTCGTGGGAGGGCTAGTGGTCAGGAGTTGGAGGAAGGCAGAGTTTTCACTATATTCTCCTTTTTAATTGAAATTTTTGAGCTAGTTATAGATTCACATGTAGTTGTAAGAAATAATACAGAGAGATAGATTTCTTGTAGGTTTTCCCCAGTTTCCTTCAATGGTAACATTTTGCAAAACCCTAGTATAGTGTTATAACCAGGGTAATGACATTGATATAATCCACTAATTTATTTATATTTCCCTGGTTTTATTGTACTCATGGGCATGCATGTGTGTGTACATTAAGTTCTATATAATCCTTTTTACTTATGTAGGTTCTCATAACCAGTGCAAGTCAAAATATTAGATAGATCCAGCATCACAGGGATAACTTGTGTTGCCTATTAATTATCACCCCCCCCCCATGTACCTTTCTGTACAAAAAGAATGGTCAATTTAAGGAACTCCTATCACCTATTACAAATTAAGTTAATGTAAAAATGATAGCTTTAAATATTAATGAAAATTCCATCACCAATAATGTTGCTCTACACAAAAGACTGCTTACAAGGCGGGGGCAGACACATGAGTGTAGGTCGGTCAACCTTAGGGAAATTGGGACATGGAGGGCTTTCTCAATCATTGCGGTTTTATTACTCTCAGGTATGAAAACCTGAGCTAAATGTGAGGCAAAGGTCATGCATAGCTAGTTAACAATTTCCCCTAGTGAATAATTTATTTACTGTCATTTGCATAATATTTCTGAATGAATGCTCTGTGAAAATAGTTTATTCAAGTTGTTTGTTGATTTCAGCAGGTTAGCCATGCTCCTTGCAATACTACTTTCACAATGATTCATTTCCTAGAGCAGCGATTTTCAACTGGTGTGTCACAAGAGGCACGCTGGTGTGCTGCAAGAATTTTTAAAACATGCAATACCTGATTATTTAGTTAGGGGCACTGACCTCTTTTCCTTTAGATTGTCAAATGAAAAATGACAACAGCCAACACAACAATAACCATCTCGTGCGAGTGAATGAAAATTATACCTAATTTTTGTCAGATTGAAAAAAAATATACTTAATTTTTGGTGTGCTGCAGAATTTGAGTAATTAGTTTATGTCTGCCACGAGATGAAAAAGATTGAAAATCTTTTTCCTAGAGCATTAGAGATGGAAGAGATCTGGGGACCATTGTATCTTAACATCTGATCCTATGTTTGAGGAAGCTTAAGTGAAAGAGAATTTGAATTGGGGGCAGAACCAAGGTTTTCTGACTCTCTGCTTAGTGAATAAGAAAAAAACAGTAGAAAGTTAAGGTTAGAAATATATTCAATGCAAACTGTTGGTGAAATTATTTTAAATTTGAAATGTTCCTGAAGTACTGGAATCTAGCTGGGAATTATTTGGCACACAGTGTGGTCACTAAATGGGGGAAAATTAGGGAATTTCAGGGTGAGCTACTACTTGTAGAAAACAGAGATTTGTTTATTAATAAATATTGGCTTTAGGATACACTTAGCTTGCCTTAGGAGAAAATTAACATCATTTACTTACCTTCTACCTGGGTAGTCACCTCACAAAGCATGAAAATGATTGGTCATTTTAAAAATGAGTGCCCATTAATTTTTCTTGTTAGGGCCTTTGAATTTACAAGATTTTAATATTTTAATTCCTAGTGTTGCAGTCCTACTCTGTGATCTGAACTTCAAAAGAAAGTAGTTTCCTAGGCCCTTAATAACCCAAGCTTTGGAAACCTGATGGTAATAAACCTCTGAGTGGATTTCATGCTTTGTGTTGGGGTATGTGCAGAAAGAAAACTCACTGCACCTACTTTGAATAAACCTGTTCATGAGGACAGGTCAATTCCAGTGTTTTCCTAAATTGTGTATTTCCTTCCTTATGTATTTTAAAATTGATATCATACTACATATAATGTCTGGGATCCTGCTTTTAAAGTTTAAAAAAAATTGACATATAGTAAAATTGACTGACAGGATACAGGACTGAAATCACCCTTCCTCCCCGCAAAAATCCATCAAACTATCTCTTTGTAATCCTACACCCTCCCTCATCCCTAACCCCTGATTTGTTTTCAGCCCCTACAGTTTTGTATTTTTGAGACAATGGAATCCTACAGCGTGAAATATTTTGATAGTGGCTTCTGTCTCTTAATGTAATACCTCTCAGATTTATCTAAGTTGGTGCATATATTAGTAATTCATTCCTTTTTATGGCTAAATAGTGTTCTGTTATACAGATGGACAACAACTTATTTATCCATTTACCTATTGGAAAACATTTTGTTGTTTTTAGTTTTTTTGTAGTTATGAATAAAGCTGCTATAAACATTCAGATCCAGGTAATTTTAATTTTTTAGGGGGGTCTTTATTGCACTGGCTAAGATTTCTGGTACAATGTTCAGTTTGAGTGGACATCCTTTCCTGGTCTCTTATCTCACAGGGAAAGCCTTCAGGCCTTCACCATTAATTGTGGTATTTGCTGTAAGATTTTCATAGATGTCTTTTATCAGGTTGGGGGAGTTTACATCTAGTCTTAGCTTGCTGACAATTTTTATCAGATGGATATTGAAGATTTTCAGATGCTTTTCCTCCATCAATTGATGTCATGGTTTTTCTTCTTTAGGTAGTTAACATGGTGGATTACATAGATTGATTTTCAAATATAGAGTCAGCCTTTGCATATCTTTGATAAGCCCCAGTTGATCATGGTCTATTTTTCACTTGATGTTTTCCTGGATTTGCCTTGATCATATTTTTGTTCAGGAATTTTACACCTGTGATTACCCAGGGCATTATTCATAGTTTTCTTGTACTGTCTTTGTCTGGTTTTATTGGCCCCACAAAAATGAGGTAGGAAGTATTCCCTTTTATTTTCTGGAAGAGATTGTGTAGAATTGGTGGGATTCTGCTTTTTAACTTATGATAAACATTTCTCCATGGCATCAAACTTAAAAAATAATTAATGTCTGCATAATAATAGTGTTAAAGTTATGGTTTTGTATTATAGCAAGTGACATTTATTGAATACTTAGCTTGCTTTAGGCACTGTTCTAAGTGCTTTACCTGTTTTAGTCCTTTAATCCCCACAACATCTGATGGAATAGGTAACACTATTATCTCCATTTCACAGTCAAAGAAAAATAAGACGCAAAGAGTTGAAGTAACTTACTCAAAATCACAAAATTTCTTCAGGGCCAAATATGATTTGAACTCAGGCCGTTTGATTCCAGAACCCATACACTTAACTATTACATTGTATCCTCTGATTATATCCTAATTTATTTATGCAGGCCTCCATTTGTGATAATTAGGAATTTTCAACTTCATTTCTATGATGAATGTTCTTGTATTGAAGTCTTTGAAAATCTCTGACATTTTCTTTAGGGGGGATTCCTAGAAGTGCTGTCTGTGTCAGAGTGCATGCCCATGTAAAAGCTAACACATTCTGCTGTATGACTTTCCAGGAATCTGAAAAAATTAGAGATTTCAACAGCAGTGTTTGAGAGGGCTTAATTCAGTGTTCTCTTCCAGATTGAATAATTGTGATTATTTTACATATTTTATATTCATTTGATTGCTGAGAGATGGTATCTCATTGCTTTAGTTTGCCTTTCTTTTAGTAATGAAGTTGATTTTTTTTAAAAAAATGGTTATTGGTCATTTATATTTCTTTCCTTGTGAGAAAAATTTCTTCATTTTTTCCTAATGGAAAAACAGTATTTTATTAATTAGTGTAAGAGTTATATTCTATATATAAATATTTTATTTTAGTTAGGAAGTTCTGCCTTTTTTATTTGGCTTACAGAAGATTTTCATTTTTATCTAGTCAAAACTTTATTTCTTTTCCCTTGTATCTTTTCATTGTTTTATTCTTAGATCCAGGATCTTGATCATATATTAATTCCATATAATCCTTTATGTCTTTTCTTGTTTTATGGTTTAATTTTTAAAGAAATTTAACTCTTTATTCATTTGGAATTTATTTTAAACAGATTAACAGGTTTAACAGTTAAATTGTTTATTTAAGAATCTTTTCTTTACTCACACATTTTGGTACCACCTTTATTACATGCCTGCTCTCTTATGTATAGAAGCAGTTTTTTGTGATGTCTGTTTTGTTCTACTTACCCATTAATTGTTGTAGTTTATTAGCTTGTTAATTATCTGATACAGTAAGACTCCTTTTGCTTTGGGGAAAAAATTATTTTCTGTTATCAACTCATGTATCCTTTAAGGTGAACTTTAGAGCCTCTGTCAAATTTTGCCCAAATGCCTCTGATTTTTCACAAATCTATAAATAATTTGGAAAAAACAGCATTTTACAACATGGAATCTTCTCATCCGTAGTGTGTTTGTTCATGTGATCCAAGGTTATTTCCCTGTCCCTTTTTTACATTTGTTTATGAAAGTTAATCTGGCATTAATTCTTTATTGTTCCTATTGTTTCATTCTTTCTACATTCCTTTAAATATTTTTTATTTTTTATTAGTTCTTAATTTTATTATTTGTATGCTTTATTATTAAGTTTTGAACTACATAAGTAATAATATGAACCAATTTATTATATAAATCAATATTTTGTATTTTCCAGTAATTTGCTATTGTAGGGAATTTTAAAATTCAGGCCGTAGTTGAACAGTAAAAAACTATTGGCTGTTGGTTAAGCAAGTTACTTTTATTATGCTGTGGAAGTTTTGTTTTATTTCTAGTTTTCTAAGGGTTATTTTTTTAAAGTCAGTCATGGGTGTTTTGTTTGGTCAACTATTGTACTAACATTTACTGGAGTGTTTAATACAACATAATGTAAATAAATATCCATTTTAAGCTGCTCCTGAAGTAAACCCTAGTTAGCCATGATATATTTTTTTCTTTTAATAGGATGTTGGGTTTGATTTGTTTTGTTATAGAAGTTTTGCTTTTATAGTCATGACAGATACTGACTACTCTGCCAGGTTTTGGTGTTAGCATTACACTAACTTTACAGAACAAATTGATGATTTACATGTTCTTCCATGTTCTAGAATATTTTATAAAGCATGGGAATAATCTGTAACTTTAAAATTCAGAAGAATACTTATAGTACTTCTTGACTGTCTTCTTGCAGCTAATTTTGGACAAACTTTTCAATATCTTCCATTGTGACTTTTCTGTGTAGGAAATTTGTTTTTTCAGGGAAATGCCAATTTCATTAGAAGTTTTTAAATGAACAAAAATATGCATTAGATTTTTAAATTGTAATTTATTCTATAATGGTGATTATTTAAGTTTTCTCATTATTAACTTATGTGTTTATCTTATTTCCTGGACCATATTTGACTGTATTGGGTCATTTTATTTTATTATTTTTGTGTATCTTTACCAATTTTTCTTTTTTCCCTATTTCCTGAGTCATCAATTACAGCTTTAATAGTTCTTCAAAATCTCTCCTTAATTACTTAAAAAATTTCTTAATATCTTGAATTAACTGTTTTATATATTTTTATTCTTTCTTGCTAATAATGCATTTGCCTTTAAAGGAAGCTTAAGACTCATAAGTTTCACAATATCATGTAATCATTATTGTATTTTTCAATAGTCTTATAATTATAATTTTATATTTTTTGTGCATATAATTATTTAGAAGAGTGACTTTTTAAATTTCTAAGTTGTCAGGGTACTTTTATGTGTATATTTTGAAATACCAATTTCTAATTTTCTTTCATTTGTCCAGAGAATATGACATTTGATTGCAGTTTTTCATTTGATTGTTATTTTTGGAACATGAATGGTTTGTAATTAGCCATTTGTCTGTCTTCCATATCTATCATGTCTTTCATCATTTTCCTCATTTTATCATTTCCTCTTCATTCTGTAAGAGTCTTTAACTTTTTTTCTCCTCAGTGATTCGATTTTCAGTACTTTGGATCTACTCTACTGCCTTTTATTCCATTTAGGTTATGCCCATGCATTTCTGTTTTTAACCATTTCATATCGTGTCCAACTCCAAATTAGCTAGCTGTTATTGTAATCTTAGCCTTTCTGTTAATTTAACATTTTTCTTTCACATAGCCTATGTTTTCTTGCATCGTTGAGATTACAAACTGTCAATAGATTCGTTTTAAAATTTACTTTTACTTCCTGTACTAAATTATTTATGGAAGTATAATATCCTTTTTTGTGATGCACAGAATTTTCAAAGTTTTTTCATGCAATCCACCTTTGAAAGAGAAGATTCCAGGCTCTGGGTGTGCTGTTGTGGGGAAGGAAGAAACCTTCCTCTATCTTTCTAGGTTCTCACAACTGAGACACCACATACATGAGAGATTCAGGGACTGAAAGTTAAAATGAGGTACATATGACATTCTGAGCTACAGATGAGGTAAGGTGCCTTAGGGCTTCAGAGGGGGAGGAAGGTCACTGTAGGAAGATAAGAAGAGCAGATGTTCAGTAATTAATAGTTTTCTTTGCCTTATAGATAAGTCATAAAAAGTTTTTTCTAGTGATAACTTTATTATGGGTAAGGTCCTAATTTGAATTCTTTAAGGAGAAGGAAAAAGTTTTTCTCATGAGTCTGCAGTGTCTTGATTACCTTTTAGCTCAAAATAACTTACATGCTCGATGGCACATGTTGGGGAGGACTGTTCTGAACCCTATCACTGTGAACAGACTGTGCAGTCCCTTCAGAGCACTCACTTGGCCACATCATTTTAGGTTACTATAGTATTACTGTATCTTCAGTTCAAGGTTTAGTTGTTGTTCATGGTCTTGGCCAAATTCTGTTTTGTGTTGTGTTTTCTAGGGTGACTTAGCTTGTCTGAGAGGGGATCTCCTACTCCTTCTCCCTGGTGGTTTGAATACTTAGATGGAGCTTTATTCACATAATTTAAGTCATTTCATAGTTCTTCCTAGATCTTCCATCTGAAGACAGTTTATTAAAATATACTACCCTAACTTTTATCCTTCCCATAGGTCTTTCCATCTCTCCTTTTTTCCATTATTTTTCAGAAGGCAATATATCCCCACCCATCCACCCTCTTCCCTGGTGGAGGGACATTTCCAGGAACTGGAGTTTCTGAGTGGATGGATATAGAAAGATGTATTCATGGGGTGGGAGTGCCCTTGAAAGCACTTCCTTTCAGCAGCATGTTCTGAGATAGGGGTTCACACCTGGGGATCAGTGGGCTCTCTCCCACAGTCCACATCCCATTCTCATGTTTCAGGGGCTCATCCACACTCAGCCTTTAAAAAAAAATGTATTTCTACATTTCTTTTAATGGGAATGCAGAAAAGGGTGAATCACATGCCTTTGGGTACTTAACACAGTGTCC
The DNA here is from genome assembly GCF_022682495.2 of Desmodus rotundus. Classification (NCBI taxonomy): domain Eukaryota; kingdom Metazoa; phylum Chordata; class Mammalia; order Chiroptera; family Phyllostomidae; genus Desmodus; species Desmodus rotundus. The sequence continues at coordinate 131,734,229 of NC_071392.1, forward strand.
CAGATTGCCTGTTCAGATTTTAACTTGACATTTTTAGTTTGTTACAAAGAAGAAATTTAATTAGTGGATAGAGATCCAGGAAGTGCTACTGGTAAATCTATCTAAGATTAAGTGACTGGTTATTGTGTTTTCCAGGTTCACACCTCTTCCCCATATTTTCACCTCACTTAATTATCTCCACAGAACCATGGATCAGGCATTTTTATCCTCATAAAGTGATTTTCCCAAAGTCTCACAGGTAGACAGTGGTACTTCCCACTGTGCTAGACATCTCTGGGGGAAGAGATTACTGAACATTTCCTGTCAGGGAGTTCAACAAGAAGCTTCCCCAGTGTGGTTGCAGAGTAATGCCCTCTTCTGCTCGAAGATGGCCATCTCCTAATTCTTGCAATCTGGGACCCTGTTATGTTACATGGCAAGGGAGACTTAAGATTGCAGATGGAAGTAAGGTTACTAATCAGCTGACTTTGAGATGGGGAAGTTACCTGGATTATTCAGGTGGGTCCCTGTAATCACAGGAGTCTGAATGAGTGAAAGGAGAACGTGGGAGGACCAGAGTCAGGGAAGTGATGTGATGATGGAAGCAGAGGTTGGAGTGACAGGACTGGCTTTGAATGTGGAAGGAGCCATGAGCCAAGGAATGTGGGCAGCCTCTAGGATCTGGGGAAGGAAAGGAAATGGATTTCCCTCCAGGAGCTTCTGGAAGGAATGGAGCCCTACTGATACTTTGAACTTAGCCCAGTGAGAATCCTGTTGGCCTCTGACTATACTTTAAGATTTGGAGCTGCTTTAAGCCACTGAGTTTGTGAGAATTTATTACACATCAGATAGTGGCCATGGTCTTACTCTGAAAAGCAGAAACAGGAAGTCCTGGGGTGATGGACTCTGTACACCACACAGGCATTTCTGTGACGAGTTACTGTGTCATTGTTTGATGTGCTATGTATGTTTTCTCATTGCGTTGCTGTTACCCTGTTCCAGTGAGAATGTCAGCTCCTGGGAGCAGAACTTCATCTGTTGTGTTCACTGCCTTATGCCTGGAGCCTGGAATGGAAGAGAAGCTCCATAAATATTTGTTGGATTATTACTTTTTGCCCAGATGACACTGTAGCAAATAAACAGAACCTTATTTGCATCCTAGATGGAATATTACCAACTGTATTAGTAATAGAAATAAAAAGAAAGAAGAAATTGAGTTAACATTATGCTACCCTCCAAGATCAAATATTAATTTTAGTGTTCTTTCTAGTTTGGTCTTATGCATAAATATTTTATAATTGTAGTAAATATTCCTCATATACTGAATGATCCTCTCATAAAATAAATAGGTGGTTATCATAAAATAAATACAATGTAGTATGTTGCATTTTGACTTACCAGTATGATCCATGTTACATTTTTATGACTTAACACATTTTAAATAAATGTTTAACTGTCGGGTTTTTTTATAAATACCATTTCACAGGCTGGTTGGCATTCCATTGAATATATAGGATATTCCATTGAATATATCAAATATGTATATTCAGTATACATATAATTAATTATTGTTGGTCATTTAAAATATTATAGGTTATCTTTTCAAAGAACCACCTCCTGGGTTTATTAATCATTTGAATTGTTATTTAAAATACTTGATTACTACTAATTAAACTCCTTCATGCTATGGGTCTGTTACAAGTTACTATAACTCTCAACTGATTATTGTGTGTGTAGTGATCCCATAGGCCCAGACTAACTGGTAGAGCTACTGGGAATGTTTGTGGAGGTAGAGGGCTGCACATGTTTCTCTATAGAGCTCTGTCTAGTAGGTTCCTGGTCTGGGAAGGTTTCAAATGGCTTTTAAATTTTTGTTTAATCTATTCGTAAGGCATGTTCTGCCTGGCACCTTGTCTCTGCTTTATTTCTTCAACCTCAGATGGTACTTCTACCTAAAATATTCTTCCTCAGAAATCTTCAGAACTTCTGCAACACTTGGAGGCAAAAGCAGAGTGTTAATGGGACAGTGATGGCAGAGGAGAAGCACCAACTGGGAAAGCATATTGAGAGGGTGATGAGTATCAGAGGAAGGCATCTCCTTAAAATATTTCACATGATGACCTATATTTTTTAAATAGACGTTTTGTTTTTCTTATATTCTTTTCTTGACAGTTGCTTCAGTTTTCCTTCATGCTGACTGCTCCTCTGATAACAAAATAAGAAGTAGAAAACAATTTTAACCATTAACTCAATTTCTCAAAAGCAATGACAAGTCTGGGGGAGTGGGAGGAACCTCCCCAGGCTTCCTTTGGTTGTACAAGCCAGCAGTGTTAACTAAATTACAAACAACAGCTCTAAGCCTGGAAGAAGGATGTCCACACCAAAGCGGATCTGGACAGTTGTTTTGCCTAAGATGGCAAGAACATCATCATATTTCAATCTTGAGCCAAGAAAACCATAAATGGACACAACTTGTCTTGCCTGGCAAGAGATGCTTCTGAAGGCTTCTGAGGTGCCATAGTGTCTCTTGATAACTCTTTCACCCTGGTGTTTGTTTTTTCAATGTTTTTTGAGTCCATTGGGAAGTAGGGTAGGAAGGAAAGGAGGAAAGGGAGGTGAAAGGTTTATTTGCCTGGGAGTGCTGTCTTCTGATGAACATTCTGAGTGTTAGCACAGAGTGAGGGTTTATTTTAGGAGACACCAGGAATGAAATCTTTTATGTTGATATTATGCAGGACTGATCTGTATTTGCTGCCATGAAGGATAGTAAAACTTCATGATTCTCCTGCATCTTTATAATTTCTGCCATGAAAACATTCATGGATAGGAAACGGTTCAAATTGCCCATAACAGGAGCACTGTACAGTGAGTCTGGAGACAGGGTTTCTAGTTCCATTCCTGTTAGTAACCTGTATGTGTGCTTTTGTTCTCAGTTTTCTCATCTGTAAAAATGTGAGCATTTATGCTAAATTGTCTTGACATTGGTAACACTAAAACTTTCTAATTTTATCATTAATTTGAAACTGCTAACCTCCTGGAAGATGTTGGAAATATGCTTCCTGTTAATTTACAGCCAGACCAATATAGTTTTGCTTCAGAGCATGCCATGCATCATTATTCATTTTTATTTCATGAGAATTAGTCTTAAAAATGTGAATTTCTATTGGTTTTACAGAGCCATTGAGATTGCACAGCTTGATGTATTGCTTCTACATGTCATAAATTTCTGCTTGTAGTAGAAGCCAGGGATTTTCAAAGTGAGCTCTTTGGATCAATTACATCAGTGTCACCTGGCACCTTCTGTGAGCTTGCTAGATTGCATAGTCATGAGCCCCACCCTAACCTGCTGAATCGAAATTTTGGGGGACAGGAGCCAGAAATCTTTGTTCTCACAAGGTCTCACTGCATATGGAAGAAGTTTGAGAAGCAGTGTTGTAAGCATGGCAGCAGGCAGGTGCTGTGATTTTGCCTTCTGCACATGAAGAAACCCCACACATATGGTTTTAACTCCTTGAGTGCCTACTTCCAACAGACCTAATGGGCTTCATTTGAAATGTCAAGGTGGAGATCCTTCTGTGCGCAGGAAACTATTGCTGCTCTTTTGAGGCCCTAAGGATGTCGAAAGGGGAATGCAGACCTTCTTGGGGTAGGAAGGAAGATGGGGTTGCTTTCCTTGTGGGATGGTATCCATCTTCCTTTCTACCCCAGGCTGACTCCTTTCAGTCTCTCGGGGATGATGCCTTTGCTGATTTCCAGAGGAGCAGCAGGTGCTTGGGAGTGCCGGAAGGGTGTTGGCATGCTGCAAAGAAATGACATGTGGACAGGTTTTTTTTCTGAAAGGACTGTGAGAAGGAACAACATCTGTGATAGCTCTGCCATTTCTGTTACACGGTATTTATTTTGATGTTTGGTCCTGGGCTTTGACTCCCAGTCCTTTGGTGGTGGATGGGTCCCTGGAGATTTGCTTGTGGTGGTGCTGAGGTCTGCAGCAGGTAAGGTGCTTCAGACCACTTCCTGGGGAGTCTGCCCTGAGCTTAGAGGAGGTCCAGTGGTTCTGGTTACCAGTCATTGATAGAAGAGTTAACCACAGCACTGTACTTAATTATAGACATTTCTTAGTATGGATGATGTCACACACACACTACACATACACACACACACAATAATCGTCCTTCCCCAGTAGAGGGTGTCATGAGGGTTTTCTTTGTTTATTCAGCCTTAGCTGGCACTTGCCTGGAATATGGTGTGACAATGGAGGAGCTCCTGGAGTTTTTTCTCAATGGAAATTCTCTCCCACTGAGTTAAATGCTGCTGAGTAGTAAATGTCCTTACCCTTTTGACTGTTTTATACTCAAGGAATATTTACTTGACTCATTTCTTGCATCTTCTATTGTCTTTTAAACCTCACAAACCATTTAACGAGGTTGCACCAGCCATGCCCAGCATGAGTGTGTTTAGCCTAGGTGTGCAGGGACAGAAATCCTGGTATGGGGCTGCAGCTGGGAGAGTCAGGGCTGCTTTTTGCAAGTTTGCATAAAGGTGTTATGCACTTCCCCAGTCTGTGCACCCACGTGGTTAGGGTACTCTGCGCAGTTTGTACAAAGGTGTTATGTGGAGTGACAGTGGCCTGGTCCCTGGGCAAAGGAAATACTTATTTTCATTAAGGTTCTCTGCCTTCATCTTCAAGTTTGAATGTTTCTAAAACATAACTTATCTTATCATGGACTTACCTCCAAAGCCAGAATCCCGTTCTGTTTGGGCTCTGAGGTGTGATGTCCGAGCATCCTAGATTCCTGTGTCTCCACTACACTAGCATGCAGAAAGCCAGATCTCTACACTTCTTGCGTAGTGTCTTCATTGTCTTTACTCTTACCTTGTCTACTCTCAGCAACAGGCTTGTGTCTCCTCATACCTGTACCTTCTGGCCCCTTGCCTCTCTGGCCTCCCAGTGCTCAGCCTCCTCACCACTGACATTTCTAGCACATTACACTGGATCTTGCTTCCTGACATGGTACTGCGATGGTGGCAGGCACATCTTCCTCTGAATGTCCATTAGTACTTCCCTATTTTCCTTTATTTACAAAGTGTCTTAGTCAGCTTGGGCTGCTATAACACAAATACTATAGACTGGGTGACTAAAACAACAGACATTTATTTCTCATAGTTCAAAGACCAGGATTGAGGCAACAGCAATTCGGGGTCTCGTGAGAGCCCTCTTCCTTCTCACTTTGTCCTCACATGGTGGAAGGGCAAGGGAGCTCTCTGGGGTTTCTTTTATAAGGCACTAATCCCAATAATGAGGGCTCCACTCTCATTACCTAAATACTTCCCAAAAGCTCCATCTCCTAATACCATTACTTGGGAGTTGGGATTTAAACATATGAATTTGAGGGGGCGCACATTCAATCTATAACATAAAGTTAGAACTCTGAAGCCTTCACTTTAAGCTTCTGAACTTTGGCTCCGGCCTGCTTCATACATAGAGTCAATTCCATGGTCTGTATGGTCAAGGATGCATGTGAATTATGCTTTAACACAGTGGAACACTGGGTTACAATTGAAGTGACAGCTTTGCTCATTCTTTCAATATTAGTTGAATTCTTATAGTACAACAGACTCTCAAACATTTAACCACACCTCTTTTTCAAGACCTAACTCAACTTCTACATCCTTGACCCTTTTACTCTACCTAACGATGAACTTTTCTTTTTTGAATTCATAATTTAATTTGCTGTAATTCAACCAACTTTTACAGCGGAGACTTTATGTTGGTACCATATGGAGCTAAATAAGAAACAGCCCTTCCCCTGGAGGCACCTAGAGTGTATTAGGAAGGAAAGGCATGTGTAAACAGTTGATTCTAATGCCACATGGGAAGTGCCCTTACAAAGAGCCAGGAGTGTCTTTAGGAAAGGGAGACCAGTTCTGGCTGGCAGCATTGGGTTGCAACACAAAGCAGAACTGCTTGTGCATTCACCTTTTAAAATTAATTGTTATTAGCCAAGTAATTCCTGAGTTACTTCCTGCTGATGAAATTTAAGACATCACAGAAAATGCCGCCCCAGATGGTGTAGCTCAGTGGATTGAGCACCAGCCTGCAAACCAAAGGGTCACTGGTTCGATCCCCCATCAGGTAACATGCTGATTTGCGGACCAGGTCCCCAGTAGGGGGCGCACAAGAGGCAGCCACACATTGATGTTTCCCTCTTTCTCTCCCGCTCTCTCTAAAAATAAATCAATAAAATCCTTTAAAAAACAAAAAAGACATCACAGAAAGTTCCAGTGTTCTCTTTGAGTACCGATGGCTTATCTGCAGTGTCTATGGGCCAGTCCAGAAGCCACACCATAATCAGTTGGGCGTGTCCCCATTTATATACTTTTATTTTCCGTAGTAAATATGTAGTATTTCATTGTGGTGAGATGGTATCAATCTAGGTGTTTTTCTGTATGGTGCTTATTCTTATTCAATAATGTATGTTAGAGATTGATCTACCTTCTTCTTTATAATGCTAGGATACTATCCCAGGACATCTTGTGCACCTTCAGGACATTCCCTGTTCTCCCCTTATTACAGGGAGCTATCTTTCCCAGTTCCCCTGCCCTCTGGCTTCCAGGCAGTTCAGCTAATAGGAAGTACAAAATGGGGAGAAAAAGAAGGGCATCTCTTTCCTTACCCTCCTTCCTCCCTCCCCCACTCCACTTCAGGCAGCCTCTCTTGTTACTCCATTCCTGCTGGAAGCCCCTCCCTTCATGGCCTGCTAACAACCACTTCTCCCTTTGCCTTTCACACCCTAGGGATGCTAACAGCTGCCTACAGTTGCTGTTTTCTGGGTTGTCCCACCAGCCCATTTGGCTTCTAAGCTCTTCTGTCACCTGTACAGCCAATCCCTCTATTTAGTTCCCTCCACTGGAAATACCTGGTGTGTGGGGGTTGTTTTCCTCACTGGTCTCTGACTCATTCACATGCACATACCAGAGGTGAATTTGCTTTTTAGCTCTTCCCTTACAGTGGACAACCAAGTCGTTTGCATTGTTTTTCCTATCGCAAATACTGCAGGAGTTGAGCCTTCTTGCACACAGCTCTTGTGCCTATGCATGAGAGTAGTTTCTCTAGGTGACACCAAGCAGTGAGGTCACCAGATTAGTTTTCACCTTGAAATCTTCTTCAGGTAGATTCTGAATCTCAAATGCCTCTACGTCTCTGCAGTCCTTAGTGAGTTACTCTGCAGAGAAGTTTGCTAAGTAGCTGTTGAGTGAGTGAATGAATGAATGAATTTCCATGTGCAGATGGAGAAACCCGTGCCTAATTCACCTCAGATAAAATGCCCCAGGCTGCTTGATTTTGTTCCATGCCCGGCTCACCTTGAACAAAGACCAAGTTATTTGGTGGGAAGGCCTGCCCTAGAGAAGTTAATGTAAGATCCAGAGTCTCTAGCTTTTTGTTGTAGTTTTCTTAAACAATAGACATTTATTTTCTCACAGTTTTGGAGGCTGGTAGTCCAAGATGAAGGTTTTGGCAGGGTCATTTCTTTCTTTCTTTCTTTCTTTTTTTGTAAAGCCTCCTTCCTTGCCTCGTAGATGGCTGTCTTCTCCCTCCGTCCTCACATGGTCTTTTCTGTGTGCATATCTGTCTCTGGGTTCAAATTTCTTCTTTTTTTTTTATAAGGTTACCAGTTATATTAGATTAGAGGTAATTCCACCCGACTCTTAATTACACCTACCATGACCAACCTTATTCCAAAAAAGGCCACATTCTCTGGTACTGGGGGTTAGAACTTTGACATACAAATTTTGGGGGACACAACTCATCTGTAACACTTACAAATGGACTCTCTGCCCTTCATTCACTGGATCATGTCAAGTGCTCAGAAATGTCTGGGTCCCCACTGGGCTTTGACCAGAGATTCAATCCCAGCTCATAGAGGTTCTAGCTGACCAGCTTGGTGTCTAGGAGCAGTGTTTAGCTGGTGCAAAATGAGTGCTACAGGAAAACAGTTTCCTTAAGACAGGGCTTAGGACACCACATGTCTGTTGAGATTTTGAGAGTGTTGTGACTTTGAGGGTGGATGTAGTAGTTCACAGTGTGTGATGTGGGTTAAAATCATAAAATAATTCAGGAGGAAGCAAGCAACTTATGTCTGGAGAAGCTTGAGGTCTCCATTCCTTCCTAGAGAGGTGATAGGCCAGCCCATATTTTATTATGTGCTTCTATACTCCCTCCAATGTTTTTAGATTTTAAAAAATATTAAAATAATCATCAAGGGCATATTGAAAGACCAACAGATGTGACAGAACACCCATACATAGGGATGCATGTGTGGAAAAGCAGGAAGGGAAGGTCTCTTGGGAATAGTGGAGATTTATAACTCAGTGTTTGTAGGTTTATTTATTTATTTATTTAATATATTTATTGATTATGCTGTTATAGTTGTCCCATTTCCCCCTTTCACTCTGCTCCATTCTGCCCACCCCCTCCCTCCCACATTCCCCCCCCAATAGTTCATGTCCATGGGTCATACATGTAAGTTTTTTGCTTCTACATTTCCTATACCATTCCCAACCTCCCCCTGTCCATTTTCTACCACCATCTATGCTACTTATTCTCTGTACCTTCCCCCCTCTCTCCCCTTCCCACTCCCCTGTTGATAACCCTCCATGTGATCTCCAATTCTGTGGTTCTATTCCTGTTCTAGTTGTTGGCTTAGTTTGCTTTTGTTTTGGTTTTAGGTGTGGTTGTTAATAACTGTGAGTTTGCTGTCATTTTTACTGTTCATATTTTTGATCTTCTTTTTCTTAGATAAATCCCTTTAACAATTCATATAATAAGAGCTTGGTGATGATGAACTCCTTTAACTTGACCTTATCTGAGAAGCACTTTATCTTCCCTTCCATTCTAAATGATAGCGTTGCTGGATAGAGTAATCTTGGATGTAGGTCCTTGCCTTTCATGACTTGGAATACTTCCTGCCAGCCCCTTCTTACCTGTAAGGTCTCTTTTGAGAAATCAGCTGGCAGTCTTATAGGATCTCCTTGGCAGGTAAGTGTGTCCTTATCCCTTGCTGCTTCTAAGATTCTCTCCTTCTGTTTCATCTTGGGGAATGTAGTGATGATGTGCCTTGGTGTGTTCCTCCTTGGGTCCAGCTTCTTTGGGACTCTCTGAGCTTCCTGGACTTCCTGGAAGTCTATTTCCTTTGTCAGACTGGGGAAGTTCTCCTTCATTATTTGTTCAAATAAGCTTTCAATTTTTTGTTCTTCCTCTTCTCCTTCTGGCACCCCTATAATTCGGATGTTGGAACGTTTCAAGATGTCCTGGAGGTTCCTAAGCCTCTCCTCATTTTTCCAAATTCTTGTTTCTTCATTCTTTTCTGGTTGGATGTTTCTCTCTTCCTTCTGGTCCACACCATTGATCTGAGTCCCAGTTTCCTTCACATCACTATTGGTTTCCTGTACATTTTCCTTTGTTTCTCTTAGCATAGCCTTCATTTTTTCATCTATTTTTCGACCAAATTCAACCAATTCTGTGAGCGTCTTAATAACCAGTGTTTTGAACTGTGCATCTGATAGGTTGGCTATGTCTTCGTTACTTAGTTGAATTATTTCTGGAGCTCTGAAGTGTTCTTTCATTTGGGCCATTTTTTTTGTCTTGGCGCACCTGTTATGTAAAGGGGTGGAGCCTTAGGTGTCCACCAGGGTGGGGTAATGCTCATAGCTACCCTGTGATGCTGTATGTGGGGGAGGGGTCTGATAGGAAGCAATGGTGCTTGCTCCACTCTCTGCCGGTTTCAGTCACTCCCTCTGCTACCCACAATCAAATTGGGCCCTTCTGATGCTGATTCCCAATTGGGTGGGTTTGTGTATGTTCTAGACCCCTGTGGGTCTCTCTAATGAACTCTCCTGTGAGACTAGGAGTTTCTCCTGCTGCCACCTCAAACCCCACAGGTGTTTTCAATCAGAGGTTTGAGGCTTTATTTCCTTGAGCTGGAGCCCTAGGTTGTGCAGTCTGTTTTGCTCCCCCCGCTGTTCCTCCCGGTTTATCGATGCATGAATGTGGGTCCGCAGGGTCCGCCCGCCACCACCTTGTGGGGTCTGCTAGCTGCAGCCTGGCCTGCCCCATTCCACAATCCTCCACCTCGCTGGGTGTGCCAGCCGCCGCCTTGTTGCAAATCCTCTCCGCCTGGCTGCCCGTCTCTGCCCCTCCTACAGGTCTGGATGAATGTTTCTTCTTTATCTCCTTGGTTGGCAGACTTCCATACAGTTTGATTTTCTGTCAGTTCTGGTTGTTTTTGTTTTTAAATTGTTGTTGTCCTTCTTTTGGTTGTGCGAGGAGGCACAGTGTGTCTACCTACTCCTCCATCATGGCCAAAAGTCCCAGTGTTTGCAGGTTTATAAACCTGATCTTTTTGGTTATAGTTGTGCTGGTAGAGTTTTCCTCATCTTCCCTAGGCTGTTATTCCCTAAGGAACTGCCCAGGCTCCAGACATTTCCCAATCCTACAATTAACTTTAAAATGTAATATTATGAGTGAGGACCCAAACGAACTGGAGTTATCTTTTGGAGGGTGGGGCCATTGTAGTACAGGCTTCCCATCTGTATCAGTGTACTAGCTGACATTATTGTGAGAGACTGCATTCAGATTCAGTGAGGTTTTTTGTTTGTTTGTTTTTTTGCACACTCAATGCGCTTGCTCATTTCATGATGGGCGCGATTTGTGTGTGTGCCTTCCCACACCTCACTGAGTGCTCAGCAGTTTTTGAACAAAATGGCATGACCCTCATGCCCCACCCTGCCTATTCACCTGGTTTTGGCCTGAGAGACTTTTTGTTTGTTTGTTTCTCCGGATGAAAAAAGCCTTAAAAGGGAAATGTTTTGCCAATGTGGAAGAGGCGAAACAAAAACACATCAGAAGTACTAAAAGGCATCAATATCGATGCGTTCAAAAACTGTTTTGAGCAGTGAAAAAAAAAGTCTAGATAGGTGTATTGCATCAAATGAGTATTTGGAAGGTGACTGAAGTTTAAATGTGTAAGAATAAATATCCAAGTTTTTATAAGTAAATTCTGGGTTTTTTGGCTTTCCCCCTCCCCTTGTAGTTATACAGAACTTGTCCTGAAATGATATGAGAAATTATGGCAATGCCATGAACATTTGATAAGCTCAGTCCTCATAAAGACATAGAACAGTGATCACAAGGTGCCCCCTTTTCAGGAGGATTTTTGAAACTTTGAGTTCACAGATGCTCCAGGTTTTTGGAGCTGCAGATGTTCATTTGTTTTCCTTTCCCTCTCAAAGCAAAGTTCTTTGTGTGGTGGAAGGTGATGTAGGAGTAGGAATTGTAGAGCCAGCTGTCGATGGCTAAGCAGGCACGGTAAGTCGATAGTGGGTAGAGTGGTCAGGATTTGGTGAGCCAGCAGTACCATTGCTCCTCTCCAGCCCCAGCAGCCTACCTTCTCCCGCTTTGCCATGTGTAAGTCATCCTGAAAAGAGATTTCATGAGAATTATCTTATGAGGAGGCCTGGTCTGGGATCTCTTTAAAGTCATGGCAGTCTGTGCTCTCTGGGGTTCAGCCTCTGTTTGTGTCACATGCAGACTTAGCTTGGCTCCAGTCTCTGAGGCATCTGGACACTGGCAGGGCCAGGCTGGAATTTGGGGTGCCAATTTGATCCCTCACATGGTGCAGCAGTCTGGTTTCTCGTTCTGTGTCATGTCAGCACACATGCATCAGAATTCGAATGAGATGTTGACAGCATGAACATCAATGTGTGGGTGAATTCAGTTGGATTGAGATTTTCCCCGGGGAGAGAAAAGTTGGGCAGGGTGGAGACACACGGTAACTTGGGACTCCTCAAATTTCCTTCCCAAATTACCTTGTCTTGTCTTCTGACTCAAGCCTGGGCTTGAGTCTTGCTTTCCTTGATTTTACTTAAAGAGCATTAGCCCCTGTCACATATTCCTGTTGCCTTTTCTATTTTCAACCCAAATAGGAAATGACAAGGATAGTTTCAGTATAGAGAGAATATGATTAATTTTGTCACATTTAAATAAGTTTTTTGAAGTTTAACATATATACAGAAGAGTGCATCTAACATAAGTGTATAGCTTGATGATTTTTCACAAACTAAACAGTAGCACCAGATCAGGAAACAGAGCAGGACCTGTGCCCCTCAAGCCCCTCATGGTCCTTTCTAGTCACCTTCCCCCCAAGAGTGATCACTGTACCAGCCTGTGATTAGCCTAGGTCAGTTTTGTCTGTTTGTATGTTGTTTCATGATATATTCTTTTACTGAGTAAGCTTGTGAGATCCACCTTCATAAATTTTGACTGTAGATTATTTATTATCATCATTACTAAGTGTTTTATTGTGAGAATTGACATTTGAGTAATTTTCAGTGTTTGTTTCTTATGACTTGTGCTGCTGAGAACATTATCATATGTGCCTTTCCATGATCCCATGTGAACATTTCAATTAGATCTATACCCCAGCGTGGATGTCTTAGGATGGGCCTGTGATTTGCCCTTAGTAGGTCCTAATACAGTTTTCCCAAGTAGATGTACTTATTTAAACTGTAACTTGGATTTTAAACCAAAGTGGATAATTGAGTTTGAATGCCATGGTCACATCTGTTGGATTGAAAGGCTTCCTGGGCAAACCAACCATAGCCGAGAGAGTCCAAACCTTTAGGATGGAAAAGCAGCCTCATCATGGTGATTTCACCCTGCTTTTTTTTTGTCGAGTTGCTGCAGCAGGCAGGGTGTGTCCAGACAGGAGACACTCCAGAGGCACATACCTTGCCCTTTCCAGGCTGAAACAAGAACAAGTATTACTTCTACTATCGATCCTCCTCTACTCCTCTTCCTGCCTCCTCCTCCTCTTCACAGAGTTCTCTTTTTATTTTCTCTCAGAACATCTCCAAATAGAAGTTGTATTCCCATCCCTCACCCACCACACACACATGCATACACACAGTGACACACACCCCCTGCACACACACATGGCTTTTCGTGTGGGAGGGGTAGTGCCTGAGGTAGTAATGTAGTCCAGGGAATCACAGTGTAGAGAGAAGTGTTAATTATATGGGAGAAAGTGTGATCACAATAACTGGAATTCTTTAGAGAAAAGCTTATTTAAGGAAAAAAATGCAGTAAGAACAAGTTTTTCCAGAATTACCATGTCTGAGGACAGGCCTGTGAGAGACAGCCCTCCCACACTCCGGTTCCTGCATTGTGTCCACAGTCAGCCAAATCTGAATTAAGCAGAGTGAAGGACAGAGACATCCCAGAGACGCTCAGGGAGAACTAAGACTATGGCATTTTTTTTTTTCTAAGTAGCACACAACCTTTCTAGCCTATACCCTCTGTGACTGGGGGTTGCACTACTGGCTTCCCATGGCTCAGGGCCCCCCCCCTGAGGCTAAGATCCCACTGCTGGAAGTGGAGAGCCAGGGATCTGACTGCCCATCTGGCTGCTCTCCCCAGCCCTCCGTGGGTCACCATTTGGGCAAATTTCTCTGGGAGTGAAGGCTGAACCTCAGATAACTGTTTTCTCATGTGGGGTCCCTTGCACAGGGACCTCTGCAGAGACCCAGCTTTCAACCGGACCCTGAGGATCCTGATGCTAGCCGGGGACCCCGAGGGTCTCTGTCACAATGGCTCCTGGGAGCCTGCGAGTGAAGGCTCCCACTGTGTGGGAGTTGACTGGACACAACCCAGGAGTCCTGCAGGCATCCTTGGCTCTAGTCCAGGGGCCCTGGACACAAAAGGGGGTCTCCTGGAGAGAGATGCCATCCTGATTGGGGGTGAACACACAAAGCAAAGGCAAATGGCTGAGTCACTATCACCTGCTCCTTTCTACCCATTAGCCAAGTGTAGTAGCCCTTTCTCCTTGACCACAGCTAAGCCCAGGGCTGGGAAGCTGCCTCCTTAGTTCTGTGGCCTACATGTTGGATTCTGTGAGGGCACTATGGACCCTGGCCTGGGAGACAAACGATTTGGGATCATCCTTCATCTCCTCTATCTTTTGTCTGTCCCCAGTTCAAGGACCAAGTAGCTACAATCAGTTTAACAAGATGTGAAAATGGTGGTTTCCAATTTCCCGTCTGTTGTTTTCTTCCTTCCATCCAGTGCCTTAGAAGATTCTGGTAACCCATAAAGCCGTATTAATGAAGCATTAATCTTCATTTCCCCCTGAAAATTGTCAAAGACCCATGCAACTGTTGTTTGTGGCTTTCAGTCACCTTGTGGTAACTGGTGCTGCCACCTGAGTTTCTATAATTGCAGCTGAAAGCAGAGGCTGGTGGCATTTCCATTAGCTATCTCTGTCTTAATTCAAGTAGATCTGAGGGTTTTGTTATTTTAAAATATCATGCAGACCCTCAGTACCACATGTCTGTACTACCGCTAGACCCCCGGTGGCTCTGAAATGTGTGCTTGCGTTGTAAAAGCACACTTTCTCTGGTGTTTTCTCAGTTCTAGGTTGTTCCAGGGGCAGGAACACTCTGTTTATGGTGGGCTAAACTATGTGAGTGCCCATATGCAGAAAGTCTCAGGGAGACCAGGGAAGCTAGCATAGGCATTGCCTACAGTAACTCCTCCTCCTTGGGAAGGTGTAAATGAACAAGGAGGCATAAACCTCCTTCTGCAGGGTTTCTACTATATCCAGTTGGCAGAGCCCAATTCCTGGGCAAGTGAATTATTAAGGGAAGGAAACAAGATAAAACAGAATAGCTTGGGGATGAAAGCTAAGCTCAGATGTCAGCTGATCCCACAGGGAGCTCCACAGAACAGCTCCATCCCAGAGTTGATCCTTTCTGGGTGCAACAGGGCTTCCTTTTATAACCTCAGTCAGCAATTCACTGGCCACTTGCTGCCCCTGGCATTAGGGCAGGGTAACCTGCCATGTAAGGCAGCTTCTCTAGAGAAGGGGACAGGTGAGACCCACTAGCAGCCACCACTTGCAGTGCCTGGAGTGGTGTCCTTGAGATGAAGGGAATCTGGTTGGGCACAAGTAGTGAGCCCTGCCCTGCCCACCATGGACCTAGCTGGTGGCAGGCCATAGCCTCTCCCAGCCCCATCTGTATAAACAGGTCCTGTCTGGATCCACCACTTTGGATCCTGCCACTTAAACAGGTGAATGTATGTGCTTCTGCTAGGATCTCACAGTAGATTTTTGGAAATCAAACCAACTGGATCCAATAAGACCATGCAGTGGGCAAAGCTGAGCTTTAGAGATGTGGCTGTGAGGTTCAGATGGTTTTGAGGGACTTCAGAAGTTTGGGGAGGCGTTCCCTGTTTACAAACTGTCAACAATGACTTGTGGGTGTTTCTGCTCAGGTGGACTTAGTCCATGTGCTCTGAGGCACCAGGATCTGTGCACACACCAAGCAGGGTTTGGAAGCGCCCTTAGGTACCATCAGAACCACAGCCCCATCCTGTCAGCCCCCATCCCTTCTGTGCTGTCCTCTCTCAGGCTGGCGGCCCTCTCAGGATGGTCTGGCTCATCTTCACACCACTTCATTTCTCCATTTCTCCATTGTCATGGTGGAGCTTTTGGTCAGGGAAATGTCACCTGGTCCCAGTCAGGTAGAGGCAGGCATGCCACGTCCAAATTCCAAAAAATGAAAAAGGTGCTTGTCAGTAAATTTACAGAACATGCTCAGAGGGTGGCATTGATGAGTAGATAACGATTTATAATTAGCACTTCCTTTGGCTTTGTATCAGTGGTATGTGTGGTGTTTTCAGCTCTATCTCTTCTTGGCCAAAGTGCTTCTTCCAAACTGGTGGAGGCTCTGCATTCAGAGCTTTTGGCACACTTAGCTCTCATTGAGGACAATTGAGATGAATTGTGAATCAGTGTCCCAGACAGTGGGGGTCATTTTACTGCAGAATGGCTGTCTTTTGTCTCTCTGGCAAAAGGGTGCTGAGAAATGAATGTTAAGGGCTGTGGATATGCTGAATAATAAGTGAACTTGATCCTACCAGGCAGCAAGGTCTGAAAGACTCCCTCTAATTGACCCAGTTATACCTTCAAGGCCCCTAGACTGGTGCTTTGGAAAAAGTGATTGTCTTAAGGATCTCTCTCTCTGCCTCAACACTATCAGATCCCCTCCATAGACTCCCATCTCAATAGTGCGTTTTAGGTTTTTAGAACAACTCAAAGGGTTTCCTGGTAAAGGTAGAGGAGGGGAGGTGACCAGTGGGATTGTGAATGGGTATGCTGGACACCCAGATCTAAGAGGAAGATTAATTTACAACTCAGAGGGAGGAGTGATGACTTAATCTGAAGCCAGTCTGCATGGGCCCTGATGGGAGTAAATAAAAACCTCAGGTTTTTTTATGCGGTTCAGCTTTATTCATTCATTCATTTATTCATTGAGTCAACAGACAGGTGTGGGATGAGGTCAGTCTTACTGGTGTTGTGTTTGAGATGCCCCATATAGATTGGGATTTGAACCACAGCAGTCTGGGCTATGGGAAGCAGCAGTTCCTTACTCTTTTCCCATGATTGTACTGCAGGCAACTAGGATTGCAGCTGGCATTTTCCATATGTTTCAGTGTTCAAAAAGTACAGGTGTTTTTTTTGTTTTTTCTCTAAATTCATGGAGACAAGTTCCATCACTCCTTTTTAAACAATAATTTTTAGAAATGGTATATCTTAACTTTAATACAAATATACAAAGAGCATGTTAAAGATTTGATTCAACTCATGATGGATGAGGAAATTGGTAAGATGTTACAAACATTTAAAAGAAGAATCCAAACAGACACATTTATAGATCAGGAATATTGAATGTGCAAATATGGTTTCTTCCACAGTTGCAGAGAGAAGTCAATTAAACCTATTGAACAAAATTTGCATATGTAGAGAACAATTACTAATGTAAAGAATTGTAAAATAGCTCAAGAGTAGTGAAAAGTCAGACAACCTGGAAAGATATGTTCTAGACAATGCTTAGTTTTCTATTGAAGTGCAAATTTTTCTCTATACTCTTGTTTAAAAATTCTAGTATTTTAAGCATTAAACTTGCTCAAAAATTGCCTTTTTCTTTCCTTTTTAAGATGTGATTAGCAATTATGAAAGTTTTTTTGTCATTTGGGGATACTTTGTATCTGTTGTTATGATACTAAAGCAAGATTATTAATCTCCAAATAACTTGAAAGATTATTTTGGAAGATAATTAGTGCTACCCTGTGTAGTTTCCCAGGACTGATATTAATAAGTAGAAAATATGATTTATAGGATTTATGTAAATGATTTATAAGACCTTGGGTATGTGAATAACATTGGAATAATGAATCTGCAAACTGGAAATGAATGAGCTCAAACAACAGAGAAGGTTCCAAACCACGTTGTGGAGTGGGGAGATGTGAGGTGGGGAAAAGGATACTTGCAGATAATTTCAGGACACAATTCCCCCCAAAATAATTGAGAATTTCTTCATGCATTAATTTTTAATCTCTGAGCTTTGAATGTATGTAATTTAATTTGTTGGCATTTTTCACAGTTCAAAAGGACCTCAAATCCTATTGTGTCTGCCATTCTGAAGTTTATCCTGAAAAGATGTATAGTCCTTATGAACAATGAAAGGACTGGAAGTTATGGCAGGATTTAACTTACATAGCCACTTCTGGTTTATTTTGAAAATGTTTCTTCTACATCCTTCTTTAGCCCTTGATGTTGCTGACCTACCTCTCCTGTTGGAAACAAATTCCTTCTTTCCTTGACCCTCTACAGGACTTGTGTTTTTTTTTTTTTTTATCACTGGGGCTATGCTGTCTTTCACTGCCCCCTTTTCTACCCTCTTTTCATTTCTTCCCAGGATGCTGCCCCACTGTGTCCCTTTCTCCTAATCACTTTCCTTGGACACAACATCCTCATCCAGAGAGCCAGCTCCCACCTTGGTTCAGATGATCATGGTCTTCATTCCGCTTCTGAGCACCACACCAATGTTTTCGATTGCCACTGGAAATTTCCAGCTGAATATTCTTACACTTCATACTCAGTATGTCTAAAATGCAAACAATCAAATTTCTCCTAATGAAATATACCTCATTTTGTAACATTTTATTCCATCTACTTACCCTGTCAATTCTTTCTTCTCAATATTTCTATCTGACCTTTACTGTCATTCTGCTGTTTTACCATAATCCAGGCCTTCTTCCCATCATCTGTGAGTCCTCGCTATAACTTCTGCATCAGTCCTACTCTCCTAATCCAATCAGTATTCCTTTAGTGTATGTGAGTAGATACCATGAGCCAGGTCCTGACCCAGCTGTTAGGGTTCCAGGGCCAGAGTCTACTGAGAAGACAGACATCGATTAGATATTCGCACTTTAAGTGTATAGTCATAAACTGAGATAAATACTGGAAGGAAAGTGCTGCAAGAACATGTAATAGGAAGTCCTAATTAATCTGGAGGGGCAGACAAAATTCTTAGTAAGTGATCACTGAGAACGCATCTGAGGTACTAAATACATGAAGGCAAGGTGGAGGGGGTGAGTTTATCAAGTGAAGAACCTAGTATTTACCAAGTCCTGGAGGTGGCTGGAGGCATTAGAAAGACTGAGCATGAAAGACTGAAATGCTTTGTTGAAGTGAGGGAGGGGCAATGATGTGGGAGTGGGAAAAGGACATGTAGGCTGATGCTAAGTTGCAGTAAGAATTCAGTGTCTACCTGAATGGACCTTGAGGTCAGAGAAACAGAAAAAGTAAGACAGAGCAAAACAAATACTGTATAGTCTCACCTACATAGGGAATCTAAAAAAGCTGAACTCATACAGAGAGTAGAAAGGTGGTTGCCAAGGCCTTGGGGGATCTGGAAATGGGAGATCTTGGTCAAAGGGTATAAACTTCCAGTTACAAGACTAATAAGTTCTAGGCAACTAATGTACAGCAGAGTGACTATAGTTAATAATACTGTATTATATACTTGAAAGTTGATATGAGAGTAGATCTTAAATGTTGTCATTATACACATAAAAAAGTAATTATGTAAGGTAATTGGAGGTGTAAGCTAATGCTATGGTAGTAATCATCTTGTGTATCAAACCATCATGTTGTATACCTTAAACTTATACAATGTAATATGTCAATTATATCTCAATAAAGCTGGGGAAAAATAATTTAGGTGTCTGTCCTCAGAGCACAGGGGAGTCTTTGAAGGGTTTTTAAACAGGAAGGAAATGATATGACCAGATGAGCCTTTTCAAAAGCTCACTGTGTCTGCTATGTGAAGTCCAGAAGACAACCTGAAAATCCTGATCAAAAGAGCAGGAAATGCTGGGTAATGTCATAGCCTAACTGAACTTACTAGGAAGTGAGAGGTTTTGTTGTAACTGTGAATAAAGAGAAAGCTGAATGCCCAAAGAGCATGTTGGCTCTTACTGCTTCACCTTCCCTAGTGGCATTTGCCCATCTCAGTAAGCAAGGGATATTCCTTTCAGGATGACCCAAGGACAGAAGACAGGGCTTCAAGTGTGAGTGGATTGGGGAAGTGATCTAAGACCCTCGCATGAAAAAGGAACCTTTCAATCAGATTGTACAATAAATCTATTCTTCACAAAAGAAAATACTAGGAAGTTTGTCTCTTTTGACCTGGCCTGCAGTTGGGGCTGGGGCAGAATTTTCTCTAAAAATATTTTCCCATAGATGTACTGCAGGTGAGTTTGGGATTCTTCTTTAAACCCCAGGCCCAGAAATTAACATGATAGTGAGTCCACACTGGTAATCACTGGGGGGGTCCTAGAAGCAGCATCACAGTTCTCTCTGAAATTCTAATAGAATTAAACCCTAAAGAATTTCATATAATAATGTGTGTGTATGTGAAGTTTGAAAATATTTTAGATTGCATAATATTAATATTAATTGTATAAATATAGTTAATTTGGGCAGGTGGTCAGAAAAACATTTTAAATCTTTGTACTTTTGCCAAAGACAGTGAATACAGGGTGGCACAAAAGTAGATTTACAGTTGTGAGTATGCAAAACACAAGAGTTTGTTCTTGTATTATCATTTATTAATTATTGTATTTTCCATACTCACAACTGTAAACCTACTTTTGCTCCACCATGTTATAACATAATTTTATTAAGTTAAATATGCATGTTAAAAAATATGGGGAATTGCTGAAACAATAAGGATAGGGTATATGATTTCCAAATCACTAGAGGAGAAAATTAGTACTCAAAATCCAGTCAGTCCAAAAAAGGGAGAGAAGAGAAAAACAGGAGAGAAAAAGAAGGAGAAATAAAAGATACAAAATGAGAAGGTAGAATTATAAGTTCAAATATATTAATAATAATAAGTGGACCAAATTCATGACAAGATTGTCACATTAGATTTTAAAAATTCATCTATATGCTGTTTGCAAGGGACAGACACATCCACAACATAAAGGCACAAATAGTTGAAATTAAAATGATGGGAAAAGATGTAGTTGAATATTATCCAAAAGACGCCTTTGGGTTGGATAAGATTGGGTGTTATTATCCAATAAAATAGATTTAAAGGCAAAAGATATTATTTGGGATAAAAAGTTAGTATTTAATAGTAGGTGATAGAGTAGTGTTAACTGGAAAGATGTAACAATTCTACTCCAAGCACTTTATGAGATAGTCTCAAAATAACATAAAACAAAAAGTGATGGCTTTTCAAGAAGAAACTAAAAAATTGACAAATTTATAATCATATTGAGAGATAGTAATGCAATTTTATTAATAACTCACAGATCAAACAATAAAAATTATTAAGGCTATAGAGGATTTGAACAAAAGTTTGATCAATTGGAGATATAGAACATTATTCAACAATATACAATACACATTATTTCCAGCATATATAAAATAGAACCTATATAGAAATTCACCTTGTAACAGGCCTTAATACAAGTCTCAAAAAAGTCACAGAATTGATATCAGATTAAATTCTTTGATCACAGAGACATTTATAACCTTGTTACATACAAGATGCTTCATTATTATTATTATTATTATTTAAAATTATTTTATTGTTATTCAATTACAGTTGTCTGCATTTACCCCCTACTACTCCCCCCCCACCCCAGCCAGACCCACCTTCCTCCCTTGCTTCCACTCCCCGCCTTGGTTTTGTCCATGTGTCCTTTATAGTTTTTCCTGAAAACCCTTTCCCCATTATCCTCTCCCCACCTCCCCTCTATTTTATATGAATATTAGTTTCAGGTGTAGTGGTTAAACAATCACATACTTTAGAAAGTGATTCCCACTGAGATTTCAAGTACCCACTTGGCACCATACATAGGTATTACAATATTATTGACTATATTCCCTATGCTGTACTTGGCATCCCCATGAGTATTGTGTAACTACCGATTTGTACTTAATCCTTTCACCTTTTTGACACAGCCCTACAATCTTCCTTCTCTCTGACAACCATCAGTCTGTTCTCTGAATCTGTGAGTCTATTTCTATTTTGTTTGTTTATTTTGCTCTTTAGATTCCACAGTTGAGTGAAATCATACTGTATTTGTCTCTCTCTGTCTGACTTATTTCACTTAGCATAATACCCTCTAAGCCCATCCATGCTGTTGTAAATGGTAAGATTTCATTTTTTATGGCAGAGAAATAGTCTATTGTATATATGTACTACAACATTTTTATCCACTCATCTATGGTTGGGCATTTGGTTTGCTTCCATTACTGACTATTGTAAATAACACTGCAGTGAACATAGGGGTGCATATATATTTTTGAATTAGTGTTTTGGGTTTATACATATATAAACCACTTCCCAGAAGTGGAATTCTTGGTTCATAAAACAGTTCTATTTTTAATTTGGGGGGGAACCTCCATACTGTTTCCATTGTGGCTATAACAACCTGTATTCCCACCAATGGTTCATGAGCATTCACTTTTCTCCATATCCACACCAATACTTGTTTTTTGATGTATTGATGATAGCCACTTTGACAGGTGTGAGGTGACATCACACTGTGGTTTTAATTTGCTTTTCTCTGATGACTAGAGACATTGATAATCTTATCACATATTTTTGGTCTTCTTCGGAGAACTATCTATTCAGGTCCTCTGCCATTTTTTTAACTGGATTGTTTTTTAAGCACTGAATTGTAAGAGTTTTTTAAAATAAATTTTTAATATTAGCCTCTTAGCAGATATATCATTGGTGAATATCTTCCCCCATTCAGTGGGTTGTTTTTTGTTAATGGTTTCCTTTGCTGTACAAAAACTTTTTAGTTTGATGAAGTGCCATTTGTTTATTTTCCCTCTTGTTTTCTTTTCCAGGAGAGCTGTATTAGAAAACATATTGGTAAGAGAAATGACAGAGTTTACTGTCTATTTTCTTCCAGGATTTTTATGCTTTTGAGTCATACATTTAATTCTTTTATCCATTTTTAATTTATTTTTGTATACAGTACACACAGATGTCTAGACATTAGAGAGTTTCAGCCAAGATGGAGGTGTAGGTAGATATGCTTCATTTCCTTGAACAACCAAAAGATGGATAACAACCAATTTAAAAATAAAAAAACAACCAGAACTGCCTAAAAATCAAACTATATGGAAGTCTGATAATGAAAGAGTTAAAGAAGAAACATTCATCCAAACTGGTAGCAGGGGCAGAGACAGACAGCTGGGGTGGAGAGGGCACCTGCCAGGGTGGCTGCTGGTGGTCTGGGGCAGGCAAGGGGGTGGCTGGCAGACTGGAAGTCCTACATTGGCATGTGGGTAAGCCGGGAGAAACTACTGAGGAGTGATACAGACTGTACAACCCAGAGTTCCAGCACAGGAAATTAAAGCCTCTAAACTTCTGACTGTAAAAACCGATGGAGGTTGCGGCAGTGGCAGAAACTCCCAGTCTCACAGGAGAGTCCATTGGAGAGGATCCTAGAACACACATGAGCCCACCCATCAGGGAATCAGCACCTGAAAGGGCACAATCCATTTGTGGAAAATGAGGGAAGTGACAGAAAGTGGGGCAAGAGCTGAGTAAGCTATCAAGCAGCATTGTTCCCTCTCTGACCCCTCCTCCACATGCAGTGCAACAACCCCACCAAGGCGAATACCTAAGGCTCTGCCCCTTACAGCGTAACAGGTGCACCAAGACAAATAAATATGGCCCAAATGAAAGAACAAGTCAAAACTACAGAAAAAGAACTAAGGGACAAGGAGATAGCCGACTTATCAGAGGTAGAGTTCAAAACTCTGGTGATCAGGATGCTCACAGAAATGGTTGAATATGGTCACAAAATAAAGGAAGACATGAAAGCTATACAAAGTGAAATAAAGAAAAATATACAGGGAAGCAGTGGGGGGAAGGAAATCGGGACTCAAATCAATTATTTGGAACAAAAGGAAGAAATAAACATCCAACCAGAACAGAATGAAGAAACAAGAATTCAAAAAAATGAGGAGAGGCTTAGGAACCTCTGGGACAACTTTAAACCTTCCAACATCTGAATCATAGGGGCGCCAGAAGGAGAAGAGGAAGAGCAAGAAATTGAAAATTTATTTCAACAAATAATGAAGAAGAACTTTCCCAATCTGGCAAAGGAAATAGACTTCTTGGAAGTCCAAGAAGCTCAGAGAGTCCCCAAGAAGTTGGACCCAAGGAAGGACATACCAAGACACATCATAATTAAGTTACCCAAGATTAAATATAAAGAGAGAATCCTAAAAGCAGCAAAAGAAAAGGAGATAGTTACCTACAAAGGAGTTCCCATTAGACTCAGCTGATTTCTCAAAGGAAACCTTGCAGTCAAGAAGGGGCTGGAAAAAAATATTCAAAGTCATGAAAGGCAAGGACCTACATCCAGGATTACTCTATCTAGCAAAGTTCTCATTTAGAATGGAAGGGCAGATAAAGTGCTTCCCAGATAAGGTCAAGTTAAAGGAGTTCATCATCACCAAGCCTGTATTATATGAAATGTTAAAGGGACTTATCTAAGAAAAAGAAGATAAAAACTATGAACAGTAAAATGACAACAAACTCACAATTATCAACAACTGACACTAAAAAACCCAAAAACAAAAAACACTAAGCCAACAACTAAAACAGGAACAGAATCACAGAAATGGAGATCACATGGAGGGTTATCAGTGGGGAGGGGGAGGGAGAAAATGGGGGGGAAGGTACAGAGAATAAGAAGCATAGTTGGTAGGCACAAAATAGACAGGAATAGTCTATTAATAGTGTAGGAAATGGAGAATCAAAAGAACTTGTATGTACAACCCATAGACATGAACTAAGTGGGGAGGAATGCCAGAAAGAGGGGTGGTGAAGGTGGAGGGGAATAAAGGGAGGAAAAAAATGGGACAAATGTAATTGCATAATTAATAAAATATACCTAAAAAAAGAAGGTAGTCTAGTTCCATTATTTTTTGCATGTATCTGTCCCATTTTTCCAACAGCATTTATTGAATGGACTCTCTTTACCCCGTGGTATGTTCTTGCCTCATTTGTCATACATTAGCTGTCAATATAGATGTAGGTTAATTTCTGGACTGCCTATTCTATGCCATTAATCTCTGTTTTTATGTCAGTAGCATGTGTGTTGACTGCTATAGGCTTGTGTAGTTTGATATCCAGTAGCATGATACCTCCAACTTTGTTCTTCTTTCTCAAGATTGCTGTGGCTATTCCGGTTTTCTGTTTTTGGTTTCATACAAATTTTAGGATTATTTGATGTAATTCTGTGAAAAATGCCATTGTTATTTTTATAGGGATTGCATCAAATATATTGATAGCTTTGGGTAATATGAACATTTTAATGTTAATTCTTTCTATCCATGAACACAGTATATGCTTCCATTTATTTGTATCTTCCTCAGTTTATTTCTTCAATATCTTATAATTTTCCTAGTATGGTTCTTTTACTTTTGGTTAAATTTATTCCTTAGTATTTTTTGACAAAATTATAAATGGGATTGTTTTCTTAATTGCTTTTTCTGACAGTTCATTGTTGGTGTATAAAAATGCAACCAATTTCTGAATATTTATTTTGTATCCTGCCACTTTACTGAATTCATTTATCATTTTTAGTAGTTCTTTTTTGGGAGGGTGGAGTCTCTATATACAGTTGCATGCCATCTGCAAATCATCACAGTTTTACTTCTTCCTTTCCAATTAGAATGTCTTGTATTTCTTCCTATTGTCTGATTTCTTTGGCTAGGACTTCCACTACTACTTTATTTATATTTATTTTTTATTTATTTTGACTTTGAGGGGTGTTTTTGTTTGTTTTTAAATTGCATTTTCCATTACCATTTAGTTCCCTAATACCCCCTCCACCTCCCCTCCAATTACCATACTGCTGTCCATGTCCATGAAACCTTTTTCCTTTTCCTTTTTGCTCAATCACTCCAACCCCTCCCCTTCCCTCCCTTAGCTGTCAACCTGCTCTATGTCTATGAATCTGTCTCTATTTTGCTTGTTAGTTCAGTTTGTTCATTAGATTCCACATGAGTGAAATCATATGGTACTTGTCTTTCTCTGACTGGCTTATTTCACTTAGCATAATGTTCTCCAGGTCCATCCATACTGCCACAAAGGTAAGCTTTTATTCTTTTTTAGTCTGAGTAGTGTTCCATTGTGTAAATGTCCCATAGTCGTTTTATCCACTCATCTACTGATAGACACTTGGGCTGCTTCCATATCTTGGCAATTGTAAATAACACTGAAATTACCATAGGGGTACTTATGGCACTTCGAATTAGTGTTTTGGGTTTCTTCAGATGTATTCCCAGAAGTAGGATCATTGGGTCAAAAGCCAGATCCATTTTTAATTTTTGAGGGTATCTCCATAATGATTTCTACAATGGCTGCACCTATCTGCATTCTCACCAACAGTGCAAAAGGGATCCATTTTCTCCACATCTTTTCCAGCACTTGTTGTTTGTTGATTTATTGATGATAGCCATTCTGACAGGTGTGAGATGATATCTCATTGTGGTTTTACTTTGCATTTCTCTGATGGTTAGTGACATTGAGCATCTTTTCATATGTCTATTGGCCATCTGTATGTCCTCTTTGAAGAACTGTGTATTCAAGGCCTTTGGCAATTTTTTAATTGGGGTGTGTGTGTGTGTGTGTGTGTGTGTGTTGAGTTTTGTAAGTTCTGTATAAATCTTGGATATTAACCACTAATTAGATGTACTGGCAAATATGTTCTCCCATTCTGTGAGTTGTCTTTTTATTTTGTTGATGTTTTCCTTTGCTGTGCAAAATCTTTTCAGTTTGTTGTAGTCCCATTTGTTTATATCCCCTTGCCTGGGGAGATATATCTGATAAACTGTTGCTACGAGCTATGTCTGAGATTTTGCTGCCTATGTTTTCTTCTAGGATTTTTATGGTTTGGGGTCCATACTACCCAAAACAATCTATATATTCAACACAATTCTTATCAAGATTCCGATGACATATTTCATAGAATTAGAACAAATATATCAACAATTTATATGGAACTAATAAGGTCCTGCGTAGCAATAGCAATCCTGAGAAAGAAGAACAAAATTGGAGGAATCACACTACCTAATATCAAACTATATATCATACTACATAATATCAAACTATATTATAAGACTATAGTAATCAAAACCACATGGTAGTGGCATAAAAACAGACACATGGATCAATGGACAGAATAGAGAGCCCAGAAATACACCCATACCTTTTTAGTCAATTAATATTCAGCAGAGGAAGCAAGCACATAAAATGGGCTAAAGGTAGTTTATTCAATAAATGGTGTTTGGAAAATTGGACAGATATGTGCAGAAAAATTAAACTATACCACTCTTACAGCACACACAAGAATAAATTTAAAATGGATTAAATACCAATACTATTTTATATAACAGTGGTGAAAGTGGACATTCATGTCTTGTTTCTGATCTTAAGGAAACAGTCTTTTAGTTTTTGCTTGTTGAGTATGATGTTAGCTGTAGGTTTGTCATATATGGCCTTTATTATGTTGAGGTATATTTTATCTCTTCCTACTTTACTGAGAATTTTATTATAAATTGGTGCTATATTTTGTCAAATCCTTTTCTGCATTTATTGATATGATCATATGATTTTTATTCTTCATTTTTTAAATTTGATACATCACATTGCAGATTGAAACATCTTCGCATCCCTGGGATAAATCCCACTTGATTATGGTGTATGATCTTTTTGATGTATTGCTAAATTCAGTTTGCTAGTATTTTGTTGAGGATTGTTGCATCTGTGTTCTTCAGAGATATTGCCCTATGATTTTCTTTTGTTGTAGTGCCTTTATCTGGTTATGGAATCAGGATCATGCTGGCCTAGTACAATCAGCTTGGAAGTTTTCCCTTCACTTTAATTTTTTGAAATAGTTTTAGAAGGATAGGTTATTAGTTCTTTTTTGAATGTTTTGTAAAATTCACCCTGAAGCTATCTGGTCCAGGACTTTTGTTTGCTGGGAGTTTTTTGATCACTGCTGATTACTGTTTTGAATTCATTCATTGTAATTGGTCTCTTCAGATTTCCTGTTTCTTCTTGAATCAGTTTTGAAAGATTGTATGTTTCTAGGGATTTATCAATTTTTAAAGATTATCCAATTTGTTGGCATATGATTGTTTGTAGTATCTTATAATTTTTTGTATTTCTGTGGTGTCAGTTGTCACATCTACTGTTTCATTTCTGAATTTACTCACTTAGGTTCTTTCTTTTTTTTCTTGATGAGTCAGGTTAAATGTTTATCAGTCTTGTTTATTTTTTAAAAGAATCAGCTCTTGGTTTCATTGACCTGTTGTATATTTTTAGACTATTTCTGATATGATCTTTATTATTTCTTCCTTCTCATTTTGAGCTTTGTTGTCCTTTTTCTAGTTCCTTTAGGTTTAAGGTTAGTTGTTTATTTGAGATTTTCCTTGTTTCTTGAGGCAGGTTTGTAATGTTATGAATTTCCCTGTTAGCACTGCTTTCACTGTATCATTGGTTATGGGTAATTTTTGTTTCATTTCCATTTGTCTTAAGGTATTTTTTATGTCTTTTTTTGAACTGATGGTTAACTCATTCTTTGTTTAGTTACATGTAATTTGGTCTCCATATGTTTGTGTGTGTTTTTCAGTTTTTTAAAATTGATTTGTAGTTTGATACCATTGTGGTTGGAGAAGATGCTTGATAGTATTTCAATCTTAAATTTATTGAGACTTTTTTTGTAGCCTGTTATGTGGTATGTCCTGGAAAATGTTCCATGTGCACTTGAAAAGAATGTATATTCTGTTACTTTGGGTTGAAATGCCCCAAAATTATTAATTTAATCCACTTGGTCTAATATGTCGTCTAAAGCTACTGTTTCTTTGTTGATTTTCTGTCCATTGATGTCAATGGGGTGTTAAAGCCCCCAATTATGACTGCATTACTGTCTATCTCTCCCTTTATGTCCATCAGGATATTTAGGTATTTTTATGTTGAGCAAATATTTACACGAGTTATATCCTGTTGTTAGATTGATTTATTTCTCATTGTGTAATGTCCTTCTTTGTGTCTTATTCAAGCCTTTGTTTTAAAATCTATTTCTGTGCCGATCAGATGCATGGGGAAAGTGGCCCTTGCTGTAAATCCAGACAAATCAGTCTCTTCCTGTGTCTCTGGTACCCCCTGAACTTGCTCAGAATTCCTCAAGAGGTTTTTTAAGAAGGACTGCAACATGAGCTCAGACTGGTTGCTGCTGGCAGGGCCTACAGTTGTGTGCAAGTTGGGCAGGACAGAACTGCTGGGAGTTGTCAGGTTAGGGCTAGTGTAGGTCCCCAGCCTGATGCCATATGTGGGGATTGCTGGACCCAGAAAATATGGCATCTGTGGTCATTGCGGTTGAGGGATTCAATGCGGTGACATGGGTGGCTGTTCCTCCCTGAAACCTTCTCCCTGAAACCACGCAACTCAGTCTCTCTCTGAATGATTCTGGCATCCATGAGTTGTTTTTTTCTCTGCTGGAGCCCATGATGAGTGTGTGAGAGTGAAATTTTTTGTGCTGTTCCTTTAAGAGGATGCCTGGGTTTCTAGTACCCTTCTATCTCACAGGGGCAGACTAAATCCCTGCTGATTTTCATGACCACACATTATGTGTACTTCTCTTCATGGCACTGGTGATCTGTGCTGGGGAGCCCGGTGTGGGGATGAGACCCCTCATTCTTCTGAGTGGTATTTTTACAGCTGAGATAGCCCTCTGGATTCCCAACATCTGCACATTGGTGCGGAGACCACCGCATTTTGTGTCTCCACCCCTTCTACCAGTCTTGATGTGGTTTCTTCTGTATGTCCTTAGTTATAAGACTTCTGTTCAGCTATTCTTAAGATTATCCAGGTTGATTGTTCTATGATTTAGTTGTAGTTTTGCTGTGGTCATAGGAGGAGGTAAGTGTAACTTGCACCTACTTGCCATCTTGGCTTCCCCCTCTGTAAGAAGACAGTTCATGGTTCTGTTCAACACAATAACCTAGGGCCACATGCAGCCAATTGAAATGGGGAATTGTCAACAGCATCTTAATGCACAGCCACAAGTCACCATGCAGTAGCCTGCTGTTCATGTACAAGGTCAGGAGCCTTTGACTGCTTCCATGTTGGCATCTGCCCCTCCTCAAGAGCAAAAGCAAATGTTGGGTGAACGGCTGTTTCCTCTCATTCAAGCCATGCACCCTACTCTTGCTGGTAAAATCACTGGCATGTTGTTGGAGATTGATAATTCAGAACTTCTTCATATGCTTGAGTCTCCAGAATCTCTCCGTTCTAAAGTTGATGAAGCTGTAGCTGTACTACAAGCCCACCAAGCTAAGGAAGCTGCCCAGAAAGCAGTGAACAGTGCCACCGGTGTTCCAACTGTTTAAAATTGATCAGGGACCATGAAAAGAAACTTGTGCTTCACCGAAGAAAAATATCTAAACATCGAAAAACTTAAATATTATGGAAAAAAACATTGCAAAATAGAAAATAAATTAAAAAAAGGAAAGGAAACTTTGGACCTTGCATACCGAGCAAATGCCAGGTCTAGCAAACATGCTAGTCCTAGATTACTTAAACAACAACAAAAAACAAAAACAAAAACAAATAGTAAAATATAAAAACAAATTAATGTTTTATATAGACCCTGGGAAAAGAATTTTCAACAAAGTACAAAAATTTAAAACATTCCTTTCTTTAATTTTGTAATTCTTTACTGTGGAATAGCTCAGAATGTCAGTTCTGTTTTAAATAACAGAATTGATAACTGAGCAGGAAATCATAATTTGGATTATAAAATTCTTGCTTTAATAAAAACTCCTCAAACAGTGAAAAAAAAAAGAAATGGGGAATTGCACTTGAAATGGGGGATTGCACTTGAGATGGGGAATTGAGGCATATTGTCAGTGAAAAATACTCACCAAATTTTGAAGACTTAAAGGAGTGTGAAAATCTCATTAATAATTTTAGGTTGATGATGTGTTGTAGTCATAATATTTTTGATATACAGTTGACCTTCAGCTCATGCAAGGGCAGGATAGCTAACATCTTTGCAATTCAAAATCTGTGTTTAACTTTGGACTTCCCCAAAACTTGAGAAGTCACTCGGCAGCAATGGATGATAGGTTCCAAGATTCTCATGGATACCAAAGTGCTTGCATGCTCAACTATAAAATGCTACAATGTAAAATGTTGTAGAATAATGCATACTGTCAGCCCTCTGCATATACAGATTCCCAACCATGGATTGAAACTACTCTTGGGAATCTGAGGATGCAAAACCAGAGTTGTGGAGTGCCAACTGTATACTTATTGAAAAAAATCCACATATAAGTAGACCTGTGCAGTTCAAACCTGTGTTGTTCAATGGTCAACTGTATTGGATTAAGTCAAATGAATTATTAAAATTAATTTCATGTTTCCTTTTTACTTTCTTAATGTGAATACTAGAACATTTGTTACATGTGGGGCTTACATTTACAGGCATTTTATTTCTGTTGTTCAGCACTGTGACAGGTTTCTGAATCCTAATTGTGTGGTTTGAGGTTAATGCTTTATTTTCTCTTAAGTCAGTTTTCTCCTTTATGAAAAAGGGTGATAAGTGTTTTGTGTACCTTAGATAGTTGAGAGTATTCAGTAGAGAAACCCATTCCCCAAATGAGTGCTTGATAAATGGTAAAGTTTTATACCTACACTGATTGATTTTGATTCTTGTTTGTCAGTTCTTTTTTGTTCTGGAGCACTGCACAGTCCCAGAAATAGAAAAAAGGGGTTTGGAGAAAGTTGACCACATTGCTGGCATCTTGCCTTTTTTTTGAGCCAGAGAGCAGGACCCACCTCTAGGCAAAGTTTTGTTATTTGTCTTCTTTATGGGTTTGGGTTTTACTTTTAGACAGAATTCTGTGTACCTGACATCCTTTTAATCCCACTATGGTTGTACAGAAGGGTAAAAATGAGCATGCAAAGCTGAAACCCTAAAAAAAATCTTAATATTCAATGAGAAAAATTGTGGTTTTGTGAACTTTGAAATTTTCTGTCATGTCATTAAAAATAATCTTATTATTGGTTATAAATGTATAGTGAAAGGTAAAATTGTAAAACTAATATTTATTTAGTACACTTAAAAACATTAGTAATATCAAGAATTAAAGTGTGTTCTTTCTGTGTAAAAAAAAATTCACTGACAGTGCTTACAATATAGACTGAGCATCTTTTCTTGGTCCTGGCTAGTTGTCCAACTACTTTCTGAGTTTGGATCAGCTTCCAGCACTTTATCCTTTGCGCTTTCAGTGTCATGAAGTATCTCTGTGAGTCTTTTTATGTGAAGTTCTTTGCAGGTGTCACATCCTTCAGTACATCTTCATCTTTTTTGTCACAACCACTTTATTTGTGACAATAAATTGTCTTTACTGAGTTCATCTGGCTGCATATATAAAGTCTCAGGGCCACAACACTGATGGGCGGTGTTTCTATAACTCCATTTATTCTCTATTTATGTTTCCCTTCCAGTGCTACCACTTTCCGTTTTTTTGCTGCACTTTTATCTTGTTGGCCAATTTCTTCTTTTGATTATTCATCTCATAGAATGTCACATGGGTTTATCAGTAGGAGGCAAGGGGCAACACAGCCACATGATGGTAGTCTGTTGGTTCACCGAGTCACTGATGCAGTGACCAGTCATAACAGACTTTGAAAACATTGATGTGTTGGTCATCGATTGTGGTATGGACTAAGGAGCTATCAGTGAAGTTTTAGCAATTTGTCACACTTAATGTGTCATGGTAGCTGAAACTTGAACTTTGATTTTGGGGTCCTAGTATTATTCAGCCAAACTGTGGCACCTGCGATTAGTGCCTCTCGGACTGTGCAAAGTGAGGACCGCCTGTTCTTGGCAAGCTCAGAGGATTATTCCTTATGGACAGACAAAGCAACCCTTGGATCTTTGTCTCTTGTCCCTTGTCTGATATGAAAGGCACCCTTTCCTCTTTCTAGTTCTCAGACATTGTCTTGCGGGCATGCCAAGTGTGCTGGGGGAAACGCACAGGGGCCAGGGTTCATTAAGTTATTTGACAGCTATGTGCTCTGTATCAGTCTGTGCTGGGCGTGTGCTAGGCTCTGGCATATTTGCTGCAACCGAAAGTGCCTTAAATTGCTCTCATTTTTGGCAGCTAACTTTCCAGCATATTTTCCAAACCACCACTTATACCATTTGCACAAGGTTTTACAGTGACTTCTTATTTGCACAAGTTTCCACTATCTCGATTGCTGGGATACACATGCTTTCAGAAACATCAAGTTTCTGAGATTGGGATATGGTCCACATCTGGGCATGCCATATGGGACAGTCCCTTTTCTAAACAAAACAATCAACTAATGGACACAGTCTAAACTTGCATAGTTGTTGGTTAACTATTTAAAGTGTGTGTCATCAAAGCTAGTCACATTTCTTGGCATTTCCTTTCTTCACTGTTTTTAATTGACCAGGGAATTATGGCTACCATACTCTAAAGGGTGTGTTATGGTTTATTTAGGATAAAATTTATTTGCCTGGAGGGTTAAATTCCATTGAAAAACTAAAGAGAGGTGTGGCAGGAGAGGTTCATGATCTTAGAGCTTTAATAACTTTTTTAATGCATTTGAGATTCTTCACCATTAAATACATTAAGTAGTTCTGGCATATAATGTATTTTGCTTAAGAAATCCAAAACTCTTTTGATGAAACAGTTTTATGACTCCAGTGGTAAAGGGAACCAAATGCTTATTGAGCTAGTAGTGTGCCAGGAGCTGTCATTTATCATACACAACCTCATAAAAGCCTCATAGGCTAGGAACCAGTATCTGCAATTATATAGTTGAGAAATCTGAGGCCTAAAAAGGTTAATTAAGATCCCCAAGATCTTAACTGTTAGAGTTGGATTTTGAGCTTTCAGTTTTGAGTTTGTCCAAATCCAAAGTCCTTGTCCTTTCCCATATAGAATGATTGTAAATGCCTTGCACACTGGCCACCAGTCTTTAATCCTGGTCCCATTGCAGACATCACTAATGGATAACCTATTTATTCTCCTGCTTTATGCCATCCATGTTGCTGCTTATGAAGATGACTGGTGCTCAAAATGGGAAACCCATTTCAGCCCCTAAATGAAAGGTAATATGAACAAAGAGATTCTGGGGATGTCTGGACTAGGGCAGCACTGGTGCAGCTGCCGGTGGCCAGTTTTTAAGTTTGGCTACTCACTATTGTTGGGTCAGAGGTGTCCGTCCCTCCTTCTAACATTTTCCCTGTACCCACTATTTCTGTATTGGGATGCTAAGAGAAAGCTAATGTGTTCCCTGTGGAATACACCACAGATAGAAAGAAAAACAATTATGTAGTTAAATCCTGTCTGTTTAGCCTCTGTCTTGGTTTAGGTTTCCCTAAAAGCAGACTCACAGACAAGGACTTGGTTGCAGGCAGTGACCCAAAACTTGCTCCAAGAGAGGGAATGAGCAAAGTGAGATGGGGGGAGAGGGTGCAGGAGGTGCCTTCTTAAGCAGAATACTGCCATGAGCAACTGGGATCAACCCTAGATCTCTGAAAGACCGTGTGGAACCTGCCTCAGAGACAGGAAGCTTGGGTATTTATCCACCATATCAAATCCCATACTGGTGGAGGGCTATTCACATTCTTTTCCTCTCCTCCGGAATTAAATCTTCTATGCCTCTTAGTTGCTTCTGTGTCAATCCACCTTCCCTAGTGCCCTCAGGAGGAGAAACTGGGAGATTCAGGCACTGGCACGGGAAGCTATGAGCAGGACACTGCGCCAGGGGCACCCACATTGGGGTCCTGGAGCAGGGCTTCTCCAGTGTCTGCTCTAGCTGGTTTCTGTTGGGAGATTTTCCCAGGTGGTGGGCAGAAAGTTAAGCTGATCCTACTTACCTCACTTTGGGAAGTCACCCATATTCTTCCTATTTTGAATACTTAGTGTCATGGATGTACAGACTTCAAATGTCCTTTCTCTGTGGCCAGGCCCCATTGTTGTTAAGTGGTCACAGCCCAATAGTGTAGAATTGACATTTATGGCAGTGTTGATTCCATCAAAGACAACACAGAACACTGTGCCTAGCTTCTAATAAATTCTTTGTTATCTTATAACCGTCTCGGGCAAGCATTGTTTATCTTGACACAGAGGGCCATGTCAGTCACAGTAAATGTCACCCAGACCAGACAACCATGGATTGAAGACTGAAGAGTGTTGGGGCCAAAATCACTGCCTTTGAAATGGAGCCAAATAGTTGTTTCAATAGTAGAAAGGGCAGGGTGGTCAGATGACCTTTGCAATGAAGAGATCCTTAGCTTTGGGAGATCCCTAAAGTTGTGGGTAGCAAAATCTTTGCCACCAAAGCTTGGAGCAAAAAGAAAAAGCAGTGGCAGTGACAGGGGAACGATATATTTTCAGTATTAGGTGTTAATTAACCCCAACGGCTGATTTTAATCATCGCTGTCATCTGCTGAAATCAGCTAGCTAATAGTGGTTCAGTTTCATCTGTTCCAGTAGGCGGATACTCAAAACTCTTCTCTTTTTTTCTTCCTACCTCTCTTCTTGTAGCTTAAAAAAAAAAAAAGGAGCCTGAAATTAGAATGGGGCACATTTTTTCGAGAATATCCTTACAGTTTCCCTTGAGTTGTCTTGGTACATTTTTTTGTATGTGGCTTTGTCTACCTGGATTGTGTGAACTTGGCAGAGAACAACTCCACGCTTCTTATTCAATGATTTTTTATGGACCTCCCATGATAAATTTCTTTGGATCCTCTAGTAGAGTCTCCCTCATGGGGGAGGTTCAATATATATTTAGAATTAAAAATGTTCATAGTTCTGTGTTCAATTCTAAAGAGATACACTGAAGAGATAGTACTTGATTTCACAATCTCATGGTAGGTACGCTGTGTGCCTTTCGATTTATACTGTAAAATTATGCAATAGGTACTGTGCCTCTTGAAGTTAAGCAAGGTCATGTGCAAACTTCTGGAGCAATTTCTGGATGATTGGTCTCCCATGAGATTAAGCAATAGTGCTGGTCCTAATATGCCCCCAGAGGCAGACAGAATAGTAGGCATCCCAGCATTTGCCCGAGTGGTCCATGGACTCATCTGCCTTTTTGTATAGGAGTAGGTGGAGGAGGAAAACAGACCTGAAGTTTTATATCCCCTAGGGGGTCTGTCTGGATGTCCCAGGGCCCAGGTCATGTCCTGGGAATTTCAATCAGTGACCCACCATTTCGAGTATAAATTACCTGCCCCTGATGGTTTTAGGAGTCAGTTACTTTTAAGGTGTTTTCACTATAGGTAGAGCATGCAATTCTGATTCCAGGGTTGGATGTGGGTTTGTGTGGCACACACTAATGGATCCCTTGCCACACATCACCCTGGCATAGCCCTACTACTACCCCTGGCACCTGAAGTCTTCCAAGCAGTCAAGTCAAAATCCTCTGGACTTCTCAGACCCTTAAGCCATATAGTCTGGCATTCACTTCTTTGATTGTTTCCCACTTGTTTAATTTAGTCATCAGCATCTTTATGTAAAGAAACCATATCTGTACACCATCCTCCATGGCCTTCTAAGGCCTAGGTATGGGTTTGACTATCAAGGAGCTGTGGGAAGTCATGCCTCTCTGCCCTTCATTCTCCCCATGTTCCCGTCTGGGTTCTTCTCCTCATGCCACATTGCCCTTGTTGAGTACCTACTGTGTGTTTAACCCAGTTTGACAAGAAAAGGAGCCAAGAGAAGTATATGAAATGTTTCTTTCCTCAAAGACCTTCTGGAATGGATGGAGAAACGAGGCATTTATATATGTTAGAGAAACACAAGATCAGACATTCCAGAGTTAAATGTGAGCAAGAGCAGCCCAGAAGTAAGAGGGAGCAGAAGAAAAGGGAAAGTGTCACAGAATAGGAGGATGCAGGTTGACCACATCTCCAACTGTGGTATGAATGTGGCTTAACAGGAAACCACATGCTGCTTGATAAGCCAGGGGCCCCACCATCCTCCTCCCATGGCGAAGTCAAATGCACGCATTCTGTGTCCATGCCAGAGGGCCTGGTGAGAGACAGTAGAGAGTGGTGGGGACTGTGATGCGGGCAAGGGAACTTTCCTGGTCCAAAGGGAGTAGATTCTCTCCTAAGTGTCCACGTGACAGGAACTCAGGCCCATTTTGCCAGGTCTTCTGGTTTTTCAAGAGAAGCTGCATATCTGTCTTTTTATAGGAAATTAGGGGGACTTTTACAACAATGTACAAAACAAACTCAACATCTGTGCTGATCTCCAGCCACATTGTGACCTCTCGCGTTTGCCTTGCTTATGTGTTCCCGCTATAGAGTGACATTGACCAGGCAACCTGATATCCATTCACCTCTAAATGAACACCAGAGCCAGTCTGCCTGTGTGCAGTCACCACAGATGTCTCAGAGGTTCCCAAACAGGTCATAGGACCCCCACTTTATCTCCAGCGAGTAAAGGCTGGGGGAAAGAGCAAGCTCACCTGTGGGGAAACTGTCTTTCCCATACTCACTTGCTGTCTTGCTATCTTGGGCTAGGATTTCTGAGAAAGCATTTCAGACAGCTGGGTTGGAGTGGGGGGCATGGTTGTGGGAACAAAGTGGTGAATCCAAGCATTGTGGAGCCTGTCATTCCTCAGCAGCAAAGTTAGCAGCTTTCCTTTCAATTTCATAAATCCAGACCCTTGTGGCTCATGCAACAAGCGTGATGACAAGTAATAATAACTCGTAAGAAAAATGAAGAATTTTTTTTGTCTTCCTGACTCATGCCTCTAGCATGGGAAATCTGGGCATGGGTGGCCACAGATGTTCTCTGGAGCTGGAGGGCACAATTTTGAAGATCATGCACATGGGCTAGGAGGGCTGAGGTTCTTCCAGGAGGAGGAAGGGTCCTGGCCTCCCCGGATGTCCCAGGCTTCTCAAGGGTGATCAGGAGTCTGGACTTGAGCCAGCCTGCCTGGGTTCAAATGATTGCTGCGCTGCTTCCTAGCTCTGTGACCTTGAGTAAGTTACTTAACCTTTTTTGTGCCAAACTCTTTTCAGCTTTAAAGGCAAATAGTAATAAAAATGATGATGGTATGTCCCACAGAGAGTTGTGAGAATTAAAGCTACTGTATGTAAACCTCTTAGGAGACTATCTGGTATATAATAACTGCCATAGAATTGTTTGCTATTATTATTATTATTACTATACTCTATACAGAAGAAAAGATGCATCTGCCCTTTCCCATACAGAGTAAATGCCTTTGATTCATTGGGTGGTGATCCACATGACAACATGATTTACAAGGGATGGATGCTCAGTGACTCTCATATACTCAACAGGCCTCTTCTCCCCAGATGTGTCTGCATCTCCTTTCATGAGCACCCCACAAGGTAGGAGATGTATGTGTTATCCCTCTGTCAAGGGATCTCAGGGAAGTTGAGTGCTTTATTCATGGTTACCCATAAGTTATACTTTTGGTGCCATTCAGCAGCTGCTGCTGTTGGAAGTCAGCTTGCCAGAGGGTAGAGAGGTGCTTTCTTTAGGGTGATCGTGGCTGGGTGCCCCACCCCTTGTCCCGTTGAGCCCGTTCCCTGGTTAAAAACAGAATGGTGGCCAACTGGATTTGGAATGTTGTTGAGGGAAAAGAGAGGACTTCCATGGATGTCTGATTAGCCACTGGTTTTCCATCTGCATCCTACTTTCTATGTGGCCCAGAGTGTGGGTGAAGAGGAAGTGTGGTGCTGTCAGGTGGGCCCAGGTACACTTGGGTTTGAGCTCAGATGTAGCCACTGACTAGCATGTGATCTTGGGTAAGTAACTGTCCTACCATGGCTTTATTTAGTTTCCTAAAGGGATATGACTAGATCGGCCTAATATTGAGCCATGAGCCACATGTGCCACTTAACAATGAAGTGTGGCTCATTCAACTGAGATGTGTAAAATACAAGGACTTTTGAATACAAAAAAAGAATGTAAAATAGTTCATTAATAATTTTTATCCCCACAATAGAATATTATTCAGAAATTAAAAGAAATGAAGTACGGATGTGTGCTACAACATGGATGAACCTTGAAAACATTATGCAAAGTCAGAGAAGCCAGTCACCAAAGACCACATGGTGTATAATTACATTATATGTAATGTTCAGAGTGGGCAGATCTATAATGACAGAAAATAGATTAGTTGTTGCCTAGAGCTGGGCAAGGGGGTAATGGTGAGTGACTGCTAATGGGTACAAGGTATCTTTTGGGGTGATGAAAATATTCTAAAATTTGATTATGCTGATGGTTGCACAACTCCGTAAACATAATAAAAACCATTTAATTGTATACTTTAAATGGCCGCATTTTATGATATGTAAGTTATATTTCAATATACGTAATAAAATAGTTTTTACATTTATTATATGGTGATATGATAATATTTTGGAATATCAGGTTAGGTAAAATATATTATGAAAATTAATTTCACCTGTTGCATTTTACTTTTTTAACACATCTGTGAGAAAATAGGAAATTGCATATGTGGCTCACAGTGTATTTTTTTTGGACTGCACTGTGTTGTAGACTCTTGAATGACCTTCCTGATTCCAAAATTATATTCTTCCATGAAATGATCCTAGGTTTGAACTTCTGATGACTCATTTGGTCCCATGGCTAAAGCCCAACTTGAAATAAAGTTCATTTGAGTATTTTTTTTAAACCATTGGCAAAAATAGGTTTTAAAAGGAAAGTCTTGGAAGGAGGCACAAAGTCATAAGGTGAGCCTGAGAGCAAGGTCTGTCACTTTGTCCTGCCCCCGTGAGCTG
Organism: Desmodus rotundus; assembly: GCF_022682495.2. Classification (NCBI taxonomy): domain Eukaryota; kingdom Metazoa; phylum Chordata; class Mammalia; order Chiroptera; family Phyllostomidae; genus Desmodus; species Desmodus rotundus. The sequence goes on from NC_071392.1 coordinate 131,773,491, forward strand.
CCCACATCCATTTGTAGTAGTGAACAAGGCTGCTTTTAAAAATTTACAGTCTGAGCCTGAACAATGGTTTTCTCAATTGATCCTCCTCTTGGAGGGTTGGCTGGAGGACTGCCGCTGCCCAGGGGAGCAGGCTGTAAATCCCTGGTTGGCCAAAGGGTTTAACAGGAGCCTGGCTGAGGCTTTGCCTGGATTTCTCCTGTCCTTATGGCCCAGCTTGAGGCCACCAGTGTCTTTTATTTCCCAGAAAGCTTACTGTCAAAACACAAACCTTGGCCCTTAATCTCACCTTCAATGAAGGCTGAAGATCATCTTGGGAAGTGCCTTTTTTACTTTAGTTTTCCAGGAATTATCCATGGAATACCCATTCTGTTTCCTGACTTTTGCAGGGTACTATGTGGGGTAATTCAGAAGTCCAAGTTATAGGGCTTTGTGGAGAGACCTGCCTCCTGCAAGAACTTGGATGGATCAGTGTCCATTAAAAACAACAACACAAAAACCCTGGTATGGCTTGCATTTCCACTGTGAGGGGTCTTTCTCCTCTGCCATGAGTCCTTGTCTGCCTCTGCATCCTTTAGCAGCTGATCTTAGGTAGGCCCCTGTTCAGAAGGCTGTTCTTAAACTATTTTATCTCTCTTTTTACCTGTTTTCACTTAAACAATGCATGTGAGTGTTCACCACTTGAGAGGCCCAGCTGCCAGCTCCTGGGGGCTGGCTTCATGTCCCACCTCCCCCACCAGCTATCATCCCCCATCCCACAGGCTGTTTTCCTGTGCTGAGTTCTTCTCACCCATTTCAAGGTTTGGGCAAAGGCACTAGGAAGTGAGGGCTTTCTGTAACAGCCACTTTTAACATTTCTCCAAGGAAAATGGCAAAAGCAAACTTCTTTAGTTCTTGGGCTTCTTTTGAACTAATAATTATATTCACAGAGAAACAGTACTGCTGAGGAAGATGTAAAGCTAACCACTTTCTTTTCCACTAAATATGAGCTGTCCAAAGATCTCCAGAGAAGTGTAAGCAAGCACGGAGTGTGCATGGGGTGAAAAATCACAAAAGGTGGAACACTCGACTGAGGCCATATCTTCAGAAATCAGAGTGGTTTGTGGGACACTAAGCAAATCCCTTTGAGGTCCTACCTCATCCTAGCAATAATTCACCAAAGTAAAATCTCTTTATGATTCTCCCACTACACTTTCCTTTTTGAAAACCAGCTCCATCCCTCCTGTGCCTCAGAAGGAAACATGGAAGAAATATCAGGCAAAACACCATGCTTATGGAGCTGGGTGAGAATCCAGATGAGTTTATGGCAGATAAAGGTAAAGGAAAGATTCCCAGAGTGGGAACGAGAAGGTGGGGTGCCAGGCCAGGCTGTACTGCTGAAAAACCTACGTACCTGGGGGAATCACATTCACTTTGCCGGGACAGTCCTATGCCTGCAGTCTAGTCCAAGGCAGGGACTAGACAGACACATAGCTGGGGACAAGTGGCTGGACTAGATTCCAAGGTCTTGGTTTCTCATTTGGTAAGTGCGGATAACACCCATCTCACAAGGCTATTGTAAAATTAAGAAAGGTATTGAAATACAATGCAAGTGCCCCAAACGATGCCTGGCATGGGGTGGGCATACATAGGGTGGAACATACTATGATTACAAGTACATACATACCTCTTTCATAGTGCCCAGCACCTACTGCTCAGTTGATTTACATTGCTGAAGATGCACCTATATTGTATTTACTAATAACAGTAGTAGCAAAAGCAGTCATTATTGTAAAGTTTAGACCTGAACCAAAGACAAAAGAATCAGAGTTAAAATTTCTCATTTCACAACCTGAGCATCCTCTGTATGCATTTGTGGAGAGAGCTGTTATGTTTGTCTCTGTAGATAAGAATTTTCTGGCTATTGCTTCCCATAAAAAATTGAGGCTGAGAGCTCTGTCCTCGGCCGCCATTTGGAGAAAGCCAATGGGGCATCATCACCATAAGCTCACTTGTCATGTTGGACACAGTCATTGGAGCTCTGCCCTTCTGAGTTAGGTGACAGCCTCAGGCATGCATGGATGTATGATCTGCTCCTCTTAGTGACTTCCTGTTTACCATCTGGCAGTGGTGACAGCTCACACCTGTCATTGGAGAGGATGGGATCAGCTCAAGTCACAGATGCAGTGTGTTTATAGTCGGAAACAAAATCAGGATGGCCCCGGAAGCAGGATATGGTGAGGAAAGGCCCTCTACAGCACTTTGGGAGCCACCAGCCCCTGTGAGGCTCATCACATGCTTCAGGCTCCATGTAAATCAGATGACACCATTCACAACACCTCTTTTGGCTTCACTGAACTTTTTTTTCTTTTAAAAATATTGTTTATACTATTACAGTTGTGCCACTTTTCCCCTTCATTTCCCTCCAGCCAGCCCTCCCCCCACTTCCATAATTGGTCTACTCAGTGTTGCCCATGTCCATGGGTGCTTCATCTTCACTGAACTTTTATGAGGCAAGGAATCTTCTTGGAGAGATGGGAATTTATACCAGGGACTCCTCATCTTTTCCCAGCTTCCTTGTCTACTGCTGTTTGAGCTGAGGGACACTAGAGCTAGCTGTTCAGCTGCCATGATGCAGGACAACAGGATGAGTGAGAATGTGTCAGGTGCCATCAGTCATGCTACAAAGTGATGATGATTTGACCTGATGGATAGTGGATCCCTGAGAAGAGGAACAGGGACACTGTGATGAGTTTTCACTGCCCATATTAAAAAGCTCTGTGTCTAGGTAGGCTAATATGTGAAACCATTTATATCCCTAAAGACTCAGCTTTAGGAAGAAGTTTATGCAGTAGTAAGGTCACATAGGTTATAAAGTTGCACAGCAATAGTTTGAACAAAAGTTTGATGTATCTCATTACAATTCTTGTATCTTCTTAAGAAAAGGTTTCATCTGATATATCAGTCATGACACTTCATGCTATCAAAAACTAAAGAAACATGTCAAAATGCCCAAGGCATTTGGGGGATTTATTGGAGGGTATTTCTGCAGGTAGTCTGGTGTGAGCAATGGGCCAGAGATGTTATCAGGGACCTGGTTTCCTTCTTTCCTTTTCTTCCCTTCCTTATGTGAGCTTCATTGCAAGGCCACCTTCCTCCATGGTGGCAAAATGGCTGCAGATGTTCCAGGCATCACCTCTTCACAAAGAAGGGAGGGAGATATGACATCAGCAGCTCTCTCTGGAGAGTGAGAAGCTTTTCTTTCCAGAAAATGCAAGCAAACCTCTGCTAATATCTCACTGATCTGGTCGTGGCCACTTGCTACTTCTGAACCACTCCTTCTTGCCATGTTAAAATTATGGGAGCCCAGGACTTCCAACCAAGACAGAGACATAGGTAGATACACTTTGCCCCCTTGCACAACCAAAAGAAGTACGACAACAAATTTTAGAACAAAAAATAACCAGAACGGCCAGAAAATCAAACTGTATGGAAGTTTGACAATCAAGGAGTTAAAGAAGAAACATTCATTCAGACTGGTAGGAGGGATGGAGATGGGCAGCCAGGGCAGAGAGGACTTGGAGGGTGAGGTGGCAGTTGGCAGAGTAGGTGGTCTCACATTTGTGTGCAGATAAATTGGGAGGAACAACTAAGAGGCAAGACAGACTGGGCAACCCAGGGTTTCAGTGTGGTGAAATCAAGCCTCAAAACCTCTGTCTGTAAAACCTGTGTTGGTTGTGGCAGTGGGAGAAACTCCCACCCTCATGGGAGATTTTGTTGGAGAGACCCAGAGGGTCCTAGAACATACACAAACCCATCCATCTGGAAATCACCAGAAGAGCCAAATTTGCTTGTGGGTAGCGGAGGAAGTGACTGAAAGTGGGCCTAGATCCCAGCAAGAGGCATTGTTCCCTCTCAGATGCCTCCTTCACATATAGCACCACAACACAGCTACTTGGGTCTCTCTGCCCTGGCGAATACTTAAGGTTCTGCCCTTTACAATGTAACAGCCACATGGAGAGAAAAAAAAAAATATGGCCCAAATGAAAGAACAAAGCTCCAGAGCAAAGCTCCAAGAATAGAACTAAGCAACGAAGAAATAGCCAACCTACCTGATGCACAGTTCAAAACACTGGTAATCTGGATGCTAACAGAAATGGTTGAGTATGGTCGCAAAATAGAGGAAAAAGTGAGGGCTATGCAAAATGAAATAAAGAAAAAATATTCAGGGAACTAATAGTGAAAGGAAGGAAGCCGGGACTCAAAAATCAATGATTTGGAGCAGAAGGAAGAAATAAACATTCAACCAGAACAGAAGGAAGAAACAAGAATTTAAAAAAATGAGGAGAGGTTTAGGAACCTCTGGGACAACTTTAAACCTTCCAACATCCAAATCATAGGGATTCCAGAAGGAGAAGAACAAGAGCAAGAAATTGAAAACTTATTTGAAAAAATAATAGAGAACTTCCCCAATCTGGCAAAGGAAATAGACTTCTGGGAAGTCCAGGGAGCTCAGAGAGTCCCAAAGAAGTTGGACCCAAGGAAGCACATGCCAAAACACATCATAATTCCATTACCCAAGATTCAAGATAAGGAAAGAATCTTAAAAGCAGCAAGAGAAAGAGAGAGATTTACCTACAAATGAGTTCCCATAAGACTATCAGCTGATTTCTCAAAAGGAACCTTGCAGGCAAGAAGGGGCTAGAAAGAAGTATTCAAGGCATGAAAGACAAGGATCTACGTCCAATATTACTCCATCTGACAAAGCTATCATTTAGAATGGAAGGGCAGATAAAGTGCTTCCCAGATAAGGTCAAGTTAAAGGAGTTCATCATCACCAAGCCTGTATTATATGAAATGTTAAAGGGTCCTTTCTAAGAAAAAGATCAAAACTGTGAAAAATAAAAACCAAAACCAAAAACACTAAGCCAACAACTAAAACAGGAACAGAATCACAGAAATGGAGATCAGATGGAGAGTTATCAGCGGGAAGGGGGAAAGAGGAGAATGGAGGATAAAGGTACAGGGAATAAGAAGCATAAATGGTAGGTACAAAATAGATGGGGAGGTAAAGAATAGTATAGGAAATGGAGAAGTCAAAGAACTTATATGTACGACCCATGAACATGAACTAAGGGGGGGGATGCTAATGGGAGGGGGTACGCAGGGCAGAGGAGAATAAAGGGAGGAAAAAATGCAACAATTGTAATGGCATAATCAATAAAATATATTTATAAGTAAATAAAATTATGGGGGCCCAGCACTGGAAGAGTGGAAGGGATCTTGAGGAAAGGACCACAATATCTCTGATATTGACCATGAGGGACTTTTACTTACCCCATCCACTATGTCTGTGACCCATCTACCCTTTCACTATCCACTCATTTTTCTGCCGTGAAACAACTTGTACATGATTCCAGAAGAGATGGATATGCTACTTTGTTCCCAAAGCCCTTACTCCACCACCCCTTCTTAGTCTCTGTCTGTTTGCTTTTGTTGAAATCCTCTTCCTTGTTAACTACCTCCTTCATTTTTACAAACAATGGAAGAGACCTTTCACTTTTCTTTTTTCTCTCTGGTTCCCTGTTAAAGGACTTAGTGACCTTGGCTGGTGGTGACTTTGATGGACGGGGTTAGGGCTTCACTGGAGATTAGAGCAAAGGACTTGTTCCCTCGGGGTGGCTTCAAAGGTCGTTTGTGCATCAGCCTTTCCACACCTTCCCTTTCCCGGTGGTAGATCTGTGAGTCGGGATTGAAACCTGAGAGTGCATGGTTCCATAAGCTCAGCTATGTTCCCATATGGGTTTCACATGATTTTTTGACCAACTTGAATTGTTTAAGTCCTCCTGGTGGGGACTTCTAAGTCAGAGCAGGGTTACTTTTCCTCTTTGTCTAAGAGGGCTTGGGGATTATGACCCTTCCCACTTTATTCCACCAGTACCACTGGCTGTCTTCCTTCTTCGCAAAGAAGGATACCAAAAGAGAACAAAAATCAGGCAAGCCCAGCTTCTTTTTTGTCTCATCAGAATGTGTGATCACCTTTACCTCAAGGCCATTGCCTTTTCCTCTGTTTCCCTTGCCCCTGCAGTGCTCTGACAGAATTTGGTTTCTGCCTGGGTTTTTGACCTTGGAACAGGGATATTCTACTCATGTGATTAGGCCAATTTTTAGTGTAGTCACAACTCACATATGGCTATTTAAATTTACATTAATTAAAATGACAAAATTAAAAATCAGATTTCTCGTTTGGACTAGCCACATTTAAAGTAGCCACATTTGGCCGTTGGCTACCATATTGGACAGGGGCCATCTTGGACGTTCCTATCACTGCAGAAAGTCCTTTTCGATGGCACAGATCTAGATGTATCACAGTGGTATTTGGGGTCTTCTGCTTTTTAAAATGTGGGAAGTTGTCTTGGGGAGCACTGCAGGAGCTCCTGTGTCTCCCTTTGATTTCCCAAAGTTCCTTGACAGGTTGAATGTTGGGTCCAATGGCTGAACAAAAAGCTTCAGAGAGCATGACAAGTAGAATTTAAACTAGCTGCCCCTGTCTAAAAGGTGATTTCAGTTTTGGATCCAGGATCCACATTATACCTATTGGGTTGTGGCTGCACATGTTGCCATCTGACCCCCTTTTCCTCCCTATTTCTGTGTTCTATCCATACTTATTACCTCTTTAAAATTGTCTTTGTTGTGAGGCCCATTGCATAGCCACTAACACAGGTTTTTGGAATTGAATGGCTTCCTGTCTTTGAATGCAGGTGGGATAATAGGAGCAGTTAGGGCGTTGGCTGATATGATACCCCTGCTGCCTGAGAAATGTGGTTTATGTTGCTCCCCTTCATCAGGTGCAAATACTTTAGTGCTTGCTCCTGAGTGATGTACAACAATCAGTGAGACCCAATGAGCACCCACTTTAAATGGAGGTTAACTGTAGGTCTGAAGAGTTATAGCACACAGAAAAGAAAGCCTCCCTCACCTTCATCCTCTTTTTCATACCAGAAGGACCCTACACCAGGTCAGATCATTATCCTCATTACTTCCAGAGGCATTTATTCCATTGTGGTACTGCAGAATGCATTGCCTTGGATACGTGCAGGTTCCTTTTTGAAACAGCCTGGTTGGGGTGCACATTTGCATGTAGTGATTTCAGACCCTTTTGTTCATCTGTGCCTTCATTAAAAAATGTGGAGACTTCTAGAGTGTTGTTTGGACCAGCACTGGCATCCACTGGGAACTTGTTAGAAATACTGAATTTCATAGGTCTACTTATCAGAATCCATATTTTAGTAAGGTCCCTGGGTGATAGGCACACACATGAAAGTTGAGGAAAAAAATCCCATGTTGAATAACGTATGTGTGTGTGTGTGTGTGTGTGAGAGAGAGAGAGAGAGAGACAGAGAGACAGAGAGACAGAGACAGAAACAGAGAGAGAAAAGAGAGAGGTGTTGATTGGTTGATGGAGAGAGAGTCCAGAGGAGAGGAGAGGAGAGGGGCCCTCTTGCTTTCTTCCTGATGAGGTTGGTCCGGAATGACTTTCAGGACAAGGCCTGAGCTCTGAGCAACTTCAGGTTGTGTAATCTGGGAAAAGGCAAGAGATAAAGAGGTTGCAAGCGAGCCTTGCTGGTGTAACAAGGGCAGAGGAAGCACCAACAAGAGCTGGAGCTAACTCGGCTTCTGACATGTTTCTAGATCAAGAGGAAGATAGGCTCTGAGGAGGGGAGCATGCCCTGGGGTCAGCTCTTGGGGTCCTTAGAACAAACCCATTTGCTTTATTTAGTGGGGCAATGAAGAAAGATGGAGCTGTTTTGAAAAGAGAGAGCTCTGAAACAGGCTGCTAGGACCTGATCATCTCAAGCCATTCTCAAGGAATTTGGAAAGGAAGCCACTGAGGAAGATACGTGAGGAAGTGTCTCACCGTGGCCAGATGGCACTGTGGACGCTGAGCACCATCTCTGAGAAGGGCTATGTAGTTCTCAGTGAGGGGTCTTTCTGGTGCCTGGGGATGCTGAGGGATCCTTGCATTTTGGACTTCAGGATGGAGAGATCAAACTAAACACTGTGCTGGGAACTTTGAAGGCCCACGGTGCCTGTGAATTTAGGAATAAATCATTAGTATGGTGTAGCAGAACTTCTCAGACTTTAGTGGGCACTTTGAGCACCTGTTAAAATGCAGTCTCATGCAGTGGGCCTGATGTGGGCCCTGAATTTTGCAGTTCTAACAAGCTCCCAGGTGACGCTGATTTGGTTGGTCCAGGCACCACCCTCTAAGTAGTAAGGTTGTAATGCAAACAGTGTGGGCCAGGAACTCAGAACACCTGGATTCTGATTCAGGTTTACCACTAAAATTCCTGGGCCTGTGTTTTAAACTTAACTTCCCTGTCAAGAGGCATGACTCCTGTAGGATGATGTTTAATCACCTGGGGATCTTCCATGGAGATTCAGCTGTTCTTTGGGGATCTCCTGATTACTTCACAGTTACACCCAGGTTATGGCTCTAGTGCAGGGGTGTCAAACTCATTTCACCAGGGGCCACATCAGCCTTGTGGTTGCCTTCAAAGGGCTGAATGTAATTTTAGGACTGTATATATGTAACTACTCCTTAACTAGGAGCAAGGAGCTTGGCACTGCTGGTGAGTAGAAACAAGGTGCTGGGCCAGATAAAACAAGGTGGAGGGCTGGATTCGGCCCGTGAGCCTTCATGTTTGCCACCTGTGCTCTAGTAAGACACTATGACACCATAGCTCTAGAGCATCTACTGAGTTTCAGGCCAGGGAAACACAGTGAAGAGAAAAACACAAGCACGCTAGGTCCTCCTGGAGCTTACAACCTGGTAGGGGGTGGGGAGGACTGATATAATGAGAGTCATTCTGTCTTATTCTGTCTGTGGTATATGCTCCTTCTCTTGAAGTTTGTGATCTGGGGGCTCCTGGGGAATCTGGGAAAGCTGCCTGGAAGAAGCAGCCAGGGTCTATGTGGACCCCCCTACTTTTTCCTCAGTATCACAACTAGACCTGCCTTGTTTTGCCCAATAACCACGGCAACATTTGCATTTGGGACCAGTTGGGACTCTTGGCTCATGCTTTTGGGTTGGGAGCTGTGGACAGTCCTTTGTTCTCCAGGACAGTCTTGGAGGGGCTTGCTCAGCCTCTGGGGACTGTGTAGGGGTCTGTGTCAGGAGGGAAGGCAGCAGCAGCAGCAGCAGCAGCAGGGACTTTGGGGTAGGGACATAGGGAGGTAGTGGGGCTTCTCTTTCTCCTCCATGGTTGGGTATGTACAGAGACTGGTAATGGGGCCAGTGTTTTCGGATGCAGGACACCATGAACACCACACGTGTGTGGTCCCCATCCTCCCTTTCTCCATGTGTGCTCCTACTCTCTTTACACCCCTCCTCCCAGCAACAGCAGGCAGCGGTCATTTCTTGGGCCAGGTAGCCTCCCTTTGTGTGTCCTTCCAGCAAGACTGGCCCTAGGGATCTCAAGACTGCAGTGTGCCCCATGCAGATTAAGGCTACACCAGACCTGAGATCTGCATTTTTAATCAGCCCCAGGAGATGCCCCTGCTGTTGCTAAGGGACACTGAGCAAGAGACCTCTGGAGGACAGGGCAACAGCGGAAGGAAGTGCCGCTGCAGTGGGGCATGTGGCTCTCTGGCTTAGGGTTACTTGTCCATCTTCTCAGTGAAAGGGAAGCCTATCTGAGGGACCGGAAAACCTCAACTTTTAATAGGCGTTTCCTTTGAACACCGAGATGTATGCTTTGACACTGGGATAATGTTGAAATTCAGCATGAAAGCAGCTTGTTGTGGTTGCCATCCCTGAGTTGGAGTGCATGAGAGGGAGAGCTTGGCCCAGCCCAGTGGGATCTCGGAGTCAATCCCTCACCCACTGAACAGGGTGTACAAACAGCTAGAGAGAGGAGAAAATTAAAATGGGGTCAATGGCCTCTGAAGCTACAGGTCTCTGGATCTGCCCTTCTCTGTCTTCCTGGAGCTTTGAGGCAGTGGAGGGGAACCTGTGCACAGACTATTTAGCCTCTGGCTTCCTCCTCTCCTGGTGGGTTTGGAAAGCTTACATGCAGCCTCCACAGTCTGTGCTCCTTTTCAAGGACCAAGAGCAATGGAGAGGGACAGGGATGCTCTTGTTTCAGCTGGAAAATATATGTGAAAATGCACATAGAGAAAGCCAGTGCCTCCCTTGCTCCCCATTTTCACCCACTTGGAAGGAGAACCATCAGGCTGAGAACCACTTTCCTGAGACTCTAGGGTGTGGTCAGGAAGGAGGCTGTTGGGAGAATGGTGCAGAGGCAGATTTGCCCATGCTCACTGAGTGTGCAGAAGGCTTGACCACTGACCCTAGCCTCCGACCGACCTCCATTCAGGGTGCACAGAATGGAGACAGCTGTGTAAACCACAGGGCAGGGTATTTGTAGCCTTGGTGCGCTGAGCCTGCCTCAGAGCCAAAGTTAGTTATTGCTGTCACTGGCTCTTGTCTTTTGTGCTGTTAAGTGTGTTGTATTAGGCATTACAAGACTTAGATTCCCCATCTGCAAATGGGGGAGGGGGAATGGAGGCTGTGATGGGGGAGGCTGTTGCCCTGCCTCTCTGAGAGTTTCAGAATGGTGGAGCATTCCATCCCAGGTTTCAAGAAGAAATGCAGAATTCCAGCTCTCAGGGAGGGGAGAGTTAAGACAACTTCTCAAAGTGAGCCTGCTGGCCCCATGAGGCCACTTTCCCTGGGCTCCCAGAGCGCGGAGACAAGGTAGGACATGCATACCTGGGCTTTAGAGTCAGATCTGGGCTCGAGTGCCAGCTCAGCCACTTAACCCCATCAGCAATAGCAGTAAGATGGCTGAAAGTCCCTGGGAGAGCATGGAGTGGACAGTGTGGGAAGGCTGCTTGGCACAGACATCAGGGGCATGCAAGGTAATTATGATGACACTGCAGCAAATCTGTCCATCAGCTGTCTGTCCACATGTATGAAGAAGTGAATCCCCTCCTCAGACAGCAGGCAAGCCCCACCAGTCTGCTGGGCCTGGGACCTGTATTTGGGAAGGTGGAAGCCCTGTGGGACAAGAGTGCACAGAGGAGAAAGTGCATTAGTCCTAGGGTGAGGGCTGGGACCTGGGTCATCCAAAGAAATACATTCTTGGGGTCAGAAATCTTTGGGCTCTCCAAGCCCCAGTCACAAGGAGGAAAAAGGGAATTGGGTGCAGGGTAGGAGGTGGAGAGTAAAAGAGAGAGAGAGAGAGAAAGAGGGGGGGAGAGAGAGAGAGAGAGAGAGAGAGAGAGAGAGAGAGAGAGAGAGAGAGAGAGAGAGAAAGAAAGCAAACAAGAGAAAGAGGGAGTACAAGCGGGAGAGGGTGAGCACACAGCTTTGTAATGGAAACTTGGCACCCAGCCTCCACTTTCTTTCCTTCCTTAGTGCCTGTGGCTTGAGTCTCGGGTTGAGAACTTCCCCTTCCAGCAGACACCAGGTGCTATCTCCACAGCCCACTTGTGCCCTCACCCCTGCCCCCTCAGAGCCTGTAGCCATGCACACACATTACCTTTGCTCACCAGCATGTGACATGGGACATGTGAACCTGCTGTCTCCCTCTTCATATCCCCACCCCCTCCCCTGACTAATTAGGCCAACACACACTTCCAGGGCCTGGCAGATGAGGAGCCAAGAATGCAGTGGACAGAGGCCAAGTGTTTTTGTTGACATTGCTCAAGTATAGTTTGTGGAGCAGTGTCTGCCATAGCAGAGAAGTCCAGAGAAGCCGGAGATGATGAGAAGAAAGCACTGAAAAAACCAAGTGTGGTCATCTCTTCAAATCCTTTTTGCTCCTTCCATGTCATGAATAATGGGACCAGCTTAGTTTCTAGGAAATCCACACTCAGTGGAGCATTATGCACCCAGTGGTATTTTAGAACCATTTTCTTTTTTCTTTGTGATGTTTTCCTGGGGTGATGCTCATGCCTCATGCTGTTCTTAATAGTTTCTGAGAAAACATCTTTCTTGAAAAATAAACCAGTAAGACTGTCTTCACCCCTAACCTGTTATAAGGTGCAGGCTGCATTGTTGATCTCTCTTACTATAGCTGAATAATGCAACCAGAGGAATTCAGTCCTCTCCAGATCTACCAGACCTAGGCTCAAATCCCATCCTGCCCCTTTTTGCTCCCTGTGTGATCTTGGTCGAGTCATATTTAAACTTTGTGTTTCAGTTAGGAACTAATAGTTCAAAATAATACTGTTGTATGATTAAACATGGTGAAGGAAGGAAAACTCTTGGCACATAAATACACACTCAGTAAATGGAAGCCTGTTAACTTCCATTTAGGCAAAACTATTAAATGGCAGTTGATGTGGCCATGGATGGTTCTGATCTTAGGCAAATCTATTCTCACTTATTTACGCTAAAGGTAAGTTGACCCCAGAACCAACTGCCTCTTCTTAGCTCACCAGTAATTTTGTGAGGATAAATGAAATGTGATATAGGATTGTCACATTTGGTTCTCAGTGGGAAGTGAATGCAATGCTTTACTTTTCTCATTCTCATTTTCTCAGACTCTGATCCCTGCATTAGTGGTCAATGGTAAATACATTTTTGTTGACATAAAAGTTTGTAGATGTTGGAATCCAGAGGTGCTTTAATAGTCTCTAATTCCTGAAGATATTGATTCATTATGTAAAAAAAACCCCTCTAATTTTCTACTACAATAGCTGGCTTTATTTATATGTCTCTTAATTGGTATCAGCTTTTCTCTCACAATTACAGAACCATGGAAACTTGGCCTGGGAAAGAATTTTGGAAGTCATTGGAAGGGACACTCTTGCCTCTTTACAAATCTTTGCATCGCAGTGTCATAAAGCACTTTTCTGACCCAGATTAAGAGAACAGTAGAATGGCCAGTTTGTTGGTCCATAGCACAACTCTATCCTTGAATCTCATACAGGCTGGCAGATATCTTTGATGCCCTGCCCACATCACTCTGTTTTTACCTATTCAGTGTACACTGGCACTGGTCAGCATTTAGCACCTGTATCTCATTGACCAAGGCCTTTTTCTGAGCACGAGAACCTCCCTTAAACATGTGGCAGGTTGTAAGTGCCAGGGAATTAGTGTCCCCTGGGAACAGCCTTTAACCAATGGCAGGCCAGGAGTAGGTAGATAAATATCCAAGCTCCCTCACCCCTTGGGTGTCTGAGATGCATGTCTACATTGGCACCCAGAGATTTCCAGAGGGGCCAAGCTATAGTTGACTCATTCTGGCAACTTGCTTGAAATGCACTCTGTTGGCTGGCTTCCTTTCCCTGTCCCATTTTTCTATTTCTGGATTGCCCTCTCCCCTCACCCCATATAAACCATCTGCTTGAATCCTTGTCTCAGAGGCTGATTCTGCAGAAACCCGGCCTGAGACAAATGGGATGTCTTTCTCCACACTTTCAGATTTTTTTATGGTAATGTGGTATTACACTCACATTTTAGGGCTGCTTGTTGGATTTTAAGGCCACTGACCTTATTGTTTCTTCATGAGTTTTTGAAATTTTTTTCTCTGCTTGTCACCAGTCTTAATCGTAAGAATTAACTGTTCAGGTTAACCAGCCTACACAAATGCCTGCTTTACCCTTGAATTATCTCTGGTATTATCCTCACACTTTTTGCTAAACTGATATATGTGGTTACCATGTAGGAGTTATATTTCAGAGTCTAAAGTTCTTGTTTATTATAGTTAGGATCCACAGTCTTTTTTTTTTTTTTTTTTTAAAGAAAATACCTCAAGGCTGTCCCTGGCCAGCATACATGAGTTTTAATTAGCTATCCTGATAATTTTACATCTGGGAGTGGTTTCTTTTTGCCTGTGGGAGACCTCAATGCATGAATAGCCTACAATTTTTATGTCCTGTTGGCTTAGGTGAAATGTCCACAAGCATTGTAATTTTCAGAAACTGCTATGAGTCTCACTTTACCCATCCACAAAAAGGGAATAATTATTTTTATGTATGCTTATTGAGCATCTGCTCTGAGCCAGCAATCATTGGGTGATGGAGGAACAACAGTGGACAAAGTAGACAATGTGTGTACTCTACTTTCTTTCCCAAGTGATGTCATGAAGTTCAAATTCAATGATGAAGGTGAAATTATTTAGGAAACTGTGAATCACTCTGGAAATAGGGGAATGGGTATCATGACCCTCAGCTTTTCATTGACCATTTCAGTATACCACATTGATGGAGGTGGATGGGTGCGCCCTCCAGCCTTTTGTGAAAACCCTGGGCCCATGAATTAGGCCTTGTCTTATACTTAAATCCATTTTCAAAAAAAAATCCATTTTCTGACCACAGCAAGTCTGGACATTTAAGAGGTTGCCATTGTCTCATGTCATATCTTTGTTTCATGCCAAGCTGCTAGAAAGAGTCATTTTTGCTTGTCGTTTCCACCTTCCAGTGACCTTCTGACATCCAGCTTTGTCATTCATTTGTCTTTGTCCTCCTTGATTTGTCCATAGTTGTCAAGGCTATTTATTGGCCACTCTTTCTGTTTTGGGATTCTCCGTCTGCTTGCTTACGGTGATAGAATTTTCTTTGCTCTTTTTCTTTCTTTCATGGACCTTTGGTGAATTCTTTTATTCCACTTGATTTCTGAAGGAATGTAGAGTTCCCCAGTGATTTCTTGTTTCATTCCCTTCTCTTTAGTCCCTTCCCCTCCTTCTCTGGAAGGCCCCATTAATACATGTCTCATACTGTTCCCTGTTTGCTTATGACTCTCCTAATGCTCCCTGTCCCCTGAGGTGTCTGAACCACATTTTCCTGGGGAGCATACCTCCCTTTCAGTGTTCGACAGACACTTCAAAGGTATGACTCAACATGTCCTTACCAGAGAACATACTGCATTCTCCCCTCTCATGTACTATTCAGTCTCTGTTCTTTTCCTGGCATTTCCTTCCCCACATTCATCTGTTAGAGAATTCAGTACTGTTACATGCTTATCCTCTTCACATATTCTACTTTTCCTCATTCATGCTTTCATCTCTTGTTTATGGAAATCTCGCTATGTGGCATTCAAGGCCTAAGCTATTGGATGTCAAAATGGTGTCTTAGCTTGGGTAACCCTCCAGAAGCAGATCCTGATCAAGTGTTCAATTGCAGGTAGGTTTTTGGGGAGGTGGTTCAAGGAAATACTGGTAGGAGAGTAGATACTGGTGGGCTGGAGCCAGTTATACTGACCTAGTGGATCAACTGTGCCCATCTCTTCCTGAATTCATGTTCAGTGAGGCAATTTTGGTAGCTTGAAATAGAACATGATGGGGCTATTTACACAATGGAAATTGGCCAATGGCTACAAATGAGGATTTTATCCCTGAGAGAGTTGGTAGTTAAACATTTTCCTGCATGTTCTGTGGAGTGGGAATTAAGACAGTGAAGGACAGCAGCCAATAAAATGTGCTTTATCATGAGAGTTACACTGTAAACAACTGCTGTGGAATCCCAGTCAAGAAAACTCTGGAATCCAGTTTAGAATACACACCTGAAAGTCATCCCACTGGAGCAGTGATGTATTAATGAACTACTTCCTACCAGTTATTGGCTAAGAGCTGCTTCTGTTGGGCCCAGTAGGTTCCAGAAGCCAGAAGTACAAAGCCAGAAGTACAATGATAAGGTCTAAGGGGGTATAGGCAGGGCTGAGCCCCTGATAGCTCATTAAGATGCTGGGCACCCAGATTGGTAAAGGCTAATTAGTGATGTGTGGTTATTATCTTTTTCTCCCCAGACCTTGACTTCATGGATCTCATAGGGGAAGACAGACAGTGGACAGTGGGAAGGAAGTTAATGCAGGTGAATGAAACCTTGACTTCAGAAGACACAGGACTTCGGAGCAGCAAGAACTGCACTGAACCAGGTAACTGACAGCTGCACTCTGGGCAGCGGCTGCTGTTTTCTCTGGTTATGGCTAAAGAAGAGCTGGATGCCATGTTTTTTCTTGGAATTCTAACCCAGAGAGACTAAGGAAATTTAGGACGTGTCTAAGAAACTCAAAGGTGGAGATCCCAGGGGACTATTCAGGTGTGTTTCTACCTCTGTATTCTTTTCCCACAGAAGCTTCAGAAAAGGTAATTCAAAGTCAAGAGAAATACAGTGTTAGGGAGCCCAGTCATCACCTTTGGTATGGGAAAGAATAGAGTCAGTTATGATATGGTGACCAGCTCCAGGATGCTGGGTTCATCTACACGTGGGGTCAGCAGTGGTGGAGGGCTTCTGTTCTCTGTGGTTGGAATTGTGTTTTAGGCAGGTGATGAGATCTCTCTGTGAGTATCATTGCTCACTGTTATTAAGAAATGCCTCTTGCAGAATGATGAGTGTAGAAGAATAAAGCACATTAGAAGTGACTGCAAGAAAGGAAATGACTCAGTTTACAGGTAGAAAAGATGTCCAGGTTTTTAAAAAGAGCACAAGCCCAGCACATGCTGCTGGTGTTGGTAGGAGTGGGGGGTGAGGGTCAGTGAAAGGGGGGACAGGAAAGGATATAGGAGGGCAATGGGAGGAGTAAACGAGAGCTCATCATGTAAAGAATAGTGACCCGGGAGCTACATTCTCGATTTCTTCATCTGTGGATGCTGGGGACTGGACTTGATTTCTGGGGCCCTTGACTCTGAACCAAATTTTGTAGGGAAGATGGTCATGCCTGAACCAGGAAGGGTCTTGTTGAAATCCTAACATATCAAGGGCCTGCCTGGAGTCTATCTTTACTAAGTTGTTTTGACCACCCCAGCCTGTTGTCACCATTCTGTTTTTGAATGTTTTTGATATAAAATGTCTCTTACTGTGCCACTATGGACATTCTATGGTGACTTAATTCAAATTAAATACAATTAAAAATTCAGATTCTCAGTTGCATTAGCCACACGTCAAATATCTGAGAGCTGCGTGTGGTTTGTGGGTCCCCTATTGGACAGCACAGATCATAAGAGTATTTCCATTGTCTCTTGGACAGGCTGGTCTAGAAGTTCTCATTTGTCTTTGGATATGTCTCCTGTCTTTCTAGCTCAAGGATATAGAGTGGATATGTAATCTGAGAGCCCCATCTCTAATCTGGGTCTTGGGATCACACTCACCTGGGTTTGAATCCTAGCTTAGAAACCTGGAAGATATTGGCTTTGGGCAAAACAGTCAGGTTCTCTAAGCCTCTGTTTGCTTCTCTGTAAAACTAAGTTTGCTGTGAGAATTGGTAATGAAGAAGTGAAGTATTAACAGCTTAGTGCTCTGTGTGTAGTAGCTCCATAGTAGGAGCTCACTCATGAATTTCCTACTGTCTGCTTGGGCACCTATCCCTCCATTACAGGCAGGTCATGGAGCTACATTCTCCAGCCCTCCTCATGGGAATGGACCATACAACACATTTGGTTCAGTCAACAGCTTAGTTCCTCAGGTGGCCCAGGTCTGGGCAATCACCTAGGTGCACAGAGAGGCTCAAGCACCATCTTCAAAAACATACAGGTTGGAAGATCTTGCCATGGCAATGACCATGGTCCCTCTCAGGAATCCTCTGTTTCTATAAGAATGCGATCAGAACATTGCTGCAAACTCACATTACTACCACTCGTCTTGATCTTCTTTCTCGAACACTGTTGGAAAACTACTTCTCGGTGTTCACTGAACAGATATTTTATGAAAAACCTTGAGAACCAAAGCACTCATGGCATCCTGATTTAGAATTAAAATTTAATAATATGCATCGTAATATTTATTTGTACACTTTGCAGTGTGTCTCCAGAAAAATCTGTCTTTTCATTTTTAGTTGCTTGATATTTTAAGGAAGTGAACTTTTCCTCAAAGTGCTTCTTTCAAATGAACTTTGGAAGAGGGAAGGTATTTAAAATGACAGCCTTCGTTATGGGCTTCAGTCTGAGATTACTGGAGTGTCTTTTGATAAAGAGCTCAGCTTCCTGTGTCTGCCTGGCTTAATTGGGTCTAAGGTCTTTGAAGATGGAAAGATAGGCTGGGTCTGTGCAGCAGGACTGAGGAGACGCTGCCAGTGCACTGACCCTATGGGGGTGTGCCAGGAGCATTCACTGGATCAGGTGTGTACTGAAATGGCCGTCAATGACGTAACCTGTTGAATGTGAATAGAGGAGGGAAACCAGAGGTCCCTACAGGAGCAGCACTATGGGGCAAGTCCAAAAGATTAATGTGGGCCATGAACTAGAGCTAAGGGACAGGCACAGATTGGCAAGCAGGGAAGACCAGTCGGTCCAGGTACAGGTCATGGACAAAGTAACTATTGGGTTCCTACTGTTTTTGAATTTAAACCATAACACCAGGGTCTGCTAGTTTAAAATCACAGGGCTGGGCATGACCTACCTACAAAGCATGAAAGGTCCAACTGTCATCTTTTACATGAAAAAAGAAAGGTCCAGAAGGGATAAATGACCTATCCAAGGTCACATGGCTTGTCAGAAGCCGAGTAAGGCCCCAACTACCACACACAGATACTCAATGTATATTGATAATTAGGTAGAAAAATCTGACATTTGCATTATCTATAGTAACACTGTCCTGTAGAAATATAATGCAGGCTACAAATATAATTTTAAATGTTCCACTAGCTTCATTGAAAAAATAAAAAGAAACAGGTGAAATTAATTTTAACAATATATTTTGTTTAATCAAATATATCCACAATATTAGGAATGACAAATTTCAGTCACCTAGTATTTTATCTCTAGGTTTTAACCTAGGAAGAACTAAGGCTTGTTAAAAAAAAAAAAAGTCTTAAAAATCTATGCTTTATTGTACTAGCTCACATCACTTTTACTAACTTCCCTCTGCCCTTGTAGTTTCCATAATGATTCAAATAATAGCTGTTGACATTCTTAACTGGAACAAGTTAGATATTCGTTGTGATCTGCTCTTCAATTTGTATCAAATTATTTACTGAATTAGTTAGGGTAATAGCTGCTACAACAGATTAAGTCCTTCAGATTGGGGAGTTTAACACACGAGAAGTTTATTTTTTTTCCCTCATGTGAAGTTTTGATCTGTGGGTGGCTGTGTCATGAGGTGATGCATGGGCTTGGGAGCCTTCCGTTTCAAGGTTTTCTCATACTCATACCTGGTTTCCTAGATTGCTGTGCTTCTCTGCTTCAAGAGGAAAGAGCTTGGAGGATTTCAAGCTGCTGAGTTTTATGGACTCAACTCTCACTCTTGCTCACATTCCACTGTCTGGGGCTCAGTCAATGACAACTTCTAATTGCAGGGGAGGCTGGGACAGGTCCATTAGCAGAATGCCCCGGAAGAAGGGAAGGAAGGTTTGGTGAACAGCTACAATATTTCCTTCCAAACTTGTTCCTTTTTTAGAAAAATAAAATGTTTCCTTTTTTCTTCATACTTATTACAAGAGCATTATACTCCCTTTATAGAAAAACTATACCCCAAATTTACATCATCTGAGACTGGTTTAGCTCTTGGCTTAACCTTCATGATGTTCATCTGATCAAAATGATGCAATTCATTTTTCTTTTCACTTTGGGAGGGTCACAAGTGAGGTAGAAATTGTCCCATGTGTGCCCCTTTGCAGATTGCACCTTTTCTTTGTAAATACAAGAAGCCTAGGAAAATAATGAATGCTTGAGTACAGGTGAAGTTATTGGCAATAATGTGGAAAGAGCTTGAGTTCCAGAGAAAACACTAGATCTCAGTTCCATCACTTTCCACCTGTGTGATGTGGGTGAGGATCCTAAATTCTTTGACCCTCATTTCTACCATCTGTAAAGTGCTGATTAAAGGTGCCTACTTCACAGAGTTGTGGTAATCATGAAGTGAAATACATTTTGTGAAAGAGCTGAACCCTCAATTATAGCCTGTACTTAATAACCAGAAATATAATTGGTATACTGATGGCAGTCATTTACAGGGACTTTACCACTCTCAGGCACATTAGAACATTGTGGGTTATGAAGATTCTAATAAGGATGGATAGGTTATTTTGTGTATCTCAGCAACCATGCAGCATTTTTAGAGCTGTTCGAAGGGGGCTTACCCTGGGATTAACTAGGAGGCATCTGACTAATGCTGTTTTCTGGCCTAAGAGACCACTATATAGACAAACAGGATGAAATAGGGAGTACTGGATTTTCTATTTCACATTGAGAAGAGATTTTCTACTTCACACTAAAGTCTTAAGATTCAGGAGAAAGGGCTAGACCATATTAATTTCTTGTAGCTTCAACATCCCTTTAGGACTTTTTAAACTGAGGCATTCTTTACAACCGAGTTATTTAAAAGCAGCTTAAGTAGTCTAATCCAGTGAATGGTGCCCAGAATCTTCCTGAAATATAGATATAGGCTCATAAGTTCTGCTCTTAGATGCTTCTGTAGGCCTGCCTATTCACAAAGAACTTGGGGCATTTCAAAGCATTTTCATATTCGTTAGCTCATTGGAACATATTTGGCCCTTGGAATAAAAATACCTGCAACTCAGGAATGACCATATTATTGATAGAAAGTTAGACTGAGGCCAAGGCAAGCTGAGTTAAAAAACTGAGAATTCATAGTCATAAATGTGGAAAGACATTTAGGAATTATTTATTCCTCTACAAAGGCAGAGCCAAGTAGTTGCAACACAGACCATAGGGGCTGCAAAACCTAAAACACTGACTCTGTTGCCCTTTCTAGTTTGCTGCCTGTCCCTGTTTGAGGTCCTAGGACTGGTACCTCATGTGGCCTGGAGGGAGGTTGAGGCAAGGGTGATGTTTCCACCTTTTGCTCTGCCCTCCCTGACTCTTCCCCCAGATGGTGCCTGGGCCATGTTAAAATTAGTGCCATATTAAATATTTTTAATATCATCCCTGGGCTAGGTTCTGTGACTTGGGTACTCTACTCTCCTCACTCCCACCCCCACACACAGTCACAATAAAAAACCTTCAGCATTTACCTGTCCCTGTGTGAGGGATTTTTTTTTAAAGCAGAAGATTAAATATGCATTCCCTAAAAATGCTTGAAAACCAATGGTCTGGACTAATTTCTTATTCTGGAGCATCTGGGTGTCCAGACCAGCTGTCTGTCCAATTCTCCTTATATACCTTGGAATTGCTTCCCTCTTGGGTCTGAGGGTGAAGCATCCACATGGGGTTGGCTGAAGGTGAACACTTTCAGCCCATATCACTTGTAGGTAGTTTCCCTGGGGCTTTTGTTTTGCAGGCATGCTGAAGCAGTGAGCTCACTTGCGTGTAGAGGCCATGGTCACAGGGACACCGGCCATGGGTGAGCTCAAGGGGAAGCCACTCCCTGGCCCCCTTCATCCCTTGACTGGACCTGTGTGCTCTGTGACAGTGATGGCTGATTCTTCCTCCTGGCCAATGAGCAAATATGGCCATGGCTGTGTCCCCAGCCTTATGGGGGTTCACCCTTGCCTGGCCCCCAACTTCTCAGTCATTTCCAGAGCAGCAGTGTGCATGGAGTGACTACGTTCTCCTTTCTTGAATTACACATTCAGAAATTATCCTGTTCTACAGATAACTTTATTTCACTGATGAAACCAGGATGAGGTCTAGAAGTATGACTGGGCATCTGTCCCCAGGGACCAGCACTTGAATTTCCAGACTGTCCTGCCTCTGGACACAGAGTTGATCTGTGTCCCCTCACTTTAGGTGTGGAGTCAGACTTAAGTCACATGTGCAAATCAGGTCACACATGTGGCACCCTCTGTTCTTATCTAAGTGCTTTCAGATAAGGTAGGGCAGCAGTTCTCAGAGTGGGGCAGACTACCAGGAGCAGCCCTGCATACTTGTCAGAAATGCATATTCCTGGGCCTGTGTGAGCCTCAGTGGGTCAGAACCTCTGGGAAGTGGGCCCAGCCATGTAGGTTCCCACAAGTTAGCTCACCAGGGGCTTGTCAGGTGCATTCCAATGGGAGGAGCCCTGGCTTTGCTCATTGTAGTCATCTGGGGAGATTTTGAACCCAGGCCCCATCCCAGTGGAGACAACCTGAGTCTCTGGGACTGGGAACAGGCATAAGCGGTTTGAAAGTCCCCAGTGATGCCAGGGCTGAGCCCACTGCCTGAGACCACCTCCAGGTGCTGGCTGGCTCTGGAGAGCTGCCCTGGAAGTCCAGCGGGGGGGGATGAGGGGAAGATAACTGGGCCTGCAAGCCAGTCAAAACCCATCTCCTCCTCCTAGTCAACATACAAACAAACAATGCAAGCCCAATTGAAGACAACAAACCTATCTTGCTGTAGGTTCCTCATGCATTCATCATTCCTCATCAGCTACACCATAGTTGTTTAATTTTAAACTCCATCTTGGGGGTGTCTGTGTTCGTTTCTAAAATTTTTTCCTCTGTGAGACACTAGGATGGAGTTTCACCCTGGCTGTATTTTAATATGTGCAGTATATGAGAGTCAGATGGGAATGCTTTTGCCTCTCCCTATCAGTGGATCTAATCTTGCCTTCTAGAACTCCGTTGGTTGGTTGGTTGGTTGGTTGGTTGTTTGGCTGGTTGGTTGGTTGGTTGCCTAGCACTCACCTCTCCCACCAACACCTTCCATCCTTCTCAGAAATCTGGGCCCACCAAGGTACAGGGCTGACAATGGGCCTGAGGGCAGGGTCCAGGGGTGCTAACCGCCTCTCCCTGCAGCACTCTGGTTATGACTGGGACTCTCCAAGGACTCTGGGAGCTTCAGGGTAGGATGAGGGCCTGACCTCCCTCTCTAGAGGCTCATGGCAGCCTCCTGGGGCCTCAAGCTTTTAAAAACAGCCTCCAAGGAACAATCAGGGCAGGGTGACTGAGGGCTATGAGAAGGGCTTATCTGAAATGACTCACTGTTTTCCACAGACCACATGCTTGGGCATCAGTCAACAAACTTGCTGCTTCCTTCTAACTGGGGGATCCCTGTGGCAGTGGGCCAAGGGCCACTCCTCCAGTTTGCATACCCTGGGGCAGGCCCCATGACTGGGTTCACATTCCACCCTGTAGAGTAAGTTTAAATAAGTATATGTCTAGATTATCATATTGGTGCTACTGAGGTCCCCAATATTTGTAGTATTAAACCATTAGTTTTGTAGAAATTTCTATACTAGAACAAATAAAATCCCTGAGTTAAAGATTAGCAGCTTTTTTTAGAAGCCAACTCGGAACAAAATGGATGTAAGTCCAGCCCAGTGGCTTGTCCCTCCCTGCCAAGGTCTTGTGCACAGAGCCCCACCTGGGCTTCCCAGCCCTGAGCCTGCAGTGGGACCTCAGGGCTCACCCAGCATCCACGCCATTTGGATCAGGGACAGTGGGCTGAGAAAGGGAAGAGCAGGCTGCAGACCACACAGTCAGGCCATTCTGGCAGGAGCAAAGGACTGGGGTCCAAGGAGTCAGGCTGGATTCATTTAAGCCTTAGTTACCTCAGTTGTTAAGTGGGTGATCGGAGTACCTACCCTGCCTCAGGGTTATTGGGAGAACCAGAAGATAAGGGTACCCCCATTTTATAATTGTGAAATGCTTCTGGGTGTTGTCAGGGATGCAGACCAAGGTCCCACAGGCCTGGAGAGGAGTCCTGACTTTGACATCCACAGGTGGTGGGACCTTGGACCAGTCATTTAACATCCAAAGCCTTGGTTTCTTCCCCTGTGAAGTGGGGATAATTCATGGTACAAACAGAAAGTGTTGCCATAAAGAGTCAACAGAATAAATTGTATAAAGTATTTAGAGCACAACTCATGAATGGATGTTTATTTCATGAGCACCCACTATGCTTATCCTGAGGTATGTCCCAAACAGGTTCCCAATTAGTCATGCATAGGAAATTGTGATTATTATTCATTCTTTGATTAAGATGTGGGGATTTTACTATGGGAGAAGAATAAAATGAATCTGACATGCACTAATGTTATAATACATAAGTGGAAAGTAAAAATATTCTAATTGTCAAAGCATATGTGCAGGTCACATGAGCAGCTTGTCAGAGTCACATAAGTCTCCTGGTGGATCTTTCTTGGAGAAGGGGAGTTCCACTTATGTTGAAATGTTGTTTATCTGTCCTGGGAAAATCCATAGAAAAATAACTATTGGAATTGTGGTCATTAGAGTGTGCAAGGTCGGGTGTACTGAATGACTATCAGTGGGTGAAGGAAGAGGAAGTGAAGGCAATAAGGTGGAAAAGAAGTGGGACTTGTTCTATGCTCAGTTCTGCCCACTTTCACCATGTGAGCCTGCCCTGCCCTTTGGGTGCCCCTTAAGTCAACTTGTTGGAAAAGAGGTGACCCATGTTCCGTGAGCAACTGTCCTTCCATATTCCAGAACCGGGAAGTTTTCCCACTGCCTGCTCTACAAATGCAAATGAGATTGTGTGTGTGTGTGTGTGTGTGTGTGTACTTTAAGATTTTATTTGTTTATTTTAGACAGAGGGGAAGGGAGGGAGAAAGAGGAGAGAAACATCAATGTGTGGTTGCCTCTCGCACACCCCTTCTGGGGACCTGACCTGGCCCTCAACCCAGTCAGGTGCCCTTGACTGGGAATGAAACCTGCGACTCTTTGGTTTGCAGGCCAGCACTCAATCCACTGAGCCACACCAGCCAGGCCAAGGTTATATTTTAATATAAAAGGAGTAAAATTGTAACACAGCTGTACCTACCCCCACCCCCATCAGATGTTTTTACCCAGTGATCCTAGTTTTATGAGCCCCTTTGCAGGAATCATTTGTATTCATGGCTCACAAAAGAATGTATTCTTTAATGGGGCCCAGGCCAAATAACTTGGTGCCCAGTAGCTCTGTTCAGTGGTTCCCAGGGATACAGAATCTCTCAATAGTTGCCACTATGAATTTAGAATTATTGCCCTGTCAGTGCCACAATTTTTATGGGCTGTCTCTTTAAAATTTTGCATCCTCTCTCTCTCCCCATCCAGTCTCAATCTTGCCTTTTTGCTCTGCATTTTATGAACATTTGTAAACATGCAGAAATACTGAAAGTTGTTTACAGTGAACAGCCACAGACTCAGCATCTAGGTTCTGTAGTTTCCATTTTACTATACTGGTGTTATTACATGTTTATTCATCTGTCCAATCCTATATGCATCCATCAATTTATACTATTTTATTTTAGTGGATTTCAAAGTAATTTGCAGAAATAAGTACACTCCACCTCACATAATTGAACATGCATATCTTTAACTAGAGTTTATTGTTTGTTTATCCTTTTTGGGGGGTAGCACTTAAACACAATGAAGTGCATAGGTCTTAAGTGTGCCATCAACGAGTTCTGACATATGCGTACACCAGTACTCCCAACCCTTATCAAGATAGAAGATATCATATGGGGAAGTCTCCTCATGCTCCATTCTCAGGAAACCTCCAGCCCAGTCTACTCCCCATACAGCCATTCTTCTGATTTCTATCATCATAGATTAGTTTATGTCTGTTCTAGAACTTTAAATACACAATCACACAAAACGTACTCTCTGTGTAAGCCTTTTTCCTCAGTATGCTGTTTTTGAGATTCATTCATGTTTTTGAGTGTGGACATATTCTTGACTAGACATGCACACACACATAGACATTTGTGCATACAGATTACACATACAAGTATAACAGATGTTAATATGTCAGATGTATTTTTGTTGGGATTTTGATCACTTTTCTTAGATACTGTTTTTTTTTTTTACTATAAGACGCATCAGACCATAAGATGTACCTAGGTTTTAGAGGAGGAAAATAGGAAAAAAAAAAAAAAAAAACCCTGCTCCACCACTACCCCCCCACCCCCAATGAGCCAGGTAAACTACATTCTGACTATATGACACATCCCCATTTTCCTCCCAAATTTGGGGGGCAGGAGTGCGTCTTATAGTCCAAAACATACAGTACTTGTTTTAGGTCAACTTTCAAATAGAGACTTGTGCTCTCTGGAAAGTTAGTTTGAGCTTTGGTAGACCAGGGAAGGTGAGTAGCAGACAAGGGCAGTCATCCCTAAGGCCCCATCTCCCTTCCTCCAGAGCAGAAGCATGAACTGGACTCAAAAAGCTTGTGGTTGGTTGTGGGAAGGGGAGAGAAGGGAAGGGGTGACCTCCCTCATCCTTCTGTCTTTATAACTGCTCAGGCCACTCCAGATGCTACGCTGCACATTCAGTTTTTTAGTTATAACAAGAAATGGGGGAAGGAGAACCGAGAGAAGCATTGGGTAAGTAGCCTTATGCATTCTGCTGTGGGAGCTGCTTTCAGGGCTCAGGAGAACCATGTGACACTCTTCCCTGGTGGAACTGGGCATGCTCCTTGTTACAAACACAGCACCAGAGAGAGGAAGGTATTGTCTCTCCAAGCACTTGGATTGGAAACAAGATACCTGGTTAGGGAATGGGACCAGCCCACACTAAGGTGGGAACTGTGTGTTAGAGTGTTAGGGTCTTGGAAAGGGTGAAATCCTCACTTTCCCAAGCTAGCTCTGTCCAGGCAGAACCCTTTGTTGGCACGGTCTTTGTTTGTTTCCCTGTGTTCCTTGTTTACTTGTCAGTTGCTGATTCTAATTGTCACAAGCAGATTAAGAAGAGGTAATTGAGATGCACAATGATGATACCCTTGGCAATCATTAACTTCTTGCTGTAATCATCAAGTACCTTGATTCATTTTTGGTTTGCTTAGAAGCAGAAGCTCAGATAAGGATTTGGGTGCATGTAGTTTATTTGGAAGTTGATCCCAGGACATACCAGCAGGGCATGGGGAAGTGAGACAGGGAAGGAGGACAAGGTAGCCAATGCATGGTGTGTCATCAACCAGTTACCACTGTGGCCAATGGGGCTTACACTCCTAGGGTGCCTGGGATAGAGTGTAGAAGACACCTCAGAGTTCTTCCATCCAGAGGTGAGGGAACTGAGATATGCAGACACCAGCTTCCCTCAGTCATTGGGAGGGCTGCTCCCAGGGGTGTCAATGCTCTGGCACACCCAGCCTGCCCCTCCTGCAGGTAGAGCAGTGCCCAGGAGCAGAGACAGCCTGCCAGTGAAGGAGTGCAGGAGGTGGCAGCTGAAGGTTGGGCCAGTGTGCACCAGAGAGTTAAACACAGGGGAGGTGAGAGGGACATAGACAGTGTTTGCTAAACACTTACTTCCTCCTTTCCAACTAAGTGATTTCAATGTCATCAAATAAGTAGGAAAGCTCATCCTAACCCAGAAAGATTGCATAACAACACTTTGCACTTCCTTCGTGTATCCATGGACGCAAAAAGCTTGAGTCCTTTGTCTTGCTTGGTGAAGTCTCTTGGACTCACCCCACTGGTTTTCACTGCATCATCATGTGTATTTGTACAAGTGCTGATGGCTCACCAAACATTGTGCTGCAAGCAGAGGGCTCGGGCTACATGAGCCAAGGAAGCCTTTCAGGCCAGGGTCTGAGTAGTGAGGGCTTTTCTTGAAGACCAGGAAACATTCCTCTTCTCCTCACTCATCTTTGACTGCCTCCGGGCATGTGTTGGATTTCTGGGAACCCTAGGAAAGTTCAGAACCTATCAAAACTGAAAAAATAGGGGGGGGGGAACACTATAAAATCTTGCTTAAACTCCTTCTGCTAGAAAACAGATCCCTTTGCTCACCAGGTAGATCTTTTTATTTTGAAATCAACTAAATTAAAAGAGTTATTTCTACAAGTGTGTTGCTGGGGCCAAGGGCTCGGAACTTATTTACACTTGGGAAGAGAATTCAATTTTATCCCTGAATAGAAATTAGGAAATGTGTCATTGCAGATGTGTGGCCTGTCCTTTTGCCTCTGGCATGTGTGTTATCTTAGGGGCACACACTGGCTTTTCTGGCTCCAGCATCAAAAGCAAATGTGTCCATATTCTATGGCAATTGTTTAATCCCTCACTGGGCTCTATCTTATGTGAAATGGAATCTGTATTTTACACAAACCATCTTTCAAAGTGAATCAATGGTGTTCAGGTCCTATGTGCTTTCATATTTCCAGAGCCTTGTAAATGTGGGACTTCTAAAGCCTTCTAGAAAAGACACATCCAACTTAGGTATGCTCTTCAGCCCAAAGCCTGGCACAATAGGAAATAATTCTCACCTTAAGTTTGAGGCATCTCGATCCCTTGAGGGCTATGGAATACAATTTGTAGCCACAAAGGAAGGAAAAACATGCCCACAAGTGCATTGATCTTTCTTTCAACAAGAAATAGGCTCTCATTCTCTTCCTCTTGAATGTGGCTGGCCTTCGTGACTCATTTCTAACAGACTATAAGTGTAGAAGTTATGTGACTTTCAGTTCTGGGTCATAAATGGCAATAAAGCTTCCACCCATCTCTCTCTGTCTAGATGATTATTCTCGGAACCCAGAGCCATGCTGGAGGAAGCCTAGATATCACACAAGGCTACTTGGAGTAGTCAACAACCCCAGCTGAGCTCCTAGGTGATAGCTGACAGCTAGCATCAACAACCAGACATGTGAATGAAGACTCCATCTAGCCCTAGCCATCATGAGACTGTAACCACATAAGCCCAAGTGAGAAATGCCTGAGTCCAGTCACCCCCAGAGCTAGGAGAAGTAATAACAAAAAATGATTGTTGCTGTTTTGCATTGCCAGTTTGAGTTGCTTCGTTCCACAGTCATTCTGACTGGTACACGCACACACTCATGGTCACACTGCTAAAGAACATCTGGGGCCAGTTATGGATCTCCACTGTTCATCAGTTACTCCTTTTGTCTGGTGCAGAGACTCACTTCTTGCTCCTTAGGAAACTGGTAACTGGGGAGAAGAGACAAGGGCAGGCATGTTTCTCAGACTCCAGAGTCTCCAGCTTGCTTGCCAATTTGGTACCCTAGAAGCTGCATGAGGTTACCGGCTGTTTTGACTTTAACAGTTTGGGGATTGAGGGCCTGTGCCACGTCTGGATGTGAGCAGTGGGGGACAGCAACTGTGGGAAGCAACCCTCCATATCATTCCCATTCTTTTGGCCTCTGTGTCTGACTTTGTGCACCTAACTTGCTTTTTTGTCATGACGTCCAAGATCTGGCTTTGGCCTGTGGAAGTAGCCAGCTGTCGGGTGCAAAGTAGTATGACTCTACGATCCTTTCTGTGCTTTGGCCCCATGCCAAAAGGGATGGGCAGGTCCCTGTGTGCCTAGCCAAGGGTCTTCTCTTTCACTTCCTTCCCTGCACCTCTCCTCCTTCAGCCTTGAAGTGGCTCCACCATTGCTTCACTGTCTTGGGGAGAAATGTGAAAATTCATGTGAGAGAACTTTGAAAATCTGCAAAGGTGTTGCGAAAATGGAAGGTACTATTAAGGGATTAATATGCAATTACTGTGTTCAGTAGGAACACTACACCTAAGTTTCTCTCTTATTTTCTCTAAAGACCATAATTTAGAGTCACAAATTCTCAACACTCAGAGACTAAACAAAGATGAGGCCCTGCAGCCCATATGCCTGAATTCCCTTTGCAGCATCACAGCATCACCTGAAAGTGGTCCTCTGTCATATCCTTGTATATCCTCAGTGACTGGGACTCACTCCCTGCCTCCCTTTACAGGTCTTTTATTCCCTACATAGCTGGGATTGTTAAAAGTGTTTTCCTTGTACTGAACCAAAGTAACCTTCCTCTTAGTCATTCTAAGTTCTGTAAAATAAATTTTATTTCTTTTCTGCATGGCAAACCTTTAAGGGAAGTTATGAAGGTCTTGCTCAGGCTTTCTTCTCTTCAGTTTATCAGCTTCCCACCACCACCCCATACGTCATGGTTTGGAGACTCCCTCACCATCCTGGTTACCTTCTGGGACAAATGTTAATCTCTTCAACTCTTAAAAACCAGCCTCCTGTTATTGTATGAACAACATGTGAAGACATTAGGCCTGATTCAATCCATGCTCAACTGTTAGGTATAAATATTTCAGATGCAAACTCAACATTTCTAAGCTAGGACTTAAATCCATAGGATTTTTTCCCCCTAGGGACAATGTGAAGGGACTGAGCATTTGTCAGATGTCTCCGTGGAGTCAGGGTTGGGCCAAGTGTTCTACATGTAGTGCCACCTTAATTCTCCTAACATACTCATGAGCCAGCCCTTCCTTGAACACCCAGGACGGGCTGCAGAACTGGAGTTAAAACTGAGCCATACCTGAGTGTCTCTTCCCAGCACCTCACTCCTCCCTATGCTGAGGTCCTGGCAAAAATCTGGAGTTGATGCATGACTTCCACAGCACTAGCCTTTTCTGAAGGTCTCAACCCCATGTGAGCAGGCACCAGCACTGTTCTGCTCAGTATTACATCCCTAGAGTCTAGAATCAGGGGTGTCCAACCTGCAGCCCATGGGCTGCATGCAGCCCAGGATAGCTATGAATGTGGCCCAACACAAAATCCTAAATCTACTTAAAACATTATGAGATATTTTTTATGATGATGTGACACAGTGTATTTAATGTGTGGCCCAAGACATTTCTTCTTCCAGTGTGGCCCAGAGATGCCAAAAGGTTGGACACCCCCAGTACTTGGAACATGGTAGCTGCATCTTAAATATTTGCTGATGTTAAATCTTTGCTCAATGAATGATTGAATGAATGAATGAATCCCGTAACCTCTCTGTGCAGGTTTTTTTTTTTTTCCAATTTAATTTGAAACAACAAAAAATACAGAAAACTACATGGGAAAATGCAACAAACTGCAGTGTATTTATTCCCAGAATTAATTAATGTTAACTTTCTATTTGCTTCTAATCTTTTTCCATTTATAAAAAATAACACATTGCAGATCAAGTTGACTTCCTTTTATTTGCCTCATAGGTTTTTACCTTCTGAAACAATCACTGCCCTTCTTTTGGGGTGTCTGGCTTGTGATTAGTCTTTTTGCTTCATGTATTTGTAATTTACATAAGTGCTATTTTACTGTAGTAATATTCTGCAGTGTTTTTTCCACTCATAACTTTTGAGTTGGATGGGTATGTGCTAGTTCCTTCATTTTAACTGCTGCCTTGTTTTCCATTATATGACTCTATTGTCATTTTTTTTATTTATCCCCTCATCATATTGTATATATGAGGGTTGTTTTCAGTTCCCTGCTGTAGGTAAATCATATTCCTGCCACCCTAATTTTCAGGCAAGGTAACTTATTACCAGCAGTTAAATGACCCACCTAAATTGTCACAGTTTTCATAGGTAGTAGAATCAGAGAAGGGCCTGTATCTTCTGTCTCAGGCACTGGTCTTTCACATTGCACTTCAGGAAAGGAGATGGTACGTTGAAAGAAACATTGGTGAGCTTTATCTTTTAAAAGCTTCACAAAAGGAAATGACCATTTTTAGATAAGAGTATAAATGTTTGATGTGTCAAGGCTGAGAAAAGACCTGTGTGTGATAGGGGGGTTATCCTGGACCTGAGTCTTATCTCTGTTGTCACCATGAGGTATGAACAGCATTGCTACTGAGGCATCTACTGGGTGGCTGACCACTTGCTCATGGTTTCCTGGGCAAAGAAGACAAAATAAGTGTTACAACCAATGAAAAGCTGGCCTGCAAAAGAGGCCAGGGCTGACTTTATCTCAGCTCAGGGAGTTTCTAGGGGACAGGACCACTTCTGTCTTGGAGATTAACTTTTTTAAAAAAAAATTTCAACTCAATATAGTGTCAGTGTAAAGCATATTTTAAAACCAGTTAACATAAAAAGAGACTAATCATTTCATTCCTCATTTCTCTTTAAAAATTTGGGGTGGAGGGATGGGGAGAAAATGCAGACAATTGTAACTGAATAAAAATAAATAAATAAATTTTTAAAAATATGTAAGTAAAAAAATAAATAAAAATTCGGGTTAGAAAACATTAATCAGTTTTTACGAATTTTTACCAAAACATGGTCAAGTTTCTGAGACAATGAAGACCTTCTTTTCCCCTCTCAAGGTAAGCCATAACAGCCTTGAAGCCACCTGGCTCTCTTACTTACTCTGAAGAGGTCCCAGGGCAATTTGCATAACTTCCCAGTTTCAGCTTCCTTATCTTTCACTGCAGATGATACTGATAGCCACCTCGCTGCCAGTACAAATTTACCAGGAAGTGTGAGCCTCAGGGCTCCTTACTGGCAGGGGCCCTTCCAAGACCTTCTATCTAATTTTTTCTTATATTTGGTATGATTTTTCCTAAATAGGGCCCCCCAAATTGTATAAACTTTGGCCCCATAAACCCTGAATTCACCTCCTTGCACATATTGTCAGGATGCCTGCTGCATAATTGGTGCTCAGTGATTGTTACCTGTTGTTAAGATAATTATTTAATTAATAGCACACACATGAGCGTTAACACCATGCCTGGCACCAAATGGGGGCTTAATTAATGAGAGCTCTGGTTATTTTATTCTCCAGTTCTTCAAAGTTCAGGTTTCTTAGAGTCTTCATATTCAGGGACAATATAAGGAGGACCAGAGGTCCCCACTTCTGCCAGTCTGCTGCCACGGATTTTCTGTGGTAAAATAGACAAAAATCCCTTTAATTCCTTACGTTTTCCTCCTGTTTTCCTTCCTATTTTCTCCATCATCAGGCTTACCTGTGGTAAGGTTGCTCCTACACCTCGTGGGGAGGCAAGCAGTTAGCTAGGCAGGGGCCTCATGAGGCAATCATCTTCTGTGCTTTTTCTCTTCAAAAAGCGTGAATGTGAAAATCCTTCAACGAAAAGCCAATGGCAAAACATTTTACAGGAAAAAAAAATAGAAAAGCTTATGAGAGAAGGCTAATTACCAGCAGAAGCCGAGAAGGGTGTTTTGTAGCAGATGGGACTATGAAGGAGAGGAAAGTGGTAATGAAAAGTTCATTCTTGGGCATCCTCAATGCCTTGGCTTCTTCAATAATCACACCCTCAAAACTGGAACCAGGATATTTTGGCCTTGTCTGAATTGTAAGACCTGATGAGTTTTTTCTCTTTCCTTTTTGAATGCATTGTGGCAGCTGTGTTCTAAATTTAAGCTTTCCTGTTTGGGCTGCTCACAGAAGACCCATGTGGGCTGTCCTGTCCCTGAGGAACAGAGAGTGGAGAGGGTGGCTCTTGGTTCCACCTCTCTTTTTTATGCAATTATTTGTATATTTTTTCTGTCCCCCAGGGTTCATTTTCTTGGCATTCTGTTACTCAGCCTCCCTAGTACACCCTGTTTTCTTAGGAAGTACCAAAAAACTGTCTTTTTCATGAGGAAATGTGAAAGATGGTTATTCTTTCTGTGTAATTCTCAAAGCCATTTCCGACTCTTCTTCCAGTTTCTCACTTCTTTGAAAATTTTCTCAGCATTTACTACACTCTAGGTAGCCAGAATATTTGTAATTAAGGCACCTGAACCACAGGAAGATAAGGATTTATCCAAAGTTATGCAACATGCTAAGAGTGGGTGCCCAGCCCTGACTTGCTTTGGTGCTGCTCTTTCTTGAAACTGTATCCTTGGCCTTGCTTGGCTGTTTGCACCTGGCCTGGTCACACCAAGATGGCTTGTGGGCTTCAGAATAGTCTCATGTCACATATAGCATTTATACCAATTGAAGTGCTTCCCATTGACCCTTTACTGACCTTTTATTTGTGTGAAATCTGGGTCTTCCAAGGACCAAGGGTATCCCTACCCTCCTTCAGGAGCTCTGTTCCCTTCCCTGGTGAGGATTTTGGTTGTAAAGTGGTAGAGGGAGTACTGGGGGTTCTGGAACAAATTGTGAGGAATGATTCAAAAGACAGTTTGTTGTAGAAAGAGCATGGAACTGGGATTCTGAAAACTAGATTTTCATAGCCTCTCAGTTAATCAGTTCAATAGGCACTTCAGTCCCCTCATCTCAGAATGGGGATGTGAACTACATCACAGGGTTATTAGAAAGGGTGAATGAGATCATGTTTGTTATGATGTCTACTTATATTATTGCTTGTACACTAAATGCTCAATCAGTGGTCACCTCCTAGCAGGCTAGATGGTCTTTAAGGCTCCTCCTAGCACTAAAATAAATGATTTTATTATTAAAAGGAAATGTAAAATCTTCTTTCATGTAGATGAATAGCTTCCATAGGTAAGAAAAGATAGATCCCCAGTTAAAAAAAAAAAAAGAAGAAGGTGTCTTGTTTGTGAAACACCTTGCAAAGGAATATTCACCTGGGATCCCCACCCACTCACCCTCATTTACCCCTCTCTCCTGGCCCAGGGGGCAGGTCTTGGCCTGCTAGTTCCCGAGTTCTCCATAGTGCCTAGAACAGGCCTTGGCACAGAGTAGGCCCTGGATAGATATTTGGTGAATGATGAATGATCAGCATGACTGTATTTGTAGGACATGGACTCCAGCATCAGAGGTGGTCCACAGAGGTAAATGAAAAATAGCTGGGGACTGTGAAGGGCAGATCTTTGGTGAGGAATTGGCTTCAATTGTCAGTTCTCCTACTAAAATTCATTGATCTAACTTAAATAAAACAAATAGTAATACTTGCCTGAATAGTAAGTGCAGCGTGGTACATTCTGAAAACAGTGTTCCATTTTACAACAATCTGGCTTGACTGGCAAAACAAAAATTGGGGAGGGGCTTCCATGAGTCATTAAGTTTAGGAAACATAGTATCATATTCTTAGAGATGCTTAATATACTTTCACATCAACGCCTCTGAGAACTACAGGAAGAAACTTATTTGAATGTAAGTCCTTATTTCCCAAGACAGTTGAATCCCTTTCTGGTAATTCTTGTTGACTTCCTAGGAATCTAGAATTCAGTAAAACACACTTGGGGAAATGCCCATCCAGGTGAATGTGAATCATGTTGCAATCATGCTTTTTATTTGACATACAGTTCCAACTGTTCTCAAAACCAAGTTGCGATCCTCTGAAATGTCTCATTCTGGGCAACCAATTAAAATTTTAGAGGTTCATCTTTAGTGCCCTGGGAACCTCTGAACCCATCATACATCTGTGATGATCAAGCAGATACTGGTTTACTTCTCCTAACTCAGCACGGGTATATTCACATTTTTTGTGTGTCTGATTTTAATGGAAACAAGGAAGTTCTAAAAGTGAAACCTGTGATACTTAACCCATTATCCACATGACAAAGATGTCCCTCTGCAGGAGTATAAAGAGGGGCCCTGGGGAATGGCTGGAGGTGAGGGTGGATAAGTACCAAGGTAACACTTTCTTCCTTCAATCTGGCTGTTGTTTACATTGAGGGCGCATCACATTAAGCAGATTTTACTTCAGCTAAGATGTTTTCTAATGCATGAGTTTAAAAAAATGCTTTGAAAAGAGCCTCTGTAGAGACATGTTGGCCAACTGCGATGTTACCAACCCCTTCACTTTTTGTTTCTTCAACTCCACAGCTGTAAGCATTGCCCAGATTGTTCTTGGAAAAAGAAAGCTCCTACTTAGACCAGGAGTGGTTTAATTTTGAATTTGCAAAAGACTAAAGACATTTTTATCTTCCCGTGCATTTTGAGAGTCCAGAAATCAAACTTACCAGTTCACCTTGAAGTCCCCAGACCACTAGCTGGGGGGGAGATGACATCTGTGGTATCTTCCAAAAGCAGATATTGGAGAGCTGGGTCACACCAAGTCCCCTGTCCCATCACCACATTGGTTGAGGGCTTATCAGGATAGGTTTTATATTTGATGCACTTTGCATACCTTTATGAGCTTTATTTTTATTAAAATGTCTCAAATCAATTGTGTCACTTGGAATATGGGATGGAGAAATACTAAACTGGATTACAGCAGGGTCTTTATTTTATTGTTAAGGAGCCTGTATTATGACCTAAGAACCTCATTTATCTGGCATCACTGAGGAATCTTTTCTGCATAAGTAGCTGCTGCTGATAGCACAGTGCCTTGCAATGTAGGAACTCAACAAATGTTTGCTGAATGTGTGGTTGAATGAACTAAGTGAAACATCTCTTCAAAAGCAAGCCATTTTAAAAGGTGATAAACATTTGACTAATATATTTCTAAAGTAAATTCTATACATTCTTCCCTTCTGAAATACAGTGCACTGGATATGGATTGCCCTTTTTTATCATAAACTGAGGTCAAACAAATTGTTTTGTTGAGGTAAGAATATGAGCTTTGGTGTCAGGCTGACCAGACTTAAAATCCAGACATGCCCCCCTTTCTAGCTGTAGAACTTGACCATATTACCTAACCTTGATGACTGGCTTTTCAATCTGACCAGTGGAGGCTCTGTGCTTGATCTGATGGCATGACTAGGTTAGTCAAATAATTAGTGAAAATTAAGCACCTAACCAAATGGCTTGCACATCCTCTAGCCTTTGGCAACTCTGAACAAGGCCTGGGGGCCAGTACAGCAGCTTCAAGCTCTCCTGGGAGCTGATTATGAATGCAGAATCTCATACCCCACCAGACATGCTGATTCAGGCTCCCAGGTGATTCCCATGCATGTTCAAGTTAGAGAAACACTGGCCTAGAGCTTCCCTTTTCTCTCCTATTTGGGAGAGAAAGCAATAAGCCAGTTTTAGGTAGTCAAGGCAGTTGACTCACTGGAAAGGTTCAGGGTCCCAGGTGTCATTAGTAGTGACCTAAAAAAGGAGCAGTGGAACTTTTTTCTGTGTTCTCCATGTAGGGGGGTTAATTTGAGATATTGCTAATTTCTCAGCCATATACAACCGGGTGCAGAGTCATCATTTGGGGGATATAAAGACAAGGGAGTCCCTCTTCCCCCAGCAGAACTGGGCTTTACATCTGTGCCCCATGGATATAGGTGCCCTGGGAACAATTCAGGTCATCAGGCTAGCTCAGGGTGACAGAGCATCACATTCTCTCTGCTAGCAGTGTTCAACCTCCCCAATGCTAACCCTGCACAGTGTGGAGAGTCCAACAGACCCCAAGGGCCTGAAGCAGAGCCAAGTTCAGTATGGAGACAGCATCAGGGGATGACCATGGCCTCCTTGTTCCTGGGGAGCTGGTTCTACCTCCTGGAGACCTTACCTAGGTGCCTTGGCATCTATCTAATCACTGAATTTTTAGTTTCCCGAACAGATTGACCCTGGTTTTCACACTGCCCCTTTTAACATCTTCCCACCATATTCTAAACTCTTGCTGCTTAGAATGAGGTATGAGGAGTCATTAGTGTGGTTGAGAGCTTGTTGGGCACCCAGAAGCTTGGGTCCACCAGGACCCACAGAATCTGAATGTGAATTTCACATGTTCCCAGATGATTCATGTGCACAGTAGAGTTTGAGAAGTGCTGGGCTAGTCTATGCCCAGTAAGTATTAATTCTTTCTCCTTGGTTAAACTTTGTGTATAAAATAAAAACCTATAAGGCTCTGTATAAGAGTTTGAGAAAACAAGAGGAAGATTTCAGGGCAGGAACTTAGTGAGAACTATTTCTTCCATCTCTAGCCTAGGCCAGTTCTCTGAAAGACTAGGGTTGCTCCAGGACGGACCTGCGGCTACCTGGGGAAGAACCTTACTGCTCCCAGCTCCTTTCCTCCTTAAGGATAGCTGCAGCCTCCAAGCCCTCACTGGAGACAGCCATGCTCTGTGTTGCAATAGTCCGGGCAGCAAGAATATAAACAGTGCGACGCCGCATTCAGCCTTGTTATATAACCAAGCTCTGGAGTCATACTTTCCAGATGTTGTGTCAACATGCTCCCCGCTTCTTGCACTACCTGTTTCTTTAGCCATATTCAGCTTTTCTGAGAATAGGTCAAAGACAGGCTCTGAGGATAGCCAGGTACTTTACATCTTTTGGGAAAGTACCTTTTTTGAGATCCTTCTGAGTTCTGTTTGTTTGTCCTGGAGTCTCAGAGTGAATTTTTCTATCTCTGAAATCTCCCTTCCTCTTTACCTCCCTCCCTCCTTCTTTCTTGTAGAAGCCAAGTTTAGGGCTATGGGAGCCTTGGTTTTGTTGCTCACTTGTATGTGTGGAGATGAGCTTCTGTCTCTGAGGAATTTGGGTGTAAACCTAACTCATGTTCAAGGGTTAGGGGCTGGAAGGGAATGCCACACTTGCAGTTAGCAGCATTGGGCCAGCAGGGTCCCCTTGTAGTTCCTTACTATGTGTGAATCACTCCAGGGCCGCATACAGGAAATCAGGACAAGGCGATAACTTATAGACACATGCACGTCCCTTAAGTTTTCCTGCTTTCCAGGCACCCTCCTGGTGGAGGGGAGGTGTGGAAATAGAAAGGACACAGTTTTAGCCCTCAAGAATCACACTCTGAAGTCAGGGGGAGAGAAATCCAGCTACTTCTATAGAGTGATGTGCGCATGGGGCCCAATGGGAGCCTCAGAGAGTCAGGATGGATGGTAGGGTGCTGCTAAAGGAAGGCTTCCAGGAGGAGGTTGTGTTTGAGTTGACAAGTGTCTCCAAAGGAAAACAATTAAATTATGTCATCCCTGGGAGTATGATGGTGTTCATTTGAGAGGTGGGGCAGTGAAACAGTACAGCCTGTTGTACATTAGCATAACATGCAACTTCTTCCTTCCCACTCTGGCCAGCACAGAATTCATCTTGCAGGCCTTGTTTCCCCTTCTCATTAGAATACATTTTTCAAAAGGATCATACAAAAGAAATTTGGTTTTAGTTGCCTGATGTCATCCTTGGCCCGTCTAAGAGCATGGCTGCCTGTGCTCCATTTGTCTCATGAGGACTTTTTTCTGTGCATTGTCTTGCTCTCATCTGTCATGAGTAATGAGTAATTTTGCACCCATTTCCTGCTCTAATTCATGTTCCAAACACTGGATTTCATATAGAAGAGGGCCTGGAAGAACAAGAAATTTAGGGGTAGCTGGAAGGAAAATTGGATGTGAAAATTGCCATTTGAACCAAAATGGCAGTTGCTTAAGTCATTTTGGTGACAAGGTTATTTTTGTGGCCATGGATGTCCCTTAGTTGGGTCGCAGTATTAGAAGAGTTCTTTGGGGCATAAAAGCTTCATTTTCCCGCTAGTGAAGGGCTTCATTCTTGCTCCTAAGAAATGTGTGTGGGACATTGGCAGGCCGCCCAGCACATGGCAGATGCATGGACGACATCCCATGAATCTGCCCCAAACTCCAGTAATATGGAAATTTAGAACAGCTTAAGTATATGTAGCTTTTATGTCAATATCTTTGACTTTTTTCAATTATAAGAGTCATTTAGGAATACATACTTAGCTTAGATAATTGAAATTCTGTGTACTGAACTGTATAGAGTAAAAAGTTAAAATTCTTCTTCATTCACACCTCAACTCCTCCCTTTGCACTCCAGAAAGATAGCCATTTTAAACAGGGTGGCTGGGAGGGCAGGGTTTTTCATGACTTTTTTTATTCACTCACAGGTGCCCATGACTAAAACACAAATTTGAATGCCTTTGACACTTCATTTTGCTACGTGCTAAACTCGTGCCCGCCCCTGATTTTTAAAAATTTATTTTCTGTACATCATTTTGTCTAGACTTTATGTTGACACATGTGATAAGGAAAAGCCTTAGGGTTGTGATAAGTTTTACCTCAGCCATTGAATGAACTTGGGAGTTTCCCCATGCATATGTGATATGTCAGAGCTCCGTGGGCCAGCAGCCTTTACACTGCATCAGTGTGGGTGTTCGTGGTCAATGGCAACTGCCTGGCCTGTCCAGGAGCTAGCATAGCCTGGCCATGCAGGTTTCCCCTGCCTCTTAGCACGTGTGCACATGGTCACTCTCCTGCAGGTTTCCCCCAGTACTTTGTATACCTAGTGACATCAGTACCAACACAATGAAGAAAAGCAGCAGTGGTCTCCAGCATCTTTACTTATTTCTCCTTTTCTCTGCCTTTTTTACTCCTGCTGTTTCACCTGGGCAGAGACAAGTGAAATGGAGGGCTTTTCGGAAGTTGCTTTTGAACTCCGAGGTGGAATGAAGTCAGAGCCTCCCGAGGAAGAGCAGGGGTGGTTGGTTCCACCTAGTTTGCCCTGGGCTCTGCACCTGAGTGCCACTGAGAAGGCCCAGAAACCTGATTGAGTCTGGACCCAGCCCCGTCCTGCATTGAGGTCCATTTCCACTTTGAGGCCTGAACTTGCCTCTCTGACACCTTCCTTAGCTGACTTGGTGAGTGAGATTTTGAGATTTAACTAAGAATCTGAGGCATTAAATCTGCTGTGGCTACAGTGTCCCAGCTGCTGATTCCAGATGGACACATAGCAGCTTCTGCTTTCAGAGTCCATCCTGGGTATTACCGTGATGTTGGGCTAGTTTCTCTTGTGTTTGAACCTTTTCTTTCACCCTTTTCCAGCCAATAACAGAGAGGTGCCTTGATGACAAGTTTAATCCCTTTGGGGCCTTAGAAACTTGTGCAACTTGCCCCTGCCAGTAGATTTTACATTTTAAAGGGAGGACAGAGGGACAAGGCGATGCTAGACATCTGAGCTGAGCTATAGGGTTTCAGTATTGAGGTGCAGGAAGGAAACTTCATTCTGTATTTCCTGATGTAGTTCATTTATCCAGCTCATGTTTTTAGAATGGGGAACTATTGATGGATGACAAAGCTATTAACCTGAAAATTCTCTACCCCCAAGTTTTCCTGTGGTTTCATTGCAGGGTCACAGGGCTGCAGACAGATGTCCTTCCAGGGCCAATATATTCCTGAGAAAGTTGGAAATAAAGGAGCAGCTGTTGCCTGCTCCTCTTCTAAGCCATCTTTACTGGTATTCCTGACACTTAAGTATTCTCACTCAAGAGTTGAGGGTTTCCTCATTTTTAGGTTGAAGGGAGTTGCTATGGAAGATTCTTGGCTGCACAGGCAGCCTTCTTCTGCTACATCAGCATGCTGCCTGTCCTCACTGTCTTCCAGAAGGAGAGTCAGCAAAGGCTTGTAATAACACACATTGGTGTTTACCAGGCCGTGGACTGTCAGTGTGTCTGGATGTGGGAGGAGGCCTGATGTTTCAGATGTGTGATTGACATGTGGGATCTACACTGCACAGAAGTACAGCATCACCCTGTCTTCTAAACACACTAACAATGTGTTATAGTATTTGGTCAAAGGCCATACATAATAAGTGCTGAAGGGGAAGTTTGCTTTGATTTTGTGGGTCATGGGGCCAGTGTGCTGGCAGTCACATCACCTGCTTCTGGGGCACCTACATTCTGTCCAAGCCCAAGGAGACCATCTGTTTTGATTTTGTCTTTTTGCAAAGAAAAGATCCTTTGTGTCGTTGTACTCAGACCCACTCACCCTCACACCCATATCTGTTTCTAGCCCTTTCACACATGAAAAGTTGGTCTCCTCTCTGCCAAGTAGACCTGTTTATCCTTCTTTCCCATCAGACTAGGAATGTTTAAATGAGGAATGGGAAGGTGACTCTGGACAGTGGCCTGACAGTGTCCCTAGTGCAGGCTTTCCAGAGTTTAAGACTCTTAGGACCAGTTTTCCAGCTGGGTATCAGAGAATCCCACTCAGGTTCGAAGTAGGACATGTATATTGGAGGGATTCTACATTCACCACCAAACAGGAATGAAATGAAATGTTCTAAAGAGGTGGTGTCATGGTCCCACCTTACGTGGGTTGAATGGCTGGGGCAGACTTACCTTGCAGAGCTAAGGCCTCCTCCTGGCTGTACTCATGGTGATTCCATGAGAATGTGTACCATATGTGGGATTTTACCAAGAACACTCGTGCTGGTGAATTTCATGATCTGTATGGGTCTGATGGCTCTGCTGGTAGAACGGTCACACTCTGCTAGAGGTTTTTAACACCAGACCAAGAGTTCACAGTTCTCCTATTTACTCAGGCACATAAATACCAGGAGAGCACTAGTGTCAGGGGGGCTAGTGAAAACAGGACCCTAGATCCTATGTCTATACATTTAGTGGGAAAGAGAAACAAGATAAAGGCTCAGAAGCAACTAGAGGAGGTAAGGAGGTACCCAGGGCTTACATAAACAGCTAAGGAAGGGAGAATGCCTGCAGCTACCTTGGGGGTGGGGGGTTCTAAGACACAGTGCAAGCATGTGTGGTGGTCCATTTGATAGGAGAGTATTTCCCTGTGTAATCTGAGCTCTGGGTCATAAAGCAGTCAAATAAAAAAAATCCAATCTTGAAAATGTCTAGCAGTTCAAAAACTCTGGGGTTAAGTTATGCCAATGGGAGCCATAAATCAACCAGAAGCTCAGTCATTCTGATTCCTTTGGGCAGGAGCTGAGGAGGGTCCAGGCCACCACACTGGCCCAGGGGTCACCTGACCAGAAGTGGGCCTGGCAGAGGTAACAGTGAGGAGAACCTCAGGGTTTTTGCCTAAGAGGCAGACTTCTTTAAATGTTTCTGTGTCTCAGCAAAATTTTAAAACTTGGAGTCTTCCTTGATTTCCAAGTGAGTGAGCCTGGCTGGGTGGCTCCCTCCTTACAAATCCCAGAATCATCTTGTTTCTGTATCTCTTTAATCACTAAGTGATACTTTTATTTCTATTCTGCTTTCCATGATGGGACCTGCTGTGTTTACAGAAGAGAGGCCAAAGGGAACAGGGTGCTTCAGGGAAAAGCAGCCAGGCAAGGGCATGAGCCACTTCCCTCACTCCTGTGATGCAAATGGTAAAGTAGATTCAGATCCCAGTCACACCTCAGACTTGCTGACAAGAAAGAGTCATGGGGGACTGCCTTTCCTCTCTGAGTTGCTGTGATGGGGATAAGCCACACACTTTTTGGGGTCTCTTTTGTTCCCTGACAGCTCTCCCCTTCTTGCTGAGAAAATAGAATTGTTTTTTGGGTACCTCACTTCCAAGGAGTGTGAAGCCTTTTACTTTTGGGTCACCAGGCATCCCAGCTGGGGCAGTAATAGCTGTGCTCTTGGTCTTTCAGGAAGCAGATGTTGCCTAGGCCCTGCTTGTGGCTCCTTTGCTCTCCCATTCTGTGCACTCTGGCCAGATTCTACCTGCTTGCTCCTATGTTCTTTTGACAGAAGAGTTACCCTGAGTCAGTTCACTTTGCTCCCCAAGTGGCAGACTGGAAGGTCAGGATGTCAGTGAGGCCTGGGAGCAGACCTCACCTATTGACAGATGGGAGTTGGTACATCACCCCTCAGGTGGGATGTCCACAATGGTCCCCTGCTTGATAACACAAGCTCTGTTGGCTGCCTTCCCCGTGTCTCAGGTCCTTCTTCCTCTACCCTGCCTCCCACATTAATTACTTGCACAATTTTTTTTCTCTTTGTGTCTGTTCTGTGGAATCTTCAGGTCTGGGCTGATGGGGTGAGGCTGCTGTGCCTTTGGAGCCCCTGCTGGGTTGCTCTCAGGGTTGAAAGCCACGTGTAAGGGGAGAGAAATACTGTCTAGTTGCATGCTTTGTGTGCAATTCTTCACTCTGTGTGTTTGTTGTATTGTATATTATTGTTGAAATTAATCACAAGTAAGCATTTTCCAGTAGAACTACCTCACAAAGAAATCAGCACCTCAGGCTTAGTACTGTTCCTGGGACCAACACCTAAATTCAAACACAGTTTGCTAGCTCAGCAATGCCCCGCCATGCCCCACTCTGCCATTCATTCATGGGCAGACCTGCCTCACTGCAAGCCCTTCTTGTTCCTCTGTGGATGCATTCTAAATGCATGGCACTGCTAGAAGTGCAGGGATGTGGGAATGAATATAATAGACTCCCCGCCCTGCAAGAACTGGACTCAAGAAGGTGAGTGTTTAAAATACTCAACAATGACAAAGTGCAAATGCTGACAACTCAGAGCTGGCTGCCTTGGTGGATGGAACGTGGGTCATGGGGACCTGGTGATGGTAGCGATGGGGTGCTGCGGGAGGGCTCAGAGAGACATGGGAGGAAGTACTGGAAGGGTTTGGGGAATCTGGACAGTGGGGTCATGTGTCACTCGCACCTAAAGAACTGGTACACTGTGCTTATTAAAGGGAAGTGGCTCCTCCCCAAACAGGGGCATAGGGTTGGGGATTCCTTGGGTGTCCTCCTACAAATTCCCTAGGGGAGTTCTCCTGGGCTTGCCTTGCTCCTGCAACTTATTTTCAAATGATTTTGCAAATTATCCATGCCTGGTAGCTGTAGGCATGGATGAGGATATGGGGTCCACTGAGCTTGCTCACCTGTAATTATGTTTGCTTAAATCTGTTGGCATGTCAAGGCTGCACCTGGAGCCAGATGCATCTAAATAAAAGCTGGGCCAGAGAAGCACCCAATGCCTGTGTCCTGTGCTGCAGCCATTTCGTGGCTTTGTTTTCTGTGGTGCACAGACAGGTCAGACTTTGTCATTT
Organism: Desmodus rotundus; assembly: GCF_022682495.2. NCBI lineage: Eukaryota > Metazoa > Chordata > Mammalia > Chiroptera > Phyllostomidae > Desmodus > Desmodus rotundus. The sequence goes on from NC_071392.1 coordinate 131,817,576, forward strand.
GGAGAGGTGATGTGCATGCAATTTTTTGTTCATTTGTTTCAAAAATATAGTGATTTACTAACATCATAAAGGTCAAGTTATGAAATTAACAGGAGGGATGTCTGAGTGGAACTTAAAAGATTATTTTTACCTCATTTAGGAGATTGTTGCTGAATCACCTTCCTGGAGTTCTTGGATCTGGACATCTGTTCATTTTTCTGGGAGAAATGTTGTCCCTCATTTGGTTCGTGCTATGGTCATTTTGCCTCAAGTGAGCTGATCTTATCCACAGTGTGTATTTCTGGCTGTGTCAACATCCCATATGGGGGTATCACATTTGCTTGCTCTCTCTCTCTCTCTTTCTCTCTCTCTCTCTCTCTTTGGTGGATATGGACAAGGTGTCCTATAAATTTAACTCATTTTTTACATTATTTACCTGGAGATAGCATCAGATCCCATAGGTTAAGGGCACAATGCCACAAAGACTGCCCCCCATTTCAGACACCAGTTGCAAATCCAGGTTGTTACCCATGCTTCTGATTGTCTGTAAATGGAGGTTCACCCCCCCACACCAGGTTTGATTAATTTATTAATGTGGCTCATAGAACTCAGAGAAACATTTACTTAACTTTATTTTAATTTACTCTAAATGCTATTATACATGTCAATTATATTTCAATAAAAAATAAAGCATATTATCAAGGATACAAGTGTAAGCAGGTGAAGAAGGACATAGGGCGAGGTGTGGAAGGGTCCTGTACATAGGAGCTTCTGCCCCATGGAACTGGGTGCACCATTCTCCTGGCACATGAATGCATTCACCAACCTGGAAGCTCATTAACTCTTGTTGTTCAGGAGTTCTGATAGACCTTAAACTGTAGCCCTCACCTTCCTCTTCCCAGAAATTGGTGGGTGGGGTTGAAAGTTTAAATTCCTCTAATCACTTGGACCTTCTGGTGACCAGGCTCATCTTGTGGCTATCTATGGGCTGAGTCACCTCATTAGCACAAACCAAACTCAGGTAGGCTTGAAAGGGGCTCCTTAAAAATAATAAAAGACACACCTATCAGAAATATTCAAGAGTTTTAAGAGGTTTTTACCAAAAACAAAGACTAAATATATTGGCATTGGACATATTATTACATATGTATATATGTGTATGTGTATGTGTGTGTATGTGTGTGTATATGTGTACATATACAGCTATTTTGTTCTTTTGGCAAAGTCATTTGAAAATAAGTTGCAGATAGTCATCAGGACCTTTTGCCTCTAAATACTTGGGGCATGACATACACACCCATGAACAAAATACCACTTAAAAAATATACTCAAGAAATGAAACAGTAAAAGTGGAAACTTTTAAAATAATACAATCAATATTTTTTTATCAAATTAAGACCTGAAATCATGCACAATTATTAGTAATTTATTGAACAGACATTGACCAACTCATCAGTATATTCCAATCACTAAGCTTGAAACTAAGCAGCACATGAGGCAGAAGAAATATTGAATTGATGTAGATACTGAAAATATACGAAAGGCAAAAAAAAAGGAAGTTTAAATAAGTTCATGCTAAACAACATCAGTCTTGGAAAATTAAAAGTCATGTTTACTTCCAGGTTCTTAGATCATCCAGGAATCAATACAGATTATTTTAAGGGGTAAGACTATCTTATTCTTTGGGTCTGTAAGACATTTGTTACATTTAAATATGTTTAAAGCAATTAAAATTATGTCAAAAGACAGTGGATTAAAGATGCTGCAAAGTTTTGTATAGTTCTCTTTCAATATGTTAAATACATGTAGGTCCATTTTCTGGTAAAAAAGAAATCAATGGTATCCATGTGTGTCCATACTGATATTTCTCCCACTTGTCTCTGAAAGTCTTTTATGATTTTATTTTTAAAATCTGGGATCTAGTTAAGGTTCACATATTATGTTTGGTTGAGTCTCTTTAATCTGCCTTATTTTAGAAGTTTCTTGATATTTTCTTTTTCTTTCCTGCCACTGACATTTTGATGAGTCCAGGTCTGTTAACTCGGAAAATGCCCCATGCCCTGGATTTGTCTGATTGTCTCTCCCTGATTAGATGCAGGTTGAACATTTTCAGCAAGAATTCTGCATGAATGGTGCAGTGTGTTTCTCAGTGCTTTACATCAGGAGGTACACAGTGCTATGTATGTCTTGATTAATTTTGATCAGTTGGCTATGGTATATCCAACAGACTGATACTTTGCATATGCTTTCCAACAATCTTTTGCCATGTGGCTCTAGTATCCATGGATCATCCTCACCAAGATCGGTTTTATGTCAGAGTTTGCAAAAACAGTGGTTTTGCTCTTTCTACACTGGCTGGTGTTCCTCTCTAAAAATGAACCCTCCCCCGTTTAGTATCACTATGTATTGCTTTTTTATAATTAAAAAAATAATAATAATTCTTATTATTATTCAAATTGTCCCAGCTTTGGCCAGGAGAGCCCATTCAACTGACATGTTCAATATTGAATTTTCAGACTCCCCTCACCTCACCTTGTTCTTTCCAGCAGGGATATTTTAGACTTTTAAAAACCTGGGATTTCTCTGTAGCCTGTACCTATCTGTTCTGTGAAATCTAGTTGGCCTATAAAAGTTTTCTTGTGATTACTCAACATTGCTATTAAAAATGTGGTGTTCCTTTGTGTCCAGTCAGCACACACAGGAGGCTCCATCCTCATGCCAGGCCTGGGCCCAGCAGCCATGAGCTCCTGGAAGTCAGTAACTGAAGCTGAGCCTTTCTCTTCCTCAGCTAGAGGTGAACAAAGGACAGTGAAACACAAAAATGCTGTGGCATAAAGGAACCTATTTTGGGTGAATGGCATTTTTTTGGAGAAATACAATATTCTTTATTCTTTAAGTCTATTTAAGTTTTGAAGAGTATTATAAACAGAGTGACCTGGAGCACACTTGGACTATACATGTGCTACCTGGTTGTTAGAATATAAGCAGGTATGTGACATATAAGCTTTTGGATGGCTGAGCATGAAAATGTTCTTGTTCTAGACTTCTCCCAGGACCCAGTGGTTTCACCTAGGGTTGGTGTTTCTGGAAGGTTGATCATTTCATTTATTTTTAAGACTTTCTTTCGTCAGAGCCCCTCAAGAAGCAATGGGGTCAGGCCCATGGAACCAGTAGGACTAGATCTGCACATTTAGGTCACCACACACCACAGGGCCAGCAGCATATTCAGCCTGCCATGTAACATGCCTGCTGGCTCTTTCACTGTGAATCCTACATCCAGTGGGTTCACCAGGAGGTTAATATGGGAAGTGGAGGCCTAAGGGGGCTTTTACTTTTTACATTTACACATTTTATATAACCTTCTTTCAGAGAGGAGCTAGAAACCACACTTATTCCCCAGACAATCTAAAAGCTAGTGCCTCACTTGCCAAGATGGCACAAGAGTTGGTGTTAGCTAGAAAATTGCTCCTTTCCTCTGCTCAGTTGTTTTTATTGAATTTATTGGGGTGACACTGGTTAATAAAAGTATATAAGTTTCAGGTGTACAGTTCTATAATACATCATCAGTATACTGTATTGTGTGTTCACCACCCCAAGTTAGGTCTCCTTCCATCACCATTTATTCCCCACTTTATCCTCTTCTGCTTCCTCCCACCTCCTTTCCCTCTGGTAATCACCATACTGCTGTCTGTATCTATGAGGTTTTATTTTTTTTGCTTTAATCCCTTCACCTTTTTCACCCAGTTCCCTAACCCTCCTCCCCTCTGACAACTGTCAATCTGTTCTCTGTATCTATGAGTCTGTTTCTACTTTCTTAGTTTATTTTGTTTATTAGATTCCATATATAAGTGAAATCATATGGTACTTGTCTTTCACTGACTGGCTTATTTCATTTATCATAATACTATCCAGGTCCATCCATGGCTGTCACAAAAGGTAAGATTTCCTTCTTTTCTACGGCTGAGTTGTAATCAATTGTGTAATTGTACCACAGCTTTTTTTATCCATTCATCTACTGATGGATTCTTCGGCTGCTTCCAAATCTTGCCTAATGTAAAGAACACTGCTGTAAACATAGGGGTGCATGTATTTTTTTCAAATCAGTGTTTTAGGTTTCTTTGGGGATATTCCCAGAAGTGGGATCACTGCATCATAAGGCAGTTTCATTTTTAATTTTTTGAGGTAACTCCATACTGATTTACATAGTGGCTGTACCAGTCTGCATTCCTACCAACAGTGCACTATGGTTCCCTTTTTTGTACATCCTCACCAGTACTTGTTTGTTGATGTATTGATGATAGCCATTCTGAGAGGTGTGAAGTGATATCTCATTGTGGTTTTAATTTGCATTTCTCTGATGATTAGTGACATTGAGCACCTTTTCATGTGTCTATTGACCATCTGTATTTCCTTTTTGGAGAAATGTCTGTTCAGATCCTTTGCCCATTTTTTAATTGGATTGTTTGCTTTTTTTTGATGTTGCATTCTATAAGTTTTATTTTTATGGACTTATTTTGAGAGAGAGAGAGAAGGAGAGAGAGAGAGAGAAGGAGAGAAGGAGAGAAACATTGTTTTGTTATTCCACCCATTTATATATTTTCCTTGTATGTGCTCTGACCGTGGATCAAACCCCCAACCTTAGCATATTGAGACAATGCTCTAACTAACTGAGCTACCCAGCCAGGGTGAGTTTTATAAGTTCTTTATAAATTTTAGATATTAACCCCTTATTAAATGTTCCATTGGTGAATGTATTCTCTTGTTCAGTGGGTTGTCTTTTCATTTCATTGATGGTTTTCTTAGCTATGCAAAAACTTTTTATTTTGATATAGTCCCATTTGGTTTTTTTCTTTTGTTTCCCTTGCCCAAGCAGATAGATCAGAAAAAATATTGCTACAAGAAATGTGTGAGATTTACTGCCTATTTTCTTCTAGGATCTTTAAAAATCCTCACCTGAGGATATATTTATTGATTTTAGAGAGGAAGGTGAGGGGAGAAAGAGAAACAGACAGACAGAAACATTGATCAGTTGCCTCTTGTACACACCCTGATGGAGAATCAAACCTACAACACAGATATGTGCACAGACTGGGTATTGTACCCACAACCTTTGGTGTATGGGATAATGCTCCAACCACCTGAGCCACCCAGCCAGGGCTAATTATGTGCTTTTTATCCTTTATTTTGTTTATGAGTTTTATCACATTTATTGATTTGCAGATATTGCAGCAATCTTGTAATCCCACAATAAATCCCACATGATTAAGGTGTATTATCTTTTTAATGTATTGTTGGTTCCGGTTTGCTAATATTCTGTGCAGGATTTTATATTCATCAGAGGTATTGGTCTATAATTTTCTTTTTTTGTAGAGTCTTTATCTGGTTTTGGAATTAGGATAATGCTGACCTCATAAAATGAGCTTGAGAGTCTTCCCGCCTTTAGAATTTTGGGGAATAGTTTGTGAAGGATAGGTGTCAGTTCTTTGAAAGTGTGGTAAAATTCACCTGTGATGCCATCTGGGCCAGTACTTTTGTTTGTTAGGAGTATCCTGATTACTGCTTCAATTTCATTACTTGTAATCTGGCTATTCAAATTCTCTGATTCTTTTTTATTCAGCTTTGGAAGATTGTATGTTTCTAGGAATTTATCCATTTTGTCCTCATTGTCTAATTTTTGGCATATAATTGTTTGTAATATTTCCTTACAGTGCTTTGTAGTTCTTTGGTTGTTACTTCTCCGCTTTCATTTCTGATTTTATTTATTTGGGTTCTCTTTTTTTTTTTTTCTTGATTAGTCTGGTTAAAGGTTTGTCAATCTTGTTCATTTTTTCAAAGATCCAACTCTTGGTTTCATTGATGTTTTGTATATTTTTTCAGACTTTGTTTCATTTATTTCTGCTCTGATCTTCATTATTTCCTTTCTTCTACTTGGAGATTTATTGTTCTTTTTCAAGTTCCTGTAAGTAAAAAGTTAGATTGTTTATTTGATATGTTTCTTTTTTTTCTTGAGATGGGCCTGTAATGCTGTGAATTTCCCTCTTAGGACTGCTTTTGCTGTGTCCCATAGCTTTTGGGTTGTTATATTCTCATTTTTGTTTCAAGATATCTTTTGTTTTCTTCCTTGATCTCATTGTTAACCCATTTATTGTTCCGTTACATGTTATTTTGCCTTCATGTCATTGTGGGGTTTCTTTTCCAATTTTTTTCTTATGACTGATTTCTAGTTTCATACCATTATGATCTGAGAAGAAACTTGATGTGATTTTAATTTTCTTAAATTTATTGAGACTTGTTTTGTGTCCTAACATGTTGTCTATCCTAGAAAATGTTCCACATGCACATGAAAAGAATGTATATTCTGCTGCTTTAGGGTGAAATGCTCTGAAGATACCAGTTAAATCCATGTGATCTGTCATTTAAGGATGCTATTTCCTTGTTGATTTTCTGTGTGGAAATCTATCCATTGACGTCAATGGGGTGTTAAAATCCCCTCCTATCACTGTATTACTGTCAGTTTTTCCACTTATGTTCATCAAGATTTGCTTTATATATTTAGGTGCTCTTATGTTGGGTGCATAAAAGTTTACAAGGGTTATATCCTCTTGCTGAGTTGCTCCCTTTATCATTATGTAGTGTCCTTCTCTGTCTCTTACTATAGCCTTTGTTTGAAAGTCTATTTTGTTAGATATAAGTATTGCTACCCCAGCTTTTTTAAAATTTTCATTTCCATGAAATATCTTTTTCTATCACCTTACTTTTAGTCTGTATGAATCTTTCATTCTGAGATTTAAAAAAAATATTTTGTAGACAGAATATATATGTTTTCTTATCCATTCAGCTACCCTTTATCTTTTGATTAGAACATTTAAGTCATTTACGTTTAACATGATTATTGATACACCCTGGCTGGTGTTGCTCAATGGATTGAGCTCCAGCCTGAGAAATAAAGTGATTATTGATAGGTACATGTTTATTTTCATTTTATTTTTTAAAATTATGTTCTATCTTTTTCTCTTCTTAAATAAGTCCCTTTAATATTTCTTCTAATATTGTTTGGTCTTAATAAACTCCTTTGGCTTTTTTTTTTTTTTTTTGATCTGAGAAGCTCTTTATTTCTCCTTTAGTTTTAAATGACAGCCTTGCTGGGTAAAGCAGTCTCCATTGTTGGTCCTTGCTTTTCATCACTTTGAATGTTACATGTCAGTTTTTTCTGGCCTGAAACTTTTCTGTTGCTGAAAGCAGCTGTCAGTCTTAAGGGAGCTCCCTTGTAGGTAACTAACCCTCTTTCTCTTGTGTCTTTTAACATTCTCTCTTTGTATTTCAGCTTTGACATTTTAATTATGATGTGTTTTGGTGTGGGCTTCTTTGGGTTCATCTTGTTTGGGATTCTCTGCACTCCATGGACTTTAGTGTCTTTTTTTTTCCCCACCAGGTTAGGGAAGTTTTCAGTCAGTCATTATTTCTTCAAATAGATTCCCTGATCCCTTACTCTCACTCTTCTTGTTTTGGTACCCCTATGATGCAGATGTTGTTATGCTTCATGTTGTCTCAAAGGTTTCTTAAACTACCCTTATTTTTAAAAATTCTCTCCTCTTTTTGCTGCTTGAAAAACTTTAAGAACTTTTTTGTTGCTCTGTAAACCATTTAATTGATGTTATTATCATCAACACCATCATTAGCATTTCAAACAAGTGTATTAAATTTAGAATATTTTCTTTCTAATATATCATAGACAAGAAACTTGCCTCCCAAGGTCACTGAGAGACAGATGAGATCAGGCACAGAAAAATCCTAGTGCGATGACTCGTGCAACATAAGAGCTCAGAAAACATCAGTTGTAATGAGTGAACATATTTGGTAACTGCAGTGATATGGTTTGGGGGTGCTTCAGAGTAAAAAATACTCCTCCTAAGTCACTAAATAATTCCTCTTATTTCAGTAACTTGAAATCTCCTGGCTGTCTGCTGTAGTGGGTAAGTTACAAATGTATGTCAGAAGGCAAATTTGACTGCCCTTTACTCCCATTAGAGCAGGGAAATTAGCCAGAATGCTGCCTTTCTTGTTGCTAACATACCACTCAGATCAATTTGAAACCATTTTTAGTTTTAATATTTTTCTTGCCTACTGATAATATCTGCAGTGAAATTGGGCCACAAACATATTATCATGTCTAAGTTAAAAGCCCTTTGACATTTTCACTGCTCTAATTGATGATTGGGAAGTTCTGCTTTTAAGAAAACGGCTGTCTTGGATTCATACCAAGAGTTGTTACAATCTCACAAATCTTGAGTTCACAGTACCTCCTGGTCACATGCTTTGTGGCTGTGACTGTGTTGCTCATTGATCTTTCTTGACTTTGTACCATGGTTTGACATTTTTACCCACCCATATAATCAGAGAAAAATCAAGCTATTGATTCATTAATGAGATGTCTTTAGGCTATGTCTGTAGAATGCCAACTATGTAGCTGGAAATGGGAAAAAAGACAACTATCTTATATTTCCCAAAGAGTTTAACACTCTGATGTTTGCATTAATGTTGTGACATGTGCTGTTCTGGGTAGTGTGTCAGACTTCTGTTCAATGAGTTAATCCTCCTGGTATGTTCACTTTTCAGGCTTCACCCGGGCAGTTGACATTCAAGAAACACAGCTCTCTCTGTTATCATAGCTCATGGAAGTGAATGGGAGGTGGGCTCTTATTTTGAGATGACACCTTCTCTTTCTCACCCTTGCTCATCATTCTCTTGCATTCCTAAAATAAAACTTAGTTGGCCTTTAGGTCAGTGTGCCATCACCCCATAAAGAGAGAAGGAACCAATACAGCAGCCCTGAGCACTGACCTGGGTGAACAGCCCCTGCCCATTTTCAGAACTGATGGCCAGTCTCCTCCAGAGCCCTGCCCCCTTTTGACCTCTGCCTTCAGAGAGGACAGCATGGCTGCCAAACCTGTAGAGATGTACTTCCCTCTGTGTCTGATTTGCCACTTTGAACATGAATTCTTTCTTCGGCCTGGGTTTGGGAAGCAAATTATGATATGCTCTAAAGGGGTATAGTTTCTTAAAGGGTGTTTTTTAACAATAAGTAGACAGGATGAGGGAATCATAGAAGATGGTGATGCCCCAGAGAGTAGCTATAGCGAGTGGTCATTACCACCCCTTTGCCTGAAAAGGCAAAAAAGGGCAGGGCCACCCCAACACTGTGTGCTATGGAGGGGGCACTTGACCGAACTGTGGGCCAGGAGACAACTAAGGGAATATGTGCCCTAGTCTCTCTCCTCCTGCCTTTTAACCTCCTGATGTTGGCCAAATCCACCTGGAAGCCAAAGGCTAAGGGTGCCAGGTCCAGCCTTCTGGGGGACAGAGCAAGGATGGCAGTGCAGGGGGGTAGGGCATGTGGATTGTGGGTCAGGAGGTATGGAGGGAGAATTTCCAGCACATTCAGTTTTCCTTTTTTTTTTTTTTTTTTTTTTGACATAGAACAAAGCGTGTTTCCATTGTTTTATAGAAGTGGATTCTTTGGAAAGCCAGGAAAAACAAATCCTGCCAATAATTAGGTACTGTTTAGAGATTCATTAGAACCAGACTTTATGCCAGGAGAGAGATTGGCCAGAACATTTATTTTATCAAGGTTTACTGTTCCCTGCATTTATTTTGATTAACATTTCTTTATTTCTTTAATTTTAGTTTCAAAATATCCTATACATATTTAACTATGAGTATACCAAGCATTGGATCATTTTGTTCCCTTATGATTCGCACAATGGGAAGAGAATTTCTAAAGCTCTTCCCTTTTGTTATTACTGGAGTGGTATATTAAAGGACATACCTTGATCTGCTCTAGCTTTTGAGAAGGTCATTGTTGACCCCTTGTCTCTCTTCACTCCATGGCTAGGCTGGAGGGCAACAGAACAGCAGGCAGCTTTATTCCCAAATACCAAGGTACAGAGTCACCAATAGAAAGACCTTTTTCCATTTACCCAGATAGCAGTGCCAGTAGGTAGTACAAACAAGATGACATGTGCATGCGACCACATGATCTGTTACCTGCATAGACTTCTGCAGAATAAACAAGAGAAACCTTGGTGTGTGCCACACTTAGATGCTCCTTGGAGCCTTAATGTGACACTTTATGTACTATAACCTTGGACTTCATTAGAGTCCTCTACACTTTGCCCCCAAGTGAAGCTCACTTCAGGACAACTTGTTCTACCTTGATGACTATTTATTCCACTTATATATGGCCTTTATCATTATATAGCATTAGGATGGTACTGACTTGAACTTGTGTATTCCCTAGCTTCAGGACCCTCTACTGCATTCTGGGCTCATCATACTTTAATGGTCTAAATGTGTATCCTTACTCTGTCCACTTTTCTGGAAGGTTGTGTAGAGATATGTTTACTCATCCAATATGTATGTATTGGGCATCCACTATGTGTCACCTGTTACGTGTTCTGGGACACAAGGACAAGAAAGAAGACACCAGCTTCTACCCTCATGGAGCTTCTATCTAGGGTGAGGGTTGGATGGTAAAGACAAACACACTTAAGTAGATATAAAGTATGCTAGAAAGTGATGTGATAGGTGAAAAAAATGAATGAGGTAAGAGGAGTCAGGAGTGGGGGGAGTGTAGAGTGGGTTGCAATTTTATATCAATGTAGAAGTCTTTGAGAAGGTGACATTTGAGCAATCTCTGAAGAATATGCAGGAAGGAGTCATGGAGATATCTGAGGATAAACATTCAGTGCAGAGGAGACAGGAAGGGCAGGAGCTCTGAGGTGGACACATGCTTGTTGAGTCCTCAGGAAGGTGCAGAATCAGTGTGTGTGGAGTGGAACGAGGAGGAGTGGTGTGGGAGCAGGTCATAGGGATATACAGAACCAGATCACTTAGGGCCTTGGAGGCCAATGGGGGTCCTTTCTACTGTGAGTAGAGAGCAACTTCTTGCTCTAAGAAGTGATGTAACTAGAATCAAGCAGAATGTTGAATTGACAATAAAATGTAGGGGCATGGGTGGAAGGTGGAAGACTTAGGAGATTATTAAAATGTGGCTCAGAACAGGGTGGTTAAAAGGGAGTTTGTGAGGGGGCATCAGGTTATGGCTACAGTCTGAAGGCACATTTCCTGAAGGAATAGAAATGAATGAGAGAGAAATAGTAGAATCCAGGATTCTTGACCTGAGCATATTACAGGGGTGGGTGAGATAGCTGGTGGAGCAGGCTCTGTGGGGAGGAGATCAAATGCTCTGTTTCTGAAATACTAGTTTTAAGATGGGTATTAAGCATCCAAGTAGAAATAATGGGTAGAAGGCTGAGGTGTACACCTGGAGTTTAGTTGACAGGTCAGAGCTAGAGATATGAATTGGGAACTCTGCAGCATGACGAAGATTATGTTTATAGCCATGAGATGGAGAAGAGCCCCATAGAGCAAGTGTGGACAGAGAGGGTCCCTGCAGACCGCCAGCAAGGGAGACATGGAGGAACATCCAGCAGAACATCCAGCGGCCTCTGAGAGGAGGACCAGAGGATACAGTCAGCCCTAGGAGCTCTTTCTTGGGGAGGAGGGAATGAGCCAGTGGAGTAGTTGAACACTGCTGACACATCAGGTAACTCTCAAGCTATTGGGGACATGGACAGGAGCAGCCTCGGTATTGGTGGGTGCAAAATCATGATTGAAATAGGTTCAAAAGAAGATAGAAAGAGAATTAGAGGTAGAACTATGGACAACACTTGAGAAATTCTCCTATAAAAGAGTGAAGAGAAACAGTCCAGTCTCTTATAGGAAAAGTGGGATAATAAGTTTTACTTATTAAAGAAAATAGTAATGTCTTTGTATGCCATTGGAAAGGTCTTTGTTCATGTGAGTTAATTGAATTCAGTCTCTATTTTTTTTGTTTGCTTAATACATTTATTCTACTACTTCATTCCACAAGTGTGCCCTCCCTGTCATTAGTAGATATAGTCAGTATTTCTATAGGAAACACACAATAAAATATCTTTGAGTTTAGTTTAGTTTATCTGTTCATTGGGCACACATAAACATCTGATAGTGCTCAACAAATAAGCTTATTATATTACTTTGGCCATTATAATATTTGATTGTTGTATTCCCTTATGTAGTTATAGAGGCTTATTATGCTCTGTTATTGAATTTGTTATTTAGTTCACAGAGTAGTGGGAGGTATTGTAGAATCATTGTTTGGGGGAACAGATTAGATTCCTCCTTCTATATCTTCTACTCTAGAAATAATTCTTTCCCTTCATAGCTACATGGCTCAGGTCAGTTAGTTTGTGGTTGAAAGATGTTCATGGGTCCTGGGCTTGCTGTTTGCTTTATTTCATTTACTTAATACACAGTGAGTGCTCTCTTTTTACCTATACTATTTCAAGGCCTAGGTTTTGACCTTGGCAGCATGTGGGGGACCCTCTGACCTGACACATATGAAATCTTGCTTGTTCTAGCTTCAAGGCCTCTCACATTACTGGACACCTCTTGAGCTGGTGGAAATCAGTGTTTTAAAAATCTAGAGTCTCTAGACATGATTTTAATTGAAAAGGACTACTTAACACACATCATAGACTATTTTACACTGTGTTCCTTTAGCATGATTCTTGGGCTGAGTAGATCATACACTTGTATTCTGAAACACAATTATGCCTTAATGAGGAATCATCTGAGCTGTCTGCAGAGACGAAGTGCTGGTATCTCTTGGCCAGTGGTTTCCCTGGACAGGGCTGCCTGAGGAAGGTCTTTTGAACTCTGGGTCTGAACATGCTCAGACCCTGCAGGGTTGGTTTCTCTGCCCCAGAGGAGGTAGTCAGGGACTTTGCAGGGCCGTGGCTTGACCAATTACATGGCCCCTAACTGTCCAGAGCCTCAAAGTAGGTGCTATAAGTTGCATGTCTGTGTCCTCTCCGATTCATATGTTGAAGCCCTAATTAAGTTTAATGAGATCATATGGTTGGAGTCCTCATGATGGTATTAGTGCCCTTATGATAAGGGGAAGAAATCAGAGCCCTTCCTCATAGTGAGAAGGTGGCCATCTGTAAACCAGGAAGAGGATTCTCACCAGACACTGAATCTGATGGCACCTTGATCTTGGACCTCCAGCCTGTAGAAATGCGAGAATAAATATTTGTTGTTTAAACCACCCAGTATATGGTATTTTTGTTATAACCCAAACTGACTATGACATTGGGGAATGCTTACTTCTCCCTTAAGGGCAACTTTAAGGGAAAAAAAGCACCTTTCAAATGACTAGGATGTTATGAATGTATTTAAAAATTAGCTCCCTTTACACAAGACCCAGCTTGAAGGGGCTCCCACTGCCCAAATTTGGGACAATTTAAGCAAAATATATAAGGATAGAAATGAAGTATTTGAAAAAAATAAGAATTCATGGTTCCATACTTATGAGAACTCTGAAATGTCATACACACACATATGGAATAATTTATATAATTATAAGATACTAAGTATGGAATAAGAAACAGTAACAAATGGGAGAGCAGGGAGGGTTTTGGCATATAGTAAAATGCTGAATACTGAGTGGCAAATGTAGAGAAGGTGCTGGATTGGGAAAACATAATTCTGCAGTCAACACAGTAGGGATTGGATTGGTAAAAGTCATCAGTAGGTGAAAAATGTGGGGGGAAATTTTAATGAGGAAGAGAATATTTGCATAGTCTCAAAAATGTCTCCCCATAGAATATTTATATTTAGCAAGAAAAAAACTAGTACTATATAGCAGAGAAGCCCAAAAATACATTGATTGAAATTACCTTGGTCAAAGGTAACATCCCTGATGAGACCAGGTGGTTATGGTACCCTTCAGAGGTGATGCTCTAGAAAGAAGGACACACTTTTGTCTCCATGATGTTCTGGCCAGGAGTGAATCTAATTATGAGGAGGCACCAGAAAATCCCCCAAAATGAACATTCCATTTAAGGGATTGTATTCTTCAAAAATGCCCATGCCATGAAAGACAGAAAGGCTGTCCCATGGAGAGATGGGACAGCTAAATGCAGATTTTGACTGGGTTCTGAAGTGGAGGGAAAGAATCCTCTCCTAGATGTTATTGGGTCATTGACAAAGTTTGAGTGTGGACAGTAGATTAGATAAAAGAATTGTATCAATGATAAACCTACTGAAATTGATGTGTGCTGTGGTTATGTAAGAAAATGTCCTCAGTCTTGGGAAATAAGCACTGATGTTTTTAAGCATGTAGGGCCATGACATAGGTGACTTACTCTTGAACAGTTCAGAAATAATGACTGATAGCTAGCTAGGTAGAAATTAGGTGGGTATAGGTATAAGTTACATAGATAAATAGAAAGATAAAACAAATGGGGCAGAATATTGATAATAGGTGAATTTGGGAAATGAGTTTATGGGAGTTCCATGAACTATTGCAATTTTCCTGTAAGTTTGAAATTTCTTCCAACAATTTTTTTCTTAAAAAAATGTTGATTGATTGATTCACCCATTTATGCAGGGTTTATTGCGTGTTGGTCCCAGGTCAGGCCTCATTTACTATGCAGTGAGCCAGGCAGACAAACTGCTGGTTCTCGTGAAGCTTGTGTTCTGCAGGGAGGTAACATAAAGGAACACACAAAGAGCAACAAGAAAGTGTTAGATGGTAATCGTATTACGGAGAAGGGAAATGGGGTCATAAGGTGGTGATGGGAAGTGATGAGAGAGGTCCTGTGAAGTTTGGGGGAATGGAAGCCTAATTGAGGGCAGGAGTCAGCTTCATATCCAACCAGAATGAACATTCCAGGCCTAGGGACCAGCCACTGAAAAGCCCATCAGCAGGACAGAGATGGGCATGCTTGAGGAGCAGAGAAGGACTTTGCAACTGGGATTAGGGATTGGAAGGAGTCAGAACCTTGGGCAGGACAGGATCTTCTAAGGCCTTGTCAGTCATAGTAAGGAGTTCTGATTTTACTCTAAATTGGAAAGGGAGCCTATGGAGGTTGGAAGAAAGGAGATAACATTAATGAATTCATGTATTCAAAGATCACTCTGGCTACCATGTGGAGTATGAATTGTAGGGGATACTGGGTGGGAAAAAAAGCCAGCAGCCTTCACCCAGGCACCTGAGAGGCTGCCCTGTGTCTCCCCGCTTCGTCTGCCTTTCTGGCCCCCATTGGTGTGAATGTCTGTAGGACGGGATAACCAAGCACACTCTCTCTTTTTGTCTTTTATACCAAAAAAATGTCTTTAGTGCACTGGGTGCCTCTCAGTAACTCTACAAGTTGACCAGATTTCTTTTTCCAGCATTACTTTGACACATGCCAAGAATGACAAAAATGCATCTTTCTCTATTTTTTTAAATTTATCTTTTTAGCTACTTTCAGGCCTGAGTATTGAAGAAGAATAAATAGAAACCCAGAATGTCTAGAGAGGCACAGTTCCACAAGGAGAAAACCACCATGAGGACCCAAAGAGGCACTTGCAGAATCACTGGAGCCCCTAAAATATGAGCAGGTGACTAGGAACATCAGTCCCACAGACACTCTAGTGCTACATGGAATACTTTAAAGGAAATAGGGGCTATAACTTTTCTTGCTTGTTAATGCATTCCCAACTCTGTTTCTACATTGTCTACCAGCCACCCTTTTCTAGAATTTGGAATTCTGAAGTCTAGGGAACCAGGAAAATTTTGGGTGGACATTCTAAAAAGCTCTGTTTTTGTACTCTTGGTGTCAGATGAACTGAGGTTTTCTGAGGCTGAGGAGGCCTGGAGACTGGGTTCTTCTAGTTCATAGATGGTTGTTTGGTTGAGGTGCACCATTCTGCTGGAAAGCATAGGAAAGAAATGTGAAGGGTCCCTCCCAGCAATGACTGATCCTTCAAAGAGTGGGCAGTCTTGTAAGGCCTTTGAACTTCATGCAGTGTGTGTCAGTCTGTGTGTGGAGGTGAGTGATGCACAGTGGGATAGTGGGTGTCCATAGAAAGACAACAGCTTTATGACAGTTATTTTGATAGTTTTGAAGAGTGTTGCCCTTTTATCTTCCCTTGGGATTTAACATTCACCACCCTAAAGCACTTCTCTATTACCATGTGGATGCTCAAATTAGGGTCTCTGACGCAGATTCTGGTGGGGGCCTTAAATGGCCCCAAAGAGATACAGGGTTACAAGGGGACAATGGGGCCTTGGCCTATTGCAAAGAGCAGTGTGGGAAGAGGAGGGATGTGTTTCACCAAAGTGGTTTGTGGCATCAGTAAGAATCAGAACTAGGGAGGAATGGAATTTTTTAAGAAGAACACATTTTTGTGTGTGAATTTGTATTTTGTTGAGCAAACAGAATGTTGCTGATGAGTCCAGTCCTGCTAATTCTTTTTGCAGTGTGAATAGGTGAATCAATAATTGAACATGGTAATTTTAGAAAATGCAAGGAAGGAAAGCAACATCAGCATATTGCTATTGTTTATTCTTTTGTATGTCCTCAGGAGTAGTAAATGATCCTTCTGTGTGAACATGACTTTGATTTTTGGATGTAGTTGCAAGGTCAAGTAGGAACAGTGTGTGAGATCTCACTGCCTGTTACCATTTATGGTGAAAGAAGACAACAAAAGAGTTGGTTGCACAACCCTGTGAATATACTAAAAAATGTTGAATTGTATACTTTAGATGGGTGAGTTGTATGATATGTGAATTATATCTGAATAAAGCTGTTAGGAAAAAAGGCAGCACAAGAGAAAAGACAGGCAGACAGGTTTGTCTCTGAAGAAATCAAGTTTTAAAAAGTCACACAGGAAACAAAACATACAAATGTGTGCTCATCATGTCTGTGGAAAGGTCCACTTAGTTAATGATTTAGTATTGGCCAAAAGGTCCTTAAGGTGGACTGACAGAATAGCTTTCCCAACCAAGAACTATTCTTTCAGGATTTTCAGTGGGGTTAAATGTCTTTGGAAGGTGGTTTGATTTTTGGAAACCACTAAAGTGATTCAAAGGTAGGTTTAGTGTTTAAGTAAATCAAGCTGAAAAATATCAACACAGTAAAAATATGATCTCACCTTTAAGTGGAACCTAATCAACAAAACAAACAAGCAAGCAAAATATAACCAGAGACATTGAAATTAAGAACAATCTGACAGTAACTAGAGGGGAGGTGGGAGGGGACAATGTGGGGGTAGGGAGGAAGGGTTTTCAGGTACAACTATAAAGGACACATGGACAAAACCAAGGGGGGTGGCATCAGGAGGGAGGTGGGGATAGCTGGGGTCGGGGGGAGTGGTGGGTGGTAAAGGCAGGCAACTATACTTGAACAACAATAAAATAATTTAATAAATAAATACAAAAAAAATAACGACAGTGCTATAACGTGACAGCAGACATTTTCTTTTGGGAGATCCTAATACTGACTTTGTAAATGATCATCCTTTTTACCAATGAAATTAGCTAGTCTTCTAACACCAGGATTCAATGCCAAAGCAAATGTGACTAACTTTAGCTTTATGAACAACCCATATCATGTAGTTAATGGTCTTAGTTGGGTTCCTCTGGAAGCAGACCTGAGTCAAGCCAGTCAAGGCATTGTTCACTGTAGGTGATCACTGTGGGCAGCCAGGACTCAGTGTCACTGGGCAAGTCTGGGAGCCTCTGTGGAGCATGCTTCAGTGTTACCAAAGCCAGGGAGCTGGGGAGCTGGGAAGTTTGCCTGCTGGTTCCCATCTGTCATTTGTTAGTGCTGTTTCTGGGGGTATTTGTTGGCACTGCTGGCCTGCCCTGCATGTGGGTAAGTGTGCCCTCCCAGCCAGGAACAGAGCACTCAGGCTGAGTTCAAGGTGTTAGCAAACAGCCTCTGCTGGGGTGCCCATGGAATGCCTGGGAGGTACACACGGGGCACTAACAGCATCTGCTACTTTAGTGTTAATCTGTACCGTCCGGTAGAACCTTCTTTGATGATGTTTTGTATCTGTACCACTGAACACTTGAAATATGACTAATGTGACTAAAGAACTGAAATTTTTATTTTATTTTATTTAAATTTAAATGAATACATATGGCTAGTGGTTACCATCATGGACCATGAAGGTCTAAAAATAGAAAATGAACCCCTCAGTCTCAAAGTTACAAAGTTAGGTAGCAAGATTACTAGAATAAAATTAGTGGTACCTGAAGATGTATTTTCATTTCCCCTTAAATCTTCATTTGTGTGTGTGTGTGCTTTGGTTGGGTAGATTTACAATTCTCTTAGCTGATAGGTAAGAATTGATGTGCTCAGCTCAAGATAATTGCTAGTTAAGGCAATTCAGCAAGGTTTTCAATGACTTCTATAGGAAAGTTCTGAGACCCTGCATCCCAGCTCTGAACACAGAGAAAGGCAACATACTACAGCCTTGATTGATAGCAATCCATGCCTCTAGGACTGCCCAAGGGCTTGACTTGGTCCAGGTCAAAGCTGCTAAGGAAAATATTGTTGCAAGAGGGTACTAGAATTATTCATTTGGTTTGATACCTATAATTAAAAACAGTAATGGTTAGGCAATTTTGTTTAGTTCCTTTAGCTTCATTGTATTAACCAGCTCTTTTCTTCTGGTATATGATTGAAGGTGTCCATCAGACCACTTTGTTAAGGTCATTCAGAAGATTATTCACACCTGTTTCTGAAAAGCAGCCTACATTATCAACAATCAAATTTTACTGAAAATAGATAGCAACAGTATAGAACATAAGTGACAAATGTACGGGACACCTGACTTATGTCATTGTTACCCCTTCCTTATTGCTAATCAACCACAGTGCTCTTTCTTGTGGACCCAATATGGAGCTCTGGGTCTTTCTTAATACAATGTGCCTGGCAGATACTGCAAGCCAATCAATATTAGCATGTTTAGTAAGAGACAATGAGTCATTTCTGTCATACCTGACAGAAAAGATTGAATGATGCAGGAATAACTTACAAGAGGCTTTTAATAGACTTTTTGTTGTTTTTCCTTAACTATGGGGATTGAGGGCACTAACATTACAGCCTATTTCTCCTTCCCTGGCCTTATGTTCTAGGCTAGAGCTTGGCAAACTATTCCTGTTTTTGTAAATAAAATCTTATTGGACACAGCCACATCCATTTGTTATATGTTGTCTGTAGCTGCTTTTGGGGGGGGTGGGGGGGGTATAACAGCACATTCGAGACTGTACGAGTATGTCATGCAAACCTAAAATATTTACTATCTGTCCCCTTATAGAAAAGTTTTCAGAACCCTGCTCTAGACTCATCTTTTGACTTTTGTATAGGAAGACACACGTTCCTTCCTGTTGGCATAAGGAGAAGAGTTAGATTAGCCTGTACTTGTCCTCTCCTGAGCTGGGTGGTGAAGCTGATGTGCCTTATTTCTCAGGAAACTTCCAATCTGTAAAATATATACAGACTTAAAATATGGCCATGGTGCAAACTTTTTAACCCCAGCATATCATGGTTAAGTAAATGCAGACAAAACTACTTTTAAAAAAAATTTTATTTATTTATTTTTAGACAGAGGGAAAGAGAGGGAGAGAGGGAAAGAAACATCAATGTGTGATTGCCTCTTGTGTGCCCCCCACCAGGGACCTGGCCTGAAGCCCAGGCATGTGCCCTGACTGGGAATCGAACCAATGACCATTTGATTCACAGACCAGCGCTCAAACCACTGAGCCACAGCAGCCAGGGAAGAGATAGAATTTCTTAAGCATACTTTGTAAGTATGTAAGCACGGGATAAGTTGGTCTTGGCAGGGTCACATTTTGGGTAGTCACTTCACATGTGGCCTTAATCCAGTTAGCCACTCTGAGTCTCTGTTTCCCCATCATTACTATGAAAATATTGATCACAATTCTTGTATGTGGCTATTGAAATAACATTGAAGTGAGGATTAAATAAGAAAATGGATTAAAAGTGCTTATCCTAGTGCTTCACACTTATTAAAAGCTTATAAGTGATAGCTCTTCTTGAAGCAACATATTTTACTAAGTAGGTGTTAGTCCAGAAGAATGGGTGTGCTCAGAACAAGCTCATATCTGCCATGTAAGCATATGGAGGAAAGAGTCCCCATTCATACTTTGGGAAGCCTATTATATTAGTTAGCTATAGCTGTGTAAGAAGCCATCCCAAAATTCAGTTGTTTAAAACAAGCATTTACTATGGCTCATGAGACCAGGGGTCAGCTGGGCAGTTAGGCTGATCTCAGGCTCAGCTGTTCTCAGCCTAGCTTGTTCATGTGTCTGTGATCATTTGATGCTCAGCTGTTGCTGCTGATCTAGGATGACCTCATATGTCTTGAGGTCTATGCTGAGAAATGACACGGCATCAATTTTACCACATTCTCTTGGCCAAATCAGGTTACAATAATAGTCCAAATTCAAAGGTTAGCTCCACCAAATAATGGAGGAGCTGAAAAATCTGATTCCAAAGGGTATGGACAGGGATGAATGAAGAACGGGAAAACTTTTGCATTTTATCTCTCACATTGGCTCCTTCACCAAAATGATAGAAAATAAATCAAGATATCACAGGCACTATGCTTTTTATTCATATAAATTATTAAAATCAAGTATATAAATATTTTTATCTACTGCCATTTTTCCCTTTGTAAAGAAGACAATGAATATACAATATTTACTTTTAATTAAAAAAAGCCATGAAATGAAGTTTTTGATTTAGAATGTCTGTACAGCAAACCCAAGATCTCCCTTGCTCTGCCATCCTTGCTACAGACTTTGGCCAGCAGAGCCTTTGATGTGCCAGGATTTAATTTGGGACCTGCCTCCCATACTTTGTCATGTAATAAGGTCAGCAAACCTCAGGACCTCTTGGCTGGTTGCATATCAGATTTCTTTCTCTGACATTTTTACAAGCACTACAGCCCTTGAATTCCTTTATGAAAAAGCCCGCAAGCCCCTACTTCTCAGGCTTGTGAAGATCCCTGAGTCTCTGTCCATATATTGCCACTGAGGTCACTTGAGAAGTGAGAATTGTGTCTGGGTACACCATCTTGGCCTCTGAGATCAGGCAGTCCTGGCTGACCCGCCAGTTTGATGTCATTGTCTACTCAATTTCAGCCAGTTGTTTGAGGATGGACTAACTGTTGAAAGCATGAGGTGCTCAGGAACTTGGGCTCTAGAGCCTCATAGAACATGGAAACCTGGCCCTGCCATGTACAGGTGTGACCTTGGGCAAGGTGCTGAGCTTGAGGGTCTTCAGGTTTTACACCCATTTTTTTTTCTGTCAGTGCTTATGATATGGGGCTGTGGAGATGGCTTGAGTTAGAGCTAGTGATGCATCCAACTTCAGGGTGTGGAATAAGCACTCACTTGATGACAGCTCTTATTATCAAGATTATTTTTTATAGGTCAAACTGCACATTAGTGAGCCTCTTGGCTATTTTTTAGCCTGAATTATATTCCTGTCTCTGCCTTTTTAAAGGGGTCTCCACTGTCTTTCCTTAGGCCAGGTCTGGAAGGCCCAGTTTTGGTGGAAACATCTGTAGGTTGCCATGAAGATGTCGTTTCTGATTTGCACAGGGACTTTCCACGGTTTGAAGGGGATAGCTTCTCCTCAGCAAAGGGACACTTGCCAAGCTTTGAAAGAGCTCTAAATTTGTTGAATCGTGGAAAGGCATTCTTGGACATGGAGCTCCCAAAAAAACCAGACCCTGTTTGTAGTGAATTTGAATGCTTCCAGAGTTTCATATTACAGCCTCCCTATTGTATTCCCATGGGGTGTTCATAGGGCTGTAACTATGGTTCAGATGATTGTGTTCAGTCCTCTTTCTAATCACGTAAGCCAAGTTTTACTGGGGGGCAGTGTTGTTCTGTCCCTAGGTACCTGTTTCATTTTCGATTTTTTTTTCTGCTCAGCATCTGTGTGGGCGTTGGCACCACAGAAGGGAGCTTGTAAATACACTTGATGAAGAATCCATGAGAATATTTATTCATAAACTATCTCTGAGTCTATGCAATAATTTATAGGATAACAAAATGTCATTTCACTTAATAGTTAGCTGTTTAAAAATTCTGATATCTCCTGTTTTATAAGGAGAAGTAAAAGGAACAGGTTAGGAAAACAACTTAAGGTATTTCAGTATTAGAAGAAACAGCAATTGTTAAATAAATGTTGGAGTTCACATTTCACTTGACTTCCACATGGTGTTTCAGAGAGACCCTCCCTGATCTACCTGCTGGGTAGAACTGTGTTCTTAACCCATGGCTGAGAGGTTTGCCAAACACTGAGAGCTGAGGGCTGAGGGCCAGAGACCAATGTGGGCGAGGACACAGCTGAGCTGCAGAAAGCCTTTGTCAGTCCTGATCATGAGTGAGTTGCTTGGGTGCAACTCTGAGTTAGTAACACTTTATTTATCAATCATGTTTAACCAATAGTAGATTGGATAAAGGGAGGAAGAGGAGTTCCAGATGGAACTTAAGTGAATTCTCTATAATCCCCAAAGGACTTTCTTATGATGGTTTGTGAAGCAAGGGATCTTTGATGAAGTGACATTCTCACTGGGACCTTGCACCCATGTACCTGTTTTGCAGCTCATCTCTGTCACTGGGACTTGAGGCATGTACAAAACTCAGGGAGTAGTCTCAAATCTTTAGATTTGGGATTTTATGGATTGAATTGTGTTTCCCCCAAAAGATATGTTGACGTCTCAATCTCTAGTACCTCAGAATGTGACCTTATTTGGACATAGGGTCTCTGCAGGGTAATCAAGTTAAAATGAAGTCATTGGAGTGGGCCCTAATCCAGCACAACATGTACCCTTTAAAAAAGGAGACATTTGAACACAGGCACTCATGGGAAGAACACCATGTGAAGATGAAGGCAGAGATTAGGATGATGCTTCTACAAGCCAAGGAATGCCTAAGATTGGCAGCAAACCACCAGAAGCTAAATGAGAGGCATGGGATAACTTCTCCTTTATAGCCCTCAGAAGGAACCAACCCTGTAACACCTTGATCTTTGACTTCTAGCTTCTAAAACTGTGACACAATAAATTTCAGTTTTTTAAGCCACCCAATTTTTAGTATGTTTTTGAGGCAGCCTTAGTAAACTAATAGAGTTGGCATCATGATTAAGGGTATGGATATTCCCACTCATGCCCCTACTGGACAGTTTACACCACTCCCATAGCCAATGCAGGGAGGACGAGGGAGCTGGGAAAAGAGCAATGACAGGAAGGACTTGGGGATCAGGTATTTCCAGGTCACCTGAAATGAGGCCGGGAAGCATTTGGCAACTAAGATTCATGTGCTTCTAATAAACACCCAGAAATAATGTGACAGGTCCATATTTCTGACTCTTGTCATCTAGATTTTCTGTTTAAAAGAAAAATGATAATATGATAAGGTACAGTTATATGGTATGATTCATGGTGGAAGCAACACACTTAAGTCTTCACCACCATGAACGAAGGAATCATTGTGTCCTGTGAGAGGGAATGGGGACTCCAGAGAGTATAGTGATTTGCAAAAAGTCAGTGTCAGAACAAGAGTTCAAATCTAGGACTCTTGACTTTGCAGCATCTGTGATCTTCCCACTGTTCAGTAGGAGGAGTGCACTGTTGCCTGGCTGGGATCACCTGGAGAATTCTGAAAGTACTGACACCTTGACCACAAAGACAGGGGCTGAGTTAATTGGTTTGAGAGGTAGCCTGGGCATGGGAGTTTTTCACATCTCCCAGATTTAGACCCACCACAATAGGCAAACCAACAAAGTATTCTAGTTTGAAGTTAGTTTATTAAGAACTTCTCACAGAGGTTGGTGTGAATCGCCTGGGAAATTTTTCCTTGAATACAGATTCTACAGCCTCACCCAGGCATACTAGATCAGAATTTCTATGGGTGAAGTCCAAAAGTCATGCTAAAGGTCCAAAGATCATTCAAGGATCTTACAGTTTTGGGTTCTAGAGTGTGTGCTAGAGGGATCCTAGGTGGGAAGTGCTCTGTTGTCTTCTTGTAAAGGCTGTGCTATAACCTTATCTAGTGGTAAGGGAGCATGGCTGTCTGTTCACTTCAAATATTCTAAAGGTAAATATTATAGTGTGGCACTAGAAAGGACCTGGGACATAGAGATGGAGTAAATGCACCTTCATTCAGTAATTCCTAGCCACCCAGGAACCCTGCTCTGGAGTTTTACAGTGTTGTGAAAATCTGCCAAAATAAAGTAGTTTCCCATTCCATAAGCCCAGAGCGCACAGCCTTTTTGACATAATTTGGCTGATTTCTTGGTTCTACAGATGAAGAAACTGAAGCCCATAGAGCATGTGGTCACCTATCTAATCCCTGAGAAAGGAGATCTAGGATTGGAGGCTCCTGATGCCAACTATGGTGTTTTCCTCATTGCCCTTATGTTTCTGACCATGTTCCTATCTAACTGCAGTGCATTGGCCACATCTCTGAGAGATCTGTGTTCAGGTTTGGACCCATCTTGCAGGAGTTGTCATAATGTGGTGATAAGCAAAGCTGTTTATGGACAGGACCTAGGGGAGTCTGCCCAACAAGAGCAAGAACATTCTTCACAGTGCATGGGTGAGGGTAGAGGAAATCAAGGACTCCATTCAGGATGTTAAGTGGAATGAATGATGTGGCCTTCTCTGGAAGGTACCCACACCACCCTGGATAGCTCTTAATTCTGCATTCTATAGACCTGTGCATGTCATCTTGCACATCGAAGACCCTCTGTCTTGGGGTGGCTCATCATTCAATGTAGAATAGAGACCTTGGAGAGATAGAATTATGTGGTGGAAATGAGCACAACATTTGGGATTGGAATCCTAAGGTCTAAATCTCAACTGTACCCATTTATTGCATTGGATCAACTGACTAGGCTCTCTGGACTTTTTCTCATCTCTAATAATATGTTCTTTGAGGGTATTTGTGAAGAGTACACAAGATAGTGAGAATAAAAAGCACTTTAAAGCTTTATAAAATAATAGTTATTATTATTTTATTGTTGTTACTATTGTTGGAATATTGGTCTACATTAGGTTGATATGCAAACTCAAGGTGGGACATCAACTTTGGCTTGTACCTTCAAGAACAGTTAAGTACCAGTTTCTATTTGTGGTTCTGGCTGTCTTGTGCCAGCTTTCAAATAATTTAGTAATATAATACCTTTTATAGTGAATTAATCTGATTAGTTTTCTGTTCTTCTGAGGCTTAAAATGCAAGACAGAAAATATCAGCAGTGACAGAGGTGTCTGGGCCATTGGCGAGAGCAGGTCCATTAATTAAGGCGTCTTTACATCTTGCCCAAGCACTGTGGAAACTGGAATGGAGCCATGGCACCTGCACTCTGACCCAGGTACCCCATCATGTTAAATGTCTGCTGAGTTAACTATGTTAATTTTTGGACAGATCAGATGATCAGATTTAAGATCATATTCAATTATAGAACAATAATACATTAGAATATTGGGTGATCATTAAAAATTAGGTTATTGAATATTGAGTAACAGGACATATTGATGATAAATGTTTTGGTGCAAAAAGCAAGTTATAATATGGAAATAAATGTACTAAATGTTAAGAATAGGTTTCTGCAGTGTGGAATTTCCTCAGAAAACTAAAAATGGAACTGCCCTTTGACCCAGCAATTCCACTGCTGGGATTATACCCTAAGAACACTGAAACACCAATCCAAAAGAACCCGTGCACCCCAATGTTCATAGCAGCACAATTTACAATAGCCAAGTACTGGAATCAACCTAAGTGCCCATCAGCAAACGAGTGGATCCAAAAACTATGGTATATTTACACAATGGAATTCTACACAGCACAGAGAAAGAAGGAGCTTATACCCTTTGCAACAGCATGGATGGAACTGGAGAGCATTATGTTAAGTGAAATAAGCCAGGAGGTGAGGGACAAATACCATATGATCTCACCTTTAACTGGAACATAATAAATAGAAAAAAAAAGGAAACAAAATATAACCAGAGACATTGAAGTTAAGAACAATCTAACAATGGACAGGGGGGAGTGGGGAGGGGACAGTGAGGAGAGGGTGTTACAGGAACTACTATAAAGGACACATGGACAAAATCAAGGGGGAGGGTGGAGGTGGGGGAGGGAGGTGGGTTCACCTGGGGTGGGGTGGAGGGATGGGGAGAAAAGGCACACAACTGCAATTGAATAACAATAAAAAATTAAAAAAAGAAATTATAAAAAGAATAGGTTTCTGGTGACAGATGGTATTGTTATTTTCATCTTTGTATCTATTGTTATTTTTCAAAGAAATGTTAATTCTACATAATAACTGTGGCTTCACAGAAGAGGTAATGCTTGGGTTGGCTCTTCATGGATATGTAGGAGTTTGAAAAGGCAAAAGAGCCATTCTGAAGAATGGGATTAGCATTAGTAGAGGTGGACAGGAATGAAAGCCTATGTCCTGTTCTACAAATAGCCAGCAGTTCAGGCTGGACCACATATAGATGGTCAACCAGTTTGTGTTTGCAGTGAGGTCTGGCTGGAACAGAGGGAAGGATTTGGGAGTGCTGGGAAGCAATATTGGATAAGTTCATTGAAGCCAGAAGTGGAGAACTTTATAGGCCTGCTAGTAGATTTCTCATCCATAAAGGGAAAGGGGACTTGGACATGATTTTGCAGGTGTTTTATGTTTGGTAATAATATTGGAGCTAAAGGGGGCTTGTCCCTGCCATGTTTTTCAAAGTTTTTGGATAATGGAGTTCACCTGTAGCCAGTACTGATCTGGAAGTGTTTTGCACCTCCATTTCACCATAGTCATGGAAATAAGCTCTGGGCTCTGAGCCTGGAAAGACTCCTAGTGAAATTCACTCCTGGACATTGGTCTTTGAGGTTGGGGAAAGCGGTGGAGTGTATACATGGACACCTCCTCTCCCAATAAATAAACAAGATAGTGCTTGATGATGATGAGAGCAGTGGACATAAAACAGTAAAGTGTATTACTACATCATGTAAAAATTTGTCTGCCTCTTTAATTTTTTGCTACATTATTTTTGAAGCTTAATGATATTGTTGAGATATATACCTGACTGGGTTTCTAGTAGAACCATCAGTTTATCTTTGAACAGTACTTACAGGCATTCTGAATCCTAATTTATTCATCAGTAGATAGAGTGAAATCAGTTATATCTTTGTATATTTACATGGTTTGGTCTTGGGTTAGGTTTCCCAAGAATCAGACTCTGAGAGCAAGATCTGAGTTCAACTAGTTTATTTGGGAGGAGATCCCAAGAAGCACTGGTAGGGGAGTGGGAAGTGAGACAAGTAAGGGAAGGAAGCCAACAAAGGATAAAATAATTAGTAGGTCACTTCTGCAGGTAACAGGGGTTCAACTCACTTGGGATCATTTGGAATCTGCACAGACTACATACTGTGTTGTCTTCCTTAAAGGCTAGGGACACAAGGAAGCATTTATCAACTAACTATTGTCCACTATTGGTTGAGGGTTATTTGTAGGGGAATTAATTCCCCAGTACTCTTGGCCTTCTCCACCTAATGGTCTGAACTTTCTCTGTGGCCAGAGAAAGCCCTCAGACAAGGAAGAGTAGGTGCCAAAGGAATATGGCTGAAAAACCCACTACTTTATGTCACATGGACCACTTAGCAGTAAAAATAATGATGAGAAACTAGATGCTTTCCCCCCTAAGATGAGGAACAAAGAAAGAATGTCCACACTCACCACTCCTAGTCAACATCATATTGGAAGTTCTAGACAGTGCAGTAAGATAAGGAAAGGAAATAAAAGTATACAGATTTGGAAGGAAGAAATCAAACTGTCTTTACAGATGTAATGATTGCCTATGTATTAAATCCCCCAAAAAGGAGACAAGAGCATACAATGAACTAAAGACACTCTCTTCAATAAATGAGGTTGGGAAAATTGGACAGCAAAAAAAAAAAAAAAAAAAGGAAACTAGATCACCAACTTACACCATACACAAGAATAAAGTCAAAATGTATGAAAGATTTAACTGTTAAGTCACAAGATCATAAAAATCCTAGAAGAAAACACAGGCAGTAAAATCTCAGATGTCTCTCATACCAATATTTTTGCCAATATATCTCCTAAGACAAGGGAAATAAAGGAAAAAAAAATAAACAAATGGGACTACATCAAATTAAAAAAGCATCCGGACAGAAAAAAAAAATCATCTACAAAATGAAAACGGAGCCCACTGTGTGGGAAAATATATTTGCCAGTGATATCTTGGACAAGGGTTTGATCTCCAAAATATATAAAAAACCCACACAATTGCACACCAGGAAGACAAACGATCCAATTAAAAAATGGGGAGAGGACCTGAATAGACAGTTCTCCAAAGATGACATACAGAGGGCCAAAAGGCATGTGAAAAAATGCTCAACATCACTAATCATCAGAGAGATGGAAAGTAAAACCACAAGGAGATATCACCTTACACCTGTCAGAATAGCTATCATCAATAAATCAACAAACAAGTGCTGGCTTAGCATGTAGAGAAAAAAGAACCCTAGTGCAGTTTTGGTGGGAATGCAGACTGGTGCAGCCACTCTGGAAAACAGTATGGAGTTTCTTCAAAAATTAAAAATGAAACTGCCTTTTCACCCAGTGATTCCACTTCTGGGAATATATCTTAAGGATCCCCAAACACCAATTCAAAAAATATATGTACATCTGCATTTATTGCAGCATTATTTACAATAGCCAAGATCCAGAAACAGTTCAGGTGCTCATCAATAGATGAGTGGATAAAAAAGCTGTGGTACATTTACACAATGGAATACTACATGGCCATAAAAAGGAAATCTTACCTTTTGCTACAGCATGGATGGACATGGAGATTACTATGCTAAGTGAAATAAGCCAGTCAATGAAAGAGATAGGTTAGGTTAGCCAAAAAGTTCGTTTGGTTTTTTTCCGTGTGATGGCTTTAGTAGCACTTAATTGTCTTTAATTTTATTCAAAACAATTTTGTTAGATTGTATTGTGACAGCTGTCATATCAGTGTGCATTTAAAAAAACACTTATCAAAATTGGTGAACTGTGTAACCATTTTAATATTGAAGATGGAAGAAAATATGCAATGTTTTCACTGTATTATGTATGCTTTATTATTTCAAGAAAAGTAAAAACACAACTGAAACATTAAAAAAGGATGTGTATAGTGTATGGAGAAGGCATTGTGACTGATGGGTTGTGTCAAAAGTGGTTTGCAAAGTTTTGTGTTGGAGATTTCTCACTGGACAATGTTCCACAGTCAGACAGACATATTGAAGTCGATAGCAACCAAATTGAGACATTAATTGAGAACAATCAATGTTCTACCATGCAGGAGATAGCTGGCAGACTCAAAATGTCCAAATCGATAATAAAGTTAGTGGTGAAAATTAAAAAATGTGTCTTTTACTTTTTGTCCAACCCAATACCATATGATCTCTGATATATGTATTTAAGATTTTTAAAATTTATCTTAGAGAGGGGAAGGGAGGAAGAAATAGAGAGAAATGTCAGTGTGTGGTTGCCTCTTGGGTGCCCCATGCCAGGAACCTGGCACACAACCCAGGCATGTTTCCTAGACTGGGAATCAAACCAACAACCCTTTTGATTCATAGGCTGGCATTCAATTCACTGAGCCACAACAGCTAGGGCATATGATCTCTCCTATATGTGGAATCTAATGAACAAAATAAACTGATGAACAAAATAAAAACAGAGGCATGAACAGACTGACAGCTGTCAGAGTTGATTGTTGGAGATGGGGGCTGGATGAAAAAAGGTGAAAAGATTAGCTGAAGAACATACATGTATAACCCATAGAACAGACAACAGTGTGCTGATGGCTGGAGGGAAGGGAGGGCAAGGGCAAGGGCAAGGGCAGGGCAAGGAAGGTGGCCTAAGTTGGGAGAGGGGATGGGGCATCTGTAGTAGTGTAAATAAAAATAAAGTTAAAAATAAAATAGAATGACAAAACTCTAAAAAAACTCATCGAACTATGTGATTATAGCAAAGTTTCAGGATACCAGAAGACAAAAGTCAGTTGCTTTTCTATATATTAGTACTGAGTAACTGGAATTTGAAATGAAAAGCACAACACCATTCAGGGGTGTCTAACCTGCAGCCCAGGGTGGCTATGTATGAGGCCCAACACAAAATTGTAAATTTACTTGAACTATTATGAGATGTTTTTGTGATTACGTGTCACAATGTATTTAATGTATGGCCCAAGACAACTCTTCTTCTTCCAGTGTTGTCCAGAGACACCAAAAGATTGGACACCCCTGATACATTAACATGCAAAAAATCAAAAAGCTAAATAAATGGAGATATATTCTATATTTATGGATAAGAAGATTCAATAGTGTTAAGATCTAAGCTCTTCCCAACTTGATCCTGACTAGATTCAATGAAATGCCAATCAAAACCCAAGGAGGTTATTCTGTAGATATTAACGAAGTGATTCTAAAGTTTATATGGAGAGGCAAAATATTCAGAATAGCCAACTCAATATTGAAGAGGAAGAATAAAGTCAGAAGGCTGACACTGCATGACTGTAACTTTTACTAAAAAGCTAAAGTAATCAAGCAAGATAGCATGCAATTCACCTGAGTCTAATATAATGCTTCTTGTCAATTATTAATGAATTTTTGTTTATTAAAAAAGAGACAGTGTGACATTGGTGAAAGAATAGACAAATAGATCAGTGAAACAGAATAGAGAGACCCAGATTGGAAGCAAGCAAGATGTCTTTCAGTAGGCAAATGGATAAGCAAACTATGGTACATCATATGATGGAATATTATTCAGCAGTAAGAAGACCTGAGCTGCTAATCTACAAAAGGCATGGAGGAAACTTAAAAGCATATGGCTAAGTGAAAGAAGCCAACCTGAAAAGGCTTTATACTGTATGATTACAAGTATATGACATTCTTGAAAAGGCAAAATTCTAGTGACAGTGAAAATATCAGTGGTTACTTGGGATAGATGAAGGAAAATATAAACAGGAGAAGATTTATCCACCTATATAAGATTTTTAGGGTGGTGAGACTATTCCATATGATACTATAGTGATAGATACATGATGTTATGCTTGTCAAAACCCATAAAACTGTGCAACACAAACAGTGAACCCTTACATAAACCATGGACTTAAATAATAATGTATCAGTATTGGTACATCTGTTGTTACAAATGTACAACACTAACACTAATGTAAATAATAGGGAAAAGTGGAATGGGGGGTCAGGGGGAACGTGGGGACTCTCAATTGCACATCGGGCTCAATTTTTCTGTAAACCTAAAACCTTTCTTTAAAAAGTCTATTAATAATTGAAAAAAACCAACACAAACCATTATGTAGATTGGAGTTTCAAAAATTATTTGTGAGTAATTAACTTATAAAATGAGTTGTAGAACAGGGTCCAGATTTTGCTCATAAAAAGTGATTATAGTGTGAAAGGTGAAAGGGTGATGTTATGGAAATCAAAAACACTATATTTGGGGACTTGTATGAAGTGGTGGGAGTCACTCAAGCCTGATTCCTATCCCAGCCTGTTTCTTGGGAGCTGTTGGACTTTAGGTACATTATAACTCAGCTTCAGACTCCTCATCTGCAACTTGATGGTGGAAAGACCTACTTGGTAGTCTGTTGTGAAGGTGAAGGAGATAATATCTGTAGAGTGTTTATACAACATAGTGCATGGAGCTCAGTTCTCTCCCCACATTGCCCTCCCTCCAGATCTCTCAAGGTGCTGTACAGAATATTTCTATTTGACTGAATCAAGGTTTGCATCATCTTTTGCGTAAGTTGTATTGCCAGGCTGCCAATCAGTGACAGATAGCTCCTCAGGCAGGTCACAACAAGGTGGTAATTGACCCTGCTTCCCCCAGGACATCTGTTCAGGCTCTGCTAGAAGCCAGGAGCTCCCCATGTGGGGTTTCAGTTTCACATTGAGGCACTCCATTCTTTATGGGCTGGCAAAAGTACTTCATACTTCATATGGGAGTCCTGAGGATACTTATTTTTCTACAAGGAGAATTGAGAATTCCCAGCTGATTGGAAGGTTCTGTTTACTCTCATTTTAGCACTTCAGATAGACTCCCCGACCTGCAAACAGCCATATCTGGACTAGCTATTAGTCTGTAGTAGGAGGTGAGTTGTCACTATTTGTACAGTGCAGGTAAAGATTATTTCCTTCTCAGGAAGTTCTGTCTAACAGCATAGGTAAAGAATAGTCTGTCTCTCTCACTAGGTACCCTTTGATCTTCTGCATGCATCTCCTCTTTGCTATTTGTTAGGCAACCCAGCTCTGGCCCTCAATGCCTGTGAACATGTGGATAGGTTGATAGAGTTGTCCTTTAGCAACACTGGTATAAAACACTATACCTCTGGCTTTCCAAATGGCAGCACTACTCTGCTTGGTACTCAAGCCCTCACAAGGACCCCAGCTCACTGGTGCCATATTCATTCCCCAATATGTTCCCACAGTGCATGGTGTGTGCATACCAGGTAACTTGGTGTTTGGGGAGCTCATCAGTCCCCTCCATGCCTCTGTGCTGGGTCTCATTTCATTCCACTCTTGGTGCAGTCTCCCTGATATCCATCTGTCCTGGTAAAAATCTCCTCCATGATTTGGCATGCTTCTTAAATATCACCTCCTCAAAGAAGTCCTTTACAGTCACCAACTAGAGACAGTGTTTCCCTCAGAAACACGTAACACTGTAGTTTTCCCTCACTTGTGACACCTGTCACATCCTGCTTCATATCAAATTTGTCTACTTGCATTAACTATCCTCACTTCCTCCTGGAATATACATTCCTTTTCAGGACAAATACTCTATCTCCTTCATTTGTGTAGGCTAGCTCAGGGCTTTGCCAAGCAATACACATTTGGTGAATTGTCAGATCCTCTGGATATGTAACAATCTCCAGAGTTGCTTCTCCAAGTTCTTTTCTAAAACCACAGGAACAGCCAGCACACTTACACTGACTCCACGTAGGGGAAGCCTGCAGGATCTCTGCCTCAATCCCCCATCTCTGTGCTTCTGAACCAACATTGAGCCACACTTGTCACATGTTCCCTTCTGCAGACTAAGGGGACTGGATTGTGGAGCAGACACTGCTGATGCCCACCTGTGTTCCTCAGGCATCATTATGAAGGTATGGGTTCCTCTTCTCACTGCCTGAACCTGAACCTCTTTGCCTGAGAGTGTTTGGAGATTCTCCAAAACCTGGAAAAAACACTCTGCCTTCCCACAAAGCAGACCAAGACCAGGAGTACTAGGGAATAAAAAAACCCAGGAACAGTCTTCATCCAATAACTGATGGGAGTTGGTGTATAAACACCCAGCTACCTCACCCATCCAGTGGGATGGCTCTGAAGTACATGCTTTATCTATCATCTCAGAGTTTCCCAGGAAGACAGAGCTTTGCTTGCCCACAGAGTGCTGGCTTGATAACTTAACCTTTGGTTGGCTGCCTTCCTTCTCTGCCCTACTTCCTTACTATTGGGGTTCCTATCACGTCCTAATAAACTAGCTGCTTTCAATCTTTGTCTCTGATTTTGCTTCTGAGGAATGCAAATTAATATTGAATGACTACTCTGTAAGCTTTATTTCTGAAATTCTGGCTTTTTTGGTTTTGCCATTCTTTGATTTGCTGGTTGCTGTGCTTTTTTTTTTATCCTCACCTGAGGAAGTTCTTATTGATTTTAGAGAGCAGGGAAGGGAGGGAGAGAGGGAGAGAAACACTGATGTGAGAGAAAAACATTGATCAGTTGCCTCTCATATGTGCCCTGACTGGGGACCAAACCTGTAGCCAAGGCATGTGCCCTGACTGGGAATTGAAACCATGACCTTTCAGTTTACAGGACAATGTTCCAACCAACTAAGCCACACTGGCCAGGAACTGCCTCTTTTTTATCACTTTTTTCTTTGTGCTATTGTATTTAGATAATGTTAGCTGTTTTTTTTTAATACATATACAAATTTGATTTAACTGTTCTGCCTTTGAACTCATTAGATGTTTCTAAATAAAAAAGGAACAAATCTGTGTCATTATATTTCCCATACTGCTCTTGGCAGACATCAGTAATCAATCACAGCATGCTTCTCAAACTAGAGCTCCAGGAAGCTATTACCAATTAGTTGGTCTTAGCATAGGAGGTGAAACTTTTGTGATCTGATGTACATGATTAGATTGGGGAGACCAGTTTAGGCAAGTACTAGATATGGCTCTTTCTTTCACTTGTCCTTTATTAGGAGAATGTAGGAAGCAAGCAGAGTTCTAGGACAACTCACTTACAACCGAGCCTTGGGTGAAGCACTGTGCTGAGAGAACTCCAGGAGAGAGGAGAGCCATAAGCTGCATTTTCCACTTACTGTGTCCTAGCCCCAGTGGCATTTTAATAAAGACCTTGAACAATATATACAAATGGTATTCTCACCCTTTCACTCCTCCCATGGACTTTATGCATATTACTGCCACTTACTTTCCCCTTGAACTTGCCCCCAGGTTCTTTGATTATTGACATTCCCCCCTCTCCCTTGAATGCTTTGACGTTTGGCTGCCTCTGAGGTGGTCTTCCACACTCAGGTCAGGGCTGGTCTTGATTGAGTCTTCTCAGAAAGGCAGAGAATAGACATTTTTTCCACGCTCAGGACTCATCAATCTTCCCCAGAAACCTGGCCTTGGCATGTAAGTATCTCTCATTGCTGCTCTGCCAACTACTCCCATGGCTGTGGGCACATTTCCCCTCTTGCCCACTTTTCATTCTTGCAAATTTCTCTCTTTCATGTCTGCATCATGGGTTAGTCAGTATCAGGACCAACCCATGGGACTCAGCTGCTTGTTCTAAAGTCCTGATGTGTGACTCAATAGGACCCACATCCCTCGACTCTCTGGCCACCACCACCATTTCCTGCTTCTTCTCCCAACTTGTCCTTATGTCCCAGCTTGAAAACCAGCTTGGAGAACTTCTCCAGTTTGTGCTGAGTAACCTAAGTGATTAGCTTCTCAGCATCCTTCTTATGCATAAACAGGGGTGGCAACATTTGTCACTCTGAGGGTCCCTAAAATTCCTCTCCTGGGGTGGCTGTTGGTGTCTATGCCTTTGACACTCTCAGTAGAGGTTTAGCTTTGTGTACCTCTCTCTCTTCTGTACACCCCCCAAGGCTTCAGAAAATGCCTTGTTTGAGTGCTCAGTTACCTCAATTTCCCCCAGGTAATCAGTTTGGGGCAGTCTGAACACTAGAATATCCAGAGATTCCATGGGTTTAAACAAGCACAGAAAGTAAGGAAAACTGCTTCAGTGACTCTTCGCACTCCTGTGACCAGAGAGCCTGGCTTCAAAAAATCTTATCCTCTGTGCCATGAACACATCAGGAAGGATACAGCATCACATAAGCTTCTTTCTGGGTCTAGTATTCCTAGAAGCAGAGCCTGAGATGAGGGTTGATGAGCACACTTTTTTTGAGGGAGAGCTTTTGGGAAAAACCTGTAAATGAGGGAGAGAAGCAGGTTATGGCAGGGGAAAGACCCAAAAAAGAACGCCCTGTCAGGGGAGGTTCAACTGTGACCTGATCCAGTGCAGAGGAGGTAAGCCCTTTAGCTTATATCATACCCTGGATTGTCCCTGCATAGGTCAAGGGGCCTTGTCATCTGTGCTCATACCAATCAATCATTGGACACCCTGGAGGATGGGAGGAGTACAGCCTTCCAGGGGGCAGTTCTGTGGACAGAGTCCTGACTTTTGCCCCAGTGGCTGGGAAATGCAGTACCAGCTGCTAAAGGGGATCCAAACCAGCACCAGAGGCAGCAACTATCCCAAGTCTTGCTCTAGAAGATGGAAGCTAACACTTATTGAAAGGCTACTGTGAGCAGGTGTGTGGACACCATGCATCCATGTCCATGTCCTCATTTAATTCTTAGAACAACCTATGATTGCAGAATTGCTTTCCCTCAGTGGGATTCGGGAGCTTTCTAAGGTCTGAAAACAATGAGCAGAAGAGTTAAGATTTCAACCCATATCCTTCTTTCTTCGTTTCTCTCCCCAAATCCCCAGTTCCCTGAATTGAACCTCACTGCTAAACTGCTGACTGCACCAAGGACCCCTGTTTCAACATGGATTCTCAGCCCTTAATGGGAAAAAAATACTGTATAGGAACCCTCTAGAACGTTTTTCCAGAAATCATCTTTTAAAGTCTTTAAGGCTTTCTTTTAGTCTTATTTGCTTTATTTATACAGTTAGAAGTTAAAACAAACTTCTTTGCTTCTGAAACAAGCCCACAGTAGATTTAGATCACCAGTTTGGGTAATCTACAGGCAGGGTGGGTGAGCTGAAGGTCTGATATGAAGGAAGAGACAATTTAATCACAGCAATTAAAAAAAAAAGCAGTCTTGGGCTATTCAGTGGAGAAACACCTGCAGTAACATGCTTTAGTAGGCTTTAAGAGTGTCATTATATGACATCCCAGAATTAACTGGAATTCATATGCTCATTTTTCAACACATTTCTATTGAGTAACTACTGTCTGCCAGATACTATGCTAAAGATGTAAGGGCTATTGAGACATGGTCTTTGTCCATAAAGGTTTCGCATCATAAAAACTGCTTCAGAGGATATTGCTGCATGGAATGTCTGAGATCTTCCTGCCAATGTTTTCCTCTAGGGCTTTTATGCTGTTACGACATACATTTAAGTCTTTTATCCATCTTGAATTTATTTTTGTGTATGGCATAAGTTGGTGGTCGAGTTTCATATTTTTTGCATGTAGCTGTCCAGATCTCCCAACACCATTTGTTGAAGAGGCTCTTTTTGCTCCATTTTATGCTCCTGCCTCCTTTGTCAAATATTAATTGACCACAAAGACTTGGGTTTATTTCTGGGCTCTCTGTTCTGTTCCATTGGTCTATGTGCCTGTTTTTATGCCAGTACCAGGCTGTTTTGATTACAGTGGCCTTGTAATACAGTTTGATATCAGGTATTGTGATCCCTCCTGCTTTGTTCTTCTTTCTCAAAATTGCTGCAGCTATTCGGGGTCGTTTATGGTTCCATATAAATTTCTGAAATGTTTGTTCTATATCTGTGAAATATGTCATGGGTACTTTAATAGGGATTGCATTGAATCTATAAATTGCTTAGGGTAGTACGGACAGTGTGATGATGTTAATTCTTCCAATCCATGAGCATGGTACATGCTTCCATTTGTTTGTGTCTTCCTTAATTTCTTTCTTCAGTGTTGTGTAGTTTTCTGAGTACAGGTCTTTTACTTCCTTGGTTAGGTTTATTCCTAGGTACTTTACTTTTCTTGTTGCTATATCAAATGGGATTTTTTTCCCTGATTTCTGTTTCAGGGAACAGAACTGACTTCAGGATATTGACTTTGTATCCAGCATCCTCATAGACACATCCCCTAAAGCAAGGGACATAAAGGAAAGAATAAGCAAATGGGACCTCATCAAAATAAAAAGCGTCTGCAGGGCTAAAGAAAACAGCATTAAAATACAAAGAGAACCAACAGTATGGGAAAACATATTTGCCAATGATACCTCAGACAAGGGCCTGATTTCCAAAATATATAAAGAACGCACATGACTACTCCAGGAAGACAAACAATCCAATTAAAAAATGGGCAAAGGACTTGAACACACACTTCTCCAAGGAAGACATACAGAGGGCCCAGAGACATATGAAAATATGCTCAGCATCACTAGCCATCAGAGAGATGCAAATTAAAACCACAATGAGGTACCATCTCACACCAGTCAGAGTGGCCAACATAAACAAATCAACAAACAAATGTTGGAGAGGATGCGGAGAAAAGGGAACCCTAGTGCACTGTTGGTGGGAATGCAGACTGGTGAGGCCACTGTGGAAAACAGTATGGAATTTCCTCAGAAAAGTAAAAATGGAACTGCCCTTTGACGCAGCAATTCTGCTGCTGGGATTATACCCTAAGAACCCTGAAACACCAATGCAAAACAACCTATGCACCCCAATGTTCATAGCAGCACAATTTAAAATAGCCAAGTACTGGAAGCAACCTAAGTGCCCATCAGCAAATGAGTGGATCAAAAAATTATGGTACATTTACACAATGGAATTCTACGCAGCAGAGAGAAAGAAGGAGCTTATACCCTTTGCAATGGCATGGATGGAACTGAAGAGCATTATGCTAAGTGAAATACACCAGACGGTGAGGGACAAATACCATATGATCTCACCTTTAACTGGAACATAATAAACAAAAGAAAAAAGCAAGCAAAATATAACCAGACATTGATATTAAGAACATTGTAACAATAGCCACAGGGGAGTGGAGAGGGGATAGTGGGGAGAGGGATCTATAGGAGCTACTATAGAGGACACAAGGACAAAATCAAGGGGGAGGGTAGAGGTAGGGAAGGGAGGTGGGACTGGCTGGGGTGGGGTGGAGAGAAGGGGAGAAAATGCAGACAATTGTAACTGAATAAAAATTTAAGAAAATAAACTGATTCAAGAGGAAGAAAGAAACAAAAGCAAGAGCCTCCCCTGAACAAGGTCCTTTATCACATTTACAGAATGAATAAAATTATATGACCTGATAAATTCATGAAAAGATGCTCCACACCATTAATCATCAGGGAAATGAAAATTAAAACTACAATGAGATGCTACTGCACACTCACTAGAGTGACTCATCCTTGCCCACGAAGCTGGCAATGCCAAGTGTGGGCAAGATGTAGAGTCACTGGAACTCTAATATATGGTTAATAGAAATGTAAAATGATGAGGTAACTTTGGAAAACATTTTCAAAGTTTCTTATAAGTTAAACATAACACTTAGCATATGACCAAGCCATTGCACACTTAGTTATTTACTCCAAAGAAATGAAAAATATGGTCACAAAAAGACATGCATGTGAATATTAATAGCAATTTTATTCATAATACCCCCAAACTGGAAAAAAACTCATATGTCCATCAACTAATAAATGGATAAACAAATAAGTGTGCATCCATGTAAATGGATAAACACACAGGGGTCCATCCATGCAATTCAGCAGCCTGAAGGAATGAACCACTGAAACACACAACAGCACTAATGGATCTCAAGAACATCTCATCTTTAATGAGATGTTCTATATGCTATGTAATGGGATTATATAATATAGTGAGACTTACACTGTATAATCCCATTTGTATAAAACTTTAGAAAATGCATACTAATCTGTAGGAACAGACAGCAATTCAGTGGATATATGGGGTCCAGGAGTGGGAATGGATACACCACAAAGGGGTATAGGGAAACTTTGGGAAGTGATGGAATTGTACACATTTTTATTATTTTTGTGTTTTTATTTTTAATTGAAATACATTTGACATATAACATTGTGTATATTTAAGGTGTTCATGTTGATTTGATACATATATATTGTAATATGATTGACATTATAGCAATAGTTACCACCTCTGTCATGTCACAAAATTATCAATTTCTTTTGTGTGGTGAAAATAATTAAGATCTAATCTTTTAGCAAGTTTGACAGTTATAATAAAATATGAGGTCTGTGTGGAAAAAGTCCGACTATTGTTAATATAATGAGAATGGTTTGCATGACATCGATGTAACATGGTAGCCAAGGACAGTAGACTGGAATGAGCATGTGTGAACAACGATGACTTTACTGTATTAGTCATTGGGGGCAGTAGATGCCATTGAGTGAGCATGTGTACTGTGTGGCTTTCGCATTCAAAATGACTGAGCAAGTAAGCAATGAATCTGTATCAAATTTTGTGTGAAGCTTAAACATTCCTCTGTGGAAACTATTTGAATGATTCAGAAGGCTGCAGCTATGGGCAACTGGTAATTGGCAGCTTCATCACCACAATGCACCTACTCATGCACCATGTCTTATGTAGAGTTTTTTGGTGAAACATCAAATCACCCAGGTGGCTCAACCCCCCTACAGCCCAGATTTTGTGCCCTGTGACTTCTAGCTTTTCCCAAAACTACAATCAACCTTTGAAAGGGAAGAGATTTCAGATTGTCGATGAGATCCAGGAAAATAAAATGGGGCAGCTGATGGCAATTGGGAGAACTGTGTGTGGTCCCAAGGTGCCTACTTTGAAGGGGACTGAGGTGCCATTGTCCTATGTATAATGTTTCTTATATTTTCTTCAATAAATGTCACTATTTTTCATATTACATTGCTGGATACCTTCTGGACAGACCTTGTATAAATGGCTGTAGTTTATTGTATATAAATCATACTTTAATAAAGTTTATTTTAAAGGCACCCAGCGGTATGCTTAGCACACAACAACTGGTCAATAAATGGTGGATTTAATGAAAATAACTACCAGCCTTTGCTCCTAAGATAAGTAACTTCTCCATGGGCAGCAATGATATACAGGTACTCTTCCCCCAGGTCTTCCATGTGGGACAGAAATGCAGACCCAACTCCCCTTCTCAGTGGGCTATGAACTACGGAGAAGGCTGCTTTGTGCCAGAAGCAATTATGTTCTTGTTTTCAGCTGGGCATCCTTAGGACTTGGGTTCAGACTTCCAAGGGCTGACCACACCTTGGGCTGGGCTGAGTCTGGTAACCAGCTGGCTCCCCCTGCCTCTGGTCTGCTGGGGCATCCTTCTGGCCCTAAGGGAGGAAGCACATGTGATTCTAATCACTGAATTTTACACTCAGCCTTCACTTGGGTTTCTGTTCAGTTCAGAGGCTTCCTCTGAGACTTCATCCACTAGTTCTCTTATTGTGTTACATTTCAGTCTGAGTTCAGAACACTCCACAAGATAGCCCCAGTTGGGAAAATGGAGACAACTGTACTTGAACAACAATAAAATGTAGAAAAAAATAAAATAATTTTTAAAATCCAATAAAACAAGACAGAAGACAGGATAAGAAGGGTGGCACATTGGAAAATAGTTCCTTTTAATTCCTAGGCTCTACATTCTACATCTGCTAAGATAAACAAGTGCAACTTCCTTTTCCTCCTTAAATTAAGATCTGATTTTTACCTCTGACCTCTCTGGCCTGGAGCTGTGGGGACCCTCAGGGACCACTGACTCAGCTCCTTGGGAATCACCAGTTCCTCTCCTCCCACAAGGGTGCCTAAACCTCTTGATGTTCTGGTGAAGGATATTGTTTTTAAATATAGAGTATAAAATACACAGGCCAACAATAAGTATTTCAACTATATTGAAATAGTTATCAGTATAATTAATAAACAACCTGGTGATGGAGTAATAACCTATGTGCTTTTTGTTTGCACATTCAATAGCAAGAGCTGGTGGTGGATCTAATAATTACTGTCATTTTGAATTGTTGATGTGCATAAATGTCATTTTGAGATACCTGCCACACTGTAATGGGCTGTAAAATACCTGACAGCTATTGGTGATAAAATCACAGAAATTGCTAATACTGTGAGGTTTGCTGCCTACATTCATAGTAGGACATACTACATTTCACTTAGAAGTTAGTTTTTTAAAAAATGGGTTTCCACATCCCAGTTCATAGGTTCCCTCAATTTTATCTATAAGCCCCATGGGAAAGAACCCCTGGGACTAAGAGCAGAGTCTCCCCCACACCCCCATCAGGCCTTCCCACTGAGATGAACCACCTATCACCACCCCTGCCAGTAGCATACATTACTCCTAAGTTATTTTTAAAAGTGACCAGATTATTCAGACATAAAAATGTAGCAGGATTAATATATTGAACACCATGTATCTATCACCCACCTAAGAAATAAACTATTGCAGATATATTTGAAATCTCCTTTGGACTTCTCAGGGCTCACATTTGTATTCCATTCCCTGCCTTCCAGGGGCAATCTCTATCTAGAATTGAGTGCTTGGGATTCCTTTATATATATCTTTAGGTTTTCACTACACATGTATGTATCCACAAATAACACCAGGTATCAGCTACATGTTCTTTATGTTCTAAAATACATTTTGTTGAATTTATTGGGGTGATGTTGGCTAATAAAATTATATAGATTTCAATTGTACAATTCTATAATACATCATCTGTGTACTGTATTGTGTGTTTACCACCCAAAGTCAAGTCTCCATTCATCACCATTTATCCCTCCTTTACCCTCTTCTACCTGTCCCCACTTGCCTTTCCCTCTGGTAATAACCATACTGTTGTCTGTGTCTGTGAGTTTAAAAACTCAGTATAAGTGATTTTGTAATCTGTGTGTCCTTCTGCAACATGCTTTTCTTCCTTGATGTAATGTTTGTAAGATGTATCGATGTCAATATGTGAGGCTCTATTTCACTTACTTTCAAAGCTGTGTAGTATCATATTGCATCAGTGTATCTCAGTTTAGTTAGCTATTCTGCTGCCAGCCATTTGTATTGTTTCCAGGTTTTCGATGTGACATTGCTGCACTGAACACTCTTGTGGATGTCTTTGGGTCAGATACATTTTTCTAGCAGTGGAATGGCTGCATCATAGGGTATGTGCATACTTAGTTTTTATGCATTCTACCAATCTGCTCTCCAATGTGGTTGTACTGAACACACTCACCAGCAGGAGATGAGTTCCTATTGTTTTACATTGTCATAAATACTTGTTGTTGTCAGACTTTTTAATATCTGCCAGTCTGATGAGGCGTCTCAATGAGGTTTTAATTTGCCTTCTCCTGGTTACTTGTTGGAGTCAGATGAATGGTGTCCTCCAAAAATGTCAGGTCCTAATCCCTGGAACCTGTGACTATTACTTTATATGGTAATTTTCGCAGGTATGGTAAATCAAGGATCTTGAGATGGGAAGATTACCCTGGATTATCTGGGTAAGACCCTAAATGCTGTCACAAGTGTCCTTATAAGAGAAGTAGAGGGAGGTTAGACCACACAGAGGAGAAGGCTATGCAAAGGTTGAGGCAGAGATTGGAGTGATGTGGCCAGAAGTGAGAAAATCCAGCAGCCTCCAGAAGCTGAGAAAGGCAAGAAACAGATTCCCCTGAGAGCCTCTTGAGGGCGTGTGGCCCTGCCAACATCTTGACTTTGAACTTCTTACCTCCAGAACTGTGAGAGGATAAAGTTTTGTTGTAATTTGTGGTCATTTTTTGCAGTTTGTGGCAATTCGTGACAGCACTCATAGGAAACAAATACACTGGTCAAGTTCAGCTTCTCTTCATGAGTTTATTGGGCATTTGCATGGTCATCTCTGCAAATTGCTAACTCATAAACTTTGTTTTTTTCTTATTAGCTGAAAGAGAGCTTTACATATTCTGGATATTAATTTTTTGTTGATGTTTTATGTTGTCAGTGGTTTATTTTTTCTCTGTTCAATGGAGGTTTTGATACACTGAAGTTTTAAACCTTAATGTGGTCAATTGTGTCATCTTTTCATATTTGTGCTGTGTCCTGCTCAAAAAGTCCTTTCCTACCCTGAGATCAGAGATATGTACATATTCTGCTATTATCTCATAAATATCTCCTGCTATTTAGGAGCATGGTTGCACTGTCTTTTGGGTGAGAGATCCCAGCTGTGAATGGGTCACATCACTGTTCAGACCATGGGCCTAGCCTCACAGGCATTCCAGCAAGTCTGCCAGGGAGCATTGGCCTGGAAACTGGTGTTGGCTACCTTTTTAAGACCTTGATTTTGCCAAATGTCTAGACTAATTATCTTGATGTTTAGTTTTTAGAGTTTTAGATGTTTTAGAGTCTTGATGTTTTAATTTTAGAGTATATCCTGTACTTTTAAATCATCACTTATCATTTGT
Organism: Desmodus rotundus; assembly: GCF_022682495.2. NCBI lineage: Eukaryota > Metazoa > Chordata > Mammalia > Chiroptera > Phyllostomidae > Desmodus > Desmodus rotundus. The sequence goes on from NC_071392.1 coordinate 131,861,242, forward strand.
CACCACTGTAGATCCAACTAAGATGACTTTGCCCCTTCAGCTCAGCTATGAGTTGTCAGTGCTTTTCTCCCTCCTGTTCCAACTGCATCATTATTTTTGTTTATTATTTGCAGTGCCCAAAATTTTAGTAGTGACAGTTTTATTTAGCTTTTTTCCTATCAATAATCCAGACCACGGGCCATGGCCTTGAATGCATTTATGGTTTGGTAGATGATATAATAGGGGGAAATGGGTGTTGAGCCTCAGGAGTAGATTTGTGGGGCAAGGTCCCACCTGAAATCTGGTATTAGCCACACACATTCAACCTGCTCACCATACCTGGGCACACCCTACCTGCCCACCACATGTAGGCACATCCCACCTGAGTATCACACCTGGGCTCTGGCCTCCATGCTTTATGCCCTGTTATGGACTGCTACCATGTAAACTTTGGTCTCATTTTGAAAAAAGAAAAGTAGAACCTCCAGCAAATGACATGACTCCCCTATTCCCTTTGCAACCTTGCCCAAGTTTGCATTAACCACTCTGCATCTTTCTTGAGCTTTAAAATGAGATTACAGACTAAATAACCTCAAGGCCACTTCCAGTTTGTAACAGTGTCTATCGACACTTAAAACATCTATCATTCTTTTTTAGATTGTATTAAAATATTCATTGCATAAAATTTACTATTTTAAAGTATACAATGTAGTGGCATTTAATCCATTCATGACATTGTACAATCATCACCTCTTTCTGGTTCCAGAACATTTTCATCACCTCGAATGATACCCATGCCCATTCATATTACCCCCTGTTCCTTATGTGCATAGCTTGTGTTGAACAACACTCTGTGTTCTATCTCTATGGATTTGCCTATTCTGGAAATTTCATATAAGTGAAACATGATACAATATGTGGCCTTTTGTGTCTGGCTTGTCTCACTTAACATAAGGTATACTACATATATACAAGGTGTAGTATACAGGGTAGGGCATGAGTAGGTTTATAGTTGTGAGTATGCAAAACAGAGTTTATTCTTGTATTATTATTTATTTATTACTATATTATTTTCCATATGAACAACTAACTATAAACCTACTTTTGTCCCACTCTGTATATATTATCATGTGTTAGTACTTTATTCCTTTTTATGGTTGGACTGAATAATATTTCATATTGTAGATATATCACATTTTGTGTATCTATTCATTTGCTGGAAGAGGAGTTTCTCCTCTGGCAGGATAGATGTCCTGACTCTGCTTTCTATCTATTTTGGTACAAGACTGGTACTTTGCAGATGGCTTTGTTTGGGTTTCCACCAAAATCAGAAACAGTATTTGGGTACAAGTAGGTTGTTTGGGCAGTAATCTCAAGAAACACCAGTAGGGGTTGCCACCGAGGACATCCAAGACTTAATCAGTGAGGACCCTCTTGGAGATAGTGGAGATTGAGCCACTGATGGGTGAGGCAAGTGGGGTATTTATCTCCCAAATTCCATCTTGTGTTGGTTGAGGATCACTCCTGGGCTGTAAACCACCACCCAGCATTTCTTGCCTGCCTATATAGAGGTTTGAACATCCTCAGATGGAGAATTGCAGGAAGCCATAGCCATGGATGTAGGCGGTGTCAACACGGTTGCTATGAGGAGAGGAATATGGAAGAAGAGCATATCCGATATTGCTGAGTAGGAGTCAGTATCTATATCTTGGGCCTGGCTGAAGAATCTGATGTCTGAAGTCAAACATATGAATGTGAAGGTTAATATCTCAAGCTGTGGATATCTCAGGATCTCAACATGTGAATGTCTCAACTAGCCCTATAAATATCTCCACATATCAACATGCAAAAATCTCAACATCTAAATCTGCAAATGTTTCAATATGTCAACCTATGAATGTCTCAGCATCTGAACTTGTGAATGAACATCTCAACATTTTAATGTGTGACTGTCACAACATCTGAACCTGTGAATGTCTCCATGATTTTAATATACATACCTCTCAACATCTCAGCATGCACATGTCTCAGCATTTCAACATGCAAATGCCAAAACAACTGAACCTATGAATCTCATCTGAACATCTCCAATGTCACAACATATCAACGTGTGATGTCTTGACATAGGAACCTGTGCATATCTCAATATTTTAACCTATGATTGTTTCAACATCTGCATCTGATTGTTATAACATCTCAACCTGCTTATGCCTTGGCATCTAAACATATGATTTTCAACATCACAACATGTGAATATTTGAACATCACAACACATAAATGTTGCAACAATACCACAAACTTAACATAATGTTGACAAGGTATACTACATATATACAAGGTGTAGTATACAGGGTAGGGCATGAGTAGGTTTATAGTTGTGAGTATGCAAAACAGAGTTTATTCTTGTATTATTATTTATTTATTACTATATTATTTTCCATATGAACAACTAACTATAAACCTACTTTTGTCCCACTCTGTATATATTATCATGTGTTAGTACTTTATTCCTTTTTATGGTTGGACTGAATAATATTTCATATTGTAGATATATCACATTTTGTGTATCTATTCATTTGTATCTATTCACAAATTCAAAAAGTTGAGTGAGCCATTATCTTCCTTCCAAAACAAGTCCCTCAGAACACCAGTGAAATGCTAGTACAAAGAAATTTTAACTCTTGTAGAAATTCTGTTCTTTTACAGATCAACACTGGATCTTACAGGCACAGAGATACCTGGTCAAGCTTTGTAACAATCTAGTAGCACTCTATTTATATGGAAATCATGCTGCTGGCATTATCAGATATTCCTAATCCTTTTGCGGGAGTGGCTCTCAGCCTGATGGGAAAGACAACCCCATACCATGGCCAATGTACTTTTCTGAAAGTGGCTTTAGAATTACTCTCATGGCCTCACTGAGATAATTGCAGATAAAATGAAGTACAGATTAGAAACGGAATTTCTGACACTTGTGAAATGACAGTTAACAGCAGGAGGAGGAGAAGGAAGACCTGTAGAAAGTGGACTCCCTAGCAACCCCATTTTATTAGAGAGTGGAATAGACTAGGATGTGGCATAAGGAACTTTTGGGTCAGTAGCAATGGTATGCATCATGAAAGGGCTTTTGCCTACACATGTGTATTCATTTTTCAAAACTCAATATAAGTGAATATTCACTTAAGATTCATACATTTCATGGTATAAATACTATCTCAATAGAAAAGTACCATAAACAAATATTTGTACGATGTACATGCTGAAGTATTCGGGGAGAAGGGTGCTGATATTTGCAATATATGAGGGGGACCTGCTCCAAAAAACAGAACTGTCATCTGGCAGGCAGTCCCTTATAGTACAGGCTTTCTCTGCTAGGTGAGTGTTCCAGGAACCCATCTGTATCAGTGTGTCAGCTGGCATTGTTATGACAGGCTGCGTTCAGCCTCAGTGAAAATTTTTTGAAGACTCTTTCAATGCATTTGCCTATCTCATGATGGGTGATTTATGAGCACACCAGCCCCCACCATGCTGAGTGCTCAGCAGTTTTTCACCAAAAATGGCATGACCCCCATGGCCTACCCTACATATTTGCTCAGTATCACCCTGAGTGATTTTTTTTTTATTTCCCTGGATGAGATAAATCCCCAAAGAGAAACATTATGCCAATGTGGAAGAGGTAAAACAAAAAATGGCAGAAGTATCTAAAAAGCATCAAAATTGACAAGTTCAAAAACTGTTTTGAGCAGTTGAAAAAAACATCTTGAAAGGTGTATTGTGTCCAATGGAGAGTACTTGGAAGGTGACTGAAGTTATACATGTCAGGGTAAATACACAGTTTTTTATAAATAAATTCCAGATTTTCTTGGGTCCCCCTTGTGCTTTTTTTATGATCTAGGCATGTGTGTGTGTGTGTATACACACACGTACACACACACATATGGACCCACATATTATTTTTTCATATTTTTGTGCCATTGTACTCTGCCATTGGAATTATGTTTAAATGATACATAGTGCTATATTGTTGTAGCAAGATAGCTGCAACATAGTAAAAAATCAGTTTACAAAAGAATATGTCCATTTTTGCAATTCTGTTCCTCTTATAACTCTATATTTAAGCTTTCTTTAAGACTATAAAGAATATATGCCTACTTTAAAAGGTAAAGAAGGATAAAAAGAATGTTCCATCTCTGGGAAATAGAAAGAAACCAAAAATAATTACGTCTTCTAAAATAAACAAAAACAAGTAAAAATTCTAAACAGAAAACTGTTCCACTCTTCCATAGTTTGTGATTATAAAAGAAACTCATGTTCATTTGAATTAGAAAAAATATTAAGAGTGGACATATTGCTTTTTAAAAAATAGTATGCTTATTTTGCCTTCCTGGTATAATTTTTTTTTCTTTTTTATTGAATTTATTGGATTAATACTGGTTCAAAAACTCATATTGGTTTCAGGTATAGAACTGAACAAAACATTATGTGCACACTGCATTCTGTGCATATCTCCCCAAGCAAAATCTCTTTCTGTCCCCACTGGTGCATCCACTGTGGAAAACAGTATAGAGTTTCCTCAAAAAATTTTAAACCAGTGATTCCACTTCTGGGAATATATCTTAAGAATTCCAGGGGATTCAAAGATGGGAGCAAGATTGGTGGGAGCAGAGTCCACTTCCCCCTGTGCACAGGTGGAACACCTAGTCCATCTTCTGAGGAACAGAGTGAACAGCCAATGGTATCCCACCATGTATGAAGGTTGGAGGCCAAAACTGTAAAGGACATTGAAAAATCAGATGGTGGGAGCTGTGAACACCAGTATACTTGTTGGAAGAAGAAACCCACCAAGAAAGGAACCACCAACAGATGATATGGAAGAAGGTAAAGGAGTGAGTGGAAGCCACACTAACCTCTACCCAGGGCTGATCTGGAAATACAACTAAATGGTGGAGAAATTACCCAGAACAAACAACTGAACAACAGCGAGAGAAAAGCCTCAAAACTTCATACAGACAGAAAAAACAGTTTCACTACAACCTGTCCACACCTGCCCGACAGAATACAAGACATGGTGGATGGAGTGACCCTCAGCTAACGAGCTGGAGGGAAGGACCCACTAAGGAAAGACCCAACAACAGTCAAAACCCAAAGACATACAGAGAACCAACATAAACGACAGCCCAAAACTAGCAAGCTCAGGAGATCAAGGAGACTGCACTATGAATCTCACAGGTCTCCTACCATAGAAGTATACACCATAAACCCAGGGAGTCAGAACAGATCAATTTAAGAATCAGAGGCTAACAAGAAGACTCTTACAAACAATGGGAAGACAAAGAAACAAGCCCCAAATAAATGGAAAGGAGGAAGCCTCAGAAAGAATGCTAAATGAAATAGAGGCAAGTCAACTATCAGATATTGAGTTCAAAGCAATGGTTATCAGGAAGCTCAAGGAGCTCACTGAGAATTTCCAAAAAACACAGGGAAACTAAAATGAACTCACTGCAAACTATATCAACATGAAAAAGGAAATAGAAGCTATCAACAAGGGCCAAGAGGAAATGAAGAATACAATTTCTGAATTGAAGAACACAAAGAATGAATCAAAAGCAGGCTAGATGAAGCAAAGGGTTGAATAGGTGAGCTATAAGACAAGGTAGAAAAAAACCACGCAGGAAGAGCAAGAAAAGGAAAAGGCACTCAGAAAGAATGAAGAGGTGCTAAGGGAAGTACTAAGGGAAATGCAAGACAACATGAAACAATAATATCTGTATAAGAGGGATACCAGAAAGATAAGAAGAGCAAGGACTGGAAAACCTGTTTGAAAAAGTAATGATGGAAAAGTTCCCTAATTTGATGAGAGAAAAAGTCACACAAATCCAGGAAACACAGAGAGTCCTAATCAAGAGGAACCCAAAGAGTCCCACTTCAAGACACAACATAATTAAAGTGGCAAAATTCCAAGACAAAGAGAGAATCTTGAAGGCAGCAAGGGAGAAATAGGAAGTAACATACAAGGAAGCCCTGATGACACTGGCAGCTGACTTCTCAATGGAAACGCTCCAAGCAAGAAGAGAATGGCAAGGAATATTCCAAGTAATGGAAAACAAAGGCCTGTAACCGAGACTACTATATCCAGCAAGGCTCTTAATTAAAATGGAAGGCCAAATAAGGAGCTTCCCAGACAAAAGAAGCCTCAAAGAATCACCTCCACCAAACAAGCTCTGCAAGAGACACTAAAGTGACTGCTTTAAGGAAGCAAAAACAATAAGAGAGAGAGGAACACAGGTATGAAAAATGGCAATGAATAAGTACCTATCAATAACAACCCTAAATGTAAATGGATTAAATGCTCCAATCAAAAGACAGAATAGCTGAATGGATAAGAAATCAGGACCCATACATATGCTGCCTAAAGAGACCCACCTCAGAACAAAGACCTACAAAGACTGAATGTGAAGGGATGGACACAAATTTTCCAAGGAAATGGACAGGAAAAAAAGCAAGGGTAGCAATACTTATACCAGACAAAACAGACTTCAAAAAAAAAAAAAAGATCCGTAAAAACAGACACAGAAGGTCACTTCATAATACTGAAGGGAAGAATCCATCAAGAAGACATAAACATTGTAAATATATATGCACCCAACATAGGAGCACCCAAATACATAAAGAAAATCTTGGAGGAATTCAAGAAAGATATCAACAGCAACACAATTATAGTAGGGGATTTTAACACCCCACTGTCAAAAATGGACAGATCTTCCAAACAAAATATCAGCAAAGATATTGTGGTATTGAACAAAGCCCTAGATCAAATGGACTTAACTGATATATAGAGAGCCTATCATCCTAAAGAAGCAAAATACACATTCTTTTCAAATGCACATGGAACATTTTCAAAGATAGACCACATGACAGCACACAAAACAAACCTCAACAAATTCAAGAAAATTGAAATCATATCAAGCATTTTCTCTCACCACAAGAGACTGAAACTAGAAACCAATCTTAAGGGGGAAAAAAAAAACCCCAAACACTCAAACTCATGGAGACTGAATAGCATACTATTAAACAATGAATGGCTCAAGAATGAGATTAAGGAAGAAATCAAAAAGTTTCTGGAAACAAATGAAAATGAATTCACAACCATCCAAAACCTATGGGACACAGCAAAGGCAGTCCTGAGAGGGAAGTTCACAGTGATACAGGCCTACTTAAAAAGATAGGAACATTTCAAATAAACAACCTAACCCTAAACCTCTAAGAACTGGAGGAACAACAACAAAGACAACCCAGAGCAAGTAGAAGGAAGGAAATAAGCAAGATCAGAGCAGAGTTAAATGACATAGAGACTAAAAGCACTATTTTAAGGATCAAAAAATCCAGGAGCTGGTCCTTTAAAAAATAAACAATATTGACAAGACTTTAAGTAGGCTCATCAGAAAAAAATGGAAATGACCCAAATAAACACAATCAGAAATGAAAGAGGAAAGATGATAACTAATACCACAGAAATATAAAATATTGTAAGAAATTACTATGAAGAACTACATGCCAACAAATTTGCAAATCTAGGTGAAATGGACAAATTTCTAGAAAAATATAATCTTCCAAAACTGAATGAAGATGCAGAAAGCATGAACAGACCAATTACAACTGATGAAATTGAAGCAGTAATAAAAAAACTCCTGGCACTAATGCCCTGTACCAGACAGTTTCACAGGAGAATTTCCAGAGCATTTAAGGATGCTAACCCCTATTCTTCACAGACTATTTGAAAAAATCCAAGAAGATAGATGACTCTCAAACTCCTTTTATGAAGCCAGCATCATCCTAATCCCAAACCAGATAAAGACATAACAAAGAAAGAAAACTACAGGCCAATGTCTCTTATGAACATAGATGCTAAAATCTGCAACAAAATATTGGCACACCACATCCAGCAATATAGGAAAAAGATGATACACTGTGATCAAGTAGGATACATCCCAGGGATGCAAGTATGGCACAGTATTCACAAGTCAATAAACGAAATGCATCACAAAAACAAAAGTAAAGACAAAAATCACATGATCATATCAATAGATGCGGAAAAAGTATTTGATAAGGTACAGCATCCATTTATGATAAAAACACTTAGCAAAGTGGCAAGAGAGGAAGCATTCCTCAACATAATAAAGGCCACATACGAGACACCTACAGCCAACATCATACTCAAAGGGCAAAAACTTAGAGCTTTCCCACTAAGGTCAGAAACAAGACAAGGATGTCTGCTTCCACTACTCCTATTCAACATAGTATTGGAAGTCCTAGCCACAGCAATAAGACAATAAAAAGAAATAGCATCCAAATTGGAAAGGAGGAAGCAAAAGTGTCATTGTTTGCAGATGACATGATAGTGTACATAGAAAATCCTATAGACTCCACCAAAAAACTACTCGACGTAATAAGTGAATTTGGCAAGACAGTGGGAAACAGAGTTTCCCGATATTCAGAAATCAAAGACATTTTTACACACTAATAATGAAATATCAGAAACAGAAATCAGGAAAAAAATCCCATTTGATAGAGCAACAAGAAAAATAAGGTACCTAGGGATAAACCTAACCAAGGATGTAAAAGACCTGTATTCATGTAACTATACAACACTGAAGAAAGAAATTAAGGAAGACACAAACAAATGGAAGCATGTACCATGCTCATGGATTGGAAGAATTCACATCATCAAAATATTCATAGTTCCCAAAGCAATTTATAGATTCAATACAATCCCTATTAAAGTACCAATGACATATTTCAGATATAGAACAAATACTTCAAAAATTTTTATGGAACCATAAATTACCCTGAATAGCTGCAACAATTTTGAGAAAGAAGAACAAAGCAGGAGGGATCACAATACCTGATATCAAACTGTATTACAAGGCCACTGTAATCAAAACAGACTGGTACTGGCATAAGAACAGACACATAGACTAATGGAACAGAACAGAGAGCTCAGAAATAAACCCAAGTCTTTATGGTCAATTAATATTTGACAAGGGGGAAAAAGGCATAAAATGGAACAAAAATATCCTCTTCAACACATGGTGTTGGGAGATCTGGACAGCTACATGAAAAAAATGAAACTTGATCACCAACTTACACCATACACAAAAATAAGTTCAAGGTGTATAAAAGACTTAAATATAGTTGTGATACCATAAAAGTCCTAGAGGAAAGGAAAATCTCAGGCATTCCACATGGCAACATCTTCACTGATATGTCCCCTAAAGCAAGGGACATAAAGGAAAGAATAAACAAATGGGACCTCATCAAAATAAAAAGCTTCTGCATGGCTAAAGAAAACAGCATTAAAATAAACAGAGAACCAACTATATGGGAAAACATACTTGCCAAAGATACCTCAGACAAGGGCCTGATTTCCAATATAAAGAACTCACATAACTCCACTCCAGGAAGACAAACAACCCAATTAAAAAATGGACAAAGGACTTGAACAGACACTTCTCCAAGGAAGACATACAGAGAGCCCGGAGACATATGAAAAGATGCTCAGCATCCCTAGCTATCAGAGAGATCCAAATTAAAACCACATTGAGATACCCCTTCACACCAGTCAGAATGGCCATCATAAACAAATCAACAAACAAGTGTTGGAGAGGAGGTGGAGAAAAGGAACTGTAGTGCACTCTTGGAGAAATGCAGACTGGTGAGGCCACTGTGGAAAACAGTATGTAATTTCCTCAGAAAACTAAAAATGGAACTGCCTTTTGACCCAGCAATTCCACTGCTAGGATTATATCCTAAGAGCCCTGAAACACCAATCCAAAAGAACCTGTGCACCCCAATGTTCATAGCAGCACAATTTACAATAGCCAAGTCCTGGAAGCAACCTAAGTGCCCATCAGCAAACGAGTGGATCCAAAAACTATGGTATATTTACACAATGGAATTCTACGCAGCAGAGAGAAAGAAGGAGCTTATACCCTTTGCAACAGCATGGATGAAACTGGAGAGCATTATGCTAAGTGAAATAAGCCAGGAGGTGAGGGACAAATACCATATGATCTCACCTTTAACTGGAACATAAGCAATAGAAGAAAAAAGCAAACAAAATATAACCAGAGACATTGAAGTTAAGAACAATCTAACAATAGCCAGGGCAGGGGTGGGGGGTGGGGGCAGGGACAGTGGGTAGAGGGGATTACAGGAAGTAATATAAAGGACACATGGACAAAACCAAGGGGGAGGGTGGAGGTGGGGGAGGGAGGTGGGTTCACCTGGGGTGGGGTGGAGGGATGGGGAGAAAAGGCATACAACTGTAATTGAATAACAATAAAAAAAAAGAAAAACAAATTATGGTGCATTTACAGAATGGAATACTACACAGCTTAGAGAAAGAAGGAACTCCTATACTTTGCGACAGCATGGATGGAACTGGAGAGCATTATGCTAAGTGACATAAGTCAGGAGGTGAGGGACAAATAGTATATGATATCACCTATAAGTGGACTAATCAACAAAACAAAGAAGCAAGCAAAATATAACCAGAGACATTGAAATTAAGAACAATCTGACAGTAACTGGAGGGGATTGAGAGGGGATAATGGGGGGAAGGGTTTTCAGGAACAACTATAAAGGACACATGGAGAAAACCAAGGGGGATGGTAGAAGTAAGGGATGGAGGTAGGTTTTGCTTGGGTAGGGGGGAGTGGTGGAGGGTAAATGCAGACCACTGTAATTGAACAATAAAATAATTTTTTAAAAATATAAAATAAAATTGTTTAAAGAGGGAAAAAAAAAGAATTCCAGAAAATCAATTTAAAAGTATATGCACTTCCTATGTTCATTGCAGCATTATTTACAATAGCCAAGATCTGGAAAAAGCCCACGTGTCTGTGAGTGGATAAAAAAGCTGTGATACATTTACACAATGCAATACTACTCAGCCATAAAAAACCCCCAAGGAATTCTCACCTTTCATGGCAGTGTGGATGGAACTGGAGAGTATTATTATAAGTAAAATATGCCAGTCAGAGAAAGACAAATACCATATGATCTCACTTACATGTGGAATCCAATGAACAAAATAAGTTGATGAACAAAAAAACAGAAGCATGGATACATGGTAGAGACTGACAACTGTCAGAGGGGTGTGCGTTTAGGGGCCTGGATGAATGAAGGTAAAGGCATTAAGCAAAAAAAAAAAAATCCATATATAACACATAGACACAAACAACAGTGTGGTGATAGCCAGAGGGAAAGGGGGTTGGGGGGTAGGTGGGGGTGAGCATAGGGGAGTCAATGGGGATAGAAAAAGAATTTTCAATATACTTTTTTTCCCCCATCCCTCCACCCCACCCCAGAGAACCCACCTTCTTCCCCCACCCCCACCCTCTCCCTTGATTTTGTCCTTTTTTTAAAAAAATTTATTTATTTCTAGAGAGAGGGGATAGGAGTAAGGAAGAGAGGCAGAGAAACATCGATGTGTGTTTTCCTGTCAAGCACCCCAACTGGGGACCTAGCCCACAACCCAGGCATGTGACCTGACTGGGAATCAAACTGGCAACCATTTCTTTTGCAGGCCAGCACTCAATCCAGAGAGCCACACCAGCCCAGGAGAACTTTCAGTATACTTTGAAATGCATTTTTAAAAAGACATTGATAGACAGAGGAATGGATAGATGGGTACATGTATGATAAAACAAATATTTTACAATATTATGTTTGAATCTTGGCACTGGGCATCCATTTTCAATGTCTTTGCACATTTGAAAATTTTCATAAGATATTCTGAAAAAAAAGTAGGCTGGGAAAACTAACAAGCTCAGGCATTTGGGGCCACTTTAACCACATCACAGACTCTGAGAACATTGCCCACTTGTATCTCATTTTGATGCCTGATACTTATTAATGACATGGATTATTTTTAGAAATCTCAGAATTCTGTTTCATGTGTATTTAGTACAGATAAAAAAGAACATAATTGCTTTTGGAAATTTTCCATTAAAATCTCTGCATTAAATTATTATTTTTTAAATAAAAAGGTTGATTCTTAATTGGCATATTTTAGATACCTGGAAAATCCGACTTAAGTAAAATCATTTATCCCTGACAAGGCAGGATGAATGAGATGTCATTTTAATTAGCATTTCTGGTAAGTGGATGATCACATTTTTTAAAGATTTTATTTGGGAAGTGAAGCCCCTGCCCGATGGCAACAGTAGTTCTGGGGGAGACATCATGGGCCCTGAGCGTATCTTCCCCAATCAGACTGAGGAACTGGGGCCGCAGCAGGGCCCTACAGAAGGCACTGGGGATTGGAGCAGTGAGGAGCCCGAGGAAGAGCAAGAGGAAACCGGGGCAGGCCCAGCTGGCTACTCCTACCAGCCCCTGAACCAAGATCCTGAACCAGAGGAGGTGGAGCTGGCACCAGTGGGGGATGGAGAAGATGTAGTTGCTGATATCCAGGATCGGATCCAGGCCCTGGGGCTTCATTTGCCAGACCCACTGTTACAGAGCGATGATGAAGATGAGGAGGGAGCTACGGCACTGAGCAACCACAGCTCTATTCCCATGGATCCAGAACATGTAGAGCTGGTGAAAAGGACAATGGCTGGAGTAAGCCTGCCTGCCCCAGGAGTTCCTGCCTGGGCTTGGGAGATATCAGATGCCCAGTGGGAAGACATGGTACAGAAGGCTCTCCAAACCCAGCAGGCATCCCCTCCCTGGAAGTGACCATCTTGACAGCTGCCTTACCTGCCAGCATTCCATACTGGAACCAGCACAGAACTGGACACATCCCTGGTTGTAATGCCCATTTTCATCCTCCCCATCTCCCTTTCCACATCAAGGCAAACCAGACTTCTTCTCAGAGACCCACTTTATTCAGTTCTGAACATATGGGGACATCGGCCCAAGCCCAACCCACCACAACATGTATCACTCTGGAGAATAAAGCACCCTATGTACACAGCCAAAAAAAAAAAAAGATTTTATTTATTCACTTTTAGAGAGAGGGTAAGGGAGGGAGAGAAACATTGATCGGTTGCCTCTTGCACACCCCCACATGGGAACCTGGCCAGTAACCCAGGCATGTGCTCTGCCTGGGAATGGATGGAACCTGTGACCTTTAGGTTCACAGGCCAGCACTCAATCCACTGAGTGACACCAGCCAGGGCTGAAAATATCATCTTACCTTTGACTTAGCTTCATCTTTTTCAGGCATTTTTACATGTATCATTTCAGGGTTTTAGGGAAAAGCCTTCTGGTCTGGAGTCTCCTGAGTTTGGATTCTATCTAGTTCATCCACTTGCTGGATTCATGATCATGGAGACACTTCTTGATCTTGTTGAATTTGATACTTTTATGTGAATGGTAGGATTATAATACCTAAATATAGGCATGTTGTAATAACATAAATCAAATAATGCAGGCAAAACACATCAAACAGCCTGGCACATAATAGGTTTTCCATCAGGTGGAGTTCTCAGCTTCAGTTCCTTTCATGAAGTTCCATGACATTTCTGTGAAGTTGAATGGATATTGTCATATGCATTTCCCCAAGAAGATGACTCGTATTTGGAGAAGTTCAATTACCTGCAGACCCCCAACCATATGGTTATCCCAAAGTAGATGGAGCACATGAATCCATGTTTCCAAGTCCATCCTATTTCTTCTGCTCTTCAGGAAAGTAGAATGAGGGGTGTGAAGATGAACTAAACTGTAATCTCCTTTGGTCTCAGGCCAAAAAATGATTTTGCCTCATACTGTTGAATATCAAGAAGAATTTTGTTGAAAGTTATTAACATCCATGGTGGGATGGTAAAAAGACAGGTTACAATTACTAAGCAGACTTGCACTGACCCTTTTCAAAATCTTTAAACATTTGAGCTTCACAAGTGTCACCTGGTGTGGCTTGGACTAGGACTACAATGCCAACAATTTGAAGTCACAGTGTCAGCACCAAGTGATGCCTTCCCATTCTTGTGAGCTCCCCAGGTATGAGGAAGCCTCCCATGTTAGCACATCCTGCTGCTCTCCATTCCATCCCCACTGGGACCTTCACTGTGTCCCCCACTCACACACTCTGTACTTCCCACCTGGGACCAAGCAGTGAATGGTGAGAAAGCTTGGGACACAGGCTGAGGGCATTAGCAGTTGGAGATGTTTGATTAATGACCTGCAGACCCCCAACCATATGGTATCCCAAAGTCACTGGATGTCTTGAACTCACATCTCTTGAGTCCACTGCTGTTTCTACTTCAGCCAGTGGGACTGGGTCAATGGGGAAGCAATGGCCTTCCAAAGGGCCCTGGGTCTTCTTCAAATGCTCACTCCTATTCTTTCCTTCCTTTGGCCAAAGCTGTGGAGTGTTCATACACAGCAGTTGAAGAGTTGTGTAACTCATCAGACCATTCCCTTGGGACATCAGATCTACCCCAGACCTGATGGTCTTGGGCAACATTATGCCAGGTATCTAAGTTTTAACAAAGGTTTGCCCATTTTCCTAGGTTCATCATTCAGAAGTGGCCACTAGCCTTGTCTGCCTCATAAAGAGGAAAACATTGTCCATTTGAGAATAATGTCAGTTATTTGAGCACTTGGTCAATACTGAAAGGGAGAGTTTTGGAGTCTGGCCTGGCCTGTGTGTCTGGCAGGAGTGCCCATTCAGGGTGCTCTGTAGCATGACAGAGACTGTGAAAGGAACAAAGTATAGTCGAACCAACTTGGGAGAGAAGCAATGGCCAAAGAACACACACCCTCATGGGGCTTGTTGTTTTTAGAGCATGCTAGGGAATTACAACAGACTGTTTGGAGCCTTAACAATCGCTTATTTTGTATTGGATGTTTTAAAAAAGCAAAGGATTTTTTTTCTTTGTATGTTACACGTATGCCAGGAAAAACAGTTCCTGGAGAATGAAAACATCTCGAGGGTTAGTTTGCAAATTGAGAGGAGTTGTTGGGCCCAGTTGCAAATATGTTATTTTATCTCAAGAGATGAATGTCCAGGGAGGAGACAGATGTGGTCAGGTGCATGCACTGACCCCATTTCCTGTCTTTAGTGGAGGCCCAGCTGGGTCTTCAGTGGGAGGTATGGGTACAGTAATGACCTTGCCTCTGGCCAGGAAGGACGTAGGCTCCAGGACAGCCAGTGCCCAACACCTACTGGGGAACAGGACTCTTGAAGCTGACATCCCACAGCCTGGCATAGTATCCAAGCATGGCTCTAGGCTTCCTCAAAAGCAGTTAACTTTTAAACCACATAGTGCCTCAGCACCCCCAGGCTGGATTGGGAAACCCACCCAGCCCCCAGGTTTTCTCTGAGCAGTGCCATCGTGGTCCAAGGGCCAGAACCTGCCAAGTGAAAGAGTAAACTCAGAGAAACAGCAGGAGCAATGGAAAGAACACAGCAGGAAAAAACCCAACTTGCAGTCCACCTGGGCTGTTCAGGCAGTATTCCTGTAGCGCACAGAATGGGGCTCAGGACTCGTGGACAGGCCTGCTGAGAATGACTCCCTTCGCCTGCTCCTCCATGCAGCCTCGTGGGGCTGCTGACAGGTACTGTCAGGTGAGGCCTTGCCCTTGGCTCCAGTGACAAACAGTGGACTTTTGGGACTGACAGGAATCATTAACGCGGGGACCATTTTCAAAGAGCATTTGTGGGACCAGGGGTGTCATTTAGTTCCCTCTGGGAGCAGGTGATAAATGCACCTTCTCCCGCCCCTCTCTGGCCCTCCCCAGAACTGCTGAATTATAGGGACTCTGGGAGTGAGCGCTGGAATCTTGAGTTTCACAAACCCTCCAGCTGAGTGCTAATCAATACTCTTCGCTGCAGAGCCACAGATGGGGAGGGACCAGGAGAGCTCCTGCAGAAAATAGGTGCTGTGGGGATTCCACTATGAGGCCTTTAGTTTCTTTCACATTCTAGATTCTCGCCATGGCCTTTAGTGGGGTTTCTGGAAGGGCCTTTAGGAATATTTGGGGCAGCTATCTGGCTAGAATAGGGCACTGGAAGATTTATTTTGAAGCTGTTATACAGAAAAGCATAAGGCTACTACTTATATGATATATAGGTCAATAAAATTAGTAACATTTTGATACTTTTGTTTACACTTTACATAAGAATGAAAAGAGCAATGGTTTGCTTCAAGGCTAGTATTAGTAACCCTTGTCTATGTGGGGGCTGCACTGGAGCTCCAGCCCTGAGGCCCTCCTTCAGGCCCCCTAAATGGGCACTTCCAATAGCAAAGGTTGCTCTTCTGTGCTTCAGGACATTGCCCTATGAAAATGAAGATTTTTCATTTTTCTTTTTGACATATGGGTCCAGGTATTATTTATCATCTGGTTTTGCTCCCTGCCTCCAGGCAAGGACTATAAGCCAATTCAAACTTTGCGAGTCTTAAAAATAACTTTCTCTTTGCTAACCCCTTCCAGGTTTGGCAGGGGCTTCCTTCAACCAGGAAATCCATCTCTTTCTACCTGCCCAACTCTCGTGATTAACTTACCTCATGATCTGTTCTTACTTTTTCAAGCTATAAATTGACAAGGCCATTGTGTAAGGAGGAGACAGGGTAGGAGGGGTGCCCGGTGTTCTTTTTCCATTGCCCAGGCTCCTGATTTTCATTGTGGAAGGATAACTTCTTTAATGTAAAACTGTCATCATGGCCCCTCATGAATAGTCATGACTTCAGTGACTTCATCTTTGTCTAAATGTACCTAAAAGTTATCCCAGCCTTCTGGATGTGAATGTTACTATGACTGTTTTAAAGAGAGACTTAAATATGCCCATGGCATACATTTAAGCTGATAATTATCTCAAAAGTGAATTACTTTTCTGCTGAAAGGAGACCTCTGGAGATTTTTCTTTAGTTGTTACTTCATTTTAATGGTTTTTTTTTAGCATGCTTGTGGGTTCCAGTCTCTTTTTTCCCCTGCTGCTGCCCCATCCATTCCTAATGATCAGGATCTTAACACCTTTTCCTGCCCTCCAAAGACTACTGCAGTTATCCAACTTTCCATCCCTGGAGGAGCTCCTGAAATCATGCCTCTCTGTTCATGAGACCCTGAGCAATAATGAATGGGAATTTTAGTATAATCAAACTTTATTAAAAGATATGTAAAAAATAGGGACCAACAATCAGGCTCCATATTGAGGGGAATGTTTCCACTTACTTAGAAATAAAGAGTGTAAGGTACTTGGAAGATAAAGGTCAGAAGCCTCCAATTCCCACATCCCCACCCCCTGGTATACCCTGTACCCACTGTCCATGAGTGTCAATGAAAGGAGTGCTTTGTGAAGTCCTTGAGTGGCTCTCTCTCCTTTGAAGTAGGTGGGTCCATTGGCTGGCCCCCTTATCCAGTAGAACTTCCTGCCATGACAGAATATTCTCTATACTTTTTAGTAAGGAAGCCATCTGAACACTTGACATGTGTAGGTGGTGTGACTGAAGAGTTAAATCTTTAATTGTATTTAATTTACATTTAAATGGCTACATGTGGCTGAAGGCTGGGGTGCTGGGCAGCACAGAGCTGGAGGGAGGGGGGCAGAGTTGCCAGGGCAGTGCCTGCTCTTCCTTAGCCACCAATAAATAGCGCCTATGGAACAGAATGGATCCTCAAAGAGGAGGTCCTCCCCAATTCATTAAGTCTAGAAGAAAGGAAAAGATCCTTGTTTTGAGAAAAAAAAATTGAGATAATCGAGGCCTGAAATTTTCACTGAGGTGAAACAGCTTTTTTCATTATTGATAAATAGGGTTAGGATGAAAGCAGGGAGCTAAGGAGAAAGTCCTACTTTTTTTTTCTATTTTAACCCAATTTTTTCTACTAGGAAAAAATTGCTGAACACTCTGTGAGTATCCAGGGGCTATTTTGCTTAGGAAAAGGGTAAACATTTGTCTAATTAGATGCCCAGGTTCTCAGACTGGCTGTGGTCTGCCTCCCTTCTGTTTTTCCATCTGCTGAGCCACACTTTACCTGGGAAGGTAGAAGAAGTCAGGAAAGAGAACCAATTGATTTTGCCTTGTTGGCCGTGTTCAGGAGAGGGCCTGGTGAGGAAGTGCATGAAACATTTCAGACTCTAGAAGATCTCGGCTAGTCCTGTGCCCAGGACTTTGGCATTGGTGCATTGGCTGTGTTTGTCTGAGAAAACTAGTTCTATTTTGGGATGTTCCTTCTTTAGTAATGATCGACCAGTACCCTTAGTGGATATCTGCAGAGTAATAGGCTCTGTGTTTTACATTGTGAGATTAAGTTCAAAAGGCACCATTTATTACCACAGCACATAGAACCATAAAGTAGGAAAGATGAAGTATATACTCTTGGAATAAGTGGCAGAAAAGGTAGTTATTGAAGTGCTGATCTCTCAGTAAAGAATAGGAGTGTGTGTTGTGCATATGCACACATTTACCTGATGTATTGGTGGCAGTCAGTAGGACAAAAACTTTGTTATTAGAGAGATGTGTTCTTTTTAAACTGAAAATCCTGTTGGCTGGTGTCTCTACTGAAAACAGCCTAGTAAGTGGCGACAGTGAATGCTGACACTTTAAGATGGTCAAGGTCCAGCAAGAGAGAAAATGGGGCAGGGAGACTTAAAGCAGTAAGCCATGGTTTAAAGACTACCCTGGGAACTTGGCACCCCACTTGCCTGTCCCTCCCCTTTTTGTTGACTCCTCACCCCAGTCCTTTTTGGCATATGCCTTTGGCTGGGTGTCTCCACTAGCAGTACTCTCCAGCTTGGCTCCAGCTTTGGGGCAGGTGTGTGCCCTCTGTCTATGCTCTCAACTGGCACCTCCAGCAGTGGTCCACTACATTTAACTGAGGTCCGGGCAGTGGCTACCCTTCCCAGGTGCTCTGTGAGCATAGCCCCATTCCCTTTGCAGTCCCAGGCCCATCTACTTCATCTGCTTCCCTGGGGTAGGCAGCCATGACAACCATTGGCCCCAATACCCAGCAGTATAGCCAAAGGATGGTTTGTGGAAAGAAGAGCATTTAACAAAAGTTAGATCTATTATGAAACAAAAATAGAGCCAATGATCTCTGGGTGTCCAGGAGAACTTCTCCGTCCTGATATGTCAAAAGGATACAGCAGCCAGCTTGAAGGAACTCTCACTGGCCAAAGCCGAGACAATTTGAACATCAAAATAGACAATGACAGTAACAAGTTATAGGATAAAATAAGAATCTATAATCCATATTTGAATAAGTGAATGAATGAAAGGAAATGACTCTTCCTTTGAGTGGGAGAAATAATGGAATTAGAAAAGTCACCATATGGCAGTCATCATAACTATTTCAAGCAAGAACCATAAATTAATACTAAAAGTAGGCCAAATGCTTGATAAACAGGACATTTACATAGTTTCAAAGTATATTCCTCCAGGATACTTATTAATTACAAAGGAAAAAAGCAGTAACTCTACAGTGGAGGAACCTGACTTTACCGTAATTGACATCATGCCTCCTAACGTGATCCCCAGGGAAGCACAGATCACTTCTGGGATAGTCCTGTCAAGAGAGATCATCAGGCAAATTCCAACTGAGGGGTATTCTACAAAATAACTGGCCTCAAAAGACATGAAAGACAAACACAGGCAAGACTAAGGAGCTGTCCAAGTTTGGAGAGACTAAGGAGACAAGACAGATAAGGACAGCATATGAACGTTGGTTGAATCTTGTGCAGAAATTTTTTCCTTTTTCTTTAAAAGACAGTAGTGAGATAATGAGCAAAATGAGTAAGTTCTGTAGATTAGATAATAGTATTGTTATTATTAATTTCCATGTTTTGGCAATTTTGTGGTGCTTATGTAAGGGAATGATCTTGTTCTTAAGGAAATACGCTAACCTCTGTAGGTGTAAAGGGCATGATACTTCATTGACTGGACTGGGCACAAGGGAACTGCCTGGAATTGGCATGCTATATCTCTTGATTGGGTTGTGGGTTACAAATGTACTGCCTACATTGGTCAAAATGTACTAAACTATAACTGAACATTTGTGCATTTTCCCAAATGTAAGTTATGCCTTTTTGAAAGAAATGATCACAGAAAATTAAACACTTTTCAAAAAAGAAAATCCAAAATTGTTTAGTGTGTAAAGCCATTGAAGTGGGTATAAATGTTTCCAAAATGGCTACTTTGAAATTTCAGAGTGGTCCTTGATCTGAGCATGGTAAATAATTCACTATTTCATGGTCATATAGTATTTCCCGTCATAGTATTTGGCATCATATTGCACACAAGTAGGTATTAGCCAATTGCTTGATAATTGATACCTTAGACTTTATAACAAACACACTTCATTCTATTTGAGACCTAGCAGACAGGGAGGAGTGGAAAGTAACCCCAGGTCAAAAATTTCCAGGCACTCACAGCCTCCTGACATCTAATAGGCCAGCTGCAGAGTGGTGAGCTTGTGGTTTGGAGTCTGATAGTTTGCTTATTGGAGTTTCCTTTTAAAGGACCCCAGCCATTTCCCCCACCTTATTTGCAAAGGTTGGAGAATGTATTTACTGCTATTTTAATTACCCTCCTATTCCAGGAAGCTTCAGGATGTTGTAACCCTTCTACCTCCAAGTTAGATGGAGTAAAAAATGTCATGCCAGCCTTGCCCAAAAAGAGGATGAGGAATGCAGACATGAAGTCAGGGCTCTGAACTAGGAGCAGAGTCCCTGCCAAGGAAGCAGAGTTAAGATCTCACCGTAACAACATCTCACTGCATCATGGCTCTGGCTGCTCAAAGACAGAAACCTGACTCACACCTGGCCAACTCTGCTTCAGGAGCCTGGCAGGTAACCATGATGGGTCCATCCTTTATTACACATTTGAGTTCCCTGGGCAGCATTGTGACCCTTATTGCAGATGATGAAACTGAGGCTCAGAGTTATAAAGTTACTAGAACTTGAGCTTTCTTCCCTCTTTTGTAAGGTTCTCTCCAGGATACCACACAGACCATCTTAGTGTGGGTTTCCCTTGGATGCAGACCCCGTGCAAAAATTTGAATGTAGGCCACGTGTTTGGAAGGTGATCCAGGGAAGATGGGAGCCCTGGTAGTAACTTGCCTTCCTGGGGTACTCTGGAAAGCACTGTAACACCTGCACCTCAACACTTTCTCACCCACGGGGGAAGGGAGAAGAGGTAGGCATACCAAGTTTCATTAGTAGTTGGCCAAGGGCTTCTGCAGTGGAGTAGGGGGAGGTGTTAATTCCTGAGACATTCAGTCCATCATACATTTGGGCAAAGAGATGCCAATGTTGGTAGTGGAAGTTGAGGAGGCTAGGACCGAAATGGTAAAGACTAAGGAGGTGTGGGGAGGGTGCCCACAGTGAATTCCAGGCTGCCTTTCAAGTGCTAGACTATGGGGAATAGACTGTGAAAATTTAAGCAGGAAAAGTGTTTTGGACTAGCTCTCACCTGATCTTAGAACAGGATCACACTGCCCTGGGAACCAGTGGCTGCGCAGTGACTAAGAAAGGCAGTGGAAGTGCGGAAGAACAGGAGTGTCCAGTTCCTTAAAAAGGGCCCATCCCTCCCAGGTGCCAGCCCTTAGTGATAACTCCCAATACCCCCAAAATGTGGGGCAGGCACCTGGCAACATTTCTCCACACCTCCACATGTGTTAAAGTCTCAGGCTGCCCATGCTTTTAAAACTTTTTAATTGTACCTTTTTATTGATTGACTTTTTAGAGAAAGGAAGAGAGAGAAAAATAGAGAAACATCAACTTGTTGTTCCATTCGTTTATGCATGCATTTCTTGTTTCTTATATGTGCCCTGACCGGGGATCAAACCTGCAACCTTGGCCTGTCAGAACAATGCTCTAACCAACTGAGCTACCCGGTCAGTCATGCCCATGCTTTTTAGTGATATGTTTTCCTAACCTTTTGGGATGAGACTCTAGACCCAGTTTCAATCCCACATCTGGAACTCCGTAGCTATGTGACACTGACCAAAGTCCCTAACTTCCTGTGTCTAGAATTTCTCATGTGTTGTAGTTGTATTTCTTGTCATCTTCTACCTCAGTGAAAGAGGCATAAGATGAGGGCAGGCATTACATAAAAGGAAGCATTGTAGGAGGATGAAACTGCAATGAGGCCCAGGAGGAGGGCAGGGATAGCACAATCTACTGCTATTCTTATGCAGTGCCACCACTTACCTAGCCATGTCAGCCCTCTAAGGGTGAGACACACTCTGAGGATGAAGAGCAAACTGAAAACAAAACAATAGACAACACCAGAAAAACAAACAACCCAATTAAAAAGTAGGCAGAAAACCTGAATAGGCACTTCTCCAAAAGGGACATATTGATGGTCAGTAGACATATGAAAAGATTCTCAATATCACTAATCACCAAAGTAATGCAAATTAAAACCACAATGAGCTATTACCTTACACCTGTAAGAATGACTACCATCAATAAATCAACAAACAACAAATGTTGGTGAGGATGTGGAGAAAAGGGAATATTAGTGCACTGTTGGTGGGAATGCAGATTAGTTTAACCACTATAGAAAACAGTATAGAGGGTCCTCAGAAAACTGAAAATGGAACTGCCTTATGACCCAGCTATTCCACTTCTGGGACTATAGTCAAAGAAACCCAAAATAGTAAGTAATTCAAAAAATTTACAAGGTCTGTCCAGAAAGTATCCATCCGTGTACTAGAGGCACTTATCGAAGAAGATACCAAAACCATTGTACATAGGACAATGACACCTCAGTCCTCTTCAAAGTAGGCATGTTGGGACCTCACACAGTTCTCCCAGTGTCTCTTCCACTGTTCCACACTGTAAAGTCCTTTGTTGGAATCGCCATCTGATGCTGCAGAACAAATTTTGCCACAGCATGTTTCATGCCAAGATCTGCCTCAAAATCTCAGACACAGTAGTTTTTGAATTCCCCAGATCAGCTACTAGTCCTCACACTGTCAGCCGCTGATCTTTGTTGGTTGGAGCGTGTACACGTTCAACAGTCTCAGGTGTTCTGCTTGTTGCAGGCCTTCCAGAATGTGGATCACTTTGAGCAGATTCTCTACTTTTATTTGTGCTGCATTCATTGCATCATCCCCCAAAACCTTCTGTACCATTAGAATAGTTTCTGTGGGAGGAATGTTCAAGCTTAACACAAAATGTGGTGCAGATTCATTGCTCTGCTTGCTCAGTCATTTTGAATGTGATGGCCACACAGTACACACACTCACTTAACTGCATCTACTGCCCCCACTGACTAGTACTGTGAAGTCATTGTTCATGAAAAGTCCACTCTCCTCACCTGCCAGGTAATATTGATGTCACACAAACTCTTCTCATTACATTAACAATAGCAGGACTTTTTCTGGACACACTTCATATGCACACCTACATTCATTACAGCATTATTTACAATAGCCAGGATATGGAAGCAGCCCAAGTGCCCATCAGTAGATGGGTGGATAATAAAGCTGTGCTACATTTACACAATGGAATACTACTCAGCCATAAAAAGAATGAAATCTTACTTTTTCAGATAGTGTGGATGGACCTAGAGGGTTATGCTAAGTGAAATAAGTAAGACAGAGAATGAAAAATACCATATGATTTCACTTATATGTAGAATCTAAAGAACAAAATAAACAAGCAGAATAGAAACAGACTCGTAGATACAGAGAACAGACTGACAATTGTCAGAGGGGAGGAGGGTTAGGGGGCTGGGTGAAAGAGGTAAAGGGATAAAGAAGTACAAATTGGTAGTTATGGAATAGTGACAGATGTAGATTACAGCATAGGGAATATAGTCAATAATGTTGTGAGAACTATGTATGGGGGCAGGTGGGTACTGGAAACATTGGGGGGACCACTCTGATTTTCTGACTACTGTGCTGTACATCTGAAGCTGATGCAGAATAGTATTGACTATAAGCTGTAATTCAAAAACTAAACAAATTTAAAAAATAAAAATAAAGACAAACAACAACAACAAAGAGGCTCCTAGGAATAAAGGTAGTGATCATGGCCTCATTAACATTTTCTGGGAGCAGACTCAGTTATGTCATTCATGTGTTTATGATGAAAATGGTGAAACGAAAACAAGGAACCAATCAGCAAACAGAGGAACCTAACCTTAGAAAGGCTTCCTGTCTGTTTACTAGCATTGGAACCCTACTGGGGTAAGAAAATTGGGGTTCTTTTGTCTGAGCCCCATTGACCCCTGTTATTATGAGAGACACTAAGACCAGTAAGGAAGGGTCCCCAGGGGGAAACAGGAAGACATTAGTGAATGCAAAGCATCACTCTGTGGGCTTAACACCATGGAGTAAAGGACACAGGAACAACCAGAAAATTTCCCCCTTTCTCTGTGGTAGCCAGAGTTAGATTTAATCAGGTGGCATCAGGAGGCAAATACTTGGACCTGTCTATGGAAAGTTCTGCTTCTCCATTTCCTGTGGTGGCCCAAGGCTGGTTGGGACCACAAGGGAAATTAATTACACAGAGAAGACACATGCCTGTCTTTGTTACCAAAAACAAGAAAAGAAAAGAAAGAAAGAAACCCTGTAGGTTTTTTTTTTTTTTTTTTAATGCCTTTTCATTAAAGGGAGATCCTGACAATTAGCTCTGGATCTCCCTGCCCATGTCCCACTTTGTCTTTTTATTTTATTTTTATTAAAAAAAATTTTTTTATTGTTGTTCAAGTAGTTTTCTGCCTTTCCCCCGATTAACAGGAACCTAATCAACAAAACGAACAAGAAAGCAAAGTATAGCCACTCTGTCTTTTTAAATGGATGGTCTTTGGTCTGGTTTTTATTTGCTGCCAGTATTTAGTTCCTGAGAGAGGATCTGACTTACACAAACTACTTTCTCCCTCAGCAGACCCCAAAGGAAGTCAAGCCAGAAGCAGAGGTTTATTGTGGGGTCTGTGCTCTGTCCCAGACAGCATCAACCCCACTGTCATCTCCTTTGCAAAGCCAGGGCCCTGAGCTGGGCAGAGCTTTTCTTGAACCTGGCTCAGCAGTTAGATGGGGGACTGGTAATCTGGAAGGAGCAGTGCACTGTGTTGGTTGATAGTATCGGAGTTCAGAAAACCAGAGAGGAGTGGAACTCAAGGAAAAAAAAAAAAGAACTCCCACTTTTTAAAGGAGACAGGGGCAAGCACTGGTAGAAAAAACCTTGGTGGGGACTTATGATCATGATCTTCATCTCCAGCTCACCACATGACTTTGAAAAATAGGTCTAAGTTTCCTTGTTGGAAAAATAAGAGCATAGGGCAACATGACCTCTAAACCCTAGAAGGAGAACCAGGAGGAATGAATGGGGCAACAACCAAGGGCCCAGCCCCTTTTTCTCTGCCTTGAAGATTAGTGTATATCATTGCCAGCTCCATGCATTTTCCAGACATCATTTTTGTCTAGGATGGTGGTTCCTAATTCTTGAGGGACACTGCCCTTGTGGAAGTTCTGATGATAACAGCTTTAAATTGTGATTAAGATTTTACACAGAATTGGAGGACACTCAGGGATCCCCTTCAAGCCTACCCAATAGGCACGTAGCTCATAGACCCTAGGTTAAGAAGACTGTGTCCTGCTGGACATGGGTGAAGGTAGAAATTTAGTGGAGGCAGAGCTTGAACTGCAGCTATGAATCATTTTCCTGGAGTGGGTGGGCTTCTGAATTTGGAGGTATTGATAAGGACATGACCTGTTTTTAAGCCAAGGTGGTGTGAAAACTTAGAGGTGGCATGTGTCTACGTGTATCTCCTAGATCTCTGTTATGGTTAATCACAGCTTCTTATAGGTTCTTCTTGAATGGGCTGAATACTTGGATTAAGTTATAAGGTTTCCTTATCCATACAGTTGTCACCTAGCTACTGACATCAGCTTTCACACCATCATTCTGTAAGGTAGCATGGGTACTTTGCTGCCACAATGTCTTTGCTTAAGAAGGGACTTGAGATTGGGGAAGTGTGGAGTGATAGTTTATCTTGTAGCCAGAGGACAAAGCAGGGAGCCCTAATCATACTTCAAAAATAAGAGAGTACCCTAGTTTCTCTGCTTACCCAACCACAACATGTCACTCAAATGTCACCTAGGATGGGCTGTGAGAAAGCAAGGTGACCTACTGCCCTTCCTACTCCTTGAGTTGCCTTTTCTTTTTGGTCTGGAACAAGCAGCCCTAATCTTGTCAAAATGCAGAGATGTTTCCCCTGAGCTGGGACACTGGTGAAGCAGGCTGGATTCATTCCCTTGAATATTAGGCAGAGTGCTTGCCCACTACACATTCAGACAAGTAGGATATGTACCTCCTCTTCAGTGTTCAGTGTAAGACATGGAGAAACAAAGCCTGCCCTCCCCTCCTATCTCTCCTGGAGCTCTGGGTACATGTTGGGCTCTCAAACATCTCTGTGGGTTGGGACAGCTAATGATTTTACAGGGTTTTATCACTGTCCTTTCATGTGAGTTTATTCTCACCACAAGCATGTGGGAAGATAACCATGGCACTGTTTTCCAGAAGGGGAGCTTGGGTGTGGGTCCAAGATGTCTTGAGTTGAGCTCTGACTAGCAGCATGACACAGGATTCAGATGGTCATGGCCTTGCCCATATTTTCACCTGTACTCATGAGGGCACCTGTGTTCTTTGCTTGATGGCTTTTTATGGCCACCTAAGTGTGTTTCTCCTGCCTTTGTGGTAGATCAGAAATCAAAGGAATGAATGCTCTTTGGGGAAGCCCATAGTCTGATAGATGGGATTTAGTGTATAAATACCCTAGCTCTTTCACCTCTTGGGTGAGATAAAACTGAGGTATGTTGTCTATGCATTTTCCCCAGTTCCCCTGGGGCTGGAATTAAACTCCAGTTACTTATAGTGATAACTGGTTTGCTGACACGTACTTTCCTGGCCACCTTTCTTGTGTAGTATCACTTCCCCACTCTCTCCTGGCATTCCTCTACTTCACAAGTTAGTCACTTGCACTGGAATCCTTGTCTCAGAGTCTGCTTGTGGGAGAACATAAACTAAGACCCCCATTCTTGGGCACCAAATCTTGGCTCTTCCCATTTGGGCAGGAATGCTTTCCCCATTTCCTTCTGAGTGTAAAGACTCACTAAGATCCTTAGACAGAAGTCAAGCTGTATGCTGAGGCTAAGAACGTGTCTTAATACTGTGATGCATGGCAAGTAGTTACAGTTATGTATTTCTCTCCCTTTCTTCCTTTCTCCCTTCCTCCCTGTCTTCCTTCCTGCCTTCCTGTCTTCCTGTCTTCCTGCCTTCCTTCCATTCTAAGGAGAGAGAAAACTGATGAGCACACCCTGGTGCATTCCCCTGTCCATCTCCCAGATCAGCACTCTTTGTTATTAATAAGAGATGTTTCCTGAAATGGAAACAGGGAGGCAGAGACCCAGGAGAAAACCCCTGTCAGGGTTTCTGACCTGGGAAGACAGATTAAGCCCAGAGAGGTTACAGAGTTCACCAAGTTACTGCATTTATCCTGAACATTGCCTTACATTATGTGAGAGAGAGAAGTGCCATATCAAACTCGGGGCAGATGTAAATCATCGGAATTGTGCCGTGGCCACCTCTCCACTGTGGCTTGGAAGTGAAACCATCTGTCAACCCTTACTCCCCTGGGCTATGCCTTGGTGAAGAAAAGAGGGCTACTGAGGTGTCCATGAGGGTGGGACTTTTCACCTCCTCTGAATACCCTTGAGAATCAGAGCTAAGAAAAGCATGTCAGAATTTTCTGAGAAAATTTTTTTCTGCATTTAGCAAAGATGAACCTAGAATTTGCCACGTGAGTGAGGAATGACTTTTTAAATAAGACAAGGTCTCCAAAAGTCACATACCTGTCTAGAAGCTTCTTGTGTTTCTTGAAAGAGATCGAAATAGAGTGATGTTGAAAACAGCCTGACTTTCTTATTTAAAATTGATTATTAATGTTGAAGCATTATAACCCAGTACTAGAAGTGTATGCTCAGGTGTGTATGAGCGCATGCGCAAAGGTAAACCTTTGATAACAACATATAAAGTTGAAGGGAAGAGAACATATAAGGACACCTCATAGAATATGTTTTGTACCCAAATTTATATTTTATATAGTACTGTTATTTTATTTGTAATTTTATTTATTATTGAAACTGCCAGTGTGGGAACAATGTTTTAGGTGCTAGGTAAGGAAAAATGGAGGATTATCTGTTCATGCTGCTACTTGATAGTCATTCTGGTGCATAATAGTAATATAAAGGTTAGCTAGAAGAACCCACTGAAAAAAGTGCACAAAATCAAGAACCACAGTTGTTTCAGATTGCTGGTTACCTAGTTCTATCTGTGTCCTTAGCATGGATAACTGTGGGCAGGCTGGATACCTAGCCTTGCTGGGAGGCTATTTGCAATTCATTATTTCACTCTCCATCATGAGCAAGCCAAGGGATAAGACTATTCCCAGAACCAGAAGGTTCCAGGTTTTCTGAAAGGTCATCGTCACTTTTTATTTGGTAGCTATAGGCACAGCAGAAATGCTTTGATGTCACCCTGTCCCTTTAACCACTGCTGCAAGCTGGCTGCATTTATTTGAGATAAAACTTTCCTCCTAGTCCAGTAGCATTCATGGTTGAACTGGTCATGAGACAGGATCCTGTATTACTAATTATTTTTGGATGAAAAGTCCTTCAGGCAAGTGGAGATTCAGGGCAAGGATGGCCAGGTGGAGCAGTCACCAGTGTGCAGTGGATTGTATAAATGGAGAGATAATTAAATTAGGAGTGCCAGGTGCAGGCATTGAAAAATAACCATGGGTGTTAATTATGCAGTCTAGCTTCACAGTCCAGTGTTAGCAGAGGAAATGCAGTGGGCCTGTCCATCACATGGCAGCTTGAAAGGCTTGAGAGAGACACATTCATGGTTGCTAGAAAATTTGCCAGGACTGCCTGCTTGGGATTCTGAAAATCAGGGTTACTTACTTATTAGTTAGAGTGTGTGCAATCTACTTTACACTGAGCCAAGGTGGGCGTGTAGGGAGAGGGGAGTTATTCTTGATCCACATGGAAATTTGGTGTAGTGGGTATAATAGTTGAGTATATTGTTTCCAGTTTAGGCACTTCTGGAAGTATTTATTCTCTTTCTGATTTGAAATGAATTTAGTTATATAGGTCTGAGACAATGTGTCCCTGTCATGATGACGAAGGGATAAATTGTGGCATATTCCTACAGTGGACTACAACACAGCAGTCAAAAGGAGTGGACACTGATAGCTGCAACCCCAGCACAGCTAGATCGCAGACACAGTATAATGAGGGGGAAAAAGCAAGACCTCAAAGTCCATTCTGTCTGAATTCATTTTAGTGAAGTTCTATTCTAGATCATGTTAAATTGAGCTATGGTGATGGACGTCTAGGTCTGTGGTTTCACGTGGCAACTTTATAGGGAATTGGCAATGTTCTAATTCTTTCTTGGACCAAGGGATACATAGATACAAACATTTTTCAAAATTTGCCTTTGCTTGTAAATTATGAGATTATGAAAATTAAATAAATGTGAAAAGACCTTCCAGTCCTTTGCTCTTATGTATAGTTTGAACCCTGATCAGTCTATCTCAAATTCATGTTTGCTGTCCATTTTGCCCCCAGAATGTTCATAAAATCCTTTTATTGGGAAGCTAAGTCTATCTCAGGAATGGCAGAATGCCTTCAGGCCAGATCTGTACCCTCATTTTCGTGCATGCGACTGTATTGGAACAGAGCCATGCCCATTTATGTGTGTGTCCTCAGTGGCTGTTTTCATGACAGAGACCAAGCTCAGTTGTTGCTACAGAGACAGCAGTCCACAAGCCTAAAATATTTACTATCTGTCCCTTTACAGAGAAGATTTGTGGCAACTTGGTCTATAGGATCACTGCTTTTTAAATTTTTTATTGAATTTATTGGAGTGACATTGGTTAATAAAATTACATAGGTCTCAGGTATGCAATTCTAAAATACATTATCTGTATATTGTATTGTGTGTTCACCACCAAAAGTCAAGTCTCTTTTTGTCACTATTCCCTTTACCTGCTTCTACCTACCCCACGCCCTTTCCTTCTGGTAATCACTATACTGTTGTCTGTGTGTATGAGTTCTTTATTTTTTTTTTTTTGCTTATTCCATTCACTTTTTTCACCCAGCCCTCCAACCCCCGACCTCTAACAGCTGTCACTCTGTTCTCAGTGTATATGAGTAGGTTTCTATTTTACTTATTAGCTTATTTTGTTCACTAAATTGCACATCTAAATGAAATCATGTGGTGTTTGCCATTGATACATCTGATAAGGAGTTAATGTCCAAATATTTATAAAGAATTTATACAAATCAACATCAAAAAAACAACCCAGAGACTTCCAGGCAATATGGAGGTGTAGCTAGATACACTGTCCCTCCTTGAACAATCAAAAGAAGGACAACGACAAATTTCACAATAAGAAACAACCAGAACTGCCAGAAAATCAAACTGTATGGAAGTCTGACAACCAAGGAGTTAAAGAAGAAACATTCATCCAGACCAGTAGGAGGGGCAGAGATGGCAGCCAGGGCAGAGAAGACTCATGGCAAGGTGACAGCTGGAGGACCGGGGTGGGTGGCAGCTGGCAGAGGGGACAAGGCAGTGACTGGCAGAGTGGGCAGTCCCACATTTGTGTGCGAATAAACCAGGAGGAACAACTGGGAACCAAGACAGACCCAGGGTTACAGTGTTGGGAAATAAAGCCTCCAAACCTCCACTGAAAAAATCTGTGGGTGTTGTGGTGGAGGGAGAAACTCCCAGCCTCATAGCAAAGTTCATTGGAGAGACCCACGGGGTCCTAGAACATACACAAACCCACCCACCTGAGAATCACCACCAGAAGGGCCCAATTTGCTTGTGGTGGAGGAAATGACTGAAAGCCAGCCAAGAGTCCAGCAAACAGCATTGTTCCCTCTTGGACCCCTCCCCCACATACAGCTCCACAATTCAGCAAGGTGGATTGCCCCACCCTGGCAAACACCTAAGGCTCCACCCCTTACTACGTAACAGATGGGCCAAGACAAAAAAAAATGGCCTAAATGAAAGAACAGATAAAAGCTCCCCAAAAAATACAACTAAGCAATGAAGAGATAGCCAACCTATCATCAGATGTACCATTCAAAACACTGTTAGTCAGAATGCTCACAGAAATGGTTGAATATGGTCACAAAATAGAGGAAAATATGAAGGCTATGAAAAATGAAATAAAGGGAAGTGCACAGGGAACTAACAGTGAAGGGAAGGAAACCAGGACTCAAATCAATGGTTTGGACCAGAAGGAAGAAATAAATGTTCAAACAGAACAGAAAGAAGAAACAAGAATTCAAAAAAAAGGAGAAACTTAGGAATGTCCTGGACAACTTTAAACATTCCAACATCTGAATCATAGGGGTGCCAGAAGGAGAAGAAGAAGAGCAAGAAATTGAAAACTTATTTGAAAACATAATGAAGGATTAATCTGGTGAAAGAAATAGACTTCCAGGAAGTCTCTTCCAGAGAGTCCCAAAGAAGTTGGACTGAAGGAAGCACACACCAAGGCACACCATTACCCAAGATTAAAGATAAGGAGAGAATCTTAAAAGCAGCAAGAGAAAAGGAGACAGTAACCTTCAAAGAAGTTCCCATAAGACTATCAGCTGATTTCTCAAAATAAACCTTACAGGCAGCAAGAAGGGGCTGGAAAGTATTCAAAGTCATGAGAGGCAAGACCTGCATCCAAGGTTACTCTATCCAGCAAAGCTATCATTTAGAATGGAAGGGCAGATCAAGTGCTTCCCAGAGAAGGTCAAGTTAAAGGAGTTCATCATCATCAATCCCTTATTATATGAAACGTCAAAGGGACTTACCTAAGAAATAGAAGATGATCAAAAATATGAACAGTAAAATGACAACTATCAAAACCAAACCTCAAAGAACAAAAAAACAAACTAAGCCAATAACTAGAACAGGAACAGAATCACAGAAATGGAGATCACATGGAGGGTTAGCAGCAGGGAGGTGGAGCAGGGAGAATGGGGGAATAGGCACAGGAAATAAGATGGTAGATACAAAATAGACAGGGGAGGTTAAGAATAGTATGGGTAATGGAGAAGCCAAAGAACTTATATGTGCAACCCATGGACATGAACTAAAAGGGGGAGAATGTGTGTGGGAGGGGTTTGCAGGGCAGAGGGGAATAAAGGAGGAAAAATGGGACAACTGTAATAGCATAATCAATAAAATATATTTGTAAAAAAACAACCCATTTAAAAAATGGACAAAGAACCTGAATAGACACTTCTCCAAAGAGGACATACTGAAGACCAATAGACATATGAAAACATGCTCAATGTCACTAATCATCAGAGAAATGGAAATTAAAACTACAACAAGCTATCACGTCACACCTGTCAATAAGTCAACAAACAAATGTTGGTGAGGATGTGGAGAAAAGGGAACCCTCATGCACTGTTGGTGGTAATGCAGACTGGCGGAGCCACTGTGTAAAACAATATGGGGTTTCCTCAAGAAATTAAAAATGGAACTGCCTTATAACTCCACAATTCCACTTCTGGGAATAATCTGAAGAAACCTGAAACACATATTTGAAAGAATATGTGTTTATTGTAGCATTATTTATAATAGCCAAGATTTGGAAGCAATCAAGGTGTCCATCAGTAGATGAATGGATAAAAAAGCTGTGGTACATTCGAAAAAATCCAAATTGATGGAAGACTCCCAAACTCTTTTTATGAAGCCAACATCATCTTAATCCCAAAACCAGATAAAAACACAACGAAGAAAGAAAACTTCAGGCCAATATCGCTGATGAACATAGACGCTAAAATTCTCAACAAAATATTAGCAAACCGCATCCAGCAATATATTAAAAAGATCATCCACCATGACCAAGTGGGATTCATCCCAGGGATGCAAGGATGGTACAATATTTGCAAATCAATAAACATAATACATCACATCAACAACAGCAAAGACAAAAATCACATGATCATATCAATAGATGCGGAAAAAGCGTTCGATAAGATACAGCACCCATTTCTGATAAAAACACTCAGCAAAGTGGGAATAAAGGGAGCAGTCCTCAACATAATAAAGGCCATATATGAGAGACCTACAGCCTACATCACACTCAATGGACAAAAACTTAGAGCTTTCCCACTAAGATCAGGAACAAGACAAGGATGCCCTCTCTCACCACTCCTATTCAACATAGTATTGGAAGTCCTAGCCACAGCAATCAGACGAGAAAAAGCAATAAAAGGCATCCAAATTGGAAAGGAGGAAATGAAACTGTCACTGTTTGCAGACGACATGATAGTGTACATGGAAAACCCTATAGACTCCACCAAAAAACTACTTGACCTAATAAATGAATTTGGCAAAACAGCTGGATACAGAGTCAATACCCAGAAATCAAAGGCATTCCTGTACACCAACAATGAAACTGCAGAAACAGAAATCAGGAAAAAAATCCCATTTGATATAGCAACAAGAAAAATAAAGTACCTAGGACTAAACCTAACCAAGGAGGTAAAAGACCTGTACTCAGAAAACTACACAACACTGAAGAAAGAAATTAAGGAAGATACAAACAAATGGAAGCATGTACCATGTTCATGGATTGGAAGAATTAACATCATCAAAATGGCCATACTACCCAAAGCAATTTATAGATTCAATGCAATCCCTATTAGAATACCCATGACATATTTCACAGATATAGAACAAACATTTCAGAAATTCATATGGAACCATAAACGACCCCGAATAGCTGCAGCAATTTTGAGAAAGAAGAACAAAGCAGGAGGGATCACAATACCTGATATCAAACTGTATTACAAGGCCACTGTAATCAAAACAGCCTGGTACTGGCATAAAAACAGGCACATAGACCAATGGAACAGAATAGAGAGCCCAGAAATAAACTCAAGTCTATAAGATCAATTAATATTTGACAAAGGAGGCAGGAGCATAAAATGGAGCAAAAACAGCCTCTTCAACAGATGGTGTTGGGAGATCTGGACAGCTATGTGCAAAAAAATGAAACTCGATCACCAACTTACGCCATACACGAAAATAAACTCAAGATGGATAAAAGACTTAAATATAAGCCGTAACACCATAAAAGTCCTTGAGGAAAACATTGGCAGGAAAATCTCAGACATTCCACGCAGCAACATCCTCACAGACACATCCCCTAAAGCAAGGGACATAAAGGAAAGAATAAACAAATGGGACCTCATCAAAATAAAAAGCTTCTGCATGGCTAAAGAAAACAGCACCAAATTACAAAGAGAACCAACAGTATGGGAAAACATATTTGCCAATGATACCTCAGACAAGGGCCTGATCTCCAAAATATATAAAGAACTCACACGACTCCACTCCAGGAAGACAAACAACCCAATTAAAAAATGGGCAAAAGACTTGAACAGACACTTCTCCAAGGAAGACATACAGAGGGCCCAGAGACATATGAAAAGATGCTCAGCATCACTAGCCATCAGAGAGATGCAAATCAAAACCACAATGAGGTATCATCTCACACCAGTCAGAATGGCCAACATAAACAAATCCACAAACAAATGTTGGAGAGGATGCAGAGAAAAGGGAACCCTAGTGCACTGTTGGTGGGAATGCAGACTGGTGAGGCCACTGTGGAAAACACTATGGAATTTCCTCAGAGAACTAAAAATGGAACTGCCCTTTGACCCAGTAATTCCGCTGCTGGGATTATACCCTAAGAACACTGAAACACCAATCCAAAAGAATCTGTGCACCCCAATATTCATAGCAGCACAATTTACAATAGCCAAGTCCTGGAAGCAACCGAAGTGCCCATCAGCAAACGAGTGGATCCAAAAACTATGGTATATTTACACAATGGAATTCTACGCAGCAGAGAGAAAGAAGGAGCTTATACCCTTTGCAACAGCATGGATGAAACTGGAGAGCATTATGCTAAGTGAAATAAGCCAGGCAGTGAGGGACAAATACCATATGATCTCACCTTTAACTGGAACATAAGCAATAGAAGAAAAAAGCAAACAAAATATGACCAGAGACATTGAAGTTAAGAACAATCTACAATAGCCAGGGCGGGGGTGGGGGGTGGGGGCGGGGACAGTGGGTAGAGGGGATTACAGGAAGTACTATAAAGGACACATGGACAAAACCAAGGGGGAGGGTGGAGGTGGGGGAGGGAGGTGGGTTCACCTGGGGTGGGGTGGAGGGATGGGGAGAAAAGGCATACAACTGTAATTGAATAACAATTAAAAAAAAAAAAAGCTGTGGTACATTTACACAACGGAATACTACTCAGCTGTGTAAAAAAAAAAAAAAAAAAAAAAACCCAGAAATCTCATCCTTTGCAACAGCATGGATGGACCTAGGGAGTATTATGTTAAGTGTATTAAGCCAGTTAGAGAAAAGACCACTTCCTTTTGGAATTTCTTACTTCACTTCTGTGTGACTGGGGTTTTGGACAGAGAATACTGTCTAGGAGAGTCAGGTACAGCTGTTGGGTTGCCGCAGCTTGGATATGTTGCTCTTCATCCCTTGGAGTTCACTGGACATGCATGGGACCATGGATTTACTTTGAAGTATGGCTTGGCCTATATCAAGTTTCAAAAACATTTCCTGGTTGCTGTTGTTAAGAGAAGTAAATAAGGCCTGGAAACTATTGTGCCCATGAAAAGACTCCTGTTTTAAACCCTAAGTCTTTGGCCGTAAATTATCCCTGCATGGAAAATAAAACTCAGCTAACTGATTTTGATGAAAGTAGATGCAATCTAATGAGACATGGTTGATGTGCTTGACTGTATTTGTCAAGTAAATGAGAGAACAAAATGAACAAACGAACTGATGTCAAAATTTAGTTTGAATTTATGGCAAAATGAGCCATTTGTTCAAGATACTTTTTTATTGTTGTTTTATTTTTAAAGGTTTAAACTTCTTTCTCTCTTTTACCCTTCCCCTTAAGATCAATGTTCATCACTGGGTGGACAGTCTCTGGAGGGTTTGGTAGAATGGCACTCAGGTCCCAAATTTTAGTCTTTCTTCATTTTGCAATTATTTTTTTCTTTTATAATCTGATTTCTTATTCAATGGGCACCAAAATTAAAGATTTAGAAGAGGGATCAATCATTCTTTTTGTTAATGTAAAGAACAAAATGTGATCAGTATCATCTAAGCTTAGTAAGCAAGTCTGTTCTCTTTAGGGAAAAGAACCCTGTATATGTAGCTAATTATAGACCACAGGAGTCCACCTAATTGGGAACTTAAAAAATCAAAGCAGTGTTTCAGCATTACAGCGACCATTAGACTGTTCCTTAATGGTCCCCAGTCACAGTGGCGCAGGTAAGGCGTAATTCTTAGAACTGGAAAATTACTGTCTAACTGAGAGGAATAAGCAGCTGAATTGTGAGTGGTCAAATGTGTTCCAAACAGTGTAAAAGTACTGATTTGATCACAGAGCCTACGCCTCCTGGGTGGGATCATTCATTTAGTCAGTTGCATATACTTAGAGCATCCTGTATGTCAGGCACTGTGGCATCCCATATTTTACTTTTTTAGAAATAAGGGCTCACAGGAGTGGATGCTAACACTCACACACCCCTCACTCAACTTTGTTATCTAGAAGATAGTGGAGGATTACCAGATGCTCAACAGAATTAAGCCAGCCACTACTTATATAGATTTGGGATTAAGAGAGAATATGATTTTTCATACTCTCATAAAGTATTTATTTTGTAACTAGTATAGAATTGCTAACCCTCTGATACAGACAGTGCTGGGTACTACTGAATATGCATTTATTCACCATCCATTCATTAACTCATTTTTACAGAGCATGTTGTCTATGCCAGGTGCCATACTTGGTGCTAGGTATTAGATTAGATAGTGAACAAAAACAAGTCACTCTTGTTCCATCCATGCTGTCACAAAGGGTAGGAGCTCCTTCTTTCTTTCTGCTGTGTAGGAACTGGAGAGCATTATGCTAAGTGAAATCAGCCAGGTAGTGAAAGACAAATACCATATGAACTTACCTTTAAGTGGAACCTAATCAACAAAACAAACAAGCAAGCAAAATATAACCAGAGACATTGAAATTAAGAACAATCTGAATAATTAAGAAAAAACACTCCTTGCCCATAGGGAACTCACAAGTTCATAGGGGAGACAGGCAATAGTCAAATAATATTCAAATGTTTGCTTGCAGGTTTAGTAAATTATTGTAAATGATACAGTTCCATGTGATCACACATTGGGTCTGGTGGTCACGGAAGAGTTCACAGAAAAGTAAGTGACACTGAGATTGGAATCTACAGGAAGAATATGGACCAGATGAAGGTTGGGGGAAGTTGTGCAAAGGCTCTGTAGTCCAAAGGATTAGGGCATGTAAGATAAATTCAAAGAAGGCTGCAGAGTGGGAGAAATAGTGTGGTAAGATGTCTCCAGTGTTGCTGTGACCACACAATGCAGGTTCTTGTTGGTACTGTTAAGGAGGTAAAGTTAATTCCAAGAACAGAGGGAAGCTGCTACGGTGCTTTAAACAGGGTGGATTTGCATTTGGAAAAATGTACATTTGGATTTAGATTTTTGGAAAGATCCCTCTGGTTGCTGTGCTGGTGTGGGCCAGAAAGGAAGACTCATTTTGGAGTGATGATTTTCTTTGGGTTTGTTTTTATTCTTTCACTTTTTCTCTGGATTGTGGGGCTCTGGGCTGATTTAGTCTCTAATCATTTCGGAACAGAAGGACTGGTCATAGGGTATTGATTAAAGGGAGGGTGGGATTAAATATTCCAAAAGAGTATTGGTTGGAGTCTGGAAGGAGTAGGAATGCCATATGCCAGCAACAGTGGGCTAAACGGGGGGAATTACAGTGCTAACAGGTGAACTGATGTCTGAAATGTCCACCAAATCTTGGCTGTGAAGGTTAATTTTCTATTTTAAATTGTTTTTTCCATGACATCCAGAGTAAAGTGTAAAAGGTTTCCCTTGGCAGCTAATCTTAAATGACAGAGCACTGGAGAATGATTTCTGTATATCCACATGTAATAATCAGCCAGGCTAAGATCAAAATAGGTAAGACACCAGGGTGACCAAGAGGCTAACTGTGGGGGGAGGGTGGAAATCAGTGTAAAAGTGTTTAACTCTGTGTCCTGCATAGATGCTAGCTATTATTATAATGGCTATTACTAATATCAATACCACATTATCAACAGGAATGTCCTCATTACTCTCTCATCATTTTATATTCATTCATTCGTTCAACTCATCCTTTCAATATGTTTATTGAGCACCCTCTTTACAAGGCATTCTTACAGATCTTGGGAACATAATGAAGAAAACTACATTCCAGTCACCATGAAACTTACATTTTGAGGGAGGTGGTGAATAAATAAATTAAAAACAAATAAATAAATGTATTATTTGGCCAACAGGAATAAGAGATAAGAAGAAAAAGAAAGCAGGAAAAGGGAATGGACAGTGATGGATAAAATGGTCTTGGAGATACTCTCTGAGGAGATGCTGTTGAGCCAAGATCAGAGTGGAGGGTGTGGATATGCAAATGACTGGGAAGCTGGGATAGCAGGTGCAAAGGTCCATAGACAGGAGGTGCTTTCATGATTTGCAAAGGAGAAAGGAAGCTAGCATGGCTTGGATAGTGCTCTCCATTGTGTGTTCCAAGCTTCTGTTATTATATAATGACTAGTCCTTAAAAACAGGAGTGGGTCACTTCTAGGTGGAGGATAGAAGTGATTTGCATTCACTTTCAGTCTTCTTTCTTTCTTCCTTGGGGCTCTGAGTTCACCTCCTTCCCACTACTTCTGCACAGGTTAGATCAGCAGCCATTCATATTCTAGGTGGCAAGTGATCCCTAGAAATGTCTTGAGAGTTTTAGCAAGTCAAAGTATTACTGTATTTCCCTTCCAACAATTTTCAAGGTTGACAAAAATCCCCATTTGTTTAGTGACATGGTGACTGGAGGGGCAGGCAACCTGTTAAACATGGAACACAGAAATAAGCAATGGGAGTTGACATGCTGAAGGAGAAATTGAAGGAAATATACCTTTGGATGAAATGGAACCACTCAAGTGACATTTTAAAATGCCTACTCTACATTTGATAGATGTTCTCTTCCACGAGTATCCCTTCCCACATTTATGGGACATCTGCCATGTACCAGCTCTCTGCTGGGGACTGGGAAGCATTCTTCAGCATGTCAGCATCTTGGTAAACATGTCAATAATTTGCGTGACTCGCTACGTGTGAATAGTGCTTTGAATTTGGCTGACTGATTGGTATGCCAGGGCCTATGAATGTGGGAGAAAATGCCACTTCTTATCTGTGGGATGATGTGTGAAAAACACAAGTTCCCCCCAGGTTGATAATTTCACATTAAACAGCCTGAGTCTGTGAAAAGTTCCAGTAACATGATTATTGTTGATGATGATAACATGATGATTACAGCCACATAGGAATTAGTCTAATTTATGCCAGTGGAAGGAAGAAACAAAAAAGGTTTTAAAGGAAAATGAGTTTTATTATTTTACACCTAAGTTATAGTGACTAAAAAAATTAAACAGCTTCCTTTTTAGAAGAGAACCCAGTCAGGCTATTATCTCTGCTCTGGGGTCCTGGCAGCTGCCAGACTTGCAATGTGAACTCACATGTCTTCCCTGATCCAGGAGCTGCCAAAGGCCTAGGTGTGACCAGAGCCCCTCTGTGCGGTGCTCCTACAGAAACCTCTGCAGCGCACTAAGATGAGATAGTCAAATTGCACAAACACGAAGGGCCTAACAGAAGAGGGTTTAATTACAGCTTTCCTCCTTTGTCTGTTCTGTCTTTTCCCCCAGAAATTAATAATATGAGAAAAAACACAACATATCCAGCTCAAAGAGGATCAAACAGGAGACTGGTTGCAGCCAGGCGAGGCAATGGGGCTGCAGTTTGCACTTGAGTGGCTGCCCCATGTCTCTGGCAAAGCCTGCAAAATTGTGAGCATTGAACTCTTACAATTACCACCAACTCGGCTGCCAAAACGTATTTTCCATCCATTTCTGACACAGGCTTCTGTGAAGAGAAAAGAGGAGGGGAGAGGAGGGGAGGGGAGGGGAAGGGATGGGATGGGATCTCTTTTCAAAGTGATTCCAGCCTGATCCTCAGTGCAAGTGGTAAAGTCACCAAGCTCAACTGGATTGAATTGATTTCTCTTCTTTGGCAGCTCTGATCAGCACCCTCCCAAGAGGCTGGGCTATAAATGGGAGGTAATCATGATGATATACATATTTCTCTGGATGCTGCTTGGTTAATCCAGTCCATTTTCCATAGATATTATCACTACAGACAGCTGCTATCTCATCACTAGTCTTGAAATTTATTTTAACCCTGTATTCAGGTTGAGAAATCTGGTGGGTTTCTTTTTTTTAATGCAGTCAGATTGCCATAAAAGTTCAATTTTTTCTTTCACCCAGACAAAAATTGAATGACCATTTGCCCTGTGAAATGATGTAACACACATGCAGAACACACACAAAATCAATTCAGACGCATATACCCAAGTTCTATATTTATAAGTCAAATCCATGGTACCTCAGGTTGTCATTTTGCATGTTTTGCTTAACTCATTGGGTTAGGGGTTCATTAGGGTGAAAGTTAGTGTATTTCTTGATGTCCTCATTACCCCGCTGACTCCTACTTAGAATCCTTGAGAACTGTTTGCATTTTGACCTGTTTTACCTAACATCTGCTTGCACCCTGAAGCTGAAAGACTTCTTTAGGCATTGCTTATTAGTTTCTTATGATCTCAGCACTCTGAACTCTTCAATGATTTCTCTTGACTTCTTTCTCTACCAGTCAGACCTAAAGGCTCCACAGAACTTGGGATGGTATCATAATCCATCTCTGTACTTCCCCCATTCCTGACAGTACACAATCCATCTCTGTACTTCCCCCATTCCTGACAGTACACTTAGTACACAGTCATGAAATCAAACCCTTAGCCTTCCCCAAGGTGGCCAGTGGTTCAGTATACCTCACAGAGGGGGCTTTCCTGACCACTCTGTCCAAAATTATAGTTCCCACCATTTCATGCACCTTTTAGTTCTGCTTTGTATTGTTTCATGGGATATCTCACCACCTCTAATATCAGACATTTATTTGTTAGTTTTTCTCCTTCCCCTACTGCAAACTATATGAGAGTAGCAATTTTTTG
Source organism: Desmodus rotundus (assembly GCF_022682495.2). Taxonomy (NCBI): domain Eukaryota; kingdom Metazoa; phylum Chordata; class Mammalia; order Chiroptera; family Phyllostomidae; genus Desmodus; species Desmodus rotundus. The sequence continues at coordinate 131,902,434 of NC_071392.1, forward strand.
TTGTTGTTTAGTGTTCAATTTCCAGCTTAGGATGGTGTCTGAAACACAGCAGATACTCAATACATTTCTATTCAGTAAGAAAAATAGTGGCTTAATTATTAGAAGAGAAAATATAAAAATCACCCTTATCCACAACTAGTATCATACCGTATGGAGAAAGATTTAAAGCATTTCCTCTGAAAGATCAGAAACAAGACACGGATGCCTTCTTTCACCACTACTAGTCAACAAAGTACTAGAAATACTAGCCAGAGCATGTGGGCAAGAAAAAGAAACAAATGCATTCATGCTAGAAAGGAAGGGGTAAAGATGTTCTCTATTTGCAGATGATATGATCTTTATGTAGAAAGAAAGAAAGTCCTAGAGATTTCTCACATACACACAGGATTATAACTAATAAATGAATTTAGCAAAGTTGCAGGATATAGAATCAATATATACACATTAGTTATGTTTCAATACATTAACCACAAACAATGTGAAAAGAAATTAGGAAAGCAATAACATTTACAGTAGTATCAAAAATAATGAAATACTTAGGAATAAACTTAACCGAAGAGGCAAGAGATTTGTACACTGAGGGCTACAAAATATTGCTGAAATTTAAAAGGAAATAAATGGAAAGACATCTCATATTCATTAATTGGAAGACTTAATATTGTTAAGATGTCAATACTGCCTAATGCAATCTAAAAATATAATGCAATATTTATCAAAATCCCAACAGTGTTTTTTGCAGATAGTAAAATTCATATGGATTTTCAAGGGTCTGTGAAGAGCCAAAAGATCTTTAAAAAGGGGAACAAAATTGGACACACTTTTTGATTTCAAACTACAGTAATCAAAAGTGTGTTACTGGTACTTCAACAGACATATAGACCACACTGGAATGAGGAACCCTGAAATCATCCCTTATATATATGGTTAATTAATTGTGACAAGAGTGCTAAGATCATACAATGGGAAAAGGACAATCTTTTCAACAAATAGTGTTGGGAAAACTGCATACCCACATGCAAAAGAATGAAGTTGGACCCATATCTCACACCATATACAAAAATTAACTCAAAATTGATCAAAGACCTACATATAAGACATAAAACTATAAAACTCTTAGAAGAAAACATGAACAAAAGATTCACAACACTGGATTTGGCAGTAAAGTGTTGGGTGTAACACCGAAAGCATAGGCAACAAGAGTAACAATATGTGTTTGCAAATGTATGTGCACACATCTATCAATAGACCATTTGTTGTGTTGCCCTGACAATGCTGTAAGCACATGGAGAGGAAAAAAATGAAAAAAGAGCAGACCATTAGGGAACCCAATAACTAGTGAAACCTAGTTGTGCTGTAGTAATTAAATGCTGAGGGTGTCAGAGCACTATGGGAACAGAGCAGCGTGATTTTGAAAAGGATTCATTTTCCAGGATCATATAGCATCAAAAAAATGCAGTCATGTCAAATGAATTGGGTTTAAGTATGAGTAGGAACTGTACAGGCAGAGAAAGAGTATTAGAGCATTTCAGCGAAAAGGATAGCACGTGGGAAGGAATGGAGCTGTGAAAGGCTGTGTCAATTTGGGAACACTGAAGTCTACATCCTCTGAGGTGAGAACATTGGGGTGGGGCAGGCAGTGGTGGTGTCTGCCTCTGGGAAGGGTGGTTTGGGGCCAGACCTTGGGGCTTCAATTTTCTGGCTGTCAGATAACAGAGGTATTCCCCTTCCTGCCTGAAAGGTAGGTGTTTGGTTTTTTTTTAATAATGAGAATGACATTTTGGCTGCAAAATAACATTAAAATGATCACCAGGAGTATGTTGTCACTGTAGAAGTTGTACTGTAGCCCTGGAAGATGACGGTTTCATGCTCTGAAAAAGGAAATGACCCATAGCCTGGTGCTTACAGAGGATTAAACTTAATGTGCATGGGGATTGACTCAAAGAGTGGTCTTCTTATGTTGATTTTCAAATCTGTATACCTTAAAATAGACTAAAAAGTGAGTCTAGAGAATATATTAATCTTTACTGTATAGAATAGTACTCTCTGATAGTGATATAATGCAAGAAATATATTTACTTTTAAATTTTCTAACAGTTTCATTAAATAAACTAAAAAAGAGGCAGGTGGAATTAACTTTAATAATACATTTTCTTTAACCCATTTTGTTGCTTGTTCAAATAATATTTTAATATGTAATCAATACAAAGTTATTAATGAGGATGGTTACATTCTCTTTTTATACCAAGTTTTCAAATTCAATGTGTATTTTATACTTGTAGCACATCTCAATTCAGACTGGCCACATTTGGAGTTGTCAGTAGTCACATGTCATTGGTGGCTACCTTTCTGGACAGAACAGGTCTAGGACATACAACAGTTTAAACTTGGCTATTATAAATAATAGCCATATGTTCTCTAACCGTATGGTTGGAATAAAACATGATCACAATCAGTACGCTTTTTAGACTTTGCTCACAGCTCAGATCAAATTAGTTCTGTAGCATTTAGGAAGGTTTAAGCTGATGGAGTATAATTTTCACTGACACTTCCATTTGCCAGGATCATATGGTGTCTAAAAAATATGTAGTCATGTCAAATCATGGTAATTAGTCCCAGAAAAAAAAATCTTGTCAGGGATATGTATGCAGACTGTTTCACCTCCACTTGCCAACTTTGCATATGGATGTTCTTTTGCATTTTCATCCCTGTCAACAGAAACAAAATCAGCTTCAGGATATATACATATGGCCTGTGTTAGTATGGGTGCGGTTGAATTTAGAAGAGAACTTGGCCTGAAGGGTAAATGAGAAAGTGATCATTAATGCCATTAAATATTTGACACAGCAAACAACAAGTATGTATTAGACACTTTGATATCTGTTTGTATATATTCAACCCCATGTACATTTCAACCCAATTCAATAAAATTAATGCTTTCAGTCTGAATGTAAGCACATTTTACCCACATTTCAAATTTTCTTTTATTCCATGTCTTTCATATTTTTAAAATGCAAATTTGGAATTTTTTGTTCTCTATCTTTTTCATTATATTGACAAAATTTCTTCCATAAACCATATGTTTTCTTTCCATCAAAATTCAAATGATTTGGTTTTTATTATACCCTTTTAGTTTCTTGCCAAAAGTATGAAATAATCATTTGAAATGTGTATCATGAAGCTCAGCCCTCCAATCAAGATCACAAACTAGTTGGAAATTATAGAAGCTGGAAAGAAAATAATACCTGAACCCAGGAGTTTAGCAGTGTTTTCAAAATTTGAACAAAACTGAAATCTTAAAAATAAAACCAAGGGGGAGGGTGGAGGTGGGGGAGATAGGTGGGTTTGTCTGGAGTGGGGGGGGGAGGAGGGGAGAAAATGCAGACAACTGTAATTGAACAGCAATAAAAAACAATAATTTATTAGACAACAGACATTTGTTGTCTTCAAAAAAAGTACTTTTAGCTCTGATTTCATTTTATCTTGAAAATATTAACCTTTTTCAAAATGTAAGTGGTTATAAAGGGAAAGATTGTGCTTTTAAAAGTGATAATTAAAAAGGGGAATAAGGTGAAGATTAAAGTTTGAGGCTGGAAAAAATAATGAAGATGTTTGTATCTATTATATAAGTTGGAAGCTTTTTTTTTTTTTTTTTAAATTTATTTATTGTTATTTAATTACAGTTGTATGCCTTTTCCCCCATCGCTTCACCCCACCCCAGGTGAACCCACTTCCCTCCCCCCTCTCCACCCTCCCCCTTGGATTTGTGCATGTGTCCTTTATAGTACTTCCTGTAATCCCCTCTACCCACTGTCCCCGCCCCCACCCCCCCATCCCCGCCCTTGCTATTGTTACATTGTTCTTAACTTCAATGTCTCTGGTTATATTTTGTTTGCTTTTTCCTTCTATTGCTTATGTTCCAGTTAAAGGTGAGATCATATGGTATTTGTCCCTCACTGCCTGGCTTATTTCACTTAGCATAATGCTCTCCAGTTTCATCCATGCTGTTGCAAAGGGTATAAGCTCCTTCTTTCTCTCTGCTGCGTAGAATTCCATTGTGTATGATCTCCAAAATATATAAAGAACTCACACGACTCCACTCCAGGAAGACAAACAACCCAATTAAAAAATGGGCAAAGGACTTGAACAGACACTTCTCCATGGAAGCTTTTAAGAAAGAACATAATTTGAAACTATTTTTATGGTGCTGAAAGGGCTGTTAGTTGATGAAGTCTTATGAGAGTCTGGAAGAGGAAGAGTATTACCTCATGAGCTTTGCTCTCTCAGAACCTACAGCAACAAGTTGGTCCAAAGGTTATGGGTTATTGTTAAGCTGAGAACCTCCAGCAACAGGAGGTAAGATTCAATGCAAAGTGAGATGCTAATAAGGAGTGAGAAACCTGGTATTTTGTTTTAATGTCATTTTGATTTTTCATTGATAACACTGAAGGCACAATAGGGTTTTTAATATTGAGCTTGTATCCTGCAACCTGCTAAACTTAAACATTAGTTCTAGTAGCTTTTTGTATATTACATAAGATTTTCTATATAACAGAGGATCATATTGTCTACAGATAAATATAGATTTACTTTTTTCCTAATTTGAGTGCTGTTTACTTTTCTTATGGCACTGGCTAGAATTTTGTCAACTTTAACAGAAGTAGAGAGAGGGACATCCTTATCTCGTTCCTTATTAAAGGAAGACCATTCAGTCTTTCACCATTTAGTACGAAAAGTTGTAAGGTCCTTTATCATCAAGTGAGGAAGTTCTCCTATGTTCCTAGTTTGCCAAGAGTTTTGATCAAGAATGGATATTGAATTTTATCAAGTGATTTTTATGTATCTATTGAGGTGATCATATGGTTTCTCAGTTTTAGTTTGTTAATATGATGGATTACATCAATTGATTTTTGAATATTGAACCAAATTTGACTCCTAGGATAAATCTCAATTGGTTATGATATATTATCCTTTTTATATATTGTTGGGTTCAATTTGCTAAAATTTTATTTAGTACTTTTGCATCTACGAGGTCTGTCTGGATAAAGTCCAGCTGTTGTTAATATAACAAGAACAGTTTGCATGACATCGATGTAACCTAGCAGTCAAGGAGAGTGAACTGGAATGCGCATGTGTGAACAATGATGACTTCACTGTACTAGTCAGTGGGGGTGCTAGATGCTGCCAAGTGAACATTTGTACTGTGTGTCCATTGCATTCAAAACAACTGAGCAAATACAGCAACAAATCTGCATCAAATTTTGTGTTAAGCTTGAACATTCCTCCATGGAAACTATTTAGATGATTCAGAAGGCTGCAGCTATGAGCAACTAGTGATGGGCAGCTTCATCATGACAATGTGCCTGCTCATGGGTTATGTATTATGCAGAGTTTTTTTGTGAAACATCAAATCACCCAGGTGGCTCAGCCTCCCTACAGACCAGATTTGGTGCCCTGCGACTTCTGGCTTTTTCCAAAATGAAAACCACCTTTGAAAAGGAAGAGATTTCAGACTGTTGATGAGATCCAGGAAAATATGATGGGGCAGCTAATGGCAATTGGGAGAATGGTGTGAGGTGCCAAGGTGCCCACTTTGAAGAGGACCGAGGCATCATTGTCCTATGTACAATGTCTCTTATATTTTGTATCTTTCAATAAATGTCACTATTTTCCATATTACATGGCTGGATACCTTCTGGACAGGTCTGGTATACTCAGGAGGAATATTAGTCTATTATAGTTCTATGTGAGCTGGAAGAGTTTGTGTAGTGTTTTTTATTTCTTAAGTATTTGGTTAGACCTTGCCAACAGAGCCATCTGGGACTAGAGTTTCGTTTATGTTAAGGTTTTTAACTAGAAATTCAATTTACTTACTATATATAGACTTATTCATTATCCATTTCCTTTTGAATGAGCTTTGGTTGTTTGTTTTTGTCAAAGAATTTGTTCATTTCTTCTATGTTGTCAAATTTATTGTCATACCCAATTGTTCATAATATTTACTTAATATCCTTTTTAATATATTTGATTCATTATGCTATTACAGTTGTCCCAGTTTTTTCCTCTTTGAACCCCTCTATGTTTATATGTCGAATCTGTGGTGACTCGGGTTGTCATTCTGAATGTTTTGCTTAAGTCACTGGGTTAGGAGTTCATTAGGATGAAACTTAGAGTATTTCTTGATAGCCTTCGGTAATTGCCATAGCAAGGCAACCCATTTCACCACTTTGTGGCTCTGCATGGAAGAGGGCTCAGAGAGGGGACAGTGCCACTTCCTGGTCCCTGGAGATTTGCCCAGGAGGAAGCTGTCTCCTGGCACTCATGCTGTTGCCAGTCACTTCACATTCTTCCTGTATGGAACTTTTGCCCTTCTATCTGCTGCTCTGGTTCTGAATCCCAGAGGGAGTGGGTCTGTAAGTCCTGAGATTTTTGTGGGCTCTTTAAAAGGAGTCTTCTGAGAATCCTGCAGTTCCTTCTTCTCCCCCAACCCCCACTGGTTTTTACAGCCAAAAGTTATGGGGACTTATCTTCATGGTGCTGGAACCCTGGGCTGAGTGGTCGGGTCTGGAATGGGATCACTTGCTCCCAAAGTATCCCTCCTGATTTTTATCCACTACATGTGAATGTGGGCCCACCCATTCTGCCACATCTCCACTCTACTCTGTGTCTCCACTCCTCCTACCCATGTGGATGAATGTGGCTTCTTTAAATCCTTGGTTGTCATACTTCCACACAGCTTGAGTTTCTGACAAATCTAGATAATATTTTTTTGTAGTTCAGTTGCAATTTTTGCTGTAGTTGCACAAGGAGGTGAAGCACATTTACCTATGCCTCCATCCTTACTGGAAGTCTCTTAATATCCTTTTAATATATGCATAGAATCTAAATTTTTGTCATCTCTCTCATTCCTGATCTTTTAATTTTATTGATAAACTCTAGAACCAACTTTTGGTTTCATTGATTTTCTCTGTTGCTTTTTTTTGTTTATTTGTTTTCTATTTCATTAATTCCTACCCTGATCTTTATTATTTTCTATCTTCTACTTGTTTTGGATTAATTTTTAACCACTTTACTGAGGTATGATTGCATACATGAAGCTGTACATATTGAAATACACAGTGGACATTTAGAGACATTGATGAGTGTGGAGATAGCATACATCTTTGAAACCATCACTACAGTCTGTGCCATAAGCATATCCGTGACCTCCAAAAGTTTGCTCCCATTCTCTTTATTTATTATTATTTTTGTGTGATAAGAACACTTAATTTAATATCTACCATTCTAAAAAAATTTAAGTATATAATACAGGATCATTAACTATAGACAATGCTGTATGATAGATTTCTAGGGCTTATTCATCTTATATTACAAAAACTTCTAATAACTCTCTTTACTCCTCCCCCAGCTTCTGGCAACCATCTTTCTACTTTCTGCTTTTATGAGTTTGACTGCTTTAGATATAAATGGTATCACATAGTACATGTTTTCCATAGGCTTATTTCACTTAGGATATTATACTTAGGGCAGTTGTTATAAATGACAATTTTCATCTTTTTATGGCTGTATAATATTACATTGTATATATATACCACAAGTTCTTTATCCATTTAGCTGTCAGTGGACATTTAAGTTGCTTTCTTATCTTGGCTATTGTGAATAATGTTTCAATAAACACTGGAGTGCAGCAATCTTTTGAATATTCTGATGTCATTTGCTTTGGATATCTTCCCAGAAGTGGGATTGCTGGGATTTATGGAAGTTCTCTTCAGGGACTACAGTAAAAATAATGCTGGTGCACAGAAAAAGAAATAATCAACAAAATGAAAAGGCAATCTATGGAGTGGGAGAAATTATTTGATAACTACATATATCTAGGAAAGGGTTAATACCCAAAATATATAGGGTATATTCCTAAAACTCAATAGCAAAACAAAATAAAAACCACACAAATAACCTCATTTAAAAAAAAAAGGCAAATGAACTCAATTTGTTTTCCCAAAGAAAACGCACAAATGGCCAACAGGTACAAGAAGGGCGCTCAGCTAGTTATCAGGAAAATGCAAATCAAAACTATGATGAAATATCACTTTACACCTGTTAGAATACCTGTGATTTAAAACAAAGAAAAAAACCCAAAGATAAGTGTTGCCAGAGCCCTTGTGCACCTGGGAATGTAAACCACTATGGAAACCAGTATGGAAATTGCTCTTTTTCTAATTTTTTAAGGTGGAAGCTAAAGCCATTGATTTGAGGCTTTTCTTCTTTTTTTCATCATAGATATATACTGTTATATATGTATTTCTCCTTACTTGGTGGCATCCACAAAATTTGATATTGGGTGTTTACTTTCATTCAATTCAAAATGCCTTATAATTTCTCTTTGCATTCTTTTTTGACATATGGATTATTTAGAAATATAATAAACAATCAAATATCTTATTTCCAAATATTTGGGAGATATTTTTAGGTATGTTTCTATGATTGACTTCTAATTTAATTCCATTGTGGATCAAAGTCAAACTTTGTATGACTTGATTCCTTTTAAATTAATTGAGACCAGTTTTATGACCCAGAATATGTTTTATTTTGACACATGTTTCATGTGCTCTTGCAAAGAACATGTGTTCTGCTGTTGAGTGTGGTGTTCCACAAATGTCTGTTAGGTCAAGTTGGTTGATAGGATTGTTGTTTAATTCTCATTTACTTTATGTTTGTGATATTAATTATTGAGAGAGAGGTGTTGAAATACCTTTTTCTCTGTTTTATTTTGGATACTTTCTATTATTATGTGTTTAAGGTCAATAATAATTTCTTCTGAAATAGTCTTCTGTTAATCTTGTGCAGTATATTTTCATCTCAGACATTGTAGTTTTCATCTAGAGAAGCTCATTTTGAATCTTGCTAATATCTTCCATGTCTCTACCTAACTTTTTGAGCTATGGACTACAGTTATAACAACTGTTTTAATGTCCTTGCCTGCCAATTCTAATACCTGTGTTAGTTTGGGGTTGGTCCTAAGTGATTGATGTATCTTCTCATTTTGGATCCTATTTTTCTGCTCTTTTCATAACTGGTAATCTTTGACTGGCTCTCCAGACATTGTGAATTTTACCTTGTTAGGTGCTGGATGTTTTTGTATTCCTATAAATATTCTTGAATTTTGTTCTGGGATTCTTTGAAGTTACTTGGAGCTGTGAATCTTTGTTTCAGTATCAGCTTCTGGAGGAACCCAAACCATTCCCAGCTGCTACTTGAGTATGGTTCACAGCATCAGGAGGGGTTGAATCAATGAAGGCAGAAACTCCTCTTTAATGTAATGTTATGAAAGGGGAAACAAAGATTATGACTGTAAAGCTCTAATCTAAAGATTAGAAGCCTTGGAGGAAATGATCACAGAATAATCAAATCCATGATGGTCTCAATAAGAATAAGCCAGAAAATGAAGAGTCCATTTCAGGAAAGTAGATTTCCTTAGGTTTTCTCTCCAGCTATTTTTTTTTAAACCATTAGATGGAAAGTGACAGATGAATGCAGGTATTGGAGCTATTTATTCAACAGCCTAAAGTGAAACAAATGAACCAGGGTCTTAGAGGAACAGAAATTATGGGAAACCAACCAAGACTTAGCCCAGGCTCCACTGAGTTGGGGCACATGGGGAATGAGGCCAACTCCTCAGGAAGAAGTACCCTGAGACAGCCAGCAACACACGAGCCATTCTGAGGGGGGCAACTTTGACAGCACGTTGTTGACAGCAAACGGAGTGAAAATAATAAAAAATAAGCAATATATTTGAAATCTGGACAGATGGAAAGGATCAGAGAAGTAACTTTTTTATTGAATTTATTGGAGTGACATTGGTTAATAACATCATATAGGTTTCAGGCATACAATTTTACAATACATCATCTGTGTACTGTATTGTGTGTCCACCACCCCAAGTCCAGTCTCTTTCCATCACCATTTACCTCCATTTTCCCCTCCTCTACCTCCCCCACCCCTCTTTTCCTCTTGTAATTACCATACTGTCATCTGTGTCTATGACTTTTTTCTTTGATTAATCCCTTCTCCTTTTTAGAGAAACAACTTTTTTTGACAGATGAAAGCTTTTAGAATTTCACTTCTGTCCTTTCAGAAAACATCAGCAGTAAACATTCAGCAATAGCTAGTCCTGGTTATTTATGTTGGGGAAAAAGGCAAAACTCAGGTAGGGAACAATGTCATCCAGGATGACCCCAAAGTATGGCATGTGTTGAGCTAAGCAGGTGCTAGAACAGTTGCTGTCCAACAGAACTTTCCATGTGGTGAAAATGGTCTACATCTGCACTGTCCAGGACCATAGTCACTAACCACATATGGCTATTGAGCATTTGAAAGGTTACTAGTGTGACCAAAGAACTGAATTTTTAATCTTTTAAAATTTTAGTCACTATTAATTTAAATAACCACATGTGCCTAGTAGCCTCCATATTAGACAGTGCATGTCTGGAATATGCATCCCCAGGTAATTTGAGCTGTTAGTGAGGAGCCCCTGTCTTCTCACTTTAAGACCACATAAGACAGAGAATGAGGGAAAGTATTGTTTCCCTACTTTTCTATAAGAAGTGTGACCCTAGCTCTGGCTTGCCAATGTCTTAAATTTTGTAGGGGATAGTAACTATACCATAATTAACCATTATGCAACATCTTATACAGCTATTATATAACATCTTAATACCTATAAAATTTGTCATTCATTCATTTATTCATCATTCAAGAAGTAGTTATTGAGTAAAACATGAATTTAACTCTTGGGACAAGGTAGTGAACAAAATAGGCCCAGTGTCTGTTCTCATTCTTACAGAAATGACAATCTAGCAAGACAAACAGACATGAGACCAATAATCGCATTGCTTTATTTGATTTTAACTATGAAAAGTACTATTAATAGAGTGCCGTGAGAACAAATAATGGGGTCTCAGATTAATCTGAGTAGAGCAGGGGGGCTTTCATGAGGAAGTTACCTTCCAGGCAGAGGAAACAGAGGTGGACTGGCCCTGGGGAGAGAAGGACTTTCAGGTACCTTAGGAACTATAAGATGCCAGTGGAGCCAAATTTAAAGAATTACAAATATTGTCAGGGGATAGATCCTTTAGGTGCAAAAGACTCAAATGCTTTGTTTTCCAACCTTTTATTATTAGCAGTAGAAACTTTGAGTCAATAAAATATTCTGGGGAATCCTCAGCTAAGCTTGGATTCCTGATGTAACACAGTTAGAAAACACTGCTGGTATCCACACTTCTCTCTTCATAGATAAGAAAACCAAGACTCAAGGCAGGTGTGCGACTTGATTGAGGTCTCATAGCTTGAGAAGGGTGAAGAGAAATCAGCAGTGTGACCATCTTGTCCCCACTCCCACTCTGCCATGTGTTTTTTCTGCTGTAATGCAAAGGAGAAATCCTAAACCTGCCACATGGGATTCCTGGGCACCTCTTTTAGAATTCAGTTCTAATCAACAAATATATTTGAGGACCTATTATATGTGCCAGGTACTCTCCTGGGAACTGGGGATACGTCAGTTAACAAAACAGGCCCTGCTTCCTTGTGGAGGTGAATTTTTGTGAGCTTATATTCAGACAGTGGAGTATAGGGCTGGATAAGCCAAAGGTTTTTCTAGTTGTGGAAATCCTTAGTTTCTTATGTCATAGCACTGTGGGTAAATAAAAATGTCCTTATCCACTTTACCAGGTGGCATAGGTAAAAGTGGAAGAGTAAATGCTTACTGAGAGTCACTGAGTATAAGGTACTTGTAGAACTTTGTTGGGAATTACCAGGAAATGAGATCCTAGAGGGGGTCCTCATGTTACACCAGTTCTTTCCCTGAGCTTCCATCAGCCTCCTTCCTTGTGCATTTTTGTTAATTTGCACCAGGCCAAGCTGATGACTTGGCATGAGTTTTAATGCAGTTCCATGTAGACTGCAAAGTAGGCTGGGGCCCAGGGACCAGTTAGACGCCCCATGGACCAGATATGTGTGGTCTCTTGTGGGTCTATTGAGTCAAATTCTCACAAGAGCATTGACATAGTTGAATGAAGGGGCTCTTCCCTCATTGAATTGTCAACCTTTTACTGGACTCCCAAACAAAACAATCTTGTACTCTTGGTTTCTTTCAAACCTATAGGGTGAAGTGTTTTTTTTTTTTTTCTTAAGATTCCATTCGGTTTCTTTTTGCCTGCCCTCTTGTGGTACTTAGGACAGTAATACACACCACAAAGGGGTCCTTCCCCAGTGACCACTAGCCAGAGTTGCAGGCAGTCCTCTAGTCTTAGGGTGAGCTCTTGCTGGGCATGGCTTTCTCTGAAAGTCAGGAATTTCCTTTGTCCCCTCCTTGAGCTTGTCTGGAGTCTTAATTCTAAGCTCTAGTGTATTTATCCATAGTCTCTTGTCACCATGTCACCAAGAAGACCCCCCGTTGTCATTATCTCCAGCATGGAGAGCACAAGGGGAAGGTTAGCTGTAGGACTCACTGAACCGAGGACTTGGGACTCACACTGCACTGCTTCTTCCACCAGGCCCTGCAGAAAACCAGGACCCAGCAGTGCCTCTAGACAGTCTTAATTCCATCTTGCCATTCCTTCTGTAACGTAAAATAGATTCATGTTTGAGAACCTTCCATCAGTGTCATCCTAGCTGCCTCAAATTACCTTTCATTTTGAGGCAGGATATAAACAACCAACATGCCATTGGTACCCTGGCCACATGTTATGGAAACACAATTAAAACATAAAAGGCACAGTAGCAACCTAGGTTTTATCACAATAGTGGAAGCATAATTTCAGCTGTATATTCCCTGACAGTTGGTGTTTTCTCCACAATGTCATTGAAAATCGTCCTGTCATAAATAACCTAATTCCTAGTAGTACATTTGACATCAGCACTCCTTCTGACCAGTTTAAACAAAATCCCAAACCTTGAAGTATTTGAAGAATTTTAATTTTATTTCTACTAAGGAAAATTACCAAAGGTGCAACTGCCTTAGCTAATGGGGTAGACTGGTCACACAAGATGGTATAAAATTAAGGTGATTTCTTTCTTTTTGTAGAGAAAACTTCAGGTGAAATAATGAAACAGTTTTAATTTGTTCAGTGAATGATTTCCTACACTGAAGGATTATATTAATAAATAGTCAGCAAATGGAATTTCAAAATGGAACCTCTGAAAATCTGATTTTGAAGTGCTTCATAGAACGTGCCAAAATCTTGTGCCTGCCCTTCCTTCTTTATTTGATTGCTTCAAAACACTTTTAGAATTCAATCTGAGAAGTTTAATGGCTTCAACAATATTGGGGTGGCCCAACCCAAATACTCAGCATTTTACCAGAATGTCTAGTGTTGTGAAATATATATGATTTGTCTGTGTGTGTTTGAGATAGATAGAGAGGTGAGGGGGGAGGGAAAGAGGGAGGGAGGGAGAAAATGAATGAATTTGAATGTTGGTGTCATATCATACCCCATTGGGAAGATTCCATTTTCTTTGAAATTCCATGTGAGTATCATTGTTCTTACATGTGAGAACAATTCTCAAATCATAGAGGATTTACAAAGTTGATATAGAAATGGAGCAGCTGGAGTTTGATTTTATAGCTTTTCTGCCTTTCTTTTCCTTTAATGTCCATACAGAGACTAAGAGAATGGATTTTAAATCTTTGTCTAGAGATTCAGTGCAATTTCACTAAAAAAAAAAAAAAAATGCTTTTTGAGAGCCCATTCTATCCCAATCCATTTTGAACACACAAGATGTGATTCCTACCTATAGTGTAGTAGGGGATGAAAACACATGACAAATTTATTATAATATAGAGTGATCAGTGCAGTGAGAAGAGTAGGCCCAAGGCATAGGAGAGTGACAAAGAGTGAAAGGAGTACAGAAGGGGAAAGAATTAACTTGAGGCTCTAGGGGTACAGCAGGGGATCTTGGGAAACCTCTATGTCCTCTGTGGTCAGTTCAGTTCTCCTGACTGGAATGAGGCAGCACCATGGGCCCAGCATCCCAATACATGGATGAGGTCATTCAATTGCTTTTCCTACTGTATGTGAGAGAAACCTCCCACCCCATTTATAGGGTAAGAGGTCACAAGGATGGAGGTACAAGCCTTGGGGATCCCATAAGAGATGCAATTGGCAGACATGGGGACTCCCAGGTCCCCCTCACAGACACACATCACCGGTCAATCATGGCCACCTTTCTGTTGATCTCTGACAAGATGGTGAAGCAGGAAGTTTCTACCAGTTGGTGAGGGTGACATGGGGAGTATGCCTTTGACTATCACCAGAGGTCAATTTCTGAAAACTGAGTAGGAAGATGGGGGCTTACTGGGTTTCTTGATCCAGGAACAATGGAGGCTCCCAAGGACCAGAGTTGGTTCTTGTCAGTGGGTGCACATTTGGACAGCAAGTACTCGGAGGCGGTCTGAGAAGGTCTGTGGTAAAGAAGTAGTTATGAGGTCTTTTGTGCTGATCAGTTGAAAAATGGAGGATAGTTGAATGTGCCTTTCAGTTGGAAAGTATTTGTCATCTCTGGTTTCTCTGTGTCCAAAATGCTAATGTTCCAATTTCTGTCTTTTTCATGGGAATTGAGAAAGGAGCAGGTTGGGCTTTGACAGTGCATACTCCAATTACTTCAGGTGGCCACCTGGCAAAGTGAGGTGTCTTTCATGTCAGCAACAGAGAGAGGAAAATAACAACAAAGTTGTCCTGGCTTTAGAAGAGAACTACAGGAAAGAAGTAGCAGAAAAAGATCGTCAGGGACAATACATGAATCACAAAGGTATCTATTTTAGGAGTCTAGTTACGGGTGATTAATCACAGGCATGGAAAGAAAAAACAGTAAAAAACTAACCTACAATGACAACAATGAGAGTAATCATTTAGATGTATCAATTTACCTTCTGTGTCGTGTGTTACATATTTTTCCATTTCTCCACCATATTGATTGCTGCACCTCATATGGTTTAACATGAAAACGTTGGCAGTGGTATGTTTCTGTTATAGTATCTGCACTGGAAAATAATTTGGCAGCAGGTGTCAGTGAGACGGGGGAAGTTTTCATGCTCCTTTCTACTTTGGGGGTTGGGGTACTGCAAGGGTAAGGACAGCTGCCAGTTCCAAGGGAACCTAGTGGTTTTATAGGAGTAAACCTGTAAAACTGGTTCCTTCTTTGAACATTCTGTAACACTTAAAAAATACCTACTCTTTGCAAACCACCTGTAAGAATAGAAGGCGGAGACCTCAAAAAAAAAGTGGGAGAAAAATGTGGAGTACAAATGCCTTTCTACTCAAGACTCTGGAGAATTTTTTAATATTTTACTTTATCTGTAAAAGAAATTCATTGAAGAAAATTTGTAAAACATTCGAGTTATAAAGAAAAATGTTATCCTAATTTTATTACTCAGATATATACCATTAGTGTTTAGCACATTCTTTTATGATACTCATGTCATCAAACATTATTTACAGACACACTTTTTAATGGTTGCATAATATTTCACCATTCGGATGAGATTAACATATATAATAATTTCCCCCTTTTTCTCTATATTAGAGTAGATTTTAGTTTTTAATATTGTAAATAGTATTCTGATGATCATTCTTTGCCAAAATCGGTGTCTCCATTCCTATTCATGTCATCAGGAAAGATTCCTTGAAACAAAATACTGGCCAAGACTTATGGATATTTTTAAGATTTAAGAAATTCTCTGGGTACAAAGTATATCCATATAATGTGGCAAATATTATATAGAATAATTCATCAAGGAAATGATATTGACTTCATGCTTTATTCATTTGTTCATCATTCATTCATTCATTTGAGAAACATGTATTGAGCTCCTGTTGTATGCTTTCACTGTTCTGAGCAAAAAGGTAATAGCTATGAACAAGAGAAACAGTTTGGCTGGAGGGAAAAGAAACACATTAAAGATCCAGATATTTTCAGGAGTGTTGGGTAAGGTGCTCAATGGTACAGGGTGATGTCATTAAGAATGACTGGTGGGGAGGGGAGCCCGTAGCTTCTTTAAATTGTAAATCTAGGAAGGCCTCTCTGAGAAGGTGACTTGCAGGCCAAGTCCTGAACTACAAGGACATGCCTTGCAAAGACCTGGGAGTTGACATTTCCCAGAAGAGGAGCAGCAGGTTCAAAGACCCTGCTTGGGCCCTCTGTGTGAAGGTGAAGTAGGTCAAGACAGGTCTGGAGGGGCCCCCAGGGCCAAGCTAAGTGGAATTAAGGAAGCGGGAACAGGAATGCACATTTTGATATTGAAAGATCTGGTGAAGACCAGTTGTGAAGCTTCTGGCCGCATGCCCTAAGAAGAAGGAGGACACTCTGTGCCTGTTCTGACCACTAAACTGGAAAAGGTTCAGGGCACATTTGTGGGTGAGCCACTGAGTCAGAAGGATTACAGCACAATTAAATCTAAACATCTGCTTAGAGAAAGAGTTGAGGGGGATAAATTCCTATATAATTATAACAAAAAAGTGGAAACAACCCAAGTGTCTAGCTAGGAAATGATGCAATAAATTATAGTAACTCCAATATATACTCCAAAGTATACTATAGTAACTTTTACATAGTGTAAAATATTATGCCACTATTTAAAATCGTGGTTGTGAAAAATTTTAATAACACAGGAAAATGCTAATGATACTATGTTAAGTTAAAAAAAAGATCTTAATACCCAGAAATCAAAGGCATTCCTGTACACCAACAACGAAACTGCAGAAACAGAAATCAGGAAAAAAATCCCATTCGATATAGCAACAAGAAAAATAAAGTACCTAGGAATACACCTAACCAAGGAGGTAAAAGACCTGTACTCAGAAAACTACACAACACTGAAGAAAGAAATTAAGGAAGATACAAACAAATGGAAGCATGTACCATGTTCATGGATTGGAAGAATTAACATCATCAAAATGGTCATACTACCCAAAGCAATTTATAGATTCAATGCAATCCCTATTAGAGTACCCATGACATATTTCACAGATATAGAACAAACATTGCAGAAATTCATATGGAACCATAAACGACCTCGAATAGCAGCAGCAATTTTGAGAAAGAAGGACAAAGCAGGAGGTATCACAATACCTGATATCAAACTGTATTACAAGGCCACGGTAATCAAAACAGCCTGGTACTGGCATAAAAACAGGCTCATAGACCAATGGAACAGAATAGAGAGCCCAGAAATAAACTCAAATCTATACGATCAATTAATATTTGACAAAGGAGGCAGGAGCATAAAATGGAGCAAAAACAGTCTCTTCAACAGATGGTGTTGGGAGATCTGGACAGCTACGTGCAAAAAAATGAAACTCGATCACCAACTTACGCCATACACGAAAATAAACTCAAGATGGATAAAAGACTTAAATATAAGCCGTAACACCATAAAAGTCCTTGAGGAAAACATTGGCAGGAAAATCTCAGACATTCCACGCAGCAACATCCTCACAGACACATCCCCTAAAGCAAGGGACATAAAGGAAAGAATAAACAAATGGGACCTCATCAAAATAAAAAGCTTCTGCATGGCTAAAGAAAACAGCACCAAATTACAAAGAGAACCAACAGTATGGGAAAACATATTTGCCAATGATACCTCAGACAAGGGCCTGATCTCCAAAATATATAAAGAACTCACACGACTCCACTCCAGGAAGACAAACAACCCAATTAAAAAATGGGCAAAAGACTTGAACAGACACTTCTCCAAGGAAGACATACAGAGGGCCCAGAGACATATGAAAAGATGCTCAGCATCACTAGCCATCAGAGAGATGCAAATTAAAACCACAATGAGGTATCATCTCACACCAGTCAGAATGGCCAACATAAACAAATCCACAAACAAATGTTGGAGAGGATGTGGAGAAAAGGGAACCTTCATGCACTGTTGGTGGGAATGCAGACTGGTGAGGCCACTGTGGAAAACACTATGGAATTTCCTCAGAAAACTAAAAATGGAACTGCCCTTTGACCCAGTAATTCCGCTGCTGGGATTATACCCTAAGAACACTGAAACACCAATCCAAAAGAATCTGTGCACCCCAATGTTCATAGCAGCACAATTTACAATAGCCAAGTACTGGAAGCAACCTAAGTGCCCATCAGCAAACGAGTGGATCCAAAAACTATGGTATATTTACACAATGGAATTCTACGCAGCAGAGAGAAAGAAGGAGCTTATACCCTTTGCAACAGCATGGATGAAACTGGAGAGCATTATGCTAAGTGAAATGAGCCAGGCAGTGAGAGACAAATACCATATGATCTCACCTTTAACTGGAACATAAGCAATAGAAGGAAAAAGCAAACAAAATATAACCAGTCATTGAAGTTAAGAACAATCTAACAATAGCCAGGGCGGGGGTGGGGGGTGGGGGCGGGGACAGTGGGTAGAGGGGATTACAGGAACTACTATAAAGGACACATGGACAAAACCAAGGGGGAGGGTGGAGAGGGGGGAGGGAGGTGGGTTCAGCTGGGGTGGGGTGGAGGGACGGGGAGAAAAGGCATACAACTGTAATTGAATAACAATAAAAAAAATTTAAAAAAAAGATCTTAAACTATATATATTAGCACAGTTACACAGAAAATACATACTTGCACAAAATATATGTGGACTACAGTAGTCTCAAATGTTAGCAGATGTCTCTGGCTAGTAGGATTATGGTTGTCTTTAATTTATCTTTATACTTTTCCACATTTCCAGTTTTGAAGGATATATGGAATTACATCTCTGATCTGAAAAATAAAATATATGGATGCTTTTTGAATGCCAGAATTAGATTAATTTCACCGTGCAGATTTTCAGTTGCTGAACAAGGACAGAGATCAGGAACAGTTAGTAGTAAGAGGAGGGGCCTTAGAAAACCATTAAGAGGACCCCCAGGGAACAAAGCAAGCACCTTATAAGGAGCCAGGAGATTTTATCAAACACCTTATTAGAGGCCTAGAAAAAAAATACTTACAAAGAAGCAAAGAGACATGGTTTGTGGTTCACAGACGGGGGAAAATAAACTACCACCTTAACAAAAAGGCATTAGACAATGTTCTCAAAGAAACTGTCCTACTATGCCTCCTCTACTAGATAAGAGAATGGAAGGAAAAAAGGAATGAATTGCATTGTTTTGCATCTCAGCACACATTTAGAGAGACAGAAAAAAAACACTGTCTTGAGCTATTAAATGATATTCAGGCCATTTCACTGCAGGAAGATGAGACAGAAAAAGAGGAAATGCAGGTGAGGGTGAGAGGAGGCAGCCTGGGTTTTAATATTCAGCCCTGCCCACATCAAGTGCACATGCTCACCATCTTTGACAGATAAGAAAACCCAGGCACAGAGCACTCAGGACACTTGCCCAGGTCTGATTTCAAGGTCTAGAGGGTTAGCCCAACCCTCACTGGTGGTCTGGGCTGTGAGGTGCATGTCAGCCCTTGGTACACATGTTTGAGCGCCTTCCGTGACCCAGGAACTGTGGAGGAGTTTGGGACATGGAAAGAGTGATGGTCATTTGAAGACAAACTTAAAAGATGAAAAATACTTTGGGAAGGCAGTAAGTATGTATCAGATAAAAGGATAACATGGTGGAACTGAAGGAAGTATGCTGCTTCATCCCTGACAAGAATAAAAACCAGTCTGTTTCTGTCAGGTCTGTGAATTCCAGGAAGGCAGAACCAGGTCCAGTTTTGTTCTCCATCATAGCCCCAGCATGAACATCTTACCTGGTACATAATAGGTGCTCAGTAAATGCTGAAAATAAAGGAATAAAAGAATTCAGGGAACCAAGAGTTTAAGGTATCTCACGAGGTGACACTATAAACACCTTCACTCACAAATTCACTCATTCTTTCCAACAGATGTTTACTGAACATTTTCCATACAAGACACCATCTTTAGAGTATAAACAAGTTCATAACAAACTTAACCAAATCAGTGTGCTTACACTGGATTGTGAAAGGGAGCTGAGATAGGAGATATTTCTGGAAACATCACTGCCCTTTTGATATGGAGTCTAGGGAGAAGCTACATAGTTCCTTCCTGTATTTCTTGGTACCTCAGAATAGCCATACATTTGTTACTTTGGTTCTAGTATCCAGTCCAGTTGACACCTCTCTGCTGTTTAGGGCAGTGTTCCAGACAGTGAAAAATGAATCATCTGCTGGCTGTTCTAGAGGAAGCCTGTTTGTCCCCAGCACCAACATGGTGTGAGTGACGTGACCCCTTGAGCACATTCATGCATTAGGGTGCTCCAAAATCACTCTTCTTTCTCGTGTGGTGAACTGCCCTAGTGTTCTTAATTAGGGCCCATCCACTTTGAGCCTAGACGTGGTCTTTCTTTAAATCCTTCTTCAGCAGAGAGTGTGGTGTTTTATAAGGGAAGAATAACTCTATACACTGACAATACTTTATTTCTCTACCACAAGTCTTCAGTATCCTATGGTTATGTTAGTTGTCATGTTAATTGGCAACACAATAAAGTCAATATTTGGGAAATGTTTAAAAATCTTTGGACTTTGCCTTAGCCATTGCCAGGCAGCTTGATGATAGCTTCAGGGAAATTCTAGCTAGGGTCTGGATATTTCCAGGGCATCCGGCAGCCAGAAGTGAGCTGGCTTTCTGACAGTTGAAGGCTCTGGCTTTTGGAGTGGTCTTGTTTGGATGCAGGAGTGAGTCAGGCTGGTTTGAGGTAGAAATAACTTAAGAAAAATAAATAGGGAGCAATGGAGGTGTCACTGGGGAGCATCTCATTTATTTCCCCCCAAAGCATCGGCTGCCTTTCTATCAGTTTGAATAATTGTGGATTACAGTTTTGAGAAGTGAAAACCCTAGTGTCCCACTTTAGCAGCCTCCAATGAAGTCAGTCTCCAGCATCGGCATCCTGTAACTTTGGGCATGAGGATACTGAATTTCTCTTTCAGTTCCAAAATAATGGAATTTATTTCTAACATAGTTGGTGAACTTACATTGTGTTTATCTCAGGGTCCATCAGGGTATAACAAATTCAGAGTATGAACTAAAGAAGGGTTTCCCTGTAGCCCCTCTCCCCCACTTGCCCTCCGTCATATTTTTAACTGTGAGTATGCACAGGGTCATAGCGTCTTCTTCTTCTGCAACAATTGAAGGAAGTATTAAACTACAATATTATTGAGTAGAACACTAGGAATATTTCAAACCTCAAAAATGAGGAATTTAGAGCATTTGACCTTCAAATTTATCTCATGTTATTTTTGTTCAAATGTATTGAATGCATCTTTGTTTCAAGCCTAGTGAAATAAAGGTCCTGATAAAATTACTCAGGCCGAGGGAGTGACCCAGACAAAGATAAATACTCTGGTTGGGGTGGCAAGGAAGGGCTGAACAGTCTTAGAGAAAAAGTACTCCTTCTTCGAGGACAGGGATGGGAAAATAGCAAATATTATGACCATTGAATGCCCCTCATGGGTGAAATGCCAAATTAGAAAAGGAGAAGGAAAGAGGCAGGAGTAGGGGGAGTGAGAAAAGAAGAACCAACCACCCAAAGTCAACAGAATGGCTAGCTGTCCTGATGAAATTTTATCAGGATCTCTCAGAGCACAGTATAGAGAGCACATTTCAGATGCTCTGTTGTCTTAATATTTTGCAAGAAAGGAGGAAATGGGGCATTTGCTCATGGCAACTTCCTGTTATGAAGCAAGTGAAGAAAAAGAAAGGCAGAAGTCTTTGTGACATTCTACTATAGTTCTCTAGAACAGGAATATTTTAGCAAAGCTCTCTGCTGAAACTGCCTAATGGAAATGCACTGAGAGAAAGCATAATGACAGCAATCAATAGGTTTGACTTCATAACATTTTAAAATTTCTCTTCATAATGTTATCTCATTTACAAAATGAACAGGCAAACATCAAGCTGGGAAATGTTTGAAACAAATAAATATTCCTAATATATAAAAAATTCCTACAAATAGATAAGAAAAACATTAAGATCCAAAATAGATACCAAGATAAAGGACAAACAAATCTCCAAAGAGGAAATGCAAATGACAAATCAGCATATGATAAAAGTTCCAGCCTCACTGATTTTTAACAAAAGGCAAATTGAAATAGCAAGGGGACATCATTTCCCCTATCAAATTAACACAAATTCTAAAATAATGGTCCAGGAAAAGTTGCAGTGAGATAGACTATTATGTGCTACTCAGGAAAAGCACAGATTGTCTGGAAAACAATTGACCCATACAGGGCAAGAGCTTTAAAATGTGGATGCCTTCTGACCTAAGTAGTTTGATTCTAGAAATGTGACTTACTGAGGGCATCAGAAATTTATGTACAGACCTTTATGTAGAAGGACATTTAGTTTATTTAAACACTTATTATTAAAGAACCAAAGTGTCCGAAATTATAAGGATGGCTTATCCTTTCCATGAAATATAGGGCCATTAAACATAATATGTGTAAAAAGTTTTTGAATGACATGGGAAAACCCTTATGATAGAACATAAATAGAAAAGGTAAAAAATATTACTACATATGATTTTGTATTTTTTAAAATGGGAAGAGACTGGAAGAAAATACCAAATTCTCACCTTAGTTTTCTCAGGGTAAAGAGATTACAGAATACTACTGTATTCTTTTAAAATATTTCCCACAAGGGGATTTCTGGCCAACGTGGATGCATAGGTAGACACACTGTGTTTCCTCGTAAAAGCATAAAGGACAACAACAAATTTAAAAACAAAAAAAAACAACCAGAACTGACAGAAAATCGAACTGTTTGAAAATTCGACAACCAAGTATTTAAAGAAGAAACATTCATCCAGACCAGTAAGTGGGGCAGAAATGGCCAGCCAGGTGGAGGGGACTCACCACAAGGCAGTAGCTGGAGGACTGGCATGGGTGGTCCCAACATTTGCATTCAGATAAAATGGGAAGAACAACCAGGAAATGAGACAGACCACACAACCCAGGTTTCCAGGGCAGGGAAATAAACCCTCAAAACCTCTGACTGAAAAAACCTGTGAGGGTTGAGGGAGAAACTCCCAGCCTCACAGGAGAGTTCCTTGGAAAGACCCACAGGATCCTAGAACATACACAAAACCACCCACCTGGAAATAAGCACCAGAAAGGCCCAATTTGTTTGAGGGTATAGGCAGGAGTGATGACTGAAAAGCCACCAGAGAGCAGAGCAAGTGGCATTTTTCCCTCTCAGACCCGTCCACCATGTACAGCTCCACAACTCAACAAGGTGCATTGCCTCACCCTGGTGAATACCTAAGGCTCTGCCCCTTACTACATAATAGATAGGCACAGACAAAAAAAAAAAAGGCCCAAATGAAAGAATAGATCAAAGCTCCAGAAAAAAATACAACTAAGCCACGAAGAGATAGCCAACCTATCAGATGCACCATTCAAAACACTGGTAATCAGGATGCTCACAGAATTGGTTGAATATGGTCACAAAAGAGAGGAAAAAGAGAAGGATATGAAAAGTGAAATAAAAGGAAATGCACAGGAAACCAATAGTGTCGGGAAGGAAATCAGGACTCAAATCAGTGGATTGGACAAGAAGGAAGAAATAAATGTTCAATCAGAGCAAAATGAAGAAACAAGAATTCAAAAAAATGAGGAGAGGCTTAGGAACCTCTGGTCAACTGTAAACTTTCCAACATCTGAATCATAGGGGTGCCAGAAGGAGAAGAGGAAGAGCAAGAAATTGAAAACTTACTTGAACAAATAATGAAGGAGAACTTCCCCAATCTGGCAAAGGATATAGACTTCCAGGAAGTCCAGGAAACTCAGATAGTCCCAAAGAAGTTGGACCCAAGGAAGCACACACCAAGGCACATCATAATTCCATTACCCAAGATTGAAGATAAGGAGAGAATCTTAAAAGCAGCAAGAGAAAAGGAGACAGTTATCTACAAAGGAGTTCCCATAAGACTATCAGCTGATTTCTCAAAAGAAACCTTACAGGCAGCAAGAAGGGGCTGAAAAAAAGTATTCAAAGTCATGAGAGGCAAAACCTGTATCCAAGATTACTCTATCCAACAAAGCTATCATTTAGAATGGAAGGGCAGATAAAGTGCTTCCCAGAGAAGGTCAAGTTAAAGGAGTTCATCATCACCAAGCCCTTATTATAGGAAATGTTAAAGGGACTTACCTAAGAAATAGAAGATGATCAAAAATATGAACAGTAAAATGACAACAAAGTCACATCTATCAGCAACCAGACCTAAAAAAACAAAAGCAACTAAGCAAACAACTAGAACAGGAACAGAATCACAGAAATGGAGATCACATGGAGGGTTATCAGCAGAGGAGTGGGAGGGGGAGAGAGGGGGAAAAGGTATAGGGAATAACTAGCATAAATGGTAGGTAGGAAATTGACAGGGGGAAGTTAAGAATAGTATAGGAAATGGAGAAGCCAAAGAACTTATATGTACCATGGACTTGAACTAAAGGGAGGGAATGTGGGTGGGAGGTGGTGTGCAGGGAAGAGGGGAATAAAGGGGGGGAAATGGGCTAACTGTAATAGCATAATCAATAAATTATATTTAATAAAAAGAAAAATAAATAAATTAAATATTTTCACGGGTTTTCCAGAAAGGATATCTCCTCATTTTTAAATAGAAAAATGATAGTCGTCCCTCCTAAGTATCTTACAGCATGCATTCCATGTGTTGGCAACTAACCCATCAATTACATAATGCATCATATCATATTGCCCTTTCTGCCTTGCTTGTCAAGACCAAATTTAATGCTCAACCAGAGTAAACAATAGTCCTGACTCTGTATCGAGTTTTTCCACACCTCTCTTTATTGCACTTTGTATGGTCTATATTTATTTTTATACCTTGCATCTTTAACTGGAAACCACTTCAAGTTCTTTTTTTCTCATTTTGAAAATACTTAATAATTACATTATTATATATACTAACATGTTTATGAGATTTTAGAGTTAATGAAAAGCAATGAACACATCTTAGTGTTTTTGGTGTCTGTGTGTTCTGCTCGACAATCTAAACACACTTGGTTTTAATGTGTTGTCCAGCAGGAGGGATCTGTGGGAAGTGATATAAAGATCCTAGTGGTGCTGGGAATATACACTCTCGTGCATACACTCACACACATGTGTACACATGTGAGCACACATATG
This sequence comes from Desmodus rotundus, assembly GCF_022682495.2. Classification (NCBI taxonomy): domain Eukaryota; kingdom Metazoa; phylum Chordata; class Mammalia; order Chiroptera; family Phyllostomidae; genus Desmodus; species Desmodus rotundus. The sequence goes on from NC_071392.1 coordinate 131,927,605, forward strand.
CCGACTCATGTGCCAGGGCACATGTGTACACAAATGTGTGAGCATGAACATGCATACACACACTTCTAGTCTTCCATTCTGTGTAACACACAAGCCTCAGGACATATCCTTTCATCACTTAATGTGCCTTGCCTCTTCAGAACTGTATAGAGTCTATGCTCAGATTGTGCAGTTAGTCTAAGGAGTAGTCTGAATGACAGAAGTCACCTAACAAGACTTTTTCTTTATTCGTAGAGGAACTCTTTACATAATGATGCAAAATTTTATTACACACCCTGGGGCCCAGTCCTATGCATCTCTACAAACAAGTTGAGGTGGAAAGTGATGCTTCAGCCGTACTGTTTGTTTTTCCTGAGAGAAACAAACACAAAACCTCCATAAGTATCAGAATTCCACTTTAAAAAACAAAAAGGCTTAGGATTGAAACAACCTATTAAAACTAACTCTGGAGCCCCATCTGGGGACTTCTGCTCTCCTAGTTTGAGCTGTTGTAGACCTGTGCACATTTCAGAATGTTTGCTGTGTCAAGTGAATTCTGTCATCATATTCCATTTCCAAGAGAGGAAACCTAGGGTATTCAATTTCAGCCTCCAATCAATGTAATATTAAATTGAAAGGAAAGATCTCCAATGCTCTGTCGTGTTTGGGATCTTTTGTACCTTTCCTCCTACATGTAAAAGGTGGTATATTGTGACAGCTAGGTACAGTTTTGTGGGGTCAGACAGTCCTGGGCTCTGTGGGTTTTTTTAAAAATAAAGATTATATATATTTAATGTATACAGCATGATATTTTGATATACATATGCATATGGAAGTGAGGACTACAATCAAGCTAATTAACATATTCATCTCCTCACATGGTTACCTTTTTTTGGTGGTGAGAACACCTGAGATCTACTCCAAATTTCCAGCATACAATCCAGGATTGTTAACTACAGACACTGTGCTGTACATCAGATCTTCAGAACTTATTCATTTTCTGTAAGTGAAATTTTGGACCCTTTGAATTGTGGCTTTCCTGCCTGTTAGCTCTGTAAGCTTGGCCACTGCCTCTGAGCCTCATTTGTAAATATAGACAAAAGTAATAGCAAATGGACTACATATTTGCTATGTGCCAAGGGCTGTGTTGACTCATCTTCCATCACCTCTCCAAGACGGGCATTACAGGGACTTCTGTGGCAGTTGAGGAAATTTAGTCCCAAATAGGTGAAATCATTTGCCACAGTTCACACAGTTTGTAAGTGGTAGAGCCTAGATTCCAATTCAGGAAACCAGACCCTGTGTTCTAACTGCCCTGCCTTGGCTGGTAGCATCTACCTGGAAGGATTCCTCTGAGAATTAGCAGAAATTGTGCGGACAAAGTAACTGATGCCCCTCCCACCCCAGTTCCAGACACTGTTATAACACTGTCCCTGCAACCTGAATAATGTCTGGTCACCAGTCAAGTGTTGCTTTAGAAAATCTAAAATTTCCATTAAGTATTTCTCTAAAGAGGATTAGAAAACTTGATCACCCTGTGACGGGCTAAAAAAATGCACCCCCCCCCCCAAATATAGTTTCTAAGAACCTATGAATATTACCTTTATATGGCAAAAGAGCAAATATTACCAGAGTGGCAAAAGAGGTAATTAAGTTAAATAGCCTGAAAAGAGATTACCCTGGATTATGTAGGTGAATCCTAAATACCATCACAAGGGTCCTTACAAGAAAGAGGCAGAGGGAGACTAGACACACACAGAGGAGAAGGCAAAGTGAGGACAGAGGCAGAGATTGGAGCAAGGCAGCCACAAGCCAAGGTATGCCTGAAACTGGAGGAGGAAGGAAGGATTCTCTCCTGGAGCCTCTAGAGAGAGTGTGGCCCTGATGACACCTTGATTTTGGACTTCTGACCTGTAGTACTATGAGAGGATAAATTTCTCTTGTTTTTATGCCACTCAATTTGTGGGAAATTGTTACAGGAGGCCATGGACACCAATTCAATGCCTAAAGGGTGAGGGTGTTTCCATCTATTTCTGTAGCAGCAACCATAATAGTCCTCCTATGCTTATGCAGGTAGTAAAAAGATTTGCCTATGCCCTTATAAAAAGTACCATCCTCAGAAATGTCAGTTGAGGATATTGTAGAGATTAGGGTATTGAGTGTATTACAATGTGAATTCCATAAAAAGGTGTTCTGCCTGTCCATTTTGGCTAATAAGAGTTCCCCTCCTTCACAGATTGTGAAACTGAGGTCAGGAGATTGGACTTGGCCAAGAACACCTGAACCCTGGCATCTTGTCCTGCTGATTCCTAATCAGTCCTTTTTGCTTGTTGCCACGATGCCTCCTTGATTAGAGCAAATTGATGGTGCAAGAGAAATTTAAGGAAAAGATGAAATTTGAACAATTCATTAGTGAGAGCCTATGACTTAAATAGAAGGAGAAGAGAATAGGAATTTTAGGTTTGCAAATGAATGTTCGCTCATTTCTTTTTTTGGTGATTCTGTTATGCCACTTACTTGGCTCTGTGCTAAGTATTTGAAAAACAGACACAAAGAGTCTTTCAAGGAGCTTTCAGACTAATGCAAGAGACATACAGATAAAGCAAAATGCAACGCATGATGTAACAAATCTCATCATGGGGTACTGTCAACCCAAAACCCACGCATGTAATCCTGAAGGACTTCTTGGAACAGGTGCTATCAAAGCTTAAATTACCAGGATGAGCAGCAATTAGACAAATGAGGGGAAACGGGAAAGACAACACAGACTGGAGGAGCAGAATGCACAAAAGCCTAAGGAGAACTGCAAGTACTTTCGCACGTATTAAACTAGAAAGGTAGGTGAGGAAAAAAGAAAGAAAAAACAGACCCATGAAGGGCCTTAAATGTTATCAAATATGATTTTATCCTGAAGACAGCAAGAAATGACCAAAAGTAAGTAACATGATTAGATTTGCATTTTATAAAAAATTCCTTTGGCAGCAATATGGAGATGACATTTGACTAAGTGTGACACTTTACATATATGTTTATCTTTGTTCCCTCACAAAAATCTGTGGAAAGAATAATAACAGGTGAAAAAGGCATCAATCTACTAGTTCAAAGACAATGGAAGAATAATCAACAAATGAGAGAAGTCAGCACAATTCTACAAGCTGTCACGTGGCTGCATGAGGGATACCTGACTTCTTGGGCCAGAAGAAGTTGGACTCCCTGCTCCTGCATGAGAAGCCAACCAGAAAGTGGCTGATTCACTATAAAGAACCCTTGAAAGGCTCAGGTGTCAAAGTACCAGGTACCTCTGAAGACACAGACTTGGGAAGGGCTAGAAACAGAGAAATCAGTTGACTCTTTATTACAACAATAATGTAAACTTGTAGATATCCTCTCTTCCTGCATGACACAGTCAGAAAACCAGCCTCTAGCCCAGGCCCAGCAGAGGACTGAAGGAGTGTTCTCTGAGTTGGCCCTGAGACGTTCTGACTCAGTATGAGCCAAGCTAAGCCTGCTGGATGAGACGCCCCATATTACAATAAGGTGAAAATCTGTATACTGAATGTCAAGATCCCTGCTTGGCGCCCAGAAGTGGAAGCCAGGCCTATACTTTCCAGGCAGGAAATTGGAGGAATAGAGGAATCTTTGGGGAGAAACTGGCCCCTAAAATAAAAGACCCACAATATAATTTGACACTGAAGTTCCCCTGAGAAATTGCTAGATCCCTGCCTGATTACTCTGCATTGAAGCCAAGGAGACAGCCTCTTCCTCTGCAGGAAAGGGCTTTCCCTTAGCACTTCAGCGCCTTACTCAAATGTGAATGAACAACAAAGTGTCATCAGACATTTGAAAGGGATTGTCAGAAACCAAAGTGAGAAAGCAGGACAAAAAGGAATTGCAAGAATACAGATAGTATGGAACATGTATGAAACATCCAGCAAATGATGAGATAGCCTCTGGTGTAAGAGAAGTTATTGCACCAAAGGAATAAGAACAGCATGCCATAAAAAGTACTTTTGGTGAACACAAAAGTACTGTAAATAAAATGAAAATAGCAGCAAGCAAAAAATTCAATGAAAGAGTGGTAATATAAAGTTAGGGAAATCTCCCAGAAAGTAGAATAAAACAAAAATGGGATGGAATAAAATAGAAGGAAAAGAAAATTGGAGGGCTAGTCTTTGAAACCTAAACCCAGAAAAATCTGAGTTACATAAACAAAACAAATAAAAACATAGAAGTGGAAAAGGAAAAGAAATTATCAAAGAAAAATACAAGGAAACATCCAATTCACATATATGAGTCACCCACTTTGAAAGGGGCCATTGAGTGGCCATCACAATGAATTGAGGAAGAATTTTATCTCCAAATACCTTTCCTCATTAAAAGAACCAGAGATCCTTAGAGAAATGGTTAATTCTAGATCTGGAACAGGAAATGTATGAGATTTATAAGACAGAACCTTGTGTCAACCTGAACAGCAGAGCAGTTATCTCTATCTGTTTGAGTTACGTCAGTAGGACTCAGGAGCCAATTTAGAGGGTTCTCACTGGCTCAAAATGTGATGATTTGATCCTCACATAGAAAAATGACTGCAGAGCATCAAACCACAAGTCCATATTCACCTTTGGAAGATGCTGGGTAACCAACTTACTGTTTTGAAAGCTGGTAAAAACAAGAAAGAGTCAAGCATTTATTTTTACTTTTCTTGTTAAACTGTACTGCAGGCAACCACTTGATGAGAGATTTCTCTTTATAAAGGACTTTCAGCTAATAAACAAAGAAATAATTTAAAAATGAGAACACTATGTTGCATTCCCCAGTGAAATGAAGGATCCAGACTAAGATCATTGGTTATCACTGACATCACAAAACTAGTGACAAGCAGACACATTGTGGATCTCAATAGAAGTATACACCACCACCCGGGAGGTGGTATTGCCAAAGTCCCACCTCTGTTGGCACAAACCAGACAGTCAAAGGCCAGTTTCTCATTTTCCTGGCTAGTTAAGACAGATGAGAATATTTTAGGGTAAGGCTTAGTTTACACTGAGTGCAGGGACTGGGAATCTGGCATAAAGGCTTTTGCAGGTGATTGATTTAATTATTTAATGAGCTAGCCAGTGCCTCCAAGCAAAAGTTCCTGAGTCTCTGCCCAGAAGGAATGTTGGCAGTTTAACCATTGATCAGGTGGACCAGCGCTGCTTCCCATAAGAACCCATCAGGAAGGGACGTGAAGGAGCTGGAAAACGAGATCTCAGCCTTGAGTCTGTCAGTCACAGCAGCAGACCTTTCCCACTCAAGACTGAATGAAACTCCTTATACAGCCTCCTTTCACATCCACAGGCTTTTAGAGTCTGAGGCAACCTGGACTCAGAAAAGTTAACTAAAGGTCTCATGGTGTCTTAGTTGGGACTCCTGTAGCAGCCAAGCCTGAAGGAGGGCTTGGGTGTAAGAGGTGATCTCAGAAGAAACTATGAGGGAGGAAGTGAGATAGGAGTGCCCATGCAGGATACATCAGGGAGCCAGTTGTTGCTCTGGACTGCTAGAGCTCAGTCCCACTGGGGACCTCCAAGAGTTGTCCCATCAAGAGAGGAGGATGCAGGAGTATTCAATCACTGATCAAGTTTCCCCATTGGCTGAGGGCCACTTTTGAGGTGCTCACTTCCTAGCATTCTGGCCTGTCCTACTGAGCATGTTGTCTGGCCAGAGAACCCCTGCAGACAAGGTGACTTGGTGAGCTGACTAGCTGTAGGGCAACTGTAATCTCTGCGGGGAGTTAAGGCCAGCAGAACCAGACCTTCCTGGCCCCAACACTATGCTGTAACCACTGCCCTAAATTGGTCTTAATGTTTTTTATAAGGTGCTGAACTGAACTTGGGGACAGATGACAGTCTGACACCAGCTGAACTTGCCTGTATATCAGGGGAAGAGGCACTTAGGTGGCTGGAATGCACATGGGTGACTGACATTACCCACCCCAGAAAGAAATGGACACACTTTTCTGCTCAGCATGTCAGCAAGGACCTGGCTTCTGACCTGGCAGTCCTCCCTAGTTCAGCATCTTTTGCAGTCATCTCCTAGAGAAGGCTAACTCTTTTCCTCCCCTGGCAGCTTTGGTGGAAATACTGCCAGTAGTTCTCAAACTTGGCTGCACATTACGGATGCCTCTGTCCCATCCCCAGGGTGATGGGAGTAATTGGTCTGTGGTGAGTGCTGGCACAGGGAGCTTTAAAATTCTCCCCAGGTGTTTCTAATGAGCAGCCACAGTTTATAAGAAAATTCTGAAAACTTAAGCAGGAAGTCTCTATTGCAAGCAAGAATTATTTTAACAATCAGGAGGGAATTTCTCACTTCTTTATGAAACCCTATTCACTGAGTTGGTGGGGGGAGGGTGTGGAATGGGACCCAAAAGAGGGCATGTGAGCAGTCCCTTTTGCCTGAAGGCCTCTGATGGTATAAGAGAGGTCATAAGTGGAATTGATTAGGGGTTGATTGATAAGCGATTTGGAGAGGGTTACTGTTGGAAGCCCCTGTCTCTGTTACCTTCTGGCCATAAAAGCCTGCTCACCAGCTGTGCCTCTTCGATTCCCCAAGCTTCAATTTCCACGTCTCTAAAATGGGGCTATACATGTTGCCTGAGAAAACTCACATAAACCTTTATGAGCAGGGCATACATGGGCAGCCCCTGCCCCACATCCACCTGGACGGGCTGAGGGTAGTTCCATGTTCTGGGCCACAATGAAGCTGCTGTAAGGGAGCAGGGGGTGTTAGTTCCCCTCTGCAGTGTCATGTGGGAGACATTTAAAGAGCCAAACTCAGGCAGGAGATAGCCCTCCCTCCAGCGTTTCCTGCTCCGCCCACTCAGCCCCAACCACAGAAACGGAAAGCCAACAGCAGGGTGCATGCCATGTGATAAAGAAACCTCCACTTAGTCTGAAAGCAATGGGCACGGTAATTAGGACAGAAGAAAACACAGTCTGGCCACTTACAAACTTTGCAGGATGCTTTCCCTCCTAAAGAACAGCTAAGCAGAAGCCCCATAGAAGTGTTTTTAATGGGCCTGAGCCGCAGGAGGGTTTGTAGAATTGTTTTCTCTGCTCTCAGGGGTTCCATTTCTGTTTTGGTATGGACACTGAAAGGTATTGATCTTCCAGAACCCCCTTTGTTGTTATTAATAACACAGCATCATTCGGAGCTTGAGCAAAGACCCGCAGCCAGGGAGTTGGGAATCCTGTATTTCAATCCTGGGGCAGCGTGTTCAGAGATATCCCTGTCCAGCTCATATAGTGGGTCAATTCTGTAGACATTTGGGGTGCCAGGTCCCAATGGTGCAATCACAATTTGAAGCTAGTTCTATTCAGGAGCTTACTGTTTAGTGCAGAAAGCCCCATATATCAGCAGTTCATTTCAGTCTTCATGGTGCATGATACATTGGAGGTATACACAGAGCCTGGAGGGATGAAGGGATGTACAGAAAGACATTTGCCTCACAAAGAATCTTGTCTGAGATGAGTTTGAAAGAAAAGTAGCTTAGGTATGCAAAGGAAGAAAGGAACATTTAATGGTGGAAAGAACTGCATGTGCCATAGTTGAGCAGGAAGGAAATGCATGATGTGAAGGAGGAACAGCAGAGTGGTATGACTGGAGCAGAAGTGTAAGTTCAATGTGGAGTGGGGGAGGAGCGGGGCTGGGGGGTGTTGAAGAGAGAAAACCAGGAGATTGACAAAGACCAAACACCAGAGACCATTCTGGACTCTGAGTTAGAGTCCAGATTTGACTCTGTGAGTGGCCTAGGTGAGGAAAGACTTTCTTTTCAACTGTTTATTTTGAAACTTCCAAACCTACAGAGAAGCTGAAAGAATAGTACAATAAATAACTGTTTAACCAACACAGAGATTCTCAAATTTTTAACATCTGCCATATTGGTCTTCTGTCCTTCTCACTGTAATTTTTTTTCAGAATCTTTCAAAGTGGATTATAGCCATCTTGTCTAAATACTTGAGCATGGGTCAGTAGGAAAAAAGGACATTCATTTTTCAACATACCTGCAATGCCATTATCACATTCAAGGATTGAACATTTGTAATACATTTGAATGTGTTATCTGACATCCTGTCCATAGTTAAATGTCTCCCATTTTCCCCCAAATGAACTTTTTAGCGCTCCTATTTTTTTTTTATCAATAGTCTGATCAAGAAAGACATATTGTACTTGGGAACATTGGCTCTTCAGTCTCTTCAGTCTCTTTTAATGTAAAGTGTCCCACACATTTTTATTGTTGTTTTGTTTTTTCTTGACATTAACATTTGTTAAGAGTGCAGGCCAGTTACTTAGTAGATGTCCCTCAGTCTGGATCTGTGTGTGATTGTTCACTCATAATTAGGTTAAGGTTAAACATTTTTGGCAAAAACACTGCATAGGAGAGAGATGTGTCCTTCCCTTTGCATCACATCAAGAGGCTCATGATGCCAGCTTGCCCCAATGTTGCTGGGCTAAATTGTCCACTTGTTTGTCACCACCATCTCTCCATTTTATACAAGTATCTTGCCATTTACAACTAGGAGTGATTTTGCAGTTTTCTCTTTTCTTCTCCATTTGGAGATTAGCATTCTCTCAAGAAACACTTTCACCACACCCTACTTTATGAAAAATCATCACTTTAGGCTAATGAGATCTGTTTTTTATATTATTGTGTTAGAAAATACCATATGCTTGTCCCAAACTGGACCAGTGGGAGCTCTTTCACCAGCTCGCACATCCTTGATAGGTCCTTGTTTGACTTTGAGCACTCCCAGGCTTTCTACCTCACTTGGTACTTTTGTGCCCCAGACTTGGAACTGACCACTTCTCTGAGCTGCCCTAGTTACTTTTTAATGATAATTGTAAACCATGGTCTGGGTGCCAACCGTGCTTCATCACCACAGAAATGTCATCGCCTCTAGGCCCTTGGAGTTCAGAGTGATGGGAAATAAATATATATTATAAAAAACATACAAGTTTAAGCCAATAATGCCAATTAATCATAAGATTCTTACTCATTTCCCCCCACTTCCACAGACCCACATTGGTTCCCAAATATATGAGCACATTCACTTGTTTGCTTGGTCCAGCAACAGATACAAAGTTATTCCTGGATTACTGTGCCAGTAACACCACCACCAACAGAAGACTTGTTAGGTAAAATGCATGATTTCTTTGCAGGCATTTTCCTCTTTAGAATATATCCTACTAAGGATGTGTGATCAGAGTACCTGAATTTCTTATTTGTGTGTCCAGTGAGGTATACAATTAGGTCCATTTGTATACAATTTAGGGTTTGTTTTTTCCCCTTCGATTTTATTTTTGGGAAATACACTTAAATTTCAAAAGTCATTATTATATAAAATTCTTTAATCAGTGTCCTAGGGATGGGCACTTAGTTATTTCTAATATTGTGTTATTACAAGTGATGCTGTGGAGTGTGACTTTGATATGTGGATATGTATCTTCTAAGTAAGCTCCTGAAAATGGGACTGCTGCATTACAGGGCACATTCCTGTGTGATTCTGTGATGATCTGTTCCCTTCTGTACAGGCTGTGCCGTCTGAGTTTTCAATAGGTTCCATCAAGAATGGATTTGAGAGGAAATGAGGTTGGAAATAGGAGGTCACCATGGTCATCCAGGCTAAGGATGGTCAGTGCCTGAATAGTGACTGTGAGACTATGGAGGGAGATGGGGGCTAGCTGAGGGGCTTAGCTCTTGATTGAAAGTGGGAAACAGGGGACTAAAAAGAACAGAAGAACAGGGAATAAAAAGGTGTTTGGGCTAAAGTAAGAAAGCAGTGTGGTGTCCACACTAAGACAGGAAACAGGAGAAGGAAGGTGTGTAAGTGGTGTGTGTCTGTGAGTGTGCCTGTTTGTTCATGCATATGTGTCTATATGCATATGTGTGCACACAAGTCTTTGTATGCCTGTATTATATATGCATGTGCACCTGTATGTGTGTGCCTGTGTTGTGTATGTGTGTGCTCATGCCCTCGGACCAAATTGGGAAGCAGAGATGCTCAGAGGCCTGGAGCACAGGGTGGGGAGGCGCAAGCAGGAAGACCTCCTGTCATGAAGCGGGTAGTAACAACCATGACTGTGATGGTGGTTGAGTAACACATACACTACTAAGTGTCCCCAAATACTGACCACACAAGGAAAATGGTGGGTTGATTTTACTTTTCTCTGATGTACAAGTTGACACACTGCTTGAAATTTAGAAGTACTTCACCTGAAAAAACATCTATCTGAATGTTGGGGGAAAATATAGTGAGAACATAATGTAAAAATGTAACTGCTATTAAAAATAATCAAATTTAATGTTTCCCAGGGTTTTGGATACCATACATTCTTAGTAGCCCACCATGGGGGCAGGTGAATGCATATTGGCCCCAATATGAGGTATGATGACTCTCGTTATGAAACAAGCTGCTGGTGGGAACCTCATGAGCAATCCTGTGGTGCTTATAGCTGTTAAAGGCAGATCCTTGTCCATTTCCTCCTAACAGGCCTGCCCTAGCCTTGGAAGAAGTATTTACAGGGGGTGGGAGGACTTGAAGGCAGTGGGAGTCATTTCATTTGTGTGCTCCCGTGGGATATAAGACAATTCCCTGGAAAGGGCTTTTTTTAATTTCCCATCAGGAAATACACTCTCATTTCTAGAGGGTAGTTTACATTTGGCTAAAGGTATGACCCTGTAAATTCATGCACAACTTTAATGACAGTGAATAAATCCCCATTTTTTAAAGTCTATCAAAAATTCTACTCTCTGCAGATATAAACTATTCCTTCCAGTACCAATTTGACAACCATGAAACACAACCCTCATTCATTTTCATTTATTTCAATGCAATCTTTTTAAAATACTTTCTTGCCTTCATACTCTGTGTCTAGGACACATTACTAATCTCTCAGTTGAATTAACACGCGTATTAGCCCAGCCTAGTTGTGGTTTTTCCAGTTTCTGTTTACTTTTTTGAGGGTTGGTTGCCAGCTGCTCCTTCTGCTTTCTGTAGATTACTTCTAAGAGTCCTTTTCACATCAATAACATCCAGTCACTCCCATTTTTGTTTGCTGGCTTGAGTGTTAGGTGGGCTTGGAAACAGTGACCTATTCTACAGAGTGTTAGTACTGTATATTAAATAGGAGTCAGGAGACTCTGATAGACTTCTCAAAATAAAAGCCTGATGAGGGTTTATGGCACCAAGAACAAGGGCTGAGAAATTCTCACTGAGAGTGATGATGTGAAGAAAGTACGATTTCTACGTAGTGGAGTCTTACCACTGCAATTGCATGCAAATATTCCTTATCTTTGAAATGATAAAATCTCCCATAAAACTTACCAGAAATAAGCTGTCAGTCTACTAGCTGGTGTGAATTCTCTCCTTTGAGTGGGTAGGAATGGAATGGGCAATCGTCATAATGGAGCTATGACAATACTGCCTTGCCCAGGTGGTGACTGTGGAAGGGCTTTATACAAGCAGTGCAGTCTACAGACACAAAATATCCTCATCTGCACTTTGAGGATATTTTAAATGTATGACTTAAAGACAATTTATGGTATACCAATTGTGGGTTTTCTTAGCTATGGCAATCAGGGGATGCTTGCTTTTCATATTTAAGTTCCTCTTCTTCTCCAGGGCTTCTTTTACCTCTCTCTACCCCTACAAATTTTAAAAAGAAGCATAGTGCTGATTTTTTAAAAATATTAACTAATGTCCCCCATGATGGGCTGCAGTTATCAGCAGCTAGAGTTTCCTTTCTCTGAAGGTTACTTGGTGTAGGAAAAAGTAGAAATCAAGAAAAAGCACATGACTCTTCCATCCCCCACAGTTCTCATCTTTACCTCTGTTATCTGATCCCAAGAAAAGAATTGAGGGATTTATGCTTGAGGCTGACCATATTGACCACTTTTAACTTGCCAAAATGCCATTTTCTAGTGGTTTAACTTAATGATTTCTGGGGAAAGAGAATTGCACTCGTGGTTTAGGGTTATTTAAGCAGTATCGCACCTCTCATTTTTATGGTGAAGAATCTAGGGGATAAACCTAGGGAGCATCATGTAAATAAATGTGAAGGTAATATATACACACAGCATCGCTATTTTGCTATTTTCCTGAGATTCAGAAGATACTCCTCTTCCTTGAGTCTGTTTCAGTCCAAGATAGAGACTCATGTTCACGTCGAAGATGGCATAAATTGGACTTGAATTTACTGTGTCATTTTAATATGCTGACCCCCATTATTTGATGGGGAGGTGAGGTTTATTGAGGACTGTCTTTGAAGCAGTGCTGATTGGTTAAATAAATAATGCTGTGGGCCAGCAGAACCTATACTCAGTTCCTCTGAGCAGCTCATAAATATGCTGTCATGGGAGAGTGAACTGCAGTTAATCTAACTTTATTTCTGACCAGCCCATAAAAGGCGTCCTCCGTGTTGCTGATTATGAGCTCATCATCTGATTTGAAGTTATGTCACCCTAGAGCACAGAGAATTTCCTCACAATAAATCTCTCATTTTTAATCCAGAGTCACAGCGGGAAAGCCTGTCTGCGCAGCTTAGAGAGAGGGGGGTGGAGGAGGGCAGCCCTGTGATTATTAAATAGAGTGGAAGATGGGAAGGTAGCCCACTGCTACTGACTGCAAGACACTCCACAGGGAGCCCTGGGTCTGAGATGGGAGGGAAGGAGGAGCCGTTTGGTCTCTTCTTCCTCTCCCCCCAGACCCCATCCTACCAGTTTTCTTTGAGCTAAGATTAGGAGGCTCTTGTCGGGGTAAAGCCCATCTTTGATTCAGCTCTAATCTCTACTGGACCGCTTTTATTAGAGACATGGCAAAGACACTCTGGCTCTATTTCCTGGGCTCAAACCAAAAAAAAGGGAAGGAAGATAAAAGCAGAGAAGACAGAAAATCTAAAGAGGAATCTCTCTTGGCTCCCTGCTCATACAGGTGCCATCTCTAACCAGACCAAGGACCTGATGCCAAGAGAAAGAAAATAGAGAAAGGAGGGCAGCTGGGAGAGAAGGAGGAAAAGAAGGGAGGGAGGGAGTGAAGGAGGGATGGAGGAAAGTAGAGAAAGAGGGAAGGAAGGAGAGAAATGGAAAGGGAAAGGCCATTCTCCCAGTTGATTTGTGTGGAAATTAAAAGCAGAAAGGCATACAACTGTAATTTAATAACAATAAAAAATAAATTAAAAAAAAAAGCAGAACCTGTACTGTAGGATTTCTGCGGCCTTTAGGAAGACAGTTAACTGGGAAAACAGTGCAGAAAAGTGCAGCTGATCCATGACAGCAGCCCTGCTACCATGAGATGTCCCTGCCCCTGTGACTACACATATATGCTACATATGTGCACAGATGTGCACACATACTCCATACACAGAGAGTCACATGCTCAAGTACACACATGCACATCCACACCTAGGCAGGCACATATACCTACATGCACATGTACATGGAGGCACAGTCATACACACACACATTCAGTGCACACTTGTGCACATGTGCACAGCATCACACATACACACATGCACGCACAGACTCAGTCTCACCATGCTCCATCCTTCCTGCTTTGCTTCTTGGCTTCTGCAGTTGTCTTTGACCCTGGTCCAATGGTGGGGTCTCTACAGGGTCTGGTCCTCTCACCCTCTGCATGCCCTCAGGACAGGCTGGGGCCTTTCATGTATGTCCCTTGGGGTAAAAGGAGAACCTCAGGCTTTGGGCCCAGGGAAAGCAGCCTATATGTACTGCTGATGGTTTTAACTGGCTGGTTAGTAGTAAGAAGAGAATGTTGTCACAAGTCTGGTGAAGTTTTGGTTTGTGCCATCTGCTGAGCCCCCAGTGGACATCCCAAGATCATTGTGGGAGCCTCCTAGATGCAGATGCCAAAACAGGTGAAACATTCAAGGGCTTTATTAGGGAAATGCCTATGAAGAAAGGAGAGGGCAGGGGAGCTGGGAAGGCTAGGAGAGGCAGCAAGCATTGTATTATCCCACCCTAAGTGAAGGAAGGAGAAGGGCAGGAAGGCTCTGCAGAACCATCCTCTAGGACTCTGTGCAGCCCAGGGAAGGTTCTGTGGGGCCTTCAGGGAGATACTGAGCCAATTCCAGCCCTCAAGGAAATCCTGTGTCTCAGGGATGTACCTTGGTATCCCCATCGATGCAACTGTGGAGCCTGGCATGGCCAGGGGGTGAGGTGTGTCAGGAGTCACTAGCCAGGTGAACAGCCACAGTGACCTCACCCTGCAGCACTGCACTAAACAAAGAGAAAAAGGGCAATTGCAGTGACCCCACCCCCTTTCATACTGATTTGAAACAGAATATTAAAAACAATTTACTAAAGAAATAGGTTCACTTTTTTAAAAAAGATAAATTTAGTCAAATAATCATTTGCTAATAAGGTATTTTTCTCTGTGTGATTTATGGGGCTTTCTCTCAATGTCCAACTGAGCAACATGCAAGCACAACTGTTATCAGCACTAAGAAATGCCAGGGTTTTATGCTGTGATGGAGCATTTGACTTGGAAATAAGGAGGACATTCTGGATGGTGAGGAGAGTTTTAAACATTGTACAGGGTTATAGGATCATTTTGTTTTAGGGTCTTTAAAATCCAGGTTTGAACCCTATTTGTTTGAGTGAGCTTGTCTGAAGAGGATATATTCTGTAATTCTAACTTTCCTAATTACCCAAAATGCCCTCTAGCATCAGGTTGGGTTCAGTGACAGGAGGGTAAGGTATCTGCGTTGAGGCTAAGGAAGTATGTAAATGTACAAACACTGTGCTTAGCAAAAGCCAACCCACAAAGCAGATATTTTGAGCAGAGTAGTAATCACCTAACATTGTGATGAAAAAATCCAATAAGCTTATACAGCCTAATAAACAATGGAAAACTTCAGAGTTAACAAATAAAGTAATGTAATAGAAAAAAATCTCAAGCGATAATAGAGGACAAGGAAAAGTGCCTGAATATTTTTAAAAATTTTGGTTGCTCTTTTTCCATTACTATCTTTAGGTTAGTCCATGGGCTCACAATAATTCAAGTAGAGGCAAGTGACCCCATGGAGAAGTCCAAGTTGAAGTCTGATTCTAGCACTACACATGTATCTTAAGCCCCAAGACGTTCGTAAGTGAAGAAAAAAATATCAGCAACACAAATGGAAGGAAGTTTTCTGTCAGGAGCTTGGGGTCTGGTCTGAGTAAAGAGCATGTACTATTACACTGCAGGCACCCACTCAGCTGTTTGCCTCAGCCAAAAAAGGAAATGACTTGCCAGCTCTTAGTAGCCAGATGCATTATTTAGTATGCATTCACCAAAACACTGAATTAGTGCTGTAAATGTTGGAAGTATAAATCCATGGGAATGTTTGGAGCTTTTGATGAACGTTCTTTGAATCATGCTGGTTGTAATTGTCTGTATCTTGAATAACTTTAGAAAGAACATAGTTTTGTTCTTCAGCTAGTTCCAATTAAGATATAGGTACAGTAGGTCCTGAAATAACACCATTTTGGTACAATGTCATTTTGGTATATGTTCATGAGATGCTGTAGGAACTTAATTCTTGTTTGTATCAGTTAGTCTATAGTAAAATTTGTTTTGTTATATGTCATTTCACTTAAAGTTGCAAAAGCTATTGAGGACTTTCAGTGATGATTTACTGTATTTAATTCATTGCAAGTAACTATCTCTACAGGAAGTTCTCCCACTCTGGACTTAATGGAATATGCGCTTTCTGCATGGTTTATCATCTAGACCATTTTAAGTTATATGTGGAACAATATGGCCCCATACTTTATGAGTGGACTAATGACACATGATCAAATCCTTATACAGAAAACATCTACATTTTATTTTCAGACTTTGGGAGTTGAAACTGGGTCAAATCACAGAGAGCTCTTAAAAAACTAATGAGGTTACAAAATCCAGATCCTCGGAAATCATACTTGCGGTACTTTTAATGAATGTTCCACAGGGAAAATGCACCAAGACTTTTCATTTGATTCACGCAGTGACTAAACTTAGGTCACTTTAGGTAAAAAAATTTCTCAATGTGCAGAGTATTAAACTTTCATCTGCATATCTTTGATTCTTTTGATTCCTTTTTCAATCACAACTGTTGGTTTTCCTCTTTGAAAAGTAATATAAAGATGAAGCCACCCAAATTTTTCTGCTGTCTTGTTGGAGATGGTAGATTTCACCTTGTTTTAAAATATAATGTATTAATATGAAATTTGAGGTATGGTAGGGCCATCCTATCAGGAGATTACTGCCATTGAAAACACACTTCATAAGCCCTACAAGAAGGGGACATTCCATGCCATACAGGGCCACACAAAGAAACACCAGGGCCAGTCAGGAGGCAAAGGTTGAGGGATGACTGTCTGCAAGCCTCAGTTGTGGTTTTAATGGAAGGAACAGATGAGGCAGGCTAAGCAAGCTTAGGGTTGGCTTGTTTGAATAATTTCAGTAAGCTCTTCCTAGTTGTCTGGTACCAGGCCCTGGGTACCATATTAGGGCAGGTGGACAGTGGCCCAAATGAGAGCCCCACAGAGGAGGTGATTGGGGTGTGGACTCTGGATCATTCGATTTGCACTCAATAGAACATTCTAGGAATTGGCTAACACTAAAAGAGGCCATCCCTCCAGGGCCAGCAAGGGCCCAGATGTCAAAGCATTAGAATTCACAAAATAAAATACATGATTAATTCACTTCTCCAAGCCAACATTCCAGTGGTTTATCAAACAAGATGAGTAAAGATTTAGGGCTATGTTTGTGTTCACAGAAATCCCCATATAAGGGAAATTTTCATGGGCATTAAAATAAATAAATCACAGAACTTTATTCTCCCATGAAGTACACAGACCTGATGTTCATCAGTCCCTGCTGGTCACTCTTTTGAGAGAGGCTCTGGAAGGCTCTTCGGAGAGTGGATAGCTAAACAAGGTGTGAGAAGGAGGGAAGGGACATGTCTTTGAGGTCAGTGCCTGGTGGGAACAAATTAGAAAACATTTTTCAGGTGATCTCAGCCTCCAAAAGTTTACACTGCAGGAGTATGTTTTCAGTTGCTAGATATGATGGAGAATGGAGAACCCTTTTTTTATTTTATTTTTTTTTTTGGAACTTGCCATTTGCTTAGAAAAAGGAAAAAGGTAAGCTTTCCTGATTCCTGCAGTATAGCACGGTATCTACGTTCTTTTTTTTTCTGCGTTCCTTTAACAAGTTGCACAGGTGCCTCTTAGTGGTTATTTGTTTTTGGCTAACTACAGGAAAAAGGGATTTGACGGTACTACATACAGGAACTCACCTTTTTTTGTTTTTCCTAGAAAAAAATGGAGGTCATGTAATGCCTAAGTAGAGACATGTATGTAGAGACAAATACTGCACACCAGAAGAAAAGGGAACTTCTTGCTAGCATCAGATGATACTTCACCTTCTTAATTTTGGAAGCTACAAAACAACCAATAGTTATCTTGGCCATAGTCAAGAGTCATCTCTCTTTTGTGTTGCCACTACATCTGGAGTGCTCTGGACCTCTTTCAACAGGTACTTTTTGATGAACTAAACTAATTACTCTGGTGTTGAATTTTGCCAAAATGGTTACAAGATGCTTTCCTTTTTATTCTGGGACAGTCTTTAGTGGAGAAATAACAGGCTTCCAAGACAGTTAAGCCCAGGTTCAAATCCTGGCTTAGCCACTTCCAGCTGGACAAACTTGGGCCATTTACTGAACTTCCCAGAATCTGAATTTCCTCCTCTACAAAACAAGTATAACAGCACTTACCTGATAGCTTCAGAGGGAGACCAAATGGTACTGTTTGCAAAAGCCCCTGCCTGATTGTAGACTTTCTTTTGCATATTTTTACATTTCTATACCAAACAGCATACAAAAGCATTTTAATAATAAAAATCTATTGTCATCATTTATGTCCTATACTATAGCAGTAAGTACAATTTCAAGGAGAAATATTTGGGGACCAGAGTCAATTTCCCACTGAAAATGTTAGGAATCCAGAATGCTCTATTTGGCTAGATGTTGTATTCACAGTTGGGCACTAGACATTTCAAGGGGTGCTTAAAATACTCATAGTCAACTTTACAAAGCTATTTATTCAGGCACAGGATGGCCCAGCTGGAGTCCCCACTACTGGCAGGCACTGATGTGTGGACTCAGTGCAAAGGTAACTACACTATTTTAATGTGTCTACTGAGACTCTATGACAACTTTTTTTGTCTTTAGGGTCCCTTCCAGCTAGAAGAGTCAATGGTTATAGGAGAAACATAGAACAGAGAGAAATGTTTTATCCCACTTATTTGACTAACCCACACATTGTAGTGGTTGGTTGCCCATACTGCTTCCAAGAATGAATGGAATGATGGCCCAGACGTTCATTTTCTTGTCTTTTGGTCTACAGCTTGATCACCTGAAACTACCTGAACTGAGTGACATGATGGTATCTCCTTCCTACAAATGCTGACCTGTGCTTAGTAAGGAGACTGGCTTGAGGTCTTCCTTGGTTCAAACACAAATAAAGAGATAGTAATAGCTAACATTTATTGAGTACTTACCATGTGACAAATATTGTCCTGAGAACTGGACACATATCAGCTCACTTAACCTATGTGAGGACAGGACAATTGTTATTATACCATATACTAACACAGTAGTATTTCTGTTTGCCCAGATGATGAAACTAAGGCCCTGAGAGGTTCAGTTCCTGGCCCCAAGTTATAGGGTGAGGGAGGGGAAGCAGCAGACAGGGATTTGTGCTGAGCCACTAATGAGTCTTCTATTTGACATCTGATTCTTAAAGATTAGGTATAGTCTTCTCTGATTTCCAAGCAAAAAGACCCAAGCAGAATTTCATCTCATGCTCTTGTCACTATGTAGCATGACCTTCTGATTCATGTTCACAAGTCTTTACACATGAGTGTGAAAAAGAATGTCTGCTTTCCATATGAAAAAGATCCAGCATGCTCATGTGCATTTATAGGCCCTGGTACTTATAAGGGCCTCCCCAGGGGATGCCTTCCAGCTTCTGGCTGGATGCTGTCAGGAGCTGTGTGGCTGGTAGACAGCTGCTGGAGCAAAGGACCCTAGATGGTTGTATGGTTGCATCTTGTAGGTCTTGTTCTCTCCTACCACATACCCCAGGTAGCAGGGTCCATGGCCACCACTACATCTGAGCTTACATTCTTACAACCTCTAGAAAGGGACCCTTTCCTTGGCTCCAGTTAAGAAAGTTTTGGCGTTGGGCTATTGGTGGGTCACAGAATCAAGAGGAGGTGTTTAAGGGTGTGTGTATGGGAGTAACTGGTGAGCATAGAGGAAAGGTTGACTCATATACTCCCCCAGCTCTACTAATCTTTCTACTCCTAAAAGTAGTTGGGCCTTCTCACCACAGGGCCTTGCATATGATGTCTCCTCTTTTCAAAATGTTCACACTTTCACACTAGCCATTGTTGCCTTTTTTTCATCCTTCAGATCCCAGTGTAAGCATTACCTCCTAAGAGAAGCCATTTCTGAGCCCCTGATTCAAGTCAGGTCCTTCTTTTTCTTATCCTTTATAAAACTCTTCTTTCTTCAGAGCATTTTAAATAAATTTTTCTCACTTATTGAATTGTTTATTTGTTTCATATATGTCCTTCTCATAGGTTGTGTCTGTTGGCTGTCTTGTGCAATATATGTTCAGTTTCTATCAGATGTCTGGCAATCAGTAGGCACTCAGTAAATACTGGAGAAATAATGTCTGTCTGTGAATGATGGTTTTCTGGGTAGATCAAAAGCAAATGGGCTGTGCCAATGTAGGGAGGAGCAAAAGGAGAGAAGGTATGTAAGAGCAGGACACGAGAGTCTGAGAATCAGTAGAAGTCAGAAAAGAGAGCAAGAAGTGATTTGGCCAACAGAATGCCCTCAGGACTCCCCTGGGATGGTGGGAAGAACTCTGGGTTTCCCACTTCATGTGGGGTGAGGGGTTATCTAGGCAAGTTTATTCAAACATTCAGTATGGGGATGCCAGTTATCATCTGGGTTATCACAGCATGACACTGCTCTATGAGTCTCTGTAGCACCCATGTGTCTAAGGAGAGATGGGTTTGAAATGGCTGACAGGTGCCAGTGAGCCACTGTGCTGTATATGGTCCCATCTCCTGTCTCTTCCCATGGCTGTTTGGGCACAGTTGTTGGCCATGCTTCCTCTCACATTACTGTTCCTGAAAATTCCCCATAGCCACCTCACCACACAATGGTGAAGGTATGTTAATGAGGCCAATGCAGAGATCTGCTGTATTTTAGAACAATAGTCTATGCACAGGTCTGAGTCCCACGTGAACCCATGGAGAACACAGTGGTTTCCCCTGAAATGTTCTAGCATTGGTGCTCTCCTCACTTCAAGGTTGAACCCAGTGGCCCTGTGTTTTCTTTTTTTTTTTAATTTTTATTGTTATTCAATTACAGTTGTATGCCTTTTCTCCCCATCCCTCTACCCCACCCCAGCCAAACCCACCTCCCTCCCCCATCTCCACCCTCCCCCTTGATTTTGTCCATGTGTCCTTTATAGTAGTTCCTGTAATCCCCTCTCTGCACTGTCCCCTCCCCACTCCCCCCTGGCTATTGTTAGATTGTTCCTAACTTCAATGTCTCTGGTTATATTTTGTTTGCTTTTTTCTTCTGTTTATTATGTTCCAGTTAAAGGTGAGATCATATGGTATTTGTCCCTCACCGTCTGGCTTGTTTCACTTAGCATAATGCTCTCCAGTTCCATCCATGCTGTTGCAAAGGGTATACAGTATGGAATTTCCTCAGAAAACTAAAAATGAAACTGCCCTTTGACCCAGCAATTCCGCTGCTGGGATTATACCCTAAGAACCCTGAAACACCAATCCAAAAGAACCTATGCACCCCAATGTTCATAGCAGCACAATTTACAATAGCCAAGTACTGGAAGCAACCTAAGTGCCCATCAGCAAATGAGTGGGTCTAAAAACTATGGTATATTTACACAATGGAATTCTATGCAGCAGAGAGAAAGAAGGCCCTGTGTTTTCAAAAGGTGAAATAATCATAGAAAAAAGGAAGTCAACTGAGCTTGGTGAATCCTCAGCATCTGTGCATCAGCTGTGAAGGAAAATGCTGGCCTTTGTGTATACAAAAGGCCTCTGACAGAGAATAAAGTGGCTTTTCACCACTCAGGAGAAGAAATTGAACTTTTAAAGGGAGGTCTTCATCTCAGCGATGCCTGATTTGCACAGTGACAATTTCTGAGTAACATAGAAAGATGATCTTGGAGATCTTCAACACTGGGCTCCCCCTCACTCATTGCCTGTTGGGGGTGGATAAAGGGGCAATAAGTAGTGTAGACAGCAAGCCACTCCTTGGCCTCTGCATCCTGCCTCTCTGCAGAGTAATTTGCCGCCTTCATCTCATGGCTGACAAGAGTACACTAAATCATGCTTGGAGACAAGTGTACAGCCAGGGTGAAGATGTCCTTTGGTTGTGATTTTCCAAAATTTGAAGCACTTCTTTGAAAATAAGGCTTATTTCTTCAATTTGGCATTCCTCCCTACTGTACAGACATTGTCATTCAACTGCCATGTGCATCTCCACTGAGACACCCAGGTAACAGTGGTCACCAACAGGCCTGACACCCGCTTAGCACACTGTGGCTTCAGCCAGTTCCTTGACCCTGTCCTGCATTCAGTAGGTTGTGTGATGTCACAGGGCAGCCAGCCCAGGTCTGAGGGTCAAGCCTCACCTATCCCAAGTAATGTTCTTTTATGCTTAAGACCTTGTAGGAACATAGAAACATTTTTTTCTATTACTTTTTGCCTGGTTTAAATTTTTTTCTTCTGTAGAAAGTAAACACAAAATCATTTACATGGGCCCTCTGCAACAGGTACATTTGGCTGGATTGCTCAACTCAGAGATGTTCTTGTGAAGCACTTGTGAATAACATATAATTCCATACAAATTATTTTGACCTATGCAAATGACTCCTGAGGTCTTCACCACAATAATTGTTAGTAATAGCCTGAATTTACAAAAATAAATAAATAACCCCAAACTTATTTCCTTTCAAGGTCTTCCAACTCTCTCGCTTTCTTCCTTTTCATGTATCTATGTATTCTGTCTATAAAAGTTAGAACACATAGTGGATTTGATCTGTGTATTGGGCAAACTCAGGGATCTCTGAATGAATAAACCACCTATTAAATGGAATGCCTCACTGACTGCAGAGTATGATTTGGCAAAAGACATTGTCTTTCTGTGTGGACCTGGCTTACTCCTTTTGGAGATCAGAAGGGGAGAGAAAGGTTGAAGCATCATTGGTTTTGCATTAGCCAACTTTGGGGGTGGGGATGGTGGTGGAGATGTTAGTGCTTGGGTTTCTGATGGGTTGTAGGTTTTTCACTCCTACATAAGAAGTACATATTCCTATGGATTTATTATACAGGGTATGGAAAAAATAGGTTTATAGTTGTGAGTATGTGAAACATGGAGTTTATTCTTATATTATTATTTATTAATTATTGTATTTTCCATTTGAGAAACTGTAAAGTTACATTTGCCCACCCTGTATTTTACTCTGTCAAAAATGGGGAAAAGAATTAAACATAACCTTGACAATTTGTATTTGCTGGCATTGAAATAAGATATCACTCTATAATTCATATTTTCTTTCTGTTTGGGTAAATCTAACTTATTTCAAAGCTCAGAGATATCAAATGTAAATTTAAGAGTGAAACCATACCCCATACTTTACTTTTATCATCTAGTCCCATCTGGCCTTCCACCCTCTCACCGTATCTGTTGAGCACCTACTTGTTTGTCAGTTAGGTGCCATGTGACATTCAGAGATTAAGGCTCTTGTCTGTAACCTAGGAAGAAGCTGTTAAGTCTAGGGGCTGGGCTGCGGGCATGGCATGGGAAGGTGGAGAGAAGGAGATGTGTTCACAGAGAAGTGTTTCCTCTCTGTTCTAAGTGCCTTCATAGTTGAAAGCTACAGAGCTGTGGGGACACTCATAAGCCCTTGGGGTATTCCCTACTGAGAGGCACCACTAACTTGGCTTCCAGGCCATGAGTGAGGGAGAGATGATGGCCACAGTTGCCATTCCCATAATATTCTAACCAGAGGAGATATACTTACTTGGAAAAAAATCTAGAAATAGTCCCTGGGCGAAAGGCATCTCTGAATTGCTCTTTAAAGAATGAGTAGAACTTCAACAACCAGAATTAAGTTCAGATTCCAGAAACAGTGTCAAAAGAAGTAGAAGGAAACAATGAGGTCAGTTTCCAGGGCTTCGCCAGGTGTCTGAGGGGGATGAACAGAAGGCAAAATTTGAGGCCAGGGGTAGAGGGTGCTGGCCCTAGCCTGGGGCAGTGGCAGCCTCATAATTTGTTGGGACTCAGACAGGGCTTCCTTCAAAGGTCGATGACAGGGTATGTTATATGGATGCGTTAAAAGCAAAGCCATTTGCTCTCTGAGTGGGAAGCAGGCTGGATTCTGAAACTGATTTCACATCACATACCAACAGCAATGTTTCAGACAAGACTGAGAAATAATGTCTGGGCCAGACCATATTTGAAATTATGGCTGGAAACCCTTATTTTTCCTGCTGTCTCACCAAATCAGGGATTGGCTGTTCCTTCCTCACACAGTAGGAGCCTGCTGACAAACTCTGTGACCTTGGTTAAATGATCTATCTCACCTTTCTGGGCCCCCCACCCTGGCAACTCCACCTGGGGGCCAGAGGTAATGACATTCAGCATCTCACAGCCAAACGCAGGACCTGCATGATGTGCTCTGGACACACTACCTATTGTTTCCAGGTGAGGGGCCCTGTGCTTCCTTCCAGAAGCAAAGGAGTAAAGGTCAGTTAGAGCCATTAGCGTGGACTCAAATTGCAGTCCCTCCTCTGTCAGCCAGATCATACTTCTTAGAACCGCAGGAAGAAATACATTGTATAAATTTATACACACACATATATATATATAATGTTTATTTAAAGTAGTTTATATTAATAGACTTTAGAAAGTTTACAGAAAATTAGTGGAAAGTACTCACATACCCCTTCAGTTCCACGTCCCACATTAACATCTCACATTAGTGTGATATATTCGTTACAACGGATGAACAAATACTGATATGTTATTACTAACTAAACTCCATAGTTTACCTTAGTTCACTCTTGATGTAGAGTTTTGTGGGTTTTCCCAAATACATAATGTTCCATATCCTCCATTACAGTATCCTACAGAATAGTTTCACCATCCTACAAATCCACTGTGCTTTGCCTAGTCACCTCTCCCTCTCCCTACTCCAAACATCTTAGAAACTGCTGATCTTTTTACTTCTCCATAGTTTTACCTCTTCCACATTGTCATATGGTTAGAGTCATACAGCATGCAGCCTTTTCTGTGGGTCTGTTTCTGAGTTCTCTGTTCTGTCAATTAATATGTGTACCTATTATTCCACTAATATCATACTTTCTTGACTTCTGTAGCATTTTAAAAGTCTTTTTTAATAAGTTCTAATTGATTTTTAACATTACATTAGTTTTACGTGTCCAACATAATGATTCGATGTATATATATACAAACATAGTTGTTTAAACTGTGGCTTTACAGTAAGTGTTGAAATCTGGTAGTGTTAGACCTCTGTCTCTGTTCTTCCCTAGTAGTGTAATGGCTATTCTGGGCTGCTCGTCTCTCCTTATAAACTTTGGAATTAGTTTGTTGATAGCCATAAAATTATTGGGATTTTGATTGGGATTACATCAAATGTACAGATCAATGTTGAAAATAACTGACATCTTGACAATATTGAGTCTTCTTATCCATGAACATGGAATATCTCTCCATTTATTTAGTTCTTCTTTGATTTTTTTCATCAGAGTTTTCTAGTTTTTCTCATATAGATCTTCAATAAATTTTATTAGATTTATACCTATGTATTTCTTCTTGTTGGTGCTAATATAAATGATACTGTGCTTTAATTTCAAATTCAAATTGCTCATTGCTAGTGTATAGGTAAAAATTGACTTTTGCATATTAACCTTGTATCCTGTAACCCTGCTATAACCACTTATTAGTGCCAGGAGGAGGTCTTGTCAATTCTTTGGGATTTCCTACAGAGACAATCATCTAATCTGTGAAAAATGAGTTGTATTTCTTTCTTTCCAAATTGTATGCATTTTATTATTTTTAATTTTTTTATTGCATTTGTTTGGACTTTTAGCGTAACGTTGACTAGTAAAGGTGAGAGAGGACATACTTGTCTTATTACTGATCTTTGGGGGAAAGCATTTAGTTTCTCACCATTAGTTTTACTATTAAGAGTTCCATGTAACATGGAGTAGTGGGTGCTTCTCCCGTATTCCCTTGGCACCCACTTTTCCTTGTCTGAGGGCTTCCTCTAGTCACAGAGCAGGCCCAGCTCATATGCATGGAATGACAGGAGTGCTGGGGAGTTAATAAAGCATCTGTTTTCTCACCACTAATTATGATGTTAGCCTGCAGACTTTTTGTAGATACTCTGTAGACTTTTTATAGGTGTTTTTACCAGGTTGAGGAAGTTCCCCCACTATTTCTAACTTGCTGAGAATTTTTTTAAAAATCATGAATAGGTGTTCAATACTTCAAATACCTTTTCTGCATCTATTGATATGATAATATGATTTTTCTTCTTTACCCTGTTGATTCGATAGATTACATTAATTGATTTTCAAATGTTGAACCTGCTTTGCATATCTGGAATAAATCTAAATCCCACTTGGTTGTCATGTATAATTTATTTCATATATTGTTAGATTCAGCTTCCTAATATTTCGTTGAGAATTTTTGCATCTTTGTTCATGAGAAATACTGTTCTGTAGTTTACCTTTCTTGTAATTTCTTTGCCTAGTTTAGTATTAGGGTAATACTGGCCTCATAGAGTGAGGGAAACATCGATTAGTTGCATCCTTACAGGGGACTGAACCCAGAACCTAGGTATGTCCCCTGACCAGGAATTGAACCTACAACCTTTTGGTATATGGGACAATGATCCAACCAACTGAGCACCTGGCTTTTCCTTTTTTTTAGTTTCCTTTTCCTTTTTTTAGTTTCCTAAAGGGAAACTTAGATGGTTGATTTTGAATCTTTCTTCTTTTCTGATATATACAAATGATGCTATAAATTTCCTTCTAAAGACAGTTTTTGCTGCATCCCACAAATTTTGATAAATTATACTTTAATATTCATTTCATTTGACATATTTTTAAACTATAAAAGCTATAAAGATAATCGAACATATTCTGCTTAATTGCCAACAAGAACTGTGTCAGTGACCTTACAATATATTTGCTTTGTGTCTTTTTAATAAAAATCAATGCAATATTGCATATAATATGGATATCCTCTCCCCATCACCAGTCCTAATCACCCATCACCCACCATTCCCAGAAACAAACACTACCATGGACAATGGTATGTTTCATTCCATACCAATTCCCTCTACTGATGAAAATGACAAGCTTGATTCCTCCTATATCAACAATGTGGACCTCCTGAAGCTGGAAAAGAGAACAGTCAATGCACTGGAAGGTGACAGAAGCAGAATTCACAGTTGTATATTCACACACAATGCATTTGTTTTAGTCTGGAATCTCCTAGAATTAAGCCCATGGTCCAGGATTAAAGGGCAAGTCGTTTGTTTGGCAATAGAAGTTGGGGAGCTGGAAATTGGAACATGGAAGGGAAGAGATTGGAACAAGGAAGGGGAAGTTACAACTGTAGGCAACAGGAACTCAGTCCTTCTTGGGATCTGGGAGGCAGTGTAGAGCACATAGGAAACATGAGGGAATGAGATGTTCATCCACAACTCCCATGATTTGTTGGCTGATAAGGGCACCCAAGGGCACAATGGTGCCTTGGGCATTTTTGCTCATGGGCAAAGTTGGCTCTGAAAGCCAGAAGGAGCCCTCAGGCAGATAGGTGCAGGTGCCAGCAGGCAGAACTCTGGCAAGTGTGCACTACATTGGTCAAGGTGAGGATGTGGGCAGCTCACTGGCAGCATCTGCTAAAAACACTTATGAAAAGTTCCTTTTCTGTGGTTTAACTTGTTTAGTAAATATGTAAAAAGAAAAAAATGTAGGAGCATGTGCTGTGCATCAGGTCCTGGGTTCTCATTCCATTCTTGCAAGATCCCATTCTACGCTTTTTGTGAGGAAGCAGTTATTACCTTTATTCCCATTGTTCAGATGTGGAAACTGAGGTTGGCTGGACCTAAGCACTCAGTGGTGGCTTATGCCTGCTCTGGAACTCTCGCTCACCTGTCAGGACCCCAAGCTGCCTAAGAAAGAGTGGCTGCAGGAACCCTGGAGAACATTCAGGAAGGAAAAGGAAGCTTATTCTGAGCCAACTTTTAAAGGCAGTGCAGAGTGAGTGCTGGGAGCCTTTTAATTAAACATCCAAAAGCACAGGAGATTGAAGGTAAATTGCTTCAATGGGAAAGTTAATATTTACGGGTTCAAAAATATAAAATTCTGGAAACACAGGTCACTCATTAGGTGTAATATAATTACCAAGTTTCCGTTTGCTAGCAATAAGGACAGAGACATTAATTCTTAGTCCATGATGTGCCTTTAGGCAGGTCTTGGGTTTGGTCACTGGCTGAAGCATGTTGCCAAGGGACATGTCTTTGTTGTTTTATTGGAGACAAGTGTGCCAAGGAATTGCTCTAGGAAGGACAGAGTTACTCTTGTTCTCTTCATTCAGGTGACTTAGTTGAACCATTTGAGCAACAAATGTCAGAAAAGGAGAGTGCCCTTTATGTAACCTTGACTCATTCTACCCAGATGTCTGCCTACAGGGAAAATTCCTAGACTAAAAACAAAAAGACTTTAGCTTTGCCACTAACCAGCTGTTGGACTTTGAACAAGTCCATGGAACTCTCTGGGTTAAATGATTTTCAATCAGGGCCTGTTCAGCTCTATTACTTGCACATAGCAGAGAGGTGAACATGTGAACAACTAAGCCTGTGTTAAAACCCCTGCACATGTACCCACAGAGCTCAATGTCTGCTGCCAGCATCTGCCACTAGCTCATGACACCTCATGTCATTAAGTGGGTCCCCAACTAGGCCAAGCCTGGTGGTTCACTGCAGGGCTTCATCATTCAATATCCCTCATACAGCTGATGGGAGCACTGAAAGCATACACATCCACCTTATGAATTTCATAAAATTGTAAGGATAAGCACAAAGTACCTTGTTGAACTACATCTGCTATAATAGATAAGACCCCAAATTTGAGTGACTTAAAACCATAGAAAGTAATTTCTCACTCTTGCAAAGTGCAGTTCACTATTCAGCAGACACCCTACAGTCACTACACAGTGACTCAGGAACCCAGGAACCTTCTGTCTTGGCTCACTATCTGCTGGGACCTCAGGCATTCCTTTCCACATGGCAGATTAAGAAAGAGAAAGGTTTTCATTTTTTTGCAAGTAGCTGTCCACCTCTCCCAACACCATTTGTTGAAGAGGCTATCTTTGCTCCAATTTATGCTGTTGCCCCCTCTGTCAAATATTAATTGACTGTAAAGACTTGGGTTTATTTCTGGGCTCTGTATTCTGTTCCATTGGTCCATGTGCCTGTTTTTATGCTACTACCAGGCTGTTTTGATTACAGTGGCCTTGTAATACATTTTGATATCAGGTATTGTGATCCCTCCTGCTTTGTTCTTCTTTCTCAAAATTGCTGCAGCTATTTGGGGTTGTTTATGGTTCTATATAAATTTTTGAAGTGTTTGTTCTATATCTGTGAAATATGCCATTGGTACTTTAATAGGTATTATGTGGAATCTATAAATTGCTTTGGGTAGTATGGACATTTTGATGCTGTTAATTCTTCCAATCCATGAACATGGTGTATGTTTACATTTGTTTGTATCTTCCTTAATTCCTTTCTTCAGTGTTGTGTAGTTTTTCTGAGTGCAGGTCTTTTACCTACTTGGTTAGGTTTATTACTAGGTACTTTATTTTTCTTGTTGCTATATCAAATGGGATTTTTTCCTAATTTCTGTTTCTCATGTTTCATTGTTGGTACACAAAAATGCCTTTGATTTCTGGATATTGACTTTGTATCCCGCTGTTTTGCCAAATTCATTTATTAGGTGCAGCAGTTTTTTGGTGGAGTCTATAGGATTTTCTATGTACACTATCATGTCATCTGCAAACAGTGACAGTTTTGTTTCCTTTTTTCCAACTTGGATGCCTTTTTTTTTCTTGTCTGATTGCTGTGACTAGAACTTCTAATACTATATTGAATAGAAGTGGTGAAAGTGGATAACGCTGCTTGTTCCTGATCTTAGTGGGAAAGCTCTCAGTTTTGGTCCATTGAGTATGATGTTGGCTGTAGGTCTCTCATATATGGCCTTTATTATGTTGAGGAATGCTCTCTCTATTCCCACTTTGCTGAATGTTTTTATCATAAATGGGTGCTGTACCTTATCAAATGCTTTTTCTGCATCTATTGATATGATCATGTGATTTTTATCTTTTGTTTATGTGATGTATTACTTTTATTGATTTGTGAATATTGTGACATCCTTGCACCATCTTACACCATACACAAAAATATATTCAAAGTGGATAAATGATTTAAAAATAAGCCATGACACCATTAAAGTTCTAGAGGAGAACATAGGCAGGAAAGTCTTGGATATTCCACACAGCAATATTTTCACTGATATGTACCCTAAAGCAAGGGACATAAAGGAAAGAATAAACAAATGGGACCTCATCAAAATAAAAAGCTCTTCATAGCTAAGGAAAACAGCATTAAAATGAAAAGAGAACCAGCCATATGGGAAAACATATTTGCTAATGATATCTCAGACAAAGGTTTGATCTCCAAAGTATATGAAGAACTCACATGACTCCACTGTAAGAAGACAAGCAACCCAATTAAAAACTGGGCAAAGGACTTGAACAGGTACTTCCCCAAGGAAGATATACAGAGGGCCCAGAAACATATGAAAAGATGCTCAGTATCACTAGCCATCAGAGAGATGCAAATTAAAACCACAATGAGATACCACTTCACACCAGTCAGAATGGCCATCATAAATGAATCAACAAACAACAAATGTTGGAGAGGTTGTGGAGAAAAGGAAACCCTAGTGCACTGTTGGTAGGATTGCAGACTGGTGCAACCACTATGAAAAACAGTATGGAATTTCCTCAGAAAACTAAAAATGGAACTGCCTTTTGACCCAGCAATTCCACTGCTGAGATTATACCCTAAGAATCCTGAAACCCCAATCCAAAAGAACCTATGCACCACAATGTTCATAGCAGCACAATTTATAATAGCCAAGTGCTGGAAGCAATCCAAGTGCCCATCAGTAGTAAATGAATGGATCAAAAAACTATGGTACAGTTACACCGTGGAATACTATGCAGCAGAAAGAAAGAATGAGCTCCTACCCTTTGTAATAGCATGGATGGAACTGGAGACCATTATGCTAAGTGACACAAGCCAGGCAGTGAAAGGCAAATACCATATGATCTCATGACTAACAGAAACCTATTGAACTAAATGAGCAAGCAAGCAAAGTATAGCCAAAGGCATTGAAATTGAGAACAGGCTGACAGTGATCAGAGGGGAGGGGATAATGGGGGAAAAGGGTGAAGAATTTACAGGAACAATTATAAAGGACATATGGACAATAACAAGGGGCAGTAGAAATGGGGGAGGGACACAGGGAAGGCTGGGGTGATGGGGAAGGGTGGGGGGAAAAGGCTGAAAACTGTACTTGAACAACAGTAAAAAAATAATAATTTTTAAAAAAGAAAGAGAAAGGGTAGAGGATCTTAAGGGAGATTGGAAAGCTCAATGCCAAAAACTGGTGCTTCTCATTTCTGCCCATGTATTACTGGCCAAAACTCAGCCACATGACAACATACTGAAAGTAAGATGTGTAAAGGGCATGGATTTTGGCTGAATCATAGCCAACTCTGCCTCAATCATATGAGAGCAAGAGAGGGATTTACAGAAGTCTGACCACCTGTAATAATTGGAGCATATCTTAAAAGATGAAATATGAGGAAAATAAATATATAAAGTACTTAGTTTGGCAAAAGCCCTTTTGCAGAAGCATGCAGTGAAGATGTGGCTTAAGAGCATCACACTCATTAGTGGCTCAAAGCTTCCTTGTGTCTGCATTTCACATACTGAGGGAACAGCTAAAGTCTGTCAAGTGCTTTCTATGTGACATGAACTCTGCTGGGCATTTATGTACATTATCTCTTTTTTTGTCATTTAAAAATTTTTTAAAAAATTTTTATTTAGTTACAATTGTCTGCATTTTCTCCCCATCCCTCCACCCCACCTCAGCCAATCCCACCTCCCTCTCCCACCTCTACCCTCCCCCTTGATTTTGTCCTTGTGTCCTTTATAGTAGCTCCTGTAGACCCCTCTCCCCACTATCCCCTCCCCACTCCCCTCTGGCTATTGTTACATTGTTCTTAATTTCAATGCCTCTGGTTATATTTTGTTTGCTTTTTTCTTCTGTTGATTATGTTCCAGTTAAAGGTGGGATCATATGGTATTTGTCCCTCACCACCTGGCTTATTTCACTTAGCATAATGCTGTCCAGTTCCACATTATCTCATCTCATCTTCACAACCACCCTGTGAGATCATAGTCTGATCATCTTCATTTCACAGATTAAGAATCCAGGGCTCAAGGATATCAAGTAATTTTCCCAAGATGGGTTCTGTGAGGCCAATGAGATTCATGTCTGTGTTGGTCTCATTCAGATTTCATGTCTTTCTATAGGAATGTATTTCCAAACCAGAGAGGAGTTAATCCTGCTCCCCTCCATGCTGGATAGACATCCTTAGGGTATACATGATCAGTTCTTGGGGCCACACTCTGGCAGACAAGAGAGGGGAAGGCTGGATGTTGAGGAGCCTGAGTGGTGCCAATGCCCTGTCTTGGAGTCAGGGGGATAGGTGCCTGGGGCTGTTTGGTCTGGAGAAAGGACACTTCATGTGGCTGCTCCATCTATATGAAGGAAGGAAAGACCGAGTAGACAAGTTTTCAGAGCTCAGAGCAGTAGGACCAAAGCCTGAATAGGTGCAGTTATGGAGAGACAGCATTCTATTCTATGCAAGAAATAGCATTTTTTTTCTTTACTTTTTTATTTTTAAATACAGAGACTTGAAGCTGGCAGGTTTTCCATCACTGGAAATTTCTGGGGCAATGTTGGGCATGATTTGCTTGTGGTGTTTGTAGAATTCAAGACTCCTTTGGGGAGTGATGGCCATTTCTCTGTGAAGCTTCTCCAGGTGATAGATGGTCCACATTCTCCCTTATGCCCCATGGCAACTTTGAAAAGAGCCCTATTGCTACATTGAGACACCTTATTGAACTTAAATTTCTGCAGTAGATTTAATCTACCTTCATGTACCCAGTAGTTCGCAGAGTGGATAGTTAATACAGGCTTGTGATGAATAAATGAGTACATGAATGAATGAATGTTGGGTCAGGAGATAAGGACACATGACTTCTTGGTTCCCTCACAAGCCCAGGATTTCCTACTTCCACACACAAAATGAACTTCCTTCCAACAACTATGGGTGCATTTTGTTCCTTCTGTGCTACCTAGTTCTGAGTCCTGGGTTAGGTCCACAGTGCCAGTCACCCCTCCTTCTATAATGAAGGATCCAGGGTCACCACCATTCTTGCACATGCAGGATGACTGGACCTGGTCTCCAAACCCTCTGCCCCAGCTCAGTGCCAAGCACAGTGCCAGGCTCAATGCTCTGAGATTATTTTCACATTACTGACAGCATTGTTCATACTAATGATAGCTGCCATGGATTGAATGCTTATTATGCACAAGTCACAGATGGTTACTTTGCATAATCTCTTTTAACCTCAAGAACCAACTGTAAAATAGTGTTTATAATTCACATTCCCCAATGTGAAAACAAAATCTTGCATTTCAGAGAAGGTACCTATATGACTGATCTGGATTTCAGCCTAGTCCTGCCTCACTTCAGTGCTATTTCCCTAGCAGGTGTCACATGCCTTCTTGCAGCCCTCACATTGCCACATCAGACAGGTTATTATTCGTCCTTTCTCCCCAGAAGAAAAGCAACTTTGCATAGTCCTGCCACCTGGCAAATCTTCCATAAATGATTAGTGTTAAGAAAGAGCAAAAGGCTTAGCAGCCCCTTTTCTATTCATAAAGCAGGGAGCCACACTTTCTGGGCAGAGAAAGTGTAGCTGAGTGGCAGTCACTGGCACCCCTGGAGCACAGCCCTGGGTTGGATACATTTAGGCACCCTGCCCTTATTATTCACGATCCCCTGAAAGCAGAGCCTGAGACATGGACTCCAGTAGTTTAATAGAGGAGCAATGGCAGAAAATAAAAGTGAGGGGGCAAGGAGGCAGGAAGGAGAAAGCACAAAGCAAGGGAGCAGTGTTGAGTGCTGCATGACCTGGGGCAAATGGGGGTCTGTGGCATTAGAACTGGGTAGGATGTCCCTCAAAGTTGTCGTGCAGAGATGGCTGCAGGGAGAGTTCTCCAGCAACCCCTGACCCAGTGGCTGAGGGCCAGCTTCCTTGCACTTCCAGGACCTGGGCAGCCTCTTGGGCTTTGAAAGAACCACAAGCAGAAAGGCTGAGAGCTGCTGCTGATTCATGTAGTGGGACTCTGCCAATAGCCACAACTCAAAAAAGGGGCCCAGACTGTGGTAGCCTCCCTGCTCCAGGAGGGGCCCAGGCTTCAGGGGCCCAAAACACACCTTTTCAGAAGATCGCTCTGAGGGTGGCCTAGGCTGGGACCTTGAATTAGGAAGTGGGGGAAAGCCTTGGCCTTTGTCAGGAAGGTGGAAGGTCTCAGGTGTTCCCTGGAACAATGACCAGCCCAACAGGGTGGCCAGGCCTGCAGCTCTTACACTGAACTCTCCCATCTTTCCCACAGTGTTCATTCTCTTCCTGTCTTTGAGCTTGAACATTCTGGTGACTCAAAAGTGCCTGCCAGATGAGATGAATGAGCACATTATGTTTGCAAACCTTGGAGTTCTGGGGAAAGAAGAGGAATACATTTCTACTGTATGTTCTCTGATGTGAACTCGTCTTCCTACCACTGTTCTATGACTGGGGATCCAAATCTGGCCCTTGAAGGGCTTCCATCCAGGCAGAGCATACCAGATACTCTTTATCTTGAAACTTTATTGGGAAGGAACATTATGGAGAAAATAAGAGAAAATGAAGCATCCTTCTCTTTTTGTAAACTTTGTATTCATTCATTCATTCATGCATTCATTCAGTTTTTTGTCAGCATCCCCACATTTTTTCAAGAACAGAGAACTATGGGGTCCAGTCTTCAAGACATAAACAATCTGGGGAGAGAGGCACAAGGTTGTGCCACTTTGCTAAACACAACCATGGAGCATCAACACAGGTCAGGGTGAGAGCAGCATGGGTCAAAGGAGCTGGGTCTCTACAAGTTTGTGTGGTCACAGCACACTTCTTTCCTCTGGCTGAAGACAAGTCAGGTGATGAAGCTTCAGATGACATGATGGTGATCTCTGCCACAAAGCAGTAAACTGAGTTCACTTCCACCATTCAGACAGCAGCCAACTGGCCAATTTGAAACTCACGACTCATCTTGGTGAAGGATGGGGCTGCTTACCCAAAGCTTGTTACGTGATCTTTCTGTCCCCACTGCCTCTGGGATTCTTATTCTGGTGCCATCTACCCTGCCCTGATGATGAGAGGGCTCACTACTTACTGTGGGGAGAAGGTGGCAGAGGGGAGGGAGAGAGGAGGAGTGTGGACAGAGAAAGTCCTGGGAAACCACTAGGCCATAGAACACTTTTGTGTATACTTAAAAAGGGTGCCCCTTACACTGGTCATGGTTTTGTGGGCACTGGCTTAGTGGTTCAGTGTTTTTTAAAGTTGTCTTTTGGAGGGGCACTTCTGAGGTCCCGGTAGGATTCTATTTCTTGACCCCGGGGCTAATTACATGGGTCTGTACAGTATGTGATAATTAGTCAAAACTGGACCTTGTGATTTATACACTTTTCTTACATGTATGTAATACTTCAATGACATTTACCACAAAAATTAAAAGAATAATGAAATATATATTTTTTGTTTTATTTTATTTTTAAAAATACCCTTTCCTCCAGGTTGGCAAGAGCATCTCTTGCCTCTTCGCCCTTGTGCACTGTACACCCTACACACTGTATATGGCTGCCCTGAGCTTAATCAACATCTTAAGTCTCTGGGGTGCTTCCTCTAACTATGTCAAGCCCCTAGCAGGTCATCTTGTCACTGGATGTCCACTTGATCTATTCACCAATAGTGTTGAGATGCTGTAGCCCTCTGAGCAGAGCCAGATCTTTGCCTCCTTCACT
This sequence comes from Desmodus rotundus, assembly GCF_022682495.2. Classification (NCBI taxonomy): domain Eukaryota; kingdom Metazoa; phylum Chordata; class Mammalia; order Chiroptera; family Phyllostomidae; genus Desmodus; species Desmodus rotundus. The sequence goes on from NC_071392.1 coordinate 131,963,011, forward strand.
GCTGATGACAGCTCGGCTGTGTGGCTCAGAAAAGAGGTCGCCTGTGCAAGTCCCCTGCTTTTAAAAAAGCAAACAGAAGTTAGCCAGCAGATTCTTGTGGGAGAGGCATTTTGAATGATGGTTGGAAATGTATGTAGGACTGGGAAATTCTCAAGGTTGTTGGGGAGGTTACATTTTCAGCTGTTGATAAATAACTTCTAACTGGTTTCTTACTGACTCATCCTTTTCTGGTGCTGTTTCCCTCTGCCCTGCCAGCCTCCCTCAGAAGTGGACCACCTGGTATTTGTCTTACAGCTGGAACCTCAGATCTCAAGCTGTCAAAAGGAAGTCAAACTTTGTCTCAGTTTCTTTTTTCCCTAGTAGTATTAGCATGGGCTTTTAGCCTCAATAAAGGGACAGAAGGAGAGATTTACCAAGAGCCTCTCTCCATCCTTATTTGCTTTTCCTGACATGCCTCAGCCTGTCGACATGTTATAAGAAAGGATTTTCTGTGTGGCTATTTTCAGAAGCCCAGACCACATCTCATCACAGCGTAAGAACATAATTCAAAGAAGCCCAGCTCCACTCCAGGAAGCATTGCATGTGCAAGATAAGACACTTGAGGCTTACCCCACAAGTACAGTAGTTCTACTTCAGCCACAGACCACATTTGAGATGCCATGGGGAAGAGATGATGTACTTTTTAAAAAACAATGTTAATATTTTCCAAGGGTGGAGGGTTACTCTTTATCAAAGGATTGCATCAACACCTACTCTCTTTCAGGCTCCCAGTAGTATTTCTGTCCTAATTTGTGTTTGCTTTTGTCAAAACTAGTCAGTGGCAAAGTTTAAAAAATGGGAAGCAGGTGGCTAACGTGGGTCCTGAGGGATATGTGTGTGGGGTTGGGAAGCATATCTTGGAGGAAGTGGAGGGGAAGAGGATCATCAGAGAGGAAGGGGGGATGTTGAGAGTATGGGATACTCTGGGGAAGACCAAGGTGCTTGGTGGGTTAGGAAGTAATCAAAGGACAACAGTTGGCACCTTCTGTGAGAGGGCCTGTGGGAGCATCAAGCTCTGCCTTTGCTCAGGGCATCATTGAGGGGCCATGGGTAGGTAGATATGTTTAATCACATACCCAGATCCAGCCTTGGGAGAGGAGAGTGGATTTGGTGCATACAGGGAACAAACTGTCAGCCAGTGGAGTTCTTTGGGAGGTGGGCCAAATTCTGGAGGTCCTTGGTTTCTGGTCTCAAATGAAAAGCTGCAGGTGTCCAAGGAGGTATGAGGCATGGTTGGGGGAATGTACTTTATGGTGGAGGGGAATAACCTGGAGACAGAAATGGTGACTGTTCGGGTTCTTACTAAAGCATGTTTCCAAAGTTTGCTATACATGCTCCTGGTCTCCTTGTGTTGCCTTGGCCATGAGCTCTGACCTCCCTTGTCCCCCAGCCCCGCCTTTCCTTTGGGAAGGACCTTGCGCTCTCTCATCCCCAGCTGAGCCAGCTCCCTGGTCATTCCAGGCCCTGCCCACTGATTGAACAATGAGGACATCAAAAAACAAATACCAAAGGATTACTAGCACTGCTGATGGGACTCATTTCCATTCTATAAGCTTCTGCCTCCAAGTTGTAATGAATTATTCCCAGCTTGCTGGCATTACCATCTCATAGTTCAAGAGGCAGAGATGCTGGGGATTAAGAAGTGTGCTGAAGTCATGGATTTAGAGACAGGTCTGATTCTGATGTAATTGAATATTTATAGACCCATGATGTGGGGCAGCCAACGTTGTTCACTTCCCAACCACCTAAAAGGTCGATTCTCATCAGACAAATGAGGGCAAGACTAGACAGTATTGGCTGGTTCCCAACTTAAAAAGTGCTGATCCAAGGCCATATATGAAAGACCTACAGCCAACATCATACTCAATGGACAAAAACTTAGAGCTTTCCCACTAAGATCAGGAACAAGACAAGAATGCCCTCTCTCACCACTCCTATTCAGCATAGTATTGGAAGTCCTAGCCACAGCAATCAGACAAGAAACAGAAATAAAAGGCATCCAAATTGGAAAGGAGGAAATGAAACTATCACTGTTTGCAGATGACATGATACTGTACATAGAAAATCCTACAGACTCCACCAAAAAAACTGCTGCACCTAATAAATGAATTTGGCAAAACAGCTGGATACAAAGTCAATACTCAGAAATCAAAGGCATTCCTGTATACCAACAATGAAACAGCAGAAAGAGAAATCAGGGAAAAAAATCCCATTTGATATAGCAACAAGAAAAATAAAGTACCTAGTAATAAACCTAACCAAGGAGGTAAAAGACCTGTACTCAGAAAACTACACAACACTGAAGAAAGAAATTAAGGAAGACACAAACAAGTGGAAGCATGTACCATGCTCATGGATTGGAAGAATTCACATCATCAAAATAGCCATACTACCCAAAGCAATTTATAGATTCAATGCAATCCCTATTAGAGTACCCATGACATATTTCACAGATATAGAAGAAACATTTCAGAAATTCATATGGAACCATAAACGACCCTGAATAGCTGCAGCAATTTTGAGAAAGAAGAACAAAGCAGGAGGGATCACAATACCTGATATCAAACTGTATTACAAGGCCACTGTCATCAAAACAGCCTGGTACTGGCATAAAAACAGGCATATAGACCAATGGAACAGAATAGAGAGCCCAGAAATAAACTCAAGTCTTTACGGTCAATTAATATTTGACAAAGGAGGCAGGAGCATAAAATGAAGCAAAAATAGCCTCTTCAACAAATGGTGTTGGGAGATCTGGACAGCTTTGTGCAAAAACATGACACTCGATCACCAACTTACACCATACACAAAAATTAATTCAAGGTGGATAAAAGACTTAAATATAAGTCGTAACACCATAAAAGTCCTTGAGGAAAACATTGGCAGGAAAATCTCAGACATTCCACGCAGCAACATCCTCACAGACATGTTCCCTAAAGCAAGGGACATAAAGGAAAGAATAAACAAATGGGACCTCATCAAATTAAAAGCTTCTGCAGGGCTAAAGAAAACAGCATTAAACTACAAAGAGAACCAACAGTATGGGAAAACAGATTTGCCAATGATACATCAGACAAGGGCCTGATCTCCAAAATATATAAAGAACTCACAGGACTGCACTCCAGGAAGACAACCCAATTAAAAAATGGGCAAAAGACGTGAACAGACACTTCTCCAAGGAAGACATACAGAGGGCCCAGAGACATATGAAAAGATGCTCAGCATCACTAGCCATCAGAGAGATGCAAATTAAAACCACAATGAAGTACCATCTCACAGCAGTCAGAGTGTCCAACATAAACAAATCCACAAACAAATGTTGGAGAGGATGCGGAGAAAAGGGACCCCTAGTGCAGCGTTGGTGGGAATGCAGACTGGTGAGGCCACTGTGGAAAACAGTATGGAATTTCCTCAGAAAACTAAAAATGGAACTGCCCTTTGACCCAGTAATTCCGCTGCTGGGATTATACCCTAAGAACCATGAAACACCAATCCAAAAGAACCTGTGCACCCCAATCTTCATAGCAGCACAATTTACAATAGCCAAGGACTGAAGCAACCTAAGTGCCCAACAGCAAATGAGTGGATCCAAAAACTGTGGTACATTTACACAATGGAATTCTACACAGCAGAGAGAAAGAAGGAGCTTATACCCTTTGCAACAGCATGGATGGAACTGGAGAGCATTATGCTAAGTGAAATAAGCCAGGCAGCGAGGGACAAATACCATATGACCTCACCTTTAACTGGAACATAATCAACAGAAGAAAAAAGCAAACAAAATATAACCAGAGATATTGAAGTTAAGAACAATCTAACAATAGCCAGAGGGGAGTGGGGATGAGATAGTGGGGAGAGGGGTTTACAGGAAGTACTATAAAGGACACATGGACAAAATTAAGGGGCAGGGTGGAGGCGGGAGAGGGAGGTGGGTTTGTCTGGGGTGGGGTGGAGGGATGGGGAGAAAATGCAGACAAGTGTAATTGAATAACAATAAAAATTAAAAAAAAAACCCTTGCTGATCTATCATGGATTTAAGGTTTGTTGAGGACATCTTTTGAATTGGTTGTTTATTTCCTGTTTGTGATAAGATTTCCAGACTGGTAATTCAGATCTATGAGGTAGATAGAGTGGATCTTGATTTCAACATAAGATTTCCAAAATCTTGTTGTAACTTCATTACAGGCCAGAGAGATAACTGAGCATGGATGGGATACAGCTGGTATATTGGTAGCTGAGTGAAGAACTACTCCAAATAATGCGATCAGTGTCCTGGGATGGAGTAGGGGTCCTCTATAATGGCATGTCTGCACTTGACTCTAGGAAGTGCAACTTTACAAATGATAGAGAATTAGAAAAAGCAGGCCATAAAGAATTTCAGTGAAGTCATAAAAGGCATGATTATCACATTTGCAAGAGGCCCAAGGGTTATAGTAGTAACCACAAAGTATAATGAAGAACCAAGATTCTTGGCTATCTCCACAGTGTGCAGACGGAGGAGATGAAATTTAATTGGGATGAGTGCAAAGTCCCACATGTACATTTCCAAAACCAACTACACACATGCAGAAAGGTTTACTCTGGCTGAGAATTTTTTCTAGAGAGTGCTATGTCATCTGGTTTTGTTAATGTTGTCAGTGGGAAGTAGCTCCTTTCCATGGGACCACAAGAAAAGCATTTCAAGGACCCACGCACAGGAGGTTGTTGGGTAGCAAGATGGTTTTTATTCATGTGAAAATAGAAGCTGTCCCCTAGGTTTCTGATGTCCCACCTCCCTCTGTCCTGCAATGGAAAAAGTCCAACCATGTCCTCAGTAAGGCCAAGACAAAAGCCAGTGTCCAGAATTTCTGCTCCATATTAAAATACAGTCCTTTTGAGCCTGCAGGTGGCTGCTAAGTGCTCTTAGTCCCCATCCAGGTAGCTCAGTTTATTCTCCATGCAGTCCAGCAGGCTCCCTCCTGGAGGCCGGTCGGTCACGTGGCTGCTAAGACCACATGGAGAGAACAGGTGAGTACACCATGTGAGTGTGGGTCACCAGCGAGAGGGGGAGAGAGAGAGAGAGAGAGAGAGCAAGAGAGAGTGAGTGCTTTTTTGTTCCCTTGGGATTATAACCAGGAGCTTGGGTTTGGGTTGGATAAGGTGCTTTCTCAAAAGAACCAATCAACTTCCCAAACTTTCAGATGAGCCACACTCCCTGGTTAGACTGACAGGGCCTCTGTGGTCCAGCACCTCCCCCTAAGCCCCCCAACAATCTGATACCAGAGTAAGGGAGTAGTTAATTCCCTTGGCAGAGAAATGCTCTAATCCCCTGGGGTATGAAGCTGTAGCTTCTCCGCTAGCAAGCAAATAGGCTTATGCTTCCCAGTTTATTAAACTCAATTTCTAATTCGCCTTCCTTTCTTTTCTTTCTCAATATCTAACTAAACACGAACAGTAACAGTATGATCTGACATGGCTGAGAATGTTCATGAATAGAGAAAAGGTGGTAGTATGGCTCTCAGACCTCCCTCTTTTACTTTCCTCCCTGTCTCTTGCTGTCTGTTTCTAACAGCAAGTCAGTATTTTAATGCTCCCTTGAAAACTTTCTCCTTCTATCTGATGTCATTACTAATCCATGTATTTGCAAGTTAACTGGAATCATCATTACTGGTTACTGAATGCCTGGCTGCAACAGAACTCACTACCAGCACAAAATTGAGATCCTCATAGAAAGGAAGGAAGGGAGAGTGGAATACTTACTGGGCAGACAGCTGAAAATGTCAGCTACTCTAAGATTCTTTAGGTCTTTTTTATTTTCCATAAAGCCTGGTAGAGTGATAGGTCATCAGTGAGTTGATTAATTAGTGAATTGTTGCATTACTCCTCCTCATGGTATTTATTCTTAGGCCATGACTGTGTGCTCAGCCTAAAAAAGGAGCATCTTTAGGCAATGATGTGTAGAGTCTCGTGAATAAATATCAGTTTCCCTGCCTCCTCAAGGAACAATTCAGAGGTGGTTTAACATTGTCTCTCAGAGTGTCCCCTGTTGGGATTGAGCCCTAGTTGTCCACTGAGATCACATGCTCATGACTACATCCTATATTGTCGTCCTTCCCTCCCATCTCAATTTCCCACTCTCTTACTGCTGCTTCCTGGGACCACTTCCTAAATAAACTACTTATTTCAGGATCTGCTTTGGGGGAAAACCAAATAAAGATAAAGGCTGAATAATTAGAACTGCTTGGTTGGGAGACTAAAATGGCAAATGTTATCATCATATATAATCAGTTCCTTAAGTAGGATTTATTAGGCACCTGTTGTCCTGCAAGAAACCCCACTGTGTGGGACATGTTTATGCAAATGAGTGAACTTGAGTTTGTAGTATATTTGGGAAGGTCAAGTAGGTACATACTGCCCAGAAAGTTCTCAGTGCTTAAGGCAGTACAATCATTTCCACAAATTCTCTGGTCTACTCTTCTTCCTCATCTATATCTCTAAAACCTTTTCTTAACTTTCAAGGAAAAATCTTTTAAAAAAATATTTGGAAGATGCTGCTGCTATAGGCCCCCAAATTAGGTAGCCTTAGCTGGAGGGCCAACAGCAAGACATAGGTATATGTTCATTCCCTCTTGGAGCAAGCATACACCCCCCATTCTTCAAATACTGTTACGTTGTCTGGCAATGGTCTGCATTTCAGTGACTGGCTTCTCCTGCAAACTGCCCCTCTGAAGCCAGGAGTGGCTCAGAAATTTGCTGTCAACCCATAAACTCCAATTCTGGTCACTAGACCAGACAGACTGGCAGGGGCAAAGGAGTGGCTGTGGGCAGCAACTTCAGCTTATGGGGGCTTTGACCTGAGGTCAGTGCAACATCCATTCTCCAGTGTGGCACGCAGTCCCCCAGTACCAGTACTCACTCTGGTAGGTGCTTTGTGTTCACAGTGACAGACGATGATGCTGTGACTTTGTGCAGAGCCTCCTCTGTTAATGTCTTAAATATTAGAGCCTAAGTTTTCTCTTGGGATTAATACAAGGGGAGGAATGCCACACCAGATATGGCCCCTCCATGAGCTCTCTGATGCTATAAAAAGAAACACTGAAAAGAGCATCCAAAAAAACATCCAAGCCCAAGAATAAATGAATAATGTAATACTTATCAGCCTGTGGCCTGGGATATAAAAGGAAACCCTAATGGCATAATCCTACATCTTCTTGGAGTCTCACATTTTATGGTCAGAGCCTCTAGTCTTGCTGGGGAAAGGACGGAGGACAGGTTCTGGCTTCAACTCTGCCTCATTGGCTGTGTGACCTGGAGCAAATCAGTCTACCTCTCTGAGCTTTAACTTTCAAATGAAGGAATTAGACTACATCATTTTCAACTAACTTTTTTTTTTGCATGATATAAATTCAGACTAAAATACAAATTATTTACGGCTTCCTTTTTTCACACAAAAAAGAAAAGAGAGAACTCATGGACACAGACAACAGTGTGGTGATTGCGGGGTGGGGAAGGGAGGTGGAAGAGGGTATGGGGTGATAAATGGTGATGAAAAAAATAATAAAATGTTTTACTGAAATCTATAAGATAAAATGTGTATTCTTAGAGCTTAGATGATTTACTCTGCTGGAGAGAAGAACACCAACGGAAAAGTCAACACTGCTTTTTAGCCTCTGAAATGTTAATACCTGGGCGTATTACAGAGATGGTAAAATGTTGGAACCTTTCCAGTGTTCTACTAAAAGTGCATCTCTGGGCTGTTTTATGAAGCTGGGAAAAGCCCACATGTACTAAAGGCCACAGAGCACTCATTATGGGACCTAGGTCCCACTGCTGACTCCCTTTGAGTACAAACACTCTCTGGGCCTGTGACTCTGGCCCGCTATGTGTCCCATTGGGAGGAAGGTGAGGGATTCATCAGGACAGCAAGCAGAGCAGTCCCTGGAGAAAGAACCCCATGTGGCCCCTCCAGAAATTACCTCAAGCCTGGAGTAATCAAGAGTGGCAGCTCTAGCTCTAAGGCTCAGAGGTGGCAAAGCCTTGGGATTTGGAGCCCCCAGGTGAATCACAGAGCATCTGGGAGGCAGCCAGGGATTTGTTCCCCAGGTTTTTCCTCCAGAAAATCTAGATTATACATACTCTGAAGTTACACAATTATTCTTTCACAAGTGACTTCTGCACACCTGGATTGGCAGTACTGGTGGGAACTAAGGTGCTTTGTAGGTCAGCACAGATTTTGGACTCGTTCACCCTACATCCTGCAAAAAGGGTGGTTCCAGGCCTGTCTCCTTCACACACACCCACACACACATACAGACATGTTCACACACGTTCCTCTGTGTGCATGTGTCTATAGTCTCTCCACCTTGGTTTTACTTTAATAAAGTCAGTTGCAGGCTTTGTACCTAGGCATTTAAGAGTAGCTATGTAAAAATTACTTTTTACTAATTTAAGCCTTTTATTTGGCATTAGTCCAGGCTATGTTTTTCTTAATTTCAACAGACCCAGAATTGTGGTAAAATCCATATAAAAGTAACATCTTAACCATTTTTAGTGTCTAACTCAGTAGCATTAAGTACATTCACATTGTTGTATAAACATCACCATCAACCATCTCCAGAATTCTTTTCATCTTGCAAAAGTGAAACTCTGTCCCCAACAAACAACTCCCTAACTGCCTACCCACAGCCCATTGCAGCTACCATTCTATTTCCTGTCTCTCTGAATCTGACTACTCTGGGCACGTCATATAAGTGGAATCATCCAGTGTTTGCCTTTTTGTGACTGTCTCACTTCATTCAGCAGAGCCCTCAAGGTTCACCCATGTGGTAACCTGTGTCAGAATTTCCTTCCTTTACAAGGCTGAAGAATATTCCATTGTACAGGGTAGGACAAAAGTGGTTTACTGTTGTTTGTATGGAAAATAATACAATAACTAATAAATAATAATACAAGAATAAATGGTGTTGCATGTACTCACATGACTACATCACATTTTGTTTACCCCCGACTGTGTTTTTCACAGTGGATTGAGTGGTCTACTTTTTGTTGTTAATATATATCCTATGGTTTTCCATATTTGAAATAAGAATGATCTTTAATGGAAAAATTATAGGGTTTTTTTTTTTACTGTGAAAGCTTTTCAAAGTCACTTACCTTGATGGACTTAAGAATTGTGACCTGTAGGCACTTGAGAAATTGTGACTAGTGAACACACTTGCCTTAGCCCATTAGAGTGGTTAAAATAGTAATGTTGTGGTAATATTTGCTCTGAACTCACCTCACCCCTCCAGCATGAGCCTGGGAGTCATTGGAGTATCCTGAGATTTTGGAGAACTTGAATCCCAGCACCTGCCTATGGGAGGTTCCAAGCATGGCATGCAATAGAACAGTCTTGGTTGACTTGAACTGGGTGATTAAGATGGTTTATTGAGTTAAGTTGCTTTTAATAGAAGGTACATATATTCCAATATATTTCAAAGAGATATTGAGCATAACTCTGAACATCCCAGCCAGTCATGTTATGGTCCCCAGCACCTTCTTCCCATTTAGTACTTCCCTAACATCACCCCCATCTAAGGGTCCATCAGATAAAACAGCCAAGTGAAGGTGGATTTCTTGCAATCAGTGGGCCTCTTTATGTTAGTAACCTGCTCATTGCCTGTCTTCACATCTCTCAGTTGTGGAAGGAATAGGAACTTGGGCATGTGCCTGTCATTATCCTTTCAAGTTCTGGATACATTTGAGATAGCATGTAAATATTTGTTGATTTTTATTGTACAAACTGTATGGACATAATGCAATATTAAATAGACCCTTAGTACTGGATGGACCTTAGAAGGTGGTTGTTCCTCCATTTAAATACAACATAGCTTTGTTAAATATTTAATAAATGGCCAACAAATATTTCTTTTCATATAATCAATGTGATGTCCCCCTGGAAGCTGAATGTGATTTGTGATCTTCAGGTGGCTGGAGAGATTCTGGAAACCCCTTGGATTATCTTCTTCACACAAATATCAGTCACCCACCCCCACACCCTGCCCAGCACCACCAAGGCTGAGAGATGGCAAATGCCAGGTGTCGAATCTTAATTTTATGGATATGAATCACCCAGCAGTTTGTTAATATGTTTATTATGTCTCAGTAGGTCTGGAGTGGAACTGAGACCCTGCATTTCTAACAAGCTCCTAGGTGGTGCTGCTGCTGGTCATGGACCACTTTGCATAGCAAGGCTCCTGGGAGCCTAGAGTCTAAAAAGAGTAGGGCCAGCACTCCAGTGAAGCATCTAGGGCACAAAATTTTCGGAGATGTTGGCTCTCAGAGACATCCAAGTGTGCCTGGGGCAGCTCTCCCTCTGTGTGTGGTGAAGGTGTAGAGTGGGCGTGGTCCCCAAGGACTGGCTCTTTCTTACATTTTGCACCCTGAGTGCCTCACTCAACTCACCATAGTCCCAGCCCTGGAAATTAGCTTTTACTCCAGGGGATTTGGGTCATGCTGTGCTGATCTGACCTGAGTTACCTGAGAGGCCAGTGCAGTGGAAATTTCTGCTGGTTTGACCAGAGACTCCTAGGCCAGAGACTTCCTGCTCCCTGAGCCAACCCTGGACTGACCTCCAGGCCCATCTACTGACCCCACAGCTAACTGGGTCAGGGCAGGACTCCCTATAGCTCAGTCAATACTTTGCCTGCCTAAGTGGCACGGTATTTTTAAAAGAATTCTTCCAGCGTGTTTTCTTCTCAGTACTTTGTGCCACCAGGGAGGGGACACATAGTGAGTCAGCAGTGGGCTATGTCTTGAACCCAAGCAATCCCCTCACATACTACATCCTAACCACTTGTTCAAACAAAGCAAAACTGATGGTGCAATCTTGGTGCAAACTGTGTTGTTATGATGTTTTTCCCTCCAGGGTGCTTTTTGTGGATAATTATGCTCTCCGAACATGTTAGCGGTATGAGGAGAGACTGCAAAGCCTACTGCACCTGGCATTCCTGTCTTCCTTTACCTGCTTTCACTGTCCTCTCTGCAAGTTTTGAACTCACCAACAAAATGAAAGTTTTGAAAAGGAAAGAAGAGAAGGACAGTTGGTTAGCCAATCAATGACCACTCCATGAAATCCAGGCATGGGTTTCTTGATAGGGTGGTCCAGCTGGGTGGAGGTCTTGTGGGGAAGGGGCTCAGTGCATACTGCACCTTCCTTGTCCCCCTACCATGGTTCTCCCAGTTGCTGGGAGGCACCCCAGGGATGGGGTGCCCTGGTGTATTCTCTTCCCACTGCCACAGCCCTGTTGAAACTAGAAGGCGATTCACACAGGGCATCTCCAAGCCTGGATTCTAATGCCTGACTTGCAAACACCAAAACACCCTATCACTAAGGCCATTGGGAAGTTAGTGGTTTTCTGTTGACCTCTTTAGAGGTTAATAGCACCTGTAAAAAGCTGCTGCTGCTCTAAAAGTTCTTCATCACTGGGGCTTTCTGGTCCTGCCCAGCCTCTTTGCTGGCACTGACTGGTGGAGGTCGGTTTTCTTGCCTTCTCAGAGCTGATTCTGTGACTTGATCTCTGACTTACCCATCCTCCTCTGTGACTGCCCAGCTCCTGAGGCTCTTAATTCACATGCATGTGTGTCCACATACATGCACACACTCACATACTGCCAGTGGGTGGTTGTGTAGTGTGAGTCCATTCAAGTATATGCTCACAAAGAGAGAGGCGAAGTCAGTTGGGAACAGAATAATCCTTCGAAGCTCTATCTGGTAGAAGATCAAATGGAGAACTTGCGTGTGCTAACTCACTTACTCTTAGTAACTGGGAAATGTTTATTAGTACTTAACATTGTCAATATTAACAATAATATGTACACAGTACATTTATCTCAGGAATTCAAGTCTACCTTCTTTGCAAGCCTTTAAATATGTTGAAGCAGAGAGAAAAAGGAGAGAGCATGCCTATTGTACAGATAAAAAAACTAAGGTACCCGAACACACCATGATTTTCCCCTTTCCAGCAGGGTTATATATAACATTGATCTTTGTTTTCTTCTCTAGCTCCCTGTCCGTGTTTCTGTAGTGACTTTGATCCAGATACTGTAGGTCCAGAGCAGCACTGCCCAGTAGAAGGTTCTGCGGTAGTGGAAATACTGTAGCCCTTTGGTATCCAATATGATAGCACTTAACACAGGTGGCTGTTGAGCACTTGAAATATGACTAGTGCAACTGAAGACCTGAATTTTCAATTTTACTTAAATTTAAAAAATTTAAATTTAGATACCCACATGCATTCTCTGGCTTCCTTATTGGATAGCACAGGCCTAGAGCATATGAAGGAAAGAGCAGTTAGGAAGGACAGATTTCCTGAAATGGACAGCAGGATTTCTTTGGCACCCTCTCTTCTGGGATTCCTTCCTGGGAGTGAGTTGGTAGGGTGGAGAGGTGGAATGCTGTGAATGCCCAGGGGTGGTTAATGGTTGTGGAAGCATCCACCATGTCCTCTAAGAGAAACCTCCCATTTAAAACAACTACCCTAAGGGGGCTGAGGAAAAAAACTCCCATTACAACTCAGGAATACAAGAAATTCTTACATGGTTTGTTAAAATTGCACGTTTGCTGCAATGCAGCAAATGAGCAAAGAAATTTAGTTAACATACTTCCCACAAAAACTGGAGTTGATGGTGTGTGCCCATTATATTACTGACTCTGTAGAAGAGGACCCATGTAATAAGTCCGTGTTTGAGTCTGGGGTCTTCCAGGAAAACTGGATGTCTTATCTTCACAGACCAATTTTGCAGTCTCGTTTTAGCAGAAAATGAAATTGGTGTGGCATGACATATTTTCCTTCTGCCATAGATGTCAGAAAACTGACAGGCAAAGTTACTGCCCAGTTATGCTCAGGGATTTGTCTTTGGGACGTAATAGAATCCAACCCTGCTTCCTCTGTTCTGATGCTCTACCACTGGTACACAGTGGAGTCGCTGAGAGCTTTAAAAATAACCCACGGAGGCCCACACTCCACCCCAGGCCAATTGAACCAGAATCTCTAGGTGCAGCCAAAGAACTGATGTCTTTTAAGGCTCCCCAGGAGCATGTGCATGTACCACTGGGTGAGACACCCCTGCTTTAGGTGGTCTTTGTCCATGTTTCCAAGCCGTCATATTTTGTGTTTTATTTCCTTGTAGGCTGCCAAAGGTTCATTTAGAAGTAGACTGGTAAACCTTAAATAAAATTCCACATCCTGTTCATTAGAGAAAGTAGAATAGTATATTCGCCACATGTAGATGTGAGGTTTTCTTGAACGTAGGATCCCAAATGATAAATCCAAGCAGAATTTCTGTACAATATCAAATTATGGCATTATTTCAGACTCATTCCCTCCTATTCCCTAGAATAGCTCTTTTGACCAAAAAGTCTCATTGTCATAGGAAAAATGCAGCAGACCTCTACTAAATGAGGATTAAGTAAAATACATGAAAGAAAGGAGAACAGTGAGCAGCTATGATGCCTGAAGCAACATGGGGAAGGGAGGCAAGTCAGAGCCACCTCTTTTTTTCAGCCGACATGCAGCTGAAGTGGCCTGTGAGTGTTATGTGTTTGCATTGGAGAGCAAAGCCCAATCCCTTCTCTGAGGGGAAAGCCTCTGATGCTTCTGGAATGTGGCCTTGGTCATCCTTCCCTCAAAAGGTAATGAAATATGTGCATTTGCTGATTAGGAGCAAATGTCAAAGTGTCCACCATGATGGAAGGCTCCCATTTCCACTGCTCTGATGCATGTGGCGGGAGCTCATGAATCTTTAATGGATGGCCTATATTTAGGGGCTTTCAGTTTCTGAGGGCAATAAAAGGTTCTACAGAGATGGCGTTCTCCCAGTGCCCTATCTTCTGCCAGGACCAGTGCCTATTTAAAGCACATCTTGTCTTTCTAACATAGAGAGATTCTGCTGACCATGAGAAACTGTCCTGGACCTGCAGTTAGATTACAAGACCTCCCACTCAAAAGTATTTATTAATTTATCAAAAAATGTGGTAATTATTGTCTACTATGTGCTAGGCACAGTAGTGAATTAGACAGGGCCCTGACCTCTGAGCTTATATTCTAATCAGGGGAGACAGACAATAGACAAGTATAGGCTGTGAAAGAAATAAGCAGGGCGGTGAGACATGTTTTAAGCACAGAAGTGACATGACCTGATGTGCATTTTGAAAGATCACTCTGGCTGCTGGGTGGGAAGATGGATTGTAGGGAGACAAAAGTAAAAGCCAGAACACCAGTTAAGAGGCCATTTCAGTATTCCAGGGAAGAAATGGTGATAATAATGGAGGTGAAAAGAAGAGGGTAAATTTGTAATATATTTAAGAGTAAGATGGAACTGGATGATGATTTGGACAGGATAGTACAAAGAAAAGCAAGAAAAATTCCTAAACATGTGGCTCAATATGTAGTGGATTGTAACATTTCCTAGGGCAGGGAAGATGTGGATAGAAGGGACAGGTCTTGGGGAAAATATCGAGTACACTGTCACCTAAATGGTCCAGGAATGGGCGTCAACTATGTGTAGATGTGCCTGGAGTTTAGGCAAGAGGTCCATCCTGGAGATACCCACTTGGATATATAGCTTATAGATGGTGTGTAAAGCTTTAAGCTGACCTGGAAAGACAGCTCTGTTAGAGAGTAAGCCCTCTGATCCTTCATTTAGAATCCAGTAGCAAAGGTACCAGCAAAGGAAACCAAGACAAGTGGCCAGTGAGTAAGAAGGAAAGACGAGTGGCATCCTGGAAGCCGGTAAGGATGGAGTGAGCACAAGGTCAGAGAAGCATTCATGGAGATGTTGGGCACCATGGAGCCTATATTGACCTCAACAAAAGCAGTTTTAGGAGGGAATTACAGGGTGGGAAATGGGTTGGATGAGTCAAAGAGTGAGTCAAAGGCTAAGGTGAGAAAGTGGAGTTTACAATTTTTCAAGTTTTTCTTTGAAAGCTAAGCACAGAAATGGAATGCCAGCTAGATTAGGATGATGAATGAGGAAGGGGTTTGTTTTTAAGATATTTTTGGTGGGAAATTCTGTAGAACATGTGTTTGCTATTGGAAATGGTGGACTACAAAGTGAGATGATGCTTCAGAAGCAGAAGAGAAAACTACAGGTGTAAAGTGGTCCAGGAGGAGATGGGACTCAGAACACATGTTCACCAACCCTCCTTCTAAAGCAACAGGGATAGTTCCACTTTAACAGCAGGTGGGAGAGAATATGGGTGTAGATGCAGGGAACCTGATTGCTCCTATTTTTTCTGAATATAAGGCAAAGTGATGAGCTGATGGGAGGATGCATTTGAGGACAGAGAAGGAAGTATGAACCCAGAGCAAAGAAAAATTTTACATAGAAAATGTTATCAGATCACCCAGATCCCTGGGTGTCCCTTTGAATTTTGATGGCCTCTGTGAGGTGAGCCTGCTAGCCCAGTTGTGTGATCTTCTGTGTCCATGTAAGTTGCTCAGGTGTGGTTCAGAGGAGATGGATGGTTGGGTTTAACCAGAGTTTGAAGTTTTGTCACTTGAGTATTACACAAAATGAGAAGGGCAAAGAGGTGAGGGTATATGAAAAGGAGTAATTAAAAGACAATAAAACCTAATGGGCAACAAGGGCAGTGAAGAAAGGATGATGATGGATAGTGAAGAAAGGGTTGTAGTAGTGGGGGTTCTACAGTAAGTGGCCTGGACAGCTGTGGGGTAGGGGTCAGACAGGATGCCTGAAGCCAAGATATAATGATGTCATTCATAATACAAGAGTCAAGACTTAAGAAGAACAGACAATATGAACATTGGAAGTAATAAGATCAGTAAGGTGAGAGGTCAGAGCTCTTGATGGTCATGCCCAGGGATGTTGACGTCAACATCATGATGACAGGAGCAGGGTTGGAGAAGCAGGGACAAGACTGGAATTTGAAGAAAGAAGAGGAAAGGTCATTTGGCAGCAGCAGTGGGGAGCTTTAATGGAAATTAAAACTATCTGGAGTGCTTGAGTTTTCTCACTGTTTGGGCCTGGAGCCAATGTACTTAGTGCTATAGAAGCCTCTTGGAGAACAACACGTCCCCAAGCTGAGGACTCCCAGCTGCCTCTGACCAACCTGTAGTGCTGGAGAAATTACCACATGCTCACAGTGCTGAGCAGGGGGCATTCCACGTGGCTGCATCCACTGCTGAGCTGCCACATCCATTTGCATGATGCATTCACCTGGTGACATCAGAGGACCTGAGGACCAGCTCAGCTCTGCCAATATGTCCCTGTGTAACTTTGGACACTCAATGTCACCTCAATTTACTCATGTGTGACACAAGAGAGTAAATGTGCTTCTTTTTTTTTAATTTTAATTTTTTTTATTGTTATTCAATTACAGTTGTGTGCCTTTTCTCCCCATCCCTCCACCCCCCCAGCTGAACCCCCTAAATGTGCTTCTTGATCTAGAGCCATTCTTTCTCTAGCCTTCCATGATTTCCTTCGTCTGTATCTGGCCTAAAGTCTTTCTCCATGAAGTCTTGATAAAAACTAGCAAGCCTCAATTTGTTTACATTCATAAAGGACACCATCAAATTATGAATATTAACAAACTGAATGTTGTTGTCACAAGCCCATCCAAGTATGTCACCTTGACAACTTCAACTCTTTGAGCCTAGAAATATTCGCATGTGAAAGAGACACCCATCTCAGTGCTAAGGGGGTATCTATTCACATCGACCTCCTTCCTACACATACAACCTTAGAGATACTTCCGAGCCCATTAGGGACATTTGCTAGAGGAACACCCTGCAAGCTCAGATTGTTCCCACAGTCTCAGGGCTGTATGTGTGTCTGTGTGTGTCTACATGTGTAGGCCTACCACCCTTACTCTCACCAGTACCTCTGAGAGTCCAACTCTACCTGTCTAATCTGCTGGTTAGGGATTCACACTGGGGGTCCATGTCTTGCCCACAGTGGTTCATCCAAACATCATTTCTTTCCAGTCTGCTGTAGAACTGTGAGGTGTATCTGACTCCCCAAAGCAGAGTGGCTTGGAATATGACTTAGAGGTAACAATGCCTAGATTTGATACAGGAGGCCTGCTGGATCCCTGAACAGGACTCATATCTCAATGATTTAAGGACTGGATTTCCTTCTCTGAGAAGGGAATGGGTTGAAGCTAAGAGGCCAGGCTGCACTACCCAAGCGTCAACAGAGGGCTCTTCTCTCTCCCAAGTAGCATTTGCTCAGACCCTAAACTATGGATCTGGGAGATGACTGCTCAGATGTACAAGTTTAAGTTTTCACACTGAACTCTGCCCCCATTATTGTACAAACATATGTGTGCGTGTGTGTGTACACACACACACGTGCACACATATAGATATGACCATTCTTGATTAATGCTGACATTAACACCAAATCCTGGAAATTAGAACAAGCTAAACTGAGCCACCTATCTCTGTGTCACCTGTGCCTAGCACAGCAGTTGGCATTAGGTAGATCGCATATTCACACATTACTTTGTTCATTTGTTTATTCCTGATTCTCATATTAGTGATATGAACCTACATAGTCCCAGACATTTAGGAAAATGCAGTTTAGTAGGGCTGAACACCCATACATACACACAATAGCTGTAAGGCAAGTGTAGTGAGTGACATAAGATACTTATCTGCAAAACACCATGGGGATTTAAAATAGGACGAATTTCTCTGAGAAGGAGATTCAGAAAAGGCTTCAGAGGGCAGTGGCATGCAGATGCCTGTAATTTCAGCAGGGAGGGTCTGGGAAGGGGCCAGGTCCCAGCAGGGTGGGTGTCAGAGACTTAGAAGGCACATCAGGGATTCTTGCCTATTGTTATGTTTCTAAATCAGTATGTCTTTGAGGAACTTTAGGGAGAAGCAGAGTAAGAAGGGAGTCTCCATGATGACCCTGCACATGTCAATCTGCCTGAAAGTGCCTGCAGTATGTGGAATTACTATGAGTTCCTCATGGATGCAAGATACTATATTTGCCCGATCTTTACTCTAAATTACTGTTTCCGTGAATGTGGTCCTAAAACGTTCACAGAAATTGCTTCAGATTTCAACCTTAATTAACATGCCATTAAGATCAAGTTTGGCACCAGTATGTTTTCTCGGGTTCATTGCTAATACATTTTCGTTTTTGCTCTGGTGGCCAGAAATTCAGATGCTATCTCTGAGAACATTTCTAACTGTTGATTTCATGTCTGTAATTGGGGAGTATGGCAGGGGTGGCATACTCTGGGAAGAAAGAAAACACCAACTTGTCATTTGTAGCCCTTGCTGATTTCTGTGGTATAAACTCACCCACAGTGGCCAATATCAAGGTAATAATGATTTAACCACCGGCTTTTTAAATCCCTGAGTATTTAATATGTGGCTTTAGGAACTGGCACATAGTAGCCAGGCCCATCAGTGGGTAGAAGGAATGGTGGGGGTGAAGAAGTAAGTAAAAGCATGCAAAATGATAGCAGAGTTCCTTCCCTTGATATCCCAGGATTTCTCACTGCACTCTCCATCAACCGTTGTTATTTTTTTCATTAAAAAAATTAAACTGAATGGGTGCAGCCAGTTTCTTTCCCTGTACCAAGATTTCACTGTTCATTTAAAATAGAACAAGATTTGGAAATTAAAAATATACCAATAATAGTCTGCAAATCTCTGCATGGGAGAGATTTTTCTTTACAAAGGACTTTGCCATGTACTTCTTCAAATAACAAGTAATCCTGGGGTTTTAAATTATTCAACTTTGCAAATCTTTAACTTACTGTTTCTTTTAAAAACATGCCTCTCCCTCACCGTCTGGCTTATTTCACTTAGCATAATGCTCTCCAGTTCCATCCATGCTGTTGCAAAGGGTATAAGCTTCTTCTTTCTCTCTGCTGCATAGAATTCCATTGTGTAAATATACCATAGTTTTTTGATCCACTTATTTGCTGATGGGCACTTAGGTTGCTTCCAGTACTTGGCTATTGTAAATTGTGCTGCTATGAACATTGGGGTGCATAGGTTCTTTTGGATTGGTGTTTCAGGGTTTTATGGTATAATCCCAGAAGCAGAATTGCTGGGTCAAAGGGCAGTTCCATTTTTAGTTTTCTGAGGAAATTCCTCAGCAAATGAGTGGATCAAAAAACTATAGTACATTTACACAATGGAATTCTATGCAGCAATGGCCCTTAATTTGGAGCCCATGAGCCACTGGAAGGAGCCACTGGGATGAGAATTTGGGGACTTGATGAATACTTTGAATTAGTGCTCGTGTGCTTTTTCTGTGGAGACGGTGGGTAGCTTTCAACAGATTCTTAAATATGTCCATTACTTAAAAGGTACTGGCCTGGGTCACCTGCCACAGGGCCCTATGTCACGTGCATCATAAATGCATGGGAGGTCAGTGCTGTAGGTCCAGTGAGGTGTTTCAGTGGAAGGCACACTTAACGTTGGTACAGACTTACTCCATGTAATGGTCACCTTTACCTGCCACAGAGAGTGGGCTTGCCTTGGGAGAGCAGATGGGACATGGGCTTTGCTAGGAGGGATCTGCAACATTTTTGATGATGGCAGTGATGATGATGACAACACTTCAGCATTACATATGTGGGGAAGTATACCGAGAGAAACAGAAACCAAGCCAGAAGCTGAAGCTCATTACCTCCCTTCTCCACACATAGGGTCACTCTGCCTGTTTAAGTTTATTGGTGTTGTGCATATTCATTTCACCAGGGCTCTGAAAGACAATCCTCCATGACAATAGTGATTGCTGTAATGAGGTCTTTCAAAAAACTTATCTGAGTTTCCTGGTTAATTGGGGAACCAAGGCCTCTACACCTGGCCTTCCCAAGGACTGTGGGGTTTTCTGCTGGAGGAAGGGGATTGTGTCAGGTTGTGACCCTTCCATTGCCTGAAATGGCATAACCAGTTATGGTGAAGTGCACCACCCACTTCAGTGATGCTCATGAGGACAGACTGCCCAGACCTCCTCAGGTCTTCCTTTCAGTTTCATGCTCACATAGGTATAGGCCCCAGGTGTCTGCAGTGGTGAGAGCTGCTCCTGAGGATCCCAGGGAGACTGAGGAGGGAACGGGGAGCCTCAGGCTATTCATTGCATGGAACGTTCATTCAGCTGCTGTGGTCACTACATAGGTGTTGGGGGCTGTGAATTAAAACCATAAAAGGGAGTCCCATTATGCTCCTGACCTCTCCTCCTCTCCCTAACCCCCGGAAAGTAGCCACTTTCAAAAACAAAGATACTTCTCCTGAAACTTGGTGGGTCAGGGTTTTATTACACATTTGCTACAGTTACATATTAGGCAGTGCTTGAAGCCTCACATCCATGTGACTCTTCAGGATTTTAAAACACATGTTCCTTAGAATTTTGTAGAATGGGATCAACA
The DNA here is from genome assembly GCF_022682495.2 of Desmodus rotundus. Lineage (NCBI taxonomy): Eukaryota > Metazoa > Chordata > Mammalia > Chiroptera > Phyllostomidae > Desmodus > Desmodus rotundus. Next base: position 131,983,427 of record NC_071392.1, read on the forward strand.
GATATTCTCTATTTATATTATAAAAGTAAGAAAACTGAGGCTCAGAGTTTATAAAATTGGCTTAGTTCAGAGTTCCACATTCTTAACTCACAGTTTTTCCCATTTTTTCCCAAGGAGAAATAATAACTAAATAGTAGTAGCAGCCATAGTCATAACAACAACTACTTACCTTGAACACCTTCTGGAACTGTGCTCAGTCCTTTATGTATATTTTCCTCCTTCATCCCACAACAACCTGTGACATATCAGTGCATTAAATACTATAGTACTTCCCATTTCTGAGGTCACACAGTGAGTCACTCATCCATAGCCATGATACTGAGGAGCCAGGATCTGAACTCACTCTCCCTGACCTTACTAACCACCTTCTAGTAGGTTCCACATAGTCCATACAAGACCCTCTCAGAGGGGCTGTCAACACTTCCACAGAAGGTTGGTAGCTCCTTTTCAGATGCTGGTAAAGAGCTCCAGAAAGTGCTCCAAAAGTGGCATTAGAGGGGTCAGGCTGGCACAGGCCTTGGCACCAAGGACATCTCCCTGTCCTTTCCAATCAGATCAGTCCTTAAATTTGGTGGTTGGGTCTGCAGAGACTTCTAATTAAAAGATGGATTTTTAATGAACTTTTATTAATTCAGCAATCTGCCTGGGTGCTGAATTGTCATTTTTGTTAATAGAGAAAATGGTTTGGTTTATTTTCCAGACAGTGAAACTCACTCAACTTAATTAAACTGTCTGCAGAGATTTTCTACTTGCCTTACTCAGCATAGGCCTGGGAGCTCACTTCATAAAATCTGTCAGCCGTAGTGGTAGCTGGAGTCTAGCTTTTCTTTTGAAGTCTGGTGGACCTGGTGTCAGCTGCTTCTGAAACTCTCAATGTGGTCTCCAGTGGTACTGACCTGAAGCAAGGCACGGCAGGATGTGTACACTATGTGATTTCAGGTTATTGAGAAGATCCCCAAGGTCATAGGGGCTCTCCACTGCCTTTGGGCCAGGTAGCCAGAAAGTGGTGGAGAGCAGCAGTATTTCCCAAAGGCTTAGAATTTCATAATTACCCAGATTTTAAAACCTAACACAGAACACTATGAAAAGAAAATTATTAAAAATTAAAAACTGCTGAAGAAAATATTAACTAAATTTGTCAGTACATTAAGAGAAGCATCTCTCATGAACAGATAAGAGTTTATCTCTGTGATGCAAAGACTGATTTATAGTGAATATCTGCCAGTGTCATATATCACAGAGATGGGTCTCCATGGAGAATGACATTATATAAAAACACTTTTATGTTGATAGAAGGGTATCCCCCAATGTCCAAAACACTATTTCTCTGACACCAACAGTCAACAATGCAGGTGATCAGAATACTCATACGCCCATAAAAGTCACACCTATGACAAACAATGACCACTATTACCATTTTTATTTAATATGCTTGCTTCAAAGGTCCTGGCAAATAACTATTATAAACAGAATGATAAACATTATTTTCAGGTAGTATAATTATATAGTTACAAAGTCCTGTGACTCTATTGATAATCTCTCAAAATCAGTAAGAAAGTTTTAAATGGGCAAATACAAGCTGAATATGCAGCAATGAACAGCTTTCCTAAACATTGACAGTGACCAGTTATGCTGAATCTTCTATTTGGATAATAAGGATAAAGAAAGCAGCAATGAAATAATTAGAATTGAGTTGAACAGTGTACAACCTGTATAAAGGAGATTTCAACATGTATCTAAATATGTATTAAAATATTTTAACAATAAATATTTTGGGGTAGAAGATTAAAACATCTTTTAATTTGAAAGCCTATAAGATTTATTTTTGTATTTATCTGAAGACCAAAAAAGTATTTCAAAGAAGAGCAATGAAAGAAGATTTTCCCTACTTTATACTCTAATGTATCTTACATCTTATGAAAGCTACAGCATTAAACCAGACAGATGACTGGTACACAGTCGATAACCCCAAAATGACATTAGGACGTGAGCCTACAGTTTAACAAAGGAAGCAGCCTTGACCAATGCCAAAGGGAAGGATTTTGAGCAAAGTGTGTGGGAAAACTGGCCAATTACTTGGGAAGACTCAAGTAAGACTTTTGCCTCACCTCAAATATACAGTCCCTCTTATCCATGGATTCACTTTTTGCAATTTGTTACCTCCGGTCAACTGAAGTCTGAAAATATTAAATGGAAAATTCCAGAAATAATTGATACATTTTAAATCGTGAGCTGTTCTGAGTAACATGGTGAAATCTCATGCTGTCCCACTCAGCCCTGCCCTCTGACTCAGCTCTTTGTCCAGCATATTCACACTGTATACACTCCCCACTTGTTACTTAGTAGCCATCTCAGTTATCAGGTGGACAGTTGTAGTATCCCAGTCTTGTGTTCAAGTAACCCTTGTATTACTTAATAAGGGCCCCAAAGTACAGGAGTACTGATGTAGGCAATTCAAATACACCAAAGAGAAGCCGTAAAGTGCTTCTTTTAAGTGAAAAGATATATATGTATGTATAGGAAAAACCAGTATTATACATATAGGGTTCAGCACTTCCCAGTTTCAGGCATCCACTGGGGGTCTCAGAATATATCCCCTGACTGCTCTGTCATACTCAAGTAATCCACTCATAGATAGGGGACTATAAGCTCTCTGCACCCCTAATCCCTTTCATGCTGGCCTTGCAGCTGGTTATGTGAATATACCGAGAAGTTTATTTTGAGGAGCAATTGTGGTAAGTCTCAGATGCTGGTGATTAAATAATAAGCCTGAGCTTGCCTCCTGTGCAAATCCTCAACTTGATTAAAAACAGAGATAAAGGAAGACCTGATGTATTTACAACTTAGCAAATGACTTTGTTTTTCTTGAGTACAATATCAATAAATATAAATATTTAACATATAAACTGCAATATAAAATGCAAAACTATAAAACTCATAGAAGGTTCCATATAAGAAAATCTAATATGGAACCTTGGGTTGTCTTGGGTTTGGCAATAACTTTTTGGATACAACACCAAAAACATGATCCGTGAAAGAAAGGAAAAAGTCAGACTTCATTAAGATGAAAAACTTTTAAGTTCTTCAAAAGACACTGTTAAGACAAAAAGACAAGCCTGGGAGAAAAATCTTTGCAAAGCACAATATTTAGCCCTGGTTGGTGTGGCTCAGTGGATTGAGCGCCAGCCTGCAAACCAAAGGGTCACCAGTTTGATTCCCAGTCTAGGGCACATGCCCGGGTTGAGGGCCAGGTCCCCAGTAGGGGTTGCAGGAGAGGCAGCCACACATTGATGTTTCTCTCCTTCTCTTTCTTTCTCCTTTCCTATCTCTCTAAAAATAAATAAATAAGGTCTTTTAAAAGATACAATTTTTGTAAAGGATAGTATCCAAAATATACAAGATCTTGTTGGAGAGAGCTACATTTGTGGTTGGAGATGGTTGCACCAGAGAGGAAAGAAATGCAATTGAGAATATGTGGCCTTCATAGCAGGGAAGACTGATCAGGCAGGATGTCATCATTCATAGTTACAGGAATCCAGACAAGGGTTCTGTCCCAAAGGGCACAGAATTCCAAAGGCAGCCCCTGGAAGTGTGATGCTAGCAGCACATTCTTGTTAATCCTCCCTTTCTCCACTTGTATCACTGTCCTGACTCTTCTGGGTACCACGTGGGAAGAAGTGAGCAGGAGAGACTAGAAAAGGAAATATTACAGCAAAGAAATATGCTTGCAGTGACACAAGTGGATGGACCTCCTAAGCACCTGCCCCTGATGCAACTGGCAAAGAAGAGCTAATAAGTAGAAGAAACATGGCAGGAGACAGGCCTCCTGATTTGGAAACTGGCTGGATGTGGTCCCAGTCAAGTGAGGAGAGGTCAAATGGTTCCAAATCTTCTGTTCTGAATCTGTGTAGGTGCTGCTGCCATTTACAGAAATAACAAATGCTTGAGAAGGAGGCAGGTGTTTGCAGCTCGAGGGACCTGCAGAAAGCCGATTTCCAACATAGGTGAAGGCAAGCTTAGTCCACAAAAAGGAGAGATATTTTTAATAACAGATAAACTAATTATCTGGAAGTATTTTTCTTTTACAGAGTTTCTCTTCTATGGTATATGTGTGTGTTAAAAGAACTCTGAAGAGAAAGAACAGTGCTTAGCCCAGAGTTTAGAATCACAGATACCATAGTCCTTGGATAGGTGAGAGGTTTCAGGTTGGGGGCTCAGCCCAGCTCCTCGTGACCATGGTGGCCTCACCTGTCAGGCAAGTGTTATGTACCATGTGCCTAAAGAGCAGGTGTCAGTGACATCACAATTAAGGCAAATGGCTTATGTTCTTCTCTGACATTTTTTCCCATTTGCAGGCCTTATATATGACTATAATATAAACTCTGCATATAGTGTGTATAGTATCAAAACATCTAAATTTGATGCCAGAAGAATTAGGTTACTAATACTGGCTTGAAGTTATTGGAAGTAAATAAAAGAATGTGATGGTCACTTTCAAAAGAGACAGCCTATATAGGGAGATTAAAAATCCCTTCAGAGAAATAGAAAGCCCAGATCCCAGGACATTAATTCCCTTCCTTGGAAGGCCTTGGGGAATCCTATCCTTGGTGCCAACAAGAAGTCCTCGGTCATTATCATTTATTTTTGCCATTTGCTATCTTGATTATCTGTAGGGATTTCATTTAGTAGTCTGAATCCAGAGACCATCCTCTGGAGTCGGGAGCCAGGGGATGACCTTGTATGGCTGCTTCTGGTGCAGCCCCTTCCTGCAACTGATAAATGGCACAGTGTCCACCCACCCCCTGGGAGAAATGAAGTGCAGGCTCAGCCTCATCGATTTTTCATAACAACAGATGCATCTATTTTTATTTCAGAAGTGGCTTTTTGACCCAAATCAGCAGACAAAATGTCTTGCTCCTGTTCTTCTCAGCGTGATCTTTTATGTTGTGGTTTTTATTATATCTGACATGGAGAATATCCTTGGGGTTCAAGTACACCCCTGCTTCACTGGGGGGCTTTCTGTACTTTAAATTCAAAGATACTTACTATTTTTTATTTTTAAGTATATTTTATTGATTATGCTATTATAGTTTTCCCAATTTCCCCCCTTTATCCTCCCTCTGCCCTGTACCCCCAAAACCCTCTAGCTTTTCTGCCCCCCTTAGTTCATGTCCATGGATTCAACATATCTTTGATCTCTCTGTTTCCTATACCATTCTTAACCTCTCTCTGTCTATTTTATGCCTACCAATTATGCTTCTTATTCCCTGTACCTTCCCCCCATTCTTCCTCTCCCACTCTCCCCTGAAAACCCTCCATGTGATCTCCATTTCTGTGATTTTGTTCCTCTTCTAGTTGTTTGCTTAGTTTTTGTTTTTATTTTTTTTTAGGTTCAGTTTTGATAACTGTGAGTTTATTGTCATTTTACTGTTCATAGTTTTTTATCTTCTTCTTAGAAGAAATATCTAAGAAGATATTTCTTAGGTAAGTCCCTTTAACATTTCCTATAATAAGGGCTTGGTGATGATGAACTCCTTTAACTTGACCTTATCTGGGTAGCACTTTATCTGCTTTTCCATTCTAAATGACAGCTTTGCTGGAGAGAGCAATCTTGGAATGTAGGTTCTTGCTTTTCATGCCTTTAATACTTCTTTCCAGCCCCTTCTTGCCTGCAAGGTATCTTTGGAGAAATCAGCTGATAGTCTTATGGACACTCCTTTGTAAGTAAGTCTCCTTTCCTCTTGCTGTTTTTAAGATTCTCTTTATCTTTGATCTTGGGTATCTTTATGATGATGTGCCTTGGTGTGTTCCTCTTTGGGTCCAATTTCTTTGGGACTCTCTAGGCTTCCTGGACTTCCTGGAAGTCTATTTCCTTCACCAGATTGGGGAAAGTTTTCCTTCATTATTTGTACAAATAAGTTTTCAACTTCTTGCTCTTGTGCTTCTCCTTCTGGTACCCTTATGATTCAGATATTGAAATGTTTATAGTTGTCCTGGAGGTTCCAAACCTCTCCTCATTTTTTTGAATTCTTGTTTCTTCATTCTGTTCTGGATGTTTATTTCGTCCTTTTGTTCCAGATCATTGATATGAGTCCCAGTTTCCTGCCCTTCACTGTTGGTTCCCTGTATATTTTGCTTTATTTTACTTTGGATAGCCTTCATTTGGTCCTTCATTTTGTGACTGAGCTCAGTCAGTTCTGTGAGCATCCTGATTACCAGTGTTTTGAACTCTGCATCTGATAGGTTGTCTGTCTCCTCGTCGCTTAGCTCTTTTGCTGGAGTTTTTTCTTTAAATATATTTATTGATTATGCTATTACAGTTGTCCCATTTCCCCACCCTCACTCCACTCCATCCTGCCCACCCCCTCCCTCCCACATTCCCCCCTATAGTTCATGTCCATGGGTCATCCTTATAAGTTTTTTGGCTTCTACATTTCCTACACTATTCTTACCCTCCCCCTGTCTATTTTCCACCTATCATTTATGCTACTTATTCTCTGTACCTTCCCCCCCCCTCCCAATCCCCTATTGATAACCCTCCATGTGATCTCCATTTCTGTAGTTCCGTTCCCGTTCTAGTTGTTTGCTTAGTTTGCTTTTGTTTTTGTTTTAGGTGTGGTTGTTAATAACTGTGAGTTTGCTGTCATTTTTACTGTTCATATTTTTGATCATCTTCTTTTTCTTAGGTAAGTCCCTTTAACATTTCATATAATAAGAGCTTGGTGATGATGAACTCCTTTAACTTGACCTTATCTGAGAAGCACTTTATTTTCCCCTCCATTCTAAATGACAGCTTTGCTGGATAGAGCAATCTTGGATGTAGGTCCTTGCCTTTCATGACTTGGAATACTTCTTTCCAGCCCCTTCTTGCCTGTAAGGTCTCTTTTGAGAAATCAGCTGACAGTCTTATGGGAACTCCTATGTAGGTAACTGTGTCCTTTTCTTTTGCTGCTTCTAAGATTCTCTCCTTCTGTGTCATCTTGGGTAATGTAATTATGATGTGCCTTGATGTGTTCCTCCTTGGGTCCAGCTTCTTTGGGACTCTCTGAGCTTCCTGGATTTCCTGGAAGTCTGTTTCCTTTGCCAGATTAGGGAAGTTTTCCTTCATTATTTGTTCAAGTAAGTTTTCAATTTTTTGTTCTTCCTTTTCTCCTTCTGGCACCCCTATAATTCGGATGTTGGAACGTTTCAAGATGTCCTGGAGGTTTCTAAGCCTCTCCTCATTTTTCGGAATTCTTGTTTCTTCATTCTTTTCTTGTTGGATGTTTCTTTCTTCCTTCTGGTCCACACCGTTGATTTGAGTCCCAGTTTCCTTCGCCTCACTATTGGTTCCCTGTACATTTTCCTTTGTCTCTTTTAGCATAGCCTTCATTTTTTCATCTAGTTTTCAACCAAATTCAACCAATTCTGTGAGCTTCTTGATTACCAGTGTTTTGAACTGTGCATCTGATAGGTTGGCTATCTGTTCGCTGCTTAGTTGAATTATTTCTGGAGCTTTGAAGTGTTCTGTTATTTGGGCCTTTTTTTTTTTTTTTTTTTGTCTTGGTGCTTCTGTTACTTAAAGAGGAGGAGCTTTAGGTGTTCCCCGGGGCTGGGTAACGCTGGTCACTGTGCTGTGACGCTGTACGTGTGGGAGGGGCCGAGAGGGAGTAATGGCGCCCACTCCACTCTGCTGGATTTCGGTCACTCCCTCCGCTACCCACAATCAAATTGGGCCCCTCTGGTGCTGGTTCCAGAGTGAGTGGGCTTGTGCATGCTCTAGGTCCCTGTGGGTCTCTCCAAGGACCTTTCCTGTGAGTCTGGGAGTTTCTCCTGCTACTGCCCCAACCCCCACGGGTGTTTTCAATTAGAGGTTTGAGGCTTTATTTCCCCGTGATGGAGCCCTGGGTTACATGGTCTGCTTAGCTCCCCACAGTTCGTCCCAGTTTATCTGTGCACAAATGTGGGGCTGCGGGGTGTTACCCGCTGCTTTGCCTGCCCCGTTCTCCGCCACTCTGAGTCCGGCCCTCTCGGTTTATCTGCGCATGAATGTAGGGCCACAGAGTCTGCTAGTGGTCAGACTGCCTGCCCCGTTGGTCCCACACTCCAAGCCACATTCCACCAGTCTTGGTCCCACTGTGGGAACGTGAGTCCTCTCCACCCTGGCTGCCTGTCTCCGCCCCTCCTACCGATCTGGATGAATGTTTATTTTTTATCTCCTTGGTGTTGGACTTCCTTGCTGTTCGATTTTCTGTCAGTTCTGGTTGTGCGAGGAGGCGCAGTGTGTCTACCTACGCCACCATCTTGGTTCTCTCCTCTTTTCCTGGAGTTTTGATCTTTTCTTTCATTTGGGCCATATTTCCTTGTCTTGGTGCACCTGTTATGTTGTAGGGGGGCAGGGCCTTAGGTATTCACCAGGGCAGGCAACCCTCTTTGCTGTATGGTGGTGCTGTCTTGGGGGGAGGTGTTCGAGAAGGAACAGTATGGCTCACTTGCTCTGCTCTAGCCCCACTTTCCAACAAACTCTCTTGTGTAAGACTGGGAGTTTCTCCCACTGTGGCAACCCTCACAGTAGTTTACAGCTAGCTTGAGTCTGTAGTTTCCCATTCAGCCAGCTCTGCCTTACTTACACAATCCACCGCCTTGCCTGAAAGGTCCTTCACCTTGCTGCTGGTCCTGTCTGCCCTCCTAGCTGCCTGTCTCCATCCCTCCTACTGGACTGGTGAATGTTTCTTAACTCCTTGGTTGTCTGAGTTCCATGCAGTTTGATTTTCTGGCACTTCTGGTTGTTTATTGTTTTTAGTTTGGTTGGTATTTTTTGGTTGTGAGAGGAAGCAAAGGATTTCTACCTACACCTACATCTTGGCCGGAACTCTAATTTTTTTTTTTTTAATAGGAACAATAGGACCACAGCCCTTGATCTGTTGTAGCTTGACTAGTCCAGCTCTGCCAGTCCAGACAGGCAGCATGCCTGTCTCCACTGCAGGGATAGAGGCTGTGCAGCAATGAATTACCTACTAATGATTACCTCATTGCTTGTAATTAATGACTGCTGATGCCAGGCAAATCAGGGCCAGTGGCCAGTCCTGAATCAAACTGTTCCACTGACCAGGGACTCCAAGAGGCACCTGCACTCAGTCACCAGTAATTCTTCTCCCTACACAGTGGAAGTTGCCATTTAACAAACAAAAGTTCCTTGGCAGATTTTTGACTGCATTTGGCTTTCCAAAGTAGTCAGAGAAGGGACCACAAATAAAAGAGGTTTTTGCAACTAAAACAAATGGAAAAGAAATTCTAGAGGCAGCCAGCCTAAGCCTAAGACACTGGACACAGAATTTGGCTCTCACATTTCAGTGGCTTGCAGGGTTGTCAAGTAGTTCATGTGTATATGTTTTAACCAAACCTAAATTTAGGGTATTCTTACCAGCTGGTTTTCTTGCCTCTGAGGTTCCAATTGCCCAAAAGATCTGCTTCCTTGGTGTGGGCATCAGAGTACCTGCAGCTGTGAACAGAAGAGAAGCTGGCATGCCTATGGGGCTAAGTGCCCCTAGGCCTGAGAATATGTACTGCTCTGTTGGGAGCTTTAAGAAGGGGCTGCCTCTGCTCATACCTCAGCGTCTCACAACTGCTGGGCCAGGTTGGGTTCACACTGCTAGGGCTGGTTCTGGCTTTATTCTGGAGTCACACTGGGAGGTAAAGTCCCAGAGTATCAGAGGGAACTGAGGAAAAAGTCAGTGATGAGCTTGAAGATAAAAGAGAGAGGCTTCCTAGGAACAGAGGTCTTGAGTGGTGTTTCAGGGTCAGCTGGAAATAAAATGGCATTAAAACATACTGAAAGAATTAGAAATAGAATTACCATGTGATCCACCAATTTCACTTCTGAAATTGAAAGCAGGATCTCAGAGAGATATTTGCACACCCATATTTGCACTATTTGTATAAGTCATGATAGCCAAAAGCTGGAAGCAATCTAAATGGCCACCAATGGATGAATGGATAAACAAAATGTGGTCTATTCACACAATAGAATATTATCCAGCCATAAAGAGGAAGGAAATTCTGAGATATGTTGCAATACAGATGAGCCTTCAGTGTAATAGGCTGAATGAAATAAGCCAGTCACAAAAAAAAAAAGATGACAAATACTCTATGATTACACTCATGTGAGGTACCTACGGTCCAATTCAGAGACAGAAGGTAGCATGATGGCTGCTAGGAACTGGGGGCTTCAGATTTGCAAGATGGTTGTACATGGCTGTACAACAATGTGAATGAACTTAACACTACTGAAATATACTAAAATAGTTAAGATGGTAAATTTTGTATATTTTACCACAGTTAAAAAAATAAAACAAACTTAAAAAAATGAAAAAATATTCATTCTCATCAGTTATAAGCAAATGTGAAAATTAAAGCTACAGTGGACACATTTTTCCTGTTTCATAATGGCAGAAGTCTGAAAGTTAGGTAATTTAATGTGTTCTCAAGGACATATGGATCAAGCACTCTCATATATTGCTGGTGGGTATAAAAATTGCTGCAGCCTCTTTGGATGGTATTTTATTTCTAACAAAGTTTAAGAATGTGCATTGCTTTTAGCCATTGATTCCTCTTCTAGTTTACCCTATACTTGTCCAGGTATACAATGAAGTATGCAAAATAATGCCTCACTGCAAATGAGTGGATATCCTTCATAACCAGATACCCTTCACTAGGGCACCAGGTGGATGGGTCATTCCTTCACAGCAATCCATGGATGAGGCTGCTGGATTGATGTGCCCATGCCAGGAGATTTCTGAGATATGTTAAATGAAAATAGCAGCAGGCAGACCACTGTGTTTAATTAGCTGCCATTTGTGTAAAGAGAAGCAAAGTGGTATTCATGCTTACCTGCTCATCTATGCATAAAAATATTTATGCCAGGGCCCAGGAAGGAGAGCACCTACCTAGTTGTCACTGGGCCTGGAGTTGGGTGATTGGGGAACTTTATTCCTTTGTGTGTCTTTGAGGGTAAGTTTTCACTAGCTTTCATTACCTATTCTAAACAAGTAGATACATGCATAATATAGCCACCCAAACATACATACACTTGTTCAGAGTTAGCTGTGATAATACAGGCCTGAGTCCCACTATTCTAACAGCTTCTCAGGGTCCCTCGGGTCCTGGGCTGCCTCCCACATTTTGGGTTAGTTCATGTGGGTGAGCCATCAAGGGCTTTGGATAATAGGCTCCGTGGGTCTCATTACCTGTGAGGAGTCTGGTGTAGGCAGGTGCAGGGATGGGGCACTGGGCAGGGGTGGGAGATGGATGGGGGCAGTGCCAGGTGGAAGGAGCTGGTGCTGAGACTCACTGTCAGGTCCTAGGGTCACTGGCCACCATCTCAGATGAATCCTTACACTTAGCATGTTCTGGTTTCCCTCTAAGGCCATGGCACTCATTTGGGAAACACTATTTAGAAGGGCTAAAAAACAATGGTAATCATATTCCTAAATTATAAAATTTAAAAATAAAACAGTTCAGTGGTTGCCAGGGGCTAGGAGTTGACTACTTGGGAACTTGAGGGTGGAAGTGGGAGGAGGGGTGATAGAACTGTTACATATCTTGATCATCATGATGGTTGCATGCATGAATACCTTTTTCAAAACTCATAAAACTGTACACCAAAGTGGAGAATTTTGTCAAATATAAATTTTTAAAAGTAAATAAAAATTCCCAAAATAAAATATCTGCCTCCTGAGGAGATAAATGTACTGTAAGAAAAGAATATTGTTGTCATGTGAGTTGTGTCATCAGTTTGGGATCTCAGTCCCCCTTTGAGGGCCAGGGCCACAAGGTGAATTCGCAAGCTCACTTTCAGGAAATTTTTGGTTCCATTTACACCTCCCTTACCCCATGCCTGACTCCATCAGCAGCACTAGCCACCTTTCCCAAAAGTGGTTCTTGGCTCCTTCTTTCTTATTCTTGCATTCTTTCTGCATCAAATGGCTTCATCATGAAGATGAGGTCGTGTATGGTTGATTGAAAGAGAAAACCATTTATAGTAGTTCCTCTAATCCCCTCTCCTCGCTGTCCCCTCTCCACTCCCCCCTGACTATTGTTAGATTGTTCTTAACTTCAATGTCTCTGGTTATATTTTGTTTCCTTTTTTCTTCTGTTGATTATATTCCAGATCAAGGTGAGATCATATGGTATTTGTCCCTCACCGTCTGGCTTGTTTCACTTAGCATAATGCTCTCTAGTTCCATTCATGCTGTTGCAAAGGGAATAAGCTCCTTCTTTCTCTCTGCTGCGTAGAATTCCATTGTGTAAATATACCATAGTTTTTGGATCCACTCATTTGCTGATGAGCACTTAGGTTGCTTCCAGTACTTGGCTATCGTAAATTGTGCTACTATGAACATTGGGGTGCACAGGTTCTTTTGGATTGGTTTTTCAAGGTTCTTAGGGTATAATCCCAGCAGTGGAATTGCTGGGTTAATAGGCAGTTCCATTTTTAGTGTTCTGAAGAAATTCCATACTGTTTTCCAAAATAGCCTCACCAGTCTGCATTCCTACCAACAGTACACTAGGGTTCCCTTTTCTCCCCATCCTCTCCAACATTTGTTTGTTGATTTCTTTATGTTGGCCACTCTGAATTGTGTGAGATGGTACCTCATTGTGGTTTTAATTTGCATCTCTCTGATGGCTAGTGATGCTAAGCATCTTTTCATATGTCTCTGAACCCTCTGTATGTCTCCCTTAAAGAAGTGTCTCTTCAAGTCCTTTGCCCATTTTTTAATTGGGTTGTTTGTCTTCCTGGAGTGGAGTTGGGTGAGTTGTTCATATGTTTTGCAGATCAGGCCCTTGTCTGAGGTATCATTGGCAAATATGTTTTCCCATACTGTTGGTTCTCTTTGTATTTTAATGCTATTTTCTTTAGCCATGCAGAAGCTTTTTATTTTGATGAGGTCCCATTTGTTTATTCTTTTCTTTATCTCCCTTGCTTTAGGGAACATGTCTGTGAGGCTGTTGCTGCGTGGAATGTCTGAGATTTTCCTGCCAATTTTTCCTGTAGTACTTTTATGGTGTTACAACTTATACTTAAGCCTTTTATCCACCTTGAATTTATTTTTGTGTATGGTGTAAGTTGGTGATCAAGTTTCATTTTTTTGCACGTAGCTGTCCAGATCTCCCAACACCATTTGTTGAAGAGGCTATTTTTGCTTCATTTTATGCTCCTGCCTACTTTGTCAAATATCAATTGACTGTAAAGGCTTGAGTTTATTTCTGGGCTCTCTGTTCTGTTCCATTGGTCTATGTGCCTGTTTTTATGCCAGTACCAGGCTGTTTGGATTACAGTGGCCTTGTAATACAGTTTGATATCAGGTATTGTGATCCCTCCTGCTTTGTTCTTTCTCAAAATTGCTGCAGCTATTCGGGGTCATTTATGGTTTCATATAAATTTCTGAAATGTTTGTTCTATATCTGTGAAATATGTCATGGGATTGCATTGAATCTATAAATCGCTTAGGGTAGTATGGCCATTTTGATGATGTGAATTCTTCCAATCCATGAGCATGGTACATGCTTCCATTTGTTTGTGTCTTCCTTAATTTCTTTCTTCAGTGTTGTGTAGTTTTCTGAGTACAGGTCTTTTACCGCCTTGGTTAGGTTTATTCCTAGGTACTTTATTTTTCTTGTTGCTATATCAAATGTGATGTTTTTCCTGATTTCTGTTTCTGCTGTTTCATTGTTGGTGTACAAGAATGCCTTTGATTTCTGAGTATTAACTTTGTATCCAGCTGTTTTGCCAAATTCATTGATTAGGTCAAGTAGTTTTTTGGTAGAGTCCATAGGATTTTCCATATACACTATCATGTCATTTGCAAACAGTGACAGTTTCATTTCCTCCTTTACAATTTTTATGCCTTTTATTATTATTTTTTTTGTCTGATTGCTGTGGCTGGGACTTCCAATACTATGTTGAATAGGAGTGGTGAGAGAGGGCATCCTTGTCTTGTTCCTGATCCTAGTGGGAAAGCTCTAAGTTTTTGTCCATTGAGTATGACATTGGCTGTAGGTCTTTCATATATGGCCTTTATGATATTGAGGAATGCTCCCTCTATTCCCACTTTGCTGAGTGTTTTTATCAGAAATGGGTGCTGTATCTTATCAAATGCTTTTTCCGCATCTATTGATATGATCATGTGATTTTTGTCTTTGCAGTTGTTTATGTGATGTATTATGTTTATTCATTTGCGAATATTGTACCTTCCTTGCATCCCTGGGATGAATCCCACTTGGTTATGGTGTATGATCTTTTTAATGTATTGCTGGATGCGGTTTGCCAATATTTTGTTGAGATTTTAGCGTCTATGTTCATCAACGCTATTGGCCTGAAGTTTTCTTTCTTTGTTGTGTCTTTATCTGGTTTTGGGATTAGGATGATGCTGGCTTCCTAAAAAGAGTTTGGGAGTCTTCCATCAATTTGGATTTTTTGAAATAATCTGTGGAGGATGGGGGTTAGCTCTTCCTTAAATGCTTTGTAGAATTATCCTGTGAAACCATCTGGTCCAGGGCTTTTGTGTGTTGGAAGCTTTTTGAATACTGTTTCAATTTCATCAGGTGTTATTGGTCTGTTCAGGTTTTCTGCTTCTTCTGCATTGAGTTTTGGAAGGTTATATATTTCTGGAAATTTGTCCATTTCTTCTAGGTTTTCACATTTCTTGGCATATATTTCTTTGTAGTAATTTCGTAAAATCCTTTGTATTTCTGTGGTATCAGTTGTAGTCTCTCCTCTTTCATTTCTGATTGTGTTTATTTGGGTCCTCTCTCTTTTTTTCTTGATGAGCCTGCTTACAGGACTGTCGATTTTGTTTATTTATTCAAAGGACCAGCTCCTGGATTCATTGATCCTTAGAATTGTGCTTTTAGTCTCTATGTCATTTAATTCTGCTCTGATCTTGGTTATTTCCTTCCTTGTACTTGCTCTGGGCTGTCTTTGTTGTTGTTCCTCAAGTTCTTGGAGGTTGGGGTTAGGTTGTTTATTTGAAATGTTTCTATTCTTTTTAGGTAGGCCTGTATTGCTATGAACTTCTCTCTCAGGACTGCCTTTGCTGTGTCCCATAAGTTTTGGATTGTTGTGAGTTCATTTTCAATTCTTTCCAGAAACTTTTCAATTTCTTCCCTAATCTCATTCTTCACCCATTCATTGTTTAATAGTATGCTATTCAATCTCCATAAGTTTGAGTGTTTGGGGGTTTTTTCCTTGAGGTTTGTTTCTAGTTTTAATCCCTCGTGGTCAAGGAAAATGCTTGATATGATTTCAGTTTTCTTGAATTTGTTAAGGCTTGTTTTGTGTCCTATCATGTGGTCTATCTTTGAAAATATTCCATGTGCACTTGAAAAGAATGAGTATTTTGCTTTGGGGGGATGAAAGGCTCCATATATATCAGTTAAGTCCATTTCATCCAGGGCCTTGTTCAATGCCACAATATCTTTGTTGATATTTTGTTTGGAAGATCTGTCCATTTTTGACAGTGGGGTGTTAAAGTCCCCTAGTATAATTGTGTTGCTGTCAATATCTTTCTTGAAGTCCTCCAAGATTTTCTTTATATATTTGGGTGCTCCTATGTTCGGTTCATACATATTTACAATGTTTATGTCTTCTTGATGGATTCTTCCTTGAGTATTATGAAGTGACCTTCTGGGTCTCTCTTTATGGCCCTTCTTTTGAAATCTATTTTGTCTGATATGAGTATTGCTACCCCTGCTCTTTTCCTGTCCATTTGCTTGGAAATTTTGTTTCCAGCCCTTCACTCTCAGTCTGTGTAGGTCTTTTGTCCTGAGGTGGGTTTCTGGTAGGCAGCATATGTGTGGGTCATGCTTTCTTATCCATTCAGCTGTTCTATGTATTTTGATTGGAGCATTTAATCCATTTACATTTAAGGATATTACTGGTAGGTAGTTATTCATTGCCATTTTGTTATACCTGTGTTCCTCTCTCTTTCTCTTTTCCTTCCTTTCCTTAAAGCAGTCCCTTTAGCATCTCTTGCAGAGCTGGTTTGGTGGAAGTATATTCTTTTAGACTTCTTTTGTCTGGGAAACTCCTTATTTGGCCTTCTCTCTTGATTGACAGCCATGCTGGGTAAAGTAGCCTTGGTTTCAGGCCTCTGTTTCTCATTACTTGGAATATTTTTTGCCATTGTCTTCTGGCTTGGTTGTTTCCATTGAGAAGTCAGCTGCTAACCTTATCGATGCTCCCTTATATGTTACTTATTGTTTCTGTGTAGCTGCCTTTAAGATCCTCTCTTTGTCTTGGAATTTTGCCATTTTAATTATGATGTGTCTTGCAGTGGGCCACTTTGGGTTTCTCTTGATTGGGACTCTCTGTGATTCCTGAATTTGTGTGACTTTTTCTCTCCTCAGATTAGGGAAATTTTCCATCATTACTTTTTAAAATAGGTTTTCTATGCCTTGCTCTTCTTCTTCTCCTTCTGGTATCCCTATTATACAGATATTATTACGTTTCATGTTGTCCTGCATTTTCCGTATTCCCTCTTTATTCTTTCTGAGCCTCTTGTCCTTTTCTTGCTCATTCTGGGTGTTTTTTTCTACCTTGTCCTCCAGTTCGCTGATCCGGTCCTCTGCTTCATCAAGCCTGCTTCTGATTCCTTCTACTGTGTTCTTCAGTTCAGAAATTGTATTCTTCATTTCCTCTTGGCCCTTGTTGGTAGTTTCTGTTTCTTTTTTCATGTTGACATAGTTTGCAGTGAGTTCATTGTAGTTTCCCTGAGGTTTTTGGTAATTCTGTGTGAGCTCACGAAGCTTCTGTATAACCAATTCTTTGAAACCAGTATCTGGTAGTTGAGTTGCCTCTTTTTTATTTAGCATTATTTCTGAGATTTCCTCCTTTCCTTTCATTTAGGGATTGTTTCTTTGTCTTCCCATTGTTTGTGAGACTCTTCCTGTTAGCCTCTGCTTCTTAAGTTGCTCTGTTCTGACCCCCTGGGTTTGTGGTGTAAACTTCTGTGGTAGAATACCTGTGAGATTCAGTGGTACATACAGTCTCCTTGATCTCCCAAGTTTATTGATCTTGGGCTGTGGTTTCTGTTGGCTCTGTGTATGTCTTTGGTTTTGGTTGTTGTTGGTTTTTCTTTGGTGGTTGCTTCCCACCAGCTCATTATCTGAGGGTCAGTCTCTCCCCCACCTCTTGTTTTCTGTTGTGCAGGTGTGGGCAGGTTGTGTTGGAGCTGGTTCTTCTGTGTGTACAAGGTTTTGAGGCTCTTCTCTTGCTCTTGTTTAGTTGTTTGTTCTGAGTGATTTCTTCATTATTTAGTTGTATTTCCAGATAGGCCCTGGGTTGAGTCAGTGTGACTCCCACTCCTTCCTTCTCCTTCATCTGTTCTTAGCTGTTGGTGGTTCCTTTGTTAGTGGGTTTCCTCTTCCAGGAGGTATCCTGGTGTTCACAGCTTCTACCCACTTTGCAAGTTCTCTGGAGTGGCAAAGTGAAATTTGTTTCACTGTCTTAGCTGTTGGGATGCCCCCTCTTTGGGTCCAATTCTGGTATTTTCGCAGTTCCATGTTTTATTGTCTCACCTCCTCTGGGCTAAGGGTGTGCGTGGGGCCTTCCATGATTCGCACTGTCCCCGGCGCCTGTTGTCTCAGGTCCTTTGAGTTGCACTCTCCCTGGTGCACACCTCTGTGGCAGTGCCAGGCAGCCGGCCGGGTGGAAAGGAGACTGGAGGTGCTGCTGCAGGAGAATTCCCCAAAGTTCCCCCGAGTGTCTTTTTGTTTTTGAGAAAATCCTCCTGCTCACTCCTGCCACTCCGTACAAGGAAGGGCCTGTCCTCTCACACAGCCCACCTCTCCAGCTAGACTGGAGTCTGTCCAGGTCAGGGCCCAACACAGCCAAACTCTCAACTTTCCCTAGTTGGCGCCTATGGTCTTTGTGTGTTTACCACTTCATCCTTACTCCCCTCCCTGTGACTTCAAGAAACCAGGTCTCTCGGTTCTGCTCAAGCCTTGTTTGGCAGGGGCAGGAGCTGTTAACCCGCTCTCTCCCAAGAGTCCGGTGGCAGGCCTGGCGGGTGCGGGCCTGGGGCTGCAGTTGCCCTGGTCCCTGCGCTGGTCCCAGGGACCTTTTTGTCCTGAAGCAATCCCCTTACTGTCTGTTTTTTCAGTCTCCTCTATATTTTTTGGTCTCCTATCTTCATAAACACTGGGGTACTGTTGACTGTTCACTTTGTTCCTCATTAGACCCACTAGGTGTTTCACCTGTGTGCAGGGGGAAGTGGACTCCACTCCCACCTATCTTGCCACCATCTTAAGTCTCCTGATTGCCAGTGTTTTGAACTCTGCATCTGATAGGTTGTCTATCTCCTTGTCACTTAGTTCTTTTTCTTCACTTTTGATCAGTTCTTTTCTTTGGGCCATATTTCTTTGTCTCAGCATACCTGTTACATGGTAAGGGATAGAGCCTTAGGTATTCACCAGGGTGGGGCAACCTTCTTTGCTGTGCTGGGTGGGGCACTGTATGTGGGAGAGGGGTCAGAGGGAACAATGCCGCTTGCTCTGCTCTCATGCCACTTTCCATCATTTCCCTCACTTCCCACAAACAGTTTGTGCCCTTTCAGGTGCTGATTCTCGGTGGGTGGGTTTGTGTATATTTTAGGACCCTGTGGGCCTCTCCAGTGGGCTCTTGTGTGACTGGGAGTTTCTCCCGCTGCTGCAACCCCCACAGAATTTTTATAGCCAGGGGTTTTGACTCTTTAGTTTCCCACGCTGAAACCCTGGGTTTCACGGTCTGTCCCGCTCCACCATTGTTCCTCTTGACTTATCTGCATGCGAATGTTGGATCGCCAGCGAGGTCCTCAGCCTTCGTTTCTCAGTGCGTCCTCTCCATCCAGCTGTCTGTCTCTGCCCCTCCTACCAGTCTGTGTGTATGTTTCTTTAACTCCTTGGTTGTTGGACTTCCGTGCAAATGATTTTTTGGCAGTTCTCACTGTTCTTTGTCTCTAAATTGGTTGTTTTCCTTCTTTTGGTTGTGTGAAGAATCGAAGCATTTCTGCCTACACCTCCATCTTGGCTGGAACCTCAATCCAGCCTCCTTTACACATTTCTTAAACTCACTTTTAAAAAATATATTTATTTGCAAACTGATTACATGTATATATGTATTCTCTCCAAGAACACATATAATAACATGAAAATAAGCATTATATAACTGTTAACTTTTTTTTTTTTTAAGTTTGTTCTCATGTGCACCAGCATAGTCTCACACATCCCCAGAAACAACAGCCCTATAGTTTGGGAAGTAGTTAAGAGTAATGCATTTCTAATATAATTGATGCATTTAGCTACATTAAATTTAAAACTTTTATTTTTCCAAAAACAAGATACAAACTAGGAGAATACCTGTAAAACATAGCCAGTACAGTAGTAGTATGTAGAATATATAAAGATCTCCTACAAATAATGAAGAATAATATAACAACCCCATTTGATAAGAGGCCACAAGATGAAAACAGGTATTTTAGAGAAGAGAAAACCCAACCTGTAAATAAAAGTAGGGAAAGATTCTCCACTTCATTAATAATAGGAAAGTGAACTCAGTCCACACTAACATACCATTTTGCTTTAATTAGTTTGGCAAAAAAGTCTGCTATCACTAAGTATATATTAGAGTTTGGATCAGTGCAAACTCTTGTATACTGCTGATGGGATTGTAAATTAGCACATTCACTTTGAATTATCTTGTGGACTTGAACATTTCTATATCCTACAACCTAACAATTGCATTGCTCCCCAGGAGAAACTGTAGTACACTGGCACTATAATGTGTGCATACTCTATGTTTAGGGATGCTCATAGCAATATTGTTCTTTAAAAAAAAATCCTTATGGCCCTGGCTGGTGTGGCTCAGTGGATTCAGTGCCAGCCTGCAAACCAAAGGGTTGCTGGTTTGTTTCCCAGTCTAGAGAACATGCCTGGGTGCATGTGACAGGAATGCCAGTAAGGGGTGTGTGATAGGCAACCACACTTTGATGTTTCTTTTCCTTTATTTCTCCCTCCCTTCCCCTCTCTACAAATAAATAAATAAAATATTTTTTAATTAAAAAAACATATAGTATGGCATTTCTAATCTTTCCAAAAATGTTTTATATTTTTTATTGCCAATGTCTGACTCTAGGCATAGAATTATTTCTGGCCCCTGAGATTGCTGGTGGGGCCAGTAAGTAGCTCTAAGAATTAAATGTTTGATTCTGTCCTTTTCGCCATGATGTCAGGAATCAGCACAAGGTGACCATCTGGATGGGGGAGCACTACAGGTGTTATCTATTTCTCAGTGACTCTCATTCTGTCCCCTTGAGTGAGTCATGGGATCAATCATCATCCCAGATCATATCTCTAACATCTCCGTTGGGAGGACCTGAAGAACATGGAACATAGCCTACTGTGTGCACTTTGAAGAACCACATGATGCAGTGATGTATTTTTTTAAAAAAGAGTGGGAAAGATAAGCAAACAAGGTAGACATTGTCCAGTTACTTACAGATGACCACAGCATCTAGTACAGAATAGATCCTCCAAAGTTTTTATCGAATGAGTAAACCAAATACTAAAACCATGCTATATAACTGCTATATATGCCATGTAATACTCATGCCTCTACTTCAACAAGCATTTACTATTATGTGTGCTCTTAGGACCAAGTTGAAGATAAAAGAGTGGAATTTAAGGCAATGGATGAAGGGGTAGGGAAGAAGAAGGGAATCTGGCAGTTTCTTAGGGAGAGCTGACAAATTAGAAAATAGAACACTGGAAGGGGGTCACAAGTGAGTTAGGGATCCAGTGTCAGTGACACATCTGTCATGGAAACTGCTTACTTATGCACTGCCTCTGAGAAAATGGCTCAGCTCTCTCCATCCTGAAACACTGAAATTCAGCTGACTCTCTAGGGGCATGCTATAGGGACCACTGTGCTGCCTGCCTCCTAAGGTTCTCAGAAGAGACTTGGTTGGTGGGAAAAATGTTCTTCTTGGTGTGCATGCTGTACATTGTATCTCTTAGCTGCAGCTCCCTTGGCCTGGCTTTCTACATTCCAAGTTAAAATAACTCACATTCCCTCCAGGAGGGACTTGACAGCTTCCCTGGGACCTGGGGTATAGATATGCATGGAGAGAGAGGGTTGATGACCTTCCTTTTGGTGGGCATCAGTCTGCACCCATCAGCCTCAGCCACCAGACCTCCAGTGACTAGCAGAGATACTACCTGTGTTATCCGAATAGTTAGAACCTGGGGTTGCCCCTCTTCAGTCCCTCCCACTTAAATCACCCATGTGTGTAGAATACTTTTTGTACATTTTAACCCTTGCCATGAAGGAAAGCAAGTAGCTCCCTCCAGAAGTCAAGTTGGGAGTCCTCCAGTAGAGCAGCACTTCTGCAGTGCCAGGGCTCAGTCTACAAAGGGTTTAGAATTGACAGAGGAAAGCTTTGTGAACTTGAATCTTTGGGACGTCTCAACATGTATGCCTGGTTTCATTCAAACTTGTTACCTTCCAAGTGATGGAACCATTTGGGAAATAAATTTATTAAAATATGAAATCCCCCCAGAATCCCTCTTCAGACTTCAAAGGGATATTTGGAAGAAAGACATCCTACCCAATTTTAACTATTTCACGGATGTTTGGATGGGAAGAAAGAAGCAAAACTGTTTCTTGGTGCCAAATCTGAATCTGCCTCCCTGCAGTCAGTCAATTTCTAGGGCATACAACCTGGACAGCAGATTTTCTCAGGCCTCGGGCTTAGCATGAAAGAGAAAGAGCTAGAACCACTGGTCCAGCTCTGGGCTGCAGTGATTTGGAGGGAGTAAAAGAGGTAAAGCTTACTCTGGTCATCCCTGAGTGCACAGGGACTTGTCTTTCCCAGCTGGCTTACATTTTTTCATTTTAATGAGATGCCCCATTTCATTGGAGATTTGAGAGCAAAAGCCAACCCAAGAGGTTGGCTCAAGTTGGGTCCCTCAGAAAGAGACTCTGTACCAGTGATTTATTGTTGGAGAGTTCTCAGGGAGGGGGAGTGAGAGAAGCAGGATCAGGCAGCAGAAGCAGTCAGCAAAGATGTGTTCTCTGCTGCAGATTGGCCTCAGCCTGATCTCACAGGGCCCATCGAGAGTGAATGGCACCATGAAGTTGCTCTTTCTCAAGCCAGGGGATTGGCTACGCATGGCTCTGGAGTGAAGGGTTAATTGTCCAGACATTCAGGGTGAGATAGCACACATGGGCTGAGGGCAACTCTCAGGATAAGAATGCTGTCTGAGCCATTAGCAGACAACATTCATAGCACTGGGTGGTGGGTGTCCCAGCCCAATGAAGGGGATCTAGGCAGGTACCAATAACAACAGCTATTACAGGGGTACACAGTCACCCAGCTGTCTTCTTGATTTCAATGGGTGTGATAAAACTACAAGTTTCTGTCACTTTTAAGAAGAAACACAATTCATCTGTCTGTGAGAGGTTCACTTTCCTTTCCAAGCCATTATACCTTAGCAGGTTTTAGACATGTTTTATAGAGGGATGGGAGGTGTGGGCACATAAGCTAATGTAACTGGTCAGGTATTATTGCCCACCCCTGTATACAGCACCACTAGCCATGGACATAGCCACTCAGCTATTCAGCCAGGCTTATTAAAAATGAGGGCATAAAAACAGCTGATTTAATTCATTTTATAGCTGTGTGGTTTCCCTCAGGAAAGGCAGGGCTGTCCAAAATGTGCGTGGTGCATACCTCTTGTGTGGAAGGTGTTTTCAAGACTTTACTCCTTTGTATATGCCTGGTCTTGCCCATTACCTGTGCTTCTTCTCTTTTCTCACACACTTGTCTTCTGTTGTTTGGAAATGGTCACCAGAAATTACCACCTTTTCACTCCCAAACCCAAGTTGCCATTTTCTTTCACCTGATATCCAGCTTCTCCACCACACCCCAGATTTGAGGCCGGGTCTTCTGTTGTCACCTGAGTCTGTTTCTGCTCCCAATAAGCCAAGACATAACCACAAATTCTATTCTGGTTAGCTATTTGGATCTGAGCTTCCTGGTAAAAACAAGATTTTTAAAAATGATGTGACAGGAAACACATAGAAATGTCTGAACGTGTTGAAGACCAGTGAAAACCCTGAGAGAAGATGCTCTCCTTGCTGCCTCTCAAATCAGACAAGTCAGACGTGCCCCTGGGACACCTTTGGCTCCCATCAACTGGCACCGGCAATGGAAACTCTGGCCACAGGCAGTTGTTCTGCGGCTTCTCCATTCCCTGCCTCACCCAGTCCTGCTCCCCTGCTCACTGGCAATGTCTCAGAGCAAGTCTAATCTTGTATCATTCCATCCTAAACAACAGCCAGCCCATCTACATGCAGCAAGGACCCAGAGGCATGCTGGAGTCTGTACAGAAAGTGTTTGTCCACTGTGCACAAATAGGCCCTTTTGGAACTGATGGGCTTCCAAGTGATGTGTGTGGCTCTCTTGGGACACTGTTATTTGAAGGGAAAGTATGGAGTGCCATACCCATACCCAGAGTGTGGGGAACAAGCTGCTGCCCACCACCCACCCTCCAGCCTTATTAATGTGGTCTGGATCCCAATCTCTGCGGGGCTCTAGAGAGGATTCCTTTGGGATGATCAAGGGAATATTTGTGGAAGAAGCAGTGTTTGTGTGGTTCCTGGATTAGCCTGGGTTCCCAGAAACTGAGCCTGGCATGAGCATTCATGTGAAAGTGATTTTGAAAGTGCTCCCTGGAAAGACCAGTAGGAGAACGAGCAATGGGATCACGAAGGGGGGAGCAGGGCACAGGATCAAGCAGAGGTTTGCAGCTGGCACTTTAGCTCATGGGAGCCCTGGGTGCTGGCTTTTGGGTGTGAAAGCCCCTGGAGTTGGCATGAGGAAATGGTAAAGGGATCAATGGGGAAGTGGGTTGAGCACAGAGAGTGCTGCATCATTTCCCTTCTGGCAATAACTGCACCTGGCTACCTCTTCCCCAAAGTCTCAACCTTGCTCTGTTGTAAGATGGAATCTTCAGGAGCCCTGATACCAACTCTTCCTGCCTTACCCTTGTGGGTCCAAATGCACCAAGCACACATTGGGGTATATCCTCTGGCCATAAAATGTGAAAATAATGAAATGGAGCCCCAGGGCACAGAGTTGCTGCAAAAGGTGTTAAGTCCTTTCCATCAGGTATATCCCAGGAAACAGGAGAATCTGAGTTAACTCCCAGCTCATTGTTAGCCTGTGAAAGATGTCAAGGTACAAGTAGACATTCTCATCATTTAAATAAGGCAGGGACTCCTTTTTGGGTGGAAGGAGCTATAGTGGAACAGAATCCCAGACTCCATGCACTCCAGAGTTACATTTCTCTTGCCCAAGGTTTAGTAAAGGCTAATCAGCAAAACTGGCCAATTTTAGTCTTGGGTCCCATTCTGGGCTCTAATGTGCCATGAAATTCAATGTAATTCCACATGTCCTTTTCATTTCTGGGTGAAGTCTTTTCTTTGGGTAAAAAACAGAGCTGTGGTTTGCATAGCAGGTACTTAATCTCTCCACGCCTGGAGGAAAATGGGAACTAAGCCCTGATTAATGTTGATTCCCAAGAGGCTACTGTGGTTTAGGGAAAAAAAAGCATTTAACTTAGAAGACCTGGTCTCAGGATCGAAACTGACTTGTGAACTGGGCCTCAGTTTTCCCCTCTGTAAAGCACAGAGCTGTCAGAGTAGCCATGAGGATCAGAAAGATCATATAAGGGAAACATATTAATAGTTAATGACTGCTTCTACTGGAGAACTTGGCTGTTGTAGGAGAAGCACATTAAAGAGTACCCGCCTCATTAGAACACAGAATGCTCTGCTCCATCCCACCTTCACACCTTTTTCTCTTTCCACTCCACCTGGAATGTCTCCTGTACAGCTACATAAGCCCTCCCTTCTTCAGGACTCCTTTCAAGTCAGATTTACTCCATGCTGTCTTTACCCACGGCTTTGGTTCAGGCTGGTACTTTTCTTCCTGACTCCAAATACCCCATGCTGTCTGATCCACATTAATAGATATAGATTAGTTATGAGTATAGTCATAAATAGAGTTATCATTTCAGGTAGAGGTAAACAGTGGCAGATTGCATCTTCCAAAATGGCCACAGCAATAACTCCAGGACCATGTGCTCTTCCAGAATCTTGTCCTTTCCCCACCAAAAAACAAGAGGTAGAGTCTATTTCCCCTTTCACTTGAGGCTGACTACACTTTTATAACTACCCCAAGGAACAGAAGGTTGTGGAAATTCTCTGCATGACTTCCAAGCTAGGCCATAAAAGGCCGTACTACTTCTTCCTGGCTCTTCGTCTTGAAAAATGTGCCTTATATCTCTGAGCCACCATGTGAGAAGTCCCCATGCTAAAGAGACCCTAAGAAAAGACTACATGAAGACAATTACATTGAGATAGAGAGAGGTACCAAGGAGACCCAGTAGCTCCAGCCCCCAATGTTTGAGGCTCCCCAGCACAGGTCAGAAAGGCAGTGAGTGAGTGAGCCTTCACATTTCCAGTTTCAACCACTGTCATTGCAATTGCATAAGTAGCCAAGTAAGGAACACCTAGTTGAGCCCAGCCAGCCCCCAGAAATGTAGGACAGCATAAGAAACGTTGTGATTTTCTCAAACCCCTGTTTCTTGGGATAATTATTATGCAACAGTTAATATGCATAATATACACATGTGAGTATACACATACATATATATGTGTGTGCATATATAATCTTAGGATATAGCCTGCCTTCTGACTACCATCCTGCTCTTTGTGTGTTTGTGCACTTAAATGGGGCTTCCCCAAATGGCTTGTAAACTGAGAGGGCAAGGTTGTGTTGTATATTTTCTAGTTATCCTCTGCAAAAGTTAGAGCAATATGGCACATGTAGTAACTATGCCATTCATCTTTGAGTTAAGTTTATGGGGAAACATCTGTGTGCACATTTGTGCCCCTGAAAAGCTTACTTTCATGATAGGATAAAACCGTAATCATAAAGAGATCAGAGACTCTTTGGTCCTTGAGTCTTTCTCAAAAGAATCTTGTATCCTGGGAAAAAAACCATTTCCCTAAATAGCCAAGAATAAGCCACCGGATTTGCTTCTATGTCTTAGATTTAGGGAAAGATGCTGCTCTCTCCAGCCCTCCTACCTGTGGGCACTTGACAATCTATCTTGTGGAAGTGATTTGGCTGGACCTTGTTTCCTCAGTCTAGGACCCCCACAGGGTTTGCTGCTTTCATCTTCAGATTGAAAGACAGCCCCTTTGCCTGTCTCCCCACCTAGTGTTACTAAGGAGATTGGAGATTTTTATGCACATAGTTTGACAGTCTGATCCTCCTTATTTGAGCTATACATGAAAACTTAAACAGTGTAGTCTCTCAAAGACTAATAAAGTTATTTGTATGCCTACCCCCAAAATACCACATATCTCAAGTATTGAAAGGGTCACATTTTGAAATAATCATTTCCATAGATTTTTCTCCATTGATGCATATCAAGTGCCCTGAAATTCAATGTTTATTTGAGAAAAGATCAAAGTAAGTAATGCTATGATCTTCTTTTCCACTTTTTGAATGTTGGCTAAGTCATTTTACCTCTCACACTGCAGGCATTCACTGTCCAGCATGCCAGGCGAGCTGCATGTGAACATCTTCAAGGACGTGTTAAACCAGTCCTTGGAGAGCAGGGGTGACGACAGTGTCGTCATTTTATTTGACCAGCCTCTTACTCAAGTGGGCCCAAGATTTGTCCTGCTTTACGACAGTAAATACATACATTTGCATCTGGCCTCTGTGATGAGATGACCTAGGTTATTATATCACACAGTTTATGTTGCTACTATTGCCTCTGCTTATTTTTCTGTTTTTGGTCTCAGAATAATTATGTTGATTTATTTAAGGATTTCTTTGAGTGTATTTTTAATTCCAACCAATGCTACAATGAAATATAAGCAAAAAGAAAGCCACAAGCTAGCCAGCAATGACATAAAATCCTAACTTCTGAGTCGGAGTGGAGGGGGGCAAGAATATGATGGAGTTCTGACACAAGAACAAAGTGAAACCTTTCCCTCGTCTTTCCTGTTTGCTTTTCCTCTTCACTTTATGCTTGATTTTAGCCAAAAAGGCTGAGAAGTGATCCTCTTCGTCACTTTGAACACAACCTTTGGCATGTATTATTTTGACCTCAGCTAATTCAAGAGCTAAGCAGAATTTTCCTTTATTTCCTTTTTTAAAAAATTAAAAATTAATACAGTTATGTGCTTGAGGCCAGATTTAGTCAAAAGTTTTGTTTGCTTCCTGCCTTTCTTTCTTATTTCTAAAGCTTCACAAATTTGTCTGGACTTGAAAAGCATTTATTAAACACCTACATTTATTGCTGTGAATTTCAATTTGCCAACTTCCTTTGGAACATCAAAATCTGACACTTATGGGAACATATAAGAGAACTTCCAGATTCCAAAAGAAAGCAGAACACAGTTTCACTCTCTTGGTTCTAAGTGGATTCCAACATCATTTTCCCTCATAACACATGTTCTTACCTCTAAGCCTTCAGACATCACCTGTCAGAAACATCAGAGCTGCCACAGATGCTTTTTTGGATTGTCTTGACCTTGAAATAGATATAGTTGAGGGCTGTGGAATACTGCAGCATCTCTTCCTGTAATCTCCTGTATTGAGTGCTCTTTCTAGACAATCCTTGGTTTATCCATGTAAGTTAGTATGAAGTTAGATTACCTTCTAATTTCATTGTTTCTTGTCAGCCCATCCCAGTCACCTAGGCTTTCCCCAGCTTATTATTTACTATTTGGCCACACAGTTACTTTAAGCTGCATTAGTTTCATAGACAATTTAATGTGGCTAATAGCAGGTTTTGGGAACCTTTAGTATTAATTTAGTTTACTATAAATTTTCTGCAGCAGGTAATGGTCTAGACTATATTCTGGACGTTTATGACTTTCAGTCATGGTAGAGTAGCTTATATTGAATTAATGTAGGAACAGTTATAGATTGGACAAACCAAAAAATGTTTAAAAGCTCTGGAAAGTGAATAAAGTAAGTAAAGACTGTAGGGTATATGAACCTTGAAAGAAGGTAACCACACTGTGTGAGAGTCCTACCAGTCAGCTTTTTCCCTAATGAAACTTTCCTGTATGTGTTGTGCATGGGGGATGGAGCTCAGCCAAAAAGCTGTGATCTTATGGGCTGAGGCATCAGATATTAAGAGTGTGGAGCTCCCGAAGCAAGTGGAAATTTGGGGGCACACCAGAAAGGAAGGACTCACAGAGGGGGAACCTTGATTCCTTGACTGACACCTAAACTGTGCATGCTTTGGGAGCAACTCCAAGCACCTCAGGGGAAACAACTGCTGAGAGGCTTAAATTGCTGAGTAGGGATTTCACTAACTACCTGTACTGTGGAGACAGAGTTTGGAGTTCAAGTTCCCCAAGTTAAAGAGGCTTGATAAACAGCTCAAACTTTCCATTGAAATCCTATAAGAATCTCAGGACCTAAGTATTATCAAAACAGACTTTTCTTAAAAGAAGCCTAAAACCACCACTAGAGATGACTCTCCAGTAACTTAACTTCTTGCTCAGACAAAAACTAAACACTCTTTAAAGGAAGGAAACAATCCAGAATCTCCTCAGGGCATCATCCATAAATTCAAATATACAATACAATAAAAAGTTACTAGACACACATCAGATAGATTCTAAATCCCCTTGCTTGCTTTGATCTGACCTGGTTTAAACTGTGACCAGTCAGTCTTTCTCTGCTGATTATAAGAGAGCACAACAGCCTTTTTAAGATATCTTCCCTATCGCCTTGGCTGGTGTGGCTCAGTGGATTGAGTGCCGGCCTGAAAGCCAAAGGGTCACAGGTTCAGTTCCCAGTCTGGGTACGTGCCTGGGTTGTGGGCCAGGTACACAGCGAGGGGACGCACAAGAGGAAACCACACATTGATGTTTCTCTCCCTCTCTTTCTCCTTCCCTTCCCCTCTCTCTAAAAATAAATAAATAAAATCTTAAAAAAGATGTCTTCCTTGTCATCAGTTTCTACTCTTGGTCCATCATCTAATTGGAGACCAAAGCACATTGTGGAAGCAAAAGGTGTTCAGTCTGTCTCATTCAAAACTACAATGTGCCATCATTAGATCCCAGTGATGGGTCAAGAAAATGGACAAAAATTGATATAAGAATTACTTTTTGTTTTAGATTACTTATACTCCTCTCTTAATTTTTATTCATATTCAGTGATAGATGTTTCCCAACAGATATATTCATGATATTTGGAATCTAAACATTTGATGCACAAACAGCCATCCAACCAAAAGACCTTGAGCTTAAATTTACCCTTAAAAGAATTGCAAGTGTAATTAGAAGATTCTTTGAGTGCTTTAACCCAAAACCATAAGTAAATGGTAAAAAGGGAAAATGTTTTCCTATGGGTAATATCTTCAATTTTCCCTGATGGAGACGCCAGAGGCTGCCAATTACTAAACTGAGGAGTAAGCAGAGCTTGAGTTTTGTCAACTGAATTACCAATAATTTGCCTATTTATTTATAGCTCTTCTTACAACTAGCTGTGAGTTTTCTTAGATATTTAATTATTATACGTCAAATTTTAAGCTAATTTTTTACAAATAGATAATCACCTAGTGCATCTGCTTGAATATATTTGGTATATTCTGTGAATCATATAGAAATAGTTTTAATGTCTTCCTCCCCTTTTTTAATGGATTATACTCTAAAAGAGGTACAGATCTAAGAAATTATGGCAGTAATTACTATTATCAGGCACAAGGAATTCCAGTTATTCTTTTATTTTAGAACTTTGTCAGCAAAGCTTTAGTGTACGGACATAAGAAACCTCCATTCCCATTCCTATAACTATGGCTGAAATTGTTATGGATCATGATGCTCTACCACACTGAGCCCCATCCAAGACTCAGCCTAACAGTCAGTCATGACCAGTCAACTTGTGAACATATGAGATGAAATCTATTTTCTATCCCCAAAATTGATTACCATGGAGAAATTGATCTCCATGACATTATGGAGAAAGAGAAACAATAGATTTTTTTTTAATTTCTATTGCTATTCAATTACAGTTGTGTGCCTTTTCTCTCCATCCGTCCACCTAAACCCAGCTGAACCCCCCTCCTTCCCCCACCTCCATGCTCCCCCTTGATTTTGTCCATGTGTCCTTTATAGTAGTTCCTGTAGTCCCCTCTCCTCACTGTCCCATCCCCACTCCCCGCTGGCCATTGTTAGATTGTTCTTAACTTCAATGTCTCTGGTTATATTGTGTTTCCTTTTTTCTTCCATTGATTATGTTCCAGTTAAAGGTGAGATCATATGGTATTTGTCCCTCACCACCTGGCTTATTTCACTTAGCATAATGCTCTCCAATTTCATCCATGCTGTTGCAAAGGGTATAAGCTCCTTCTTTCTTTCTGTTGCATAGAATTCCATTGTGTAAATATACCATGGTTTTTTGACCCACTCATTTGCTGATGGGCACTTAGGTTGCTTTCAGTACTTGGCTATTATAAATTGTGCTGCTATGTACATTGGGGTGCACAGGTTCTTTTGGATTGGTGTTTCAGGGTTCTTAGGGTATAACCTCAGCAGCGGAATTGCTGGGTCAAAGGGCAGTTCCATTTTTAGTGTTCTGAGGAGTTCCTACTGTTTTCCACAGTGGCACTCACCAGTCTGCATTGCCACCAACAGTGCACTAGGGTTCCCTTTTCTCTGCATTCTCTCCAACATTTGTTTGTGGATTTGTTTATGTTGGCCACTCTGACTGGTGTGAGATGGTACCTCATTGTGGTTTTAATTTGCATCTCTCTGATGGCTAGTGATGCTGGGCATCTTTTCATATGTCTCTGGGCCCTCTGTATGTCTTCCTTGGAGAAGTGTCTGTTCAAGTCCTTTGCCCATTTTTTAATTGGGATGTTTGTCTTCCTGGAGTGGAGTCCTGTGAGTTCCTTATATATTTTGGAGATAAGGCCATTGTCTGGTATCATTGGCAAATATGTTTTCCCATACTGTTGGTTCTCTTTGTATTTTAATGCTGTTTTCTTTAGCCCTGCAGAAGCTTTTTATTTTGATGAGGTCCCATTTGCTTATTCTTTCCTTTATGTCCCTTGATTTAGGGGACATGTCTGTAAGGATGTTGCTGCGTGGAATGTCTGAGATTTTCCTGCCAATGTTTTCCTCAGGGACTTTTATGGTGTTATGACTTATATTTAAGTCTTTTTATCCATCTTGAGTTTATTTTTGTGCATGGCATAAGTTGGTGATCGAGTTTCATTTTTTTGCACATAGCTGTCCAGATCTCCCAACACCATCTGTTGAAGAGGCTGTTTTTGCTCCATTTTATGCTCCTGCCTCCTTTTTCAAATATTAATTGACCGTAAAGACTTGAGTTTATTTCTGGGCCCTCTGTTCTGTCCCATTGGTCTATGTGCCCATTTTTATGCCAGTACCGGGCCGTTTTGATTACAGTGGCCTTGTAATACAGTTTGATATCAGGTATTGTGATCCCTCCTGCTTTGTTCTTCTTTCTCAAAATTGCTGCAGCTATTCAGGGTCGTTTATGGTTCCATATGAATTTCTGAAATGTTTGTTCTATATCTGTGAAATATGTCATGGGTACTCTAATAGGGATTGCATTGAATCTATAAATTGCTTTGGGTAGTATGGCCATTTTGATGATGTTAATTCTTCCAATCCATGAACATGGTACATGCTTCCATTTGTTTCTCTCTTCCTTAATTTCTTTCTTCAGTGTTGTGTAGTTTTCTGAGTACAGGTCTTTTACCTCCTTGGTTAGGTTTAGTCCTAGGTACTTTATTTTTCTTGTTGCTCTATCAAATGGGATTTTTTTCCTGATTTCTGTTTCTGCAGTTTCATTGTTGGTGTACAGGAATGCCTTTGATTTCTGAGTATTGACTTTGTATACAGCTGTTTAGCCAAATTCATTTATTAGGTTGAGTAGTTTTTTGGTGGAGTCCGTAGGATTCTCCATGTACACTATCATGTCATCTGCAAACAGTGACAGTTTCATTTCCTCCTTTACAATTTGGATGCCTTTTATTGCTTTTTCTTGTCTGAATGCTGTGGCTAGGACTTCCAATACTATGTTGAATAGGAGTGGTGAGAGAGGGCCTTCTTATCTTCTTCCTGATCTTAGTGGGAAAGTTCTGAGTTTTTGTCCATTGAGTATGATGTTGGCTGTAGGTCTCTCACATATGGACTTTATGATGTTGAGGAATGTTCCCTCTATTCCCACTTTGCTGAGTGTTTTTATCAGAAATGGGTGCTGTATCTTATCAAATGCTTTTTCCGCATCTATTGATATGATCATGTGATTTTTGTCTTTGCAGTTGTTTATGCGATGTATTATGTTTATTGATTTGCAAATATTGTACCATCTTTGCATCCCTGGGATGAATCCCACTTGGTCATGGTGTATGATCTTTTTAATGTATTGCTGAATGCGGTTTGCCAATATTTTGTTGAGAATTTTAGCGTCTATGTTCATCAACGCTATTGGCCTGAAGTTTTCTTTCTTTGTTGTGTCTTTATCTGGTTTTGGGATTAGGATGATGCTGGCTTCATAAAAAGAGTTTGGGAGTCTTCCATCAGTTTGGATTTTTTCGAATAGTCTGTGAAGGATAGGGATTAGCTCTTCCTTAAATGCTTTTTAGAATTCTCCTGTGAAACCATCTGGTCCAGGGCTTTTGTGTCTTGGGAGTTTTTTGATGACTGCTTCAATTTCGTCTGCTGTTATGGGTCTGTTCAGGTTTTCTGCTTCTTCTTCATTCAGTTTTGGAAGATTATATTTTTCTAGAAATGTGTCCATTTCACCTAGGTTTTCAAATGTCTTTGCATACAGTTCTTCGTAGTAATTTCTTACAATCCTTTTTATTTC
Source organism: Desmodus rotundus (assembly GCF_022682495.2). Taxonomy (NCBI): domain Eukaryota; kingdom Metazoa; phylum Chordata; class Mammalia; order Chiroptera; family Phyllostomidae; genus Desmodus; species Desmodus rotundus. Next base: position 132,016,384 of record NC_071392.1, read on the forward strand.
TGTGGTATCAGTTGTAATCTCTCCACTTTCATTTCTAATTGTGTTAATTGGATCCTCTCTCTTTTTTTCTTGATGAGCCTACTTAAAGGCTTGTCGATTTTAACTTTTCAAAGAACCAGCTCCTGGATTCATTGATCCTTAGAATTGTGCTATTAGTCTCTATGTCATTTAATTCTGCTGTGATCTTGGTTATTTCCTTCCTTCTGCTTGCTCTGGGCTGTCTTTGTTGTTGTTCCTCCAGTTCTTGTAGGCGTAGGGGTTAGGTTGTTTGTTTGAAATGTTTCTATCTTCTTAAGGTAGGCCTGTATTGCTATGAACTTCCCTCTCAGGACTGCCTTTGCTGTGTCCCATAGGTTTTGGGTTGTTGTGAGTTCATTTTCATTTGTTTCCAGAAAGTTTTTGATTTCTTCCCTAATCTCGTTCTTTACCCATTCATTGTTTAATGCATGCTATTCAGTCTCCATGATTTTGAGTGTTTTGGGGTTTTCCCTTTGGGGTTGGTTTCTAGTTCCAGTCCCTTGTGGTCAGGGAAAATGCTTGATATGATTTCAATTTTCTTGAATTTGTTGAGGCTTGCTTTGTGTCTTATCATGTGGTCTATCTTTGAAAATGATCTATGTACACTTGAAAAGAATGTGTATTTTGCTTCTTTGGGATGAAACACTCTATATATATATCAGTTATGTCCATTTCATCTAGGGTATTGTTCAGTGACACAATATCTTTCTCGATATTTTGTTTGGAAGACCTGTCCATTTTTGACAGTGGGGTGTTAAAGTCCCCTGCTATAATTGTGTTGCTGTCAATATCTTTCTTGAAGTCCTCCAAGATTTTCTTTATATATTGGGTGCTCCTGTGTTGGGTACATATATATTGACAATGTTTATGTCTTCTTGGTGGATTCTTCCTTTGAGTATTATGAAGTGACCTTCTGGGTCTCTCTTTATGGCCCTTCTTTGGAAGTCTATTTTGTCTGATATGAGTATTGCTACCCCTGCTTTTTTTTCCTGTCCGTTTGCTTGGAAAATTTGTGTCCAGCCCTTCACTTTCAGTCTGTGTAAGTCTTTTGTCCTGACACGGGTCGGTTGTAGGCAGCATATGTGTGGGTCATGTTTTCTTATCCATTCAGCTATTCTATGTCTTTTGATTGGAGCATTTAATCCATTTACATTTAAGGTTATTATTGATAGGTAGTTATTCATCACCATTTTTTCCTACCTGTGTTTCTCTCTCTTTCTCTTTTCCTTCCTTCCCTTAAAGCAGTCCCTTTAGCATCTCTTGCAGAGCTGGTTTGGTGGAAGTGTATTCTTTTAGACTTCTTTTGTCTGGGAAATCCTGTCTTTGTCTTGGAATTCTGCCATTTTAATTATGATGTGTCTTGCAGTGGGCCTCTTTGGATTCCTCTTGTTTGGGACTCTCTGTGATTCCTCGATTTGTGTGACTTTTTCTCTCAACAGATCAGGGGGGAAATTTTCCATCATTATTTTTTCAATCAGGTTTTCTATCCCTTGCTCTTCTTCTACTTCTGGTATTCATATTATACGGATATTATTGCGTTTAATGTTGTCCTGCATTTCCCTTTATCCCTCTTCATTCTTTCTGAGTCTCTTTTTCTTTCTTGCTCTTTCTGGTTGTTTTTTTCTACTTTGTCCTCCAGCTCTCTGATCCGATCCTCTGCTTCATCAAGTGTGCTTTTGATTTCTTCTACTTTGTTCTTCAGTTCAGAAATTGTATTCTTCATTTCCTCTTGGCCCTTGTTGATAGTTTCTGTTTCCTTTTTCATGTTGATATACTTTGCAATGAGTTCATTGTAGTTTCCCTGTAGTTTCTGGTAGTTCTCTGTGAGCTCAGTGAGCTGTCTGATAACCATTGCTTTGAACTCAGTATCTGATAGTTGACTTGCCTGTATTTCAGTTAGCATTCTTTCTGAGGTTTCCTCCTTTCCTTTCATTTAGGGATTGTTTCTTTGTCTTCCCATTGTTTGTGAGACTCTTCTTGTTAGCCTGTCCTTCTTAAATTGATCTATTCTGACTCCCCAGGTTTATGGTATGAACTTCTATGGAAGAATGCCAATGGGATTCAGTGGTGCCATCTCCTTAATCTCCTGTGCTCACTGGTCTTGAGCTGACATTTATGGGTGTAACACGGTCTAACTCTGGTCTTTTCAGCACTCCAGGTTTTATTGTCTCACCTGTGGGAAAAAGAAAGGGGGGGGGGCAAAGGAGAAAGGAAGGAAGGAGGGAAAAAGGGAATAGAAAAGGAAAGGAAGGAAGGAAGAAGGAATAAAGAAAGATCAGAGGCAAGATAAGAAGGAATTTTAGGAAAAATTAAAACAAAACAATAAATAAAAGAAGGCAGGAAGAAGGAATTAAAAAGGTAAAAGATGGAAGGAAGAAGAAATAAAAAAAGGATGAAGGACAGAAAGGAAGAAGGAATTCAGGGGGAAAGGAGGAAAAAAAAAAAAGTCTTCTGCTGGCTTTAAACCAGGTTAGTTCTGCTGGTCTTCCTGTCTTTGAAAGGGGAAGGGGTGGTTGGAAGGATTGGTTTCACTTTTCTCCCTTCCTGAGCCATACTCTTCGCTGTTGTTCAGCCTGCAGTCCAGTTCCTCAGGGTCCTTCTGCTCCCCACTAGGCCTTTAGTTCACCAGTTGTGCTGTCCTTAAGTTGCTCCAGTCAGGGGCAGCTCACACTCCCCCTTCTTGCTCTTTGCTGTCCTAGATGCTAGGGGCTCTCGGTGCTGCTGTGGGGTAGTTCAGCCCCCTACTGGGTCCAGTCTTTCTGGGAAATACAGTCTCCCCTAGCCCTGCAGCTCCCCACTGCTGGGCGTTCTGCGCTTGTCCTAGAGAGCCAGTAGGCCCTGCAGGACTCTGTGCACAGGGGCTAGGTAGGAGTTGTTCAGAACCGGTGCTTTTAGGTGTGGTGGCTCGCAAGCAGCCAGGCCGGGGATCAGCTGATCCGCCTCTTTGGGCCTGTGTGCAGGGCAGCTATCCACTGCTCCAGGTGCACACCCACCCGAGGTTTCAGGTGTGGACGCCCAGCTGGGGTTTCAGGTGTGGGTGCCCAGCCGGGGTTTCAGGTGTGTGCACCCAGGCCACTTATGGAGGTGCGCGCCCACCTGGGGTTTCAGTTGTGGGCGCCCAGTCTGCTGATCTGGGTGCGCACCAGCCAGGCTTCAGGTGAGAGCTGGGGCTGCTTATTCCACGTTCACAGTTCAGGGGCTGAGGGGGGAGGGGCGCCAGAGGGGCGGCTGCGGAGAGTTCTCTAACTAGCAGCTGAGTGCCTCTACTTTCTCTTTTTCTTTTTGAGAAATTCTTCCTATTCAAGCGCCCCTGGTCCAAACAAGCACCTGGCTGCTCACACAGCCCAGCCTGGCTCTCTCCCAACAATCCTGCAGCAGACCCTGAGCCCAGGCGGGGGCTTCAGCCGCCCTGGTCCCCGCGCAGGTCCCAGGGACCTTATTGTCCTTAAATACTCTTCTTACCATCAAATCTTTCAATGTCCTCTATCTTTGGTCTCTGATCTTCATATATGCTGGAATACCATTGGCTGTTCTCTCTGTTCCTCAGATCAGCTAGGTGTTTCACTGGTGTTGAGGGGAAGTGGACTCTGCTCCCACCTATCTCGCTGCCATCTTCCCCACTCCTGAAAGAATAGATTTTAAAACAGGTAACAGAAGGAAAACTTTAACTGTGCTTCTCATTAAATCCTTCTATTATTACCTTTCCATTTGAAGACAAATACTAAAGTTTACTTCCACCTCTGAAATTTGATGAGCTAACATTTTTAAAAATCACTTATTTTGAAAATTCCAGTCATTTATCATGCACACTTTATCTTCTATAAAGTAAAAGCATAAAGAATTAAAATTTTCAGTATATATTCCTGTAGGGAATTACTACAATCACAACAAACTGTTTTAATTGCATTTATCCTAAGAAATTTTTCATGTAGCTTCATCCTCTCCAAGGGTGCTGAGGAATGGGCATTCCTTCTTACCATGAGTGTCTTAAGAAGCTATTTAGTGGGTTTCTGCACACATCAGCTAGGTTTGAATTTGGATCAATAAGAAGACTTGAGAGCATAAGAGATATAACATCAGAGTCAGACCCCAGTTCATCCATTTAAACATTCTGTCTCTGATGTTGGCACTGAGGGACATTTTGAGGACCAGAACAGTCCAAGAATGGCATAAATTTCTGACTACCACAGGGCTATTTACCATAAATATTTTATTTCCTTTAATGAAAATTCATTATTGACACAGCCTTGGTATTCCCACATGAACAACAAATACAAGTTGTAGGCTCTGCAAATGGGCCTCCTTCTATCTACTGCCATGTTGTGGCCTGAAACCAATACATTATTCATTGCATTTTCTACGGTATCTAGTGGCTCAGAGCCATGAGCAGCATTGATGCCATAGCTTTTTATTATTGATAAAGAAATATATTTCTAATTCATCAAATTACATTTCAATACCCTGCCAGGCCAAAAGTCTATAAAACTAATGATTGAGGTTCTTTAGTTGCAAAGAATGTCCATTCCCTTCCAACAGAAAAGCTTGTGGGATGATTATTTAAAGTCTTCTGCCAATATCAAAATAACAAAAAGAACTCTGAAGTGGAAATCAAGGAAATTCTCATGAGTGTTGGATCAACTTCAGCACCATGAGAAAGGGGCATAGACAGTCTACCATCTTGCATTCAGCAGTGAGGTAGTTCTATGCTTCTATTGACCATGCAGGATGCAACATTTATAAATGCATGGATATGAAGCCATTGAGGACTGTTGACATTATTGGGGGGAAACTCACCTACGAATGAGGGGTTTTTTTGCTAGAAAGCTTAACCTTTGTTGTGATGGAGGGGTGCAGGAGTGTGAAATTCCTAGCTCTCCTTGTCTAACTATGGGTTTGCCAGAAGTAGACTCTGAGGCAGACTCAAGTACAAGTTTATTTGGGAGATGATCCAGAAAGGGGAGTCCAGAATTGAGACAAGTAAGGGAAGGCTGCCAGTCAAAGGAGTGTTATGAAGTCAGTTGTCCCTGTGCACAACTAGAGCTTAATCCTGTGGAGAATTGGAACAAACAGTATAGAACACACCTCAGCATTATGTCATGCAAGTGCAGAAGGAGCTGAGATTGAAGGCTTCTTCTGAGAGAAAGAGTAGTATTAATTCTTCAGAGTGTCCAACCTTAAGTACCTGGGCAGAGTGCCCTTTCTCAGCTTTGGAGAAAGCCTTCAGGCAAAGAGGTACAAGTGCTGACAGTTGCTTAGAATGAAGGTGGTAGGACTCCAGGATTGTGGGCAGAGCATTGATGTCCTGGGGAACACCTCTCGTCCACATTTCTCCCTCTCCATTGTTTAATAAAGTAAAAGGGGCTAGCATTTGATAATTAGTTACCTGATTCTAGATATCATAGTTAATCTTCTTAACCACGTAAAGTAGTATTGTGTTTATTTTCCCATTTTGCACTAGTATTGTTTTTGTTCTCATGTTTTGCACATTAAGACTGAAAGAGGTTAAGGAATTTCTCCAAGGCCACAGAACTCAGGAGTGGTGAAGGAGGGCTTCAAATTTAGGTCTTCAGATGCTTAGAAAACCCTGGCTACCTGTGGTAAGGACATGTCATCACGTAAGTAATTGGCTGAAGCAAACTTTCACAGCAAATTTGACTGATAATATGTTTTTTAATTGACAGTTCAATGAGCCCTATCTTGAGGCTCATGGTTACCATGATCGGTGGTTACATCATCCTTCACAGAGATGCTATTCATGATCGTATTTCCATGCACACATCATTCCACTGAATATAGAACTTTGTTCTGGCTTGTTTTTACTTAGCATAATACTCTCCATGTCCATACATGCTACCACAAAAGTAAGATTTCCTTTTTTATGGCTGAGTAGTATTCGTTGTTAAATGTACAACAGATTTTTTTTATCCACTTGAACTGCTGATGGACACTTGAACTGCTTCCAACTCTTGGCTACTGTAAATAAAACCACAATTAATATAGAGGTGCAGGCATTTTTTCAAAATAGTGTTTTGAGATTCTTTGGATATATAATTCATATCCCCAGAGGTGGAATCTCTGGGTCATAAAGCATTTCCATTTTTACGTTTTTGAGGAAACTCCATACTGTTTTCTGCAGTGGCTGCACAAATATGCATTTCCACCAACAGTACAAGAGGGTTCCCTTTTCTCCACATCCTCACCAGTGCTTGTTGTTTGTTGATTTATTGTTGATAGCCATTCTGACAAGTGTGAGGTAATATCTCATTGTGGTTTTAATTTGCATTTCTCTGATAATTAGTGTCATTGAGCATTTTCTCATATGTATATTGGCCACCTGTACATCCTCTTTGGAGAAGTGTGTAGTTAGATCCTTTGCCCATTTCTTAATTGTACTGTTTGTTTTTGGTGTTGAGTTGTATAAGTTCCTCATAAATTTTGAATATCAAGCCATTATCAGATGTATGGGTGAATATGTACTCCCAATCAGTGGGTTGTCTTTTCATTTTTGTTGATGGGATTTTTTGCCATGCAAAATTTTTTTAATTTGATGTAGTCCCATTTGTTTATTTTTTCTTTTGTTCCCTTCCCTGAGGAGATATATAAAAAATATTGCAATGAGAAATGTCCAGGATTTTATTGCCTATGTTTTTTGCTAGGAATTTTATGGTTTTGAGTCTACATTTAAGTCTTTAATCTGTTTTGGGTTTATTCTTGTGTATGGTATAAGAAAGTGGTCTGGTTTCTTTTTTTTTTTTTTTCCATGCATGTGTCCAATTTTCCCAACACTATTTATTGAATATACTATCTTCATTTATATGTGGAATCTAATGAACAAAATAAAGTAACAAAGTGGAGGCAGACTTATAGAGAACAGACTCATCTGAGGGAAGGAGAGGGAGTTGAGGGCTGGGTGAGAAGGGTGAAGGGATTAAGCAAATTAAAAAAAGACATACTCTGAATGTAGACAACAGCAGCGTGGGCTTGCATATGCTTAGTAACAGACAGTCCACCAATCACAGTGGCTAAGAAGAGTAAAAATGTTCTTTTTTACTTATGCTGCATATACAAAATGTATGAATCAGGGGGATGGGATTCTGATATCAGTCACTCAGAGATTCAGGCTGATGGAAGATTCATCTCAACATCTTTCCATGAATGCTTACACAAGAAAATGCAAGGCAGTGAATCAGGCACTGGTTTTTAAATCCTTTCCAGAAATATGACACATGTTTGGCTCACATTCTATTAATCAAAACAGGTTGTGTGGCCCCACCTGACCTTGAAGGGGACTCACAAGCATACTCCTTCCAGGTCTCTAGAACAAGGAAAAGAGGTATTTGTGAATTGCCCTAATGGGCACCCAAGGTGCAATCCAATTGTTGGAGAGTTTACTGGAGTGTCCCTCCCAGTGTCATTTCTCAGCCAATAATTCTGTATTTATACAAAAAAACAATCTCCTGGGAGAAAGACCTCTGAGTTCATTCACACTTGTATTCACTTGGTATTTACCATTCTCTTTCATGGACCCTGGCCCGGTGGGCGCTGGCCATAGAGAGAAAAGTGGCAGAGTTCCTGTCCTCTTGGAATTCTCAGTACAGTTGAATCAAAGGCACACACAGGCAACAAATGACTGTGGTTTGGATAGAATATCGTTTGTCAAGTACTCACACACTACAAGAGGGCCACAAAAGGAGTCAGGAAGACTCTGTGGGAGGCTAGTATCCCACCTGGCTGACAAGGTTTTCCCAACGTTCATGCCAGGGGAAGAAGGAGCAGCAGGCTTAATGGGGGGAGCATCAGGACAATGAAAGTGTCTAAAACAGAACTGGGAAGTCACCTATTGCTTCAGGGGAGGCCCTGGGCAGTGTCAGGACTCTAGATTCTTGGGGCAATTCTCAAGAGGCCAATCAATCAAGTTCACTAGGTATTTTGGGGTGAAAGTCTCCCTTGGCTGATATTCCTTCTACTCAGACATGCTATAACAGTTGGGCTTCAGGAAATGATCTTCATCTTGGGCTGCTCCATTTGATCCATATGCAATTAGTATGTCTAAAGATGCCATGAATGTCCCTGCTGCAGGGTTTGTTTTTTTCAAACAAAGCACAAAATATTCTTCATCTCCAGCACACCTCCATTTAGACTCATCAGATTCAGCCTCAGGAAAGCAGCCAGGAGAGGAGCATGGCTGCTGACTGCCGTTGCCTTGGTAAGGGGAATCCACTAGGTTCAGTCGCAGTGGTTTCTATGGGAACAGCACTGCTTGTCTCTGCTGGCCCCCCGGGGTTGTTGAGATATACTGAAAGGAAAACTGAGAAGGGGAAAGAGAGGAGCAGATAAGAACTTGGAGGATTCTGAAGATATTCAGGGACCCTCAGCCAAATGGGTAGCTGTTCCCAGCATGCCATGTGGGCTGTATGATCCCAACAGCCTGATCACAGGAAACACTTACCTCTGGGTCATGAAGCTGCTTTGCACCAAACATCATCCCGGAGAAACAGACACCAATGCAAGGCAGTCAGGAATTGGTGAGAGGTGGATTTCATCCCCAAGACCAGAAAGCAATGTGTCTTTGGCCTCACGCCAGACCAACATCCCATCATTGTTATAATTATGAAGAATAGTGATACGTAACGTAGGAAGCTTGGCTGGAGCTGTTTCACATACACTGTCTGCACTCTTCCTAGCATGGATGGCATCCACACACTCGTCCTACAGGCGAAGGAAATGGGTTCTGAGAGGGGAAAGAATAGCCCATGAGAAGTGCAGGTGGGATCTGATCCCTGGCCTGATTACTCTTGTGCAAAATCCAATCAACAATCCAAGGAAAATATTAGCTTCTCAAAGATGGGCAACCATCTTGCCGTCACCATAGGGCATAGGAAATGCCCTTGATTCATTTGGATTTGGGTGTGAGGAAGCATACCCAAATGGAGGGCAGCTGGGATAGCATCAGTACCACCCTCAGCCTGTGGGAGGCACTGGGAGCCCCCATCTTGATTTAAAGATGAGGAAACTGAGGCCAGAAAGTGCTGAGCAGAGCCTCCCAGTTCATCAAGCCACCCTGTCTCCTCCACATACTCTTGCCTTCCACAGCTGTGGTTGTTCTGAAAAAACCACTTCCCAGACATGTTGGTGGCACCAGTCAGAATCAGCCAGTCAGGGAGCTTGCTTGGTCTTGTGGAAGCAAGCTCAGCTGCTCCGGGAAGCTCTTTTCTTGAACCATTGGGCCACCTAGGCAAAGCTGACCTCCATCCCCAGTCAGTGCCAAGGGTCTGCTCCCTTTAGAGTTTTGCATTCTGTTGACACTTACTATGTGTCTGCTGTTTACACTAACTGTTCTCTGTGCTCCTGGGAGCAGTAAGTAGGAACCTCAGGCCATTTTTCAGATGGCCAGTAGGCAAAGGAGGCCCTAAGAGATGAAAATAACACACTACCAAATGCCATGCCATGCGAGTGCTGGCATCAAGCCCCACATTTCCAGATGCCCAATTGAGGAAGATTTCCTTGACCCCGGGCTGACCCCTTTCTAAAGAGAATTAAATACAATCATACCAACTGCTTTAGCACTGCAACAGAGCAACACTTTGTGAAATAAGAATGTATGTATTGATAGGCTGTGTGTATAGTGCATAAGTAGGTGCTAATGAGATCAGTAGTAGGCATTAGGGGCCTCCCCCAAATGAAGCTGCTACCCAGTGGGTCTCCAGTGAGGGCTGTCCCTGAGTCACATTTTCTGTGGCCTGGATCATATGATTATATCCTTTGCAAATGAGCCAACGAAGTTTCTAAGATGGCAGAATTGATGCTTAATACAACAACACATTACAATGCAGCTAACTATGGTATAAATCTTAACCTTTAGGCCCTGCTATGCTAGGTTCAGAATGAAAGTTCCAACAGCAATTCATCCAGGCCTTTAAGCCTGGACACAGGGCCTCCCTTCTGCCACCTCCACCCCATGCCCACTGTAATGTGCTGATGCCAATTATACATGAGCAAGTTGCAGTCTCTCATTGCTATTCATAAAGACATCCTGCACCTCCTCTCCCAGCTCCTACACAAGGGGGGCTTGGAAGATCAATCACAGGGATGGGGGACGCAGGCTACAGCAGACACTGGGCATCACCATGCCAGACACACAGATGGTTTCCTGAGGCACCTATGACTCTGTCCAAGGCCTTCTCTGGCCCCAGACACTCACTTGACTTGGACAGTGTGTAGTTCACATATTTCCTCACTAACACTTTAAGTCACCAGTGGTGATCTGCAAACCACCCTAATGTTAAAGTGATGAGTGAATATGCTAGTATGTATAATGCATCATGAAAATATCTGCTGGGGCAGAGTCCTAGGTGCTTTTAATACTGTAGCTTGTATTACCTTCTAATCTTAAGGAAACACTAAATTCCAGTTAGAGATTTGTGAATATAAAGATGTAATCTTTTCTCATCCAATTTCTTGGATCTTACATTAAAACAAGAATTGGTAATGTTGTCCCAGACCCCAGCATAGAAAATGCTGTCATATATACTGAGCTAGTTTTCTCTCTCTCTTCTTTAGCCCTGCATGAGTTCCCCAATGACATCTTCACTAACGAGGACCGAAGACAGGGAGCGGTGATTCTCCATGTGCTCTGTGTAAGTACCTCTTTTGTGGCTCTGCTGGAGGGTCTGGAGGGAAGACCTGACTGGTGGGTGGGCAATGTGGTACCTACAGAGGCACCAACCCTCCCTCCTGTTCATATACCTGGTGCTGGGGTGCTGTGAGCCCTGTGGGAGGCAATCTCTCAGTGTAGCCTTTTAAAGAGGCCACATGTTCATTGGTGGCAGGTATTCGTATGTATTCTACCCTTGATATCAGTGCCCAAAGCCTGGGCTCCAAGGTCAAAGAGATTTGTTTCCCACTATTGAACTTTCCTTTCTCTCACTGCTCAATTGTCACCCTCATGGGGAACCCTTTCCTAACCAGTTTTTGTAAAATGCCACTGTCTTCCCCTTACCTGACTTCATTTTTCTCCATGTCACTGATCACTACCTGACATATTTTTATATAATTATTTGTTTATTGTCAGCCCCACTCACATGTAAGCCCCAGGAGAACAGGGACTTTGTTTTGTATGTGGCTTAATTTCCTGACATGTTCCTGGCATGTGGCAGGGTCAAAGTGTTTGTTAAGTTAGTGGATTAAGTATAATGACAACTGGTATGGTGTCTGGCACATAGTAAGTAATCAATAAAAGTTTGTTCTGGCTCTGAATATCCACCACTGCCCTAGCACTTCCTCTGAAAACCCAGTGGATTGAATACCTTTGATTTTCCTGGCCCTATGTGGAGAGTTTCCGGGGGGAGAGAGATATGTGTGTGAAGATCTACCTAAAGAGTGGCTGCAGAACCAGAAAGACCCAGGACAGATTCTGGGCTAGGTACATCACTGTGCTTTCATCTCCATGGCATCCACCCTCCCTCAGAATGTTCTTAATTCCATTCTAGCTATTTATTGCTGTGGAAAAAATGTCTCCAAATTTAGTAGTCTACTCAATGAACAAGGAGGAAGCCTTATGGACTTTAATTAAGCTCAGGTATCTGAAGTGACAGGCATCTTTTCCACCAGACTATTGCAGTCACAAGCCCACTATGACTCAAGGGGAAGGGACAGCAAACTTTTTTCAGTCCATACCTGGAGAAGTCAGCAGGCACCCACTGGACTCTGAAGTCTGACCAGTCATGGCTTGGAGCCCAATTCTGCTGTCCTCATTTTGTATGTGGCTTCTGATATGATATGTATGTAACCTCTCTGTGCACAGAAGCTGCCCTGAGCCTGACCCCTCACAGTGAAAGCAATCAACTGTTTCTAGTCTTTTCTCACTTACCCCAACCTCCCCAGAACCACACCCCCTTGAAAAAAAGGCATTAGAAGTCACTTTTAAACAAAGATATTCTCTGAAAATACCACATGATAAAGTAGACTCTGCAGTCTCCCCTGCCCTTCAGGAAAGCACACACACAGAGCAATTTATATGGATGCCAGCTGCCACCTTCAGCACCAAGGAGGCTCCCCTGTCGAGAGGCTGAGGAGACCCAGGTAGATCCAGAATTCCCTAGTAGCCATTAGCACCCTGATGCCCTGACATCTAAGAGATGAGATTTCTAGTCTCAGCACAAATAGTGCGAGCTTCTGTCTTCCCTAGGTCGTGTGGTCGCCTGCAGCTGGCAGACCCTTTCTTCCACCTCCTCTCTCACATCCTCTGACTCCAGCTGAAGGCAGAGGAGGGTGTGTTTGCCTCACTATTCATGAGTCAAGGATGCCTATAAAGCCTCTGCTGTCTGTAATAGGGCATTCCTAGGGTGGCATGAAGACAAAGTGGACAAAAACAGATAATTCCCCCTTCAACACTTCCCTAAAGAGTAGACAGAAGCCTGCAGCTTAGCACTTTGTCATCATTGGTATTTAATACCACAGTTTGCCCCTGCCCTGGACCCTGCATTGAAGAAACCACCGGGCAAGAAGTTCAGGGGCCAAGGTCAGCATGTGTCCCCTCAAGACCATGCTTCAGGCACATGGAACTTGGAAGAATTCTCCACCCCAACAACCTGCACCTGCTGCCAAGGCCTGTGCAGGCCTTTTCCCCAAACCCACCTCTTACAGGAAAGATAACCAGGTGGAGAAGCTTGGACTTGCTGCCTGGGGCATCCATATATATATATGGTACAGGGTAGAGCCAGGCTCAGATGAAGAGGATGGCACCTCGCTTATACGGCAAAGGCACACGTTATGGGGGGCCTACCATTGTCCTCCCCAAGGTCAAGAACCAAATCTTACATTGTCCTTTCCACAAGAATATAAGTTCCCTGGCAGGATGTGAGCCTTGCACGACAGGCCTCTTTATACAGTGTCTGGTGCATTGAACAACAAATGCTGCACAGTTTAGTACAGGAATGAGTGATTCTTTTTATTCCCTTCACCTACCATGGTGCCCAACACATTTAGGATGCTCAGAAATTGCTAGATGAACATAATTGGATGTAAGAAGAAATGCTGCCGCAGCTAACTTGTAGCATTTTGGTGGCCAGCAGGAAACAGATGAATACATGAGTCGGAGCTTCCATGAGCTAAGTACAGATTTCCCACACTTGGCCATCTAGAGAGCCTTTCAGAGCCCCTGCAATATGGAAGCACTGGACTGGACCCTTCTAGAAGCCCAAGATACAACTTCAACTCGCAGGAACCCACTGTCCTGTGGGGAAGCCCACTTATGGACAGCTCCAGCCCTCTGCTATGTGCTGGCTGTAGCCTATGCCATGTGATGTGGGAGCACAGAGAAGGCACAGTCTGGTGTTGGGAGGTGCAGTTGTATTGGACTTGAACGTGGCTAGGTGTTTTCCAAAGAAGAAAGAAAGGGATTCTAGGCAGGAGCAGGAAACCTCTCATGAAAGATACAGAGACTAGAGAGTCCATGGTATCAGGAATGAGCAGAAAATAAGGACATGGAGGATGGAGAGGTTTGGGAGAGGGTGGAGCTCAACTGGGAGGCACCACAAGGTGGCTCAGTTGCTGAGTTAAAAGTGGTGAGAAGCAGATTCCAGGTCTTGCTGTCACTCCTTGCTTAGGAAATAAGGTAAGCCATAGCCAGTAGGGACCCAGAGTGGTCAGTCTTCCAATCCGGTGAGAAAGACCCAGGCAGGACACAGAGAAAGGCTCAGGGCCATTTGGGCAGGGGTCCCAGAGTGCCAGATACCCTGATGAATACCCCAGACCTGGGGAAGGACACTGAAAATGGAGCATGGGGGACTGAATGTCATCCAGCCATCTCTAGGCCCCTGAAAAGCTGCATCTGCCTCCTCCAGTAAGGGGAGGGTTCCACAGGTGTATTTTGTTACCCTAAGCTACCCCAGAGAAAGGACAATGAAGCTATTCTTTCATGGGATTAACTGGCTGTTGTTTCAACCAGAGAGCCCAGTCCTTTACGTTATACTCTGAAACCTGATGAAACTTAGTATTTGCACCACTCTCAAACTTCCCTGTTCCACTTGGGCCCCATGAGTGAGCTTTTCCTGTGGGGCCCCATGAAGCTTGCAGCCTTCAACCTCAGGCAGGTACTAGCCTTTGGACACAGATGGTTCTCAGGACCCCCCAGAACTACCTTAGATATCAAAGCCTCCTTCTCTTTTTCTTTCTTTTTTTCCCCCCCCATACTAATACTACCCTCTTTTGTGTGGGCTTTGTGGAATCCAAACAGCCCTTTCTGGTTAAACTTTCCAAACACTGTAGATTTAATTTTTCCCTGGATCTTCCTGGTTTTGTTGATTTCAGACACCCTAAATCCTGGGATTGCACTAATAAAAGATTTCTGTTCCTTTTAGCTGTTCTTCATGTATGGGCTCCTGACTAGTGTGGAAATTCATCATCTGTGTAACTTTATCAACAATGAATATCCCCAAGAAAACACACTTGTCTTAGGACTTGCTTTATAGCCAATCAGTTATAACATTGAGACACTACAAGCAGTGTTTCCTGTCTGAGGAAATTTGCACCCAATAAACTCTTGGAGCCTGCCCCAAAGAGAAGAAGAAAACCATGAGTAATTTTCTAGGACCATGGTTTGTTTGTGGTTTGTATCTTGTGAAATTTCACTAATTATCTCACGTGGTGATAGCTGAATTTTTGAGATTATAAACCAATCTACACATTTTCTCTTCTATTAAAATTATGGAAATATTCCATTAAGTAATCAGTATTTGAAATGCTTTCTCAAAATGGGTCTGTTTTTAATAAATCAACTTCCATAGCAGAAATAATTACCCTCTGTGCATCTTGTTAGCTTTGGGAAAGTATTCTTCCTAAGTTTCAAGGCTTCTTTTCACAGTTTTAATGTAATTCCTCTCTTCTGATAGGAAGATACTTCTAGATTCTTGTGTGAGGTAGTACAAAAACCAAACTCCTGAAAATGAATGTTTAGCCCTTATGAAGGCAAATTCCTGCTAAGTGAGTCTTGTTTGGAAGCAGGGTCCAGATCCTGATTCAGCAACTCAGATCCATCCATGAATCAGCCCTGGAAAGAAATATCAACGAGAATGTTTCTGATGTCCATCTTCACATTCTAAAATTTAGACACTCTCTGAAGAGCCTCACAGGAAACTCAGGCATCAATTCTGTGTGCACAGAAGGTTCCTATTCATCCAAGGAGCTATTAGGACAGCCACCATCTGGGTCATGTCTGGGTTTTCAAGGTGGCAAAAGGGACATGTGGGGAGGTCCCTGGCCATCTGCCTTAGACATGCTCTGTCCAGTGGTGGGGCTCCCTTGTCCACATCTCCATCTTCACTGTGCCCAGTGTTCAGTGCCTATTTTGAGGGGCTTGCCTGCACTAAAAAGAGGTGGGTTTCATTGTGGGGGGTATTTGGGAGGTTCAGGCATGATTTTTGTGTTGTGCCATGAAGCCAGGGCTCTCACCCATGGAGGTTCTCCAGGAATGGCAGCAAGGACTATGGCTGTTGATCCCTGTGGCATCCCTCTGTGATGATGACCAGAGCTTAATCCCAAGGTGGGTGATATTCCCCCAAACCTCCAGATTCTGTCCACATTTCTCCCCTTCTCTTCCAGCACAGGGAGTTTTTAATCTGGTCTAGAAATTGGGGAAATTCTCTCTGTGAGCCTGCATCCAATTTTCTCTTATTCCCAGATCAGCATTTTAAAATCAAGAGTTTGTTAATTTCTGTCTTGTGATTCCACTAAAACCTCCTTGCTCCCCAAAGCTGCAGTAGAAACCAATTGGTATTGGAGGAAGGGCTTTGGGATAGAGGTGGTGAAATGTGACTGGGATGTAAGAGGGAGGCAGGAGGTTATTCAAATATCACCCTCCCTCTTAGAATTGTGGTTTTTCTAGGCCCATTCCTTATTTCCTCAATATTGCAATATTCCCAGCCAAGCAGAGTGCCTAAATGACATGGATCTCTCTATCCCACCCTCCCTCTCCACACAATTTGTGCCTCATGCTGTCCCTGGCTCTACCCGGTGTCCTCTGTACACCTGCTGTGCTTGCTCACTCCCTACTTACACAGTTGACTGTTTCTTAGTTCATAGCCCCAGAAGTCTCTAATTGGCCCACCTTATATATTTCTTGCCTGACATGAGTCACCAGCCAGCCTATGGGTTGACCCTGCTGGGTCAGGTTTTAACCAGTCATTGTGATGGAAGAACAGGGCTTCCTTCAGAAGACACAGGGCCAGCCAACTCCTGATGGAGAGTCTGGGCTCTGCAATCCCACCCCAAAACTAACCCCTCCACCCTGAGTGAAAGTGAACGCTAATTTGGATGCATTCTTGGAGAAAGGGGGCAGTCTGGGGAGAGCCCAAGTCCCAAGTGGCTGCCTTACTCCTCTGAGCTTCCCAGTCCCCTTTCCATCCTATGGGAGAAGCTATTTGGAAGGGGACTTACCAAATGGATGTCATTTCCTTGGGGCCTTACTTCTTACAGTTATCGCTGCTGTTTAATTTTAATATCTAGAGGAATCTAGAGGAATGGTTGCTCTGGATATGTTCCCCTCCCTGGGGTCCAGATTGCTTTTGTTAAGAGCCAAATAATAAACTATTTAAGGCAATAGCCAGTTCTTAGGGACAGAAAGGCCAGGGTACTAGCTGGAGGTGAAGAAGGCTCCTGCTAGCTCCCCCTTCCAAAGCCCTTGGAGAGGCAGCTTTGCCTATCAAAGCCCACTGTCCACCTCTGCCTCAGGGGTTATTTTTGTCTCTCCTAGGGCTATCTTTTTGCTTTTTTGGCTTTGAAACTCTATTTTTATAGACCAGCACCATAGAACTTTCTGTGCTGATGAAAATGTTCTTTATCTGCACTAATATAATAGCTGCTGGCCACATGTGGCTGCTGAACACTTGAAATGTGGTTAGTGTGGTGAGAAACTGATTTTTAATTTGATTTCCTGATAATATAAATTTAAATAGCCACATGTGGCAAAGGGCTGCCCTAGAAGGCATACAGATGAATTCTAATTCTGCATGTTCCCTCCTTTGCTTGTGTTGTCAACTTGAAATCAAGAAGCAGAGATGGACATGAAAAAAGAGTCACCAGTAAAGAGGTATTGCTCCTTTGCTTTGTCCTCTTAAGAGATGGTCTGGGTTTAGCAGATCAAACAAACAGGATGCAGGGAAGGTACTGCTAGGCTACCACTGTGGATGGGATGTTCTTTGAGGAGAAAAGACACCTAGGAGTGAGAAAATTTGTGTATCACTAACAAGCTTGGTGCTTTGGAACAAATCAAAGAACTTTTACTCACATCAATATCCATGTTTGTAAAGTGGGAGCATATAGTAGGTACTCACTAAATGTTTAATTTTTTAGACTTAATCTTCTCCCCACCCTCACTCCTCTAAAGGCAGTTCATGTGTGCTAACCCATCATAAAACCTTTCATGTCAGGCAAGACCATATAATGGAGTAAAGAGAGTCTCCTCAATAAATGCTGTTGGGAAAATTAAACAAGTACATGTAAAAAAAATGAAACTAGACTAACTTTTTATGCCATATGCAAGGATAAACTCAAAATGGATAAATGACTTAAATGTAAGTCGTGAAACCATAAAAATACTAGAAGAAAACATAAGCAGTAAAATCTCAGACATCTCTCATAGCAATATTTTTGCCTATGTCTCCTAGGGCAAGGGAAATAAAGGAAAAATAAACAAATGGGACTATATCAAACCATAAAGCTTCTGTACAGCAAAAGAAACCATCAGGAAAATGAAAAGGGAACTGGCTATATGGGAGAACATATTCGCCAATAATACATCTGATAAAGGGTTAATTTCCAAAATATACAAAAACTACAATTCAACACCAGGAAGACAAACAATCCAAACAAAAAATGGACAAAGGATTTGAATAGACACTTCTCCAAAGAGGACATACAAATGGCCAACAGACACATGAAAACAATCATCAGAGAAATGCAAATTAACACCACAACGAGATACCACCTCACACCTGCCAGAATGGCAACCACCAATAACGAACAACCAAGTTTTGGAGATGATGTAGAGAAAAGAGAACCCTTGTGTACTGTTTGTTGATGGGAGTGCAGACTGGTAAAACAACCACTGTGGAAAACAGCATGGAGTTTCCTCAAAAAATTAAAAATGGAACTACCTTTTAACCCAGCAATCCCACTTTTGGGACTATATCCTAAGAATCCCAAAACACCAACTGAAAAGAATATATGCACCCCTATGTTCATTGCAGTATTATTTACAAGAACCAAGATCTAGAAACAGCCCAAGTGCCCATCAATAGATGAGTGGATAAAAAAGCTGTGGTCTGCGGAAACAGAAATCAGGAAAAAAAAATCCCCTTTGACATAGCAACAAGAAAAATAAAGTACCTAGGAATAAACCTAACCAAGGAGGTAAAAGACCTATACTCAGAAAACTACACAACACTGAAGAAAGAAATTAAGGAAGACACAAACAAATGGAAGCATGTACCATGCTCATGGATTGGAAGAATTCACATCATCAAAATGACCATACTACCCAAAGTGATTTATAGATTCAGTGCATTCCCTATTAAAGTACCCATGACATATTTCAGAGATATAGAACAAACATTTCAGAAATTTATATGGAACCATAAATGACCCCGAATAGCTGCAGCAATTTTGAGAAAGAAGAACAAAGCAGGAGGGATCACAATACCTAATATCAAACTGTATTACAAGGCCACTGTAATCAAAACATCCTGGTAGTGGCATAAAAACAGGCACATAGACCAATGGAACAGAACAGAGAGCCCAGAAATAAACTCAAGCCTTTACGGTCAATTAATATTTGACAAAGGAGACAGGAGCATAAAATGGAGCAAAAACAGCCTCTTCAACAGATGGTGTTGGGAGATCTGGACAGCTACGTGCAAAAAATTGAAACTCGATCACCAACTTACGCCATGCACAAAAATAAACTCAAGATGGATAAAAGACTTAAATATAAGTCGTAACACCATAAAAGTCCTAGAGGAAAACATTGGCAGGAAAATCTCAGACATTCCATGTAGCAACATCCTCACAGACACGTCCCCTAAAGCAAGGGAGATAAAGAAAAGAATAAACAAATGGGACCTCATCAAAATAAAAAGCTTCTGCAAGGCTAAAGAAAACAGCACCAAGTTACAAAGAGAACCAACAGTATGGGAAAACATATTTGCTGATGATACCTCAGACAAGGGCCTGATCTCCAAAATATATAAACGACTCACACAACTCCACTCCAGGAAGACAAACAACCCAATTAAAAAAGAGTGCCCAGAGACATATGAAAAGATGCTCAGCATCACTAGCCATCAGAGAGATGCAAATTAAAACCACAATGAGGTACCATCTCACACCAGTCAGAGTGGCCAACATAAACAAATCCACAAACAAATGTTGGAGAGGATGTGGAGAAAAGGGAACCCTAGTGCACTGTTGGTGGGAATGGAGACTAGTGAGGCCACTGTGGAAAACACTATGGAATTTCCTCAGAAAACTAAAAATGGAACTGCCCTTTGACCCAGCAATTCCACTGCTGGGATTATACCCTAAGAACCATGAAACACCAATCCAAAAGAACCTGTGCACCCCAATGTTCATAGCAGCACAATTTACAATAGCCAAGTACTGGAAGCAACCTAAGTGCCCATCAGCAAACGAGTGGATTCAAAAACTATGGTATATTTATACAATGGAATTCTATGCAGCAGAGAGAAAGAAGGAGCTTATACCCTTTGCAACAGCATGGATGGAACTGGAGAGCATTGTGCTAAGTGAAATAAGCCAGGTGGTGAGGGACAAATACCATATGATCTCACCTTTAACTGGAACATAATCAATAGAAGAAAAAAGGAAACAAAATATAACCAGAGACATTGAAATTAAGAACAATCTAACAATGGCCAGCGGGGAGTGGGGAGGGGACAGTGAGGAGAGGGGATTACAGGAACTACTATAAAGGACACATGGACCAAATCAAGGGGGAGGGTGGAGGTGGGGGAGGGAGGGGTTTTCGCTGGGGTGGGGTGGAGGGATGGGGAGAAAAGGCACACAACTGTAATTGAATAACAATAAAAAATTAAAATTAAAAAAAAGAACAACCACTATAAAAAAATTAATAAAATAATTGAATATTTTTAAAAAGCTGTGGTACATTTATACAATGGAATACTACTCTGCCATAAAAAGAAGGAAATCTTACCTTTTGCATCAGCATGGATGTACCTAGAAATTATTATGCTAAGTGAAATAGGCCAGTCAGAGAAAGACAAATAGCATATGATCTCACTTATATGTAGAATCTAATGAACAAAATAAACTGAACAAAATAGAAACAGAAGCATGGACACACACACAGAACAGACTGACAGCTGTCGGGGGGGGGGGGTTGGGGGACTGAGGGGTACTGGATGAAAGAAGTTGAAGGTTTTAGCCAAAGAACATATATGCATGACCCATAGACACAGACAACAGTGTGGTGATGTGGCGGCCAGAAGAGAGGGAGTGCAGGGATGGGTGGAGGCCAGCAAAAGTGTGGAGGAAGGTGGAAACATCTGTATTAGTGTCAACAATAAAAATAAAGGGGGAAAATAACTTTCCTCCTGTCATGGAATCAGAACCACATCCATTCAGAGACAGCCAGTCCTTGTGAGCAATGGGACAAGGGTGTGATGTAGGTCTCTCTGCAGCTGGTATTTCTGTGAAGCCTAGGTCACTGGGGTGGGAGATGGGGGGCAGCTGCAAGTGTTTTGGAATTTAAGGGGACCTACATAATCTGGTCAACAAGGTTTCAGCAACAATTCACTTGCTGGGCAGATGTGTTTAGTTAAGGGATTTCACCCTGGAAGAGAGAAATGATTAGAAGAGCTTGTGGAATTTGCTGTTTACTCTTAGAAAAGCGCTGAGCATGTCCTTAATTTGTCAGTGTCAATACAAAGCTAAAACTAGTATCCAGAGAGGATTAACACAGAGAGAGTAAACTATTACATTTTGATTCTAAGTTACTCCCTCTCCTCCTTGCTCCTTAGACTACTTTCAGAAGGCCCAGGTCTGACCATGACACTCCTGGGCTGAACACAGGCTTTTTGTGTATTGACTCCCCAGGACCCATGAGCTGGAGATAAAGTGTGATCCATTAGAGCCTGCACTTAAACAAAACCCACCTGAATTTCAGTCCTGGCTTTTGTACTTACTAGCTACATAGCCATGTACAGCTTGCTTTGCCTTGTGGAGCCTGTTTTCTCATGTGACCCTGGAGATAAATACAGCAGCCACCTCATCAGGTTGCTTTGAAGAATAGGTAAAGGCATCAAGCTCTTGGCAAGGTGTCTGGCAATGCCTAAATAGCACCCCACCTGTACCCCCGAGTTCTTGCAGCTTGTGTGTCTAGACATCCCCAGACCAAGATGTGACATGAGTTGTGTGACATGAACTATGTGCCTGATTCCCAATTTCCAGCCCCTGTGACTCTGGACTTTTTCTGGTCTCCAGAGCCCATTCTACCAGAATGTAGGACAGGCCATAGGTAGCCCACAGAGAGGGGTTGGTGGATGAATACTCATGCCTCAGTTGGGCTAACTGAAACACATGTTCCACCCTGTCTCCCAGAGTTGCTTGAGCAGGATAAGTTGTAGGTGCCAACCCAATAATTTGTTTGATAATATCTCTTTAAATTAACTCATTTTGATTGAATGTATTGGAGTAACATTGGTTATTATAATTATATAGGTTTCAGGTGTACAATTCTATAATACATCATTTGTATATTGAATTCTGTGTTCACCACCCAAAGTCAAGTGTCCTTACATCACCATTTATTCCCCGGTACCCTCTCCTACATCTCCATCAATAAGCTACCCAATCTTCTCCAACTCATTTTCCTGCTGTCTCCACTGCTTTCTGGATCTCCCCTCCCATTTAAAGGACTTGCATTGGAGTCGTGGTATCCGGTTCTGCTTCTGAGACACAGACTGAATAGATATCACCTACCATTACTATAATGCCTCTTTGGTCCCTCTCTAAAGCCTATGAGGCTACACGAGATGCAGTGTAGAATTCTGAGACTCCAGTCCCTTCTAGACATCCCCAGACCAAGATGTGGCATGAGTTGATCTGCTATTTCTATGGCCCATGTCCTGAACCCAATGCCATATAGAAAGCAGCTTGGGGAAAAAGAGCTTTGGAGCACAGTGTTCAAATTTGATCTTATGAGGAGCCCCAAATGGTGATGGGAGAGAATATGAATATTGCTTAGATAACAAATGTTTTCTTATGGAGACCTGACACCTGCAGGCTGCTGTATGCCTGTTTTCATCTTATTTATCTAATTTATTTCTCCGTCCACTAATTCCCGCTCTCTGTATTTTATTTTGTTACATAGGAAATAAACTTTGTGTTCCTCTGAGATGACATTGCCAACAGTCACAATTTGTATACAATAGTTACAAATTGAGTACTTATAATTTTATAGAATTTTTTCCTCTGAAAAGTATAAGTTTAAAAGCTAAGTTAAAAAAAACAACTATGGGATATTTACACAATGGAATTCTACTCAGCCGTAAAAAAGAAGGAAATTTTACCCTTTGAGACAGTATGGATGAACCTGGAGAATATTATGCTAAGTGAAATAAACCAGTCAGAGAAAGATGAACACCATATAATTTCACTCATATGTAGAATCTAATGAACAAACTGAACTAACAAGCAAAACAGAGATAGATTCATAGAAGGAAAGCAGATGACAGCTATTTGAGGGATAGGGGTTGAGGGTAGAGGGACCTAGTAAAAAGGAAAAAGGACTCATGGACATGGACAACACTGTGGTGATTGCTTGCAGGTTGGGGAGGGGGGAAAGGGTATGAAAGGGGACTAAATGGTAATGGAAAAAAATACAATAAAGATTAAATTTAAAAAAATGAGATACTGGCATTTGGATTTATCATATGTCCTAGCTTAAAGAACTAGCCTTTAGCAAATAGTCAAGAAATTAATCTGTATAAAATAGTCAGTTAAACGCTCTAATATATTAGAAAACAATTCATGCATTTTAAATGTTGGTGCTCAGTGGTTTTGCTCAGTAGTTGCCTAATGAGTCTGTTCTGTGGAGAACCTTAGTACAAGCCCTGCTGTTTGTCATGCCTCAAGATGTCCGAATAAATGCTATCCAGAGGGAACTTTGGTTTTTAGCCCCTCTATTTATTATCCCTCCTACCCTGGTATAGTATAGAGACTCCAGATGAGAGTTCAAAGTTTAACAAAAAACCTGGCCTCAAAGCCCAGAAGCTTCTGCACCCCCAGGGACCCAGATCAGCAGTCTGTTCCAGTCTGATCAGTCATTTCCTCCTCACAGATCTGCACCAGAACTCTTGTGACAGAGACACATATCTCAGATGGGCAGCCTGAGAAGCCAATTGAAACAAGGCGTTCAGGACAGGTGCTTTATTTGGGGGATGACCTAGGAAGCACTGTATGGAGGGAGGCAAATGAGGAAAAACAGCTTGTAAGGGCTGTGTGGTAAGGCCAGTTACCCCTTTGGGCAAGGCTGCTGGGCTTACCCACCCATCCCACCCTTGGGATTGGCAGATAATGTAGAACATGCCCCTCAAATGACCCCCGCCGAGGTTCAAGGGTCCCGAAGTGTTTATCCCCTGCCCCCTGTCAGGCACTGGTTGAGGGCTGAACTTCCATGGGAGGCAAGCTGCTCTGAAGCCCTCCTTCTCACACATGGAAGCTGTCTGCTTGTCAGGCCAGGGATGAGGGTGGGCACTGACAGTGTCTGCCTGACATCAGCTGGGCTGCCCCAAATAGGAGCAGACTTTCACCTGTGCCCACACCTTGCGTTCATCCTGAAGATCCTGGCTAGAGACTTCCTCTGCATCTTCTCCCCAGTTCCAACTTCCACAGGCAGGCTTGGTGTGTGTGGTTGAGATTCAGATGCCAGCAGGTGTCCTCTGTGTGAGTTCACCGGGCTGGGAACTCCTAAGGTAGGCTCTCCTCTAGCTTTGCACAGTCTGTCTGAACCAACTGGGGGTGGGGAGCAGAAAAAGATGTCATCCCTCTCAAGCAGTGACCTGTGGGGGGTCTGCAGCTACCCAGTTCCCACACTCCACATTGCAGAACTACCAACACTGCTCTCAGGTGTGTTGTGTCCTGCTCCCCTCCTCCAGACAACTTTTCCTCCTATTCAGCCCTTCACATTTCCTTTTGGATTCAATGAGCTGTGAATAGCAAGGGTCTTATCCCAAAGCCTTTGTCTTCTTTAGTGTGTTACCTCCACAGCTGCATCCAACTTTGAACTTGACAAGTTCTATTATTTCTGCCATGTCTCAGGATTAATGTGAAGGTCAAGAGTACAAGCCCTGACTGCCACCTATTGCCTGTGTGGTTTTTAATTCTCTGGGCCTCAGTTTCCCCACCTGTGTATAGGAATGAGGCTAGCACCTACCTCACAGGAAATATGTTGTGGTTTAAGATAAAGCATGTAACATGCTCAATCCAGTGCCTAACAAATAATAGGTACAAGACAATGTTAACTCATTATTTTCATTGTTCTACTTTGCATCTATCTGTAGTGACCTTCTGTCCACCAAAGATCCACCAAAATGATCTTCCTAGTCTGCGTTCTTTCAATCACAGTTAATCATTACTAGTACTAGATCAACGTCCTGAGTGTGATATCCAGGTTGTGCTTTGCTCACACTTCTCCCCTGTAGTGTTCCCACCACCAGAAGGCCAACACATCTTGGGAGAGAGAAGGGTGGGGTTCAGAGTCAGATCGCCAGTCTCACCTCTATTTAGCTACATTGCCTTGGGCAAGTCACTTTGCTTCTGTGTGCCTTAGTTGTCCTGTAACATGAGGGTAATGATAGGATCTACTTCAAAGAGCTCTCTGTGTAGGAGTTAAAGAAATCAGTCCTACCAGCTGCTTAGAGCACACCTTGGACATGCTTAGTAACCATTAGTCATTGCCGTCATTGTCATTTCAGCGTCTCCACCATTCATGTGCCAACCATTTTTTCAGTCTTTTTTTCTCTTTTGTATACCCATATTTGAAGGGGGACCACCCCCCCCCCCAGAATTATCTTCTGGATAGGAGGCAGGGGGTGGCCAGGCCTTGTGGTACCAGCTTTCTCCACTAGGTGAGTGTTCTAGGAGCCCATCTGTATCAGTGTCCCAGCTGGTGGTGTTGTGAGAAGCTGTGTTCAGCTTCAATGAATTTTTTGAAGACTCTTTCCACGCATTTGTCCATTTCATAATGGGTGATTTACAAACATGCCTTCCCAGACCATGCTGAGTGTTCAGCAGTTTTCAACCAAAAATGCCATGACTCCAATGCCCCACCCTCCCTATTCACTAGATCTCTCCCTGAGCGACATTTTTTTTGTTGTTTCCTGGGATGAAAAAGTCCTCAAAGGAAAACATTTTGATGATGTGGAAGAAGTGAAACAAAAACAGCAGAAGCACTAAAAGGCATCAAAATCAACAAGTTCAAAAACTGTTTTGAGCAGTGGAAAAAATATCTCAATAGGTGTATTGCATCAAATGGAGAGTACTTTGAAGGTGACTGAAATTAAACAGGTAAGAATAAATACATGTTAATAAATAAATGATTTCTTATATATAAATTCTGGGTTTTTGCATTGGTACCCCCTCAATATCATAGACTAGCAAAATCAGATTTTTCACCATCCACCAATAAAGTTCAGGGCCTTCTTAACCCCAGGTCCTGGCCAGGTCCCCATCACCAGTGTTCTCCTTCATCTCCTCCTGCAAGTTCCAGCTTGATGCTATCTACTTGAAGCCTTACCTTACTTCCCAGAAGGAAAAGTAGGAATTTACACTAGCTTAGATCTGCCCCTACTCTAAATTCCCAGTTTTTTGTTTGTATTCCAAGGAACTTCATGCAAGCTGCCCTCTGTTATAGCACATGTCTTACTTCTCACTCTCCTCCAGATTAGTATTAGTGAGCTGGGACTATGCTTTGGTCATCTTTATGTTCCTATAATGCCCAGCATGGCACTATGTATATAGGAATTGCTTGTGGAAGGTTCAGTGGGTGATTAAATGAATGAATGAAGTGCACTTTATATCTTGGCTGTTGAGTATAGGGTCTGTCCACAAAGCTGGTAAGAGTTAAACAATAAAAGCAGTAAGCAATGAAAATAATACGATGTTTTCATAAGGCTCCAGGGGTTCCATCAATCCTGAGCATAATGAGATGGCCTTTTGGGGATGAACCTTCACTGAGAGAAGTGTACTGAAATTAAAATTAAATACCAGGATACTCCAGTGCACAAAGCAAACCAGAGCAAGTTAAAGCAGGTACACAATGGCCACCTACTTTAGTTACATAATTTGGCTGTCTCCATGATGTTGGCACTGCCAAGGTAGCTTAGGCATTGTGAAGATCCAGTGACAGCAGAGACCTACCCCTGCAGAGATGAGTCTGTCTCACAGTTTCGCAATGATTCAGAGTCCTTTCTGAACATTTGCACAAAGATGTAGCATCTAAAGAGACATCTTCATTAATAACAATCACAATGTTCCCTAACGACATGAAGTTACATACTTTCTCTGAAGGGTTGGCCTCTAGCTACTGAGGTATTATTTCAGTAACCAAATGCAGTACTCACATAAGAAAGGCACCCAAACATGTTATCAGTAAAAGATGGGCATGGGTGGGTTTTGGAGCTGAAGCTTTGGTTTCCTAAGCCCATTTGGCCTGGGGGCCAACACAAGAAAGGAAACAGGCCTATTTGTACCAGACTCCATGCCTCCACCAGGACCCCTGCCTTTCCCTGAGATCCTAAGGAGTTTCTTGCTTTCTGCAAAAGCTCTTGAAGGTTTTCCATAGCTGCTTTTATTCCTGGTGCCCTTGTTCTCTCACTTTAAGGAACCTCAAAGACCCCCAAAGATCACTTGCCCTTACAGTTTGCAACACCTGTTTCATCGGACAATTTGGAACCAGTTCCCAAGAAGCAGGTTCAAAGGATATTTGGAGTAAACTGCCAACCATCAACCCTCCCACTTTCTGTAGGATGGGGCACCAGATGATGCCCAATCACCCAACTCTATTCTCAGGGCATGTGCCCTTGTCTATCTATCGTGCTCTCTTTGAAAGTCTTATTTCCTGAGGCTCTGTTTGCATTTCTCCCAGGAATTCTAGGAGCAAATAGATTTCTTGGTGACATGCTATTTTACCTAGAAATCTCAAAACAAGTATGCAAATTAGATACAATTGTGGCCCTCATTCTTGGGCTTTTCATTGGAATGCTTTTCATTATTCTTGTGATGTATCCTCAGAATACCAAGAACTCCCTGCTTCTTACCAGTAGGTAATCATGGAATCTGTCTTGTCAGCTATATCATTAGCACTCTGATTGTTCTTGTTTTATGCACAAAGGTGGAAGCCTGAGAATCAATTTTTTCCCTTCTTGCACTTGTTAAAACTGCCTTTTCCTTTGTGCTGTGGATTCAGGGATTGAGGCAGACATGTATTTTTGTCAATTAGCATAATACTTTCAGCATATGAAGCTGTGCCCAGTTTTGGCTTGTGCTGGACACTTGCATCCTTTCCTGGACACAGGCCCAAATTCATTTGACTTCATCACTTTTTCATTTTATAGAGTTGGCCTGAACAAAGATCTAATACTGTCCTCTGTAGAAAGCAGGTCCTAGAGGGTAATTTTGTCCCCATGCTCATATGCACATACAACATGTGAATGCATGCATTATACACGTGCAGGTCTATGAATACTATAATCCTTTTTTAATATGTTTTATTGATTATACTGTTACAGGTGTCCCATTTTTTTCTCCCCTTAATTACCCTCCACCCTGCACCCCGCCCTCCCACCAGCATTCCCCCAACTTACTTCATATCCATGGGTCATACATGTAAGTTCTTTGGCTTCTACATTTCCAATACTCTTCTTAACATCCCCCTGTCTATTTTGTACCTACCATTTATGCTTCTTATTCCCTGCACACATTCCTCCCATTCTTCTCCCTCCCTATCCCCACTGCTAACCTTAATGTGATCTCCATTTCTGTGATTCTGTTCCTGTTCTAGTTGTTTGCTTAGTTATTTTTTTCTTTTTCTTTTTTCTGGGGGGGATTTGGTTGTTGATAGCTGTGAGTTTGTTGTCATTTTACTGTTCATAGTTTTATCTTCTTTTTCTTAGATAAGTCCCTTTAACATTTCCTATAATAAGGGCTGGGTGATGATGAACTCCTTTAACTTGACCTTATCTGGGAAGCTTTTTATTTGCCCTTCTGTTCTAAATCATAGTTTTGCTGAATAGAGTAATCTTGGATATAGGTCCTTGCCTTTTCTGACTTCAGAATACTTCTTTCCAGCCCCTTCTTGCCTGCAAGGTATCTTTTGAGAAATTAGCCAATAGTCTTATGGGCACTCCTTTGTAGGTAACTGTCTTCTTTTCTCTTGCTGCTTTTAAGATTCTCTCCTTATCTTTAATCTTGGGTAATGTAATTGAGATGTGCCTTGGTGTGTTACTCCTTGGGGCCAACTTCTTTGGGACTCTCTGAGCTTCCTGGACTTCCCGAAAGTCTATTTCCTTTGCCAGATTGGGGAAGTCCTCCTTCATTATATTTTCAAATAAGTTTTCAATTTCTTGCTCTTCCTCTTCTCCTTCTGGCACCCCTATGATTCAGATGTTGGAATGTTTAAAGATGTTCTGGAGGTTCCTAAGCCTCTTCTCATTTTTTTGAATTCTTGTTTCTTCATTCTTTTCTGGTTGAATGTTTCTTTCTTCCTTCTGGTCCACACCATTGATTTGAGTCCCAGTTTCCTTCCCGTCACTGTTGGTTCCCTGTACATTTTCCTTCATTTCACTCAGCATAGCCTTCATTTTTTCATCTAATTTGCGACCAAATTCAACCAATTCTGTGAGCTTCTTGATTACCAGTGTTTTGAACTGTGCATCTGATAGGTTGGCTATCTCTTTGTCGCTTATTTGTATTTTTTCTGGAGCTTTGATCTGTTCTTTCACTTGGGCCATTTTTTTTTTTTGTCTTGTGGTGCCTGAGCCATGAAAGGTCAAGTGCCTAAGGCAGGTTCTGCTGAAAGGACCGATGCGCCTGAGTGTCCCCGAATGTGCAGGTAAAAATGCTGGAAGAACTTGTCCCCGTGTAAAAAGTCTACCTGCATCCACACAACTTCGTCTCCTTGGAAAAAAGCACGTTCTCGGTGGAAGGGATCACTGCTCTTTTAGGAATTATTTTTAATATATTAGGCACAACTGCTTAAAGTGTAATTCTGGATAAGTAAACGTGTGTGCTTGTGTATGTGTTTGTTTTTAATATCTCCCTTGGCAACTCAGCACTCCACTGAAGAGAAAGCATGGGTTGACATGAAGTCAAATATAGTTTGAAGAAAAGCTATGACTTCTTAAAAGAATAACTTTTCATTTTTCCCTTCAAGCCCATTTATATCTCAGCATGGCCCTCTCAGCAATTATCACCACCATCCATTGAGTTGCTCAGGTTGGAATCTCGGATCCAACCTGAGATTGGAATCTTGATTTCTCCCCTTCCTACCATACCTATCAGCAAGTCCTGGGCATCCCACCTCCAGACTTTGTCTCCATCCCATCTCCTCTCTATATCACCACTGGTCTGACCATTATCCAGGCCATGATCATCCCCCACCTGGATCAGGATCTCCCCCTCATGTCCACATTCCATGTGGTGGTCCAGGTGGTCCTTTAAACACATATGTGGGGGTTTAGGATGGTATATTTTGGCCCTGCCTAACTCTACAAATTCATTGCCTACTTTGCCTGCTAGCACACTTCAACCCCACAGACGTTCTCCTCTATCCTGTTCCTCAAACATTTCAAGCATATCCCACCTTTGGTACTAGATACAACCCCTTTCTTTAGTTACACATTGGCCCTCTATCTTGCTGTCTTGTGCAGCTTATTATATCCTTATCAGTTCTCACTGTGTGTGAATAGTCACTGACAGCCTACCACTGGAAAATGTTGCTTCACTCTTTGCTCTGCTGGCAAAGGAGCCAGATTTTTCTATACCAAAAATGGCAGAAAGTGAGTGTTCTTGTGTCTCTTCCTGTAGTAAATAGACAAGTCAGCTCAGAGAGGAACCTGTTTAAACTAGAAAGAGCTCAGCATGACTAAAGAGATGATTTACTGTGTCATTCCTTATAAAATTAGCTGGCCCTCATTAAAGAAAAAAAAAGTACTATTGGAAAGGAAGGAAAAAGCTCTTCTGTGAATGTATTCATATCTGCTTGTTTAGTGATGGTGTTGACATGGAGACACAGAATGAAAAGGGAAGGGAAGGGAATGTCCAGCACTGTCAGACATGAAAGAGACTTTAGTTGTTTCTTATTGTGGTATTTCTAATAACAAGATACAAAGAAATCATACTCACTGCACATCAACAGGGTAGCCATTATGCTTAGAATATCTTCAAATCAGTTGAGTGCCAAGGGTCTGTCTCTGTCTTTAAGGTTAATAGGTGATTGTACCAGACCCATTCACTAAAGGAGAGAGAATGTGGCTGGGGGAGAGTGTCAGTATAGTAAGCTGTTTATTTCCATGATGGTTCAATGGTAGTGGGTCTTCTTTCCCAGAGCTACCACTGACTAGCTCTATGACCTTGAATATGTCACTTGCTCTTTGGGATCTTAGCTTCCTCACCTTTAAATGAGTAAAATGTTCTCAAGGTCTAGTCCAAGTCCAATTTGTACACAAAATGTGAAAAGGCTTCTAGGTGACTTCAATCATCTATTCCTAGACAGCCATTACATTGTCCAGTTCCCAGGACACAAGGCCCTTCTGGGGAGACTCGAGTTTCTGGAAACACACAGAACTCTTGATATTGCACACCTAAAACTCACCTGGCAATAGCTGGGAGCTTGGACAGTGGGGTATAACTGGCACTTGTGAAGGGTCTGTACCTTCTTGTCACAAGTGAACAGGCAAGTCTCTGTGGCCCCAGGGTCAGATCAAGTCACATGACCATGTGAGTAGAACAAAGGCCTGCAGCTGCTCCATATAAGGAGGAGAAACAAAAGCCACTGTCCCAAAAAACAATAACATTAGTGGCAAAGGGCAAGATTAGTCGATGTCTGATTTAGTTTGCCAGTGTCCCAACTACTCCATGCAGTGCAGTTCCATCACTGTGTACCAGTCCACAGGCATTGGGATGGGAGCTGATCAGAGAGATCACTGATGTTTATTGCTCCTCTACTGTAAGCTCACCACCAGATTAACAGGCCACAGATACTCTCATTTCATTTTTCAGGCACAAATGGACCCATAAGTGGTTCAAGCACATCAGAGGGTTTCCCTGAAGTTAAAAAATGGAAATCTACCAAGTAGTTAGGGATTTCTTCTCTCCCACTAAGATGCTTATAAGGGAGAGTGGGAGAAAGAGAAACATGACCCACATGGCTATATAATGTACAAATACAGCTGTCTAGTTGTTTTGCTCTGAAGTCATGAGGGAGAATGGAGTCGGCTGGGGGTCTGCTATATGGGGAG
This sequence comes from Desmodus rotundus, assembly GCF_022682495.2. NCBI lineage: Eukaryota > Metazoa > Chordata > Mammalia > Chiroptera > Phyllostomidae > Desmodus > Desmodus rotundus. Next base: position 132,047,955 of record NC_071392.1, read on the forward strand.
AACCATGCTGGTGTCTTCACACATGCCCTCCTTTAATCCCCCGACCTCTGCTATCCTCCTCATTTTATAAATGACTAACCGAGGCCTGTAAAAGTACCAGTCCAAGGAAACAAATTGCTTATGGCATGTTTAAACTAATATATGTGTAAATACCTCAGTTTCAACGAAACCAAGAAATATTTATTGAGACCTTTGTAAATGAGAAGTGCAGAATGGAGACAGGAAGGGACAGACAAGCATGGTTCTCACCTCCTAGGAGTCTGATATCTTGTGAGACTGGAACTGGGAAACATTACACAGTAATGAAACGTGCAAGGAGATTTCTAAGTGAACATGGATGATTACAGCTCTGAGAGGCTAAATGACTTGTCCCCTATGAAGTAGGTATTATTTCCTCCAATTCAGAAGTGAGAAAACTGAGACATGGAGAAATTAAGCAACTTGCCCTGGGTACATAACTCATGAGTGACCTGAGTTGGGGTTTGACCCCAGGCCATGGGCCTCCAGAGTGGGAGCAGCAGGGCAGGAAGCCCCATTTCCTTTATGGTGACTTGAATGATGACTTTAGAAGGGCCTGGGACACATTGTTTGATCAATTTTCTCAGCCTTTATTTCTAGACACAGCTCTAGAGACAACCTCCTGATTCCATAAGCTGCCAGAGAACCCAGGGAAGCCCTGGGGGAGTAGATACGGGGGCCATGGCCATGCTTGCTTTCAGGACACCATCAGCAAGTCTCAAGTCCAGTGCTAAAGTGGACTGGGCATTCTTGGGCAAGCTCCATATCCAAACCACTGAGTGACTAGGGTCTGCCCTTGCTACTCCTTCATCCCCACCCCAAGGAGAGGGGGCACCAGGCTAGATCCTGGTAATGGCTCAAGCCTGGGCCCTTCCCCAGGCCTTTGCTCTTATCTGAGTATCTCAGCTGCATGAAAAAGCAGGAGCCCAGGGCCAGCGGTGTTTGTAGGATCATCCAGTTCTATCTGCTACCCTCATTTGTCTGAGATTCTGGAAGCCCTTGAATAGGACATTCCCACATATATTGATGAGAAACAGCTACATAAATAGCACTTGGTATTTACAATGGGCCAGTTTTCTGTAAATATAGAATTTTGGCAACTACTTCCAAGCAGTTTGTCCACCTTCTAGAGCCAGCAGTTGTCTCATTTCAGTCCTTTCCAGGGGATGCTTTGTGTCACCTCTATCTATGGCCAGTCTGTGGCCTAAGGAGATACAAGTCCTTGAAGCAACTAGACAATCTGAAACCAGAACAGTGATCCCCCATCTATTTCAGAGTGTGGAGACTCCTTTTTTACATTCAAGGAGTGTTTTGACCACTCCTCCACCATCTACACATAGAAACCTGACCCCCTCAAAATAAGTCAGACTTCTTAGTGGGTCTGTGGTCTAAAGGTGGGAAACCATGACTCATTTGTTAATCTAGAGCAGCATTTCCCAAACTGTTTCTTTGGGACACTACAGAAAGAGAGATCATCATAGGTATTATATGGAAAATAATGATTCTTTAATCAAGTGTTTAAGAAATGCCAAGTTATTTCTAAATTCAGGGTTTTCACAAACTTTAAATATGCTAATTTGAACCGTGACTCTCCATATGGAAAGTACAATAGCGGGGTTTTCAAAACTGACCACAGAACTCTTCTTTGCACAGAGTATTATATAGGCATTTGCAAAACATCCTACTTAGCATAATAGTGACTAACCAACCTTAGTTCTCATTAATTGTTGCAGCTCAGCTCTCAAAAGAATGGTATTGTATCAGGTAGCTTTAGCTGTATAACAAATGACCCTATATTTTATTAGCTTAAATCAACAATCATTTATGGTTCTGTTGGTTGGCAGTTTGGGCTGGCCTCACTTGGGTGGTTCTTCAGGTCTTATCTGGGCTTCCTCATGTGTCTGTAGTTAGTTATCAGCAGCTTGACAGTCTGGCTTTGGGCAGTTGACAGACTGTCAGCTGGAGCAGTGAAAGCAATTGGGCCATATGCTCTGTCAACCTCCATTAGGCTAACCTGGTTTATTCACATGGCAGCTGGACAGCATTCCAGTAGATCAGTTGGAAGCTGCACTGTGCTCACCACTGGCATAGCATCATGTCTGCCACATTCTGTTGTTCAAAGCAGTTGCCATTAATCCTAGACCAATGAGAAATGGGGACTTCCAGATTTCTAAGGTCTTCAGAGAGGTGATTTGCTTGGGAGAACAAGGCTGGAGTTATTGTTGAAGCTGTGTTTGCATAACAATATAGAAGAGTTTGGGATCTAGACTGCATGTTTGTTTGGGGTTCCTGGGGGTGGGAGCAGTGCAGGGTGGGTGCTGATGGAGACTGCACAGAACTAAAAGTACTTGCAGTACACTCCTCCATGCCCTGACTGGAGGTGAGTGTAAACTTTTCTTTCCCAATAAAATAGTGTCCTCAGGTGTCAAAGCCCACCAGAGACGACCAGGAATATACTTGCCATCCCCCATAGTACAAGTTAGATTCTTTAGTCTTCTGCAAGAAGGGAGTATCTCTGGAAGGGGGAGGTTTGCCTTGGGCTGCATGACTCTGAGGAGGGATGTTAGAAGAGAGGGTAGGCCTGGATTGGACGCTGACAAAATGTAAATATAATTTGATGATTGGATATCTCCATAGTGTCTGCCCAGGAAGCAGAAGGATGTCAGAACTGCTGTGGTTGTCATTGGTAAGGAGGCAGCAGTAATCACACATAGGCTGGATGGTGGTTATTTTGGGCTGGGGATTCAGGTTTGGTCTGTGTCCCATTAGACACATTGCTCAGGATATGTTGGCCCATAGAAATGTCAGAGTTCTGTTGGGAACATTGGGATTTGGTTGCCAGCAGGTAGAATTTTATTTCATCTAGACCACCATGTAGGTTGGTCAGTAAGAGACTTTACCATGTGCTTGCTTCAGCCATCTGCTGTTAGTAACTCTGGGCTTCTTTAAACCTGTTGGAGGCATGGAACCTCAAGAACAAACCCTAAAATTGGGCAAAGAGTTGAGCTGACAAGGGGCAGCCTTGCCCTCCCTTGGTAATTCCCATTGACTAAGGGAAACACTACACAGGTGGGCACTGCCCAGAGGTGCCCTTGCTACTTCAGCCCCAAAAGTAGCACATGAATTGGAAGAGTGACTCTTGGGATATCCCTAGACAAACCACCTGGCTGCCAACAGTGAAATCAGTATGCAGTTGCCTGCCCCTGCTGACCTCATAGGCTTCTTTGGACGTTTGTGGAAAATCATACAGGGAGCATTTTGAGAGGCCACCACTAGCATATATAGTGCCTCTGGATAAGTGACAAAAGGCCAATGACAAAATGACACCACTTTCCTGGGCACAGCAACCCAGACAGGGCACTGGACTTAGCCATACTGTGGAGGCTGGGATCTCACTTACCAATGAAAGGCTTATGCAGTATATACACTGTACAGCTGTCCCTAGGAGTCTCTGCATTCTTTGGAAGAAAGTTTTCTCTTCATTATCTGGAGCAAAGTGAAGAGTGTGGCCATTACTCTGCTCAGTTCAATAATTTATATGAAATCATTATTTGTTCTTGGTTCCTAGGACTTAATAAAGACAATTCCTTAGCCTAGTTCAGTAAGTCAACAAATAATAAGTAGTTAATCCTCTTTGTTTACAGATTCTGTGTTTTCACATTGGCCTACTTGCTAAAATGTATTTGTAACCCAAAAATCAATATTCCTGCTCACAGACACATAGAGTAGTGACTCCACATGCACGTTACCAGCTGAGGTCCAACAAAGTGAAGCTCTGCCTTCTTGTCTCAGCTCTGAAACTGTCAACAAGCATCCTTTTCACAGTCTACTTAGTGGCAAGATTTGTGCATTTTTTGTGCTTCTTCTTGGTGATTTTGCTGTTTAAAATTGCTTCCAAGCCTGATGTTGACATGCTGTCTAGTATTCCTAAGCACATGAAGGCATGATGTGACTTACAGAGGAAACACATGTATCAGATAAGCCTCGTTCAGGCCTGAATTATAGGGCTGTTGGCTCTGAGTTCAATGTTAATGAATCGACAGTATATGTTAAGTGAAGTGTCTATGCATAAAATAACGTTATGTATAGACCATTTGTAGTTATTCAAGGCTTCTAGGAACCAAATCCTGTGTTTCCTGTAGAAGGAATGGCATAGTACACGCTAATTTGGTGTTTGTGGAACACGTTATGGAATACAGTTGTGAAATAGCTGCCGTGAATAATGAGAATTCTCCTTGCATTTGTAGCAGAAATGTGTAGACCATCCATTTTACTGCAACAGAATCCATGATTTTAGGCCACTCCTTCCCATCAGGTTGAGCATCAGGAGATCTGTGTTACAAGTCCACCTCTACTAGGGCCAGTTTTTCAACTGAATATCTGTTATATGGCCTTCCTGAGCTGAGTTTTTCCTCTACGAAGATAATAGTACCTACATCATGAAGTTCTTTGAAGAATTAGAAGGAAAAAAATGTATCTAGAACAGTGATTTCCAACCAGTGAGCTGCAGTAAGCACACTGTGTGCCACAAGAATTTTTAGAACATGCAATACCTGACTATTTAGTCAGGGCACTGACCTCTTTTCCTTTAGATTGTCAAATTTTAAAAAGTAAAAAATGACGACTGCCAACACAATAGCTGTCCAGTGTGAATGAATCAAAATTATACCTGTTTTTTTTGTCAGATCAGCAAAAAATATATTTTTTACTGTGCCATCAAATTTTAGTAATTAGTTTATATGTGCCATGAGTTGAAAAATTGCTGATCTAGAACACTGCACAGTGCTTGAATTCACCAAATCCTAAATGAGAGTTGGCTGTTAATAGAGAAATGATACTGCTCTTTCTCAGCAATGAACAGAGAGAAGGGGCAAATCATAAGTGTACCTGGTAAGATAATCATTTTATTTCAAGCATTTGAATTTCTTGAAAGGCAGACACCTGTATTTCACACTGTATTGATACCAAGACACATTCAGGAGCCAAACATTAATGCATTTGGGATTATCTGTGTTAATGTCCCTGTCCACTAATACAACACTGAGAGTTAACAGCATATTAATTTGCATTATAAATTTTGAGACTGTGTCTCTTTTTAGTTAATAGAGGCTAGATTCCTGCAGGAACCCCATAATAATATGGTATTCTCATAAAATTCAGACCTCTGTACACGTAGGGCATTTCTCTGCCTTTGTTCCTCATTCTTAATCATATTTCCAAGGCATCATTACAGACAGCACCTGAGGGATAGGGCCACTCCAAAATGTGACCCTGGCTCTGCACAGTTGTTTACCCTTCTTTGGCTAAGTTAGAAGCACCTATATTTTAAAGGTTATACCAGATTTCTAGGTTTTTATTTCTCACCTGACTGTGAATCTCCTCACTCTGATTTTCCATTCCTTTTAAATCCTTTCTTTTTTATATAAAGAACTCACAGGACTGCACTCCAGGAAAACAAACAACCCAATTAAAAAATAGGCAAAGGACTTGAACAGACACTTCTCCAAGGAAGACATACAGAGGGCCCAGAGACATATGAAAAGATGCTCAGCATCACTAGCCATCAGAGAGATGCAAATTAAAACCACAATGAGGTACCATCTCACACCAGTCAGAGTGGCCAACATAAACAAATCCACAAACAATGTTGGAGAGGATGCAGAGAAAAGGGAACCCTAGTGCACTGTTGGTGGGAATGCAGACTGGTGAGGCCACTGTGGAAAACACTATGGAATTTCCTCAGAAAACTAAAAATGGAACTGCCCTTTGACCCAGCAATTTCCCTGCTGGGATTATACCCTAAGAACCCTGAAACACCAATCCAAAAGAACCTGTGCACCCCAATGTTCATAGCAGCACAATTTACAATAGCCAAGTACTGGAAGCAACCTAAGTGCCCATCAGCAAACGAGTGGATCCAAAAACTATGGTATATTTATACAATGGAATTCTATGCAGCAGAGAGAAAGAAGGAGCTTATACCCTTTGCAACAGCATGGATGGAACTGGAAAGCATTATGCTAAGTGAAATAAGCCAGGTGGTGAGGGAAAAATACCATATGATCTCACCTTTAACTGGAACATAATCAATAGAAGAAAAAAGCAAACAAAATACAACCAGAGACATTGAGGTTGGGAACAGTCTAGCAGTGGCCAGGGGGGAGCGGGGTGGGGACAGTGGGAAGAGGGGATTGCAGGAACTATTATAAAGGACACATGGACATAATCGGGGGGTGGTGGAGGTGGGGGAGGGAGGTGGGTTCAGCTGGGGTGGGGTGGAGGGATGGGGAGAAAAGGCATACAACTGTAATTGAATAACAATAAAATTTTTTTAAAAAAATCCTTTTTTTTTTCCTGCCATTTTCAAGGAAGTTTTTTTTTCTACAGCTGTGTCTGTTCCAAAGACCTCCTGAACTGTCACTTCTCCTTTTACTCCTCTGCATGCTCATGTGCTCCTCCGGGCTCAGGAGTTCAGTCCTAAGCAGAGAATGCAGTTCCAGCCTTGCCCATCCCTCCCTATCAATATCCTTCCCAGGCTCTCCCCCTTATTTCTTTTTTATACCTCTTTACCCAACAGAACATTCCCAAAACTAGTGCTATTTTAAAATTACAATAATTTTTATAAATATACACACAGGTATATATATATAAAATAAATCTATGAGAAAAAGACAGGTAATCCCATAGAAGGAAACGGGTTAAAGATGTAAACAAATACATCATAGAAGAGGAAATTCACATGGCCTATAAACATATGAAAAGTTGTTCAACTCAGTCATCAGGAAAATGCAAATTAAAATTATAACATGGTATTATTCCACATCCACCTGTGTGGGTAATATGAAACTGGCAATCCTAAGTGTCAACAAGGATGTGGAGCAACTGGAACTCTCATCCACTGCTGGGGGGAATATAAATTTATGCAATACTTTGTAAAACTGTTCAGCAGCCAGTACTTAAGCTGAACAGCAACATGGGGTGGCTCTGTGACCCAGAAATTCCACTCTTGTGTAGCAATGGAAATGCACACAATAGGAATCATATGTGTAACGAAAGTATTAGAATGTCCATGGAAGAACTTTTTGTAATAGCCCAACACTGGAAAATACCTAAATGCCCATCAAGAATGGAAGAGATAAATAAATCATGCTAATGTCAAACAACAAACATTACACAGCAATGGTAATGATCTATAATGACCTACAACTACTCATAACAGTGGGGTTAAATTTCACAAACATAGTATTGAGTCAAATACAAAAGAGTGAGAATTATATGATTCCACTTATACTATAGGACAGAAACAGATAGAAGCCAGGATAATGGTTAGCCCTAGGCATTAGTGACTATGAGGCTGCACAAGGGGGTTCTGGGGTGCTTGTCATGTTCTGTTTTTCTTGATCTGGTTACTGATTACATAGGTGTATACAGTATATAAAAATGGTATCAAGCTGCTCAATTATAATATGTCCATTCCAATAAGAAAGGTAACCTAAAATCAGAGTTGCTAAGTCTCTGGTGAATGGCAATTCCAGCTGCATCTGCCCTGCCCAGCTCTGGGCAACAGCTTGGAGGAAAAACCCATGCTTGGTTTCAGGGGCTCTTTATACCTAAGTTCTGAAAGCTCTCTGGGTCTGGTACTAGCACTTTTTCTCAGGGGCACAGGTGTTAGCCTCATGGCACAAACAAGTAGTTAGCCCAGACCTTGGAGCTAGCCTGTCTCTCATTCCACTCACAATAGTGCAGATACAGTAAGCACCATATATGTGTTTGCTATAATCTGCTCCATTTTATAGTTGAAAAAACTAAAACTCACAGAGAACAGATGGCCTCTGCAAAGTCACTCAGGGAACATATTCAGCGTGGAGCTAGAAGTGGAACAAGGGTTTCCCAGACTCCAGAACCTGCCTTCTAAAGGCAGAGCCTTTGTGCCAGGAAACAGAGATCAGAGGACTCAGTAGATGCCCCCAGTGAGGGTACTGCTCTGGTACAACCTGAACAACCCAGAAGCAAACTAAAGCTCTCAACACAACTGCCTCTGCCTAGGCACTCAGTTTAAATGCAGACTAATTCCTCAATCTGCCTTGAAAATGCAAAAGCTGTTCCTTTACACAAATTTGAATCCAGAAGGTTCTCAGAAACCAGTAATACCAAATCCTCTGCATTGTACATTGGGTGAAGCCAGTACCAAAGTGAAGAATAAACATCACTTGTATTACGTGTGAGTGCTTAATACTGAATGGAGACTGGTGAAGCAGATTTCCTGACACTTCTACATTAGTGCTGTGGAGACTGTCTAGTTCTCATTTGATCTGCTTTATTTCCAAAATTATTTTCAGAAATGCAAAAGGAAGCTAAGAGGAGGAAACAAAACAACTCTAGTCTTCCTTCCCTTTATAGAGTAGTCCTAACTCATCTTTCACAATCACCAGATCAAAGCTAAGTGTTAATAAAAAGAAAATCTATTTGAATTACAACAGCACTTTATTTTTTTTTTAGTTTTTATTGTTATTCAATTACAGTTGTCTGCATTTTCTCCCCATCCCTCCAACCCACACCAGCCAAACCCACCTCCCTCCCCCCACCTCCACCCTCCCCCTTGATTTTATCCATGTGTCCTTTATAATAGCTCCTGTAAACCCCTCTCCCCACTGTCCCCTCCCCACTCCCCTGTGGCTATTGTTAAATTGTTCTTAACTTCAATGTCTCTGGTTATATTCTCTTTGCTTTTTTCTCTTGTTGATTATGTTCCAGTTAAAGGTGAGATCATATGGTATTTGTCCCTCACTGCCTGGCTTATTTCATTTAACATAATGCTCTCCAGTTCCATCCATGCTGTTGCAAAGGGTATAAGCTCCTTCTTTCTCTCTGCTGCGTAGAATTCCATTGTGTAAATGTACCATAGTTTTGGATCCACTCATTACTTGATGGACACTTAGGTTGCTTCCAGTACTTGGCTATTGTAAATTGTGCTGCTATGAACATTGGGGTGCACAGGTTCTTTTGGATTGGTGTTTCAGGGTTCTTAGGGTATAATCCCAGCAGCGGAATTGCTGGGTCAAAGGGCAGTTCCATTTTTAGTTTTCTGAGGAAATTCCATAGTGTTTTCCACAGTGGCCTCACCAGTCTGCATTCCCACCAACAGTGCACTAGGGTTCCCTTTTCTCTGCATCCTCTCCAACATTGTTTGTGGATTTGTTTATGTTGGCCACTCTGACTGGTGTGAGATGGTACTTCATTGTGGTTTTAATTTGCATCTCTCTGATGGCTAGTGATGCTGAGCATCTTTTCATATGTCTCTGGGCCCTCTGTATGTCTTCCTTGGAGAAGTGTCTGTTCAAGTCCTTTGCCTATTTTTTAATTGGGATGTTTGCTTTCCTGGAGTGGAGTCGTGTGAGTTCTTTATATATTTTGGAGATCAGGCCGTTGTCTGAGGTATAATTACAAATCCGTTTTCCCATACTGTTGGTTCTCTTTGTAACTTGGTGCTGTTTTCTTTAGCCTTGCAGAAGCTTTTTATTTTGATGAGGTCCCATTTATGTATTCTTTCCTTTATGTCCCTTGCTTTAGGGGACTTGTCTGTGAGGATGTTGCTGCATGGAATGTCTGAGATTTTCCTGACAATGTTTTCCTCTAGGACTTTTATGGTGTTATGACTTATATTTAAGTCTTTTATCCACCTTGAATTAATTTTTGTGTATGGTGTAAGTTGGTGATCGAGTTTCATTTTTTTGTATGTAGCTGTCCAGATCTCCCAACACCATTTGTTGAAGAGGCTATTTTTGCTCTATTTTATGCTCCTGCCTCCTTTGTCAAATATTAATTGACCGTAAAGACTTGAGTTTATTTCTGGGCTCTCTGTTCTGTTCCATTGGTCTATGTGCCTGTTTTTATGTGAGTACCTGGATGTTTTGATTACAGTGGCCTTGTAATACAGTTTGATATCAGGTATTGTGATCCCTCCTGCTTTGTTCTTCTTTCTCAAAATTGCTGCAGCTATTCGGGGTTGTTTATGGTTCCATATGAATTTCTGAAATGTTTCTTCTATATCTGTGAAATATGTCATGAGTACTCTAAAAGGGATTGCATTGAATCTATAAATTGCTGTGGGTAGTATGGCCATTTTGATAATGTTAATTCTTCCAATCCATGAGCATGGTACATGCTTCCATTTGTTTGTATCTTCCTTAATTTCTTTCTTCAGTGTTGTGTAGTTTTCTGAGTACAGGTCTTTTACCTCCTTGGTTAGGTTTATTCCTAGGTACTTTATTTTTCTTGTTGCTATATCGAATGGGATTTTTTTCCTGATTTGTGTTTCTGCAGTTTCGTTGCTGGTGTACAGGAATGCCTTTGATTTCTGGGTATTGACTCTGTATCCAGCTATTTTGCCAAATTCATTTATTAGGTCGAGTAGTTTTTGAGTGGAGTCTATAGGGTTTTCCATGTACACTATCATGTCGTCTGCAAACAGTGACAGTTTCATTTCCTCCTTTTCAATTTGGGTGCCTTTTATTTCTTTTTCTTGTCTGATTGCTGTGGCTAGGACTTCCAGTACTATGTTGAATAGTCGTGGTGAGAGAGGACATCCTTGTCTTGTTCCTGATCTTAGTGGGAAAAAAGCTCTAAGTTTTTGTCCATTGAGTATGATGTTGGCTGTAGGTCTCTCATATATGGCCTTTATGATATTGAGGAATGCTCCCTCTATTCCCACTTTGCTGAGTGTTTTTATCAGAAATCGGTGCTGTATCTTATCAAATGCTTTTTCCGCATCTATTGATATGATCATGTGGTTTTTGTCTTTGCTGTTGTTTATGTGGTATATTATGTTTATGTTTATTGAGGAGGCATCTCTAAAAGATGTTGGAGCTTTCCTAATCTTCCTAATCCTCTTCCATCCTCTATCCTAGTCCATACCTCCCTCACCCAGCCTTTTCTTTCCATGTCCCTACTTTCTTTATACAATCAAGTTAAAATGCCATTTACAAGTATCATCATTTACTTTATGCTTTCCCTGGATTATGATAAATCCTTAAGGAAGAGGATTTGGAGGTGTAAACCAAGCATGTGGTACAACCCCTCCCATCCACCTATAATCATAGATTCCTCACATCTCAGTATTAGTCTTAGGATGCATAATCTCACTCCTATCAAGGTCATTTCTAGGAAACTCAATCATTTTTTCCGAAATTTCCCCATTAAAATATCCACAAAGATTTAAGAAAATTTAGCTGCATTTAACATGTACAAAGCCAAAGGGGGCTAGGATCCAGGGTGGGACATGGGGGGAGTTGTGGAGAGAAAATGGAGATAACTGTACTGAAACAATAAAAGTTAAACAATGAAAGAGAGAGAAAGAAAGAAAGAAAGAAAAGAAAAAAGAAAGAAAAATTAGCTCCATTTAAAGGAAGGGGAGTTTGGGGGGAAGTGTTTACCAGTTGGGGCTCTAGCAAGCAGGTCTGTGGAATGGGAACTATGGGTGGATGATCTGTCCCAGGCCCTCCTCTCCCACCTTCTCCTGGTTTGCAAGTCATCAGCTGTAATGAATTTATTAATATGCATTGTGATGCTCCTTCTAAATACATGCAGGCTACCAGGCCTGTCTTGGAAGGGAAAGGGGAGCAGCAGAGGGGATGAGGAAAAATCCTCCAGTCCTGCCTCCCAAGAGTTTACAGTCTGGCAGAGATCCAAGCCAGTGGAAATTCCAAATGAGAATCTGAGGGATGCCACCTGGCAAAGCATTATCAAATCAATCCATGGGGTTTGGGGGGTGGAAATGCAGTCAGACCAGAAGGTGGAGTCAGAGGAGAGAAGTGAAGGGGGCTGGGGGACACATTTTTCATTTTCACAAACACCTAGAGGGAGAGGCACACCTGAGTTGGGTGCTAAATGATGAGGGCCAAGTGAAAATTGCATTCTAATCTATACAGAAACCGTAAAGCATGCAAAGTCGAGAGGCTGTGCATGTATGTACTTATTAGGTACTGAAAATATGTAAATAAATAATCACTATGTTTGGTATCAGGATAAGCTGCTGGTCATCTTTTTGCAAACTAAGCCTCCTGTTTTCAGACTTCCCCTTACTGAGAACCCAAACCTTAGGGCAGTTTTCCTGCCTCAGGGACGGTAAATTGACTGGAAACCAGGACTATTGCTTCCAGGTGAAATTACTTGTATTTTATTTTTGAAGTTGCAAGATTTAATTATGTTTTCCTGCTTTTTTGTTGTTGTCCTTCCTTAGTTACTGGAAGATGAACATTAGAGTTTGGGTAAAATCTAAGTTTCTGTGTGTATGCCAAGATAATCACCCCAGAAGTAGGTCAGCATCCCAAAATGTGAGAGAGATGTTTCAGGATCTAGATGTCTGGTGATTGACATTATCATTGATCTCAGGTCATTGATACTGTCATTTTTAGAGTTGAGCCCTGACTCAGACTGTGCCAGAGGGAAAATGAAAGAAGGAATGCATCCCAGTCTGGGAGAATGAGGGGGAGGAGCTGAAAGGAACCTGAGGTCATAAGCCTACGTGAGAGAACCACCCACCACTAGACCTGAGTTTATCCAACATCCCAGTAAAAGATCTATGGAGTGACCATGAAGGTCAAAGCCTGACCCTCTCCTTCTCACAGAGTGACCCATGGGAATTACCAGTGTATATTAGGCTCAGTTTTCTCATCTATACAACGGGGATATTTTTTCATCTAGTAGGTTGGTCAAAAAGTTCATTTAGTTTTTCCATAAAATAAGACACATTTTTCATTTTCACCAATAACTTTATTGATTTGGATATTTTTAGTATGTCAGCTATCTCCTGCATGGTATAACATTGATTGTTCTCAGTTAATGTCTCGCTCTGACCACTATCAACTTCAACTGGTCTACACGACTGTGGAACATGGTCAGCATGAAATCTCCAGCACAAAATTTTGCAAACCACTTTTGACACATTTGATCAGTCGCAGCACCTTCTCCATACACTGCACAAATCTTTTCTTGTGTTTCAGTTGCATTCTTACCTTTCTTGAAATAATAAACACCATACACTGAAAATGTTGCATATTTTCTTCTATCTTAATGTTAAAATGGCTGTAAAAATGTTTGCCCACACAAAAATTTACCAATTTTTATAAGTATTTCTTAATGCATGCTCATATGACAGCTGCCACAATACAATCTAACAAATGGTTTCAAGTGAAGTTAAAGACAATTAAGCTCTATTCAACCCAGCTTGTAGAAAAAACCAAACACTTTTTGGCCAACCCAATATAAAACAGAGATAATGACACTTCCCACATAGCTTTAAAGAAAGGATCAAATTAAGATATGTACTTAAGGCATATAGGATAATGCCTGACATATAGTAAGTGCCAAACAAATGGGATGGTCATTATAATTATCATGATATTATTTATTATTCAAATGAGCCATGAAGGTGCATCTTTCTTCATTTGACAGATTGAAAAGCCAAGCTCTATTGCATGAAATCACTTCTTTAGCGTTATACATCTAGTGAGTGACAGTAATGCAATATGGTCCTGTGCATGTCTAATCCTCAAGTGGGTGTCACTACCACTCAAGGGGAGTCTATAGAAAGGAGAGGGAAAACTGGATACTGGTGGCTTTTTTCAGAGAAGGCAAGATCTTTTTTGAAATGTGTATCATAGAAAATGTTGGGATAGCCAATGATGGTGGGCTACAAATGTGAGCCTCTGGAGGGCCTGGGTCACAGAGCATTTATTCAGCAAGTGTTTATTGAAGTCCTATCATGTGCCAAGTGGGTGCCAATTAGTGCTGGGGATGCAAAGGGGAGTAAAAGGCATGCAGACAGAGGAGGCTGTGTGATAGACCTCCCTGCAGAAGCACTGGGGAGGGAGTAGTACGCCCACCTGGTGGGATGAGAAGTCAGCATTGGCCTTGAGAGGAAATGCTGCATCTTGTGTTCAAGGAAGAACCAGTCACCACACTTTGTGGGCAGCCAACAACTGGTAAATGTTGATTGAATTGATAAATAAACTAGGTTTTCAGGGACAGTTATCTGAAGGCAGTGTGTGTGCTATTCTTTGTAACGAGGGTAGCAAAACCCTGAGCATCAGAATCCAGTTCTGATGGGACCTCATCAAAATAAAAAGCTTCTGCATGGCTAAAGAAAACAGCACCAAATTACAAAGACAACCAACAGTATGGGTAAACATATTTGCCAATGATACCTCAGACAAGGGCCTGATCTCCAAAATATATAAAGAACTCACACGACTCCACTCCAGGAAGACAAACAACCCAATTAAAAAATGGGCAAAGGACTTGAACAGACACTTCTCCAAGGAAGACATACAGAGGGCCCAGAGACATATGAAAAGATGCTCAGCATCACTAGCCATCAGAGAGATGCAAATTAAAACCACAATGAGGTACCATCTCACACCAGTCAGAGTGGCCAACATAAACAAATCAACAAACAAATGTTGGAGAGGATGCAGAGAAAAGGGAACCCTAGTGCACTGTTGGTGGGAATGCAGACTGGTGAGGCCACTGTGGAAAACACTATGGAATTTCCTCAGAAAACTAAAAATGGAACTGCCCTTTGACCCAGCAATTCCGCTGCTGGGATTATACCCTAAGAACCCTGAAACACCAATCCAAAAGAACCTGTGCACCCCAATGTTCATAGCAGCACAATTTACAATAGCCAAGTACTGGAAGCAACCTAAGTGCCCATCAGCAAACGAGTGGATCCAAAAACTATGGTATATTTACACAATGGAATTCTACGCAGCAGAGAGAAAGAAGGAGCTTATACCCTTTGCAACAGCATGGATGGAACTGGAAAGCATTATGCTAAGTGAAATAAGCCAGGCAGTGAGGGACAAATACCATATGATCTCACCCTTAACTGGAACATAATCAATAGAAGAAAAAAGCAAACAAAATACAACCAGAGACATTGAGGTTGGGAACAGTCAAGTAGTAGCCAGGGGGGAGTGGGGTGGGGACAGTGGGAAGAGGGTATTGCAGGAACTATGATAGAGGACACATGGACAAAATTGGGGGGGGAGGGTGGAGGTGGGGGAGGGAGGTGGGTTCAGCTGGGGTGGGGTGGAGGGATGGGGAGAAAAGGCATACAACTGTAATTGAATAACAATAAAAATTTAAAAAGAAAAAAGAAAAAAAATCCAGTTCTGGCTCAGGTGCAATTTATGCTGTAAATAATGAGGTTTACCTTCACATACATTTCAGAACATACTAATTGAAGATAATTGTGCCCTCTTTGAAACAGTATCCTGGGAGGCCACACATTTATTTCATGACACTGCTATCATCCAAGCATTTTTTAAACTCTTTGTCAGGTGAAGAGCTTTGGTGTTTATGAGTCCCACTAGAAAGTTAAAGGCCTTAGGTTACATTCATACTTTGTTTTAACCACAAATATGATTACCTGGCCTGGCCATACTCTTGATTCATGTATTTTACCTCCAGAGGGTTTTTGTCCACTTCCCATAAACAAAAGCACCCTCTGAGAACCTCATTTGCCACATTTGAAGTTGTGAAAAAGGATAAACCACAGACTTTGAAAACATTTCCAAAGGACAGTAGCAATATCAACACAGAATGCCTTCCAGAAGGGGCCCTGAGATGCTATCTTGCACTTGGCTTCCTCTTACCTGGCTTACCCCCAGCCAGGTAAGAGGAAGCTGTAACTTCCTAAGTAAAGGTGAGACTAGAACACCTGGCAATAGGGTTCTCATTCTGTCTTAACTGTGAGAGTCCAGGTGTGATGCAGCAATAACTTTAATAGGGAGCTTGAAAGAAACAAAAAAAAGCATAAAAAGAACCCCTATAGTTTTAGTGCCAGTGCATGGATGTGCAAAAGGAAGTCTGCCCAAGCAACAGCAGCAGGCTAAAATTTACATGATTAAAGGTATAGAACAGGAGGTTGGTCATCATATAAGCTACTACTCTTTTGGCAACTCCTAGCAAAGTTAAGAATTAGGCATGCATCTGATGATACCCACCGGTGCAAAACTCTGATAAAGTTTGTTGCACTTACATGTGCAAGCTCAAGGTTCAAATGTAGCTACCTTTTCTCTCCCCACCATTATTTAAGGGCACAGTTGCCAGAATGGACCTGATGACCACATGGGACAGAAAGATAGGGAGCAGGTGTACATTCAGGCCATTTTTAATGAAGCAGCTTGCCCACGTGTAATGCATGCCCACTAGTAATTTACACTCTGACTCAGATTAGCTTCCTTGCAGGAGACAGTAAGGGGAATGTGCAGGGAGTAGAAGCACGAGAAGGAGTTATGGATGCTCCTCCAAGCACCAGATCCAAGGATTAAGAAAAACTAAGGCTCTGTGGATATATTCATAGTTAAAATAAGACCTAGTAGAAGAGCGACCACATGAGGTTTAAAAACAATGCAGCTCATTTGTTGTGCTTGCAATACTTTGCTCAAAGTAGTGAAGGAAAAGCAGGAAATATATATGAGAACTATTAGAAGTGGCTCATAACTCAAGATGCTTACAATGTAGGTGGGAAGACACTACATAATTGCATAAAATCTGTGAACTTTGTAAGAGCAGATATGAGTTAGTGAACATTTGAGACATCAGGGTGGACAAATGTAACTCTGAAAGAAGGGCCTTCGCAGTTTCAATATGGATAACAGGCAGGTCTGAATACTCGGCTCCTGCCATCAGAAGTACTCCCACTGGAGTCAACTGGCCTGGCTTCCACACTTGTACAGAGCTGCTCCCCTCTATGCAAATTGTATTTAATTAAGATCAGGTAAAAGGGCTTCTTTTTTCTGACTCTTGCTCCCATGTGGCATTGAAAGGAATCAGACATCTAGGTCAGCCACACTCCCTGGCGCTGGGAAGGGAGTGATGGTTTTAGCAGGTCCCTCTGAGTCAGAATCAGAGGTGCAGGTGGTCTGGCCCTGCTGCTTTGCCACCTCTTCCCATCCCCTGGGATATTCATGAATCCATCTCCTCCCCCCACGGGAGGATATTTCACAGTTTTTCAGCAATGACAGGACAAAATGCAATTACCAGTTGGGAGGCATGTCCCTTTTCAGTTCCTGGAAGAGACAAAGAACTGTTTAAGATTTGTCTTCACTTTTACTGATACAGTTTGATTGATTAGTGGGATGCTTTCATTTCCTTGGAAGTAAACATCAGTCCTTAAAACTCATGAAACAAGTAGCTGGCCTGAGACTTCCTTACCCTATCCCCTTCCCAAAACATGGGTGGGAGGAGCATTTTGGCCTCTGAGGAATTCTAATGCACACCCTCCCCACACCCCTAGCTTGTGCAGGAACCCAGAGCCAAGATTATCAGAGCTGAGAAAAGACTTTTTTGTGACTGCCAGAAACCAGGCCATGTTCCCTTCATAACCACATGATGACAAGCCCTGTCGTTTCCCCTCCCATCTTTTCTATTTCTTTTTAGCAATAGATTATAAACCAAATCTCATCAATGTACAAATCAGAGCTGCTTCATGGAAGTTGGCTGGAAGGATTAAAACCCTGCTCTCCTCACACTCCTCATGTCCCATCCCACTCCCATGCCCACCCCTACAAGGCAGTTCCAGAAACAGTGAGACCTGGAGAACATAGTTTGAAAACCACTGTCTTCCTGTTCAGGGATTGCAGACTAGTGATTTTAAGGGCTTTTTCAACTTGGATGTTCTTTGATTCTCTGTGAAGTGGTCACACAGTACTCTCAAGCCATCTGCCCATGGAGTAAATCCAGCCCTCGCCTCCCAAACCTGGTCCCTCTGCTGCCTCTCCTTTCCCTGAAATTGGAGCTGCCCTTCCTGCAGCTGTGGAAGCTAGTACCATCTGCTTTGCTGAAACAACCAACAGGTCTTCTGAGCCCCGACTACTAAAAGTGTGGTCCATGGACCACCTGTATGAGCATTACCTGGGCACCAGATACAATGCAGAATCTCTGACTCCGCCCCAAATCTAGTGGATCAGAGTCTGCATTTTTAGTAAGATCCTCTGGAAACACATGTTCACGTTACATTGTGAGAAGCAAGTGCACTCAGCAATAATGACTTTACACTTCTGCTGCCCACTAACCCATGGGCTCTTGCCTAGACCTTTGCAGCCCCCTTGCCTCTGGGTGGGACAGCACTCTAATGCCATTCACACTCCAAAGTCAGTCTTCCATGGGATCAAACTGAGGCTGGCATGCCCCCAGATTCCATTCTCAGCACCTACCCACTGTGCCTCTATAGTGTGCCCCAACAACTCTGACCTTCTTCCATTTCTTCAGACGTCTATTCTCTCTCTTTGGAAGTTTAACTATGGCACATCCCTAAGATCTCAGCTGAGAGGCCACCTCCTCTCTGTAGCCTCTCTGTGACCCAGGTAGGATCATAACCCCTATCTGTGTGAGCACCCTATACCTTTCCTGTGATATCTTATCACAATGTGCATTGTACATTTATTTGTAGGTTAAGTATCTCATTCTCTACTGGTCTCTAATGTCCACCGCAGGGGCAACTCAGTGCCTGACACATCATGTATGCTTCATAGGTATTGCAGAAAAATTATGAGATATATCCTCCATTGGGAAGCAGGTGGCCTCATGAATACACCAGGGGATGGGAGAGGGTGGGAAAACAGCAGTTGTTAAGCTGATTGAAAGAAGCCTTATCAAAATAAAAAGCTTCTGCATGGCTAAAGAAAACAGCACCAAATTACAAAGAGAACCAACAGTATGGGAAAACATATTTGCCAATGATACTTCAGACAAGGGCCTGATCTCCAAAATATATAAAGAACTCACACGACTCCACTCCAGGAAGACAAACAACCCAATTAAAAAATAGGCAAAGGACTTGAACAGACACTTCTCCAAGGAAGACATACAGAGGGCCCAGAGACATATGAAAAGATGCTCAGCATCACTAGCCATCAGAGAGATGCAAATTAAAACCACAATGAAGTACCATCTCACACCAGTCAGAGTTGCCAACATAAACAAATCAACAAACAAATGTTGGAGAGGATGCGGAGAAAAGGGAACCCTAGTATATTGTTGGTGGGAATGCAGACTGGTGAGGCCACTGTGGAAAACACTATGGAATTTCCTCAGAAAACTAAAAATGGAACTGCCCTTTGACCCAGCAATTCCACTGCTGGGATTATACCCTAAGAACCCTGAAACACCAATCCAAAAGAACCTGTGCACCCCAATGTTCATAGCAGCACAATTTACAACCTTTGCAACAGTATGGATGGAACTGGAGAGCATTATGCTAAGTGAAATAAGCCAGGCGGTGAGGGACAAATACCATATGATCTCACCTTTAATTGGAACATAATCAACAAAAGAAAAAAGCGAACAAAATATAACCAGAGACATTGAAATTAAGAACAATCTAACAATAGCCACAGGGGAGTGGGGAGGGGATAGTGGGAAGAGGGGTTTTCAGGAACTACTATAAAGGACACATGGACAGATTCAAGGGGGAGGATGGAGATGGGGGTGGGAGGTGGGTTTGGCTGGGGTGGGGTGGAGGGATAGGGAGAAAATGCAGACAACTGTAATTGAACAACAATAAAAATAAAAATAAAATATTTAAATAAATAAATGGGGGGGAGATGCCTGGGACAAAGGACTAGATGCTATATGATTCCAATTAAATGAAGTTTATAGAAAAGGGAAATGAAAGAGACAGAAAGCAGATCATTGGTTGTCTGTAGATGGGGGTAGAAGAAATAAGGCTTAGCTGCAAATAGACATGGGTTTCTGGCGTAATGGACGTATTCTAAAACTGGACTGTAATGGTGGCTACACAATTGTATAAATTTTCTAAAATCATCAAACTGTACTCTAACTGTTGTAACTATGGGTGAATTTTATGGTATATAAATTACACCTTAATAAAACTTTAAAAAATGAATGAGATGAAATGAAATGAACCAGGATCTCCCAGGTAACTCCAACGACAGGACTGCTGTCATATTCCCCCTCTCTCCTTCTTCCAAGGAAGAGATGTGCCTGCTCAGCAGCAGCTGGGTGAATGACCAAGCCAAAAACAACTCTCTCCCCCTTCCCCACCTTGCCCTGAGCTGAGCTCAGATGCAGCTGCTGAAGCAGCAGTTCCTTTGATGGTGTCCCAATGCCAGGGCAAAGGAAGATTCATGATTTCTAATAACCCTCTGCCCTAGTATAGCTTTGTCTTCTAATTAGACAAATCTCCTTTGGGCACAGCCCTGAAATCAGGACATTTTTGCAGTTATCACTGCAGAGTTTAGCAAAATAACCAGGTATTAAGAACTGTGGTACAGTCAAGAGTTATTTTCATCCCCCCCAAGATCATCAAAAATGCCCAGCCAATTTTTGTTTTATTAAAATTCTTCTTCTGACTGCATTCTTTTCTCCCCTGAATTTACGTGGTTTTCTCAGTCACCATGCAGATTAGTTCAAGGCCAGTACATGAAAGAATGTGGACCTAGCATGAAAGGTGTTGGCTTCCAAGCCAGGCTGACCTTCAGCCCTTTTGAACTCTGATTAGGCTAGTATCTCGTCTGATTTGCTAGTGCTCATCCTTACCTGGTATTGCATATTTAGACGTTAACTGGCCCTCTGCTTACAAGGAAAATGTTCACCTGCTCTCTCTTCAGTCGTTGATTGTTTCTGGGTTGTTGAATCCTAGACACTTTCAGGCTGCTATGCACATGGGTTGAAGAAAGTTCTCTAGCATTAAAGGCTTCCTCAGGCAGAAAGGCAGAGCCACAGGTGAGCCAGGAAACTGTCCTAAGTAGGAAGCTACCAGTCTGTCTTAAGTTGTCCATTGCTAGAAGTGAGCCAAGGGGCATCCACAGCTTGTGCTCCACATATCACATACTTTTCTAAACACTGGCTTCACAGTAGTCACCAACACTTCCCATTAGGTCCACAATCAAAGGCACAATTCCTTGTGTGGTGCAAACTTGATGATAAAATGTAACTGAAAAGAAGTACCTTCAGTGTCTATTTGGTAATTCTTTCTTTATTGGCTTTTATCAGTGGATTTAAAGTCCCTACAATACCAGATGCAGTGACATCAGCATTCCAACAGGAGCCATAACGTTTATTCTTCTGTTAATTAGTATGTTTTGTTTAGAAAGTGAAAAGGGAAGTTACTTCTTTGTCAGTTCTTAAAAAGACAGGTAATATAAGTATCAATAGTAGAATTCCATCAAATATTTCCTCATCAGACCATTTAATTGGAGTTACATAAGTGGAAGGAGGGGTTGTCTTACAAATCAATAGACAAGTTGTATTCAAATATTTTATCTTCAGACTGTCTCTCTTGTGGTAGCATTTTGAGCTTGAATAGCTATCTGCATTCCTGAGGTCAGCCCACTGACCTTCCCTTGTTGAATTTCTGGACTAATGTTTCTGTGGTTATGTAGATCAAAGAAAATCTTATCATGACAAATAATAGGATGTTTCCTTACATGCAAAAGTCCAATCTTTCTTGGGGCAAAAAGAAACTGGTCATGGCTCTGTCTTCTCCACGGGGGAACCTTCCCATAGACAAGGAACAGATGGTCCTACATTTAGACACCATCTGCTTTTCAGTTGTAATTAACATTGGATCCAGGGGTGGGTTGAATTTTATCATTGCGTTGGCCATCCCTGTTGACTTCTGGGGAATCCTAAATCTCGTATGTTTGATGGAATGTGAAACTTGGGTTGGGTTTCTTTGGATGGGCAACAGCTTTAATGAGACAAGGGAAGAAAAGGAAACCAGGCTCATCAGCAAACCATTACTGTGTGACTGTTTCCATACATGTGGCCCCCACAGATACAGTCAAAGAGAGGAATAAGTCTGTTAATCTTTTCTTCTGTTTTTGTAAAGACAAAATATGAATGATTCTCTAAGTCTATTTCAATTCAGTTGGTTCCACCTTCCTAACAAGTTGATTAAAATAAAATTGACCCTAGCAACAATATTATTCAGCATTTATTGAATGTTTGCAATAGTCCAGCTATTATGCTAAGAATTTTGCATGTATTATCTAGTTTTGAAACAACCACATCTGGTAAGAACTATTATTTTCCCATTTTACAGACAAGGGAAACTGAAGGTTTAATGAGCTTAAATACTCGCCTCAGGTCACACTGCTGAGATAAGGACCCAGGCAATACAATTCCTGCTTTGTAACCACAGTTCATCTCTGCTTTCACTAACTTACTTACACTGGGGGAAAGCAGGAGTAATCAGTTGGCAAATTTCTTTGTATTCTTAATCCTCACCCAAGGATATGTTTTCATTGATTTTAAAGAAAGAGAAATGGAGGGAGGAGAGGAAGGAGGGGGAGAGAGAGAGAGAGAAACATCAGTGTGAGAGAGAAACACCGATTGGTTGCCTCCCACACATCCCAACTGGGAACCAAACCCTCTATCTTTTGGTGTATGAGATGATGCTCCAATCAACTAAGCCATCCAACCAGGGCTCAGCTGGCAAATTTCTCCCATTTTTAAGTTGCAGAAGAGAACTGGAGAAACTCAAAGATATCACTGTTCCCGATCCCTTTATAACCTTAAGGGAATTTATTTCCCTTTTGCTTCGGTGTGCTTTACTCCATGCTTTTGGATCATCTCCCGTGTTCTTATTTGCAACTTAGCTTCTACTTTTTCTGAGCCTTGGGGGAGGTAAGTGAAAACATGATTAAATTTTAGCTATCTGCCTTAGAGCCACAGTTCCTAACACTGATGTCAGCATCTATAAACCACAGCAAAAATTGGGCCTCCTTATTTTCAGTGACACTGTTCCTCCAAAAACAGAGGATTTTTGTAGATGGTCTGAGAGCATCGCTGTCTTGAGCTCTGATTGTCTTCTAAGAGCACACCAGGTGAACAGAACTCAAGAACATCCCAAGACCAGTAGTCATTTGCACTGTTATCCAGATACAAAGGATTCCTTGGGAAATCCCTAAACATCAAGCCAGTCTACATCAGCCAGAGGAGAAGGAGCCCATGGGCCCAGCTAAGCTAATTGTCTTGAAAAGAGAGGTTTTGCTAAGTGAAATAAGTCAGGAGGTGAGGGACAAATACCATATGATCTCACCTTTAACTGGAACATAATCAATAGAAGAAAAAAGCAAACAAAATATAACCAGAGACATTGAAGTTAAGAACAATCTAACAATAGTCAGGGGGGAGTGGGGAGGGAACAGTGAGGAGAGGTGATTACAGGAACTACTATAAAGGACACATGGACAAAACCAAGGGGGAGGGTGGAGGTGGGGGAGGGAGGTGGGTTCACCTGGGGTGGGGTGGAGGGATGGGGAGAAAAGGCATACAATTGTAATTGAATAACAATAAAAATTAAAAAGAAAAGAAAAAAAATGCAGACAACCGTAATTGAACAACAATAAATAAATAAATAATAAATAAAAGAGAGGTTTAGAACCTCCTAGTTTAAAAGTCCATAGTAATCATCTGGTAATTATTTAAATGGATTGTCATTGAAATGTGGAGTTGGAAGTACTGTAATTTGAAGCTTTGGTCTGGCTTTGTTAGCTGCACTAGATCTGAAGCAATAAAACGAAGATCAGAGCTTAAAGCCCACACAAGCCTGTTGACTTTGTTCATTTATACATATATCTCCAGACTGGATTCCTACCCACAACCATCCAGCCTTTAGCCCTTTACACCAGTCACAATCAGAATCCTGGTCTGGGCAGAATCCAGGATGACCCAGTGTAGCCCTTCATCACTGATGGGAATCACCTTCCACTCTAAGAGCACATCCTATGATATTGGGTCAGATCTGGTAATATGACATAGTAATTACGTACAGTTAAGGAAGTGGTCCCAACCTGGGCACGCTGCATGGCTTTCAACCATGTGCCTAACGTTAGATTAAGGGGTTGCCATTTGACCTTCTCAGCAGACTTGTCTACCAGGAGCCCTAAAAACATCAGTATAATAATTGGGAAAGATGATGTCACTTAACTTGGATTTCTACACAACACAACTGAAGACACATAAATAGATCTCTTCCACCTGACACAAATAGCCACCTAAAGTAGAAATAAAGAGGATCTTCTTTGTTACTGCCAACCTGTTTGTACACATGTACTTTGTGAGTGCTCACATCATCCCGCCAGCTGCGATTTTAAAAGTGAACAGTGCTTAGTGTTTATCAACTTTGGATAAAATGTTTCACTCTCTAAATATTAAGTGGTAAAACTTTGAACTCACCAGCAAGAAGTTGCCTACTTTAGAGTAGGGTTTTTTTTTTATAAGAGAAACTCAAAAAGAATAACAATTACAGAAAAATGGGGGAAGATGTTGCAGAATATTGACTATGATTGTACCAGTGGAAATGAATTAGTAAGAAGTTTAATTTCTACATACATTTTTTATTAATAGAAGATTAGTTTTCTCTCCCATCCTCCACTAAATAAATATTGAATAAATATTTAAAGAACATGGGTTTGAAGAGGCGCCAGATTACAAGCCTGCCTGGAGAGCCCGTGTGTCAGACGGATTCTGTTTTTGAAAGTCCTGGTGGCTCACTCATGATTGGCTTGCAGTTCTGTCCAATGTTAATCTGGCAGCTGTGGTGTCCACCAGCTCCCAAGACTGTGTTTGGAGAGAGAATAACAATAAAATGACAGAAAGACAAGAAGCAAATATCTTGATAACTATAACTAGCCTGATGTCTTTCAAAGGCAATATTATGCAATAGCTTAGCTCTAAGTCTGGCATGAAAATTCCTACCCAATTGTGGTTTTCCTCAGAAAGGCTCAGCTTGGGTTACCAATAAAAATTTTGAAACAAGAAGCAGTTTTTCTCACCAACCTTGAAGAAGAGTTCCACCACCTTGCAGATAATTGAGTAAATTTCAAAATTTCAAAGTCCTCCAGAGAAGTTAAATCCTGTAATATTTACAGTACATCCCTAGGGTAGAAGTCATTGTCTTCATCTTCTCAAACAATCCTGAAAAGGAAAGGGCAGTGTAGGCAACCAAGCCTATTGTCAGTCAGTCTTTACATGAGATTTTGAGAACCCCCACAGAATATGCCATTAGGGTTTAATGGGGGTTGGGTGGTTTGTCATTGAGAAGTGGAACAGGAAGAAAAGGAAGAAATAACTTAAAAACTAGAGGTCATGGTATATCATCAAGCCAGTGGGCATTCTGAGCCTTCAGATCACTGCTCCTCTCTTGCTGCTGGAAGTAGTTAATGGATGAAAGCCATGAGCTCTGGCTTGGATTGGAGACATGCAAATAGGTTGAAATCCAGTTTCAGACATGTATTAACTCCATGACCTTGGACTTATATTCTCTTTGCCTCAGTTTTTTGTCTGAAATGGGGTGATAACAATAGTATTTACCTCAGGGTATAATTGAAAGAAAAGCTTTAAGGCAGTTCTAGGCCCATGGTCATATTCAATAAATGTCAATGGTCATAATCATCACCATTATCATCATTATTGTCTCTATAACATCATATCACAATCACTATCACCACCACCACCATCATCATCATCATTACATCATCAAATGATTATCCCCATGACTATCACCCTCACCATCATCACGATCATCATTATCATCATCCTCTTCATCATTACCATCATCATCACTGTCTCAAGCATCCATCACATCACAGTCACTGTCATCACTACCGTCACTATCATTAGCATCATTGTTCCCATCATCACATCACAAACACTATCATCACCATCATCAAAATCATTTTTATCATCACCATTATAAGTTTCATCTAGTGGAATCAACAGTGATTTCTATTCAGGACAGATAGTTTGCATTTATGACTCCAAATATCTCAGCCTGGAATATTAGAGATTCCCTAAACTGATCTTTGCATATTGCTGCAGCCTCATCTGTCTCTGCTTTCTCACTGACAGTCTACAGTCAAGCAATAGTGAATAATTTGTAGTCTTCTGCACAAACCATGTTCATTTATGACATCGTGCTTTTAATAATGCTGTTTCCTTGTCTAGCCAATTCTTTCCTGACTTTTTTGCTTTGTTAATGCCTGTTTATCTTTTTGGATATGGTATAAGCATCAACTCCTCCAGAACATACCCTCCCCTCATTCTCTAAAACCTAGGTTAGATATCCTTCCTCTAAGCTCACATAGAATCCAGGGAATAGTTCTATGTTTAGCTTTAATACCAAAGGCTCTGCTTACATACTTTAGCAGACATGTCAGTGCTCCATCAGATCAACCTGAATCCTTCTTACTATTTTGTGTGACTATTCTACAGTTTTGTGTGCTTTGCTTCTCATGGATCACCCCTGTGACCTTCAAAGAACTGTCTTGGGCTGCTGGAGCCACTTCACCAGGATACACTGAGTGTGGAAGGTGCCTGGGAATTTGTGTTCATAATACATTAAATACAAGATCTAGTGCCAGGTCTCATAATTACTATTTTTGAAGTAGGAATGAGCATTATTGAGGTCTCTGCAACACCAGTAACCTTAGGTAAAATGTCTATGATTTCCATTGGGGACAGATTCCCAGGTCTTGCCAATCCTCTTGTAGTTTATTCATAGTAAAATGAAATACTGAATTATTCTTAGTGTTTAATGAAAACAAATATGCATTGTTCCCATACAAATTAACAAACTTCTTAAGTCTTTCTAAGTACTTTTTGATGGGTTTGGGGATTCAGAGACCTCATGTCAAGAGCCCCCATCTCACTGGAGGTCTCTGAAGAGGCAGACATGGATCCTGAAAGAGGTTAGAGGAGTGGAGATGCTCATCAAATAGAGCACAGACAGTCCTCTTCCTGAGATGGTGAGTAGTATGATGGTTAGGAGCACAGATTTGACAGGCAGGTCACCTGGATTAAAATCCTGCCTACTCTATTTACTAGCTGTGCGACCTGACCAGGTTACTGAATTTGGTTCCCACCTGTAAGGCTGGAGTCAGCCCAGTGCCCCATCCCACAGCTGTTGAGTGGGCCAATGGGGAATGCATACATCTGGCACCCAGTGTGGTCTGCATTGGGATCATCCCAGCTATATAAACCTGTCCCCCAACGCTCCTTTAGTTGATACTGAAGGGTAAGTGGCAGTTATCACCCCATTTTCTTGAGGAAACAGACAACTAATAAAGCATTCTTTCCCCACTGAAGCATTTCTCCAATGATGGTAAATCTCTCATTCACAAGGCTCCAAAACAATGAGCCCAGCCAATATGGTAACATTCAGGAACAATAATCAGATGTGAGCTTCATTTGAGCATCATGAAGACTCCTTTCAAGCGACATAATTATAGGGTTTATGCTAATGGAGCAGATACATTAACATGTACTCATTTCCTTTAGTGTTTGAGTTCCTTCAAAAGAAACCTTTTCAGTTGGCAATGGTTTTCAAAGACCTGCACAATGCCAACTAACAACATGACCATGTGGGGGGGCACTGCATTCCTTCAACAGTCTTCCTTAACTGACTTCCCTCTTGTTTTAATCTGGACTTCCCCAAAAAAGAGACCCTGAGATAAGCCATGTAAGTGATCATTTGGGAGTGGAGGGAAACATCAGCAGGGGAGGAAGAAGTGAGACAGAGAAGGAAAATTGCAAATAAAAGGTATTTGCTCAAGGTTTTAACACTGTGGACACCTGAAGCTTAATTCAGTGGGGGACACAGGGAGACAGTGTAGAGTTAACCCTCCAGGTAGAAAGAAAGCTGGGTACTCATGTACCAACTCTCATCAGCCATTGTTTGAGGGATTGCAGGAAAAGTAATGTTCCTGTACTTCTTCACTGCTTTGTGAAAGGTTAAATCAAAAGTCTTCATACAAATGAAGCAGTCTGACATTTGAAAGGCAGTGGAATGCTCTAAATTATTAAGGCCTAAAGAATACGATAGAACATGGGGCACCCCTATCCACCTGCTACATTCCTCTTCCGTGCAACTACCTCCAACCAGATCCTCTTGTTCAGAACCCTAGTCTTGCTGCAAGGCTCAGTGTTTGTCTCCTTAGTCACTAGATGTGGTGAGTGTTTACAGTCAAATGATGTCTGAAATGGCAGCAGAACCAGAGAGTGGGTGCATCAGTCAGTCTCAGCATGGCATCATGGAACCATTAGATGCAGAGCCCATAACACAGGGAAATTATTTAAAAGAAATAATCTTTTTTTTAAATTACATATGATCGCTGGGGTGGGGTGGAGGGATGGGGAGAAAATACAGACAACTGTAATTGAATAACAATAAAATTTTTTTAAATTATATGTGACCACTTGAAACTATGAAAAGAAAGAGAAAGGAAAAGAGGATCTTTTTTTGGTTATTATCCAAGCCACAATCCCTCGGAGATTTAGAAGAATTTCCACCAAGACCAGAGTTCTATGGATTTTCCCTAGGAGTTGCCTCTCCAGGACCACCTTCATTGAAATAAAAGACAGATTGACATGAGTGCACATGATGTAGTAAAAGGAAATTGTGAAAACCATTGACTGGAGATGCCACATAAAGTAACAGGGTTAATGTCATGCTGTTCAGGTACATTTGTTGTCACAATTCAGAAGCCCTTCTGTATATCAACATTTCAGCTAGAGCCTATTCACCTCCGTTAAGCCACAGGCCACAATAATTTCCTGTTACCTTAGGTATTTTTCAGTTTAACCACTATCACCAAAGTTCTCTAGTTTTATTAGTCCTCATCAACCTCTGAAATTGCCTGATGAGATAGTATTTATCTTTCAGAATCCCAGCTTAATAGCCACTTTCTCTGTGAAGCCTTCTCTAACCTCCTTCATTTCCTTTGCCTATTAGAATTAATCTTCTGTGTCCTGTATTAGTTAGGGAGGCACATAGCTACAAGTGCAGAAACCCCAACTAATGGCAACAGAGGCAAAGAGGGGGTTCATTTCCTCACATAGTAAGAAGTACAGAGAGAGAAATGGTTTCTGGCATTAGATCAGCTGTTGAATGCTATCCTCAGGGCTCTGCTCCCCCCTTAGCATATTGGTGTGTCATGCTGATTGTCTCATGATCATACAATGGATGCTGCCATTCCACACATTACATCTAAGTTCAAAGCAGAAAGGAAGGGTGATTTTAGTTGGATTTATCCCTTATTATCATTGGCCAAAACTGTGTCATATGGCCGTGGCTAGTGTCAGGGATATTAGAAAAACTGAATATATTGTGACCCCCCCAAAAAAACCCCAGAAAGTCTGTTTTCTTAGAAATTACTTCTCACTATTGTGTTTTCACTGTGGCTCTTTCTATCACCTTGGCTATATCTGTTACCTATTGCCAAATTAATGCTGTGTAACTAATAGCCTCAAAACCCCAGTGACATACAACAATAAATACTTATTTAGCTCCTAGGTCTTTGGGAATTAACTGAACCAGTCTTAGATGGGCTTGCCTCTGTCTAAGGGTTAGCTGCTTGACAACTAATTCCTGACAGCCTCAGTTAGAACACTAGTGGTGACTTTTCTCTGCTCTATTGTTTCCAGCAATCTAGCTAGAGAATATCGTCATGGCATTATCCTTGTTGCATGAGGTGCTTTGCTGTGGTCAAACGCCCTTGTTCATTGATTTCTGTATATTCCCCACAACAACTTGTACACTATTTAGAGAGCATGGTGTGATTGGTCTTGTGTTAAAGGCTCTGCAAGGTAAGGAGAGTTGCTCAAGATCATGCAGCTTGGAAATATTAAGTCCAGGACTGGATATGATGTCCTTTACTCATCATGGGCATCCCCCAAGGCTCTAGGCTGCCTGTCTTTCAGCAGTTGCTGTGCCAGCCAGTACTATTCAGGCATTTCCTTGATGGCTTCCAAAGGTGACAGCAGCTACTCTGTAAGCAGCACTCTCTTTGGAATCCATTCACCTTGTATAAATGAGGCCCTTTTTCTATACAAGCCTTCCCTGAGATGGTGTGTGGGTGTGAATATATGAAGGACCCAGTTGCTGCCCTTCTGGACAATGAATGCCAGGTACATGGACATAAAATATGGCTCATGGTCCAGGAAACACATGATCAATGCCAAAGTATAGATTCCCACAGTGAGGGCTCAAATAAGTCCCTAGGGAAAATGAGCCCCTGTGGTCATGAGGCTTGAGTTGTTGCTCACATAGATCCCCACTCTCTTCTTCAACACCCCTTACTCATCATGTCTATAATGTGTCCCACATTTGCTTCTTCCATTCACTATAGCTCAGCCACTGGCTCAGATTCCAGGATGTGTTGTAGCAAATATGGATTGTCCCAGGGTATTAGGCCAGCTTGAGCATTTTTGAGATTCATACATATCTTGAATTTTTATAGCATACCTTGTAAAAATAATGAGATTTAAAGAAAATCACTCAATAATTCCACACCTGGAAATGTATTCTAGAAATGAAAAAGGACATATATTTAAAGATTTTCTTTTTATTATTTGTATTTTTTTAAATTTTTATTGTTATTCAATTATAGTTATCTGCATTTGCTCCCCATCCCTCAACACCACCCCAGCCAAACCCACCTCCCACCCCCACTTCCACCCTCCCTTTTGATTTTGTCCATGTGTCCTTTATAGTAGCTCCTGTAAAGCCTTCTCCCCACTATCCCCTCCCCATTCCCCTCTGATATTGTTAGATTGTTCTTAACTTCAATGTCTCTGGTTATATTTTCTTCGCTTTTTTCTTTTGTTGATTATGTTCCAGTTAAAGGTGAGATCATATGGTATTTGTCCCTCACCACCTGGCTTATTTCACTTAGCATAATGCTCTCCAGTTCCATCCATGCCATTGCAAAGGGTATAAGCTCCTTCTTTCTCTCTGCTGTGTAGAATTCCATTGTGTAAATGTACCATAGTTTTTGGATCCACTCATTTGCTGATGGGCACTTAGGTTCCTTCCAGTACTTGGCTATTGTAAATTGTGCTGCGATGAACATTGGGATGCATAGGTTGTTTTGGATTAGTGTTTCAAGGTTCTTAGGGTATAATCCCAGCAGCAGAATTGCTGGGTCGAAGGGCAGTTCCATTTTTAGTTTTCTGAGGAAATTCCATACTGTTTTCCACAGTGGCCCCACCAGTCTGCATTCCCACCAACAATGTACTAGGGTTCCCTTTTCTCTGCATCCTCTCCAACATTTGTTTGTTGATTTATTTATGTTGGCCACTCTGACTGGTGTGAGATGGTACCTCATTGTGGTTTTAATTTGCATCTCTCTGATGGCTAGTGATGCTGAGCATCTTTTCATATGTCTCTGAACCCTCTGTATGTCTCCCTTAAAGAAGTGTCTCTTCAAGTCCTTTGCCCATTTTTTAATTGGGTTGTTTGTCTTCCTGGAGTGCAGTCCTGTGAGTTCTTTATATATTTTGGAGATCAGGCCCTTGTCTGAGGTATCATTGGCAAATACGTTTTCCCATACTGTTGGTTCTCTTTGTAATTTGGTGCTATTTTCTTTAGCCTTGCAGAAGCTTTTTATTTTGATGAGGTCCCATTTGTTTATTCTTTCCTTTATGTCCCTTGCTTTAGGGAACGTATCTGTGAGGATGTTGCTGCGTGGAATGTCTGAGATTTTCCTGCCAATGTTTTCCTCTAGGACTTTTATGGTGTTACAACTTATATTTAAGTCTTTTACCCACTTTGAATTAATTTTTGTGTATGGTGTAAGTCGGTGATCGAGTTTCATTTTTTTGTACGTAGCTGTCCAGATCTCCCAACACCATCTGTTGAAGAGGCTATTTTTGCTCCATTTTATGCTCCTGCCTCCTTTGTCAAATATTAATTGACCATAAAGACTTGGGTTTATTTCTGGGCTCTCTGTTCTGTTCCATTGGTTTATGTGCCTGTTTTTATGCCAGTACCAGGATGTTTTGATTACAGTGCCTTGTAATACAGTTTGATATCAGGTATTGTGATCCCTCCTGCTTTGTTCTTCTTTCTCAAAATTGCTGCAGCTATTCGGGGTCGTTTATGGTTTCATATAAATTTCTGAAATGTTTGTTCTATTTCTGTGAAATACGCCATTGTTTAAAGATTTTCATTGCAGCAATGTTCATGATCTATTCATTTATAGAGGAAAATAGGGAGCCACTAAAAATAAAGAGGTAGCTGAGCACATTCATACGTTTATGTAGATGGCATGTTTGTATGTGAGCGTGCAACCAAAATAAAGCTTTTAATAATAAAAAATAATAAAGAACATCAATGACTCTTCCCAGCAGCCACTAAAAGTGCATGGCTGGGATTCTGAAATTGTCCCTCCCTCAGTATGGTTCAGAAAGACAGCTTATAACTAGGCAATCTGAGACTAGGAAATGGCAATTGGATGGTGAATGGGAAATGACCTCTGTATGGGGAAGCAGATAGACTCCTTGGGAAGGCTAGGAGAAAATCCTGGGTTGAAATCCAAGCCCTGCCCATGGATAGCCACATGTCCTTGGACAATATACTACACTCTCTGACTTGTCTGGAAAGTGGAACTAGTAACTCTCTGCATTCCAAGAAATTGAGAGAATTAACTTCTGGCCAAGATGGATGTGTAGGTAGATACACTGTATCTCCTGGCACAAACAAAAGAAGGACAACAACAAATTTAAAAACAAAAAAACAACCAGAACTGCCAGAAAATCGAACTGTATGGAAGTCCGACAACCAAGGAGTTAAAGAATATTCATCCAGCCATTAGGAGGGGCAGTAATGAGTAGCTGGGGCAGAGAGGACATGGAGCAAGGAGGTGGCTGGAGGACCTGGGTGGGCAAGGTGGCAACTGGCGGACAGGGTGGTCCCACATTTGCGTGTGGATAAACCAGGAGGAAAAACTGGGAATCCGAACAGATCATGCAACCCAGGGTTCCAGCCCAGGGAAATAAAGCCTCAAAACCTCTGACTGAAAACATCTGTGGGAGTTAAGGTAGCATGAGAAACTCCCAAACTCACAAGAAAGTTCATCTGAGAGACCCACAGGGTCCTAGAACATGCATAAGACCACCAATGTGGGAATCAGCACCATAAGGGCCCAGTTTGCTTATAATGGAGGAAATGACTGAAAGCTGGCCAGAGCCCAGCAAGCAGTGCTGTTCCCTCTCAGACCCCTCCCCCACATACAGCACCACAACACAGTGTTGTAGATTGTCCCACCCTGGCAAATACCTAAGGATCCACACCTTTCTGGATAACAGGTGCCCGGAGACAAAAAAAACGTGGCCCAAGTGAAGGAACTGATCAAAGCTCAAAAAAAAAAAAAATACAACTAAGCAATGATGAGATAACCAACCTATCAGATGCACAGTTCAAAACACTGGTAATCAGGATGCTGATTGAGTATGAACTGGTTGAGTATGGTCACAAAATAGAGGAAAAAGTGATAGCTATGGAAGTGAAATAAAGGAAAATGTGCAGGGAACCAACAGTGAAGGGAAGGAACCGAGGAATCAAGTCAACAGTTTGGACCAGAAAGAAGAAATAAACATCCAGCCAGAACAGAATGAAGAAACAGAATTGAAAAAATGAGGAGAGGCTTAGGAATGTCTGGGGCAACTCTAAACATTCCAACATCCAAATTATAGGGGTGCCAGAAGGAGAAGAGGAAGAACTAAAAACTGAAAACTTATTTGAAAAAATAATGAAGGAGAACTTCCCCATCTAGTGAAGGAAATAGACTTCCGGGAAGTGCAAGAAGCTCAGAGTCCCAAAGAAGTTGGACCCGAAGAAGCACACACAAAGGCACATCATAATTCCATTATCCAAGATTAAAGATAAAGAGAGAATCTTAAAAGCAGAAAGAGGAAAGGAGAGAGTTACCTACAAAGGAGTGCCCATGAGATGAGACCATCAGCTGGCTGATTTCTCAAAAGAAATCTTACAGGCAAGAAAGGGCTGGAAAGAAGTATTCAAAGTCATGAAAGGCAAGGGTCTACATCCAAGATTACTCCATCTGTCAAAGCTAATATTTAGAATATAATGGCAGATAAAGTGCTTCCCAAATAAGGTCAAGTTAAAGGAGTTCATCATCACCAAGCCCTTATTACATGAAATGTTAAAGGGACTTATCTAAGAAAAGGAAAAGCAAAACTATAAACAGTAAAATGACAATAGACTCACAACTATCAACAACTGAACCCCAAAACAAAAACAAACTAAGCAAACAATTAGAACAGGAACAGGATCACAGAAATGGAGATCACATGGAGAGTTATCAGCAGGGTGGGGGACAGGGAATGGGGGAAAAGGTACGGGGATAAGAGGCATAAATGATAGATACAAAATAGACAGGGAGGTTAAGAATAGTATAAGAAATGTAGAAATCAAAGAACTTATATGTATGACCCATGGATATGAACTAAGCGGGGGGAGGGATATGGAGAGGAACAAAGGTGGGAAATGGGACAACTGTAGTAGCATAATCAATAAAATATATTTTAAAAAATAAATTGAAAGAATTAAATGAGATTGTTTCTATAGGTATGCCTGAATTCCTGGCCCAACAAATAGTGGCACATATCATCATCATCATCATCGTCATCATCATCACCAACATCAATGATAACATATCTTTTGGAAATATAGGAATGGTCAAATTAATACAAAAATTCTTCACTCTCTAAAACATTTGGGTCAACTGTAGTTACAGTATCATAAATACCAGTAAGTTCTCTGCATCTTTTTTCTTTACCTCTGCATCTTAAATTTTGACTTTGTAATTTGTTTTTTGTTTGTTTTTTTGTTTTTGTTTTATTGGTAGTAATAGACTTTAGAGCAGTTTTAGGCTCACAGCCTAAAATTGAGCAAAAAATACAGTTACCTTATTTCTTCTGTCCTCCTTCCACATGCACAGTCCTCACCCCTGATCAACGTCTTCTTCAGTTTTGTTTGTTTTTCCAGTGGGAATCTGATTTCCTGTGGTTAACATGGCAGAGAGTTAAAGCTGAGTGTCTTATAAGTAAAGTGGCAGACCTGTCCTCAGATAATGAGAGGTGGAAAGGAGCACCATCACCTTGTGGACACCTCCAGGTGTCCAGAGGTAGTTGCCACAAGGTGTTTGATTGACAGTGGGAGTCCCCACCTTATACTGCCATGTACACAAGAACTGATGTGGCTTTCTTCTTTTTTTAATTTTATTTTTAAATTACAGTTGACATTCAAAACTATTTTATATTACTTTCAGGTGTACAGCAGAGTGGTTAGAAAACCATATTCTTTACAAAGTGATTTCCCTAGTATTTCAAGTACCCACCTGGCACCATACATAGTTACTATGAGTGGATAAAATGTGATGGTACACATACACAATGAACTATTACTCAGCCATAAACAAGAATGAACACTTGCAACACCATGGATGGACCTAGAGGGTAGTATGCTATGTGAAATAAGTCAGGCAGAAAAAGACAAATATGATTTCACTTGTATGCAGAATTTAAATAACAAAATAAATGAACAAAGAAGTTACAAACAGACTTATAGATAACAGAGATCAAAATGATGGTTGCCAGAAGGGAAGGGAGTTGAGGGCTGAGTGAAAAAGGCAAAAGGATTAAAAAGTATCAATTGGTAGTTACAAAATAGTCAGAAGGATGTAAAGTACAGCACAGGGAATATAGTCATCTCATGCAACTGAACACCAAAAAAACAGAAAGCCAATTTAAAATTGGGAAGAAAACCTGACTGGACACTTCTCCAAAGACAAAATACAGATGGCGAATAGACATATGAAAAGATTCCCACCATCACTAATTATCAGAGAAGTGCACATTTAAACCACAATGAGATATCACCTCACACTTGTCAGAATGGCTATCATCAATAAATCAACAATAAATAAATCTCCACAACCAGGTGAGGATGTGGAGAAGAGGGGAACCTTTGTGCACTGCTGGTGACATTGCAAATTGGTGCACCCACTATGAAAACAATATGGAGTTTCCTCAAAAAATTAAAAATAAAACTGGCTTATGACCCAGAAATTCCATGCCTGGGTATATATTCAAAGAAACTCAAAACACTAGTTTGAAAAGATATATGCACCCCTATGGTCACTGCAGCATTATTTACAATAGCCAAAATGTGGAAGCAACCCAAGTGCCCATCAATACATGACAGGATAATGTGACTTTCAATAGCCAACAGCCTTGACAGCACAGAGAGTCTGGCAAATCTGTTCATTTCTCGGCCCAGTCCAAGTGTTGAGATTGCAATGTGTTAGATGGAGCTTCTTGCCTTGAAACTGGATGATTATGTAATATTGGAATTGAGTCTTGAAGAAATGGTTTATGGACTTCCAAGTGGCATTGACTGTTTCAATGAGTTGAGTAGGTCAGCTATGGGCAGCTTATTTAGTCTTGGTTAATCCAAAAGTATGAAATTCTATATTCCAATTACTGCATTTGGCTATCCTTTCAAAGATCATAATAAAGTCTGCTTATCATTGGATCAAGTCATTATGCAAAAGAGGGTTTGAGTTCATTGCAATTTAGGAATGTGTATTCTGACTCATCTACAAAGCTATAAAATACAGCATTAATTTTTTAATTGAGGTTTTCAAAAAATACTCCAAAGGCAAGTAATTTTGTATAGAAACCAATAAATAGAAAGTTATTTTTAAGGCTTCTCTGCATGCTAAGCTTCCTAAGCTCCTCAAAGAGTAGTAAAGTGTAAGACAGAGTTGCTAACTCTCCAATCTCCCACCACCTACAAAAATCACACAAGAAATCCAAATTCAAGGTAGACAAAGGAGAAAATACAGATAAAATACAGGTGAAGTCACACCAACCAAGGGAGAAACTATTTTGATTTATGGCCTTGCAAACCCTTATATGTAAATACACTTGTATGAATGTGTGTGTGTGTGTGTATACATACACACATATATATATGCATTCTTATATATAATTTAACAAAAAAGATTGTACACACTATTTTATAACATTTTTCATCTAACAATGTAGTGTAAATGCCTTTCCTTGTCACCAAATACAGATTTACATAATCTCTTTTAACAGTATTTCATTGAATGATGAATTATAGTTTATATAACCCTTCCCCTGTGGTACGTTTTGTTAAGTTTTGATAATTTATTATAGTGGGAATTTTGAAAAGAATATCCCTGGTGCATGTGTTTTTATGTACTTGTCTGATACTTCCACAGAATGGGGTCTTAAGATATACTTAGGAATCTTACAATTTGGTTGACAAGACAAAACACATATGTGACAAGGAAAACAAGCACATGAAGAGAGGAAGGGTTTCTAAATTAGTTTGAAAACCAAGAGTCGAAGGCCAGGGAGGCAATTTCATGCTTGGGTTGCTATGTGAGGTTTCCTGAAGGAGAGTTGTAAGTGATAGAAGTTTAACTCAAATCAGCTTAAGTATAAAAGGTGTATTACCAGCTCATGAAATTGAAACTCCACTTTGGTTTCAGACTGAACTGGGTCCAGAATTCACAAGATATCATTGGACACCTGTATGTGTGAATGCCATCTCTTTGTGAGCCATATTCTCAGGCAAGCTCTTTCTGTATGGCAGCTGCCTCCAGCAGCTCCAGACTCAGGTGGTATTTATATGTCATAAGGAGAGAACCCCTCTCTCCCAACTTCTCTGTTAATGCCTTGCAGACCTTTTGCTTATCCACCACTGTGTGAAGGGAAATGGGTATTCTGGTGGTTAGTCTGGGTCATGTGCCTTTGCCCTGTGGTGAGGGAGGTGGGCAATGTGTGACTGAAGGCCCTTCCCATGGAACAGTACTCAAAAGGAAAAATGCTGGATGGTAAAAAAAATAAGAGGATGCTGGAACTCAAAGGATGAGCAACAACATCCATTAGATGTTTTGGGTTGCAGGTAACAGGAAAATTCCAAATCAAACTAGCAGCCTGTTTGCCAATATGTTATGTTATGAAGTCTGGAGGCAGGGTGGGTTCTAGCACCACATGATCAGTGATGTTGTTAAGTTGACTGAGGGTTGACTTCATTTCAAATCATATTTCCCCAATATGGCTACCAATGGTAATCAGGGCTCCTAGCCTCTTTGTCCACAGCTAGCCCTTGAGGGTGAGATACACCTCGCTCTGTCAAGAACTATAAAGCCTTATCTGCCATCTGATTGGGCCAGCCTGGGTCATGTGCCCACCCCAAGCCAATAGTGGTCCCTGGGGACTACTACACACTGGTTGGTCAATCTGTATCTACTCTGGGAGGAAAGGGCGAGGTTGCCTTCTACATGGGATATGGTAGATATTTGAATGAAACTGAGATCCCGTTGGGAGTCCTGTAGGTTGGACGCTGGATGGTCAACCAACAATGGAATCCAAATAAGATTTCATTAGTTAGAAAGGAAACATGGAGTTGGATAAGGGGGAGAGGTGATTTATGGCCTGGTCATAGGTGACCAAAAATGTGGAAGAAAGATTACAGAGGCTATCCTGCAGGGAAGATGAGAGTGAACAAGGTCATTTGGAAGTATTCATTTATTTCTTTCTTTATGGCACATATATTATTGAGTATCGACTAAGCGCCAGGCCCTGTGCTGAGTGCTGAGTATAAATGAGGTAGATATAATTCATATTCACATAGACTTCTATTGAGGAAGACAGACAGCAAACAAATGAATTTCACATGTAATAACAAGAAAAACAAAGGAGGGTGGGGGCATAGATAGAAATGGGAAGGAGAAGAGTCCAAGGTTCCTTACATAGGTTGACATTGATTCAGGGTCCTCAAGGGGATGATGGAGGCAGCCAAGATGATCTTGGGAGAATGTGTTCTTGGTAGAAGGAACAAAAAGTGCAAAGGCTATGGAGCAGGCATCCATGGCATGTTTGGGGAACAAAGAGGTGGACAAGGTGGAGAATGGTAGGCAATAATGTCAAAAAGGAGGGGTGAGATCGCATAGGACCTCTCAGGCATTGCAGAGACTTTGTTCTTACCCTAAGATGTGAATTCATGATGACAGAGGATTTCATTGAAACAGAGAGTGGCCAGACCCTCAGCCTGTGGCTCTGCCCTGACTCTGAATTTAATCACTTCTCCTCTCTTCTCTTCCAGGCCATGTACATGTTCTACGCTCTGGCCATTGTATGTGATGACTTCTTTGTCCCCTCCTTGGAAAAGATCTGTGAGGTATGTGCCTTGATCCTCAGCATGTCTGAGTTGGACACTAGTACTGCCCCAGCCTGCTCCACCGAGGTCCCGGGGAGCCGTCTATGCAACCCAGGATGAGAACACCAGACAGCAGCATGCTTCAGAGCAATGGGCAATATTAGCACAAAAGCTCCATCAATCTGGTTAGACTATCAGGACACCCATCCATAGTCATGTTTTAACACACATGGCCAGCTCTCCCTGTTCCATTTGGTCATAACTCATGGTGCTTTAGTGTTCTGCTTCCAATTTTCTTTTCCTCTTTTAAATTCTGCTCTTCCTTTCTCCTTGTCCTTCCTCCATCTTCCTCTCCTCTATTCCCTTCTATTTCTATAACCCTCCCATGGTTATTTGTGGGGTCCTTGTAGTGTGATAAATCTTCAGCCACACACATCTGTCACCCTTCCTCTGTGTTTATGTACAGAAATGCTCCAAGCAGAGGTCTAAAAGGTGAGAAAATGAAAGAACTGGCCTCAGAGACAAGGACACAGACTGTTCTAAATCTGCCCAGTGATGGCAGGCTGAATACCAAGTTAAATCCCTTTTACCAGAAAATATTCAGCATATCTAGGATTTTTTCCTTCTCTTTCCTCTTTTTCTGTTTTGAAATGTAGCTTCCTTTATCTGGAATCTTTTCATTTTATTTTATTTTTAATTCAGAATCACTTTTCAGAAGAGCTCTGCCAGGTGCACCTCACACCTGGAAGTCAAGTTTCTTTATGTAGTTCTCAGACTTTGTTTTCCCTCCCCTTTCCTTTCTTCCTCCCCCCAAGTGTCAGAATTCACTAGGCCTTGGGGGCCTGCAGGGAGCAGCAGTTTCATTTCTAGTAAGTTTCCAAGTTATACTGAGCTACCGGTCTGAAACCACACTTTGAGAACGACTAACTTAAGCAGTTCCTTCTGTATCCTGGAAGTCTGTTAGTTTTGTGTACTTAAAAATAAAAGAATTGTTCCACAACAATCCTAGAGAGGCTCCAGGAGTGGGTTCCTTCTACGGTGGAAGTAGGAGGAGGAAGGAGTGAGGTGACATCTGAGGTGGGTAGTGGGCAAGTATGGAAGCCCTTTGTTCTGAGTTAATCTGAGAACAGGGCCACCTCATGTGGAAGATGAAGAAGCTCTGAAACTCTTGTCATTGGAGTCATTTGCAATCTCTGAAATATCACCATTTGGTGGTTTATTTTTTATGCAAAGCACACTACTCTCTCTTTCTTCTCTACACAACTTTTTTAAAAAAATAGCAGAGACCCTCTTCTACAAATGTGCATATTGGGTTGGCCAACAAGTCTGTTATGTTTTTTTCTGTACAATCGCTCTAGTAATGCTTAGTTGTCTTTAACTTCATTTGAAACAATTTTGTTAGAGTGTTTTGTGACAGCTGTCATCTCAGCATGCATTAAAAAAAAACCTTATCAGATTTTGATGAATTTTTGTGCAGCCATTTTAATCTTTAAGATAGAATAAGATATGCAACATTTCAGCATATTATGCTTTATTATTTTAAGAAAGGTAAAAACGCAACTGAAATGCAAAAAAAAATGATTCGTGCAGTGCATGGAGACAGTTCTGTGGCTGATCAAACATGTCAAAAGTGGTTTGCAAAGTTTCCTGGTACTGTTGACATTTAGGCCAGATAATTCTTTGCTGTGGGACTGCCTTATGCATTGGAAGATGTTTGGCTGCACCTCTGGCCTCTACCCACTAGAAGCCAACAGTGGGAGATAGATGACATACTCAAAATATCCAAACCAATAATAAATGGTGGAAATGAACAACGTGTCTTTTATTTCACAGAAAAAAATATAACAGACTTTTTGGCCAACCCAATACAATTGTCAGAAGGCATGCTATTCAATTGAGGAAATCCATGGAACCTTCAAGCACATCCAAAGGAAACAAGATGAAATGTATCTTGGTCCCTGCTAAGGGCTGTAGGGTGCAGAGCAGCTCCCAAGTGATACACATAGGGGGCCGGATGAAGTACAGGGACATTGGAAAGTGCAGAGAGAGAAAGGGGAAGAGAAGTCATTCAGTGAGGGGATCAGGGAAAGGCTCATGCAGGGCTGGATTGGAGGGAGGGTGTCAGTGGCAACACATTTCAAGGAATGATATTTTTGAGCAGAGAAGAGTCTGAGACATAGATCCAATCAGGGAAACCAGGGCTGGAATTGGCATGTGAGAAGCCTGGAGAATGCCACCCTGGGGTG
This sequence comes from Desmodus rotundus, assembly GCF_022682495.2. Taxonomy (NCBI): domain Eukaryota; kingdom Metazoa; phylum Chordata; class Mammalia; order Chiroptera; family Phyllostomidae; genus Desmodus; species Desmodus rotundus. The sequence continues at coordinate 132,089,250 of NC_071392.1, forward strand.
TGAAGAGTTGTTCAGTGCCCAGGAGGGAGCTAGGAAGGCTTTAGACAACTATGTTCTGGTAGATGGAAGGAAGCTAGAGGCAGGAAGACCCCTCAATGGTGATTCTAAGCATCTGGTGAGATGTTGCCAGGGCAGAAGTGAATTAAGAATGAAAGTATGGGTGGGGATATAAGGAGATATAGAGGAAGAAGCCAAGTGAGTGGGTGACAGAGAGAAAATTGAAGATGATCCCAAGGTGTGGACTCCAGAACTAATGGGGAGCCTGAGCTGGAGAAGACACGGCAATACAAGGTTCACAGCCCTGGGCAAGTCTTGTCAAACCACCCAAAGAGTGTGAGCTCTGCCTTGAGTGACCTTCCCACAGACTCTCTCCTCCTGGTGAGACAGGATGCCAGTATTCCCTTGCAACCACACCTTTCAACTTGAGGTATTAGCACTTCCCTCTTAGCGTCTCCTCAGAATTCCACGTGAAGTTTATCTGTTTGGTCAAGAGTGAGGAACCCCACTCAAGAGTGGGGATTCCAGATCAAAATGCTCCCTTAGGGCTCCTGCACCAGACCTTAGCTGGTCGGGGGGGGGGGGGGGGGGGGGGGCGGGGGGAAGCCAGTAGCCTATGCCAAGGCCATACTGCCCCTCCATGGCTGAGCAAGGAAGTGCAGCAGCTGGTGCCAGAGGGAAGAGTGCCCTTTGAGAGGAGCTTCTCTTAGCTGAGATGCCAGGAGGAACTGGCTATTTACTGACTGCCAGCAGCTCACTTTCTGAGTCATGATTGAAAGCAAAAAGCTAAACACGCTAACCATCTTCTAATGTGTACTTTTCTTGTCTTCTTGTCACCTCTGGACTAACAAATAGGGTGACCTGGAGAGTTTGTCATATAGAGTATCTTGGCAGGCTGGTGCCTCGTTACTTTCCACTCACCCCTCACTCTTCCTACTCTAGGCTTTCAAGATTGCATCGAGGCACCAGTCCCAAAAACCTCCATAGCCTCATACAATTAAGGCTCAAAAGCTAGTTACCATGAGCCTAATTTAGCCTGAGATCAGCATGGTATTGAAAAAAATCAGGATATTTTGCCTTAAAAAATGTGGATTTTTGGCATATCTTAAAAAGTAAGGATACTTGGATGGAAGGAAACTAGATTTCAGGTGGTAGGCACACAGTAGAGTATATAGATGTTATAAATATAGACACCTAAAACTTGTATAATGTTATTAACCAATGTCACCCCAAAAAATTTAATTTAAAAATAAAGATATTTGGCAACTCAGTGGAAACTCAGTGGTGCTGACTTAACCACTCCTCCCTATTCCCTGCATAGCCCCTGGGGACATTGGGATTTGGGACCCTTAGATCATGCAGCTCTCTCCCTGATCCTGCCCCTCAAGGAGGACAATGAGAAGATCTGTGGCCCAGACAGAAAGGTTAGTCAGGAGTAGCTGAGCTCTGGGAGGAGGTGGAGGAAGGACCAAGCTTGAGACCTGGGAGTCACAAGGTCCCCAGGAAGAATTCCATTCACTTGTGCTTTGCCCTTGCTTTTTCGTAGCGCCTGCACCTCAGTGAAGATGTAGCTGGGGCCACGTTCATGGCAGCGGGCAGTTCGGCCCCAGAACTGTTCACATCTGTCATAGGTAGGTGATGACCTAAGGATGTCTCATCCCTGACCTCTCTAAAGGACAAAGACTCTGTGGTTGTTTTTAATTATTATTTTATTGAAGTAATGTTTTTACTTTGCATGGACATATCCCAGACCAAATGCCAATGCTACTATGGTACAGTGTCTCCAATGCAGATTAGAAAGCTCTCTCTAATCCTCAACTGTTTCCCATAGATTCTCTATAAACAGTCTAACACTTAAGAAATCTCCTTTGCACACACCTTGGAATACAACTGGTCACAACAGTCAGGCTGATGTTCGGTCTGTGTTTCAGGTGTCTTCATCACCAAGGGTGACGTGGGAGTTGGGACCATTGTGGGCTCTGCAGTGTTTAATATCCTGTGCATCATCGGAGTTTGCGGGCTCTTCGCTGGGCAGGTAAGAGTGACATCAGAAGATGGTGTCTAGGGAGGGGCAGCATGGAGGTGAGGCAGAGGCCAGTCTGGCAGAAGCACAAGCAGCATGGGGGTCAGTGGTCTTAGGCAGTGATGACATGGGGTCTCACACCCCAAGAGGCTGGTCCTGAAAATTCCCAGGTACCATCATTTGGTCTGTGTGTTGATAGGATATAGAGTGCCCAGGTTCACATAAATAATTAATCAGACTGAAGATGTGGGCCACAAATCTGAAGGTGTTACACTCATTTTGATATTATTGATCTGAATTGGAAGATCTAAAATAATTTTAGGTATAATTTTGCCTCAATAGAAATAAAGTAAATAAGAAGGGGAGGCCAGAAATGACACAGCTTTTTTCTCTGCTAAGAACAATTTATATTCATCACAGTTTAGGACCCCATCTTTCTTTGTCTATAGCCATCAAGCATTTTACTTACATGTTCACTGTAGCTTACTTTTGGGGTTGAGGGGCTTCATGCTTGCATTTTATCTATTCCACTACTGGGGGTAGCACAGGGTCTTTGTCCTTTAGGAACTCTGGTGTATGTTTTGGAAAGTCTTGGTAAGACACCCCAAAGTCACCAAAGCTTTCTGGTATCCATAGCATGGTAGTGGTAAACAGGGCTTTGTAGCCATCCTGCCAGCTCTCAAGTCCTAGTTTCTTTGTAGGAATTTCATTTAGAAGCAACATGGTCTTGAACTCTCTTCCCTATCACCCAGTACTCTGAGTATCTTCTAGAAGAAGTGGCTTCTAGAAAGCCGTAGAGGGTGCTCCACTTGCGGTTTTGAGGTATCTGGTAGTATTAGCCAGCTCCCTCACTATGGAGATACAGAGTACTGATAGAAGCAGCTGCCTGGTATTTTCTCCCACACCCTTTTCCAGGCCCCTGCACCATTCAGCCAGCTGGCCAGGGCACCAAATACTGCCAGTCTCTCAAATGCAGACACGAGTGTGTCTAAAGCAGGATGCACTCTTCCACATCATTGATGTTCTCCACTGCCTGGTTTTTACTTCCATCTTCATCATGCCACTTTATTTGTCTGGGTAGCCTGGTGAGTTTGTTACTTCTAGGTGACAGGCAGAGGGACACCTTGATCTCATCAGGAGTCAGCTCCAGTGCCCACAGGTGGACAGTTACTTCAGAAAATGGACAGCTGTGTCCACATGTGGTTATTGAGTTATGCCCAACTTGCTGGACTGAACATTTTTTTTCTTCATACTTTGTTAATTATCTCTTGTCTTAGATTTTGTGGACCTACAATATGGTGTTTTTTAGATCTCCTATAAATGTAGTTAGTACAAAAAAAGTCTGTCTTTGCCTTCACTTCCATTTGTACTTCACTGGCTCTTGTTTGAGTCAGAGATGAACAGTCGCACCCTGCGAAAGAGCCTGTTGCTATTAGCACTCTCTTAATTAGCAATCACCATTAACAGTATGATTATTAGCCTGGCTTTTATTAATGTTGTCATTAGTTCGTTAGTCATTTGTACCTGAAACCTGGTGCAAAGGCAAACCCAAAGAGGGAGAAATGATGTAAGGAAATGAAACAAATAACTGGGACATGTATAGGAAATGCCATACAATTAATTACATAGAATTGGCTTGAATGCATTTGTGTTTCATAATTTATTAGCAATGCAGTAAATCACTGGCATTGCTAGAACACCTGCTTAAAAGTAAAATTGCTTCCTGAACTTTAGAAAATGCTGGTATCAGTCACTTTACCCCTCTGAAAGGTCTTTGCCAAGCTCATCTCATAGCCCTGCAACAATCATGGAGAGAAGTAGCAGCCACAATGATGTTAGAAGTAGCCCACGTGATTCTGGGTGCCAAGCATTCCTTCTGTCTTTCCTTGTCCTGTGCTCACTTGGAGAGTTCCAAATCCACACGGCACTGTGTAAAATCACCAAAGTCTTTGTAAAGGGAGCAGAATGATATTTTGGGAATCAGACTGGCCTGGGTTTGAATCCTGACTGCCATTACTGGCTGTGCAGCCTTGGATAAGTTGTCTCACCTCTTTAAACCTTGGTTTTCTCATCTAGAGAGTGGTTTTAAGTGCACCTACTTCCTAGCATCACCATAGGGATGAAACAACATGGTCATTAAACAACACTTGGCCCAATAGAGTAAATGCTTAACAAAAGTTAGACACCATTATCAGCTCTCAGAATAGCAATCCTTGGGTCTCTTGCCTCCACATTCCACCCTAGGTCACTTCAATAATTTAACCAACCAGTGGAGGAACTTAGAACTAACTAACTTGTTGAACAGCAGCCTGATGTCCTATGACAAGAGAAGGGAAGGTCAGGGAGAAGGCCTTCTAAATGAAAATCCAAACGAGGAGATGTTGATTAGAAGAACCATCTCAGAGGACTGGTCCTTGCCTCTGTGCAGTCTGGTCAGGGGGAGGGAAAGAAAACTCAGTAAGAAATGAATGGTGCCTGGCATATTGAGCATCCCTCCCAGGCAGTGGAGCCTTTGCAGCAGCACATTCCAGCATATGATGGTTATTGGCAATTGAACTGATTAATAAATCCAATCACAGTCTCACTTAGCATTGTTACTTATGTGCTCTGTACTTTGATTTGGCTGTGAGAATTACCAGCAAGTGCCAGTGGGCCTCTACTAATGTATTCCAGCATGAAGAGCTGCACATGACCAAGTCTGTTACCCATCTGAAATTAAAGTAATTAAGCCATAATGTTTGAGTTCCTGTCTCAATTAGGGTTTTGATGAATTTGATGTAATTAAATGTCTGCTGTATTTGCAGTTTGCAAACATACCCAGTGCTTCAGTGTTCGCCTAAGGTGCTTTGGGGAGTTTTATGGGACAAGAAGGAAATTGCTTCTTAGAAAGTGGTTTATAGAGTGGTTCTTGGCATCCCACAAGACATTTATAGAGCTGTGACCCTACAAGTTTTTTTTATTTAAAAACAAAAAATAATAACAACAAAGAAAGAACACCAATTTATTTCAATTTTGTATAACAATGTACTTATGAATTTAAATCCACCATTCAGAGCATGTTAAGCTTTAAAGACATAACCACAAATAGAGAGTAAACAGTTTCACTGCAATCCAGATGAGGACTTTCATATTCCAGTTATTACAGGCTGGCAGGTGGCTCCAGTTTATAATAAAGAGCCTCAACATCAGCCCTCCTGGCATCCTCCAAATGTGTCTGATGTTTATTGGCAAGGTCATCTAATCTTGGCTGGGTTTGCCTTTCTGTTCATGCTGGCACCTTTACACAAACCTGCTTGCACATCTGAATTGAACCTCCCTTCAGTTGGGTTACCCTAGAAGGAGAATCTATGCAACATTTCCAAGTCAAGTAGTTTGTCTAAAAGGTGATCCCAGGACATGCCAGCTGGGAAGTGGGGAACTGAGACAGAGAAGAGAAAGTAGCCAAGAAAAGTGTACTAACAAGCAAGTTATCACTGTAGGAATCTGAGATATACTTCTAAAAAATCTGGAAGATGGTGTAGAACATGGGCCTCTAAGTTATCTCATTCAAGAGGAAGGGATCTGGGGCATTTATCCACCAACCTCCACTAATCATTGGATAAGGACTGTTTCTGAGAAACATTAATTCCCTGACATTCCACCTTGTTAAGCACAGGCAGAGTGAACTTTGAGAGCCAGAGAAAACCCCCAAGCAAAGACGTAAAGGGGCTGTAGTTGAAAGGACCTGAAAGAGTAAAAGGTGAGGAGATATGAATGGGGCCCATAAGCATTGGCTACAAGCTCAAGACTAAGTCTTTAAAAATAAGCCACTTGGTGGGTCTCTCTCCAACTCCCTTGGATGAGACACAAACATTATTACCAGGTTGACTATTAAGCATTCAGGACCAGGATATTTTGCATTTAGGTGATGTTCTCTAATGTTAAAAATAACAGCTACCATTCTAGGCACTTTCTGCTTTCAGTTAGGACACAGAAGACCTTAGCTTTCATAGGAGCACCACAAAAATCTGGATAGCATAAATATCATTCTTATATATGGAACTATCAAAGAACAATGGAGACAAGAGAAGTATGATGAACTGCATTCCAGAGAGAGGAGCCCTTTGTAAGTGAGCTGTGAGACCTGGCAGTTCTGGATGCAGAGAAAGCAGAAAGCTGCTCAAGACCCAGAATTTTATTGGGTGGATACAAAGCCAACTGAACTACCAGCAGTAGCAGAGATGGTAGGATTTATTGGAGTTTGAAAGACTATCACTTACAATAAAAGTTTGCTCATTATTGCAGTCCTCTCTACCCTCTCCAAATTTGCTGAGAATAATGAAGTGAAGGCAGGACTGATAAGTAGAAAGAAATCATTCCATCTGCCCCATCTCCCACATTCCCCTAATACCTAAAATTGAAGAATCCAAAGGGGTTACATGGAATCCCCAGTCAAAATCTGGTAAAAACTGGGAGACTTGCTTTTCCTTAGGAAGCCGGGGGTCGGGGGTTGGGCTGGCTAGAGCTGCAACCCATTCCATTCACATGAACCCTTGCTGAAATCGGAATGATTACATCCTCACTTTAGCCAACTGAAGAGAGAAGAACTTGAAATTTCCAGAGGAAAGAAATAATATTATGCTTCTGATGCAGATCCCGGCCCGCAGGATCCGTTGTTGTGGCTGCAATATACAAATATACACGGACTACAGAAATCCTGTGGAGAAAAAGGGATGGCATTGCCACTCTCTAAGTGAGAGAGGGTGAGAGGGCTAGAGGGAGCCCAAGAGAGAGAGAATCCCCGCCTGGACAGGCTTTTATTGTTTTTCTGGGCACATTACATGGAGGATGGTCCTCATTTACTATGCACAGGTTCACCACAGGTGATTACCTTTTAAGGACAACAAAGGACAGAATACTGCTAATTACTTTAAAGAGAAGGATGTTACAGCTCAAGGGGGAAACTGATCACACTCCATACTTGGGTGGTTTAGCACAGACTTTAGGAAGTCAAAGATACTCAGTAAACATTTGCTGCTTCAATTCAGGGTGAGGGAGTTTTAGCAAGAGGAAGTCTCATAGCAGCCTATGTACAATGCAGGCCTGATTTCCCACGGGAGAACCTATCCATGGACGTGTGTCCTGCCCACCAACCTCGCTCCCCACTGGCTTTTCCAAGTGGGGGCTGAGCCACATTTCCCACGCTTGGAACAGTTCCCCACATTCTTCAACTTACACTCTTCTTTTGTACATAATTTCCAGGATGCAATAATAAGCAATAGATCCTGTGAAGAGACAGGAATACAGCTCATAACCAAGGAAAAACACCCACAGAAGAAAACCACAGGTGATCCAGATACAAGAATTAGCAGAAAAGAATTTAAAACATTTATCTTAAATAGGAAAAGAGGAGACGACTAAATGAAGGGATGGGTAATATGAGGAGAAAAAAGAAAAACCAAATAGAAATTATATATTAAAAAATAACAACAGCTACCATTTATTAATCTCCAGTGTACAGGCACCACACTAGATGATTTATAAATATTTGTAGAACTATGTCCACTGTGTTTTAAGATAGTATTATTATCATTTACAGGCAAGAAAATGGGTATCTGGGGAACAGGGAGGCCACCATGAGGTGGTTAAGCCTGGATTTGAGCTCACATCTGCTGACTATAAAATCCACTCTCTTTACACATGGAGAACCTATGATTTAAAAATCTCCATATGTTATTGCATCATTAAGATTATTCATAGCTTTTATGTGTTCTTTAGAGGTGTTGAGTGTAGCAGCTGAAGCAATGCGAAGAATGGACACTTGGGCTGCTTCCATATCTTGGTGATTGTAAATAATGCTTCAATGAATTTAGAAGTGCTTCTGTTCTTTTGAATTAGTGTTTTGGGTTTCTTCAGATAAATTCCTAGAAGTGGAATTGCTGGGTCATAGGACAGTTACATTTTTTACTTTTTGAGGTATCTCCATACTGCTTTCCACAGTGGCTGCACCAGTCTGCATTGCAACCAACAGTGCAAAGGGGTTTTCCTTTCTCCACATCCTTGCCGGCACTTGTTTCTTGACTTATTGATGATGGCCATTCTGACAGGTGTGGGGTGATATCTCATTGTGGTTTTAGTTTGCATTTCTCTGATGATTAGTGACATTGAGCATTTTTCATATGTCTATTGGCCCTTTGTATGTTCTCTTTGAAGAACTGTCTATTCAGGTCCTTTGACTGTTTTTTAATTGGATTGTCTGATGTTTTGGTGTTGAGTTTTATAACTTCTTTATAAATTTTGGATATTAACACCTTATCAGATGTATCAGCAAACACGTTTTCTCATTCACTAAGTTGTCTTTTTTTTTAATGCTTTCCTTTCCTGTGCAGAACCTTTTTAGTTTGATGTAGTCCCATTTGTTTATTTTGTTTGTTTGTTTCCTTAACCTAAGGAGATACATTAGACAAAATATTGCTATGAGCAATATCTGAGATTTTAATGCCTGTGTTTTCTTTTAGGAATTTTATGGTTTCAGGTCTAATATTTGTGTCTTTAATCCACTTTGAGTTTATTCTTGTGTGTGGTGTAAGAAAGTGGTCTAGTTTCATTTTTCTGCACATATCTGTCCAATTTTCCAAACACCATTTATTGAGTAAAGTATCTTTAGCCAATTGTATGTGCTTGCTTCATCTGTATGATATTAATTGAGTATAAAGTTGTGAATGTCCATCAGTAGATAAGTGGATAAAACAACTATGGAACATTTACACAGTGGAATACTACTCAGCCATAAAAAAGAAAATTTTACCCTTTGTGACAGCATGGATGAACCTGGAGAACATTATATGAAGTGAACTAAGCCAGTCAGAGAAAGACAAATACCATATGATTTTGCTCACATGTGGAATCTACTGAAAAAACTGAACTAACAGGCAAAATAGGGACAGACTCATAGAGAGAGAGCAGGCTGACAGCTTTGCAAGGCTAGGGGGTGGGAGGATACAACAAAAAGGAAAAAGGACTCATGGACATGGACAACAGTGTAGTGATTGTGGGGGAAGGGGAGTATAAAGGGGATAAATGATAATGGGAAACCTATAATAAAATAAAATATATAAAATTCTTGGAAGAAATTTTAAAAAATGAATGGGCACATAAACACAATACGGTGACTTATGATGGATGGTGGATGTGCTCAGCCCAACCAATAGTGAGCTAAGTCTTCTCTTATAATCAGATGACATTGTCTACCACTGGGCTTGCATTCTACCAAACAGATGGAGAAGTCAGGCTAATAAATAGAGCAGGCGACCCACAGACCACCCAGTTTATCCTATATACCGTGGTTCCTGGCTTATTGTTCCCCAGACAAAACCCAATGCATCACCTTTGTTGCAATTTTGAAAAGCATCCAGTTTCCCCAAGGGGCTGGAGACTGAGGACAAGCAAGGCCAAAAACCACACACTACTAGTTGCCAAACCTAAAAATAGGCTCTGGATGCCTGCCATCCACCCTAGAGAAAGAAAGGAAGGTTCAAGGAAGAGAATGAGTGACTGTGGAGAAGAAAATCAAGGGGCCGGGGGTAGGTGCAGGTGAAGGCCTTGTCCAAGAATCTGGGTGCTTGATTAAGCACCCACCCATTTTCTCCTCCCCAGAGCTAAAAATGTGATCAATTCCACCCCAAATACGTAGTTTTTATCTCTGATCATTATATGAAGCAGAGAAATGACTAAAGGATAAAACCTATGCAGTATCATGTGCTGTGTTGATGGCTTTTTTTTCTGGGCTGGGGTAACACAAATGATAAAATGCACATAGATCCATCACAGGTCTTTGTGTGGACATGTGCTTTCATTTCTTTGAGGTAAATAACACAGGAGTAGAATTGCGGAGTTATATGGCAAGTGTGTTTATAAGAAACTTGTCATGAACATATATGTTTGTGATATAGTCTTTCCTATAAGTTAGCTGGGCAACTGCTGGCTAGCTATCTACTGAGCAGCCCAGCACCAAGGGATAGAAAGAGTCACACACAGTAACTATGCTATTCACTCAACTTTTATTGAATGCAGGTTCACTTAAAGTAGAACATCAACATAAATATCTTACTCACATTCTAACAATCTAAGAGAAATATAATACACACACAGAGCAATCAATGGGGGATAATGAACCCAAGTCCCAGAGTCTCAGTCTGTAGGTCCAGGACACAGCACGGTGGGAAAGGGAGTTGTTAGCATCTTGCAAACAAGGATCTCAGGAGCCTGGTGGGCAGCAGTGCATACAAATTCCTCAGTCCAGCAGGGCAGAGCCTCTGGCATAGAGATGCCAAGGGAGATCAGCATGGCATGGAGCAGCACTCTGATGTGGGGCACTCAGCTGTCTCAACAGTGGTCTGGAGCCTGCCTCAGTTATACTTTGAAAGTGTGTTCTCCACCCTTCTGGGTGTTTTTGATAAATGTCTTGGCACCCCTGATGGCCAGTGTGGAATTTCCCCAGGAGCCTATCTATGGGTGGCCCTGCTCTGGGGACATGGTTATTCTGATCACATGTACAGATATCTTAGGTGTGTCTCTCTGCCAGATGTGTCTGCTGTGACTTAGGTAGTTTCCCTCTTGAACCAAAGTGTCGTGGCTGACTGACAGCCATCTTGGTTGATATGAGTGACTCCACTTTGTTTTATATACTTTATGCTATCTTGATTGGACCAATGCCTTTTTATCAGTCCTGTTCTCCAAAAAACTGCCAAAGGTTTTTTTTTTAAATTGAAGTATAGTTGACATACAATATTATATTAGTTTCAAGTGTACAATGTAATGATTCAACATTTATATACCTTATGATATGGTCACCATAATGAGTCTACTAACCATCACCATGCAAAGTTTTTAGGATGTTGTTGACTATTTGTCCTATGCTGTACATTATATTCCAATGACTTATTTATTTGTAATTGGAAATTTGTACCTCTTATTCCCTTTCACTTTTTTCATCCACCCCCCCAACACCATCATCCACTCTGGAATTCATCAGCTTGGTCTCTGTGTCTGTGAGTATTTTTTTGTACAACAGATGAATGAATAAAGAAGATGTGCATATATAATCGATGGAATGTTACTCAGCCATAAAAAAGAATGAAACTGCCATTTGCAACAACATGGATGGGGCTAGAGGGTATTATGCTTAGTGAAATAAGTCAGACAGAGATTAACAAATACTGTATGATTTCACTTGTATATGCCAACAGTTTTTCAAAGTTTTGGACCATTTATATTGCCATCAACAATATGTATGATTTCAGCTGCTCTGCATCATCACCAGCACTTGGTATTACCAGTTTGTTTTGTTTTGCTTTAATTTTAGACATTCTAGTGAGTATGAGTAGCACTTCATTTTGGTTTTAATTTTCTTTTCTGTGATTAGTCATGATGTTGAAAATCTTTTCAAGTGCTACTTGCTATCTTTAGTGGAGCTTTCATTCAAATCTTTGCTCAATTTCTAATTGGGGATTTTGTCCTCTTACTCCATTTCAGGTAGTTCCTATGCCATTACACTTGACTTCTCTCCTGAGACATTCTGTCCAATTCATTCCCTTTCCAAATCAATAAAGACTAAGGCTTTTAAGAATTCTTTAAAGTGATCATGCCAATGTTTTATTAGTTTTCTTGGGTTTGCAAGAGAGGCACTCAGAAATAGCACTCATCAATTGTGTGGAAGAAAATGAAGAGGTCACTTTCCTTTTGCCTCATGGACCTGGGTGTGGCAGTCACTGAGCTCTGAGATGCATCATTCCAGAAATGGGAGGAGGAAAGCCAGAGTCTCTGACAGCTGGAGATGAGCATTCCTCCCATGTCACTAAGTCTCACATTGCTCTTTGAAAGTGAGCAATGGGGATGGAGTTTCAGGTCACCATCTCCATCCTTGGAAAGGTTGTTGTCAGTGCTGATGAAGATTTTGGGTGCACAGGGAATCCAGAACCTTTCAGCCACTGCAGCTGAGCATCACCCCAGGAAGAGTGTCCATCTTTTGGGCACGAATGTAATTTCTTTTCATGATCATGCCCAGGTGGACACAGCAGCCAAACCCATCAAGTGGATGAGTCTGAGGTGAAAAGGTGATGTAATGAAGGACAAATGCCTGTCTGGCTGGCAGATGCTTATTGTATTTCTTATTTCTCCATAAGAAGCCTTTTCGCCAGGTACTATTCTCACAGCTTTACATACATTAACTCCTTTGACCCTCACAGTAACCCTCTGAGGAGGACACTGTTTTTTAAAAAAAAAGAAACAGGCTCTCAGAGGCTAAGTAACATGTCAGTCACAGAACCCACAAGTTGGGAGGCTTAGGCTGCAGGGGTCTGGCCAGAGCACAGAAATGTTAAGTGGTAAGTTCTCTCTCACAGTTTAAGAGTGGAATTAGACCACAAGCCTTATATATTAAGCTCCCTCTGTATTTCGGCTGGCCTCCCCATTCCTTCACAGCCCAGCATTTTCCCATCACCATAAACACACCTCACTGAGTAAGCAGAAGAGCATGATCAGGTGAAAAGGGAAAGTGGACTATCAAATGCCTCCCTCATTGCCAGCTGGAATGTCTGCTGAGCTCATGTTCTTCTGGTGGACTCTGGAATCGTGGATCCCACATGTCCACTCCTGAACTCCATGAAGGCTGCCAGGTGAACCAAGGCACCCCCAGCCCTTGGCACAGAGACCCACTTCATCACACACTTACCCTTCACTCATAGGCAGAGCCTGCATATAAAACTAGGGCAAGTAAAGAATTACAGTCATCGTCTTCTAACCCTACCCCAGGCAAAATGTCACTGAAATCTTCTCACAATAAAAGAGAACATAGATATTATCAAGTCATGAAAGTGAATAGGCAGCGGGGCAAAGAAGGCTGCTACTGTCTGTTCCTTCAGCTGAGTGTCCACCAAAGTCCACCCTTGTCTCACCTCTTACCCCCACACTCACAGGTCACTGCATGAGCTATGACAGGACAGACCAGGTAGATTTCATGCTTTTAGTCCAAGCAGCTATCATCAGTGTCCATGGCCTGAGCCATAGCCAGAACCTGAGGCCTGAGGCCTGAGGCCATGTAATTCCTAAAATCACAAGCCTGCCTTTGCACAATAATGTCAGTTAAAGGTGGCTTCTTTATATCGTCATCTGGGAGTTTAAAGCCAGGGTAATAATCCATTGATTGTGTTCTGGAAGAAAGAATTTATTACATTTCTTCTTTGGGCAGTGAGTGTATTCAGTGATTCAAAAAATGTTTACTGAGTGCCTATTATGTACCAGCACTGCTGGAGAGGTACTAGTAAAAAAAATTTCATACTTGTGTCAGGCTGTGGAATATTTAATATCCAATAAATATAATAGATTGGTAGAGAGATGAATGGATGGGTGGGTGGCGAGAGAGGTAGAGTTTGGTATAGCGTGAAAGTGAGATAGGGAGATGATATATGTGTAGGGGTAGTCAAACTATGAAGAAAAACAAAGTGAAGATCACAGATAGTGGGTGGGAGAAGTGATATTGATGTATAAAGAGTTTCCAGTGAAGGCACCTCAGCAATCATTGATAGTTTAATGGAGGGAGAAAACATTTCTAAATTCTACTCTATGAATAAAATGACAACAACTGAAATGACTCTGGTTCTAAGCAATGTGTTGAACATTTGAGTTACTCCCTGAGCAGAGGGAACTCACCATCCAACCAGATAGACAGCCATGGACCCTTGTACACTGTAAAAGACTAGTCTGCTAACCTCTTAAGCTAGAATTAGAAAACAGCAATGCCAAGGGCAATAGGAAGAGGGGTGTGCAGTGACCCCTCCCATTCCCAGCAACAATGAAATGCATGAGGAGGCTACAGAAGTGTAGGGAATCTCTTTTCTGTTGGGAGACAATCATGGTGTTAGGCTGTGGGCTCCCAGAGAACTCAGTGCCTTTCTGCCTGTTTCCCACTTATCCACAGCAGCAAGAGAATAATTGCAACAGTAAGTGCTCAGTGGATCTTTGATAAGTGACTGCCTAACTAATATGATGCCCCTGACATGGGCAGAGGGAGGTGGGTAAAAGGACCAGATATAGCATTCACAGTGCCCTATTTCCTGGCATAAACATGCTCAGAAAATATTTGACAGGTGCCTGAGAAATTAGATGGATGCAGCACAGATGAATGTCACAACTTACCACCAGGTACCTGAAAGATAATGTGGATTGAAAAGGCAGGACCTCTTTGGACATAACCTGAGACACAGTCATGAAGCAGAATTATCAGTGTTATGTGGATTTTCATTCACTGCCTGTTATGTGCAGGCACAGGGCACACAGAGGTGAACAAGGTAGGAAAGGTTCCTGCCCTTCTAAAGTTCTAGAACACAGGTAAAGAGCATGAAAACCAGTAAATGATCAAATAATGATACAAAAAAGTCCTTGAAGGAAATGCACTGGGCAGTGGGATGGGGAATGACAGTGGGGAGCATCTTCTACCAGGGTAGTCAGGGAAGGTGTCTCCAAGGAACCCCAAGTCATGACAGCAACTTCATATGACTATCTGGGCAAGAAAGTTCCAGGTGGAAAAAGTAGTGATGTCCAGACAGGAAAAACCATGGCATGTTTGAGGGCCAGAAAAAAAGGACAGTTTGGGTGGGGCCTAGTGAAGGGGGAGTGTGGTTGAGAGAGAGCTCCGGCAGGGGCAGATCATGGTGGGGATTTGGGTGCAATTGGAAGCCATCAAAGAGTTCTGAGCTGTAAAGTAACATCTCATTTATACTTTGGAAAATATAGTCCAACTACTGTATGGAGAAGGGTACCCTATGGTGACAAGATGGTGGCAGGAAGACCAGTTAGGAAGGTTATGATGAGGCATTTGTTGAGTTCCAGGCAGTGAAAATAATGTGATTCTTGGATTTGGAATATTTCTGGAGGTGACACCAAGAGGATTTGTTTATATTGGAAATGGGAGTTATAAAATGAGATAAGTCACGGAAGACTAGATTTTTGTCCTGAGCAATGTGAATGGGTCCTGACTCTACAAATTAGTACAAATTGGTCATGAGAAACTAGGATAGTTTGTTTTCAGAGAATAGCCAGCCTATGATCTAATGTATTCCAAAGTCTAGCATGGTGTGTCAGATCCAGAAACTTGGTAGGGTCCCTGAAATAAATTGTGAGATTTTCTTTTTTAATTGGAAATTTGATTAGCCATCTGTTACTCACTGGCCACATTGCTGGACTGCTTTTGTCATTAACAAACAGCCCTCCCCAACCTCACTGAACAGCTCAACTGTCTTACGGGGTGATTACTACTGTTGGTATCACTTGTGGTGAAAGCCCTGATTAACTACTTCTAGGACCTCAGATACAGTGATTCCTGAGTTCTGGGCAGCACTACTCCCTCATGTCAACTGTAGTCTTTGTGAATTCGCACTTGGTATCTAGGAGCTCAATAGACCACTGGTAGTCATAATTTTGCATGAGATGAAGCCAGATAAGAACAGTTAATTCCACAGCATTTATGATGACTTGACCTATCCTATTCCCTATTATCTCCTGTTCCCCACTCCTGTCCCCTGCCTACCCTAGATCCACACAAAGCTGAGGTATTTTATCAGGTCATGCTAGGCTACAGTACCATGGGAACCTGTCTTTATTTCAGGTTCTGTGTTCTTGACAAGCCACATCTCTACTTGCTATTTCATCAGGCAATAGGGACCCAGTTTGCAATTTTAAAATAAAGAGACAGGGGAGGCAACCAAGGCAATTTTTTTTTGTTATTTTTTTAAATAACGAAACACTTTTTTTTTTTAAACAAGAGCACTTGTGAGCATTTAATGAACTTCCCTCTATGTGGCTACAAGCTACCAGGACACAGGCTCCCCAGCACCTTTAACCCTCTCCTCAGCACTTCTACTGAAGAATTTGGCCTTCACAATGACTGGATGCTTTCCCTTTCCCAAAACTTATTAGTATCCCAGTTGCAATGATAGGAGCAACACCAGTGTTGTTTTGGGCAGCATTTACCCGTGTCTGCTCTCTGATGAAGGTCTACAGTTTATCACGGTTGACAGTGGAGCAGAAGCTCTGGTTCCTCTTTAAGTGGCTGTGCCTCATACTGACTTTCCCAAAGTAACCTGAGTGATATTTGTCAAAGTTGATCCTGTGATATGCAAGCCACCAGCATTACCTTGGTCTTCCAGGCGCTTCCTGCATTTGCTGATGTGGCTGTGGCCGTGGCTCATGTGGCCCCAAAGTTTCTGGGTCTTCCTCAGTCTTCCTCATGTGGCTGAGATGCAAGAACACAAAACACTTTCCTGACCCACTTTTTTTTATTCTGGCCAATCTCCCTTTATTTATGTGAAATAAGACGTTTATGTCCTCCTGATCCAGCTGCTCTTTCTGGCGGGGGAAATATCACTCTGCTTTTAAATGGAAACCTTAAGACTGGACCACAGTCTGAATCTCCAAGTGAGAAGAAACAAACATCATTAATCTTTCCAGATAGTGTGCAGACCATTTGGAGTAACAGGGGAGCCAATGTACCAAATGTCTGGCTTTTACAGGCAAAGTAAGATGGAGTAGAGGTTGGCCCGAGGCTCTCCCTCCCCTGACTCAACCAAGGGACTGCTTATTTTCACACAGCAGGGAGTGAACTCATTTTTTTCCTGTAGTGGATACATGTGCTGCCATTCCCTTGGAGATGGGAAAGAAAATAGTCTCAGTTTGCTTTGCTTGCAGTTTTTTTCCCCAAGATCAAACCATGGCTGCAATTGGGGCATGGAAAATTAGAATTAGGGTACTTGATACAGTTGCCAGCAGCTGGGAGATTCAAGGGCTAGGTTCAGCTGTTAGACAAGATTAGACCCCCCGGCCTTCCTCACTTTAAGATCTTGGTCATTATTCAGTAGAATTTTTTTTTTTCCACGCTTTTGCTCTGTCTTTGATCACTGCAACATGTAATTTCTAAGAACATGGGTCCCAGGCTTCCCATAGCATCTTTGCTTTTTTCCTCTTTTTGTTTTTCTTTACAAATACAACATTCTCCTGCTTCCAGCTACTATCTATTTTTATTTTAAATTAAATAGTTTTGGTATTAATAGCTAATCTGTATTAGGATTTCAGTTGAGTTATCACAAAATTCTATGTATTAATTCACTTAATCCTTATATAAATCTGATGACATAACCACTGTTTTGGTCATTTTACAGATGAGACAATAGAGTCCAGAGAGGGAGATGGAGAGACTTGGGGTTTGGGGCAAGGCAGTCTTGTTCTGAAATGTGTGTCCTTAATCTCTGTGGGACAAAAATCAGCAGAGAAAAACAATGCAAAGGGCCTACTCAGGGTGGAAATTTGTAAAACACATCTCACGACTAAATGAAGAGGCCATCCTAGATTGTCAGACAGCTTTTGTGTTTGGTTTAGAAGTCTACATGTATGGGGTATCCATGAATCTTTTGTTTTAGAATCTTTCATAGAAAGTGCTGATGCTGGTGACTGAGGAGGTTGTCTGTGAGTAAAAAACAAGATAATGTCTGCTTTTAGAAACTGAGACTCTATTCTGAGTTACATTTATACATGCCCTGACTGTGGCAGGTATTGAAGTAGTATGGGACTGAATAGATTTTAAGGTCCTTTCTAATACCACTACACTATGGTGCTGTGACCTTCTACAGCACAAAGCAGCACAGGGCTCATCTTTCCATGTTGGTGGGGCTACCCATGAGGCCCAGATTTATCATCCAGCCCCTTCTTCCCTTGGACTCTATTTTGTCTTTTAGGCCAGTCCATTCTGTTTCTACAAGGAGGAAAGATTGAGAGAACATCCATGTGGGTTCTTATATGAGCCAGGGAGACAAAGTGCATGAGTGTTCCCAGTAAAACGTTTGCTTTCTTTTTTGGAAATGTATTTGTCAGAGCCCTTGGATGGCTTGGTTTTGCTTATACTACCTGTAAAGGCTCAAGGGCTGCATTGAAAGTCCAGGGGAGCCTTCCTGAGAGAAAGCCTCAGTGCTGTCAACCAAGTTGGGATGGAAAATCTATTGCTTTTTCCTAAGTGATATGTTCATCTCTCAGCCTCTTCTTCCCCCCAGTTCCAGCCTCCATACCCTGCCAGCTCCACCTAGACAAACCCCACTTGTGATTTAGAGGCAAAAGGATCCTTACGAATAATCAAGTCTGTCAGGCCCTGATTTGGCCAGGGTTGGGGCTGACTTTACTGAGTCCCAGTCCTAGGCTTAAATTCTGTGAGATCTGAGCATTCCTGGCCAAACCACCCACAGCATCTTCCCACTGAATATCCCCAACTGTTGAGCTAGTCCGCTCAGTGGGGGACAGTGATGCACACTGGCTTTTTACATCTCCAGTTTGGCGGTCCCTACTTTCTCTCCTTGCTCAAAGAACAGAGAGCAGTGTGGAAGGGGGTCCACAGCAGATACTGCTGAGGTTGTTTGTGTGCTTTTGGTGTCACATATCAAGCAGGCCCCCTCAGGGAGGAAATCAATGGCTTCCTTCAAAAATCCAGAATGACTTATACCAATACACTATGACCAAGTCCTTTGGGGTTTGAACACCTGTTCACCCAGCAGACTGGACACTGTCAAACTACTTAGCCATCATTTGAAAACAGAGGTCCTTTCTCCATCAGAAGAAAAAAGAGGTTTCCTGGAGCTTTCAGAGTTTTGATACATTATTTTCCCTTAAGTTCATTTTTTACTTGTTAAATTGTTCATTTTGAAACTAAATGTGCTGTCACCAGCCTTGGAGCCATGTATGCACACAATCAAAAAAAAAAAAAAATACTACAACTTCCTGGGGTGCTGGCTGCAGCTGTCCTCAATGGCATCCAACTGAGCCAGCTGCACAAGAAAACAGAGATCCTCCATTTTGTCGCTTCTGGATCGGCACTGAGCCCCATCATTTCAGAATGTGTAAGGATTTCCAAGGAGGCCTGGGACTACAGTGGCCATTATGCTTTGAGGGGCAGCAGAAGTCTTTCAAGACCCAGACAGCACCCATGTGGTCTAATCACTGGCTCAATCAGTGAGTGTTTACTGAGCCACAGTTCTAGTGCTTGAGGAGATGATGACATACAGGACAGGCCCTGAGCTCTAGCGTTGCTTAGATTCTAGTCAATGGAAGACAGATGGTAAGTAAATACACATAAATCAACAAGGTAATTTCAGATAGAAGTAATCACTTAAATCCACTAAACTGTGTATTTCCAGTTAGAACTTCTACTTAGGCTTTCTCTACAAAACTGGTTTTGTTTTGGGTTTTTTATTCCCTTTTCTTGTCTTTTTTCTCTTTTATCTTTTTTCCCTTCCTTCCTCCCTCCCTCCCTCCTTCTCTCCCTTCCTTCCTTCCTTTTTAGTAAATTGTAGCCTTGATGCTAGGATTTAATAGCAACATATGAGTTTCTGAAACTGAGATCACCTGATCCTTGTGATTCTGAGTAATTTACATTGACTGTCATTAAGAGATGAAGGTCCAACCTCATAAGCTTGCCATTCGAATTACCACAAAATTTGCTTATCCAGTGCCATAACACGTGCTATCTTATTTTTGAAAAAATATTCTTTACAGCCTAGGCTTTCTGACATCTACCTGCAGAGATTCTGTTTAGTAACCCGATTTTTCAACATCTTCCTTGGCAAGTCACAACCACCAAATTGTTAAAACTTCAGTTTTCCCAACAAATCATTCCATTGACTTGCCAAACCAGAAGAACACTAGTATACCTTAATAGATGTGAAAAGAAAAATAAAATTCTAGCTATCAGGCTGCTTTTTTTTTTTAACTCCATACAGTGGTGACTGGAAGCAGCAGCAAGAGTTTTGGTGAGACTCCAAGGGAAAAGGCAACCCCTCTATCTGTTCTCCTTGCTCCAAACAGTAATACCCACTTTCTGAAGCCAGTTCTGACTCTCAGCTCAAATTCCTAGACTAGCAGTATTTGCTCCTAAAGCCTGGAATTATCCTCATGATGCCCCTGGCTGGACCTGCTGTTTGGCTAGTGTGAACATTTTAGCAAAGAGAAGATGACCAAACTAGCCAGCCTCCCATTCTTTCTCTCCCTGAAATAAAGTGGACCTGCAACAGCATGGTGGGAGCTCCACACTCAACAGATTCTTCCCCCGAAAGTTATTCTGGGATGCAGATGAGTACAACTGCTGCTGGCTAGTATGTGTGGCCTTGCCCTGTTATAGCTGCTATTTGATGAGTGCTTAGAGCTTCTAGCATGGAGGACGGGACATATCGCTTCAGTTAGCTTCTTACAGAGAGAATGATTCTGGTTGACATTGGTTCAGGCAGGGCCCATAAAAGTAATAGCAGTTGGTATTGATTTTGTTTTTGTTCCATAGCTCAGAGTATTTAAAAATTGTTTGGTGCTTGAATTCAAATGGAGAAATGTATTTATTGTAGGGGATTTTAAGCTCTAATAAAGCTCTAAGACCTCTCACTAAATTTGGATCTGAACTATTACTTCACAAATAGTGTTCAACTGACTTTGATGAGTGCATTTTTAGAGCCCAAGAATGTATGCTAACTAACCTCCTTTCTCTCCATAAATATAAATAGAAAGCATTTGTGTATCCCTCTTGTGTAGGAGGGAGATCAAAGGGACACAGAGAATGTAAGAGTAAGGATGGAGCAGGAAGAAAGCCAGGGAAGGTCACAAGCCACAGAATGACTAGGGCGTCTGGGTGGGCTGATATGCAGAAGGGGAACTGGCTTAGCTACACACACACACAGCTCATAACTGTCAGACATGAACTGAACCCCACTGCTGCGTCTCAAGTCCTGCCTCCTTTGGCACTTCCAGCATGATGGACAGTGTGTGACCAAGCTGTGCTTCAGACCTTGTTCACTTATCAGTCTGGCCTCTCTGCAGCCTCTCAGGCCCCTTCATGAACTAATGAAGAAACAGGTAGACATGAATTGGAAATGGACAAGTTGAGTGGGTACAGATGATTATCTTCAAGGAGGTCACCAGAAAGATGAGTCAACTCAAAGATATTCTCTGAGAACCTATAACAAGTGACTCCTCCTTCTCCTGCTCCCACTCCCCAATTGGAAGAAATTCTTCAAACTCCCCCAAAATCTCTTCCTGGGCACAAATCCAGTGAGCTTTTCCACTGAGCACACTTTTTGCCTTCTGTACTCCATAAAATGCTTTCTTCTTCCTAAAACTCCTTTTCTCATATCCCCTAATGGAGACATTTCTCCCCCACAGAGCTGCCCTTAGTTCCATCTCCCCACCTTATATGGGACAAATTCACCTGATCTCATGACTTAAGCCTCTTCCTCTGAGCTCCCCACTCTTACCCCTGGCCTTGACTTTTCTCCCATTCTTAGGACTTAGTTTGCAAATGGGATGTCAGACCTCTCCAGCCTGGATCTTTAGGTATGGCCTCTAATTCAAGATCTAAACCTTGAACTAATCTCTCTGTTCACTGACACACTGTCTTTGTCTATTTTTCCAAAGAACAGAACCAATAGCTTGTGTGTGTGTGTAGACAGATAGATATTGATTGATTTACTATAAAAAATGGCTCACATAATAATTATGAAGGTTGAGAAGTGCTGAGATCTGCATGGTGAATCCCCAGGAAAGCTGATGGTACAGTTCTAGTCCAAGTCCAAAGGCCTGAAAACCATGAGAGTTGTTGGTGTGTGTTCCAGTCTGAGTCAGAGTCTGAATGCAAGAGATGAATGTCCTAGCCTAAAGACATTCAGACAAGCAGAGAAAAAGAATTCTTTCTTCCTCAGCCTTTTATTCTATTCAGGCCTTCAATCAATTGAATGAGGCCCATCACACTGGGGAGGGCAATCTCATCCAGAAACAACCTCACAGAAATACCCAGAATAATGTTTAACCAAATATACAAGCATCCAATGGCCCAGTCAGGTTGACATATAAAATTAACTATAAGACATCCCACCTGAGTTCTTCAGGCACACTGAGTGTACCCTTTGGTTTCTGTCACTCACACTTTAGCCTGTGTCATGGCAGATTCTCCACATCTAGCCTGTTGTCAAATATGATCAATTCTTCCATTATAGCATTTCTTGTATCCCGCCCATTCTTTTCCAAGCCAATTAACCCATCCAATGCTGAACTTCACTGACTTCTCTTCCTTTAGATCATCAAATTCAAAAAATGACAGTAGCCAATGCAATAGCCATCCAGTGTGAATGAATCAAAATTATATCTATTTTTTGTCAGATCAGCGAGAATATCTTTTTTGTTGTGCCACAGAATTTTAGTAATTAGTTTATCTGTACCATGAGATTGAAAAGGTTGAAAATCACTGACCTGTGCACACTTAAAGCATAAGTGAGCTGTTCATTGTGTCTGCCCCTCATTTTCTTATTCCTGTACAAGTGCTTACATGTGTATTTTAGTGCCTACCTGGAAGGTCCTTCTTCATCTGAGTACACTCTACATCATCTCCCAATTTTGAAAGTACAAGTCATTTTTGCTCTTTAAGGCTATATTTAATGTCATCTCCTGTAAGAAACCTTACCGGATTTCACCAGTGGGCCTAACCTTTTCTTCAAACTCCTGTAGCAGTCTTTCAGTTTTATTTTGTTTTTCATGTGTGCAGGTGATTATCTCTAGTAATCTCCTAAACTTATCTGTTTAAACTCTTTCTTCTGGTATTTGCTTCCTTTGGTGATGACAATATGCAAATGACAGTGTAGAAGAAATCCATAAATGTGAGAATATTAATCAGTGGTATAAGAGTTAAATACATGTGAAGGCACCAAGTAATCTGAAGTTGCCAGGTTGGTAAATAATTATTGCCAAATGGTTTGTACAGTTATCAAGATCCCAACGCATTATTCTCTAACATATGTTAAAGTTGGTCCTTTGGTACCTGTGCCATTTGTTGGTGTCTTCTCATGTCAACACACAAAATTCTGCAAAGAAGCATAACTAAGTCAATAACTCTGCAGATCAGCAAAACATACTTCATTTTCCATGTGTGCTTTTGTTGTCTCCCTAAGATCACCATGTCACAATAAGACTTTAGAAAAAACAACAATATGTTTTTTAAAATTATTTTATTGTTGAATTACAGTTGTCTGCATTTTTCCCCCATCAGTCCCGCCCACCCCAGCCAAACCCACCTCTCCCTCCCTTGGTTCCACCCTCCCCCTTGGTTTAGTCCATGTGTCCTTTATAATGGTTCCTGAAAACCATTATAATAGTTCCTCTCCTCCCTCCTCCCCTCCGGTTACTGTCAGGTAGTTCGTAATCTCAATGTCTTTCGTTATATTTTGCTTCCTTGTTTGTCTTGTTGATTAGGTTCCAGTTAAACATGAGATCATATGGTATTTGTCCATCATTGCCTGGCTTATTTCACTTAGCATAATGCTCTCCAGTTCCATCCATGCTGTCTCAAAGGTAGGAGCTCCTTCTTTCTCTCTGCTGTGTATTTTTCCATTGTGTAAATGCACCATAGTTTTTTTATCCATTCATTTACTGATGGGTACTTAGGTTGCTTCCAGCACTTGGCTATTGTAAATTGTGCTGCTATGAACATTGGGGTATATTGGTTCTTTTCGATTGGTGTTTCAGGGCTCTTAGGATATAATCCCAGCAGTGGAATTGCCATGTCAAAAGGCAGTTCCATTTTTAGTTTTCTGAGGAAATTCCATACTGTTTTCCACAGTGGCTGCAACAGTCTGCATTCCCACCAACAGTGCACTAGGGTTCCCTTTTCTCCACATCCTCTCCAACACTTGTTGTTTGTTGATTTGTTTATGATGGCCATTCTCACCAGTGTGAAGTGGTATCTCATTGTGGTTTTAATTTGCATCTCTCTGATGGCTAGCGATGCTGAGCATCCTTTCATATGTCTCTGGGCTTCTGTATGTCCTCCTTGGAGAAGTGTCTGTTCAAGTCTTTTGCCCATTTTTTAATTGGCTTTTTGTCTTCCTGGAGTGGAGTTGTGTGAGTTCCTTATATGATTTGGAGATCAAACCCGTACCCGAGGTATCATTAGCAAGTATGTTTTCCCATGTAGTTGGTTCTCTTTTAATTTTAATGCTGTTTTCTTTACCCATGCAGAAGCTTTTTATTTTGATGAGATCCCATTTGCTTATTCTTTCCTTTATGTCCCTTGCTTTAGGGGATGTGTCTGTGAGGATGTTGCTGTGGGGAATGTCTGAGATATTCCTGCCAATGTTTCCTCTTGGACTTTTATGATGTCGTGATTTATATTTAAGACTTTTATAAAACTTGAATGTATTTTTGTGTATGGTGTAAGTTGGTGATCGAGTGTCATTTTTTTGCATGTAGCTGTCCAGATCTCCCAACACCATTTGTTGAAGAGGCTGTTTTTGCTCCATATTATGCTTCCGCTCCCTTTGTCAAATATTAATTGACTATAGACACTTGGGTTTATTTCTGGGCTCTCTATTCTGTTCCCTTGGTCTATGTGTCTGTTCTTATGCCAGTACCAGGCTGTTTTGATTACAGTGGCCTTGTAATACAGTTTGATATCAGGTATGGTGATCCCTCCTGCTTTATTCTTCTTTGTCAAAATTGCTGGAGCTATTCAGGGTCATTTATGGTTTCATATAAATTTCTGAAATTTCTCTTCTATATCTGTGAAATATGTCATGGGTACTTTAATAGGGATTGCATTAAATCTATAAATTGCTTAGGGTAGTACGGTCAGTGTGATGATGTTAATTCTTCCAATCCATGAGCATGGTACATGCTTCCATTTGTTTGTGTCTTCCTTAATTTCTTTCTTCAGTGTTGTGTAGTTTTCTGAGTACAGGTCTTTTACCTCCTTGGTTAGGTTTATACCTAGGTATTTTATTTTTCTTCTTGCTATATCAATTGGATTTTTTTCTGATTTCTGTTTCTGATATTTCATTGTTGGCGTACAAAAATACCTTTGATTTCTGAATATCGATGCTGTTTCCTGCTGTTTTGCCAAATTCACTTATTAAGTTGAGTAGTGTTTTGGTGGAGTCTATTGGATTTTCTATGTAAATGATCATGTTGTCTGCAAACAATGGCCGTTTTGTTTCCTTCTTTCCAATTCAGGTGCCTTTTATTTCTTTTTCTTGCCTTTTGATTGCTGTGGCTAGGACTTCCAATACTGTTTTGAATAGCAGTAGTGAAAGCAGGCATCCTTGTCTTGTTCCTGATCTTAGTGGGAAAGCTCTAAGTTTTTGCCCATTGAGTATGATGTTGGCTGTAGGTTTTTCGTATCTGACCTTTATTACGTTGAGGAATGTTGCTTCTATTCCCACTTTGCTGAGTTATCATAAATGGGTGCTGTGACTTATCAAATGCTTTTTCCACATCTATTGCTATGATTGTGTGATTTTTGTCTTTTGTTTTGTTTATGTGATGTATTACATTTATTGATTTGTGAATATTGTACCATCCTTGTATCCCTGTGATGAATCCCACTTGATCATGGTGTATGATCTTTTTAATGAATTGATGGATGTGGTTTGCCAATATTTTGTTGAGGATTTTAGTGTGGTTTAGGGATTATGATGATGCTAGCTTCGTAAAAAGAGTTTGGGAGTCTTCTGGATTCTTGAATTTTTTGGAATAATTTTTGAAGGATAGGGGTTAGCTCTTCCTTAAATGATTTGTAAAATTCTCCTGTGAAACTGTCTGGTCCAGGGCTTTTAGGTGTCAGAAGCTTTTTGATTACTGTTTCAATTCCATCAGCTGTTATTCTGTTCAGGCTTTCTGCTTCTTCTTCATTCAGTTTTGGAAGATTATGTTTTCCTAGAAATTGGTCCATTTCAACTAGGTTTCAAAATTCTTAGCATATGGTTCTTCATAGTAATTTCTTATAACCCTTTGTGTTTCTGTGGTATCAGTTGTCATTTCTCCTCTTTCATTTCTGATTGTGTTTATCTGGGTCCTCTCTTTTTTCCTGATGAGTCTGCTTAAAGGCTTGTTGATTTTGTTTATCTTTTCAAAGAACCAGCTCCTGGATTTATTGATCCTTAGAATTGTTTCTTTAGTCTCTGTGTCATTTAATTCTGCTCTGATCCTGATTATTTCCTTCCTTCTACTTACTCTGGGCTGTCTTTGTTGTTGTTCCTCAAGTTCTTGTAGGCGTAGGGTTAGGTTGTTTTTTGAAAAGTTTCCATCTTTTTTAGGTAGGCCTGTGTTGCTATGAACTTCCCTCTCAGGACTGCCTTCACTGTGTCTCATAAGTTTTGGATTGTTGTGAGTTCATTTTCATTTGTTTCCAGAAACTTTTTGATTTCTTCCTTAATCTCATTCTTGAGCCGTTCATTGTTTAATAGCATGCTATTCAATCTCCATGAGTTTGAGTGTTTGGGGTTTTTTCCCTTAAGATTGGTTTCTTATTTCAGTCCCTTGTGGTCAGAGAAAATGCTTGTTATGATTTCAATTTTCTTGAATTTTTTGAGGCTTGTTTTGTTTCCTAACATGAGGTCTATCTTTGAAAATGTTCCATGTGTATTTGAAAAGAATGTGTATTTTGCTTCTTTCAGATGAATGGTTATATATATATATATATATATATATATATATATATATATATATGTAATCAGTTAAGTTCATTTCATATAGGACATTGTCCAATGCTGCAATATTTTTGTTATATATATATTTTTGGAAGATCTATCCATTTTTGACAGTGGGGTGTTAAAATCCCCTACTATAATGTGTTGCTGTCAATATCTTTCTTGAAGTCCTCCAATATTTTCCTTATATATTTGTGTGCTCCTATGTTGGGTGCATATGTGTTTACAATGTTCATGTCTTCTTGATCGACTCTTCCCCTGAGTATTATGGAGATCTTCTGGGTCTCTCTTATGGCCCTTGTTTTGAAGTCTATTTTGTCTGATATAAGTATTGCTACCCCGGCTTGTTTTTCCTGTCCATTTCCTTCGAATATTTGTTTCCAGCCCTTCACTTTCAGTCTGTGTAGGTCTTTTGTCCTGGAGTGGGTCTCTTGCAGGCAGCACATGTGTGGGTCATGATTTCTAACCCATTCAGCTATTCTATGTCTTTTGATTGGGGCATATGTCTTTTAATCCATTTATGTTTAAGGTTATTATTGATAGGTACTTATTAATTGCAATTTTTTCTTACCTGTGTTCCTCTCTCTCTTACTGTTTTTCTTCCTGTTCTTAAAGAAGACCCTTTAGCATCTCTTACCGAGCTGGTTTGCAGGAGGTATATTCTTTGAGGCTTCTTTTGTCTGGGAAGCTCTTTATGTGGCCCTCCATTTTAATTGAGAGCCTTTCTGGATAGAGTAGTCTCAGTTGCCTGCCTTTGGCTTTCATTAATTGGAATATTTCTTGCCATTTCCTTCTGGCTTGGAGTGTTTCCCTTGGGAAGTCAGCTGCTAGTCTTATTGGGGTTCTCTTGTGTGTTACTTCCTGTTTTTCCCTTGCTGCCTTTAAGGTTCTTTCTTTGTCTTGGCATTTTGCCATTTTAATTATGATGTGTCTTGAAGTGGGTCTCTTTGGGTTCCTTTTGATTGGGACTCTCTGTGATTTCTGGATTTGTGTGCCTTTTTTTCTCACCAAATTGGGTGAGTTTTACATCATTACATTTTCAAACATGGTTTCTATCCCTTGTTCTTCTTCTTCTCTTTCTGGTATCCCTATTATATGGATATTATGACATTTCATGTTGTCCTGCATTTCCCTTAATCCCTCTTCATTCTTTCTGAGTCTGCTTTCCTTTTCTTGCTCTTCCTGGGTGTTTCTTTTCTACCTTGTCCTCCAGCTCGCTGATTCAATCCTCTGCTTCATCTAGCCTGCTTTTGATTTCTTGTACTGTGTTCTTCAGTTCAGAAATTGTATTCTTCATTTCCTCTTGGCCCTTGTTGATAGTTTCTATTTCCATTTTCATGTTGATATAGTTTGCAGTGAGTTCATTTTAGTTATTGTAGTTTCTCTGTAGTTTTGGTAGTTCTCAGTGAGCTCATTGAGCTTCCTTACAACCATTGCTTTCAACTCAATATCTAATAGTTGACTTGCCTCTATTTCATTTAGCATTCTTTCTGAGGTTTCCTCCTTTTCTTTCATTTGGGACTTGTTTCTTTGTCTTCCCATTGTTTGTGAGATTCTTCTTGTAGCCTCTGCTTCTTAAATTGATCTGTTCTTACTCCTTGGGTTTCTGGTGTGAACTTCTATGGTAGAAGACCCATGGGATTCAATGGTGCAGTCTCCTTGATCTCCTGAGTTTGCTGGTCTTAGGCTGTCGTTTATGTTGGCTGTCTGTATGTCTTTGGGTTTTGATTGTTATTGGGTCTTTCTTTGGGGGGTCATTCCCACCTGCTGGTTAATTTGGGGTCACTCCATCCACCATGTCTTGTATCCTGTTGTGCAGGTGTGGACAGGTTGTGTTGAAACTGGTTCTTCTGTCTGTAGGAGGTTTTGAGGCTTCTCTCTCACTATTGTTCAGTTGTTTGTTCTGGGTAATTTCTCCACCATTTAGTTGTATTTCCAGTTTGGTCCTGGGTGAAGGTTAGTGTGGCTTTCACTCACTCCTTCACCTTCTTCCATTGTTACATGTTGGTAGTTCCTTTGTTGGTGGGTTTCCTCTTCAAGCAGGTATACTGGTGTTCACAGCTCCCATCTACTCATGTGATTTTTCTATGTCCTCTATAGTTTTGGCTTCCAATCTTCATATATGCTGGGATACTGTTGGCTGTTCACTCTGTTCCTCAGAAGATCGGCTAGGTGTTCCACCTGTGTGCAGGGGGAAGTGCGACAATAAGGGTTTTTTTAATATATTTATTGATTATGCTATTACAGTTGTCCCATTTCCCCCCCGACTCCACTCCATCCTGCCCACCCCCCTCCCTCCCACATTCCCCCCCTATAGTTCATGTCCATAGGTCATACTTATAAGTTCTTTGGCTTCTACATTTCCTACACTACTTTTACCCTCCCCCTGTCTATTTTCCACCTATCATCTATGCTACTTATTCTCTGTACTTTTCCCCCCCTCTCCCCCTCCCACTCCCTTAATGACAACCCTCATGTTCTAGTTGTTTGCCTAGTTTGCTCTCGTTTTTGTTTTATGTGTGGCCGTTAATAACTGTGAGTTTGCTGTCATTTTTACTGTTCCTATTTTTGATCTTCTTTTTCTTAGGTAAGTCCCTTTAACATTTCATATAATAAGGGCTTGGTGATGATGAACTTCTTTAACTTGACCTTATCTGAGAAGCACTTTATCTTCCCTTCCATTCTAAGTGATAGCTTTGCTGGATACAGTAATCTTGGATGTAGGTCCTTGCATTTAATCTTGGGTAATGTAATTATGATGTGCCTTGGCATGTTCCTCCTTGGGTCCAGCTTCTTTGGGACTCTCTGAGCTTCCTGGACTTCCCGGAAGTCTATTTCCTTTGCCAGATTAGGGAAGTTCTCCTTCATTATTTGTTCAAATAAGTTTTCAATTTTTTGTTCTTCCTCTTCTCCTTCTGGCACCCCTATAATTCGGATGTTGGAACGTTTCATGGCATCCGGGAGGTTCCTAAGCCTCTCCTCATTTTTCCAAGTTCTTGTTTCTTCATTCTTTTCTGGTTGGATGTTTGTTTCTTCCTTCTGGTCCACACCATTGATTTCAGTCCCAGTTTCCTTCTCATCACTATTGGTTCCCTGTACATTTTCCTTTGTTTCTCTTAGCATAGGCTTCATTTTTTCATTTGTTTTTCAAATAGATTCAACCAAGTCTGTGAGCATATTGATAACCAGTGCCTTGAACTGTGCATCCGATAGGTTGGCTATCTCTTCCTCGCTTAGTTGTATTTTTTCTGGAGCTTTGAAGTATTCTGTCAGTTGGGCCATTTTTTTGTTGTTTGTTTGTCTTGGCGCATCTGTTACTTTAAGGGGCGGAGCCTTAGGTGTTCACCAGGGTGGGGTAATGCTGGTCACAGGGCTGTGATGCTGTATGTGGGGGAGGGTCCGAGAGGGAGCAAGGGCGCCCGCCTCACTCTCCTCCGGCTTTCAATCTTTCACTCCGCTACCCACAATCAAACTGGGCCACTCTGGTGCTGGCTCCTGAGTGGGTGGGCTTGTGCACGCCCTAGGCCCCTGTGGGTCTCTCCAAGGACCTCTCCTGTGAGGCTGGGAGTCTCTCCTGCTGCCGCCCCAACCCCCACGGGCATTTTCAATCAGAGGTTTGAGGCTTTATTTCCCTGAGCTGGAGCCCTGGGTTACGAGGTCTGCTTCACTCCCCGCCGTTCGTCCGGTTTATCTGTGGGCAAATGTGGTGCTGTGGGGTGCTACCGGCTGCTCTGCCTGCCCCGTTCTCCGCCACTCTGAGTCTGGCCCTCTGGGTTTATCTGTGTAAATGTGGAGCTGCAGGGTCTGCTAGTGCTCAGACTGCCTGCGCCATTTGTCCCACACTCCGCCAGTCTCAGTCCCGCCACAGCCACGCGAGTCCTCTCCACCCCGGTGCCCGTCTCCGCCCCTCCTACCAGTCTGGATGAATGTTTATTTTCTATTTCCTTGGTGTTGGTCCCCCTTGCTGTTCGATTCTCTGTCAGTTCTGGTTGTGCGAGGAGGCGCATTGTGCCTACCTACGCCGCCATCTTGGTTCTCATACGTTTTTTTAAGTGGAAAAAAAAAAGAGAATAATATATTATGGAGCCAGGGATCCTCATTGATCTGCATACAATATTCAGTATCTTAGTCCCTGCTTTTAGCAGGTTGCATATGGAAGCATATTTGTCAAAACTCAACATTCACTAATAAACTGAGCACTTGAAAGAATTGGGCCTCCTTCATACATCTTTCCCTGCTTAACAACAGCATCTCTTCCCATCTGTTACATCAGTCTCTTTGTCCAGTTTATGGCTATTTATTAGATGTTTTAACATCCCATAAGAATGCAAAGTTCATAAAGTTGATGTGTTGGAGAATTTCTCACAACCCACAGAGAAAAGCATCAATAAGTGTGGATCTCACAGTTGAGAGAGAAAATCCCTACAGATGACACAGATCCTACATCCTTCCAAAGAGAATGATTCAAATATTAAAAGATTAGGACAGAGCCTTGGAAAACTTGATGAAGCCCTTGCCTTTTTCTCCCAAAACTCTCTTTATGACTATGAGAAAATGAAACATAAAGTAGGAAGTGTTATTTCATGCACTTCTACTGTTTTATGGGGAAATTACACGAAGGAACAATCAGTGCTTTATTCTCATCTTATTCATCATAGCAAGCAAGGTGTGGTTAGGACATAAATTTTTAAGGAAACATTATGTTCATATATTTCAAGATAAAATCTCACTGTAACCCTTTTTACTTATGCAACTTACCCTCATTTCAAGGAGTTTACATGAAGGTATCTTTTTCCTCTCCCAGCTACCTCCATCTTTATTATGTTTAAATAAAGGAGAAGTTTCTTTCTCTGGAAAAGGACTTTGAGGTCACAAAGCATTTGGTTTGGGGCCTCTCTGATCCTGGGAGTTGGTGGAAGCAGTAACAGTAACTGGAATTTTGTAGTGTTTGCCATCAAGTTGAACAAGCATTTGTTCATCTGGGTCATAATTGCGAATCCTCAATTTATACTCACTGAGTCAATGTGCTACTGTTGGGTTGCATACCAGGGAATTTGAGTAGAAAACTGCTCTTTTGTCTTCTAATGATCTTGCTACAGTCCATTGTTCCAATTCCAATTAAATAAAGCTTTTCCCCTCAAATTAGTGCTTTTCTCTATTTTTTCTTTTTTTCTTCTTTCTCCCCTCTCATTTTTCCTACTCCTGTTCCTTCCCATTGTCCTCCTCCTCCTCTTTCTCCCATTCTTTTTTCTCTTTTTGATTTTTTTTTTACCAAATATTATTTCATTCACACAGGGTTACATTGGGATCTTCTGGCTATTTTTTTCTGTTCTTCAAGATGTAGAAATTAGTGATGAAATAGACCTTAGAGATTATCTAGCCCAATTTCACAGATAATAAAACTTTAGCTAAAGACAGAAAGGTAGAGCTAGATGGGGCCCCCATCCACGCAAACCCCACCCTTCACAAGTCTAAACACCCTAGGCAGCTAGCTACCTGTCCTGCCTCCTGGTGGGGATGACCATGAAGAGGAAATAACATAGAATCCAGGGACACCAAACCTTGGGGCTTTTCTTCCCATACCCAGTCTGGTATTTTCCAAGTAGACCTCAAACAAAGATTTGAGAGAAAATAATTTATTTGGTAATGAATCCCAAGAAACCCTGGCAGGAGAGTGGGAAAGAGAGACAAAGGAGACAGAGAGGACACCCAAAAGTGTGCTATAAAGTAAATGACTGCTCTAGATACTGGGACTCAATCACAGGAATGGATTGACATGGGGAATATACTTTACTGCTGCTGAGACTTTGGTCAAGGTCATATTTTTTCCAAAGGCTTTTCTGACCTTCAGGGACTGGGATAGTTTATTCCTCTTCAACCGCCCTTCCACAAACCAGGCTTTCTTCTGAAATTAAAATAAGACTGTAGAATCTTAGGGTTGAAAGGAGGATATTATGGATTTTTCAGTCCAAAATTTTCTCCCAATACAATATCGTTTGAATGGGCCCTTGATCCCACTTGAATCAGGCTTATACCCCTTTGCCTTCCTGTAATTGCTCTCATTAAAGTCACAGTGACCTCTGCACAGCTCAATCTAAGGCTGAGTCTCAGCCATCTTCCTACTTGATATGATAGCAGCACTTGGCACAGTTATTCATTCCTAAAAACACCTTCTTTCTTGGTTTCTGGGCTCTACATGATCCTGGCTCATTCCCTATATCCCCACAGCTCCTTCTCAGCTTCTTTGGTTGGTTTGTCCTCATCTCCCCACTTGGCTAAACACTGGCATACTATGTCTTCTGACCATTTCTCCGCTCTCCACACTCACTTTCAGGCTTATGTCTTTATTTTTTTATAAGTATTTATTTACTTACTTACTTATTTACTTATTTATTTTTTAGAGAGACAGGAAGGGAGGGAGAAAGAAAAGGAGAGAAATATTGATGTAAGAGAGAAACATCAATTGGTTGCCTCTTGCAAGAGCCCTGACTGGGTACCAAACCTGCAAGCCAGGCATGTGCCCTGACCAGGAGTCAAACCTGTTACCTTTTGTTTCCTGGAATGACACCCAACCAACTAAGTCACACTGGCCAGGGACAGGCTTATGGATTTAAATACTATCCATGTGCTGATGATTCTGGACTGCTTCCCCAGTCACCTACAGAACATCTTAAATATGTCCAAACCTGGACTCCTGACTCTTCCCACAAATGTGCTCCTCCACAGTCTTACCCACATAAGTAAATGGTGTCTCCACCTGTCCAGTGGCTGAAACAAACCTTGGAATCATCTTTGGTTGACTCCATACCCCATATTCTATGTCTGAATTATCAGGAAATCCTGTTGGATCTACCTTCAGAGTACATCCAGAATCCAACCACTTCTCACCAACCCCACTGTCTTGGGATGAAGCAGAGGGCTCCTGAGTGGCATGCCTCTTTCTTTCCTCATTTGTTCCAGCTCTGTGCCCCACAGAACAGGCAACATCACGTATGAAGGTCAAAGGTAGAACACCTCACTGCTCTGCTTAAGCCCTCCATTAGGGCCCCATCACACTCAGAAAAAAAATCAAACAATGGCCTCAAGGGCCCTCTGACCTCACCTCCTGCAACTCACCTCTCACTCCATCTCCTTAAGCCTCACAACTTCCTTGATACTTCACCAGTACACCAAATGCTACTGCATTTGCACCCTCTTCCAGAAACATTCCTGCCCCAGACATCCACATGCTAACTCTTTCATGCCCCTCATGCATTATTAAAATATCACCCCTCATTATATCTTCCTTGGTCATCCTAATGAAAGGTTTACACACATCCCCACCCAGAACTCTCATTCCCCTTTTTCTGCCTTATTTTCTTCCACAGTACATGTTATCATAGGACATGCCATGTAATTTAATATATACGAGGTCCAGCACAGATAACACCCCTTTTTATTACAAAATCATAAGCATGTAATTCTGTAACATAACAATGTTACACACAAGCATACCATGTGACATTTTAGGTGACATGTTCAAATTAAAAGTATAAATTATGACATCCATATTACTACCCTACAAACCACACTCAAGCAGGTGTTACTTCTGCCAGACCTTGCATTTATTTATTATCCACCTTCCTGCGATGGAATGTGTCATGAAGGTAGGTGGGTTTATCAGGGTTACTTCCTGCTGTATCCCCAGTACCTAAACAGTGCTTGGTATCTATTGGTCAACTGATAGAGATAAAAACATCATTATCAAGTGTCCATCCAATGGTTTTTCATTCACAAATATGAAACTTACCATTTTGCAAGGTACTTCTTCTATGAATTTTTAGAAGACTTCTCCATTATGGTAATGTACCCAAATCTCCCTCCCTGGAATATGTGATAATTGGTCCCATTTCTGCCTTCTATGCCAAAGCAAAACACACTGTTTCCTGCTTAATCAGTAGTGAAAGCCTTACCTCAGATCAACCCTCAGGCTTCCTCTCTGCCTAAGATGGAAACTGTTCTCCCAACTGTTCTAGAACTTGACCTCAAGATACCCATCCCTCCTTAGGATATTCCACCATGGTCAATGTCTCCATCCCAGTGTGGGTTCCAGACCTGGGGGATATTGTTCACTGATTACATAGTGACCAAGGCTAAGCATGAGGAGATACTGACCTCTTGTCCATCACACAAAATGCCCTTTCAGGCTGCCGGTGCCTGCATTGGACTCTGTAGCAGTGGACAGTCATTCTGGGCTCATAGAAATTTTTGAGCCCTTCCAATCTCCAGGTATTTTTCCCATGCAGCACCATGTTCTATATTTAGGTGCAAAGTTCTTTGCATTCATCCCCCTCACACCACCCTTATTTAGCTTCATACAGGGTGCTGACATCTTTTTTAATCAATTCTCTCCTGCAGTGCTTTCTCTCTGTCTTCCGGTTGTGCATGTCCATAGATCTGATGAACAGTTTCAATGGTGTGATGAGGGTGGGGGCAATTTGCCTCTGGTGAGTTTTCAGTGAAGACTGGTCTTTCTCCAAATTGGAGATATGAGTGCTGATTAAAATAGGCCTGCAGTAGGTGACCCAGTGCTACCCACCATGAATGTTGATCATCTTTCGTTTGGTAGTAGTGTGAGAATATACCTCTCAGATATTTGAATACAGGACAAGTGATTGACTAACTTCCCTGGCTGCTGTGTTCTGAAATCCATCACAGTACGTGGGCCAGGGCAATGATTCCCACAGGTTGCACACAGGATACTGAGTATTCCTGGGAGACCTGGGAGTCCTATAACCTGTGATTTTGAGTGAGGTCTCCCTGACAGCCAAATTCTCTTAGAACTTAAACTTAAACTTAGAATGTAGACCACCACCTTAGATTCTTCTACAACTCAATCTGTCTACAATATTCCTGAGCCTGGAAATCTCCATAAGGGTCTACAGTATGACAGAAAATTGGGTTGTATATTCTTTGCCATTTCTGTAGAACTGTAGGGGTTGGCAGGAGTGGCATCTTGAAAAGATTACAATTGAGAGTATGGTTAAAAGCTTGGAATTTGGAGTCAGACTGTTGGGACTGAATCTTATCTCTGCCACTTGTTACTTGTATTACATCAAGCAAATTACTTACATTTTCTGTGCCTCAGTTTCCTGATCTATAAAGTGGGTTAATGATAATAGTTTTTACCTTGTGAGGTCACTGCAATAGTTATATGAATTAATACATGACCAAGAATGACACTAAGTGCATACAAAATATTAAGTAATAATGACCTATTACACTCTTGCCCAATACCATATCTGTCTCCTAGAATGCATTTCCTACAGGGAGCCCTTCCTCTCCTGTCAGCTCTCCCCTACTGCCACAGGGTCTCCTCCATTCAGACATTGATCTTTACCACAGAATCTGGGTTTTGATCCTGTTCTGCTTTTCTTATCCATTTTGCACATGTTCTTTTGGGTCACCAAGTCAGACTACAGGCATGGGAAAAGCAAGTGCTGTGGCTCAGATTTGTGTCCCATCCAGTGCATAGTGCACAGCAGGCTCTTAGTAAGCAAAGACCCAGAACAAATTGTAGAATCAGGAAAGTGCAGTCTGTTACTCTAGGGCCCATCTGGAAGCCAAGTGGATTCTGATTACAATACCACCAACTCTGCAGCTTCTTGTCACCTTGCTTCTGTTGACCTAGGTAGAGCCATGACTTGGATCACTCTGTTACAAACATTAAGACTGATAATGAATAATGAGGCTGAATTAGTAAGAGTGTTCAAGGAAGATCAAAAGATCCACTGCATTAGCATCTAACAACCCAAATTGAAATTTCCTGGTGGAGTGGTGTGTATGTGTATGTGTGTGTTTTGATTAGTAAACCTCATGTATTTGCTCATCATCCAAGCCATAATCCCCTTTTTCCAGCCATAATCTTTTAAACTTTAATTTCACAGACTATGTGGTCACTAGCTTCATCCTTGAACAGACCTCTGTGGGATAGAGGATTTTTCTCACCAAGTAGTTTAATTCCTTTTCCAGTTGGTTTTGTTGTTGTTTGGTTTAGTTTGGTTTGTGTTTTATTTTTATCCTATTTTTTTTAATCTACCAGGGAGAGAGCATGTCAGAGTCTAGAAGTTTTAAATGAATTAATTATGTGCTGTGACCAGATGGGCTTTCTGCATGCAGACATTAAGACAAAGTTTTTGGTGCAAGATGGTTTTGGAGGATCAATACCTGTGAAGGGAAGAAGGAGTAAGGTGAACTCATGCTGCTTAAAGGATGCTTCCATCACTTGCTGGCAGTGGTGAAGAGTGGTTGGAAGAAGGTCCTAGATGTATATCCATAGCTGCCATAGTCCTGGGGCTTTGAAAAATCCAGTGGAGTTGGTCTTGGCATTCAGGTCTTCTCACAGGGGCACAAAGGACACCAACCATGCCATTTGTTTCAGGGCAGCTCTGAGAGAGCAAGTGGTGGGGAAATCTGTGCTGTCTAAACCAAGACTGACTTTGGGAGGGCAGTTGGGGTCCTTCTCTGAGGTCAAGAACCTGGGGCTGTCCTCAGAGAATCTGCCATCCATGATCTGTATCCCAACCACCCCATCCCCACACCCTCACTGCACTCGCCCCAGCCCCATACACTTGCAGCTTGGGTCACAGCAACAATTGTAAAAAGATATTTCATAAAAAGAGCAGTGGTGTTCCAGCAGGAATTTTTGGTCCCTGGTTCAGATGAGGCCATGGGTTACATAACTTTAGGGTAATGAAGACAGGGAAGCTCGAAGAGTCCTCAGACTTTTCTTCTTGATCTCCAACTTCTAAGCCAGATCTCAGGGAGCTTTAAAATTCCCCTTATCCTATTTTAAATTATCTCATTTGAGGTGTTGGGTTTTTTTTTCCTCCCTCACTTTGAATTGGCCTCTCCTCCTAACATTTCCATGGAGCATCACCTTCAAATATTCAGGGGAGGAATGCTAGCCTGTTTTAAAATGCACTGGTTACCAGTGGTGGGGAAAATTAGTGAAGAGGGTCACTGATGGAAACCTCCAAGGAATGCTGTCTCACTTGCCAGACCCAGCAGTGGAATGGGTAAGAATGCAGGCCAGAGTCAATCTCAGCTCACACTACAGCAGCATTACTATTGTGTTAGTTAGCTGGGGCTGCCATAACAAATTACCACAGACTAGAGGACTTAAACAACAGAAACTTATTTTCTCAGAATTCTGGATGCTAGAGGTCTGGGGACAAGGTGTCAGCAGGGCAGTTTTCTTCCAAGGATCCTCTTTGACATGGAGATGGCCAACTGTCTTTCCACTGTGTTTTCACGTGGTCCTCCCTCTGTCCCTGTCGGTGTTCTAATCACCTCTTCTTATAAAAACACCAATTACATTGCATTAGGGCCCACCTGTATGAACTCTTTTTACCTTAATCTCCTCTTTCAAAGGTCCTGTAGCTAAATACTGTC
Source organism: Desmodus rotundus (assembly GCF_022682495.2). NCBI lineage: Eukaryota > Metazoa > Chordata > Mammalia > Chiroptera > Phyllostomidae > Desmodus > Desmodus rotundus. The sequence continues at coordinate 132,127,230 of NC_071392.1, forward strand.
ACATTTGGAGGTACTTGGGGTTAGGGCTTCAACATATGAATTTTGAGGAGACAATTCAACCCATAATAATCATGTACTAACCATGTATTAACTAGATAATCTTAAGGAAGTATTTTTATGCCTCTTGTGCCTCTGTTTCTTCATCTGAAAAATGGGCACAACAATGATGCCTACCTGTTGGGCTTGTGGTGGGGATTAACTGAGTTAACACCTCATGAATTAAGTTGAGCTATGACAGTTAGAACAGGAATTGTCATTATCTCAGAGGGAAGCAGAGCAAATTCTTGTGACACAGCCCTTTCACTGTAGTAATCCATCAGAGTAAGGCATGCCTGGCTCCATCCTCAGATTCAGAAAGGACCTGTCTTCAGTTATTTTTACTCTTTGAGAATGCAAATGGCTAGGATTCCCACAAAACTAATGGTAAAATGTGGCAGGGTATACCACCAGGGCAGACCAGCTCTCCCAGCCAACTCCTCATTATTGCTTCCCAGCACCCACTCCTTATCCCATTCCTGCCCAACTGCAGTGGCTTAAAACACAGCAGCAAATTCTGTAACTCTCCTGCCATCAAATGATAGTTTTTGGTTGCCTTCCACTGACAATGAGCTGCCTAGTACTTCTCTTGCAGCAAATACAGTGAGATCAAAGTGACATTTAGTGGCTTCTTAGTCTGGATCGTAAGGCAATAGGGCTCCCCCGCCTGCCCTGCCCTGGGCTCTCTCTCACTTCCTGAGGAGGTAGATCTTTGGAGTCCTGAGCAACTGTGAAAGAGGTCAAGCTGTCCTGAAGCTGCCATGCTGGGGAGACCATACAGGCTGGAGAGTGATGCCTCAGGAACCCCAGATTTCCTGCCCCAGAGGTTTGTTTCCAGCCCAGAAACCTGCCATGAGAATAAGCAATCTTCATAAGATTCCAGGCTCCAGTTCTCAAGCCCCCCAATAGTTGTTGACTAGAGCACAGATGAGCTGTTCCCCATAGATCCACAGGATCTGTGAACATGAGAATGGTTGACTTACGCCATCAGGTTTTGGAGTAACTTATGCAACTGACATAGCTGGAGCACCAACTTAGCTAAAATCCAACTACTTTGGGACAGGCTTTGAAAGGTACTTCTTATGGCTACAGCCCTTCCCTCTGGTACATTAGATTATACATCAATGATAAGGATCTCTACAACCATTTAGTGTTTGTGTCATATTCAGTTTACAGAAGGAACTTTTGTTTATTGGCCAGTGACAATTGATAGTCCTTAAAGATCAGTTCTGATTATATCTTGTAATGTGAGTGATAAGTTATGGCAACTAAATTATAGCAAGGGGGAGTTCTTAATAGAAGAAGGATGATCAAGAAGGAAAAGATGGAGAGTGGGGAATACCTATGGTTTTAGGACACTTTATTCTTCAGGACAAAAAATTATTTAGGACCCATCAAAAGTGTCACAAGACACCGTCCAGCTCCAAAGTCCCTCCTTTGCACATTTAGAGGAATTAGACCACTTTTTTCCTTGGCTGACTCATTCTATAATCTCCAATATTAATTTAGCAGCTGGGAATTCCACCAAAATCTGCCTAGCCAGAGGGTCTGCCAGCACATCCAGACTGTAATCCTGTAAAGCCCCCCCACATCACCTTTACTCTTTAAGGTGATATTTTTATCTTCAGGGCAACTTCCAACATGTTAGAAATAAGATTTGATGGTGATTCCTTTCCCTTTGGGATAAAAGAGATGAATTGGGAGTCATAAGAGTGTGTGCGGTCAATCTTCTCTTTGGGGGGTGGAGCTTGAAGAGATAATGATTGCACTCAAGTGTCTTGAGTTCAAAGCTCTTTAAAACCAGTACATTCTGAAGTGCTCTGTAATGGAAAACCTTATTGATGGTGAGAGAGAAGGCACTAGTGAGAGAAATACATGGGAAGAATAAGAATTGACACTACCAGAACCTTAGCTATTGATGTTAAACCTTGACAACAAGGCAGAGGTTCATCTGTGGAGCAGACAACAGCAGTGGCCATGCCAGCTGTCTGTCAGATGTCACTGGGACACCCAGCACACTGATGGGGGAAATCAGATAAGACTCCACCTGCTGTAACATGTTGGGTCTTCGTTTTTGTGTTTGCAGAGCAGTTGGACAAGACTTGAGCATTTCTCCTAGGACAGAGATCAGAGAGGAGAGTATTTGTTGAGCTGGAGGGAGCTGCAGCCCTGACCTCCTTTGGAGTCTGCATAGAAAAGAGAGATAGAGAGGATGTTGGGCTCCCAGCTCTCATTATATCTGTAGAGGAAATGTTGGCAAAGTCCAAAGACATTTCTCAAGTGACCTACCTTAGAGTCTTGCAGAGTGAAAGTATAACTGGCTCTGAATAGGTTTCTTACCTGAAAAGTAAAACTTTCTGAGTGCCAAGTCTCCTTCTGATATGGGTTTAATTTGAAAGGTGTCTTTAAGAGAGGTGAGTTTGGCTGGGGTGGGGTGGAGGGGTGGGGAGAAAATGCAGACAACTGTAATTGAACAACAATTTAAAAAATATGTTACATTAAAAAAAAAGATTTTCTCTTCTTTCTTTAGTGGCTAAATGAGAGTTCATTTTCCAAACTCTTCATCCTCACCATCTGGAGGTAATAAAAGGAGTCAAATAATCTAGTTTCTAACAATCCCCCCAAAATTTCCCCAAATTTCCTGTCCTTAGGATCACTCTTGATTGACATCTGCCCACTTATGCCTTCCTCTGTTCTGGCAGCAGTCATGCTGGATGCTTGAGTGGATTTGCAGAGATTGATATTACCAAAACAATAGATTCAAAATAGGGTCATTTTCCCTAGATCTCTTATCTCCTTGAATAGTTACCCCCACTGACTCCTCAGCAGTACACCTTATCTCTTAGACCAAACTACTTCAGGTTGTGTATATGGGTAGAGGTTTTGTTTGTTTTTACTAAGGATATTTAATATTGTTCACCCACTAAAGAACTAGTTGTTGACACTTTTTCTCAGAGTGTGTTGGTACTGGTCCCTTCAGGAATAATATTTAATTCCCAAATAGGAAGTGAAGTGCTCGTCTTTAGTAGGACTCATATCTCTTAGGTATTGTCCCAGATGTCTGTTCACTTCTAAACCAGCATTTCTCAAATGTTAATGTGTATATAGATCACTGGTGATGTAGTTAAAATGCTAATTCTGTTGGGGCCTGAGATTCTGTACTTCTAACCACCTCTTAAGTGATGCTGCTGCTACTGTACCCCAAACTACACTAAAGAGCAAAGCTCCTGCATAGACAGTCTTTTGCTCTTCGGCTCTTTCCCAGAACCACTTGCTCTACCCCTTCCCTTCAGAAATTATCTTCTCAAGCTGATCAGCTCATGGCAGATCACTACCAGGATTCATTAAAGCTCATATGTGCCAAATCTCTTGATTGCAAATGTAGACCTGACACTTTTATCAGCCCCTCCAGCCAATGTTAAGCACTCATTGAGCTCCTTTCTTGTGCAAACATCAGGCAAGGTGCAGGGATGTGGTTCCTCGGAGCTCCACTCAGGGAGCACCTGCAAAGTCAGGGACCCAGACAGAGAATCAGATGAGAAAGCAAGAAGAGTACTGACACACAGGATGCACGACGCTTGTGCCACAAGCCTTCAGGGAATTCAGAGGAGCAGTCAGAGGGGCAAGATAGAGGATGCAGAATCGGGTGCTGAGATGTGTTGAGGAGGAGGTAGGTGGTGACAAATGTGAACACAGATTCATTGGTGGGATGAAATAGGGCCAGTAAGAGGCTATCCTGATGGTAGCTGAAAGTCAATACAAGTTTAAGAGAATACAAAGTGGGGAAACTGGAGCAATGTGTCTGGGCAAAGCCTAAAGAGTGTCTGAGTAAGCTGGTACCAGTGCTTAAAAATAGTTCTCTACTAGTCATCAAACCAGCAGCCACAATTCACACCCTTTGAGGAAGGGTTTCTGATTAAAAAGAACAAAAAGAATGAAAAATGTTTTTGAGGGAACAGGGCTTGGAATGTCTTCACTCTCATTCTTGAAGTCTGTGTAGACTTCTAGAAGGCCATTCACAATGCGCCATGATTTGGCTAAACTGGGGAATAGAGTATCTGAAAGGAAATTTCACATTCCAGCCATGCTGGATTATTTTCCAACCCTAAGCACAAAGATGAGTTCACATGAGTTTAGTTGTACGTGTTCTTTGAGTTTTTTGGTTTGGTTTTGTTTTTTAAGCAAGAGAATCTACCAAACACAATGACTCAAGTTCTGAGTCCTTAGTCGAGCAAAAGAGAGGTTCCCATGAGCAGCTATAACCTGCTCTGTACTTTGGAGAACTTGCACAGGAGATCTGAAAAAACTACAGGTCTATTTTGCCAGTGTCCATTTTATTCTGATGATGGCAACTCCCATGTCATAAAATCTTTCTCAAAATGAGTGGTTCTCGGCACTAGAAATTTAAGCTTTATAATATTGTGTGCTGATGATCAGCACACAGTGTGCTCAGCTCTGAAGCAGAGACTGCAAGAAAGACAGCAAGCCATGGCCATTTCTGCACAGGCTTAGCCTTTCAGTAGGCTCCAGTTTTAAATGTATAATATTTATTAAAGTTTCATAAGATAGTAGGCTTTCTCAACACACTGCCCTCTAGAATTGTTCTATCCACTATGGTAGCCACTAGCTACATTAAATTAAATTATTTTTAATTAATTAAAATTAAGTGAAATTTAAAATTGAGTTCCTCAGTCATTTCTGTTACATTTCAAGTGGTCAATAATCACCTGGTAACAATATGGTAACAATATGTTTACTATATGGAGGGGCTGATAAAAGTGTCAGGTCTACATTTGCAATCAAGAGATTTGGCACATATGAGCTTTAATGAATCCTGGTAGTGATCTACCATGAGCTGATCAGCTTGAGAAGATAATTTCTGATAGTAACAATGTGGTTACTATATGGTTACAATAACAGTTACCATATTGGATAACACAGATTATAGACCATTTCCGTCTTCACAGAAAGTTGTCCAACAGCTGCTCTAGAACCTAAACATACACATGGTCTTGATACCCAGTGGCAGGTGGAAAATGGGCCTGTCAGGATGTGAGCAGAACATTTGGGGAAGAAGAGTAAATATGCATGCCTAAGAAAAGACACCACACCTGAGTGACATACCTATGTCTCTGGAGAAGAGAGGAAGTTGAATAGTATACTGTATTCTCTACAAAAGCCTTTCCCTGAACTATGCTAACAATTCTATCTCTTGTCAGTAGTCAGGACATAGACCTCCCTCAAAAGAACCAACACTCAAGAAATCTTTTCAGATCTTCCCTCTTATTACTTTTCTCAAGAACTTAACTTGCTTAGTTTGGGTGCCTCTAGCTCTTTTTTTTTTCTTTGTCTCTGATAATTTATTTTGTTTATTTTAATTTTTTAAATGTTTTAAATATTTCATTGATTATGCTGTTACAGTTGTCCTGATTTTTCCCCCTTTGCCTCCCTCCACCCAGTGCCCCCTACTCCCTTAGGCAATCCCACACCATTATCTATCTATGTTCATGGGTCATGTGTATAAGTTCTTTGGCTATTGCATTTCCTATACTGTAGTTTACATATCCATGGCTATTCTGTAACTACCTATTTTTACTTCTTAATCTCCTCCCCTACTTGCCCATTCTCCCTCTTCCCCCTCCCATCTGGCAACCTTCTGGTAACTATTTTCTCTTGTTTTTAAGAGTCTCTCTTTATCTTGAAACTTTGACCTTTTAATAATGATATGTCTTACAGTGGGCCTCCTTGCATCTATCAGAATTGGGATTTTCTTCACTTCCTGGACTTGCATGTCTATTCCCCTCACCAAATCAGGGAAGTTTGGTTTCATTATTTTTTCAGATAGATTTGCAATTTCTTGCTCTCTCTATTCTCCTTCTGGAACCCCTATGAAGTGAATGTTGGACTTCTTAAAGTTGTCACAGAGGCTGTTTATACTATTCTCATTTTTTTTGGAATCTCTTTTCTTCTTGTTGTTCTGATTGATTGTTTTTTGCTTCCTTATGTTCCAAATCATTGCTTTGATTCTTGGCTTCATCCTTTCTACAGCCGTTTCCCCGTAAATTGTTCTTTATTTCAATTTGTATATCCTTCGTTTCTGACTGGGTCTTTTTTATGTTGCTGAGGTCCTCATTAAGTTCCTTGAGCATCCTTATAAACAGTGTTTTCAACTCTGCATCTGGTAGATTGCTTATCTCCATTTCATTTACCTGTTTTTCTGGAGTTTTGATCTGTTCTTTCATTTGGGCCATGTTTCTTTGTCTCCTCATTTTGGCAGCGTCCCTGTATTTGTTTCTATGTATTAGGTAGAGCTGCTTTGACTCCATATCTTGGTAGTGTGGCCTAATGTAGTAGGAGTCTTGTAGGGTCCAGTGGCACAACTTCCCCTATCTCCCAAGCTGGGTACTCAAGATTTGCCCTTCATGTGGGCTGAGTACACCCTCCTCTTGTAGTTGAGCCTTGGTTGTTGCTAGCAGATCAATGGAAGGGATTTACCCAGACAAGCCAGCTGCAAAGACTGGTCACTGACCATCAACCGCTGCCTTCCATGGAGGATCACCTATGCAGGGGCAGGGTGGTGGTGCTTGGACCTCGGACCGTGGTCTGTAGCTGTCCACTGGGTGGCCTTGGGGTTTCCCGGGTGATGCGGGCCAGGGTAAACCTCCACCTGTGTTTTGCCCTAGGCACCCTGTCTGAGCTGTAAAGCAATATGAGATGGCTGTTACTTGTGCTGAGCTTGGAGATTCCTAGCTGAAGCCAAGCTTTAACTCTAATATGGCTGCTGCTAGGGCTCACTGAAGCCAGCTGTTGCTTGTTTGATAGGATTTAGGAGCCAAGAAGAGCCATTCTTATGGAAAAGCAGTTGAGTGGGGTAGAGCCTCTGTGGATCTCCAAGGTGGAGTGGGGTAGAGCCTCTGTGGATCTCCAAGGTAGGTCACACAGTGTTAGCCAGGTTGATGGATTCTCAGATATGGCACCAGCCTACCAGCTCTGTGTGGGGGGAGGGCTCAGCAACGGGACAATGGCCTCTGCTCATGATGATGTCAGACACTTCAGGTTCTCCCAGGTTCTCACTGGCACCCTTCACACTGTCACCATGGTGCTGGAGCTCAGAGGGAGCAAGTCTGAGTAGGTGAGTCTGTGTATGGTTTCCCCCAGTGGAACTGCTTGGAGCTCCAGCAGCCTCCTCCATGACTCAATCCCTGCTGGTTTTCACAGCCAGAAGCTGTGGGAGCTTATCTTCCTGGCACTAGAATCCTGGGCTGAGGAGCCTGGTGTAGGTATGGGACTCTTCGCTCCAAGATATCCCTCGCAGGTTTTTAACCACATGGGTGTGAGGCCAGCTGGTTCCTCATCCGCACCCCTCCTACCAGTCTAGATGGATGTGTTTTCTTAAATTCCATAGTTTTCAGACTTCCGTTCAACTAACTTCATAGTTGTCAGACTTCCATTCAACTTGATTTCTGACATGCTTGAGTGATGGTTGTTCTATACTTTAGTTTCAATTTTGATGTGACTGTGCAAAGAGGTTAGCCAGTCCACCCAAGCAACCATCTTGACTGGAAGCCTAGCTCCTATTTTACCTGGCATCTGCCTTTCTGTCCAGTCCCTTCTTCCTGATGCTTTGATTGGACTCTGCTTGGTTTGAACTTGCATTGGCCTCTGAAGATCATTTGTCTAAAGTCACTTAGTGACTGCTCTGCAGGCAATAGGCCCTGAGTCCTGGGACTTAGGCCTAGAATAGTGCCTTACATGCTCACTTACCTGAGAAAGAGTTTCAGACATGTTGGCAATATCAAAATAAATTTGTATGTTTGAGTCAGCTATTGCTGTGTAACACACAGCACCTAAACCTCACTTGTACCCAACCAAAAGCATTTATTTCTCACATATCTGTTCATTTTGGGGCCCAGACTGAGACAGCAGAAGCTCCTCAAAAGATCTTCTCATGGTGATGGCAGAAATACAATTGGGCAATAAAACATGCCAGCCCTCTTAATTCTAGGCTTAGAACTGGCAAACCATCAGTACTTCTCTCACTCCGGTACCCAAAGAAAGTTACATAACTCATCCTTTATAAAAAATATATTTTCTATAGTAGCTCCTATAGACCCTTCTCCCCACTATCCCCTCCCCACTCCCCTCTGGCTATTGTTACAATGTTCTTAATTTCAATGTCTCTGGTTATATTTTGTTTGCTTTTTTCTTTTGTTGATTATGTTTGAATTAAAGGTGAGATCACCTGGTATTTGTCCCTCACCGCCTGAATTATTTCACTTAGCATAATGCTCTCCAGTTCCATCCATGCCATTGCAAAGGATATATGCTCCTTCTTTCTCTCTGCTGTGTAGAATTCCATTGTGTAAATGTACCAAAATCAAGGGGGAGGGTAGAGGTGGGGGAGGGTAGAGGTAGGGAGGGAGGTGGGACTGGCTAGGGTGGGGTGGAGGGATGGGGAGATGATGCAGACAATTGTAACTGAATAAAAATAAATAAATTTTAAAAAATGAAAAAAATATATATTTTCTAACTTTTATAGGAAGAATTGCAATTTATGTGGATTTAGGTGTATATCCAGAGTGAACAATCAGGACCAATAAATCAGTTGGAGACATTGTTCTAGGCCACTTCTCCAGATCTTGAGAAGAAATGAGCCAGTCAGTCATATAGTTCACACTCATTGAGTTCTGACTCAGTGAATAAGTTCTGGATAGTATCAATTTTCTATTGCTTTGTAACAAACTATCCAAAAATTTAGTGCCTTATAATAACAACCTTTTTATATAGTTGATAATTCTGTGGGTTAGCAATTTGAGCTTAATTCCGTGAGATTATCCTTCTTGTCTGGGCTCTTCTTGGCTGGGTTTGTTTAATGTCTCAGGCTGGGAAGGCTATACCTTACATTCTCCAGCAGGCTAGCCTGGTTTGTTCATGTGGTGGTAGAACAGTTCCCACTAAGAGTCAAGCTCAAGGCCTCTAAAGACCAAAACTTAGAACTGGCACCCCACCACTTCTGCATTGTATGGCTCAAAGCAAGTCAGTTCAGGTTTAATGGTTCCACCTCTTGATGGAAGGAGATTCAAATAATATTGGATTATTTTTGCAGTCTATTAGATAGTCCAGAATATATATATTCCAAGATTAGAAATGAAAATATAAGGCTTGGTTCTCATCCAAAATTTACCATAGAGAAGCAACCTACAAAGTGAAAAGTGTAAGTGCAGGTAGAGTTTAGAGAAGGATGTGTCTCTTTCCTCAATTTCTCCCTATGCATTTGGACATCTTTGCATGCCCTGTCTTACTTGATAAGACAACAGTTAAAAGCATGTTGATATTATATAATGTATTATGATAACAGCCCATTATTATTAATTTAATATGACACCAAAAACAAGTTACTGGATCTGAATTTATTAAGACAGTCCTCAAGGATGTCCATCTACAGCCAGTGCTACCTGTCAAGTCTTTTCTAAGGGATGGAGTTACAGCTGCTAGTAGCAGCTGTCAACAACAGCTGTAACAATAACACTAAATCACAATTTTTTTCAATTGCATTCTTTTGTGTAGCCAAATATGTATGTATGTATGTATGTATGTATGTATGTGTGTGTGTGTGTATATATATATAAAATTTATCCCTGCAGGGATATATTTATTCAGAAACAGTTGGCCACAAATGAATGTAAGTAATAACTCCTTAAGATATAATTTCCATGGAGTCGAGTTTTTCATTTCATCCCACCAAGAGCTGTAATACAACACCCTACTACTTTAGAAGCTTCATCTGATTTAAATTTCTTTTGATTACCCTTTCTCCATTTTTTGCTGAATTCTATTTTACTTCCAATTTTTCTATGGGAATAGCTTGCTCATTTTCCATCACTTTCATCCACCTGACCATAATTTTGTAGGGTGCTGGTGGATTTGTTTTAGTAACAATTATTTTTTAATATTACATGGATTTATAAAATATTTCAACTTAATAATAGTCACTTTATAAAAATCCATCAGAATTCAGAATTGAAAGGAAATTAACATTTATTGAGTGCCAACTACATCCAAGCTTCATTAAGTCTTGACATTATCCTGTTCATCCTTGTGTCACTTTTTTAAAAAAGGTATATTATTATTTTCGTGTCTCAGCAGTCAAAGCTGGGGCTCAGAACAGTGAAGCAACTTATTTAAGTCCTGGGATGAGAGTGAAGAAGAGCAAGAATATTATTCATTTCACTTTTCCTGATGACAAATTTGTGATGTGAGTTACATATAAAGTCAGAAATACCAATATTTTTATCAAAATATATCTCTTCTTCTACTTTGTTCATAGTAGGTAACAAAAATTTGTGTTTAACTTAACAGAATCAAATCTATATTTAGGGTAATGATGTAATTTATTTCAGGAGTAAATTATTATTTCTTGGTCCTATCCTCCCAGGTTTTGAGTAGGTCTTCCCAAGGAAACATAAAAGACATTAAGCTTAAGTAATTAGTGCTTCCTTGTAAACTGTTATTCCTCAAAGTCAGCAGTCTGTCTACACCACAACTTGAAAACTTTAAATACAATTACTCTGGGAGTCTTGCTTCACCCCATAAGTATTCTAACCATCAGGCATCAGCAGCAAGAATAAACAGTGTTAATGTAGAGGGGGAAAAATTAGTTTTCATTGCTTAAGTCCCCAAATTCTTAAAAGGCTTTAGGTATTGCTTATTTGATCATTCCCCCTTTTCAAACTCAATATGGACTGTCATGGAGAGGCAGTTGAATACTGGGAAAATATCAGATAGGTCTTAGGGGAGATCATAGACAGAGCCTGGGTACCCAACTTCTAACTGAGGACACTTCCTACGAGGTTATACAACCAGGAAAGGTCTGACATGCTGGAGATTTACAGATCGACCAGGAATGAAGCCCATTAGAGCACTTCAGACAAGGAAAGGGTGAGCTGGGTCAGTGTCAGAATCAGTTTTAGAGCACAGGCACTTAGGTAAGGTCTAAGGAAAGGAAGGCACTCATTTGAGGATCCATTCTATTGAATGATGTGCCTATTACCAGGATGCAGTTACCTGTCTGTGTTCTTTATAAGAATTCATCCAGTTGCACTTCTTCCCAGTCACCATCTCCCCAATTTCACATGTAAAAATATTTTTATTGTTACTGTTATTTGATTGGGGCTGGATTTTCTATGTTCTTGACTATCTCTCCTGCTATCACCAAAATATCTCTACCATGACAGACCTGGCTTTTTTGGAGAAGACAGAATTCCCTTAGTTTCAGCACTCATAAGTCTAACATAACCTTGACCATTCTGCTTTTAAGAACCTCAAGGCCACTCACAACTTCTATGGATATAAAAGAGTCCTGACTCATTTGCTTACTTATCAGATGGGTTGAGGAAGAAGTAAAAAGGCAGGGAATTAAAATTATTAAATATTATTGGGTACAGGATTATTATAAAATAAAAAATCAAGAATCAGCAAGATGCAAGAAAGGAAAGAATAAGTCATGCCTGACCATTATTTTAATTGTTCTACTCCATTGGTTAGCAGAGGAAGGAAACCATGCTGCCTTTTTTCAGAAGAATGTTCAGTTGAATGATTTGTGACTGAACATTTAACTGTCACATTTATTGAACAAGTATAAACACTAGGTAATGATAAATGACAAGGGTTTCATAAGGAGACATATTAGCACAGGTGGAAGCAAATTTGAAGTAACTTTAAGGAAAACTTTAATCAGCTGCTAAGTTAAATAGATACCTTAAGAAAATACCATCCAAAGTGGTACTGTTCATATAACTGATCAGCCAAAAGAACAACAGAGTGACATTAGCAAGATGGTGGAATAGGAAGCACCAGAAGACACTCTTTCCCCCATGGCAATACTGACTTACCAACAAAAAGATGTACCAGGTATATGAACCATATAATTGCCTTTGTGAGAACTTCAAAAGCCCTTTGAAAGGTTACAAGACCCCAGATGAGTTCCAGACCAAAAAGGCATGCATTGGAGCAATTAGGAAGTCCCTTGCACTTACCTGTCCCTCCCAGCATACTGCAGTATGATTGGGAAGAAACTCTCGCTGCCTATCCTTCAGGAGTGAAAAAAAAGATGGAATTGATGTTCAATGTTCCAGGTTTTCAGAGTGCCACCCAAGGGACTGGTTTCTGTTTTACCTGACCTATAGCACTGACAGAAAAGACAACAGCACACTTTGAATGCCTGAGGGCTACTAAGAACACAGGTGAGCCCCTCAACTTGCCACAGCACCAAAGAGATTACAGTATCCCACAGGCAGACAGCAAGGAAAGCTCATGAGTAGAAACAGGCACATTTTTTCAGCTGGAAAATTACACATAAAGGTCTAGAGGAGATGCAACCCCAGAAAAGGTTTGAGAGGCTGTAGACTCTCTAGCTGGGCTGACTGGTGAAGATTTTTCCCTATATGAGGACAATCTGGAAAGACTGGGAGAAGTTACTGTTTTTTTTCAAATGCCTAAATCTCAACAAAAGATCACAAAACATACAAAGAAACAGGAAAACATGGCCAAATCAAAGGACCAAACCAAATCTCCAGAAATCCTAAAGAAATGAAGATCTATGAATTACCCACAAAGAAATCACAATAACTGTAATAAAGATGGTCAGTGAGCTTTAAAAAAAACACAGACAACTAAGTAAAATCAGGTAAATGATGTATGAACAAAATGAGAATATCAACAGAGAGAGTATCTTATTTAAAAGAACCAAACACCCAGTTTCAGCCAAGATGGAGGTGTAGGTAGAAATGCTTTGCTTCCTTGCACAACCGAAAGAAGGATAACAACCAATTTAATAAAAAACCCACAACTGCCAGAAAATCAAACCATATGGAAGTCCCACAACCAAGGAGTTAAAGAAGAAACATTCATCCAGACTGTTCCACAACGCAGTGAAGTGGATTGTCCTGCCCTGATGAATACCTAAAGCTCTGCCCCTTACTATGTAACAGGTATGCCGAGACAAAGAAATATGACCCAAATGAAAGAACAGATCAAAACTCCAGAAAAAGAATTAAATAGTGAAAAGATAGACAACCCATCAGATGCAGAGTTCAAAACACTGGTAATCAGGATGCTCACAGAAATGATTGAGTTGGTCATAAAATTAAGAAAGAAATGAAGGCTATACAAAGTGAAAAAAAAGGAAAATATACAGGGAACCTCAGTGAAGGGAAGGAAACTGGGACTCAAATCAACAATTTGGAACAAAAGGAATAAATAAACATCCAATCAGAACAGAATGAAGAAACAAGAATTCAAAAAACTGACCAGAGGCTTAGGAACCTCTGGGTCAACTTTAAATGTGGAAGACCAAGAAATTGAAACTTATTTGACAAAACAATAGAGGAAACCTTCCCTAATCTGGCAAAGGAACTAGACATGCAAGTCCAGGATGCTCAGAGAGCCCCAAAGAAGTTTGACCCAAGGAAGCACACACCAAGGCACATCATCATTACATTACCCAAGATTAAAGAGGAGAGAATCTTAAAAGCAGCAAGAGGAAAGGAGAAAGTTACCTACAAAGGAGTTCTCATAAGACTATCAGCTGATTTCTCAAAAGAAACCTTGCAGGCAAGAAGGGCCTGGAAAGAAGCATTTGAAGTCATGAAAGGCAAGCACCTACATCCAAGATTACTGTATCCAGCAAAGCTATCATTTAGAATGGAAACACAGATAAAGTGCTTCCCAGATAAGGTTATGTTAATAGAGTTCATCATCACCAAGCCCTTATTATATGAAATGTTAAAAGTATTTATCTAAGAAAAAGAGATAAAAAAATATGAACAGTAAAATGGTAACACAACTATCAACAACCTAACCTAAAAAACAAACAAACAAACAAAAACCAAAGCAAACAACTAGAACAGAAACAAAATCACAGAAATGGAGATCACATGGAGGGTTATCAGTGGGGGAGGGGAGGGGGAGAATGGGGGAAAAGGTACAGGAAATGAAAAGCATAAATGGTATGTACAAAGTAGACAGGGGGAGGTTAAGAATAGTGTAGGAAATGGAAAAGCCGAAAGACTTATATGTACAACCATGGACATGAACTAAGGTGTGGAATGCTGGCAGGAGGGGCATACAGGGTAGAGGGAATAAAGGGGAGGAAAAAATTGGGACCACTGTAATAACATAATCAATAAAATAAATTTTTAAAAATTTCTGTAACTTTTTTTAATTGTTATCCTATTACAGTTGTCCCAGTTTTCTTCCATTACTCTCCCCCATGAAATTCTGTAACTCTTAATGGCTTCTTTTAATAAATAGAATTTTTAAATTTTAAATTAAAAAATAGAATCAAACAAATTCTGAAGCTGAAATGTATTTAGTTGAACAAAAAAAAATCACTAGAGGAGCTCAACAACAGACTCAAGTGGAAGAATTAGTGAACTTGAAGGCAAGTCATTTGAAATGATCCAATCAAGGGAGAAAAATTAAGAATTAAGAAAGGTAAAGAGAGCCTAAGAGATTTATGGGATGTCTTTAATAAGAGTGAGCATTATGGGAGTCTCAGAAAGACAAGAGAGAGAAAAGGGGGCAGAAAGACTATGTGAAGAAATACTGGCTAAAAACTTCCCAAATTTGTTGAAGGACATGGACATAAAAATTCAAGAATCTCTGAGAATTTCAACCAGGATTAACCCAAAGAGACCTACACTAAGACAGAGCATAATCAAAGTGTCAAAAGTCAATGACAAAGAATGAATCCTGAAAGCTGCAAGAGAAATGCATGCCAGAAGGGAATGGAATAATATATTCAAAGTTTGGAAAGAAAAAGAATTCCAACCAGAAATACTATATCTAACAAAACTTTCAAAAATGAAGGCAAGAGCAAGACTCCCAGATAAACAAAAGCTAAAGGAGTTCATTATCACTAGACCTGCCCTATAAGGAATGCTAAAGGGGGTCCTTCAAGTTGAAATGAAAGGATGATAGGTGATAACATGAAAGCACATGGAAATATAAAACTCTTTGGTAAAGGTTAATGCATAGAATCCTGTAGTATTGTAAAGTTGGTGCATAATCACTTTAAATTCTGGTATAGAAGTTGAAAGACAAAAGCATAAAAATAAATATAATTTTTTGATAGGTAGAAAGAAATCATCTGAGCATCTCAATGTACATGAGACCCTGTGGAAAGCCAGTTTGATTTATACTCAGAAGAGGTCCTGTTTTCAATAATGCTGTACAGTTGGGGGTGAAGGAGACAATTAGAGATTAAAGCATAAGACAAAGTCAAGTAAGATTCAGATAGCATATAACTTTGAAGATATCTGTTCAGTTATAATATTAATAGAAGTTTTGTGACAAGAAGAAGGCACCCAAATACTATTGAGGTTCCTCCATCTTTGACTTGGAGAAATAAGCTATGACATGAATTTGCTGAATAAGTTTCCAGAATCCTTGGGTCACTTGCTGCTTATGCTGACCAGGTTGCTCTGGCCTTGCTGGAAGATGTAGCAGATTCATTAAAGACATCCACTCTCCTCAGGAACAGAGCTGGGGGGCTGCAGTTGGCCTAAGGAAAGCGGGACATTTTTTTATCTGTGGGAAATAATTTGAACTACTATCTGATGTGAACACTTGCCAGGTATGAATTTGGCAAAGGTCAGTAGCACCTGGCACATGGAGCTTCACAGTAGGAGACAGGTGTATTTGTTTCCTATTGCCATTATCATGAAGTACCACAAACTTAGTGGCTTAAAACAATGCCAGTTGATTTTCTTACAGTTCTGGAGGTCAGGAGTCCAAAGTTAGAATGTCAACAGGGCTGTGGGATTAGGATGTACACATCTCTAAGGCCCATTATTCAAACAACCACACCGGGTAATCTGTTCTGCCTTGTTTTGGGGTTTGTTTTTTTTTTTTTCAGTCCCTTTATGTTACCACTGAGCCCACCTCAAGGTGTGAAGAATACTTGTACTGCAGGTTAGGTTGGTTCTGCCAAAAAATTTGGCATGTTCAGAGGCTCCGGTCACACAGTCCAAGACAGTCTTTTAAAAAATGCTCCGCCTGGTCCTGCAACTCCTTGGGCTGTGTGGATTTGATGGCTGGGCCAAGTAGACTTTGCCTCTCATGCAGTTTGTCTTGACAGTGAGTTGTTAGTTTCTACAAGATAGGGACCCACTGTCCATTTTATTTATTTTTTGCTTCCTTTTTTCCTTTTCTTAAAATTGTTATCCTGCTACAGTTGTCCCAATTTCCCCCCATTGCTCTCACCTGCTCTGCCTTCCACCCCTCTCCCATATCAATCCCCACCCTGTTGACCATGTCCTTGGGTCTTTTATACTTGTTCTTAAACTAGACCCTTCCCCTTTTTTCCTCCCTTATTCCCCTCCCACTTCCCCTCTTGTCCCATGTCAGTTTGTTCCTTGTTTCCATGCCTCTGGTTCTATTTTGCTCATTGTTTGTTTTGTTCTTTAGGTTCCACCTATAGGCAAGATCATATGGTATTTGTCTTTTACCTCCTGGCTTATTTCACTTAACATAATACTCTCCAGTTCTATCCACGCTATCATAAAGGGTAGGAGTTCCTTCTTTCTTTCTGATACATAGTATTCCATTGTGTGAATGCACCACAGTTTTTGATCCACTCATTTACTGATGGGCACTTAGGCAGTTTCCAGCACTTGGCTATTGTAAATTGTGCTGATATGAACATTGGGATGCATAGGTTCTTTTGAATTCGTGTTTCAGGGCTCTTAGGGTATACTCTCAGCAGCAGAATTGCTGGGTCAATAGGCAGTTCCATTTTTAGTTTTCTGAGGAAATTCCATACTGTTTTCCACAGTGGCCTCACCAGTCTGCATTCCCACCAACAATGTACTAGGGTTTCCTTTTCTTTGCATCCTCACCAACATTTTTGTTTGTTGATTTGTTTATGTTGGCCACTCTGACTGGTGTGAGATGGTACTTCATTGTGGTTTTAATTTGCATCTCTCTGATGGCTAGTGATGCTGAGCATCTTTTCATATGTCTCTGGGCCCTCTGTATGTCTTTCTTGGAGAAGTGTCTGTTCAAGACCTTTGCCTATTTTTTAATTGGGTTTTTTGTCTTCCTGGAGTGGAGTCGTGTGAGTTCTTTATATATTTTGGAAATCAAACCCTTGTCCAAGGTATCATTGGCAAATATACTTTTCCATACAGTTGGTTCCCTTTTCACTTTGCTGATGTTTTCTTTAGCCATGCAGAAGCTTTTTATTTTGAAGTCCCATTTGTTTATTCTTTCCTTTATGTTCCTTGCTCTAGAGGACATATCAGTGAAAATATTGCTACATGGACTACCTGAGATTCTCCTCCTTATGTTCTCCTATAGGAGTTTTATGGTGCCACAACTTATATTTAACTCTTTTATCCATCTTGAGTTTATATTTGCATATGGTTTAAGTTGGTGGTCAAGCTTCATATTTTTGCATGCATCATTCCAGATCTCCCAACATCATTTGTTGAAGAGGCCATTTTGATTCCATTTTATGCTTCTGCCCCCTTTGTCAAATATTAATTGACCATAGAGACATGGGTTTTTCCTGGACTCTCAGTTCTGTTACATTGATCTATGTGTCTGTTCTTATGCCAGTACCACACTGTTTTGATTACAGTGGCCTTGTAATATAGTTTGATTATCAGGTATTGTGATCCCTCCTACTTCGGTCTCCTTTCTCAAAATTGCTGCAGCTATTCAGGGTCATTTTTTGTTCAATATAATTTTGAAATATTTGTTCTAAATCTGTGAAATAGATCCTTGGTATTTTATTAGGGATTCTTGCAAAACAGTGAATTTTTTAATATAATGCTTATAAGCATGACTTTTGAGTCAGTCACCTGGCTTTATTACTGGGCATACAAAGCTTTAACAAGTTACCATGATCCTCAGTTTTCCGCATCTGCAAAATGGAGACAACATTATGTAGCATTGCATTAGTCACCTGAGGCTGCTGTATTTGTCTTTTGCCACTTGGCTTAAGTACCACAGACTGGGTGGTTAAAAGAGCAGAAATTTATTTTCTCACACTTGTGGAGGATGGAAGTCCTAGACAGAGGTGTTGGCACTGCTGGTTCCTTCTGAGGCCTTTCCCTTTAGCTTGTAGATGATTACCTTCTTCCTCTGTATTCACAGGTTCCTACCCCTGTGTTGTCTGTGCACTAATCTCTTCCATTGAGACACCAGTTATATTGCATTACAGCCCACCTTAGTAATCTCATTTAAACATAATTATAGAGCCCTGTCTCCAAATACAGTCACATTCTGAGATTCTGGGAGTTCAGACTACAGCATATGAATTTTGAGGAGGGACACAAATCAGCCCATAACAACCACCTATCATAAAGAGTCATGTGAGAATTAAGTTAATTAAAGCATGAGAGAGAAAAGTCATTAGGATGGTTTCTGGCACTCGTAAATATTAAATAAAATGCTACTGTAGCTGCTGCTATTGTTTTTAAAGGAAGTTGGCAAGTCCCTCCAACCCCTCTCTATCTGCTATAAAATAGTTCACATGTTTAAAAGGGCTGGGAGGAAGCTTCCTGTGCCTTCTATTATTTCCTTTCCAGTTTCCCAACTCAGCACTTATTTTTCTAGGAATGGTCATTCCTAAACACTGAGACATCACCAGTCAAAGGGGATGTGTTTTCAGTCTTTTGCTTCATAGTGGTGGTATTTTTGTACTGTTTAAAGAGAGGCTGCTTGTCTTTTTGAAATGCTTAGTATCGAGACAGGCCAGAGTGAACTTTTTCAGTGCAGCAATGCTGGCTTTGATTTTCAGACTACTTCTGATTTGGTTAGCTCATTTTCTCTAACTCCTGAAATCCAGAGTTTTATCATTCATAGAAAAACTGACAAAATGAGTCTCACCCACTCACCTAGCTGGCACCAAGAATTCTACCAAGGAGACTACTTGTGCTAAGGAAGAAACAAAGGGCTTTACAATATGTGGGTCTACAATATTCATTCAGTGTCCATCAAAAAACTTGTACCAAAATGGTCAGAGCAGCTTTAATCATAATACCTCAACACCCAAATATCCATCAGCAGGTAAACAGATACACAAAAGGAATACTTTTTAACAATAAACAGGAATAAATTACTAATACACTCAACATATATGAAGCTCAAAAATATGCTCAATGAAAAAAGCAGATACAAAAGTAAACATACAGTGTGGTTCCACTTATATAAAGTTATAGAACAGCCCTGGCTGGTGTAGCTCAGTGGATTGAGTGCGGGCCTGCAAGTCAGAGGGTCACCAGTTCAATTCCCAGTCAGGGCACATGCCTGAGTTGTTGGCCAGGTCCCCATTGTGGGGCATGTGCAAGGCAACCACACATTTTATGCCTCTGTATCTCCTTCTCTTCCACTCTCTCTAAAAATAAATAAAATCTAAAAAAAAAAGTTCTGGAACAGTGAAAACTAATCTATGATGATAGAAATCAGATAAGTGGTTGACTGGGCAGGGATTGATGGCATGATTGACTGGAAGGGGGATGGAGACATATTTTGGAGGGATACAAATGTCCTATATCTTGTCTGGGGTGGGGGTTATATGGGCATTCAAATCTATTTATAACTCACTGAACTATACATTTAAATGGATGCATTGTATTGCTTATAGATTAAGCTTCAAAATTTTTATTTAAAAACGAATCAATAAACAAAACAACCACCAACCAAGTTAGAAGAAAATTGATCTAGTCAACTTCACATCCTGTGTGATTTAGGGAAAATAAAGACATTTAACTACACTTTTTATATTCATGTGTATGTTGTCTCATAGACACTGCCTATTTATAATTTATTAAGGGCTATGAAATCTGCCCATTTTTTGATGGAATATCTATCTCTTCATCTGAACTACTCCATGGTTGGTTCTAAGGAGAGGCATTTACCTCCTCTATCTACAAGCTGGTTGAAATAATAGTTGTGACACACAGAGAGAATGAAGCCATCATTTCCCAGAGGCCAGGAAGGTATTGCAAGAGTGGTCTAGACATTTTCATGAATTTCTAGAGGACAGAAATCAGATGTGGTTGTATTGATCCAGAGCAAGGAAAACCTCAATCCGTAGAACAGGGTCCACTTGCGGGATGTCATGAGTCCTTAAGGATCTCTCAGAGATTCAAGTACAGTATCAGAAGCTGTGGTGTATGAATAGGTTGGTGGGGAATGAGTAATTAGGGTAATTAATTAAAGGGCTATCTTCATGCCTGGAGCATCTATTACTGTATAACTAGCCTCCCCAAATTCCGTGGTATAAAAACAACAATTTAATTCTGCTCAGTGAGTCTGTGCTCCAGGAACTTGGAAAGAACACAGCAAGGATGCTTTATCTCTGTTTCTCAATGTCTAAGGAAATACTGGATCTTTTAAGGAAATACTTGAGTAATAAAATGTCACTGGACTGGATGGAGGTGATGTGAAAGGCTGGGCCTAGAATCATCTGGAAGAGTCTTCCCTCACATTTTAGCACTTGAACTGGGGTGACCTGAGACTGAGCTCAGCTGGGCCTGTCATCCAGAGTACCTAAATATACCCTGTCCATTTGGCTTGGGCCTCTTTACATGATGGCATCCTCAGGGCTCTTAAGATGAGTATTCCAGAAAGTAAGACAGACATTGCAATAGCCTCTTATGACCTAGTCTTAAAAGTCATATAATACCACTTCTGTCATACGCTATTGGTCAAAACACCAGGAGCTCTCCTGGATTCAAGAGAAGGGGACATAGATCCCCAATTCTTGATAAGGGGAATGTCAAAAAACTTGTGACCATGTTCAAAAACCACCCTCCCATAGAACAAGTGAATCAGTTGGTTCTTTTCCATTTCCATCAATTGACTAGTGGTTTTCCCAAGACAGAACCAGAAAAGTAGTCCTTAAAACAAGTGAGAATCTGTCTAGGGAGGCTTCTAACTTCTGGTATAGGAGTTCATGGCTAAGAAAGAAAAGTCTGAGCTTTCACTGGCTGGAACTTTACAATGTCTAATACTGTAAAATATCACAGTCCCTCTTTATTTTGCCTTGTGGGGACTCTACAACACTGACCATATATTCTATAGTGAAGCTTATCCATCCACATACCTACATACCTACACAGAGCCAGCAATTAGCTCTCCTATTTAGAGAAATTTGGAGGAGCAGGCCTGTAGACCCACAAAGAAAATTCAGGTTAGTCATCATATTACTCAGTCACTAGTTCATGTGTATGAGCATGGTCCCAAGACTACCAGGCATTTGAGGATCCTTCCCAAAGAAAGGATCAAACTGGATAGACATAACAGCTCTCTACCAAGTAACCAAAGATAATTCAGGTAATAGAAATGAACTTTTAAAAAGTTTAATTAGTATCCTTAAGTGTTTCATAGGGATAAAACCATAAAATCAGAACTGGATGCTATTTTGTAAAAGGGGGGAATCAATAAAAAAGAAATTGTTTACAGATTTTCAATGTGACTTTCAAAATATAAAATACATTAAAAGAACTGATGCCACAAGTTCTCAGTACCCTTCCCAGCCTCCTGTGACCACTGTAGGTCCCAGTAGGGATGGCACAATCAGTGAAGACACCATCCAAGCTTTTCTTATCTCAGTGGTCAGTGATAAACTAAGATGGCGGGTGAAGGGGAAATGGATTGCACCCAGGTGGTGCTCAATGCTTTGAAACAGAGCAAGACATGAAAAAAGATCACCAGGAACTAGAAGAGATGGTTACCCATTTACATCAAGAAGTAGCTGAAGTTGATAAAAATATAAAACTTTTCACAAAGAAGGATGAAGAACTCGGTTCTCTGGAGGAAGTGGAAAGTCAATCTGAAAACCGCAATATTGATGAAGTTATCATTCCCACAGCCCCAGTATACAAGCAGATCCAAAATCTGTACAGAGAGGAAAATGCTAGTGAAGACACTATCTTTTACCTGGGGGAAGCCATGAGGCAGAGAGTAATAGACTTGGGTATCTTCCTAAAGCATGTATATCTTCTGTCCCATGAACAGTTTCAGCTGAACACACTGATGCAAAGAGCAAGAAGGAGCCGGTCTCAGTGACCTCTGCTGACCTCCCTGATACCAGCTGGTAACTGGGGTCTTCTTAAAGCATTCTTTTCTTCTCTTCCTTTCTCTCATCAGTAGGTGACCAGAATAAGCTATTGTAGTTTATCATACAAGTACAAAATATTTTGAAACAATAGTATTTTGAATAAAAAATAGTTGTTTTTTCTTTTGGTAGAGACTGGCTTTTATTAATACACTTTCTATCCTCTGTAAATATTTTGAGCTGAATGTTGGGACTGACTATACTAAATAAAATTTGTCTTGTTAGGGAAAAAAATCTGAAATACAAAAATTGATATGGTGAGGACCAAAATAGAAACTTGAGAGACATAAGGAAGAGTAGCAGCATTCAGCATTCAGAGCAGAAAGAAAAAGTGATAGAAAATATGATGGACAAAGTAAAAAATATGGCTAAGCTAACAACCAAATGGGACATAAAATAAAAATATCTTCTAGCAAACAAAAGCTCCAGAATTTTACCTCTCACTTAACTTTTTTTAGGAAGCTACTTAAAAATGTACTTCAGCAAAATGGGGGTAAAATACAAAAAGAAATTGGTATAATGAACGCAGAAGTCCAATGAAAAGAAATCACAAAAGCCAGCTGAGCAGGCCTAAAAAGAAAATGATCCAAATTTTTTTTTTTTTTAAAGAGTTCTAAGTTCTCCAAGAAGAATAGAATTAATTGCAAGTCATGTAAAAAGTGTGTCTTCACATGTTGTTCCTATGAAGTAGAAGGCACCTACTGAGTTTCCCAACAAGTAAAGAAATGTAGTTTCCAACTGCAAAACAAAAATCTACACAAGAAAGGTATTGTGAATATATAATGCAAAGAAAATTAGGCATAGTATTTTTAATATATTTATTGATTATGCTATTATAGTTGTCCCATTTCCCCCCCTTCACTCCACTCCATCCTGCACACCCCCTCCCTCCCACATTCCCCCCCTATAGTTCATGTCCGTGGGTCATACATATAAGTTCTTTGGCTTCTACATTTCCTACACTATTCTTACCCTCCCCCTGTCTATTTTCTACCTACCATTTATGCTACTTATTCTGTGTACCTTTCCCCCTTCTCTCCCCCTCCCACCCCCCTGTTGATAACCCTCCATGTGATCTCCATTTCTGTGATTCTGTTCCTGTTCTAGTTTGCTTACTTTGCATTTGTTTTTGTTTTAGGTGTGGTTGTTAATAACTGTGAGTTTGCTGTCATTTTTACTGTTCATATTTTTTATCTTCTTTTTCTTAGATAAATCCCTTTAACATTTCATATAATAAGGGCTTGGTGATGATGAACTCCTTTAACTTGACCTTATCTGAGAAGCACTTTATCTGCCCTTCCATTCTAAATGATAGCTTTGCTGGATAGAGTAATCTTGGATGTAGGTCCTTGCCTTTCATGACTTGGAATACTTCCTTCCAGCCCCTTCTTGCCTGTAAGGTCTCTTTGGAGAAATCAGCTGACAGTCTTATGGGAACTCCTTTGTAGATAACTGTGTCCGTTTCTCTTGC
This sequence comes from Desmodus rotundus, assembly GCF_022682495.2. Classification (NCBI taxonomy): domain Eukaryota; kingdom Metazoa; phylum Chordata; class Mammalia; order Chiroptera; family Phyllostomidae; genus Desmodus; species Desmodus rotundus. The sequence continues at coordinate 132,150,866 of NC_071392.1, forward strand.
TGCTTCTAAGATTCTCTCCTTCTGTGTAATCTTGGGTAGTGTACTTATGATGTGCCTTGGTGTGTTCCTCCTTGGGTCCAGCTTCTTTGGGACTCTCTGAGCTTCCTGGACTTCCTGGAAGTCTATTTCCTTTGCCAGATTAGGGAAGTTCTCCTTCATTATTTGCTCAAATAACTTTTCAATTTTTTGCTCTTCCTCTTCTCCTTCTGGCACCCCTATAATTCAGATGTTGGAACGTTTCAAGATGTCCTGGAGGTTCCTAAGCCTCTCCTCATTTTTTTGAATTCTTGTTGCTTCATTCTTTTCTGGTTGGATGTTTCTTTCTTCCTTCTAGTCCACACCGTTGATTTGAGTTCCAGTTTCCTTCCCATCACTATTGGTTCCCTGTACATTTTCCTTTGTTTCTCTTAGCATAGCCTTCATTTTTTCATCTAATTGTGACCAAATTCAACCAATTCTGTGAGCTTCTGGATTACCAGTGTTTTGAACTGTGCATCTGATAGGTTGGCTATCTCTTGTTGCTTAGTTGTATTTTTTCTGGAGCTTTGATCTGTTCTTTCATTTGTGCCATTTTTTTTTATCTTGGTGCCCCTGTTATGTAAAGGGGCAGAGCCTTAGGTGTTCACCAGGGCTGGGTAATGCTGGTGCTGTGCTGTGATGCTGTACGTGGGGAAGGGGCCTATAGGGAGCAATGACACCTGCTCCACTTTCTGCCGGGTTTCAGTCATTCCCTCTGCTACCCACAATCAAACGGGGCCCCTCTAGTGCTGATTCCCAAGTGGATGGGCTTGTGCACACTCTAGGCCCCTGTGGGTCTCTCCAACGAATTCTCCTGTGAGGCTGGGAGTTTCTCCTGCTGCCACCTTAACCCCCCTGGGTGTTTTCAATCAGAGTTTTGAGGCTTTATTTCCCAACACTGGAGCCCTGGTTTGCATGGTCTGTTTTGCTCCCCCACCGTTCCTCCTGGTTTATCTATGCGTGAAATGGGGCCACAGGGTCTGCCAGCCACCACCTTGTGGGGTCTGCTAGCTGCAGCCTGGCCTGCCCTGTTCCACAATCCACCACCTCTTTGGGTCTGCAACCGCTGCCTTGCCGCAAGTCCTCTCCACCTGGCTGCCCTTCTCTGCCCCTCTTACCAGTCTAGATGAATGTTTCTTTATCTCCTTGATTGTCAGACTTCCATAGTTCTATTTTCTGTCAGTTCGGTTCTTTTTGTTTTTAAATTGTTGTTGTCCTTCTTTTGGTTGTGCAAGGAGGCACAGTGTGTCTTCCTACTCCTCCATCTTGGCTGGACCAGCATAGTTTTTTTAAAGGATGTTTAAGATAACAGATGCATTTTATCTTTACATAAGAACATTATCTTTTGAATGACAAGTGGGTCATGACATTAAACCAATAAAAGATAATATTTCTAGCACATTATTGACTCTCCAGGGAGCAATATTCACTCACTAATAGTAATAATATAAATGCTATTTATTGTTTTTCACATTTAGACTCAACTTGTAAACAAAACGGACAACTAAAAGGTGGTGGTAGACTACAATGTAAATGTTTTTAATGTTGACAGTGTAAAAATCAAGTTATATCTGAGAGAAGTTTAAAAGTAGGAGGTAGAGTGAAGAGGTGGCTGGAGATAGAGATGTAAACACTATTGTCCTGCCTAATGTGGAATCAAGGAATAATTCCAAAACCTAATGGAATGTGAAATAAGGGAGGAAAACTTCAAAGATATATTATCCTTAATAATAAAGTTTTGAAATATTAGGAATAAAAGAAAGTGGAGATAATAATATAAATGAGCTAAATCTTCATTTTTTACAGTGGGTTTCAATAAATGATGTCTAAAGTGTATAAATCTAGAAAGATTATGATCCCTATAGTTGGCATTATAGAAATAAGAAATAAAAGAACCAAAAATGAAAATAAGTAAAAGTCTATAATTCTAGGAAGTAGGAGGAATGAGTAAGGGTCAGTTGTTTTTCATTATAGCTCAAGTACTATTTAATTTTTAATATGTGCAATTTAATTTTCTTAATATGAGGATAAATTCATTAAACTAACCCAGAGATTTTCAACCTTTTTCATCTTATGGCACACATAAACTAACTACTACAATTCTGCAACACACCAAAAAATATATTATACTTTTTGCCAATCTGATGAAAACAAGAAGGTATAATTTTGATTGACTCACACCAGATGGCTCTGGTTGTGTTGGCTGTTGTCATTTTTTAATTTGACAATCTAAGGGAAAAGAGGTCAGTGTCCCTGACTAAATGGTTAGGTATTGCACATTTTAAAAATTCTTGCTACACACTGGTTGAAAATCTCTGAGATAACCCCTAGAAGAACTAATTCAAATATCCAGGAGAGGAGGAGGGGGAGGAAGAAGAGTAGCAACATCAATACCTATCATTTATTATACTGCGTATAAACTTTAATATGTGCCAGGCAGAGTTCTAAACCTCTTTACATATATTTATACATTTGACCCCCATAATAACCATAACCATTCATGAGATGCTATTATTATTCTCACTTTAAAGACAAAGAAACTGAGGCACAGAGATGTGAAATGATAGCTTGCCCAAGGCCATACAACAAGTAATGTTAAAGCTGGGATTTGACGTCAGGGATTCTGCTCAGGGTTGTCTTTCTCGTTCTGCCATCCTGCTATAACAATACTGGTAGGAGTGTGTCATTTCCTTGCCTTTCATAATGAGAGATATAGAAACCAAGACATAGAGGGAGAGGCAAATTATTTGATGTTAGTCTGTGACACCTAAAATAACTAAGAGTAGAAATGTTAATGGTTATTTCTAGTGAGGAAGACTGGAGGTAGAAGAAAGACAATGGGAGGCAGATTTCTACTTTTGTTCATACTCAGTTATACTACTTGATTTTTTTAACCATAATTATCAGTGTTGTATTTTCAAGTTTGTTATATAAAATCTACAAATTTCAGCAGACTTTTCATTTAAAATTAGATAGAAATAGGAAGATATTTATGGAAACTCAATTTATTGCCCTTGTGTCTTCCAAAATAGGAGGTAATTTGTATAAATGTATATAACTTATACAATCAAATGCACCCTGAGGAGATTTTATTTTAAACATTTTATTATTTTAAGTTTCCTTTACTTGAAGGGAAACATATTAAAATTTTTCTGCCAATACTTCTATCCAATTTAAAAGCTCCAGACAACAATTAGATTTTATCAGTCTTGTGACTTAGTAAAAGTGAAGCTATTTGACCTCTGAGATCAGGTCATAAAAGCTGTACAGCTGCTGCCTATTCTCTGGGACACTTGCATTGGAAGCTCTGACCCCCCATTTAAGTTATCTAACTGCCCTGAGGCTGCCTTACTGTGAGGGATCCCCTACCACAGGGAAAGGCCATGAGTAGGTTTGGCTAGAACCCCAGCTGAGATCCCAGCTGAGTCATGTGAGAGAAACAAACCTGATGATTCCAGCCCCCAGCCTGTGATTCTTTCTAGCTATAAAGTTAAATTCAGCAATTTCACACTTCTTGTTTTATACTGATGTAACTCTTCAAGTAAATTTTAGATCCAAAAGAGGTATTAGAACAGATCGATCTACTGTATAAGTAGGGTGATGGATGGCAGCACTACTAGTGTATGGACCCTGAAATATTCATAAAGAATATATAAAATTTGTTGTTATTTCTCAGAATCTCATACACACAGATAGTTTCCTTCCATGTTGCATGGTGCTGGAAAGTGCCGGGTAGCTTCTAGTTTCTGATTATCTGGATCCCTCAGTCTAAGGGGTTGTAGCAGGATGGGGCAGAGGTCTCCACCCCTGCTAGATGTTAGAATCACCTGGGAAGCTTTGGAAAATCCCAATGGCCAAGCCACAGCCCAGATCAGCTAACTCAGCATCTCTGGAAGTGGGCACAGGAGGGGAGAACAAAGGCATGGGTGTTTCATAAAGCTTCCAGTGGGCAGCCAAGGTTGACCACTTTCAGACTGTAAACCTTGGGAAATTGATATAACCTCACTAAGCTTTAGTTGATTCATCTGTAAAATGGAAATATTAAAAGATGTAAGGAAAATGTAAAGTGCTTGGCACCATGTCTGGCACATAAGAGCAAATTTTAAGATGTTGGTTCTTATACCAACATCTTAAAGAGAGGGGCTTCATCACAGGCAGTGACGTCTTGGGAAACAGCCTATTACCGCGTCTCTGGGGGCCCCAAATCATTCACAGACGCTTTTTCTTTCATAGGAATGAGATGAGGTACTCCAAGTGAAGGCACTATTTAAAAATGTGTACATAAACAACATGCAAGTACATGCACCCCAAAATCTTCTGAGGCATTTCTGCATGGATCCTTACACATTGCTGAGGGTCTGGTGTGGGTAAATATTTTAATTACAGGTGGAAAAATTAAATGAACATAAGACATGCCCCTCATCACACAGCACACAAAGGGTGAAGCTGGGGAGACACTCAGATCTCAAGGCCAAGTTCTCTGGAAAGTGGGAAGAGTGGGAGAAGGGGAAAAGGGAGCACATAGAAGGGGTGAGGCCTCACACCCATCTGGGTCACCCAGAACCACTCCTGGACTCAGTTTTCTCTTCACAGTGAAAGCACATACCCCTGATACCATACCTTCCCCATTGTACTTTGATTATACTTCTAATCCCATGAATAGCTAAGGGACTAACTACTCTCCACTTACATGGTCATTTGCAAACTGAAAAAACTAACATAACTACTTGGGAGATAGCCTTTCTGTATGTTTTTGGCTAAAAACTATCTGGCTCTTTAGGGAAAGGGTTTTTGTTGGCTGGTTGATATTACTAGCTGCCTTAGCCCCACAATTCCCTCAGCTCTCTACACTATGGTTTTATGCAGATCAAACCAAGATGTGTTACTGGTGTGTTACCGTGCTTTAATTCTCAATATCTTTAATTCTGGGGGGAGGGCATAATATCTTCCAAACACACATTAAAAAAATGTTCTTGTGTTCAGTTGGTCCTGGCTGCTGGATTGATTCATGCACATCACCTGCTCTCCCTACCTCAAGTCACAGAAATTATGTAAAATAGATTGCCTGACAAAATAACTGGGGCTGGATGAGCCACAAAGACAGGGTAACCAGTGTTTCTTAGTATCACTGCATGCCCCTGAGAGAGACAGGTGCTTCCTTTCCAACCCACAGCTCCCACAGGTGGTGGCCTCCCACATTTCCTTTGAACACATAGTCTGTTTTAAGTCAAATTACCTCCTGATATTGCAAAAATCCCATTTTTTTTTGTCAAACAGTAGGTAAAAGATCTTAATTTTAAAAGTACACAACCTGCCTTTTTTCTGCTGTAACTTGATGAAGCCAGAGAAACATGGATCTTTCCAGCTTTGAAAAGAACACTTCTAAATCCATATCCAAGTCTGTGGACTGAAAAATAGCAGCTCTTTTGTTTTTCTATTCCCTTTATCTTCAACATTTTAATTTTCAGAGAGACTAGAGGGAAATGAAGCATCTGTCCCCCATGTTTCCATTACTGGTTTCCCGACAGCATAGAAAACATCAGTTTTCTGCATCTGGTAATATTATAGACACCAAATTCTAATGTAATAAGGTATGTAATTTTAGCCAGTGTCTTACTTGCAGGAGCTTAAACTCAAATACATGGTCTAGCTGTCTGATTTCTGAATTCACATCATAGATCAACACTTTAAACTCTGCGAAGGCCCACACCATTTTGGAGATGCTGTGATGGTGGACACTGAAATGATCCCTCCAGCTTGAAATTGTCCTTTTGAGTTTCCTGGTCAATAAAATGAGGACATATTTGCCTTCTGCATATATCTGGCTACTAACCTCAATGGCATAATTTAAAAAATAAATTTAGCATCCTCTGACTTGCATTTCTTTATATGCTGCCTCTTCAGTGGATGGAATAGAGAGATTGGAAGGGAGCAGGGATTTTCTGGCATGGTTCTGTACATTATACAAAGGGATGATTTCTCTAGCATCTTAAGCAGGGTTGGTGCTAGAAATTGGTGAAACAGGAACTCCCATACAAGCAGTGTTTCTAACTGGCATCTTCAGCTCCCACACACCCAGTTGCAAAGATCCTAAGTGGCTTCTCATATTCCCTGCATCAGACTCCACATGCCCACTGTTGCAGGCCACCTGACCAGTCTCTTGCTGTTTATATTTCAGTTTTACACAGGGAGCTCAGACTGGGGATTTCTGTCCTTTAAGCCAGCACTTCTCCCACTGCAACAAGCACATGAGTCACCAAGGGGGTCTTGTTAAGGTGCAGATTCTGATACAGGAGGCTGACAGTGGAATCTGGACCACATGGGTAAATAAGTAGCAGGCTGTGGAGACCATCCCTACAGCCCTCAGAGGAATGACTCCCATTTTGTACTTATCAGGCTGAGATAAGAAAAAGATGCTGTGAACCACTTTAGAGCTTCCCGGAAAACTATAAATACAGCTGAGTTTCTCTCCATGACAATAGATGAAACAGAAAGCTCACATAATCGAAATCTATAGATAGCCCCGAACAATGTTTTTGCCATTAGTTTGAACCTCTTCCATCTGAGTTCTTATCGGCCTAGCCAGATGGATTGAGAGCCACTTTACCACCTGACAGCTCCACACTGACAGCTCCAAAGTTACCAGGTCTTCAGATTTTTCCAGAAGCCAAGAGTCTTGGTGTTGTGGAAAAATCCCTACCCCCAAAAGTGTAATGCACACATTGACAACTGTTGTAGTTAGCAAGAAACAAAGGGGCGGGGGGGGGAACTCTGGGCAGGCCAAACAACCAGAATAAAACAGCACAGCCATCAGTATCCAGCATGAGATAAATAGGCAATAAAGAAAAGATTCAACTTGTCCTTTGTATTAAGAATATTTATTCCAGAATCACTAAACTTCCTATTTTGTGCATATCCAAAGAAAGGCAAAACAGTTATCTTAACCAACACCCTAAATCTAATAAGTACGATTACCAGATTTAGCAAATAATAATACAGGGCACCCAGTTAAATTTCAACAACAAATATATTTCCCAGGTGATATTTGAGATTATATTATATTTTAAAATTACTTCTTGTTCACCTGAAATTTAACTGGGTGTCTTGTATTTTATCTGGCAACTTTAATAATAAGCCAACTCCAAGTTGTGATAGAGTAGTTACTATTAAAATTAACATGTAATAACATTAACAACTAACACTGTGATTGTATTTTTTATTTTGTTTAAATAACTTTTTCTTGAAGTACCACATATATTCAGAAAAGTGTACTTATCATAAGCACAGTTTGGTGATTTTTCACAACTGAGCACTTCCAGACCAGGACCCTGATCAAGAAACAAAAAAGTCCTGGCCTCCAGGAACCCCTCTGCCCTTTCAGACTCTGCCCCTGGCCCAAGGGGAACACTATTCTGGACTTACAGCAGCATCAGTTAGTGTGCTTGCTTTCAAACCTTGTGAATAGAATTTGAAATAGGATTGGATGTATTTTTAAGCTAACAGAACTGTGTGTATGTCTGTGTGTGTGTGTGTTTCTGTATATGTGTGTGAGATAGAGAGTGATGGGTGGAGAGACATGGGGCAGGGCAAGGGAGAGAGACAGAGAATGTTTATCTATTATTGGATTATTGTGTAAATCCATATCTTGGGGTAGAGCCAACAATGCCTGTGCCCAGCCTGTGACCCCTCACCCTTACCATTTCAGTTTCTACTGGCCTGACCTCCAGTGCCAGAACCTGCATTTCAGTGTTCTCCTTTCCTTAGTCATTGCCCCCAGGAAGGGAAGTGCCAGGGAATTAACACTCCTGAGTGCAGCCCTCAACCAACGAATGGGTGGGTAAATACCCCAATTCCCCCTCCAACTGGGTGAGACAAAGGGAGAGGCATGTTCTACATGATCTCCCAGAGCTCCCCACCAGAATTACACCTCAGTTACCCCTGCTGTGACTTGCTTATTGTCCCTGCCTCACTTCCTCCACCCCCTAACAATTTTTCCTAGAAAGATCTCCCAAAGGAGCTATGTGCCAGCAGGCTGTGTTTCTGAGTGGATCTAAGCTATCACATCCAGCTTTATGAAATTACCCTAAATACACCACATTTATTCAACAGACTCATACCTAGTGCTGCTAAATGCAGTGCTGGGTGCTGGCACAGCAGTGCCTGACGTTGAAAGTAGACTCAATTCCCTGAGTGCGTGGGTGAAGGGAGCACAGCAGGCCCAGTCCAGTGTTTTCCTCCCTGAGGCAGAGCTGACTCCCTGTGAATTTTGACATGTGTGAGAACACTCTGAGCTACCATATTTTAAAGACTTAGCAGGCAATAACTTACATTTAACATGAAAATGGCTGCACATAATATTATGGATGATTGAGAAGACACTTCTGCATCACTGACACTCAATTCATTATAAGCCTCCATGGTTAATGTTCAGCATCATCAATGAAAAGCTTTTGTATGCATGCACTGTCCTGATGTGCCTTGATTTTATTTAAATATCTCTTCAGTAGCAGCTTGTTTAGTTATCACTTATTTTCTTCACGTAAAACTAGAATTCAAAATGAGATTTCTTAGAAAAATAAAATTAAAAACATGAACTCATGTTCATGTTTGTGAAGATTAATAAGCAGGGGCTTGTGTCTTGGGTCACAGAGAGGGGACAGGGAAGCCGGAGGGGTCCCCTGGGTGTGTGGGTAAGACCAGGACCTGTGGCTGAGCCCCACTGTGGGGTGGTGGGGGCTGGGCCGGTCTGCCCACTGGACATATGTCTGCTCTCAAGGAGCGAGCCCTGCTGAACACCCACATTGTGGACCCAAACACATAGGCGAGGCTGTCAGACCCTGCCTTCAACAGCCTGCATAAGGTTGAGGGCATGGATGTGTCCTTTGTGAAGGGCTACAGTGTTAGAGCCTGCACCTCGCTGGTGGTGCTCAGTCACCCTAAGCTCAAAGTAGTGTGTGAGGAATGCTGCATAATTAGGCTGCTGGCCCCCTACCTGTTGGGCTTCCTGGTCTTCTGAGGGATGCCCTTCCTGGTGGATCCGGTGCAGTGGCTGCAGGAGAAGAACCCCGGCCTCATGCCCCAGGTCCTCCTTGTGGATGGAAATGGGGTGCTCTACCACCAAGACTTCCAGGTGGCCTGTCACAGGCCTGCCCTGAATCGCGGTGACCAAGCAATTCATGCAGGTGCATGGGCTGGAGAAAAACAGCCTACAAGAGGGCCTCCTGCGGGCTGGAGACTTTTTTTCCATGGTGGGTGGCACCAGGGCTGTCTTGGGCATGGCCCTGAAGAGCCAAGACCATAGCACCAAGCTCCTTTATGTCTCCATGGACCATAAGATGAGCCTGGAGGCAGCTGTGTCCCTAACCCATAGCTGCTGAAGTTTCTGGAGCTCCAAGTCCACAGGACCCAGGGGGCCCCACCCCACCTTGCCTCTGCACCAGTGCAGGAGAGGAGCTGAAAAGCACAGAGGCCAAAGGCATGGCCCAAGGGAGGCTCTGAAGAACACATGGGTGAGGGCAGGCCCGCCACCTGGGCCAACAGCCAAGGCCCTAGGACACACTGAAAGCCTCAGACCCAGGAGCCCAGTAGTAGCAGGGCAAGGACTGAGAGAAGAACAGAGAGCAGAGATGGATGCCCTGAAGACTCAGGCCCTGCCACCATCTTCTCTGGCCTCAGAACAATAACTGGCCCTGGAAATCCTCTGTAGAAACAGATCCCAAAGAGCAGGTGGTGTGCTCAGACTCTGAGGACAGAGGATGCAGGAAACTGCCTTGCTCAGATTGGATGTGTGGTGGCTGCCCCTCCTGCTGCATGGTCACAAGGCCTGGGGTAGCCTAGAGCAGGCTCAGCAGAAGGCATCTCAACTGCAGAGCCCCAGACCCAGAAAGCATAGAATGGCTTTGCCAAGAGCCACGGGAGGGGGCTCAGGGTGGGGAAGGGGGATTGCTTCTTCCTAAAAGTTCCTATATAAACTCACAACAGCTAGACTGCAGGGACATTCACAGCTTCTGCCCCATCTCCTTGTGTACATATGCTGCTGACTCTTTCTGAAAAAAAAAAAAAGTAATGAGAACTTCATTATATTTTTGAAAAATCATATTGTCTTTTTACATGGCCTGATTATTATTCTCCATTATTTTTAAAGATTTTATTTATTTATTTTTAGAGAGAGAGGAAGAGAATGAGAAAGAGAAGGAGAGAAACATCAATGTATGGTTGCCTCTTGTGCACTCCCTACCAAGGACCTGGTCCACAACCCAGACATATGTCTTGACTGGGAATCGAACTGGCAACCCTTTGGTTCACAGCCTACGCTCAATCCACTGAACTACACCAACCAGCACTTACTCTCCATTTTTTACAATAAACTTCTAGAAAGCAGGAGCCATTTGTATTTTAGTGAATTTCCCCAGGATTGAAGTATTTAAAAAGCGTACTGCAATGATGAACAGACAGTAGTGGCAAAATTTCCCCGTTGGATGGGAACTCAAGCCAGATCCTAACCTGTTTTAAACCCAAGTGCCACTGTGACTTGGGTTCTGTGGGGGACATCCTAGAGCCCCATCCTTTCTACATTTTGTGTAGTTTTCTTTTCTGAGATGAGAATTGGCTATGGAAATCTGTCAGCTCCAAAGCTTGGAATAAAACTCATGTTAAGATATTTCAATTCCAGCCAACATGGAGGCATAAGTAGACACACTGTGCCTCCTTGCACAACCAAAAGAAGAAGAACAACAAATTTAAAAACAAAAAACAACAAGAACTGCCAGAAAATCAAACTGTATGGAAGTCTGACAACTAAGGCATTAAAGAAGAAACATTCATCCAGACCGTTAGGAGGGGCGGAGACCAACAGCTGTGCAGAGAGGACTTGCTGCAAGGTGGCAGCTGGTGGACCAGGAAAGGCAGCACTTGGCACAGTGGGCAGTCCCATGTTTACATGCAGATACACCGGGAGGAACAACTAGGGAATGAGACAGACCAAGGGACCCAGGGTTGCAGCATGGGAAAAGAAAGCCTCAAAACCTCTAACTGAAAAAAACTTGTGAGGGTTGAGATGGTGGGAGAAACTCCCAGACTCACAGGAGAGTTCCTTGGGGAGACCCACAGGATCCTAAAACATACCCAAACCTACCCACCCAGGAAGCAGCATCAGAAGGGTCCAATTTGCTTGTGGGTAGTGGAAGAAGTGACTGAAAGCCAACACAGAGCAGGACAAGCGACACTGTTCCCTCTCTCAGACTCATCCCCCACATACAGCACTGCAACGCACTGAGGTAGATTGCCCAGCCTTGGCGAATACCTAAGGCTCCTCCCCTTACAACATAACAGGCACCCCAAGACCAAAAAAAAAATGGCCCTAAGAAGGAGTTTCCCAGACAAAAGAAGCCTCCAAGAATATACCTCCTCCAAACCAGCACTGCAAGATATGCTAAAGGGTCTGCTGTAAGAACAGGAAGAAAAACAGTAAGAGAGAGAGGAACACAGATACAAAGAAAGTAAAATGACAATGAATAAGTACCTATCAATAATAACCTTACATGTTAATGGATTAAATGCTCCAATCAAAACACATAGAATAGCTGAATGGGTTAGAAATCATGACCCACACATATGCTGCCTATAAGAGACCCACCTCAGGACAAAAGACCTACACATAATGGAAGTATAGGGCTGGAAAAAAATATTCCAAGCAAATGGACAGGAAAAACAAGCTGGGGTAGCAATACTCATATCAGACAAAATAGACTTCAAAACAAGAGCCATAAAAGAGACCCAGATGATCTCCATAATACTCAGGGGAAGAATCCATCAAGAGGACATAAACATTGTAAACACATATGCATCCAACATAAGAGCACCAAATATATAAGGAAAATATTGGAGGACTTCAAGAAAGATATTGACAGCAACACATTATAGTAGGGGACTTTAACACCCCACTGTCAAAAATGGATAGATTTTCCAAACAAAATATAACAAAAATATTGCAGCATTGGACAATGTCCTATATGAAATGAACTTAACTGATTACACATATATATACCCATTCATCCAAAAGAAGCAAAATACACATTCTTTTCAAATACACATGGGACATTTTCAAAGATAGACCTCATGTTAGGAAACAAAACAAGCCTCGACAAATTCAAGAAAATTGAAATCATAACAAACATTTTCTCTGACCACAAAGGACTGAAATGAGAAACGAATCTTAAGGGAAAAAAACCCCAAACACTCAAACTCATGGAGATTGAATAGCATTCTATCAAACAATGAATAGGTACAGAATGAGATTAAGGAAGAAATCAAAAAGTTTCTGGAAACAAATGAAAATGAACTCACAACAATCCAAAACTTATGAGACACAGTGAAGGCAGTCCTGAGAGGGAAGTTCATAGCAACACAGGCCTACCTAAAAAAGATGGAAACTTTTCAAAAAACAACCTAACCCTACGCCTACAAGAACTTGAGGAACAACAACAAAGACAGCCCAGAGTAAGTAGAAGGAAGGAAATAATCAAGATCAGAGCAGAATTAAATGACACAGAGACTAAAGAAACAATTCTAAGGATCAATAAATCCAGGAGCTGGTTCTTTGAAAAGATAAACAATATCAACAAGCCTTTAAGCAGACTCATCAGGAAAAAAGAGAGGACCTAAATAAAGACAATCAGAAATGAAAGAGGAGAAATGACAACTGACACCACAGAAATACAAAGGATTGTAAAATATTACTATGAAGAACCATATGCCAAAAACTTTGAAACCTAGATGAAATGGACAAATTTCTAGGAAAACATAATCTTCCAAAACTGAATGAAGAAGCAGAAAGCCTGAACAGAATAACAGCTGATGAAACTGAAACAGTAATCAAAATCTTCTGACACATAAAAGTCCTGGACCAGACTGTCTTACAAGAGAATTTTACAAAACATTTAAGGAAGTTAACCCCTATCCTTCACAGATTATTCAAAAAAAATCCAAGAAGACTCCCAAACTCTTTTTATGAAGCCAGCATCACCCTGATCCCAAAACCAGATAAAGACACAACAAAAAAAGAAAACTTCAGGCCAATATCGCTGATGAACATAAATGCTAAAATCCTCAACAAAATATTGGCAAACCACATCCAGCAATATGATAAAAAGATCATACAACATGATCAAGTGGGACTCATCCCAGAGATGCAAGGATGGTACAATGTTATCAAATCAATAAATGAAATACATCACACAAACAAAACAAAAGACAAAAATCACATGATCATATCAATAGATGCAGAAAAAGCATTTGATAAAGTACAGCACCCATTTATGATAAAAAAAAAAAACCTCAGCAAAGTGGGAATAGAGGGAGCACTCCTCAACATAATAAAGGCCAGATATGAGAGACATATAGTCAACATCATACTCAATGAGCAAAAATTAAAAGCTTTCCTGCTAAGCTCAGGAACAAGACAAGGATGTCTGCTTCCACTACTGCTATTCAAAACAGTATTGGAAGTCCTAGCCATAGCAATCAGACAAGAAAAAGAAATAAAAGGCATCCAAATTGGAAAGAAGGAAGCAAAATGTCATTGTTTGCAGATGACATGATAGTTTACATAGAGCATCCTATAGATTCCAACAAAAGAAACTACTCCACATAATAAGTGAATTTGGCAAAACAGCAGGATACAAAGTCAACATTCAGCAATCAAAGGTATTTTTGTACAGCAACAATGAAATATCAGAAAGAGAATTCAGAAAAAAAATCCCATTTGACATAGAAACAAGAAAAATAAAGTACCTCAGAATAAACCTAATCAAAGAGTTAAAAGACCTTTACTCAGAAAACTACACAACGATAAAGAAAGAAATTAAGGAAGACACAAGCAAATGGAAGTGTGTGCCATGTTCATGGATTGGAAGAATCAACATCATCTAAATGTCCATACTACCCAAGCAATTTATAGGTTCAACGCAATCCCTTATAAAATATCAATGACATATTTCACAGCTATAGAACAGCATTTCAAAAATTTATGTGGAACCACAAAATGACCCCGAATAGCTGCAGCAGTTTTGAGAATTAAGAACAAAGTAGGAGGGATCACAATACCTGATACCAAACTGTATTACAAGGCCACTGTAACCAAACAGCCTGGTACTGACATAAGAATACACACATGGACCAATGGAACAGAATGGAGAGCCCAGAAATAAACCCAAATCTCTATGTTCGATTAATAGTTGACAAAGGGAGAAGAAGCATAAAATGGAGTAAAAATTGACTCTTGAACAAATGGTGCTGGACAGCTACATGCCAAAAAAATGAAACTCGACCACCAATTCAGACCATACACAAAAATAAATTCAAGGTGGATAAAAGACATAAATATAAGTCCTGACACCATAAAAGTCCTAGAGGAAAACATAGGTAGGAAAATCTTAGATATTCCATGCAGCAATATTTTTGCCAATATGTCCCCTAGAGCAAGGGACATAAAGGAAAGAATAAACAAATGGGACCTCATCAAAATAAAAAGCTTCTGGAGAACCAAGATGGCGGCGTAGGTGGACACACTGCGCCTCCTCGCACAACCAGAACTGATGGAAAATCGAACAGCAAGGAAGTCCGACACCAAGTAAATAAAAAAATAAAAATACATCCAGACCAGTAGGAGGGGCGGAGACGGGCAGCTGGGGCGGGGCGGAGACGGCAGCTGGGGTGGAGAGAACTCCAGTTGCCCTGGCGGGACCAAGACAGGCAGAGTGTGGGACAAACGGGGCAGGCAGTCTGACCACTAGCAGACCCTGCAGCCCCACACTCACGCAGATAAACCGAGAGGGCCGGACTCAGAGTGGCCCAGAATGGGGCAGGCAGAGCCCAGGTAGCACACCATGGCCCAATACTCGTGCACAGATAAACCGGGATGAACGGAGGGGAGCGAAGCAGTCCGCGTAACCCAGGGCTCCAGCGCGGGGAAATAAAGCCTCAAACCTCTGATTGAAAACGCCCATGGGGGTTGGGGCGGCAGCAGGAGAGACTCCCAGCCTCACAGGAGAGGCCCTTGGAGAGACCCACAGGGGCCTAGGGCGTGCACAAGCCCACCCACTCAGGAGCCAGCACCAGAGGGGCCCAATTGGATTGTGGGTAGCAGAGGGAGTGGCTGAAACCTGGTGGAGAGTGGAGCAGGCGCCATTGCTCCCTCTTGGCCCCTCCCCCACATACAGCGTCACAGCGCAGCAACCAGCATTACCCAGCCTTGGTGAACACCTAAGGCTCCGCCCCTTAAAGTAACAGCTGCGCCAAGACAAAAAAAAAAAAATGGCCCAAATGACAGAACACTTCAAAGCTCCAGAAAAAATACAACTAAGTGAGGAAGAGGTAAGACAACCTATCAGATGCACAGTTCAAAACACTGGTTATTAAGACGCTCACAGAACTGGTTGAATTTGTTCGAAAACTAGATGAAAAAATGAAGGCTATGCGAAGAGAAACAAAGGAAAATGTACAGGGAACCAATAGTGAAGGGAAGGAAACTGGGACTCAAATCAATGGTGTGGACCAGAAGGAAGAAAGGAACATCCAACCAGAAAAGAATGAAGAAACAAGAATTCAGAAAAATGAGGAGAGGCTTAGGAACCTCCAGGACATCTTGAAACATTCCAACATCCGAATTATAGGGGTGCCAGAAGGAGAAGAGGAAGAACAAAAAATTGAAAACTTATTTGAACAAATAATGAAGGAGAACTTCCCCAGTCTGGCAAAGGAAATAGACTTCCGGGAAGTCCAGGAAGCTCAGAGAGTCCCAAAGAATCTGGACCCAAGGAGGAACACATCAAGGTACATCATAATTACACTACCCAAGATTAAAGATAAGGAGGGAATCTTACAAGCAGCAAGAGAAAAGGACAGAGTTACCTACAAAGGAGTTCCCATAAGACTGTCAGCTGATTTCTCAAAAGAGACCTTACAGGCAAGAAGGGGCTGGAAGGAAGTATTCCAAGTCATGAAAGGCAAGGGCCTACATCCAAGATTACTGTATCCAGCAAAGCTATCATTTAGAGTGGAAAGGCAGATAAAGTGCTTCCCAGGTAAGGTCAAGTTAAAGGAGTCCATCATCGCCAAGCCCTTATTATATGAAATGTTAAAGGGCCTTATCTAAGAAAAAGAAGATCACAACTATGAACAGTAAAATGACAACAAACTCGCAACTATCAACAACTGAACTTAAAAAAAAAAACTAAGCAAAGAACTAGAACAGGAATAGCATCACAGAAATGGAGATCACATGGAGGGTTATCAGTAAGGAGGGGAGGGGTGAGAATGGGGGAATAGGTACAGGGAGTAAGTAGCATAAATGTAGGTACAAAAGAGACAGGCATAGGTTAAGAATAGTATGGGAAATGTAGAATCCAAAGAGCTTATATGTACAACCCATGGACATCAACTAAAAAGGGGTTATGCGGATTGAAGGGGGTGTGCTGCACAGAGGGGGTTAAAGGAGGGAAAATAGGACTACTAACCTGTAATAGCATAATCAATAAAATATGTTTAAAAATTGTCAAAAAAAGAATTTTCAAATCCCTTTTCCATGAAATTTATGTGAAATAACATTTCTTTGAGACCGTAGCAGTTTTATGTCATGTAACTATTATAATACTATGATTACTTCAATAGTAACTTTTTAAAAGTCAAACTCATCACAAGTTAAGGGTATCTGTACTTTTTAAAATGTGTCTGCAATGTCAAATTTCATTTTTCAAGAAGAAAAGTTGTCTCATATATTGTATTATATATACATTTCTTCATATGTATTATGTGTGTATATTATTACCTATAAATAGCTATATATAGATTTATAATACATATCTATATACAATTTTATCATAAACAATTACTTTTAGCTTCCTAAGGGGTCATATTTCTAAAATATTATCACTCAGCATTTGAGTAAAGGAGAATGTTTTTCTCTATTTTGGAAGTATGGGGGTTATTGCTTGCTTGTTTTTTTGTTTTTGCATTATGCCACTCTGAAACTAAATGAAAATCTAAGAAGGAAACTGGAGCTGCATATTTAATAGAAAAGTGCCAAATGTATTCTGGAAACAGAAAGGAAATGTCAAGATGAAATTCCACCTGGGAGGGATTCCTAGAACTCTAGAGGTAAAATAGAGCCTCTGACTTTAATTTATGGAGGAATTTGCCAGTAGATGACCTTTTGTAACTGGCACCATCTGTATTATTGATTAATGAGGTCAAGGGCAGAATCACTCACTATTGGTTTTCTCCCAGGACCCCTGTTCTGGTCTTTTCACCAGAATGTCTTGTCTTTCTCCCTTGCATCCATTTTGCAACGTGCTAAGTATACACTGTCTTCTCATTAATGTCTCCCCATTCTGGGGAGGGTAACGCCTGCCAACAGATGCCAAAGAACCTCCATTTTTATGTGGAGGTGTTAGCATAATCCTCTCAGCCAGTAAATATGTTCAGAGTCTGAGTCACTTGGTTGCTAGTTTCCATCTCAAGATAATAGACCCCTCACTAAGAAGCAAAGGTAATTACTTAGCCCCCAAGCATCAGTGTGTTCGTGTTTGTGGGGGGCGGGGATATTCAGTCACCAAACACTGAGATATATTGGTATTGTGTTGATGTTTTAAACTAAACTAGCTAAATAGTGTTGTTTCAGATATAACTGACTCTTTCCCTCTTAAAATATTTCCATACCATAACTATATTCACACCCATATTTATGGTCCTTATGGCAAGTCCTTTCTGCTTTGATTACTTGCTCTGAATCTCTTTAAAGCAGTATATTTTCAAGTTGAGATGTAGTCCTGCAACTCTTTCCTCCTTTGGTAACCATCTTCAACACATCTAACAGCTTCAAGTCATGGAAAAAAGAAAATCTCTAGGAGGCCCTCATAAATGGATGTCTGCTTTTTACCCTGTAGCATAGTGTGAGGGAACAGGGGCTTGAGACTCAAGCTTCTTGGATTCAGATTTCAGTCTCTCCCCACTGCTATGATATCAGTCACCTCCCTCAATTGCTGGCCAATGAGGGTGACAGTGCCCACCTTATTAGGTTGCTATAGGATTCAATGAGATAACCCTTCTGGGTCCCCTTATTTTCAGGAAGTGTCAGATAAGTATTTGCTGTTGTGAACAATTAAAGCAACAGTGGAAGCACTTGGGGCCACCTGTGCAGAGTAGTTGTGTGCTACTGGGCACAGGTGGGTCTGTAGCACTCAGAGAGGGTGCAGAACTTAGTGAAGTGCAGCTGTGTGCATATACAGGGCTACCCCACAGGATCAGAAGAGCAAGAAAGTGGAAGCACGCCATGCTGTCCTACCTGGAACCTACTCCTTCAGGCCAGGTGACACACCAGGCACTTCCTGCACCTGCTCCAACTACAACCAACCTGCTAAAACTATCCAACACAGTACACACAGACAACTTTTTCAAGAGTAGCAGAGATAGCTATTCCATCTAACTCATATGAACAAGCACAGAAGTTAAACAAAGTGGGAAAACAAAATAATATGCCTCAAATGAAGGAAAAAGCAAAAACCCCTGGAGAAAAATGCTAATGAAATGGGAAATAAGTAATTCACCTACTAACAAATTCAAAGAAGCAGCCATAAGGATGTTCAACAAACTTGAAAGTAGAGTAGAAGAACTCAGAAAGCTCTTCACCAAAGAAATAGAAAGTGTAATACAGAACCAGATATAAAGAGTATAACTGAAATGAAAAATACATTAGAAGGAATAGACATCAGATTAGTTAATGCAGAAGAATGAATTAGAGACCTGTAAGACAGAACAGTGGAAATCGCCAAATCACAACATCAAAATTTAAAAAAAAAATTTAAAAATGAGGATAGTAAAAGAGATCTCTGGGACAACATCAACTGTCCTAACATTTGTATTATAGGGATTCCAGAAGGAAAAGAAAGACAGAGAAAAGGGCAGGAAGAATATTTAAAGAGATAATGGCTGAAAACTTTCCTAGTCTGGGGAAGGAAACAAGCATCCAGGTTCACTTGAGGAAGCACAGAGAGTTCCAAATATGATGAACTCAAGGAGACCCACACCAAGACATATTGACATTAAAATGGCAAAAGTTAAAGATAAAGAGATAATCTAGAAGGCAGCAAAAGGGAAAAAAGTCATATACAAGGAAAACCCCATAAGGCTATCAGTTGATTTTTCAGAAGCAACTTGACTGGACAAAAGGAAGTGGCAGGAAGTATTTAAAGGCCTGGAAGAAAGGAATATACAGCCTTGGATGCAAGGATATCCAGCAAGGTTATAATCTAGAATTAAAGGAGAGAGAAAGATTTTCTCAGATGAGCAAAAACCTAAGGAGTGCACAACCACTAAACCAGCCTTAGAGGAAATGTTAAAGGGTCTTTTTATACAGAAAAGAAAGATCCATAACCAGAAATAAGAACATACTGGACAGAAATATTTTTGTTGTGGTGAATGCTGATCGCAAAAAGGTAAGGTGGAGGTGGATATGTGGTAATGATCGCATCTCAATCTAGAGACCACAGAAGCATCAACAATGCTTTGATTCTCTCTATAGCAGTAATTTCCAACCACAGTGGTGTGCCACAAGAATTTTTTAAATGTGCAGTACCTGACTATTTAATCAGGGGCATTGACCTCTTTTCCCTTAAATTGTCAAATTAAAAAACAATAGCCAATATAATAATAATCATCCAGTGTGAATGAATCAAAATTATACCTATTGTTTTGTCAGATTCTGTACTGCAGAATTTTAGCAATTAGTTTATGTGTGCCATGAGATGAACAGTGTTGAAAATTGCTGCGCTAGAGTGTGGGAGAAAATTGCTCTCTGGTTTGACTCTTTCTTACCTGTCCTCCAGTTCATTGGTTCTATAGCAAAAAAAAAAAAAAAAAAAAAAAGTCAATATTGCCAAGTGTAGGGTCTGAATCCAGAGCTGATATTCGATGACAGTGTAGACATTGAAAACTATTCTGTTTAGACTTCTGGCCAAGATGGAGGCTTAGGTAGATACACTGTGCCTCCTCACACAACCAAAAGAAGGAAAACAACAAATTTTAAAACAACAACAACCAGAACAGAAAATCAAACTATGGAAGTCCGACAACCAAGACGTTAAAGAAGAAACATTCATCCAGACTGGTAGGACTGACAGAGACATGCAGCCAGGGTGGAGAGGACTTGCAGCAAGGCAGCGGCTAGAGGACCAGGGTGGGCACAATGGCAGCTGGAAGAGCAGGCAGTCCCACATTTGCATGCAGATAAATCAGGAGGAACAACTGGGGAGCAACACAGACTGTGCAACCCAGGGTTCCAGCTCGGGGAAATACAGCCTCAAAACCTCTGACTGAAAAAACCTTTGGGGGTTAAGGCAGCAGGAGAAACTCCCAGCCTCACAAGAGAGTTCATGTGAGAGACCCACAGGGTCCTAGAGCATACACAAGACCACCCACCTGGGAATCAGCACCATAACGGCCCAATTTGCTTATAGGGGAGGAAGTGACTGAAAGCTGACCAAGAGCCCAGCAAGTGATATTACTTCATCTCCAACACCTCCCCCACATATAGCACCACAATGCAGTGACATGGGTTGCCCTGCCCTGGCGAATACCTAAAACTCCCCTTACTACATAATAGACACCACGAGACAAAAAAAAAAAAAAAGGCCTAAATGAAAGAACAGATCAAAGCTCCAGAAAAAATAAACTGTGCCTATCAGAGGCACAGTTTAAAACACTGGTAATCAAGATGCTCACAGAAATGGTTGAGTGTGGCTGAAATACAGAGGAAAAAATGAAGGCTGTGAAAAGTGAAATAAAGGAAAATGTACAGGGAACCAACAGTGACAAGAAAAAAACAGGGGTTCAACTCAATGGTTTGGAGTGAAAGGAAGAAATAAACATTCAACCAGAACACAATAAAGAAACAAGAATTCAAAAAAATGAGGAGAAGCTTAGGAACCTCCAGGACATCTTGAAACATTCTAACATCTGAATCATAGGGGTGCCAGAAGGAGAAGAGGGAGAGCAAGAAATTGAAAACTTATTTCAAAAAATAATGAAGGAGAACTTCCTAATCTGGCAAAGGAAATAGACTTCCAGGAAGTCCAGGAAGTCCAGAGTCCCAAAGAAGTTGGACCCAAGGAAGCACACACTAAGGCACATCATAATTACTTTGCCCAAGATTAAAGAGGAGAGAATCTTAAAAGCAGCAAAAGAAAAGGAGACAGTTACCTAAAAAGGAGTTCCCATTAGACTATCAGTAGACCAACAGACAGGTAGCTGTCTCCAAGAAACCTTGCATGCAGGAAGGGGCTGGAAGAAAGTATTCAAAGTCATGAAAGACAAGGACCTACATCCAAGATTACTCTACTCAGCAAAACTATCATTTAGAATGGAAAGGCAGATAAAGTGCTTCCCAGGTAAGGTCAAGTTAAAGGAGTCCATCATCGCCAAGCCCTTATTATATGAAATGTTAAAGGGCCTTATCTAAGAAAAAGAAGAAGATCACAACTATGAACAGTAAAATGACAACAAACTCACAACTATCAACAACTGAACTTAAAAAAAAAACTAAGCAAAGAACTAGAACAGGAATAGCATCACAGAAATGGAGATCACATGGAGGGTTATCAGTAAGGAGGGGAGGGGTGAGAATGGGGGAATAGGTACAGGGAGTAAGTAGCATAAATGTAGGTACAAAAATAAGACAGGCATAGGTTAAGAATAGTATGGGAAATGTAGAAGACAAAGAACTTGCTATTATTTTTTTTTAATTTTTATTATTCAGTTACAGTTGTATGCCTTTTCTCCCCATCCCTCCACCCCACCCCAGCCGAACCCACCTCCCTCCCCCATCTCCACCCTCCGCCTTGATTTTGTCCATGTGTCCTTTATAGTAGTTCCTGTAATCACCTCTCCTCATTGTTCCCTCCCCACTCCCCCCTGGCTATTGTTAGAGTGTTCTTAACTTCAGTGTCTCTGGTTATATTTTGTTTGAGAAGCCAATGAACTTATATGTACCCTTGGACATGAACTAAGGGCAAGGATGAATGCTGGTGGGAAGGGGAGTGCAGGGCAGAAGGGAATAAAGATGGCGGAATGGGACAACTGTAATAGCACAATCAATAAAATATAATTTTAAAAAGAAAACTATTCTATTTATAAAGAGGAAAAATATATCACTATCCATTCAAGTTTGACATCCTAGGCCTGGGGCAATGTGTTTATTTCTTTCAGCAGTAAATCTAAGTCAATAACTTGTGTTATACTTTCCTTTTATTTTACTTTTTATTTTTATTAAAGTTATACATACATAGAGCTTAAAGAGGCAATCCATTCTAGAAAGTTTATTGTGAAACACAGCCATCTTCTAGAGCCACCAGCACCAGTTTCCCACTTTTCTGAGGCAACTACTTCATTAGTTGGTTGTTCCTGATACTTAACTTACTATCTCTTAAATAACATGCTTATATGGCAGTTAACTTGATTTTTAATTTTTAAACATCCTCCAGTGACCTCACAGTATAGAAGAAGAGAGTTTAGGTCTACTTTAGCCCCACCTACCCCTACTGCCAAGTCCCCCATTCTGCCCAAAATGTTATATCATAAATTTGGTTAGACAGTAGTCTATGCTTAGTTTATTATGACTCTGTGACCACTATTCATACATACATAGTAATTCATCTTCCTTTCTCAGTGTTTTCCCTGTGGTTTATAAGTACCTTTTTTGTTGTTTGTTCATTTCCTTAGTTTTCTATATTCTGTTCCCGGAGCTCTCTAATCTCCTTTCCATGGGTTTGGAATTATTAGACATTCCATTAATTTTCTGCTTTTGTCATCATTACTTCTGCATCCTCTGGCCTCTAATCTGGCTATGTTATTCTATAAGCCTGCTGTAAAAAGTTTTATTTTGGAATCTCCTTTTACTGTCTTTTTAGGATCTTCCTTCACTATTCTGGAAATTTTCCTCACTTATTATGATAGATTTTTGTTATTTGATGTAATGTTTTATGATAATGTAGTTGTATGTAACAAGTAGTTTATTCCCTTATTTTGGAGGAGCACATCTTCTAGTAGCTTTTTGAGAAGGGATTCATGGAAAGCATATTTTTTTTAGACAAACCTTTATTTTTAATCTTTTCTCATTTTTATTTTTTAATTAATTTATTTATTTTTATTCAGTATTTTCTCATTTTTAAACAATAATTGATCCAGATATCTTCAAAATTGACTTCTAGCTTCCAGTGCTTTTGTTCAGAAATAAAGTGTCATTCTGGTTTTGAATTTTTGTATATAATGCTGTTTTTCTCTCTCTGGTAGTTTCTAGGACCTTTTGTGTCCCCATATTCTGAAAACTGATGATATGCCTTGGTGTAACTTTTTTTATTCATTTAACTGGACACTCAGAGGGCCCTCTGACTCAGAAAAAAATGCATGTCCACAACTTCTGGAAATTTTCCTTGAGTTATTCATTTGATTATTTCTATTCCTCTGTTTTCTAGATCTTCTGTTCTTCAAATGCTGGATATCCTGTTTTCTTTTAAGATGTGGGGTGTGCAGTCACTAGTCTGCTTGAAGTGAAGGAGGAAGTTTGAGGGTTAAATTCTTGATCAGTCTTTCAGTTATCCTGTTTCTAAGCTCACCTTCATTCCCATGTGTAGAGCTTTGACCAGCTGTTTTTCTAATTTTCAACTTCCAAAATTTTGTTGCTCTGATCAGTTCTATTTTTTTTCTTGTGGGTTTATGTCCTTTTTAAATCCCTTTATTACTACCTTGTTATGGTATAATGAGGGAGAGCAAAGGTTTATGTTCAACCTGCTATCTTCAACTAAAAGCCCAAGTGATTTTTAAAGAAATTCAGAATTGATATTTGCCATGTGTTTCAAGTCCATTTGCATAATTATAATAAATTGAGAAAATATTCACAACCTTTTGTGACCTGCTGGAAAATGAACAATCTGGTCTAATTTAATCTATTCTGTAGCTGGTGAATGAGCTGACGATATAAGGATAGAATGAGAAAAGGGCAAGGAAACACTTTATATTTGTTCTGAAGTGATTTTTTAGAACCAGTCCTGTTCTTGACAAACCCATCATCTGCAGTTTAGATCTGCAAATAGGAAACCTAACAAGGCAAAATTAGCAACAGAAAATACCTAAATGTCCATATAACAAGTGGAAGAATGTGTTAATGGAAAGAGACTGGACTCATTATTCATTTATGGTTCTATTTAAGTCATATCTTTCATGTTATCTGAATCCAGAAAGCCTCCTCTGGTTTGACTTTGCCTGATCTGTTCTTTATAGACTGATGCAGTGGTCAGGGAGAGGAAAGGCACCAAAGGTCGCCTTGTCCCTGGAATCCCTTTTTCCTATTGTCTTTGGTGCAGTGTGTGCCTGTCATTGGTCCAGCTGAGTGTTTACATTTGCTTTCTCCTTTTTCACTTACCAGCCCAAATGCAAAGGCTGCCAGACATGTCCTGTGGCCATGGGGTAGTTGACACTTTTCTAGGGAGGCAGGAAGAAGTTGTGAATGACATCCCAGGAAGCACCTCCAACATGGCATTGTGGACTCACCTGTTTCTTTGTGAGGGTCTGCCAACATGGACCAACTCCACAAAGCAAAGAAAGAATACTAGATACTCTTCAAAAAGAGACTTTGAAGACTATACCAAGGAGAAATTACTCTTCCTTCAGAATAAGGGTGTTACCCTGGCAACCCTGACTCCCTCCCCTGCCCTACCCTCTCCTCTGTGCAATGCTCAGCCCTGGCCACTTTGTCCTCCTTAATCACACCCAGAATCCTCCTTCCCTGAAGGAAGGCAGGACACAGCTTCCAGAGCTGCCTTAGCCTCCAGCAATATGCTTATTGGCATAGGCTCAGCAGAGCCATCATATCTTTAAAGGGACACCTTCCAACTACCTAAGAACAATATTTTCTCCAGATCAATATGCAAATTGAGCTTTAAAAATTCTGATTAAACCAGGGTCAAATGCCAACTAGGCCAGACATATAATAGAGATGAGAAAAGAGGGCCAGGATGGGAGTGCCAATTGTGCTTGCCCATGCCCCTTCTGAAGGGCGACTCTGGGTCTTCATTCCACACAGGAGCATGAGCTGTGGCAGCTGTTAGGGTGTTGACAAGGACACTAAGTAAGATTGCTCATCCCATCCTCATATGTGATGTTAGGGATGCTAAGACTGACCCATTCCCAGGAGACATGGGACTCCTCTGATGAGTGACTGTGCACCAAAGGTTCCCCTTCATCTTCCTGAACCTTCTTCAGATGGCCCTTGGTCTTCCTGAACTGTTTTTCAGACTCTACCCAACCTCCTCTCTCTCCTTTGCAGGGTCAGACCCAAATCATATGAGGTGGCATACCCAGCTCACCTGACTCCTTCCCCATTTTCTCTCATGGGCTTCTCCCCCTAATAAAAGTAGAGAATGCAACTCTCTACTTTTGCCGAACCCCAGGAAGAGAGTATCACTCTCAGAAAAACAAGGTGTTGAGACAGCACAGCCCAGACCAGCATGGCCCAGAGCATAGACATGGCAATGTCCACTCCCAATAGCAGATTTGCCCACATTGCTGATTTAATCCCATCTTGTCAACTGCTGTTCAGAAGGTCCAGACTAACACACCTAGAGATCTTCAATAACTTCATACTGGCTGGCAGATTGATCCAGGACAGGAGACCAAAATAATAGGCTGTGATTCAGGTTCATCACTGGCTGGAGCCACAAAGAGCTATGTTTTCTCCATTTGCACAGTCAGATGTCCTGCTTCTTACTGTCTTTTCCCCGCTTTTCCTTCAGGTTGTGGCTCTTTCTTCCTGGTGTCTGCTGAGGGATTCGATTTACTACACGCTGTCTGTGGTCGCACTCATCGTGGTAAGTGCGTGATGGACACCTTGCCTGAGTTCCCTCACATTGAACTCTCAATCGCCCTTCCCGCCCCTTGGGGTTAGCATGTACAGCTCTTCTGCATGGAGCACGTTCAAGGTGTCTAGTGGTAAATGAGTGAGTGAATGGATGTCTACTCATGAAGGTGGTCTTTCTTTCTTTCAGTTACTTTGATCACCTTGCACTCCAGCCTGATAGCTTAGTGCTCAGAATAGGAGTGTTGACTGGTTATCTGATTCCTTGAGAGCCCCTGATATTGTTCTATGACCCCCCCAACCATTTCCTCTTACTTTTCTCATGGGCTCTTCTGTAACTCCCCTCATCATCAGTATGCCTGGATTTGGACTTCTCCATCTCACTCTGTATGCTCTCCCAGGACAGCCCTGTCCTTCCCACAGCACCCAATGCCATTGCCACCTTTATATGTACACCTCCACATTGTGTTCTTAGGAGTGGCTGCTCCCTGAGGTCCAGTCATGGTTTCACAATGCTCTACTGGACATCTTCATGTCCTAAACTCAACATGACTCTAAACTTAGGACAATTCTCCAAGACTAGCTTGCTTTCTATATTTCAGCTTCCATTGCTATCCTGCCACCTAATACAGGAATGATTAAACTGATCTTTTCTCCAAGAAACCCATTTTCTTCAACTGCTCTGAGGATCTTCATCTTGTAAAAAATCTCCCCAGTGTGTCCCTCCTTAGTCATTTTAGTTGAGGCTTTTTATATCTCCAGCCTGAACTGACGCAGCTCATCCCAGGTCAATAACGCAATGAATGGTGTCTCTGCCACCGCCCCCTCTCCTGTTCATCCCCCTCAGTCAGTGCTCAGAGTGCTCCAAGTAGTGTCTCTGCAAAGAACATCTGTGAACACCAGTCTCTTGTTTAAATGGTTAGTGGCTCTGTGTTACCTATGGGGACTAACCAAACCCCTTAGCTTGACAACCGAGCTGTCCAGGAGAAGGGTGGCAAATTCAAAAGAACTGAAATGGGAGTTGGAAGGTCTGACTTCTAATTCTGGCCCCTCCTCCTTATAAGCTCTAGTGACCATGGAGAAATCAGTGTCCCCAGGTCTTAGTTTTCTTGCCTACAGGTCACAGTGAAGATCTTGGGTTAGACCTACAGTCCCCTCATTCCAGGGCCATTGATAATTCGGAGATTGAGACCTGACCCAAGGAGTGGAGGGTTCGAAGACCTCATGTTGGGTGTGAAGATGCTGTTGAGCTCCTTAGTTAGTAAACTTAAGGACGCATTTGACTCTGTGTTATTATTCTCAATTATTACCTGTGGAAAAGGTATGATCATCCCAAATCTAGAGGGCTCTGTTCACGGAGCTGAGACCTCTCAAATACTCTGCAGCATTGTCTGTGGTGTGCTGTGCTTTTCCACCTGTAGGGTACTTTAGGATAATTTCTGAAAGTTGCTTTTTTTAGAGATACATGGTTAGGTCTTGGGGTAATGAATGTAGCTCTCTACTTTTGCTGAACTCCAAAAAGAGATGATCACTCTCAGAAAAACAAGGCAATGAGACAGCACCACCCAGGCCAGCATGGCCTG
Organism: Desmodus rotundus; assembly: GCF_022682495.2. Lineage (NCBI taxonomy): Eukaryota > Metazoa > Chordata > Mammalia > Chiroptera > Phyllostomidae > Desmodus > Desmodus rotundus. Next base: position 132,178,367 of record NC_071392.1, read on the forward strand.
GAGCACGGATGTGGCAATGTCCACTCCCAATAGCAGATTTGCCAGTGTCAGCTTCTTTCTCGGTTTTCAGCATAGACACCTCCCGGTCTATGTGTGAAATAACTTGTCTTGTGTGAAATTCATCTGGACATGTCCAAGATGAAACAGCTGTACTTGTTGCTAATGATGTGTGAGGAAGTGAAGCGGGTTTGCATCTTCAGGCTGCAGGTGCCACTCACCACCTGAGCCAGGTTTTGGGGAAAAACCATCTTCTAACCCCACCTGCATGGGCAAATAGCAGAGCTGAGTGGACAGAACACTTGGGCTGCCAGCAGCTCCTCATTTCCCTCTGATGGCAGCAGTGCAATTCTTTACCCTTAGCTGAAGGTGAACTTTTAAACACCAGATGTCAAGGCTAGATTTTGTGATTTTGAGAAAAATTACATTTTTCCACTGTTGAGAAGTAATGGAAAAAGTAAAGTTTGGGTCCTCGGGGCTTGGTTCTTTTTAGTTTAACTGGTGTTCCTTCAACTTCAGTGTGCACTGGAAATGCCCTGCTTATGTAAAATGCACAACTGGAGATTTTAATTCAATAGGTTCTAGGGTAGAACCCAGGAATTTTCCCCTTACCCAGGATCTACCCCCCTTTCCATGATTCTGATGCCAGCAGCACCACACTGAACTTTGAGAAACTGAACTTCAAATACTGTTGGACACCATTTCTTCTGGATATCCCTCTGACACAAGACAGTGATCGTTTCTAGAGTAAATTTTGAGGTTCTCAAAAGTGAGACACAGTAGCATCTTGGTTGTCTGAATTTCTGACTGTTGTTCATTCGTGGAGTCATTTTCACATGAAACTTAAAACCAGCATGAAGAGTAAAATAGTCTTCTACCCAGAAGACTTAGCACTTAGTGTCTCTTAACAATGGAGGTTTCTCAGTGCTGCCAAATCTGATCCATGCCCCAGCACTAAGCTGTATCTTTTTGTCAAGGTTTCCTATTTTCCTCTTCCTATGTTCCCCTAATGTCATGGTAAAAAAAATCACTTTCCTTCTGGCCTTCCTTATATAATACTAAGCTTCTCTATAGGACATTGCAATAGGCATTTAAAATTTCTGTATTTAAAAGCCTTTCCTTCTATCCACAAATAATTACCAACCATCTGAACAATTTATTTTAACTATTAGGGATTTTTTGTACTCTCTTCCCCTTTTCATGATTCTGAAATGTTCAGAAGACTGAACTACTGGTCCCCTGAGGTGATACAATAAAGAGCTCATTCACCCAGAGGAAAAGTCTGGACTAAATGGGACCAGATGCCACTTTTATATACACCCCTGGGAGCAGTCCTTCAGACCCAGCAGAGGAGCCAGGATGACAATCCACAGAGCCTGAGGATCCAAAAAAGAAGGAAAGATTACTTCTCCAGAGAGGTTCATGACCACTGGGCCAGGGGAGTGCTAATAGAATCATTATTACCTGAATTCTAAAACAGCTAAATCATAAGTTTACACTGAATGGACTGGGCAAGAAGAAAAACCATTAGTATAGGACAACTGTGTTCATTCTGAAACCAACAGAACTTAACAGTTAATTGAGAAGGGACTCAATTCTCTTTGGTGTTTGGATTTCACCCAACCTTTGCTCTGTGCTATTTTCTAATGTGTTTGTTGTCAGTTTTTAGGGAGAAAGCAGAAGAAAGTAAGAATGTATTATTGTCTAAAGCGGCTATAATTTCATGAATGTGCAGTGTATGTGTCTCAGAGCCTTTCTCCTGCCCCATCAAGCATCCCCTTTACCCTGGTGATGTTCTCTGCAGTGAAGCCTCAGACCCTGAAGAAGCAGGATGTGGTTGGGATGGTGGCCCCATGACCTTGGTCTCTCTCTAGAAATGTCACCTTTTCAGATCTGGGAGCATTCTGGGTTCTTTGGAGCCTGTCTCTGTGTGCATCTACCCAATAGTGTCTAAATCCTTACAGTCCCTCCTTCTGCTTCTCTCCCTCCCCTGGTAGCTACCCCAAATGACTTCCACCGCAGAAAGCTCCAACCACCCAGTCCTATCTTTGCTCAAAATTGCAGGAGACCTCACAGTCTCTTTTATTAAAATATTACTGTAATTTACATAATCATGCAATTTACATAAATGCAAATGATTCATTACATCTTCAGTTTAACAGCTGCCCTAAAATGAATACTTTATTTTTATCCTTCACTTCTGATTTGAGATTGGGGTTGTGAGCCTCAAGTGAAGGGAAACCTTCTGTGGAGCAAATAGGCCACAAGTTCCAAGATAACTTAGATTGGTTCACAGATCCAGATTCAGGAGTGCTGTCCACCCATAGAAGGGCCTTCAGGAGGCCCTCAGGGCAGCCTGAGCACTGGCACAGCTGTGAGGCTCATTGAAGGTGACACTGCCCTCTCTGTCTCTCTGGAGGGCCCATGCAATCTCCTCTCTGGAGTGGATTCTATGGAGACAGAGAGGACTCAAGTGACCCAGCTGCCACATATGGCCTAGGCAGCACTGTGCAGTATGGCAGCCACTGGGCACATGTGGGTATTGAGTTCTCAAAATGCAGCTAGTGAGACCATGAGACTAAAATTTTGATTTGATTAATTTAAATTTACATAGCCACATGTAGCTAGTGCCTATCATATTAGATAGCACAGTTTAGAGAGCAAATTCTTCCATAGAAAATAGATGTACATTCTCACAGCACCTATAGCTCGATATTTAATACAGAACTAAGTGTTATGTTGTGTCTGTCAGTGATTTTCCAGTTCAGTACTCATAAATATACAAGCTAGCTATTGTAGGGGTCCCATTTTACAGATGGTAAAACTGAGGCTCCAGAAATTCATGGATTTGCCAAAGATCAGGTTTATCAGAGTCAGTGTCTAAGATGACATATCTACATCACCCTGGCAAAGAATTCAGATTTTCCCTCCAACAAAATGTGCCTCTTTCTGTCTTAGAAATCATCCTGATTTTACCTCGTCTACCGTACAATCTGCCATTAGAAAGGACTATCTGCTGCACTTAATTTTACATTTTCAGACTGATGGGAATAGCTTCCACCACCCCTCTCCTGGAATTCTTTCATTAACATACCTAATATTAAATAACCTAGAAGTCTTCTTATCTTGCCCTTTCTTTGAGAGAAAATACATTTTAGAGTCACGTTGGTGACTGTTCTTAACCCCCATGGGTCTCCATGGCCCTGCCCCCTCTGGCTCATCACCTTCACACCCTCCTGAAGCCTCACTGCCATCAAGTCTGCCTGCCAGACATCCTAATGCTGCAACTCCTGTTTAACCTTCGAGTGTAAACCATATCGGTGCAGAGCAGCAACTGTCCAGTATATTCCATCTGATTCCTCCTCAGACAGAATCACCATGGGCGAAGCTACCTGCACCCCTGGTCCCCGAAGCTGAGGCAGCCAGGACTCCATTTGGGCACATCTGAGGGAGTCTACACATTGTCGAGTAGGAGTTGGTGGGGGGAAGTGCCCATTCACAGCAAGCGGGGAGAGATTGTCAGGGTTTCAGTCTCCTGAAAGAGAATGATGGCATTGATTTTCTATCATTTCCACTGCTTAAAATTCTGATGGTGCCAGTGATTATAATATAAGCCAAGAAATTAACTTCAGCATTGTGGTCACCCTGCTCCATGGTTACCGTTTACAGTAAGCAAACCCAGGGATTGACATGCAGTGCAGGGACAGCTACCTGCCTCCCTCTACAGAGCCCAGCTGGCTTCTCCAATCCTGCCCATATACCTGGGCGAATCCAGTCTTGTCTTTTCCCCACTATTCCATGTTAAATGTGCCACTCCCTTACCAGTTCCCTGGGATATTCTGACATCCACAGATCCACCTGCTGATGTCAGCCCATCTCTCTTGGAAGAATTCTAGAGCAGACATCAAGACCAAAAAGCTGGTTTCCATGGCACCCAATCCTTTCTTGAAGCCTGGAGGAAGAGAGTGTTTCTTCAAATTCACTCCTCTATGTTCCCATTTAATTCATCTGAGGAACACATGCAAAGCTCTGGGAAAAGCTGAAAGTAGCTTTGGATGAACCACAGGTGGGTCAGAGAGCAGGTCCTTTCACCAGTGATACACTGCAAGGCTAGGCATGACATGGGGTCACTGGGGGGGGGGGGGCAGGCCCAGTGCTAGGCCCCCAAACACAACCAGCAGAACACAAAGAGCTGCTTTCCCAAGGCCTGTTTTCAAAAATCCAACTGGGAAAGGGGTGGTTCAGTTTTGAAGGGTACCCAGCAGGTCCCCTCAACTTCAACACATCCTGGGGATTGAGTGTTGGCATAAGCAGAGGGAACTGCCTGTCCACAACTCAGAACACCAGGCAGGAGCTGCCTCTAGAACCTCCCCTTGCCCTGTGACAGCAGTGAGTTAGCTAAAGGCTCCTTCAGGAGGCTGTCTGTCTTGAGGTGTTTGCCCTCCTTCCAGCAGATTTAATGGAGCTGCAGAATGGACTTGGACTGACTTCATTTCAACCTCGCTGCCTTGGCAGAAAGACAGGTCTGAGGACTGTGATGTGAGCCCCATCTTGTGGTTACTGGGTAGAACTGGGGCAAGGTTTCTTGGTTCAGACAGGATTTAAAAATTTCAGGTGGTCTTCTTCCCTAGTAATACTGCCATAAGGGATGGTGGAAGTTATTTTGTCTTCTTTTACTCACAAAGAGAGCACAAAGATACAAAGGGATATATAACACTTGTCTTAAAAGAATTAAATAAAATTAAATCTCTAAAAAATAACATATCCATTCCCTCTAACTATCAGCAATATCAAGTGAGTCTCCTGTCCTTGTCATTCTAAGAGTTTTCAGACACACTGATTCCAACGCTTCTTATTAAGGATGTACTCTGCTGAAGGGACATTTTGTGAACAGTGCCGATTTCCTCATTTGTAGTCTTCTAAGTGAGTGGCAATCAGCCAGTCAGCCTCCTCCAAGCAACACCACCGGATGCTCGGAAGCAGATCCTAACACTCTCCACCTCTTCTCTCCCCATGAACAAGCCAACTTCCATTTAGAAAAGGCCTGTTTTCTAGACATTTTTATCCATTTTATTGTTCTTTCGTAGGTCTCTCTCTCTCTCTCTCTTTTTTTTTTTACTCAGTCCTCTTAAAGTACTGGGATAAAATCCAGACTGTTTGCCTATTTAGCCACAGGATAGCTAAGGCCTCATGGCATTGAGTGGTCAGGGGTAAGACATCACTGCGTCAGTTATTTGAAGGTTTCCAGATCATTAACATTTGTTAATACTCTAGTGAAATCATCTGCATTTCTATTTCTCTATCCGCCTCCTTGAACCATATTACAACCCCCAACTGCCCCTGCCATAGGCATCACCTGGACTTCAGACCATGACGTTCCATCCTTAATTGTGTATCTCATCCAGTGTTGTCCAAATTTGCCCCACTATTTCTCTTGATTTATTGTGCTCCCTGTAGATTCTATTCTGAGTTTGGGATCCTTTGTACAGTTAAGCCCATTCTGATTTTTCTTTTATTGATATGGTTACTAAAATAATAGCTAAAGATGTATTGATCTGTGCCCCTACATGTCAGATCACACATATTAAGGGCTTTCTAAAATCCACTTTCGTATTATAGAGTATCACCAGCCTTCCCTGATAGACGAAAATTAAATTGGTGCTCTAATAAACTCTTTACCAGTGTCTTGCGCTTTCTTAAGGGGTTATGAATTGATTTTTCCAGCCCACTGCCCAAGGTTAATATTAAATTAACTTCAATTAACAGAAAATATTTTCCAACTTAAATTATTTGTTGTTCCATGATTTCTTGACAACAATTATCTTAAAGCCAGTGATTATACAAAAGCAGCTGCAAATGCCTTCTAGGAAGTGGATTCCATACCATCCAGCCTGGGTTGTGCAATTACTTCTTTCATTTCTTTAATCCTCTTCCCACTGTAGTTTGACATTTTATCCAAATGTCAGCCTGTTGAATCTAACAACCAGAGTCATCAACCTAATGAAGCCAACATCTTTTTCCATGTCTCTGAGAAAGAGCAAGTTACAAACAAGTGTGCCCCTTTCTCCTCATCCCTCTGTCTGCACCTTCGGGATCCTTGGAAGGAAGTCCTTTTACATGCCCCTGCCCTACACACTGCACGTCTTTGTGGTGGTTTCCTCTGCATCACTCACAACTGATGGTTACTATCATTGCTGGGGACTGAAGCCATCCCCACATCACTAGCTGAGTTTATTGTCTCCTGGCAGTAATGATGCTTTACACCCAGACTGTCCTGCAAGTTTCTACTTTAGAGTTCCCATTGGACCACTATCCCTGAACAAAAATCCCTCAGACATGGTCATACTTTAAGCAGTCATATCAATGAGTATAGAAAAAAAGCTGTGACCAGACCTTGGCTCCTGCTTGAATAAAATACAGGTGCATCCATTTAGTTTCAACAATGTGCTGTCTGGGCAGAGAAATTATATAGTGAACACCACAATAAGAGCCAGGTCTGAGTTCTAGAACTAACTCTGCAGCAAATTTAGCAACCCCAAGAAAATTTTCCATGTTATCTGTGGCCCAATATTCTTGTATAAATCAAAGGACTTGAATTATACCAGTGTGTTTGCCCAAAAATTAGAAATGATTTTAGGTGATGTATGGACTAGGCTTAAATAAATTCAATCTTGTTGTGTATTCTCTTTGGATCTTGACTGATCAGAAATCTCCCTTTGGTATTTGTGTGTCTTCCATGCTCAGTCCTTGCTAATCTCCTTTAACAAAAGGGCAGGCCTATAGCCCAGGACCTGGACAGCCCAGTTTCTCAATCACTGTTATTGCATTTACTTTTTACCCTCTACATGTAGTGGCAACTGGCAATAATTCTCCACTTCTGGTTGTGATGTAAAGTTTCCTTTGAAAATAAATTTGTTTAAGGAAATAAAATATAGGTCAACAGGAAGAAAAATGTTGAATACAAAGAAGTCTAAATGCTTGCATAAAAGCTTGAAAGTGCTATACAGTGCACAGAGCCATCTTACAGGTGGCCCATAGTGGCTAATGTGTGGAGGCACCCGCCAAGCTCCTACATCCCTGCCAGACCTAAAATTCTACAATGCATCTTGCTCTATACCACAGCTGGTCATGATCCGCTGTTGGACAGAAATTGCAGAAAGGATGGGATGACCTAATGCTTCTCCCCTCCATATCACTGTCCACCCCAGTCTGCCAACATCTCCTTGCACTAATAACAGCCACAGACTAAACCAGCATATAGGGGAGCTTACTCACAGGTGCTTCACGTTCCAGCCCTGATTCTCATCAAGCTAATGACAGGGCAGACAGTTATAAAACATGTGTGTTTGTACATGCATGGACACATGTGTCTAATCTATACTTTTTATTTTTTTTCCACAGTTCATTTATGATGAACAAGTTTCCTGGTAAGTACCTCTGTTTCCCTTCCAACATTCCTTGTTATGTTGCAGAGCCAAATATATCAAAGACCAGGGTCAGGGTTTAAGAAAGAAAGGGAAATGTCATGGCAGTTTGGAATAACTAGCACTTCTTGGGAACCCTCTGTCCACTTCAATTAAAAAATTGAATTAGCTGCACAGAGCAGAGATCTTTTCCCTTGGTCTAGGGTGGTGGGCCTCCACTTAAGATCCTAATATCTAGGTGTCTTCATCATCCAGGTTAGATGGTGTGACTTAGCTGTGCCTTTCTGCAGTCTGCCATTTGCCAGACCACAGTTAAGATTGACTCATCTTTTCAATTGTGTGCACAACCTGTTGAGATATTTCAAATACCATGAATACCAATACCACGTATATCTCAGGAACCAGAGATGGAGGCAGTTCAGTGACCTTCAACCCATTAAAGGTCTGTCTGACATTCCAGAAGATCTTAGAGCTTTGAAAAGTCAGTGATTTTTTTTTTTGGATACACAAAAATAAATGGCCAAATTAAATATATGGGAACATTTGCATTTGGACCAACTATCTCTCTAAATCCCCATTTTTGAGATGGGTTCTGAGTAACTCAAATATATTTAAAATGGAAATTGAAATTGAGTGTGTTGTGAATTCTTGTTACCTTTTTAAAAAAATATTTGATCTGTAGAAGTAGAATAATGTGAAATAATGCCTTAGGAATACATAGGCATGGTACTGCATTATTTAAAGATAAGAAGTGAGCTAGAAAAGGAAGTACAGAGTCCAACAGTCTTCATTCTCAGCAAAATGAGTGCTAATGCTTTATTAGAGTGGCATCTCTGTGTCTTGGGATATGTGTATGACTTTCAAAATTTGGAGGTGGGAGAGAACTTACCACATTAATGGTAAATGTTATACACTATCCCAGGGTATTAAGTTACTTTTTCCAACTCTCTTCTCTGACCAAGAAGGGCAAGGAGGAGATAGCTGGGAAAATTTGCTTTAAGACACATAATCTCTGCATCGACCCATTAAAAAATAAGGAGGTCCTCTTTGAGTTACAGTGATGAACAGGCTGAAGAGGATGGAGCTCCCCAGGTGCACATCAGGTTAAAAGTCAGGGAGAACCTTCTTGTGGAACCCACCTGGATGTGGTCGCCAGATGGAATGGTTACTTTTCCCTCATGTCCTTGGGGATTAAGTGCATCACAGGAAAACGCAGAACCATTCTGGCTCCTGCTGATGGCATGGTCAGCCCAGCATCTTCACTGCCTTAGCAAACAGCAGGTGCTTACATGCTGCTCAGTGTTGCTGCTGTCATAAAGACAAATAAATTATAATCGTAGTCTATCTCAGAAGTTTTCTGCTGCTTTCTTAATGTGGAATACAGTAAGGAAGGAGGTTTTCTGTCTTATGGAGCTCCTTTTTCTACATCTCCCTGGCCTTGCTGACAGAAACCATAGAGGGGAGATGAAAGCAGGGTTCATGATAAGCCCATTTCAGTCCTTGCCCTCAAATGTCCTTTAGGATATTTTAGGTGGTATGGAACAAGAAAGGAAAAGTCTATTTCCTCTTCATTACTAGGGCTGAACCCGCTGTGATGTTGGATAACCCCATCCTCAGGGAGAACCCTGAGCTGTGCCAAAGGGTCTAGATTCTGAAGGCATCAGGGCCCTCAGCCTGAGCAGCAAGGCTGTGGTACATCGAATCATGAGACAGGGGGTGAAAGGGCCATGCATAAATGAGTTGCAAATTCCCCAGTGTGTTTTGTTCAGCCTGAGTGGGTTCGAATCATAAGTTATGCACAGGCATAGCTACAGGAAAAAAACTAGGGAGAGGCTTTCATGGCACCATCATGTTATTTCTAGATGCCAGCCTGTTACATAATTGCTATTATTATGTGGATGGGCTGATGAAGAACATTTTTCATGTGAGTGAGGCTGAGAAATTAAAGTCTGCATCACCAGCCCATAACTGCTCTGGGGCTTCCAGGATTTTAGCTTCTCATTTGAACACAAACTATATTGAACTTTAAGATATTTTTCATACATTTTTACCCGGCCACCACAAGCATTTATTTTGCTGCAAGGGGTGTCTAGGAGTTGATTTCTCTTTTTAAAGCCAGATTCTTCAATCTGTTCAATTAAAGCACAGTAATAGTTCAATAGTACTGTAAACGGTGAATTCCATTCCTTGTTGTAGAATGTTCCAGTATATCTTGAGATTTCAAGGAAGGTAACCAATCTATCCCATATTTTTAAAAGGAAAATAATTTAATTTGTGTTTAATTAGAAACTAGAGTACTCTTTAAGAGGAAATGAGGCTAGTCAAATACACATACACAAGGACAATGTACCTCTGTCATACACAGTTTATATTCCTTCACTGTTTCCGAGGCGGCATCCTATAGCAATGCTACCTGGCCAAGAACTGATACTCAGAAAGCTTTTAGTAGCAGGTAGTAGGAAAAACCAGCCACAGCAGATTAAAGAAATAGTGGCTTACTTTTCTTACATAACAAGTATCCCAGATGTAGGTGGTATAATAGCTATGCTTTTCTCTTGGCCTTTTCCTAATGGTCCCAATTTTGGCTGCTGTAGTTGCAGCCATCAAGTTTGGATTGAAGGCAAAAAAGAAGAAGTTGCTATGTCATTTTATTCAACACCTTTCCACTTTGTATCTCTTTGGTTACAGTGGGGTCTGTCTTGACAAGTAAGTAGTTCGGAGAAATAGAATTATAATTTTAGACAAATCATTATTTATCCTGGGAGTGGCCCCATCCTCCTTGAGATTGAAGCATCCCCATTTGCTGCCTCAATATAGTGGGGTTTAATTTGCAGGCAAAAGGCAAGGGAATATCTGTTGCATGCTTTTCAGTTATGCACCTGCTGCAAAACACAGTTAAAGTAGAAAACATCCATCTATTAGGATATATGTTCAGAGCAAAGACTGTAAATCCATAATGACAGTTCAGCAAAGCCCACAATGTTGCCATAAGGAATCTGGACTGTGTCTTCAGTGAGTCTGAAGATCTGAGAAGAAAACTAAAGGATTCCAGGGTGATGTTTTCATTTCTTCTTTGAGCCTCAAGCTGTGACTTTGGGAGAGAAAAGAAAGACTGGGGACACAACCTGGAGACTCTCTACCTGCTCATGTCAAGACCAGCTTTTGCTGTTCAGGACCATAGTTTGGAGAATGGATCCATGCCCCCCAGGCAAGAACAGGGACTAGCCCTCCAACACGGGAAAGGACCATCTTTGGCAGGAAAATCAGGGCCAGTTGAAGGTGGTTCAAAGCAGAAGTTTGTGGGAAGGGAAAAAATAAAACTCAGATCATACCACATGACCAAGTCCTCAGAGGACAGCGGGTGGGCTGTGTTCAGAAGATGGAAAAGAGCATCCTGGGAGGTGGGGGGAGGAGATCCGTGTGATTTTAGAGGTGTGCATGCAGAGTCAGGCCAATTCCACAACTGTTTCCTAAGCACTTCCGGATGCCAGACTCTGTTCCAGAACTAGACATAGAATATAGAACCAAACTCAGCCCTCACCTTGGAGCTCTCTGGCAGAGGGGAGGCAGAGAGTTGACATGTAATTAAGGGGTCATTTGGAGACACTCACAGCACTGGGGGGAGGGGGGCTTGGGGAGGGACCCTGAAGAGCATTGAGCCAAGACCTGATCATCAAACACTCAGCAGGCCAAAAGGCAGAGGAAACAGGGCATAAGGCAGCATAGAGGCCTCAGAGACCCTGGTGTATTTCATGTGCAGGGAGCCTTGGGTGAGCCCTGAATCAGGGCACCAACAAAGCATACTTGAAATGTCAATAGAAACAGGGAACCCCCTGTCAGGGGCATTCCTGAACTGTGACAGAAGAGAACCTTACTAGAATACTGCAATGAAAGGGCTTGCTTTGAGTGAAAAGTCAAAAAGATCTAAAGGAATTGGAGAGTATAAATATACCTATTTAGAAAGTGCTGGACTTGATTCAACCTATAAATATTTCATTGGCATTGGTTATATATTCTGGTGACCCCTCACTGAGTCTATTAAAATGCATCTAAGCAATTACATGACATCCCTTTAGATGTTGGGTATCTCTTCCTTCGAAATGCATGCCATGAATAAAACTTCACTTCTCCCAAGTAAGTTGATATCACATCTACATTGGTTTTCAATAAGATAAGAACCATGTTCGGGCCATTGGAAATGGTTTGCAACTGAAAATTGATGTTTGGAAACAGTCTCACCCTGCACAAATGAGCTGAGGGGGAGGAGGAGGTATGTGGTGGAAATCAGCTGTCAGGGAGTCTGTTTTAAGTGTCTGAAAACTATAAACCTGATAGCTGAGGTAGAGGTTAGGTGTGAGGAGTGGTGACAAGTGATTGCTAGAAGATTGCCTAATAGATATTACTGAGTCATGAATAAACAGGAGAGTTACACTCTGGCCAGAGGTTTAAAGAGCATAAACAAAATCTTGTGATAGAAAGTGAAGGAGGGGTAAGCAGGGGAGACTTCTTGGAGGAGGCAACACTTAAGGTGATATTTGTAAGATAAAAAGGACAAGTCAAGGAATGAAGGAAAAGCATTTCTGGCAGAGGGACAGTAATGGAAAGGCCCTCCAGTGAAGGAAAAAGCTTGAAATATGCAAATGAAAGGAGGCCAGTATGGTGAACCAAGACAGGGCACAAAATGAATTAGAGAAGAAAACAGTACTAGGATTTGAACGTTTTTTTTTTTTCTGAAGTATTTTGGGAAGAAATTGAAGAGTTTTAAGAAGAATGACATGATCCAGTAGCATCAAGGAAACCAGTTCAGAAGCTGAAGTTAAAGAGGACTAGGGAGGTAGCAGTAGGGAGTGCAGAAGCCAGCAATTCAGGAAATATTTTGTTCAAAGAGTTCTGATGCACATGGGTGAGGGTAAAGGAAGGCTCCATATTGATTTGAAGATGTGGGACATCACTGGGCAGGGATCAGTACCATGTACTGAGAAGGCAAAGCTCATGGGAAACAAAGCTAGGAAGTAGGAATTAAGAATTCCATCTGACATGGTTTAGATATCATGTAGAGAGGCCATATGGACAGCTGGATACATGACCCCAGAGCTGGGCAGAGGTGTGGAATGGTTGTGTCAATTGGTCTTTGTATCTATAGAGCAAGGTGACATCACCTAGGGAGAATGTGTAGGTAAAAAGAGAAGAGAGTCCCCATATTTAGAGCCTGAACTGAGGAAACAGAGGAGGCAAAGGGGTAGGGAAGGAGAAGTTAGGGGAGCAGGAGGAAAACTAGGGGTGTGTCCTCCTGGAAGTCAGGAGAAGAGATGTTTTACAAAGGAGGACAGGCGGTCAATTCTCAGATGCTGCAGAGAAGTTAAACAGGATAACAGAGAACCAACCCTGGATTTGTGTAGATGGAGGGTGCAGGTGTCATTGCCAAGAGTTCAGGGGATTGGCGGATATAGAATATAGACTAGAGAAATCTGCCAAGAAAATGTGAAGTGCTGGAACAAAGTGTATGCAACCCTTTGAGAAGGTTTGCTAAGAGAGAAGCCAAGAAATGTAGCAAAAGTTCATGGAATTTGGACAACCCGATTTCTTCTCTCATAGCATCACAAGTACTTTATATAATAAATACATATACATTTGCATCATCATTCTTTTTTTAATTGATGTATGAATACAGTTGTCTCCATTTTCCTACCACCACTTTCCCCCACCCTACCCATGCCCACTTCCCACCCTCAATCCCATCCCCACTTGGCTCCATCCAGGGGTCCCTCATTCATGTTCATTTACATCCCTTTCCCTTCTTTCCCACATTATTTCCCTCTCCCTTCCCCTCTGGTTACTGTCAGTTTGTTGTTGATTTCAATGTCTCTGGCTATATTTCCCTTGTTTGTTTGTTTTGTTGATTAGGTTCCACTTATAGGTGAGATCACATGGTATTTGTCTTTCACTGCCTGGATTACTTCACTTAGCATAATGCTGTCCAGATCCACCCATGCTGTCATGAAGGGTAGGAGCTCCTTCTTTCTTTCTGCTGTGTAGCATTCCACTGTGTAAATGTACCATAGTTTAGTGATCCACTCATTTATCGATGGGCACCTAGGCTGCTTCCAGCACTTGGCTTTGGTAAATTGTGCTGCTATGAACATTGGGGTGCATAGGTTCTTTTGGATTGGTGTTTCAGGGTTCTTAGGGTATAAACCCAGCAGCGGAATTGCTGAGTCAAAACTAATCCCATTTTTAGTTTTCTGAGGAAATTCCATACTGTTTTCCACAGTGGCTGCACCAGTCTGCATTCCCACCAACAGTGCCCTAGGGTTTGCTTTTCTCCACAACCTCACCAGCACTTGTTTGTTGATTTGGTTATGATGGCCATTCTGACTGGTATGAAGTGGTATCTCATTGTGGTTTTAATTTGCATTTCTCTGATGGCTAGTGATGCTGAGTATCCTTTCATATGTCTCTGGGACCTCTGTGTGACCTCCTTGCAAAAGTGTCTGTTCAGGTCCTTTGCCCATTTTTTAATCGGGTTGTTTGTCTTCCTGGTGTGGAGTTGTGTTAGTTCTTTATATATTTTGGAGATCAAACCCTTGTCCCAGATATCATTGGAAAATATATTTTCCCTTTCGTTTTGCTAATGTTTTCTTTAGCTGTGCAGAAGCTTTTTATTTTGATGAAGTCCATGTATTTATTCTTTCCTTTATGTCCCTTGCTGTAGGGGACATGTCAGTGAAAATACTGCTGCGTGGAATATCTGAGATTTTCCTGCCTATGTTCTCCTCTAGGATTTTTATGGTGTCACAATTATATTTAAGTCTTTTATCCATCTTGAGTTTATTTTTGTGTATGGTGTTAGTTGGTGAATGAGTTTCATGTTTTTGCATGTAGCTCTCCAGCTCTCCCAACACCATTTGTTGAAGAGGCTATTTTGATTCCATTTTATGTTTATGTCCCCTTTGTTGAGTATTAATTGACCATAGAGACTTGGGTTTATTTCTTTGCTCTCTATTCGGTTCCATTGATCTATGTGTCTGTTTTTATGCCAGTACCAGACTGTTTTGATTACCATACCTTGTAATATATAGTTTGATGTCAGATATGGTAATCCCACCTACTTTGTTCTTCTTTCTCAAAATCCTGGAGCTATTCAGTGTCATTTATGGTTCCATATAAATTTTTGAAGTGTTTGTTCTATATCTGTGAAATATGTCATTGGTATTTTAATAGGGATGGAGTTGAATCTATGGATTGCTTTAGGTAGTACAGACATTTTGATGATGTTAAGTCTTCCAATCTATGAACATGGTATATGCTTCCATTTGTTTGTGTCTTCCTTGATTTCTTTCTTTAGTGTTGTGTAGTTTTCTGGGTACAGGTCTTTTACCTCCTTGGTTAGGGTTATTCTGAGGTATTTTATTTTTCTTGTTGCTATAGCAAATGGGATTTTATCCTGATTTCTGTTTCTGATATTTCATTGTTGGTGTTCAAAACTGCCTTCGATTTCTGAATATTGACTTTGTATCCTGATTTTTTGCCAAATTCATTTATTAGATCAAGTCGTTTTTTGGTGGAGTCTGTAGGGTTTTCTATATACACTATTATGTCATCTGCAAACAATGACAGTTTTACTTCCTCCTTTCCAAATTGTTGGATGCCTTTTATTTATTTTTCTTGTCTGATTGCTGTGGCTAGGGCTTCCAATACTATGTTGAATAGAAGTGGTGAAAACAGGCAACCTTGTCTTATCCCTGATCTTAGTGGGAAAGCTTTTAGTTTTTCCTCGTTGAGTATGATATTAGCTGTAGGTCTCTCATATAAGGCTTTTATTATGTTGAGGAATGCTCCCTGTATTCCCACTTTGCTGAGTTATTTAATCATAAATGGTGCTGTATTTTATTAAATGCTTTTTCTGAATATATTTGTTTCCAGAAACTCTGATTTTTTTCTTTAATCTTTTTATTAACCCATTCATTGTTTAATAGCATGGTATTGAATCTCCATGAGTTTGAGTGTTTTTGAGTTATTCCCTTGGGGTTGGTTTCTAGTGTCAGGCCCTTGTGGTCTGAGAAGATGTTTGATATGATTTCAATTTTCTTGAATTTGTTGAGGCTTGTTTTGTTTCCTATCATGAGATCTATCTTTGAAAATATTCCATGTGCTTTTGAAAAGAATGTGGATTTTGCTTCTTTGGTATGAAAGGTTCCTATATATATCAGTTAAGTCCATTTGATCTAGGGCATTATTCAATGCCACAATATCCTTGTTGATATTTTGTTTGGAAGATCTATCAATTTTTGACAGTGGGGTGTTAAAATACCCTAGTATATGTATGTTGCTGTCTCTATCTTTCTTGAAGTCCTCCAAGATTCTCCTTATTTTTTGGGTGTTCCTATGTTGGGAGCCTATATGTTTATAATGTTTATGTCTTCTTGATGGATTCTTCCCTTGACTATTATGAACTGTCCTTCTGAGTCTCTTTTTATGGCCTTTGTTTTGAAGTCTATTTTGTCCAATATAAGTATTGCTAGCCCAGCTTTTTTTTCCCTGTCCATTTTTGTAATATTTTTTTTCTAATCTTTCACTTTCAGTCTGTGTATGTCTTTTGTTCTGAGGTGGGTCTCTTGTAGGCAGCATATGTGTGAGTCATGTTTTCTTATATATTCAGCTACCCTATGTCTTTTCATTGGAGCATTAATCCATTTACATTAAAGTTATTATTGATAGGTACTTTTCATTGTCATTTTACTCCCTTTGTACCTTTGTTCCTTTCTCTCTCAGTGTTTTTCTTCCTCTTCTTAAAGCAGTCCCTTTTGTATATCTTGCAGTGCTGGTTTGGTGGAGGTGTAATCTTTTAGCCTTCTTTTGTCCAGGAACCTCCTTACTTGGCCTTCCATTTTAATTGAGAGCCTTGCTGGATAGAGTAGTCTCAGTTTCAGGCCTTTGCTTTTCATCAATTGGAATATTTCATGCCTTTCCCTTCTGGCATGTAATGTTTCTATTGATAAGTCAGCTACTAGCCTTATCAGGGTTTCTTGTATTTTACTTCTTGTTTCTCCCTTGCTGCCTTTAGTATTCTCTCTTTGTCTTGGAATTTTGCCATTTTAATTATGATGTGTCTTGTAATGGGCCTCTTTGGGTTCCTCTTGTGGGACCCTTTCTGCTTCCTGGACTTGTGTGGCTTCTTCTCTCATCAAATTAGGGAAGTTTTCCGTCATTAATTTTTCAAACAGGTTTTCTATCCCTTGCTCCTCTTCTTGTCCTTCTGGTATCCCTATTATACAGATACTATTCCATTTCATATTGTCCTGCATTTTTTTAAACCCCTCTTCATTTTTTTCAGTCTTTTTTCTTTTTCTTGTTCTTTTTCGGAGGTTTTTTCTACTTTGCCCTCCAGCTCACTGATTCGATCCTCTGATTCATTGAGCCTGCTTTTGATTCCTTCTACTGTTTTCTTTAATTCAGAAAATGTGTTCTCATTTCTTCTTGGCCCTTGTTAATTGTTTCTATGTCCTTTTTTATGCTGATATAGTTTGCATTAAGTTCCTCATAATTTCCCTGTAGTTTTTGGTAGTTTGCACCGAGTTCATTGAGCTTCCTTATAACTATTGTTTTGAACTCAATATCTGATAGTTGACTTTCCTCTATTTCATTTAGCATTCTTCCTGAGGATTCCTCCTTTCCTTTAGTTTGGGGGTTGTTTCTTTGTCTTCCCATTGTTTGTGGGACTCTTCTTGTTTGCTTCTGTTTCTTAAATTGATCTGTTTTGACTTTCTGACTTTGTGGTGTGAACTTCTATGGTGGGAGGCCTGTGAGATACAGTGGTGCAGTCTCCTTGATCACCTGAACTTGATGTTCTTGGGATGTCCTTTATGCCTTTTATGCTGGTTTTCTGGATGTAATTGAACTTGATTGTTGTTGGGTTGTTCTTTCATGGCTCCTTCCCTGCTGCTGGTTGACTGAGGGTCACTTCGCCCACCATGTCTTGTGTGCTTTTGTACAGGTGCTGCCTGAACAAAACCACAGAGCCCAAGAAACAAACCCACATCTGCAAATATAACTGTCCCCCACTACTACCAATAGCTAATGAACAGTACTGCTTATTAATAAGTACTGCTCATTAATACTGCTAGTAGCAGTATTAATACGGGTGTAATGAATTAATACTATTATAAGAGAAGAGAGTGGATATGAGATGACCTACTGAAAGAGAAATGATTTTGAGACAGTAGAGGGAGTAGCACTGATAAGATTTGGGAGTTTGAGCAATGGAAAGAGAGAAGGTAAAGTTTACCTCATGAATAAATAAAGGGAGTGAAGACTGTTGGATAGAGTATGAGAAGGGAAGCATATAACATTAGGTTTAAACAGAAATTAAAGTAGTATAAAATAAAATAAAGTGAGAGACAGAAAGAAAAAGGAAGGAAAAATATTAAATAATTAATATAATATAGGGGCCAAATTGGAAAGAAAGATCCATCAGAGTACTATCAACAACAAATAAGCTAAAGTTAATATAGGTGGTATGGAATAAGAGGGAAAAAAGAAACAAAGAAAAGTCTAAGAGATGTTTAAAGGATTGGAAAGTGATTTTGTAATGATACAGGGAGAGGGAATACTAAGAGTGAGGAACAAAAACTAGACTAAGTGAGGGAAAAATTAAAATTTGGGATGTAAAGGAATAGAAAAAAATGAGAATAAAGAAAAATAAAGGGCAGGATGAAAGAGAAATAGAAGAAAGATGACAAAAATATGCTAAGAAGGCTTAATTAAAATTTGAGTAAAAAAAAAAAGAGTAGGAGAGAGGTCCAGTAAAATTTGTTATTTGAAATACAGAATTAGTGAAGCTCTAGTGATAACCTTGATAAACAATGCAACAACAACTACCCTACCCACAACCAACTAGCAAGGTTTGTTACAGGTTTAGAGAGAACACGGGTATTTTGGTAGCTGGACCAAAGGATGAGAAATGACCCTGGACCAGAGAATTCATTTTGAGTGTCTGGACAGCGGGGAAATAGTAAGAGTGTGGAATGAAAACAAGTTGTAGCTAGAGAGAAAATCAAATTTGAAATGAGAATATTGCAAGGAAAGAGGAAGGTAAGATGGGCTAAGAGAAGGGAGGGGCAAAATATGTGAATTGAAATACACTATAGTATAACATCTAGTGACTTATTATACAGATTTGCTAGATGAGAAATGAATGTTATAAAGCTATGCAGGAAAGAAAATAACACAAATCATGAAAAAGACCACAGTGGCTTTTGTATTGGTAGTCTCTTGTAATTAGCACTGTTTTTTATCTTCCTGGATCTGCCTCTGGTGATGTCAGATCTTGACCCCATCTGACCTTAGGCAGCCTGTTGGATACTTCTAGTGATCAGCTGTCACTGGCTGTCTCTTTCAATTGTTAATATGGTCCCTCTGCACTCAGCAGTCAGATTTAAGCACTGTAGGGCAGGGCTGAATCCCTCCTGCAGTGGGGCTGTTGTTTCCCCTCAGGTACCTGCTGTTTGGAGGGGAGCCGTCTGAGCAGGATGGTTGCTGCGTTTGGGGGTGGCTCAACTCGAGATCCCTGCAGCTGCTTTCTCAGTTCTCTCCCCAAAGCCTTTGTCCCCAGTCTCTCTTCAAGTCTCTCTAGTCCACTTTGCCCCTCCTTTGCCAGTGATCTATTGTCTCTGGCTGTCTCCTTCGGTTGTTTATCTGGTCACTAGGACTCAGTAGTCAGGCTTAAGCACCAAAGGGCCATGGCAGAGACCCTCCTGGGGTTGGGGCTATTGCTCCCCCTCAGGCTACTGACACTCACAGGGGAGTGGTCTGCCTGAGCATAAAGGCTGCTGACATCTGGGGGATGACTCAGCACCAGATCTGGTGGCTACTCTCTCCAAGTTCTCTCCCCAAGGCTTCCATTTCCAGTCTGTCCTCAGGCATCTCCAACCCACTCTGCCCCTGACTTTGCCTGAGCCCCGGGTAAGTGGTTGCAAATGAAAATTTGTATGTCGGCCCTTTAAATGGCCTTTGTGTCTCTGACCATCTGTCTCTGGCAGAGA
Organism: Desmodus rotundus; assembly: GCF_022682495.2. Classification (NCBI taxonomy): domain Eukaryota; kingdom Metazoa; phylum Chordata; class Mammalia; order Chiroptera; family Phyllostomidae; genus Desmodus; species Desmodus rotundus. Next base: position 132,197,829 of record NC_071392.1, read on the forward strand.
GCAACCCTGCTGCTTTTTCCACTGGTTGTTATCTATGTACTTTTGTGGCTGTGATGTTCTAGGCTAGGAATCCTAGCTTAGGGTTTAGACCCCAATCTTCTTTGGGGGATCCAACCAACTGCTTAATTATCCCACCCACACTGCCACCCATGGGTGCCCAGCCAGACCTCTTGAGTCTCCACCACACTCCTTACCAGACCAGTTGTGCTGAAGCTGGTTCTGTATGTCCGAAGTTATATGCTTCTCTCTGGCTATTGCTCAGTTGTTTGCTCCGGGTGGTTTCTCCATAATTGAGTTGTAATTCCATATTTGTCCTGGGAGGAAGTCAGTGTGATTCCCATTCATTCCTCTGCCATCTTCCTTCAGTCCTGCATAATCATTCTTCCTGGATGCATGGTAGTCCATTGTATAGACATACTTAACATATGTGTATAACCATTTTTGCTCCTTTCCTATAACCATTTTGCTTCTTTCCAGCACTTCACTTTTATAAACACCACTGCAACAAAAACCCTTGTGTGTGCATCCTTTTTATATTTCACCACATATTTTCCTAGGGTCAATTTCTAGGCATAGAACTTGAAAAGAAAAAAAGGAGGAAAGGCATAACCTACAATTTCTTCATAGACCATTCTCTAGTAATCTTTTCTGGAAGCCAAAATTACACCTTCAGTTGGTTGATAATTTAATTCTACAACCAAAAGGGAATTTAGAAATCAAGTTCCCTTTGTTTTTTAGTTGGAAGAAGTTACTAAAATAAAGAAAATAAAAGTATTCAAATTATCAGAATTTCAAAATACATTTCAGTGGGTTTTATTATTCTTTTTCTCTTGACCATTTTGACACTCATTCATTCTTATCTTTCCTGTTGACCCCTTCCCTGAAAGGTTTTCTCTGTCTCTGTGTCCCTCCCTCCCTCTGCCCACCCCCGACCCTGCCACTTTCTTCCTCTTGCTCTACTTATGCCTTGCTCCTGTGTATTCAGCAATCCCTCAGTTGTGCCTATCTATTCCTGTCATTTGCTCTTTGTACATATAAATAGTTTTAGCAAATGATTAAGCTGTGGACAGATTTATAAATATAAAGGCCTATATTCAGCAATATTATGAAGGCTCACTGCATTCAAAGAACTCCTTTGGAAAAAAAAAAAAGATCTCTTTTGGGTAAGTGCATAACAGAGGAAGGAGCATTTTTTTTTTAGGTACAGAAGAAAAAGAGAATTGAAAGCTATACGCAGTATAGAAACTGTCTGTAGACCAGGAAACATTTGTAACCAGTCTGCATGTCTGCCTTATCCTTGCTATGCTTGTCAGGTTTAACTGCCATTCACATTAAATACGTTTTTAAAGATAGGCTAATGTATTGCCCATCTGCCTATGGTGACTTTCTTTAACTAGCCTGTCTTGGTGTATACACAGGTGGGAGTCATTAGTCCTTGTGCTGATGTATCTTATCTACATTGTCATCATGAAGTAAGTAAAATACCTTCTTAGTTTCCTTTTTAAAACTTTTCCCTACATTCAACATTATGTGATAATGTGCAAAGAGGAACAGGGGAGAAGGTAGATACCTGGCTGGCTTTCAATCTATATTGTCACAAACTCAACTGGCTTCCTTGGCAACCTGCTGTGAATCATTGCAGCTTTGATTAGTAGCAATAGCAAAGACCCTTCCAACCCATGTGTAATGGTGGAATCAAAGCTTGTGTTTAATTTGAGGAATCACACAAGAGAAAGGTCTCTTTAAAACCTGGCAACCTAGCCTTTAGTTGTTTCTTCACTTTTATAACAAGAAAGGAGGTAAAATTTAATTACCTATGCTTCTATGTAGGATGATAGAAGGGACCAGAGCTAATTAAAAGATTACTAAAACCATGGATCAAATATTTGTGGACTTCCATTATCCATATGGTCCTTTGGTACTGTGTAAAAATGACCCCAAAACTCAGTGGCTTAAAACCATAAGCATGTATTATCTCATACAGTTTCTGAGAATTAGGCACCCAGAGCAGCTTAACTGGAGAGTTCTAGCTCAGGGTTTTTCATGAGATTGCAGATGAGAGGTTGGCCAGCGGGGGGCGTCATCTACTTGACTGGGGCTCCAAGATGGTCCACTGGCACAGCTGGTGAGTTGATGCTGGCTGTTGGCTGCAGGCCTCAGTTCCTCACCACATGGGCCTCTCCTTAAGGCTACTCAAGTGTCCCCCACACAGGAGCTTCTAGAGAGAGCAAGAAGGACCCTAAAATGCCTTTTATAATCTACACTCATAAGTCACACACCATCACTTCTGTCATACTCTGTTTATTAGAAGCAAGTCACTAAGTCCAGTCCACATTCAAGGGGTCCGCTTTGCCTTTTGAAAGGAGGAGTGTCAAAGAACTTGTGGATATATTTTAAACCCACCACATCATATGTTCTTTTTCCCCATGGAGTCTGGAGAGCTTGCTATTCGTATCAAGAATTATACTGTGCAGATGTTCCTCATAACTCTAAAGTAAAATGTAAGCACCAAGGTTGTGCTTACTCAACCTGCTGGCTCATCTTTTTGCCAAGTACCATTGAGATGAGGAGCTTATAAATAGTGTGGAGATGTTCTGTGCTACAGCTGCCTGTCCCCATGGGGCTGTTTCTTTTCCTCTAAACTGGCCTGAACTTTCCCTAGCATATGTGACCACAGGAGTGACTACCTTCTCAAGGGGCAAAAATGTAGAATGCTTTCAGAAATTGCCAGTTTGGACATATCAGGTAACAGTCTGAAACTGACATGTCAACTTTTTCTTGCTGTGAGACCTGACAATAATTACTTTTGGCCACTCCTGGCTGAGAGACCTGTTCGGAGAAATCAGTGTGGCCATTGGCAAAGGTCGCATGAACAGTGAAGTTAGGACCTGGCTTGGCTGATGTCTAGGGTGGACTGTAAGTGGTCTTCCACCAATCCACTCACAATGGCATCCAGGCCTCACCTTAGGAGCTGCCAATGGTCAGTGTGGACCCAACATCTGGGTCTTATTACCGGAAGAGGGCACTTCTAAAGTGTCCTGGTATGGAGTTACCATGAGATAACTGTCCAAGAAATGAGGTGCTTTTACCACTAATCACCTTTCATTTAAAAATACCAATGGATGGACTCCCACAAAAACCAGAGTTGGTCCAGAGGCTTTCCAACACATCTAGATCCCAAAGGAAAAGCCTGTAAAGATGGGAACAGCCATCTTGCTCCCCTTTCTCCCAAATAGCAAAACTACTAGGAAATTGGTGCCACAGTAGGGAGACCTCAACAATACATATGTTCCTCTGGTGTCCTTTTATTTGATTATTAACTTTTAAAAAACTTTATGAAGCTCTAAGTTTAAGTTCCCAAAGAGTCAAGAGTCCCTTTCTTCCCTTTTGAAAAGGTATATTGGTCAATTATTACAAAGAATTGATTGAGTGTCTTCTATTTGCCCCACATCGATCTGGGTTTTCAGTCTAAATTTAGATGAAAGCATATCCCATACTGAATTCGCTAGAGGGTCCACAGAATAAGGTCTTCAAAACCAAAGCTAGTCTAATAGGAAAGTGGGTTGAAGGATTTTGCGAGTACATCTCCTATGACCACTGCACCCCTCTACCAAGCCAACCTACATCCTGTGAGTTGCTGGCGGTGCATGTGGACATTAAGAGAACACAGAGAACAATTTCTCTCCTCTCTTCCAAATCATAGCCAGTGTGAAAGCTAATGAGGTGTGTTTCCTCTGATACCTCAGCTTTACCAACCTTCCAGCTGTTTAAACCAGCAGGATACAAATAAAATAGCAAGGGCAGCTACTGTGCTCACAAAATTTTCTACATAAATTCTGGTCCTAAGTTCTAAATTGAATTCTCTGTCTTTGGCCATCCCCCCTCTGCAATCAGAGGCTTTAATCATTGGGTTTTATAGAATCTGATTTATAAAATTGCATGCTTCACAATAAAATAGCTTTAGGGTGCAAGCACAAAATTTAAAACACTCAATTAAAAATATAAAACAGAGCAGCAGCAGTTAAAAATGCATATATTAGAATCATCAGCTGCCTCCTGGGTAGATGCTTTAAAATGACTTTAAACATTCTGTCAGGAGGTCAAAAAGCAATTCAGTTTGGCCAGAAACTTCATGGGAGCATGAGGCATACCTGGCCTTAGTAGGAATTGATTTCTGTACATCTGGGTCACTTCTTTGGAATTTGGTTCCCAGGTGAGGCAATATGGTCTGGTGGTTAAGAAGAAGTGCTTCACATTAAGCCCTGGCCGTAGAGCCTACTCCGCCACTTCCTAGCAGTGGGATATTGGCCAAGTTATTCAGCCATTTTGAATCTTAGTTTCCTCTTCTACGAAACAGGGTTAGTAATACTTCATACCTCAAAGGTTTTTGTAAGGATGGGATATGACAGCATAATTATTAACCAATATCTAGTTTCAAGAAAGTTTTCATATTACTATATATAGTATTATTATCCTGTTATCCAAATCCAAATAAATGTATAACACAGAGTTGTACTTTAAAACCAAACCTTCATGCAAGTCAGTATTTCTATGTGGAAAGTGAATCCTGGGTCAAGATGATAGAAACACTTCCCCTCCCACATAGCTCTTTCAGTAGGGCAAGGCACTCTTGTTGAGTCTAGAAAGCAGGGAGATCTTTTCATTGAGAAGAATATTGAATATATTTTTTAAAAAGTCAACAAAATAGTGCAGCAATTTTCTACCAGTGTGCCACGAGAATTTATAAAACAGGCAATAACTGACAATTTACTCAGGGGCATTGACCCCTTTTGCCTTGGATTGTCAAATTTAAAAATGACCACACCCAACACAATAGCTTTCTGGTGTGAATGAATCAAAATTATACCTTTTATTTTTTTTGTCAGATTGGCAAAAAGTGTATGTTTTGGTGTGCCACAGAATTTCTTTATTTTTAGAGAGAGGGAAAGAAAAGAAGAAAGAGAGGGAAAGAGAAACATTGATGTGAGAGAGAAACATTCATAGGTTGTTTCTCGTTTGTGTGCTGAATGGGGACCAAACCTGCAACCTGGGCATGTGCCCTGACCAGGAATTGAACCAGTGACCTTTCACTTTGCAGGATGACACCCAACCAACTGACCCATACCAGTCAGGGTGGTATGCTACAGAAGTTTAATAATTAGTTTATGTGTACCATGAGAGATAAAATGTTGAAAATTGCTGAAATAGTGTGATCAATCCCAAGTGCTCATTACCAGCCCCAACCACCATCCACCCACCTTTGCTCCATCCACACCCCTATCTATTTCCTTCCTTCCATATAACTTGAAGCCCTCAGACATCAGGCCAATTCATCTATAAAAATCTTTATTTGTCCCTAAAAGGACTTATTTTTTAACATAACATCATAATTATCACACCTAAAATTAATGATGTTTTCAATATAATTGAATATCTAATCAGTGCTCAAATCTTCAATCATCTCCTAAACATTTTTACAGGTTTATTGTCATCTCATAAATGTCATAAATATTTTAAAAATCAAAATCCAAATAAATGTCTTTATTACAATTGTTAGTTCCATGTTTTGGATCTCTTTTAATCTATAAATTCCCCCTCTATTTTTTTTCTTTCAATTTATTCTTCAACAAAGTTGAACTATTTGCTCTACAGAGTTTTCCACAGTTTGGAAATTGTTGATTACATCCTATGGTGTAGTGTAGCCCATTCCTTTGGCCTCTGTGTTTCCTATATGTCAGCTATCTATCTGATTCAGGTTAGACTGTGACCCAAGGGGTAGTGAGTTCTCCCATCAACAAGCACACTGATGTCTCCTGTCTCTCTGTGATATTGGCAGCCATTGATTCTCAAAATCTGGCTCCATTATTTCTTTAGAGTTGCACAATAGTACTGTTCTAATTACATTTCTTTCCTCTTATAAACCTTGAGCATTCCCCAGGATTGGCCTGTCCATTTCTCTTTTCACAGCCACAACCATCATTTTTGACTAGTGTTCTGTTCCCTGTAATGCAATGTAGGAAGAACCTCACACTCCCAGGGAGTACAGGAAGTGCTCATGGAAGAGAAGTCCGAGTCACAGAGAGCTCCTCTGTCTGTACCATAATGACTGTCCTGTCCCATATGCCCACCCACCCACAGCTGCACTGACTAAAGAACAGGTATAGGGTACTGCAGGAGGGCCTCTTGAAAGCCTCTTGTCTGTAGCAGCAAAGGTGATGAGGAAGAGAAACTTGTGTGGTGAGGCACAGATTGAGTGGCCTGCCAGCTGGCAATTTAGAGTTGTCATACCTGTGTGCCATTCCAGAGGGAGTCTAGAGACCAAGTTGGTGGGATTCCTTAATGGGATATCCCATGGCCAGTAAGTCACTGAAGCCTTTAGGTCTTTGAGTAGCAAAAGCAACAGTGGCCTACAATGCCCTGGAAAACCTGCCCAGCTGTGTTCACCCTTGAGCTTTCTAGGATTCCTCTCTGGGAGCCTTCTAATACTAAAGATGAAGGGACCAGAATATTTTACCCTCCAAAAACATCCTAGGAACTTATATGAGCTTCTTCCGTTGCAATACACTTGTAAGAAGCACTGCACAATGTTTTCATTCAGTCGTTCTGGCAAATCATACCCCAGAATTTTTTCATAAAGCCAAGAACCCATCAAACCTGAAATTATGGCATAACAGTAACAGAGATTCACAGGATTTCAAACTCTGACCTCAGAAAACCAAAGACAGACACCTAGACTGTCAGCCCAGGATAGCAGCATGGATAAGACACCTTCTCCTTTCCCCACCAAGTGTGTCCCTGACAGCAAAGGCCCTGGAGATGTGGCCCAGAGAAGGTAGACCTTCCCCATCCCACTGAGTCTCATCACTGTCCTTCCATGCATAGATTCCAAGTGAGGAAACTCCATCCCAGAAGTGCCCCCATCGACACTGAAAAGAAAACAGTGTATCACTATTTATTTATGTAATGTTGGTTTTCTTTTCACATACCATATATCCTTAAATTGGAAAATAGGACAGGTTGTATATTATGAGGGGATATAGGATGACAGAAAAATAATAACTAGAGGTGTGGGATCCCCCACAATGCATCCAGGCTTCAGGGACACTTGGTGGGAGTTGGAAAATGGAGGAACAGCAAATGCTGATGGGTTCTCTTCTCTTACTCCTTTGCTTAGATACAACGCTTGCATACATCAGTGCTTTGAAAGGAGGACGAAAGGTGCTGGAAACATGGTCAATGGCTTGGCCAACAATGCTGAAATCGACGACAGCAGCAACTGCGATGCAACTGTGGTGCTACTCAAGAAAGGTAACCAAGGAGAGCCTGTGTCCAGGAAGTAAGTGCTGGGAAGCCAGCCTGGATGCCCTCACTCATGGCTGCAATGGGGCACTGCAGCTGGCCTGGAGAGGGTGCTGCCTCTCTAAGGCAGAGAAGGTTCTTGTCCTCCCTCCCTCCCTTTGGCTACACCATGGGGCAGTGTCATACCTGGTGATGAGCCGATTCAGAAAGCCCCATGCAAGTTCTTGGGCAAAACATTTACTGGGAGTGACACAGGGAAATTAGGACATGATGGTAAAGGAGAGAAGACTCTGGGTTTTGCAGTATTGATTCTGTCACATTCTGGCTGTGTGACCATGAAGCAAGTTACTTAACCACTCTAAGCCTCAACTTTCTCTTCTGCAAAATTGGGATAGTTTTTGTAATGAGTAAAGAAGATAAAGTATATAAAGTACTTTATTAATGATAGTTGTTATTAATATTATTATTTTCGAATTCACTTCCAGGCTACATTATCACATTTTCTAAGTGGCAAAATGACATAGATAATTACCTGTTTTTTCAAAGTAATTTTTTTAATATATTTATTGATTATGCTATTACAGTTGTCCCATTCCCCCCCACACTCCACTCCATCCTGCCCACCCCTCCCTCCCACATTCCCCCCCTATAGTTCATGTCCATGGGTCATACTTATAAGTTCTTTGGCTTCTACATTTCCTACACTATTCTTACCCTCCCCCTGTCTATTTTCCACCTATCATTTATGCTACTTATTCTCTGTACCTTCCCCCCCTCTCCCCCTCTCACTCCCCTGTTGATAACCCTCCATGTGATCTCCATTTCTGTGGTTCTGTTCCTGTTCTAGTTGTTTGCTTAGGTTGCTTTTGTTTTTGTTTTAGGTGTGGTTGTTAATAACTGTGAGTTTGCTGTCATTTTTACTGTTCATATTTTTTATCTTCTTTTTCTTAGATAAGTCCCTTTAACATTTCATATAATAAGGGCTTGGTGATGATGAACTCCTTTAACTTGACCTTATCTGAGAAGCACTTTATCTTCCCTTCCATTCTAAATGGTAGCTTTGCTGGATAGAGCAATCTTGGGTGTAGGTCCTTGCCTTTCATGAGTTGGAATACTTCTTGCCAGCCCCTTCTTGCCTGTAAGGTCTCTTTGGAGAAATCAGCTGATAGTCTTATGGGAAGTCCTTTGTAGGTAACTGTGTTCTTTTCTCTTGCTGCTTCTAAGATTCTCTCCTTCTGTTTCATCTTGGGGAATGTAATGATGATGTGCCTTGGTGTGTTCCTCCTTGGGTCCAGCTTCTTTGGGACTCTCTGAGCTTCCTGGACTTCCTGGAAGTCTATTTCCTTTGCCAGATTAGAGAAGCTCTCCTTCATTATTTGTTCAAATAAGTTTTCATTTTTTTGTTCTTCCTCTTCTCCTTCTGGCACCCCTACAATTCGGATGTTGGAACGTTTCAAGATGTCCTGGAGGTTCCCAAGCCTCTCCTCATTTTTCCGAATTCTTGTTTCTTCATTCTTTTCTGGTTGGATGTTTCTTTCTTCCTTCTGGTCCACACCATTGACTTGAGTCCCAGTTTCCTTCGCCTCACTATTGATTCCCTGTACATTTTCCTTTGTCTCTCTTAGCATAGCCTTCATTTTTTCATCTAGTTTACGACCAAATTCAACCAATTCTGTGAGCTTCTTGATTACCGGTGTTTTGAACTGTGCATCCGATAGGTTGGCTATCTGTTCGCTGCTTAGTTGAATTATTTCTGGAGCTTTGAAGTGTTCTTTCCTTTGGGCCATTTTTTTTTTTTTGTCTTGGTGCTTCTGTTATTTAAAGGGGCAGAGCTTTAGGTGTTCCCCGGGGCGGGGTAATGCTGGTCGCTGGGCTGTGACACTGAGCTGTGATGCTGTATGTGAGGGATGGGCCAAGAGGGAGTAATGGTGCCCGCTCCACTCTCCACTGGATTTCAGTCACTCCCTCTGCTATCCACAATCAAATTGGGCCCCTCTGGTGCTGATTCCCAAGTGGGTAGGCTTGTGCACTCTCTAGGCCCCTGTGGGTCTCTCCAATGACCTCTCCTGTGAAGCTGGGAGTTTCTCCTGCTGCCGCCCCAGCCCCCATGGTGTTTTCACTCAGAGGTTTGAGGCTTTATTTCCCCACACTGGAGCCCTGGGTTACATGGTCTGCTTCTCTCCCTGCCATTCATCCGGTTTATCTGTGCATGAATGTGGGGCCGCAGGGTGCTACCCACCACACTGCCTGCCCTGTTCTCTGCCACTCTGAGTCTGGCCCTCTCGGTTTATCTGTGCGCAAATGTAGGGCCGCAGGGTCTGTTAGTGGTCAGACTGCCTGCCCCATTCGTTCCACACTCCGCCAGTCTCGGTCCCGCCAAGGCAACTTGAGTCCTCTCTGCCCCGGCTGCCTGTCTCCGCCCCTCCTACCAGTCTGGATGTATGTTTCTTTTTTATCTCCTTGGTGTGGGACTTCTTGTCGTTGGATTTTCTGTCAGTTCTGGTTGTGCGAGGAGGCGCAGTGTGTCTACCTACACCGCCATCTTGGCTCTACAAAGTAATTCTTATATTTAATATATTCTTGTTAATCAGTTGATATACTTAGAGAACTAATATAGCATTTTCTAATAAACAATGTTCTTTCTCAGAGGAACACAACAATTATCATTTACTTTTGCCTAGAATGTGTTTCTTTTTATTTAATTTTTTTAACTTTCCCCTTGAAATATTTGCACTTATTTCTTCTTGATCCCATTTGGTTGCTTTGCAGGAAAAGCAAAAAAGAAACTAGAAAATCTATAGTTTATTTTCAAATGTATGTCTGACTTTGAAATCTGTGGCTAATTATTAGAATTTTAAAATCAACTACATGGTATACTTTCTTAATTATATACATGTTTAATTAAAGGCTTAAGATTATTCAGTGCCATCCCACATAAGGATTTTAGTTGTTTCTCTTCTAGGTAGTTTACAACCATAAAAGGAATACTCTTAGGGAAGCAAAGAGAACTACCTAATATTATTTAATGTTTCCAGATATCCTTTCATGGTTTAGTGGCTTGGAAACAGGAGTGAGCACAAAGAGGGCCTGTGGCCAGGTACTCGTGAGCTATGAGTTCATATTGCACATTCCTAGAGAGAGGGGGCTTGGACCTTGATGAAACTTTTTTCCAGCCAGCCATCAAATCAGAACACAAGATTTGCCCAAAGCCCCCTCTGGGCCTTGGGCCTCTGTAATGTGGCCACTCACCCACTTATCCCCTTGTCATCCCTGCTTATAGGCTGGGTTGCAGCACTATGTACCTTTCCCCACCAAATCCTCCACTTAACACTAAAGTCAGTTCTGCAGTTTGTAACCTCTCAGTATGAACATTGTTGATGTTTGTAGGGCATAAAATGTTACTAAAGATTGTAAAGGTCTTTCCTATGCCCCAGATCTGAGTTAAGGGAAAAAAATCCTTTGAAGACAAGGAGGAAGTCTTTGTTTGCTATCACTCATTCTTTCTGTTAGTGAATGAGGCTTAAATTGTTTCATCATTTTAAAAGAGCTATCAGTGAGCCCCAAAAAGCAGACTTTGGCTCTTCTCCAAATTTTGCTCAGCCTTCCCTGGATGGATGGATGGATGGGTGGATGGATGCATGGATGCATGGGCAAATAGGGAGGAGAGAGGGAAGAAAGGAAGGAAAGAGGGGCAGAAAGGCAGATAGGAGGAAAGAAAAAAGGGAAGTAGAAAAAGGAAAAGGAAGAGAAGGAAAACTATGAATATCTTTCCTGGTCCTAGCCTCAATATTTTTATGTTGTATTTTTAATCTCCTTAGCCAATTTCCACCGCAAAGCATCAGTGATCATGGTGGATGAGCTGCTGTCGGCCTACCCACACCAGCTGTCTTTCTCTGAGGCTGGCCTTCGAATCATGATCACCAGCCACTTTCCCCCCAAGACCAGACTCTCCATGGCCAGTCGCATGTTGATCAATGAGGTATCTGGGAAAGCACACCCCATTTGCCACTGGACAGGGGTGGGCAACTGGGAAGGAAAGTTTCCTGGCCTGAAAGTTGAAGCACCTAACTCAACGTTTAACACATTATCCCTCAGCCATTTCTCAGCATCATTGCTTGCTGGGCCAGCTATGCATCCTGATCCTTGTTCCTCCCTCTATGTACTTGCAGACATGGTCCATTTCCCAGTTATACAGAAAAACTCTCCTTTCCCCTTCTATGTACCTTTTTCTTTTCATCTCCCATTTGAATGGAGCCCTCTGATGTGAACTTGAATAGAAGTAGCTGCATATCAAAGTTGCTTTAGTTTAAAATAGTGCTGAGTCTCTGACCTGAATTTTCCTGTATATTCCTTTCTCTGGAGGGGCAGCCTTATTAGTACACTAGTTCAAACACATTTGTGTGGCTTGCTCACATATAGACCAAGAGATTTCTAAAATCTGGAGAAGAAAGATAACATCACAGTGTACAGAGAATCAAGAACCATGATAGAAAACAAGTGCCCATCTGAGATATGGGAATTTTTCTCTTAAGTGATTTGCAAATTCCAGGGGGTCGTGAAAGGTTAATCCTTCCTTCCAGAGGGAGGTTGTCCAAGTTGGTTATTACTTTGAGGAATCTCTTAAGACTTGACTGGAGAGTGTTCTGAAAGCACCTCCATGTCAGCTGCCTGGAAAAGATCCTAATAGTTGGTGTTCTGGGTGTAAAAACTTATAGTCCCTCTGACCATGCTGACAATGTGCCTTTCTCTTTCCAGAGACAAAGACTGATAAACAGCAGGACTTACACCAATGGAGAATCTGAGGTGGCCATCAAAATCCCAATTAAGCACACTGTGGAGAATGGGACAGGGCCCAGCAGTGCCCCAGACAGGGGCGTGAATGGAACTCGAAGGGACGATGTTGTTACTGAGGCCGGCAATGAGACAGAGAATGAGAATGAGGACAATGAGAACAATGAAAATGATGAGGAGGAAGATGAGGATGAGGAGGAGGACGAAGGACCTTACACGCCATTCGACCCCCCCTGTAAGAGGTCCTATGTCTGGGCTGGGGTTGGGGGCTATTTCATGGCCACTGAGTAGATGCCCTTAACTTTGATGATCTTTCTGTCATTTGTTTCAAAGAAGTATGTCTGTATGAACATAGAAATATTTACATTAACATCTGCAGTGGGCAAGACTGTTGTAGAGGGTCTGAATATGATCAGGGTAGCAATGTGTATTCATTGGTTGCAATGTGGGCTTTTGAACCAAATTTATAATTTTGTGGAAAAAGACCTTCTCTTAGCTGCTCTGAGGGACCTTTTGGTGATAAAGAGGAAATACATATGACTCACATCAGCAAAGCAGCTTGGACGCACAAGAAGAGACACTTCACCCACCTTCACCCATCCCATTATAGTTGGCAGGGGGATGTCCTGCTAAGGTCAGCCCTGGGGAACAAATATTGCAGCCCTCCAAGTTGGCGTTGTTTTTCTTCTCACTTCCTGCCTCTCACCCCTATTTAGGTCCCTCCTCCCTGCCAGGACCTGCTGTTTCCAGGCCAGTCATCACAGGAGATACATACCTGGGCAAAAAGCATTCTGGCCCAGCTAAATCTCATACAGAGGGGTTGGCTGAGGAAATCTCTTTGGTACCTCACAGGGGAGGAGCAAGGCCTGGAAGAGCTTTTAGGACCCCAGCCACTAGGGTGGTGTCCTTCCCTCCTGACTGCTACCTCTAACAAAGATTTGGCCATTCCAGTGACCTTGTACCCCCCCCATTAGTATAACAGGTGGCCCAAGCCCAAAGAATTCTGCTTAATTTCTAGACTTTCCAGAAGCTTCTGATTGTTTCAGGAAAGAGTGTACCAACCCAATTCACTTTCACTGTCAAGTATGTGAGGCTTAATTAACACGTGTAACTTCTTCAGGAAGTTTGAATTTATAGGAAGACTTTAAACCGATGCAGATCCTGGCCCGGCCAGGATCCATGTTGTGGCTGAGACGAGACAAATTCACATGGACTTATGAGTCCTGTGGAGGAAAAGGGACAGCATGGCCACTCTCTCAAGAGGAGAGCACCTTGACTCTTGCCTTGACAGGCTTTTATTCTTTTCTGGGCACATTACATTGAGGATGATCCTCATTTACTATGCACAGGTTCACTGCAGGTGATTACCTTTTTACAGACAACAAAGGACAGAATACTGCTAATTACTTCAAAGAGAAGGATGTTACAGCTCAAGGGGGAAAGTGGTTGAACTGGTTACACTCCTTACTTGGGAGGTTTAGCACAGACTTTAGGAACTCAAAGATACTCAGTAAACATTTGCTTCCTCATTTCAGGGTCAGGGAGTTTTAGCAAAAGCAAGTCTCATAGCAGCCTATGTACAATGCAGGCCTGATTCCCCACTGGAAAACCTATCCATGGACGTGGGTCCTGCCCACCAACCTCGCTCCCCGCTGGCTTTTCTGAGTGGGGGCTGGGCCACATTTCCCAGACTTCGAACGGTTCCCCATATTAAATTATGAAGAAGGATTGCTTGATCTACTTGAAAAGCCTTTTAATGCTGAGATATGGGTGCAGAGTGTCAGAACCATGTTTTATTTTCAGGCACAAGGTCCTTTTGTGCTCTTTTTTGTGTCCAGGAGACAGCAAGTAAAACTCAGACCAGAACTGCTCCTGGGGCCCCTCAAGGTTCCTGAGATCTCAGCCTGGTCACGTGCTTACCAAAACTAACCTGAAACATCACCCCAATTCCTATGCTTCAAACCCCCAAACTGCCAAGCCAGAGTTAAATCATTATTTGTTAATAGGCAGTCTTGATAGAAAAAATATATATACCAGGTCTTTATCCATTTTGCTACCTGTCACTCTATTTCTTACAACCTTCTTCCCTATCAAGCAGGACAAAAGCATTTTAAGGATTAAATGAGCAGACACTCTGTTCCTCCCTTGTAAACTCTCATGCTCATTGCCAGATTACCACAGTTTTAGCAGCTTAAGAGGACACCTGTTGAACAGCTCCATGTTCCATAGCACCTGGCACACCTGGCTGGATTTTCAGAGGCCCACAGGCTGAAATGGAGGTGTGGGCAGGGCAGTGGTTCTTTTCAGAGGCCCTGGGAGAACCACTCCCACGCATACTCAGGTTGTTGACAGATGGCAGTTCCTGTGGTTGCACGGCTGAGTCCTGTTTCCTTGCTGGCTCGGGGCCAAGGGCTGCTCACTCTTCCTAGAGGCCATCCACATTCCTCATCGAATGGCCCTTCCACCTGCAAACAAGCAATGGTGTGTTGGGTCCTTGTCACCCTTCTAATCTCCCTGGTGGCCCCTTCTACTTGTGAGGGCTCCTGTGATAGATCATAAGCACAGTCAGGGAACTGATAGCTCTTAAATCAGGGCACAGAATCTTGGGGTCCCACATCTAGAATTCTACCTTCCCCAGCCCCTTTTCAAACTCCACCATCGGCAGCTCATGATCCAGCTCCAGAAACACTCATTTTACTGAAGTCATTCACTGACTAAAGAAACAGTGGGGCCAGGTGCTGTGTTGCCCTCTCAGAAGCCCAGAAGCCCCAAGTATACCCTTCAGGCAGACACCTGAAGATGTGTGTGTGAGACCAGACAGGTTTTCTGGCTCCCAAATGTAACCTTGTTACTTAGTGGGACAAAAGAGCCCCCTTTAGATCACTTGTTCTATATTCCTCATCTAGATGAGACAAACGCCAGACCTAACTGTGAGTTTGTGAAGCATCTCCTCATCTCTGAAATTAGTGTAAGCTGAGGAGGCTCCAGGGCTTCCAGCCACGTTGTCTTCTTCTTTATATGATGGATGACATGGCTGCAGGTGTGGGCTCAGAAATCCTACCTCAAGCTGCCTTCATCTTTCAGAAGCACAGGTCCCAGAGAAGAAATGATGTTCTGTGTGGTCCTGCCCCCCTGGGGTCTCTGCTCCATCTCAGGGCCTCAAGCTGCTGAAACAGGAAACAGAATCCCAAGTTCCTCTACACCCGCCCTTCTCATGTGGGCTTCCTTTGCAAAATGCAGTCCTGATTCAGGCAGTCAGGGTGTGGCCTGTGTGTCTTCATTTCTAATGAGCCCTGAGGTGATATCAGTACTGTTAGTCCATAGGCTACACATAGATGGTGAGGGACTAGAGGCCTGGAGTCACTTCGGTGATCTTCACGGTTCTTCTGAGACTCAGGGACCTAATTCAGACCCAGGTTCTGCCTCTGAAATGGAGAATGGGCCTGTCCAATTGTGACCCTCAGCACTCCTTCACCAGGACCACCCCCTCCAGGTATGAAGCAAACCACAGGGTGCCTGTGGCCAGCAGAGGACACTCAAGGAGCCAAAGGGACAGTCTGGGGAGCCCTGAGCAGGTTCCTCCCATGCTAAGTCCTTTTGGCCTGAAAAAGGTCCAAAGGTGTGCATACAATGAGCATACCTTTTCCTCTCATGATCATCCTACAAGAGCCTGACCTCCTCTGCTCCTGCCACCCAGCTACAGGGCTTTCTTCTTGCCAGGACTTTACTATAGTGGGTATAGTCAACAAGTAATTATGTGGAAGTATATAAATATAGGAATATATATGGCATATGTGTATATGTATGTGTACATGAATATAGGAGTATGTACCTATATAATGTGCACACATGCGATACAATGTATACATATAACACGACTGTATATATACTGTATAAATGTAATATATTGTGTGTTAGTGTACATGCATGTATAGATATTCAAATAATAGTGTATTCTATCATATACACACATGTTAGCATGCATGTTTATGTGTGTATATTTATATATTGAATACATATGTGTTATAGACACCTGTGTCTACTAAATGTGTGTATACATATAAATTATACATATATTCTTATCTTTTTTTAAATTGTTGTTCAAGTACAGTTGTCTCCATTTTGCCCCCACCAATATCTTCCACCACACCACTCACCACTTCCCACCCTCAACCCTTCCCCGCTTTGGCTTTGTCCATGTGTTCTTTATATATGTTCCTTGACGACCCCTTCCCTTCTCTTTCATGTTACCCTCTCCACCCTCCCCTTTAGTTACTAAATTTCAATGTCTCTGGTTATATTTCCCTTGTTTGTTTGTTTTGTTGATTAGGTTCCACTTATAGGTGAGATCACATGGTATTTGTCTTTCACTGCCTGGATTACTTCACTTAGCATAATGCTGTCCAGATCCACCCATGCTGTCATGAAGGGTAGGAGCTCCTTCTTTCTTTCTGCTGTGTAGCATTCCACTGTGTAAATGTACCATAGTTTAGTGATCCACTCATTTATCGATGGGCACCTAGGCTGCTTCCAGCACTTGGCTTTGGTAAATTGTGCTGCTATGAACATTGGGGTGCATAGGTTCTTTTGGATTGGTGTTTCAGGGTTCGTAGGGTATAAACCCAGCAGCGGAATTGCTGAGTCAAAAGGCAATCCCATTTTTAGTTTTCTGAGGAAATTCCATACTGTTTTCCACAGTGGCTGCACCAGTCTGCATTCCCACCAACAGTGCCCTAGGGTTTGCTTTTCTCCACAACCTCGCCATCACTTGTTTGTTGATTTGGTTATGATGGCCATTCTGACTGGTATGAAGTGGTATCTCATTGTGCTTTAATTTGCATCTCTCTGATGGCTAGTGATGCTGAGTATCCTTTCATATGTCTCTGGGACCTCTGTGTGACCTCCTTGCAAAAGTGTCTGTTCAGGTCCTTTGCCCATTTTTTAATCGGGTTGTTTGTCTTCCTGGTGTGGAGTTGTGTTAGTTCTTTATATATTTTGGAGATCAAACCCTTGTCCCAGATATCATTGGAAAATATATTTTCCCTTTCGTTTTGCTAATGTTTTCTTTAGCTGTGCAGAAGCTTTTTATTTTGATGAAGTCCATGTATTTATTCTTTCCTTTATGTCCCTTGCTGTAGGGGACATGTCAGTGAAAATACTGCTGCGTGGAATATCTGAGATTTTCCTGCCTATGTTCTCCTCTAGGATTTTTATGGTGTCACGATTACATTTAAGTCTTTTATCCATCTTGAGTTTATTTTTGTGTATGGTGTTAGTTGGTGAATGAGTTTCATGTTTTTGCATGTAGCTCTCCAGCTCTCCCAACACCATTTGTTGAAGAGGCTATTTTGATTCCATTTTATGTTTATGTCCCCTTTGTTGAGTATTAATTGACCATAGAGACTTGGGTTTATTTCTTTGCTCTCTATTCTGTTCCATTGATCTATGTGTCTGTTTTTATGCCAGTACCAGACTGTTTTGATTACCATACCTTGTAATATATAGTTTGATGTCAGATATGGTAATCCCACATACCTTGTTCTTCTTTCTCAAAATCCTGGAGCTATTCAGTGTCATTTATGGTTCCATATAAATTTTTGAAGTGTTTCTTCTATATCTGTGAAATATGTCATTGGTATTTTAATAGGGATGGAGTTGAATCTATGGATTGCTTTGGGTAGTACAGACATTTTGATGATGTCAAGTCTTCCAATCTATGAACATGGTATATGCTTCCATTTGTTTGTGTCTTCCTTGATTTCTTTCTTTAGTGTTGTGTAGTTTTCTGGGTACAGGTCTTTTACCTCCTTGGTTAGGGTTATTCTGAGGTATTTTATTTTTCTTGTTGCTATAGCAAATGGGATTTTATCCTGATTTCTGTTTCTGATATTTCATTGTTGGTGTTCAAAACTGCCTTCGATTTCTGAATATTGACTTTGTATCCTGATTTTTTGCCAAATTCACTTATTAGATCAAGTCGTTTTTTGGTGGAGTCTGTAGGGTTTTCTATATACACTATCATGTCATCTGCAAACAATGACAGTTTTACTTCCTTCTGTCCAAATTTGATGCCTTCTATTTCTTCTTCTTCTCTGATATTCTTGTCTGATTGCTGTGGCTAGGGCTTCCAATACTATGTTGAATAGAAGTGGTGAAAGTGGACATCCTTGTCTTTTCCCTGATCTTAGTGGGAAAGCTTTTAGTTTTTGCCCATTGAGTATAATGTTGGCTGTAGGTTTCTCATATGTGACCTCTATTATGTTGAGGAATGCTCCCTCTAACTACCACTTTGCTGAGTGTTTTTTTTTTTATCAAAAATGGGTACTGTTCTGTATGAAATGCTTTTTCTGCATCTATTGATATGATCATGTGATTTTTGTCTTTCCTTTTGTTTATGTGATGTACTACATATGTTGATGTGTGAATATTGTTCCTTGTATACCTGGGATGAATCCCACTTGATCATGGTGTATGATCTTTTTGATGTATTTCTGGATACGGTTTGCCAGTACTTTGTTGAGAATTTTAGCATCTATTTTCATCAGCAATATTGACCTATAGTTTTCTTTCTCTGTTGTGTCTTTGTCTGCTTTGGAGATTAGGATGATGCTGACCTCATAAAAAGTGTTTGGGAGTCTTCCATCTTCCTGGAGTTTTTGGAATAGTCTGAGCAGGTTAGAGGTTAGCTCTTCCTTAAAGGTTTTGTAAAATTCTCTGGTGAAACCATCCATCCAGTCCAGGGTTTTTGTGTCCTGGGAGTTTTTTGATTACTGCTTTGATTCTACCAGCTGTTATTGGTCTATGCAGGCTTTGTGCTTCTTCTTCATTCAGTTTTGGAAGATTATATTTTTCTAGAAATTTGTCCATTTCACCCCGGTTTTCAATTTTTTTGGCATATATTTGTTCATAGTAATTTCTTACCATCCTTTGCATTTTAGTGAAATCAGTTGTAATCTGTCCTCTTTCATTTCTGATTTTATTTATTTGGGTCCTTTCTCTTTTTTTCCTGATGTGTCTTTGTAAAGGCGTGCTGATTTGGGGTATCTTTTCAAAGAACCAGCTCCTAGATTTATGGATCCTTAGACTTGTTCTTTTAGTCTTTATGTCATTTAATTCTGCTCTGATCTTGTTTATTTCCTTCCTTCTACTCACTCTGGGCTTTTGTTGTTGTTCTTCCAGTTCTTGTAGATGTAGGGTTAGGTTGTTTATTTGAAATGTTGCCTGTATTGCTATGATCTTCCCTCTCAGGACTGCCTTTGCTCTGTTGCATAAGTTTTGGATTGTTGTGTGTTAATTTTCATTTGTTTCCAGAAACTCTGATTTTTTTTCTTTAATAGTATTATTAACCCATTCATTGTTTAATAGCATACTATTCAATCTTCATGAATTAGAGTGTTTTTGAGTTTTTTTCCTTGAGGTTAGGTTCTAGTTTCAGTCCCTTGTGGTCTGAGAAAATGCTTGATATGATTTCACTTTTCTTGAAGTTTTTGAGGCTTGTTTTGTATCATGTGGTCTATCTTTGAAAATATTCCATGTGTATTTGAAAAGAATATGTATTTTGCTTCATTGGCATGAAAGGAGATGTGTGTGTGTGTACAGACACACACACACACACATTCAGTTAAGTCCATTTGATTTAGGGCATTGTTCAGTGCCACAGTATCCTTGTTGACATTTTGTTTGGAAGATCTATCTATTTTTGACAGTGGGATGTTAAAATCCCTTAGTATAAGTGTGTTGCTGTCTATATCTTTCTTGAAGTCCTCCAAGATTTTCCTTATATATTTGGATACTCCTATATTGAGTACATATATGTTTATAATGGTGATGTCTTCTTGATAAATTCTTCCTTTGAGTATTATGAAGTGTCCTTCTGTGTCTCTTTTTATGGCCTTTGTTTTGAAGTCTATTTTGTCTGACATAAGTATTGCCACACCAGATATTTTTTCCTACCCATTTGCTTGGAGTATTTTTTCCTAACCCTTTACTTTCAGTCTGTGTAGGTTTTTTTTTCTGAGGTGGGTGTCTTGTAGGAAGCAAATGTATGAGTCATGTTTTCTTATCCATTCAGCTATCCTATGTATTTTGATTGGAGCATTTAATCCATTAACATGTAAGGTTATTATTGATAGGTACTTATTCATTTTTCCCCCTTTGTATCTGTGTTCCTCTCTCTCTTGCTGTTTTTCTTCATCTTAAAGCAGTCCCTTTAGCATATCTTGAATGCTGGTTTGGTGGAGGTATACTCTTTCAGTCTACTTTTGTCTGGGAAACTCCTTATTTCACCTTCCATTTTAACTGAGAGCCTTGCTGGGTAGAGTAGTCTTGGTTGCTGGCCCTTGCTTTTTACTACTTGGAATATTTCTTTACATGCCCTTCTGGCTTGTAGTATTTCTGTTGAGAAATCAGCTGCTAGCCTTATCAGAGCTGCTTTGTATGTTGCTTCCTGTTTCTCCCTTGCTGCCTTTAAGATTCTCTCTTTGTCTTTGAATTTTGCCTTTTTAATTGTGATGTGTCTTGGAGTGGGTCTCTTCGGGTTCATCTTGATTGGCACCCTCTGTGCTTCCTGAGCTTGCATGGCTTTTCCCCTCTCCAGGCTAGGGTAGTTTTCTGCCATTATTCTTTCAAAGAGGGTTTCTATCCCTTGCTCCTTTTATTTTCCCTCTGGTCTCCTGTGATTTGAATGTAGTTGCATTTCATGTTATCTTGCATATTTTTTTAGTCTTCATATTTTTTTAGTCTTTTTTCATGCAGCCGCTCTACCTTGGTGTTTCTTCCTACCTTGTCTTCCAGCTCACTAATTTGGTGCTCTGCTTCATCCAACCTGCTTGTAATTCCTTCTAGTGTATTTTTTTTTATTTAAGATATTGTATTCTTCATTTCTTCCTGGTTCTTATTTATGGTTTCTAATTCCTTTTTCATACTGTCATGGTTCCCACTCAGTACCTTGTAATTGTCTGTGAGTCCCTTGAGCAATCTTATAACCATTCTTTTGAATTCTATATCTGAAAGTTTGCTTGCCTCCATTTCATTTAGCTCTTTTACTGGGCAGTCTTGCATTCCTTTCTATTGCAGGTTCTTTCTTTGTCTCCCCATTTTAAGTGACTCTTTTTGTTTGTTTTGGTGATTCTCAGTACTCTGCTTTGCCAGCTGAATTCGTAGGGTGAACTTCTGTGGTAGGAGTTCTGTGGGACTCAGTGGTGCAGTCTCTTTGATCTCCTTGCCTAGATATTCTAGGGTTGCCCTTTCTTCTGTTTGTGTGGGCTCTTTTGTTGTACTTGGGCTTTACCTGTTGGTGGCTCCTTTGTTGGTAGGTTCTCTCCTCCAGTGGGCTTACTGGTAGTCACAACTCCCACCTTGTCTTATATATGATCAGGGGCAGGGCAAAAGCAAAAATGGAGTAAGACAGAGGGAGAGTACTCTATGGGATTTAAAGTACTAACAAGTAGAGAACAGATAGGAGATCCTTTGCAGAACTATGGCGATAACCATGATATTTCACCCAACTAGCCACTTTTTATAAAAGGTAGAAAAGAGATAGGACTGTTATTAGAAGAGAAAAAGAATGTGAGCTGACTTTAGAAAGCAGAACACTTGTGTGAGGTGAGATGGTAAGATATAGTGAGGGTAAGGAATAGAAACTTGGCATAGTGTATGAGAGAATAAAGTTTACCACAACAGTAATAAAGCTCAGGAAGACGGCAAAATTGATTCAGATGAGGGAAGGATGCTATGTTGGATTTGGAATAACAATAATATTATAAGGAATATATAATCTGAATAAAAAGAATAAAAAGTAAAAGACCAAGAGTAATGTTATTAGAGTACATGTGAAGTTAAAGAAGAAAAATTAAAATGCAATATTAAAGGGAGAATAAAGAAAATCAATCAAACAATGGAATCAAACAAACAAAAACAAAAAAACTAAACAAAAATAAATTTAAAAATAAAACAATAAAATGCAAGTTCTGGAAGATAGCAAAGTGAAATTTTTCTCAGCTGTTGGTGTTCGCCTTCTGACTTCTTTCTGGATCTGTCTGGTTTTCTCCCAATTCCAGGTCTTATTATCTTACACTTGATTTTTTTTTTTAAGCCTCTTGCTGACTTTAAAACTGCCAAGAGGGTTTTGCTGGTCTTCCTGGATGCTGCAGGCAGAGGGGGACTGGGCTCCATTTTTTTCCTTTCCTGTGGTTCCAGGAGGATGGGGGCTCAGTCTGGGATACAGTATTCATAGGTGCCTAGTTTCCAGCCCAAGCCTGCAGAGCACTGTGCAACTCCCACAATCCACTCAGTGCATTTGCACCAGGCCGGTACCTATAATCCATCTCATTGTTCAACACTTTGATTAGTCCATGAGCTGTGTTGGTACCCCTCCCTCTCCCTCTTTGTTGGCCTGGGCCTGTGTGCATGCAAAGTCCTTTCAGGGCAGTTTAGTTCTCCTATTGAATTAAGTCTCTCTGGGTGCTGCTACCAGCCCCTGCTGCACCCTGAGGTGCCCTGAATGGGAGCAAATCACACCTCCCCCCTCCTCCCTCTTTGCTGGCCTGGCTGCTGCATGTGAGAGGTCCTTGCACAGCAGCTGAGAGACTTTTTTGAGTGAATTCCTCTTGTTTGTGGCTGGTCATTCCTAACAAGCACCCAGCTTTCCACACAGATTGACTCTGACCAGTCCAGAAACTGTGTCACTGCCAGTCGAAGTCCATCTCTTCTCCCATCTCCAGGTGCTGCCTGGCTCCCCAGTTTCTCTGATACTGTCCCAGCCAGTAACCAAAGTCCCAGCTGGGGTACACCACCAGCTGTGTCTCTTACTGCATCTGTATCCCCCCAGCGAATTTAAGAGTCCAGGTCTCTCCTGGCGCGGGTCTGTGACTTCCCCGCTCTGGGAAGGGAGGGAGTCCCCAAGACACAATCACTGACCTGGCTCTCTTCCATAGCTCCTGTGGCAGCTCAGAGCCCGGGGACCCTCCTGTCACCCTGCAAAATCTCCTTAACGTCCCTCTATATTTTTTATCTCTTGTGTGAAGAAAGCCTTACTGCTGACTGACAGAAACAGAAAAATTTACATGTATATGTAGATAAAAACACTTCCATTTAAAAAAAGAAAAGAAATACATAAAAATATAAGTATGTTTTTGTGGGTGGAATTATTTTTTTATTTTAAAACAATATACATTTTAATTGCCTATATAATTAGAACAAATTAATGTATTATCTCTAGGTATAAAATACTGAACAATGACTTTTTCTCTATCCTACAGAATTAAGCGTCCTACAAAGCTTAATAAGGAATATAACTTGGGAACAGGTCCTTTGCTTTTTAAAGCCAGCCATACTTAATAGGATGCTCAGACTCCCTGTTTCATGTCCCCTGCTTCATCTTCCATTTGCTGGCTGACATTTGAGAAATTATAGAATCACTGGTACATCCGGTTCATATGCCAAGAGTTTTGTTTTTCTTAAAATTCTGCCCTATCCGCAGCACCTGGGGCAGTGCCTGGCACAGAGGGGCAAAGTGGGGCATTCAGTGACTGTTAAATTAATGAATAAACCTATATACAGGAGGGCTCTGCTTAGACCACATGGCAATGGAACAAAAGATGGAAACATGTCCAAAAATACCATGACTCAAAGAGGAAAGAAAATAATTTTTGCCCCTTTATTCAAAAATGGAAATTTAGACTAGCCAAAGTGTGAACAATCCTTACCTGGCCTGTCTTGCTCCTCCAAATCATTGGAAACACATGTCTGTATCACTTGGTTTTTTCAAGGAATAAATATATTTGTTACATTGCATTTATAAGTATAGTCCATTGAATTACTGCTTTAAGTTTGTCTTTGTTACAATGGAATTATAACTCAGAGATAGAATCTATAGCATTTCAGATGATGGTGACAACTGTTTTCAAGATACAGTGTCCTCCCCGTGTGAAGTCACAACTTTTTCAACTGAGAGACAAAACTCAAAACTAATTGCTGCTAACTTATACTGCTTGAAACTTTACCTAATTAATATCATTTTCTAAGTTCTTGCAGTCATAAATTCTGCCTTCATTTTTTCTTATTTTGGATATTTTCTGAAGAATGACAAATACCCAAGTTGGAGTCACTTCTGTTCTCATTCATGTGTTTCTTTGCAACTTTGATTGGGTGTGCATCTTAAACCAAACCAGATCTCCATCTCCCTCTCTCTCCCCCTACTTATGAGGGCATCTGGAAAACTGGTCAGCCAGTGAGGGGATGCCAAGACCCCCAAATCAATAAGTGGTTACCACTATAATGCAGGATTTAGGAACATGCAGACTTCCAGGATGCACTTGGGATCCAAAGATCTGGCCATATTCTGGATTCTGCAGCTTTTGAAAACCCCTCACAAAACAACTCTCAGGCAGTCTTCTTGCTTTGTAATCCAGCCAAACACAGCCTCAATGTTCTCATCATTCACTTTACCATCTCCAAATCTGAAATCTAACAAGATGCATAGCTACTAATAGAAAAATGCTTCCCCTTCCTTAACAATTTGTTCTCTTGGCTTTATTCTGCACCTATAAGTGGGATATCTTTAGATTTTAAAAAATGAGCAATTTTATTTGGTCTGTCTGATTAGATAGTTTATAGTAATGTCATTACTGTTAATATTATTACTATGTATTGAGTATGTGATATATGCCCTGCATTGTTCATGGTGTTCAAAGTAGAGTGGTAAACAGTCTAGAGGAAACACTCATTCTTATATAGTTTATGTTCTAGTTAGGGGCAACTGAAAATAAATGAGAAAACAAATAAACCTGATAATTTCAGACAGAAAACATTCGCTATGAAGCAAATAAATGCAGGTGATGGGAAAAAAAGAAGTGGGGTAGGTGGGGGTCTTATTTAGATCAGGTGATCTTAGGGGTCAAGAGACAATGGAGCTGTGAGGTGACCTGACTAACAGGGCCTGTTCAGCCACATGAAGGTCATGGCACAGGCAACTGCAAGTGCAAAGGCCCTGAGGTAGAAAGAGGTTTGGAGTGTCTGAGAACAGAAACAAAACTGAGGCAGAGAAGTGTGTAAGTAGGGAGAGTGGTGGGAGCCAACTCATTTAGGGCTTTGTCAGCCATCATGGGGAGATATGGCTTTTCTTTTAGGGCAGTGGAAGCCAGTTGAAGATTCTAGAACAGTTTACTTCTTGAGATTCTCCTCTGGCTACTGATGGCAAGCAGAAGGAGGTAGGCAAGTGTAAGAGCAGTGAGTCCTCTTAGGCAGCCAGGTCTTCAGCCAGGTCATAGATAGAGGACCTGGCCCAGGGAGAGGCCGTGGCAGTAGTGAGCTACAGATGGATTGAGAGTGCCCTGGACAGGTTGCCAGGGTTGCTGTGAAGGGGATGAGAGAAGTGAGGGGTAAGAGAAGGGAGAGAGTCAACAAAGATTCTGAGATCTTTTCTCCACCAACTTACAAGTTTACGTTATCCCAGCCCCATGCTAATATCATACATAATTCTTCCAGCTACTCTGTGAGCTCACTGTTGCTGTGTCCATTTTACAGATGAGCAAACTCGGGATTTAAGCAACTGAGACACTTGACTCAGACGAAGCAGGCACTGGACCCAGTGCTGTCTGGTGAATAGGCCCCACTCTCAGCTTAGTGACCACCCTGCCTTGCCATCTGAGGGAAACCAGGGAGCCAAAAGTGATGTTGTATAACTTTACTCTGTAGTTTTAAGAAACTATTTGGAAACTGGCAAGAAATTTGGTGAAATAAGTGCTAGATATTGGTACAAAATTATGAAATAAATTTTGTTAAACATTTCATGATTCACTATGCAAAACATAATTTAAAAATACTTTCTTATCTCTGGTGGGAATATAAAATGATACAATCATTTTAGAAAACTGTTTGGCAGTTTCTTATAGGGTTAAGTAAACACCCACCCCATGACTCAGCAATTCTACTCCTGGGTCTTTGCCCAAGAGAAACAAAAACATGCCCCCAAAAGACTTGTTCAAGAATGCTCATAGCCACTTTAGTTGTAACACCTGAAAACTGGAATAACCCAAATTCCCATCAACAAGGAGAATGGATAAACAAACTGTGTTGTATTCACAGAATGGAATCTCCACAACAATTAGAAGGAATGAATTACTGACAAATGAATGAATCACACACAAAAAAACATATGTTGAATAAAAGAAGGTATACACAAAAATATACTATATAATTTTACTTATTTGAAGTTGAGGAACAGGAAAAATTAATCTATGATGGTAGCGGGTGGGATGATGACTAGAAAAGGAATAGGGAACTTTCCAGAAGAGGAGATCATGATTGAAGAAGGGAGTACATATGTGTATGCATAGTTCTTTCCAGTAGTGAGTTAGCACTTAAGCATGATTGTAGTAAAGGCTAAAGGAGCACTAATACCTTTTTCAAATCTAAGGCTACAAGGAACTCATGATCATATATTCACCAAAAAACATATGTACGGGTATCTCTGAATCATAGCATTCAGGCAGCACAGAGATGGTAGGATCAGGTCATCACTGACAAATCCATCATCTTATCCATGGCAGCAGGTGGTTAGAGAAATAGAACGCAATTATTAATTTGTAAATTTATATCAGTTTGGGATACAAACACTCAAAGCTGTGTTTTGACAACCTTGGGAACTTTCAAAGCATCTTTCAAGATTTCAGTGTGTTGACAGTAGATGCTGAGAAATTCCACTAGATGGCGCGGTGACCACTGATGCCTTATAATCCGGAAAGCTATAGAACAGACAACAGAGAAGAACTTCACTGTTCTTCTAGCAACCCTCTCTACCCAACACACTTCCCCTACTCCTTCGTGTCCTGAAAATATTCCTCATCTTTCCCACCTGACCCCATTAGCCAAGCCATCCTCCAGCCTTCTATTATTTGGAGGTGAATCATCCTTTCATCTGGTGGCCTACCTAGCAGGTGGGCAGCAGATAAGTTTTTTATTCTGCTTGATTTTTTACACTAGGTTTTGTTGGTGGTGGAAAGCCATTTGAATCTTTGAGGGAAAGAGCAATATAGTAAGGTTTATTTCACAGGCCATCAATTAGGATATAGATATCTGGGGAAAGCAGTATAGCAGGCTAGTGAAGCAGAGAAATGAAGCTAACTGATTTTTCTTTTTCTTTTCTTTTTTTTGCTCATTTTATTTTCCCAGCTGGCAAACTGGAAACAGTGAAATGGGCATTCACCTGGCCACTGAGTTTTGTCTTATACTTCACTGTACCCAACTGCAACAAGCCCCGCTGGGAGAAGTGGTTCATGGTGACATTTGCTTCCTCCACACTGTGGATTGCAGCCTTCTCCTACATGATGGTGTGGATGGTAAGTGCATCAAGGATGCTATGGCAGCACTAGATCTCTGTAGAAAGAAAAATACATTCAACCACAGAGGAATATGTGTTGGGGTTTCAGCCCAGTAATGGTTATCAATCAGCTATTGCAGTAATAAGCTACATAACAAAACACCCCTAAATTCAGTGGTTTAGAAACACAAGCATGCTCACATGTCTGCAAGTTGACTATGATTGTACTAATCTCAGCAGGCACTGACTGAGCAGCTCTGCTTCAAGCCACAGCATGGTTACATTTGATTCAGGCAGCAGGTGAGGTTCATGTCTACTCCATGTGTTTGTCCATTTTCCTGGATCAGTGCCTGGGGAGTGCTCTTCTCATGGTGGATCATTGGAATGCACCAGGGCAAGTGGAAACACAAGGTGCCTTCAAGGGCCTTGGCTGTGACTTCCACCCACATTCCATCAGCCATACCCAACATCAGTGGGAGAAATGTACTCTACCTGTTCCAGTGGAAAGGACAGCAGAGTCACCAGGCAAAGGGCATGGAAGAAAAGTGTAAGGAATTGGGGAGTGATAATCTCATCTATCAGAGTAACTTTCCCTAAGTCTCAGTTCCTTCAACCAGAAAATGAGCTCACTGGGCCAGAAGAGTCCCTTCTGAAGCTCAAACAATGATTCAAGGATTGCCCTGGATTGTGGGGCCAGAAAAGCCTCTGTCTTTAGAGGCTCTTTTAGAAAATGCAGCCATATGGCATCTTAACTTTGTTCAGAGTTTATCTGGCAAAAGAAAACATCCCCATCTTTTTTAGGAGACATTTCTGAAATATGTTACTTAAACTATATTGTCAGTTTTATTGCCAAGATGTTTATTATTTTAGCCAAATATTTTTAAAGTAAGAATTCAGAATGATTTTACACATTAAAACAGTTTCTATAATATGGCATATGTCTCCTACTTAGATATAGATGGTTATTGTATAGCAAATAGAATTCATGGCATTTTATGAAGCCCTCATTGTCACAATCTTTAATAAACATGAAAAAGTTTTGATATGCTTTTCTCCTTTACACCATTGTACCCATCTGTCTCTGTCTGCATTTCATGTACAAATGAATGCTTAGCAAAAAACATGAGCATTTTGTTGTAAATATAAGGGGTGGGAGTTGTTTAAGTAATCACTTTTTGTTGTCATTGTATTAGAGGATGGCTGTCAAATACCTACCTAGTCATCCCTATTGTGATATTAAATAATTTAGCATTTCAGGAAATTTAGATCTGAATTTGTTGTGAATAAATCAGTTTCCCAAAACCCCAGACTCGAGACCACAATCATGATAACACCAGCAGGCAGTGGGACAGCAGCTCTATCCCAGGCCAGGCCCCAGGGAGCCAAACTTGATTCCTACAGGGACCCAGCTGAGACTTTTTAGAAAGGAAAACAAGGATTGGCCAGGATGCTTGTAACTCCATTTCTCAAAAGCCTCCTCAGAAAAACAAACTGAAATGCTGTGTTTCTGCATCTCACTTCCCTCCCTGGAGAGAGGAAGGCAGAGAGCCCAGGGCCACCCCAAGTTCATTTCGGCACTGAACACAAATGAAGTGCATACTCCGATTTGAAAGGGAGAAAACCCAGCATCTCAACTAATTCAACTTCCCCCAAACCTTTGGACTGTGAAGGAGCACCGGTGATTTTGAGAGGAAGTCAGGGTGTCACGCATAGGTGTCTCCTTCAATCACTGTCTTGTGAGGAGGAACTGTGAGAATGTGCTATTTACAGCATGTGGTTTGCCTTTCTTGTAACTTTATGGAAAGTGAGGTTGGGTGACATCCTGAAATGATGAGTTCGTCTCAGCTATTGCAAGTTATCCTCTCCTTAGGGCAACCTATAGGGAATTGGTCTCTTTCCCACTCCCCTTTCTTTTGCCACTGCCCACCGCCCCCATCATGATGTCCCACCAACTGCTTTCCTCTTAGTCTTACCACCTGGAATTAGGGAGCGAGAATGGGCTCATTTGCATAATGGGAGCACCGACTCAGGCTAAACCCCTCCTACCTAGATAGAGCCACTGCCTGTGCAAATGAGCCTCCATGCCTTGGTGGAAATGCCCCCTCTGGCACTTTCTAGCACATCCGCATCGGGCAATGCCTCAGTTTCCCTATCTGAAGAATGGACATAATGATAGCACCTACTCCAATGGGTTGTTGCGAGAATTAAATCAGTTAAAACCCATGAACATCACTTGGCACAGTGGCTGAGTACTTAATAAGCATTAGTGATATGGTGTTGAAGATGATGTTGACAAAAGTGATGTTAAGCAAGCTTCAAGGGAAAGAGGAAAGGAATCAGCTGCTTATGGCTTTTCCTACAAGACTGGATGGTGAGAATTCCCATTATGCACCTCAGGACTTGGATGCTCAAATTCCCAGCCCAGTATGGCAGCCATGTATTTTTGGTTTCCCAGGACCATCCTGAGTTTAAATATTCTAACCCAATATTGCTTTTTCCAGAAACTCTGTTTTTTCTGTCTCAGGCCTCCTGCCCCCACGTGAAAGGAACAAGTGAAAAAGGTCAATCTTTGATTGGAAAACATGGGTTCCATAACTGCACTCTGGTCTCCTGACCTGCAGCCCCAGTCTGGTCCATGAGAGCTTCTTCCCCTTCTGTCTTCATACACAGGGCAGACAGTGTCCCCTGGAGAGACCAACCAGATTGCAGCCTTTTCTGATGACCAGAGGATTCACAGGCAGGTAGGGCTGGAGTTGGCCCTCAGCTTACCACCTATTCCTGCTTCTTCTAGGTCACGATCATTGGTTACACACTGGGGATTCCTGATGTCATCATGGGAATCACCTTCCTGGCAGCTGGAACCAGCGTGCCCGACTGCATGGCCAGCCTCATTGTGGCCAGACAAGGTGGGGCCTCCAATGGGATAGGGTAGGGGAAGGAAGGAAGGCCTCTCAACAAGGGGTATGGAAGGGTGGGTGTCCACATGGCAATTACCAGGGCTTCAAATCCCAGCTGGGAAGGAGTGATGGGTGGCTTCAGTGCCATGTTGGTCAGAAGGGTTCTTGACATCAGAAGAAACAGGAAACAAGTGAGAAGGTCCACCCTTGAGAAAGACAGAAACAATTTCTAGATAGCACATGACCCCCCCCCTTTGGGAGGCTCTATTACCATTTTTCTATTTTTAAAAAATAGTAATAAATATAATGATAGCTAATCTTTGCTGAGTGCTGCACACTGAGCAAAGCAATTTAGGTGCATTATCTTATATAACTTAAATAATTCTGTGAGTTAGGGACAATTATATACCCATTTTCTGGATAAAGAAACTGAGGCTTAGAGAGGACAGAGGTAGCCTAAGGTTTCCCCAGCCCCAGTAACCATCCAAGTGGCATTTGCCAGAGGTCACTCTTCAGTGTGTGACAGTCTTTCCGCTCCTTCAAAACCAAGCTCACAGTTTACCTTTCTGGCTGGCTGCCCCCCAGGTGGCCATGCCCTCCCCAGCACCTCTTTAACTGATATGCCTGATCTGTGCTAAAGGACCTTTGTTTTCAACAAATTGTGTAGCTACGTCACTGAACACAGTGTCCTCTACAAATCCTCACACAAATCTACTGGTTCCATTATTTTCTTTTTTTCTTTTTTTTTTTGATATATTTATTGATTATGCTATTACAGTTGTCCCATTTCCGCCCCTTCACTCAACTCCGTCCTGCCCACCCCCTCCCTCCCACATTCCCCCCCTATAGTTCATGTCCATGGGTCATACTTATACGTTCTTTGGCTTCTACATTTCCTACACTATTCTTACCCTCCCCTTGTCTATTTTCCACCTATCATTTATGCTATTTATTCTCTGTACCTTTCCCCCCTCTCTCCCCCTCCCAATCCCCTATTGATAACCCTCCATGTGATCTCCATTTCTGTGGTTCTGTTCCTGTTCTAGTTGTTTGCTTAGTTTTCTTTTGTTTTGGTTTTAGGTGTGGTTGTTTATAACTGTGAGTTTGCTGTCATTTTTACTGTTCATACTTTTTATCTTCTTTTACTTAGATAAGTCCCTTTAACATTTCATATAATAATGGCTTGGTGATGATAAACTCCTTTAACTTGACCTTACCTGGGAGCACTTTATCTGCCCTTCCATTCTAAATGATAGCTTTGCTGGATAGAGTAATCTTGGATGTAGGTCCTTGCCTTTCATGACTTGGAATACTTCTTGCCAGCACCTTCTTGCCTGTAGGTCTCTTTTGAGAAATCAGCTGACAGTCTTGTGGGAACCCCTTTGTAGGTAACTGTGTCCTTTTCTCTTGCTGCTTCTAAGATTCTCTCCTCCTGTTTCATCTTGGGTAATGTAATTATGATGTGCCTTGGTGTGTTCCTCCTTGGGTCCAACTTCTTTGGGACTCTCTGAGCTTCCTGGACTTCCTGGAAGTCTATTTCCTTTGCCAGATTAGGGAAGCTCTCCTTCATTATTTGTTCAAATAAGTTTTCAATTTTTTGTTCTTCCTCTTCTCCTTCTGGCACCCCTATAATTCGGATGTTGGAACGTTTCAAGATGTCCTGGAGGTTCCTAAGCCTCTCCTCATTTTTTTGAACTCTTGTTTCTTCATTCTTTTCTGGTTGGATGTTTCTTTCTTCCTTCTGGTCCACACCATTGATTTGAGTCCCAGTTTCCTTCGCATCACTATTGGTTCCCTGTACATTTTCCTTTATTTCTCTTAGCATAGGCTTCATTTTTTCATCTACTTTTCGACCAAATTCAACCAATTCTGTGAGCGTCTTAATTACCAGTATTTTGAACTGTGCATCTGATAGGTTGGCTATCTCTTCCTCGCTTAGTTGTATTTTTTCTGGAGCTTTGAAGTGTTCTGTCATTTGGGCCTTTTTTTTTTTTTTTTTTTTTGGTCTTGGTGCATCTGTCACTTTAAGGGGCGGAGCCTCAGGTGTTCCCCGCCGGGTAACGCTGGTCGCTGTGCTGTGCCGCTATATGTGGGGGAGGGGCCAAGAGGGAGCAACGGGTCCCGCTCCCCTCTCCACCAGATCTCAATCTTTCATTCCGCTACCCACAATCAAACTAGGCCCCTCTGGTGCTGGTTCCCGAGTGGATGGGCTTGTGCACACTCTAGGCCCCTGTGGGTCTCTCCAACGACCTCTCCTGTGAGGCTGGGAGTCTCTTCTGCTGCTGCCCCAACCCCCACGGGTGTTTTCAATCAGAGGTTTGAGGCTTTATTTCCCTGCGCTGGAGCCCTGGGTTACGCGGTCTGCTTTGCTCCCTGCCGTTTGTCCGGTTTATCTGTGCTCGAATGTGGGGCCGCGGGGTGCTACCCACCGCTCTGCCTGCCCCGTTCTCCGCCACTCCGAGTCCGGCCCTCTCGGTTTATCTGTGTGCGAATGTGGGGCCGCAGGGTCTGCTAGTGGTCAGACTGCCGGCCCAGGTCGTCCCACACTCCACCAGTCTCGGTCCTGCCACTGCCATGGGAGTCCTCTCCGCCCCGGTGCCCGTCTCCGCCCCTACTACTGGTCTGGATGTATGTTTCGGACTTCCTTGTCGTTTGATTTTCTGTCAGTTCTGGTTGTGGGAGGAGGCGCAGTGTGTCTACCTATGCCGCCATCTTGGTTCCCATTATTTTCTTAATATTGCTCAGTAGTTTAAAAGAACTCAATACAGTGTAGAGCAGGTGGGGGATGATACTGAAATGCATGGGTTGGTGAGATCATGAGCAGCTTTATATAACTGTTGAGTTTATTTCTTTCTCTGAGGATGTATCAGAACTTTTTGGAATTGTATTGGGTTTTTTTATCATATTTAACTAGTAACCATATTTGAAGTAAAGGTCAACAGTTTGAAGAATATGTGTTTTATTCTGTTCTACTGAAAATGCATATTCTATTCCAATGACTATGTATTTTACAGTCAGCGTCATTCTATAGTGATGGCCTCAGAAAGAAACAAATATGTGAGCTTTCAGACCTGCCAGCTAGGTCTCTGCCTGTCAGACCAAAGGCTTGGGAGAGTCCCTTGTGGGGCCCCTGTACTCCCCTCAGCTCACTTCCCTCATTCGAGTGACCTCTTGTCCTTATAGGCATGGGGGACATGGCTGTGTCCAACTCCATCGGGAGCAACGTGTTTGACATCCTCATTGGCCTTGGTCTCCCCTGGGCCCTGCAGACTCTGGCTGTGGATTATGGATCCTACGTAAGTGCTCATTTTCCATGGCTTCTCTTTAAATCCAGAGCTACATGAACTCTGCTATTAGTGGCATTGGCCATTGTGACTTTGTCTCAGGAAAAGGAAATAGGAAATACTGATGTTGAGGGGGGAAAAATTCTCCCCATCAAAGTCCTTCCAAAATCAGGCTTGTGGGGACAGTCAGAACTCAAGGGCAGTGTTGGAAAACATCTTTAAAGCAATAGAGAGTACATACTTAGGCTTTGTGGGCCAGATGGTCTCTGTCACATCTACTCAGCTCTGCTCTTGTAGCCTGATCAGCAATGGACAATATAGAAGTGAATGAGTGTGGCTGTTTAAGTGCAACTTTATTAATAGAAATGGAAATTTGAATTTCATATAATTTCCACATGTCATGCTATGTTATGATTCTCTCATTTCTTTTCAACCATTTAAAAATGCAAAAACCATTCTTAACTCATGGGCAATGCAAGTTCAGGTGGTGAACCAAATTTGTCCCAGGAGCCGTAATTTCCCAACCCCTTCTCGAGTGTATTTATTTTGCATGCAAATATATTTTTTTATGACGGAAGGGAAACAAAATACAAGATTCCCCCTCTACCGGGAATCTGGCAACTGTCATACCCTCCTATGATGGTCTCCATGCTTTCTCTCAAGGTTAAGCTGAATATGATTTCAGGTGGGTTTGCAAGTGGGTGACACAGGTGGTCCAGGTAGACTTCAATATTCTTTCCCAATTTGCCAAAATGTTACCCTGTCTACTATTGGAAACTTCTGCCCGAGACACTATCCAAAGACTGAGGAAGACCCTGCAATTAGAGATTTCTTCCTGTATCTAGAAAACAGTATTGTGCCTCTGAAGTTTTTACACCCTGCCCAGTGCTCTAAATGGGTTGCTGAGCATGACTTTAGTCTGTCTGTACAATATGTTTTAAGTAATTGTATATTCTGCAGAAAATATTGTAGCTCATTTTATCAAATGATAGTTGTCTTCAAAGTTGTTTGACTAATGGCTGTTTCAACTTGGGAAGGTGTATCCAGCTGGTTGCAATTGTTGGGGAGAGGGATAACTTCTTTAGTTCTTATGGTTAGACTAGTGATAAAAATAATAAAATTGACACAAGACTAGATAAACAGGAGAAAAATCAATTTAATATGTGTGCACAGGAGAATCATAATATGATGCTCAGATCATAAAATGAGGCTCAAAGAAATGATTGAACCAGGCACCTTTTTATACTTTTTAGACAAAGAAACAATGAATTTTTGAGAAACTGACAGGACAGAGAAAAGCTCATTAGAAAGGAATCTAAGCAAGGATTGGGCTTGGGTACTAAATTAGTAAAGGTAGTATGTTTGTTTACACAAGTTTTGGACTCTGGATTCTTTTAACTCTTGTGGTAAGATTATCTCTTAGCCCTCAGGAGCATGGAGGGCACCTATCACATGGGAGCTTTACCTCTTGCTTTTAGGGGGACAGAGAGGTCAGGGTTTTCTGCTTATACAGGCCAATTCTTAAGTAACTTTAGTTCAGAATAACCAATATGCCATTGTAGGACATCTTGAGGCAGCTTATCCTGAGCCCTGACACATGAAATTTAAATCCATATAGAAAGGCCACATGTTTTAAGTTCATGTGAAGTTACTTGTTGGCTAAGAGTTTTCATCAGAGGCTATAGGTGATCTATTGCCTCTTTCCTCCTTATACGTGCTCTATCTCTTCTAAATGCAATGTTCTGTCTCTCATTTCATTTCCCGATTCATATTTATAACCCATTTTCATTAGCACTACAGATCAGCTCAGCACACTGGGTATGGATCTGTTGAGTTCATCAAAACCCACCTGGTTTGTTCCTCTGTCTCTTTCACCATCCAATTTACCTCTTATCAAAGGTATGAAGAAGTTAAATTCAGACCTACAGGAATTTCAAGTACTTTTTGTCTTCCCTGGTATCTAAAAAGCAGGCAGCAAAAAGATAAAAAACTACATTCTAGCCTGAAAAATCAATCCATGAATAATGGATTTTTACCATATTGACTCTCTTCAGGGAAGGATGGTCAGGTAGGAACAGGGGATACAAATCTTTCTGTTGTCCCTAAGATCCATTTTCTTTGCTGTGATTACAGGGTACAATCATGGAAAGTGAAATTTAAAACTTCCAAAAACAAAACTCAGAACTTATCCTGGAAGTAAAGCAGTTTCTCTCATCAGCTTTGAAAACTTCCTGACTGAACATGGATATCAGGCCTGTAATTCTGACTCCTAGGCACATTGTCTGAAATAAATCCCCAAATGGCCTGCCTTGATGAGAACACTGGCCTGCAGTGTCCGTGGCATTGTGGCTGAGACGAGAAAAATTCACATGTACTACAGAGTCCTGTGGAGGAAAAGGGACGGCATGGCCACTCTCTCAAGAGCACCTTGATCCTTGCCTTGACAGGCTTTGATTTCTTTTCTGGGCACATTACATTGAGGATGGTCCTCATTTACTATGCACAGGTTCAATTTAGGTGGTTACCTTTTATAGAAAACAAAGGAGAGGATGTTGCTAATTACATCAAGAAAGAAGGATATTTGCAAATGTAAAGGGAAAAGTGATTGAACTGGTTATATTCATCCTTGGAAGGTTTAGCATAGATTTTAGGAAGTTACTTTAAAGATATGCACTAAACATTTGCTGCCTCAATTCATGGTGAGGGAGTTTTAGCAAAAGCAAGCCTCATAGTGGCCTAGGTACAATGCAGGCCTGATTCCCCACGGGAGAACCTATCCATGGGCGTGGGTCCTGTGTGCTGGACCTCGCTTTCCACTGGCCTTTCTGAGTGGGAGCTGGTCCCATGCCACGCAGAACGGTTTCCTATACTGCCTGCCTTTTCTTTCCTCTGAAATTCTCCCAACACTCTTCAGAGAATAGAAAATTAAACAAAATCTTCATATCAGTAACTCTCATAGACATGAAAACATGTCATTTCAGGTCCCAAACTCTAGTGACAGAGTGAAATCATGAATACAAAATTTAGGCCCTCTTAGATCCTTGGCCCAAATTTATGTTTTTCATCTGAAGATGACATAATTGGGTCACTCTGGTCATTCTGCCAGAATTGTAAAAGGAGTACACCTAATCCTATGGTTGATGATAGCCTTTATTCTTGAAGGGAGGGGAAAATACAGAAGGAAAGGTGGCCACGTCTAGTTTATGATCAAGGCAACGATACAATGGAGAGTGCTCTTGGGAGAGACTTTTGGTTGGGGAGACTAAAAAAAGATGTGTCACATTGCATTGTCATCCAAACCCTGCCATTTCTGTAACCAGTGCCAGAGAGATCTTAATTTTATTCCAGAGATGCAAACATCCAGTGGAGGCCTCTCGTTTGAAAGCAGAAATTCATTAATATAATCAAATAATTCATGGACCCCAGGGAAATCAAGGAGATTTCATTTTATATATAGTGTGAAGTAGGGGTCCAACTTTATTCTTTTGCATGTGGGTATCTGGTTGTTTTAGTACTATTTGTCAAAAAGATTTCATCTTGAACTTTAAAAATTCTAAGAAAAATATTCTAGTTAACTTGTTTTTCCAGTAATATTCACAACTTAGGAATTGCTTCTTGCCCATTTCCATTTTAGTTTTGATTTAGTTAGAATGAAAACTTTTCCTGAAAGTGAGGATAATCACTGTTTTGGAATACAGCAATCTAGCATACCCAACTTTAATTGAAATAGAATCGTGGTGATTCTGAGTCAGCAAGAAAAAGTTAAGAATGAAATATTCTCATCAAAAACAATTAAGGTGCTGGCATGTAAAGAGGTGGACTTCAATTTTCTGGAAAGCTTTACTTGTACACACGACTTCTTTGCCCAGTAATGTTAGAGCAAACTAGTTGCCCAATATTTGACCCAACCAATCTGTATCTTTTAGTTGTCCTAAGTCAGGTGTCCCAGAACATGGCTCTTGGAACAAGACCATTTCACAGAGGGGTAAAGGGACTCTGACCAGGGGCTCTCATTGTCTCTCCAGCTCATTCTTCAAGTGTCAGCTTAGATGTCAACTGTATTCTCCCAAGTTTGGGTCAGGTGTCACTTCTGTGTTTTCAGTAGCTTTCATCAAAGCTTTCCTTTGCCTCTTTGTCTGAGTCTCCATCAGAGAGGCAATTTCCCTGGGAGCAGGAACTATGTCAGTCTCATGCATCATTTCCTCTGTGCCCAGCACAGTGACTGGAACTTAAAATGCACTCAAAAAATATTTGCCAGCTGGCTGGATGGATGGATCCTAAGTTTCTTATCAACATCACCTCAGCTGGGGAGGAAACTGTGTGAGCACAGCAGAATGTAGGACTAAGCTGACCTGAGAAAAGAACAGGGGATAGACAAAACAGCAATAAGAAGAGCTTAGCATTCACTGAGTACCTACTATGTGCCAGGCACTCTAGGGACACCATGCACACATGATATCATCTAATCCTGACAGCAGCCAAATTAGGCAAGGATTATTTCTTTAGTCAGTGGTTATCATGAACCTACTCCGTGCCAAGAACTTGGTGAGGCACTGGGAATACAAAACAAACAAGATGGACTAGACCCTCCTTCTTAGACAGTGCATCAGCTTAGGGCAAACAGATAAGCCATGAGTGACAAATACATAGGTGCACTAAATTTGGAGAACAAAATCCTATTGAAACCTATAAGACAGGTGATGTGATAGAGAGTAGGAAGAACTTATCACTCTAGATTCATTGGAAAAGGAGGTGTATAAGTTCTGTGCTGAGTGGCAAATGACAAAAAAGGGTTGGGTGTGTGGAGGGGACTGCAAGTGCAAAGACACTGAAGCAGGCTGTGTCTGAGAATAGAAGGAAGGCTAGGGCAGCACAAATACAGGGGTGAGGTGAGCAGAGGTCACAGGTTGCATTCTAAGTGCTATGCTGTTCTAAATCACCTTGTGCAGATCAGGAAGCCAAGGCCCAGAAAGGTCAAATGGCATAGCTAGAAAGAGGCAGAGAGAAGACAGTGAGATTTGTTTCTCTCCCCAAGCCCCAGAGACCAAAAGGAAATCGTGCCACAGTAGCCATTGTGCACACGGGTCATCACTGCAGCAGAACCATCCCTGAGTTTGAATCTTTGCTAGAAGAGAGGACAGGATATGTATATCAAGGCTAAAGTAAGCTCTTTAACTTCATGTAAAGATAGAAGGATCTGGAAGAGGAGAGAATCCCTGACCTCCTGATTCCTGTTCTAAAAATCTCCATAGATCCTGTGCAGCTTAAAATCCTCATTACTCTCAGCCATGGTATGTGATAAGTCTACAGTGGGTTTCTGCCTGAAGGTTGGAGGGACGTTCTGAATTCTTTTATGAGGATTACCTGTTTATACAGTCCCCGGGTCCCTCCCTGGCTCTCATCAGGCCCCCCAGTGCCAGCCACCTACGCCCAGCCACATCTGGGAGCATCATTGTGTAACTTCATGCCAAGAGATGCAGAGTTACTTGGAAAAATAGTTCCAGGTTCATGGAAAAGCAAATTTAGGGGCTTATTTGCCACAAGCATTTTTGCCTTCCTTCTTCTCCACCTCCAGGTTTTCCTGGGAGAGAGGCTTCATTTCCAGAAGGACATTCAGGGGCTGCCTTCCATTAGCATGGCTGTAACCACGTGACAGCTATCTGTGTCTCTGACATCAGAACTGAGCAGACTTCTGTGTGGGTTTAGTGGCCTCCCCTGCCCTCACAAGGGACCTGCTGACAATTCTGAAACAATTTTTTATCTTGACTAGATGGGATTTCCAAGTCATAATTATTGGATAATTACCATTGAGACAGCTGTTTTCTGCATTGGAAAGCAAAGAATGAATGCAGTTTTACAGATTTTGACATTTCTTAGCACTTGTGGCTTTCTCAGAAGCCAGCCAGCTATTTAAGTGCATGAAATTTTTAAAAAAGTATTTCTAAAGGTCAAAGTTTGGAAAATGAACACTTTTCGTCCTCTTTTGGCAATGTTCCACATGCACAACAGAACTAAGAAAGTCACCAGGCAAGCTCCAGGAAGCCAGAGCAAAACTCAGATTTCTGAGCTCCAGCTTAAAAATGCAAAAGAAATCCTGGACGTAACAGGGAGAAAGAGAGCCTGTCTTTTTTTTTTTCCAAGTGACAGCTCACCTGACTCAAGAATCCACAGAAGTAAAAAAGAAAATGTGACCAGAAACGTCCTCACACTACACTTTCTACCTAGTTCATTCTTTTTCTGATTAAACATTAACTGAATGCATACTGTGTGCTAAGCTGTAACAGTTGTTCGGGATGCTGCTACGAGCAGGACAAACAACTTTCTGTGCCCATGGAACTACAGCCCCTGGAGGGAGAAAGGTATGCAAAAAATCCAGAGCAAAGTGTGGCATGTTCTGTCAAGGGCTGGTGCAGGAATCAGGAATTGTGGCCGTGTGTGGCATTTTATGGCAGGAGTTAGGGGACCTGGAATTCTTGTGAGGAAGTAACACTTCTGAATAGCTGATTTTCAGAGCCAAGCAGGTAACAAGAATGAGAGGATTTTTTTTTTTTAAGCAGAAGGAATAGCCTGTAGAAGACCAAGATATGAGAAAACTTCATATACCAAGGGCAGCTCCTGTGGCCAGGGTTAAGGTGTGGGCAGTGGGAAGTGGCAGGAATAAAACTAGAGAGAGCAGCTATGTGGCAAAGGACATTGTGAGCCATGATAATGGAAGGAATGAAGGATATTAGAGAGGGACTTGTGCCTTTCACTGTGTCTGCCTTTTATTAAGAATATTCTGACTACCACATGGAAAAGGGACTGGAGCCAGACTAGGCTGACAGCAACATCACGAATTAATAAGGCACTGGCAGGACAGAGGAAATATAGTGACCTACACTAGGGTAGTTGTATCAGTTAGCTGTTGCTACCATAATATTGTATAACAAACCACCCCAAAACTCAGTAGCCTAGTTCCATTATTATATATTTCTTTTTCATACATCTGTGAGTTGACTGGCTGATCCAGACTTGGCCCCAAGCTTCAGATGGGTCTGCTCCACGTGTCTCTTAACCTCTTTGAACCACTGACTTCCTTAAGACACATCCTTCTCATGATGAGAAGAGGGAGCACAAGAGGTCACCTCAATCATGGAAATGCATTTTGAACCTGGGTTTTTGTTAAGTCCACTAATATCCCATTGGGCACAGCATATTACATGGCCAAACCCACATTCAGGAAGTAGGGAAATACTGCTGCCCACCAGAGGGTGGACATATAACTCTAATATAGGAGAGGGCAATTGAGACCAGCAATTCACTCTGCCTTGGTAGTAACAGAAAAGCTGTAGAATGGTGGAAGGTGAAGCAAGAAACTTCAGAAAAAGAAGCAGTAGGATCTAGGGGTGGATTTCACATCAGCCCCTAATCATCTGCTAATGGGGAGGTGAGGTGGGTCAAGACAAAGACCTGGTCATCCTAGATTTTCTTGGCATTGTAAAAAGTTTGGATTGTTTTCTAACTACCATTGAGGAGTTTAGCAAAGTAATGGCATGATTCACTTTACATTTTAAGATCAGATTTGTAAATGCATTAGGTGAAGGCAGGGGAAAAAGGAGAAAAGTCAGGAGCTGGTAACAAGAGATGCTGATGACATGGCTAAACTGATGAGAGAATAGATGGAGAGAAAAGGAGATTTTAAAGGAAGAGTCGATGATATTTTCTGATGGATACAGAGAAGGGAAAAGATAAAGAGAAAAGTAGAAGGAAACTTCTAGTTCTTTGCTTGAGCAACTAAGTGTATTATGGTGCCATTCATGGAAATGAGGAAGACATCATGGGGGGTAGGGAACATATTTAAGAGGAAATGTCAAGGGTTCCATTTAGAACAGATTAAGTCTCACATGTCCGAGGGTAATCCAGGTGGAGATAGCAAGTAGGCAGTGGAATAAATGTGTCTGAAGTTCAAAGGTGAGGTATGGGCTGCAGGTATGAACTTGGGAATAATAGCATTATATGCTTTTTAAAGTACAAAGCTCATGAAAGACGTAAATGTAGATAGAGAAGAAAGCCTAGAACCATATCCTGATGTCATGGTAGAGAAAAAACATCCAATGAAGGAGACTGAGGAGGGATCAGCCAGAAAGGGGGAGAATCAGGAGAAACTGGGTTCAGGAGAATGTTTCAAAAAGGATGCCGTAGCCCTGACTGGTGAGGCTCAGTTGATTGGAGTGTCATCCCACAGTCCAAAAGACAGGTTTGATTCCTTGTCAGGGCATACTCCCAGGTTGCAGGTTTGATCCTCAGTCAGGGTGCATGCAAGAAGGCAACCAGTTGATGTTTCTCTCTCACATTGATATCTGTCTGCCTCTCTCTCTCTCTCTCTCTCTCTCTCTCTCTCTCTCTCTCTCTCTCTCTCTGTCTCAGCAGTGAAAAAAATGTCCTCAGGTGAGGATTAAAAAAGAAAAAAAAGGATGGTGTAGCCACATACATATATCAGGGCTTTTTCCAAGATTCTTCATCTGAGGCCAGCTCTGAGAACCCAGCAATCACCGTCTTTAAGAAACCTACCCTCAGCCAAATTACTTCTGGAATCACATGGGTTTTTCATCTCTGATGTGCATGTCTGCCCCAGCTCTCACTGAGGGTGTGAGGACAGGACCTGCATCTTAGTCAGTACTCCCCGGCACCCAGCAGAGGGCCTCTGTGGAATGACTCAATCATTCTCGATGCCTTCCGCATCTTTCTTTCTCACATTTCTAGCAAGCATTCCTAAATCAGTTCCTAATACCTGGACACTGACTCAACTGCCAGAACCAGTTGTTTTCTTTCTTCTCTAAACACCTGCTCCAACCCCCAGGAACAGGGAGGTGCTGGAGCCAGTTCCAACAGGCTCACAAGAAGAGATTTTGCAGCTATTCCTAATCCCACCTTCAGTGAGGCCATGTTGATAGCTTGCAGTAGACTGTGGGGATAGTACTGATACATGGAAATCAGCAGAACACCAGAATGCCACTGCCAGGGCCAGTTTGCACACTATTCCCAGGAGACCTGGAAAGGTAACTTGGAGATGGTTGGGTGACATGTTAATAAATGATTCTTCTTGAGGTTGTTCTAACGAAGTTCCTGGGAGCTAAGTGACACTACCTAATACCCTTAAGGTGAATCTTGACCATTGGATTTCAGGTGCTATGCCAGGAAAATAAGGTGATACTTAGGGATCAGGATCTTCACCGGGCCCCCAGTGGAAGGGCTTACCTAAGTCACCAACACCTGAAGCTGTTTTA
Organism: Desmodus rotundus; assembly: GCF_022682495.2. Classification (NCBI taxonomy): domain Eukaryota; kingdom Metazoa; phylum Chordata; class Mammalia; order Chiroptera; family Phyllostomidae; genus Desmodus; species Desmodus rotundus. Next base: position 132,240,685 of record NC_071392.1, read on the forward strand.
TCTTACTGTGTGTCAAAGTTTAGCTCCCCCAGAAACCATTCAATCCTGAGACAAGGATTTAGAGTGAAGGGTTTATTTAACAGGGGCAAGAAAGTCCTGAAGGAGAGTGGGGAGGTGAGGTGGGAAGAGAAGGCAGCCAAGGGCAGGAGTATTAACAAGCCCCATACTTCATTGTGCAACTAGAGCTGAGTCCTGGGGGAGCTCTGGGAAATGATGCAACCCCTGTCCAAGAATAATACCATCTGAGGGGCAGGGGAGCTGGGGTTTTTATGTATCCACCCCAGAGAGTCATCGGTGGAAGGCAGCTTGGCACTTACAGGGTTCAGGAAAAAGCCCTCAGTCACAGATGCTGGCACTGGCTTTTAGGAAGCAGTTGACCTCACCAAAATAGTGAGGGGTAAGGTACAGATGGGGTCCCAACAGCATCTGCTACTAAAAAGGTCCAGATGCCACTTTTGAGAGTTCCTAAGGGGTGAAGGGGATGCTGGCCTTTTTCCTGTACTCTGCAGGGTGCAAAGAGTCTAGAATTTACAGTCTAAAGCCCAAGTCTAAGTGTAAACTTGACTTCTTACTAGCCTCCTGGTCTTGTGTGATACTATGATTTATAATAAGAAATATGCATTTGGTCTTCATCCCAGTTTCTAGCATAGAGCTCCTAAAACCCTTGGAATTTCCTAGGTAATAAGAGCTATAAAGACATATTTTGTTATGTTAATGGTGACTTTTAGACCTCACCTGAGAATGAGGGCAGGGTACCAGGAAAACAGACCATGTGATTAGAGGGTTTGAATTTTCAGTCCCACCCAAACCTCAAGGAAGGGGAGAGGCTAGAGTCTGAATCAATCCCAATAGCCAATGATTTTATTAATCACACCTATATAATGAAGTCTCCATAAAAACTCAAAAGGACAAGGCTCGGGGAACTTCCAGGTTGGTGAACTTGTGGAGATTCAGAAAGAATGACTTGCTCAGACAGCATGGAAGCTCCTCCCCCTTTCCCCATACTTTGTCCTATGCATCTCTTCTATCTGGCTGTTCCTGAGTTATATCCTTTATAATAAAGTAGAACTGTAGTAACTAAAATGTTTCTCTGCGTTCTGTGAGCAACCCTAGGAAATTAACCCAACTCAAGGAAGCAGATGTGACAACCTGGTCTTACAACTGGCATTAAAGTGAGAGGTTGTCTTGTAGGACTGTCCTGTGGGACTGAAACTGGAAGTCAGCAGTCATGCTTCCTGTCACTACCACAACCAACATGTAGAGACAAAGATTGAATCTTTATGGGTGCTTTATTCAGATGACCACTGATCTGAGAACACAGTGGGTTATGTACCCTCAAAAACTGTCTTAACATCTCATTTCAAGCTCTGACCCTTTTCTAAAGAGAAGAGTGTAGATTAGGGGGGTGGGAAAAACAGGTGCAGTCCAGAGGTGATTTTCCTAGTATTTCTTTATCTGTTGATCAACAATTCTTTATCTGCATCATGGGTGTTCCCTCCCTAGAACATAAGGGTCAGATGCCATCTCCATTGCTTGTAGACCCCCTGGGACACAAAGGTTGATTTGTTTGTTGACCTCCTGGAGTCACATAGGTCATGCATTCCAGGTCTTGGAATAACAGCTTTCCACATGTATTAATCACTTAAGCCTATCAACTATAGCAAAGGCTAAAATCTTTAACTCTTGAGTTCTCCTACAGGACCTGACACTATCTGCAGGCAAATAGTGTAGAAATTGAGTTCAACTGTAGAGCACCCATCTGGTGTCACAGAGTTGCTTGGAGGTGTGGGGAAAATACACATACACATTCACACACACAAGTTGGAATTGTGACCAGAATCATACCTTAGCTAAATGGTTAACTTCTTTGAGCCTTAGTTGTCTTATCTTTAGATGGGAAGACAAAAGCCACCCTACTTACCTCACAGAGTTGCCACTAGAATTCAGTGCAACTATTGATGAAAGGTCCAAACCTGTAGAAAAACTATAAAAATTTATTTGAGCCAAAATTTTGAGGAAATGCCAAGAAGCAAGATCTCAATGGATTAAGAAAATGCTCCAGAGAATGGTGGTGGTTTTGCTGCTCACTTTACACATTTAGAATCAAAGGAGAAAACATAAGGAAGGTACACGAAATCCATTGATGGTAGATTAAGGAGGCAGAAGAAAGCAAAGCAGGGAAATATCTACGATTGTATAAAAAGCAAAATGTAGAGACACTTGCTTCCTTTATATTGTTGGGTACCAGACAGTTAACATTTACAGCACATAGAGATGGTATATGGGGAATAAGATAACAATGAGGGGTTCTGCGGTCCCCTGCTGTGGTGATCTTGTGCTCTGGGCCTGCAGTTGTGCCTTTAAGGGATCTGGAAGAGACAATTACTCTGACATTTTAAAGGTGTGTTATCCTAGATACCTAAGAACAATGGGCAGGGCTCAATAACGTAAAGACTGACCTTTGCTAAGGAAGCCCCAGGCCTGGGACGTGACTACTAGCCATGTCCTGCTCAGTTAGGAATTTATGATGAGACCATTGTGTGTGGTTACTTTCAGTCACTGAGCTTGTCAGGCCTGCCAGGTGGCCCTCTGAGCTTTCAGGATCTACTAAGTGGCACCCTTCATTCACACAACCTGTGTTTTATGAGAGCACTCTGGAAAGGAGAGGCACCAGCTACCATTAAAGTGCTTTTTTTCTGTAGGCTTTATCACTTTCTTACCTCATTTAATTGTTCAAGGAAAGAGATTTCCATCCAGTGATATTTTACAATGTAAAGTCAAGGCTAGACACATCCATTTGGTACCTGTGCCCACACAAATGTTCAAATTACCCAAATCTGAAAATGCAAAGTGACATACAACACATGTTCCAAGTTATAAATAAATTAGCAAAACTCCAGGGGCTTCTTGTTTTTCTTAAAAGAATTCACTGGTTGGGTAGAGCAAGGCTCAAACCATAGCAAGATTTTAAACTTTCTATGGGCAAATCAGAATCTTTGAGGCTGGGGTCTTTAGATCCCAAAACTGTGTAGGATTCCATTTTATAAATCACATACACACATGAAACTAGGTATGAATGGGTCTCTATGTATCCTGTGAAAAATACACATATACTGTGGGCTAAATTTCTGTTGATTTTGGAACCAGTCAGCCTTCTGTTACTCTGCAACACCTGCCAAGAAGGAATTGTAGAATGAAAATGCGTATTTTTGAAGGCAGGAAATAAAAACATTAAATGTTGTGGTTGAACAATCCAGTTACACCTTGCATGCTCTCAGATGGGCATTGCCATGGAGATTTTCTGCATTTGTGCTTGGTGGGAGCTTTGCTTCTGTGAGGGAGGAAGCAAGGAAACAATTGTTTAGATCAATACTATGCATAGTTAGAGCTCAGAGTCTTTCCCAAAGATAGCCCAGAGATGTTGTCTGGCTCACTACACCCAAGAAACTAGTTTTTGAGGGAGATGAGTTAGATTTGCTGCCCTCGAGGAAAGTTATTGGGTAATGGAAATGTTTTATACTCTCACTGAGATGTGGCTTATATGGCTACATGCATTTGTCAAAACTTATCCAATATACACTTGATGGATAAAAATCTGTTTTACTGTATGCAAATTATGCCTCAATTAAAAATTATTTTTGGTTTCCTCTCACTTTGTTGCTTGAAAAAATCAGCTTAAAGTTACCATTCACCATGGTCAGTCAATCCACCTAGTTGTCCACTCTTGCTCTTTTCCACCCAGCCTCATTGCCTCCAAGGCGAGCACACACATATGTGCACAGATACACGCATGCTCAGCATCACCTGCAAATGGTCATTTAAGCCTGGTGTGTGGAGCCAGCAGGGCAGTTAGGTGCTGTATGGCATGAGGAAAATTTTAGGACCCAGGTGTCTGCCCTCTGCATTGGGACTAGCTGGGGAGGTAAAAAGGTGACCCAGGCAAAGAATGTGACAGAGATCAACTTCAGGTGAGGAACAGGGCCAGCAAAAACCCATCAAACTTAAAAGAGGTGAAAGGACTTTGGGAAGATGGGCAGAGTAGAAGTGGGAAAGAGGTGAGTGTCCCAACTGACTAGACAGAAGGTCCCAAAAGGGAGACAGGAGCATGCTGAGAAAAGGTGAACTGCAGTTTGGAGAGGCTCCAGGTGCCCACCTACAGACAGGATGCTAGGGTGCGAAAGCGAGCCTCTGAAGTCTTAGCAGAGTCCCTGGTTGTGTTCATTCTATTCATTAATAGTTTCCTTATTGTTGAGCCATTGTAGGTCTCTTCATTTTGTTTGTGACTTATAAAATCAATACTTGCTGATAGCCCAAAGCTGAAAGCAGCCCAGATGTCCATCAACAAGAGAATAATTAAATAAACTGTGGTATATTTATGCTGTATAAGGAATTAGCTGTTGATGCAATGAAAAACATGAAGGACTCTTTAAGAGAATCCTTGCATAAAAGAGTGTATACTCTAGGATTCCACTTTTATGAAAATTCTAGAGCAGACTAAACCAACCTATAACAGAGACACTTAGAGCAGTGATTGTCCTTAGGTGAGACAGAGGGGACAAGAGAACTTTCTGGGGGGAATGGAAGTGCTGTAAGTCATGGCTGCAGTTTGGGTTACATGGGTGTACATGTTTTTCATAACACATTGAATGGTGAAACTATGATTTGTAAATTTTACCATATGGAAATTGTATCTGAAAGTAAAAGACCTGTGAACCACAATTGAACCCTACTTAACACTTACCAGATGCCAGTTGAAGTGTTTAGGAATGAAGTGTACTAGTATCTGCAGCTTATGTTGCAGTTTATAAAAAATAAGATGGTATCTTTCAGAATGACCCACAGACATGAACAACAGTGTCAAAATTGATGGTGGAAGCAGGGAGTGGGATGGGCTGTGGAGGGTAAAGGGGGAAAAGTTGGGACAACTGTAATAGAATAACAATAAAAAATGTAAAATAAATAATAATAATAATAATAACAGTTAAACAAAAAATTAGAAAAATAAAAATAAGACAGTATCTTTTGACTTTATTGAATGGTTGAAAACTTACAAAATAAAATGTTGAGGAAAAAAAACTATACACTCTCATAAAAAATTGGGACAAGAAACAGCAAATATTGAGCAGGGGCCACATTGTTTCTGGAACATCATCCAGGAGTGGCATCCAGGGTCTCTCTGCTGCTAGCCTCTCTCCGACCAGTCCACTCTGCCCCACAGAAACAATGGCCCTTTTGTAAACCACATTTGAAATGCTACCTCAAGAGTACTCATTATTCACTTATCAGTGACATATTAAGCACATGGTCTGCACTCAGACCTGTGCCAGGTGGAGGATAAAGCCAGACATGGTCCCCATTCTCCTCATGTTTGTCATCCATGGAAAGGAGGAGCCAGGGGTGCCAGGGAAGTGGGCATAGGCAGCTCCTGACTGGGTGGAGAGTAACTGCCCACATTTACCAAGAATTTATTCTCCACCAGATCCTGCTCAAGTTTAACCTGGATTAATTTAGTTAATCCTCACAACCACCCCATAAGGTGGGAAATGTATTATTTCCATTTTATACATCAGAAATCTGAGGCTTAGGGAAGTCATATCCTCACTTGTCCATGACTATACATCAGGCGAGTGACTCATTTATCCATGACTATACAGTAGGTGAGATTCAGAGACCAGGCTGGGACTGAGCCTATGCTCTATAAACCAGGGGTTGGCAGACTTTTTCTGGAAAGGGACAGAAAGGAAATATTTTAAGCACTGTGGGCCATGGGCTATACAGTCACCGTCCAAATACTCAGCTCTGCCATTGTAGCGTAAGAATAGCTCTGTCAGTATGTTAATGAGTGAGCTCAGTGCTTATAAAATTTTATTTAAAAAAACAGGCAATGGCCCAGATTTGGCCCATGGGTCATAGTTTGTCAGCTCCTGCCCCAAACCATCCATGGTTTCCAGTGGCTAGGAAGCTTTCCAGTTGGGCCAGAGGCAACTGAAGGAACACTAATTCCTGACCTTCCCTCCACACGGAAGTGTGGGAGTCAGATAACAAGGAATCAATACAGGCTTTAAGAGCCCAGGCCCCTAATTAAGAATGACAAACAAGCCCTGGCCAATGTGGCTCAGGAGGTTGCAGTGTCATCCTGTGCACTGAAAGGTTGTGGGTTCGTTCCCCAGTCAGTATGTGTATGGGAGGCAAATAATGTTTTTCACATTCTCTGTCTCTCTCCCTGCCCCTCCCCACCACATACACACACTTCTCTCTCTCTAAATGCAATGAAAAAAAAAATGTCCTCAGTGAGGATTAAAAAAAAAGAATGACAAACAAATACAACCTTGGGCACATGTGCCAGCCCTTTGCCAAAGGAAGCTGCAGAAAAAAGGTGAAAAATACTCAGGAACCACACAAAAGTTAATTGTATTTAGTATTTAGAGCCATGTTTAGAATTTTAGCAGCACTGTTCTTTAGGACTTCATGTGACTGTACAAAAAGTAAAGGTCATTTGAAAAAGCTTCACCAAAGAATTTTCCTGCTTGCAGCTCTGCTCTCACTGGCTCTCAGTTTCTTAAGGGCAGGAAATCATTTTACTCACCTGTTGTTGCTGACAAGAATTCAACCCTGGAGCTCAGAGTGAGATGGGCTGGGAGTGCACTGGCCCCATTCTCAGAAGAGTCCATGCAGCATTAAAATTAAGAGCCCAAAGTGTTTCTGAGTGTGTGTTCAGTTTCAGGGTTGACCCAAGGACCACGTGACTGAGGACAGCCACAGCAGACTGTTTCTCACTGCATGGAGCTGCCATCTTGTTCTGTAGAGCCCTTCTCTCCCTTTAGACACTCGCCAGGGTAAAGGTGGGATTGTCAGAGTCAGTGGGACAGAATACTTTGGGGGCAGAGAATCTCTTTTAGCATAAGTATTTGTAATATACTAATGGATATTAGCCTCTTTACTCCATCAAAACTGATGAAAGGAGGAAACACTATCCACAGTCAGGCTGAGGGTTAGCAGGAAGTTCAGCTACCAACTGGATGGAGTGGCTGATTCCTCATTTTTCCACACTGAATTCCCTAGGTCAACCCATTGCTCTAGTGTTACGGAGACAAGATTTGAGTCCTTTGTTCTTAGGAAGGCATTTGGTGGTTGGAGCCGAACAGATGTTTAGCTCACGCTGATTGATTATGCAGGCAGAAGGAAGAGTCCAGTGAACATTGCTTAGTGAGATGTTATGTTCCCTGTTCACACAAAAAGGGTTGGCTGTTTAGGGCATGTGGTGTCCTGTCACCAAAAGATGAACCAAACACACCCACCTATAGAGAGATACCCACTTGTTCACACACCTACACTCCAGGAATGAACTGATGAAAGGGTGGCAAGAGGTACCGTGGACCATGTCAGAAGGACCCCAAACCACTCCTAATAATCACCACTTTGTTCTCTGATGTAAATGATCAACCTGCCTTGCTTTTCTTTCTGTGAACACAGGTGAGCCTTTGACTCACAGCAGCAAGGTGTACATTGGTGGTGGTTATGGGAGGCAGGGAGGGTTGTGGTCTCCAAACCTAGATACACATAAGACTTTCCAAGGGAACTGGTGAAAACTGAATGTCAAAGGCCCATCCCCAGAACCAAATTTAGCCTTAGTACAATGCTTTCTCTAAGTCAGTGGTTTTAAGCCCCTGGAGGGTTTGTTAAAACACAGATTGATGCCCTGCCCCCATTACGGTTTCTGATACAGAAGGGCAGGTGGGGCCTGAGAGCCTGCATTTCTAACCAGCTCCCAGGTCGTACTGCTGGTGCTAGTCCAGGGAGCATCTGTGAGCAGAGCTGCTCTAAGAAATGCCTCCACTTTCAGGACAGTGGCCTCATGACCTAGGTCAAAGTAAAGGGGCATCCTGTCTACACTACAGAAATGCTACGATCTTTTTTGGCCAGGTTGGCCTTTTAATATTCTCCACCTGCTCTGCCCAGTACTGTAGCCACTAATCACACATGGCTTTTTAAATATAAATTTAATTTTATTAAAGATAAGTTTAAAATTTTTGTTCTTCTATTGCATGAGCCCCATTTCAAGTGCTGAACAGCCACATGTTCCTAATAGCTACTATATGGGATAGCACAGATGTAGAGTGTTTCTGTCACTGCAGAAAGTTCTACTGGACAGCACTGTTCTATAATAATTCCAAAAATTGTTTCTTTCTTTCTCTCCAAAGTTTGGCTGTTAGCCCCACTGTATTATTGTGAAAAATAAACCATACAAAATCCTTTTATGTATATCAGAAACAGAATGTTAAATCTTTTTGCTTGTTCATAATAGCAACCTTCACTCTCCTATTTGTATCAAGTTAGGGTGAAGCTCACAGACGTTTTAATGCAAAAGAGATTAAAAACTTTAGCAATATTGTTCAAAATATAGTTCCATTACCCATGTTGTGAAACTTATGAAACTCCCTGGAGATGAGGTCCACAGGGAAGCCTTGTGGGCAACAAGAATTGGGCAATACACATGGAGAATTCAAGTAGTCATGGGTAGTCCAGCAGCCACCACTACTGGAGGGAAGCATGGGACTGGGCCGAGAGTGGACCAGAACAGGACGTACACTGGGTGTTTTAGGAAAGTTCACATTTCTACTACAAGCTGTATAGCGTGGCTGCAGAGGCCGCTTTTTGTTTTTCTTCCTAGAGGAGAGATTTGGACTTACTCAGAGATCCTTGAGTGCCCCACACTAAACAGGACTTTTCAGAAAGCTAATTCTCTTTGATCCTTTTGTTACAGATTCGGCTGAACAGCAGGGGACTGATCTACTCCGTGGGCCTGCTGCTGGCCTCTGTCTTTGTCACAGTAGGTTTACAGTTCTCTCCTCACTTTTGAGCTCCCATGTTCTTCCTCCCCCACACCCCCTGGGGTTCTTTGGCTACAGAGTTTGTTTGGACACCAGATGGGCTTGGCCTCCTGGTGGATCAGGACAATTGGCCTCCAGATGTTCTGTCTCTTTTGTAACTGTTTCTTCTAGAAGTGGATCCCAACGTCCCACTAGAAAGTCCTCTCTCTCTTACTGAAAAGAGGCAGCCTCCTCTCAGAAGCAAGGCCTTGTCTCATGTCAAACACAAATCATTTTATCAAAAACAAAGAGGAGATCCCACTTTTTATGAAAAATTAGTCACAGAAGGGTAGATTTCAGTTAACTGACTATTCCAGTTTACTAAACATCTTCATAAATCCATGGGTCTGACCAACACTCAGCAACTAAGAATATATTTTATTGACCATTCACTTTTAAGCCATTCCACTGTCTTGGCCATTTTTCTCTATCCCTTTGTACAATTTAATATCCCAACCCAACTGACACATATTGTTCAAACAAATTTGTACCAACACATGGACTTACCCATACAAAATATTCACTAACATACAAGTATGCTGTTGCATTTCCACATTAAACATTGAGACACCATATGTTCTTTCCTGAAATTTTTGAAGAAATATTAACTGAATTATACCTACCATGTTAACATACATATGATAGAAAATGAGAAGTCAGAAGTACAGGCAGGAAGTAGGAAAGGTAATTTACAGAATCAAGATGGGAGTCAAATGTCAAGGTTAATACTGCCTTACACAAAAGTGAAAATCTATATAATTTATTCTCTTATAGTTTAGAGGTTCTTCAGGTCATATGACTCAGGGTTATGATACGTATAATAGCCACACATTGTGCTTAATGTTTTGCATGTATTTTTTCATTTGGAGCTCACCACACCTCCATGAGGTAGTCACTAATATTAGCCCCTTTGTACTGATGACAATGGAGAAGTTGACACCAAATTACAGAGGAGAAAGCCGTCTGATGGAGCGCATGCTCATAGCAACATACTTCTCCTTGTGCTGTGCATAGTTGTGCAATTTAAAGGAAATGTGGCTAACCACTACCTGGGCTACCTGAATGAGGCTACCGAAAGACTGAAGAGAAATTAGTTTGGAGAATAAGAACAATTTCAAACATAAGCTTGCAGTGCCTATTTGACATTCAAGGGAAGAGGTCAAGAAAGCCATTGGAAAGATGAGTCTGAATTCAGGAGAAATGTCGAAGCTGCAGACACCAAAAGGTAGATGGTGTTTCAGGCCATGCAATTGGAAGAGTTCACCAAGGGAATGAGCATAGATAAACAGGAAAGAAAAGAGCACCAAGATCTGAGTCAGGATGATGAGGATAAAACCCCAAAAGAAACAGAGGAAGAGCATTCAGAGAGTAAGAGGGAAACCAAAACCAGAAGAGTGTGGCAACCAGAAGCCATGTGGAGACAGTGCTTCAAGGTGGAGTGGCCATTAGGGTTAGAAATAGAGAATCATCGGTGCTCTTGACAAGGTGGCTTGCAAAGTGATGGGGCAAAGGTTGAGTAGAATAAGTTAACGGAGAATGGGAGGAGAAAAATTGGAAGCAGCTGCTATTTACAACATTTTCAAGTTACCTTGCTATAAAGCAAGGAAAGAATGGAAATCCAGAAAAAGTATAGATGAGAGAGCTAGCAGCATTCTTGTATGATGTTTGGAATAATCCAGGGATGGGGTGGGGGAATGGAGATAAAAGAGGCAATTGCTGGAATCACTTCCTTAAGCAGTACAAGGAGGTAGGGTGTCATGCTCAGGTGGAGGAGTGGGCTGTGAACAGGGTCGTGGACAGGATGTAGACGGTAGGTCCTCACTAACAGGAGAAAAGATGGGCAAGTAGATGTGGTGGTGGGAGCCCTGTGAAATGGGAACAAGGTCATAAACTGAGAGTGAGAGTAGAGAAGGGAGTGTTGGGGGTTTGAGGAGAGAGGAGAGGTGTGAAATAGCCACCTAGGAAAGGGAGAGATGGTGGACTAGGAAATGTGGGATGACTGCCATAAGGCATTATGGCCCACTTAAGGTTTGTGGTCTTAAATTTAAAGTGAGACCCATCAGCCTGACTGGCATTTTCCTCCAGCCTGGGTTAGCTGCAAGGAAGCAGCCTGGAGTATATGGGAGCTTGGCTTGAACCAAAGGGCTGTGGCTTAGCCAGCAGGGACAACAAAGCTAGAGAGGCCAAGGAATGAAGGTGGATGCCAGGAGTGATGATAGCACTGTAATGACTATAGTGACTATAGCAATTGCTGGAGGAACTTAGAGGGATAAGGAGGGAAAGGGGCACAAGATGGGTGAAGTGCAGTTAAACAGTGGTAGTTCCAATGAATTTTGGGTCATGGGGTCTTCAGAGCTGTGGGAGTTGGGGTATCAAAATAGAGCAAGCAGGAAAGACAAGAGGTTGCTGGCAGAAAGTGGGATGTTTGACAAACTCTAGGCTGTAGGGCTGTCCAGTAGAACTTTCCACAATGCTGGCAATGTCCTTTGTCTGCTCTGGACAGTAGCCACTGGCCTCCTGTGGATATTAAACACTTGAAATGTGGTTGGTGCAACTGAGGAACTGAGTTTCTAATTTTATTCGATTTACATTTAAATCTGGATGCATGTGTGGCTAGTCATTATAGCACAGGTGAAGAGTGAGGGGCTGAGATAGGGTGGAGGACAAGAACTCAGAGAAGTGGTATTGGGAAGATCCCCTTGGTCAATAGTTAAATCACAAAGAAGAATGACAGGAGTACCAATGACAGGAGTGGCAGTGAGCAGGAACTTAAGGCTCTGAGGAATGCAAGGAGCACCCAGGGTTGACTCCATCTAGGAGAGTAGAGTGTGACTGTCAGGAGACTTTAGATTCCAAGCCCAATGCTTTTCAGGAGAAAAGAAGGAAAAGGCTATAGAAGCAGCAATGAGGAGCAAGGAGAACAACCTCCTGGCCTCCGGGCACAGGAACTTGAAGAGATGCAGCCACCATTTGTGGGCTGGTGTCCTCAGGGAGAGCTAGGGTCTGCTTGGGACAAGAGGGAAGTGTCAGCCCAGGTGCCAGCACAGAGCAGTGCAGAGTTGGAATCCAGGGGAGGAGTGGGGACAGCTATGACTATGTATGTTACTCCCAACCTTATGACTTTTTAAAGGGACTTTCCCACAACCAGCAGGTTCTGACTTCCCCTCTTCTTGATTTTGATGTTCTTACGTTCTGCAATGTGAGAGATGGACTTTATGGGCCCAGAGAGAATCAGCGCCCTGCTTGACCCTCTGGCTGCTGCCCTCTGACCTCCCTGTGTATTGCAGGTGTTTGGCGTTCATCTGAACAAGTGGCAGCTGGACAAGAAGCTCGGATGTGGGTGCCTTTTTCTGTATGGTGTGTTCCTGTGCTTCTCCATCATGACAGAGTTCAACGTGTTCACTTTTGTGAACTTGCCCATGTGTGGGGAACATTGATCTACTGAGCTGCCTACCAAGGCTCAGTTCCTTCTTTTCTGTGCAATACAAGACCCGGATGCACGCCGAGTCACAGGGGCCCCCAGGGCCGGGGCTTCCATCTCTCCCACGCTGTTCACCAGCTTCCACACCTGCCTCGGTGGCTCAGGCTCTCCCTGCCCCTTCCCTCCTCCACCTCCTCATGTTCTCCCGGCCACCCAACCTCTCTTGCCCACCCCTTCCTGCCGCCTCTATGTGAAGACTTTTGCCATCTGCCTGAATTTTTCAAGCTCCAGAACAGTGACTGAGATTCTAGAAAACTGGCTGCTAACTGGCCCAAGCCAGACAAAACGTATTACAATTTCTCCTCCTTTTTTAAGTTATTGGATGAAAGACTAACCTAATTTATGACCTGAGACTGTTAAAGAGTTAATAAGGAGAGGGTACATTGATTATAGGGAGTGTTTGGGATTTTGTTATGTTTTGAGGTGATTCCTAGGTTACTAGGTTTTGGGGGGTTGTTTCACTTCGTGGGGGAGGAGAGGCTCTCCCTTTCACTCCTTTTCTTCCAGAGATGGAGAGAGCTCCTCTTGCATCTTCTTCCACTGGGCTCTGGATTAGTGGGTGATCCACAGGTTGTCCCTGCTTGTCTTGGGATCAAATCCCATGCATGTTGGAACATGCGTGGATCTAGTGCTTATTAGAGGAACAGCTGAGCTAGGCCACTGGGAACAGATACATGACATTTCATACCTAAGGATGCCCCCAGAGTCCTGTAGGTGTTTCCTAGGGGGTGCAAGTTTTTCTGAGAAAGAAAACAGCTTCCCACATATCCATTATGACCTTCATTTTGTCACTAGGTTCTTTCTAGTCTCTCAAGCAATAGTTCTAGCCTGCCTGAGGCCTTTGTCGAGGGGCCCTGGTTAAACATCCATCTGTGACGTGCCAGGCAGTTAGCAGCAGAAGCTTCCCAACCTGTGAGTACCTGAGATGTGCTTTCATGGCTTGACATTTGGGGTGACAGGGAGTGACTCCGAGGCCACACTGCTTTCTGTGCAGGAGTTGCAGACACTGGTTTCTTGGAAAATGGAGAGAAGCACACTTTGCACAGACATCATCAATAAAGTCCCAATTTGCCACTCGGTACTGAGTACACTGGACCCTGACAGCTGGCTCTTGGGCCAGTGTCCTTCCTCCAGGATGCCACAGCCAAGCTTCCCGGCTCTACCCATCCCCTCCTGGAAGGATGGCAAGGGAAGGAGAAAACAGAACTGACATCTTTGAAACCACAGAATGTGTTTAATACAGACTTCCTCAAGGGCATAAGTTATTGTGAATGTTGTAGCCAATCACTGCTCAACAGCCCGTTAGATTTTGTATGACGCTGAATTATTATGCAGACTAATTCCACCAGTTGAGACCCACCCATGCTTGTTTCACTTGTATTTATTGAAACTGTGGATTCTTGCCCGTGCTCCCCCTATATTTACTTTAAGCACTGATCACTAATAATCTATTCGGTATGGTTTTCCCTGTCCCTTGTACACATTCTGGTATGAATTGTAAAAATAACCTGCTACAAATTGGTTGAATGTCTCTGTCAAGAGTATGAAACAAGGTGAGCATTAGCCAATGGGGCACCTGCCTGATGGAGGACTGGGAGAGGAAATCACCAATTTGGGCTCTCAGAGCTAAGACACACTTATTGATTCTGTTGCACATTTTGCACTGGTTTATGGCAATTGTTTTCTTGGACAGATAGTGTAAAATAAACTTCTCTGTTCGGTATCCTTCCTTGATCAGTGCACATTACTTTCTCCTTGGATTCTGGAATGTTGTCTATTTGACACTGAGGATTATGCCTGCAAGGGAAGAAGATCGCAGTCACCAAGAGGCCAGGTATTTGCCCTTCTGTTTCTGGGTAGACTCACCTGGAAAGCTGGTAAATGTCTGGTGGATTACAAGTATGAAGTGGCAAATCATGGATCCCCTCTAAATCTTGAATTGTCTTTCAATCTGTTGTCCTGTAGAATACATGTGGCATTATGTTAGGATTCTTTCTTTCAGCCGGACATGCGAGGTACTAATGTCCTTCAGCAGTGCTGAAGGTCACCATCCAGTCTGATTTTGCTAGTTTTCAGTTGTGAAAATTAAGACTTCCCAAGCCCAGTCCCTTAAAAGAGACAGTGACACTTAGTCACAACAAGTCATGTTCTTGTCCTGTATGACTCTCAAGAAATAATTACCCACATCTAAAAGTGAACTGAGATGAATGAACAATCAGGTTTCCACCTGAAACTCATCATTAATTGATTTATAGAAACTAAAAGAAAAATAGCACCAACATTTATTTAACTATTTAAAAATGTATTCCCAGGTGATAGAAAAATACTAGATACTTAGCTTTGTTTTGAGTATTTACATCTAAAAATGTTTTATTACCTTATTTGTGCATTTTTGTAAGTATATTCTGGACATCAGAGAGAGAATTTTCATTATGCTGATTGGTGCTTACAAAGCATAAGATCCTTTTACATGAAATGTTTTGTTATACTAGTCTTAATTAGTTTTATTCTAATCAAAGACATTTGATCTGAAGTTTGATTTTTTAAAAAATGTATTTGCTGTGAAATCTTTAGAAACCAGATCATTTGTCTCAGAGACAAAATTCTGGGATGAGGTAGAGTTTCCATGTTCCATGCACAATGGCTGCCAGCCTAGGAACTGAGAAAGTTTCCTTTCTGAAATGAGCACTTGTCTGATTTCTGTCTTGAATTGTTGATTGAGAATGTGTTTCTATATCAGTGATGCAGAACTGTTGATGTCACTGTTTGTGCGGCTTCCACTGTGCTGGGATTCCTTTGGGAGGGGTTGAGATGGGTGTGAGGGAAGAACTTTTTGTCAGTATCCCAAACCCGTCAGTATCATCAGAAAAACCCTCTCAGTAATTTTCGGGATGTGCTGGTTTCAGTAAACTACCCAGGCTGTGATCTCATGCACAAGGGGGACATCTCTGTGGCCCAAAATAAGGGAAGGCACACGCTGGAGCTTGCACCTCCTCCTGAACACATTCTACTTGACCCCATAAGAAGGTACCTCCAGAAAGTTTTCTTTTTCTGGGAATTGAGTTTTCAACTTGGTCCAGTGCTGCTGTCCACACACATGCCCCTCAGGTGGCCTCAGGTACACTGACGGGCCACAGTGGGACATTTCCAGATGGCTTTTCCCCTTCCCAAAGAAAAGTGCCTTTTAGGGAGAGCATATTTTTATAGGTACAAAACTTATACCTAGAAAGACCCGAAGGCTGCTCATTATGTTTTCCTAAGTCTGTTGCTTCAAAATTTGTTGTTTGCAGTCATAAATTTACACACTAAGGACTCTTTCTATCCCAAACAGCACATGCACATCTGAACTCATTTTAAGCACCCAGGCTTCAAAGAAAAGCCTAAGTGTTAAAAAGAAAACTGGGGGAGGGTGTAATAATATTGTAAAATCCAGGTAGTTTTCAATCGTGGCACATAAAATGAGAATAACATCCAACTTGCAATAAATATAACCAAATGTAAGCCTTAGAACTTTACCTAATTGTTCATGAAAATATTCAGATTATTAGGAAAAAATAAAAGTGGGAAATTGGTGATGGTGATGTTGTTCTGTTAAAGATTTATTTTGATCCTCTCAAAATAGCATAATTATCCCATTAATAGATAATTATCCAAGTATTTTGATACATTTTCATAAACTATTTTGAAATAGATGGGATATTTCCATGTTGAATTATGAGTAGTCTCGTACTAATTAATGACTCTCATTTATTTTCATATTTTCTATAATAGCTCAACATGCACATACACACACACCATCTACCTGACTCCAAAACTCTTGTATGAAAACAGGTCAATGGATCTTTGAAATGTTTCCAAATATCCAGCTGTGTATTATGATACATCTGCAGGAATGGGTTGGATTTAGCCAACTTTTCTTTGATAAATAAAAATCGACATGTCACCCTGGCCTGTGTGGCTCAGTTGGTTGGAGTGTCCTCCCATACCAAGTGGTTGTGGGTTTGATTTCAGGTCAGGGCACACACCTAGGTTGTGGATTCGATCTCCCATCCAGGCATGGGTGTGTGCAATCCCCAGGTCCGGACACATATAGGAGGCAACCAATCAATGTTCCTCTCTCTCCCTTTCTCTCTCTCTCAAAGCAATGAAAAATGTCCTCAGGGAAAGATTAAAAAACAAAACAAAACAAAACAAAACAAAACAAAAAAACCATGTGTCCATTGCATCATTGCATCATCATCCAAAGATGTGGGCATCTGCAGAGATGCCAAAAAAGTCAGGAACTAAGGCTGTGGATGAGCAGAGATTAGCAATGTGCACAAGATAAATTTGCCATCCCCCAGAATTGATTTCCCATTGAAATTTCTGCTTAGTTTAAAAACACAGGGCATAATAATAAAACTCCACCAAAATCTTTCAGATAGCTTACTGCAGGACACTTATTTCCTTAATAAAGTATACCCAGTAGTCTGTTAACTCAAGAAGTTTTCATTGAACCTCAATTTAGCAAACACCAAGTTGTAGAGATTTTAAATATAAATAGTCATAGTTAATATTAATTTTGGTTTTGGTCTTCATTTTTGTAACAGGAGAGAGGAAGATTTAAGACTATAGTTTTGACATATATGCCATTTAAATCATAAGTTGAATTATTTCCATGAATACATCCACATTTACATGAATCACATTTTTTTCTTTACATAACTCCTTGTTTATTCAAAGCTGAATTTGATGATGTCATATCTGATTTGTTGAGACAATCAATCCAGTGACTGATTCCAGAAAACTGCATACAAAACTTGAAATGAAATGTAACAAAGAATCTCACAATCCTTGCAGTGGTTTTCCAGGTACTTATAATCCATGAGTACATGTCAGCTAAAATGAGATGTGCACATGTGTTTTCAACATAAAATTAACATTTTTAAATTCTTGCTAAAGAAAACATTCACTTAGTTTCGTATCTTTATGATATATGTCAGATGCTTTCTCTCTCTCATATGATTGAGGAAGATGTGCTTCTTAAATGCTAGATACTAAGCTTGTGCTCTGCTCAGTCACCATTATGCTAACCACTGATGGGATCAAACCAAATGCCCACTTCTTTATTTTTAGAATTTATTTTGTCTACTGGTTACAGGTTCCTGAAATACCAGCAAGATGGTGAAGCTGGTTCAGAGCACTTTGAGGACCTGGGTATTCAGAGTGCTGGGTATAAGGCTAGTTAATGAACTTCAGGTCAACCAAACCACAACATACAATGATCTTTTACCTGAAAGAAGTTATTTGCCTGTTTCAGACAACACCCACAGGTTAACATTCTAAGACCTTAATCAATAATAGTGAGTCAAACAGAGATATACACTCCCTAGATTACTCAGTAATCCTTGCATGGACCTGTACAACAATGTCAAGGTATGACATTGAAATGACAAGCTAACCTTAACCCTAAACCCTCTCTTGGCCTTGTTTTCAATTATGTGATACTGCTATTAGTTTTAATCTAAATCATTTACTATATATGCATGTTTACAAGTGCTCAGTGAAGCAGGCCTGACATTCCTCTAGTTTCCTGGATTTTTCATTAAAAGCATTGCCTTTCCCTTCCCGAAATGTCTTCTTTTGAAATTCCCCCCAATATGGTATAAGATATTAATTCAGAGGAACTTAATGAAAGTAGCTGGATTCCTTTTATTTGCAAACATGCCTTTTTTCCTGCTTCAGTTTTATTCAAAGCTGAAGAACAACACAGCAGGGACAATGGAGCTGAGCATGTGTTCCAGACATACCAGGATGAAACAGGAATGTTCTGCTAGGTTCAATTAAAGTTTATGTTTCATTTTTTGGATGAACTAAAGTTCTCTGATGCTTCTCACTTTAGTACAACACATACATGAGACAGAGTAAAATAGGAATGCTTATGTGATATAGCATTAATTTCTACTCTGGGAGATTCCATAGTTTAAAAAAGAAAAAAGGAATTAAAGAATTATGAAGGCAAAAGTTCATTCTCAAATACTATTTTCCCTTCAATGAGATTTGTCACCTTAAAATAAGATGAAGCAAGAGACAAACTTTGGTTATCATTTTGAAAGAGAACTGATTTTTCATACTTGTGTTTATATGATTTCTCTGTTTTGCCATATAGAGCATTACTTTTGTTTACCACTCTTTTTCTACTTGCATGCATTAATTAGGAGTTTAAGAGAGGTAAGAGCATTTGTTATTCCACTTCTCACTGATTTAAGTATTTTTAAGCCAGTTTTTCTGTATTTGAAAAAGTTGTGGTTCTTGGTAAACCTAGGAAATTTTCACAGCTGTCATTCAAAGAATAACAGCAAGATTTGCTGCATTTTACAATTTATTTTCATAATTGTTAAGGAGTGAATGAGCCCACCCCCAAAAAATATGTTCAGGTCTTGTCCCTTGTTACCTATGAATTTGACTCTATTTGGAAATAGAGCCTTGGCAGATATAATCACATTAAGATGAGATCATACTGGATTCAGGTGGGCTCTAATCCAAAAACTGATATCATAAGAGGAGGAAAATTTGGACACAGACACACAAGGAGAATGCCATATGACCATGGATGCAAAGATTGGAAATATGCTGCCTCCAGCCAAATACTGCCATGAAGCTAAGAGGGAGACATGGAACAGAGTATAGTTTGAACATCCAAGAAGGAACCAATCTTGATTGATTTGGGACTTCTGGCCTTTAGAAATGTGAGAGAATAAATCCGTGTTGTTTTAAGTCACCATGTGGTAATTTGCTACGGCCGCCCTGGAAAACCAATTCAATGATGATTCAGATAACTACACTGAAATAATATCAAGTTTATCAACACATCAGTTCTCTTTTATTGGACCTTAACTGTTTATAGGAAAGAGTTGTAACTCTTAGTATACAAGGGAAAATCTCACACACTCTTTAAGCCTTCTGTGTTCCTTTCTGGGTGAGGCCACAGTTACAAATAAGACAAATAGGATGCTCCAGGCTTGCCACTTCTGGAACAGCATTTCTATGGGAGAGCCATTCCAGCCAGCACTGGGAGAGGCAGTGCCACAAAGCTGCTGCCCAGAACCTACACACAAACCCTTCCAAAGCCCCCAAGATGGGACTAGATATCTCCATGATTCTGCAAGAGGTGGGGTTTGACTATGGGTTTGTGGGATGAGGCTTAGACTGGGGTTGAGATGGTCACTGTCTAATGAGGATAGAGCATATAAGAGAGACCCAGACTTCTGCAACTTCTCCAGTTTTCTCTTTCATTGTGGTGAGGGGAGACTGAGGGTCCAAGCCAAAGGGTGGGGAGAAGGCTGGGGGAGGGCTATCCCTATGAATCATCAGCTCCAATATGGAAAAGAAGCCAAATCTTTGGAAGGGGCAGAGGCTAGAGCCAGGATTATACAGTAGCAGACATGCCCAAGGTGTATGGGGGATAATCACATCCCTAGCTTTTTGACATCTGGAAGACCAGTAATGGCACAGGTGGGTGCTGAAGTGTACAATGGCCACTTCTCATTCTGCAATGTACCAAATGTCCACCCAAAGGGCTTGTGGCTTGGGAGCACCATCATCCTCAGCAATCATTTGCTGCATGAGCCATATTTTTGGATACTAGCAAAAGAAGAGCCAGTAGATGTGATTCTCCCAAACATGGTAGACCTGCCCTCTTGGGATGACCAGAGGAGGAAACTAAGTACTAGTCAACTTCAGTCTCTCCCATCACTGCCTCAATCCACAGCCTGGGGAATCAATTCTGTGAGACATCTGGCCCAGGGTTCGCATTACTTACTTACTCTTGCATCTGCTCACATACCCTCTCTTTCTCTGCTTTTCTTCAATGGCCCATACAGGTCTCTGCTGCCAACCTGGGGTGTGTGATGATTCTATGGGGGCAGTCTTAGGTTCATGTGCCTCAATCCCTCATAGCTATTTCTTCTGATCTCACATTGTGTCAGGTAGGGAGATCTCTGAAGTCTTCCCACTTTGCTGGAGAGGAGATGCAGAGTACCTTCTACCCTCATATCTTCATCCTATATAATAAGGAATCCATAATTCCTCATCATAAGCCAAACTTACCAAGGCCATTTACACCTTTCCTTTGGAAGGCTTAAACTTACACAATGCCTGGGCAAAACCATCATAGGCTGACTTTTCATTCTTTCATACTCAGATAAGTAACATGATTTTTAAGTTTAGGATGTATCTCATGCCAACTACAAAATACACTAGAATATAAGAATCGTAAGATGTGCCTACTGACCGGCACCAGGTACATTCCAGAAGTATCAGACACTTAGAGTTCATATAGTAAGCTGTCCTTATTATTTCCAACCTTCACTTAATACTCTGAAAACACATGGACCTAATAGAAATAATCCAGAATATAGTAAAACATTCTCAATCATTTCCATCCACTGGAAAAGTGATATCATATTTGCTTAAGAACAGAACACATGGTTACCTGATGTTACCTCTTCGGGCCACCAGTAAGCACTGTAAGAGCCAATTTCCCTGTGATGTATGTCAAGGATCTCCAAGTCCTTCTGTCTTCAGGGGTCCTCCTTTCCTTTAATCCAAATATATGTCTCTAGAAGTGGAGTTCCAAATGGCAGACTAATCACATACATTTACCCTCTACCCACCTAAAGTCCCATTAAAATGAAAGTAAAGGAGTACAAGAGGAATTAAATCTGTAGCAAATCTGTAACAAAAAGATCTGTATAATACTTACCAGAACTTTGAGATTACAATAAAGTAATGAAGAAAAAAGCAGATAAGAGGACACTGATGGATAAAAACAAAGCAATGGATGAAAGATCCAGCCCCAGACATATTCCTGTGACTTTTACCACTTGGAGAAAAGTATTGAACCTAAAGTGTCATAGTTAGTCAAAATATTAGTCAAGCATGAATGAGAAATAAATGTTTTCAGACATACCCACTGTGAAAGCCTCCCAGAGCCCTTCCTGAGATAAAATGAGGGACAAAACAAAAGAAGACCTGAGATCTAGAAAACAATTGACCTACCCCAGAAGTACAAGGAAAAAGAGCCTCAGGAGTCTAATTCCTAACAGATGCAGCAAATAAGCCATTTAGATGGAAGCAGAAATTCAGAAGCCTCTGGAAGCACAGTTTCAGAGAGAACATGGAGCCCTTCAATTATAGTAGCTCCCTGCAGCAGCTACTGTAATTGAAGGGCTGGGCATTTGTGAAGATCTGTGATGGTTAGTGTTTTCTGTTGATGACATAAACAAGAAAAAATTTTAGAAGGAAGGAAGGAAGGAAGGAAGGAAGGGGAGGAAGGAAGGAAAAGGCAATTAGAAATCTTGGAATGGAAGGAGCTGTTGAAGAAAATAAGGGTTCAAATATGAAGCAAGCTGAAATGTAGCATGATCATGAATTTGAGGAATGGAAGGGGACAGAAAAAGAACTCATCTGACCCTGATTCTGGAAACATTTTCCTTTAAATGTCACAGAAAAAGTAATCTTAGCCAGTTATGAGGCTGTACTGTGAACTCTGGTTATCATGATGTTAGTGTGGTTTATTGGTGTTCAGGCTTTAGAATCAATCTATAAACAAGGTCTAGAAAACTGAATTATGATTATAGTGCAGAATGCACATGTAAAAGTAAATGTGTAGTTGATAAAGATGACAGAGGAAAAAGTTCTATCACGGAGTTAGCCAGAAAATGCTTGTCCTCATTACAAACTCTCCTCTCCTGTATCTATTGAGGTATGTTTTCAGTTGTTCATGACTTATACAGTCCCACCCCTATAATTTCAGCCTTGCCATTCCCTCTGTCATCTTTCAGCCCAACTGAGCCTACCCTTCAGGCTCCAGCTCCTGTCTCAACGTCTCCTTCGTGCTCCAGGCTCCTTTGGCAGCCCCACCCTACAGTAATCTTACTGTACATTTGGGAACCACTTTACAAACCCAAACTGACTTACCAGACAAATGCTATAAAGAACATTCTCTTAATGCTGCTTATAAAATAAAAACACAGGCAAAATGTGGTAGCAAAGGGAAATTTCAACTGCTAGCTTGGAAATTTTTCTAAAAACAAGGAATCCTTGAATTAATATTCTTGATTATTTTGACTTTCAGAGAAAAAGCCACACAGATCCTTCCTATGTCTTGGCCACTTAAACTGGGGACTGCCCCTTTCCTCACTGAGAAGAGAGGAGTGAGCCCCATTCCCTGTGAGCACCTTGCTACCTGGATATAGAATCAGTGGTTCTCATCCAGGTTTGAGTGCTGGCATCACCTGGGGTGCTTTTGAAAGTCCTGATGCCCAGACCATCTCCTAGACCAACCACAGCACACTCTCTGGAGTTGGGGCCAGGACATCAGAGTTGTTGTTGATGTTTTTTCTTAAGCTTCCAGGTGATTCCAGTGTGCAGCAAGGCTAAGAATTGATTTAAAGGCTGCAACTTCAGACAGTGACCCTTCTAGAACACTGATTACATATTAGAATCACCTGGTAGATAGATATAAAGCTGCTTATTATGCCTGTGTCCCACCCAAGAGACTCTAATTTATTTGATGGGGGATGTTCCCTGGGCATTGGGCTTTTATAAAATTCCAGATGATTGTAACATATAGCCAAGGTTGAGACCTCTGCTATAGCATGTAACAGAGCAGTGGTAGGGAGAGAGAAATAGGTAAAAGACCCCATACCAGGAGCCAGTGGACCCACACATAAAGGAAGCAATAGAAGTCCCTTACCCACAGACATCAGCCACAACAGCCTGGTTATAGATGTTAGAGAATACTAGGGCAGCACAAAGTCTGCTTCAATGAGAAGTCATTATTAGAAAGAGGTTCCAGAGACCAATGGCCCTTGGGCATTCCTTCTTCCAGACCCCAGAGCCAAGTAGGAATGATCAGCAGTGTTCTCCAGGGCCTGGATCATACTGTCCCACATTGTGGTAGGCAGAATCCTACGTGGGAGGCCAAATGCCCTATAATCTCTGCCTCTGGAGTTATGCCCTATAATCAATCTTCTCCTCTCCGGTTTGGGCAATATTCTATTGCTTCTAGCCAGTAGACTATGGCAAATTTAAGATGTCACTCCTGTGAATATATAATGACACATATAAAAACACTGATTACTAGAATGCATTACAGTGAGAGACACTCTTTGATGGCCTAGAAGTAGACTACCCTTTTGTGAACAGCCTGTGGGGAGAGCCACATGCCAGGGAGACACAGGCAGTCTCTAGGAACTAAAAGACTGAATATGCAAATAGACAATGGCCAGACCTTATGTAGAAATAAAAATCTGACCTACATTCTGCAGTGACCAGCCCAGGAAACCAGCCCATTATTTACATTAACTAGCTCATGAAGCTAGTGCTATTTATAAGTCAGACTTGTAAGAATTCAGACCACTATCTATAGCAACAGGTCCAGGGAGCCAAACAATAACTTTTGTAATAATTGGCTCAAAATGACCAGACTTGATTAATAACTCACAGCTTCCTCATTTTGTCCCTCTTTCCAACTTGAGACCAACTGGAGAAAGCCAAAAATATTTCCCTAACCAGTCACATAGAATGCTGGCTGCTAGTTAGCCCACTTCCAGCTTCCCCAGACCAATAGCCTCCAATCAGGGCACATGTGAACTGAAGCCTCCCCTTTTCCACTGTAAATCTTTTCCACTCCTCTGCCTGCCTTTGAGTCTCTGCCAAGTGCAAATGATGGTGGCTGATTCCCTTGTTCTAGCAAACTCAGAACCAATGGCTTTTGTTTATTCTCTTTTGGTTGGTCTTTATTTCCACAGAGCCAAGAGCCTTGGTCACAAACCTGTAAGAAAGTGAAATCTGGGTGAGGGTTCTGAGGTCTTGGCTGAGGCCAAAGCCCTGGCCAACACCTAGAAGCCTTGTGAGAGCCTGGGGCAGGGAACCCCAGCTAAACTGTACCCAGACTCTTGACCCATGGAAACTGTGAGCTACTAAATATGTGCTGTTTTTTAAGCCACTATATGTATGTTAATTTGTTATGTGGTAATAGAAAATATGTCCTTAAACTCATGTGGAGCAACATAGATGGGAACTAACCTTTGACCCTTCCCCAATACATATGCCAGTTAGAATAGTCAGTACCTTCAGAGTATTGTAAGCTCTCAGGCTAAAATACTATATGTCTGAGGAGTATAACTGCCAAAAAAAGGCAGCAAATGTAAACACACACCTCCTGAAACAGAATTATTGGAATGGCCACATCAGACATCTCAAATAAATATGACAGAAATACTAAGAATGTAGGGGAAGAAATTAGCCACCTAAAAAAAGAATCAGAAATCACATAAAAAGAAAATAAGTAAAAATACTAGATATGAAAAAGAGAATATTTGAATGTAGAAAATGATAGGTAGTCTAAAGAACAGATTAATACAGCCAAAGAACCAATGGGAAGATGTAATACTGAACCTCTCCAAGAAGGCAGCTGAGAGGACTCGAGGTGGAAGATGGAGAAGTTAAAAGACATGAGAGAAAAAGTTCTAAAATCCCTAGAATTAGAAAAGATGCAGGTCTACAGATGAGGCATAGAGGGTGCCTCACTGTGGATTAAACAAACAAACAAAAAACATTGATTTAGGCTGAAGATTTATCAATGGCTAAATTCAACTCACATATAATCTAAATTGTATCCAAATGTAATGCAGGAAGTACATGTAAAGAGAGTATGTCTGGTTGGTCCCACCTTCATAGTTTAGAGGAGGCACACTTTTCTCTCCACTATCCTCTTCGAGTCTCTGGCTAGACCCAAAAATTAAGTTGACATAAGATGAACAACAAGAGAAAAGCATAGATATTTTATTTTTACATGTACATAAGAGCCTTCACAGGAAGATGAAAACCCAAGAAATATTTAGGCCTAAGTGCTTATATACTAGGTTGAACAAAGTGTAGTAATTGTGGAAAAGGAACTATATGAGGAGGCAAAAGGAAGATAAGGATTATTTTCACAAGGTGTGTTTATACTAATTCTTCTTGGACTCAACAACCCCTCTCTGTTGATAAGAATGCTCCTTCCCTCCTGCTGTAGGGAAGGCAGCTTTCACATGGGAGTTTTATCTTCTGCTTTCAGGAAGAAGAGGGGAGGTTAGGGTGCCCTTCTTGCTCCTGTTGTTTTGCAAGTGCCTGCAGCTCAAATTAGCCAACATGCCAAACAGGCATATTTTGGGATAGCATGCTCTGAAACCCTTCAGGAGTATGCCTTGCATCCACCTACTTCTTTTGCCTCTAGCCCTTATGTAACCCATCACTTCCATGTCCGCCACCATCCCTTGCCTGGTGACTACAAAGCTATCTCACTTGTCTCCTTCCAGTCATTGCTGTCTCCTCCTTACAATCCATTCTCCCCACAGCTTCCTTTGTGGTTATTGTTTAAAATACAAATCAGATTGAGCCATTTCCCTGTTTGAAACCCTCCCCCAGCTATCCCCAGGACCCCAGGTCCAGCTCTGGTGGCATTCTCCTTGCTCTTTGAAGCCCACCGTCAGGTCTCAGTTCTGGCTGTTCCTTCAGAAATCTGACTGACTGGATGCTTCATATTATTAGTCTTAGCTAAACATAACTCCCATAGGAAGGTCCTCTCCAATCACCCAAGTAATGTAGGTCTCCCAGTCACTCTCATATTATACTGGCATGTTTTCATGGCACACTTCATGCCCTGTATATCTTCATATTTATGCTTTTATGTGCTATCATCTGCTTCCCCATTAGATGGCAAGTACCTTGACAGACAGATTTTATCTGTTTTATAGTATATCCAAGGTATCTAGAACAGTGCCTGGCACCCCACAGATAATCAAATGTTATGTGGTGAGTAAAGAAATGTGTGAACTACTATGATTAAAATAAGAAGTACACTTTTCAGCTCTGGCTGGTGTGGCTCAATGGATTGAGTGCTGGCCTGGGAACTAAAGGGTCGCCAGTTCGATTCCCAGTCAGGGCACATGCCTGGGTTGTAGTCCAGGTCCCCAGTAGGGGGCACACAAGAGGCAACCACACATTGATGTTTTTCTTCCTCCCTTTCTCCCTCCCTTCCCCTCTATCTAAAAATAAATCAATAAAATCTTAAATAAAATAAGTACACTTTTCAAATGACTGGAAAGCAATAAAGTATAGTTGGCTTAACCAAAAAGCATAGAACTTAGAAAATGGCAGAGTTTTATAAAACCCCAAACATATAACAAGATGGCAGAAATTAAACCAAATCTACCAGTTGGGTTTTAAAATAAGACTCAACTACAGTATATGTTGTTTCAAAAGGACTTATCTAAAAAAAAATTATGCAGCCCTGACTGGTGTGGCTCAGTGGATTGAGTGCTGGCCTGAGAACCAAATGGTTGCCAGTTTGATTCCTGGTCAGGGCACATGCCTGAGTTGCAAGCTAGGTTCCCCATTTTGGGGGGGGTGGTGCGTGAGAGGCAACCACATATTGATGTTTCTTTTCCTCTCTTTCTCCCTCTCTTTCCTTTTCTCTAAAAATAAGTAAATAAAATCTTTTAAAAAATAAAATAAAATAAAATAATGCAGAAAGGTTTAAAATAGAGGATAGACAAAAATGTATTTGATGACTGAAAACACAAAGCAGGGGTCATAATATGAATGTTAGTGAAGGAATAAATCAAGGAAAACACGTTGAATAGGGCAAAGGAGATTTATTATATTGGTAGCTATGCGATCCACAATGAAAATATAGTACACATAAATATTTATGTACTGCATAGCAGCATGAAAATGTTAGACTCCAAATTATTAGAAACTCAAAGAAAAAATGTCAGAATTCCAATCGAATTGGAAGATGTTAACATATTCACCCTAACTCCATTTTATTCAGGAAAGCAGGGTATATATAAATTAGGAGATTGGCAAATAGCATAGTATGAATAAGTGATGTAGAAAATTAGAATAAATATAAAAGATGAAACATTTCAAGAGTATTCCTTGCATCCACCTATTTTAATTAATTGGTGTTCAAATTCACAAATACAGTTTTTGAACAACTATTATATGCTAATTATACAACTATTATAGATTATAGGAGTGTTAATGTTCCTTCTTTTCTAATAAATACAAAACTATTTTTCAAAATGGATCATGGACTAGGACGAAAACAAAGCCCCAATTAATTTCAAAAAGCAGAAATTACACAAGCTACATTCTTTGACCACGATGCAATAAACCTACAAATTTTGTAATACCAAAAATTTAAAGAACAACAAATCTCAACATTTGGGAATTTAAAAGTGATCTAAATAACAAGGTCAAAGAAGAAATCAAAATATTAATATGTCAATTCACTTTTACACTTGTAATGTTTTTTTCTGATTAACAAAATAATACAGTTTTAAATATTGAGAATGTTCATAAACACACAACTTGAAAGGTTCAAGCGCCAATAATCCCATACTCCAGAGATAATCACTGATCCCTTTTCTTAGATTTTTAAACAAAGATACAAGTAAAAAAAAATAAGTAAAATATGTAATGTGCCAAATGCCCCTTCCTTTTAAGAATGACCTCCCTCTACTTGAACCACAGCTTTGGAGAACAAGATGGGCATTTCTAACTTCCACCTAACTACTAGATAAGTCCTAAAACTAAGAATTAGTTAACTACTCACTAATATTCTTTACCTGTCTCCCAGGGTTGCACGGGAATCAAGCAAGGTAAAGTTACCAATACCACTGCAGAAGACCAATAAGGAAAGAATTGCCATTATTATTATTATAATTACTTTACAGCTACACCCTGGAGTATAAAACCACCCTTTTAAAGTCATTACTTGTGCACAAGACATTCACTTCTACTTGCCCTGCTCAACAGAAGAGAGAAATTGCTGGGTCGCCAGCTCTGGGCAATTCTTCTGCAGCCAGGGCTGCTGGATTTACTTTAGAGGAGAAATAACTTCATTAGAAATGACATTTCTTGGCTAGCTGGTCCTCAGCTGACAGAATTACCCCTATAGCACTTGGAATCTCTGCAGCCGACTGGAGCGGCCACTCCAGTCTCTGGGCACCCTGGGGTGGAACATCAAACCTGCCAAAAGCGAGGAAAGTGTGAGAGGGTCAAACCTTCGTTATTTTTTTCCTGGTTTTTTTCTGACCACCTGTTTTAAATTGTGGTTTCCCCAGCACTTGCTCTTTCTCTTCCAAGGTTAATTTTTCTCCATGGCAGGTAACATCAACCATCCCATGAATGTTCCTTGTTTGTCTGGCTTATTGCCTCTCTTTCCCCGTTATAATATGAATTCCATGAGAGCATGGTGTTTTGTCTGTTTAGTTCACTGCTACAGTCCCAATTGCCTGCAGTAGTGATTGGCACATAGTAGCTACTCAATAAATAATCTTGAATGAATAATCCTCAACTTCATCTCTACAGTAAAAGATGTTTTCCTGGGGGAGAGGAGGGCCAATGGGCCCCAAGTTCTGGAACATATTGAGCCTGTGAGGATATCCATGGGGCAATGTCCATAAGACAGAGGAAGTTTTTAAGAGAATGAATGGAAAGAGAAAGGGCAATGGGAAGAAGCAGAGTCCATACATCTTCAGCATTTACCTGGAGCACTGTCTATAAAATAGAATCATTCTGGGGCTGAAGAAGGTACAGAAGAGGGAGGGAAGAGAAGCCAGGTCTGCCTCTGTTCACCTCTCCCTTTCACCCACCTATCTAATCTCTTAAGAATTCCTATCAATTCTATTTTCAAAATACAGTCATGTACTGCAGAATTATGTTTATGACAATGCTCACATAAAGTTATAATACAGCTGAAAAATTCTTATGCCATAGCTGTCATAACATCATAGTGAAAAGGTTGCCAAAATCAACAAGAATGTGATTGAAATGGTACGCAGCTTTAACCTGGATGTGGTTAGGATGACATTGAGGAGCTCCTAGAGGTGGTTCCTAAGGTTTTTGCCTAATAAGTTCTTTGAAATGAAACAGGAACACATAGATGAAGAAGGAGCAGAGAAAGGAAACTGCAGGAGAAGTAAAAGAAGAAGCCCCAAGAATATTTAGTGAAGGATTTAGGAGAAGTTTTTGCAGATTTTGACATGCTCCTTAAAAAGTTTGAAAACATGACCCCTCAACACTGAAAAGTTTTCATTAATAGAGAAGAATGTTCATGGTGCATCATTGTCTGCTTACAAGAAAATGTATGGTGAAAAAAAGGAAGAAACCAAGCAAACCACTATGGATATATTTCTGATAAGAGTGACACCTCCTCAAGAAGAGCCTCAGGCTGGTCTTTTAGAGTGTATTCCAGAAGAAGCTATTGTTATCAGAGATGACCCCTGCATGCATGTTAATACCCATGAAGACTTTACAATAGGACAAGATATGGAGGTGGAAGTCAGTGATATGTATGATCCTTACCCTGTGTAAGCCCAGGCTCATGTGTGTGTTCGTGTCTTAGTTTTTAACAAAAAATTCTAAGAAGAAAAAATTTTAAGTCGAAAAAGCTTATGATAATGCTATAAAGAAAATATTTTTATACTTTTGTACAATGTGTTTGTTTTTTTAACCCTCACCTGAGTATGTATGTATATACGAGGTCTGTCTGGGAGAAGTCCAGCCATTGTTAACATAACGAGAACGGTTTGCACAACATCGATGTAAGATGGCAGCCAAGGACAGTGGACTGGAGTGTGCATGTGTAAACAATGATGACTTCACTATATTAGTCAGTAGGGGCCGTAGATGCTGTTGAGTGAGCATGTATACTATGTGGCCATAGCATTCACACTGACTGAGTGAATAGAGCAATGAATCTGCATCAGATTTTGTGTTAAGCGACTTCTGGCCAAGATGGAGGCACGGATAGACACACTGTGCCTCCTCACACAACCAAAAGAAGGACAACAATTTAAAAACAAAAAACAACCAGAACTGAAGAAAATTGAACTGTATGACAATCCAGGAGATAAAGAAGAAACATTCATCCAGACTGGTAGGAGGGGCGGAGAGGACTCATGGCAAGGTGGCAGCTGGCAGACCCAGGAAGATGGTGGACTGTGGAGCAGGGTGGGCAAAGCTGCAGCTGGCTGGTGAGGCAGCATCTGGTGGAAATGATGACAGACTGCAACCCAGAGTTCCAGTGTGGGGAAATAAAGCCTCAAACCACTGATTGCAAACACCTGTGGGGGTTGAGGAGGCAGTGGGAGAAACTCCTAGCCTCACAGGAGAGTTTGTCAGTGAGACCCACAGGGGCCTAGAACTTACACAAACCCACCCACTCGGGAAGCAGCACCAGAAGGGCCCAATTTGATTGTGGGTAGCAGAAGGAGTGACTGAAATATGGCAGAGACTGGAGCAAGTGCCATTGCTCCCTCTCAGCCTCTCCCCCACATACAGCATCACAGCGCAAGGACCAGCATTACCCCGCCCTGGTGAACACCTAAGGCTCTGCCCCTTTACATAACAGGTGTGCCAAGACAAAAAAAAAAAAAAAAAAAAAAGGCCCAAATGAAAGAACAGATCAAAGCTCCAGAAAAAATACAACTAAGCAATAAAGACATAGCCAACCTATCAGACGCACAGTTCAAAACACTGTTAATCAGGAAGGTCACAGAATTGGTTGAGTTTGGTCACAAATTAGATGAAAAAATAAAGGCTATGCTAAAAAAAACAAAGGAAAATGTACAGGGAACCAATAGTGATGGGAAGGAAACTGGAACTCAAATCAACGGTGTGGACCAAAAGGAAGAGAGAAACATCCAACCAGAAAAGAATGAAGAAACAAGAATTCAAAAATATTAGGAGAGGCTTAGGAACTTCCAGGACATCTGTAAATGTTCCAACATCCAAATTGTAGGGGTACCAGAAGGAGAAGAAGAAGAGCAACAAATTGAAAACTTATTTGAACAAATAATGAAGGAAAACTTCCCTAATCTGGCAAAGGAAACAGACTTCCAGGAAGTCCAGGAAGCTCAGAGAGTCCCAAAGAAGCTGGACCCAAGGAGGAACACACCAAGGCACATCATAATTACATTACTCAAGATGAAACAGAAGAAGAGAATTTTAGAAGCTGCAAGAGAAAAGGACACAGTTACCTACAAAGGAGTTCCCATAAGTATCAGGATGGGTGGGGATATCCGCCTGGCAGCCTGAGCTTGAGGGGAACCACCAATGATGGATTGCGGCTTTGTTCCAGGAGATCAATCCCTAGTCCTTGAGGGGAGCCAATCAGAATTTGGTGCATAAAACCCCGCCATATTCCCTGCTTGGGTGTGACTTCCTCAGCCCGCTCCGGGGACCAGAGAATCTCACCCAAGTGCGCAAACCTCAATAAAGCTCTGTACTGCCTAATTTTGTGGCTGATTGGCATTTCTTCCTCAGCAGAGCCTAAGAAAACCTTTCATTTGGTGCCGAAACCCGGGAGGAGTTGTTGTCTACTGAAGACCACTCCTCTCCCTACTCCCCGAGGAGGCCTCGCAGCCACCCCACCTGTCCAGACTAAGAACCAGGGTATGTGCCATTGCCCTTACGTTTCTGGTCCCCGAACACTGATTCTGGGCCCCCGTCTGCTGGGAGAGGCTACTCTCCCACCAAATCACAGCGCTGCTTCGGGGTGACCCTTCCAGGAGAGGCTGCTCTCCCTCCGCTGAGGGGCTGTAGGTACAGGAGGAGACATCCCTGGGCCTAGATCCTCATTTTTACCAGACCGGATCAGCAACTTGGGTTGAGGGACGCCGATTCCCACTTGCTAATCCTCACGGGACCAGGAATGGGGGGGCAGGAGTCCAAACCGGACCCTAAGTCACCTCTAGGGTGCCTCCTGAAAATTTTGCCAGCTATTGATCCTGGCCTCAAGCAAAAACGGCTGATTTTTCTAACAGCCAGGCCGTTGTATCAGCTCGATAATCGCGAAACCTGGACTCCTGAAGGTACTTTCGATTTCATTACACTTACTGACCTAGATAATTTTTGCAGACGGACTGGCAAATGGTCTAAGGTTCCATACATTCAGGACTTTTGGGGCTTGCCCTCCCACCCTGATCTGTGTGCCCAATGCTCCACAGCTCAGGTTCTCCTGGCCCGAGGGAACTCTGACCCATACGGTCTCCTAAGCCAACTGCCCCAGAACCCCCTTCCTCCTTTTCTGATCCCCCTGAAGATCTAGCTTCTCCTCCGGCTCCTCCTCCTCCTCCTTATCAGCTCCCGCCAAGGACTACTCCAGCCCTGGCCCTCCTCACTCAGCCGATCCAGCCCAGGCCCTCCCTTCTCAGCCAGATTCTTCCCCTCCCTCTGAAGACCTTTCCTCCCCAGTCAGCTCACACACCCGCTCTCACCTGAATCTAGAGACCCTAGACTCCCGTATTTGTCCCCTCCGGGAAGTGGGAGGAGCAGAGGGTGTCGTTTGGGTCCATGTCCCCTTCTCACTAACTGACCTCTCTTCAACTGAGAAATGCCTAGGCTCTTTCTCCACTAACCCTACCAATTTTATCAAAGAGTTCCAATACCTAGTCCAGGCTTATGACCTCACATGGCATGACCTGCATATCATTTTAACTTCCACCATGACCCTGGACAAGCGTGACCGCATCCGGACTGCAGCTAGGGCTCATGCAGACCAAACCCACACCACCAATCCCCTCATGCCAGTAGGGGCTGAAGCTGTGCCAGAGGTGGAACCAGGCTGGAACTACCAGGTAGGACAGGAGGGCTGGAGGCACTGCAACCAGATGGTCAAATGCCTGATAGCAGGTATGCACCAGTCAGCCCAGAAGGCAGTCAATTACGATAAACTTAGAGAAGTCACCCAACAGACTAACTGAGGCAATGATGCTCCATACCCGCCTTGACCCGGCTTCTAACGCTGGGGCCACTGTCTTAGCTACTCACTTCATCTCTCAGTTGGCCCCAGACATTAGAAGAAAATTAAAAAAGGCCGAGGATGGCCCCCAAACCATTATCCGAGATCTGGTAAATATGGCATTTAAGGTTTTCAATAATCGGGAAGCAAAGGCTGAGGCTTCCCGCCAGGCATGCCTACAGCAAAAGGTGGCTCTACAGACCCAAGCCATGCTAGCAGCCCTGTGGCCGGCGTCAAACACCGGCACGGGTGCGAAGCCTAAGTCCGGGCGGAAGAATGCCCCACCGGGGGCCTGTTTCAAGTGTGGCAAAGAAGGACACCATGCCCGCCAGTGTCCTCAACCCCAGCCACCAACGAAGCCCTGTCCCGATTGCTGACAGCTTGGCCACTGGAGGGATGCTGTCCCCTTAGAGGCTCGTCCCCAGAGCCGCCACGTGGGGGACCAGCCAATCAAGGTGTGGACTCTAACCAGGCCACACCAGAACTTCTCGGACTTCTAGACCACTGAAGCGGCCTGGACTCGAGGACCCCCATCACCCTCGCTGAGCCCAGGGTAACGCTGCAGGTAGCGGGTAAGTCCATCCCTTTCCTGGTGGACATGGGGGCTACCTACTCTGTTTTACCATCTTTTTCAGGAACTCTTACTCCTTCCCAGATCTCGGTCATGGGGGTTGATGGGACCCTATCTCACCCGTGGCGAACTCCTCTGCTTAACTGCAGTCTGGACGGCTTTCCCTTTTCCCATTCATTCCTTGTCATACCCTCCTGCCCTATCCCGCTTCTAGGAAGGGATGTTCTCCAACTACTAGGCGCCACTCTCCAGGTCATGCGAAACCCTATCCCTTCCTCCTCCCTTATCCTTCCGCTGTTAGAAAATCCAACTCCCCCTCCATCTCTGTCTATTTCCCCTTCCCTCGTCAACCCACAAGTATGGGACACTTCTACCCCATCAACCCCCGGTTGTCATCCGTCTAAAACAGCCCTGCGTTTTCCCATCCCGCCCCTAATTCCCTATCTCCCACACAAACCTAAAAGGATTACAGCCCATCATTACTCTCCTCTTAGACCAGAAGCTTCTTGTCCCTGTCAATTCTCCGTGCAACACTCCCATTCTCCCGTCAAAAAAACCATCTGGAGACTACCGCCTGGTCCAGGACCTTAGACTCATCAACGACGCAGTCATCCCTATTCACCCAGTAGTCCCTAACCCCTATACTATTCTCTCTTACATTCCTCCTAATACAACCCACTCTCAGTTCTAGACCTCAAAGACGCCTTCTTCACTATCCCTTTACATCCAGAGTCCCAGTTCCTTTTTGCTTTCACATGGACAGACCCTGACACTGCTCTGTCACAGGAACTCACATGGACAGTCTTGCCGCAAGGGTTCAGAGATAGCCCCCACCGATTTGGTCAGGCTTTAGCTCGAGACTTAGCCTCCTGTGACCTAGGCTCTAGCAAAGTCCTCCAATACGTAGATGACCTCCTCCTCTGCAGCCCCAGTTTACAAGATTCCAGACAACATACAGCGACTTTCCTTAACTTCCTTGCCCCAAAAGGATACCGAGTTTCTCCTGACAAGGCTCGGTTATCAAGCCAGCAAGTCACCTACCTAGGTCTCTTTCTCTCCCCTACCTTGTGCAGCCTTACAGCAGACCGCACTCAACTCCTCCGTAATCTCCAACCATCAACAACAGGTGATCAAATTCTCTCTTTCTTAGGACTAGTTGGATTTTTCAGACACTGGGTCCCCAACTTTGCCCTACTTGCCAAACCACTGTATGAAGCAGCCAAGGACACTCCTGCAGGCCCCCTCACATTGCCCAAGCTGGTGCGAAAAGCCTTTACCGTCCTGCAGGACACTTTGTTACAGACCCCCTCCCTCAGTCTCCCCAATCCTTCTCGTCCTTTCCATCTACTCACAGACGAGAGGCAGGGAATTGCAGTTGGAGTCTTGGCCCAACCGGTGGGCCCCACATACCACCCAGTAGCTTACTTGTCAAGAGAGCTTGACCCTACCCTACGTGGATGGCAGCCGTGCCTCTGGGCATTGGGGAGAGCAGCAGAACTCGGGAAGGAAGCCCTCAAACTCACTCTATGCTAACCTGTTACTGTATTTTCTTCTCATCGCCTTACAGACCTGCTATCCCATCGAGCTCTCTCTCTTCTAAGCCCTTCCTGTCTACAGGAATTTCACCTCCTGTTCGTCGAGGAAACGGCCCTGTCTCTCCAGCTCTCACCGCGCCTCAACCCAGCTACCCTACTCCCAACCCCCACTACAGACATGCAACCTTCCCACTCTTGCCCAGAAGTACTAGACTTAGTCAACCTCTAGACCGTATATCTGACAAGCCTCTCCCCGAGGCAGATCTCACTCTGTTTGTAGATGGAAGTTCGGTGCTCAGAGCTGATGGCCGAAGACGGGCAGCTTATGCGGTTGTAACTCTGACCGACACCCTTGAAGCTAATAAGCTCCCTGAAGGTACCACCTCTCAGAAAGCTGAAGTCATAGCCCTCACCCAGGCACTTACCCTAGCCCAGGGTAAGAAGGTTACCATTTACACAGACTCCAAGTACGCTTTCCTAATTGTTCACAGCCACTCGGCCTTGTGGAAGGAAAGGGGCTTCCTCACTACCAAAGGTTCACCTGTTGTCAATGCCTCCCTCATTGCCAAACTTCTCCAGGCCACAGACCTGCCCTCTGCCATAGCGGTGGTCCACTGTAAGGGCCACCAGGCCTCACAGGACCCTGTTTCCCAAGACAATGCCCGGGTGGATGCTGCGGCTCGAGAACTCACCACACAGGCCCCGCCACACCCTATCCTCTTTCTGACCACTGATATTCGCCCAGCCTACTCTCCCCAGGAGTACTCCACCCTCCTCCGGCAGGGTGGGCACTCAGAAAATGAAGGGTAGATCTTCCTGAAAGGGAAAATAGCCCTGCCCCAAGAACAGGCCACTACACTTCTCTCTGAAATACACCAATCTCTACACATTGGTCCAAAAGCTCTGCTGAAGTTTCTAGACCCCTTGTTTTCTCATCCTACTCTTTTCCAAACTATCAAGGAGGTCCATTCTAAATGTGCCACCTGCTCCAAGACATCCGCCCAGGGGAGAATGAAGCCTCAAGTCCCAGGCCATCAACTACGTGGACACCTCCCAGGACAGGATTGGCAGGTCGACTTCACACACATGCCTCCCCATAAAAAATTCCGCTACCTTTTTACTTTTGTTGACACATTTTCAGGTTGGATTGAAGCCCACCCCACGACAAGAGAAACAGAGGATACAGTAACTGACTTCCTCCTCAACCACATTATCCCACGGTTTGGACTGCCCTCCTCTATCCTGTCGGACAACAGCCCAGGCTTCATCTCCCAAATCGTCCAGCACATCTCCACCTCCCTTGGCATAACCTGGAAGCTGCACATTCCTTATCACCCTCAGTCTTCTGGTAAAGTAGAACGGGCTAACAGCATCTTAAAAACCACCTAACCAAACTTACCCTAGAAACTAGAAATTCCTGGCCCTCTCTGCTCCCTCTGGCCCTCACTCAAATATGGGCAGCCCCATGAGAGCCAACGGGACTTAGCCCCTTGGAACTTCTGTGTGGCCACCCTTTCCTAATTAACCATAACCTTCCCGTACATACCCCGCCTCTGGCATCCTATCTGCCCTATCTCTCTCTCCTCTGGCATCTTCTCCGTGCACATGCTGACAGGGTTCTTCCTCCAGTAGAGGGGTGTCCAGAAACAGGCCCGGCCACTCTCCTACAGCCTGGGGATCAGGTATTACTCAAAGAGCTCCAACCTGGACCGCTCCAGCCTAAGTGGACAGGCCCCCATATTGTTATTCTAACCACCTCTACAGCAGCAAAATTATTAGGTCAGTCAGCATGGGTTCACCTCTCCCACCTTAAACTGGCCCCTGCCTCAGGAAATTGATCAGCGCAGCTCATAGGAGACACCCGAGTCCGCTTTACTCAAACACCGGGTTGCCCTGATGAAGTCTCTACAGATCCTCCTTCTCCTCCTTCTCGTTCACCTATGCCTGTTAAAGACCCCTCCTAGACTACAACAGAGATATATCTGGAAATTATTTGCTCATGAGACATACATCTCAAAGGGGATGTCTGTTTCCCATCCTGTTACCTCACTCACATGCCCTGCCTCAGGGTGTTCCACACCAGTCACCCTAGTCGCACTAAAATCTCAGTTTAGGGGATTCGATGGATGGATGGCCTCATACGGGCAGCATGCCCTCTGCCTCCTTTATGAACAAATGGAGGAGAGATACAGACAACGGCCAGATACCTACAGGGGGGGGTGCCCCATTACTCTTGTAAATGCCGGGAGTGGAACACCCTCCAACCATGGCGGTTTACCATCCCTGATCCATGGGATGGCAGGTGGGAGAAGGGGGTAAAAGGTAAACTGTACCAACACATTGCCTATTCGTACCCTCAGAGCACCATAGAAATATACCAAACCCTAGTTCCGGTACAAATTAACAAAACAGTACTGGCTAACACCATCCTAGACCAGGAACAATCCCTTCAGACACTAATCCGACAAAATGAACAACAGGCCACTCCCTTCTCTTGGTTATCCCTTAACAATCAAGGTATCCAAATATTCAATATTACTAATATTGGTAATATTAGCAACTGTTTTCTCTGCACTTATCTGGACCAATCACCAATTGCCGCCGTTCCTATATCAACTCCTCTCAATGTCACAAACTCCGTAATACCTTTTCTCCTAAAAGATGTGCCTCTCTTTTAAAACCTAATGGACAGCCCCCAAGTATGTTATACTACTGCAAGCACCTCCTCCTGCAACCGGACTGTGCAGGTATCGGGAACCACCACCAGTCCCCCAGGTACGTTTTTCTGGTGCAATGGAATGCTGCTGCAGACCATCAACTCCTCCTCTGCCTTCCCCTGCTTCCCAACTGTGCTGACCCCACAGCTTATGCATTATGGAGAAGGAGAGCTCAGAGATAAACTAACCAAGCACAGAGAAAAAGGAGCTGTCTTCCTGCCCATGCTAGTAGGCCTAACTTTCACCACGACCCTGGCAGCAGCTGGAATAGGTAGCCCTGGGTTAGCACATAGTCTCCAGCCCACTCGTCAACTATGGGCTGAGTTAGAACAGGCCCTAGATGCCTCTGCTATCTCCCTAGCATCTCTGCAGAGACAGATTAACTTCAGTAGCCCAGGTTGCCCTCCAGAACCGCAGACCCCTAGACCTACTAACGGCAGAAAAAGAGGGAACATGCCTCTTTCTGCAGGAACAGTGCTGCTTCTATGTGAATGAAAGTGGTGTAGTGGAAGAGAATATTAATACCCTACAAAACCTCAGGGACAAATTACACGGAGACCCAGACACTCTAGAAGCAATAACCCCATGGTGGCGTTCCCTACTCTTTACCACCCTGGCCCCGGTCCTAGGGCCATTCATAATAATCTGCATACTATTAATGCTTGGCTCCTATTTCCTGAGATTCCTACAGGAAAGAATCCACGAAGCCTCCCGGGTTGCCTTCAATCAAATGCTGCTTCAGGCCCCAACCTATGCGCCCCTCCCTGGCAAACCGGAAACAGCCGACCTCTAGCCCCTCCCCTCAGCCGGAAGTAGCTAGATCGAACACTGCGCCCCTTATCCTATCAAAGAGGTCAGAATATCAGGATGGGTGGGGATATCCACCTGGCAGCCTGAGCTTGAGGGGAACCACCAATGGTGGATTGCAGCTTTGTTCCAGGAGACCAATCCCTAGCCCTTGAGGGGAGCCAATCAGAATTTTGTGCATAAAACCCCACCATATTCCCTGCTTGGGTGCGACTTCCTCAGCCCGCTCTGGGGACCAGAGAATCTCGCCCAAGTGCGCAAACCTCAATAAAGCTCTGTACTGCCTAATTTTGCGGTTGATTGGCATTTCTTCCTCGGCGGAGCCTAAGAAAACCTTTCAATAAGACTGTCAGCTGATTTCTCCAAAGAGACCTCAGAGGCAAGAAGGGCTGGAAAGAAGTATTCCAAGTCATGAAAAGCAAGGACCTACATCCAAGATTACTGTATCCAGCAAAACTATCATTTAGAATGGAAGGGCAGATAAAGTGCTTCTCAGATAAGGTCAAGTTAAAGGAGTTCATCCTCACCAAGCCCTTATTATAGGAAATGTTAAAGGGATTTATCTAAGAAAAGGAAGATAAAAAATATGAACAGTCAAAATGACAGCAAACTCAGTTATTAAGAACCATACCTAAAACAAAAACAAAAGCAAACTAATAAAACAACTAGAACAGGAACAGAACCACAGAAATGGAGATCACATGGGGGGTTAACAGCAAGGGAGTGGGAGGGGGAGAGAGGGGGAAGGATGCAGAGAATAAGTAGCATAAATGGTAGATAGAAAATGGACATGGGGAGGGTGAGAATAGTATAGGAAATGTAGAAGCTAAGAAACTCATATGTATGACCTACGGACATGAACTATAGGCGGGGAATGTGGGAGGGAGGGGGTGTGTAGGATGGAGTGGAGTGAAGGGGGGGAACTGGGACAACTGTAATAGCATAATCAATAAAATATATTTTAAAAAATTTGTGTTAAGCTTGAACATTCCTCAATGGAAACTATTCAAATGATTTAGAGGCTGCAGCTATTGGCAACTGGTGATTGGCAGCTTCATTAGGACAACACACCCTCTCATTCATCATGTCCCATGCAGTTTTTTGGCAGAAGATCAAATCACCCAGGTGACTCAGCACCCCTAAAGCCCAGATTTGGTGCCCTGTGACTTCTGGCTTCTCCCAAAACTAAAATTACCTTTGAAAGGAAAGAGATTTCAGACCACCGATGAGATTCCGGAAAATATGACTGGGCAGCTGATCGTGATTGGGAGAACTGTGTGAGGTCCCAAGGTGCCTACTTTGAAGGGGAATGAGGCATCATTGTCCTATGTACAATATTTCTTGTATCTTGTATCTTCTTGTATCTTGTATCAATAAATGTTTCTACTTTTCATATTACATGGTTGGGTACCTTCTGGACAGAGCTCATATACACAGATTTTAGGGAAAGAGGAAGGGGGACAGAAAAAGAGAGAAAGAGAGAGAGAGAGAGAGAGAGAGAGAGAGAGAGAAAGAGAAACATTGCCTGGTTGCTTCCTGTATGTGCCCTGACCAGGGATAGAACGAGTAACCCAAGTCTGTGTCCTGACAGGGAATCAAACCCACAATCCTCTGGTATACCGGATGATCCTCCAACTAACAGAGCCACCTGACTAGGGCCAAAGTTATTTATGTTTTTAATCTGGGTGTTATCACAAATAAATCAAAAACCAAAACATGTATAAAGTAAAAATGTTACAGTAAGTGAAGTTTAACTTATTATTGAAGAAAAACTTCTTGTAGAATAAATTTAGTGTAGCCTAAGTGTACAGTATTAATTAGTCTATAGTACTGCCTTAGGCTTTCAGGTTCACTCACCCCTTTCTGACTCACCCAGAGCAACTTCTAGTCCTGCAAGCTCCATGTATGGTAAGTACCATATACAAGTATATCATTTTCTATCTTCTATACCATATTTTTACTGTACCTTTTCTATGTTTAGATACACAAATACTTGCCAGTATAATTGCCTGAAGAATTCAGTACAGAAACATGTTGCACAGGCTTGTAGCCTAGAAGCAATAGGCTACCCCATCTAGGTTTGTGTATGTGCATTCTGCCATGTTTGCACAGTTTCCCCGCCCCTGTCCCCCACCCGTCCAGAAAGTCAGCCCCACCAGGGTGGGGAGATTTTTCTGTCACCAGTGTATCCCAAGCATTGACTCAGTGCCTGGAACATAGCAGATGCTCAATTATTTATGGAATGGGTAACTTGGAACAGAACCCTAAGTGCATTGGGTTGTTCACCTGAGAACTGAGCTGATTATAAATGATAAATAAATCTTGGCATTTTAGAAGGCAGGATTCATAAGAACTACACTAATAAAAGTTTCTTCTGTTGCTGAGCTACAGCACTACAAGAACAAAAATAAGGTCCTTCTCCATTTCCCTTTTCTGCTTCGTTCCAAATCAGGTGTTCTAGAGGCTCTTTTTGCAACACTGCTTCGGTAACTCTACCACTGTCAGCAGTTTCTCCCTAACGGTGCTCTCCCCAGCGTTAAAGTGGAACTCCACGGGAAGCTCACCAGGGACCGGCCTGACTCGGATCCTGGAGAGGAGCCGGCCAGATCCCAGCTTCCCCACCAGTCCCTGTCGCCTTCCCTGGGCAGATAAAAGTCTCCCAGCACAGAGCCTTTTAAACCGTATCCCGCCTCCCCGATGCTCTTCTTCCCGGGGGCCGGGAGGGGCTGGGCGGTCTCCTTCCCTGCGAAGACTAACCAAAGCCCAGTGGTGGGATTGCGGAGGTCGCCTGTGCTTCTAGAGCCGGTCCGAGCTGGGACAAAGGGCCAGACTGTCGGAGGCCAACGCCTGGGCTTTCCAGCTGACGCGCGGAGTCTGGAGTGTGCGGTTGGGCGGCGGCGGCTGGTCCCGGGAAGGCGGTGCGCGCGGGTTTGTGTGGCTCTACAATGAGTGGAAAGAAAGGAGACGGGACGAATCTCCGAGAACAAACTCCGGTCCTCCTCCGGGAGTGTATAGAAGAGGGGCAGCTGCGCCGAGGCAGGTCGGGAGTCGGTCTGGCCAAGTTTGCTACGGGTTAAATAAACTTTTTAAGTCCCGGCTCCCTCGCGTCCCAGCTGGGATTCCTAGTCCCAGGGTAAGCTCGGAGGCTGCACATCCAGAGGGGCGGAAGATACGCTTTACTAGGAGCCGGGGTGGCGATATCCCGGGTCAGAAAAGCGCCTTCCTCGCCCCCTCAGATTACCCCTCTCGAGGGGGTGGGGGCTGGCGGCTGGCTACCAGCACTGGAGCTGAGGGAGGGCCGAGGCTAACACAAAGCCCTTCTCTCCCCTCCTCCTCCTTCTCCCCTCCCCTTTCCTCTTCCTCCTGCTCCTCCTCCCGGTAGTGGAAACCCAGCCCGGCGCTCGTCCGCGGGGCCACCAGTCGCCCCCGCCTCCAGGACCTGCGGGGACTGCTTGCGTGAGGTAAGGGGCGGCGGCAGCGGAGACCCCACCCCCTGTGCCCTTACCTAGCGCGCAGGAAGACTCCGGGGCGCTGGCGGGGACTCTGCGGGTTTCAAGGCGCAGGTTGCTGCTCTTCACATTCTCCTCCCCTCCGGGAAAGACCTGAGGGAGAGAGCAGGCGAGCGCCCTCGGAGGGAGGTCGTGGGGACCGATGGGGGTGGGGGCGCCAGGGAGTGGGGACGCTCGGACGGGGGCTGGGTGATATTACGACGCTGCGAGGCGGTCCAGGCAGGGTCATGGGGTATCCTCAGCTGACCTTTGCGGGAGTGGGGTGCGGGGCAGCTGGGCTGGGGGCGGTGACGACGCGGTGGTTCGAGGTGCCGGGTGTGTGCTTGCGAGTGCGCGCGCGCGCGCGCGCGCGAGAGAGAGGAAGGTGGTAGGGACTTTTGTGGGGTTCTACCTGCGGGGACGCCCACACGGTATCAAGTGCGGGAGGGTGGGAGCAGAGGTCACACATCTCCGGCCCCCAGCGCTGACTTGGTCCTTGCGCCCAGCCAGAGCACTAGGCAGACTCTCCAGCCGGAGATTTCCTTCCCGGGGAAGTAGCCTCAGCTGGAGGGGTCAGTGAGTCCTGGCTGGGGGGCGCAAGGGCTGTAGTGGTGACTGACTGTGGCTGCAAAGCGGGCGGGGGAGGAGCCCAGGGTTCCTGCCAGGAAGGGACAGAGCCACTTTCCCACTTGAAGCCTCCACCATTGGCCTCTATTCCCACAGGCTCAGCGTCCACTCACCCGTCACAGGGCGCCCCTT
Source organism: Desmodus rotundus (assembly GCF_022682495.2). Classification (NCBI taxonomy): domain Eukaryota; kingdom Metazoa; phylum Chordata; class Mammalia; order Chiroptera; family Phyllostomidae; genus Desmodus; species Desmodus rotundus. The sequence goes on from NC_071392.1 coordinate 132,283,755, forward strand.
GATGGCTGGGAGACAGCAGGGTTTGCAGAATTCAGCTTTAGAGTCTGTAATATGTTGCCAAGAAATACAAGGCAATACCAATCCCCTGGGCTCAAAGAGGCTCTTCTCTCATTAAAGCTCTCAAATCCTTGGGGCTTTCTGAATTAAGCAGAGGAGGTCAACACTCTGACCCCGCATACAGCGCAGCCCCACTTTCTTGCAGTCTTGAGGGTTTCAAGCACCCCGGGGTTTTTTGAAACATGCTATTATCAACAAAGAAACCCTCAGCATTCTTCAACCAACAGGACTGTGTAAATATTGCAGCAAAAATAAACATTTGGTGGTTTTCAGTAATTAAGATAAATAGAATTTTAATGCAATATTTTTTTAAAAAATCAAATTTAATGCAAAAAACCCACGATGAACAAGATACCAGCATTTTCTGTAAAGATGGAGTGTTTTATGACTGCAACCTGGGCATTGGAAACAGTCATTTCCAAGCACCCTCAGTGTGTCTGGTCCCCACTTGGGGGTTTATGAAGATTGACAATGACATACAACAGATTAGGCAATGCTGGTTTCACATATAGTCATGTTTTTGGACTGTAGAACTTTATTTACTTTTTACCCTGTTCAAATATGGGAAAATATTTGGTAAGTGTACATAGAGGCACACATTTCCCTTGTTTGCCTCAGGTTCCAATGTGTCTCTAGATCAGGTGAATTCCCAGTGCTCTGGAACCTCCATAGAGGATATCAGGAGCCAGGGGTTGGGAGGGGCCTGGGCAGTGACAGGACCTTGCATTTGGGACTGGAGAAGGCTGATGGTTGACAGTAGCTTTGAGGTCTGAGGACTCTGCTCTCAGCACTCAGAGGTTGGGGACATGAGAGAAGGCCCGATCTGCTATGAAGACCTCCTTGTTTAATAAGTTCTGCAGACATTACCTAAGCAGAGAAGACCTAAAATAGCCCACACTTGACCCCTATGCAGGGGTAGATGGCAGGAGATTGCCTCCCTTGAGGGCTATGGTATGTGCTTGTTTAGAGATAACTTCCCAGCAGCCCTCATCCTCACCCAGAGTCTCTTGCCCCTTCTCCAGTTTCAGGGGTCACTACCCCCCTCCAAAAAGAAATTCCACTCTCCAGAAACAACCTCTTTACCAAGCTAAATTTCTTCCTCTGCTTAGGGGAGACAGATAACTGGTTTCTCCTCTGTGCAAGGGCATGCAACACTGGGAGGTCAACCTTAATTGGGCCCATTCTTCATATACCCCCCACATTATATCATTTTGGCATTATGTCCCATTCCCCTTATGCATCCAACACTCCTAATAATCCTTCAAGATTCCTAAGGTTTCAGCTGGGAAGCTTTCTGTGACCTCCCTCCTCCTTTTCCTGGCAAGGTACCCACCTTAGCACCCCAGAATTCCTTGTGTGTGTATCACTTATGAGCAGTATGCAGTGGACCCCACTTGCTCACCGTCTGAACTTCCTAAGGTCGAAACCCAGGTCATGGCTCTTACTGATTAGCACTCAAGGAATGGGTATTGAAAGAAAGAACAAAAGTATCCCTTTATAAATGCATTTTGAGGGGTTATACAGCAAGAAGTATATCCTTAGCAGAGAATCATATTTTTATGGCACTTTATAAAATGTTTTTATAGATGATGATACCTTAGTTGTTTCTCACAATGTTATTAGTTCCACTTGATAGGTGAGAAAAGAGGCCTAGAGAGGTCAAAATACCAAAGCTAAAACCAGGGCTCAGATCTAGTAATCATTTCGCTGTACCACAGCTGCTTGCTAGAGGTGGGTCTGCTCAGAGACACACCCTATACAATGTATGTCTAGAATAGAATTTACTCAGTTGTGTTTTAGGATGCCACCTTGCAAAAAAATTACTAAAGGGTTACAGTGGTAAAATATACTAGAGTAATGCTCCCTGGCTGTTGTTGCTCAGTGGATTGAGTGCCGGCCTGCAAACCAAAGGGTCACCAGTTTGATTCCCAGTCAGGGAACAGGCCTGGGTTTTGGGCCAGGTCCCCAGTAGGGGGCATAGGAAGGGCAGTCACACTCTGATGTTTCCCTCCCTGCCCCTCTAAAAATAAATAAATAAAAATCTTTAAATATATATGAGTAATGCTAATGTTAAGCAGGTTTTTCACTGCAGGATTTTCAGTGCCTTTATCATTATAGTGTGCATTGGGACTTTTTAGGATGATGTCATAATATAGAATGTTTACCAGCTTCATCTGGCCACAGGATACTGTTTCTTATGAAACATCTTCTGGATCCAGTGTTCCAAGGGATCCACCTCAGGAAATGTTTGGTTCACTCTAATGGTTTTTAGTTCATCTTCTGACATCTAGGCAGTTTCTGAAGAGCATTGGCACTTACGATAGTAAAAATGTATATTCTGGACACTAAACCTAACCCCCCTTGTAAATCTAGAGTTAATTGTTGGCCTGCCAGTTTCTGTGAGCCTGGTTAACATGAGTCAGTTCTCCAGGTTTGATCAGATCTGAGGGAGCTGAGGAGTCCCATATAAAATGCAAACAGGACTTAGACAGCTGTCTTCATGCTGCCCAGAAGCCTGCGGGTCTCACTCAGCCTTCCCTGAGAAAACCTCAGATGCAGCTGTGTGTGGAACAGCAGCTTAGGTGTTCTGATACTGATGGTACTTTTTGGTTGATCACCTCCACTGAATAGGAAAATATACCCTGAGTTTTCAGTTGTCTTGCTTCCTCTTTCCTGGGGAGCTGGCAGTGTGGACGGTGTCAATTGTCTACTCATGGAAAGGTAGCAGCAGTCACTCACTTGGTGCCTCTGACCTGGAACAAAGGCTGCTGATGGCAGCCCCCTCTTCATATGCACCCATTGTTTAAAATCAGGTGTTTTTAAAAAAGGCTTTGATTACAACCTACTATTTATCAGGCACTTTTCACAGATCTGTAACTCTGGCTATTCAGGCTATATTAGCTTTAAGAGGAGATGAATTGGGGAAGCTGGAGTTCCTATTTCAAGGATTCAGAGAATAGTTGCAGGCTAGCAGAGGAGCCTTGGGAAGTGATACTGTGATCAGAGAAACAGCTGGGTGAATTTACTGTCTTCCTGCAGATGTTTCTAGATCTCCAGCACTGAGCAATTTATGTCAAGATTTGTCTCACAAATTTTTCCAAAGCCTGAAAAGCAAGTAGTCCCTGAGATCTGTGTTGAATAGGGTGGTGTCACAGAAGTCAAGGACGGGAGTGTTTTGAGAAAAATGGACCTATTGGATAGGGGCATGTGTGTGTGTTTCCAGGAATGTGTGGTGTGTGCATGTGTGTGCACACAAGCATGGGCACGCACTCCTACATATAGCCAAGGAAGAGACTGGGGAGGAAATAGCTAGTGTGATGTTTAACCTATTGATTTGAAAAGGCCTGTATTAAAAGTCCAGGTAGAAATTTTCAATAGGCAGTTGGAGACACAGGAAGTTGTTGGGGCACTGTGTACTGAAGCTGTCTCCATTTGATGAACTTACCCAGAGTGAAGCCACAGGTGGAGCAGGAAGGTCAAAGCAGAACTTCCTTTGGATGTCATCCCGGGGCAGGGAAGCAGATTCTTAAGCCTGGGGTGGAGGGAGGAAGAGCCTGTACTGATAAGCCGGCCCATCCAGAACCTTCAACCTACTAGTTTATGGCCAGAACCTGTTGCGGTGGGGTGCAGGCGACCCCAGGTTGTTCATTCCTGAGAAGTGTGGAGTGTCAGTTGAGAGTGTGAATGGAACCACACAAGTTAATACAACCACTAACAAACCCTCTCAACAGCATTCTCACACATTGAATGAATGATATGATTTTTGTAGTAGAAAATATTTTTTAAACTTGCTAATGGTTTCATGTCTAATGAAAGTCTAAACAGAACCATTTTGTAGAAGACTCTCAGAAAACAAAGTTGGATTTTGGGGGGAGTGGGGTATTGAGGCTATGAGCATTTCATTGTTATTCTGGTCAAGAATCTTTGGTGGCAGGGACCCCTGGCAGTAACTTTGAATACCACCAAAAGTTGTAAGGAAAGTGATAAAGCTATGTTCATTTATATTTTGAAACCATCTGCAAGATTGATTTAAATGATGTGGCTGAGCTTTACAGTGTCCAAATGAGAAGCAAATTCAGGTGTTCTAATTGCTGCTGTGAAGTTATATCTCATTTTTATTTGATCAAGTGATAGTAAATAATGAAGGTATCAACATGTAATCCTTCACTTGCCTGAAATTCTGAAAAGTTGAGAAGTTTTAAAATCAGACTTGGTGGAAACATTTGTATTTTACAATTTTTAATGAAGTCTATTTTATTTAAGTAGGTTATCCTAGTAAATGAGATAAATAGAACTTTTGGTTTTCACATACATGATTTTATGTGTTTGATAAGGAATACAAAAATCCAAACATTTAGCTAGTTTAAGTAGTTAACCAGATGAACTTTATTCACTTAATAAAGCATTTTTTCTTTATTATAGAAATCACTACATAATTTTTTTTCCCAATACCTAATGTCCCGTTACATTAACTCTGGTTTGATTACAAGAATATTGTTTAAAAAATGAATTGAGACAAATATCTCTTCTTAGGGTAAACAAAGGTCCCTTCACTGATAAGATGCACATGAACATTTTAGTCCCCAGAAATCAGCCAACTTCCACACCTCCCCGCAGGTCTGACACCAGAAGCCATGTCTCCTAAGACCAGAATGGAGTTTGTCTGACTTCAGCGCTTGGTGCCAGGATAAGAGAGATGGCATCTCAACCACACCCCCCATTTCACTGTCTAGACTTTTTTTTTTACCTAAGTGCTGAGTGTTTGTGACTTTTTGTTATACAAACACTATTGTTTTGTGTAGTTGAATGTTAGTATTTTTTCTTCGGATTTCTTTAATGGCTCCTGTGCTCAAAAAGCCTTTCTTGCTTTCACAAACAACTAGTCATTTATCCTTTCTTCTAATTTTTAGGGTTTCAATTTTACAGGTTACTGTTTAAATTCATTTGGAATCATTTGCTAGGTGGTCTGCTAAGTAAGAATGCCACTTAATTCTCCCCCTCCCCTTACAAGCTTACCCCCCAGGCCCAGTATCCTTTGGTGAATAAACTCACCTCTCCGTAGCTCTTTAATCCATGCACTGTTTGGCAGGGCAAGTTCCACTTCACTTTCTGTCCCTGCACAATTTTCTAAGCAATGCTCACCATTAACTCTTCCAGTTAAATTTTATTCCATGGGATTTGTTTGCAATGATATTAAGCCTAGACACTCATTTTGGAAGACTTGATAGTTTTTGACCCTCTTTTTCTAGTAAATCACAAATTGAATGCAACCCGTAAGTGTTGGTTGTGCATATTCAGATCACACTTACTGACCAGTCAGCAGGGTACGTGGGGAAAGAAAACACTAACCAGACTGGTTCTGCAGAGACAGGGTGGCTTCAGGTTTCTGTGCTGCCAGGGGTGTGGGATCCTGGCTGACTTCCAGAGATTGATCTGTCAGGTGCCACTGTACAATTCCTGGCCTGAGGGACCTCCAGCCTAGCAGTGGGTAGTTACAAACACTGGTGAGCACAGGATAGTGTGGTTACTACATGACTAAGGAGACACGCTTGTGCCAAGTTTGAACTTGAAAACCCCTAATTAAAGTTCTTTATTATTTTCCTTTGCAATTGTTTTTCCCTTTAGCAATTTAGGGATCCAAAGGAGAACGGAGACAGAGGCTTGTATCTTTTGAAAAGGGGTGTCTTTTTAAAACAAGCACAGGGAAGAGGCTATGGATTGCAGAGGCTCCTTTGGCTCTTAGCTACACTCCTGTGTGAAGGAAGTGTGTGAACAATGATTCCCCAAGTTTTCATGGCTCCTGATCAAGGAGCACAGGGAGGGAGGGAGGGAAGAAAGGTGGGAATAGGGTCCAATGAACAGAAAGGCTCCCCTTCACGTTGATGAAGGTGCCCCATTTATGGTGGTTTCCTCAAAGCTTCTTAACTTGCTCTGTAGGATAAGGTCTGATGTATGAAGTATCAGTCAGACCCAACAGTTCCCTGTCCCTCCCTCATGGCGGGAGCCTTCTCCTGGCCATCGGTCCATGATCCTCCCACCCCCATCCCATTCTGTCTATATTCTGGGATCCCTGTCTTAACACATACCACCTAATGCATATTTGGTATTACAGTTTTCTTCTGAGAAAATTTCTCTCATGCCCTAATTATGCCTAATATTTTCCCTAAACAGTGTACAGGGTGATCTTAGGCTGTACCTATGATCTAAACAGTACAAGTAACCTCCTACATTTTAATCTTGGCTTGGGCTATCCCTCTCTCTTAAATTCTGTCTTCATTGGTACCTGCTAGAGGTGGGATCATCTCAAAGAGTTGGAGCTAGGAAAGAGTGGCCATTTTCTATGCAAGGGTGATGTGGTCGCAGGTAGAAAGGGTACTTTGTCCGGTCCCGGTGTCAGAAAAGGATTCTGGCAGAATCTGTCAGAGGGAGCAATAAGGTGATAATAGCTATAAACAGTGGATTATTGGGTAGGAGTGTCAAGTGCAAAGAATGAGAATCAGAAGTAGTGTGGGACATTTGGGGAAAGAACACATTGTTCATTATGGCCCCACTCAGAACATGAGGCTCCCTGCTTGCATTCTGCAAAGTGTGGAGTGAGAGGAAGACATGGTTCAGACCTTTTGAGAGCTTTCAGCCCAAGGAAGGAGGCAAGAGCTCTACGTTTGGGACAAAGTGGAAGACAATTTAGGACAGTGTTATGTCCTCAAAAGTCTGACTGGAGAGATGGGGAGTCTTGAAGAGAAACTCATCATCACTGCTCTGGGTGACAGTCCTGTCACAGGAACGCTCAAGCCCTGCAGGGGATTTTGCCCTATTTTTAATTTTATTATCAATAGACTCTCAACCTTTGTAAGAGGAGATAAGGGGAGGTCTTCAGAGGAAAGTTCTGGAGACAGTGCAGGACCCACCAGAGTGGGGACATCAGAGGCCAGTTTATTATAGTACTTATGCCTCTGTGCTGGTCAGTCTTTGGCTGAGGGCTGCCTCACGCACCTCCAGCTCTCCTTGCATGCAGTCTAAGCAGGTCCCATGAGCCTGCCACACAGAGACACAGGTGCCACTGTGGGAGTGAAAATAGTAGAGGGAGTTGTGGAGATACAGCAAACCACTAGCAGCATCCACCATGGTCTTGGACACTTGTTCTCAGCCTTGCCAGCAGGTCACAGTTAGGAAGAATTCATCCTCTTTCATTTCTGTGACACCCTCTTGTGATGTTGTGAGGTGCAGGTGTTTCTTACTAACCCTCTGCCACAAGTAGGGACATGTATGGCTTACTGGCCCATCTTTGATGCTTCTTGGTCATGTTTATTTCCCACAATTCTGGTGCAGTTTATTATGCCCTCAGACTTTATTGGAAATATTCATTATAATCACAGGATGCCTATAAATATGTTAATATCCTTCTTGAAAACAGCTAGATCTTTGTTTCTATTATTGTTGCCTGTTTGTTCCTTAAAGAGTAACTGAGGAGGAGTGGGGTGGAGGACATTGAGAACCGTGGTCTACATGATGAGAGAACATTAAGATCTGAAGGAGAATTTCTTCATCATGTCAGGAAATGGCAACATATGCTCTTACTGTCTAGACCGGTCACCTGTCAGATCCTTACTCTTAGATATATGTAAGCATCTGAGTGCACGTGCATCTCCCACCGCTGTTGTTTCTGTGCCTTAGTAACCATCGTCTTCCCCTCCCCATTTCTGGTAGGTTGCACAGGACCTGGCACTGAGCTGGTCTCCCTGGGGCTGGCTAGTAGTGTGCAGGAAAGATGACAGTGCAAGTCCAGGTGATTGAGAGTATGTTTATTAAGGCTGGGGACAGTGAAACAAAGAAGGGCTTAGCATAGAAGAAGCAACAGGAGAACCTAGGCCGGACTGCTTTAGCTCTCTGGGAAGTCAGAGAAAAGAGGGCCTTGGGGGAACAATTTCAGGGGGTTAGTCATGGATAAGCTGCTGCAGCCCATTGCTCCCCATGTTGCAAGTCTCATGGGGTCCCTTGAACTCCTAGAGTTTAGGAGATGCCTGCCTGCGGGGGAAGAAGAGAGGGAAGGGAAAGGAAGGGGCATATGGTGCCCTTTGTTTTGAGGGGTTTTATCTCTCTCTTGCAGGCTGTAATCTTAGGGGAGGGTTTCAGCAAAATATTCATTAGTTTTGCTGGTGTGCCCTTTCAGGGTCACTGTCTCCATTGATTGGTCAGTGACAGGGCAGGGTGCTGTTAGTCACTGCAGTTGGTCCTGGCATCACCCACCTCGTTTTGCTGCTTTTCTGGGCCTGGAGCTGAAACACAACTAAGGCCTGGATGTCATCTCCAGGTAGGTGACCTTCTGTATCTGGCTGTAAATTGCTCAGGTATCTATCTCAGTTTCTCCATTGTACTTGCCAAAGAATTTTTCTAGCTTCTTACTATCCTGCCTCAAGTGGAAGCAAAATGCTCAGGGGATATGTGAAGTTTCAAATTAGCCAATCACTGGAGGCTTCAGAGATGAAGCTTGTTGCTTGCTACCAGGGGGTTGCAATTTAACATGATCCTGCCAGTGATATACCACCAGTAAAAATTCTGTGCATCTGCTATTCTTAGCATGCAGTAGCTAGAATATTGTTGGAGACAGAGAAGCCAGAATTACATGGCAGGGCCATGTGGACTCAGATGACATTTTAAACATTATGGTTCAAGATCTCAAGACCTATATCATGGTCAGGTTTCATTTGAACTATTGATATATGGTGGAAATCAATCTTTTTTTCCCTAAGGTATTTTTCATTTAGCTTAAGAATTAAACTGTGAAAATAATAGTTGCAAAAGAAAAAATTATCAGCAATAAAGATAAAAGAAAACAAAAAGTTTAGTTGGTTGGAGCGTCATCTCATACACCAAAAGGTTGCGGGTTTGAACCCTGCGTAGGGCACATACCTAGGTTGTGGGTTCAATCTTCATTCAGAGCACATACAGTAGGCAACTGATAGATGTTTCTCTCTCTCTCGTCCTCCCTAAAATCAATAAACATATCCTCGGGTGAGGATTAAAAAAAATGAAGAGTACAAGCAGGAAAGGGCAACGTTTTAGAGACTATTTCCCCATGAGTCCACTTAAACTTCTGGGTCTTCGCTGGTCTTTAATATTCTGAGAGATTCTCTGTATAACCCATGAAAGATGATGCAGTGGAAATATGAAAGGCTGTACTCAGTCCTTCCAGAGAAAGAAAAGGAGCCTGGCATAAGAACCAAGACTTCATAGTTTTCAAGGATTATGATACTTTGATAAAATAAATACCATTCTAGAAATAAAAATTAATAAACATAGCAAAGTAGTTGCTGAGGTTCACCAAACTGAAAACACTGTACAACTATATGATTAAGTATTAATTTAACATAACTGCTTTTGAGGGAAAAAAAATTTCTTTTGAGTGCTGGGAAAATTAACCAAGAAATGATACCTATTGACTTCAAACATTTTTATACACCATTTGAAAAGCCCAGCGCAGGAGCAAGGAAAAAGCACTCTGATAAAGCATTTCTAATAGATCATTTAACAGAAAACTTCTGTGAATGAACATTGGTGTAAGAACACAATTCACCTTGCCTTCAGTCTTGAGGAGAAAACGTGAAATCTTGTTTTTCTTGTAGAGTTGCTTTGGCTCATTCACCACTGTTCTCTGTAATCCATCGACCCTGCCCCCAGGTCATTGTTCCCCTTTCAAGTCACATCCTCACCTGCCTCCTTTCCAACTCAGATTTCGGGGTCTGGGATTATAACCCTTCTTTTGCATATTCTTTAATTCTTTTGCCGGTTTCTTTCAGGGGACTCTCCTGACTAAACCCAAGCCAGGCTGAAGCATGCTTCCCCTAGCCTCTGCTTGTACCAGGCAGATGGGCATGGCTGTAAAATCATGGGCACATTAAAGGGTTCGGGCTGTTGACCTCTAGGGATGGACTAATAGTTCATCCACATTACTCTTTGGATCAGTCTTTGAAAGCCATTTATTATTATTTTTTATTATTTTATTTTAGATTTTATTCATTTATTTTTAGAGAGAGGAGAAGGAACAAAGAGAGGAAAGGAAACATCAATGTGTGGTTGTCCCTCATGTGCCCCCTACAGGGGACTTGGCCTACAACCTAGGCATGTGCCCTGACTGGGAATTGAACTGGTGACCTTTTGCTTCACAGTCTGGTGCTCAGTACACTGAGCCACATCAGCCAGATTATTATTATTTTTTAAAGATTTTAAAGTTTATTTTCAGAGAGAGGGGAAGGGAGGGAGAAAGAGAGGAAACATAGATGTGCAAGAGAAACACTGATCAGTTGCCTCTCGCACACCCCCAACTGGGGAGCTGGCCCACAACCCAGACATGTGCCCTGACTGGGAATCAAATAGGCATCCTTTTGGTTTGCTGGATGATGCCCAACCCAGTGAGCCACACCCGTCAGGGCAACATCCATTTATTATTATTACATTCATATGTATAGGAGTGAAATAAAGTTTTGGGAGCTAACATTTTTACTTTGATATTTCCTTTTCTCTCTGATCCAAACCTATTTTATTTAGTTAAAATGCGCTAATGGCAACCTTCTAAATTGGTTTCACAGCCCGCTAATAGGTTTTGACAAAAAGATGACCTTGGTTATTATTTCACTCTGATTCCTCACTTCTCAAACCTCCCAGATCCTTCCACCCTCCTCACTCTCAGTTGATGATCTTATGTCTTATTTCAGTAAGAAACTGAAATTAATTAGAAGAACTTCCACCAACAGACCTGTACCTGTATTGATTGCTCTGCCTCCCTGCCACCGCAGTGGATAAAACACCTGTGCTCCTCTGGAGGGTCAACCCCTTTGCTTGTACAGTGGGTCCTGACTTCTCTCATGTACTCAGGACATTACTTGAACAGTTGTCCCTCTCCATCCTGGATCACCAGTTTTTTCCTCCCTCTAATGGGTCATTTCCACCTGGGAACAATCCTACTAATACCTCCCATCTTTCAAGAACCACCCCTTACCCCACATCTACCTCCAGCTCCTTTTTCTTCTCAACTTCACTTTACAACAGAGCTCCTCACAGGGGTGTCTGAGCTTCCTGTCTTCAGTTCTCTTCCTTCCATTTTTTCCCTAGATTCACTCTCATGAAGATGTTGCACCCTAAACTGATCTTGTGAAGGTCCCTATGGCCTTCGTGTTGCCAAATCCAGTGGTCAGTTTTTGGTTCCCCATATCCTTTCATCTTCCAGCAGCATCTGACACAGGTACCTGCCCTTCCTTACAAATATTAATTCTTGGCCTTCAAGCCCATGCTTTCTCTGCTCCTCCTGCTGCACCAGGACTCCTTCTCAGCATCCTTCGTTAGCTCCCCTCATTTCTGTGATCCCTAAATAGTGAGCACCTTGGGGTTTAGTCCTTGGGTCTCTTCTCTTCCCTACTGATATTTCTGTTAAGTGAGTCATCCAGCCTCACTGCTTCAAATATTACCTGTGTGCAGATAGTCTCCAGACCAGGTTCCTCCCTTGAACCACAGATGCTGTTGGAAACTCAGTGGCTTTTTTGGTATCTGTACTTGTTGGTATTGTAGGAATTCTCAAACTGAACGTGTCCAAACAAACCCCATGTCCTTCTTGCACAGCCCTGTACCCTTCCTCTTCTCATCGTTATTTACCCCATCTCAGCAAATAGCATTCCAGTCTTTCAGGTTTCCAGGCTCTACGCCTTGGACCCCAACCCTCTACCACCATCAGCATCCACTCCACCAGCAGGTTTTGTCAGCTCTGCCTTCAAAATATACCCCTGATCTGACCACTTGTCACCTTCCCACTGCTACCACCTCAAAGCAACCCCCCCCCACTCACCTGGAATTTTGCAGCATGTGTATAACCGATCCCCTTACTTTGTCCTTGTTTCTGGCAATATTATTCTCCACAGTGTACTCACAGATACCTTTTTAAAACCTCAGCAAGATCCTTTCCTTTTCCTCCAGTTTTCATCTCACTCAGAGGAAATTCCACAGTCTTCTCCATAGTCTGCAAGTCTCTTTATGATCTGGGCTCTTCATACCTCCCCTCCCACCTGCCCATCACTCACTTGTTCCAGCAACACCAGTCTCCTTGATTGGTTTAATAAGCCTGCTCCCCTCTGGACCTCCGCACTGATTCCTCCCTTGCCTGAGACATACTCCCTTCAGATATCTGCATGTCCTGCTCCTCACTTTCTTATTTCCCCCGAATGTCCACTGCAGAGATGTCCCTGATTACCCCACATAAAATAGGAAACCTACCGCCTGCCCTTCTAACCCACTCCAACCTGTGCCTCACTTTATTTTTCAAGCATCTGTTTTCACCTGACATACATTAGGAAAGGCAGGGCTTTGTATGCTCAATGTTACCTCCTCAGCACCTAAAGTAGTGCTGGCATATGTATGTATGTGTATATAATGGCTGAATTAAGTAGTTATGGCAGAAAGATTCCTGAAGGCTTGAGTAGAGCAGCTAAAGAGGCCAAAAGATCCCTTTGTGCTAAAAATGAAAGTATGCCTGTTTTGAGGAAGCCCTCAATATTCTAGTAGGAGACATTTCATACTCACACTCAGATATTCCAGCCCAAAGCCCCAAGGCTCATGCTGTTGAATCAGGAAGAAAATGAGCTCTGGAAGTTCCCTTTATCCTGTTCCCCAACCCCTGAAAAAAAATTTCTTCAAGAGAGAAATATTTTTACGTGCAAATACATGTGGTGTTCAAATTAAGTTAGAGGGAAAGACATTAGGCAACCTACAGAAAGAGCTATAAAGGATGGTGCCAAAGAGCCAGAGTTCAAACCAGGTCTGTCAAAGACCAGGACCTAAGCTCACCAGAGTAACTCTATGTGGAAAGTACCACAAACTGAGTGGCTTAAAGCAATAGCAATTTATTTTTTCATATTTCTTGAGATGAGAAGGCCCAAATCAAGAGCTCTGCTCCCTCTGAAAGTGCAAAGGAAGGAACTGTTCTGGGCTCTCTCCTATCCTCTGGCAGTCTCAGGTTCCTTGGTTTGTAACACATCCCTCCAGCCTGCCTGCATCCTCCCATCGCAGTATTCCTCTGCTTCATCACACTGCCTTCCCTCCCTGCCTGTCTGTCCAAACTTCCCCCTTTTAAAAGGATACTTGTCATATTGGATTAGGCACCATCTAATGACTTTATCTGAACTTGATTAAATTTGCATGACCCTATTCCCAAATAAGGGCATTGTCTGTGGTACTGGTAACTAGGACTCCAACATACATCTTTTTTGGGGGGACATAATTCAACACATAACAAGATATAAGGTATCATTAGAGACTGATAATATGTCCAGGAAGTATGAGCAGTGTGTGCACAGTCAGAAAATAGCTGGGTACTCTCAGTAGGAAATAGTTACCATATTATGCTGTGTATAGTGTGCTCCCATGTATAATATGCACCCATGTTTTTTGCCCAAACTTTCAGGAAGGAAATCTGTCATTTTAATTTTTCAATTCACTTATTTATTTACTTATATTTAGAAACAAAACCAATTGTCGTACTCAAGGGTATTGTTTTGTATATGGACATCGTTATTGCTTTCTAGAGTTACACTTTTAATGCGTAAGCATAAATAAAATAATTAAAAACATTTATATAGATACGGAATTAGTACTACCCATGTAAAATGCACATCCTTATTTTTCCCTCAAAAATTTGGGTAAAAAAGTGCGCATTATACACAGCAGAATATAAGTATTCCTTGGTCAGAGTGGAATCTCCTCTCTCCTGCCTTGTTCTGACAGGGCAGGGGGTCTTTAGCACCCTCTCAGGAGTGGGGAAAAGTCAAAAATTTGAGCTGAAGCCTTAAAGAAATGGACAGGTGAAGGAAGTGGTTTTCACTATTGGCTTGGTGAGGTGCTGTCCATTAAACCACCAGAGCTGGTTCCAATGATCTCTCTGACACCATCAGGTGCCAGGTTCCCTGAGAGCTCAGCACTGAGTGAACCACAGCTTCTCCTTTCTGCTGGCTTAGGCTGTGCTAGAGGCCAAATGACTATATTTGGGAGATGAACAATAGAACTTCAAGATTCCTGATAATACAGTTCTGACGGCAGTTTTGCTGTTAAAAATGACATGGGGTGTGACAATAGAAAGAAAAATAAAATATTCTATAATATAGAACTATCATAATATATGATATACATATAATATAAAAACCAAATAAATAAATTTAGCTTTATATAAAACTCAAGGTCAAGCCTTCACCCTGACCAGCAACAACCTCCACGACCTTGGAGGTTTCTTCATTCTAACTCTGGGTTCTGTCCTATGGATTGACTGCCCTCGCACCTAAGCATAATTTGGAGGCCTTTCTAGATTTCCCTCTTTTTCCCTCACAGCTCAGGTTCCTGAACTCAGCTTACATAATGTGTTTAACACTGACTCTTATCAAGTCTCCCTCCTTCCCCCAGCATCCAAGCACAGTTCACTGAATCAGGAGGGAAACCCTTGGGATGCTTAAGAGGATGGGATGGAGTAACACAAAGTGCACATCCAAACCAGCTAATGATTATGTTTCCAAAGAAAGTCAGATAGGAATGTGGACTGGGCACATTGTATTTTTTTTGGAGCAACATGTGATAACAGTAATATTTTTGCAACTAGACAAGAAGTGGGGAAAATACCAAGAGCCAGAGATTGCAGAAGATGAGAGAGGGGCATTTAGTTAGGAAAGGCTATGATTGCCCCTAGCCTTCTGTCGATGTTTCTCCCCCTCTCTTCCTCCCTCCCTTCCTCTCTCTAAAAAAAAAAAAATTAAAAAAAGAAAAAATCATTTCTGTTCTAGAAAAAGGGCAGAAGAAATTGAAACCCTTGCATTCATTCAAAGCACTATTGAATACCTACTATGTGTTAGGTACTGAACAGAGGGGGTACCCACTTTTGTACTTTCTAGAATCTTCATGGCCATCATCCCCATCTAAGCATCATTATGTCTTGTGAAGAGGCTGACATAATAGAATTTTATATTTTAAATATTGCCCTGACTGCTAGTTACAGGAAGGATTTCAGTGGCACAGGGACAACTTCCAGGAGACCACATGGGAGAAGACTGATCCTTCAGAGAGTGGCTTTGGACTTTAGGGAGGAATTAGAGGTAAAATTTAGAGAACGACCCAGCAGAACTCAGTGATGAATTCAATGTGAGGGTCGTGAAGAAAGGCATCTGGGATGGCCTTGAGCTTTTCTCATGACCACTTGAATTAATGGAGGTGCCATTGAAGGAGATGGTAAATCTGAGAAAAGAAATGGCAGTAAAGAGTTCCGTATTGTATAGGTTAACTTTGAAGTGCTTGTGAGAACACAGCGGACATGTCAAGGAAGCTAGTGCCAGGATCTGCAGATTGAAAGACAGCTCTGTGCTACAAATACACTGCTGGCCATTTTCAGTATATAGAAAGCCAGGAGAGCATAAAATTGCCTAAAACAGGGCAGGAAGATATTGTCCTAGGGTAACTCATGGAGCAGGATGGAAATAAGTGGAGAATTTTATGTTTCTTAATATGGCATCCAAAGTCTGAAAATGTTGCCACTCAAGGGTTAGTTGCCTGTTCGTTTCACCCAGCTGAGTACGTTCTCTGGGGATAGAGCCCCTTGGGGAGTTGGGACTGAAGACATTCACATGTGGCTTCCCCTAACACAGGGTTTCTGAGTCTGGTAGAGATGTGTCTTGAGGCTGAGGAGACTGTTGAGAGAGTCCTGAGAGATGAGAGCACTAGTAGTCATGATGAAATCTAACCTTTATTGAGTATGTATGTGTCACGTCTAGGGTTGGTGGCATCTTATTAAATGTTTTACTGTGCCAATCTTGAACATGTGTACTCTTATTATACCCATTTTATATTGAGAAAATAGAGGCTTAGATAGAATAAGTAACCTGCTCAAGGTCAAGTTAATCCATGGTGGAACAGGATTTGGACTCAGGTGTATCCATTGACAGAACCCAAGCTCCTCATGCCAAGCTGTAGCAATTCCCTACAAGTCAGCAGTATAAGGACTGTTTCTATCACGTGACCCACCATTGTTTATGTGGGTATGGGACTCCTGCCTCTAGGGGCCCATCTTCCATGTGTCATCCTAGCCTCCAGCTCAGCTCCTGCCACAGCTGGAGACAAATGCTCAGAACATCTGGTTTTAGTTTCCTTCTAAAATAGAAATAGAAATACTAACACTAACAAATATTTTTTGTGTGTGATGTTTATAGTTTATCAAAGACTTCCCCAACATTTTCAAGCCTTAATCTTTTTTGTACCCTAAAATTTACCATTAGTTTCTTTGCAGTTAATTGATGAACTAGGAGGAAGTGAAGGTGTGAAGGTGCAGGTCACAGAGGGAATGTTTTTTCCCTCCTCTCACTTTAACTATGTTTTTTTTTTTAATTTAAATTTCTATGGCTACATTGCTGGTGGACTACCAAAGTCTCATCTTTCTTTAACAAATAAAAAATTTCAACTAAGGGATTGATTATAGGGTTTTTTCTTCCTTTTATTATTATTACTATTGGTGAGGACCCAAGGATATATATATATATATTGATTTTAGAGAGCGAGGAAGTGGGGGGAAGGAGGGAGAGAGAGAGACAGAAGAACATAGATGTGAAAGACAAGCATCAATCAGTTGCCTCCCATACATGCTCCACCAAGGATCGAACCCTCAACTTAGATATGTGCCCTTACTGGGAATCGAACCCACAACCTTTTGGTGTATGGGGCTACACTCTAACTAACTGAGCCATCTGGCCAGGGCTCCCTTTTATTATAACAAAATTTACCATCTTAACCATTTTTAAATGTATGGTTCAGTGGCATTGAGTATAGAGTACATTCACATTGTTGTACAACCATCACCACCGTCTATCCACAGAACTCTTTTCATCTTCCCAAGCTGGGACTCTGTGCCCATTAAACAATACCTCCTCCTCCTTCTCCCCCCAGCTCCTGGCAGACACCATTCCACTTCCTGTCTCTGAATTTGACTACTCTAGGTAACTCCTATTAGTGAAAGCATACAGTATTTTTCTTGTTTACTGGCTTATTTCATACAACATAAATACTACATATTTATGAAATGGAATGCTGTATTATTTCACACAGCATGATTTTCTCAAGGTTCAACCAAGTTGTGATGTGTCAGAATTTCCTTGTTTTTTAAGATTGAATAATATTCCATTGTATATAATGCCTCATATTTATTAATTGATTAATGGACACTTGAGTTGCTTCCACTTTTTGGTTATCATTAATAATGCTGCTATGAACATGAGTATTCTCCTTTGAGAACTGGTTTTCAATTCTTTGGGGCAAATACCCAGAATGGAATTGTTAGATCATATGGTAATTCCATTTTTTAAGTTTTTGAAAAACTACCATATTGTTTTCCACAATGGCTGTACCATTGTACATTCCCGTAACAGTTCATAAGGGTCCCAGTTTTGCCATATCCTAACAGTTTTTATTTATTTGTTTGTTTTTATAGTGGCCATACTAATGGGTGTTACAGAGCATGGCGGGGGGAGTATAGTGGTGAGAACAGCTGCCTTCCTGATCTCTATCAGATAGATGATTTGTAAATCTCCCATATTTATTTACTCTCAGAAAGAGGGGAGGGGAGAAAGAGAGGGAGAGAAACATCAGTATGTGAGTGCCTCTTGAGCCTCCCGCACCGGGGACCTGGCCCTCCACCCAAGCATGCACCCCAACTGGGAATCAAACCAGCGACCCTTTGGTTCTTAGGCCAGCACCCAATCCACTGAGCCAGGGCAGTTTCTCCCATTCTACAGTTTTGCCTTTTCACTACTAGCTTGTGTCCTTTGAGGTACACATGCTTTTAATTTTGATGTAGTTTAACATATTTTTTTTTCTTTTATTGGCTTTAATTTTAGTGTCATAGCCAAGAAATCATTGGCATATTCAATGTCTTGAAGGTTTTCACCTATATTTTCTTCTAGGAGTTTAATAGTTTTAGCTTTTATGCTTTGATCCATTTTGAGTTAGTTTTTATACAGGTTGTAAGGTAAGGGACCAATTTCATTTTTTTGCATGTGGATTTTCAGTTTTTCTGTTGTCATTTGTTGAAAAGACTGTCCTTTCTCATTGAATAGTCTTGGCACCCTTGTTGAAAATCATTTCACCATAAATACCGGGGTTTACTTTGGGGCTTTCTATTCTATTCCATTGTTTTTTATGTCTGTCTTTATACCAGTTTTGAAATTAACTTACTACAAAACCACAGTAATTAACTTACTACAAATCCATCATAACTTGTAGTTAAGTTTTGAAAGTGTGAGTCCTCCAGCTTTGTTTTTGTTTAAGATTGTTTTGGCTATTCAGGGTCCCTGGAGATTCCATATGAATTTTAGGATGGATTTTTTTGCTTATTTCTGCCAAACAAGAAAAAAAAGCCATTGGGTTTTTTTGTAGGAGTTGCATTAAATCTGTAGATCACTTTGGGTAGTGTTGACAATATTAAGACTTTCAGTCCATGAATGTTGATGTCTTTACATTTATTTGTGTCTTTAATTTCTTTTTAAAAAATTATTTTTAAAGTATTTTTTATTGATTATGCTATTACAGCTCCCAATTTTTCCCCTTTGTACCCCTCTCCACCCTGCCCTCCAACCGTCCAGCATTTCCCACCCCACTTAGTTCATGTCCATGGATTGTACATATAAGTTCTTTGAATCCTTTGTTTCCTGTGCCATTTTTTATCTTTCTGCATCTATTTTATGCCTACTAATTATGCTTCTTCTTCCCTGTACCTTTTCCCCACTATCCCCCTTCCTCCTCCCCACTGAACTCCCGCTGTGTGATGTCCATTTCTCTGATTCTGTTCCTGTTCTGGTTGTTTGCTTAGTTTTTGTTTTTGTTGTTTCTCTTTTCTTTTAGGTTCATTTGTTAATAGTTGTGAGTTTGTTGTCATTTTGTTGTTCATATTTTTGATCTTCTTTTTCTTAGATAAGTCCCTTTAATGTTTCATATAATAAGGGTTTGGTGATGATGAACTCCTTTAACTTGACCTTATCTGAGAAGCACTTTATCTGCCCTTCCATTCTAAAAGAAAGCTTTGCTGTGTAGATTAATGTTGGATGTAGGTCCTTGCCTTTCATGACTTGGAAGACTTCTTTCCAGCCCCTTCTTGCCTGTAAGGTTTCTTTTGCGAAATCAGCTGACAGTCTTATGGGTACTCCTTTGTAGGTAGCTGTCTCCTTTTCTCTTGCTGCTTTTAGGATTCTCTCTTTATATTTAATCTTGGGTAACTTAATGATGATGTGCCTTGGTGTGTTCCTCTTTGGGTCCAACTTCTTTGGGACTCTCTGGGCTTCCTGGACTTCCTGGAAGTTTATTTCCTTTGCCAGATTAGGGAAGTTTTCCTTCATTATTTGTTCAAATAAGTTTTCAGTTTCTTGCTGCTGTTCTTCTCCTTCTGGCACCCCTATGATTTGGATGTTTAAAGTTGTCCCAGAGAATCCTCAGCCTCTCTTCATTTTTTTGGATTCTTGTTTCTTTGTTCCGATCTAGTTGGATGTTTATTTCTTCCTTTTGTTCCAAATTATTGCTTTGAATCCTGGTTCCTTCTTGTCATTGTTGGTTTCCTGAATATTTTGCTTTATTTCATTTTGGGTATCTTTCATTTGTTCTTTCATTTTTCGACCAAGCTCAATCAGTTCTGTGAGCATTTTGATTACCAGGGCTTTAAATTCTCCATCAGATAGGTTGGCAATCTCCTCATTGCTTAGTTCTGAGGTTTGGCTATGTTCTTTCATTTGGGCCATATTTCTTTGTCTTGGGCCACCTGATAAGTTGTAAGCGGTGGGGTCTTAGGTATTCACCAGGGCGGGGCAACCCTCTTTGCTGTGCTGCCTGTGGGGGAGGGGCCAGAGAGGGAACAGTGCAGCTTACCTGCTATTCTCTAGCGTACTTCGCACTTCCTCGTGTGAAACTGGAAGTATTTCCCACCTTGGCAACCCCAGCCTTAGTCCACCATCAACTCGGAGTCTCAGTTTTCCCCTTAAGTCAGTCCCTCCCTTGCAGCTCTGCGGAGCTGGAGCTTGGCCATCAGCCCCGCCCCTCAGCTGCCTAGCCACAGTTTTTCTGAGTCCAGAGGTCCGCCTGGTTGTTCTCGTTGATTTTTTCTTTAATGCATTGGTAGTCAGAGTTCCATGCAGTTTGATTTTCTGGCATTTTTGGTTGTTTATTGATTTCAGATTGGTTGTTATCCTTTTGGTTGTGCAAGGAAGCAAAGGATTTCTGCCTATGCCTCCATCTTGGCGGGAACTTTGTGTCTTTAATTTCTTTTAGCAATGTTTTGTAGTTTTCATTATACAAGTCTTTTGATTCCTTGGTTAAGTTTATTCCTAAGCATCTTCTTCTTTTTGATGCAATTATAAATGGAATTGTTCTCTTAATTTCCTTTCCATATTGTTCATTTTAAGTGTATAGAAATGCAACTGATTCCTGTGCAATGATTTTGTATCCTGCAACTTTGCTGAATCTTTTATTAGTTCTAAGTTTGTTGGTGGCCATTTATAGAGTTGGCCATCTAACATAGATCATGTCATCAGTGAACAGAGGTAATTTTACTTCTCCTTTCCAACTTGGATACCTATTATTTCTTTTGCTTGGCTATTTGCTGTGGCTAGGACTTCTAGTACAATGTTGAGTACAAGTGGTAAAAGTGGACTTCTTGTCGTGTTCCTGATCTTAAAGGACAGGAGGGAATATTTATATTTAATCCTCTTTCCTACATCATTAATGGCAGAACATTTAGAGTTTTTTGTTTGTCTGTTTTTAAATGCAGAGGCTGGTGGCCTCTCTGGGAATGGGGGTGGAGGACCTGGGAAGGGAAGGAAGCTGATGGGCCAGGGCTTGGAGCCACAGTAGAAGAACTGCAGGGATATGGGGAGTCAGCTGTGACTGAGACGTACCCCAAGGAGTGGGGCTTACACTAACCACTGGTGGCCTGGTCCACATGACCCTGCCCCTGTCCCCTTTCAGTCCAGTCCTTTCTGCCCATGTGGTTCCCAGCAATCCTGACCTGTGGGGGGGCTTTGCCTCAGGTGCTGAAGAAGGAAGCAGGTGTCCCACACAGTGGAGATCTGGGGTTCTGTAGCCCCAAGCTCACTTACCAAGGAGAAGGGTGTTTTGGAACTTTAGTTCTCCATTCTTCACACATTTCCCCCTCAACACAAGGAGTTTAAAATCCCTCATTCCAGTTACCATAAAACTGCACTACAGGAATTAAACAGACGTTTTATAAATTGTTGCTTAAATCTGACCCCCACATAGCCTCGAGGTTCCAGGAAATGATCATTAATGCTAAACTCTGAAGTAAACTGGGCCATCTTTACTCACAGTAAAAGCTTTGCCAGTATTTTTCCTAACTTTATATAAGTTTTCAGCTGAATATCGACCTTCTTTTTAATAAAGGGGATTTCCTATACACATGAAATCTTTTATTGCACTTTGCATTCCACATGAATTCAAAAATACTATGAAGAAAACAAACAAAAACGCAATGTTCAGGTGGAGCAAAGCCTTGCTTTTTTGCATCCCCGGGTTTTCACTTTGCTTATTTGAAAGTCAAATTTCATTCTTTTACAAAGAGCATAATTAAATGTTGGGAGGCTTGAGACTTATGATTATAATCAACATGTACTATAATCCAATTTCAGAAGGTGTGATTTTCATCTAAATACAATGAAATTCTTTGAAAGGCAAATAATGCCATAGAAGCTGTATTTTCAATGGGGAAAAAACCAAAACATATTTCTGTTTGTGTTCTACTTGAATATATTTTCATTTGTTTGGGAATAACAAATAATCTCCTGATAGAGAAGAGATAACTTTGGAAATGTAAAGGTTATTTTGCCCCTCGGTATTTATAAATCATTACGTAAACATGCTTCACTGCCAGGTGTTACAAAAAGGTATGGTATTTGTGACACTGGAAAAGCCAGTGCCTGTCACCTGCCAGACCCAATAACGAGACAGGGACTGAATCTTTATGGGCGCTTTATTCAGACAGCTGGCGATCTGAGAAGGTGGGTTACATACCCTAACGTACTGCCTTAAATTCTATTTTAAACTGACCCTGTTTATAAGAAGAAGAAAAGTATAGGTGAGGAGTTTGGAATTCAGGGGAAAAGTTGATCAGATTAAAGTTGCAGCATTCTTCCATCTGTTCCCTGGGCTGTGGTCTTTATCTGTGTCCTGGGTGGCGGACTTCTTACCCTGAAGTACAATGGCTTAGATACCTTAGATACCACCTTGAATTGCTTGCAGTCCTCCTGAGGCACAAAGGCGGAACTGCTTATGGTCTGCTGTAGTCAAGGTGAGTCATACCTTCAGTTCCTGGAACAATAGCTTTTACATACATTGATTACTAAGCTTATTAGCTATTAACTGAAACTAAAATTTTTCCAACATTTGAGTACCCCCATCATTTAGGGTTCAAACACGGCAGTGAATTAAAGTTGCATTTACATAGATGGAGAACTCTAGATAACAATGATGTCACAGATGGGCACAGGTAACCAGGTTCTTGGTGATCGCAGACAAAGAATTGAACCGAACACACAGAGTTTAAAGCAGAAAGAGAGAGCAGATTTATTAAGTGGTAGTACACTCTACAGAACATGGGAGCAGGCCAACTCCGAACAGAGATTGACCTCTGGGACTGGAGGATTCTATTCTTACAGGGCTGATATTCCTGGATAGTTTTGGCGGTCTTTCATTGCACAAGTACAAGTAGTTGTATTACTTTAAAGCTACTACACATGTGGTCTCCCATGATTTCCCTTGATTGGCCACCGGAGAAGGGGGTCGCACAACATTAATTTATTATAATGCTACTGTAATGAAGCCGGGGTCATGTAGTATCTTCTGTGCAGGTGCATTCATGAGTCACCATGATTCAGGGCTTTTCCAGAAAGCGGGAACAACCAGTCTTAGAATAGGGTTTCTCGGTCTTATATCGATGTCCTTTATCTTAGCCCTGGGGCACCTCTGGAGTTTCCTCCTTCCTGACTGTCTCCTGCCTCAATGACACCCTAAAAATCACTGGAACGTAACACCTAATTTTACAGCAGGAAAAACTGAGTCCTAGAAATATAAATTATGTACCCAAGTTCATGTAATCCGCACACCTACCATTTTTGGTCTATGAGCGCTGTGCTAGCGCTGTGCTCTGTGGGGCATTTGTTTAGACAAGCAGCGTTGAGTGACAGATTGGATTTTAGTATCAAATCACTAGTTGCTTTTTTTCTTTCTGAGAGAAAGCAGTCTTATCTAAGAAGGAAAGACATTTAGCGTTTTTGTTTCTTTTTCTGAGATATGCGATTTTGCAAATTATGCTGTTATAACTAAGTTATATTAAGCCATTTGGATTTGAGGGGGCTTATTGTCCCCAGCTGTTCTAGTTTCGAACTGATAATTTTCTGATTTTTTTCAAATAAATAAACATTTAAGGGAAAGACAAGAAAAGGAAAACCAATGTCATCTCTGCTCTTTTTGTTCCTGATGTCACAGAGGATGGTTATATGGAAAAATCCCGGCCATAAAACACTTGAGTAGAAAAATGATCCAGAATAGTTGGACTCAAATGTGAAGTTTTAGAGATTTTAAGCAATTAATATTGCTTATGATTTTTTAATGTGTGTGCCTAAGAATGATAAATGATTTTTAAAAAGTATGTCTAATTAAGTTGAATACAGCTCTTTTGATAAGAATAAAATAAAGTTCTGTGATTAAAAGAAAAATAGTTCCCACTGGGCCAGAAACTTTTATTTTATTTAAGGTTTCCTCACAGTTTTGTGAAGTAAGTGCCTTGATCCTCATTTTGCAGATGGGTAAACAAAGGCTCTGAGAAGTTTAGTGACCCTGTCTGATTTGGAACCATGATTGGCAGATGGTAAGCGCAGCATGAACTTTGCATGATACATCCCAAACACAGGCCTGAAGCCACATCTCTGATTCTTAGCTCAGGGCAGACACTGGGTTGGGGAGAACCTAGTGCCCCTTGGGGACCAAGGGTGGAAGAATTACCCAGTTGCCAGTATGTGCGCTGGAAACATTTGGAGGAAGGGCATCTATTCAAAGGGCTGGGAAACTTTTGGGACCTAAGAGGACAAAGGTGGGTGGTGCAAGGAAAGAAACTGCGGCCCAGAGAAGCCATAAGAATTGCCTTGTTAGTGCCTGGGATTGTGCCCCAGGCCTCTCAACTTTTCTGTGATTCCAGGGCTTCCACTTCTTCTTTCCTCATAGCTGAAGGCCAGCAGTGGAAAATACGGATCTTGGCCCAGAGTAGAGTTTGGATTGGGGAACACTGCAAAGTCAGAAGATAGAAACATTAATAAGAAAATTAAAAGAGAACATAGGCCATGCAGCTGGGAGGGTGCTGTTGGGACTGTTTCAGAGGACTCATCCATCTTGTACCACCACAAAGCCAGGAAGGGACACTTGGTGATATTATTTGCAATTCTGGGTCCAGAGAAGCAGCCTCAGGCTCAGACAGGCCTTGCAATGAGAATTGTAGGGTATCTGATTTCTGGCTCAATTCTCACTTAAATCTAGCCAGTTCTTCAAAACATATGCTGCATCTGTGTGTCACAGTGAGACCTGGAGCTCAAAGTCCATATAAAAATAATCTTTTAGAGTAACAATAGTTAATAGTTATTGAGTCCATTTGTGCAACAGGCACAGAACTAAGGACTCTTAGTGTATTATTGAATCATCAGGCCAATAAGCAGAAGGGTCGTGATCTCCGTGAAAAAAGAAAACAATCTGCAAAAACAGGTGTTGAGGAGCAGCAGTGTTTATGGACACTTCCAGTTTGTTTTTTCAGAGATGTGCTTCTAAGCACAGTGTGTCCTCCAGCCAGTGTGAGAAGGAAAGAGGAATGCCAGTGGGTGATTCGTGGGCAGCTCCTCTGGGCCAGGCCCTGGGCTGGGTGTGCCACGGATGTCGTGTCATTTCATTCTTGTAGTGCATCCTGTGGGTGGGGTGTCACTCTCCCTAGCTCCTGGGGCGGGGGGGGGGGGGGGTAGAGCTGAACTTTGGACAGGTATAATTAACTATCTCGGGATCCCAGGATTAGATGATACAGAAGCTGGGATTTGAATAAGGAATGAGAGTCCAAATTCCAGGACCCTTGTTGCCTCTCAGGATGAAAAACAGATTCCTCTTGGCCATGCTTGTTAAATTTGTAGCTAAGCAGAGAGCCTTGGGTAAGTGTCCCCAGATACAAACATGAGAAAAATAGAGATTTTCTAAAATAAGACCTTTACTGGTGAGACAATCCAGCCGTACCACACTTCAAAAAACACCGCAGCTACTGCTTACAGAGTTCAAGTGAATGCAATTGATTTAGTTTTAATGGTGCCAGTTTTTGTGCCTCCAGGGAAAAAATATACCAAATCTTAAGTCTTCTCAAGCATATCAAAGCAGCCCAATTCTGGAAGTCACAGTACTTGCCATAGAGAAGCAGTGTTCTGTAACTGGTGAGTCAGTTTTCTCCCTGCTATCACCTCATTATAGCTTTATTTCTGATTATAATGGTAATATCCACTCATATACAATCTGAACAATTCAGAAAAATACAAAGACAATAATACAGAACATCAGAGTTTATTGGTTGAATTCTTGGGCCAGTGTGTAATGTGATTCAGAGCATAAATTGTTACTTGGGAAGATATTTCTTGAGAAATTTTATACATCATGCAGGAAGCTATATGTATATAACTTTAGGGCTGCACATTCTTTGAATTTTGTTAAAAGGAAAGCACTGAAATAACATGGAAGCAGTCATGACCTAGGACTTTGCAGAGATAGTTTCCCATCATGGTCATGAATTTATGGATTTTGAAGGGGCAGTGCCTCCCTAAAAATACAATCACAATGGGAGACAGTGTTTTATTCTCTGCTGAGATATCACATGCCCTGCCACCCTTTGAACTCTGGGTGTACTAAGTCTCTCTTAAAGCACAGCAAACCCAGTGTAAATCAGGAGTATCACCATGAGACCACCATGACTCAAAGCATGTTAGTCGATGTGTGCAGTGCTCCAGGAGATGGCTGGTGCTGAAACCAAAGGCTGGGTGGGGAGGCTGTACAGTGTTATGACTGAGAGAGACCTTGTGTTCTAGAGCTTTAGTGCCTCTACTTACTTGCTGTGGATAGCTAGGTGAATTAATTAACCTCTCTGAGCCTCAGTTTCTTCAAATGTGGAATGGGGATAAAACAAACTCTGCCACAAAGGAGAGTATTAGAAGAATTATGTGTTTAATATTTCAATTTGATGGGTAAGTGGTATGCATTCAATATTTGTCTTGTGATTTTCAAGTGCAGTAAGGACAATAATGGAGGTCCCGAATGGGGAGCAGGAACTTTGTTCATTTTACTTCAAGCCTCATAATAATAGAGATGGAAAAGTGGCTGCAACCTGAACAGATGGTAGCATTTGTTAGGAGAGGCTAGCAAATGCACCCCAAACTTTCAGGAGTTTAACCCATAAAGGTGTTTGTCTACCTGATAGGGGTTGTACGACTCTTCTCCAGGTGTTGACTCAGGAACCCAGGCTGTTTCCATTTTGTAGCCAGTCATCTGAAACATGTAAGGTCATTGCAGAGAGGGAGAAGGAGCTGGATATGCTTTGGATGCTTTTAAATATCGTGTCTGAGGAAGGCATACATCAATTTCCACCCATATGTAGCTGGACAGAACGCAATCACATGGGCTCTCCCCAAATGCAAGAATGTCAGAAATAAAAAGTGCATGTGAATCCTTGGTGAGCAACTGTGGCCTCTGCCCCAGGGGCTACCATGTTGTAAATAGTGAAGTAGAAGTCACTTATATCATTACCAGGTGAACACTGATTGTGACTTTCAATAGGCAGCTTTCTGGAGACTGGAAAAACTTGTGTCCTGGGTTTGGGGATCTGTTTAGAAAAGCAGCAATGTTGCATCATCCTGGAAATCTTATATCTACATACCCTACACCATGCTTTTACAAGAGGCATATGACTACAGAGAAAGATGATGTACTATTTTGTTTTCTTTTTTTCCAGGAGAAGTGCTTCCTCCAGGAGAGGTACTCATCTTGGCCAATCTTTCTTAAAGCTGTGCTTGCACTTATAATGCTATTTACAGCTAAGGATGCAAAACCTAAAACATATTCACTGAAGGTTATTGATGACCCAGATTGTCAAAGAAGGGTTACTTGTCTCCTGACAGGCTGGTTACTAAGGTAGGGCAATTTAGAACACATTTCAAATAAAGCCTTATAAAAATCTGTTTAATTCTTTAAGGTGTCTGCCTTCCCCAAGGGGGGATGTGACCACCTAAACATAGGCATGTGTTGGGGTCCGCTTCCCAGGGTCCTTATATTTGCTCCACATCTGGTCATCTATTGTAAAACAGATACAGCAGTTAATTAAAGTGAGAACATTTAATGACTAAATGATTAGCCATTCCTTATTTGGGCTCTGCACATGACCAGAACCCACAGGCCCACATCAGACAAAATAGATATTTACAGGAAAATTATTGATAAACTGATGCGGATCCTGGCCCGCAGGATTCATGTGTTGTGGCTGAGACGAGACAAATTCTCATGGGCTACCGAGTCCTGTGGAGGAAAAGGGATGGCACAGCCACTCTCTCAAGAGGAGAGCACCTTGACCCTTGCCTTGACAGGCTATTACTGCTTTTCAGGGCACATTACATTGAGGATGATCCTCATTTACTATGCACAGGTTCACTTTAGGCGGTTACAGAAAACAAAGGAGAGGGTGTTTCTAATTACATAAAAGAGGAAGGATATTTGCAAATGTAAATGGAAAAGTGGTTAAGCTGGTTACACTTGTCCTTGAAAGGTTTAGCATGGATTTTAGGAAGTTACTCTAAAGATGTGTAAATATTTGCTGCCTCAATTCAGGGTGAGGGAGTTTTAGCAAAAGCAAACCACATAGCGGCCTAGGTACAATGCAGGCCTGATTCCCCACGAGAGAACCTATCCATGGGCATGGGTCCTGTGTGCTGGAACTCGCTCCCCACTGGCCTTTCTGAGTGGGAGCTGGGCTCACACCATGCAGAACGGTCTCCTATAATAAACTATTCAATGTATTGATCACACTAGATTGGCCTGTGTTTCTCACTAAACTCCTTGAGGGAAGGGGGCAGATGGAGCCTGCCTATTCTAACCCAATGCCTGGCACAAAATATGTATTTTAAAGCATTGATTATTGTAAAATAACAAAGCTTAAAATTATCTGTTGAGTTAACTGATCTCTCCAATAAATAAAAAATTAGTGATTCTGCCTATAAATGTTCATCATTTCTCCTGCATTCTAAATGCCTACCTTGCTCATAGTATTGTTGGAAACTCAGTTCTTGCCGACACAGTAAAGATCAGGAAGTTGGTTAATATGCAAGCAGAGTTTATTAGTAATGTGTTCTTAGGGAAGAGAACGGGCCTAGCTTAGGTGGATGAGAGAGGCACAGGCCCCTGGTCCGCTTGTCCTGAGGAGCAGGGTAAGGTGAGGGAGTTACATATTGATTGGCAGGTAAAGGTGGTGTCTGCCTTCCCCCAGGGGGGACGTGACCACCTAAACATAAGCATGTGTTGGGGTCCGCTTCCCAGGGTCCTTATATTTGCTCCAGACCACATCTGTCATCTATTGTAAAACAGATACAGCAGTTAATTAAAGTGAAGACAGTTAACCAAAGTTGTTTACGGGTTTTGTCTGTAAGCACTATGGACCCCCTCCATTCCTCTTCCTTCTACATCCTCTTAACTTCTCCCTAACAATAGTAGTCATGAGCTTTGCATGGCCTGTTATCAAACATATAAAACCTGGATTCTAAAATCAGGTTGATTGTCCTTGTCTTAATCACTAATGTAGCCCATACAGATGTATTTCTTCACGGCCATTCAAGTGTTTAGTCAGATCCATGGCACCACTGGATGCTGGGATGGCAGCTCCCACTTGTAACTGAGGGGAACATGGAGTGCACACTAGCTCTGTGGCAAAATGAAGGGATGGTGACATAAACTGCTACTGTTCTTGCCTCTCCACAGCTGACTACATCTTCAATAGGCAACCTCATCTAGGAATTCAAAGCAGAGCCAGTGTTCATTTTTCTAGAGCCCCCAACTTGGCAGTAGGAAAGATTCTGAAGAATTCAGTTCCAGCTCATTCCGGTGGTCTTATCTATCACAGCATAAAATTAAAAATATTTTCATTATATTGTAATGCTGACTCGAAAAATCCTTTGTGTTTAACAGATTTTACAATAATGTGGTTTTCTCAAACTGAATCCCTTCACATTCATTCATTCCACAGTATTTGCAGAGAAGTTACTGTGTACACAGGCCTTTGTCATGAACTACAGAGTCCTCCTCACTACGGCCCCTTAAATTCTTGGCCATGGTCACAATACTGGCCCTGGGAACAGAGAAAACTGCAGACTCTGCTCCACACACTGCCATTAGGGTCTTCTCATGAGCTCCCTGGACCTGTAGGTGTTACATCCAAGACTTTTCTCATCCTCTTTGTATTGGTGACCCATTTTGGGGTTTCTCCCTGGTGGAGGCTCTGGGCAGCTAGAGGAGCTGTTTCAGTCTGGATTCCCTCAAGCAGGCCCTGAGTAAAGATTCAGGTGTAAGTAATTCATTTTATGGGGTAGAGGTTATGATCCCAGGCAATTCCAGAGGGGAGTAGGGAGGTGAGTCAGTGGAGGGAGGCAGCTGATCCACTTGTGTTATCAGTTAAATCAACCCTGTGGACAAGAGCTTAACGCTCCCTAACTGTAAGCACTGACTCAGTCATCCTGCCCAGGTGGGGTTGGGGGGAGGGGCAGGTATTCCTGCAGCAGCCCAGTAGTCCTGGATGAGGGTCTTTGGTGGGTGAGGATTAATTCCCAGCACTTGAGGCCTGTTGGGCTCCTGAAATGAGCCCGCTTCCATAATCAGAGAAATATTCAAGAACCAGGTGTGTCTGAGCAGGGTGGCACCTAGGGTCAGGAGAGCTCTGTACCATCTCAGCAAACTACCTGAATTTAGGCAGATGCTATTATCCTGAGGCAACACAAATCTCATGTGGCTTTTCCAGTATATTACCTGTGATTTCATTCTGGATGGCAGATGCTATCAGTTGCTGTGCCTTTTGCTGATATTTGGGATGGTTTTTGCTGTTTTGTTGTTGGCTGATGGTATTTAAATATTTTAAACAGTTGGTTTTGTGTGTGTGTTAATGCATGTTGTTACAAAGAGTACCTTGTTTAAAGTTATATATACAGCTGCATTGAGACATTCCTGTATTGTGAAGGGTAAATAGGTTTGAGTAAAATGTGTATATTAATGCAGTAAATGGCATTATTATTTAAACATCAAGTTCTGAGTCTCAGTAGAATGGTACCTGCATAGATCCACATCTCTTCATATAACTTCCAAAGAAAAAAAATCACCCAAATCACAAACAGAGCAAATTAAAACCACCATTTACACAAGCACACAGCATCAGTAGGAGACAGTTCCACAAACTTCATGTTACTTATATGGAATGGGATAAACACCCAGGTCCAGCCATGTGGCTCTGGAGGGCACCCATGTCTGGAGTGTTGAACAGAGACCTCAGAGAATAAGTGGAGAAAAGAACAGGAGTCCAGGGAGCCTGGAGTGACCAGCCTAGACATCACCTCCGGGGCAAGCCTTATTCTGAGTGGAAGTACTTGAATGTTTGTAAGAGTCTTGGGAAAGACAGGTTTCAGGACAGGAAAATTTGGAAGGGCACATGCCCCTTGGAGACTGGGCAACATGGACAAAGAACAGCAAAAAGGATCAAATTAAAAGTCTTGCAGAGATAAAAGAATCAAAATCACAAGACACCTTTTCTCCCTTCAAGAAGCAGCACTATACAATAGACTGCACTTCACTATGTTGACAGTAGAGGGTATGATTGAATCAGAAACCTAGTTAGCCACCCCAAGCCCTGCCCCTTTTAAGCATCAACTCATCCAGAAAAGAAAATCTATCATAAAAGGAGCAGAAGGTGATGGACAACATGCAAGCAAAGCTTTAATAAGAAGAAAACAAGGTTTGAAAATCAAAACATTTTTGGGTTTGAATATTCTCAGTCTCACATACAAAAAGCCGAAGAAAACAGCAGTATAGCATTCCAACATTAATTATTTAAATATCCTGAGATAAACATTTTCATATGTATGACCTTGAATCAGGGATTCAAAAAATTAAAACTAAAGTGGATTAAACCCAGGAAGATGTGAAATGAAAGTTGGCTGAATGCAGAAAAAGAAATTAGGGAGATTAAATGGCAGTAGAGGACGCAGAAGTTATGCTTACTTCCTCTCTGGTCCACACTGGAATTACAGCTAAAACACAGAACAATCAACCTGAATAACCAACTGAAGACTAACTGAATAGAAGTCCTATAACCAAGGATTTGTAGAACAAGCCATATTGAGATGTAGGAAGGGTGGTGACATGAAAAGGGCTGCACCCATATGTGCCCACAGACACTGGCTGAGAATCTACGGGGATATCTCAGCTGCAGAGGTCTCTTCTAAGGAAAATGGGGTGTCAAACCCATGCTGGGCTCCCCAGCCCAGAAAACCAGTGCTGGGAAGGGGAGCCCACATAATATTTGGCTGTAAAAATCAGTGGGGATTCTGTCCATCAGGCAGAGCCTGGAACCTGTTAGAAACCAGGGTATGATCTTAAAGGGGGAGTGCACACTATTTCTTTCATGGCAACTCACCCTGGGCTCTTGGAGTGGGAGGGTGGATTGGAGTGAACTAGAGTTGGGTGAGGACAGACTGGGCGGTGTGGCTCCAGGGTAAGAGCTGAATGGACAGCTGCTAGGGTCACTGTGCTGAGTTCCTCTCCCAAACTGCCATCAGATTCCGTATTTCCTGAGTTGAATACCCCCCTCCATACAGCATCATCCCGCAGGAAGACAGTACCCTCACCCTCTCGACTCCCTATTGCCCTGACCTACAGAGCTCATACCCTGCTAAGGAATTAGCTGTCTGGACTCATGGAAAAGACTTTCTGGGAGGCCTCTTGAGGGTAGACTTGGGGTGACAGACTGAGTTGTATAACTCTGAGGCAGTGGCCATTCATCCTCCTTCCTGTTTGCCAGACCTGCACTGACCCCATAAGTGACATCCACTTGCTCCACCATTCTGACTCTCCATGAATTTTCACCGCTGAGCTCATGACCTGCACAGGAGTCAGCAGACAGTGGCAAGCTTGGGACCAGGGTGCACACTCTCTAGGTAGGCTCTTGAGGAGGTCTAGGCATAATCAATGAGAGACTGAGCTGTGTGGCTGTACAGTGGAAGCCATTTTTCCCTCACATCTGACCAGTGCTATATTCCTGTGCAGAGAGTTCCACTCACACAGCCAATCCTTGGTCTGTGTAGGCCTCATAAACCCTGCTGGTCTCATCCTGACAACTTCCTGAGACTCCACCCCACCACAAAAATCCAAGGGCACCCTGCAGGTGACAGCTGCACTTGTGCACTCTGAGACTTTTCTGAGTGGCTTCAATCCCAGCACTGGCACCAAGTTGGAATCTGTATCAGCCTGGTGAACAGCACTGGCCCCTACCTGATGACTGACTGAGAATCTACCTCAAGCAACTGGAATACAGCCAGAGGCTCTTTCAGTAACTGAGGTTAACAGGCATCTGGCAAGGAGAGGTAGATCTTGGAGTGCCTTGGGCATTTTGCTGAATTGTCCCAGGGGCCAGTGCTGGTGAAAGCCAGCCTTGATGCACAGCTTGGCCCCTTGCACACACCCAGGCCCAGCAGAGGCAGCTGTAAACTGTGGGTTACTTTGTAGCTTCAAAAAATGTAGACCAGGGCCCTAAAAGGCTGGATGTGAAATTGACCTGCACCAAAATTCCTCCCAAGAGAACCCAGGACTGATCAATAAACCCAAAGGTGGGCTTCAGGCCACATCAGAGCATAATCCAATTAGATCCAACGTGCCAAAGCCAAAGGGAAATCTTGGCAGGTACCAGACCCTGCTGGGTCGAATTCCACTTTGTGAGGTCCGCCAAAGTATAGCATTTGTACACTGTGGTTGAGGTTAATCCTCATATCCAGCCAGTCCAAGAGTCAACACCACTCACAGATGGGCCAACAGTAATAAAGACTCAGCTACCTAACTCAGTTTACATAACTTATCAGTGAAATTCTTGGAGCACCTAGCTCAGGTGATCAGAAAGACTGCGCCATGAGCCCCACAGGACACCTACTGTGTAAGACCAAAATACCAATACTGGTAGGCACAGCAGATCTACCAAATACACAGAAAGAAATTACAGAAAGGCAGCCAAATGGGGAGATAAAGAAAGATGCCCCTAATGAAAGAACAGAAGAAATCCTTAGGAAAACAAACTATATGAAATGGAGGCAAGCAATCTACCAGATACAGAGTTCAAAACAGTAAGGATTGTTATAAAGATGCTTAAGAAACTTAGGCAGACTTCCGGCCAAGATGGAGGCGTAGGTAGACACACTGTGCCTCCTCACACAACCAAAGGAAGGACAACAACAATTTAAAAACAAAAAACAACCAGAGCTGACAGAAAATTGAACTGTATGGAAGTCCGATGACCAAGGAGATAAAGAAGAAACATACATCCAGACCTGTAGGAGGGGTGGAGATGGGCACCCGGAGCAGAGAGGACTCGTGCCAAGGTGGTGGCTGGTGGACCCAGCGAGGTGGCAGATTGTGGAACGAGGCAGGCCAGGCTGCAGCTAGCCCCTGAACAGCTGATCCTCCATGTAGGGTGGAGGTCGGTAGTCAGTGATCACAGCCAGTCCTTGCAGCTGACTGGCCTAGGTAAACCCCTCCCATTGATTTGCCAACAGCAACCAAGGCTCAACTACAAGAAGAGGATATACTTGGCTCACATGAAGGGCGCATCTTGAGTACGCAGCTTAGGTGATAAGGGAGGCTGTGCCACTGAACCCTACAGGACACCTACTACCTTAGACCACACTACCAAGATAGGAAGTCAAAGCAGCTCTACCTAATACATAGAAACAAACACAAGGAGGCTGCAAAAAGGAGGAGACAAAGAAACATGGCCCAAATGAAAGAACAGATCAAAACTCTAGAAAAAGAGCTAAATGAAATGGAGATAACCAATCTATCAGAAGCAGAGTTCAAAAGGTATGTTTATAAGGATGCTCAAGAAACTTAGTGAGGACCTCAGCAGCATAAAAAATACCCAGTCAGAAATGAATTTTACACTAATTGAAATAAAGAACAATTTACAGGGAAATAACAATAGAAGGGGTGAAGCTGAGAATCAAATCAATGATTTGGAACACAAGGAAGCAAAAAACTACCATGCAGAACAAGAAGAAAAAAGAATTTTAAAAAGTGAGGGCGGTATAAACAGCCTATGGGACAACTTTTAGAGGTCCAACATTCGCTTCATATGGATGCCAGAAGAAGAAGAGAAAGCAAGAAATTGCAAATCTGTCTGAAAAAATAGTGAAAGAAAAGTTCCCTAATTTGGTGAAGGGAATGTGCAAGTTCAGGAACTGCAAAGAGTCGCAGTTATGATGGATGCAAAGAGACCCACTCCAAGACACATCATTATTAAAAGGCCAAAGGTTGAAGAGAAGGGGAGACTCTTAAAAGCAACAAAAAAGGAGTTAGTTACCAGAAGGTTGCCAGATGGGAGGAGGGAGAAGGAGAATAGGTGAGAAGGGGAGGGGATTAAGGAGTAAAAATAGGTAGTTACAGAATAGCCATGGGGATATAAAGTACAATATAGGAACTAGAGTAGCCAAAGGACTTATACACATGACCCATGGACATTAACATGGTGGAGGGATTGCTGGGTGGAGTGAGGCAAAGGGGAAATAACCAGGGCAACT
Organism: Desmodus rotundus; assembly: GCF_022682495.2. NCBI lineage: Eukaryota > Metazoa > Chordata > Mammalia > Chiroptera > Phyllostomidae > Desmodus > Desmodus rotundus. The sequence continues at coordinate 132,318,749 of NC_071392.1, forward strand.
GCAATAGCATACCAATAAAGTATAATTTAAAAAAATTTCCAGCAAACAAAATCCTGGGTCAAATGTCTTCTAGGGTGAATGTTACCAAACATTCCTAACACCTATCGTTCTCAAAGTATTCCAAAAAGCTCAAGAGGAAGGAGACTCCCAAACTCATTTTGTGGGGCCAGCATTATCCTAATTCCAAAATCAGATAAAGACACTACAAGAAAGAAAATTATTAGTCAATATACATGATGAACATGGATGTAAAAATCCCCAACAATATATTAGCAAAACTAGTTCAGCAATACATGAAAAAGATCATACAGCATGACAAAGTGGATTTATTCCTGGGATACAAGGTTGGCCCAATATCTACAAATCAATTGATGTGATATAACTCATAAAATGAAGGACAAAAATCATATGATCATATCTATAGGTACAGAAAAGCATTTGACAAAATCCAGCATCCATATTGATAAGAACTGTCAGCAAAGTGGGAACGCATTTCAACATAATAAAGACCATATATGGCAAACCCACAGCCAACATTATACTCAATGGAGGGGGGAGTAAAAGCATTTCCTTTAAGATTGAGAATATGACAGGAATATCTACTTTTACCTCTCTTATTCAACATAGTACTGGAAGTTTTAGCCACAGCAGTCACACAAAAAGAAGAAATAACAGGCATCCAAATAGGGAAGAAAGAAGTAAAACTGTTATTATTTGCTGATGATGTGTTACTGTATCTAGAGAACTATAAAGATTCCATCAAAAAACTACCAAAACTGATACATCAATTCAGTAAAGTAGCAGGATACAAAAAAATCAGATTTTTATACACTAATAGTATCCTTTCAGAAAAGGATACTAAGAAAACAATGCCCTTTACAATACATCAAAAATAAATAAATAAAATACATGAAATAAACTTAACCAAGAAGGTGAAAGACCTGTGCTCAAAAAAGTATAAAATGCTAAAGAAGGAAACCTAAGATAGAAATTCATGAAAGTATATACCATGCTCATGGATAGGAAGAAAAACAACATTAAAACATCCACTCTTCCCAAAGCAATCTATAGATTCAATGCAATTACTATCAATGTACCAAATGGTGTATTTCACAGAACTAGAAGAAATAATACAAAAATTTATATGGAACAACCAAAAAAAAACCCAAATAAATATTCAGAAAGAACAAAGTTAGAGGTTTCATGTTACCAAATACCAAACTATACAGTAAGGCCATAGTAATCAAAACAGCACAGTATTGACATTAAAACAGACAGAGATCAATGGAACAGAATACAGAGTCCAGAAATAATCCCACGCCTCTCTGGTCAATTAATATTTGACAGAAGAGGCAAGAGAACATACAGTGATATAAAGCTAGTCTATTCAGTCTACGGTGTTGGAAAATTGGAAAACAGATATATGCCAAATAATGAAACTAGACCACCTTCTTTCACCATATACAAGAATAAACTCAAAATGGATTAAAGACTTAAATGCAAGACTTGAAACCTCGAGCAAAAAAAAAAAAAAGCCAATAAAATCACTACTTTTTCTCTTAGCAATCTTTTTCTGATATATCTCCTTAGGCAAGGGAAAAAAATGAAAAAAATTGGACTATATACATCTAACTAAAAAGATGCACAGCAAAGGAAGCCATCAACTAACCGAAAGACAACCCACTGAAAGGGAGAAGATAGTCACCAGTAACTTATCCAAAAAAGTTTACTATCCAAAATTTATAAAGCACTCATGCTAGTCAACACCAACCCCCCAAAAAAAATCCAATCAGAAATCAGCAGAGGACCTGAATAAACGCTTCTCTAAAGAGGACATATAGATAGCAAATGGACATATAAAAAGATGTTCATTGTCATTAATCATCAGAAAACGTAAATTAAATCCACAATGACATATCATGTCACACTTGTCAGAACAGCTATCATCAATAAATCCACAAACAAGTGTTGGCATAGATGTGGAGGGAAAAAATCCCTGTGCACTGTTGGTGGGAATGCAGATTGGTGCAGTTGCTATGGAAAACATTGCGGTGGGTCCTCAAAAAATTAAAAATGGAACTGCTTTATGATTCAGCAGTTCCACTTCTTGGTACATATCCGAAGGAACCCAGAACACTAACTTGAAAGAATATATGCACCCATATATTCATTGTAGTGTTGTTTACAATAGCCTGGTATGGAAGCAACCTAAGTGCCCAACAAGAGACAACTGGAACTTCTGGTCAAGATGAAGGCATAGGTAAACACTCTTTGCCTCCCTGCACAACTATGGAAAAATTTACAACCAGACCTCAAAACAAATAATATCCAGAACCAGCAGAAAATTGAGCTGTATGGAAGTTCAACAACCAAGAATTTAAAGAAGCCACATTTATCCAGATGTGTAGAAGGGGCAGAGACATGGAGACGGGCAGAGAGGTGTGGAGACCCAGTGAGCCACAAACCTACTCCCTTTGGGATTCATCACCAGGGCAACAGCTGGAAGGGCATCAGTCACATACAGGGAGTAAGTGAAGTGACTGGAAACAGGGCAAGTGCTAGGCAAACCTCCAGAAGCCAGGCAGCACCACTATCTGCACTCTGAGCCCTCCCCCTACACAGCCACAAAATAGTGAAGTGGTTTGTCCCACCCTGGTGATTACCTAAGGCTCTGCCCCACAAAATTTATAAGTGCCTTTTCTACAATAGGCCACACTACTAAGACAGGGAGGCAAAGCAGCTCTCCCTAATACTCAGAAACAAACACAAGGGGGCTGCCAAATTGAGGAGATAAAGAAATATGGCCCAAATGAAAGAATAGAACAAAAACCCAGAAAAAGAACTAAATGAAACAGAGATAACCAACCTAACAGATGCAGAGTCAAAACACTGATTATTAGGATGCTCAAAGAACTCACTGAGTATGGCAACAGTATAAAAAATATCCAGAAATGAAGGTTACATTTAGTGAAATAAAGAAAAATCTACAGGGAACCCACATTGGAGGGGAAAACACTGAGATTCAAATCAGTTGGAATATAAAGATAAAATAAGCATTCAACCAGAACAGCAAGAAGAAAAAGAATTCAAAAAAATGAGGATAGCATAAGGAGCCTCTGGGACATCTCCAAATGTACCAACATCTGAATCATAGGGATGCCAGAAGGAGAAGAGGAAGAGCAAGAAATTGAAAACTTATTTGAAAAAATAATGAAATAAAACTTCCCTAATTTGGTGAAAGAAATAGACATACCAGTCCAAGAAGCACAGACAGTCCCAATCAAGTTGGACCCAAAGGACCATGCCAAGGTACATCATAATTAAAATGCCAAAGGTTAAAGATAAAGAGAAAATCTTAAAAGCAGCAAGAGAAAAGGAGAGAGTTACCTACAAAGGAGTACCCATAAAACTGTCAGCTGATTTCTCAAAAGAAACTTTGTAGGCCAGAAGGGACTGCCAAGAAGTACTCAAGGTGATGAAAAGCAAGGACCTACAATCAAGATTACTATATCCAGCAAAGCTATCATTTAAAATAGAAGGGCAGATAAAGTACTTCCCAGACAAGGCAGAGCTAAGGGAGTTCATCATCACCAAGCCATTATTACATGAAATGTTAAAGGGACTTATTTAAGAAAAAGAAGATCAAAACTATGAATATTAAAATGGCAACAAATTCACAACTATGAACAATTGAATCTAAAAAAAAACCAAACTAAGCAAACAACTGGAACAGGAACAGAATCATAGATGTGGAGATCATTTGGAAGATTATTAGCTGGGAGGGGGAAGAGGGAGTTTGAGGGAAAAGGTGCAGGGATTAAGAAGCATAATTGGTATGTACAAAATAGACAGAGGAGATGTTAAGAATAGTATAGGAAATGGAGAAGTCAAAGAACTTATATGCACGACCCATGTAAATGAACTAAGTAAGGGATTACTGGAGGGAATGGGGGTACTGGGAGAAGAGGGGCAAAGGGGAAAATTGGGACAACTGTAATAGTGTAATCAATAAAATATATTTAAAAAGTAGACAACTGGACAATGTAGATGTGGTACATACATACAATGGAAAGAATGAAATATTACTATTTGTAACAGCATGGATGGACCTAGAGAGTACTATTTTAAATGAAATGACAGTCAGAGAAAGATAAATGCCATGATTTCATTTCTATGTGGAATCTAAAGAACAAAATAAATAAACCAAATTGAAACAGACTCATACACAGAGAGTGGACTGCTGGTTGCCAGTGGGGAAGGGCATTGGTGAACTGAGTGAAAAAGGTGAAAGGTTTAAGAAGTACAAATTTTAGTTACAAAATAGTCATGGCAATGTAAACAACAGTATAAGAAATATAGTCAATTATATTGTAATAACTGTGTATGGTGCCAGGTGGATACTGGAAATATTGGTGGGAACACTTTCTATAGTATATGATTATCTAACCACATGCTGAACACCTGACAGTAATAGAAAATAATATTTTTTAAAAAATAAAATGTTCTTTGAAAAAAATATGATATCAAGGGAAAACATTATGTCCTTTTAAAATATCTCCAACAGACTTGTGAAATGTTCTTGAACATTTTTACATTGAAAAGATTTGCACTTTTATTTAGTATTCAACATTCTTTTTTAAAAAATTTAACCATCTGAATATTTTATTCTATTTTTCAAATCTACAGCATTTAAAAAATATTTTAAGGTCATACTTTCCTCAACTCCCCCAAAATAATTAATAAAGATGGCTGACAAATAGGAATTAAGAAATAAGAACATTATTTTAATGTAATAGATGATGATGTTGCACTGAAACTTAAGTCACTTCTTGAAAAATGAATAGAGTGGAATTGCGTCTTCTGTGAGGGGAAGTGCTAATGTAAGAGAGTAAATCAGGAATTATCCTTAAAGTTAGTCTGCTGTGTTGAGAGGCTCACAATTGTGAGAGGCATCTATGAAAAAACCACCTGGGGAAACAGGAGACTGCAGTGTTCCATATCATGCAGACTCGGGGAAATTCACTCACGGAGTGGGATGGCAAGGTGGAATTGCTCACATAAGTCAGAGTGTTCCAACCTTTCTTTGACACTGTAATTCTCCCTCCACATTTCTCTATCTGAACTACTGTGAAGCTTTCATTCATCCTCCCCACTAGACTACACTTGGTGTTCACTGTGGCAACAACATTTTCTTTGTCCTCAGCCCCCTATGCTTCTTCCTCATATCCTGCAACAATTCCAATTTGTGGGATGACTTGTTCCTAAGGCAAATTAAAAAACAAAACAAAGATGGGCACTGAAATTACCTGGCAGAACCTGGCTACGAGGCTCACCTCTTCAGGAGCTCTCACCCATGACTGCACACCTGAGAAGTTTTATGCAAACCTCATGCCCAGGTCACACCTCAAATCAGTTACAGCAGAATTTCTGGGAGTGGGGCCTATGCAGATCTATTTTTCAAAGCCTATTGGGCAACTGCAGTGTGCAGCAAAGTTTGAGAACCAGTGATTAACAGTTTTCAATCTCTTTTGACTTCTGCCCTCAGTAATAAATACATTTCACATCATGATGCATACCCATACACACATGCAAAACAAAAACAAGCATTTTATAAAACAATACTTAAGTCTTATTACTAGCTACACATTGTGATATTTTCCATTGCACTCACTTTCATTTAATGGGTCACAGTCCACTAGGGGGTCATTTTGAAAAACACTGCCTTAGATGACCCAGAATATAGTTAAACGAATTATTAACTATTATCATTGAAATAAAAATATATTTCAAAAACTTCTAAAGAGGATATGTGAACCGTAGAGAATAAGCCCATACTTACAGATGCCCACTTTGAAAATCTTTATTATACTCCCAAATCTTTGATTTTACGAAACGAGAAAGGTCAAAGTCATACATACATTCCCTCTTGTATGCATCATATAATGGTGTATGTTATCCTTTGTCCACTAACCATTATTTCATATCTATATTATCACACATTTCGTGTATTTGAACAATCTTTAAATGATTACATTTGTGCATCCCCAACCTCAGAGTTCTTAGAGCTTGTTTCAGTGTGTTGCTCAGTGGGTTCTCATCTTAATTTTTTATTTGTCCATGCACCATAAGCATTACATGGTACAGATCATGAAGCAGGCATTTACAGTAATACTTACTGAGTTTTAGCATTCCAGCAAATATTTCCAATTTGGATTTAATGGACTAGTACGCTACGGAGGATGATAAACACGTCTGGCCTCACAAAGAAGGGGGTTTACCATCACTAGCGGTCTCTCACTAGTTACCATTACTCTAACATCAGACTACTGTTTTAGGTATTCAGTGCTCTTGCCACATGGGAATAGTAGAATTCAGCACTGCTGCCAATATCAGATTTTCACTAACATTGCTGCAGTTGCATTCCTAAGTGTTTAAGACAAAGGTTTTTGTTTTTGTTTTTGTTTTTTGAGCATCCTTGGGAAAAACCTACTAGGCAAGATGCTATTCATCAACTTCCAAACGGGTTTTGACTTGGAAAAATACAATAACTAGCCAAACCCAAACTAACCAAAAGAGATGCTAAACTGAGCCTACTGTCCATATATATGACACGTTGTAAAACCTTACATATAGAAACTTAAACACCAGCACCATGAAGACTCTGTCTTTATATAAGAAAAATATAATTGTATATTTAAAAAAAGAAGCAGACTGACTGAGGCTTCCCTTTGGCTGGCTGGAGCTGCTGGAGTGACTTGGGAAGCTGTCTGAACCTTGCTATATTAGTCTCACAGCATGTGGACACAAGAAGCATTTCCTCAGCAAAGGGCATCAGTTTCAATTTAGTTATTAAACTTTAACATGGCTGTGTTCCTAAGAGAAATGCCAATTCATTTCAACCACATTGGTTTCTTAGCAAACTAAAATTTCTCTAGGGCATATTCAAGTGTTTCTAACCTTCACAATTTTAAATTATCATAAGCTATCATTTAATTCCTCTATAGAAGCAAACTAATGTATAGGGGGTGTCTTGATCATGACTATTCATTAATTAAACAAATATTGATTGAGCATCTCTTAGATGCAATGCACTGTGAGAAATACTGAGTCACTCTTTTCATAGGAAACTTATTTGTATAAAATGTTTAAAAACTAAGACCCTCAAGGTAAAAGCAAGTTGAAGAGAACAGGCTGCCAACCAATGTTACCAATGTTAGTGTTAAAAGAAAATATTGCTCCATAATCCTACTAAATTGGGAAATGTGGAGTTACAAGGACTGAAACAGGTTTCTTTGTTGTAAGATTTCTAGAGCCTCTATGTGAATATGATCTAGAGGGGTTAAAGTATGTCCAGTATCTACCAAAATTCTTTGACCAAAGTGCTTTTCTTAGTAAATATCTCAAGATTAAGCCAGATGTGAAAAATACATGGAGTATTTTTTTTCTCCCTCTCTTTTTCCTTTTCTTTTTTTCATTTAACTTGATTGTATTGAGGAAAGACATTGGAGAAAGAGTTACCACTATCATAGTAAGACCTCCTAGAATTAGACTGTCCAATAAGCAGCCACTAGCAGCCACTAGTGGCCACTAGCAGCCACTTATTTGGCTATTTATCCCTTGAAATGTGGGGAGTCCAAACTGAAATGTATTTTAAGTAGAAAAATCACACAATGTTTTGAAGACTAAGTACAAAAAGTGTAAAATATCTTATTAACATTTTAGCACTGATCATGCATTGAAAATTTTGCTGTACTGGAAATAATAAAATCTATTATTGAAATTAATTTTAACTATTTCTTTTAACTTTTTAAATGTAACTACTAGGAAACTTAAAATGACATATATGGCTCACATTACATTTCTACTGGACATATGGAATAGCCCTCAAAGCCTTACTGGTCACTTAACACCACATGGATATTCTCTATTCTTTGTCTCGTGTATCTGCTATATTCTGAACACACACACACACACACACACACACACACACACACGCTGCTAAGCCTAAAACACCTTATCCTCTGCTGCCACCTCCTGCTACAATCCTGCCCATCCTTTAAGATCCATTTCAAACTAAAACAGGCAATTACTGACATTTATTAAGAACCATTTGCAGGCCAGGCATTATGCTAAATACATTACATGCAACTTTCTTAAGCTATCACAGCAGCCTTATGCAGTGGGCAGCATTTGCTTCTCATTTCATAGTGGGAAGAGGTGATGTGACCTGCTTAGCACTGTGAGTGAGCAGTCATCTTTGGTTCATCAGTCACTACTGTTGTCACCTTCAACCCTCTTGCTGGGGAGCAGGCCTTTCACTGCTCCCCAAGTCTGCTCTGAGCTCCCAGCCACATCCCCCTCTCTCATTTGAACCCTCATTACACTCAGTTAATACATCTTAGTTTATATACCCCTGCACGGTGTGTATTATTGCATTGTGTTACTGCTATTCAGATTTTGTTTGATCCGTATGATTTCTGGGCAACAGGATGAATTCTACTCTTATTTAAATCTTCATGGAAAGTCAGTATTGATTAATGTAAAGCAAGTTATATAGTTGAATCTCCTCCTCTCATTACCTTTTACAAATGTTGATTTTTGCTGTTGAACTGAGAATGGAGAAGTTGGTGTGGACCGTTATTAACAGGTGACACCTAAAATGCCACCCAAATGAGAGGGGCTGAAAGCTCTCTGGTAAGGCTTCCTCTCTGACGACCTGCCCAGGGCAGTTCCTCCAAAGAATAGTTTCTTTCTCTTTCAGCTCATACTGTGCAGCTGATCCCATCCACTGTTCTGGCCTTGTCTCTAGAGGGGATCCTGTCCCCCCACCCCCTCCACCTACCCCAATCAAGGAAAATTGCCTGCAAAGAAACTGAAGGGGAGAAGCAAGGGGAGGAAATATGGAATGAATTAAGATAGCAAACAAAATATAACCAGAGACATTGAAGTTAAGAACAATCTAACAATAGCCAGGGCGGGGGTGGGGGGTGGGGGCGGGGACAGTGGGTAGAGGGGATTACAGGAACTACTATAAAGGACACATGGACAAAACCAAGGGGGAGGGTGGAGAGGGGGGAGGGAGGTGGGTTCACCTGGGGTGGGGTGGAGGGATGGGGAGAAAAGGCATACAACTGTAATTGAATAACAATTAAAAAAAAAAGATAGTAATTATGGGTAATTCCAAACATGAACGTCATGAACATTTGTGGTAAGTTTAGAAGACTCTTCATCCCTTATCTGTTTGATGAAATGGGCACAGTAAAAGCAGAATAAAGATTCCCAGTGGGCCTGATCAGTCATTTCAAATGATGAACTTGAATGAGAGTAGTAACACTTCCCAATAAGTCATCTCCCGTTAACAGTTCTAGTAACACTTATCCTAAGGAATAATTTATTTTTCAGTAACAGAAATTGTAGTGACTATGAAAACTAAGGACTTAAATTTGTTATATTTTTTATTCCCCTTTCCAAAGACTTTATGTAAGAAAGAAGGTTTAGATTGGTTTAGATTACTTTAAAATGCAATCCTTGCTTAACTTTCCTCAACCAAAGATCTCAATTTTTCCCTCAGAAACCATGTTGCTGTGACTTTATGACATTTTTCTCACTTCCATGTAACGTTATCTGAGGAAGGGGCACACCCTCTTTCCTCACATTTTATCTGTCTGGTATTTTGCTTTCAAAGGATAAGCTAAGAATTTTGTTGACATTCAACAATCTAAACCTTAGCACTGTATCTCCAACTAGGTTCTTTGACCTTTGCTTGAATGTATAAAATAAAATAAGATACACAAGATTGTTTTTCAGTCATTTTCTCATTTCTGGAAGTCTCTTCTTATTGTCAAGAAATGACCAGTATTTCTAGGAAAACAGATATATCTGTGGTAATTTTTTCAACCATTTCTATTTTTATTTTTGCCAATTAAAGAAAGGGACAAGTCCTTCACTGATTTATTGATTTTAACAAATATTAGCTGTATTGTGTTCAAGATCTAAGCTGGACACTGTAGGGACACACCAGGGTTCTGCTTTTAGATGTGACCAATGTGGGAGCATTAGAATCCTGGTTGGCCCTGAGGGACCTGGGGATTAGGGTAGAAAGGTAAGCCAGGTAATGGCCTGGACCAAGGGGAGTGGCTTCCACTGTATCATGTGAACCCAAGGAGCCAGTGAAATCTCTATCTAAGGACAAGGTACTCGAGGTACAAGGACCACTTAGGGCAAATAGTGAAGATCTCAACTAGGAAACTATGGACTTGAACTACACAAGAAAGTGCTAGACACAACAGCTCTTATGGAAGGAGACTGCACTTGATTGTGCTATATTTGAAGAGGAAGCATCAAATATGGTCACAGAGAGAACGAAATTGGGAGAAGTAACTGGTGCAGGTGGATGGATGATTATTACATTTTTAGAGAAGTTGAGTCAAATTTGAAAAATCCAATACTTGTTAAAACATTAACAGGAATAGAGATAATTCTGTATCAGAATAAAAAGTCCCCTTCCTCAAAACCCACATACATAAATAGAGAGTGAAGGAAGCGTGGTGATTAATAAGGCTAAGGGTCAAATTGCCTGTGTGGGAAGCAGGAAACCTGCCCTGCTGGCCATATGAAGACTTAGAAGAGTTGCTGGTGTGAGTGGGTGTATGATTATTTCATTTTGGGTTTGAATGAGTTTGAGGTTTCGGGGGAGATCCAGATTGGGAAATCCAACAGGCATTTGAAGCCCTAACAGGGACAAATAAGTAACTGTATGTCCAGAAAACTTCTATAATGAGAGGTGATAGTCTATAGAAGCCAAATAACCATAAACTCTTCTGTTTAATTCTAGGTGCCACACTTTGATAGGAACATGATAAAATTGCAGAGTGTCCAGAAGGGGACAGAAATTAAATATGAACCTATGGTTTGGGGAAAATGTTTGAAAGTCTTGCTTAATTTGGAGGGGGAAAAAAGCAATGAAAGAGGAATTAGACTTGATCAATAGCATACAAGAGGAAGACCCAGCAATCAAAGGATACAAATGAGAGAAAGGCAAACTGCAAGTCAAACTAATGACTCTCTGGCTAACACTTTGGGAAGGGAACAATTTCCTCATCATGAAAGAAAGTAAAGTATAGACTGGACCACAACTCTGGAGGACGAAGCTATAGAGGAAACTGAAGCATATCACAGGGGACTAGATAACAGATGATCCTATCAGTCTTATGACCCCTTGAGAGGAGGCAGAATAGAGCAACAGATATAAGAGTCACTATGGAAGGCAGACAGGTCACAAGTCAGTGAGAAGCCCAAGATATAAATTATAAGGAGAGAAAATGACTGTGGAAAAATATCTTGTACAAAATGAGAGAAAGGAAACCAGTGGGGATAAAGAAGTCATAAAAAATAAGAAAATTAGAAGATTGCCACATAACAAAAGACAAAAAGGGAGGATCTTACTGAGAGATAGCTTACATAAAGTACACAAACCTTAAGGGAACAGTTGGATGATTTTTTTCACATTAGTCCAGAAGGTTTTCTCATGCCTTCTCCTATTCAGTACTCCCAAACGATAATCACTGTTTTGACTTGTGCCGGATAAATAGGATTTGCCTGGTATGGAACTTTATAGACATGGAACCATGCCATATGTGCTCTTTTGTGCACAACTTCTTTAAGTCAATATTTTATCTGTAAGACTTATTCATGTGGTGCGTGTCAGTAGCTCATTCTTTTTCACAATTATGTGGATAATAGAAGTTTCCAGTTTGGGGCTATTTCAAATAAAGCTGTTATTAACACTCATGCATGTGATAGAAGCACTCATTTCTGTTTGGTATAATTCACAGTATAACCTCTGTGTCATAAAATAGACGTTTATTCAGTTTTAGTTAATATAGCCAAGTATCTTTTCAGAAAAATCTTATACCAATTGATATTCCCTTCAGCAATTTAAGAGAGTTCCAGTTGTTCCACTAACATTTTATATTGTTAGTCATTTTAATTTTAGCCATTTTGGTGAATGTTTAATGATATATCATTGTGGTATTAATTGCATTTCACTTGATCTTAGCCAAAAGACCAAGAAGCAATGTGGTGTTAATTTGCATTTCTCCAGTGAGAGAATCATTTGATTCAGATGAGACCATCTCTGGTTGAACATAATTTTTTCATTTCTTTATTGAATAATTTTTAAATACTCCTTTATAAAGTATCTTCTCAAGTTGTTAGCCCATTCTTAAATTGGGTTTTGTGATAGATATGTGATACACACACACACACACTTATGGATATGACTACTTGGTTGGATGCATGTATTGCAAATATATTTTCAAAGTTTGTAGTTTGCCTTTCACTCTTTTAAGGGTATCTTTTGATGAACAAAAGTTCTTAATTTTAATGTCTGTGAACCCATTTCAGTTATGTTTGTTCATGTATTTTGTTCTTTAGATTCCACTTGGAATAAAATCATATGGCATTTATCTTTCTCTGACTTATTTAATTTAGCATAATACTCTCTAGGTCAATCCATCCTGTTGCAAATCGTAAGATTTCCTTCCTTTATGGCAGAATAATAATCTGTTGTATATATATACCACTTCTTCATTATCCAATTGCCTACTAATGGGCATTTGGGGTGATTCTGTATCTGGCTATTATAAACAACACTGCAATGAACATACAGGTGCATATATTCTTTCAAATTAGTGTTTTTGGTTCCTTTGGATATATACCCAGAAGTGGAATTGCTCTGTCATAAGGCAGTTCCATTTTTTATTTTTTGAGGACCTTCCATTACGTTTTCCATGATGAATGCAGCAATATGCATTACCACCTATAACACACAAGAGTTCTTATTTCTCCACATCCACACTAGCATTTGTTGTTTGAGGACTAACTGATGATACCCATAATGACAGGTGTGAGATGATATCTCATAGTGGATTTAATTTGCATTTCTGTGATGATTAATGAAGTTGAGCATTTTTTTCTTATGTCTATAAGTTATCTGTATATCCTCGGGTCCTCTGCCCATTTTTAATGAGATTGTTTGGGGTTTTGGTGTTGAGTAGTATGAGTACTTTACAAATTTTGGATATTAACCCTTTTAGGATGTATCATTGGTGAATAACTTCTCCCCTTCAGTAAGTTATTGTCTTTTGGTTAGTGGATGGCTTCCTTTGCTGTGCAAATCTTTTTAGTTAGATATATTCAGACCAATTTGTTTATTTGTTTTCATTATTTCCCTTGCCTGAGAGATATATCAGAAAAAAATATTGCTAAGAGAAATGTTAGCAATTTTACTGCCGGTTTTTTGTAGTAGTTTCATGGTTTCAAGTCTGACATTTAGGTCTTTAATCCATCTGTAGTTTTTTTTTATATAATTTTACTTTTTTATTGTTATTCAATTACACTTGTGTGCCTTTTCTCCCCATCCCTACACCCCACCCCAACTGAACCCCCCTCCCTCCCCCACCTCCACACTCCCCCTTGATTTTGTACATGTGTCCTTTATAGTAGTTCCTGTAATCCCCTCTCCTCACTGTCCCCTCCCCACTCCCCCCTGACCTTTGTTAGATTCTTCTTAACTTCAATGTCTCTGGTAATATTTTGTTTGCTTTTTTCTTCTGTTGATTATGTTCTAGTTAAAGGTGAGATCATATGGTATTTGTCCCTCACTGCCTGGCTTATTTCACTTAGCATAATGCTCTCCAGTTCCATCCATGCTGTTGCAAAGGGTATAAGCTCCTTCTTTCTCTCTGCTGCGTAGAATTCCATTGTGTAAATATACCATGGTTTCTGGATCCACTAGTTTGCTGATGGGCACTTAGTTTGCTTCCAGTACTTGGCTATTGTAAATTGTGCTGCTATGAACATTGGGGTGCACAGGTTCTTTTGGATTGGTGTTTCAGGGTTCTTAGGGTATAATCCCAGCAGCGGAATTGCTGGGTCAAAGGGCAGTTCCATTTTTAGTTTTCTGAGGAAATTCCATACTGTTTTCCACAGTGGCCTCACCAGTCTGCATTCCCACCAACAGTGCACTAGGGTTCCCTTTTCTCTGCATCCTCTCCAACATTTGTTTGTTGCTTTGTTTATGTTGGCCACTCTGACTGGTGTGAGATGGTACCTCATTGGGGTTTTAATTTGCATCTCTCTGATGGCTAGTGATGCTGAGCATCTTTTCATATGTTTCTGGGCCTTCTGTATGTCTTCCTTGGAGAAATGTCTGTTCAAGTCCTTTGCCCATTTTTTAATTGGGTTGTTTGTCTTCCTGGAGTGGAGTCGTGTGAGTTCTTTATATATTTTGGAGATCAGGCCCTTGTCTGAGATATCATTAGCAAATATGTTTTCCCATACTGTTGGTTCTCTTTGTAATTCGGTGCTGTTTTCTTTAGCCATGAAGAAGCTTTTTATTTTGATGAGGTCCCATTTGTTTATTCTTTCCTTTATGTCCCTTGCTTTAGGGGACATGTCTGTGAGGATGTTGCTGCGTGTAATGTCTGAGATTTTCCTGCCAATGATTTCCTCTAGGAGTTTTATGGTGTTATGACTTATATTTAAGTCTTTTATCCATCTTGAGTTTATTTTTGTGTATGGTGTAAGTTGGTGATCGAGTTTCATTTTTTTGCACGTAGCTGTCCAGATCTCCCAACACCATCTGTTGAAGAGGCTGTTTTTGCTGCATTTTATGCTCCTTCCTCCTTTGTCAAATATTAATTGACTGTAAAGACTTGAGTTTATTTCTGGGCTCTCTGTTCTCTTCCATTGGTCTATGTGCCTGTTTTTATGCCAGTACCAGGCTGTTTTGATTACAGTGGCCTTGTAATACAGTGTGATATCAGGTATTGTGATCCCTCCTGCTTTGTTGTTCTTTCTCAAAATTGCTGCAGCTATTCAGGGTTGTTTATGGTTCCATATAAATTTCTGAAATGTTTGTTCTATATCCGTGAAATATGTCATGGGTACTTTAATAGGGATTGCATTGAATCTATAAATCACTTTGGGTAGTATGGACATTTTGATGATGTTAATTCTTGCAATCCATGAGCATGGTACATGCTTCCATTTGTTTGTGTCTTCCTTAATTTCTTTCTTCAGTGTTGTGTAGTTTTCTGAGTACAAGTCTTTTACCGCCTTGGTTAGGTTTATTCCTAGATACTTTATTTCTCTTGTTGCTATATCAAATGGGATTTTTTTCCTGATTTCTGTTTCAGCTGTTTCATTGTTGGTATACAGGAAAGCCTTTGATTTCTGAATATTGACTTTGTATCCAGCTGTTTTGTGAAATTCATTTATTAGGTCAAGTAGTGTTTTGGTGGAGTCTATAGGATTTTCCATGTACACTATCATGTCATCTGCAAACAGTGACAGTTTCATTTCCTCCTTTCCATTGGATGCCTTTTATTTCTGTTTCTTGTCTGATTGCTGTGGCTAAGACTTCCAATACTATGTTGAATAGGAGTGGTGAGAGAGGGCATCCTTGTCTTGTTCCTGATCTTAGTGGGAAAGCTCTAAGTTTTGGTCCAGTGAATATGACGTTGGCTGTAGGTCTCTCATATATTGCCTTTATTATGTTGATGAATGCTCCCTCTCTTCCCACTTTGCTGAGTGTTTTTATCAGAAATGGGTGCTGCATCTAATCAAATGCTTTTTCTGCATCTACTGATATGATCATGTGATTTTTGTCTTTGCTGTTGTTTATGTGATGTATTATGTTTATGGATTTGCGAATATTGTACCATCCTTGCATCCCTGGGATGAATCCCACTTGGTCATGGTGTATGATCTTTTTAATGTATTGCTGGATGCGGTTTGCCAATATTTTGTTTAGAATTTTAGCGTCTATGTTCATCAGCGATATTGGCCTGAAGTTTTCTTTCTTCGTTGTGTCTTTATCTGGTTTTGGGATTAGGATGATGCTGGCTTCATAAAAAGAGTTTGGGAGTCTTCCATCAGTTTGGATTTTTTTGAATAGTCTGTGAAGGATAGGGGTTAGCTCTTCCTTAAATGCTTTGTAGAATTCTCCTGTGAAACCATCTGGTCCAGGGCTTTTGTGTCTTGGGAGTTTTTTGATGACTGCTTCAATTTCCTCTGCTGTTATTGGTCTGTTCAGGTTTTCTGCTTCTTCTTCATTCAGTTTTGGAAGATTATATTTTTCTAGAAATGTGTCCATTTCACGTAGGTTTTCAAATTTCTTGGCATACAGTTCTTCGTAGTAATTTCTTACAATCCTTTGTATTTCTGTGGTATCAGTTGTTACCTCTCCTCTTTCATTTCTAATTGTGTTTATTTGGATCCTCTCTCTTTTTTTCTTGATGAGCCTACTTTAAGGCTTGTGGATTTTGTTTATCTTTTCAAAGAACCAGCTCCTGGATTCATTGATCCTTAGAATTGTGCTTTTAGTCTCTATGTCTTTTAACTCTGCTGTGATCTTGGTTATTTCCTTCCTTCTGCTTGCTCTGGGCTGTCTTTGTCGTTGTTCCTCGAGTTCTTGTAGGCGTAGGGTTAGGTTGTTTGTTTGAAATGTTTCTATCTTTTGAAGGTAGGCCTGTATTGCTATGAACTTCCCTCTCAGGACTGCCTTTGCTGTGTCCCACAGGTTTTAGGTTGACCTGTCCATTTTTGACAGTGGGGTGTTAAAGTCCCCTACTATAATTGTGTTGCTGTCAATATCTTTCTTGAAGTCCTCCAAGATTTTCTGTATGTATTTGGGTGCTCCTATGCTGGGTGCCTATATATTTACAATATTTATGTCTTCATGGTGGATTCTTTCTTTGAGTATTATGAAGTGACCTTCTGGGTCTCTCTTTATGGCCCTTCTTTGGAAGTCTATTTTGTCTGATATGAGTATTGCTACCCCTGCTTTTTTTCCTGTCCATTTGCTTAGAAAATTTGTTTCCAGCCCTTCACTTTCAGTCTCTGTAGGTCTTTTGTCCTGAGGTGGGTCTCTTGTAGGCAGCATATGTGTGGGTCACGTTTTCTTATCCATTCAGCTATTCTATGTTTTGATTGGAGCATTTAATCCATTTATGTTTAAGGCTATTATCGATAGCTAGTTATCATGGCCATTTTTTTCCTACCTGTGTTCTTCTCTCTTTCTCTTTTCTTTCCTTTCCTTAAAGCAGTCCCTTTAGCATCTCTTGCAGAGCTGGTTTGGTGGAAGTGTATTCTTTTAGACTTCTTTTGTCTGGGGAGTTCTTTATTTAGACTTCTATGTTGATTGAGAGCCTTGCTGGGTAAAGTAGCCTTGGTTGCAGGCCTCTGGTTCTCATTCCTTGGAATATTTTTTGCCATTTCTTCTGGCTTGGAGCGTTTCCATTGAGAAGTCAGTTGCTAACCTTATTGGGGCTCCCTTGTATGTTCCTTCCTCTTTCTCCCTTGCTGCCTTTAAGATCCTCTGTTTGTCTTGGAATTTTGCCATTTTAATTATGATGTGTCTTGCAGTGGGCCTCTTTGGGTTCCTCTTGCTTGGGACTCTCTGTGTTTCCTGGATTTGGGTGACTTCTTCTCTCATCAGATTAGGGAAATTTTCTATTATTACTTTTTCATACAGGTTTTCTATCCCTTGCTCTTCTTCTTCTCCTTCTGGTTCCTATTATACAGATATTGTTACGTTTCATGTTATCCTGCATTTCCCTTAATCCCTCTTCATTCTTTCTGAGCCTCTTTTCCTTTTCTTGCTTTTTCTGGGTGTTGTTTTCTACTTTGTCCTCCAGCTCGCTGATCCGATCCTCTGCTTCATCAGGTCTGCTTTTCATTCCTTCTACTGTGTTCTTCAGTTCAGAAATTGTATTCTTCATTTCCTCTTGGCCCTTGTTGATAGTTTCTATTTCCTTTTTCATGTTGATATAGTTTGCAGTGAGTTCATTGTAGTTTCCCTGTAGTTTCTGGTAGTTCTCTGTGAGCTCAGTGAGCTTCCTGGTAACCATTGCTTTGAACTCAGTATCTGATAGTTGACTTGCCTCTATTTCAGTTAGCATTCTTTCTGAGGCTTCCTCCTTTCCTTTCATTTGGGGATTGTTTCTTTGTCTTCCCATTGTTTGTGAGACTCTTCTTGTTAGCCTCTTAAATTGATCTATTCTGACTTCCCGGGTTTATGGTATGAACTTCTATGGTAGAATGCCAATGGGATTCAGTGGTGCTGTCTCCTTAATCTCCTGTGCTCACTGGTCTTGAGCTGATGTTTATGGGTGTAACACCGTCTAACTCTGGTCTTTTCAGCACTCCAGGTTTTGTTGTCTCACCTGTGGGAAAAAGAGAAAGGGGGGGAGGAGAACGGAAGGAGGGAAAACGGGAATAGAAAAGGAAAGGCAGGAAGGAAGAAGGAATAAAGAAAGATCGGAGGCAAGATAAGAAGGAATTTTAACAAAAATTAAAACAAAAGAATATATAAAAGAAGGCAGGAAGAAGGAATAAAAAAGGTAAAGGATGGAAGGAAGAAGGAATAAAAAAAGAAAGAAGGACAGAAAGGAAGAAGGAATTCAGGGGGAAAGGAAGAAAGGAGAACAAAAAGTCTTCTTCTGGCTTTAAACCGGTGAGGTTAGTTCTGCTGGACTTCCTGTCTGTGGAATGGGAGGGCGTGGTTGGAAGGATTGGTTACACTTTTCTCCCTTCCTGAGCCATACTCTTCACTGTTGTTCAGCCTCCAGTCCAGTTCCTCAGGGTCCTTCTGCTCCCCACTAGGCCTTTAGTACACCAGTTGTGCTGTCCTTGAGTTGCACCAATTAGGGGCAACTCACACTCCCCCTTCTTGCTCTTTGCTGTCTTAGATGCTAGGGGCTCTCGGTGCTGCTATGGGGTAGTTCAGCCCCCTACTGGGTCGAGTCGTTCCGGGGAATGCAGTGTCCCCTAGCCCTGCAGCTCCCCTCTGCTGGGTGTTCTGCCTTCGTCCATGAGAGCTAGTAGGCCCTGCACGGCTCTGTGCGCCGGGGCTAGGTAGGAGTTCTTCAGAACCAGTGCTTTTAGGTGTTGTCGCTCGCAGACAGCCAGGCCTTCGTTGATCAGCCTATCTGTCGCTTTGGGCCTGAGTCGCGCTGCCGGCGGGTCCGCGGCTTTGGGTCTTGTAGTTTATTCTTGTATATCGTTTAAGAAGGTGGTCTAGTGTCATTTTTTGGCATGTTTCTGTCCAATTTCCCCAACACCATATATTGAATAGACAACCTTTACATCATGTAAGTTCTCTTGCCTCTTCTGTCAAATATTAATTGACCATATAGGTGTGGGATTATTTCTAGGCTCTCCATTCTCTTCCATTGATCTATGTGTTTTAACGCCAGTATCACAATGTTTTCATTACTATGGCCTTGTAGTATAGTTTGATATCAGGTAACATAAAATTTCTAACTTTGTTCTTCTTTCTCAATATTACTGAGCCTATTTGGGGTATTGTTTCTTGTGGTTCCTTGTAAATTTTTGAATTATTTGTCCTACTTCTGTGAAGTGTGCCATTGGTACTTTGATAGGAATTGCATAGAATCTATAGACTGATTTGGGTAGTATTGACATTTTAATGGTGTTAATTCTTCCTATCCATGAGCATGCTATATATTTCCATTTAATTCTATCTTCAATTTCTTTCTTCAGCATCTTATAATTTTTTGATCATAGGTCTTTTACCTTCTTGGTTACATTTATTTCAGGTATTTTATTTATTTTTGATGTAATTGTAAATGGCATTGTTTCCTTAGTGTCCCTTTTTGCAGGTGTATTATTGGCGTAGAAAAATATTGTACAACAGATTTCTGAATTTTTTTTTTGTATTCTGCTATTTTACTGAATTGATATATCAGTTCTAATAAGTTTTGGTGGGATCTTTACAATTCTCTTGATATAATGTCATATCATT
Source organism: Desmodus rotundus (assembly GCF_022682495.2). NCBI lineage: Eukaryota > Metazoa > Chordata > Mammalia > Chiroptera > Phyllostomidae > Desmodus > Desmodus rotundus. The sequence goes on from NC_071392.1 coordinate 132,338,580, forward strand.
GGCAACTAATAAGTTTTACTTCTTTCTTCCCAATGGATACCTATTATTTCTTCTTTTTGTATGGCTACTGTGGCTAGGACTTCCAGTACTATGTTGAATGAGGGGGGTAAAAATGGGTATCCCTGTCTTGTTTCAGATCTTAAGAGAAATGCTTTTACTTTTTCCAATACTCAGTTACCATTGAATATGATGTTGGCTATGAGTTTGTCATATATGGCCTTTATTATGTTGAGATGTGTTCCCTATTTCCCACTTTGCTGAGAGTTCTTATCAAAACAGATGCTGGATTTTGTCAAATGTTTTTCTGCATCTGTTAAGATAGTCATATGACTTTTGTCCTTCATTTTGTTTATGTGTTATATCACATTGATTGATTTGTGGATATTGAACCTTAAATCCCAGGAATAAATCCCACTTTATAATGCTTAGATCTTTTTAACATATTGCTGAATTAGTTTTTGCTAATATTTTGTTGAAGGTTTTTGCATCCATGTTCATCATGTATAATGGCTTATAATTTCTTTGTAGCGTATTTATCTGGTTAGAACTAAGATAATTCTGGTTTCATAAAATGAGCTTCAGAGTCTTCCTTCCTCTTGAATTTTTTGGAATAGTTTGAGAAGAATTGATGTTAGTTCCTCATTGAATGTTTGGTAAAATTCACCTGTGAAGCCATCTGGTCCTGTACTTTTGTTTGTTGCGAGTTTTTTCTTTATTGTTTCATTTCATTAGTTGTAATTGGTCTGTTCAGATTTTGTTTCTTCTTGATTCAGTTTTTAGAAGATTTATGTTTCCAGGAATTTATCTCTTTCTTCCCAATTGTTCAGTTTTGTAGAACACAGTTGTTCATATTTCCTTATGATCCTTTGTATTTCTATGATGCCAGTTTTTACTTCTCCACTCTCATTTCTGATTTTCTTTTTTAGTTCCTCTCATTTTCTTGATGAGAATAGTTATGTTTTCAAAGAACCAACTCTTGTATTATATATTTTTTACTCTATTTTGTTTATTTCTGCTCTGGTCTTCATTTTTTTTCCCTCCTTCTACTCACTTTGGGCTTTCTTTGTTGTTCTTTTCCAGTGTAAGGTTAAGATTGTTCATTAAAGATTTTTGTTGTTTCTTCAGGTTGTCTTATAATGCTATGAATTTCCCTCTTAGGACTGCATTCCCTGTATCCTATACATAGGTTTTGTGTATTGTTTTCATTTTCATTTATCTTAAAGTATCTTTTGATTTCTTCCCTGATCTTATTATTAACCCACTCATTGTTTAGTAACATGTTATTTAGCCACCATGTGTTTGTGTGTTTGCATTTTTTTCTTGTAATTGATTTCTTAATTCATATCATTGTGGTCAAAGAAGAAGCTTGATATGATTTCAATCTTCTTAAATTTACTAATACTTGTTTTGTGTGCTAATGTGGGAAATGTTCTATGTGCACTTGAAAAGAATGCATATTCTGCTGCTTTGGGGTGAAATGCTCTGACAATATCAGTTAATCCCACCTGACCTAGTATGTCACATAAGGCCACTGTTTTCTTGTTGATTTTTTTGTCTGGAAGACCATCCATTGATATCAATGGGTGTTAAAATCCCTACATTGACTATATTACTGTTGATCTCTCTCTTTATGTTCATCAAGATTTGTTTTATACATTTAGGTATTCCTATGTTTGGTGCATAAATATTGGATTGATTCCTTTATCATTATGTAATGTCCTTCTTTGTCTCTTATAAAATCTTGTTCTGAAATCTACATTATCTGAATAACTACTGCTACCCCAACTTTTTTGTGTGGTTACATTTTTATGAAATATCTTTTTCCCTCCCTTTTTTATTCAGTCTGTGTGTATCTTTTGTTCTGAGGTGGATCACTTGTAGACAGCATATATATGGGTCTTCTTATTTTATCCATTCAGCTATCCTATGCCTTTTGATTGCAGAGTTTAATCCATTGACATTTAAAGTGATTATTGATAGGTACATTGCCATTTTATTCTTTATAACTGTTTCTCCTTTTTTCTCTTTCCTTTCTTCCTGTTACAAATGTCCCTTTAACAATCCTGTAAAACTTGTTTGGTATTTGTTTACTTGTCCGGGATGCTCTTTTTTGCTCATTCAGTTTTAAATGATAACTCCGCCAAGTAGAGTAGACTTGTTTGTAGCTCCTTGCTTTTCATCACTTTGAATATTTCTCACAAGTCCCTTCTGGGCTGAAATAGAAGTTCTTTTGTAGGTAACTAATTGTCTTTCCCTTGCCGCTCTTAAGATTCTCTCTTTGCCTTTATCCTTTGCCATTTTAATTGCAATGTTTCTTGGTGTGGGCTTCCTTGTTTTCATCAAGTTTGGACCTCTCTGTACTACTTTGGCTGCATGTCTTTTACTACCAGATTAGGGAAGTTTTCAGTCATTATTTCTTCAAATAAGTTCTCACTCCTTTGCTCTATCCCATCTCCTTCTGGTACCCCTATAATGCAGATGTTTGTTATGCTTAATGTTTTTCCAGAGGGCTTAAGCTATACTCATTTAAAAAAATTTTTTTTGGTGTTTTGATTGGGCATTTTGTGCTACATTGTCTTTCAAATTGCTGATTTGATTCTCTTCTTCATCTGACCTGATACTGATTCCTTCTAGTGTATTCTTCATTTCAGATATTGTTTTAATTTCTGACTGGTTCCTTCTTACTGTTTCTATGTCCTTTTTTATGTTTACTGTCTCTTTGTTTAAGCTCTCACTGAGCTCATCCATTTTTTGCCTAAGTTTCTTAAGCATCCTTGTAACAATCCTTATTGTTTTGAACTCTGTATCTGGTAGATTGGTTGTCTCCATTTCATATAGTTTGTTCTCCTAAGGATTTCTTCTGTTCCTTCATTAGGGGCATCTTTCTTTATCTCCCCATTTGGCTGCCTTTCTGAAATTTCTTTCTGTGTATTTGGTGGATCTGCTGTGCCTACTAGTATTGGTATTTTGGCCTTACACAGTAGGTGTCCTGTGGGGCTCATGGTGCAGTCTTTCTGATCACCTGAGCTAGGTGCTCTAGGAATGTCTTTGACGGGTTTTATGAACTCTCCTGTTGTAGTTGAGTCTATTGCTGTTGATTGAATACGAGGATTAACCTCAACCACAGTGTACAAACTACTGTACTAGGGCTGACCCCATGAATTGGAATTTGCTTCAACAGGTCTGGGGCTGTCAAGATTTCCCTTTGGCTTTGGCACTTTGGGTCTAATTGGATCATGCTCTGATGTGGTCTGAAGCCTGCCATCAGGTTTATTGGTCGGTCCTGGTATTTCTTTTGCAGGACTCTGGTACAGGTCAATGTCAAGTGTTACCTGTGACTGTCCCTATGTATTTGGTTGGAGCTACAAATTGATCCACAGTTTGCAGCTGCCTCTGCTGGGCCTGGGTGTGTGTGCACAGGGCCAAGCTGTGCATCAAGGATGGCTTCCACCAGCCCTGGCCCCTGGGTCAGGTCAGCATAATGCCCAAGACACCCCAAGATCTACCTCTCCTTGCCAGATGCCTGTTAACCTCAGTCACTGAAAGAATCTCTGGTTGTATGCCAGTTACTTGAAGTAGATCCTCAGTCAGTCACCAGGTAGAGGCCAGTGTTGTTCACGGGACTGATACAGATCGAAACATGGCATCAGTGGTGGGCCTCCAGCCACTCAGAAAAGTCTCAGAGTACACAAAATCCAGCTGCCACCTGTAAGGTGCCTTCAGACCCTTGTGGTAGTGCAGTGTCTCAGAAAGTAGACAGGATGAGGCCAGCAGAGTTCATCAGGCCCGGACAGATCAAGAAGTGGCCATGCGAGTGGAAGTATCTGCACAGGAATGTAACACCAGTCAGATATGTGAGGGGAAAATGGCTTCTACCCTATAGCAACACAGCTCAGTCTCTCATTGATTATGCCTGGACCTCCTAGAGAGTCTTTCAAGATAGTTCAAACCAAGGACCCAAGCTAGCCACTGTCAGGTGACTTCTGTGCAGTGTGTGATTGTATCTAGTGTATCAAGGTGGTCTAGTGTATCTCCCTCAGGGGAGAGTGCTGTTGAAGCCAATGAAGCATAGGGGCAATTTGCCCGCACTCCAGAGCCACACAACTCAGTCTCTGACATCCCTTGATTTTACCCTCAAGAGCCCACCAAGAAAGTCTTTACCATGGGTCCAATCAACTGACTTTACAGCATGACTTGAGCTCCACAGGACAAGGCATTGGAGAGTAGGCAGGGAGTGGAGAGGGAAGGTTTATTGCATTTCTCTGGGATTTGCTCTGTGGAAGGGAATGCTGGATCCAGAAAGGATGGCATCTGTGGGCAGTGTGGAATTGGGATTCAGCACAAGGACCATCACCTTTGTCTCTTCTGCTTTCTCCTCAGAGCCACACATCCCTGTCTGTCCTCTTAAGACTTCAGTTCTCCCTGGTTCACCTTCCCTCTACCAGAGCCCTGGGTGACTGGCCACAGACGAGATTTTGTGTGCTCCTCCTGTAAGAGGGCATCTGGGCTTCTAGCAGACTCCACTGTCTCCCTGGTGGACAGAATATCTGCTGATTTTTGTGGCCAGATGTTATGTGAACTCCTTGGTTACAAGGCTCTGTTCAGCTAGTATTCAGTGGGATATGCAGATTGATTGTTCTATAATTTGGTTGTAATTCCAGTTTGGACCTGGGAGGAGAATGTAGTTTCCACCTAGTCTGCCACCATCTTGGATCCCTCTTGTCACTTCTAATTGTAGTGTTTACATTCTTGTTATTTAATTTATAATTTTGCTTGTTATAGTTGTACAAGATCATTAGGATAAGGCATTTAGTTATTTTATTTGTGCATACTTATTTAATATGGTAATATAAACAATGTACTGGAGAAAGCACTAGATTTTTAAGCCTAGAAAGGATAACCTTCCCTTGCTCCTGGCTCCCTTTGCTCTTCGTGACAACAGCTCATGCTGAGTACTGTGGGCCAGTAAATTAACCCAAGGTCTTCTCTGTCTAGCAACAAAGATAAGAAGATGTTGTGAAGCAATATAAATGGAGCTTAAATTTTCGTTGGGTTATTTTTTAGTGGTCCTGTCTATATGTGAAGTTGAAGTTCAGAGGAAAATCTGAATTAGGAAAAAGTGTTGGGATTTAAATTATTACAAAAAAAAAAGATGATGATGATGACAATGACTAATGTTGGTGATTTATTAAGCAATTTCTGAGTACCCTACAATGGGACAATGCTTTCATGGACTATTTCACTTGATTTTTAGAACAACACTTTGGGGTAGGTATTATTACAGTTACCCCACCTAACACATAGGGAACCCAAGTAAGTAAGATAAAGTACTTTGTCTAAAGTTCTCAGCTGGGAGTTAAGATGAAGAATGTTGCCTTCAGACTGGAGAGCTAGTGTTCTTAAATACAAAGGGGCAGAGAGAATATTCCAGGCCAGAAATTCTTATTTAGAGGATGAAGCAAGGGATGAATGTGTGTAACACTGACCAGAGCGTATATCAAGGAAGGAAGTCAGAGTTCAGTTATGCAGTCTGATGGAGGAGTTGAGACTGTGAAATATTAATGAGGTTTTTGAATGAGATCATTAAAAAAAGATAAGACAGCCTAGGTGCAGGATGACACATGATAAGTATTAATTTAGAAAAGAAATGAGAGAGAGAGGGTGGGGAGGAAGACTGAATATTTGAATGCACAAATCTGTAAAGATATAATACCAAATCATAACAGTGTTCACCTCTGAGAAGGATCCAGGCTACGGGTGTTAGTGATGATGGTCAAAGGGAACTTGAACTTTGATTTTATATTTGTGCTTGGTTTTCTGTTTGTTTGAAAGTTAGATGATTGCACTTATGTACTTAATTTTGAAAATTATGGTGTTGATGCAAAAAAAAAACCCCAAAGAAATAGGTGATAATTTGGTAATTTTATATTCAGGTTAGTTTTATTTGTAAATCCTAGACGAGAAGATTACAAGGACTGTTTAAATTTGTATGAGCTAATTTGATGCAAAGGGTAAAGCAATAAACAAGTTGTACTTAATTGATAGAAAATACTAGTTGACTAAATACTAATTGACTGCTGATTAGTTCCTTGTTTTTTTTTAAAGTGGAAGACTATTTGGAGTTTTAGAAATCTGAGCATTGGCATAGACATTTAGAGAATGTTCTGGTAAAGGTCCCCTCTTCAGTTACCTGGTCCAGAGAACGGGATGAAGGATCAGAATAGAGTGGAAAGGCCATTCATTGTACTCCCATCTATCAGTGCCTCCTCCCACAGCCACATGAGGGAGTCACATGAGGACATAGCAAGTCCTCTATGTGAGTGTTCATGGTATTTTTTAAAAGTGCCTAAGAAACCCTAAATATTTGATTCTGTGTGTTGTAGATGGACACAAGAAATCCGGACTTTTGAACTTCTACTGGAAAAGATAAAATGAGCAAGCCCTTTAAGATGCTGGGGAGGTTGGAGCTGGACTAATTTGGGAGATGAGAAGAGATGCTGGCGTGAAGGGTATGTAACAAGATTATATAACCCAGTGTGTGACAACCCCTAGACTGCTTTTTATTTCCAAGTTCTTCAACAGGATGAGGATGCTGTATACTGTAGCTTGGTTCTGTTGGTGTGGATATGACTTCTCTCTTCAGAGGGCCAGATGTTTACCTGTTTCAGATTATCTGAAGGATTTAATTTATAATGCATTGGCTGCAGGGCCAAGCCATGATCAGGAGAGCTCAGGAACCTCAAGAGCATAAAGTACAACTATTCACATTCATGGAGCACTATGAGCCAGGCATGTCTCTAAGCAGTTTAATTGATTAATTTATTGAATTCTCACAATAGCACCATGTGGGCACTGATGTTGCCCACATCTTAGACATGGGGACATCAGAGGACACAGAAAATCTATTTGATGACTGAGAGAGGACAGTCATGATGGTGAGGCCCTGTCCCAACATAAGCTTTACTCCCTTTCTCATACATTTCTTACTTACCTTTCCTCTCATCCCCAATTTTCATCTATGATTTTTTCATATAATCATAGATCTCCACGTTGAAAGGGCATTTGCATGACGGGGATATCACTGTAGGTCACTGGGAGAGATGGTATTTTCCAAAAATGGTCAGAACAATATTGCTCTTCTTCCTGAACTATCCCATGCCCCCTCAAGCTGGGAAGTTTACTTTTCCTTCCCTTGGTGGAATATGAGTGAAACTCAGTGGCTGCCCTGACAGAGATAATATGGCAGAAGTGACACTGAGTCACTTCAATGTGGAGATCAGCAAAGATGATGTGGTACCTACCTGGCTCTCTCTTGTTCTTGGGATGCTTGCCTTTGAGAACAGCCACCATGATGTGAGGAAGCCCAAGCCCCATAGAAAGGCCATGTGGAGTTGTTCCAGCTGACAGCCCCACCTAAGTCCCACTGACCTGTGAGCAAGACTTTGAAGGTTCTGGCCCCAGCCTTGGAGCTGTCCCCATTGATGGTGAGTGGAGCTGGGACAAGCTGGCCTTGATGAAGCATCCTGCTGAGTGCTACCCCTACAGCAGGGTCAGGAGCAAAATAAACATTGTCATTGTTTAGTGTGCTCTCATTTAAACCCACTACAATACCACTTACAGAAGGTGTCATTACACTCGTTTACAAGTAAGAGAATGGAGGCTGAGTGAGATGAAGTGACTCACGCAAGGCCACACAAGGAGATGGGACTTGAACTCAGGTATCACTGACACTAAGCTTCTCAGATCCACCCTGTCCCAACCTCCTAATCCTTCTGGATCAGGAGCTGGGGACTTTGCTGCCCCCCAGACACAACTGCTCTTAAAGAAAGCAAACCCATTTGGAGTAGGAGGACAAGATAGTATCTTTGGAGAACTATCATTACATAGTCTATTGTGACTCTATTTCCTTAATTTGAACCTTTATCAATCTGCTGGTCATGGCTTAAACACACAATTCTCTCAGGAAGCTGTCTGCCTTCTCTCCATGAGCTTAGATTCCATGGTTTCTGCTCAGGTTATAAGAGACACCTTTTCATGTCATGTAAAGTAATAATCATTTGTGCAGTTGAAAGCTTCTTTATCATCAGTGTTTCTATTTCTTGTTTAACTTCAGGCTCCTTGAGGCCAGGGCTTGGTCTGTGTCTCATGTTCCTCAATTCTTCTATCACAGACTTTAACTTGTGGTAAACAATGAATAAATGCAAGTTAAATAAATACCAAAGAGCATTATATGTGAATTTTCTTGAGAGTGATAATGGTAAGATAAGGAAATGCAAGATTCTGGGTATGAGTCTAATCTTGATGCTACAGGTTTTTCTTTTGAGGTCAGAGGTTTCTTCTTTGCTTTCTCTGTCTTTCCTGTTAGATAAAACATCTTTGTTTATGACTTTTATAAATAAATAACTTCAATAAAATGAAATGGTACACTAAACAATAACAGGAACTGGCAGGGCTCTGAGACACTATTTTTCACCAGGTTGTTATGCAAGTGGAAAATATTTTCCAATGTGAAATTGGAGAATTGACTTTGGTATGAATGTTGAAATATGACATGCTTTCATTCCAGTCAGCCTTTGCCATAGGATTGGTGGCACTTGTGTCTTTCACCTTGTACTTATAAATGTGTATGCCTGTCATGGCAGCTGCTTGAACAACTCTGTCTTTACATTGTCCAGAATGTTCAAGACTTGCCCCATGCTTGGTGGATATAAGGGTCTAATGATAATGGACCTGACAGCTGGACTAGAACATAAGAAGTTTTTAAACTGAGAAGGATAAATAAGTGCAGGCAGAATATTAGATAAGTTTCATCCTTTAATTGTATTTTTATTGCCTAATCTACCAGTTTGCTTTTGCTACCTAACAAACCACTCTAAAACTTAGTAGCTTCAAATAATAGCCATTTATTTAGTTCATGATTCTGCAGGTTGGCAGTTCGAGCTGGGCTCAGCTCGTCTGGCTAGGTGAGGTGGGCTGATTCACGAGTCTTCAGTCAGCTTCCAGGTTGGCCGGGAGCTGACTGGTCAAGGATGATCTCAGTGGTTTGGCTCCCCTCAGCCCTACATGTCTCTCATCCTCCAGCACATTAATCAGGGCTCCAAGAGAGTGAACATGCATGGCATCCTGAGGCTAAAGCTTAAGAGTAGCACAGTGCCACTTCTTCCACATTCTGTTGGCCAGAGCAAGTCATAGGCCAGTCGAGATTCAAGAGATGAGAATTAGACTCATCTCTTTTGATATAGACTCATCTCTACGAGAAATAGGCCTTGATGTGAGGAGTTGCAAAGCCACCTTGCAAAGAGTAGGCGTACAAGGAGGTTGGAGAACTGTGGTCATCTTTGCAAGTAAAATTCAAGTATTATACTGAGAGAATTAACATTACAATGGAAAAGGTAGAAAGGAAACTATTTGTGTGACTTATAACTTACAAGAAGACTAGAACTGATTGAGAAGAGAGAAGAGCAAGAGGAGGCTGAGATGGACATGGAATAGAGGTGTCGTGGATGATTTTCCCTGTTCTCCATCTGCCTACTTCTGTAAAAGGGGGAGATTGAAATGGATGGTGGGAGAGCACAAGGTTGGTAGTAAAGAGTTTCTTTTTCTTTACTATTCCTTTCTCTTTCATTTTCAACTGGGGGTAGTGGGCCGTGAGGGCATGGCAGGCAGATCAGAATTTAAGCACAATGCAGCCACTTTGCATCTAAATCAATAGAAAGAGGCCACTACATTTGACAAACCTGGAATAATAGCATTAGTCCTACTTACTTCCTGCCCCTGAAGCTTTAAGTTCCACATGGTTTGTCTGGTGGATTTTGTTTGCTGGAAGAGTTGGAAGACCATCAAAGGGAGGGGAAAGATCAAATGGTTCGTGTCATTTTTTTTCCCTATAGATTTTCAGGAAGGCTTTGACTTATGAACACTTGGTTGGCCTCCTGACACTATTACTGCATTCATTGTCACTTTTTATTCCTCCAATAGCCCTATAAGAGTGGATCATTATCAACACTTTACAGATAGGGAAACTGTGTCCAAAGCAGTTAAGTAAGTTACCTTAGATCACACAATTGGACAGTTGCAAAGGCAGGTTTTGAAGCTGGGCTGTGTGGTTGATTCACAGTGCACTGCACTGAACACCACCACACTAAATGTTGCCTGCGGGTCGGGCAGAAATGGCTGCCCAACAATGTGTAATCAGAGCAAATGGGGTTTAATCCTTCCCACTTGCTGTCACACTTTGGATTGAGATCTAAGGAGTGTCATAAAGGTGGGGCTGATGGGATGACATCACCACAGAGAATTCATCAGCCTTCAGTGAGAATCACCTACCTGTGAGAAGTCCCCACCTTCCCCAGAGTTATCAGAGTGGGTAATTTTTAACCCCAGCTGGGTGGCCCAACTTCTCCCCTGACTGAGTTGTGAGCCCCCAGAGACCAGGAGTGAGAGCCCTATTTCCCCTACCCCAAGCAGTGCTCTGATAGTGTCTAGAGCAAGCATGATCCTCTGCCCCCAGAACCAAGTGTTATCAGTGTTGGGGTTCTTGGGCTCCCCAAGATAGAAATCGAGAGGAAGCCCCAGAGAAATTTCCAGACATTTTATTAAGCTTATGCTTGAGCACAAGGGAGGCAGCATAGAGGAAAGGAAGGCTCCTCCGAATTTAGGCGCTGGTTCTGCATGGCTACTTTTATAAGGTTGTAACAGGGTGCAGCCAGGGGGACCCCAAAGAGGGATTTGTAATGGGGTCCAGAACTCAGGGTGTCCAGGAAATATTAGAAAAATATGGGATGTCCTCACCTCCTCAGGTCTGAACTGGGGGATGGGACACATGCAGCAGGGCCATTGAGAGTTGTTTTGCATAGCAACAGTTTTGCAAATAACCTCAGGCACAGTCATTTAACATATCTATAAGTTTTAATTGGTTTCATGGATATGTTAAATAGCTGTGGCCATGCTTTGAGCCAGGGGGATGGGAGTGACTTCCACCTAGGATGTAACTGGGAGGCAACTCCCCCTGATTACAGCGCCTGACTGAGAGCTTGGAGATGATTGGCTCCAAGCCAGGGGCTACACCTGCCCAGACTTACTATGGCAACCCAGGAAACCTAGAAAAATATGGGAATGCTGGCAGGTGTAACTGATTGTGGGAGGAGTTGGAATGGGGCTGCAGAGGAAGATTGGCGCTGGGATTTAAACCCAGGTGTGGCAGCAATGCTGGAGGGTTGGGACCATGCGGCTTTGGTGACAGTCAGGACCACTGGGCTTTGGGGTGCTCCCTTTTGCCACATGGCTTAGGAAGCAGCAGAGACCTTACTGGGAAGGAAAAGGGTGAAAGGACTCTTGCTGGTGGGCCATGAGAAGGTGCCACATGGTTTGGATTAACTGGAGATGGCGGTGGCAACACAGCTGATGGTGCCAGGAACCGAAGGGCTGCCTGAGCCATTTACTTTACTTCTTTTCCTGAGATATGGTACCTCGGACTGGGCAGAGGGAGAAGGAAGGGCTGTGTGCATTTGTGGGTATTCTAAAGGACTTTAGTATTTTAATGAAAACATTAAGTCATTACTGTAAGTCTGTATAACTTTTTAAATAAATAATTCCTTTCCTTTTCACCAATCTCTGGCATTGAGAGACGTCTTTCCCTGGTGGTGGGCAAGGTGAACTTAGTACAGGGAGGAGAAACTCTGGAGCACAGGGAGGGGTCCATTCGGTAATAGTATATTACTCCCCACCCCCATAACTGGGTCTGTTCTGTAATGAGGTGGGGATAAGATGGACCTGTGTGAAAAAGCAGGCTTTGTGAAGAAGGCAGGCTTTTGAAGTTTTCCGAAGTGGAAATTTCCACTTCAGGTGGATTTATTTCTTCCTTTTTCTGTGTTGCTTGGCCACTATTTTCACCTTGCCCATCACCAGGGAAGGACGTCTCTCAATGCCAGAGATTGGTGAAAAGGAAAGGAATTATTTATTTAAAAAGTTATACAGACTTACAGTAATGACTTAATGTTTTCGTTAAAATACTAATGTGGGGGCAAGATGGCAGCATTGCTCATTACTACCACCCCAGGAAGGTGGCATATCAACCAAACCTTGATCAACTGCGAATGTGGAACAGTGGTTTAGACGTCTGCTAGAAAGTGGTTAGAAGGGAGACAAGACATTTTTCCTAGGGAGTGGAGGAGTGGTTGCATTCTTGTGGTTGTCTTATTGGTGTTTTTTCTCGCCACCTGTTGTCCTTGGGATTTCCAGGAGGGACAGCTGCATAGTGCTGGTTCTGTAGATTTTCTTATTCCATATCCTTGGGATCCCTGGCCCAGTTTCCTATGCTGTCTCACAAGTCATGAAGCACTGCTGAGCCATTTGAAATATTACTCAGGGCAGTTCCTTTGGAAATCCCTCCTATGCCTTAGTTACCTGCACCAATGAGCATAACCCCACCAGCTTCTCCCACTGGATGTCCCTCCTTTACCTCCTCTGGTTCTTAGGTGTCTTCTCCCTCCATGCAACAGAATATCCCTAACTATATGGTGGAGGATGTTTCGTTTTAGCTCTGTTCTCCCTGTTCACTGTTTAGTTAAGGACTGGTGCTGCCATCAGCTGGCTGAGATTTTAAAGTGGTTTTGTGAAGATATAATTCGTTCCTTTTCTCTTCATTCTCTGTTTTTCCATCTACTCTGTTCTTTCCAACACTAGCAGATGCAGCTTAGAAACCTGTAATCATTAGGAGAATCAAGTCTTGCTTGAAAATAACAGCATTTATTGAAAACTAGCTAAAGTTGGGTCCTGTCCTAGGCATGTTACATGTTCTTTCCTCACAACAGCACTGTTTTTGTCCCATCCGCATTTTATAGATGAGAAAACTGAGACACACAGAGGTGAAGTCATCTGTGTGTTGCAGTGTCTGGCATATTGAAATGCTGAATGGGTGTTCATTATTTATAAAAATGAGCTGTGTCTTAGTTTGGGTCAAGAATTAGGGAGCAGGTATTCGTAGGGGCAGTGATTCCAGAAGTGAAGTGAGGGAGTTGAGGGGTGGGATATGGAAGGGAGATGGGCCATACAGGTTGCAACCATGAGCAAGTGATCACTGTGGGCAACTGGGGCTCAATCTTACCAGGCTCTAGGGACAGCTGTGTAACATACATCATGAAATTGTCCCACCAAAGGACACAGAAGTTGGGGTAATTTTAAAGAAATCATTGGGGCTTTAAAAAAGTAATTGTGAACTTCGTAATTGTGTCCTGTATGTTACCACCATTTGTCCAGGGAAGGAAAGTGGAAAAATGTTGTTCATTATTCCCTTTGGCTTCCTGTACTTTCCCTTTTTTCTCTGTCTCAGCTTTTACTGTGTAACAGAGCATCCTGAAGTCAATGGGCAAATTCATAATAAGGATTTATCCTCATAAGCTAAAGGTTGGCTGGGGTTTGGCTGATCTGGGTTGGGCTACTATAATGGGGTGGAGGGGGGTAACTGATCCAGGCTGGGCATAGCTGGGTGGCTCTTCTTCCTGCACAGGTCCAGTGAGGCTTGGCTTCTTGCTGAGGTCCAGGTTCAGGCCTTCTCCACCTGAGAGCATTCTAAGTCCAGGTTTGTGGGCTGAGGCTGCCTGAAGGAAGCTCTTCTTGTGACCATGACAGAGGCAAAGGGTGCAGGTAGAAATCTGAGAAGCTCCTTAACCGACCCTTCTACATTATAACATTGACCAAAGCAAGTCACATGGCCAAACCCAAGCCAAGAGGCAAAGAGGTATATTCTGCCTTTACCGGGGAAGTTCCTATTGCTGACCTAGGCTTAGGATCAAAAAGGCACTCTGCCATGCTTCCTCGGCCTTCTGCCAAATCGGGCAAATATAATGTGAAATTTGAAAGCCTTTACCAGTGCCAGTTTTAGTTATCACTTTGGGCATAATTCCAACTCCTTAGTGATATTCTAATTTGTTATTAATGGGAGATGACATGGTTATTGAAAGCTGCACATCCTCAGGTTCTCAAACCTCTTTGTTACTCAGACCTCAGCTGAGGACTGTTGCCTTTTCGAATACCATAGTTTTGTTCACCATGGACTAATGAAGTGTCTGGAGTTGTTGAGCTTGTTTCTCCTGCAGTGACAACTTGTTACCACCTTAGCAGCTGCCTACAATGCTTAAACTTGGCATCTGTGTGTACCAGTTGCTCAGGCTCATCAGAATGAAATAGGAGCAACAAGTGGGATGAATAAATTCTCAATTACACTGATGTGTATATTTTCCTGTTTCAGGAGAAGTATTTGAATTCTGCAAAAATGTCATTTCTTTGCTTCTCTCAGTACCTTGGCTCTCTCATCTGGCATGAATACCATCCAGCTGGAAGGAGAAGAGGCAAAGCTTTCATGTTGGTTGGAATTTGCAGCCATAAATTTACAGGACTTTTCCAAATTAGCATGGCAAAGATGCAGTTTTATGCTTTTTGTGAGTTATAAGTCATAAAGCATATGCTAAGAGTGGCTTGACTGTTGTGTTGTTGGCCCTGTGGTCTGAATGATTAAACATCTTTCCAAATACTTGCAAGTTATTTATACTGGGCCCATGCATTGTCCAAGCAAGCAAGCAAGTGAACACAGGCCTTGATGCCAACATCTTAACGGTGACACCTAATATGGCCCAGAAGAACATTCTAATTAACCTATTAATGAAATCACATGCCTTACTAGTACTTTTAAATGCCTGTGGACTTTTTTTATAAATGCACAAGGATTGAGCAGAAAGAACCAGACTATGAGACAATCAGTAAGTGTTACTCCTTGGTGGCAGTTTATTTTGGGGTTCCCTCAAACTAAACCCTGAAACAAGGATTTCAATGCAAGTAATTTATTTGGTAGATAATTCTAGGAAAAAGTGGTGGGGAAGTGGGGAAATGAGACAAGGAAGGGAAAGCAATTGTGTTAATGAGCAAATTACCACTGTGGGCATCTGAAGAGCTCTGAAAGATGGTGTTGACCTCACCTCAGAGTTCTTTCACTGAAGGAGTGGGGATGCTAGGATATTTATCCACCAACCCGTATATATCATTGGTGACGACCTTTCCAAGTGACAGTAACTCCCTGCTCTTCTGGTATACCCATGAGCGAATCAAGTATGCTCCTGCTAAATACTTTTGCAGTGGGAACCCTTGACATGTATGGGAATGGTGGTTGCTAAGGGGACATGGGTATGGCACCATTAGCATCTGCTAAAAGGTGCTCCAGAGGTTTTGAGGAATGAAAGGAGGAAATTTGTAGCTTTTAAATCTGAATACAGCAAAAGCTAAAATATCTCCATGGCCTTTGGACTAAATGGGGAAAGAAGAGCTTTTTTTTTTTTTTTTAAAGAGCTATATATCTAAATTTCGGCACACCCATACAATGACACATTGTACAACCACAATAAGAGGAAGAGCTACTATGTTGATCTGAAAATCTCTTCAAGTTATAGTTTTAAATAGAAAGAAATTACAGAACAGGATAATATCTAGAATATGTTCCCATTTATAAAAACAGATTTATTAGAGTATAATTTACATTTTATAAAATTCATTGATTTTGAACATTGTAGTAAATTTATAGTTTTCTAGAAATTTCATGTAAATGGTGTCATATGATATGAGATCATTTGCATATACTTTCATTCAGCATACTATTACTATTAAAGTCTTCCATGATATAGCATAGTATTCATTGTATGAATACATCAGTTTTTGCTTATAGACATTTGGATTGTTTTTAGATTCATTCATGCATTCATTTATTTATTTATTTTTAAGGATTTTATTTAATTTTTTTAGAGAGAGGGAAAGGGAGGGAGAGAGGTAGAGAAACATTGATTTATAAGAGAGAAACATCGATCAGTTGCCTCTTGCACATGCCCTGCCCCAACCTCGGACTCAACCTGCAACCCAGGCATGTGCCCTGACTGGGAGTTGAACCAGTGACCTTTCACTTTGCAGGATGATGCCCAACCAACTGAGCTACCCAGTCAGGGCTGGTTTTAGTTTTATTATTATAAATAATGCTACTGTGAACATCCACCTACAGGTCTTTATGTGGACATATATTTTTCACTTCTCTTGGGTAGGTACCTAACAAGTGAAATTTCTGGGTCATATGATAAGTATATATTTACCTTTTTAACAAACTGCCAAACAGTTTTCCAAAGAGACTGTACCATTTTGCTGCATTCTCACCAACAGTGTATGGAGGATCTGATTTCTCCATATCGTCACCAACAGTTGGTATTGTCAGTGTTTTGATGTTAGTCATTCTGATTGAAGTGTAGTGACATCTTATTGTGGGTTTAGCATTTCCTAATGACTAATGATGTCCAGCATCTTTTCATGTGCTTGTTGCCATTCTCTCTCTCTCTCTCTCTCTCTCTGGTGTTGGGTTGCATGTCTTCTTTTTATAGATTAGTAAGGGACTATTGTAATTTTTTCTGTAAGTTCAAAATTATTTCCAAAGAAAGTTTTTAAAAAGTCTAGCTCCCATCATTCCCCTGATGCCCCATCAGAATGGCACACTCTGGAATTGTTTTATACTGTGGACATTCTCACCAAAGGAATAAAAAGGAATTGCAAGATCAGCTTTTAAATCTATTGCCAGAAAGAGGCATTGGTCTGGTAATGACCCAAGGGGTCTTTATTAAATTATGACATAACTCCTTAACAACTTTTTCTTTGTAAATGGGAAACTGGGAAAAAAATGTCCAGATGTTGGATAAAGAAAAACATGAAAGGGCTTATCTTATCTTGCTTTCTTCAGTTACTGCAGAAGTTACTCAGATTCCTCAGCCTTTTCTCTGTGGAGATGGGAGGGAGGCAGTTGCTATGTGGCCACCTGACAGTGCTGGGCAGACTGAGAGTGGAGGGACGCGCAGAGCTGCTCAGTCACTCCTGCTGCGGCATGAGCATGGGCACTTGTGCTCCATAGTTGCTTTCCCATTCTCCCTCAGTCCACATGGACCCTGACTGGGGCACAGTCCTCCCATTTGTGGAGTCACCTCTCACTTCCCACCAAATCCATGTTTCTACAATGTCTCACATAATGAAAGTGAACTGTATATTTGCCTATAGCTAAATTTACTGAGTTCAAACACAAAGTAATGGGCTAATTTAGCCAATAGCCGACAGAGTAAAGAACAATGCAGTGGAAAAGAAAGATTTTGCAGTCCACAAGCCATCTCCCTGACTCTGTGCAGGTAGGCTTGTACTTACTTACTGGCTATCAGTTTTTCAAATATTTAATTAGTGCCAATTGTTCATTCTTTCATTCACTCATTACATTTTTATGGACTCCCAATATGCATCGGACACTGTGTGAGGCTGAAGGCATTAGTGGTGAACAAAAGGGGCAAAGTGCTTTCCCCCAAGAGGCTTCTATCCTGGTGGGAGAAACAGACAATAAACAATAAAGCAAACAATTACACAATATATATTTCAGGTTATAGTAAGGTTTACAAAATAAAATAAAATACAATAAGGAGGTAGTGACAGATGGGTTCATAAAAATTCTGGAAGGATGTACTACACAAGATTAACAAATAGACCTATAGTTTTAAAATTTATTTAGTTATTTTAGTAATTTATTTTCTAATATTTCTATAACAAACTTATATTGCTTTTCTAATAAAAAAGTATTCTAAATTTACCAAAAACATTAGATTTGATTGTTCACATACTTGAATCATAATTTTATAAGCAAAAATATTGTAAAAACCACCTGAAAAATAATACATAGTCTTTATTACCTGGGGTTTGGTTTCTGCACATTTTAGGAATTTTGATATTTGGAAATGTAAGTAAGTTATAGAAAGCTTATTAAAAATTTATAAAATGCCTTCCTGATGGGTAATTTGAAATGATGACTAATCACTTCAAGTCTTGGTAAACTGTAAGTTTTGTTAAGTAGGTCAGAATAGAAAATGATAGCATTCACTGTAAGATCCAGGGACCAAAACATTTGGGACCAAAATGCTGTTTCTGACATTATTTTTGTTTGTTTGTTTAATTTTTATTTGCAAATGGGAGTACAGATGTGTGTTTAGGAGTTCACACAACAAAAAAACATGGAGATGTCAGTCATTTCACTAACTCAGCCTAAGAAGACCCCATATGGAAAATTCAGACAAAAATAAAACATTTTAAGACCAGACCCAGGCTATCTGCTTTGGAGCTCAGCTCCCTGGAACAGATGCGTATGTCAGTGGTGTGTATGGTGGTGTAGGGTTGATCATGTTGCCTACTTCTACCTTCCTTCCCTCTGCTCTTTCTCCTTCCAGTGCTTCCACATACCTGACTCTGCCTTTTCACTGATCTGTGCCACTTTCCAAAAAAGGTGACATGTTATTTCCTAACATCACCACTGATTATAACAACAGCTCACAACAACTAGTGTGGTCACACAACACCCCCAGCTAAGACATTCACCAAACCTCCCTGTCCCACATTGTCAAGTCATTTGATTTCTGGTCTATGCTTATTTTACAATCCACTTTGGCCAATCGAATGCATGAATAAACCAAATTCTATCCAAATATTAACTTGATTTTGATGTTTGGTAAACTTGGTCATGTTTTCTTATAATAACCAATTCAAATTTATATTTATCTATTTAACAGAAACTCAAAATTTGTGTCCATGTGGATTATTAACTAGGTCTCATTTTAAGTCTAAATTCTATGGCTCTACTCATTGTTTCCAGTGATTTCCATTGTTTAAAGTGATTGATCACAGTAGCTTCGAGGCTTGTTTGTTTGTTTGCTTATTTAGTTTTACTTGCTTATTGATTAGATTCTAAGGAGCCTCACTTTCATTCCCTTGCTTTCCTAGATAACTCATTACTGAGAAATGAAATAATACTACTTAAGAGAAGGCAAGAATTTTCTCTGAAGAGATAAAGTGTACTTACAGCAAAAGTTAACATTTTAAAGTTTGATAGTATGCAACAAAAATTAAAGAGGGTGTCTAAAGGACTATTTGAGATTGAATGAAAAATCATATATTGATTCCTTTTTTCTTATTAACAAAGTACCAGCCTCACTAAAAATAATTCATTTCTTTTTATGTAACTCTATTATGCATTATAGTAGTTCAATTTTGCCATAGAGTTATTAGACTTTATTTTGAAATTTGCCTTTTTTTCCTTCTTTGAACTTTGAAAAAGCAGAAGTTATGCTGACATGCTCAGTGTGGTATTTGCTGATGCGTGAGAGTGCGTGTGTATGGCTTTAATTATTAGTTGTTTTTTCTCCTTCAACCTTTTCTTTCAGCTAATGTGAATCACATTGTATTTTTCCACTCCTGAGCACTATGATTCATTGCCATCTACTTCCTCTAGAGCTCTCTACCCCACAGAATCCTTTGGGAAACGTATTAGTCATGGCCAAGCAAGGCACCTTGTGTGCCTATGATCAGCATCAACTCCAACTACTGTGTCCTTAGGAGGAAGATGAAAGTTGCTGTAGCATCTTCTTTGAGGGAATTATTATGACCTAAGTTTGAGGGTGTGTATGGTTTGTATCAGTCTGTGATTCATCTTTACAGTATACAGGCAAATTGGATGTTAAAAAAGACAGATGTCTCATTTGCTTCAGAAGCTTTTCAGGCACACTTCTGGCCTCAGGAAATAAACATAAGAGTTGATCAGAGTCCCTTGCTGGTGGCACATGCATAATATTTGTGGATGGATTGAATCTTCATGTAATTGTATTGATGCTGTTTTGAAGAACTTGGCACATACTCATTTATCTCAAACATGTTTTTTAATTAAACCTGTTTGGTCTAATTTCAGAAAATTTCAAGCCAAGGGATTTTTTTTCCCCAGAGGCCGGACTTATGAAGACATTCCTAATGTCATACATTAACCATATCAATTATTGTTGCTAGGTTTCAGCTTGATTTAGCATCGTTGATTGACACCTTGTGGCCATCTCTGTCCAGGGTGTAGATTAAATCTTACCCCCGTTGATTTCACCTGACCTAAGACTGCAATGTCTGCTGTCTCTGCAATCAGGAGAACTCTTTAATTTTCCTAATGAGTGTAAAGCCTCTTCAAATTCAAGGAGCTGGAGCAGTTAAGAGCAGGTACAAATGGTCAACCATTTAGACAGGCTGAACGAGATGTTGGAAGATCACATTCTTGGCTGAGCCTTGGTGGCATTGGTAAACTCCTTTTAGCTGCTAGGCCTTATGAGTCTTTTAGCATGGAGGCTTAAAGGTGGAAATACAAACAGAAAACAGTGCACTCCGGGTAAGGGTTGGACATGGTTAACCAGCAATCAGAACTGGGTCTCCAAAACAAAAAGACTGACAAAATATTAGATGAACATATATGAAATATAACTCTTTAATCTTGGCATTGAAGGGATTGCCAACTCTGTCTCATTGAGACAATGGAGCTCTTGTCTGGATATTTTTGCTCTTACCTCTTGTTGATCATCCTGAAGCTCTTGGGAATACAGAACATGGTACTCTTCCTACTTAGAATATGAATGGAGGTGCTGGCATGCTGTTGGGAAATCAAGGAGAGTCACATTCTAACTCCACTTTGATGTTGGCCAGCTGCAAGACCTTGGGTAGGTAATTTAGCCTTTGGGCCTTACTTTCTTCACTGATGGAATTAGATTAGGGCCAATACTGCTTGAGGACCTGGAGTGCTATATTGAAAAGGATTCTCTGGTACTCCTTTGGGAAATATTGCCACAACTGATTATCTGTGCAATGTCAGGGAGAAAGCAAGTGCCTGGGATCTCCATACACTGGTGATCTCTCAGCTTCCTCCCAGTACTAACTGCACTCTAAGATGTTGTGACTTATATGACAAGTCTAGAAGGTCATATTTGTTGCTAATATCATGGATAAAAAGATAGCCTGAACCTTGTCTAAAGAAACCTTTATAGGCCCAGAAATTCAGTCAACCACAAGGGAAGGCCCAGGCCGTAAATTGTTTCTTCTGATTGGATTCACAGCTTGCTCCTATGTAAAGTACAGTGCTAGGATATTGATCTACCCTGGGAGCTAGTGCCTGGTGAGGAAACTGGAATCCTCCCTCCCTGATGATTTAGAATTTGTAGGGCAAAGAAAATACACTACTTTTTCAGAGGTACCTTTGATAAGCTTTGAATTAGAAAGAAAATGAATTGTCTTAGTAGCTATTTCCCAAGGATAACTGTTCTGCAATTAGAGGTACTGGATATCTGACCGGTCCCCCTCCAGTCCCTTCTCCTAATCAATTTACAGGAACTCACTTTCCATTCTCACTAGAGTGTTTAGTTTTAATTGCCTTGTCGCTCCTGGTTGTTACAGTGAAGAAGAGTTTATTTCAGTGGGATTCAAATAATGTTTGTTCTCTATAGCCTTTTATTTATCTTATTTTAGCCATGTCATAGGACCCAATTAGGAAACTAGTTGGACATGGATTAAAAGATGTTTGAACAAAGGTTGCAATATTGTTTAAAATACCTAAAACAGCAAAAGTCTAAAGCAACTTAAGTGTTTGCCAGTTGGTTAGATGTATCACGGTGTGCCTTTCGAAGGAATGTGAAGGGATGACGTGGATATGTTGTATTAACATGAAAAGATGTCCTGATATAACATGCAGATCACAGGACAGTATGTGTAACCTGACCTGTTTAGGTAAGACTGTGTATGTGTGCATGCATACATGCATATATGTGGGCATACACATAAATTCTAGAAGGACACATTCTTATTGGTTAATGGAACTTGTCCATGGATGTAAAAGGGTTAGAAGGGGTCTTAGTCAGCTTGGTCTACTATGACAAAATACCATCAACTGGGTGGCTTTAACAACAGAAGTTTATTTTCTCCTGGTTCTTGAGGCTGTGTGCCAGCATATTTGGGTCCTGGTGAAGGTGTATATAAATATTCAATCTATAACAAAAAGAAACTGTTGGTCAATATAATTTTGTGTTGTTTTAATTTTCACAAAGAATAAATGATCAAAATGTTTTATTTTGAACAGAAAAACCTATCACTATAAGTGGCCACAAATGACACCTAGTTCAAACTTTCTATTTTTACAGATAATCAAAGAGGTATTTTGACTTTCCCAAGGTTACATTAATGAAAATGCAAGTGCAAACTGAAGATTGCTACTCTAGTGTTATTTCTACTATAAAATCTTTGAATTAATCATATAAAATATTAAATCAAAACAAAGACATTATATGGTTCTCATTAAATTCAAAAGGCAAAAACAACTTGAAATGTGGCCTCAGTGCTCCAAGCAATTTGTTGCTATTTTCACAGAAACACTAGTTTTCACTGCTGATTCCATTGGCTTTAACCTTGTATTGTGACAGAGTAGTAGAGACTGGTAAAATCAGATGGCCAACATTATGATTAATAATTTGTCAGAGATAACCAGAAAATAAAGCCTGATTCTAAATAAGGTCATTTTGATGGTAAGTGAGCAGATGCCAGTTTTAACTGACTATATGCCAGCCTTTCTTAGTTATATTTTAAAGTTTTAACTTGGCCCTGTAGGAGAGGGGACAATTTTTCGCTCTTAGTTCTGGCTGGTTTAATAAGAAAATAGCCATGAGACAGATTAATAGGAGAAAATAATCAAATTTAACTATGTATGTACATACAGGGGTTCTGTAAGACCATGTGACCTTAGGAGGGTTGTGGCTTATAGTCAAACCTCAGTTGTCTAACAGCTCCCATCTCGAATAATTCAGTTCTCAACCAAGTTGTTCATGGACAAAATGTTATGGTTGCCAAACAAAACGTGGGTTCTTGATATCTGTGTGATCAGTCACGCATCTCTCAGGCAACAAATGAAAGAATGCACAATATGAGTATGGTTAGGTTTTCTTACAAATCACTTCTTGAACAGCCTTATGGAACAAATTAAGTTCAAGAACTGAGTTCCACTGTATATGCCTTCTTGAGCTAAGGATAAAGGTAGTGGTTTGAGACTTCAAAGGGAAGGTAGGCAGTTCCCATGGAATGGAAAAGCAAATATTTGATAAACATTTAAAATGTTTGCTGAGCCATCTTTCACAATGGGAGGCAGAAGGGACTTAGATCAAAGGGGTCTTGCTAGGTTCCTGCCTGTCTGTCACAATGTTCATACTAACCTATACTTATCCGTGATGATAGCTCCCTTTCTGGAGCATGTCCTGTATCTAAGTTCTTTTAAGCAGTTTGAGGGAAGGGCCAAGGTTCTTCCTGAGTCTTTTCCTTAAAAAAATAGCCAGTTTAAAATAATTAATATCCCCCGAAAAGCATATTTTGGGGTAGTAAACTCTGCTTCCACTCAGCACCAGAAAGTAAAGTAGTACACTGTGGACTTTTAAATGATTACTTTCCTCCCCAGATTCCTTTGAAGCTCAGACAAAAAAAAAAAAAAAAAACGTAATTTTAGAAGATATGAGAAAAGTGGGTCAGGTGACTGGGCACAGACTGAGAGAGATATTGACCAGTTGTCAACAGTCTGCTTTTGTGTCCTGTAGTCTGGAATACCTCTCCCTGACAACACTCTCCCACCCCCACTTGTGTCAGTAGCAGGCAAGGGGTTTCTCTGAGCCAGTCCAGCCTCACACACATTTCCATTGAGTCCAAGGCCAGGCTGGTCTTCCCAGACCAGTGTGGACCCTGTATTCCATGTGCCTAGAGTGGGCATTTTCAGACTTTCCTGGGCATCTGAATCCCCTGCAGAGCTTGTGAAAATTCTCCCAGGGTTTCTGATTTACTAGATCTAGGGTGGGCCCTGAGAATTTACATTTATAACAAGTTCTCAAGTTTGATGTATGCTGGTTATTAGCTTTGGGAGTGAGGTGTGGAGAAAGCAGGCCTGATTTATAGTGCTTGCTGATTTCTGTGTGGTGTAAATATTTTCACCCATCTACCTAGGGTTTAACAACCAACTTTCAAAGAGCCTGAATGTTTAATAGTTGACTCTTGTGAGCTGGCCCCACACATTGCTGCAGGTGACACTGACACTACTGATCTAGGGCAGTCCTCAGGGTTTATACCATGAATTTCATCTATTTTATTTGTTGGAGAGCCTGCCCACTCTAACTCTGTGTCTCCACCCCTTGCCTCTGTGCCTGGGCTTTAAACTCATATATCCTGCCCACTCTTGGTCATCTCCACTTTGGGTCCTCATACCCACAGGTTCCTCACACTTGGCTGGTACAAGTTCAACTATTTTATGTTTCTCCCATTATACCTGCTACCTTTCTAGAATCCATATTTTGGTGAGTTGTACCAAGTTTCCTAAGAATGAAACTTGAATGTTATCTTATCTACCTTTTCCTCTTCCCACCTCTCACATGCATCAAATCCTGTATCTCCTAAATAAATCTCACATATATGCCCCACCTTTTATACTCATCTCAAATGTCTACTATATTTCCTCTCCCCAACCCATGTTGGTCCTCCACAATGTCACTGTCCTAGTGAGAAGTTTTCAGTGATGCCTGTCATCTATAGGGTCAAATCTAAATTTGTGTGCTCTACAACCTGATCTCCTCATCCAGCCTCAATTTCCCTTCCACAGAATACTTGGGGCTCTAGCAGTAGTGAGCAATATTGGATATGTGGCTTCTCCAAAGGCATTTGCTAACCCTTCACTTCTTCCTGGCATTTCTCATGTTCTTTTCTCTGCCTGGAACCCCTTCTGCTTCCTACTCATCCTTCCAGGCTCAACTTAGAGGTTGCCTTCTTGGTAAAGCTCTTTCTGTTCTCCCTCAGAAGAAGTTACACTTTCTATATTCAGTTTCTATTGTACTGGTTGCAAATCTCAGTTTTCATAGTGTAAGTGTCTGGGTGCAGAGGGCAGCATTTTAATGTGTGTTTTATCTCACATTGCCTAGTATATTGTATATGCTCAGCCATGTTTGTTAAATAGAAGAGTGATTGAATGAACTGTGGGCCAAGTATCACTCATCCACAGTTCATAAGATGGAGTAGGGGGAGCTGGAAAAGTGAAAGGCAGAATTAAAGCTGGCTTGTTCCTCTCCCACAAATTTTTAAAAGATGTTTTCAGACTACCCAGGAATATGGTATCCAGAACCTTCAATCCCACAAAGTCCATTTTGTGTTCCAGCCTTTAAGATAAAGCTAAGTGTATTTTATTTCTAGGCAGCTCAGATCTCCAAGCTTCCCAGGGGAATTGCAGAGTAGAAATGGTGCAGGACAGATATACTAATTTAAAACACTGGTAATGGCTTTGCCAGTCATGTTCATCCTACCAGTCACAATAGTGCTTGGTGATTTATACTAATGAGAGAGATGCTGTGAGTTCATTGCAAAGTTGTCTCTGCAAACCCATCAGCTTGTTGTGATTCTTCTCTTTTGACTATTTACTTACTTATGTTTGTGGTGTCAGAACCTTGTTTTCAAAAACTTCCCATCCTGTTTGATGAGGAGGACATTATTTATAGACTCCAAATTAACTTAACCTTTTTAAAATCTCTGCTCAAACCACAAAATTCTCAGCCAGACTAGGTTTCTTATTCCCCATGGTTTGAACATAAAGATGATGTGAGCGTTTTCTCATAATGCCCATCACTTCCACATTCCCCACCAGTTCCTCCTTGTTAATTGGAAGTCAGTTGAGAATAGCAGCTCCTCCTGCTGCTTTCTCAATCTTCTGAGGGCTGAATTTGTCAGCCAGTTAGGTCAAGGGTGTGTCATATGCAGTTTTTATCACAATGGTACTATGAGAATGTGTGTGGACAGTTGAATTTCCCATCAGTTCTGTCTTTGGCCTTTCTTCCTGATTTCTGCAGTAGGAGTGAGTCACTCATTCCCCACATTTGACGGTGGCTGTGATGACCCTGTCATTACAGTAGCACTTTTCTCCATTATTTGCCACTGCATATAGATGCATTAATTTATTTGTTCTTGGCTTAACAGAGACAGCTTACTGCCTTGACAAAAAAAAAAATCTATTTCTTTTGAACAGAACATGAACTCTCCTCCCTTTGTCATGTTCAATCACAATTCCCATTCCTTAAGGTCTCACTGACTCCTATGAGTTTCGATTGAGTTAATCATTTCTTCCACCATCCCTATATCTGTTTTTGCTTTTCCCTGCTTTGCTCTGTATTGTCATCTGATTGGCCTTACTAGCTACATTTTCTCAGGCTCCCTTTGCTAACTGGATTCTTGCTGGGTTGGGCCAATGTGAAGCCCTGGTGGATGTTGTGGGTAGAAGGAAGGGAAATGTGAAGACAATTCACCAACCTTGGTGTATTCGTGATTCATATTTGTGCCTTAGCAAAATTATGTTACCTGGGGTCATTACTGGAGAATAGTTACATCTGAACATGGCAGGCTGGTGAGTGTTAAGGGCTATTGAAATGACCAGTCACGGGATGTGAAAGACATTGGTGAGACGTTTGTGGAGGCCATAATTGATCTGGGTCTTGAAGAATGCATGGGCGTTTTCCTGGCAGATGGAGTCATGACAAATATGCTAGGAAGAGGGAAGAGTAGAGGAATGGTTAGGGAGACCCAAAGTTCTGGGCAGAGTGTGTATGCAAATGGGGATTCACTGGGTGGGACTGTAGAACAGGAAGCATGGTAGGAGAGGAAATAGAACAAATTAGGTTGGGTCCAGTGTAAGAAGAGCCCTCTGTAGGAACCTTGCAATGGAGGTTTATTTTCTCCTATAAGTGAGATCGTTAGAGCCCTATAGTTCTAGAATGAGAAGGGCAAGAAGATCAAGCTAGGACAACTCCATTTATAATCTACTTTATCTACGGGTCTCTATAGAATATTGTGTTTTATAAAAGTGTGCTGTGGCTTAAAAAATTCACAATCCACTGTTGTGGATGACAGAAAATGTATGGGTCAGGGGTTTTAGGTGCACACCACTGAATCTCCTCTAGCTAGTTTATGCAGGACGGTATATTGAGGAACAGTTTTTAGATTCTTGAAATGGGTCAAAAAGTGGACTTTAGGCTGAGCCTTTCAAGTGATTCCCAGAACTACACACAGAATTAGCTCTTCCAGGGTCAGGAAGCTGGTGAATCAGCCCAGGGTCTGTTCAGAGGCACACCAGCTCTGCCAAGGTCACTGACCCTGCCTCTTTCCCTGTGTCATTCAGCTCCCAGCAAGGCCTTGCAGGAGCCCTTCTGCTTCGCAGAACATAAATCACACAACTGAATCCCAGCAGCACAGAGACCAGGAGATAGGGTTTTGTTGTTTTATTTTTTCATTCTATGTTGGAAAGACAGGATTTATCCTGCAAGACCTTATCAAAGTGCCAGAATTATGGTACAAAGATTTGGAGCACACACAAATTACAAGTGTCCATAAGAAGGCACTCACTTTTTCTAAGGGAAGGAGTATAGGATGATATTTCAGCCTGTTCAGGCTATTGTAACAAAACACCACAGTTATAAATAACAGACATTTATTTCTTACTGTTCTGGAGGCTGAAGTCCAGGATGAGGGAGCCAGTAAGTTCAGGTGAAGCCCTTTTCCCAGTCACCCACTTCTGTTTTCTTGCATGGTGGAAAAGACTAGGGTGCTCTCTGAGGCCTCTTTTATAAGGGCTCTAATCCCATTTGTGAGTGGCCCACCCTCATGATCTAATCACCCCCAAAGCTCCACATCCTAATACCATCACCTTGGCTATTAAGTTTTTGACACAGAATTTGGGGAGCACAAACATTAAAACCATAGAAGATGAAATTTTTGTTTTAATTTCATTTTGATGAAATTATTTGGTTTTTCAGCCAAGGCCAATCCTGATGACTGTGTATAGGGTCTGTTATCTCTGGTTTCTTTAGCTAGCTTCATGTCCTAGTTTTACAAGTTCTCTGAATCCAAGGTACCAGTTCATTACCTTTTATGCTGGGTATCAAATCATTTTTTACATATGTGGCATGACCCTGGAATCCTCTCTTGGTCCCTCTCTCGTGTCATTCGTTTGCAGTTTGGTGAGGACCACCTGATCCCTGAGGTTCGAGCCCTCCTGTGTTACGTGAGAAATACCCTACTAATGTAACAATGAGCCAGAAATCTCAGCCCTTTGCAATGTTGTTTCTCACTAGTCATAGCATACGAGCAAATGCTTATCACAGTCTACTCCAGGTCACTAATTCAGTCTCTAGGACCCTAAACATGGTTTGGCTGGGATTTCCTGTTATTGTGGAATCAAGTATGTGTAGTTGCCACATGATGTGTTTTTAAAGTGAGTGAAGTATCATCAATGAGGTGGACACTGATAGGCCATCAGAACTCCTTCAAGGAGAGACTTCCTCTAGGGTGCTGAGCATTCCAGTCAAAGGCAGCCTTCAATATCAGTCCCTTTAGGGATGCTTCAATGTAGAGAGTTGCCTAGTCCAAGGTCATGGTCATTCCCAGTGGCATCCACATCTATTGACTGATGGTCATGGGGTTACAAAAACTTGGCCATCTCAGCCCAACTCAGGACAACTCTGTACACCATTCTAGCTCCCTGTGGGTTTGACTGCACCTACATTCCAACTGCACTTCTCCCTCTGCCACTCCTGCTTCATTCCTATCAACCCCACAGGCATTGGTCTGATGGGTGCTCCTTAGTAAACATGCACAGTAACTTCTGTCTCAAGTCTGCTTCCTGGAGACTCAAACCAATAATTAGGAACTGCAAGAAGCACACAAACAGATGCCACATACCAAGCATATGCTGTACCCATCAAGGGCATTAAATTTCCCTCAGAAATGTGTAGCTGGCAACTGCTCTCAGCCAGATACCTTCTGGTGCTTGAAAGTGGTTGCATTTGCTTAAAAACTCAGTGTAAATTTTGCACTAAAAAAAAAAACTGAAAAAAATGAACTCTAGTTAATGATACACCAAGTGAAGTATTTAGGGGAACATACAGGTTTGGTTTTTTTTTTCAATTCACCAAAAATAAATAAGATGGATTGACAGATGAATAGAGAGATGGATAAATATGTGATAAAACAAGTATTATAAAATGTTAATGGTAGAATCTAGGTGTTGGGTATATGGGTGTACACTGAAAAACATCTTTCTATTTTGCTCTATTTGAAACTTCTTGTTATAAAATATTGGAAAAATAACTAGGTATAATCTTAGGAAGGGCAGACTGGGAACTTTTTGAATTTATTTCCAAAATAAGGTTAAACCCATTTAGTACTAAAGATCATATCAGTGTAATTTCCCCGATGTCTTGAATCCATCATTTATGCAGCCAACATTTATTAATAATGTACTATGAGCACATATATATAGTAGATGTTTCAGGGAGGATAAAGAAATGTAAGAGCTTTACTCTGTAAGTTTGTTTCTATAACAGATAAAACAAATACATACAAAAGTTAATAATCGTAGTTCATATCATATCATCCTTGCCATAGATTTTTAAAATGTTTTTATTGGTTCTGTTGCACAGATAATGTTTCAGGCAATTAATAATAATAATAATAATAATAGTAATAATAATAATAGCAGCCAGATACACAATGCCCACCATGTTCTCAGCCATGATCTGAGAACTTCACATGTTTTCATACAGTTCATCTTTCTACTTTTGCGGCCATGAGAATATGACTCTCAGACTTTCAACTACAGGTGAGTTTGACTGAGGGCTCCATAGCTGTGCTCTGTATTTCATCACCAAATTTCCCAGCCAGGGATATTTTTTTTGATATATTTATTGATTATGCTATGACAGTTGTCCCCTTTTCGCCCCTTCACTCAACTCCATCCTGCCCACACCCTCCCTCCCACATTCCCCCTGTATAGTTCATGTCCATGGGTCATACTTATAAGTTCTTTGGCTTCTCCATTTCCTACACTATTCTTACCCTCCCCCTGTCTATTTTCCACCTATCATTTATGCTATTTATTATCTGTACCTTTCCCCACTCTCTCCCCCTCCCAATCCTCTATTGATAACCCTCCATGTGATCTCCATTTCTGTGGTTCTGTTTCTGTTCTAGTTGTTTGCTTAGTTGCTTTTGTTTTGGTTTTAGGTGTGTTTGTTAATAACTGTGAGTTTGCTGTCATTTTTAATGTTCCTATTTTTTATCTTCTTTTTCTTAGATAAGTCCCTTTAACATTTCATATAATAAGGGCTTGGTGATGATGAACTCCTTTAACTTGACCTTATCTGAGAAGCACTTTATCTGCCCTTTCATTCTAAATGATAGCTTTGCTGGATACAGTAATCTTGGATGTAGGCCCTTGCCTTTCATGACTTGGAATACTTCTTTCCAGCCCTTTCTTGCCTGTAAGGTCTCCTTGGAGAAATCAGCTGACAGACTTATGGGAAGTCCTTTGTAGGTAACTGTGTCCTTTTCTCTTGCTGCTTCTAAGATTCTTTCCTTCTGTGTAATCTTGGGTAATGTAATTATGATGTGCCTTGGTGTGTTCCTCCTTGGGTCCAGCTTCTTTGGGACTCTCTGAGCTTCCTGGACTTCCTGGAAGTCTATTTCCTTTGCCAGATGAGGGAAGTTCTCCTTCATTATTTGTTCAAATAAGTTTTCAATTTCCTGCTCTTCCTCTTCTCCTTCTGGCACCCCTATAATTTGGATGTTGGAACGTTTCAAGATGTCCTGGAGGTTCCTAAGCCTCTCCTCATTTTTCCGAATTCTTGTTTCTTCATTCTTTTCTTGTTGGATGTTTCTTTCTTCCTTCTGGTCCACACCGTTGATTTGAGTCCCAGTTTCCTTCACATCACTATTGATTCCCTGTACATTTTCCTTTGTTTCTCTTAGCATAGGCTTCATATTTTTCATCTAGTTTTCGAACAAATTCAACCAATTCTGTGAGCGTCTTAATAACCAGTGTTTTGAACTGTGCATCTGATAGGTTGGCTATCTCTTCCATGCTAGTTGTATTTTTTCTGGAGCTTTGAAGTGTTCTGTCATTTGGGCCTTTTTTTTTTTTTTTTTTTTTTTTTGTCTTGGCGCATCTGTTACTTAAAGGGGCGGAGCCTTAGGTGTTCCCTGGGGCAGGGTAATGCTGGTCGCTGTGCTGTGATGCTGTACATGGGGGAGGGGTCAAGAGAGAGTAATGGCGCCCGCTCCACTCTCCACCGGATCTCAATCTTTCACTCTGATACCCACAATCAAACTGGGCCCCTCTGGTGCTGGTTCCCAAGTGGGTGGGCTTGTGCACACCCTAGGCCCCTGTGGGTCTCTCCAGTGACCTCTCCTGTGAGGCTGGGAGTCTCTCCTGCTGCCATCCCAACCCCCATGGGCGTTTTCAATCAGAGGTTTGAGGCTTTATTTCCCCGCGCTGGAGCCCTGGGTTACTCGGTCTGCTTTGCTCCCCGCCGTTCGCCCGGTTTATCTGTGTGCGAATGTGGGGCCCCGGGGTGCTACCCACTGCTCTGCCTGCCCTGCTCTCCGCCACTCTGAGTCCGGCCCTCTCAGTTTATCTGTGCGAATGTGGGGCCGCAGGATCTGCTAGCGGTCAGACTGCCTGTCCCATTAGTCCCACACTCTGCCAGTCTCGGTCCGCCACAGCAATGCGAGTCCTCTCCTCCCTGGCTGCCCATCTCCGCCCCTCTTACCAGTCTGGATGAATGTTTATTTTTTATTTCCTTGGTGTCGGACTTCCTTGCCGTTCAATTTTCTGTCAGTTCTGGTTGTGCGAGGAGGCGCAGTGTGTCTACCTACGCCTCCATCTTGGTTCTCCACAACTGAAGTTTTTAATTTTAACTGTGTGAAGCAGGTTCAGTGCCCATAACCTCTGTTGTTCAAGTGTTAACTATACTGTTTTTTGCAATTGTCTTTTAAGTCAGATAGGAAGAAAAAAAATACTTTGAACAAAAAATACGTTTATACTTTCCTTTATGTTTTTCTATTTAGTTAACTTAATTTTATTTCTTCATGGGATATAAGTTACTCTTTTGTATCCTTTTATTTTAGCCTGAAGACTCAGTATTTCTTGTAGGGCAGCTCTGATAGCAGTGAATTCTTTCAGCTTTTGTTTGTTTAGAAATGTCTTCTCCTTCATTCTTGAAGGATAGTTTTGCTGGATATAGAAATTTGGGTTGTATTTCTCTTCTAGCCCTTTGAATATGTTATCCCATTGCCTCTGGCCTGAATGGTTCTGGTAAGATCATACATTTATGGGTACCAGGCATATTATGAAATTCACTGTGTAGCAGAACTTGCTATTTGCTCATTTCAGTTTTCATTTCCTTATGTTCTGCAGAGAAGGGGCATGATCCATAGTAGTGCCAGGAGCCTGGAACTGCTCTCCAACTTTAAATGCCTGGAGGAATCCTGACTCCTGGAAGAACTTGCGAGTCTACTGATCAGGATGGAGGGTGAAAAAAGAATGAGAGTGTGAGAGAGAATTAAAATCTAAGGATCCCTCAAGAAAGATGGACTAATATATGAAGAGTAATGTCTACTTCTTTAAATAAGTGTATTTAAGAAAGGGAAAAGGGGGAAAAAAAAGTGGACATGAAAGGGAAAGGTAGAAGGAAGGAAGGAAGGAAGGGAGGGAGGGAGGGAGGGAGGGAGGAAGGAAAAATAAAGCAAGAAAAGGGAAGGAAGGGAAAAGGTAGCTCCAAAAAGCACATATCGTATGGCTACCTTTACATGAAGTTCAAACAGGCAAACCTAAACTATAAGGATAGATGTCAGGGTAATGGTTCTCTCTCGGGAGGTTGTCTTGGATAGGGCAAGGTAGAGGCATCTGGGAGGCAGGATATTTTCAAATCTTGGTCCAACTGTAGACATATTTGAAAATTCATAGTTTTCCACTTAAAACTTGTGTGTATATTTCACATCTATCCAAAAATTAAGGGAAAAGATTATTCTGGTAAGATATATCTCAAACTTTCAATAGTGAGGGAGTAGGAGAAATAGGATTATAGGGGGAAACAGGATGGAGAATATCACTATGCCTAACTTGTTTGGGAGAAATAGTTTTTTGCAATGATTGTGTAGTAACAAATAAAAAGGAGTTCTGTTTTGGTAAAATATTAAATGAATAAATAAGCTCTAGGGGAGGGAATGCATCTAATGGGCAATGTAGTATTGTAAGGAGATGAAGATGGTGTGGGGGGAGGTTCTTTGGGACAGTGGATGATTGTGAAGGGCAGGGTAATAACACTTGGGGAGGACTGTGGTTGTAGCCACTCCTTTCCTCATTGGGCATCATCCTGGGGCCTGCAGCTGGCTGTTTCCATTCAGGCCCCTTTCCCCAATACTTAGGGCAAATCACAATCCTACACATAGTAAAATCTAAAATGATAGCCTAAATATGTCCATTTCGGACATACTTGTTACCTATGGGGTTGAGTCACCCAGAAAGTCTTGGCATACCCACACTCCAGTGTTTGTTTCTCCAGTGGTGGATATGGCTGTAGGTGCAGGGCTGATGCTAGACGTACCACCTCCACCCCATTCACTGGCTCCCTATAGACCTTACCCAAGTCTCCTCCTCTAGTCCCTGTCACCCCATCCAGTGGCCTGACAACACAAGCTGGCCAGCCTGGTGGCCTGTAAGGTCTCTGTGATCACTTTTAATCTGTACATGAGTGGACCAACCTCTTTTAGGACTCCTGCAGAAACTGTTAGGTGAGATTTGTTTTTTAGTGGGAAAGGCCTGAGTCAGATTCCATGCACTTGCTCACTACCTCCTTGATGTACCCTGGTAGTTGTTCTTATCTCCTGGTCCTCCTTAATCATTGGCTAAACACCATATGGTTTACAGAGAAGGAACAAATTAACTGGTGAAAAAAGCTGGGCACACAGTCTCTTTTGTTGTATATAATCGCCTAAATACTTATGAAGGAAATAAAATAAAGTCAAAGGTAGGGAGGGACTTCTTTTCTTGTGGCAATGAGAATATTGCTTTGGAGCTGCTTACAGCTTTCATGAGTTAGAATCATTTTAGTGTTCCAGCCAGACTTTGAAGTAGGGACTATTGTCTATATCTTACAGATGAGGAAATGGGAGACTGGGGAGGTTCAGTCACCCACCCAAAGTAACAAAACCAGTTCCATGATGGAACCAGATATGTCTCCTGGCTCTTGGCCTCTACCAATGAGAGCTCAATGCTTTTCCTCTACCAATGAGAGCTCAACCTGACCAGAGTCTGCTGTGTCATAAGAGAATTGTTTGACTAGAGAAGGTCCTGTTCTTTCTTCTCTTTCTAGCCTCACCTGGAAGATCTAGTACAGTCCTCACCCGTGGCTTATCTCTGGACCTTTTCTTGCCCCTCTGCACCCTCATCCCCCTCCCTACTTCTGCTGTGATGTGGTTGGTGGGGCCCCTCCCTTCCCACTCATCCTCTGGATGAATCAGGTATTATTACAGTGAGCATGTATTATTTCCATAACCATGGAAATTAAAATGCTAAATGCCAATATTTTAATATCAACAATTTCAACCTCAAATTTCATAAACAAAGGGACTGAAACTCAGAGAGAATATGCCTGGTTCAAGGTTACATGATGTGTTCCCAGTGCAACTGGCCAAGTTCAGGTCTCATGGCTTCTGTCCCCATGGCTCTTCCCCTGGTGTAAGACCTGGTTAAGAGAGTGGTCAAGCTTATCAGCACTTCCTTAGGCAAGAGTTTGGGGTTTGTCGTTCAGCCTTCACAAGATACCTGATTTTCTTCAATGTGACAATGAGCAGGCAATGTTGGGGGAGACACAAATTGAAACAAAGAGAACGTCTTTGTTTTGCTTTTAATATATAAATACATATCATCATTTTCTTTCCATAAAGAGCCCTTTCCCACAGTTTATAGGAAGATGTTTTGTAACTGTTGACGCAGCTCATTAATTGGTTCTTTGAAGAGTTAGTTGCCATGTCTCTTGCTGCAACCCAAAAATACCTCTGATAATTAAGGAGATGTCTTTATTTGTCCAGTCACACCCTGAACAGCTCAGAGAGCATCTTGGTCCAGGATGGGTAGTCACTGATGAAGGTTCAGATACATACAGTTGTATTCCCTGGGGCCTAACAGAGCCTTTCTGTGCAGGTTCACAAGGTCTTCTCATGGGCACCTCACTGTGCTTGGGGTTGTCAAAAGCAATTCATCAACAGCTGTCTGCTTTCTAGGAACTAACAGATTTAAAATCTTAAAACCTCAAGTTTAAGGTACTTTCTTGTTGAGATTTGTAACATGAGTCGAATTCAAGAGATCTCCTATCATATCCAACATGGGACTTTTGTACCACTTTCTTCTTTGGCTCCCCTCATTCCTTAATAGATGTCTGTTCTTCAGGGAACATTTGATCATATAGACCATATTCGATCCTTCATACATAGTATGCAAGGACTTTTTCAAGAGGACTTTATTATGATTTTTTGGCATTACTGCCTAGAATACAAATTTTTTTTTTCTTTTGGTTCTACTGAACTGAGTTAAATCTATAACTTCACCTGCAGTTGGGAGTAACAAATGCAGCCTCAAAGGCTTTTCTAACTTATGTAATAAAAAGGCCACTGTTGAAATGATTATTTGAATCATAAAGGTAGAGCCTCATGTTTCTCAACTAGTAAGTGTCCATATTGGAAGATGATCTAGGTGAGCTGATTGGAAAGGAGCCTATCATGTGATAAAGGTGACCCTTTCAAAAGTCAAAAGCTTTGAGAACTTCCCATAGTCAAAAATCAGGGGGAGGATTTAGATTCAGCGTGGAAAGTAGGAGGCCAGTGATGGAAATACGTGGAGCTCAGCTGGTATTTAATGAGGACCTCCGCTATCCCTCCTCCATATGGGGATCCTGTATGGCATGTTTGTCAATTCCTGATAAGGTTGCTGTAATATAAGTGCTTCATGGTTGAGAACGGAATTGGGGAAAAGCAAGAAGGAGGGAGCACATAGTGCTTGAGAAAGCTTTCTGAAAGAATGGGGATTCAGAAAGCTGGTGCCTGGCGAGGCCCCAAAAAGCAGAAAGATGTGGCATTGAGTGGAACAAAGGATGGTCTAGGGCTACTGAGATACCTGACAGATGTGTATGGAGAATGTTGTGAGGAGAGTGAGAAGAGTCTGTACAATCCTGGAAGGTCAGCCATACTGTCCTGGGCAGTTTTAATATTTGGTTCAGAAACTCTGCAACCTGGAAAAGGAATGAGTGTGTCATTTAGCCAATTGTCTTCAGACCAGTTAGGCCTCTCTGTGAATAGTGAGAAGGAGTATCCCAACTGAGGACCTCACACTCACCCCTTTTAGCCAAGGCAGCTCTTCCCTTTTCTGATGAACTTCCACCTAGGATTTCATTTAAAGAAAACAATTCCAGGGTCTGAAGATGGTGGCAAGATAGGTCCACAGTCCCCTTCCCCTCGGCACCAGTGAAACGCCCAGCTGATCTGAGGAACAGAGCGAACAGCCAATGGTATTCCAGCATATATGAATATCGGAGACCAAAGATAGAGGACATTGAAAGATCAGATGGTAAGAAGAGTGCTTAAGGACAATAAGGTCCCTGGGACCAGCACGGGGACCAGGGCGGCTGAAGCCCCCGGCCTGGGTGCAGGGTCTGCTGCAGGATTCTTGGGAGAGAGCCAGGCTGGGCTGTGTGAGAGACCAGGTGCTTGTTTGGACCAGGGGCACTTGAAGAGGAGGAATTTCTCAAATAAAAAAAAAAAAAGAGAGAGAAAATAGAGGCACTCAGCAGCTATTTAGAGAACTCTCCGCAGCAGCCATGGCCTCTTGAGCCCCTACCCCCTCAGCCCCTGTACTGTGAACACCTGATAAGCAGCCCCAGCACACACCTGAATCCTGGTTGATGCGCACCCAGATCAGTGGACTTGGCGCCCACAACTGAAATCCCGGGTGGGCGCGCACCCTAATCATTGGCTTGGCTGCCCCAGCGCACTGACCCAAAGCCGGGGATCACTGTGCACCCAGATCAGCGGCCCAGCTGTCTGGGTGCACAGGCCCAAAGCCCTGAGTAGGCGCACACCTCTGAAACCCCAGGTGGGCGCACACACTTGAAACTTCGGGTGGGTGCACACCCGGGTCAGCGGTTCGGCTACCCCTGCGCACAGGCCCAAAGCCGGGGATCTGTGTGCCCAATCAACAGCCTAGCTGCCAGCGGACGACCATACCTGAAGCACCCATTCTGAACAAATCCCACCTAGCCCCTTTGCACAGAGGCCTGCAGGGCCTACTTGCTGACTAGGAGGAAGGCAGAAGCCCAGCAGAGGAGAGATACAGGGGTAGGGGAGACTGCAGTCCCCAGAAAGATGACCCCGTAGGGGCTGAACTACCCTGAAGGAGAACCGAGAGCCCCTAGCATCTAAGACAGCAAAGAGCAAGAAGGTGGAGTGTGACTTGCCCCTAATTGGTGCACCGCAAAGACAGCACAACTGGTGAACTAAAGGCCTAGGGTGGAGCAGAATGACCCTGAGGAACTAGACTGGAGGCTGGACAACAGGGGAGAGTGTGGCTCAGGATGGGAGAAAAGTGAAACCAACCCCTCCAACCACCCCCTCCTGTTTCACAGACAGGAAGACCAGCAGAACTAACCTGACTGGTTTAAAGCCAGCAGAAGACTTTTCTTTTTTATTTTCTTTTTTTTTCTCATTTCCCCCTAAATTCATTTTTCCTTTCTGTCCTTTCCTTTTTTTTATTCCTTCTTCCTTCCATCCTTTACTCTTTTATTCCTTCTTCCTGCCTTCTTTTATTTTAATTTTTCTTAAAATTCCTTCTTCTTATCTTTCATCTGATCTTTTTTATTCCTTCTTCCTTCCTTCCTCCTTTCCTTCCATTCCTTTTCTATTCCTTTTTCCTTCCTTCCCTTCTCCTTTTTTTTTTCCTTCTTTCTCCTTTTCCCACAGGTGAGACAATAAAACCTGGAGTGCTGAAAAGACCAGACTTAAACCCTGCTAGACCCATAAATATCAGCTCAAGACCAGTGAGCTCAGGAGATTAAGGAGACGGCACAACTGAATCCTACTGGCATTCTACCATAGAAGTTCATACCATAAACGCAGGGAGTCAGAGCAGAACAATTTAAGAAGCAGAGACTAACAAGAAGAGTCTCACAAACAATGGGAAGACAAAGAAACAATTCCGCAAATGAAAGGAAAGAAGGAAGCCTCAGAAAGAATGCTAAATGAAATAGAGGCAAGTCAACTAGCACATACTGAGTTCAAAGTAATGGTTATCAGGAAGCTCACTGAGCTCAGAGAGAACTACCAGAAACTACAGGGAAACTACAATGAACTCACTGCAAACTATATCAACATGAACAAGGAAATAAAAACTATCAACAAGGGCCAAGAGGAAATGAAGAATACAATTTCTGAACTGAAGAACACAGTAGAAGGAATCAAAAGCAGACTTGATAAGGCAGAACATCAGATCAGCAAACTGGAGGACAAAGTAGAAAACAACACCCAGAAAGAGCAAGAAAAGGAAAAGACTCTCAGAAAGAATGAAGAGGGATTAAGGGAAATGCAGGATAACATGAAACATAATAATATCTGTATAATAGGGATACCAGAAGGAGAAGAAGAAGAGAAAGGGATAGAAAACCTGTATGAAAAAGTAATGTTGGAAAATTTCCCTAATCTGATGAGAGAAAAACTCACACAAATCCAGGAAACACAGAGAGTCCCAAACAAGAGGAACCCAAAGAGGCCCACTGCAAGACACATCATAATTAAAATGGCAAAATTCAAAGACAAAGAGAGGATCTTAAAGGCAGCAAGGGAGAAAGAGGAAGGAATATACAAGGGAGCCCCAATAAGGTTAGCAACTGACTTCTCAATGGAAACGCTCCAAGCCAGAAGAAATGGCAAAAAATATTCCAAGTAATGAGAACCAGAGGCCTGCAACCAAGGCTACTTTACCCAGCAAGGCTCTCAATCAACATAGAAGGCCAAATAAAGAACTTCCCAGACAAAAGAAGTCTAAAAGAATACACTTCCACCAAACCAGCTCTGCAAGAGATGCTAAAGGGACTGCTTTAAGGAAAGGAAAGAAAAGAGAAAGAGAGAAGAACACAGGTAGGAAAAAATGGCCATGATAACTAGCTATCGATAATAGCCTTAAACATAAATGGATTAAATGCTCCAAACAAAACATAGAATAGCTGAATGGATAAGAAAACATGACCCACACATATGCTGCCTACAAGGGACCCACCTGAGGACAAAAGACCTACACAGACTGAAAGTGAAGGGCTGGAAACAAATTTTCCAAGCAAATGGACAGGAAAAAAAGCAGGGGTAGCAATACTCATATCAGACAAAATAGACTTCCAAAGAAGGGCCATAAAGAGAGACCCAGAAGTTCACTTCATAATACTCAAAGAAAGAATCCACCAAGAAGACATAAACATTGTAAATATATATGCACCCAACATAGGAGCACCTACATACATACAGAAAATCTTGGAGGACTTCAAGAAAGATATTGACAGCAACACAATTATAGTAGGGGACTTTAACACCCCACTGTCAAAAATGAACAGATCTTCCAAACAAAATATCAAGAAGGGTATTGGTCAGTGACAACTCTTCTTCTTCTCCTTCTGGTATCCCTATTATATGGATATTATTATGTTTCATGTTGTCCTGCATTTGAACAGACCAATAACAGCAGACAAAATTGAAGCAGTCATCAAAAAACTCCCAACACACAAAAGCCCTGGACCAGATGGTTTCACAGGAGAATTCTACAAAGCATTTAAGGAAGAGCTAACCCCTATCCTTCACAGACTATTCAAAACAATCCAAAATGATGGAAGACTCTCAGACTCTTTTTATGAAGCGAGCATCTTCCTAATCCCAAAACCAGATAAAGATAAAACGAAGAAAGAAAACTTCAGGCCAATATCGCTGATGAACATAGATGCTAAAATTCTCAACAAAATATTGGGAAACCGCATCCAGCAATACATTAAAAAGATCATACACCATGACCAAGTGGGATTCATCCCAGGGATGCAAGGATGGTACAATATTCACAAATCCATAAACATAATACATCAGATCAACAACAGCAAAGACAAAAATCACATGATCATATCAGTAGATGTAGAAAAAGCATTTGATAAGGTACAGCACCCATTTCTGATAAAAAACACTCAGCAAAGTGGGAATAGAGGGAGCATTCCTCAACATAATAAAATCCATATACGAGAGACCTACAGCCAACATCATACTCAATGGACAAAAACTTAGAGCTTTCCCACTAAGATCAGGAACAAGACAAGAGTGCCCTCTCTCACCACTCCTATTGAACATAGTATTGGAAGTCCTAGCCACAGCAATCAGACAAGAAACAGAAATAAAAGGCATCCAAATTGGAAAGGAGGAAATGAAACTGTCACTGTTTGCAGATGACATTGATAGTGTACATGGAAAATCCTATACACTCCACCAAAAAACTACTCGACCTAATAAATGAATTTGGCAAAACAGCTGGATACAAAGTCAATACTCAGAAATCGAAGGCATTGCTGTATACCAACAATGAAACAGCTGAAACAGAAATCAGGGGAAAAAATCCCATTTGATATAGCAACAAGAAAAATAAAGTACCTAGGAATAAACCTAACCAAGGAGGTAAAAGACCTGTACTCAGAAAACTACACAACACTGAAGAAAGAAATTAAGGAAGACAAACAAATGGAAGCATGTACCATGCTCATGGATTGGAAGAATTAACATCATCAAAATGGCCATACTACCCAAAGCAATTTATAGATTCAATGCAATCCCTATTAGAGTACCCATAACATATTTCACAGATATAGAACGAACATTTCAGAAATTTATATGGAACCATAAACGACCCCGAATAGCTGCAGCAATTTTGAGAAAGAAGAACAAAGCAGGAGGGATCACCATACCTGATATCAAACTGTATTACAAGGCCACTGTAATCAAAACAGCCTGGTACTGGCATAAAAACAGGCACATAGACCAATGGAACAAAACAGAGAGCCCAGAAATAAACCCAAGTCTTTATGGTCAATTAATACTTGACAAAGGAAGCAGGAGCATAAAATGGAGCAAAAACAGCCTCTTCAACAGATGGTGTTGGGAGATCTGGACAGCTACGTGCAAAAAAATGAAACTCGATCACCAACTTATGCCATACACAAAAATAAACTCAAGATGGATAAAAGACTTAAATATAAGTTGTAACACCATAAAAGTCCTTGAGGAAAACATTGGCAAGAAAATCTCAGACATTCCACGCAGCAACATCCTCACAGACATGTTCCCTAAAGCAAGGGACATAAAGGAAAGAATAAATAAATGGGACCTCATCAAAATAAAAAGCTTCTGCATGGCTAAAGAAAACAGCATTAAAATGAAGAGAGAACCAACAGTATGGGAAAACATATTTGCCAATGTACCTCTGACAAGGTCCTGATCTCCAAAATATGTAAAGAACTCACACGACTGCATTCCAGGAAGACAAACAACCCAATTAAAAAATGGGCAAAGGACTTGAACAGATCCTTCTCCAAGGAAGACATACAGAGGGCCCAGAGGCATATGAAAATAGGCTCAGCATCACTAGCCATCAGAGAGGTGCAAATTAAAACCACAATGAGGTACCATCTCATACCAGTCAGTGAGGCCAACATAAACAAATCAACAAACAAATGTTGGAGAGGATGCGGAGAAAAGGGAACCCTAGTGCACTGTTGGTGGGAATGCAGACTGGTGAAGCCACTGTGGAAACAGTATGGAATTTCCTCAGAACACTAAAAATGGAACTGCCCTTTGACCCAGCAATTCCGCTGCTGGGATTATACCCTAAGAACCCTGAAACACCAATCCAAAAGAACCTGTGCACCCCAATGTTCATAGCAGCACAATTTACAATAGCCAAGTAGTGGAAGCAACCTAAGTGCCCATCAGCAAATGAGTGGATCAAAAAGCTATGGTACATTTACACAATGGAATTCTACACAGCAGAGAGAAAGAAGGAGCTTATACTCTTTGCAACAGCATGGATGGAACTGGAGAGCATTATGCTAAGTGAAATAAGTCAGGCGGTGAAGGACAAATACCATATGATCTCACCTTTCACTGGAACATAATCAACAGAAGAACAAAGCAAACAAAATATAACCAGAGACATTGAAGTTAAGAACAATCTAACAATAGCCAGAGGGAAGTGGGGAGGGGATAGTGAGCAGAGGGGATTACAGGAACTACTATAAAGGACACATGGACAAAATCAAGGGGGATAGTCGGGGGGAAGGGAAGGGGGTTCAGCTGCGGTGGGGTGGAGGGATGGGAAGAAAAAGCATACAACTGTAATTGAGTAACAATAAAAGTTAAAAAAAACAATTCTAATGTACATTTTAGAAGTCGGAATCCACCAATCCTATGTTAAATATAGGAAATCTAAGGCTCAGAGTAATGAGTCAACTCCTTTTTATGTTATACAGCTAGTCAAAGACAGAGCTTCTAGACTGTGAAGCTAGTCAAAGACAGCCTCTCTTATGTCTAATCCAGTAATCTTTACACTACCACACCCACCAGCATATTCAAAAATAAAATGTCAAGCAACATTAAAGAACAGAGTCACTTTCTCCAAGTTTCTTTGGAGAACTAATACTGTTAGAAGAAAATTATTCTGACAAAATAACTTACAGTGTTCAAAATGTTTTTAAATAAAAGATGTTGACTTTATAAAGAATACATCTTATTGTTCTATAAAACAGGCAATACCATCAGCTATGAGCTATCTATAGCATTTAATAGAATATGATTTAGGTATATTAGCAAGATTCAGGGTTAGCTTAAATAGGGATGCCAAAAGAATAAACTATTAGTTTCCTGATTGTCAATCATATGTAAATCTTCAAGTATATAAAACTGTAATGCCACAATAACTTAAGAGAGAAATACCCTAGAAACCACATCACTATAGTATTTTTCCAGTTTGGCTGGTAAGATTGGAAACAGTTTGTAATTGTAATCCTGTGCTGTTCAGAGATGCCCATTGAACACTTCATTGTCTCTGATATTTAAAGGATAAAAAACATCACTTGCCTCTGAATCTGGGACCAATTATTCTACCAAGATATAAGCTAAAGGATCAAAGCCCCTCCACAGTTCATTGCAACTACTAGAATGTAAAGTTGATAAAAATAGTTTCACTTCTGCTAAAAATTTTTCCTATTGCCAATAGCATGTAACTGTATTACTTTGAACATTAGCCTATCATAATTCGAAATAGTTATCTTGGTTTCCCAAAGTTATGTCTACTGCAGGGGCCACTGACTCAAAAATGAGGTAGTCACTTAAACAGGTGCACAACTAGTATGTGAGAACTGGGAATGGTGAGGACTGTGGCCAACTAGAGAGCACATCTGGTTTTATTTTTAGTATATTTTATTGATTATGCTATTACAGTTGTCCCATCTTTTCCTCGCCTTTATCCCCCTCTACACTGCACTCCCTTGCCTCTAGCATTCCCCCCAACACCTTAGTTCACGTCCATGGATAATATGTATAAGTTCTTTGGATTCTCCATTTCCCATACTATTCTTACCCCCCCCTGTCTATTTTGTACCTACTGTTTATGCTTCTTATTCCCTGTACCTCTTCCCCCATTCTCCCCCCACTCCTGATGCTGATAACCCTCCATGTGATCTCCATGTCTGTGATTCTGATCCTGTTCTAGTTGTTTGCTTAGTTTGGTTTTGTTTCTGTGTTTTAGATTCAGTTTTGATAGTTATGAGTTTGTTGCCATTTTACTATTCATAGTTTTGATCTTCTTCTATTTCTTAGATAAGTCTCTTTAACATTTCATATAATAAGGGCTTGGTGATGATGAACTACTTTAACTTGACCCTATCTGGGAAACACTTTATCTGCCCTTCCATTCCAAATGATGACTTTGTTGGATAGAGTAATCTTGGATGTAGATCCTTGCTTTTCATGACTTTGAATACTTCTCTCCAGCCCCTTCTTGCCTGTAAGGTTTCTTTTGAGAAATCAGCTGATAGTCTTATGGGAACTCCTTTGTAGATAACTGTCTTCTTTTCTCTTGCTGCTTTTAAGATTCTCTCCTTATCTTCAATCTTGGGTAATTTAATTAAGATGTGTCTTGGTGTGTTCCTCTTTGGGTCCATCTTCTTTGGGACTCTATGAGCTTCCTGGACTTGCATGTCTATTTCCTTTGCCAGATTGGGGAAGTTTTCCTTCATTATTTATTCAAGTAAATTTTCAATTCCTTGGTCTTCCTCTTCTCCTTCTGGCACCCCTATGATTCGGATGTTGGAACGTTTAAAGTTGTCCCAGAGGTTCCTCCCTCTCCTCATTTTTTAAAATTCTCCTTTTTTATTACATTCTGGTTGAATGTTTATTTCTTCCTTCTGTTCCAAATCGTTGATTTGAGTCCCAGTTTCCTTCCCTTCACTGTTGGTTCCTTTTATATTTTTGTTTATTTCACATTGTATAGCCTTCACTTCCTTTATTTTGCATCCGTACTCAATCATTTCTCTGAGTATCCTGATCACCAGTGTTTTGAACTCTGCATGTGATAGGTTGTCTATTTCCTTGTTGCTTAGTTCTTTTTCTGGAGTTTTGATCTGTTCTTTCATTTGGGCCATATTTCATTGTCTTGGTGCACCTGTTACATTATAAGGAACGGGTCAACCCACTTCATTGCATTGTAGTGCTGTATGTAGGGCAAGGGTCAGAGAGGGAACAATACTACTTGCTTGCCTCCCACCCCACTTTCAGTCACTTCCCCTACTACCCACAAGGGGATTGTGCCTTTCTGGTGCTGATTCCTTGGAAGGTGGGTATGTGCACATTCTAGAGCCCCATGGATCTCACCAACTGACTCTCCTGTAAGAGTGGTAGTTTCTCCCACTGCTACAACACTACAGGTTTTTACAGCCAGAGGTTTTGAGACTTTCTTTCCCCTTGCTGGAGTCCTAGGT
The DNA here is from genome assembly GCF_022682495.2 of Desmodus rotundus. Classification (NCBI taxonomy): domain Eukaryota; kingdom Metazoa; phylum Chordata; class Mammalia; order Chiroptera; family Phyllostomidae; genus Desmodus; species Desmodus rotundus. The sequence goes on from NC_071392.1 coordinate 132,383,423, forward strand.
TTCACAGTATGTCTCTCTCCCAAGTTGTTCCTCCCAGTTTATCCACACGCAAATGTGGGACAACCTGGTCTCCTAGTCCTCACCTTTCCGTGACTCCTCTCTGCCCCAGCTGCCCATCTCCGCCTGTCTAGATGAATGTTTCTTCTTTACCTCCTTGGTTGTTAGAGTTCCATGCAGTTTGATTTTCTGGCAGTTCTGGTTGTAATTTGTTTTTATAGTGGTTGTTGCCCTTCTTTTGGTTGTGCAATGAAGTGAAGTATATCTACCTATGCCTCCATTCTGGCCAGAAGGAAGGGAGCATATCTTCTGTTGGGGAACAGGCACCTGCTGTTTCATCCAGCTAACTGTTGTCACATGGTAAGGCAACACTGTGGTCACAGCCCTTATAGTTTTGTTCATGCCTTCCCACTCTATTCCACCTAGGATGTGAATCATCCCCATGTTTCCACTATGTAAGCTCCCCATTCATTAGTCACTCAGCCGTCTCAGTTATCAAATGGACCTTCATGGTATTATACTGCTTGTGTTTAAGTAACCCCTATTTTACTTAATAATGGCTCCAAAGCACAAGGGTAGTGATGTTGGCAATTCAGATATACCACACAGAAGAAGTAAAATGCTTTCTTTAAGTGAAAAGGTATGTGTGTGTAGGAAGAAAAACATAATGTATATATAGGGCTCAGTACTATCTGTGGTTTTAGGCATTCCCAGGGGGTCTTGGAAGATTTTCCTTGTGGATAAGGGGAGACTACTGTAATTTAGCTTTCCCCCAAGTGTCTGTAACTTCTATTTTACTGTCCATTTGTTCTGTACAATGGTCACTACCTCTGGGAGGATTCTAGAGGGACAGAAGTGAAGCTCTGGCCATTTTGGAGAGTTGTAAAGGAAATGAATTAACTGGATATCAAAGCTTACACTGTATTAAAGCTGCATATTCTGAAGCCACCAGGTCTTGCCAATTAAAAAATATAGTTCTGGTTCCCTATGAGCTCATCTTGTCTGTAGAATGAATAAACAGGTTTTAATATTTTGCCATTTAAATATAGATGGTCAGAAAATGACTTTTCCTCTGGATCTCAATGCTGACCAACTATGCACTTGTGCATGCATATAAGCTTAGATCAAAAGAGAGAGCCTGGAAAACAAGCCAAGGTCTGAGCACAGGAACACAGCACTCAGCCAGGTCCCGGGAGCTGAGAGACCAGCTTCCTACCCCAGCTCTTTGCTCCTGTTATTCGTGGAAGTTGCAGATAGAGGGCTTCCAGAAGTGGAAACATTTTTAAATAAGTCTTTTAACTTTTTGCCTGTGGATACAGCTGCGTTGACACAAAGCCACGTTTGAGGCATGATGTCTTGGAAGCCTGGCACCATGTAGTGTTTTTCTACTGGGACCCATAATGGCTGGCTTTTAAGAGTGGTCCTGTGTTCAGCTTTATCAATGTGGTGCTTGAACTGGACTTTCAGCTGACCTCCAAAAGGAAATAGTTTTAAAAGGAAGAATTTTAAGTCTGCCAAGAGTCAGATAATGGCACAGCACAGAAAAAGCAAGGGTTTTGTGGTTTTTATATTAAAATACAAGTCTCTTAATGCCTCAAAACAGCAGCCTCCAGAAAATGTGAAGTAAATATATGAGGCTAGAAAAAGCAGTTGTAAAGATCAGATTTTCTCCTTTGTCCTTTGTGATTTATCAGAAGCGAACAAGTTCTTGTCTCCAAAGACAAGTTCTTTGGTTTTATACAAGTGACTGTTCCCATTAAAGTAAATTTCAGGGTTTTCTGAAAGCATCCATGCTATGTTCATGGCCTCACGCCTGAGGATCTTTTAGTTTGGACACTCTGAAAAACAAAAATGTGCCTGAGGACAAAGGCCATTAACATTTTGTTAATTTGGCCTCATCAATTATTTCCCCACAAATTACCACAAGGAGGAATCCTTCCCCACCCCCACCCCCAAATTTCTTTTTGCTGTTTTTAGTGCCACCTGCACATTCCTCCTTTTTGTCCAATATGTAATCAGTGAAAACCTATAGGACAAGGGGGAGGTTGTTCACAGTCCCTGCACAGTCAGTCTGGCTCAGTGCAGGCTGTCCTTTCTCCTAAGAGTGATCATTTGTAAGGGGAAATGCTATATATCTCCTCCGCGGTGCAGACTCTCACTGGATTGTAGATGGGACAGAAGCACACTTGTGAATCAGTTCAAGGGAAATGTCCTCTACAGTTCTCACAGAACAGTTGGCCACTGTAGCCATCTTACCTTCTGTTTGTAGCAGTCACATCACTAGATGCGGCTGTAAAGAACAGCACAGGCTTTTAAAGGGGGTTTGGAGAACCCTGAATTCAGTGGAAAAAACCACCTGACCTTTATCAACCGGCACTTACCCCTGGGCCACTATATCCAGTGATAAGAATAAGATCCAAGGGAGTGCACATTGGGGTTAGAAATGCCTGAGAGGGAATCTGCCTGAAGTGTGGTGGGGCACTAATCTCCAGGCCTGCTGGGAACCAGGAAGTGAGAGGGGACAGTGGAGCAAGGGGGACAAAGAGAAAACTTGTGGCAGATGAGACAAAGTTCCAGATGGTATGGAGGTGACACTAGACTAAACAGGATTTGGCCCAAGAGGGAGAAAACATTCACAGTTTTGGAGTTCCGTACACAGGGGAAGCTTGCAGCCAGGTATAGATGAAGGGGATTGGGAAGCATTTCCAGCCAAAAATCTAGAAGGACAAAGAACGCTGTACTGTCGAAAGCTTGAGTGGGATGACTGCATGTTGCTGGTGGGCACTGTGGCAGCTGCAGTGAGACAGGCTGGAAGGTGTATCACTTAGCTATAGTCTCAAGAATGCTGCTTAACAAAGCACCTCCAAAATCAGAGGCATACAGCCACACACATTTTTTTTCTCTCACATCTGCAAGTTGGCTGTAGTTCAGTGATCTAAGCTGGGCTCAGCTGGGCTTGACTCCAAGTCAGGGGCTGGTTCAGGTCTACTGCATGGGTCTCTCATCACACTGAGTTCTCGGGGATGGGTTTTTCATGGCAGTGGCAGTAACAGAGGCACAAGGCCAGCTGCAAAACTACTTTTAAATCCATTTATTCTGTTGGCCAAATTATGTCATATAACCAAGCCCAACATCAAGAGGGCAGGGGAAGTCTTTGTCTCTGTTGAGGGAAACTGCAAGTTCATGTGGCAGGGGTGGCAGGGGTGTGGATAGATTGGAGGTGAAGAATAGGGGGTGGGTAATATCATCAAGGTGATTTTTGTCAGCATGTTCGGGTTGTTTATGATCACCACTCAGAAAGGACTTCACCAACTAAACTGACATAGCGGATGCATACACCAGGATGCCAATTTGTTGACTTGCAATAAGAAATATGAACATATTGTAGACCAGATAATTGTCACCCACTCACTGTATTCTTTTCTTGTAAGAAGGCTACTTAGAGAAAGACAAATAGAGAACAAAATAAACAAACAGAATAGAAATAGACTCATAGACACAGAGAACAGACTGACAGTTGTCACAGGGGAGAGGGCTCAGGGGCTGGGTGAAAGGATTAAGTACAAATTGTTAATTACAGAATAGTCACAGAGATATTAATTACAGCACATGAAATATAGTCAATAATATTATAATGACTGTGTATGGGGCAGGGTGGGCACTGGAAACATGGGGACAACTCTGTAAAGTACATGATTTTCTAACCACTGTGCTATACATGTGAATATAATGCAGAATATTACTGAATGTAAACTGTAACTGAAAAATAAAAAATATTTATTAAAAAGTAAAAAATACTAAAAATAAAAATAAAGGAAGCTATGTAGAGCATCAGATCATAATTCAAATTGTGCTTATGAACATGAAGACAGAACAAGGGACGTTGGTCGGCTGATCTTAATAGCTTAAATTATTCAGATCTGGTTGCCAAAGGCCTTTATTGCCACTAGCTACAGGAGAATACCTGCCAAAGAGGTACTGGGCAGACTATCCCCATTTAGGTGGAGACAGTGCCAATTAACTTTTTGTCCTACTCTTTCCTAATCTCTTCTCTGACCATCCTTAACCTATATTCTTTCTTTAGGTAGAAAGTAAGTAATTCAACTATAGCTTTCAAATTAACATCAAAATTATTCCTCTGTGACTACAACCTGATCACCTTATTGAAAATTAAGGCATTTGCAAAACTCCCAGATACCCAATTACTTACCCCTTCAGATAAGGTGCTTTACATATTCTTTAGTAGCTCTGAAATTGCAATGGGTATTACAACTGATGACATCTTTTTAAAAATATATTTATTGATTATGCTATTACAGTTGTCCCATTTCCCCCCTTCACTCCACTCCATCCTACCCACCCCCTTCTTCCCACATTCCCCCCTATAGTTCATGTCCATGGGTCATACTTATAAGTTCTTTGGCTTCTACATTTCCTACACTATTCTTACCCTCCCCCTGTCTATTTTCTACCTACCATTTATGCTACTTATTCTCTGTACCTTTCCCCCCTTCTCCCCCTCCCCCTCCCCTGTTGATAACCCTCCATGTGATCTCCATTTCTGTGGTTCTGTTTCTGTTCTAGTTGTTTGCTTAGTTTGCTTTTGTTTTTGTTTTAGGTGTGGTTGTTAATAACTGTGAGTTTGCTGTCATTCTTACTGTTCATATTTTACAATCCCTAATGGCCATGTGGTCATGATGTGGTTGTCATATTCCGTGTGTGTGACTTGTTATTTTGGTGGACCTAACTGGATACCTGTAGCCCCAGTGTTTCAGTCACCAAAGCATTTAGGGACCATTTGAGGAAGGAATAAGAGTCTAGGTTGTTGTCTGAAAACTTTACATTGATCCCTTCTGTAAGATCAAGAAAATGCCAGCATCAGAAGTACGTAGTTGATGTCAGAGGCTGAGGGGGAAATCCCAGACAGTAGTGGGGCAGTCTCTTAAGAGTCTGCATAGTAATGTTCTTGAAAGACCAGACCATATATGAAGAAGTTTTAGGACTGTATTAATCAATTTACTTTGCTTATGTTTTCCTTACAATGTGTGCAGAAAAATTACACACGATAGTATTGTATTATATGTCTAAATAAGCCTTCTAGCTTTTAAAGGCTCTTTGAATAAGATAAAAATAAATCCTAAGGGATAAGAAAGCATTGTGTCATGGTTTATTTGACAATATTTGGCCTACTAGGTGTTATGTAAAATAATAGTGCTATTACTATCAATAGTAACTTATATATCATCAAATTTATTATTTCTCCCCTGGTGCATTCCAGTGACTGGTCATCAGAAATGGAAGTAGAAACATGAGTGGAGAGTGATTACAGACCCTGCAGGGTGGCTAGAAATAAACAAACAGAAAGAGAGACTGCTTTTTGTATGGCCTTTTAAAGCCTTTGTGTATACCAGAATATCTTAGTCTTTATGTGCCCTCATTTTTAAAAGTTTTGTTTTTATTGAGGTGTATTTTTTATACAGTAAAAGTGAAATCTTAGATGTATAGCTCAGTGAACTATATGCATACACCCCTGTTGCCGCCATGCAGGTCAAGGACCATCTCCATCACCTCAGATAGTTTCTTTGTCGATACCACCTCCAGATGAGGGTGGTCTCATTCTGATATCTGTCAGCATGGTTTTGCCTGATCTGTGGCGTAAAATATACACATTTTTGTGCCTGGCCTCTTTTGCTCAGCATAAGGTTTTTGAGATTCATCCATGTTGTGATATATATCAATAAGTTGTTCCTTTTAATTCTTGGGTCCTTATTTATTGTATGAATATACCACAGTTTGTTTTTCCATTTTCCCATTTAATGGATATTTAAGTTGTTTCTAATTACAGCTATTATGAATTAAGTTGCTATGAGTATTCTTGTGCATATGTCTTTTTGTTGACACATGCCCTCATTTATCCTTGACGTATACCTGGAAGTAGAATTCCTTGTTATAGGTTAGACATAGATTGGTATTAGTAGATATTCTAGTTTTCCTAAGTGGCTGGACCAAAATGTACTCCCACCAGTAGTGTTTAAGAGTTTCAGTTGCTCCATATCCTTGTCAACACTTCAGGTGTCCAGTCTTTTAAATTTTATTCATTCAGCTGGTTACATGGGTGAATCTCATTGTGGTTTTAATTTGAATTTTCTTGAGTACTGTAATAATATCAAACACCTTTCCATATACTTTACATTTGGATATTAAGTAAAAGGCCCATTCAAGTTATTTGCTCTTTTATAAAATTTGTTTTGTCTTTTTCTTATTGGTTTTCAGGTTTGCTTATTTTCTAAAATATATTCTTGTCATAAATTCTTTGTTAAATATATGTATTTAGAATTATCTCCCATTCTTTGGTTTGTTCATTCACTTTTTAAAAAAAATTTTATTGTTATTCAATTATAGTTGCCTGCCTTTTCTCCCCATCCCTCCACGCAAACCCAGCCGAACCCACCTCCCTCCCCCACCTCCACCCTGCCCCTTGATCTTGTCTATGTGTCTTTCATAGTAGTTCCTGTAATCCCCTCTCCCCACTTTTCCCTCCCCAATCCCCTCTGGTTATTGCTAGATTGTCCTTAACTTCAGTGTCTCTGGTTATATTTTGTTTGCTTTTTTCTTTTGTTGCTTATGTTCCAGTTAAAGGTGAGATCATATGGTATTTGTCCCTCACTGCCTGGCTTATTTCACTTAGCTTAATGCTCTCCAGTTCCATCCATGCTGTTGCAAAGGGTATATAAGCTCCTTCTTTCTCTCTGCTGCGTAGAATTCCATTGTGTAAATGTACCATAATTTTTTTTTAACCTATGCACCCCAATGTTCATTGCAGCACAATTTACAATAGCCAAGTACTGGAAGCAACCTAAGTGCCCATCAGCAAATTAGTGGATCAAAAACTATGTTCATTCACTTTTTAATGAAATGTTTTGTTGAACATAGTTTGTAACTTTAATAAAGTCCAAATTTATCTCTTTTTATGTTTATTCTTTATTTTTTTTTTAAATTAAGATGGCTCATGCTTTTTATGTCCTGTTTAGAAATCTTTGCTCATCCCTCATTTCCCTGGTCTAATAATAATCACTGTTTCTCTCACCAATTCAACTGCATGCCAAAGTCATTCTATTTTCTTGAGTAGGGAGAATGGAAATAAGGTCAAGCTAAATCTGGGTGAGGCAGGATATGCACCAAAGGTTAAGTTAGGAAGGTGAAGTCTAGATTTACAGAACAGATTGAAGCAAGAGACTTAATATTATTAGATTTTGGTCCAGGGACCTGAAAGGAAAGATGCATTCTAGTGGCTTTCTGGTTGGGTGACCAGACAATTATTTGTGTTGTTGTCCAGCTCACACTGTATCTCTTGGAGTATTTGAGAATCTTGTTAAACTTCTTTATAAAATCAAACTCCCTTCATGTTCACAGCCCCCAATCTGTTGCCTGGAAACATTAAAATGTCAATGAAGTTCATATTTTAGGGACATCATGTTAATGTCTAGTGGCAGTCACTTTTGTCCTAAGTGCTCAAAAAACATAATCATAATAATCCTTTCTTGACCATATTCAGGAAGTAAAACCTTCACTTGGAATAATATTTACCCATCCCTAATTTGCTAACTCCTCCCCCACTCTCCATAAGTTTTCCTAAAAAAAGTTCAATGTCAATAATTCCATGATCTCATCTGTTTTTCTACAGTCCAGGGTAAATATTTGGGTCTGCTTTTCATAATGAAACCCTGGCAGGCCCTGGACAGAACTGCCCAGACAGTGGGGACAGAGCCAAGTGAGAGTTGGCAGGAGGCACAGGACAGGCAGGGAGAAGGCAGGACCACTGTAAATTCTGTGGAGGACAGAAGCTCATGTTGCAGACTGGATTTAGAGCAGGTAGGAGCAGCTGAGTTGAAACTTGGTGCTTGGGAGATGGACTTTGGAGGCCATGAAACTGTGAGGCTCTCTTGGGAAGGCAGAAGAGCTGTATAGTAAGAACATAGCTTTATGCCAGGGCATTCTAAGAGTTTGTTGGGACAACAGGGATAGAGCTGAGTCTCCTAAGAGACAGTAATTGGCAGGAACAAGGTGGGAGTAGCCATTCAACTTCCAAGAAGGTAAGTTAGATGAGGCTACAGAGATGCCCTTGGGCCCTTATCCTCAGGAGTAGGGTAAATGATCTTGGTGTAGTAGAGAGGGCTCTTGGAATCAGTCATACCTTGTTCTAGTCCTGGCTCTACCACTTACTGATTTTAGGGCACTCTGTAAGATGGTTCTTCCATCCTAAGATTGACGAAAAAAATCAACTAGGATTGTACATATAAGATGCTAAATTTCCCATTTTTCTCCCATTTCTTTGGCTTTTCCTTCCTGTTGCCACACCTAACAGATAGCTTTCAATTTTTGTCTTTCTGGCCCCATTTTACAGTCACTGTCTTCAAACAAAACCTTCCCTTGGCTCTCCTGAAGATCCCTCTATTCCATGACAACAGCTACCATGTCGTATTAGTGTGTTAGAGCTGCCATAACAGAAAAGCACGGGCAAGGTGGCTTAGATAACATATCTGTTTTCTCAATGTTCTGGAAGCTGGAAGTTTAAGATCATGGTGCTAGCAGGATTGGATTCTTATGAAGCTTCTCTCCTTAGTTTGCAGAGGACCACCCTCTTGCTGCCTCTTCTGTGGTCTTTCCTTTGTGTATATACATACCTTGTGTCTCTCTCCCTGTACATCCTAATCTTCTTACAAGGACACTGGTCAGATTGGATTAGGGCCACCTAACAGCCTTATTGTAACTTAGTTGCCTCTTTAAAGGCCTTATCTTCAACTGTAGTCATATTCTGAGATGCTGAGGGATAAGGCTTAAACATGTGAATTTTGGGGGACAAAATTCAGTCCATAACACATGTACATTTTGACAACTACCACACTTATATCTCTAGCACATCCCACCCCCATCAAGAGCCAGATGCATTGATATACCTGCCTCCTGAACTTTATACATGGATGTCCTACTAACAACTCAAACTCAACAGTTCCAAAATTCTACTCAGTATCTTTTTTCTAAATCCTTCCCCTCTTTGCCAACTTAAGGATTTTTATAAGGAGTATTATAAGTCTTATGATAATCAGTCTATATGTCTTATAGGAGTATTATTAGTCTGTCGAATCAATTCTAATAGGACAAATCCATAAGAGCAGCCTGTATATACCAGGAAAGGGCAGTATAAATTTCTAGCATGGTATTAAGCATATGTCCTCCAGGTCATCAGTTATCTCTATCACTTTCTGTTGACTTTACACCTCATTTCCATATCTATAAAATTCTGGCTAATTAAGGTGCTAACCTCTCATGGATGCTGTGAGAATTATGGGACTATATACGTGGCCTAGCCTTGGTCCAGCCTTGTACCTTATCATTTCAGTTCAGATCAGCCTGAGTTCTGGCTCCTGGCATTTGCATCTCTCTGCCAGAAATGAGGAGGAACAGGCCTCAGCCAACAAGCCTTGGGAGTTGGTGCATAAATATTCCAATTTCTTCACCCATTCAGTTTCAGGTAGGATCACTTTGAGGTTCATGTTTGACACTGTTTGCCAAAGTTTCTTTGTGGATTAAACTCCAGTTGTTCACAGTGGTCGTTGACTTGAAAACCATCCCCTCTCGCTCCCCTCCTACCCTCCTTCATTCCACATTCACCTACCAGTATTTCCTGTGATCATCTCCCCTAGAAATTATTTGCCTTAGAATCCTTGTCATGAGGTTTGCTTCGAGCGGAACCAAAGTTGTGAATGTATGTGAATGTTTGTGTCTCCCCAGAATCATATGTTGAAATCCTACTGCCCAAGGTGATGGTATTAGAAGGTGGGGCCTTTGGGAGGTACTTAGGTCTTAAGAGTGGAGACCTCATAAATGTGATTAGTGTCCTTATAAAAGAGATCTCACAGAGCCCCCTGTCCACCCATGTGAGGACAAAGAAGTCTGCAACCAAACACAGGGTCCTCACCTGGTACCCTTATCTTGGACTTCCAGCCTCCAGAACTGTGAGCAATAAATTTCTATTGTTTGTAATAGCTGTGGTATTTTGTTATGGCAGCTCCAACAAACTCAAACATAGTATATGAAAGCTTTGCTCAGTGCCTAGCAACTAGCAAGTGCTCAGAACTATTGTTGTTTCTGCCATTATTAAGTTGCTCATCAGTAAAAAGCAGAGATTCCCACGGGTGGGAGCACAGCCTTCTCCATGCTATATTTCCAAGCTGCAGCGAGAAGCCCTGTCTGGACATCAGGAGGCTGTGCAAGCCCAGTTAATGATGGTCAGTTTATGCCATGCATTCTCAACAGGAGCTTTGGCCCCAAGGAGCCAAGAATTGCTTTTTGGGAGGGACTAAAAATCTTACTCTTTTCTTTTTCTTAAAAGATCGTATTTATTTATTTTTAGAGAGAGGGGAAGGGAAGGAGAAAGACAGGGAGAGAAACATCAATGTGTGGTTGCCTCTTGCACAACCCCGACTTGGGACACAGACAATGTGCCCTGAGTGGGAATCGAACCAGCGACCCTTTGGTTTGGAGGCCGATTCTCAATCCCCTGAGCCACACCAGCCAGGGCAAAATCTTACTCTTTTTATGTGTAAATTACAAAGATCCATATGACATATACACAGATATACAGCATATCTGTGGTATTAAAACTTAATGGGAAGTCAGAATAAAATGTCTCAAAGGCTCGTGGAAGGGGTGCAGTAACAAAAACCCCATTGGTTTATAAAAGGCAGGAAAAGTTGCTTTTTTTTCACTAATAAAAGTTGCTACTTCTTTCAGATTCCCTCACTTTTTACATGATATCCGTTTTCTGTTCAGGGATCTCACCAAGATATCACATTGCCTTTATTTATTTATTTTTTAATTTGTTGTTGTTCAGTTACAGTTGTCCCATTTTTTTCCCCATTGCTCACTCCTATCCCACCCCACCCCCTCTCCTGCAAAGGAATATGAATTGAGGACTCATGGGCATGGACAATGGGGGGTGATTGGCTGTGGGAAAGTTGCTTTTTTAAATTTTTTAAAAAATATGTTTATTGATTTTAGAGAGGAAGAGAGAGAGAGAGAAACTTTGATTGGTTGCCTCCCATATGCACCCTGAATGGGGATCAAACCTGCAATGACATTCCAACCAACTGAGCCACACTGGCAAGGGCAGAAAAGTTACTATTGATGTTCTCCTGGCTTTGGACCATACTGGGCAGCACTGTTTAGTGTGCAGAGTTCGTGTCCTCTTTTCTGGAATGGGGCATTAACAGATGAACATGCATAAAGCTGTTCGGTTAAGTTTGTCCAGTGAAGCACCAGGCTTTTTGGCAAAACATTCGTCTGTTTGTGGTTAAGATTTTCCTGATTCTTATTACAACCAGACTTGGTTACATTTAGAGAACCATGAGGCTTGTCTCTGATGAACAAGACAACTAGTTCATCCAACATGGGTCCTTTGAATCTTTTCTTCTGACTTCTCCAAAGCCTCTCTTCCTCCTGGCTAACAGCATTGAATTCGGCAAAAAGAAAAAAGGACTAAATTCTTCAGTTCCAGCCCACATTTCCTTTGGCAAAGTATGATCATTAAAGAGGTTTGAAAATACAGCTCTCCTACAGATAGATAATGAGTATGTCTTAAATACTTATTTTACCCATTAGGAAGGCATCAGCAAGACAGCCAAGCTAGTTCAAAGTAGGATACAGGAGAGTGATCCATACAGGGCAGGGCAAAAATAGGTTTACTGTTATTTGTATGCAAAATAATGCAATAATTAATAAATAATAGTACAAGAATAAACTGTTTCATGTACTCACAACTGTAAACCTATTTTTGCCCCCTCTGTATTCAGTCCATCCAAAGCAAGGCTGCTGACTTGGATACAAACCTGGTTATCATCCTGCAGGGCAGTCAAATGCTAATCTTTTGAGTTGTCTCTACTGGACAAATGCAGTTTGTAAATTATATTTGGATGATTATATCTGGATATTCTGGACAATTTTTTAAAAATTATCGTCTAGATTCACTTTACCATTTTCTATTCTAGTCTGTCTGGGCTATGAAATCTTAACAAGCTTTAGATCTTCATTTTCCCTTTTGAGTATCTGAAAGGCTACCTGAAAAAATTTAATTTGTCTCTTCTACATTAATGGCACCTAGGAGCAAAGTGCATTCAATGACTTGTAAATGTTTACAACACCCTCATATTTCCATGGTGTAAATACTCCAACCATGGTGAATTTCAAACTACCAATGTGATGTCATTGAGGCAGAATTGGAAAGACCTGTATAACATCACTATTGTGAACCAGTTATTTTCTGGTTCCAGCACTTCACTGGGTGTGTGCTGTGACATATATTTTATGGATTATAGGTTGGTATTCAAGTTATTTCCAAGGATATAGAATCGTGGTCACTAGGTAAATATCTCTGAAGAGCCTGGAAGGTCAGCTCATCCAATAGTTCTAAAGCTATAATCGCTGAAAATTTAGTAGTCCTTGAGGGTCCATCAGGGATGACACAGACTTAATTTAGATTTATATTTTTAAAAACTACAATGAAAGTATACACATACATATGTAAGAAACACATAAAGAAATACACGGGACCGATAAGTACCAAGTGTAGAATTCTTGTAACTTCTGGAGGCATACGAGGATGATGATTTGATGGGAAGGGGTCACAGAGGTGGTGAGTACAGAGGTGTGTGACACTGTCTTTCTGTATATCTTAAGTATTGCATAATAAATTAACAAAACACACACCCCAAAATGCATTTTATATTAAATTTCAAACCTTTAAAAACACTAACACATCAAATTGTGCTATGAGACTTACTTACTTTATATGCATGATGTAATAAAGTGTTCTCCTGTTTAATTATTTTCCAGTGTTGCATAGTGAACTGTTCAAAAACATTAAACTGTTCATTAAGAATCTTCCTTTATGTTATATAATGAGGCATTGGAATATATTTTTAAATTTTAAAATCACTTCCAACTTAATAAATGTTGCAAGTAGAAAGAATACTACTATAACATTTATTTATCCAAATTGATAAATTCTAACATTTTACCACATTTGTTTTATCATCCCACATACACACACACACACACACACACACGCAGACACACACTTTTCTAAATGATTTGAGAGTAAATTAATGCACCATGTCTGTATTACTTAATTCTTAAGTGTGTACTTCTTTAAGAACAGGTGCATTCTTATGTTACCACAATAGTTGTCAAATTCAGGAAATTGAACAATCATGCAATAATTTTATCTAATTTCTAGTCCACATGCCAGTTTCACCAATCATCCCACTAATGCCACTTATAGCAATTGTGTTTTTTTGTTTTTTAGATTCAAGATCCAGTCTAGGATCATGCATTGCATTTAGTTCTCATTTCTCTTTAGACTCCTTCAATCTAAGATGGATTCTCAGCCTTTCTTTGTCTTTAAGGCCTTGAGATTTTTGAAGAATTCAGGCCAGTTGTTTTTGTAGTGACCCTCAGTTCGGTGTATCAAATGCTCCTCACAAGTGGATTAAAGTCCTGTCTTCTTGGCGTGAATGTCTTAGAAGTTGTGCTGCATCCTCCTCCGTGCCTGATACCAGGAGCCACATTGTGGCAGGTAACTGATGGCTGGTTATAGTGACGTCCTCCAGATTCCTCTGCAGTGAAAAATGAGGGATAAATCAAAGGGGGGTTATTTAAACCTTTCTGGGTGATGGCTCCAAAGTTGCTCTGAAAATTTCATCCTGGCGGGTGAGTCAGCCTTCTCTCTGAGCTTTGAGGCATTTTTGTGGCCCAGAAAGGGCAGCATCAGCATCCTGATCTGTGTGTGGTGGGGATGTTAAAGCCATCAGTGTCCACATGTCTGGTGTGGGGCATCCTGGTGCCCTGAGAGCCAAATTAAATTCTACGACACCTCCCAGATGACTGCTGAGTGTGCTTGTCCCCTGCCTTGGTGACGTGATATTTGTGCAGTGTGGGTTTCTTGAGGTTTCCCCACTTTTCCGTATAAAATGAAGACAGTCTTTCTCCTGAGCCAGGGCTGCTAAAGTGCTGGGCCACAAGTCATGAATTGCCTGACCCAAGCTGAGACAGCAGCCTCTCAGAGAAAAACAGGAAATTAAAACATATGCACTTTCTACATATTGGCTAAATTATGAGTTTCTCAGTGGTTACATGTGGCTTGAATAACAGAGTAATTTTTGTTCAAAGAGTAACATGCCCAAACTAATTAAGATGCATTTTATTGAATAACATTTTATTTTAGTGAATTATTTTGTGTCCAGCACGCTTTTAGGTACTATCACAGATTTACTTATGAATTCATTACACAAATTTTTTATTCCTTTTTTTTACTGATGTTCAAATACAGTTTTATCCATTTTCCTACCACCACTTCCCCTGCCCTACCCACGCCCACCTCCCACCCTCAATCCAACGCCCCCTTGCATCTGTCCATGGGTCCCTCATTCATGTTCATTTATGTCCCTTTCCCTCTTTCCCATGTTATCTCCCTCTCCCCTCCCCGCTGGTTACTGTCAGTTTGTTGTTGATTTCAATGTCTCTGGCTATATTTTGCTTGCCAGTTTGTTTTCTTAATTAGGTTCCACTTAAAGGTGAGATCATATGGTATTTGTCTTTCACTACCTGGCTTACTTCACTTAGGATAATACTTTACAATTCCATCCATATTGTCCTGAAGGGTAGGAGCTGCTTCTTTCTCTCTGCTGTGTATTGTTCATTATGTAAATGTACCATAATTTATTGATCCACTCATTTACTGATGAGCACCTAGGCTGCTTCTAGCACTTGGCTATTGTAAATTGTGCTGCTATGAACATTGGGGTGCATAGGTTCTTTTGAATTACTGTTTTAGGATTCTTTGGGTATAAACCCAGCAGTGGAATTGCTGGGTCAAAAGGCAATTCCATTTTTAGTTTCTTGAGGAAATTCCATACTGTTTTCCAGTGGCTGAACCAGTTTGCATTCCCACCAAGTTTACTAGGGTTCCCTTTTCTCCACAACCCTACCAGCACTTATCGTTTGTTGAGTTTATGATAGCCATTCTGACCGGTGTGAAGTGGTATCTCACTGTGGTTTTAATTTGCATCTCTCTGATGGCTAGTGATGCTGAGCATCCTTTCATATGTCTCTGGGACCTCTGTATGTCTTCCTTGGAGAAGTGTCTGTTCAGGTCCTTTGACCATTTTTTAATTGGATTGTTTGTCTTCCTGGTGTGGAGTCGTGTTAGTTTTTTATATATTCTGGAGATCAACCCCCTGTCCAAGATATCATTGGCAAATATGTTTTCCCATACAGTTGTTTCCCTTTTCATTTTGCTATTGTTTTCTTTAGCCATGCAGAAGCTTTTTATTTTGACGAAGTCCCATTTATTTATTCTTTCCTTTATGTCCCTTGCTCTATGGGGCATATCTGTGAAAATATTGCTGCATGGAATATCTGAGATTTTCCAGTCTATCTTCTTCTCTAGGACTTTTATGGTATCAAGGCTTATATTTAAGTCTTTTATCCACCTTGAGTTTATTTTTGTGTATGGTGTTAGTTGGTGGTTCAATTTCTTTTTTTTCTTTTTTCTTTTTCTTTTTCTTTTTATTTTTTGCATGTAGCTGTCCAGATCTTCCAACACCATTTGCTGAAGAGGCTACTTTGATTCCATTTTATGTTCCTGCCCCCTTTGTCAAATATTAATTGACCACAGAGATTTGGGTTTATTTCTTTGCTGTCTATTCTGTTCCATTGGTCTGTGTCTGTTCTTATGCCAGTGTCAGACTCTTTTCATTACCATGGCCTTATACTATTGTTTGATGTCAGGTATGGTGATCCTACCTACTTTATTCCTCTTTCTCAAAATTGCTGCAGGTATTTGTGGTCATTTATGGTTTCATTTAAATTTCTGAAATCTTTGTTCTATATCTGTGAAATATGTCATTGGTACTTTAATAGGGATTGCATTAAATCTATAAATTGCTTTGGGTAGTACGGACATTTTGATGATGTTAATTCTTGCAATCCATGAACATGGTACATGCTTCCCCTGTTTGTGTCTTCCTTAATTTCTTTCTTCAGTGTTGTGCAGTTTTTTGAGTACAGGTCTTTTACATCCTTGGTTAGGTTTTTTTGCTAGGTACTTTATTTTTCTTGTTGCTATATCAAATGGGATTTTTTTCCTAATTTCTGTTTCTGATATTTCATTGTTGCTATACAAAAATGCCTTGAATTTCTGAATATTGATTTTGTATCCCACTGCTTTGCCAAATTCACTTATTAGGTTGAGTAGTTTTTTGGTAGAGCCTATAGGATTTTCCATGTACACTATCATGTCATCTGCAAACAGTGACAGTTTCATTTCCTCCTTTCCAATTTGGATACCTTTTATTGCTTTTTCTTGTCTGATTGCTGTGGCTAGGACTTCCAATACTATGTTGAATCGAAGTGGTGAAAGTGAACATCCTTATCTTTTTCCTGATCTTAGTGGGAAAGCTTTTAGTTTTTGCCCATTGAGTATGACATTGGCTGTAGGTCTCTTGTATATGGCCTTTATTATGTTAAGGAACGCTCCCTCTATTCCCACTTTGCTGAGGGTTTTTCTCATAAATGGATGCTGTAACTTATCAAATGCTTTTTCTGCATCTATTGATATGATCATGTGATTTTGGCCTTTCCTTTTGTTTATATGAGGTATTACATTTATTGATTTGCAAATATTATACCATCCTTGAATCCCTCTTGATGAGTCCCACTTGATCCATGGTGTATGATCTTTTTAATGTACTGCTGGATGCAGTTTGCCAATATTTTATTGAGGATTTTAGCATCTATGTCCATCAGCAATATTACCTGCAGTTTTCTTCCTTTGTTGTGTCTTTATCTGGTTTTGGGATTAGGGTGATGCTGGCTCCATAAAAAGAGTTTGGGAGTCTTTCCTCTTCTTGGATTTTTTTGGAAAAGTCTGTGAAGGATAGGGTTTAGCTCTCCCTTAAATGTTTTGTAAAATTCTCCTGTGAAACCATCTGGTCCAGGGATTTTGTGTGTTTGGAGTTTTTTGATTACTGCTTCAATTTTGTCAGCTGTTATTGTTCTGTTCAGGCTTTCTGCTTCTTCTTCACTCAATTTTGGAAGATTATGTTTTCCTAGAAATTTGTCCATTTCACCTAGGTTTTCAAATTTCTTGGCATACAGTTCTTCGTAGTAATTTCTTACAATCCTTTGTATTTCTGTGGTGTCAGTTGTCATTTCTCCTCTTTCATTTCTGATTGTGTTTATCTGGGTCCTCTCTCTTTTTTTCTTGATGAGTCTGCTTAAAGGCTTGTTGATTTTGTTTATCTTTTCAAAGAACCACCTCCTGGACTTATTGATCCTTAGAATTGTTTCTTTAGTCTCTATATTGTTTAATTTTGCTCTGATCTTGGTTATTTCCTTCCTTCTACTTGCTCTATGCTGTCTTTGTTGTTGTTCCCCCAGTTCTTGTAGATACAGGATTAGGTTTTTTATTTCAAAAGTTTCCATCTTTTTGAGGTAGGCCGGTATCGCTATGAACTTCCCTCTCAGGACTGTGTTTGCTGTGTCCCATAAGTTTTGGACAGCTGTGAGTTCACTTTCTTTTGTTTCCAGAAACTGTTTGATTTTTTTTCTTGATCTCATTCTTAACCCATTCATTGTTTAGCATGCTATTCAATCTCCATGAGTTTGAATGTTTTTGATATTTTTCTTGGTGTTGGTTTCTAGTTTCAGGGGAAGATGCTTTCTATAATTTTAGTTTTCTTGAATTTGTTGAGGCTTGTTTTGTGTCATATCATGTGATCTATCTTTGAAAATGTTTCATGTGGATTTGAAAAGAATATGTATTTTGCTTCTTTGGGATGAAAGGTTTTATATATATCAGTTAAGCCCATTTGGTCTAGGGCATTGTTCAATGCTTCAATATCCTTGTTGATATTTAGTTTGGAAGATCTATCCATTTTTGACAGTGGGGGTTAAAATCCTGTAGGATATGTATGTTGCTGTTTATAACTTCCTTGAAGTCCGCCAAAATTTTTCTTATGTATTTGGGTGCTCCTATGTTGAGTGCATATATGTTTATAATGTTTATGTCTTCTTGATCAATTCTTCCCCTGAGTATTATTAAATGTCCTTCTGGGTCTCTTTTTATGCCCTTTGTTTTGAAGTCTGTTTTGTCAGATATAAATATTGCTACCCCGGCTTTTTTTTTCTATCTGTTTGCATGGAATATTTGTTTCAAGCCCTTCACTTTCAGTCTGTGTAGGTCATTTGTTCTGATGTGGGTCTCTTGTAGACAGCATATGTCCACAAATTTTTACTGGGCCACAGAGCATGTTGTTTTAGCAGGGTAGATAGTATGTGCTTGTCCACATTTTATAGATCTGCTAGGCACACTTGAAACATTAGACAATACCCAGGGCCCTGCCATGCAGAAGCACATGGCCTATGGGCAATAACTAGAAACACAGAATTATAACATCATGGGGTCCTGTTAGAAGGGACCATGGGTAACCAGAAAAGGGAAGACTGAATGGCAGGGGGTGGTGAGGATTGTATAGAGAAGGTGATTCTTGAGCTGAGTCATGAGGGACTGAAAAATATTTATGAAGTGAGGGGGCACATTAAACAATGTAACTGTTGCAGAGATACAAAGATGTGGCAGATAAGGGTGGTCTTGTGGGAAGGGTCAGAAATGCAGAAGTGGAAATAAAGCTTTGAGTCATATTGTGGAAGTCTGTGTAGTGTACACTACATTAAAGTTTGGGCGTCATGGTCTGAGTATCAGGGGCCTCTTGATTAGAATTTGCGTTTTAGAGTAGGGTGTCTCAAATTTGAGAGAAGGTTTTCTGACAAGAAAGACACTCACTTACCCATCTGAGGGACCTGACTTGTGTCTGCATATGTAGGTGTGAGGATGTGAAGCCTGGAGCCACCAAAATCATTTTACCACTGGTCACACTGGTAAACACTGTGTGGCCAACACTGATCCTGGGAAGGCAGAACAAGGGGACAAAAAAGAGTGAGGAAAATAGGGCCTCTTTGAAAGAATGGAACCACTGGCTTGGTCCATGCCTCGTGTCGCCCACCAGCAGACTCCACTACATCCCTTAGTGACTTTTACTGCTTCGTGTTTAAGTTTTCACCTTGAAATAATTTCAAACTTCCAGAAAAATTGCAAGAAATGTTCAGAGAACTCCATTTACTATTTATGCAGATTCACCAATTTGTACCTTTGTGCCCCATTTGCTGAATCTCTGACCCAGTTGAGAGCAGGCTGCAGATATCATGCCCCTTTCCTTCTGTATGCAACTCTTAAGTGCAAGGATATCCTCTCATTCCCACAGCTCTATCATCCAAGCCTGGATCTTGATCATTGATAATGATATTTTTATCCAAATCACATATATCAATTTTTAACAATTTCCCCAATAATGTCTTCTCTAGCATGTTTTTAATCCAGAGTCATGTCATTTGGGAGAGTTCAGTTTTCTTTAATCTCTTTTAATCTGGAATTATTCCTTAGCCTTTTTTGGTCTTTCATTACATTGATATTTTTACAAAATCCGGGTCAGCTCTTTTACAGAACGTTCCTTACATGCGGTATATTTATTTCTTTATAATTAGATTCAGGTTTCACATTTCTTGTTGGAATAATCTCTAATTGATGTGTTCTTGGAGCATCATGTCTGGAGGAACACAGCATCTGTCTAACTTCACTGGGGATATTAATTTTGATCACTGGGTCAAGGTGTTGTCTAGTTTCTCCAGTGCATCATTACTATCATTCCTCTTGCAATTAATAAGCAATCTGTACGGAGACATTACTGTTTATTTTTAAGCCAATTTGAATTGGGTTTTCTGTTACATAAAACATAAAAGCTCCCCACTGATTCAATGGGATTAATTGCTGATTACCATGAAGAAACAAGCAAGGGATTGTGATGAAAAGAACAGGAGGAGTTTCTTAAAAGCTTTAATTGTGGTCAGATGGGAGCAGAGCTGAACCAAAGGGCCTGCAGATTCTAAGAAGACTAATCATTTGGTGACACTTCTTAGTCTTTAAATTTATCTAATGAAGGCTAGACAAAAAAACAAGATTCTGTATTAATAAAAATTACATCCTCTAAAATAATTGTCGTTAGTTGCACTGAATGTAACATAACATTTTAACTTATTTGCAAATTTTGCAACTGTTTGCAAAAAAGTCTTTCAATTTTTTTTATCACTCTTAACTGGATAATTTTAGTTACACTCACAAAGGATGGTGGTTGTTTACAAGGACATGCAAATTTTATTCAAAATATATTTATTTTTTCTGGCAAAAATGTCTACACTAGTAAGTTCAGTAGCAG
Organism: Desmodus rotundus; assembly: GCF_022682495.2. NCBI lineage: Eukaryota > Metazoa > Chordata > Mammalia > Chiroptera > Phyllostomidae > Desmodus > Desmodus rotundus. Next base: position 132,403,807 of record NC_071392.1, read on the forward strand.
TTGAGCAGGATTCCTAAGAGAAGTAGTGAGCCAGCCTCTGAGACAAGGATTCAAGTACAAGTCATTTACTGGGAGGTGATCTCAGAAGCCACGAGGAAAGTGAAGAAGCAGCTATTGCATTAGCAGGTGTGTGGGCACACGTGCAAGTGCTTATCTGTGATTGTCTAGGTTTGGGTACCCTAGAAGCAGACCCTAAGATAAGAAGTCAAGCGCAAATAGTTTGGGTTGGGAGAAGATATAGGCACTACTGGTAGGAGAGGGTGGAAGTGAGGAAGAAGAGACAACCATAAAAGGTTGTGTTATCAAGCCAGCCTTCAGTGGGGTGACTGGACCCTGATCTCACTGGGGACCCTGAGAGAACAGCCACCTCAGAGCTGCCCCACCTGAGAGATGAGGGAGCTGGGTCTAGGTAAGTTAGGTCACGTTTGCTCATAAGGAGCAGTTATGCAATACATGATGGGGCTTCGGAATGTCACCTGCCCAGGACTGCCAACCTAGTCCACCTTCCACTCGCTCGTCTGGGTTTGGCAGTGTGGCTTGGAAGAGCAACAGCATGCATATGTCATGTGTGAAAATACTCAACAAGGATAGATGGGTGCTAGTGAGGGTGTTTCCTCTATCCACTTATGTGGGATCTCTATTCTGGAGGGGGCAGAGCCAGTCCACACACACATTACTGTTGAGATTGTGACTTTGGGTTGGAAACAGATCATAAAGGGGCCCTGAATACCTGACCAGAGAAAATAAATATTAAATTCTAAGAAATGCGTTGTGAGCAGAGCAGAAATGGGCTGAGAAAGGGTCTGCAGGTTGGAATAGAGCCAAGCCGACACTGGCTGTGGGGATACACAGATGGTAGGCAGCTGCTGAAAGCATTAAGTCTGTGGTGCTCTGAGGTCTGGATGGATATGGAGAATGGGAAGGAACATGAGAGACATTTGAACAAGAAGACTGTGCAGAACTGCGAGTGATTGATGCACAGAAGGTGGAGGTCCCTCCTTGTCAGGTTTCAAGCCTGGTCTTGTCATTAACAGAGGGGGCCAGGACTTCAGAAGAACAGAATGTTAAGTGGAAAGTAAGCATCTGAAGCTACATTTTAGAGAAAAAAAACAAAAATGAGTGCTTCTTTTTGTACATATTTTTATGGACCAATGTTTCTGAGTTCAGAAGAAGGAAATAGGAAAGGACAAAGAGGATGCTACAACACTGGGTTTTGTTTTGCCTTGTTGTTGTTGTTTTTTATATTGGAATCAGACAAAATAAATAGTTGCAATCCAGAAACAATGCACAAGCCTGCCAACTGAATGATCTGACTTCTGTCTACTCTTTTTGTACACCTCGATGAAACAATAAAGGGATAGAACATCATCAAAAACAGGGAGCAGGAAGGAAAAGGCCTAATTGAGAACAGGGTCTGTGGAGAAAACCTTGGTTAACATAGAAGCTTCTGGCTGTAGGGGAGCCTCATGTTTCTAGACAGGGGTGCCAGATAGCCTGTGATGCCAAAACAGGCAGGTAAAATGGGGCTATATGGATAAAAGACCTTTGTAAATCAAAACAACATAGGCCAACTAGGTTGCTGTCCCCAGAGTAGTGGGGAGTTAGCTCTCTTATATCTAGACAGCCTCCTACCCCATTTGGTTTAGGCCAATGGGGACTGCGAGAAGGTTGGTTTGGTTCAACAAAAGTACTTTCAGCCTTCTGGAGAAGAGCAAGAGGATAAAAAGAACAAGTAATAACAGGCATATTTCACATCTTACAAGAGACAAATAATGTGGTCTCATGAATCACCAGAGAAGGTCCATTCATGGCCCATTGGCCACATGTCCTTTACTCTCTTTTTTCCTGAAATCTAACCCCAAAGCTATCTATCATTGTGACCTGAAGCAGTCTCCCTCAGATGTGTGATTGTCATATGTACTTGTCTCTCCCAGGAAATGATATGAATGCCATTGGTTAACAAAGAGTGACTTTGAAACATGCCTGAACTTCTGAGGCACAACTTTGGGCACAAAAACCACCTTTTTGGTGATGACAGCAGATATCCCTGAGAGCCTCACTGAACTATGTGAGTTTCTGTGACTCTTTTGTAGACATAAAAAATATTAAAGTGTTTTAGAGAGCACTGTTTTTTTATGCATCTCCTTGATAATTTCTGGATTCTGGCTGCAAGGTAATATTAATACATGCTAATAGGGCATTGACTACATATAAAAGGTATTGCATTGTGATATTTTGATACTGGATGATGTGATGATGTGCTTCTACTGACTGTCACACATGGAATCTGCAGGCTTAAAAGGAGGGCATTCTTCAGAGGAGGCCCAAATGTTCTCCTGTTCTCCAACCCACTTCTTAAGAGTAGGAATGGGGATATTGAGGCTCTAATCCCCATAACATGCAGGTACAAGTACTGGCACAAACACACAAAGTCCATTGGCTCATCCAGTTATATTTCATGGGAGTTTTGCATCTGTCTGATGGATTTTTTGTTTTGTTGTCTCTAATGAAAATTCAATGGCTTGAAAAAACACCAGGAAACCTTTCTAGAATTCTGATTTATCCAGTAACAAAAGAGCTGAGAAACATGACTAGCTAGGCACTTGTAGAGAACACAGTGGGTCTGTGTGTTACAGAGCTAGGAAGGGCTCCAGATCAGACTCTATAGGAAAAATTCCTCCACCGAGAGAACATGTGGACTCCCTAAACCAATGTCCTTGTGTTTCAATATGGTATAAAAAAATGTTTTTCAAAGTATGTAGATCAACAGCATGGTATGTGAGTTTGTGGCATTTGATCTTACCTTGCCGTTCTTGAAGCTCTGGTTCTGTCATCATATGCTTTTAGGAAGCCGTTCCTTAAAAACCATTCCTCTCAGACTAGATGGCTTCTCTGTAAAATCTCATGCACTTACTTATCCAACAAACTTTTAGTGAGCACATATATGCCAGGTACTGTTTAAGGTATTGGAGGTACTACTCTGAGTAAGGTGTACAAGATCCCCAGTATCCGTTTGGCTAAAGGAAAATCTTATTTTCTCTGCAGCCTCTAAAGAAATGGAACTTACTAAGTATGAAGTCATACACTGAACCTAACAGCATCCTTCAGGTTTCCCTGACAGCATCCTCTAACTTGGTTAAGATGACAGGCAGAAATATTTCACGTCTTACTAGGGACAGATAATGTGGTTTCATGGATAAAGTGCTGGTTTCAGTCTAGAGATCTAGTTTCTTACTTTCATTATCTTTTATTACTTCAGTGTATGAAGAATCAAATAAGAGCAATCTCTTCAGAAGCCCTGTGGTTTAGAATGAGTGAATGAAATGCATTGGTGAACTGGAGTCAGTTCACCCTGCTCACTAGATCTGATTGATAAACTTGCATGGATTTTGTAAGCCTGTTGGTGCCACTTTGGTAGATTGAAATTGCCCATGATGAGAGTATTTATACCACAAAATAGGAAAATGCTAAAACCTTGAGCTTTTACTCCCCAGAAAGCCAATTGTAAAACATTTTCCAGCACATTACTGATTAAAAGGGTGGATAAATATTCTAATGGTGAAGTGGAAAGTTTGGAAAGACGAATATCTGCAGGATCAAAATGAAGGAAAAAGTAGCAAATTAATGCATGAAATTCCAGGCAATATTTGCTCTAGGGGGCTTGTTTGTTAAAAGGAATGATGTCTCTTTTTTTTCCTTCATAGAGGTGGTTGTTATGACATTTGAACCTGGGCTATTTTTATTTTATTTTATTTATTGTGGTAAGCACATTTAACATGAGATATACCCTCTTAAACAGGACATTTTTTTTTTCTGTAGATATTTGCACTTTGTATATGCTCTTACTCTGCTCCACTAATGACATAGGCTGTTAGTTAACCAAACAAAAAAAAAAATATTACAAGAATTAAGGGATCATGGGGATAGTAGCTCTCTGGAGGAATGATTGGCTTTTTCTTGGATACACATGCATGTCTTTAACCATCTGCTCCCAAAAGCCTCCAGTACGCAGATCAGATGGGGTTTCCTGGGAGATCTCACTGGAAAAGAAGGAAAGGGATCAGAGTGGAACCTTCAGGAGGCCACGTAGGGTGGGGATTCCATATGAGAAGGTCATCCCACATCTGATTCTCATCCCTTTTATAGACACCCAGCCCTGGCACTTCAGCCTCCTGGTCTTCAGTTTCTCCATCTGTAAAAGGAGGAGGTTTAGATTCAATGTAAGTCTTTGCTGCCCAATGCAGCAGCCACTAGCCACAAGTAGCTATGGAGCACTTAAAATGTGGCTAGTCTAAACTGAGACGTGCTGGATAATAGAGTATTCCTAGAGTCTCTAATTAAAATTAACTGCTTACCATATTTTGCTGTGTATAATGTGCACCCATGTTTTTGGCCCAAACTTTCAGGAAAAAATCTTTCATTTTAATTTTTTAATTCAATTTTTAATTTCTATTTAGATACTTGTTCTTTGTATTTGAAAGAATTTTTGCATTTATACTTTTAATGTATGGGTATCATTATTGCTTTCTAGAGTTACACTTTTAGTGCATAAGCATTAATAAAAGAATTTAAAACATTTATATAGACACAGAATTAGTACTACTCATGTATAATGCACATCCTTATTTTCCCCTCAAAAATTTGGGCAAAAAAAGTGTGCATTATACACGGCAAAATACGATCTGTTGACACTTTTACCATCATGGCCAGAGAGCCTTTGAAAAAAAAAGGGCTAAAGTCAAGTGCTCATGGGTTGACAAGTAGACCCTAAGGAAGACCCTAAAGGAGAGGAAGAAGTGTGTGACTTCCTGTCCATGGTGTCCTTCACATTAAGAGGCAATATGGCTTATGGATTTTCTTCATTGTATGTGTGCAGGGTGTGTATCCACATAACACATGGAGCTTTCAAGTGAGGAAGTTTGAAAACACACACACTTTTGAAATGCCAAAGAGAGTGTTTTGGGGGTAGCAGCCCCCCTCTTCCTTATTAACCCCATTCCTGATGGGCAGAGTGTACCAGGCCTGAAGCCAGAGCCACACTCAGGAGAAGTGACAAGGGAGGAATAGGTATGTCTGCTGGGATGTAGAAGAGGGACCCACCTCTTTACCAAGGGGTGAAATGAGGGCATTGGGTGGGAGGTAAGAAGAGAGAGTCAGTTTCTCATCCAAGAAAAGAAGGAATTTCTAGCTAGTAGAACTGCCCATCTGTTGCCCAGGATTGTGCACATTGCACATGGTCAGAGTGTCCACCTGGGTGCGTGGGCACCAGCAGAGCTCCTGCAACATGGACAAGATTAGAGTCTTGGAGACACCAGTTTTCCAAGGAGGGAATGGATGGCCCTCCATTGGAATTGGCCCCATTTGCAGGCCAGTCCTGTCAAAAGCAGAAATGCAGAGTTTTGCCCCTGAGCACTTAGATAAAAAAAGATAAAAATTACTTTCCTTGATTATTCTTGGAAAAATTGAGGTGCTGAGCATTGTTCCTAATTCTATTTAAAAACACAGTTATTGAGTGAGGGAGCCAAGAATACAGCTCTTTGCTTCTGATTTATTACTTCTCACTAATTAGTTTCACTTTTGACAGAATAGTTTTCATGATCTGTTGTTGTTGTTGTTGTTTTTTAATAAAAAAAAGTTTGACTGTTGACTGGGAAAATCAGCTCTGAATTTAAAGAAATAAAAAATTCATATAGGAGAACCAAGATGGCGGCGTAGGTAGACACACTGCGCCTCCTCGCACAACCAGAACTGACAGAAAATCGAACAGCAAGGGGGTCCAACACCAAGGAAATACAAAATAAACATTCATCCAGACTGGTAGGAGGGGCGGAGACGGGCGGGGGGGAGGAGGACTCACTGGCCCTGGCGGGACTGAGACTGGCGGAGTGTGGGACGAACGGGGCAGGCAGTCCGAGCACTAGCAGACCCTGCAACCCTACATTTGTGCAGATAAACCGAGAGGGCCGGACTCAGAGTGGCGGAGAGCAGGGCAGGCAGAGCAGTGGGTAGCACCCCGGGGCCCCACATTCGCACACAGATAAACCGGGCGAATGGCGGGGAGCGAAGCAGACTGCGCAACCCAGGGCTCCAGCTCGGGGGAAATAAAGCCTCAAACCTCTGATTGAAAGCGCCCCTGGGGGTTGGGGCGGCACCAGGAGAGACTCCCAGCCTCACGGGAGAGGTCGTTGGAGACACCCACAGGGGCCTAGAGTGTGCACAAGCCCACCCACTGGGAAACCAGCACCAGAGGGGCCCAGTTTGATTGTGGGTATCGGAGTGAAAGACTGAAATCCGGAGGAGAGTGAGGCGGGCGCCATTGCTCCCTCTCGGCCCCTCCCCCACGTACAGCGTCACAGCACAGCGACCAGACCAGTGTTACCCCGCCCCAGTGAACACCTAAGGCTCTGCCCCTTTAAGTAACAGAAGCGCCAAGACCAAAAAAAAAAAAAAAAAAAGAAAAGAAAAAAAATGGCCCAAATGACAGAACACTTCAAAGCTCCAGAAAAAATACAACTAAGCAAGGAAGAGATAGCCAACCTATTGGATGCACAGTTCAAAGCACTGGTTATCAATATGCTCACAGAATTGGTTGAATCTGTTCGAAAAATAGATGAAAAAATGAAGCCTATGCAAACAGAAACAAAGGAAAATGTACAGGGAACCAATAGTGATGCGAAGGAAACTGGGACTCAAATCAAAGCTGTGGACCAGAAGGAAGAAAGAAACATCCAACAAGAAAAGAATGAAGAAACAAGAACTCAGAAAAATGAGGAGAGGCATAGGAACCTCCAGGACATCTTGAAACATTCCAACATCCGAATTATAGGGGTGCCAGAAGGAGAAGAGGAAGAACAAAAAAATGAAAACTTATTTGAACAAATAATGAAGGAGAACTTCCCTCATCTGGCAAAGGAAATAGACTTCCAGGAAGTCCAGGAAGCTCAGAGAGTCCCAAAGAAGCTGGACCCAAGGAGGAACACACCAAGGCACATCATAATTACATTACCCAAGATTAAACAACAAGGACCTACATCCAAGATTACTGTATCCAGAAAAGCTATCATTTAGAATGGAAGGGAAGATAAAGTGTTTCTCAGATAAGGTCAAGTTAAAGAAGTTCATCATCACCAAGCCCTTATTATATGAAATATTAAAGGAGTTACCTAAGAAAAAGAGGATCAAAAATAGGAACAGTAAAAATGACAGCAAACTCACAGTTATCAACGACCACACCTAAAACAAAAATAAGAGCAAACTAGGCAAACAACTAGAACAGGAACAGAACCATAGAGATGGAGATCACATGGAGGGGTGTCAATAGGGAAGTGGGAGAGGGAGAGGGGGGGAAAGGTACAGAGAATAAGTAGCATAGATGATAGGTGGAAAATAGACAGGGGAAGGGTAAGAATAGTGTAGGAAATGTAGAAGCCAAAGAACTTATAAGTATGACCCATGGACATGAACTATAGGGGGGAATGTGGGAGGGAGGGAGTGGGCAGGATGGAGTGGAGTGGGGGGGGAAATGGGACAACTGTAATAGCATAATCAATAAATATATTTTTTAAAAAATGATTTAAAAAATTCATATAACTTGAATTGTCAAGCCAGAGCCTGGAATGGTTTTACTATTCAGCTTGTAAAAGCTGTGGTAATACAAAGAAAATTATGAAGATATTCAGAAACCTTCCCTGAATCCAGACACAGAGCTGCCTCACTTGCTTCTACCTCTCTTAATAAAGACAAAAAGCATTAAAAAGAGAGAAGAATTGCTGTCATCAGGCGAGAAGGTGAAGTGTACTTCTTGGGATTGGCCTTGACCTGTTAGGTCCCCAGCAGTGAGTCACTTACTCCTACTTCAGTCAGTTTGGCGGAAAAATAATTATGAGATCTTGTTTACTAAGAACTGAAGTCCACTTTGTCTTGCTAGAAAAAAGAAGAAAAAAGGTAGTGATGAGAAAGCTTTTGTGGCCGCTCTCACAGCAGCATGGAGATGATTTGAATAAGCCACATTTCTTTTAAATTGAACGTGTGAGTGGTGAATGCCAATGTAAGTTTCTGCTGCTTCTCCTGTGGGTTTGCACTTGTGATCTCAGGCAAATAAAGTAGGAAGGGTATAGTTTGGCTACATTAATCAAGGGCGGAGGGGAGGAAGACACAACTCAGACCCTCTATCTTTCCAAGATCTGGCCTGTGGCCAGGTAGACCAAGAGTTGGAAGAGTGCCAGTGTGACTCTGCCCAGCTCCGCTGATCAGTGAACTGGAAATTGGGCACTGGTTGTTCCTATCCCCATCTGCCAGCTTGCAGCCAAGGTCCAGGCGGCAGAGACTCAGAGCCTGTGTCAGTGGCTCTCTGTGGAATGGGCTGGAAAACCAGCCGTGAATGATGTTGCTCAGCGGCAGTCATAGCAGCCTAAATGCTGGCCAGGTGACTCACGGAGTCCTTTATGCTGAAATTTCAGGATAGACCTTCACCTCAGCAGTAGCTCTTGGCACCACATAGAAAGCCATAGCTAGATCTAAAGCAGCAGAGCTTGGTATTTCTGGAGAGTGAGGTATAATCACTTCCTGCCTTTGTCCTTTAGCAACTGAAGCAACCAGCTTCGTTTACATTCCTTCAGTGGTGTTGTTAAAGAGGCTTGGCAGCTCCAAAATGTTTGCAGTGTCCTTTGGTCCCGTTAGGAATTTGTTTTTTGTTTTTTTGCTAGCTTCTAGCTAGCATCTGGAAAGATCCATTGGACGTGCTGGGCTGATTTTTCAAGAATCTGCTTTACAACTTCAGGGAAACCAGTAAAGGAGCAAGCTTTCACCGTCTAACTCTGGAGGAATTTTACAGCCTCTCAAACTACGGTACTTTTTTTTTTGTTTCTTAGTCTGACCCATTACTGGGGTGGTTTTAGGATGAAACTGCTTGTGTACCGCCTGCAGGGGAGGTGCGGGTAACCGCGAATGGGAAGAAAGAATTGTTTTAAATTCTATTAAATTTCTGTCCATATTGAGCCAACGTGTTAGAAGTTATGGTTTGGGAAGGAAACTACCGCTACAACAGGCAAGACCATACTCCGAAACTTCTTTTGGGCTTTTAAAAACTTTACTTTTAAAAATTAGAATAATCTATGATGTGTAGTCTGCTTGGCTTTCCTTCTGTGGGAAGGACCTGCTGTGGCACTTGACAGCCTATTCTTATCAACTGCTTGCATCTCTGTCCTGGAGCAGCCTTTTAAAGAAGGAGTGGATGCAACCTGTATCTTTTCAAAGAAATGGGATGAATCTGCCTGCCCCACAAGGAATCCAGAATGGATTTTCACTGAGGACCCCTGAAGTTGAAGTGCACACATGCATTTTTCAGGCAGCTTACTGAACTAGTGAAGTTCTGGAACCCAATTGATCTGTTACTATAGACAAAAGTTCCATGCCTGTCGTGGCTCATCAGAAATGGATTGTATACAGAAAATTTCCACACAGAGAGACGCAGGTCTGGATGAGGAATGAAGTCTTGGCTCTCGCTGAGCCGACCCTTAACTGCTGTGCAATGTCAAATCTCTTGCTGAGAAAATGTCTGAAAGAAAAAGAATTACAGACATTAGGCTTGGTTTCAAAAAGTGTACTTTTTTTATTTGTGTGCTTCTGGGTTGAAACAGTTACGGAGTGGTTTCCATTCTGCTCTTAGTTCTGAACACAGCACTGTGTTTCTTTCTGGAATCATTCCAATCTGTGGACTTTGTTAAGTAAGTGATGAACTTCAAACGCCTTGGAGCTGGGGCTCCATTAAATTGCTGAGACTGAGAACCTGAACCTGTGGCATCAGCAGGATTGTGGTGGAAAGCTCACTAGTCTTTTAAAGAGGTTTTTGGAAGCTGGCCTTCATCCAATGGGATTGCAAGTGGAAAGAAATACAGGAAAGACACCTCCAAACCTTTAAAGTGACTGAGTGATGGAGAAGTGACTGAAATGGTGAATGTTCTGGAAGGAGGGGTGGGTGTGCACATCATTATTAATTTTTCCTAGATGGTATCCCACGGGTTGTTGCAGCCACTATGGATGCAAACCGAGAGGCAAATTGTGGGGCTGAAATAAGCCTTTCTCCAAAAAGCGTTGCTTGCTCATGGGGATGCAGTTCTCTGCACAGTAATTATGCTTTTCTGCTTGTTGAAATGTTCCTTTGGTGCTCTTTGCTCTCTGTTCCCCAGCTAATAATGAAATAGTCTCAGAAAACTAGCAGCAGATACCATAACTTCAGTGTCTCCTACTCCATCCCCAGAGTCGACCCCTTTTAATATCTTACTGTCACAAGAGGTGTTTTTACTGAATATATATTTTCTTTATTGTCCTCCACCTGTTGGTTGTGGTTAGGACCAGCTACAACTTGTGTATGTTATGGTGAGCAGAAGGGATCTTGAGTGGGAGGGCAGTTTTATAATTGCTGCTAGTCATGCCTTGCTGGTTAAGGAAGGTTTGGGGATGCTCCCCAAGTCTCCTCAATGCACACTGGCCGGGATGAGGCCAGATGCCTGGGTGTGTGTGTGTTTTACTTACAAGTAGACATTGAAGGCTTTGTGACTAAGAAGAAAGAGTATTGGGTTTTAATGTTCGAATGAGGGAAATTCCAAGCTCAAATAGCCAGGGTTATGATTCAGAATCATATCATACCTTTACATTTCCCTCCACATTCCAAAGTGCACTCCAACCTTAGGTTATCATGGAGTTGTTTACATCTGTTTCTGACACAAATTGACCTCTGGAAACAGAGACTTGTAATTTCATCCCAATCTTTGATTTCTAAAGAGAAAATAGAGGGATTTTTCCCTGTGCCCTTGTGTTGACCTTGCCTGGGGAAGAGGGTTAGCACAGCTAAGGATGATCTCATCCCATTCCAGCAAGATTTCCTGGGACATGCAGGGGCTTGTTCTTTACTGTCCCTCTTAATGTGATCAGCCACATTAAGTCCATAAGCTTTGGAGCAGATTATGGTGACATCTAATATTGGCCCCTCTGGGACTGGTGCATGAGGTCAAGCAAACACACAAAGCAATCATTATGCTTTCTGTAGTCCCAGAGACCTTCAGATGGAAAAGTGGGGGGTGGGGCAGTGAGGTGGGACAAAGTCTAGGAACTATGCTGTCTGAGGCAGGAAATCAGCATAAAAGGAGATGGAAGGGCTTTGGTGGGAAATAAATGGCACTATGTTGTTGACGGAAAAAGATCTTGGCAGGACTGTTGTTGTGAGTGTTCTGTGGCTTAGAAAGGAATTTCCTACAGGCTGGACTAACCATTAAAAATGTCTCTACCTTCAGGAGTCCCAGGCGTGCAGTAGAGCCTCGCTGGAGGAAATGTCATCTTGGACCATGGGTACCCGCAGCCTGGACAAGCGAGAAAGTTTCTTTAAGGTAAAAAGAAGCCTTGACTGAGATCGCTAAGCTGCAGCTTACTCCCTTTGCTGGGCTGCACAAGGGGCTGCAGGCGCTCCTGCGAGCTGCAGGGGAAGCCTGCTCACTGAGCCAGCTCTGGCTGGGGAGTTCTCCCGAGCCCAGCTGCGAGCTGTTACCAGGTTTGACAGTAGTTGGGATTTTTGTTGAGTTAGTGCTTCGGGACAGGCCCAGGACCCAGGCACAAAGAGATACTATTCTGTGTGTATGTCAACTGCTCAGTGCTGGGGTTTTTTTGTGTGTGTGTGGTTTTTTTTTTTTTTTTTTTAGCTGAATGATTTTACAATGGAAGCTGGTGCATTCCCAGTGAATCAGGGCTGATGGCCCTGTATTTTACATTTTGCTTCATTGTATGAATCACTTAGTGCTCATTTTTTTTAAAAAAGAACAACAATCAGATTCCTGGGCCTCACCCTAGACTGATTGAATGTTGTTTACTGGTGTATTTTATCAAACACCAAGAGTTCTCTTCGAATCAGGCAATAGAAAACCAAGACTGTGTGATTAAAACTACATATAGCTTTTCTATATGCATAACTGATGTCAGTGGGATAAAATTACCTCGCTAGCTTAAAAGGATACAATTCTAAATGGATATTTTATGTACTCTGTGTGTGTATACGTTTTAAATTAAGACTTGGTCATCATTTCTAATTTACATTTGGGAATTAATTTCCTTCTTATGGCTTTTGCTCTGTGTCCTTTCCTTCACTCTCAAAATAATGCATAATAATTGTAGAAAATTTGGAAAATACAGAATCCTGTAAAAGAGTAGAAAAGTAGAGGTAAATTTTGCATTTGAAATCTGTCATAAGCAGATGTTAAAGCACCAGATCTTTTCTCAAAGGAAGAATGATAAAGAAGAAGCCTCTTAACTTTATTACAGAAGAAAACTGACAATTTTTTTCTAACTTCCACACCCTGATGGGTTGTAAGTATGTATTAGCTTGCCTTTAAAAGCTCCTGCTTCCTACAGGCCAAACCTGATTTATTATGTCAATTATGGACTTCAAAAAATCCATTGCAAGAGCCTGCTGATAAAAGAAAGCTAAATTCAGTAAGCTGATTGCAATAAGGGAGTTCATAGGCAGGACACAGTCCTGCTGTTGTCTGAGCAAGGGGAGGTTGGGAGGCAGATCTATAGGGTTTAGAGGTCTAGGTCCAAGTCCTTTTAGCTGTATTTTTCAAGGCAGAGAAGTGATTGGCTTTCAGCAAAGTTTGTGACATAATACGTTGGGATTGGTGGATACAGCAAGACAAGGGTCTTGAATCCTGGCAAGTAAACCATTGTTGATAGGCAGGCTGTTTTCCCAGGTGAGCTGACTGTTTGCCAGGACAGATTGTTCTGTAGGAATTTCCAACAGCAAACAGTGAAGTTATTTATTGGTTTACAGCCTTAACTTTCTGGGCAAGAATATCCTGGAAGAAATAGTTATGTTGACACAGATGGTCTCAATTCTCAGTGCTATTAGTTAAGGTATGTAGACATAGCAGTCACAATTGTCAATCAGTTTACTCAGTTTGAATCAAACCTCTGTAACATCCACCCTCATAAAGCAGATGAGGGGTTCCTCAAGTCTCCTGTAAACCAGGCACTAGACCCACCAGGCTCCTGACTCATCTCCAGTTCCTGGATTCTGTCTTAGGCTGAGATATTTATTTTGTCCTGGTGGAAAGGAAGAACCCAATCCCCTCCTTAACCCACGACACTACCTACATCAGCCTAAATACTGGCTAGTTCATAATTACCACCTTATGCTCAAGTCAAGGCAAAATGAGGAAATCGAGTATAGTCAAAATTGCCTTTGAAAGTTCCTCAGAAAGGGGCCTTGTTGGATCCAGTTTTTCTTATGGTCCTGAGGAAAATCTTTTTTGTTTTTTAGTTGAACATCAGGTTAAAGTAGTTAACTTGTATTTCTGGGTTATGTCCTATGAAAGAATAAATAAAGCAAGAGGTGAGAGGCCTGCTTGAACCTGCTGAGGGCAAATTCTACTAGTCTATCTCTCCTGAGTCAAATGCCCTTAAGGAAGATGTAGGCAAACTGGCCAGCTCTATTTAACTTGGTATTTTCTGTTCTTTTTTTGTTTGCAGAGCTTCAAGCTAGTTTAGTTAGATGTTCCATGTAAATGGTATAGTTACAGTTGAATAACTGGGGTTTGGACTGCATAGGTCAACTTACATGTGGATTTTTTGCAATAAATGTAGTCGGCCCTTTGTATCCAGGGGTTTCCCAACCACAGTTTCCCAACCGTGGATTGAAAATACTATTTTCCATTCAAGGTTTACTGAATCTGCAGATTCAAAGGGCTGACTGTAGTCAACAGTTATATGTAGATTTTCGACTGCTCAGGGCTTGACTCCTCTGATCTTATGTTGTTCAAGGGTCAACTGTACTTCTTTCTTTTCTTTTCTTTATAGACATTGTTATTCATTACTTTGGCAATCCATAGGTTTTTTTGGAATAATATTAATTGTAATTTAAATAAGTATATCAATTATTATTAATTATTCTATAATTTAGGCATGTAGTTATTTGCAAGGATGAAGTAAACTTCCCTTTGGACATTTAATGTTGACTGTTCAGAGTCAATTGACTAACTCTGTTTAAAAATGCTATAGTTCAATTGTTGAGACAGTTTGTCACTCAGCACATTCTGGGACCCACTGGGTCTTCTTTTACTCCTCATGCTTTTTATATTTTAAATATTGAGAACTTCAGATCAGCCAGGCTCTGTACTAGGTACAATGGAGAGAAAAACCAGAAGCCATCCAGACCGCATGGAGTTTTCAGTCTGGTAACAAAGAAAAATATTAATAAATAACCACAACACTAAACCTGTACCAATAAATCATAAAACAGTGCTTAATGTGAGAAGTAAAAGGGGCTTTGAGAATATATAACATAATGCAGGGTTCCAGAGAAATCTTTCCTGAGGGAGTGGCCTTTGGTTTGCAAGCTGAGATTGATTGTTATCTAGGGAGGTGGATAGGGCTAAATTCTGGAGTAAATCTTAAGCTACTGCAGTGCCATTCTCCAAATACACCATCAAGCATGAACATTCTTGGTTATATTCTTAGCTCATAGCTCAATTATACATGCTTGTTATAACTTCCTTGGTTATTAGGGCTCATGTGACTTTGTGTAAAGTGTAGATAATTGAAAGGCAATCATTGGACCTCTTTTTCTTCATTATGTTCCCCACTCCAGTTTGTGTGCATTTAAACCGGAGTTGGTAACCACTAGAAGCAAGCCTTGATTTGTGGCTTCCCACCTGTCCTGGCTCATGGAAATGACTCAGATAAGTTGCAGGATACAAGAGTTTTGAATAATGCACAGTTTTTGTGAGCAGTCTGGGATAATAAGAATGCCCATGGCTATTGTTCATGTAGAATTACATGCTGGAATCCTGGCCACAGAAATCCTGTGCTGCTGGACCAACCCATTTTCCACAGTCCTTTCCAGCACCATTGTTATCCTTCACCCACCTGTGAGAAACATTATCTTCCCGCTCTATAAGGCCTCTGTGAAAATACATGGGGCAGGCTGGTGATGCCCTTGACTAGGCAGCCAAAGTTACCTGCACCTAATTAATGGAAGTGGACACCTATTGCTATCAGATTTCAAGGGTGTGTTGTGTGAAAGAGATTGTGTAAGAAAAACATTAACTAGACTGGTAAAGTTATAGATGGTCCTGCACTAAGACAGAGAAACTCAAAGTAATCTTCGATCCCTCCTTTTCCTGAATCCCATCCTGCCCCCCCACCAGCCAGGTGTCCAGTGCTGGCAAATCCCCCTGAAGTTTCCAAAATCTACACCCTTCTTCCCTTGCCTACATTACCTCCCTACTTAGCTTCTCATTCCTTCATTTGTGGGCACTATGGATGGTGTTCCTAATCCATCTTCACTATCTCCAAATGTGTGTTTGCTTTCTCCCAAACCATTCCATCCATCCATGTTACCTGCTTGCAGACTCTGGCCCATGCTGGACCCAGCACCAGGTTTGCATTCTCACCTTCAGGGACTTTCAGGCTGTGCTCCCACCTTCTCAACTCTTCCTCTCCTGGCCCTGCCCCTGTGCCACCATGGGTGTGCTCCTATGGCCCAGACCTGCTGATGCCCACACTCTAGGCTTTGCCCACCCCGCATCTCACTCTCCACCTCTCCCCATCAGGTTCCCAAGTACCCTTCCAGACTGCCATACACCCACTTTATTCACTGACAATGGAGCTCCCACAGCTGAGCTGGTATCTACCTTTACTTTGTCTAAGGATAAAATTGTGGTAGAAATATTGTATATGAAGTCCCAGCTGTGGCCTCGATGTAGTGGTAGGAAGTAAACTTGAACCCATAACTCTGGATTCTACAGTGAGGATTTGTTTTGTCTTTTTGTTTCTACATCCCTGACCTTGAGGAGGATCCTCTTATAGCAGAGAACAATGCCAGAAAGTATTAGTGGGAATTGTCCACTCAACAATTCTAATTTCTCCCAGGAATGCCTAGGGGAGCCTGCCCTCATCAGCCTACAAGTTGACAAGAGTTCTTTCTTTCTGAGTGCCTGCTTCCTGCCTCCCTTTGCTTCACAGACAGGGAAATAGCTGGTTTTAACTGAGCAGGAAGAAAGTGTTTTGGTTCTAGGGACCCTGCTCTCCTGTGCCTCCAAACTGCCTGTGCTGTGGGGAGATGCCCTGGGCCTGGGCTCCCAAACTACCCCAGGGTGTTGGAGGGCCCAGCTCAGCAGCAGAGGCTCCATTTGAGGAATCCTCTTCCTGGTCACTTTGCACAGTTTGTGTAACAGGTACATCATGTCCATCTTTCAGAAACAGAAAGCCTGTCATTATGGTTCAGAGAAGCCATAGGAGTGCTCTCTGGCACGTAAAGAATGGAAGTGCGGCTCACTTCAAAGAAACCTAATTGCTAAAATCTGACTATAAAACAGATAAACCAGGAGTGATGAGGCACTTCACCCCAGCAGACTTCCCTTAACTATCAGTCTCTCCTTGGTGTTTGAAGAGTTATTCTGCTTTCAAAAAATCTATCTGCAGGCAAATTTTCAGTCATCCAGAACTGGCACTACTGCACATGTTGGGCCTCAGTGATTTTGGCATTTGAGTTTTCAGACCATTCTTTGTGTGGAGTCATTTTCTGAATGCACAGCCCAGGACAGCAATTCACTGTTGTGTAACAGGGAAAGAGATACAGGGGCTTGAAAAATAATGGATGGAACCAAAATCACATTTTAGTCAATAGCTTCACTGAAGAAATCCTTACATAGATCTGTGGGTGTTTAAAAGTCACAGATGTGAGGAAGTGTTTTGCTCTTGGTCTCCCAGCATGACACCTGAACAGTGAATAGATGTCACATTCCATGCCAGGTGTGCAGCGAGACACCCTGTCACAGCCTATGACCAGGAAAGGGCTAAGCACCCTGCAGTGGAAACAAAAGAGTGATTAGAGAGTTGGTTAGAGCAATTGATGTATCCATAATTATTCATAATAATATTGCAAAGCATACCTGACATCAGTATTTGTGTGTCTTTTGTTTTCCATAAATAAGTTCTTCTTAGACACTTCCTAGACATTTCCACCTGGACAGGTCTTAACAGTGCTGTCCCACAGAACTACAAAGCAAGCCACAGGTGTCGTTTTAAATGTTCTAGTAGCTACATTTTAAAAAAGTAAAATTGATTTTAATAATATGTTTTATTTAACCTAGTATAGCTAAAATATTGTCGTGACAGCATTTAATAAATATTAAAATATTAATCAGGTGTTTTACATCCTTCTTTTTCATACCATGCCTTTGAAATACAGTGTGCATTTTACACGGAGCATGTCTTAGTTCAGACTAACCACATTTCAAGTGCTCAGTTCCCACATGTGGCTGCTAACTGCTATATTGGACAGCAAAAGCTTACATTGAATCTAAACTGAGTCCTGGGAGACTCAAGTGCCAGGGCTCGGTAGTCTATAGTAGGGATGGGAACCAGACCTGATCTGACCTTCTCATCTGGAATCCCCACCCTATGTGGCCTTCTGAGGGTTCCACTCTGATCCCTTTCCTCCTTTTCCAGTGAGGTCTCCC
This sequence comes from Desmodus rotundus, assembly GCF_022682495.2. Classification (NCBI taxonomy): domain Eukaryota; kingdom Metazoa; phylum Chordata; class Mammalia; order Chiroptera; family Phyllostomidae; genus Desmodus; species Desmodus rotundus. The sequence continues at coordinate 132,421,314 of NC_071392.1, forward strand.
AGGAAACCCCATCTGGAGAGGTCAGGGGGATAACGACACTCTGGGGGAGTGGCTGGCTTTTTTTGGATACAAATGCATGGCTTTCACCATCTGTTTGAAACACCTCCAGAATGCACATTGGGCCCCGACCCTCCCCCCCCCCCCAGCCTGGGCATGACTTTGTAGGGATGCCATGAATTTATTGGACAGCAATTCCTGTTCTTGTTTCCAAGAAGAAATGGATTTCATGATTTTCTAGAGTAGTTGTTCCACCACATTTTGGCCATATATTTCTGATATTACATGTTACCCATTGGGCCTCAACACAGTCTCACTTGCTTTAGGGAACTTGGTTTTTAAAAATCGGAAATGAAATAGGTTCCCCTGGTCATTCTTAATGACATATTTCTTAGTTGAAATAGAGTTTTCATAATAGGAGGATTCCCAGGAGGGAATGTACAGTTGAAGCACTATTGTGTCAAGTGTGTAATTTTCAAAAAGTTAAAAACATGATTCTCATACAAATTAGGATGAACTTCTGTCAGAATTTTATTCAACTGGGAAACAGGTATAAAGCTTATTCAAAGAACACTTTAACAAATAATGTATTTATGGTCGACTTAGAAAGACATTCTGTAATAAGTTTACTGAGTTAAAATCAAAAGTGGTTAAAATCCAACAAGGAAATAAAAATAGTACTTAGGAAAGTCAAACAAAATTTAATCATCTTTAGGTGGGTAGCGTTGGCATCACCCAGTTGTTAGCAAGGCAGCCTCAAGCAGTGGTTCTCAAAGTGTGGTATCAGCTTCACCTAGAAATTTATTAGAAATACAAATTAAGTAAACAGGATGATACAAAAAGCATAGAAATGTCTGCATTCTAGACCTGGCTTCATGCTCCCGCCCAGAAAACAGTGTAATACCACCTTCCCCTCTGTGTTGTGAGCACCAGTGATGTAATATAGAAAGAGTTCCCGCACCCAGCACTAGCAGAGCCAAACCCTGGGCACTAAGAATTGCAGTGAAGAAGTAAAACCCACTGATTTGCTCCAGCCAAGAGAAAGGGAAGCTAATGCTCAAAATCACGAGACACCATGGTTTAGGTGTTGAGGGTCATACTGGGATCTGAGAGGTAAAGGTGATGTATCATTTCTTAAGGTCTTGAGGACAGTTCTGAGGTCTTTTCTGGCATCCCTCTGTCTGGTCCCCTGGGAAAATAGCCATGGGCCATTTTACCTTAGGGCTCAAGATGGGAAACGTAATTTAAGTCAAGATGTTATCTTTAGCCTGCCAGAGTCCAGAATGTGTGACCATTAGTCAGCTCTGGGCTACTGTCTCCAACTGGAAAGGGGTGTTGTTGATTATCCTGGGGGACAGGCTAGGTCTTGGGAGAGGGGGAGGGGGAGGGGTGAATGAGGGAGAGAGAAAGGGAGGGACAGAGAGAGATGATTCCTAGAACTAGGATTTAAAACTAAATTCAAACTAAGTCAGAAGGACCCTTGGTTTCAACAATTAGTTCAGACATAGTACTTTGATGGTTTCAGTCACTTGTTCTCTGTAAGCCTTGGTGTTATTGCCACCATCTGATAAGATGTTCTGTTTTTGTCTGTCTGCTTTCCCACTACAACCACACTTTTATTTGCTCACTCAAAGTGGCTGTGTAACCAAAAACAGGTTCAGCTGCCTTCTTGCTCAAGCCCTCAGTTCTTATAGGGATAGGGAGTAGAGGGCTTTTTTTCTTTATCTAATTATCTTGCTAGCTTTTGGTGTACTTTGGGTTGCTCTATCCATTCATCTTTCTAGCCTTTGGTTTGCTCAGTGTAAGAACCTCCCCCTGCCCATCCTGGCCAATGGGGAAGACTCCCCAGGATCCCTGACTCTGTATGGTATCAGGGTCAGTGGTGGGGGGCTGTAGGACATGCCCTCAGGAAGCCTGGAGATGCTGCAGCCCTCAACCTGCTTGGCAACACTGGACATGGTGCCTGCACATCTCAGGGAGCCTGTTGGCTGGAGTCTCTAGGGCACCCTTGGATCCTAGGGTGCCTGCAACCTCTGTGCAGCCCCTCAACGTGGCCTGCCCCTCTGACTGTCTAAGGTAACAACTGCACACAGACACACCAGTGGGGATCCTTAGAGGCAGGGTGACTCAGCTTAACAGACAGAAATAAAATCTTCATCCCACCCCCCAGTCTCTAACACCTGATGTCACCATTTATCAACACACAGGTGCTCCAGCCTTCGTTGTGCTAAGATTCAGAGGTGCAGGCTCCTCCCCTCTCCACAGAGTTTGGGGAAAATGACTCTTCAACTCTCTTGTCAGTATACACTGCCATTTGCCAAAAGAACAAACAGGAGCAACCAGTCCTTTGCTAAATGTGCTTTGCATTTTGGTGAAAACCACTGTTTTGGTGCCTTTCCACAGTCACAGCCCAACCTTCCTTCTTATTCAACTCCTTTGTAAAATTCATGTTTAGTTTCGTTAACACTATTCCAGGCAAAATTCTAAGCACTTTATACCCAAATCTTCACATTATCGTTATACCCAATTTTCAGAGGAGGAAACTGAGACGTGGAGAGGATGTAAAACTTGCCCAAGTTTGTGATTCCCGTATTGGTTCCATGGTGACTATACTTCAGCTTGGAAAGAATTTCATAGAGATGGAGCATTAAATGCAGGCTCTGTGCCTTGTCCTGCTCTGAAATGAGATATGTCGCCTACAGTCCCTGTGTTAGATGCTTGTTAGTTGGGATGTGAGTCTGATTTACTTTCCCTGCTCTTTACACCTAGCTTGACCCCTAGTGTGTCCCCTACTGGCTAGCCACAGCTGGCCCTTTCAGGTGGCTGCTTCTCAGTGTTTCCTGCCTCAAAAAGTGGGGCTTATTCTTCTAAAATATCAGCAGTAATACATAGTTCAGCAAGAATTTGGTTTACCAGCTTGCGGCAGCCAGGGACAAACCAGAAGAACCATGTCAGGGCTCTGAGTATGGGGGAGTTTGGAGCGACTTACAGGATTTGGGCTTGTGCTGGTTAATTCTAAGGAAAGAAGTGCTGCAGATTTAGCAGATAAAAATATAGAACGCCCATTTGAATTTCAATTTCAGACATAGCATAAGTATATCCTATGCAACATTTGAGACATGCTTATACTGAAAAATTATTCATTGTTTATCAAATTTAATTGGGCATCTTGTATTTTATCTGGCAGTCCTGAAGGAGTTGAATGTTATCAGGAAGTGAGGACAATGCAGTGATTGGGTAGCTGAATAATTTTTATCTAGAAGGCAGTGGAATAAAGGGAGCCAGTGGTGTCAGTGGTAAAGAAGCAGCCAACACTCAGTGTGTGACAGAATAGAGCTGGTCAGTTATTCTTGTGGTCTGAGTAGCCTGTGCCCTGCCTTGTTTCAGACCTGGTCTCTAGTGGCTTGTTGAATGCTTTGTTTTCATTCAGTGCTCTCTGTTTATGTTCAGGTGGGAGCATGCCAGGAGCCTTTCTCTCTCTCTCTTTCTCTCATTCTACTTCAAGATTCTGGGCTTATTTCTGAGTCTGTTGAGAGGGTAAGGTCTCAAAGACACCGGTTGCTTGGGGTTCTGGTCCAGACAGCCAGTTAGCTTAGTTAAGGTCACTAGTTTTCTAGAAATATTTTTGGTTGTCACAGATTGGGTGGAGGTGCTACTTGCTGGCTTTTTACAATGCATGAGCAACCCCCACAGCCAATTATCTGGCCTCAAATTTCCATTGTGCTGAGGTTGATAATTCCTGGTCTGCAATGAAAATTAGGAAATGACCCATTTCTGAGGTCTCTCTAACTATTTCTGGGACAGGCCTTCCAGAAGTAGAAAAAATGAAAGCAAAAAGAGTCGTGTTCATGTATTTAGCACCTGCTGTCCTCAATGTGTATTACCTGGGACTAGGTCAGCACCTGGCCTTTAATAGTAGGTGTTCAATAAACATGCTGAATGAATGAAGTGTGTATTGCATGTATGTGTCTATTATACATGTATTGTTTATTTATTCACTCTATAATGACTCAGCACCTATAATAGCAGAGTCTTGGGCACTAAGTGTGCAGTGATGGGAAAATAGATAATAATTTAGACAAACCTGAATCTGTACGATGGGGGCAAGGCTGCCTGAGTGGATGATTGGGGAGGGCTTCTTGAGGAGGTGGCATTTAAGCATAACTCTTCAGGAGGGAGAGAGTCAAGAAGAGAATTCCCAGGCAAGGGGTAGGCATGTGTAGAGCCTGAGACTGAAAGAACAGGGTGGGAAGCAACTGGACGGTGGGTGTGGGGAATGGCATGAAGTAAGGGCAGAAGGGAAGCAGGGGCCCATCATGCCAACTGGGTGAGGAGTTGGGATTCCATTAATAGTCCAACTGGAAGCCATGAAAGGTTTTGAGGATGGGAATGACACAATCCAACATATGTGCAACCCTCACAAATCTTGCCGAGCATTAGCATTGTGGTTGCAATCCATCAAACAAGAAAACCAAAGTACAATCCAGATCTTCCTTGTTGTCCCTCAAAGGACACCAGAGTTGGCCTCCTGCCCAACACCCTTGCAGTCAGCTTGCTGGTCCTTCTGTACACTTTGTCCATGTGCTCAGCAGTTCCCTAAAGAGATGTGCTTCTCCATTCTCTCAGAACTCCTCCCTGAGTCTTGCAGCCATTTCCCATTACTCTGCCTTGCCCTCCACCTTATTGTCTTTATTGTGCAGAACATGTTGGCCTGTCTGGAGTCTCAAGCTTGATGGTTTTCTTCTCCACTCCTGAGAATCCACCCAGCAAACACTGGGCCAGATGTGACTCCCACCTGGAAGGGAGGAAGATTGCAAACTCTGGTTATTTATTTGTTGTTCAGGCCCACACTTTTGAAATAACTACTGTAACTGAAATACATGGAGTGAACTGGAGGGGAGCAGCAGAAGGAACAAGACAATTACTTAGGACAGTGAGCAAACTGTGACCCACAGGCCAAAATCTGGCTGGGCACCTGTTTTTATAATTGAGACACCACCATACCCCTTCATTTATGTATTGGCTATGGCTGTTTCCATTCCAAAATGCAGAACTGAGTTGATTCAGAGATTGTATTATGCATGAAGCCTAAAATATTGACTCTCTGGCCCTCTTCAGTGAAGGGTTGCTGCCCACTGACTTGGGAGATAATTCATTTTGTCACCGAATTCTCAAAGGCAATGTTGTATGTGGGTAGCAGTGTCTCCAGTTTACAAATAAACACATGCCAGGGAGAATAGAGTCTGGTCTCTGAGAGCAGAGCCCACTCTTTTCTGAATCATAATACCTGCCTCACAGAGTTTGTCAGAAGTAGCTACAATGAATACTCTGGAGGTCTCAACTCCAGATGCCTGCAGGAGTCAGGTAGATACTATAAACCAGTAAAGCCAACCTAAGTGGAAATGGATAAATGGCAGCTGACTTCTGGGCTCAGTATTGGAGAACAATAGGGGATGGTGAGGACTGTAGCAAACTGAAGGGCAGATGTTCCACATAAAGTCAACAACACAAGATAGTGGCATAAGTAAATATGGTCCTTGCATCCTCTCACAACCACATCAGAATTATAACTAAACTACAGAACAGCTATCATTCAGAACTACCTGACATCTAGCTAACAGAAATCTTCAACTAAGGATATAAAGAAGAAGTCACATTGAAGCCGACTGGTAGAAGGAGTGGAAATGCTGACCGGGCTAGTCCCAAATGTGGTAGATAAAAATCAGAAGGGATAGCTCAGCTGCAGAGGTCCCCACTGAGGAGTGAGGAGTCCCAGCCCCACACCAGACTTCCCAGCCTAGGGTTCCGGTGTCAGGAAGAAAAGTCCCAATAACTTCTGGCTGTAAAAACCAGAGAGGATTGTAGCTCTCTGAGAAAGACAGAGGGCTCCTGGAGTCCCAGAAAATTCCTCTTAAAGGGCCTGCACACAGACTTGGAATCACTCACTCTGAGCTCCAGTACTGGGACAACAGCTTGAAAGGAACCAGGAACATACGGGGAGGACCTGAATTGTCTGGCATCAGAGTGAGAGCTGGAAGGGCAGCTTTCTGACAGACAAAAGTGCTGGCAGAGGCCATTGTACCTTTTCTGAGTCTTCTCCCTTATAGAGCTGCCAGGCAGGCACCATATCTGAGTCTCTATCAACCAGGTTCATCCTGTCGCCCTGCCCTGGTGATTTCCTGATACCCTGCCCCACCCAACCTCTGGGCCCACCCAAGCTGTTTCCCATGGCTTTTCCATAAGAATAGCCTGTCTTGGCTCATGCTTCATAGTTTCCTAAAATCTCTCAAACAAGAAGTGTCTGGCCTCGGTGTGCCTTGTATCTCTTGCTAAGTGGCCCCAGGCCCAGCACTACCAGCAATAGGCTTTGGATCTCAGCTTAGCCTCTCCTTGGCACCTCAAAGCCTGGCACAAATGGTAGCCACCTGCAGATTGCTTTATAGCCGATGCCCAGTGAGCTTGGCCTGCACCTCCTCAGAACTAGCACAACTGGTGGAAAGCTTCAGACCACATATAAGGCCCCACTCAACCACCTCCACAAGAAACACACTCAAGGGATGGACTCAGTGGGCACCAGAGTCCTGCTGAAGTAAGTCCTGCTTCATGTGGTTGGCCCCTGCACAACTGATCCTCCATGGTGTCTTCGGTGAATGGGGAGGCTGTGTCATTGGACCCTATAGGACACCTACTATATTAGCATACTCTACCAAGCCCAGGAATCATAACAGCTCAGCCTAATACATAGAAACAAACACAGGAAGGCTGCCAAAAGGAGGAGACAAAGAAACATGGCCCAAATGAAAGAACAGATCAAAACTCCAGGAAAAAAAACTGAACAAAATGGAGACAAGCAAGCTACTAGATGCAGAGTTCAAATCACTGGTTATAAGGATGCTCAATGAACTTAGGGCTAGAGTAGATGAACTTAAAACTTCAACAACATAAAGGACGTGGAAACCATAAAAGGAACCAATCACAAATGAGGGATACACTAACTGAAATGAAGAATAATTTAAAGTGAATCAACACTACAGTAGAGGAAGCCGAGAATCAAGTCAGTGATTTAATATAAGGGAAGCAAAAAAAACAAAAACAAAAACAAAACAAAACACTAAACAGACAAAAAAACACCCAATCAAAATGGCAAAAAGAAAAAAGAATCCAAAAAATGAGTATAGTGTAAGGAACCCATGGGACTACTTCAGGTGTACCAATATTTGCATCATGGAAATGCCAAAAGGAGAAGAGAGAGAACAAGATATTGAAAACCTGTTTGAAAAAAAAGAATGACCAGAAACTTCCCTAACCTGGTGAAGGAATAGACATACAAGTTCAGGAAGTGTAGAAAGTCCCAAACAAGATGAACTCAAAGAGGAACACAGCAAAACACATCATAATTAAAATGCAAAAGATTAAAGACAAAGGGAATCTTAAAAGCAGCGAAAGAAAAGCAGTTAGTAACATATGAGGGAGCTCTCATAATACTGTCAGCTGATATCTCAAATGTCCAGAAAGGATTGGCAAGAGATATTCAAAGTGATGAAAAGCAAGGACCTACAACCAAGATTACTCTACCCAGCAAAGCTATCATTTAGAATCAAAGGATAGATAAAGAGCTTCCCAGACAAGAAGCTAAAGGAGTTCACCACCACCAAGCCAGTATTATATGAAATATTAAAGGTTCTTCTTTAAGAAGAAGAAAAAAGATAAAAAATGTGAACAATAAAATGGCAAAAATACATATTTATCAACAATTGAATCTAAAAAGCAACATAAACAAGCAGAACTGAAACAGACTCTTAGATACAGAGAACATTTTGATGGTTGCCAGATGGGAGGGGGTTGGGGATGGGTGAAAAAGGTGACAGGATTAAGAAGCACAAATTGGTAGCTACAGAATAGTCATGCGGATGTAAAGTACAGCATAGAGAATAACTATGTGTGGTGTCAGATGGGTAGGAGATTTACTGGAGTGATCACTTAGTAAGTTATATAATGTTTAATAACTGGGGCATACTCCTGAAACTAATATAATATTATATGACAACTGTGATTGAAAAATAAAAAATAATTTTATTTTATTTTTTAAGGGACTTTATTTTTATTTTTAGAGAGAGAAAGGGAGGGAGAAAGAGAGGGAGAGAAACATCAGTGTGTAGTTGCCTCTTGCACACCTCCTACTGGGGACCTAGCCTACAACCCAGGCATGTGCCCTGACTGAGAATCAAAGGGGTGACCCTTTGGTTTACAGGCTGGCACTCAATCCACTGAGCCACAGCAGTGAGGGCCTAATTTTAAAATACAAAAATAAAAATAAAGACAGCAACATCATGAGAGCCAAGTGTTTCTAATTATCAAGAAGCTAGGACCTTTGAACTTGGGTTTTTATGTTAATTTCATGATTTTTGCATGAAATATTCTTTATGTTTAAATGTTGAAACTATTTTAACAGTAAAACCCATGTGAGGCAAGCTGGACAAAGCAAAAAACAAAACAAATGATTGTGTCCAGAGGCCACCAGGGACCTCTGATAGGACATATACATTGGAGTGACTGTCAGAGCCTTCCTCGGCAAGGGTGGCTCTATAACCAGGTGAGGAGCAGCTCTAGATATGCATCTGGGTGTTGCCCTGAGCTCTCTCCAGGAAAACTTCCACACCTTGGAAGCCATGGTTTCTGGTGAAGCCTTCAGCCAGACACTGAGAGCAGCCTCATGTTCTATTTATCAGCAGACGAAAGGAAATGCCAAAGAGCGAAAGTAGATACAGGAAGGCTGAGATTAGAGAGGAGGGAAGTAGATTCTGGAAGAGCCCTCAGAGTCCAAGATGAAGCTGGTAAGTTCATCCTGGGGACAGCCATCAGGGCCTTTCTAGAAGTACACACATTGACCTTTCCAACTAATGCAGCCCAATGTTACTTTTAGTGCATCAGAGCTGTGTACCCCACCTGGGGAAATACTGGTGGAAATGTTGTGGGTTTGCAAGTCTGAGAACCCTGGCTGCCAAACCTTGTTGCAGCCATTACCAGATCCTTGATGTGAAAAAAACTCTCAGAGCCTCAGTTTCCTTATCTGATACTTTTATTTACTTAAAATAAAAGTATCAAAAGTCCCTGTACTATCACACAAGGACGATGTGAGGATTAAATGGCACAATGGATAGTACTTGCTGCAGAGAAGGCCACTCGTTACCATCAGCTGAGTTGGTAAGCAAGGTGTACTTCTTTACCTTTCCTGTGACATGTGACATGGACTTCCTAAGACTTTCCCAAAGTTAGGACAACTTCCATCTCTTCCCTAACCATCGCACTCATAGTGCTATCACTTAAAGACCTAATAAGGTTTCATCCAAGAAGTGTTATGTTATACTCTATACACAGGAACTTGAAAAAGATTTTGGTCATCAAAGGGAAGAGGTAAAATAACTCTCTGGAAACTAGAATAATGCTGTGGAATGAGTCTCTCATTCCTGGCATGCAAATGAACGAAGGTTGAGAACAATTCACAGAATCCAAGGATGTCTTCATTTATTACTAAGCCTTCAAGTGTAAAAACTCAAAGCTTTTCAGAATCAAACTGGAGAGACAGAAATTACTCCCAGGCAGAAGTTAGCACTCCACCTTCCCTTCTATTCCAAGAGATTTGTGGTCATTTGTTAACTATCTACTATTTGTTGAAGTTGGACTTGGGGTGGGGATGATAGGAAAATATACCCACAGAGAACAGTGCCTACTCCCAACTTTTTGCTAGTAGCCTACTGGGGGTCATAAAACAAATACAACTGTCACCAGAGCAGCCTCTTTTATAATTTTCCCTTTGAGCCTACTCACTCTCTTCTCCACCCCAACACTCACCCGACAATCCGTTCCTACCCTACCTCCTAGACTACATAAAATGCCTTTAGAATTTCTAAATACTAAAATATTTTGACCTGCCACTACCACCGATATGTAAATAAAAATAATTATTTATTTGTTCCAAGTGAAAGAAAAGTTAACTCTGATGAAATTAAAATGGTTTTATTTCTGCAAACTCGACAGCCAAGTGCTGGGTTAGTCCATCAAAGATGAGCATTTTTCAGCACATGCATGCCCCTATGTGTTGCACCACAGCACACTCTCAGCAGGCCCTACCAACCATTGGCATGGGCTGATTTTGGTTGGAGCTTTTTGCTCGTGGATGTGCCAGACACCTTCCTTATGCTCCCTTTCAGCCTCCCACCAATTTATCATCGCCTCCTTTACAGATGAAGAAATTGAGGCTCAGGGAGGCAGCCGTCTTGCCCCACAGGTCCCATAGGTAACAGGAGGCCAAGCGGGCCTTCCAGCTGGGACTCTGTGGTTCCAGCCCTCATCAGTAAGTTCAGGTGGCCTATCTGGTGGCCACTGAGCATTGGCTTCCCCTGAGGCCTAATCAGGAGCCCTGGGGAAGAGGCTCAGCTGGGTGTGGTGGGTGTGCACAGGGGTCATGGCAGGGCCAGGCCTTGGAGCAGCCTTTTTCAGGAAGAGGTGCAGCCTCCTCAGGCATGCTTCCTCTGGCTTGTGTTCCAGGGACACATCGATGCAGATTTTGAAGACAAGGAACTGAGCTGACCAAATTTTCCAAAGGAGAGATTTCCTAACAATAAGGATGTGCAGAGTGAGCTTTGGAAATGTGCTAGAAGGAATTAGGGAAGTGGTCTCTGGAAGCCTGCTTTTCATTCCTATGTTCCTCATTTTAATTTTTTCCACCTTGGGGGTGGGGGAGGAGGTTTTCATTGAAATAATTTCAAATTTACAGAAGAATTGCAAAAATAGCACAAAGGATTTCTTGTGTTATATACTTTCATGTAAATCTGTCCTCTATCATTTCAAATTTACATAAATGTTGTAAGAATAATACAAGGGACTTCTATATATCTGTTGCTCCAGGTCCACAATCACCAATTATTTACATTTTGCCCCATTTGCCTTAGCATTACCTTTCTCCCACACACATTGTGTAAGTATGTAAATATCCCATAAACATATAAATTATACCTCTATATATGTGGTTACATATGTAATATATTTTCTGAACCACCTGGGGATACAGTGGAGACATCATGCCCATTTAAATCCTTTAGTGTGTATTTTCTACGAGGAAGGACAATATCTTATATAATCACTATAAAAGGAGCAAAACTAAGAAATTAAACAGTGACACAACACTGTGCTCCAGCCCTCAGTGTGCAGTAATTGCCCCAGTTATGTCCTTTACCATCATTTTAGGTCCAACCCAGGTTCATCCATGCATTTAAATGTCATGATTCTAAGTTCAGGCCAAGATGGAGGCATAGGTAGAAACCCTTCACTTCCTCATACAACCAAGAAGAGGATAACAACCAATCTAAAATCAAACAGCCAAAAGTCCCAGAAAATCAAATTGCATGGAACTCTGACAACCAAGGAATTAAAATCAACCAGACAGGGAAGGCAGTGGACCCAGCTGGCAGACTCAGAAAAACCGCCATGTTGCAGCAGAACGTGGGGGTGGGGTGGGTGCTGAGCTCGGTGGGCCAAGCAGGAGGGGCTGACTTAAGGGGAATACTGAGACTCAGAGCTGACTGTGGGCTATGGCTGGGAGTGCCTCAGTGGGAGTTTCTCCCAGTCTCACATGAGAGTCTGTTGGAAAGTGCACTAGAGACAAGCAGGCAAGCAGCACTGTTCCCTCTCTGGTCCCTCCCCCACAGGCAGTGCCACAGTGCATCAATGTGGATTATCCCGCCCTGGCAAATACCTAAGGCTCCATCCCATACAACCTATCAGCTGCAACAAGACGAAGATATATGGCCCAAATGAAAGAATAGATCAAAACCTCAGGATTAAGCACTGAGGAGATTGCCAACCTATCTGATGGAGAATTTAAAGCCCTGGTAATTGTTGTATCCTGAACGCGAGCAGAAAATCAAATGGAGACGTGTGGAGTGCAAATAGGTGGTACTTTATTTTTACCTGCGCAGGGGCGAACTCCCAGGGTTCCTGTTAAGGCTGCGAAGGGGAGTCACGCCAAACGCTCACAGGCTAGCTCTTTTATAGGCACGCGAAGCAAGCAAGCAAGCTACAAAAGCGGGAGTTGCGGTTATCTCTGCATAGCTCTGGGGTCAGGAGGAACTCTTGCTCTGGGGTCAGGAGGAACTTTTGCCTGTCTCCTGTTGATCAGAACTATCTGTCTGTCTCCTGTTGATAAGCTTATTTCAGCTGACATTGTTTCTCTTCCTTATCCACTCTAGTGACCTTCAAGAGGTTTTCTGCTTAGCAATGCTTATAATTGTCTAGCCCTCTTTCCTAGCTCTCAACAGTAATCAAAATACTAACAGAACTGATTGAACTTGGTTGAAAAATGAAAGAACAAATGAAAGATACCCAAAATGAAATAAAGTAAAATATTCAGGGAACCAACAGTGACAGGAAGGAAACCAGGATTCAAAGCAACAATTTGGAACAAAAGTAAGAAATAAACATCCAACCAGATCAGAATGAAGAAACAAGAATCCAAAAAAATGAAGAGAGGGTGAGGATTCTCTGGGACAACCTGAAACATTCCAATATCCAAATTATAGGAGTGCCAGAAGAAGAAGAACAAGAGCAAGAAATTGAAAATTTATTTGAACAAATAATGGAGGAAAACTTCCCTAATCTGGCGAAGGAAATAGACTTCCAGGAAGTCCAGGAAGCCCAGAGAGTCCCAAAGAAGTTGGACCCAAGGAAGCACACATCAAGGTACATCATCATTAAGTTATCCAAGATTAAAGACAAGGTGAAAATCCTAAAAGAAACAAGAGGAAAGGAGAGAGTTACCTGCAAAGGGGTGCCAGTTCGGATATCAGCTGATTTCTCTAAAGAAAACTTTCAGGCAAGAAGAGCTGGAAAGAAGTATTTGAAGTCATGAAAGACAAGGACCTACACCTAAGATTACTGTATCCAGCAAAGCTATCATTTAGAATGGAAGGGCAGATAAAGTGCTTCTCAGATAAGGTCAAGTTAAAGGAGTTCATCATCACCAAGCCCTTATTATATGAAATGTTAAAGGGATTTATCTAAGAAAAAGAAGATAAAAAATATGAACAGTAAAAATGACAGGAAACTCACAGTTATTAAGAACCACACCTAAAACAAAAACAAGCAAACTAAGCAAACAACTAGAACTGGAACAGAACCACAGAAATGGAGATCACATGGAGGGTTATCAACAGGGGAGTGGGAGGGGGAGAGAGGGGGGAAAGGTACAGAGAATAAGTAGCATAAATGGTAGGTAGAAAATAGACAAGGGGTGGGTAAGAATAGTATAGGAAATGTAGAAGCCAAAGAACTTATATGTATGACCCATGGACATGAACTATAGGAGGGGAATGTGGGAGAGAGGGGGTGGGCAGGATGGAGTGAAGGGGGGGAAATGGGACAACTGTAATAGCATAAACAATAAATATATTTAAAAAAAAAAAAAAAGAATGGGAGGACAGATAAAGTGCTTCCCAGATAAGGTCAAGTTAAAGGAGTTCATCATCACCAAGTCCTTATTATATGAAATGTTAAAGGGACTTATCTTAGAAAAAGAAGATAAAAAATGTGAACGGTAAAGTGACAACAAACTCACAACTGTCAACAAATGAACCTAAAAGAAAAGAAAAACAACAAAAACTAAGCAAAACCCAAAACAGGAACAGAATCAGAGAAATGGACATCACACAGAGGGAGTTCAGTGGGGAGGGGGGAGGGAGGAATAGGAGAGGAAAGGTACAGAGAAGAAGAAGCATAATTAGTAGGCATAAAATAGACAGGGAGAGATAAAAAATGGTATAGGAAACAGAGGGTTCAAAGAACTTGTATGTACAACCAATGGACATGAACTAATGTGGGAAGCAGGGTGGAGGGGGGATTGGGGGGAAATTGGGAAAACTGTAATAGTGTAATCAATAAAAAATACTTTAAAAATATAAAAGAAAAACCCTACAAAAAAAGTGTCATGATTCTTTAGTCTACCAATGGCACTATTTATTCATTTAATTTTATTACATGTTTACCTTTTTGTTGAGATGTAACATGCTCACAGAAAGAGCTTGCATCAGTATCCAGGTTAATGAATGGTGCCTACATATGATGTCAAAAACATCGATCTCATGGTTACCAAAACACACCATACTCAAGACATGAGCCTAGAGCATGGGTGTGTAGCTATGGTCTTGGGTCCAGGTATATGGGATGACCATAGCTTTGATTGAAGGTCTTGCAGGGATCCCTTTTAACTCAGTTTTTACTACCTCACCCTGTGGATTCCTGGGGCCCCTTGCACCTATTTCAGAGTTAAAAAAACATCCAATATGTCTTGACAATTGAGTTACCCTGAGCATTAAAAGCAGATTCTGAAACTCCAGCTTTAACTACAGGAGTCTTCCTCAATCACCCATGAACTGGACCACAGACAGGTTTCTCATCTGAACTAAAATACCCTGATCCCAAACAATGGGAGCTTTCAGACATCACTCACAGACACAAAAGAAACATGTGTGGGGTTGCATCCAGGTCTCCAGCTCCAGACCTGATCTCAGGTCCCTAATTCTGATTGTAAGGATGTGTCTTCCCTCCTTGGCATCTCAGCCAGCTGTCTTATTCCAGGAATCTCATCAAACATTAGAAAAATTCCTGGCATCCTTTGCTGGGATGGTCATTCCTAACCATCTTTGTATGTAAATAGCAGGCCCTTCATATCCATCCTAAACGTTTGATGTCATCAGGAAAAGAAGAGGCTGAGGCATGGGAAAGGCTTGGCTGAGGGGGTGGCATTTTTTAAATATGTTTTATTGATTATGCTATTACAGTTGTCCCATTTTTTTCTCTCCTTTATTCCCCTCTGTCCTGTACCCCACCTCCCACCATCTTTCCCCCGCCTTCGTTTCCCCTGGCATCAAGAGGCACTGTTTGAATCTGCTAGCCCAGGGCCAGCCTTCAGTCCATGTATATGGAATTGATGCTATCGAGAACCTTTCCTCATTTGGGACCCTCTTTGAGCTTTGCTTCAGATGACTGTTACCTTCTTAGGGGAGCCCAGGGCTTACAAGCTGGAGCTGCATTATTGTAAATTATTTCTTCCAAATATTGTCTCTAGAGCATGTATCTGTAAAAAACAAAACAAAAAACTCTGATACCCTATTTTCTGACTTTTATGGTTTATGTTTTTTTTTCTTAATTGTGGTAAAATATGCATAATATAAAATTTACCACCCTGGCTGATGTGGCTCAGTGGATTGAGTGTTGGCCTGCAAACCAGAGGGTCACCAGTTCGATTCCCAGTCAGGGCATATGTCTGGGTTGCAGGCCAGGGCCCCAGTAGGGGGTGTGTGAAAGGCAACCACACAGTGATGTTTCTCTCCCTCTCTTTCTCCCTCCCTTCCCCTCTCTCTAAAAATAAATAAGTAAAATCTTAAAAAATAATTTACCTTTTTAACCATTTTTAAGTGTACAATTCTGTGGCATTAAGGACATTCAGATTGTTCTGCAACCACCACCACCATTCATCTCCAGAACTTGCTCATCTTCTCAAACTGAAACTCTGTACCCTTTAAACATTAACTTCTCCTTCCTCACTCTCCCAGCCCCTGGCAGCCACCCTTCTACTTTCTGTATTTATGAATTTGTCTATTCTAGGGATCTCATATAAGTGGAATCATACAATACTTACCCTTTTGTGCCTGGCTTATTTGACTCAGCATAATGTCCTCAAGATTCATATATGTTGTAGCATATGTCAGAATTTCCTTTCTTTTTAAGGCTGATTAATGTTCCATTGTATGTACGTACTATATTTTGTTTACCTGTTCTTCCAAAGATGGACATTTGTGTTGCTTCCCTCTTTTAGCTATTGTAAGTAATGCTGCTTATGAAGTGGGTTGGATTCTCTTACTAAAAAACATGTTCTAGGGGCCAAGATGGAGGCATAGGTAGACACATTGCGCCTCCTTGCACAACCAAAAGAAGGACAACAACAATTTAAAAACAAAAAACAACCAGAACTGACAGAAAATCGAACTGCATGTAAGTCTGACAACCAAGAAGATAAAGAAGAATCATTCATCCAGACCGGTTGGAGATGGGCAGCCGGGGCAGAGAGGACTCATGGCAAGGTGGTGGCTGGTGGACACAGCGAGGTGGCGGATTGTGGAACGGGGCATGCAGTGTGACAGTAGCAGATCCTTCGGCCCCACATTCACGCATAGATAAACCAGAGGAATGGTGGGGAAGCAAAACAGACCCGAGCAACCCAGGGTTCCAGCGCAGAAATAAAGCCTCAAACCTCTGATTGAGAACACCCATGGGGGTTGAGACGGCAGTGGGAGAAACTCCCAGCCTAACAGGAGAGTTTGTTGTAGAGACCCACAGGGGCCTAGAGCGTGCACAAGTCAACGCACTCGGGAATCAGCACCAGAGGGTCCCAATTTGATTGTGGGTAGTGGAGGGAGTGACTGAAATCTAGTAGAGAGTGGAGCAGGCGCCATTGCTCCCTCTTGACCCCCCACATACAGTGTCACAGTGTCAGCAGCCGCCAGCATTACCCCACCCTGGTGAACACCTAAGGCTCTGCCCTTTTACATAACAGGCACGCCAAGACCAAAAAAAAAAAAAAGGCCCAAATGAAAGAACAGATCAAAGCTCCAGAAAATATACAACTAAGCAATGAAGAGATAGCCAACCTATCAGATGCACAGTTCAAAACACTGGTAATCAGGATGCTCACAGAATTGGTTGAATTTGGTTGCAAATTAGATGAAAAAAAGAAGGCTATGCTAAGAGAAACAAAGAAAAATGTACAGGGAACCAATAGTGATGGGAAGGAAACTGGGACTCAAATCAACGGTGTGGACCAGAAGGAAGAAAGAAACATCCAACAAGAAAAGAATGAAGAAACAAGAATTCCGAAAAATGAGGAGAGGCTTAGAAACCTCCAGGACATCTTGAAACGTTCCAACATCCGAATTATAGGGGTGCCAGAAGGAGAAAAGGAAGAACAAAAAATTGAAAACTTACTTGAACAAATAATGAAGGAGAACTTCCCTAATCTGGCAAAGGAAATAGACTTCCAGGAAATCCAGGAAGCTCAGAGAGTCCCAAAGAAGTTGGACCCAAGGAGGAACACACCAAGGCACATCATAATTACATTACCCAAGATTACACAGAAGGAAAGAATCTTAGAAGCAGCAAGAGATAAGGACACAGTTACTTACAAAGGAGTTCCCATAAGACTGTCCACTGATTTCTCCAAAGAGGCCTTTACAGGCAAGAAGGGGCTGGCAAGAAGTATTCCAAGTCATGAAAATCAAGGGTGGATACACCCAAGATTACTGTATCCAGCAAAGCTATCATTTAGAATGGAAGGGCAGATAAAGTGCTTCTCAGATAAGGTCAAGTTAAAGGAGTTCATCATCACCAAGCCCTTATTCTATGGCATGTTAAAGGGATTTATCTAAGAAAAAGAAGGTAAAAAATATGAACAGTAAAAATGACAGCAAACTCACAGTTATTAACAACCACATCTAACACAAAAACAAAAGCAAACTAAGCAAACAACTAGAACTGGAACAGAACCACAGAAATGGAGATCACATGGAGGGTTATCAACAGGGGAGTGAGAGGGGGAGAGGAGGGGAAAGGTACAGAGAATAAGTAGCATAAATGGTAGGTAGAAAACAGACAGGGGGTGGGTAAGAATTGTATAGGAAATGTAGAAGCCAAAGAACTTATAAGTATGACCCATGGACATGAACTATAGGGGGAGAATTTGGGAGGGAGGGGGTGGGCAGGATGGAGTGGAGTGAAGGGGGGGAAATGGGACAACTGTAATAGCATAATTAATAAATATAATTAAAAAAATAAAGAACATGTTCTTAGTTCCTTTGCCTTGAATAAGGATATTAAAACTTCTCTGATAAGGGATGCCTCACTCAACAAGACAGGTGTGTGTGTATGTTGTGGTGAGTGCATGCTAGAACTAAAATTAAACTTGAGCCCCTCTTGCAAAATTCAGCAGCCTCTTTTTGCTGACTGGGAAAGGCAAATGGCTTTAGTAACAGCGCAGTCTAGTCAGTGATCAGAAAGGCTTTACTGGGACATCAAGTTAGTCAGGTCAAGCAAATTAAAGTTATCAGTGTTACTACCATCTCTAATCACTCACTAGACATGTGTTTCTTGTTATTTTTCTTTTTCTTACCTTCCCAGTCACATTGTCAGCCTCTTTTGGGACAAGAACAACATCTTATACATCTTTTGATATCTGTTTAGCCTAGTACCCTAGTAGATCTCCCATCAGTGTGAGCTGACTGACCATGACTCACATTACCAAATCTTTGATTTCCCAGTATATACTTTCCTACCAATCAGAAAGACTTTTCTTTGTGAGTTTGCACTGAATACCAGCTGTTCCCTTTTGTGGTTGGGCAGCTGAATTAAATTAGTAAATTGAAGTATTAACCAATATATATTCAGCATCCACTATGGGGCCAGTAGAACTTGACCCTGGATATACCAACATGCAAAAGAATTGGTCTTGTCCTCAGGGCTCTCGCCGACCACAAGAGCCTTGCCCCCATGTGTGGGCTGTCAGTCCACACATGCAGAATCTCAGGCCCAGACCTAGAAAGCAGGACCTGCATTTTAGCAAGATTCCCAAGTGAATTTATAGCAAAAAGAAAAACATTGGGTGGGTTCCCCAGAGCAGATTCCGAGACAGGATATGAATGCCAGTCGTCTATTTGGGAGGTGATCACAGGAAACTGAGGTGGCGAAGTAAGGAAGTGAGACAGAAGAGAAGGCAGCCGCAGTGCACTTTTGCATCAAAGTTCCATTCCTGATGAGGAGCAAACCCTTTGAATTTACTAAGTTTCAAAGCCTCAGTGATTCATCCCCTCAGAGTTCCTAATCATCTTCACAAGACTGAAAATGACCAAACATTACATTTTTTTAACTCAAATTCCCTTTTCATAATCCCTCTGCCTTCTTCCTTCCCTAAACTAAATATATATGCTCAGAGGACACTGTCATACTCAACTTACAGAAAAAAAAATTTAATAGTCTGTTTCAAACTTATCATTTTAATATTGTGAATCGTAGGTTCATACCTACTCTACAATTTCTTTCCCTTTGAATCCTAACTCTATTAATTAAAAAAAAAATTAAAACTGAAATTACAAGTGCACCAGTTATCACCCCTGGGGGCCATGTTGGCATCCCCTTAAGTCAGGATTTCTTTAAGAGTTTCTGCAAAATTCTGCTCCCCACAATGACCATCAAGGAAGATTCCTGTGGTCAGTAGGTCTGTGGAATCCTGCACATTCCTGCAGACCTACACAGAACACCAGCATCTTAAAAGGTCTTGAGGAGTCCGCAGTGACCTTGTTTATTCAAATGTTTAACCCAGTTTCGCTGGATGTTTACAGTGGCATCAGAGCAGTAACAGTGTTTGAAAATCATGCCTGTTCACATCCTACACTGCCAGAATCAGGTGAAAAACATTTGAGGAAATGCTACTTTAAACACATACCCCAATGTCTCAGTGCACTTGAAATCAGTAGGCATTTGGAGTGCGTTGTGTAGAAGCAATGGAACACAGAGAATTTATAGTTGAGAGCTTACTGTTTTTTGTAAGTAGAAAAAAAAGAGAGAGAAAACTTGCTTGTGTAACTGGTGTTTTAGAATGAGAAGAGATTTTCATCCATATAGAAGTCAGTCCCTGGTGTATAATTGAGTAGATTTGTAAATAAATAAATAAATAAATAAAAAAGGTAGACTGGATAGGTGAGGTATAACTCTGAATAACGGCAAGGCCCTGGACTTCGTGAGTGATAAACATAATTCAAAGCTCAACCATGATAATTGGCAGAACATCTTATTTCCTTTGATTTATCAAGGCCTGCACCAACTAAGTGATATAAGTACTGCTGTCAATTCCATTTGGTAAATTTAAGCACCTATAGTCAAATTTTTATCACCAAACCCAGGAGTCCTGAAGAAAACTAGTTTAATTGCTATGCTGATAACTCCAGGCTCTATATGGATTCTACCCATCAAATGATTATTTTCTTTTTCCCAAAATTAAAATAGCTACATTTTCCTTTTAAAAAAAGCTTATAGAAAAATGAGAACGTGTAAAGAAGAAAGAGAATATCACCTGTATTGTACCACCTCTAATTGCTCTACCTGGAAATGAACCCTGTGAGTATCTTGATGCTGACGCATCCAGAATTTTGTTGTTTGTAATTCTATTATATTATATAAACCCATAGATGAACATGAATGGGCTCAGGGAATACATAGTGTTTTGCAACTATTTTTTACTATACTTATATTTTTAATCTTTTGATATATGGCATTCATTGTATGTATCAATTAATATATAACAGGATCACAATGTTAATGGCTGTATAGTATTCTGCACTATATTGCTCTACCACACTTTGACGAGTCCCGTTGTTGAATTTAGTTATTTTTCCATTGTTCACTATTATAAATGATGTTGCCAAAAACATTCTTTTATACATTATCTGATTATTTCTTTGGGTCAATTCCTAGAATTAGAAATGCTGAATTCAATAGTTTTCATACTTGAATTATTGATATATACATTGAGATTGACTTCCTGAAAGAGTGAGTCATTACTTCTCCTCCAGTGCTTAGAGAAAGCCCGTTGAAGACAGCTGTTTAATAGGAAACTGGAGGTGATAAAGGGAAGTGAATATGACTATAGTGTTCATGCCCCTGCATTCCAGAAAGGCAAAGGACAGCTGGCAATCACCAAAAGTTTGAGCCAGAAGAGTGTTAGAAAGCCATTGATCTATTTAATGCTTGAGGAAAATGAAGTCCAGAGAGGTTAAGCAACCCACCCCCACTGCCCTACACAGGAGGCCAAGGCCACACAGTTGTCAAGCCTCTTAGAATGGAGAGCTCTTCCAAATGGATAGACTTCAGAGATAATTTTCAAAAAGTGAAAAACATAATTCGAATACAAATCCACAGTGAGTATGTGTCAAAGATTGACTTAATGTATGAAAGAAAAATCAGATAGCAGAGACAGGTAAATAACAGTGGACAAAAGAATCCCATCTTGAACGGGCTCAAATATCTGTTGTTATCCAGCTTTGTGTATCTGCCTTTGCAAGGTTAGATACAGGCTTGATATTGTTGATATTCAACAATTTTGACCTTCCAGCGTTGCAAATTCATATAGTTCAACCTAATGTGAAACTGGCTAAAGATGTACAGGGCAATAAAACCAAAACCTTTGGGGATATCTTTTCTACCAAACAAATATCAATCTTCCACTAATTCTGCATCTGACTTTATAGAGTCTGGGCCTTAATCAGAAGAAAAGAGTCAAACAAAATGACATCACAGATGACTCTTAGGTAGGCTTAGGTCCCCAAGGATACTTTGAAAGTGAGCTTTTACTTCAAGTTTTGCATAGTTTTCTTAACTGTAAGAACTTTTTATGGCTGAACCCATCTGTAAGTGGACAAGGTTGATCTCAGTGGCAACTGTACCCACACTGCATAGGCCTTGGAGTTCCTCTAAATGCTTAAAGACCAACAGGGCATCACATCCAGGTTTTAGTTCTCATTTCCCATGTGAATTGACTCCTAGCTTCATGTTTCCCAGGGGCTTCAGGAAGAGGTGTCTGCTCACTGTGCAGGAACCTCTTCTTGCCAGGCTTCCAGCCACCATCATGGCAAAATGCATCCTAAGCACCCTGTCCCACCTGGAGAGGGTGCCACATGGAGCCCAGGAGGCTGGAATACCTGCAGGTTATCCCATTTTCTAATTTCCAAGCTGTTAGCCCCCAAACAGCATCCTTGTCACTAATAAGACAGCAAAACAGGACACTAACAATTTACCAACACCACCTCAGAACTCTTCAACTGGACCTCCATGAAGACATAGATCAGCACATTTCAATTCTAAGATGCACTGATTTTCAAAGTTTTTCATCTCAAAATCATGTGTATTTTATAGTCAAGGACGTGGTATAAATATAATTGGGAACTCTTCTTCTTGATGATATATAAAGTGAGTGTATCTGCTCACTTCCGGCCACGATGGAGACGTAGGTAGATGCACTTTGCCTGCTCACACAACCAAAAGAAGGACAACAACAAATATAAAATCAAAAAATAACGAGAGCTGCTAGAAAATCAAACTGTAACAAAGTCTGACAACCAAGGAGTTAAAGAAGAAATATTCATTCACACTAGTAGGAGGGATAGAAACAGGCAGCCAGGGCGGAGAGGACCTGAGGCAAGGCAGCAGCTGGTGGACCGGGCAGTCGCACATTTGCATGAGGATAAACTGGGAGGAACAACTGGGGAGTGAGACAGACCATGCAATGCAGGGTTCCAGTGTGGGAAAATAAAGCCCCAAAACTTCTGGCTATAAAAATGTGTGGGGGTTGCAGCGGCAGGAGAAACTCCCAGTCTCACAAGAGAGTTTGTAGGAGAGACCCACAGGGTCCTAGAACTTACATAAACCCACCCACCCAGGCAGGAATCTGCACCAGAAGGGCCCAATTTGCCTATAGGTAGTGGGGGAAGTGACTGAGAGACAGCCAAGAGCCAAGCAAGTAGCATTGTTCCCTCTGTGACCCCACCCCCCTTTCATACAGTGCCACAACGCAGCAGCATGGGTTGCCCTGCCCTGGTGAATACCTAAGGCTCTGCCCCTTACTATATAACAGGCATGCCCAGACAAAGAAATATGGCCCAAATGAAAGAACAGATCAAAACTCCAAAAACAGAACCAAGCGATGAAGACATAGCCAACCTATTAGATGCAGAATTCAAAACGCTGGTAATCAGGATGCTCACAGAAATGGTCACAAAATAGAGGGAAAAGTGAAGGCTATGCAAAGTGAAATAAAACAAACTATACAGGGAACCAACAGTGAAGGGGAGGAAACTGGGACTCAAATCAACAATGTGGAGCAGAATGGAGAAAAAAACATTCAACCAGAGCAGAATGAAGAAACAAGAATTGAAAAAACTGAGGAGAGGCTTAGGAACCTTCAGGACAACAGTAAACATTCCAACATCCGAATCATAGGGTGCCAGAAGGAGAAGAGGAAGAGCAAAAAATTGAAAGCTTATTTGAAAAAATAATAAAGGAGAACTTCTCCAATCTGGCAAAGGAAATAGACTTCCAGGAAGTCCAGGAAGCTCAGAGAGTCCCAAAGAAGCTGGACCCAAGGAGGAACACACCAAGGCACATCATAATTACATTACCCAAGATCAAAGAGAAGGAGATCATCTGAAAAGCAGCAAGAGAAAAGGAGATAGTTGCCTACAAAGGAGTTCCCATAAGGCTATCAGATGATTTCTCCAAAGAAACCTTACAGGAAAGAAGGGGCTGGCAAGAAGTATTCAAAGTCATGAAAGGCAAGGAGCCACATCCAAGATTACTCTATCCAGCAAAGCTATCATTTAGAATGGAAGGGCAGATAAAGTGCTTCCCAGATAAGGTCAAGTTAAAGGAGTTCATCATCACCAAGCTCTTATTATATGAAATGTTAAAGGGACTTATCTAAGAAAAAGAAGATGATCAAAACTATGAACAGTAAAATGACAACAAACTCACAACTATCAACAACTGAATCTAACAACAAAAAAGAAACAAGCTAAGGAAACAACTAGAACAGGAACAGAATTACAGAAATGGACATCACATGGAGAGTTATCAGAGGCAGGGGGAGGGGAGAGAATGGGGAAAATGGTACGGGGACTAAGAAGCATAAATGGTAGGAACAAAATAGACAGGGGGAGGTTAAGAATAGTATAGAAAATGGAGAAGCCGAAGAACTTATATGTACGATTCATGGACATGAACTAAGAGGTGGGGGATGTTGGTGGGAAGGTGGGTGTACAGCAGAAGGGAATAAAGGGGAGAAAAAAATGCAACAACTGTAATAGCCTAATCAGTAAAATATACTTTAAAAATATGAAGTAAAGTGAGTGTATCTTATAATTGAGTGTATCCTAAGTTCGATGGAGCACATTGTGCTTTTGTTTTTCTTCCCCATTGTAGACCCATTGCTGTGTAATAAGTACTCTAAAAATATTTTTAAAAAATGAAAAAAACTTACAAATACTTAAAGTAACCAGGGCTATAGGAAACTTGGTGCCAACTCTTAGGGACAACTTCATTCTTCATGGGACTTCTCTCATTTGTCTTGTTAGTTAACCCTAAAACTCAAGGCCGCAGGCAGTAATGTAGGGATATCTATGACTTTTGAGGTCACTGAAGAATCTAGTACAATACAGGCCTCAGAGAGCTGACAAAGTAAATCAGGACCTTAGCACAATGACTATTTCAAGATATACCACACTAGCTGCTTCCATATTCCAGGTATTGAACTATAGACACTCTATGTGTCTTTTAAAAATTATTTTTATTTTTTCCAAGGAGTCACTAAATTCAAAGTTATATCAGAGGATTTGCTTTGAATATAGTTTAGGAAGAAAAAACTAGTCTACGCCTCTAGAATTTGCATTGAGTCATCAGCACCTGTATCAGCATGGTCCACCCAGTCTTTCACAGCCTGCCCAAGGTAAAGCCAAGTTGGTCTCTTCCATTTCAGTAGAAGCAGTTTATAAATTAATCATTGGAGGACCATGTTTAAAGCCACCAGCTTCTGCTCAGTGAGAACTTAACCGTGGATCAGAAGCAGCAGCTACATTCTGGATGTGCAACCACGTTGGTGTTTTTTGGTGGTGAATAATTGAAAAATCTTGAGCAGTGCCTCTTTAGCAGCTGCCACAATATCAGCTACTTCCCCGTCATGTCCAGCCAAGGTTCTAGTGGACTAGTTGGAGCTCCACCCCCTCTGTGTCCTGATTTACCCCTGGTGTAGAAGGAAATGAACAGGAAGTTACAAAAAGGAAGGCAGAGAGGGAAGAGCAATCATTCATTCAATAACTCATGTATGCCAGGGTCTGTCCCAAGCTCAGAGGATGGAGTGGAGAGCAAAAAGGAATCATTCCTTCTCTGCAGAATTTACATCCAGGTGGGGACCATTCAGGAGAGGCTGTGGCTCCAGGAATAACCCAGAGGCAGGACCATCAACCTCAAATGGTGAGAGCGGGGTGTCAAGCAGGAATGTTGGGAGGTATCATGGCTCAGGTTCCCCAGAAACAGGCCTAGAGCTAAAGACTTTTATGGAAAAAAAAAAAAGACTTTTATGAAAATGGGTTATCAGGAAGAGAAACCGATAGTGGGGCAGAGAAGGAACTCAGACAATTCTAGTTTCAAGCAGAGTACCCTGATGGTAACTTTGGCTCCATCTTAAAAGGTTCTTGAGGGCAGTGTAGATGTCACGTCAGGGTGGTCTCATCCAGCGGAGAGGGAGCTGGAGTATGTGTATACCACTGCCCATCAGCCGTTGATGGAGGACTAACTTCAGGGGTCTTTCTGGGTCTCTGCAACTGACAAAGCAGGTTATAGCAACCAGAAAGCCACCCTCAGACAAAGGGCTTGGGGCCCAGTTTCCTTCTCGTGACCGCTCTCAGCAGGTATTAGGGAGCCCCTCTGGTGGAAGGCCTGGTCTCAAGGAATGCCAAAGTGTAATGAGATGTTTGTAGGGGTTTTCAGATCTGAGGAAGGTCCAAGGAGCTGAAGGCTATGGAAACCTGATCCATCAACACATTGAGGTCCCCCTAGGGGTACCAACACACACAAAGGACACCAGGTCCTGAATTTACTGGGCCTTTCCTAATTTGAAATATTTCTACCCACTGTAAATACATCCATGCTTATCAGACCCCTAACAAGACTTGTGGAATTACAATGCCTGTGGGGACGTAGCATGTGAAGGTGTCCCTTATGGGCATTGCACAAGGACCTGTGTCCCCCAACAGATATAATTAGCCAACACATCAACCCCACACTTCTCATACCCTTTAAACCAGAGTTCTCACTTTTCATCCATGGGTGGTGTAAATGGCTAAGCCCTTTCCCCACCAGCAAATACCCAAATACTAAAGATGAACATCTGCTGTGGACTTTTCTGCATCAGCTCAGTGAACTCATTAAACAGCCCTGAGAATCTGGCCTCAGCATACCCTTGGTTCACAGATTAGGAAATTTAAGGGGTCAGACTATTTAGTCAAGGACACACTGCTTGAAACAGCCATGCCAAAAGAATTCTAGGCAAGGCATTTCACCAAAATTTTGTTTTTAAATATTAAATTATTTGCTTGTGTTTATGTTCTGTAAATACTATTATTTATTACTTTGAGCTATAATCAAAGTTATTTATATCAAACCATTTCAGTTAACTCAGAGATGATATTGAGGTGTATTACTTATTATCTTTTTCTCTACACAAGTGTGTGGAAATGTGTTGTATTATTTTCAACTCCAAAATAAGAAAAATGGAATAAAAAGATAATTGGCCCTAGCAGGGTAGCTCAGTTGATTAGAGCGTTGTTCCCATTCACCAAAGTTTCAGGTTCGATCCCTGGTCAGGGCACATACATGAATCAACCAATGAATGCATAAATAAGTAGAACAACAAATCAATCTCTCTCTCTCTTTCTCTTCCCCCCCTCTCTCAAATTAATTTAAAAAATGTAATGAATATTGTTTTTGGTGAACAGGAAGGTTCTGATTGTGATTAAGGAGATGTTTTGAACCAGCAGGGCTAATATGAACTATTGCATAAGTACTGTTGAGCTCATTTGCTCTTCATTTGAAATAAAAATCAAGGGCAAAGTTCTTCATTATGCCTCCTAGGCTACCCCCAGTCTTTGGGCAAGTTTGGAAAAGGCAGCCCCCTGGGCACACCCCTTGATCTGCAGAAGGTACGTGGGGCTGATAAAACCATCCCCAAGTACAGCGTTTAGGGTTTGGGGGAACTTAGCCCTGGTCCTATTATAGTCATCCCTCCTCCTTCTGATTTCACGCCACACTCAAAATTACATTCCAGATGAATGAAAAGCTCACAAATAAATACAACATATGTAAATAAGCAAAACTTTATATTATATGTCTTAGCAAAAAATAGAGGAAACAGTTTATTACTTCAAGATCAGAAATGTCATCTTAGACAAAGCAAGAACCACAGTGAACTTTGAGTCTATCAACCTTAAAAGCCTTAGGAAATTTAAAAGACAGAAAAACAGTATGAGAGAAAATCTTTTAATTATTTTAGGCAATGGACTTATATCATAACTTAAGAAAAATAAGAAACCCTAAATGGTCAACTAACAAATGGACAGGCAATTCCTCAGAAGAGGAAATACAAACAATCAGTATACAAACAGTATAATCTGAGCAAAGCACATTAAGACAATAAAAAGCCACTGGCCAAAGCTTAAAAGTGTGGTAATATCAGAACACTGACAAGTGAGGTAGATGCTTTCAAAGATGGTGGAGGCAGTAGAGATGGACACAGCCACATGGAGAGCAATGTGGCATTTTCTATAAGGTTTCATACATTACACAGGATGCTCATCACAGTGCTGCTGGTGACAGCAAACACTAGGTAGATGTGTATCAAAATAGAATGGATACATGGAATATCCGTATGTGGTACACCCCTATGATAGAAAACCATTCCCACTTAAAATGAACTAGGGCTTTTATAAATGTGGATAAATTCCACATTTCATTGGATATAACAAACAAGCTACAGGACAACACATCATACACGCAAAACTGTTAATATGGTTTCCTCTGAGTAGGTAGAAAAGATTAAGACCATGGTCAAGGGAGATTAGCTACAGTAATCTATGTTTTTCAGTGGGAGTGTATTTATGTGTTATGTTTGCGATTACAATTAAATTTCAAAACTGTACATGCAAACATGCATAGGATAAGGACATATAACATAGTTTCAGAAAAAAAAAACAAAACAAAAGGGCATGGTTCTGAGATGCTCCAACATCATTCCCCAGACACTCCTCTACAAGTGAAGGGGAAAAGTCTCCATTACTTCTTGGTTTCCATGGGGACAGTTCCTGGGGGTGGGGGGCAAAAATTATTTGAAAGTTTGTAAGAAACCCATTATTTTCTACTTCAGACAAACCCCAATGGGGTGTACCCACCAGTCTATGAAGCTCCTCCTGCTCAGCAGAAGCAGACGAGAAAGAAGTGTTTGGGTCATGTGGTTTTTCATAACCTGGAGTTTGGTCCAATCGCACAGAGTTGGTGGAACTGTAAAGGTCAAGCTGATACACTTGGGAAATAGAAACTCCATGGCCAAAAGCCAACCACTTGACTTTTCCCACACCCTAGGTTTCAAGTCTTCCTCTCTCAGCTAGCTACACAGCCCTTTTTAAACCACTGATAACATTCCTGAGTTAGACTTAGAATTTGAAGAGCACTATATCAGAACTTGCTCAATAAGCACTTTCTTGTTTTATATTTACTTGACCTTCAAGAGAATTTTTCTCCTTTCATCTAACCCTAAGAGAAAGAAAACAAGATTTGGAGTCCTTCCTTCTCCCTCCCTTCAGTCTCCCAAGAAAACAGTGACTGCAGACAGCGACTTCTCTCCCTAATCAGTCAGGAAAAACTGACAGGTAGGGGGCAGATCCTGAGATTAGAGACTTCTGGGCAGGCAGGCAGAAGCAAGACTGGACTCCATGAGCACTGGTCCTTTGTAGGTCCAGGTCTGTTACTGGGGATGAAATAATGAAATGGCCTCTTTACAGACTGGGCAGGTATAAGTACTTTTTAAGTGTCTTTTAGCCTTATTAACTCTGCTTCATAGCAATGATTACCGTTAATAGGAGAAGGACAGAATTTATTTATTTTTTATTTTTTAAATTTTATTTTATTTTTTATTTTTTTATTTTTTTATTCAGTTAAAATTGTCTGCATTTTCTCCCCATCCTTCCACCCCATCCCAGCCAGTCCCACCTCCCTCCCCCACCTCTACCCTCCCCCTTGATTTTGTCCTTGTGTCCTTTATAGTAGCTCCTATAGACCCCTCTCCCCACTATCCCCTCCCCACTCCCCTCTGGCTATTGTTACATTGTTCTTAATTTCAATGTCTCTGGTTATATTTTGTTTGCTTTTTTCTTTTGTTGATTATGTTCCAGTTAAAGAGAATTTAAATAGGAAGAATATCTGGGAGCATATAGGTACTTGTTACAAAGTGTTTTGATCTTATCATCGTTTTTAATCCTCCAAAACCACTTGCTCCCAGAGTCAGTCAACAGGGGGCCGAGAGGGCTTTTCAAGGCAGGTCTTTTTGAGTCCAAAGCTGGTACCCTCACCACTACTCCTAGCTCATGCTGCCAAGCCACCATAGTTGCTGCAAGCTAGATTGCCTCTAAACAGTACAAGGCTTGAAGTGTGGCCCTGTAGATGAGATTCCTGCCTACTGGAAAATTACCCAGAATGATTACAAAATCAGTACAAATCAGTGTAGGTTGCTGTGCCAGACTGGAGCACAGCAGGCCAAGCCTTGTCCAGGCTAAGCCCTGAATGTGATCTCCAAGGGCCAAGAAAGACCCTGGGGCTTTCTGAATTCTCCTGCCCTTGCTTGGATGCCAGTTTGCCTGGAAATCACCCAGGTGAACCCTCCAGGCTTCTTGTGTTATGCACAGATGCTTATATGTGAGGGAGCCCTACAGCACTGGGTTTCTGAGTAGGAAGGAGGGGACCCAGAGACCCAACCCTGGCCTGCCTTCCTCAGGCCCCATCTCTCTGGTCTCTTCCACCCATGGTGGCTGCAGAAGTTCCCTTCCTGCCAGCTGCATTTGCTCTCCCCACTTTGGAAAGCAAGCACACTACCCATTGGGGGATGACAAAGACAGGTATACCCTGGCTCTACCAGGGTAGCTCTGTGGTACCCTGTACATGTAAGTGTCTGTCTCTTGAGTTGAGGCCTTAGTCACTCTTTGTGAAGTTTTCTCGAAAGAACACAAATGTTGTTTTTTGTAATAAGAACCACTATCTTACCAAATTGGTTTCCTGGAAACTGGTGCCCTGTCTCACTTTCTGATTGCACTGAATAACAGCTGCTTGTCTCAATTGCCACCTTCCCAGGTATTCACACAGCCTTGGCAGTGAAACAGGGTTGTGGAAAACAGTGCTTGCTCACCAGCTTGGCAGATGCTTAGCCAGTCCTTCCCCTTCTTGTAGGAACTCTGGGCAGGGACAGGGATGTGTTGGGGTCTTGGGTTGTGTATGTGGATTTAGAGAAACTTCCATTAGCAGCACCGACTTTGATAAAGCATTTACATTGACACTGCTTTTGGCTTTGTGGACCCTGAGAATGATATCTGCTAGGAAGGACTCCTGGTGGCTAACAGCTCAAATTTTTTTTTAAAGGAAAACAACAACAACAACAGAGCCTAGCAACCATTTCTAAACAAGGGCCTCCAGGCTCACACAAGCCACATTTTAGAGAGAAGCCTGTACTGAACTGAGTAGTTTTCTTCTTCAGTCTGCTCCAAATTGGGGATTCCAGTTGGTGTTAAATTGGCACCAATGACCATTGTTTGATAGGTAATAACATCTCTACTTGCTGCCAGTGAATGAAATTTGGATAAACCCAGAGCATAATGGATGAAATCAGACATCTACAGGAACTAAAAATGAACACAAATGTATCTGGGGGCAATGTGGGAAATATCACAAATCCAATCAGGAACACCTGGGCAGATCTTAGGGTGGGATCTTGCTGATGGAAGGATATATAAACAGATCATTCAGAGAGGCAGGCCTGGCTCTGGAACACTAACCTCTGGTCCTTTTCTCAAGTAAATCCCTATGTGCTGTGGGTGACTTGGTGCAGAATGGGAAAGAGATGGAGGGAACTGAAAGACCTCTTATCCAGCCAGAAAGGGTCCCATAGCCACCCAGCCAGGTACAACCTCTGCTCTTATCTACCTTTGTGTCTTGGCATTACTGTGCCTTCCTTCTGCATTGCAGATAAATGGTGTTATCTGTGATTTGCCATTGACTGCTGCTGAGTAGGAACCACAATTTGTAGGTTCTCTGAATTTGTCCAGGTATAGAAAAAGAAGTAGTGTGGGACTGGAGGCCTGGAGATGTAGCCAAAGTGTCAGCAGGAGCATTACCGGGAGGAAGAAGTCTGGCTGGTGGGGATCAGCTACTTCTCCTGGGGAAAGCCACTTGGGATTTCTAGTTCAAATCAGTATGGTGGCTGTGCAGGTGACTGAGGGTGATCCCCTTTCCTATTGGGGGTGGGAATCTTTTAACTATTGTAGGTGTTTGCCTGAGGCTGTGGCTGGCCCTCCATCAGCAGGGCTCTTTGCTCCCTGGTAGGCTGTGTGTGGCTGTCCTGTCCAGAACCACAGCTGTGACCCAGAATGGGAGGGGGGGCCCCCAGCCCAGGGAGGCCCCCAGCCCAGAGTGGTGAGACTTTGGCACAGACACTCACACTCCTCTGGCTCACCCCACTTCCTCCCACCTTCTTAATTCTTCCATCTCCTTCCGTTTTCATACACATCCACCTTTTTTCTTATTTTTCTATTGATAAATTTGATTCTGAAGTACTTTAAACATATAGAAAATCACATGTAACACTAAAACAATCACTAGCTGTCAAATCTTATCAGTTTGCCCTTTCATTCTATGAAATAAAATCTCACATGTGTTTAAGCCCCTGTACCTGTGAACACATTCATCCATTTCTCTGTAGAGGTAGCCACTATCCTGGATTAGAAGTGTCACAGCATATTGGAATAGTCTATATCTATGTGTGTATATACAAACACTTAATAATACAATTTTGCATGGTTCAGCTTGTCTTTTTTTAGGACTTTTTTCTTTCAATTATATTTTGTATTGATTTCAATTGTACAGCTTAGTGGTTAGACAATTACATACTTTACATAGTGTTCCCCTCAATATTTTTAGTACCCTAACTGGTGCTAAGCATAGTTATCACAATATTATTGACTATTTTTTCTGTGGTTTACTTACATACACAGAACTATGTTTTAACTGCCAATTTGTACTTAATCCCTTCATCTTTTTCATCCAATCCCCCAAAACCTCTCCCTCCTGGCAACCACCAGTCTGCTCTCTGTGTTTATGAGTCTCTTTCAACTTTGTTTGTTCATTTATTTTGTTCTTTAGATTCCACATACAAGTAAAATCATATGGTATTTGTCTCTTTCTGACTGACTTATTTCCCTGAGCATAATACCCTCATGGTCCATCCATGCTGTTGCAAACGGTAAGATTTCATTCTTTTTCATGGCTGAGTAATATTTCATTGTATCCATGTACCACAGCTTTTTTATCTATTCGTTTGTTGATGGGCAGTTGGGTGCTTCCATATCTTGGCTATTGTCTTTATTTTTAATGAAGGCTTTTGAGTTTTTATGTTTATATATGTCTTGATGCATATAGCTAATTATGGACAAAAAAGGGGCCACATACTAAACCTGACAAGTTCAGTGAAGGTTTGCATGGCAGGCCTTATAAATCCAGAGACCAAAGTAACCACACAGGGTGGTCTGAACATAAAAATTCCTAACTAAAAGTGTGTCATAGTCGGTAATCAGCTCCCAGGTCTATAGCTTCCTTGACTTAGGTCAATTTTAACCCTGAAATTGTCTATTGTCTTTGTGCATCTAGAATAGCATACCTTTGAAGTGTCAGAGTAATCTTTTCTGGATCCCTGAAGGCACAAATGCAGGTACCAGAGCATGAGACCTCATTATCTTGTTGCTCACATACCATCTCTATGTGCTATAAATCTTAACTATCCTGTATCTACCAATATAAAAGAAGTATGTGTCTGTCCACTTTATTTTTAATCCAGTCTCAGAGATTTCCCCAATTTGTTTTTTCCTGCCTCCCTAATCTACCACCAACAGATTTCATATAACCCCTCCTTACATCTTCTCCTTTGATTCTATAAAAAAAACTATGAAACTGCCATTCTCCAGAGTATTTTCTTAATCCATTGCGATTTTGCTTCCCAGCAATTGTCAGTTTGGCTCAAGTAAACTCCTATAAGACTTTTTCTTAGGCTGGACATTTTTTTCATCAACACTGTGGCTCATTAATTTTAACTGCTGTGTAGTATTCTATACCACAGCTATCCTTTCTCCCATTGATGGAAAAATAGGCACTTATAATTTGGTTTTCTTAAAAGTAGTGGTGCAGCAAATATTCTTATAAAGGTCTCCTTGCACTCATGTGCAAGAGTTTTTCTAGAGAGCATAACTAGGAAGTCTGTGTATCTTCAACTCTGCAAGATATTGCAAACTGCTCTCCAAAGGAGCTCTGTGAACAACACTCCTCATCTGCTTATGGGCTTCTGTTTCCCCATATCCTCAAATATTTGACATTATCAGATTTTTTAAATTTTTGCCACTGTGATGTGTGTAAAATGAGTTCTCCTGATCATTTTCTCTTCCAAGGCCCCATTGCTTCTAGAAGCTCCACCCACAGCCTGTGCCCTGTCACACACGAAGGGGGTGGATCAAACATGGAGGACTTGACAGGCCTTCATTCTCTGACCTCTAAGTATTGGAGTGCACAGCTATTTGTGGGAATCCCTTCTCCATCTAGATGAGGTGACCATTTCCCCTCATCTATCAATTCCTATGTCAAATTGTTCTTGGATTTCCCCCCTTCTTTCTAATTCTACTGTTACTACCTTGACCTTGGTCTAAGCCACCATCATCTCTTGCCTGGACCACTACACTTGCTTCCTAACTGATCTTGTTATGTGTCCTCGTGCCCTTACAAACCATCTCTAGACAGCAGCCAAGGTGATCTTTATAGAACAAAAAACAAGTAAAGTATCATTCCCCTAATTAAAGCCCTCCAGTGGTTCTTAGTATAGAAAACTCAAATCCTAGCATACTGTAATGTAGTAGGCCAATGAAGTCTGATTCCTGCCTGTCTCTCCTTCTGCACTGCCTCCCAGCCTCTGGGACTTTCTCTGTGTGTTGGGCTCCTCCCTTGAGCTTTTCATGGCTCCCTTGTCATTCAGGGATCCCCACTTCCTCAAACACCTATCCTGACCCTCCCATCCTAGCTGTAGTTCCTCCCCATTCTTTTTTCATTCTGAAACTTCTTACTGCCCAGTGCTGTGGTCTCTGCCCCACCAGAATATTATTTCGATGAGAATTGTTAACCTTAATCTATACTTGTAGTGCCTGGCATGAAGTGGGTGACCCTAACATTCTGTTGAATTAATGAATGAATAGGTGGGGTCAACAGTTTAGAAAAACATAGACTGTCAAACTTTTCCCAGAGTCTAGGAGGGATAAAAGCGGCTTGAGGAAATATAACACTGTCTTTACCTACAACAGTGATTCTCAAACTTTTTAGTCTCAGTACCACTTCACACAGTTAAAAATTATGGAGGACTTCAAACACCATGTGGATTTGGTCTGTAGATATTTGCTGTATTATAAAATAAATGAAGAAAATGTTGAGCTCTTATATAAAAATGATCTATTACATGTTGACATGAATAACATGTATATAACATTTTTATTTTAAATATATTTTATTCATTATGCTATTACAGTTGTCCCATTTTTCTCCCCTTTATTCCCCTCCACCCTGCACCTCCACTCCCACCAGCATTCCTCCCCCCTTAGTTCATGTCCATGGGTATAAATTCTTTGACTTCTCCATTTCCTATACTTTTCTTAACCTCCCCTTGTCTATTTTGTACCTAGCATTTACACTTCTTATTCCCTGTATCATTTCCCCCATTCTCCTCCTCCCAGTCCCCTGTTGATAACCCTCCATGTGATGTCCATTTCTGTAATTCTGTTCCTGTTCTAGTTGTTTCCTTAGCTTGTTTCTTTTTTGTTGTTAGATTCAGTTGTTGATAGTTGTGAGTTTGTTGTCATTTTACTGTTCATAGTTTTGATCATCTTCTTTTTCTTAGATAAGTCCCTTTAACATTTCATATAATAAGAGCTTGGTGATGATGAACTCCTTTAACTTGACCTTATCTGGGAAGCACTTTATCTGCCCTTCCATTCTAAATGATAGCTTTGCTGGATAGAGTAATCTTGGATGTGGCTCCTTGCCTTTCATGACTTTGAATACTTCTTGCCAGCCCCTTCTTTCCTGTAAGGTTTCTTTGGAGAAATCATCTGATAGCCTTATGGGAACTCCTTTGTAGGCAACTATCTCCTTTTCTCTTGCTGCTTTTCAGATGATCTCCTTCTCTTTGATCTTGGGTAATGTAATTATGATGTGCCTTGGTGTGTTCCTCCTTGGGTCCAACTTCTTTGGGACTCTCTGAGCTTCCTGGACTTCCTGGAAGTCTATTTCCTTTGCCAGATTGGAGAAGTTCTCCTTTATTATTTTTTCAAATAAGCTTTCAATTTTTTGCTCTTCCTCTTCTCCTTCTGGCACCCTATGATTTGGATGTTGGAATGTTTACAGTTGTCCTGAAGGTTCCTAAGCCTCTCCTCAGTTTTTTCAATTCTTGTTTCTTCATTCTGCTCTGGTTGAATGTTTTTTTCTCCATTCTGCTCCACATTGTTGATTTGAGTCCCAGTTTCCTCCCCTTCACTGTTGGTTCCCTGTATAGTTTGTTTTATTTCACTTTGCATAGCCTTCACTTTTCCCTCTATTTTGTGACCATTTCTGTGAGCATCCTGATTACCAGCGTTTTGAATTCTGCATCTAATAGGTTGGCTATGTCTTCATCGCTTGGTTCTATTTTTGGAGTTTTGATCTGTTCTTTCATTTGGGCCATATTTCTTTGTCTGGGCATGCCTGTTATATAGTAAGGAGCAGAGCCTTAGGTATTCACCAGGGCAGGGCAACCCATGCTGCTGCGTTGTGGCACTGTATGAAAGGGGGGTGGGGTCACAGAGGGAACAATGCTACTTGCTTGGCTCTTGGCTGTCTCTCAGTCACTTCCCTCACTACCTATAGGCAAATTGGGCCCTTCTGGTGCAGATTCCTGCCTGGGTGGGTGGGTTTATGTAAGTTCTAGGACCCTGTGGGTCTCTCCTACAAACTCTCTTGTGAGACTGGGAGTTTCTCCTGCCGCTGCAACCCCCACACATTTTTATAGCCAGAAGTTTTGGGGCTTTATTTTCCCACACTGGAACCCTGCATTGCATGGTCTGTCTCACTCCCCAGTTGTTCCTCCCAGTTTATCCTCATGCAGATGTGGGACCACCAGCTGCTGCCTTGCCTCGCATCCTCTCCGCCCCAGCTGTCTATCTGCATCCCTCATACCAGTCTGGGTGAATGTTTCTTCTTTAACTCCTTGGTTGTCAGGCTTCCATACAGTTCGATTTTCTGGCAGTTCTGGTTGTTTTTTGTTTGTATATTTGTTGTTATCCTTTCGGTTGTGCAAGGGGGGAAAGTATATCTAGCTATACCTCCATCTTGGCTGGTAGTCAATATAAACATTTTTAAAAATTATTGAGCTCTGGCACACTTTGAGAAGAGCTGCTCTATATGTACAGTGTCTAATATTCACCAGGAAAGATTCTGTTGAATGAGTGGATAGGTGAGCTCAAGGATTTAGACCAAACTTTAGCCCCTACATATGTAGCCCCTACTCAATGTGCCCCTACTCAATGTGTGGGTAGAGGAGTAAGTCCACACAAGCCTTCTGCAAAACAAGACCACATTTTTCCTCCATTCTCCTAATGGTTCAACCTCCCACCCACTCACACACTTCCAGCTCCATGCATCCCTC
Source organism: Desmodus rotundus (assembly GCF_022682495.2). Lineage (NCBI taxonomy): Eukaryota > Metazoa > Chordata > Mammalia > Chiroptera > Phyllostomidae > Desmodus > Desmodus rotundus. The sequence continues at coordinate 132,457,981 of NC_071392.1, forward strand.
TCTTCCTTTTCCCCAAACAGTTTTTCCAATCAGAAAAAAAACAAAGCAAAGAATCAGGTGAGAAATAAGTTTAATGTCTTTGTGAATTGATTTGCAAACTGTGTATGTCTAAAATATGCTTATTTCTGTAACCAGAATAATGACTGCATAAAACTTAATCCAGGGAATTCCTTTTGAGTTTTCAGTTTGACAACATGAATGTCGAAGCCTAATTTACCAGGATTTGTTTATTCCTTTTTGTACTCATGTTGAGAAACAAAACTGGGTGTTGTATTATTTTTATTAGGGCAATACCGAAACCTAAGTTCTTCCTCTTTCTAAGAAGAAGCTGCTCCCTCCCTTTTTATTTTTTTCCTCTGAGTAGAGGAAATTAACAAAGCCAAGATTTTTTTTAAAAAAAGAAAAGAAAAAAAAGGTGGTCATCTCTGTGCTCCTATTGAAGTGTCCCCAAGCCCTGGGCACGCCTCTTCCATTTACTGACGTCACACTATTTTTGTCTTTGAATAGCTTATTGACACAATCGCTTCGGAGATCGGAGAACTGAAACAGGAGATGGTGCAGACAGATGTCAGCCTGGAAAATGGCCTGGAACTCACTGAAGCCCACAGGTGACAGAGGCGATTAGGCACTGGGTGCGAGATGGGAGCTAAGTGAACCTTATTATCTTTGAGGACTGCCATTTCTGTGGCTCCTCAAGTTTGGGAACTGGGAGTGTGGTGGCCACTCCAGATCAAACTCTGGAGGAGGTGGGAGTGGCCCAGGAACCAGTTGTCTGCTTGGTTATTTTAATCACTTTGAAGGCACTTGAACTTTATACCTCTCAATTCCTCCTGGCACCAGAACCCGGAAACCTAAAGTTCTATCTGCCATATCCACCTACAAACAGTGATGGAGACAATAACACAGCCGGATCCTCCGTGTGCAAAGTAGAACTCAGTGTAGCCCGTGTCAGTCTCCAGAAGGTTTAAAGGGGAGCACTAAGAGGATGGACTCATTTTGCGTTCTCAGGTCAGAAAACCCCCAGTATTTGCCATAGCCATTAGCCTGAAGTGCAACCTGGAGTGTTAGAAATTGGATGTGATTATAAATGATTAAGAAAGGGGAGGCAAATACTGTACTGTTGTGCAGTGGTCAGGGTGGGGGTGGCAGGTTTGAGGAGCTCGTCAAAACCTCATCCAGCTCTTGGATGGTGTAATTCATTGTTTGCAAAACAACAGAATATACTGACTGCTAAACAACATGGACACTTGGTGCTCGAGAGGCCAAATTTGTTATCAGTGTGCCCCTTTTCCCAGGAAATGGGGTTGAGGCTGTCTGTGCAGTGTAAGTGTGAGATTCATGGAGTGGGTTTTGCTTGTAGGTCATGAGGCAGGCAGGAAGAGTCCTGCAAAAGCAGGCAAACCAGCTGGGTCTGTTGTCCAGGCATATTTCAAACTGGCCAGACTTGTTCCCTACCATAGACTGAGGGAATAACAAGCAATCCCAAGGAGGCACTTGGCAGCTGTAAGGTGGTGCTTTCACTCCTGTGTCTCTAGAGGATCTGTATTCTCCTTTATAGCTATGGAAATTCTGTTTTACAGTTCCTTCTCTACAAAATGACAGGGTAGACCTGGCTACTTGCAGGTCTACCTGCAGGACTTGATGGTTCCCAAGCAACTTGCAGTAGCACCAGGCATTCTGTAATTCCCTTTTACTTCATGTGAACGGCTTCAATTAGTTATTTTTCCCCCATAGACAAATGCGTGGTGATTTCTGACTAGAGACTCTCCACCTCACATTCAGAGTAGTTCCAAACTTTGTGGAACTTTAGTCAGGGGATTTCTCTTTACCCTTGGCATTACTAAGCTAAAAATAAATTGGGAGTCCAGGCTGATGACAAAAGAGTGAAGAAGAGAGCTTTAATAACAGTGATTTCCCCCACATCCAGGAAATACAACACTGCAAAGGGGATCCCAAAGTCCCCAGAGGTCAGACAGGAGCCTTCGCTGCATGTAGGCCACCAGAGATGTTAGGTTTGCTGGCAGGAATGACACCATAATAGGGGCCGTCAAGATCTCAGTCTCTCACTGCAGTGGGTATTCAGGTGGGAGAGCTAGGCCATCATTTAATCTTTAACATCTCTTTTTTTTCCTTTTCTTTTTAAATTGGAGAATGTAACCTTATTTTTTCAGATTAATACATCGCTCATTCTTGAATGCTATGTTGCTTAACACTGAATTTATGAAATTTCAGAGGCATTTTACTTGGTACTTTTTTTTGATGGTAAAGAAAGAAAAAAGTCAAGATTGTCTTTATTTAACAATGTATATGGTTTTACCACATGCCAGTTTCTGTTCTAAGTGCATTGCAGCTACCAACTCATTGAATCTCCTAACTACTCCATGAGGCAAAGCTCCGGTATGCCCCTCATTCTACTGATGTGGGACCTGTATGATGTGGTAAAAAGTCTGACTAATAAGGCTGTGGCTTCTGTGCTGGGGTCTCTTGCTGATTTTTAGAAGTGTGGAGTGGTGACTTCATTAATCATTGCTCCATCTTGCCCAATGATGTCATGAGGGCCAGATAACAGAGACGGAGGGGAAGGAGGACTTAGCATTGTCTTCACAAGGAAAGCAGAGCAGAGCTGTGCGTGGCTACAGGGAAATAGCAGGTCCCATGGGCACAGAGCAGCCCAGAGCAGGGAGGAGAGCAGGCAGGAGAGGAGCAAAGCTGCCTCAAGTTGAAAACACCAGAGAAAGAAGTTGCAGTCAGCCCCTGGGGACCTCAGCTGGGCACATTTCTGGTGGCTGCACAGATGCCTCGCAGTGGCCTTCTTTTGTGTCCCCATCCTCAGTGAGTGTGTGCTGTGATATGGCCTCACCCACCCCACCCACAGTCACCAGGAAGTGTCTGTGGCTGCCCAGTTTGTTGAATGCTGGAGTAAGTGTCATAGGGGTGCCCTAGGTTAGAAATCACTCTTCCCAACCAGCATTAGCTTTTGGTTGCTCTGTCGTTGTTGATGTTGAAATGAGCTTGAGATCTGAAACCTTCTCTTGTGTCATGGACCCCTTCTCAGAATAATATTTTAAATGCATAAAAGAAAATATGTAGGGGGACATGGGGGAAACAATGATAGTGAAATACAATGATTAGAATGTAAAAATATGTAATTTCATAGCACAGGTACTTCTTTATTAACACATCAAGTAATGAGGTTTTGCAGTGGGTCTAGAAACTGATATCCTCTGAAAGCAGAGAAGAAAATGAAAAATAACTTCAGCACCAACAATGGAAACATCTAGAGTTTTGGTTGGTGACAAAGTTTCAGCTGCTGAAGAAACTGAGATTTTTTTGCCTGCATTTAAAATGGGAGTACGTGAATTTCAAAGCCAGGTTAGTGAAAGTGCAGATGTCACTTTTATCCATCCAATAGTCTGTTCCCACTTTGCATCATCTGTCATGGTGGATCCACCTCCCTCCTGGGACACTCGCTTGGCTTGGCTTCTGGGATGCCACAATCCCTGGTTTCCTCTCACCTCACCAGCTGCTGCTTCTAGGCTCCTGGCTGGCTCCTGCTAGTCTCCTTGATTTCCTATCCCTGGATCACCCAGATCTCCATCCTTGAGCCTCTTCAAACTCCCTTCTCTCCCCCACAAACCTTGGACAAGATACTTAAAAAATCTCAGTGCCTCAGTGTCCACATCAGTGAAATGAGGATAATGATAGAAATTTATTGCAGAGTTCTTAGGAAGATTGAGTGCATAGCTGTAAGGGACTTCACAACCTTCTGGCACAACGTAAACACAACACATTGTTTACTAAAAAAGATCTATAGATAAATTTCCTAGGTAATTCCATCCAGTCTTGTGGCATTGATACCATCTGTGTATTGATGATTCCTAACTTATAGCCCTAGGCTGGTCCTCTCTTTGAATCTCGATGTTGAATTATAGGTGCCCACTCAGCCTGACTTTTAGTGTCTCAAATTTAAAAGAACAAGACTGAACTTTTGGTTTCCCTTCGCAAACCTGCCTCTTTCCTGGTCTTCCCTATCCCAATAACCATGCCTCCAGGTGCGTGGGCCCACAGTCATCCCTGATGCCTCTGCTTCTTTTTATAACTGTCCTCCTGTTCATCTCTAAGTCCTGGAATCTCTACTTTCACATTAGATCCAGAATTGGACCACTTCTCACCAGCACCACTGTAGTATACCCCTGCCTGATGTCTCTGCTTTAACCTGTTCCACCTTCTCTAAGCAGTATAGAGAATGATCTGAGCTAGGTTAATTTCAATCAAAGTCAAAGCCCATTAGTAGTTTTTAATATAAAACCAAATCACCCATGGTCTTTGAGACCCTACAGGATATGACTCCTCATATCCTGTCACCATCTCTTCTCTTGCACTCTCTCCTCCTTCATCACTCTTCTTCACCATCTTCTGGCTGAGCAGGCTGCCACCTCCCAGCCTTTGTACTTGCTGTTTCCTCTGCCTGGAATGCACTTCCTCCAGGAAGCATTCACCCTTGGACCTCCCTTCTTTCTGTCACCTTAGCTGACTTTCTTTTCCTTTACAGAACTTGTAGAGATCTGACATATATTCACTTGCTTAACTGAGCATTTTCTGCCTTCCAGCACTAGAAGGTAAGCATTATGATAGCAAGTCTGTGTTAGATGCTGTTTTCTTTTCTCAGTGCCTAGAATAGTGTTTGTCATGTAGCATCCATCCATTCAATAAGATTTGTTGAATGGATAAATAAAAGACGTCAGCTTTTTGGAGATTCTAAAAGTATTCAAGTATCAGAAGCCTTTTATAGAAATAAGACATCACCTTCATACAGCGATTAGGGGACCCCAGACGGTGCATAAAAAATACAAAGTTGAAAATGTATGGTAGGCCTTAAGCTTCCTCCCTAGAAAAGAAAAGGGACCAGAAACCCTTTTTCCTACACTCAAGCCATACTTCCTCATCAGTCCAGATATGACAAAAGAGGAAAATACTTGTTTTGCAGGCTAACACTGCATGCAACACAGATACTGTGTAAGAAGACAAAATGCACGATGATTTTTTATCAATGACTCAAACTTGCTTCCTAATGACCTCATAAATATACTCTCCAAACTCTTCAGAAAAGTAAAAATGGGTATAAATCAACAAAGAATAGTCACTTTGTATTTTATGTTTAAAGAAGAAAAGATAGAAATAATATGAATTGATATTGAATTCTGTTTTTGAAGTCACTGAAGTGGAGGACATATATTTCTTAAATATGGGAAACTGTATTGGATGCAGGTGTATTCTGAGTTTAAAAGAATTTAAATTCCAAAAATAACTGTATCAGATTTAGGCACACATATTTCTTAATTATGATGCAGCTAATGGCGTTGGTCAAATCAGTTCATGACATGGTGAATATTTTTGCATATAAGTACTGAACAAAGTAAGGCAAAAGAATCTAAAAGATAGGGAGAATTTCATTGGCAGGGTTTTTTCTTTTTTGCTGTAAGTTAATGATCTAAGGTTCATAAGCAGATATGTAAATAATAAAAGTACATATGTATTTATACTTTTCTCATAATTTCTAGATTATTTTCTCTTTTCATCTCCCCCCAAAGAATCATTTCTATAATTTTATAGTTTCCATTAACATGAGCCAATGAACTAGCTGCCAGCTCAGAATTCTCATGACTTTAGCCTGGAACTTAGATGTATTAAAATTGTAATATGATGCTCTGTTAAAACTGAAGAGACATCACTGCTGAGTCCTGCAGCACTGAGATTAGTATTTGAGTCACAACATAGAAGTACCTGTCTTATTCCTTCATGCTTTCTAGGCATTGAAAGGATTCAACACCAAGGTAAAGAAATAAGATAGCAAGCAAACAATCAAAAGTTGTTCTATCTGAGGGTGTGGGCTCATGGTAATACTTATTTTTATTTTTTGCATTCCACAACACACATGTTCTACTGTGGCAATCAAAAAAAGAAATCTTACATGTTCTTTTAAAAACCTTCCTTAATGTAACAGGTATCACCAAGCAAGACAGACCACACAGCTGTTTGGGGCATTTTTGATCTTAAGACTGACCTCATTTTTCAAGGTTAATGAGTTTCATCTTTCCTAAAACCACTTCCTACCTGGAATTATCTGCTTCCTCCCTAATGTCCATAGGGCATCTAGTATATTCCTCTATTATGTCCTTATTCCGTTACATACTTGTTTAAAATTCTTTCTCCCTTAGGTTGTGTAAATCTTCAGGCTTCACTATCTAGATATTTTTAGCAAATAGTGCCCCCTCAATAAGTATTTTCTTTTTTTTAATGTTGGGATATTTTTATTGAAGTTATAATTCCCACTGGCATCATGCTAGGGTACTGTACCCAATCTCACATCTGACTCATAATTGGAAACATTTACAAATATTTTTATATGATTTCCTGAATATATTATATCTTCTATAACAGTATAACTCCAATTCAAGCAAGACATTTCTTTTTTCAAGTATATTTTATTGATTATGCTATTACAGTTGTCCCATTTTTTTCCTCCCCTTTATCCCCCTTCACGTGGTACCCCCATTCCCTCCAGCATTCCACTCCCCGCTTAGTTCATGTCTATTGGTTGTACATATAAGTTCTGTGGCTTCTCCATTTCCTATACTATTCTTAAACTCCCCCTATCTATTTTGTACCTACCAATTATGCTTCTTATTCCCTGTACCTTTCCTCCATTCTCCCCCTTACCCCTTCCCATTGATACCCCTCAATGTGATCTTCATTTCTGTGATTCTGTTCCTGTTCTAGTTGTTTTTATTTTGCTTTTTTTTTTTAGGTTCGGTTGTTGGTAGTTGTGAGTTTGTTATCATTTTACTGTTCACAGTTTTGATCTTCTTTTTCTTAAATAAGTGCCTTAACATTTCATATAATAAAGGCTGAGTGATGATGAACTCCTTTAAGTTGACCTTATCTGGGAAGCACTTTATCTGCCCTTCCATTCTAAATGATAGCTTTGCTAGATGAAGTAATCTTGGATGGAGGTCCTTGCTTTTCATGACTTGGAATACTTCTTTCCAGCCACTTCCTGCCTTCAAGGGTTCTTTTGAAAAATCAGCTGATAGTCTTATGGGAACTCCTTTGTAGGTAACTCTCTCCTTTTCTCTTGCTGCTTTTAAGATTCTCTTTTTATCTTTAACCTTTGGCACTTTAATTATGGTGTGGCCCTCTTTGGGTCCAACTTGTTTGGGACTCTCTGAACTTCCTGGACTTGTATGTATATTTTCTTCACCAGATTGGGAAAGTTTTCTTTCATTATTTTTTCAAATAAGTTTTCAGTTTCTTGCTCTTCCTCTTCTCCTCCTGGCACCCCTATGATTTTGATGTTGGAATGTTTAAAGTTGTCCTGGAGGCTCCTAAGCCTCTCCTCACATTTTTGAATTCTTGTTTCTTCATTCTGTTCTGGTTGAATGTTTATTTCTTCCTTTTATTCCAAATCATTGATTTGAATCCTGGTTCAATAAATATTTCTCTTAGTTGAACTTAATTGTTGCTACATTGTTAACAGTTTGAGCAAAGAGTTAGTCAGTCTCATGGAACTCCTTGAAACCATATTCCAAACACTCCTGGTGGCTTGAAATCAAGTAACACCTTAAGGGAAATTGAGCTAGTCATAGCAGAACATCTTACAACAGACAAGATAGGAAAACTTCTTATGGCAAAACTATTTTTGCTACGTGACCTCCTCTAATTATGACCACCATCCCCCCACAAAGTGCCCACCAGACTTGCCTCCACTGAAGGAAAGAGTAGCTGTGTCTATGGTATTTGGGTGTTTCAGATGAATGGATTTTCAACTGCCTTTCCAAACACAATCTCAACCCAAGTCAAAGAACTTCTCTATTCTCTTTCCCATAAGATATTCTCTGAGAAAGAATGTGAACAGGCAGGCACTGACAAATATTCAAGAATTATGGAAATGTAAATTTACAATTCATAGAAATAGATCATGTGTAAGAAGAATCCATAAACTTTGATAACACCAAATACTTTTTTCAAAGGGTCTAAGATACTAGAAAATATACCTAATATTTTGTAGCAAATGATTGTGAGCCTCTTGTGTTATGGTGAACCAGACTGTAGCTCACAGGAAAGGAGAAAAACAAACAATTCCGACAGGTGTGACTATTCTAAGAGAGTAGTGGCCTGCTCTCAGATGCTGTGGGACCTTTGGATGTGCTCTAAGCCCTGAACCAGTGGCCTGTTAGCTTGTTGGCTTATTTCTTTGTCCTGGTATGTATCCTTTCAATGTTTTTCTTTGCATTTAAATGATAGATCACACACAAATTCACTGACTTAAAGGGTGTTTTTGATCATCCTGGAAATGCACAATGTATCATAGGCTGGCTCCCCTAGGAACACACTGTTTTCACGATGGCATACTCTATAGTTAGATATATTTTATCCTTTATAGACCTTGCCTTGTGCTGTGGTGGTAGTTGATTAGGCCATGAAACATCTGCTTGGTTAGAACACAGTACTGATTAAATCCAGCTATGAAATAATGCCAGTGTAACCTAAAGCACTTGAAGACAAGAATTGCAAATCCACGAAGTGCTTGCCTTTCTGTGAAGTCTGGTGAGTGCTTCTGCTTACACTCAAAGGTCAACGGGACAAGACTTAGAGTCGCCTGGCTCCTTTTATTCCTGTTTTCAGCTCCAGGGATACCCAGAACAACAGATTCTTTGTTTCACTTCTTAGTTTTACAGGAATAAATGAAGGCTCCTGCCAGCGTTGGCTTCATATCTGCCCTTTTCATCTTTAGCTGAAGAATCCACAAGAGGAAGTTCATAGGCAAAAAACGCCACCAAATCTTCCTCCTCTTGCAAAAATGGCAGTGCCTCCTCCCCAGAGGGAGACACTCTTTTTTGTTCCCATTCTTCTGTTGTTCTCTGCTCTTAGTCCTCAGTAGATAGAACTTAGAAATCACAAATCCTCCTGTGACATGTTTTTAGAAATCTTTTTGAGGAAGTCAAGGCCTCTTCCCTCAGAAAGCAGTAGCCCTTAGCCACACAGGAATAAAATCTTCAACACAAAATGTGTTAGTCGTTTTCCTTTGGGAACTTAAGGGGTCAAAAAAAGGCCCTGAGGAATTAAAATATCTACTTGTGTGGTGTAGGTAAACTGCACAAGTCAGCGAATTGGTCCCAAGCCCAGTTCTATTAATTTCTTACATTTTGACCTCAAATAAGTAGATAAACTGGATGGCCTCCAATATCTCTCACAAATTAGGTAAATAGACCACGATCCTTACAAGAATATTCCCTCCCCAAGGCCTCTACCCATTACTTTTCCCATCATGGGTGGTGGGTAAGTTTCCTCAACTATAAACCAAGAAACTAGCTAGTGCCCCTTGTGTAGCCAGAATAATTTGGCCTTCCCTTCTTCTCCTGACTTAAATATTACAGAGTAGGCATTTAATTCAGCCTCACAAATTCTAAAGAAGTTTTTTCATGATTGAGTATGTTAAGAAATCACTGGACATCAACTACTAGGTATTTTTTTAATTGAAGGCTTTCTGGGAAACCTTTGTTTGCTATGTGTGTATATGTGTTTAACAAAAATTGGAATTGGTCCTTGTGCCAGAAGTTTTTATCAGATGGATCTCTCTCAGTATGAGCTGTTGTTTTCTCTGTCTCTCTACATAAAGAGGCCTCTTGTACCAATACATTTTCAGAAACCATTGATCACAGACCCGTCCTCTTTTTCCCCAGTTCTAAGAAGCCGCTGAATCATCTTCTACCAAACCTGGCATCTTTGCCACTGCTGGGTGTTTGGGGTGTGTTTACTTTCCTCTTCTTATACTGACAAGGACTAACTGGTCCAAGACTCCAACTTCTGTCTGGTCCTTAATTCTTAAGATGATCCCCAATGGCCGATTGTAGCTGGAATCCTGGACCCTCGGCAGTGCCATGTCCAGGGCTGTACCTTCTTGCCCTGGCAAGGCAAGGTTATATGAAAAGGCTTTGTTAGACTAGTTTTTGTGTCCTAGAATTGGAAAACATTACCTTGCCTTCTTTTTTTTGGAATTTCTAAAACTTAGGAGACAATTAAAGAGACATTCTGGAAACTACTAAACAGAATTTTTACTTACAGTTCCCAAGACAGTCCAGGTTCTTACAATCAGTTCTTTTCAGATTTTGTTTGTGTTAGTATCAGATTCCCTTTTCTCCTTTTTTTCAATAGGAATCCATCTTCCGACAGAGGAACTGAGGCTAAATAACATGTAGTAGCAGATCAAGGCCTCACATTTGTGAAGCATCAACTGAGGCCTCCAAATACTCTTTCCACTAAGTCTGGGGTTGACCGGATGATAACTATGGTCGCTGGGCATAGAGTTACAGTTCTAGGCTAAGACTCAGCATTGACTTGTGTACCCAGAGCCACGCCTTGCTAGTCAGTGAGAAGTTGGAGGGTTTGTGCATAAAGGAAATTCATGAGTAATGAGGAAGGAGCTGCTAAAAGTTTGGATTTGTTGTTCTGGAAGGATTTGGGTTGCTTTCTTTTCTCACCCCAGGCCTTAAGATGGCTGAAGGCCAGGGGGCTTTTGGTAGCTGTGGTGATTTTTGCCACCCATTTCCTGATAAACACAGACACAAGAACACTTTGTCTCCTGAGACTGAAACTGAGCAGCTGGATTCTATTGTTGGGGCCTGGCTGAGGAAAGACCTAAATCAGAGGTTATGTGTGAGGGTGAGAGGGGCAGAAAGAAGCTAAGGCAGAGATCCAGTGCACACCACACTTCTCATTGTCCACTGAGCTTCTTTCTTCCCTTCCTCACTGTTAGGGAATAAACATGTTGTCTGCATATCACCTCCTACCCAGTCCCTTCTCATCCCTAAAGCAGTCATTTTATCAATGCCTGCCCTGAGCTAGGCCTGTGTATGGCCTGGGGGTGAGGTAAGGCTAATAAGAGAGAGAAATATATAATGCCTCATAAAATGGAGTAACTGCCAGGGAGCCAGTTATTGCAATGGATGCTCAAGAATAACTTGACACAGGCAAGAGGAGGCTGAGCAATGGCAAATAGATACATTTTTCAAAGTCGATCTTCCCCCTTGAGTTTAAGAGAGAGGTTTGTAAATAATACAGGAGAGGTTTGTAATCAGAGAGGTTTGTAAGTTAATAGAGAAAAAATATTATGTTCTAATCCAAATTGTCTTACACAAAATTTCCTCTGTTGTCTTATAATTTTTTTTATTCATGCACCATCTTTACTATTAATTTGGTTGTTTTCTTTAAATTGATTCACCTCTTACATTTATTTTAAAAAGTAAGTTCAGTAAACCACTCATGACAAGAAAAACAGTGTGTGATTCCCCTTATAAGAGGTACTTAGAATAGTCAAAATCATAGAGACAGAAACTAGAATGGTGGTTGCCTGGAGTAGGGGGAGGAGGGAGTGGGAAGTTATTGTTAATAATTTTAGAGTTTCAGTTTTGCAAGAGGAAACAGTTCTGGGGATGAATGGTGGTGATGGTTGTACAATAATATGATTATATGTGGTGCCCCAAAACTGTATACGTAACAATGATTAAGATGGAAAATTTTATGTTGTATTATGTCTTACCACAATAAAAAAACAAATGGGGAAGAAAGTAAATTTAATATCTCCACCATGTACTGAATATATGTAACTATTAAAATAAGTACTGGACATTAAAATAAAAACCATGCCTTCATGTACTGCTTTGGTGTATGCAGCATTCTTTGAGAAATGTTGTAGATTTTTAATACCATTGAGAAGTTATAAAATGCTAGAATTAATCTACCCTACCTCACCAAATAGAGCTTTGTTTTGTTTTTGAGTTCTTCACATTGTAGCAGGCCTGCAGCTCTTTATGTTAGGGAGACAGGCGATGTGATTGATATTAAGCTATAATTAGGTCCTAGGCAAAAGCAATTTGGAACCTTGGGCTTTGCTTTGGTGGTTTATTTTTGTTTTGTTTTATTGATGCAGTTAGCATCCTATTGATAATAAGTGAATCAGTGTGTCTTGAGTCATTCTAGGACTGTTTATATATTATGTACGTATTGTGTAAAAAAGGAAAAAGCTACTAGTTTTCTTAAAAGTCTGGATGGTCCATGAGGGACATTCAGGAAAATAGCACTTGGGCTGAAGAACACTGAGTCTTTCCTAAGGGTTATCAGGGAGCACTTTGCTCGAAATCCAGGTCAAGCCTAGGAAGGTAAGACTTGGGTGGGCCCTGCCACTCACTCCTTCAAATTTCATATCTGAGGCAGCCCTTATGGGTTACTCAGTCCCACATCCACCACTGGGATTGGCCTGGAAGGAGCAGGCAGCATAAGCAGGGATTCTCTCCCAAGAAGAGTATTCCCTTCCACACTTTTGTAAAGCCTGATATGGGAGACCAGGGGTGGTGCCTGGGGCCAGCATGTGGGAAGCAGGGATGGAGACAAAGGCCAAAAGCCAAGTGTATTGTAGAAGGTTATGATATTCTGTCCTCCATTCAGTTCTGATGACTCAGTCAGCCAACTACCTCCAGGTGACTCAATTTACAGAGCCCATTAATTCTGCAAGTAGAAACAAAACAGAATACTTGGATAAAATATGAGTGTCTTTTCCATGAAGGTAGATCGCAAATGTACCAAGTTCCAAGGCAGAGGGGATCGTGTTTGTGCTAGAGCACATGCACTCACGCGTGCACACACGGAGGGAGCCCGAGAACCCGGGAGCGAGTTTCAGAGGAGCGTTACTTGATTGAAGTCACCTTCCATCCGATTTAATTCACAGAGGACTTGCCATTCATTATACGAGAGGTTTTCAGAAGTTGTTAATTAACTACACAAATCTCTTTTTTTAGTTGAACTATGATCTACAGTCTACTGTGGAAAGGAAAATTCTTAGTACACTTTAAGTATTTAATTGAAATACATTTTGTCCTTCAAAAATAATCAAAACATACCTTATGGATGTGGGTACAAATTGTCTATTTAAAGCATAACATTGTTCAGCTTAATGAAGTTTTTAACTCACCTAGAGAGGGTTTGGGAGGCTTTTTGTTTCTTGTGTGTGTGCTTGTTTGTCCCCACGTCCCATGTGGAGCACAGAGCCGTCCAGAGCACTCGCGGGTGCTCACACCCGTCAGCCAGAGGAGCGCATTCCGCCCTGGTTAACAGCAATAGCCTGGCATTTTCCCTTATGTCTTAGTCCTCTTAAACTTTACTTTTGCTATTCAACAAAATAGGATTCTTATATTCTTACACATATTATCCATATATTATATTCTTATAGAGAGGAGGTTGTTGACTGTATCTACTGCATCAGTATTTTTTTTCCACAGAAACAATCTCACATCAAAATTCTATGTATTACTTTGTTAATTGTCATTAATTAAAAAAAAAAAGACTAGACTGTATAGTCAAAGTATACACCTCTGCTGTGCTGCTTGGGAAGAAGGGGTGATGTACTGGGAAGTACAAGGCAGCTTTTCTGAGTGTCCTGGTCACCAGAAGCTGCATTAGTAGATTGTGCCATGCTCTGAAATTCTGGATTAGGACAAGAAAGAGCATCATTTGGAAGCGGCTGCAAGTTACTGGTTTCTCTGAGAAGAATCTAATTCTGTGAAATTTAATGAAACCAGGCCTAGTGTCTATCTGCCTGTCCTACAGTAGAATGCACTTTCCGCAATCACTTATTTCTGCACCTGCCTAGGCTAATAACACTGGCCCTGGGAATAAAGGGGATGCAGCCAAGTAGAAGGGCCCCTCTCATCCCACACTCTGAAAAGACTAATATTGGGTGAGGCCAGAATGTAGCTGTGCTAGCAAATCCTGTCCCCCTGAGTGGGTATAATACACTTCAGAGTCATGAGGCCTGGGGTGGTTGGAATGGGGGCAGAGAAAGTGTAGAGTTTTTCAGTGTTTGCTCTCTGCCGCCAGAGGCACCTTACATTTGTGGGGCAGATTTCAAACAATACAAACATCAAGAAAAGTTGCAAGAAAAGTACTGTTCACTTGAATTCACCAGTTGTTAAAATTTTGCCTCATTTTCTTTACCTCTCTACTTTTGCCTTTTTTTCAAGGGGGTGGAGGACTGAGCATTTGACACTTACTTTAAAACATTTTCATACTTTGCCCCTAAATTCATCAGTATGCATTTCTTAAGAACAGGAATATTTTCCTATATAACCATATTGAACTTACCATATGCAAGAAAATAAACATCAATGTAATATTGTCTAATATATATACTTATTCTTTTTTAAAATTATTTTATTGTTGTTCAGTTACAGTTGTCTGCATTTTCTCCCCACTATACCTTATTCTTATATCCCTAATTGTCCTTTCTGTTATTCTGATCCCATATGTGCATATAATATAGTAATATTGTCTTTATTACTCTTTACTATTGTCTTTATAATAGTGTCTGTATTTTCCTTTTATTTATAATCCCACAGCCTTTTTTTAAAAAAAATGATATTGACATTTTGAAGAGTTTGGGTCAGTGGTTTTGCAGAAAGTCCCTGAAACTGGGTTTGTTTGATTGTTTCCTCTTGTGTCGATTCAGGTTGAACACCTTTTGGGGCAGGAAAACTACCCAGGTGGTATTATAACCTTTGTTTCCAGACCAAACCAGGTTTGAATGCTCAGTAGTTGCCTGCCCAAAGACAACTTTGAGATGACTTTACGAGAAGGAGCTTTATAACACAAGCTGGCAAGCAGGGATGCACTAGGGATTGTTCCCAGAGCAGTGTGTCCCTGAACAAAGCATCTAATCCATCTTTTTTAAAAAAAGATTTTATTTATTTGTTTCTAGAGAAAGGGGAAGGGAGAGGGGAAGGAAGGGAGAAAGAGAGGGAGAGAAACAGCAATGTGCGTTTGTCTCTTGTGCGGCCGCTACTGGGGACCTGGCCCTCAACCCAGGCATGTGCCCTCACTGGGAATCGAACTCACGACCATTTGGTTCACAGGTTGGCACTCAGTCCCCTGAGGCACACCAGCCAGGGCCATCTAATCCATCTTTATTAGGGGAAATCATGTGTAAACATCAAGATAGACTTCATCATTGCATGTACAGGTGGGGACACTCCAACGTACTTGCAGTTAGGGAACATGGTTATACGTACATCGCATGTTCAAAAATAGCAGAAAATCTCTGCCCCTGTGTGGAGAGTATTATAATGACGGTATAATGAGGAAAGTTCATGAGGAAGTCACTGGAGAGTCCTTCAGGCTGCTCCAGCTGGTCTTAGGTGGTGTCAGCCATTCACCCACTGGTGCTGCAAAACATCCCGAGCTTGTTCCTGAAAAACAATTCTGCTAATCTATGTCAGGGTTGCATAGATATGGATAAACATCTGACTAAGTCTCGGTCTTCCTGTGAGGCTTTCAGCAAATTACAAGGCAGCATTACACAAAACTTACAAATTTTAGAGTGAGGCAAAGTTATAAGCTCTAAATAAAGGTTAATCTATGCTAGGCTACCTGTCTAGGTTGGGTTACACTTCTCAGAGCAGTGGAGGCACTTGGTATCAGGTGTCTTATTTTGGGAGGTGTTAAGGCTGATCACTTGGTTAAGATGGTGTCTTCCAGGTTTCTCCATTGTCATGATCCCTATTCCTTTTTATGATAAGTATTCTATAGGGTATTTTAAGATGGTGAATGTCTGTTCCCTAATGTCTTTCACCTACTCATGTTAGCATCCACTCGTGATTCCTGCTTGCATCAATTCTACATGGTGGTGGAGGTACCACTTTTGGATTTAAAAAAATGAAGCTCAAAAACAGAGGTGGGTCTCTAATGCAGCTGTCCCACTGTGACCATATCATCATACGATCTCTTGGGTTATATTACAGTGGTTTATCTTTTATAAGCCACTCTTTCTTTGCCCTCCCTTATATTTGCAAGCAGACATCTGCTTTAGGAATCACTAATTTCTGTTAATCTCATCAGCTTCTGTTTTAGGTGCAATTCCCTAAAAGCAGAGCCTGAGACAGGGATTCTTGTGCTGTGATTTATTGAGAGAGTCTCTCAGGAGCAGTGTATGAAGGGATGAGGAATACGGGATGGGAGGGGAGGAAACCAGGCACAGATATGGGGCCAGCTGAAGTTTGATCCCCAGGGAGCTCTGAATCCTGAATAACACGCCAGAGTTGTCCCACCTTTAGGCAAGAAGACCACTCCTCACCCTGTATTATTAGCAGGGGAGGGTATAACTTCCCAGGTATGTTCAGGAAAAGGAGACAGCAGGAGCATGGGTGCCTGATCTGGTAAAGGGGAACTGGGCATGGCACCAACAGCATTCACTGCAGGTTTGGCATTTCCTTCATTAGTTCTTTCTGGAAGGTTGTCCTTCTGGTTGGCTGATAAAAGCCAATTTGTTCTGTAATAATAGGCTATAAACCTCACATGGCTAGCTGAATAAGGCATTGGCTTAGTCATTTGCAAAGACAAGGTCTAATTTATGGTTGCTCCTTTATGAGGCCCCATGAGTCTTATTTACTAACCCCCTGTTGAGGCCCTGGCTTTTCAGGCTGAGGCAGTTGTTAGAACAAAGTCTCTAGCTTCTTGAAACAAATGAGGTGCCACAGGATGTACCCTTGTAAAGAAGGAAGATTGTCAGCATGTTTACTCTCAGCGCACATGACTGTCAGAATTGCTGTTTTAGAGACTGCAGAACTTGGTCTTGATAAAATATCGCCAACCTGAGGCAGCAGGAATGAAATATTATTTTATTTGGGTTCTGAGTTCTTTCAATGACATGTTACTGCCCTTCCTATGCCCCTGCTCCCCAAAACCCTACCTAATTGGATCTGAGTTCAAGTGCACGTTTTACCCTTAGGTCTCAAGCAAGTGCTCCTCAGACTAGCAATATCAGGCAGAACTTGCTAGAAATGTAGCTCAGGCCCACCCCAGACCTTCAGGATCAGAATATCTAGGGCTGAAACCAGTATTTTGGCTTAACAGACCCTAGGTGATTCTTATGTAGGTTCAAGGGCTGATCCAAAGCAATGGTTGTAAACTTGGCTACATATTGGGATTTCCTGGAGAACTTAAAAAAGTTCTGATGCATGAGGCCCACCCTATGTGTCTGATTTATTTGATTTAGGTGCAGTCTGGCCATCACAACATTTTTAAGCTCTCCAGGTGATTTTAATGGGCAGCCAGGATAGAAAATCACTGCTCTAAAGTCTTCTCTTTATGTGAAAGGCATTTTAACACCAGCTTCATTGTGAGGAGTTTGTTCTTACTGGCTGCAAAGATTCACTTCAAAATACCTGGAGGCCCTGAAATGTCATTTGCACAATGAGAAACTGCCCCTTTATGGCAGATTCTCCCATCTGGAAACATGTAGCAGAGTAAAGGAAATCATTCACATATTTGAGAGAAAACCTAATATAACTCTGAAATGAAAGTATGAGAGTCTTTAGATATGTAGAAGTCAAGAAGGTTTAGGAGAGAAGTTAGGGTGTCTCTGGCTAGCCCATGGGCTATCTGTTGTGGGTGTTGTTGAGTCTGCATACCCAAAACTGATCACCTTAGATGGGCGTCTTCCATATTCAATCCAACTTCCTTGGAGTGGAGTGATCCGCATAGACATAGCACACCTCCTTCCCCATCTCTCACCTTACAGTCAGAACCATCACCTATCTTTCTCAATGTTGAAGACTTTATCCAGGTCACACCTTTGGAATTTGGGAGGTGTAGATATTTGAAAACCGTGTGTACCCCAACCTGAACTTGGCCCTGCAGACATGAAATGATCGGGCCTGATGTTCCCTCTGGCTGCTCCAGGACTGGTGTTGATGGCCAGCTTTTTGAGAGCCAGGAGAGAGAGAGTTCTGAGCATGGTAGAGGAATGAGACCCCAGAGCTGATATGGCCTTGGATTTGGATTTCCACCCTCTCTCTCTTAAAAGAGGCATATCCTTGAGGAAGTTACTCAATCAGTCTGAAGCTCCAGGTCCTCCTTTTTAAACTGGAATCCTAGTACCTTCCTTTCAGAGCTGTTGAGAGGAGTAAATGAGAAAATGTTTGCAAAGGGGCTGACTGAGGGTAGACACCACAGAGATACAAGCTATCCTGTGTTCATAATCTTACTTGTACCTGCAGAGTTGGGTGAACACTAGACAACTTGAATTTCTAGTTCTGCCATCTCATGGCTATTTATATCTCTGGACAGCTTGATAACTCCTTGGGCCTCAGTTTCCTCATTTGTAAAATGAGGACTCAATACTCATAACAGGATTAATGTTCGGGCCAAAGGCAACAATGGAGCTCAATGTGATATTTTTTATTGCGATTTTACTCATTTAACATACAATTCAAAATTTAATATGTACAATTCAATGGTTTTCAGTATATTCACAAGGTTTATACAACCATCAGCACATCTCATTCCAGAACATTTTTATTATATCAAAAAGAAACTCCATATTCATTTGCAGTCACTACCCATCCTGCACCCCTTTACAGTCCCAGGCAACCACTAATCTTTCTATCTGTACATATGTCTATCTAGATATTTCATATACACAGACTCATAGAATATTTGTCCTTTTATGCCTGGGATTTAGTATAATGTCTTCAGGATTCATCCACATTGTAGCATGGATCAGTACTTCTTTCACAAAAAGGGTGAATGAATATTATGGCTGAATGAAAGTATGAATATGCCACATATTATTTATCTGCTCATTAGTTGATAGAAATTTGGGATATTTCCACTTTATGGTGATTGTGAATAATGTTAATATGATTTTATGAAAAGCATCACAACATATTACTATAAGGTTTCATTTTAAATAATATTAATAATAAAAATACATACATTTGTGAAAATACATGAAACCCAATTCATTTGGACACAAAAATGAGTATGGGTAAATTTAATGTGATTATGAATGTTTTATTTTATTTTTAGCATATGCCATGCTTATTCTTTTTTTTAAGCTTTATTTATTTATTTATTTATTTATTTGTTTATGGGGGGTGAGAGAGAAACATTGATTTGTCATTCTACTTATTGATCCATTCGTTGGTTGATTCTTGTATGTGCCCTGACCAGGGATCAAACCCACAACCATTGCATATTGGGATGACTCTCTAACTAACTGAGCTGCCTGGCCAGGGCTGCCATGGTCATTCTTATGGTATAATCTATTGAGCATTAGTACTTCATGGTTCCCACATGGAATTTAGTACTTAGGGTTGTAGGCTAAAAGGAAGAAATGTTTTATGCCAGCAGATAGAATTAACATCAGTTAGATGTTTAGAACCTGTACACAACTGGGTTAGAAATAAAAGGTTGGGTCTGTTGAGTGTTGTTGAGTACTTTGTTTAATATTAGGGCTACGGAGTGAAATATAACATGGTGTCTGCCCTGAAGGCTTTCAGTCTGGTGGGGAAGACAAATGAGGAGGTGATGACAAGATGAGTATGTGCTATGACAGGCCTAGCCTATGAGACTGTAGGATAGACTCCATGTTTGGGAAATTGTGCCACAGCCATTTGACCCCTGCCAATTCTCTTTTTCCTAGCATGGTAAGACATACGGATGATGGCTATTCCAAGGAAAAGGATGTGAAGGCCTGTCCACGGGACTCTGGCTATGACAGCCTCTCCAACAGACTCAGCATTTTGGACCGGCTTCTTCACACTCACCCCGTATGGCTACAGCTGAGTCTGAGTGAAGAGGAGGTGGCAGAAGTCCTCCAGTCCCAGCCTCCAGGGGTAAGACTTGGAACCTCAGAGAAACATGTTGAAGCAGGCAGTGCTGCTGTGTCCTTAAAGAGAAAGACTCGGAGCTCTAGAAAGTCTTTGTAGCCTGTTAGGAACATGGTGGTTCCCAGTGTGTACCTGGGTTGCAATGCAGGGAAATCGTGCAGTCAGCTCCCAGGAACAGAGCTCTTCACAATTTGTCTTTCTGTCTCCATCTGCTCAGTTTCTGTGGAAAGTGCAAGACTCAGCAGGATCATGGTACCTCAGTAATGAGGAGGGGCTGCTGTTCAGAGGCCCTGGGCCTGACTTCTTGAAACCCAACATTGAGAAAGAGCTGGTTGTGGGGTTTTGGTCATCCCTACTATTTTACTTTCTTCTGAGCTTGGGAACCGTGCCGGGGCCTAGCCATCCACCTTGGGACCAAACCTTCAAAAGTTCTGTGTCTACAGACTGCTCTGGCTGATGATAATGATTTTTCTGAGGTTTCCACATGGATCAAAGTCTAGTTCAGTTTCTTCAGCTACTGCCTACTCAAGTCCAACCTCGTTTTAATTAAGACCAGGCCACAGCTCTATAGAAGTTCCTTCAAAAAGTTGTTCAGTGATTGGTTTGTCCTTTGCTGTCCATTATGGTAGCCACTTGCCCTATGTGGCTATTTAAATTTACATTTATTAAATAAAAATCAAATAAAAAATTCAGCTCCTCAGTTCCAGTAGCCACATTTTAAGTGCTCACTAGCCATAGACGGCTGCAGGCTACCATAAAGGATGGTACAGAATATAGAACATTTCCATCATCACAGAAAGTTCTATTGGACACTGCTTGTACATAAGGTCTACTTCCAAAAAAAGGGATAACTACACTAAATCCCAGATAAAATAACACTTGAAATAACACACAGCAAAAGATAGAAACTAAGAAGTGGGTAGAAAGGCAAGGAGAAAATTCCATCAGTAGCTGGCTGAGAATGTTGTTAACAATTGGGCAGGAAAGTAAGCGTTTGAGTTTACTTTTAGCCAGAGCCTGTCTGTTACCACTTTTTGATTTATAAGTGAGTCTTTGTTTCTCATCTGACAGAAACAGACAGGACTAAGAACTCTGTTGGAACATGCTTGGGGTGACAGGCGCAGTATTTGATCATCTTTGCAGAAAATTCCTTGGCCAGCACACTGGGTTGTTGCCTCTGATTTTGGTCTGTATGATCAAGATCCCTTCTGTGAGGCCCCCACTTTTCAGAGGTTAAGTTGTCTGCTTCTGCATTTCTGCCAAAAATTCTAAAGAGGGAGGTTACTCTGTTGCTAGGCAGGAGTTCCTCTTCTGGTGTCAGGCATGCCCATTCCTACTGAGACCTTGTGGGGAAGAAGTAGGCGGGATGTTCTATCTAGCCACCTAGTGATCTCTACCAGGACCCACCCGATGAGATTGGGTAGGCTGAGGGCAGCCTGAAGAAAGGAGTAACATAGATCAGTAGAGGTCAAATGCACCAGGAGAAGCGAGAATGCTGAAGAGCAGGAAAAGCAGGTGTGAGAGGGGGATTTGAAAGACTAGCCATAATAGCATTGGTCCTTGGGGTGACCAGCATCCTTGATTAATGTGCAGCCTGAGACAGGGGTTGGCAGACTGTTTCTGTAAAGGGCCAGAGTGCCAATATTTTTGGCTTCGTGGTCCATATAGTCTCTGTCACAATTACTCAACTCCACCTTGTAATGCAGATGCAGCCATAAACAATAGGTAAACAAATGAGTATGTCTGTGTTTCAGTAAAACTTAATTTACAAGAGCAGGGTGGCAGGATGGATTTGGTCTACAGGCCATACTTCGCTGTCCCCTGATCTAAGGCTGCTGAGATTCAGGTAATAAGGCCTAGAAGTTATACTCTCCCTGACTCCCAAGGCTCAAAGAGATCTCCACCTGCATGAGGGAATATTACTTCTTTTCCACCCACTAAGAGCTGCTTCTCAGCAGTACTTTGGGCTTTTACCCATCAGAATGGTGTTTAGGAAACATCTGCTTCAATTTTAGAGAGCCTCACAGACACTGACTCCCAGAACTGGCTACCAAATAAATTTCATGGCTGCCTCCTCATGGGGACTAGGAAGAAAGAGAGAACTTGGAGGTCTTCCTGTTTCATTCTTTACCAAACACCTCATTCCTGTAACCTTTCCTTCAACCCCTCCTCCCCACCCCCAAAACATTTCTTAGGAGCTATTGACTGGACATACAGACCAAAGTAAAGATTAGGTGGAAAATGTAAAGAATGGTAGGGGAACGGAAAGCACAGTGTTCAAATGCAGAAGAACAAGAGAATTGGTTAAAGAAACAGGACAGTACCTTGGAGAAGGATCATGTATTACAGAAGGGAACCAGGACTCAGCCAGGCCACCACTGCACACTCCGGGGGACAACAGTTTATCTGTAGTCTCGGTAAATGGTGCCCCTGTTTTCTCAAATTTGGATTATGCAGTGCACAGACTGAATAGCAGTGGATGGCATACTTGTCTCTGTAGAGACGGAAGCCAGAAAGGTGTCCTGAGACATCAGTACTGGGAGGTGGGCTGGTTTAAAGTAAGCACATGTCTGAAAACATTAGGAACTGGAAGGAGCTGTTGAAAGTGAAGTAAGTCAGGAGTAAGTGGACCACAAGCTTTGGTGTTGGCTTTAATGAATTTCAGAGCACACCTACCCACCCTCCAAATGAAGCAGTCATATTTTTGGCTCCAGTGATTGTTGCCATGCCATGCCATGTCACCCCATTTTCCAAGAGAAGCTAGACATTTAGATTTTAATGTGAAAGACAAAAACTCTCTTTTCACTGTTGACAACAAATTCAAGTGTTTATCGTAAATATACCCATGAGCTAAATTAGCCAATGAACCTCTTAATTTATCACCTATACTTTTCCTATGTTGCCTGTGTTTAGAATCTAGGTTTCATCAACCAAGATACCCATATAAGACCAGGCTAGAGAATGTGTCATCCAAAACAATCACCAAACTGAAGATGCTTCAGCAGACTAAGAGAGCTCTTACCTCATGGAGAAGCTTCTATCAAAGGGAAAGTAGAATTCTAGGGAAGTCAGTTATCAAGGAAAAGCGTCTGTGGCATGCTCACTTCAGATCACACTTTTCTTGTGGAACAGAGTGTCCTGCATTGAGCTTTGTAGTTCAGCTCTAAAGGGGGCTCTATTCATGGATGTTGTATGTGTAGAAAGTCATATGCCCAGGTTCCAACCTTCTAGATGTTTCCTAAGCTTGAATTTCTTTCCCTTCTAGGTCTTCCTGGTTCATAAATCCACCAAAATGCAGAAGAAAGCCCTCTCACTTCGCCTGCCCTGTGAATTTGGAGTCCCACTCAAGGAATTTGCCATAAAAGAAAGCACATACAGTAAGTTGTCACTGGATGGTTAGGTCCTGGTTGACACGAGGGCCTCAGGCCTCTCCAGCAGGTTGATAGAACCTGTGCTTCAAGACAGATGGACATGGGTCTGAGTCCTGACATTGTCATTTGTTCACTGAATGACTAGGCAGGTAACCTACCCCAGGAACTTCAGTTTCCTTATCTGTATAGTGGTGTGAGAGTTAACCTCAGAGAGTTGTTAACAGTTCAGTTAAGTAACATATGTGCAAAGTATGCAGCCAACTGCTTGACATGTGGCAGAGGCTTAACAGAGGTTGGTTTCCTCACTGCCTTCCCAGTTACAAACCAGGATTTGGTGCCCAGGTTTGCTGATGACTAAGCTCCGGGGCAGGCTGCCTTTTTATGGGATCTAATACTGAAACATGTGTGTGCACATCTTTGTGAATAATCCTTGAGCAGACTTGTTCCCTCCACACAATCACTGTTCGGTTTTCTATGGAATGCAGCTAGTCAGAGGCAGGATCCAGCCCTTTCAGAAAATTAACTGAAGTTTTGAGGTGAGAGCAGTGTTCATAGCATTGGTTTTCTTCCTGCCATTTCATGGCCAAGTTTTAAATTAAAAAGGGAACACATAGTTCTGAGGTACTGCCAGCCTCCAAAAAGGATTAGAAGAAAGATCTACACCCCAAAGGCAAAGGCTTCGTTGAAATCACAGGTTAGCAAACTGAGGTGCACCAGCCAGAAGTGAGTTTGGAAGCCTGTTGACTATTTCAGTCCCAAGTCTAAGACCAGGATTCTCACTTCTCAGTTTTGACCTCAGGGAGCCTCAGTCCATGCATTGAAGAAGCTGCAGGTATCGAGGTCAATTTAAGGGCAGATATGGGAGTACACTTAGACCAGACTTCATAGTCTCACTAAGTCATATGGCCTTTAACTAAATCTAGAGACATTACCAGCAGAAGTGAAACCTCGCAGCCTCAAGTTCAGCTGCAAACCAAGGTTCTGCAATGTTTTTCCTGCAGGTCTCACAAAGTCACTGGTGCCAGGGAAAATCTTCCCCATCAGAGACAGGAACAGTCATTAAACCTGGTGAATGATTCATATACCAGTTTATTTATATTAGGAGGTGGTCAGAAGATAGATTTCAAACCTACCATTTTGAAGATAATGATTTAAATATTAAGTGAAAAAGGCAATGCTGAGTTGGCCATTAGAAGTCTGCTATTGGAACACAACCAAGATGGCGGCGTAGGTAGACACACTGCACCTCCTCGCACAACCATAACTGACAGAAAATCGAAAGGCAAGGAAGTCTGACACCAAGTAGATAAAAAAGAAACATTCATCCAGACCGGTAGGAGGGGCAGAGACGGGCACTGGGGCGGAGAGGACTTGCATGGCTGTGGCGGGACCCAGACTGGCTGAGTGTGGGAGGAACAGGGAAGGCAGTCTGACCACTAGCAGACCCTGCGGCCCCACATTCGCACACAGATAAACCAGGACGAATGGCGGGGAGCGAAGCAGACCCAGTAACCCAGGGCTCCAGCTTGGGGAAATAAAGCCTCAGACCTCTGATTGAAAGAGCCCATGGGGGTTGGGGCGGCAGCAGGAGAGACTCCCAGCCTCACAGGAGAGTTTGTTGGAGAGACCCACAGGGGCCTAGAGTGTGCACAAGCCCAACCACTTGGGAACCAGCACCAGAGGGGCGCAGTTTGATTGTGGGTAGCAGAGTGAAAGACTGAAATCCGGTGGAGAGTGGAGCGGGCGCCATTGCTCCCTCTCGGCCCCTCCCCCACATACAGCGTCACAGCGCAGCAACCAGTGTTACCCCGCCCTGGTGAACACCCAAGGCTCTGCCCCTTTAAGAAACAGACATGCCAAGACAAAAAAAAAAAAAAAAAAAAGGCCCAAATGACAGAACACTTCAAAGCTCCAGAAAAAATACAACTAAGCGAGGAAGAGATAGCCAACCTATCGAATGCACAGTTCAAAACACTGGTTATTAAGACGCTCACAGAATTGGTTGAATTTGTTCGAAAACTAGATGAAAAAGATGTAGCCTATGCTGAGAGAAACAAAGGAAAATGTACAGGGAACCAATAGTGATGCGAAGGAAACTGGGACTCAAATCAATGGTGTGGACCAGAAGGAAGAAAGAAACATCCAACCAGAAAGGAATGAAGAAATAAGAATTCAGAAAAATAAGGAGAGGCATAGGAACCTCCAGGACATCTTGAAACGTTCCAACATCCGAATTATAGGGGTGCCAGAAGGAGAAGAGGAAGAACAAAAAATTGAAAACTTATTTGAAAAAATAATGAAGGAGAACTTCCCTCATCTGGCAAAGGAAATAGACTTCCAGGAAGTCCAGGAAGCTCAGAGAGTCCCAAAGAAGCTGGACCCAAGGAGGAACACACCAAGGCACATCATAATTACATTATCCAAGATGAAACAGAAGGAGAAAATCTTAGAAGCAGCAAGAGAAAAGGAGACAGTTACCTACAAAGGACTTCCCATAAGACTGTCAGCTGATTTCTCAAAAGAGAGCTTACAGGCAAGAAGGGACTGGCAAGAAGTATTCCAAGTCATGAAAGGCAAGGGCCTACCTACATCCAAGATTACTGTATCCAGCAAAGCTATCATTTAGAATGGAAGGGAAGATAAAGTGCTTCCCAGATAAGGTCAAGTTAAAGGAGTTCATCTCACCAAGCCATTATTATATGAAATGTTAAAGGGACTTATCTAAGAAAAAGAAGATCAAAAATATGAACAGTAAAAATGACAGCAAACTCACAGTTATTAACAACCACTCCTAAAACAAAAACAAAAGAAAACTAAGCAAACAACGAGAACAGGAACAGAACCACAGAAATGGAGTTCACATGGAAGGTTATCAATAGGGGATTGGGAGGGGGAGAGAGGGGGGAAAGGTACAGAGAATAAATAGCATAAATGATAGGTGGAAAATAGACAGGGCGGGGTAAGAATAGTGTAGGAAATGTAGAAGCCAAAGAACTTATAAGTATGACCCGTGGACATGAACTATAGGGGGGAAATGTGGGAGGGAGGGGGTGTGCAGGATGGAGTTGAGTGAAGGGGCGGAAATGGGACAACTGTAATAGCATAATCAATAAATACATCAAAAAAATAAAAATAAAAAATGATATGCAAAAAAAATGGATTAAAAAAAAGTCTGCTATTCAAGAACTGGTTTTTAAATCCCTTCTAATATTCAAAGTTCACCATGATAAGTTAGTCTGGAAACTCATTTAGTGTTTGTACTTTAAAGCTTTCTTGATGTTCATCTCAGGTCCCTCCCTGCTAAAGGTTTTTCCTCTCTTTTGTCAGGATCTCTGTCACTTCCCTAATCCTTTCCAGGGCACTTAAAGTGTTTGAAAGAGCTAGTATGCACAAAGCATTAAGGTAACCCCAGGCCTTAGTCCCACCATGATGGCCCCTTCTCAGGAACTATCTTCTCTATGAATTGAGGTGCTTTGGAAAAGGAAGGACCTGCTATAAAAACAGATGGCTATTTTGTCATAACATCTGGACAATGCGGCTTAATAATAATAAATACCACCTCATATTTGTGTAGATTGTTTTCACATGAGTTACTCCATTTTTTAAATTTCAATTCCCACTACCCTCCTATTTAACTCACTAAATTGTGGTATACACGTCTGTGTTTCTGTGTCCTTCAGTTGTGGTAGATGTATAAGAGCATAGGTGTGTTTTGGTGCTACAGAAATACTAAATAACCAAAATAATACATCATAAGCAAATAATAAGCAAAATAAATAAGGATATGGAGTATTATAAAAGAGAAAACCCCATTTGATTGAAGAAACCGTCACAAAGCTAAAGATATTTCCAGTATTTTTGGAAGAGTGACTGCACGAATGACCCCTCAGCCACCACGGTGTGAGAAGTGGCTGGCAAATACGTGAATATTCGAAGTCAGACCACACACTGTTCCACCATTTGGAAGATGTACAAAATGGCACACTATCTTCCCAAAACATCTCTTCTCCATTAAGAAGCTTGTGCACTTAGCATAATGCACTTGGTGGTGGCAGTAGTGGGGGTGGGAAGCACGCTGGGTAAATGAGTTTTAGAATCTTTCACGATGAATTTAAACAAAAGCTGACATATGGAGATCTTGTGTTATCCTCCAGGCTTTGTGCGCCTTCTGCCATGTGTTTTTATCAGGGGTGGCCTGTTTTGGCAAAGAGGCCTTGGTGTTCCCCAGTCCTTGTCATGTGCTGATGGTCTCTCACTCCAGCCAGACTGGTCCCTTAACCTCTGCCCAACTTTGCGCTCTGAACTTTTGAAAAAAAGATCATTGTGCAATTTGAGTCTGTGCTGGTCTGTTTACCAAGCATCGGAACATGTGCTCTGAGTAAGTCAGGGGCTGCGTTTCTAGGCCATCCACTCTTCACTGGCCTGTTTATTGCTGACATACATCCTCCTGAGAGCTGGTTCTGATAAGCCACGCAGTAGTTGTTTGAGAGCATTAGGATGGTCCTGTGTACACAGCGGATAACAGTGGAGGGGATTTCCTTTCCCAAAATGTGACCAGAGACACTCAGCTGGTTTCCAAAATCTCTCTTTCCAGCCTTTTCCCTGGAAGGCTCAGGAATCAGCTTTGCAGATTTATTCCGGCTCATTGCTTTCTACTGCATCAGCAGGTAAGGCCTCTTCCTCTCTTACGATTCTCAACACCTGCCTAGTATGCAATATAATTGGCCTGTGGTCTCTCGATTAAAATAAACAGAGGGAGGAGGCTTAACACCTATTAGATGTCACTGGAAGTTTTGGCTACTAAAATAAAATGGTCACCAAGTCACCTGTGTCAGGCTTAAGATCAAAATAATTTCCCTGGCCCCTCTAAATGTAAAATCTCATTAATTAATATGATTTTGTTCTCAAGCTGCTCCTGTTTCCTTTTACCTGGACCCATCAAGCAGAGGAAACACACATGCATGCACACGCAAAGAGAGAAAGGGACCAATGATGCAAACCTGGAGCATTTAAAGGCCCTTGATAATTTTTCTGAAAACTCTTCAAGGGGAGCAAGTCATTTTAGAAATGCGGGATCCTTACACCAGCCTATAAATTGTGCGTCACTGACCTACATGGCCTCTGGGTGTTCATGTCCTTTTCATCATTAAAGCAACTATTTCAGTTGACAAGAAGTTAAGCCAAAAACCATAAGGTTAACAAGTGTCAGGAGGGTGCCAGTTGTGAAAGGCTTTTTCTTTTTTCTTTCCTTTCCATCCATAACAGTTTTTCAAATCAAGTGTTTTTTCAGTAATTAAGGATCCAAACTCTTTAGCTGCAGAGATTGACATTGCCTCCTCTGAGCTGAGTCAGCAGCCTCCTTTCTTCTTCGGAGTGTCTGTTGCAGCTGGTAGAGTAATGACAGGCATGAGCTACTAAGGGCTGTTTTCAAAGACCACTTCTCACAGCCAGTGCTGAGCCTGAGAAGCTTGTTTGAGATTGGTTTACTTTGTGTTAATTTAAGGGTCAGGTTATTTCTCAATGACTGAGTTAGATGTTCCTTGTACCTGTTCGACTAGGCCCTTTGGGGGCAGGCACTAAGTTATTTGCTCCTGGAGGTCAGCAGGCCAGGGAAAGCCATGCAGTTGATAGTCTGAAGGTAGAGAGACAATCTCAAAAGGGACCCCAATGCTGCTTCCTAGCAGGAAGAAATGAGGGCTTCACCTAGAATTGGATCAGAGCTCTGTGAGTGTCCACTAAGGGACGAAACCTGCCAAGGTGTAGACCAGAGCCCTTGGCTTGTGTGAGCAAATCTGCCACTCCAAGAAAGGAGGCTAGAGCAGGAGCCTCCACCATGCCCTGGGAATTTTACCTGGTCTGGCTGGAGGCCGACCAGGCCCTGGGAGTGAATTTCAACATGAACATGCTGGTCAGAGGTGAAGTTGGCCAGTGTTTACTCTTCATAGTTTGCTTGCCGGTGACTACTATTGTAAAAGATTGCTACACCTATAAAATAGCATTTGGCAGCAACACACAAAAGATACCATCTCTCCCCTTAGTGTTCTGGAATGTTCTGGAATAATAGACTGGAATGCCTGCTGTCCAGGGCTGTCCAGTGATTGAAGGATATAAAGTACAGGAAAGCCTTTGATAGACTACAGAGCCTGGTGCTGAGATAAAGTACTTACAGAAAAATCCCAACATTGACATTTTGTGACGAGGGAGACCTGAGATTCATTTTCCTATTTTTTTAAATAATGCAAAGGTTCTTAATGTTTTTGTTTCTCCTTTTCATCATGTTACTCATTTAGTTAAATCTATGTTCTTAATTGATTTGATCCAGTCTTACCAAAATATTTTTGAAATGTTCTAGATGGTTGTTAGTACATAATATATTCAAATAGAGGTGACTGGTGTTCACACTGAGCATACATGCACCCATGCAACAAGACGAGAATTCATGAGTCGATACGCATATGATTGCCACATTAGAAAGGCATGTTGAAAAGTATAGTGGAGGATACAAATAGTGATGATGCACACCTTGGCCACAAATGCCTAGCAGGTCTCTGTCAGTTTGCTGTAATCAGTGTAGTCTAGAGCACTGCCTTGCAAACTTGTACTACAATGCCTGTAATCTTGTTAGAATGCAGATTCCAACTGAGAGGGTCTGTGGCAGCACCTGAGACTTCATTTTCAATAAGCGCCCACGTGATAAGGCTGATGCTGCTGGTCTTACAACTACATTTTGAGTAGCAAGGGGCTGAGAAAATAATTTTCAATATTAATTATTAAGTATAATTATAATTTCAGGGGTTTTCTCGGTCTGTGCTAGGCATCATACATATTAATACATTATTTCTAATCCTCATGGAAACCCTGAAATCAGGATTATGAAGATGCTGTGGCTTGGAGAGAGTGAGAGGCTTGCCCGCATTCAATTAATAGCAGATTCTGGATTTGAATCCAGGACTGCCTTTTTACCAAAGCCCATATTTCCCCACTAGATAGCTCAGATCCACAGATGTGGGGTCCAACACACCTGAGTTCCACTTCATTCCACACCAGCTCTGTGAGTGGGTGCAGGAGTCTCTCCATCTATGTCATCTGAGTTCTTGATCTATGGAATGGAGGGCATGAAAGTTTCCTCTCAGGATGTGTTGGAGCCCCACATGAGGTAAGGTGCTTGGTGCACTGCAATAGTAGGTGTTCGGTAAAGTTAGTCTCCTTCCCTTTAGAAATATGACATATAGAGCAAAGTTAAAATAAAAAGTAAATCTAGACTATGTGTGTGCTAAAACTCTTGGGTGAAATCTTTATACCTAAGATGGATTTATTTTGTTAGGCAAGTTTTAGAATCAGGGCCCCTTTTCTTAACAGGGTATAGATGAGAAGGAAGGCCCCTTGTGTGTGTGTGTGTGTGTGTGTGTGTGTGTGTGTGTGTGCATGGAGGAAATGCCATTATGCTCTGCCCTGGCTGGCACAATGGGAGAGGACTCATATACAACATCTAATTTTCTAGTAGATCAAAGCCTAAAACCACCAATTAGCAAGTGGCAGGTGTGGTTTCCTGTCATATATGTCATTAAGAAAAACCAAAAACAATCATGTGATATTTAGGCTCCAGGTACTGCAATGGGCAAGGTAAAAACTTAAAATAAACAAAGGCTGGTTTTGTTGTATGTGGCTTTCCCCCCAAATTGTCTAATGAAAGTAGATCTTAATTAAGTTGGTAAAGCCATAAAAACACATATTTGCATGATACTTTGGTGTTACAAAGTTCTAGTTACCATTGATCTTCATTTAAGATTATAATCAGGGTCACTGTGTCTCTGGGGGCCAGGCAGCAGCTATTACAGGTGCTGCCATCCCCTTCATTGGCATTGGCAGTGTCAGTGAAGACGCTGCTATTCATCGAGGCTCCACCTGCTTCATCTAGAACAGATGTGAGAGGACAAATAGAAGGAGGTGTTCACCATGTTTGGGGGCAGGTAAAAGGGTCTTCTGGAAGCAGGAGGTGACCCAGACTTGACACCCCAGGAAAGAGGAGCCTCCTGACTGCCAACTCCCAGCATTTTTGTTAGCAGTATGTTAGAGCCCTTGTGACACTGTTACATTTTATTTATGTTTTGCTTTTTTCATTGACATTTTTTCTTTGGCATTCAGCTTCAACAGCTTCACAGGTTCCAAAACAATCAGTCATCCAGATTTAATCTGATGTAGCCCAGAATGTTGCCTAATCTTATTGTAAACAAGTAATTTGGTGTAGTTATTCTCTTCAGTGGAAGTTTTCAGGGCAGTTTGTGTAGACAAAACACAGGCAGAAGCTCCAAGTTTTGTCACTTACTCTACCCCAGCCACCATGGCCCCTAGATATTCTTCATACATGTCAGACCCTCTCCCACCCTAGGACCTTTGCACCTGCTGCTTCCTCTGCCTGGAAAGTTCTTTTCCTCACAGTTTACTCCTTGGCTACCTTTAGATCTTCAGTCAAATGCTACCTGTTCATGGGGCCTTCCCTGGCCACCTCTCACACCTGAACACTCTTTCTTATTCCCCTACTGCACTTTATTTTTATCCATGGCACACATCCCCTTCTTATATATTATATAATTGCATAATTGTTTGTTGTCTATTGGTATCCATTTGAATGCAGCTTCATGCAGGTGGGTAATTTGTCTTTTTTTCCCCAGCACCTGGAACAGTGCCTGCCACATCACATATGACTATAGACATTTGCTGAATGAAGGAATTCATTGTAAGACCAATACCACCACTAAAAAAAAAATAACTATTGTTATTGAATATTCATTCATTCATTTATTCAGAACACACTTTCTCCCTGTCTGTATCAGGCAAGGCATTGTGCTGAACCCTCTGGGGAACTCACCAATGCTTAGAGCATGGTGAAAAGGAACAAATGTTTATTAAGCCCGCCCTTTTCTTTTCTGAGAAAGCAGAAGATCATGGTCCATGCATTTACTAGGGGCGACAATATGCCCTAGGAATGCAAGCTCCTGGTGCCAGCTCAGCATTTTCTTGTTGGGCCTGTTAGCCTATGATGCTGCAGTGCATGTGTTTGTCAGTCTACACACGGCGTCATGCTGCTTGGGGACTGGGTTGTTGCATGAGGTCCTGTAGATGTGTCTTCCTGCTCCAAGTGTGATCACAGTTACAGCAGTATGGCCTGGGAGCTTGGCAGAAATGCTAAATCTCCAACCTCACCCAGACCTCCTGAGTTGGGGTATGTAGTATAACGAGACCCCCTTGGGTTCATGTACACTGACCTAAAACACAAGAGGAAGTTTTATCTCAATATTCATTGAGTATCTGCCATGTGTAAGGCAATAGGATAATAAATATTGGTTTAGGATTGCACATTTCTGCCCTGGGAATTGGGGTCCAACATTCAGAGCATCTAGCAAATTAGTAATAATGTTTATGTCTATGACAGATCCACCAACATATTGAACGGTTCCAATATTAACTCTAGATACATTTTAGCTAACTAGGAAGGAAATCTGGTCCTCACTGAAACTGTGCGGGCTTGTCTCTCAACCTGTCCTGGATATGTTAACACAGACAGAAATTATAATCCTACAGGTCCTATCACCAGTAAAGATAAGTTCTGGTTAGGCATGATTTGATGTTTACTTAAAATAGTTTAAGCTGAAACATCTCCGTGATGGAAATAAAAGTAAGAGATAGAAACATGGCATGTAATTACAAACATTCTCTTTTTTGAAAAATTAGGGATGTTCTGCCGTTTACCTTGAAGTTGCCTTATGCCATTTCAACAGCCAAGACTGAGGCTCAGCTTGAAGAACTAGCCCAGCTGGGACTAAGTAAGTGAAGGCCCCACCCAGGTCTCTTTTGAAATGAATCCATGGAGCAAAGTCAGTGTTGGGCTGGCTGATGATACGTCATAACATCAAAAAATAATCCCCATGTCCAAGGGGATTCAGAGGTCCCTGAATCACACCTTCTGAGAGTCCTTTTCTAAGTCAGATGTTGAACCATTCTTCAGAGGCAGGTGCTGAGTTTGTCTGGGTCACCCCCATATACTCCCCCACCAGCATCTTTGAATTTGAGTTATCCAGAGTGTCCAAATGTAATGTAAACTTCTGTAATGTGTTCTTTCTTTCCCTTCGCGGCATCTTGCTGGGGAAAGGAAGTGATTGACAGAAAGGGAAACCCAGCACAGCGCCTGTCATGTGAATCAGTTTGGTTCCATTAGGAACACACGGGCATGACAGCACTTCTGTGCTTTGAGGAATCTGACGGCACAGGCATCTAGAGTAACATCTGTTGCACTTCCTTTCTTGTTCAGTTCTGATCCTGGTGTTCTGGGCCACGTCCCTGACACTGTGCATCTCCTTGCTCTGGCCAGCTGGGCCCTTGCTTCTTCTCCTGCCTCTTTGCTGATTCCCGTAAACCCAACACCATGCTGCTGGACAGTGGTTGACAGTGGATCAGGACATACAGTTCACCCAGTTGTACTTCTTTCTCCCACTGCCCTGGGGAATTCATGTGGGTTTAACTTTGACAAAAACACTTTTCCTCCTAGAGGAGAAGGGAAAATTCTCTTAAGGGAAAATGCTGTTAGGATTGTAGGGCTTCAGTCTTCAGATAAACAACCAGGCCATAGTATTTGAATGGAAGTTTGCCACGTTGAAGTGCAAGTGCCAGGATTCCTAAGACCTAAGAAGCTATGATATTTGACCCAAAAAATACAAATATATGTGTTCCCTCTTTGGCCTATTTTCTGTTAATGTAAACTTGTTTTGAAGCAGGTGTCATTGCCAAGGGAGCCTGCATAATTTGTAGGAAGCCTGGAGGTAGATTCGGATTCCATTCTGAAACTTGAATTGCCTCAATAAAAATTGCTACATGTGCCTGAGGCCTGTCTGATGGGCAATTGGGTAGTAGGACTGGGCAACAGAATCCTGGTAAAAATATCAGAGCTGTATAAATGTTTTGCCATCTCCTACAAACTGAGTTTTACACACCTTTGAAGAGAATTTTAAACAGTTCCTGAATTTAAGTTAATATAATCAGCTAGACTGTAGGCCCCTTGAAGACATGTATCAGTTTTCAGTTTTCTCTGGTGCCCTCTGTCCCCCTAACTCCTGGTTCGGGGTACAGTGGGAAGTGTGTGCTTTGTGCTGCGGCTGAAGCACTCAAGCGTCATGGTCAGCATTCGTGCTCTGCAAAGATAAAGGCAAAAATCGCTTGTTCTAGTGACCAGTAAGCAGAACATTAATTAATATATATTCATCTCATAATTGCCAGTGTACACATTATCCATTTTGTGAAGAGACAACACTTTTTAAAATTCTGTACCTCATTTATTTGTTCAACTAAAAAATATTTCTGAAGGGTCCACTATGTGGCAGGCACTGTGCCCCAGACTAAGGGTTCAAAGGTTAATTGTGTCCATCTCCTCCTCCCCTACCACCCAGGTTTATATTCTGTATGGGAGAAATGCACACCTGTGAGCTAAGTGCACTAAGCTAAGCCTAATAAAGTCTTTCAGCGATGGCGATAGAAGTCCAAGCAGGACCCAAAGGCAGTGGGAGCAGTTCCACCAAGACCCACACTACCTAATAGAACTACATATAAGGCCAGCCAATGTATAATCTTTAATTTCCCAGTAGCCACATCAAAGAACATTAAAAAGACACAGATGAAATTAATGCTTATAATGAAATATATCTGAAATGTTATTTCAACATATAATCAATATTAAAATATTAATCAAAAACTTTACATTCTTTTTTCATACTTAATGTTTGAAAACCAGTATGTATTTTATCCTACAACACATTTTTAGGCAGTAAATTTTGATCAGAAATGCATAATCTTTATTTAGATTTCATTAAATTTACAGTTGAAAAGTAGATTCACATACCCAAATTCTAAACCTACTCAAAAGTTTTCCTGTAACTGGATTGAGCATCAGTTTTTAAATCTGAATTAAGTAACATTAAATAAAATTTAAAACTGAATTTCTCTGTTGCACTAGCCAGATTTCAAGTACACAGTAGATAGAGGTAACTGTTGGTTCTCATGTTGGACAGCGCAGAATGAGAGAGAAGGAAAGGAAGGATGAGAGAAAGCAGGTGACACAGCCCCAATGTCAGGCTTGTTTTCACCATAGACGAGGCAGCAAGTTCTCCCAATATCAGTCTCACGCCAGGTTCCCATGACCAGCCATTCTGGGCCCATAAGAAAGAAATACATTTTAAGCAAACACAGCAAGGCAAAACCATAAACAGATAATGACCTATTCCAAATGGAAATTACAATAGACAACATTTATTACCACTAGTGCCTCCCCCCATCTGCTTGGAAAACTGATGCCCATCTGTAAAAAGGGACACTGGCAGAGTAGTTACAATAGCAACATGTACTGCTCCAAAGAGTGCTGAATATGTATAGCCATGGTGAGGAGGTTATAGGATTTGGGAAGGATGGGCAGCAAACCACAAACATAAATGCCTGAACTTGGACTTAACATTTGCATAAGTTTGCTGTCCTTGTTTTTGCTGATGGGACCTATGAGTATATTTTTCCTCATTTGGGGGTTTTAATGCTGAACATGTAAAACCCCAAGCAGATTGCATAACATCCCTCAAGTCCATCTGCTGGTCCAGCTCATTAAAGGGGAACTGCTAGGCCCTCTGTGGAGGGCACCCCCGGGAGAAGTGGATTGGGAAGGGTGCTTTTGCTTTGATACTGGACTTGGTTTTTGTAAAGTTGGGGAGCCCCATGGCCTTTTCCAAGCCTACACTGTAAAAAAAGAACTAGCTGGTTCTTTTTTCCTCACCTGTGAAAAGGCGAGGCTGGCTTTGAATGTTTGCCAAACCATTTCTCAAGGGTTTGGAAGGTGAAAGCCCCAGGGGCCTTCCTATGAGCCCACAGCTGGGCCTGGAAGCATTTCTACCCTTTCCAGTAACACAGTTAAAGTTGGGGGTGGGGGGGGATCAAGTGAAATGCCTACCCCTCCAAAGACAAGCGTTGTCATGAAAATATGCTTTTTTAAATTTGTGAAGGAATGACCCAAGTGTACTGTATTTACATTCTTGTGTTCACTGATAATGACTTTCAGATTTTTGGAGCTCTCCAGCTGACAACAAACTCCCAAACCCTCCACCTCCCCATAGGACTGTCTCCTCAGACGGTGTTTGTCCTCCCTCCCGTCAGCTCTGCCTTATAAATGGAGTGCATTCTATAAAAACCAGGACGCCTTCAGAGCTGGAGTGCAGCCAGACCAACGGAGCCCTGTGTTTTATTAATCCTCTTTTCTTGAAAGTGCACAGCCAGGACCTCAGTGGAGGCCTGAAGCGGCAGTGCACAAGGACTCCCAACGCGAATGGCACTGAGAGGCCTCGGTCACCCCCACCCAGGCCCCCGCCACCCTCTATTAATAGTCTGCACACAAGCCCTCAGCTGTCCAGGACTGAAACGCGGGCGAGCATGC
This sequence comes from Desmodus rotundus, assembly GCF_022682495.2. NCBI lineage: Eukaryota > Metazoa > Chordata > Mammalia > Chiroptera > Phyllostomidae > Desmodus > Desmodus rotundus. The sequence goes on from NC_071392.1 coordinate 132,494,532, forward strand.
CAGAAACAGTCAACCATAACAAACATGGGAACGTAGCTCTGCTTGGAATGAAACCAACCCCCATTCCTCCACCCCGGCTGAAGAAGCAGGCTTCTTTTCTTCAGGCGGAAGGCGGCGCAAAGACCTTGACCGGCAGCCGGCCTTGCCTGGGCCAGGAGCGGGAGCTGGAGCAGGAGCCCCGCACAGCTGGCAGCCCAGGTGGCGCCCCGCCTGCAGAGGCACCGGGGGATTGCACAAGGGCCCGGCCCGCCTGCTCTGAATCACGGCCCCCGTGGCATGGAGGCAGACAGAGGCTCAGCGACATGAGCATTTCCACTTCCTCCTCCGACTCGCTGGAGTTCGACCGCAGCATGCCTCTGTTTGGCTACGAGGCTGACACCAACAGCAGCCTGGAGGACTACGAAGATGAAAGTGACCAGGAGACCATGGCCCCCCCCATCAAGTCCAAAAAGAAGAGGAACAGTTCCTTTGTGCTGCCCAAGCTCGTCAAGTCCCAGCTACGCAAAATGAGCGGGGTGTTCAGCTCCTTCATGACCCCGGAGAAGCGCATGGTCCGCAGGATCTCGGAGCTGTCCCGGGACAAGTGCACCTATTTCGGCTGCCTGGTGCAAGACTACGTGAGCTTTCTGCAGGAGAACAAGGAGTGCCATGTGTCCAGCACAGACATGCTACAGACCATCAGGCAGTTTATGACCCAGGTGAAGAACTACTTGTCTCAGAGCTCGGAGCTGGATCCCCCCATCGAGTCGCTGATCCCTGAAGACCAAATAGGTAAGTACCCACTTTGCCTTATTTTATATATGTATTACAGTAACCTCACAGGTCAGTGCCTTATTTTATTTATTTATGTATATATAAATATATAAAATACGGTAACCTCATAGGTTAGCGCAGTCTGTGTTAGCTTGAATGAGGACTTCTCTGGAGTTCAAAACAGCAGCACACTCCACCTCTCCCCAATTTGATTGGAAACTTAGCTTCTTAAAGTCAACCTCACTTATACCTGCCCCAGCTGCTACATACCAGGCTGGGAAATGTGGGAAGCGACTGAAGACAACTGCAGAATGGTTCTGTTCAGGGGTCAAGTTTGCTTTCTGAGGGTCTGGTTGCTGTCTGATTTTGTGCTGTGTGTGTGACAGGATTGTTGGAGTGTTTTCTGAAAGTGGCTCTCTGCAGGCTGCATGTGCACAGATAGGTAATCGTACTGTCTTCTGAGAAGCAGTGGGTGTTTTGTTCTGCTTTATTTGGGAAGGACCTTCTATTGAGGTATAGCTTACATTCGAAAAAGTGCAGAGATGACAGCGTGCGGTTCAGTGAGCAGAACTTGACCAGCATCCAAAAGACCCCGTCCCCCTTTCCCAAAAGAGTAACCCCCTGCTGGCTTCTAATCATACAGAATTCAGTGACAAGCACTGTTCTAGAGTAAAAAAAGGGGGGGGAGGGGTATTTTGTATACCTTTAAAATAAATAACAGTTTGGAGATCACATGAAAGGTGTTTTCTCTAAAGTCAAGGGGAAATACTTTCTTTATAACCTCATTGAAGGACTAGATTAGTAGTTACTTTGGCCAAGGGAGATTTGAATTTGGCAAGCAGTCTGTTTTTCCAGGGCAAGAGTGTTGAAGGGATTTTTTTTTTTTTCAATTTCAGAAGGTTGACTCTAAAAGACTAATTTCAGAGAGCTCATTCACTGGGCAGCAACAGCCAAAATAGCTATCAACATTTCCTGGCAGTTCATAAAGCTAAACACAAATTTCTTTTTTCTGATTAGGTCTGTTTGTCAAAAGTGTAGTAAACAGTATGTGGTAGAGAGTAGTGTCTCTCTCTCCCTCCACCCCCCTGTCTCTCCCCTTTAAGTGAGTTTCAGCACTCTTTGATTTTCTCACAGCGGAATCAAAGCCTTGTTTGTTTTTCTGTGGTTTGAGCCTGGGTCCAAGAGGCGTGGTTAGAGCTGAGCTGTTGCTGAAGAGAGAGGCTAGAAGGAATGTACTCTTGCGATGTGCCTTAGAATTGAAAATGGCTTCAAGGCGAATCAAGATAACCGTACAGACCACCTCTTTCCCCTCATCTCACTATATCCTGCTTCTCAGGGGAGACCAGCTCAGACGTAATATTAACAGGGACCCAGAACCTACACAAGAAGCTTCCCTCTGAGGACGCCCAGGGGGAGAGCAAGATAGGCGCTGATGTCAGCTCTGAGGTATGTGGCAAGCATTGCCAACCAGCCTACAGAGAGAGACAGGCTCCCAAGGGGACAAGGGCCTGCCTTCCCTTCCTTCCCTGCTGATGTTGTAAGCACCAACCCAAGTACTGGTCCCAAGAAGCTCTTCTGCCAGCTTCTTCTGAAGTGAAGTTCAGATATGTTACTTGCTCTTGGAGTTCAAGGCCTCATTTTCTCCAAAAACTAATTTGCTGCTCCAGAAAAATGCAGTTTTTAATTTAAACTCTAAGGTCATAACAAGAAAGAAAGCTGACACCTGTGGAGTCCCTAATTTGAGCCAGGTGTCTATTCAAGTGATTTCAGTGAGTGCTGGCCTCACCTCTGTGAAGCAGGCATGGGCATCGTCCCTGTGGAGTAAAGAAAGGCAGAGCTTTGCCAGATGGAGGCGTTTGTGCCAAGGCCACACCAACTAGTAACCAGCAGGTACAGCATTTGCACTTCCTTCTGTCGAGTTCAAAGCCCATTCTCCTGGTCACTTCACCTCCTTCTGCTGCCTATATTCATATTTTCTCACCAGAAATTAAGGGGAATTGAAAACAATGTTTTTAATTATATTGTACACCTAATATATTGTTATATGTCAGTTACATTTCAATAAAAATTAGTTTAAGAAGGATTTTAAATTAAGAATGAAATTAAGGGGAATTGTAGTAAAAAGCTAACCCTTTGCTGAGGCATCTCAGACTAAAGCTCTCCATGGAGATGTGGGTATGACTACCCTAAACATTGCCACGCTTTTTTATTGGTATGTTTGTTTTGGTTTTTAAAGCTTTCGTGTTAAAATACGCACTTTGTATCTGTTGCTTCCTCAGTGAAACCATCATTCTGTTTTGAAAGTACAGTGAATATGCTGGGTTTTTGAAAATAAGAGGAAGATGGGCTAGAGCAAAAGTTAACCTAAGAAACTCATCACAAGCCCAGTTGGAGGGAAGGGGTGACCCTAACTCTTAGAAAGCCAATCCCCTAAGTGTACAAGTTACTAGATTAGAACTGGCAAGAAAATGGACTTAGTCTAGTTGTCTTATTTTTACATGTTTCTAAATGAAGGGCTCACTAGTTTACTACAGGCTGCTTAACACAGTGACTCCTTTAGGCCTCATAACCAAGTCACGGTTGGCACATTTGTGTAGATATTGTTCATGGTTTGCAAATTCATGAATGGAGGCCAAGACATATAAAGTGACTTTGAGAGGGTTCTCCTGTTGGTAAGTAGGGGAGCCTGGGTTTACACCAGGTCTTCTGTCTCTGTTGCCTGCTCATTTCTCACCACATCTCTCTTCCTGGGTGGATGTAATTCACTTTGAATGCCATCCCCAGAATTCCAAGCCTCAAATTCGTTCTGAACAGATGTCTACTAATGCTCGTAAGGCTTTCCAAGAATGCCAATTGGGGTTTTCTACTCTTAGAAAATCTAGTCCTGTCCTCCTCTCCCATCACTTATGAAGGACATAGCTCCAAACTAGGAAGTGGGGCTTTAAATTTAAAGCCTAGATTTACAGAATCTCCATCTTGAAGTTAAGGAAGTTGAAGGAGGCAGTTCATTACCCTTGTAGAATTAGAGTAGTCATTCATATGTGAAAAACAACCATATGAATGCAATTGTGTGTGCAGTATATGGAAGTAGTACTAATCTCTCTTCTTCAGAAAGTGATTCTTCAATTACAAAGAGAAAAGCCAATTAAAAAACTGAATATCTCTTACCCACTGTCACTGTACCCATATGTTCCTGTTACAACCCTTTAGGTCATCACTTTCTAGGTGAGTATGAAATAATAGTTAATCTCAAAAATGAAAAACTGCCAATAAACAACAAGTGCTGGCGGGGATGTGGAGAAAAGGAAACCCTTGTGCACTGTTGGTGGGAATGCAGATTGGTGAGGCCACTGTGGAAAACAGTATGGTGTTATCTCAAAAAATTAAAAATGGATCTGCTTTATGACCCAGCAATTCCACTTCTGGAATAGATTAGAAAAAAACGAAAACACTAATTCAAAAGAATATATGCACCCCTGTGTTCATTGCAGCATTATTTACAATAGCCAAGATTTGGAAGCAGCCCAAGTGTCCACTAGTAGATGAGTGGATAAAAAGCTGTGGTACATTTATGCAATGGAATACTACTTGGCCATAAAAAAGGACGTCTTACCTTTTGGGTAACTACATGGATGGACCTGGAGAGTATTATGCTAAGTGAAATAAGCCAGTTAGAGAAAGATGAGTACCATATGATTTCACTTATGCATGGAATCTAAGGAACAAAATAAACTAACAAACAAAATAGAAACAGACTCATAGATACAAAGAATAGACTGGCCACTATCAGAGGGGAGAGAAGTTAGGGAGCTGGGTGAAAAAGGTAAAGGGATTAAGGGGGAAAAAAACCTCATAGACATAGACAACAGTATGGTGGTTACCAGAGGGAAAAGGGGTGAGGTGAGATAGAAGAGGGTAAAGGGAGATAAATGGGATGGAAGAAGACTTGACTTGGGGTGATGAACACACAATACAATATACAAGTGATTTATTATAGAATTGTGCAACTGAAACCTATATAATTTTATTAACCAATATTACTCTGATAAATTAAATTAAGAAAAAGAGAAAGAACATGACTGGAAGTCACATTAGCCAAGATTCAGTTAAAAACATACTATCGTGAAAAGATGTTCATTTTTAAATAGCTTTTGCTGACTTAAAAAATAACAAATGCTCATCTTAAAATTATTTGTAAGATACAGAGAAGTATAAAGAATAAAAATCACTGTCAAGTTCCATTGAGCTAAAATAAATAAATAAATAAATATAAACCTGTCATTCTAAATGGTTGTGTTCTATCATGGATAATTTGCATGTTTACATTACTCTTTTTTTTTTTTTTTAAGACTTTACTTATTTATGTTTAGATGGGAAGGGAGGGAGAAAGAGAGGGTAGGAAACATCAATGTGTGGTTGCCTCTCATGCAGCCCCTACTGGGGACCTAGCCTGCAACCCAAGCATGTTCCCTGATTGGGAGTTGAACCAGCAACAACTTGCTTCATAGGCCAGCGTGCAACCCACTGAGCCACACTGATCAGGGCTGTTTAGGTTACTCTTTAAAGCACTTCCATCCAAAGCCCTGCCATTTGAAGGCTCTTGAATAAGTATTATTTGATTGACATCAGCTATACTCTTTCTAGTTGGAGAATGAAGTCAACGAGGATAAGATGTGATGAGTTCCAATGTAGGTCAGTTCTCTGATCATTCCAGGGCCACACACAGGGTGAGGCAAAAGCAGGTTTACAGTTGTGAATATGCAAAACACAGAGATTGTTCTTGTATTATTATTATTATTATTAATGTATTATTTTTCATACAAACAACTGTATTATGTTTCCCTTTGGGACAGTAATCCACTCCCCACACACCACTGCAGAGTAGTACATGGAAGGACAAACACATGCTTTAACAAAAAGCGTACACAGTTTCAGGTCCTACACAAAAACCCTGGGATCAGTAACTTCATCAACAGAGTGAGGTACACTCATTACTGGTATGTCCCTCCAAGGGATAGGGTGTGACATTCCTCATTATTCTAACATGTGTTTCTATAACTGGTGAGTTTTACATCTTACCTCTCTTGCTTCAGTCTTTTTCAACCAATGGGAAAATAAGTCCAAAATTTCTGGTAGTAAAATCTCCACTTTGCAAAACTAGTTGCATTTTTGTGGTTAGTGTTTTGATTTTTATTCAACCAAAATAATTTTTATTTCTCATTTGACGTTAATCTTGGGAAATTCCTCTGTTTTCAAGTCTTATTTCAAGAAAAACAAAATTTTTGCAACTCTGAAATTGTTACTAATCCCAGATTTTCTATAACTGTCCACCACAGACTATCAACAATACAAAAAGACAACTTTTGTGTTCATAAAAGTCAATAGTGAAAAACAAGACAACTGTTTTATTTTCATTAATTGCTATAAAGTAAAATGTGTAATTATTTGAAGAAAACTATCCTTAAACTGAATTCTCACATATTTCAAAGAGAACATCAGTTTACACAGGCCTGTGTTTTTTCAATAGAGAAATACTGAAATGTGGTTAGATACCAGAGACCACAGCATTAGTAAGAAAGGGGATTTGAAGAAATTCCCTAGGAGTTAAACAATTACAACTACTTTGCTCCAGATCACTTTTTAAAAAATGAGTATGGAAGTCTGGCTCAAGCTTAAATATGTAGTGTGACTTGTTTTTAATTGTTAATTTATAGACTGGCTTAAATCCCTTGATTTATTATCTGCCCTTTTTAATATAAATAGTCATTCTGAGAGATGCAACCAGAGAGGCATATTGATGCCAAGTTGCGATTAAAACTTTGGATCTGACTTCTGATCTAGTCCATGTGACCATATTGTCATATCCTTATGCAGTTAACAAAGGGTAGAGAAAAAGGAGAAAGACTGATTTTGCAGCATATAAAAAAGAATGCTTATATTATTTTTTAAAATCAGTTTAAATAGATAGAAGACCATCTTTCTTTTCCATGGGGCATCATTTGTTATATAATTTTTATTTTAGGGCATCAAAATTGGGTCAATTATTTATATCACCTAAAAAAAGGTTCACAACTCTGGAATTAAGAGTCTCTGCCCAGGAGAGCCTGACTCCATGATACTCCCAGCACAGGAACTGTTAGCCCTATACTTTGTAGAGCCCTAACCATCAAGGTAGGGTTGGGAGTAGCATCACAAAATAAGACATATGACGATATCTGTACCATAGTGTTTTCTGACCAAAGAAGCTTCCATCCCAAGAGAGATAAGCACCTCCTAGACAGGAAATATCACCATTACCTGGAATTGATACAGGAATTGAGAGCATGAGCCAGGGGACATTTGAAATACTATATTGATTTAAAAGGAAGCATGGGAATCTTTAAAACTTTGACACTTTTCCCAGCACTCTTCTTCTGCCGAAAGGATGGCTCTGATTGGCTGTCTTGGTGAGGTAAGCATGGCATGGAGGAGCCCTCACTGGCCAGGGGTCCCAGCCATAGCCTTGCCTCACTCATGTAGCCTCTCAAAAGGGACCACCTAGTGCAGGCACAGCCCCTGGCCTCTCACCTCATGCACAATGTCCAATGTAGAAGTTCTTGCTTATTGTCCAGGCCCAGGGCTTCTTTTAGAAGCCAAAATTCACAGCCTGCCTCTTTTTGAGTCAAACATTATGTATTAAATGCATACTGTGTTTTTAATAGAACCAAGTGAAAGCCCCCATAATACCCTCACCCATGTGTGGTTCTTGATGGTTTACAAAGCTTTTTTATACATAAAGTCCCCTTAAATCTTTTTAATGCCTTGGAAGGCCCCATTTATTATCCTCATTTTTACAGATGAGGAAACAAATGCTTACTTAGTGAGGTTAAGCCAGGATGTTACAGAGCAAGGGGGTGGGGTGGTTCACGATAAATTATTACAGAAAAGATTCCCCCCTTTCTGTCTCTGGAGGTTCCTGCCCCCCACGCCCACCTTCTAGGTTCGCAATGCCCGCCGCCAGAGGAAAGATGTCTCTCAATGCCAGAGACTGGTGAAAAGGAAAGGAATTGTTTATTTAAAAGTTACACAGACTTAGAGTAATGGCTTAATGACTTCAATAAGATACTAAAGTCCTTTAGAATACCCACAGATGCACAGTCCTTCCCTCTCCCTGTGCCCAGTCCGGGGTACTGTGTCTCAGGAAAAGAAGTAGAAGTCCGGGATTCAGGCTCCCAGCACCATCAGCTGTGTGGCTGCTGCAATCTCCAGTTAATCCAAAGCCATGTGGCACCTTCTCATGGCCCACCAGCAAGAGTCCTTTCTCCCCTTTTCTTCCCGGCAAAGTCTCTCCTGCTGCCTAAGCCACGTGGCGAAAAGAAGCACTCCAAAACCACACGGTCCTCTCTACTCTCCTTCAGAACCGCGTGGTCCTCTTCCTTTCCCCTCAGAACCTTGTGGTTCTCTCTCTCTATGGCTGCCGCGCCTAGGTTTAAATCCCAGTGCCCATCTTCCTTTGCAGCCCCATTTCCGACTCCTCCTACAGTCAGTTACACCTGCCAGCATCCCCATATTCTTCCAGCTTTACTGGGCTGCCATAGTAAGTCTGGGCAGGTGTGGCCCCATGGCGTGGAGCCAATCATCTCCAAGCTCTCACGCAGGCACTGTAACCAAGGGGAGTTGCTTCCCAGTCCCATCCTGGGTGGGAGTCACTCCCACCCCCTGGCTCAAAGCATGGGCATAGCAGCTATTTAACATATCTATGAAACCAGTTAAAGGTTATAGATATGATAAATGACTGTGCCAGGGGTTAGCTGCAAAGCTCTTGCTACACAAAACAGCTCTAAATGGCCCTGTTCCATGTGTCCCATCCCCCCTGGCTCAGGCTTGTGGGGGTGAGGACATCCTACATATATTTTTTAATATTTCCTGGACACCTTGAGCTCTGGACCCCATTACAAATCCCTTCTTGGGGCCCTCCTCTTGGCTGCACCCTGCTTCAAGGAGGCAAGTGAGACTGAAAATGATTCAAGTGGCAGGCTTTTCCTATACCTCAAGTGGTGACTACACTGCCTTTCTCATTTGTTTTATGAGGAGAAAGGACAACCACAGAGGTGAAGTCACATCACAACAGAGGATGCCTGATCTACATGACTTAACATTAATGTTATTAACCCTGCATCACCAGCCCAAGGTTGAGTCTCCCAAGTTTCTGTTCTGTAAAATTAAAGGTCCTCCTGTTTCCATATTCTATTCTTCAGAAACAAACAACTAAGTCCTGCCCACACTCAAGGGATAAAAGTAGAACTAAGCTCTATCTCCTGAGGCCAGGAGGCCAGGAGATGGACACAAATTATTTAGAATTTTTCTGTAAGGAGCATTGGTCTCTGTTCTCCCCTGCCTTCTTTTTTACTGGCCTTTTACTAGAAGACACTGAAATTAGCTGATGGAATTTAAACATAAAATATCACATAAATATAGCCTATACTTTTTCATAATGCCCTTCCTTGAAGCACACCAAAACAAGTAATGATGCAAGTGAATCACCACCTAGTAGCAGTCATCTTTATTTTGGCACCATCTCTCTTGGACTGGTGGGATCTGCCTTTAATGATAAAACATTCTTTATCATTTATCACTTATGGGCTGAAGTATGCATTGCTGACAATACGTAAAGCAAAGCCAGGTACAGGCATCCCTGCAGGGCAACAGGGAACTCTGCAGGACTGGAGCAGGCTGTCCCAACAACACCTGGATGATAGCATCATCACCAGAGTCATATGTGCTGTATTCTGCAGGGATAAGAAGAGGAAACATTTTTCACATAGCCTCCCAAAGAAAGGATCTGTAGTTCAACAGTCACTTTTAAGCACATGCTATGTGCCGTCCTTGGACTGAGGATGGCAGGTGGCTCACATCACGCCCCCCAGGTCTGGTGTTCAGAGGGCTTCCCCTGGAGGAGAGAAGTCTAGTTCTCTCCAAGTCAGTGCAGTGGCAAAGGCAAAAGAATGCTGAGTTCACAGGAAGGGGAGGAGCCCGTAGAGGGGGTGGGAAAGCAAGGCTTCATGGGAATCCACATCAGGAAAGGCAAGGAACCCACCAGACACAGGGAACAGCATGTGGAGAGGAGCAGAAGCACAGAGGACTGCAATACTGTCAGCTTCAGCAAGAACATGGGCCGTTTGTGGGATATGTGCTGGGACGAAGGAATAGAAGGCAAGGCCTGGGATGCATTCCTAAAGAAATGTCTGAGTCTTTAAGATAGTGGAGAGCATTTTAGAAAGATCACATCAGTGGAACTCTGACAATCTCTCTAGCTCAGATACCAACTAATGAAATCAGATGCTGGCTATAAACACTTGCAAACCAGTGTAACAAGCCAGGATGCCAGGGGCCTGAAGTGGGCAGACTTGTAGCCAGGACAGCAGCATGACCCGAGTCCTCCCCAGTTAAGAGAGCAAAAACAGTTACTGGTAAACCAAACCCACCCTTCATACCACACACTCTCTCATCTGAAGTGGTGCTAGGGGCTCTCTCAATTCCCATTACTCTGAATGATACACAGTCTCTGAGGATGTTTGGCTCATCTGTGATTTTGAGCTGCTAGGGATGGAATGAGGCCGTGACAAAACACTCAGGGCAAGGAAAACCCAGAGGGGCTAGACTTTTGATCTTTGTTCTTTGTACCTATGGGTGGGCGGGACTGAGGAAGAGTAAGAGAGCATGAAAAAGAGAAAGATGTACAGGAAACTAGGTGGCTTTTCAATTAATTTATTAAAGCACTTTCAGTTCCCATTTCAAACCAAGCAAACCACAGTTAACAGAAAACAAAACAAAACAGGTCTGAATCACCAAACTGGGTATCCCTTTTCAAGGGCATATAGCACACATTCAAAAAGCAACAGAGGGAGTCAATGGTTTTTGGCCAGGGAGTAGGTGTCAGGTGCATATGTGCAGCTCATTTTGTGAGCTCTCACCCAACCCTCCCAATAAATGCCCTCTGAGTGGTCCCATTTTACAGATGAGGAATCTGAGGCCTAGAAAGGTCATCTTCTTCCCTCAAGGTCACAAAGTAGAAAACTGTTCATTTGAACTTCACATCAGACCTGAGGACCACTGGGACACCAAGTGGTGGGCTTTTTGGACAGTATAGCAAAGTGCTGTTGGCTGCCTGGGTGTCACATCTCAGCTTTGCTGAGATGGGAAAATCAGTTTCTTGGCTGAGAGGCAGGAGTGTGTGGGTGGTTCAGAGGAAGCATTCAGGCTGGACTGCTGGGCCGGAAGACCCAGCTCTGCTGTTGAGCTGTGTGCGCTTCGTCATGTCTTCACATATCTGTGCCTCAGTTTTTTCACATGTAACATTGTATGCTAGACACTGTTGTGCCTGCTCCACTGACACTCACTTACCTGTTTGATTGCCAACTGCCAGGACCTGCAAAATTTTACCTGACACTTTCTCGTGCCACCAGGGTGGATGGAAATGCCCTCCCCCATGTTCAGGAGCAGCCCTCAAGAAGGGACCGAAGGGAGCAGGTGTATAAATGCCCCAGCTTCTTCCCCTCTGGTGAGGCAACCCTGAGGTGTGCTGTGTCTTGGACTTCCCAGCAGAGTGAGCTCCAGCTGCCCCCAGTGATAAATAAAACATGCTACATTGGCTGCCTTCCCTCTTGTCTCACTTCAGCAGTCCACTGCCAGTGTTTCCTGGGATCACCTCCCAGATGAACTACTCATATTCAAGTCCTGGTCTTAGGGTCAGCTTCTGGGAGAACCCAAACTAAGACGAATAGGGATTATGTACTCATCTCAGTTGAAGGGTCGAAAAGTATGTAATAGTGCTTGGAACTCACTGAGCACTACACAGTGTCAATTCTAATCCTTAATCCAATCATGCAGCCAAAGGAAAATACGTTGGCACATAAAGAAAAATCATTTTGCCCTTGTACAGAGGGAGACACATCATGCCATCTCCTGATTTGTTTACGGTAGGGACAACCAGCCTTGCATCTTATCTCTACCATCCTGGGATGTCATTTGACTGCTAAGCCCCATGCCCAGGTGCATAGTGAGGGTGGCTCTAGTTCCTACTTCAAAAGGCAGAACTGAGGATTAGCACTTAGTGAGGTCATATATACATAGCCCCCTTAGAATAGGAACTTTACAAATAGATGCCCAATAAATGTTCGTGATTATAAATGTTTAAATTTCACAACATGAGCTCCCATCTCTTGTAATGAGCTTTTCTTTGTACTACTTTACTTTTTAAAAATTATCAGAATGCTAGAACTCTAATAAACTAAGAGGCCATATAACCTAACCTCATCATATATCTTTATCATGTAACTTTAGGTGGCAACCTGTACATTTTGAATATTATGTTGTTTAGGTTCTGGTTTCTATTGGAATCCCCTGGAGAATATTTATGTTATTTTGTTTTGTTTTAGCAATTAGTCAGGTCCAGACTGCTAGTTCTGTCTTAACTTCCATGGGCAATGATTCTGATGGCAGTTCAGAAGTTTGAGGCAATGACAGTAAGCGACACGAAATGACTTGGCCAAGGTCGCTTAGAAAGATAGAGTTTGGCTGGCTACCAGGCCTCATGGTCCTAGAGCTTTCTAAGACTTTGCCTTCTCTGGACTTTACCTTCACCTCTCAGGCTCTCACTTCCCCCCAGACAGCATTGGGTAAGCATGGCCAGCCTCGTGATGACTCCCTGTCTGATCTCTGGCCTTTTCTGGAACCCATGCTGTCAGTTGGAGTGAAGCAAAAGGGAGAAGGATCTGTCTTGCATTCCTAATAGGGGAGTGATCACCCACAGCATGGGAGGGAAACACATTTGACAATTCTTACAAATAACAACTCAGGTCTCATTAAGGTGAGAAGCATTCAGTCCACTGCCATGCTCTTTATAATCTCCCCTTATGGATGAGCTTTGGGGACAGTTGATGGGATCTGTGTAAATATTTTCAGAAAATTTGTTTTCAGTCTTGACCATTCAGCTAACATTTTGTTTCAAAATTAACAATATTGTTTGTAGCTCAAAGAATTCTCTAGTATTTTATTGTTTTTTGGTGGGTAAATACACTTCACATAACCAGATTTCTTGTGTTCGAATTCTGACTCCCCCTCTCGCTAAGTGTGTGGCACTGACCTCTTTGGGTTTCACTTTCCTCATCTGTGAAATGAACCCCCATAGGGCTTGTTTGAGACGAAGAGTCAGTGCATGTAAAGTGCCTAAAATGGTGTCATTGTTCTTAGTTTGAACTATTTTATTTCTAGGATTTGAAGCAATCAGAGATAATAAAAAACAACAGATAATGATTAAATGAAATGTGATCATTCTGGGTTATTTTGTTTGTTTATTTGTTTGTTTTTCTGAGCTGGTTCTCATTCTGAAAGATTTTTTGTTCCTTCTTTTCACTTAAATCATTGTATCCTCTTCCTTCATGAACTGAACCTGTTTTTTTTTTATTGGAGAAAACCAGCTGGGTATCAGATCCCTTGGACTTTAATATTTGTTCTATTTATTAGGGACTTGGAGAGGGGTGTTAGGAGTAAAGTCTTGAAATCAATGCAAAGAGAGCAGTCTTATTTCTAAATAATTGCCTTTAAAAGTGGACTAAAAAAGCAAATCTCTCTCTGGACTACGCCCATGCCTTTCCCCACCCCCTTCTTTCCCCAGGGCAAGTGCTCTTCTTTTGCTATAACTTGTTTCCTGAACACATTTCTTCTGAAGGAAGGAAGAGAGGGAGGGAGGAGTGAGTGAGGGAGGGAGGGAGGAAGGAAGAAAGGAAGGAAGGAAAGAAGGAAGAGAAGAAGAAGAAGAAGGAAAGGAAGAAGGGAGGAAAGAAACTAAAAATAGCTAACACTGGTAAATATCTAACACTGAGTCTCAAAAGAATGGGCACTTGACAATGGGTCCTAGGTTTCAACTCTTAAGATTTCCATAGCCCCATTTATGGATAAGGGTGAAGTTTGAAGCTCAAAGCCTGCGTGAGTGGCCTGCTCAGCTTGCTGGGAATGAGCTTTCTATCAGTAGCCACCCACGAACAAACAGCACCTTCTGGAGACGATTTGTGTTAATGCCTGGCCCAGAAATGACCAGGCTCACTCTGGAGTTAAAAGTTGCCCTTGGGATTCGAAGAGAAAATCCCAGGCCGGTCTTTAGTTGTTTCTGTTTGTTTGATTTATACATGGTTATTGAAGTTTAAATGCCTTAAGTGCTCAACCAGTTTTTACATGTGGACATACATAGCCAACATCCAGATCCAGATATAGAACATCTTCACCCCCTGGAACTGTCTCCCAACAGCCCCATTTATCCCGTAAGGGTAACTGCCATGCTGACTCCTGTCATCATAGATCCGTTTGCCTACTTTTAGACTTTATATAAATGAAATGCTAAAGAAGATCCTCTTTTATGTCTGCCTTCTTCAACATGGCATTATAACTGTGAGATTCAACCAGTAGCATCCGAAGCAGCAGTGTGCTGCTTTTCATGGACTGAATCTTCCATTGTCTGAATTCCATTGTGCAAATACATCCCTGTATCCCTTCCATTGGGGTGGGCTTGTGGACTGTTTCCAGTTTCTAACTGTTATGAATAACGCTGCTATCCACGTTCATGTACAGTCCTAGTTAATGATTGACATGACTTCCCTCACCCCTCGGTGACCTTGTTCTAAGAGTGCTCACTTGGAATCATGAATGTAGCTTTTGGAACCTTTAGATAAGAATAAACTGGTGAATGTTTATAAAGCACCTTGAACTTTTTAATTAAGAGATTATTTACTTTGAAAAGTAGTACAGTTAGTTGTTCAAAATAGTTGTGCAGCCTCAAAAAAGCCATCAGACACTTCTCAGCCTCAGTTTCCTCCTGTATACAATGGCCATAGTATCAGTATTATGCAAAAATAACAGAGTTGTAAGAGTTCGATGACATAATGAAAAAAAGCACTTACAGCCCAGCCAACTGAGCGCTCAATGTTGCTGTTATTGATTTTTCATCAAATTAAAAAAAGTAAAGTCAAAGATGCTATGAAGTTGCACAACATTATTAACACAACATAACCAATGGAAACCAATGTCAAATTTCAAGTAAAAATGTTTTTCTTCTTACTCTATAACCTGTTTTGCTTCAACCTGAATTTAGTTGAACAAAGATCTCCATTTAAGCAGATCTCCTGGGTAGGATATGGAGATGGAGGAACAGAGAAAAACTTGGGCAGGGGAAGCTGATTATTGTGGGGTCAGCAGTAACTCTTAGCATACTTTAACCTTTGGGTTATGGGAAAGTTGTGTTTTGTTTGTTTGTTTGTTTTTATAGAGGGAGGGTAAAGGAGGGAGAAAGAGAGGGAGAGAAACATCAATGTGTGGTTGCCTCTTCCATGGCTCCCACTGGGGACCTGCCCTGCAACCCAGGCATGTGCCCTGACTGGGAATCGAACTGGCAACCCTTTGGTTCGCAGCCTGCACTCAATCCACTGAGCTACACCAGCCAGGGCGGAAAGTTGTTTTTGATGTTTGTGTGTCTGGCTTAGATTTCTCTTTGTCCCTGACCTTTTCATAATGCGTGATAACTTGGATTCAGGTCATCTGGTCCAGTGACAGGAATTTCAAAGGACAGAGAGATAACAACTATTCCCAGTCTTATAAGTAAGCGTATCCATGGGTTTCCACAATGAAATCACATTAAAGTCTCACATATTAGGTGTGGTTATCTAGGTAGCTTTGATGAGAATGTGCAAACATTTGAGATTGAAAAGCTGATATTGAAAAGGCATAAATCATCTTATGTCTGGATCCCCAGACCTATGATCCTGGTCATGTCACTGTCAGTCAAGAAAGCTACTCCATTGGGCAACCACCTGAAGAAAGAGGAAGGAATAATGCTTCCCATACCTAAAGGTGTTTCTAACTCTGAACGAAAACATACTTCAAAAATTTTTCCTTACAGCCCTGGCTGGTGTGACTCAATGGATTGAGTGCCAGCCTGCGAACCAAAGGTTGGCTTCCCAGTCAGGGCACCTGCCTGGGTTGTGGGCTGGGTCCCCTGTGGGGGTGCACGAGAGGCAACCACACATTGATGTTTCTCTCCCTCTCTTTTTCCCTCCCTTCCCCTCTCTCTAAAACTAAATAAGCAAAGTCTTTTCAAAAAATTTTACTAACAAAAAAGTTGCAAAATAGTACTAAAAAATCACGTCTTCCTCTTCCCCAGATTCCCAGAATGTTAGCACTTTGTCACATTTGTATCATTCTCCTTTCTCTGTTTATACACAACACACACACACACCATCCTCTTTCCTGAACCATTTGAGTTAGTTGCAGACATTGTGTCCTTACCCTAAGTGTGTATTTCTTAAAATCAGAAACACTCTGTTACAAAACTGTAGTAAAATTAACACTGATTCAGTGTTAACACTATTACCTCATCTGCAGACTTTATTCAAATCTCTCTAATGTCCTACTAATGTCTTTTACAGCAAATGAAATAATTATGTTTGAGTTCAGAATCCAATCTAAGATAACACGTGTATTTAGTTGAATCTACTTTCTCAGAAAAATATTTTAAGGGATATTGAACCCTTGCTATTAGAAAGTCCTTTCATGAAAACAACATTCATTTACCTGTCAACTCGATCAGTAGAAGAATTGGGTACAAAAAAGTGTCTTCTAAAATATTTGCCTGAGCTTCTGGAGGAGAGGGCATAAAAGTAGTTAAATATATTTAATTGCACTGATTGTATGCAAGAAAAACTAAGAATTCATCAGGGAAGATGTTATTCTTCCGGGCTTTACAGAAGAAAAGGTTGGAGTGTAACAGTGTTGGGCGGGTGGGTACGCAGTTATAACTTGTCTGCCCTATAACTAGTGCATAGAGTTGCAGATAGATGTCCATTCCAAGAAAGCAGACAAGCATTTCCTCTTTCTTCAGACAATGGTCACAGTAGCTGCACTTTCTTTGGCAGATGTGGTGTTGGAAAAAGCCATGCACAAGTGCATCTTGAAGCCCCTGAAGGGGCACGTGGAGGCCATGCTGAGGGACTTCCACATGGCTGACGGCTCGTGGAAACAACTCAAGGAGAACCTGCAGCTCGTGCGGCAGAGGAATCCACAGGAACTGGGGGTCTTCGCCCCAACCCCTGATTTTGTGGATGTGGAGAAAATCAAAGTCAAATTCATGACTATGCAGAAGATGTATTCTCCAGAAAAGAAAGTCATGCTGCTGTTGAGGGTCTGCAAGCTTATTTACACTGTCATGGAGAACAACTCAGGTGAGGCTGCCATTTCCCACTAGGGCCAGCGATGTGGCCAGTGACAAGTCAGGCTTTCTGATTCCCAATTGCTCTTCCTTTCAATCTCTTGATTTCACCAAGCAGCTCTGAAAAAATGCAAGTGTCAGTCGCTTGCAACAGATTAATAGCACCAAAAAACTAATCTTATGAGGGCAACAAAATTTTTATGATACCAATTTATTAAAGATTTAGTGCAAAGTAGTAAATACATATTCAGTCTCTGGTGTCCAAGTTTAAATCCTAGCTCTGCGAATGAGTTAATTAACTGTGAGACTTTGGCCACCCTACTTTACCTTCTAAGATGCAGTGCCTGCACGTGTCGTTGGATATGACCCTTTCCTTCATAAGGTGGGTGTTAAATGGGACAGAGCCTGCATAGCCCCAAGCACAATGGAAATATTAGCAATAATCATTACTATATTTTGGCCAGTGAGGGTTTGTGTCAATGGTCTGTAGCATATGTCAGAAACGTGGAGCTTGCAACAATGGTGCAGTTTTATGATAGCCATTTCATCGGCTCCCCCTTGTTTTCCACGAGCTGAAGCAATGTAATTGGAATTCACAAAAGAGTTACAAAGTTGGGGAGTAAGCCCTAGGATTTCCCCTGTGCTGCTTCTTATAGATCCTAACTATGACTCGTTGATAGTGATAGAGCCCTCCATTGTTCTAGGTCTTCAGGGAGCCTAGTGTAATTCCTTGGATGACTAGTACCTTTTCCTCTGAGTGAAACTGCTTCATGGAGAAGGAACAAAGAGAAAACACAGGCTCAAGTACCCACTCCTTGAGTAAATAGAAGTGTGTTGCATTCAAATTGTTGAGGAAAGACAATACATGAGCTCTTACACTAGCAATGATAGCATATGAACATCACCTCTTAAATTTGCCAGCATATTTCACATAGAAAATATATTTTTGTAGTTCATGAAATCATTTATAAAAGGCCCTAGAAAGTATCTACACAGGATTATGTTCTTCTGAAGTACAGTTTCTCAACCTCAGCACTAAAGACATCCTCACCGGATAATTCTTTGTTGTGGGGGCAATCCGCTTCCTATGGGAAGTTTACCAGCATCCTGGATGCCATTTGCACCTCACCCTCCAGTCCCAACAATAAAAATTTCTCTAGACAATGCCAGTTTCTCCTGGGGAAAGATCACCCCTCACCCCTGCTGAGAATCACCACTATAATGAAAAATAGAAAGAAGGACTAAAATTTTTTTGCTATACATTACCCATGTGTATCTATTCTACATATGCTGAATTAGCACATTTAAATAAATTGTGTGGGCCCCTTGAGCAGAGAGCAGCCTTTATTCCTAGTTTGAGTTTGGTCCTCTCACAGTGTTTGTTATTAACTTGCACAGACAGCATTAGGAAACAGGACACAAAGGGTTAAAATAATAAGAAGATAACTTAGTAAATTAGTTTGTAATCTTGCTTGCTGAAAGTTAAGCTGTTTAAAAGTACCGTGTCCTATTGCATAATGATATAATTCATGACAGTGGGGAAGAAACCTTTCTGGTGTTCATTGACTCCTACATGCTCATTCTGAAATTGTGAGTGAGGGCTGGCCCGAGACATGCGCAACGGGGAGGGTTGTGGGCTACACAGGATTCCAGAAACACCCACCTCTGTTTAAGAATAGCACATGTGCCCAGGGTGACTCCTCGCTATCTAATAAAAGCAGCAAGTAGGAAATGAAAGAAGGAAATGTGGGTGAAAATATTCCTGTTCTTCCCTTCCCTCCTAATTGCAGGGAGGATGTATGGTGCTGACGACTTTCTGCCGGTCCTGACCTATGTCATAGCTCAGTGTGACATGCTGGAACTGGACACGGAAATCGAGTACATGATGGAGCTCTTAGATCCTTCGCTGTTACACGGAGAAGGTAACGTGCTTTCCAAAAGGTGGGAAGAACTGGGTGCTTTTGGACAGTTTTGGTTTTTGTTACTGAGCTGAAGTTCACATAACAAAATCAACTGTTTTAAAGTGAACAATCCAGTAGAATTTAGTACACTTACAATGTTGTGCAATATACCACCTCTATCTGACTCCAGGAATATACCCCCAAATAAAACCTCATTCCCATTAAGCAGTTATGTGGGAGCTTTATTAAAATCCTAAGGGTTAAGTCCAGTTTTAATTTAAAAGTTGCTGATTTTTTTAAACTACAAAAGTAATACATATTTATTGTAGGAAATTTGGAAACATCAGAGAAACACAGAAAGTGTAACCCTGCCATAATTATACTTTATCGAGACTGGTTAATTGCAATTAAAATATGTTCAGTAGAATAAATGCTATGTTGAAAAAGAAATGGTTTCTTTGATTTCAAGAGGAAGTTGAAATCATACTATTACTAGAGAATATTTCTACTGACAAAAGAAATGTCTGGCTGTTATATATGTGAAACAGATGAAGGCCTGTCTTTTGTTTTCATCATTTAAGGAAATGTTTGTTTTCAAGATGAAAACAGCATTGATTTTTTTTAATTTAAAAAACAGTATCTGCTTGTTGTTAAAATTAAAAAAAGAAAAACAGTGGAGTAAAATCTGGGCGGTTTGCTTTCAATTTATCTTGGCAATTCACTTTCCTTCTTGTGTCTGCCTGACTCCAACATGTCTTAGCAGAAATCCCTTCTCCTTACACACTGATTAGGTATTTTATCATGGAAATAATTTGGATGTTTGTCATCGTGGTACACAACCTTGAAAAGCAGAAATAGCTGGGACTCTTATGTGAGTTTCTGTGTCTTTTTAAAGGCGAACAAATCAGGGCCTGTGCGTTGTGAATCCTGTTCATCCATTTTCATGTGTTCCGATAAGAGCCCAGCTAGATCCTGAGTTCTGAATTGTTGCACAGACCTTTCTTTTTCTTTTTCCCAGTGAGTTTTAGTCCAGAATTGAGTTAAAAGGTCTAGGAGTTGGTAGGATTCTCCAGGAATGTGTTATACTTGTACTTTCCCTGAAGGGAACTTCAATGTATTGCTACCCCAGAATGTGTTCCTTAGTCCCCTACTGCTTGGCTTTCTTATCAGGTCTGCCCTCCTCCTTGGAGCCCCTATAGTGCAGCTTCCACCTCTCTTCGGATCAGTGCTGACTCAGGGTTAGTGAGGATTATCTTTTCATCCTGTCTGCCCACCCCAGACAGATGTGAATGAGCCTCTTTCATTCCTTCAACCTCTCAACTGTTTATCTGCCCTCACTATTATTCACAGCCTGAGGCACTAAGACTTTCCTTCCCTGCTCTGCCCTGGGGTTTGACAGGAGAGGAGAAAGCATATGATTTTGTCCAGTGACCAAGAGAAGTATACAATCCATCATTATTACAGTTCTCATCATTATTATATATTGCATTCATTTTTATAATTTTTTATGCATCTGGGTATTTTTTTAGCTTCAATCATGTTTAATTCTAGTAATAAATATGTCAAATTCTTGGCACTTTAGAGAAAGGGCATGCCAGTTTCACTCAGAAAATTACCGTTCTGTTGCTAACAATGTATACTTAGGACAAACATATGGTTTACGTCTTGTGGCCGGAGGAATCCAGACAGGCATTTCCTGCCATCTTTCCCCACTTTCCGCAGGGCAAGATACTGCCCTGGACACTGTTGATGACAGGTGAGCAGGTTGATGTCCTCACCTCCAGAAATCATGCCTGAGAGAAACACAAGGGCCTGCTAGTGAACATACAGAGCAGCCTGTGAACTCACGCTTAAACTTAAGGCTGCTCGCACTTAACTATGCCTCAGGCTGCTTGGCTTCCTTCTTGGGGAGAGCAAGACAGCCAGTCTGGTTGCCTGTGGTTACAGACCAGGCCTGTGCTCCAGTGAACTGAAGCTGTGCAGACCAGGAGGAAGAAGCTGCTGAGCAGAGAGCTACATCAACCCAGCCCTCCGTGGCCTGCCCCAGGCCCTCTTTGGTTTGCAGGGCTTTAGCCTACATCTCTTTTCTGCTGTTCAAGCAGGTAGTTTCCTTGTGGAAAAAGCATCATAGAACCCCTTTTAAGTGCACAGCTCTTGTGGTAGGGCTTTAGTTTTGCTGAAATGTGAACCTTCCTCTAATTGCATCCACATGTTTCAAAGTGTGGTCAGTTTTGTGCTTCCAGCATTTTGCATTTTCTCTTTAGTGGCCTGAGCAGATCACATCTATGGAGTCTAAAATTTGATATCCAAAGGACACACCCTCTCTCCCAAACTTGATTGTAGCAGTCCCCCCCAAGTCCCAGTTCTAATACTAGCACCTCTTTCTTGAATATTTAAGTCAATATTGATTTCCCCTAAAATTCTGTGTAGCATTTAAATGTACTTACTGTGTTTCATATTCAGTCGTGTGCTGATTTGTTCTTGGGGCAAATATTTAGTAAAAATCAACTACTCACTGTTTTGTACTCACATGTGGAGCTGCCTTGGGGAATTTACCCCTGGCTGGTGAGCAGTTAAACTATTCAAATAACTCAAAACAAAAAGACTGACACGTGATGTGGGCATGAAAAGTATATTAACTCAGGCCTACGTGACGCTGCCATAAAAAAATAACCCCCAAATCTCCGTCAGTGACTACAAAGGTGTGTTTCTTTCTCAAGTTACATGTCCACTGGGATTTACAAGGGGCTCTGCCCATTTCTCAGATGGTAGACCAATTGCATCTTGAGTGTTGTCAGTTGAACAGAGAAAGAGTTGTTTGGGATCTTGCATTAGCAGCTAAATACTTTGGCCATGAAAGTAGCACAAAACTGAATTAACCACAACTAACTTCTGATTCCTGCATGAACAAACTACCAATCTTCTTTTTCTTTAATAAATTTATAAACTTCTGTAGAGCAGGTACTCAGACTCTACTTCTTATAAAATCAACACCTGCTCTTTGCTCTGGTGGAGATTCAACATCATTTTGACAAAGAATGTCTCTCAATTTAAAATGTGGGTGCCCAATTAGGGAGTTTTTCATCAATGTTCAGGGCGCCCCCTAGTGGTTCTATGGCACGGTGCTTGCGAGTTCCTCAGAAGGCGCCAAATTATACTTGAGGACAAAACTGTGAACACATTTCTGTGTGTCTCACAGCATTGTAGTCTTAACACTGTACAAGCGTAAGAAATCATTACTAAATATACCATCAAAGGGACATTACTTACTTTTCCTTGTAAATTACTTTTTCCAAAATGTGTCACCTTAGTTCCCAAGTAAAGGTAGGGAAAGGAATAAAGAGGGAGACATTTTGAGGAACCCATATTATTGCAAACACAGTCATATATTGAGCAATCCTTTCAAAGCATGTACTTTACTTAGGAAAGTATATGCTTTGAAAGCATATACTTAGGAAATATTCATTCCTTAAAAATAAAAAAGCCCCAAAGAAATTTCCAGGAGATGTGTGGACTCCTGTTGCTAAAGTAAATAATTCTGGCCTCAGAGCTGTTGACCTCGCCACCTCACATGCCTCCCAACTTCCATCAGGCCTCAACAAAAAGGCCTGACCTTTTCTGGCAAAACATTTTCACAATTGCATTTAAATAATTTAGATATTTCTGTTTGTTTCTGTTGATTTCTGTTTGTCACCCATTGGAATGGGAATCCCATTGGTGAAAACAGGGCATTGCTGGACAGGGCTGCTGGTGTCCCCCTCCTTGGCAGGGGCCTGGGTCACCCAGTGCATCTGTGGGGATGACTGCATGAATGGACAGATGGAGGCATGAAGGACATGCTCTGGATGTGTTCTTCTGTGGTCCCACAGGAAATGGGTGTGAGAGAAATGGGGGAAATACAAAGTACAGCCTCTGTGAGTCCACTGACTTATCACCAGAGTATGAAACTCTTGGACACTCTGTCCTTTCTAGGAGGCTATTACTTGACAAGCGCCTATGGGGCACTTTCTCTGATAAAGAATTTCCAAGAAGAACAAGCTGCAAGACTGCTCAGCTCAGAGACCAGAGATACCCTGAGGCAGTGGCACAAACGGAGAACCACCAACCGGACCATCCCCTCAGTGGATGACTTTCAGGTATGTGGCTGGTGACGGTGACAAGGGGTAGGGGGAGGCACACTGCTTCCCTTGTCCTCCATGAAGGCAGAGCTGGCTCTCGGGACTGAGAAGGCAAATCATCCAGCGGAAGAGATATTTTTAAACCACCTTCTGACCTTGTTGTTTCACTTCTCTGTTTTGTTTATATTTAAAAAAGAAAAAAAAAGTGTGTTTGGCCCAAATTTTGCTGCCCTTAAGGAAACAAAGTCAAATTAAGGCAGGATTTCTTCCAGAATGTTCAGCATGGGTGCTGAGTACCTAAGCAGATAAGAAGCCAAGGAGGAAGCTCTTGGCACAGGTGGTGGGTACTTCATTGCATCAGAAGACTGAGTGCAAATAGCAGTGTTAGGCACTGCAGTGGACCTGGTCTCTCTGAGAAGAGGGAGAGGTGCAGTAATGCCTTCCCTCCCCCGCTTCCTTTTTTTCTACCTATTCCCCCAAAACAGAAGACCCCAGAATCTCACTGGCAGCATCAGCTCTGGCAGCCAGTCAGGTCCTGCCTGGGTCCCCATCGGCAATTTTCCATGACTGTGAGCTGGTGCCCAGGAATATGAGATTCCCAAAGTGCTTGTTTTTGAAAGAGGAGAGGCAGGTTAGGGCTATAAAAATCTTTACCCAGCACAACAATGCTTGATTTGCTTATAAGACTATGAAATTATGAGTAAGCCTGCAAATGTCTTTGAGTCATATTTTGAAAGTTTCAAATCAAATTATAAAACCTGACTGTATTTTCTTTCTATGTGCCATGTGGTGAATTTTTAAGCAGGACAGATTTGTCCATGTCCATATTCAGATTGGCCTTCCTTTCCTTTTCTGCTTCTCAGTGCTCTGAAAATGCTCCAGGGTACATTTGGTTCACAGTCAGCCCTTCTGCAAAGGCAAGATCGTCAACTTATTTCCTAAGATAGCAGTAGTCTCAGAAATTCCTTCCCAGGTACATTACTCTAGAAGGCAAGACAAATACCGTGTGCTCCCCTGCCCCCTTGGGCTGTTGAAGAGCTGTCCATGTGTTAGGGATTTTGCATACACAGGCTCTTGGGATACTGTGATTGCCTATCCCAGGAGGAGACTCCTAGGCTATACACCCTCTGAGGAGAGGAACAGAAGAAATGAGAAAAGCTCATTCTTCATCTCTCAACCTACCACCAACCTCTTCCTCCTGTGCCCTCTCTCCAGCTGGAGTTTCTAACCTAGAGACCCCCAGAGGCCACAGTTCCCCCTTCCTTCTCCACATCCCTTTCCACTATCCCTGCTCACTCGGGAGATGCACAACTTAGAATATAACCCAAAAGGGGAATTGTTAGCAGTCCATTTGGGTGTAAAAACAAAAACTCAGACACAAAATTCCACTTGGAACTCCTAAATCAGGGGTCACAGACTCACACACAGTCTCCTCATGCTGAAGAAGCAGCACGCCACAGTGGTGAAGACACTGGAACCCTGGGTCTGCCACTCACTAGATGTGCAGCCTTGGGCAAGTTGCTTAGCCTCTCTGTGCCTCAGTTTCTTCACTGGTAAAATGCAAAGAATGTAGACTTCTTTCACAAAGGTTTCTTCAGAAGTCAATGAGTAACTGGATACCAAGTGCTTGGCCCAAGTGTTGGGTGGGGGGTTGAGATAGGAGAGGACAGAATTTGCTAAAATGGAGCATGTGTATTCGCTAAGGAGTTCTAATTCAAGAATGTCAGAGTTTCCTACCAGTGCAGAGCTCACTGTCCTTCCCTTTGAAAGAGATTTCCCTTCTAACATCCCAGTAAACCCTCACATGGGACCCTGGAAAGAGAGCACCACTTCCCTTCACTCCTGAGTAGGGTTTCCAGATTTAGAAGAGGAGCATCTTTCATGTCTGAAAAATCAAATTTAACTGGGTGTTCTCTGTTTTATCTGGTAACCCCACTCCTGTAGAAGAGGAAACTAAAGAAGTTATCCAGAGTCACAAAATCTCAGAGAGCCTGGTATGAGTGTAGGATTCTTGACGCCTCATTTGGGCTTTGCACCTGTGAGATTGAAGGCTTATTGCATTTCGTGATGGCATACACCTGGCACTATTCACAGTGCCAAGCCTGCAAACATCTTTTATGTCTCTACAACACCGCTTTGCACGTAATCACCTCCATCTCCAAAGCCCTTTGGAAGAATCAATATTTTTCTCCTGCTGACATTTTCCATATTGTACTCAGAGCCACTTGTATTAGATGAAACCACATGAAATTGCCATTTGGAGAGGTGAAAAATGGTCAGATATTGGCAGTCTCTTGTGGTCTAACCTAACATTATTGTCCTTGCTTAAGCCTCATGAAAAGTCATCCAGAGTGAGTACAATATATACTCTTGTGTCTATACATTTTACATGTCTCTTCCTGCTGACTCCTGGTTCAGGCTCCTCTGATTAGTTTGTTTTTCAAGCTGGGAATAAACCCTGTACTGGATCTAGTACAGTCTTCACCAAGATTTCTTAACCAAGGTTTAGGAAGGACACTGAAAGATCAGAATAGCTGAATGAATTTCCTGTTCCTTATATTTGTAATGAATTAAAATATAGCCACTCAGTCCATATAGTTGCTCTCCCCACAGTCCAAATTTAGCATGGCCTCTTTCCTTGCCCTTGGAGGCCTCATGTCCTGGCATTATACATCCTGAGAAGCCAGAGCCTGCAGTGGCTTGCAAGACAGACTTCTCATTTGCATCTCATCAGGCTCATTTATCACTGCTCTCTTATTTCCCCCTTCTCACTCGGCCCCAACATTTCTCTTTCCACCTGCAGAATTACCTCCGAGTTGCTTTCCAGGAGGTCAACAGTGGCTGCACGGGCAAGACCCTCCTTGTGAGACCATACGTCACCACCGAGGATGTGTGTCAGCTCTGTGCCGAGAAGTTTAAAGTAGAGGACCCTGAGGAGTACAGCCTCTTCCTGTTTGTTGACGAAACGTGGCAGCAGCTGGCAGAGGACACTTACCCTCAAAAAATCAAGGCTGAGCTGCACAGCCGGCCACAACCCCACATCTTCCACTTTGTCTACAAGCGCATCAAGAATGACCCTTATGGTGTAATTGTCCAGAATGGGGAAGGAGACCCCACCACTTCATAGAAGACACCTGAGACTTTCCAGCGGTGTCGCCTAGCCTTCTGGCTTCCACGTGCTTGTGTTTGAAAAGCAGTCATCTCCTTGCAGACCCCTCAGTTCAGTGACTAAGCCATCTAGAGGCCAACTTGGCAGGGCATCTTTAGCCACATTGGCCAAGCAAGGTAGCTGAGGTTCATGAAACAGTAGGATTCTCCTTCCGAGATGGAGAATTGCATTTTGTGGTCCAAGGGTCCTACGATGGTTTGCTACCTACCTGCAGCCAGGTTCTAGGTGGACTCACAAGTATGTGTATGTGCTGAGTAAACATGTAAGGTACAAGCTCTTCTCTTCAATTCAACAGCAGGTGTTTGACAAGGTTGGCTGATGCAGTGCATCAGGTACTTCTGAGTTCTTTGGATAGCTTCTTTCACCTTTATCTTTTTTCCTTTTTAAAAAAAATTTGCAAAGAGCCTTTGTGTTTTTATATATTTCATAGAAATTTTTTATAGCAGTTGCAGGTAAACTGTCAGGATTGGTTTTTAAAATATTTTTGTAACTTTAAAATATTCTATAATTATGCATGTGATTTTAACATTTAATATTCAAAAAGACATCTCTTGCTGGATTTGAGAGTATTGCATTTTACAAGTCTCTCTTCTATAACTGGATGTTTCAGCAACTTTGTGGGGAGAGACTGCTGGATTTCTTAAAGTGATGTATTACTGACACTGGCCTTTGGAAATCTGATGTACTGTTACCTTGTTCATGCTCAGTGATATTTTCTGTCTTGTGTTTAACCAAGTGATGTTGAGGATCAGGAGAGAAATGAATGTAGAGAGAGACTGAGAGAGAAATACAGACTCTAATAAAGGACTAAGGAGTTAGTCTGCAGGTTCAGACTCTTTGAAGAAAGTGGGAAAAGGAGATGGAAGGAACTGTTTATGCTGAGAATATTGTAAATATGCAATGAGATTTGGCTAAATTTTTCCATGTAATTTGCTCTTGGAAACAATTTTGAAAACCCCATGAGGAAAAAAACAATAAGGATAACACTTATTTTTCTTTTCCACATAAGTCAAAACTAATAGCATCAAATTATTTGGGACAGCAACCAAGTAATGTCTACTGTGACTTTCATTGAGTTAAATAAGATGCTGTTTAGAAAAGAGTTTGCAAATGCACCAGACATGCCATCTGAATTTTAAGAATGTATGGTGAAGTAAATTTATGTTTTGTGAAATCTGGTTAGGGATGAACAAAGTATGAGGGTTTGTATCAATGTAACACAGGTAGTTGCTAAAACATGTTATTGTACTGTGTAAAGATGTGTAGTCATCTAATTTGATTGGCTTTGTACCTTGTTCCTTTGTTAGCTTTTGTGATACATCCAGAACCCTCAGCACATACTGTGTTGTACTTCCTTTTGTAAATGATTTTTAAATGGAATTTTGCACATAATACATTGTAATACTGTACAATAATCATGTGTGAAAATAATTTTTGAAATATTCTTTAGTTGTCTTTCTTGTTTGGGAAGCAGAACATAATGTGCACTACATAATGAGATGTTAATCTGAAACCCAAGCCAGTGTTTGTGGTTAGATACTCCATAGAGAGGAAACAGAAAAGTTTGCCTTTTCTCGGTAGCTTATATACTAATATGAGGCAAAAATCAAGGAGCAGAAGGAAAAGTGTGTTCTAACATGAAAGGATTTCCAGTGTTACTAGACAGTAATTGACTTAGTTGGACCTAGGGACAATCACAGTTAAGGGAAAGGGCCCTGCAGACAAGCCACCCCTTTTTTTGCAACCTCTGACGTTTCCTGGCTGAGAGTTCAATGCTCTTTCAAAATCAGCAGTGCAGAGGCTTGGTCTTCTTTGCTGCTATATTCCTGGTGCTTGGAGCCATGTCTGGCAGTTAGCATGTGCTTTGTAAGTCCTTGTGTCTGAACAAACTTTCTAACTCAGTAGGAATGGATACTTCTAGATCAGAAAGACGGCTGAACAGACTGCCTGCTTTTTGTTTTTGCAATGAATTAAAACCGACAGTCAATCCATATAGTGGTCCGCCCACTCTCCAAATTAAGGTCATCAATGCTGTTCTTATCCTTAGAAATCAATACTCTGCTGACTGAAAGCAAGCCACAATATCTGAATGGGAGGCAGTCTCAACAGCCTTTAGTAAGATGACAGCGAGATCAAAACAGGAAATGTTAGTGTGAACAAAGAAAACACCACAAGACAGCCCCTGGTTTTGTCATTGG
Source organism: Desmodus rotundus (assembly GCF_022682495.2). Lineage (NCBI taxonomy): Eukaryota > Metazoa > Chordata > Mammalia > Chiroptera > Phyllostomidae > Desmodus > Desmodus rotundus. Next base: position 132,522,905 of record NC_071392.1, read on the forward strand.
GCAATATTTCCCTGCTAAAATTACAACATAACATGTTGTCTTCAGTTTTTTCCCCCATGCAGACATTTCTCAGTTCTCAAATTGTCAGGAAACAGATTTTGGTATAGTTTGGAAGGAATAAGAGGGAGAGTAAAAATATACTTGCTGGTGGAGGGAGAGGAGAATATTTCCAGATCTAAAAATGTTATAAAAGATGAATGCCAGCCAGAGGAAAGGATTTTTTTTTAAATATTGCATGCACTGCCAAATATTCCCTGCAGGGACATGGAATAGAAATAGAAACTGTTGAGTAGTTTATGGCATGTGTAAGTTACAACTGAAATCTATAAGAAAACACAAAAGGCAGGATACCCAACCTTGAATGCTTTCATTTATAAATGTGCCTTCATTGGGCAACTCTCACCTTTAGTTACTTTAAGAGACTTGGAATGAGAGAGAACTCTGATTATCATTTTAAGTATATTTTGTTGATTATGCTATTACAGTTACCCCATATTTTCTCCCCTTTATTTCCCTCTGCCCTGCACCCACCCTCCCACCAGCATTCCCCTGCCCCAAGAACATGTCCATGGGTCATACATATAAGTTCTTTGGCTTCTCCATTTCCCATACTATTCTTAACCTCCCCCTGTCTATTTTTTACCTACCATTTATGCTTCTTATTCCCTGTACCTTTTCCCCCATTCTACCCCCTCACCCCACACTGATAACCCTCCATGTGATATCCATTTCTGTGAGTCTGTTCCTGTTCTAGTTGTTTGCTTAGTTTGTTTTTGTTTTTTTAGGTTCAGTTGTTGATAGTTGTAAGCTTGTTGTCATTTTACTGTTCATAGTTTTGATCTTCTATTTCTTAGATAAGTCCTTCTCACATTTCATATAATAAGGGCTTGGTAATGATGAACTCCTTTAACTTGACCTTATCTGGGAAGCACTTTATCTGCCCTTCCATTCTAAATGATAGCTTTGCTGGATACAGTAATCTTGGATGGAGGTCTTTGCCTTTCATGACTTTGGAGACTTCTTGCCAGCCCCTTCTTACCTGTAAGGTTTCTTTTGAGAAATCAGCTGATAGTCTTATGGGAACTCCTTTGTAGGTAACTGTCTCCTTTTCTCTGGCCGCTTTTAAGATTCTCTCCTTCTCTTTAATCTTGGATAATGTAATCATGATGTGCCTTGGTGTGTGCTTCCTTGGGTCTAACTTCTTTGGGACTCTCTGAGCTTCCTGGACTCCCTGGAAATCTATTTCCTTTGCCAGATTGGGGAAGTTCTCCTTCCTTATTTTTTCAAATAAGTTTTCAATTTCTTGCTCTTCCTCTTTTCTTTCTGGCACCTCTATGTTTCGAATGTTGGAACATTTAATGTTGTCCCGGAGATTCTTAAGCCTCTCCTCATTTTTTTGAATTCTTATTTCTTTATTCTGTTCTGGTTTAAAGTTTATTTCTTCCTAATGGTCCAAACCAACGATATGAGTCCCGGTTTCCTTCCCTTTACTGTTGATTCCCTGTATATTTTTCGTTATTTCACTTTGCATAGCCTTCACTTCTTCCACTATTTTGTGACTGTACTCAACCATTTCTGTGAGCATCCTGATTACCAATATTTTGAACCCACCATCTGATAGGTTATCTATCTCCTTGTTGCTTAGTTCTATTTTTGGAGCTTTGATATGTTCTTTCCTTGAGCCACATTTCTTTGTCTCAGCATTCCTGTTACATTGTAAGGGGTGGAGCCTCAGGTATTTGCCATGGTGGAGCAACCCAGGTCACTGTGGTGCTGTATGTGGGGGAGGGATCAGAGAGGGAACAATGCTGCTTGCTCAGCTCTTGGCCAGCTTTCAGTAACTTCCTCCCCTCTGCTACCCAGAAGCAAATTGGGCCCTTGTGGTGCTGATTCCTGGGTGGGTGGGTTTATGTATGTTCTAGTACCCTGTGGGTCTCTCCAATGAACTCTCCTGTGAGGCTGGGAGTTTCTCCTGCTGCCTCAACCCCCACAGATTTTTACAACCAGAGGTTTTGAGGCTTTCTTTTCCTATGCTGGAGCCCTGGGTTGCTCGGTCTGTCTCACTCCCTAGTTGTTTCTTCTGGTTTATCCAAACACAAATGTGGGACCACCTGGTCTGCCAGCTGCCACCTTGTCATGCATCCTCCCTGCCCCTGGATGCCCATCTCTGCCAGTTATCTCTTACAATCTCTGCCAATTATATGGACTTCCATATAATTCCATTTTCTGGCAGTTCTGGTTACTGTATTTTTAAATTTGTTGTTGTCCTTCTTTTGGTTGTGCAAGGAGGCAAAGTGTATCTGCGTATGCCTCCATCTTGGCCAGAAGCCTTGAGAACTCTGATTATTAATAGTGCTGCCTGGGTACTCCCCCAATGCCTAAGAGAAATGTTACAGTACCTGGGAGACAGGCATTTTAATCATCTGGCAGTATCTGATAGACCACATTCACAATGGTGAACTTGAGACCAAAACTGTTGGTCATTTAGTTAACCCTGATGAAGTTGGGAATATGAAAAAATTCATATTACATTGCAGAATTAAAAGAGATGGAAGGAAGGAGAAGGAAATATCTAGTGTTTTGTCTCAGAGAAGAGGTTCTTATTTGAGAAAGATCTATTTTTCTCCAATATCAAAGGATGGATAGCAGTTGACACAAACGTTTGGCACATCAACATTGACTTTGCCAGGAAAGACCTTGGAAGTTCCATTCAGAGAAGCCTAGGCCAATAGTTTTAATTTTTTCTTTTAATGTTCACCAGAGGACTTTTTTTTTCACAGCTTTTGAAAGAGAGAGAGAAAAACATCAATCAATTGCTTTCTCACACACACCCCAACTGGGGATTGAACCCAAAACCTGGGTATGTTCCCTTACTGAGAATCAAATCAGCAACCCTTCGGTTACAGGCCAATGCTCCAACCAACAAGCCACACCAGCCAGGGCTGGGCCAATAGTTTTAATAAAATGGTGACCATTTCTGCCATCAGACTCCAGCGCTGTGGGAAATTTCTGTGAGGAAGCTGTGATTGACATGAGACAGTTGGAGGAAAAGGAGCAGCTTCTTATCTTGATTCTGATAAACTCTACCATTCCTAAGTGAACTTTGCCTGAATTTTGAGACTCTCTACATAATAGACATTTAGAATAGCATTATATAAATGAATCTTAGCCAGGTAGCTCAGTTGGTTAGAGCATCATCCCAATATGCCAAGGTTGTAGGTTTGATTCCCCAGTTGGGGCACATATAAGAATTAACCAATGAATGAATAAATAAGTGGAACAAATTGATGTTTATTTCTCTCTCTCCTTTCCTTTCTCTCTAAAATCAATAAATAAAATGTTAGAAAATAAACCTGATTATTTCCTTTGACTAAACAAGTTAGAACTACTGCAGTCAGCCATCTCAGTTCAACCTGGAGGGTGAAGGGGACCACGGACCTGGGCACTCAGGTCAAGGCTGCAGTTTTTCCTGTGGGTCTGCCTCTCTCAGCTGCTGCAGTGGGGTGAGGGACGGAGGTTGGTGGGGAGGGTGTTGGCACCTCTGTAATCAGCCCTCAGTTTCCTGAGGCAAATAGCACCTCACATAGCGGAGGTATTTTTCAGCTGTGGCTTCCCATTTCCCTTCATTTAGCTCCATTTCTTCCCTTTCTGTCATTTCTCCCCCCTTACTCTGGATCACAGGTTTTCCCTCACTCAGTTTTCAGTGAGAGTTATTGCAAAGCTCTTTGACAAAATGTGGGGCTCTATTTTGCCATATCCTTTTCACAACTTGTTTCCCTAATTCCAACAAGAGACACAAAGCTTGAGACAGACCCCAATGCAAACCTTGTCTGCGCACCCCCGTCCATAACCAGGACTGAGTCCGTTGTTCCTATTTAGATCTGGTTCTCAGCTTTGGACAATTCTTTAAATTACCTATGGACTCTGAAAGCTTCTGATGCCCAGGCTGCCCAGACCATCAAACTCTCTGCAGATGGGCACCAGGCTGCCATATTTACTGAAACTTCCAAAGTGATTCTACTGCAAAATCAGGGCTGAGAACCACTGGTTTAAATCAACACACAGGTGTTAAGATAGAAACACACCTAGGAATTGTAAGACCTGTCTAGGCCCACTAACACCTAACCAATTGTAGGCTCTCAATCTTTTCTTATTCAGCTGGCAAAAGACCATGGGATATGTACTTCTAGCATGGTGCTGTTCTATAGAAATATGAGCTAGCCACATAGGTCATTTTAAAATTTTCTAGTAGCCACATTTTTAAAAAAAGAAAAAATGAGTAAAATGAACCATAATACATCATATATTACTAATAACTTATTTTATTTTAGTAATATATTAATAATCTATTTTATTTAACCCATGATATCCCAAATACAATATTTTAATAATCAATCTAAAATAATAAAGAGGTATATTACTTTATTTTAGTTTAATCCTCACCCAAAGATATGTTTTCTTGATTTGAGAGAGAGAGAAATAAACTTCGATATAAAAGAGAAACATTGATCTGTTACCTCCCACATGCACCCCGACCAGATATGGAACCTGCATCCCAGGTAAGTGCCCTAACTAGGAATTGAACCTGCAACCTTCTGGTATAGAGAACAATGCTCCAACAAACTGAGCCATCTGGCCAGAGCTATGTTATTTTATTTCTTAGAATTGTCTTCAAAATATTGTGTACATTTTGCACTTATATCTCACTTCATACTAGCTGTATCTCCAATGCTCACTAGCCACATGTGGCTGGTGGCTACCATATTGGACAATGCAGTTCCAGCATAGCAACTAGAAATGATTTAGAAAGTTAAAACATATAACTGTATGTGTAAATAAAATGACATCCACAGCTTACATCCTCAAAAAATACCCACGTGCACTGTCAAACATGTACTTCTCATCTTGGCTCATCAGAGTGCCACAAGGACAGCATGACTTAATCCATGTGAAGTCATGGGATACTACATCGCACACCATACACACATTAAATATTAGTTATTATCATTAGATAATCAACTTGGAAATTTTTCCACTACTGTTTATTTCTACTTCCCCATTCATCTTAATTATCTGCTGGTGAGTTGTTTTGTGAATTGTAAGAAAGACATTAAAAAAATTATATTGGGGTGGAATGCCAAGTGTGAGAGCATTAAAAATAAAGTAAATGCCATCCTTTAACTTTGTTGCTGCTGATGAGGGTGGTGATGGTGGTGGTGGTGGTGATGGCAGTGTGTATGTCTAAACTGGGAGTAATGTCCCAGTATTTTCTACTGGCCAAGATCATCATCAGCATCCACAGCCACTGGTAACTTTTGACATAGAGGAACCATCTTTGCCCGCATGAGAGTCAACAGTAGCACTTCCTGTAAAGAAATTATTACTTAAGTAAAAGTGTAACTGTTATAGTCAGTGATAGTTCTGAGAACTTTCCCTCTTTTTATTTTACTTTCTTAAAGATTTTATTTACTTACTTTTAGAGAGAGGGGGAGGAAGGGATAAAGAGTGAGAGAAACATCGATTGGTTGCCTCTCACACGCCTCCAACTGGAGACCTGGCCTACAACCCAGGCATATGCCCTGACTGGGAATAGACCTGGCAACCTTTTAGTTCACAGGCTGGCACTCAATCACTGAGCCACACCAGCCAGGATGCCTTTTTATTTTATTATATTCACCTATGTATTTAGACTTTTACATATACATGTGTAACATTTAACAGGATAACTCTTAAAGTATGTTGCTTTACCAAAATGCATAAGGTCTTTTTAAAAAAAATTTTATTTACTTATTTATTTGATTTTAAAGAGGGGGAAGAAAGGGAGAAAGAGAGGGAGAGACACATCAGTTGGTTGCCCCTTGCATGCTCCCAAATGGGGACCTGGCCCACAACCCAGGCATGTGCCCTGACCTGGAATCAAACCAGTGACCTTTTGGATCGCTCAACCCACTGAGCTACACGAGCCAGGGAAAGGGGTTTTTCTGTCTTTGATGTCCTTGCTCCAATTTTTTGTCAAGTCTACAAATTATGAGAGTGGACTTGTATATCAGATTGCAATTTCATCTTTCTCACTCCCCTTTTTTTCATGGCAGTATATTGATACACAATCTCATGAAGAAAAGACTTAGACATCTACTATGAACTTAAAGAAAGAAAACTGCAAAAAACAATAAACTACCAAAGACTAACCATCAGAAGTAAATATTAATATGTAATTGAACTAGGATATTGGATAGCTTCTATTTTTTATGAGCACATGAAAATATTGATTATAATACTTCACAAATTTCTAATTTCTTTTCATATTCTGCACCGTTTAAAATGTTGCTGCTGAAAATACAGTTCATGGACCAAACATCACATTTCCTGAGGGCTAGTGAGACTTCAGGCCCCTCCCAGAACTGCTGAGTCAGAATTGGCGTTTTTACAAACTCAGCAGATGATCCTCATGCACATTATAGTGTGATTGAAAAGTATTAGTCCAGGCATATTGGGGTCAATAGCATTTGTGCAGCTGATACAAATAAACAACTATAGGCGCACTGTTGTTATAACAGGCTGAGTCAGAAGGTTCTTTCTGACTTGGCCAGCTGCTCACACATTTGTGTGTGCGCACACACATGATTGTACACACACATGCCCAAAGGACATCATTATGTAGTCTGCATAATTAATCACACTGTCTGTATGTGATGTAGAAAGTTTATGAGTTTTTTATTTTCTGCAAGAGTAGCTAACTTCTTTTTAACAGTATTTCATTCCCAGGGGATCTATTTGTTATAGGGCCATTTTACTCATCAATTTTGAGAAACATGGAAGATATATTTAATTAAATGTATATGCATAGCTTCCAATAAGCTTTGTGGTGCTTTACATTTAATTATCAATAGTTAAGAGTCACTGATTGTTTGAATAGAGTCTCTAATCCAAAAGACAGAGATAAAAACAATCAAACAAAAATAGAACTGGGATAAACAGAAAAAAAAACAGATCACACTGTAACTAATACTCACAGAGAGATTCTTTGAGTTTAGCTATTGTAAAAATTTCTTTGTTTAACACAATATTTAAAAGCAAATATGCTAAGACCTTGAGAACAATTGCCTTTATAGAAACATTATATTGGCATGGCCATTCTAGTGGCCATTAGATTGTTATAATAAATCACTCCTCCCTGTGTCCACACACTTTGCAATGTGACTTTCATGTATGGGGGGGGGAGAACAAGATGTTACGAAAATTACATTCAGAGAAAAAATACAAATTCTTGGAAACTGTAAATATGCTATTACAAATTAAAAATTCAGTAACCAAAGCCATGTCCCCAAAAGTATAAGAAATAAAGACAGAGAGAGGAAGTAGACATTAAATCTCTGAAAAAGGGGAGAGCATAATCTTAGTAGGTACAATAATAACAGGAATTCCAGAAAGGAAAACAGAAAATGTTGAAGAAATACTCATTTTGAATGGTGACCAGATTCTAAAAATTCCTGGAAAATGGTGACCAAGGAATGAACTGACTAAAACATATTTGGAAAAGTGAGTGAGCTCCTTTGGACTCACTAGCCAATGACTGCAAAAGAAGGGGTGGTAGATCTTGTACTACTCTTCCATTTCTCCAGGCATAATTCTGAACAATCCTGAGCCCTCCTGTACTTTTTTGTATGACATTGGTTTATTCACATGATTTTGCCCTATCTTTTTTTAGTAAAACAAAACAAAACAAAAAACCCACAATAACAAACATGATGCCAGTGGAAGTTTGAAAAGTGTGTGTACACTGGGCTGGCCCTCTCTTGCTGCTAAGAACCCTTCCATCACCTTTCTAAACAAATCCAAACTGGTTACCTAGAAGATAAGAGATTGTAGAGAGAAATCCCAGCCATCCTAGGAAGTCCCAGACATGCGAATGAGGCTTCTTAGACCATACAACCATCATGCATCCCGCTCAGACCAGAACTACCAAACCACTCACAGATTATCTTAAGTCACTAAATTTGGGTGTTACACAACAAAAGCTAACTGATACAGCTTTCTTCCATTTTTAGAATCTTCTCCTTATGCCCGCTGTTCTCAAATTTCAATGATATGTCTCAATGTGAATTTTTTCATCAATTGTATTGAAAACTCACAGTCTCTCTCACTATCTAGACTCATATTCTTTAATTCTGAGAACATTTTTTTAATGATAATTTCTCCCCCTCCATTTTCTTTGTTTTCTCCTTCCAAAATTCCTATTTGAATATTGGACCTACTAGATTGAACTTCCTACCCTCTTTTTGAGCTTTAATTTCTATTGTTACCAAACAAAAATCGAGGTTTGACTGCCTGCCATCACAAATAGCCAAACTCATGAGGTAGGTGCTGATGCAAAAGGAAAAGAGGTGCCTGCTGCACAGCCTGGGAGAGTGGTGGACTCCAGTCTCAAAGATTATCTCCATCTTCCTGCTCAAGCCTGCAGTACTTACAGGGACAGGGAGGGGAGGACTTTTTCCTAATCTAATTATCTTCCTAGCTTTTGGCATGCTCCTGACCCTATCCATTCATCTTTCTAGCTTTTAGCACCCTGAAGCCCTATCCATTCATATCTCTTTAGTTTTCAGTGTGCTTATGTAAGAACTTCCCCCTGCCACAATCTTGGCCAATGCGTGGAGACTCCTCTGGCACTCTGAGGACTGACTGTTTTACTGTAACACTTTCCCTTTATTTCTTATACTTTTGGGGGCATTGCTTCAATTATTGTTTTTTTTATAATAACATATTTGCAATTTGCAATAATTTGTTTTTGTCTCTGTGGGGTCAATGGACATGGCCCTTCCCCCTCCCATGACTTAGTGCTGGTCAGAGGGCCACTGGCCAGAAGAAATGTGTATTGTTTTAAGAATGGATTGTAACTCCCTCCTTATCTTTTTTTGGGAGCAGCTTCTTGTCCTGTGACTGTGTCTTGACCTTTTACACACTGAGGTAACATAGTTTAGAGTCCTGTGTAGGACATGTGCCTTCTTTGTCTGGGACCCCTTGTAATTAGCCTCAGACTGGAGAAGGTGGGGTCTCTCTAGTACTTACCTGCTGCTGTCAGTGTACTCCCCTGTAATGTGAGTAATAAACAGCATGTCCATATCCTCTAGTCCTCTGGGTGGTTTTTTTCAGAATATCACGAACACTTAAGCAGCTCCCTCGTTTGGGTTTAGAGCTCCTGTGCTACAGTCTTTGAATGTAATTTTAATATGTAAAGCACCACAAAGCTTATTGGAAGTTGTGGATACTGCGTAGAGTTTGTGAATCAATGGTCTTTTTCCTTAGGATTACCATGTGGCAACCCATTTATTTTACTGGAGAGCTGAAAAATGTGAATATCTGTGGGACTTTTTTCTTAGGTCAAGTGGTTTCCCCACAAAAATATTCCCCAATATCCTGCTAGAAGTTGCAGAAAGGGGTTAAGTGTAGCTGCCAGCATTCAGGAAGCAAACGGGCAATGGGTCTGCAGGAGGGTCATCTTTCAGAATGCCAGTTTCTGCTTAATCCCAATTTTCAATGCAGTGTCTCTCCCTCACTTTTCACTGCCTGTGCTCTTGATGGGGGCTCAAGAGTTGGAAAATTTTAGTTTTTCGTAATAGTCAATAAGCTCAGTAATTAATGCATGTAAAAAGCTATTGTTTCAGGAACTGAAGGTATGACCCACCCTGACTCCAGGAGATCATATAAACAGTTCCACCTTTGTGCCCCAGGAGGACTGTAAGCAATCAATATGGTATCTGAGCCATTGTGCTCCAGGAAGAGATGGCCACTGCCCAGGACACAGATAAAGAGTCAACAGTCAACAGATGAAAGAATGCTGAAGCTTTTAATCTAATTAACCTTTCCCCTGCACCCATTACCTACACTTTTCTTCTCCTTATAAAAAGGGTTGGCTTGAAATGGAATATCAGAGTGTCTGTTAGGATATATAACACACCATCTTCTCAGAATGCCAGCCATTTGAATAAAGTGCCCATAAAGATTCAATCCATACCTTGGTTGGACTGAGTGGCAGCCTGCAAACTGAAAGGTTGCTGGTTCGATTCTCCATCAGGGCACATGCCTGGGTTGTGGACCAGGTCCCAAGTTGTGAGAGGCAACCAATCGCTGTTTCTCTCATATATGTTTCTCTCTTCTTTTTTCCTCATTTCCCTGCGCTCTAAAAATAAATAAATAAAATCCTTAATAAAAAAATAAAATAATTAAATAAAATTTAAAAAATTAAAAAGAAAAAGATTCAATCCCAGTCTGTACTTATTGGTTCTGGTAGTGACAGGCAACACCAAAGCCAGTTTTTCTGGTTTCACTCTGAGCTTAAAGACAAAGCCACCTCTCCAGGGAGAAAAGCTCTTTTCTTCTCCCTTTATTATACCTGGCTTATCTCATTCCCAAGCCACACCAGATTCTGCATCAGAAATCTTGCTTCTTGGCTTTTCCTCCTGCAATAGCTGAATTTTCAGCTAAATGAGTTTAGTAGCACCCATAATTTTGTTGCCTGTTCTCATTGGCTATTGTCTCCTTCATTCTCTTTGTTCCCAAGGATTTATGCCTGTAAGAAAAAAAAATTAATTTTCTTTTATTCTTATTTTAGTGAAGGCAGCAGCTGTGTACCACCTGCTTTTTTTAATTGAAAACTGTATTCACTTCTAAATATGGATGGTTGAGTGCATTTGTACAACTAGTTAGAAAAACTGAAAATAGATGATGATGTTGATGGTTAGAGTCAGTGTATCTCTCATGTCCAGTTATTATTTCATTAAAAACCACGTTTTGTATTTGAAGGCAATCACCCATCCAAGCTACTTTATTGTTAATCATATTGCCTAGGATTTATCAAAATTTTTATTTAATATGTACTTTTTTATTTCCATGTGATCTGAAGGAAGAAAAAACAAAAGAAAACAAAAAATGGAGCAACAACAGATGAAATGCCAAGCTATTTGCTTGTTTAAATGTGGAGTTTTCCATAAAGAATGTGAACTTGGGTCAGCACTATTTACAGAAGAGCACATGGTATTTTGTCTCAATCAATGAGCAGGAAAATGTTTTGTGGTAAAAGCTTGTAGTTTTTTCCGACTAAGCAGTAAAAGGAATTAAACAATGTAAAATGATAAATAAAAGTTCTATGAGTCACCGTTAATGTAGGAAAAATGTGCAGCCAGGACAGAAATAGTGTTTTTCTGCATGTTTAAAATAAACTCTAATGCACTGAAATAGAAATCAATAACAGGATGTCCTAGAAGCCCAAATAACTGTGCAACTATAAGGAGTTTAATGTAGTTCATGCTTTTCAAATAAATGTATTGCAGTGGTGGGGACAATGATGTAAAGACTAGGTTGAATTTTACTGTTTTATTTAAAAAAATTTTTTTATTATATTTTTTCCCCATGACTGCTTAGTCCCCTTGATTTCCTCACCACCACAGTCACCACACTGTTGCCCACGTCCATGAATCTTTTTCCCTTTTTGCTCAATCCCTATATCCCCTAACACTCCCCTCCACCCTCCGCCGCCCCACTTAGCTGTCAGCTTGCTCTCTATGAATGTGTTTCTATTTTGCTTGTTAGTTTAGTTTGTTCATTAGATTCCATGTAAAGTGAGATCATATGGTATTTGTCTTTCTCTGACTGGCTTCTTTCATTTAGCATAATGTTCTCCAGGTCCATCCATACTCTCACAAAGAGTAAAACTTTTTTCCTTTTTATGGCCAAGTAGTATTCCATTGTGTAAATCTCCCATAGTTGTTTTTACCCACTATCTACTGATGGACACTTGGGCTGCTTCCGTATCTTGGAGATTATAAATAAGGCTGCAATGAACATAGGGATGCTTATGATCTTTTGAATTACTGTTTTGGGTTCCTTCAGATATATTCCCAGAAGTAGGATTGCTGGGTCAAAAGGCAGATCCTTTTTTAATGTTTTGAAGTATCTCCATAGTGCTTTCCATAGTGGCTGCACCAATGTGCATTCCCACCAACAATGCAAAGGGGTTCCTCTTTCTCCCCATCCTCACCAGTACTTGTTGTTTGTTGTGATTTATTGATGATTTCCATTCTGGCAGCTGTGAGGTGATAGCTCATTGTGGTTTTAATTTGTATTTCTCTGATGATTAGTGACATTGAGCATCTTGTTATATGTCTATTGGCCATCTGTATGTCCTCTTTGAAGAAGTGTCTATTCAAGTCCTGTATCCACTTTTTAATTGTCTTTTTGGTGTTAAGTTTTGTAAGTTCCTTATAAATTTTGGATATTAATCCCATGTCAGATGTATCAGCAAAAATATTCTCTCATTACATGAGTTGTCTTTTTGTTTTGTTGATGGTTTCCTTTCCTGTACAAAAGTTTTTTAGTTTGATGTACTCTCATTTATCTATTTTTTCTTTCGTTTCCCTTGCCTGGGGAGATATATCTGATAAAATATTGTTACAAGCAATGTCCAAGATTTTGCTGTTTATGATTTCTCCTAGATTTTTATGGTTTTAGGTTTAACATTGTCTTTAAATTATATTTTATTGATTATGCTATTACACTAGTCCTGATTTCCCTCCTTTGTCCCTCTCCACCCAGCACCTTCTACTCCCTCAGGTAATCCTCCCGCCATTGTTCATGTCCACGTGTCATGCATGTAAGTTCTTTGGCTACTCCATTTCCTATACTATACTTTACATCCCCATGGCTATTTGGCAAGTACTTATTTGTACTGCTTAATGCCCTCACCTCTTCACCCATTCTCCTGCTCTCACCTCTCATCTGGCAACCTTCTGGTAACTAACTTCTTTTCTCTTGCTTTTAAGAGTCTCTCTTTATCTTTAACCTTTGGCCTTTCAATAACAATGTGTCTTGGAGTGGGCCTCTTTGCATCCGTTATAATTGGCACTCTCTGCACTTCCTGGACTTGCATGTCAATTTTCATCTCCAAATTAGGGAAATTTTCTTTCACTATTTTTTCAGACGGATTTTCAATTTTTGCTTTTTCTGTTCCCCTTATGGTGCCCCTATGAGGTGAATGTTGGACCTCTTAAAGCTGTCTCAGAAGCTGTTTATAATATCCTCATATTTTTGGATTCTTTTTTCTTCTTGTTCCGATTGGTTGTTTTTGCTTCCTTATGTTCCAAATCATGATTCTCAGCTTCATCCTCTCTACTGTTATTTCCCTGTGAATTGTTCTTTATTTCAATTAGTGTATCCTTTATTTCTGATTGGGTCTTTTTAATGCTGCTGAGGTCCTCACTAAGTTCCTTGAGCATCCTTATAAACAATGTTTTGAATTCTGCATCTAATAGATTGCTTATCTCCATTTCATTTAGCTTTTTTTTTTTGAGATTTCACTTGTTCTTTCATTTGGACCATGTTTTTTTGGCAGCCTCCCTACATTTGTTTCTACATATTAGGTAGAGCTGCTTTGACTCCATAATTTGGTAGTGTGGCCTTATGTAGTAGGTGTCTTATAGGGTCCAGTGGCACAGCCTCCTCTATCACCCAAGATGGGCACTCGAGGTGTACCCTTTGTGTGGGCTGAGTATACCCTCCTCTTGTAGGTGAGACTTGGTTGCTCTTGGCAGGTCAATGGGAGGGATTTATCTAGGCCAGTCAGCTGCAAGGACTGGCTGTGACCACTGACCACCAACCTCCACCCTCCGTGGAGGATCAGCTGTGTAGGGGGAGGGTGCTGGTGCTCCACTGTGGTCTGTAGTTGTCCACTGAGGTCCATTGGCCCTGGGGTTTCCCAGGTGGTGCATGCCAAGATCAGCCCCCACCTGTGTTTTGCCCTAGGCACCCTGCCTGAGTTTTAAAGCAATCTGAGATGGCAGCTACTTCTGCTGGGCTTAGAGATTCCCAGGTAAAACCAAGCTGTAACTCTAATCTGGCTGCCTGTAGGGCTCACTGAAGCCAGCTGTTGCTTCTTGGAGAGGATTTAGGAGCCAAGACCAGCCATTCTTATGGAAAAGCAGCTTGGCGGGGGGCCTGTAAGTTGGGTAGGGTAGAGCCTCTGTGCATCTCCAAGTTGGGTCACACAGTGTTAGCCAGGTTGATGGGGTCTCAGAGATGGCACCAGTCTGCTGGTTCTGTGGGGGGAGGGCTCAGCAAAGGGTCAACAGCCTCTGCTCACCCTGATGCCAAACTTCAGTCTCCCTATATATCACTAGTGCCCTTCAAGGTGCACCCTGGTGCTGAAGCTCAGAAGGAGCGAGTATGAATAGGTGAGTCCATGTATGGGTTCCCCGAGAAGAACTGCTTAGGACTCCAGCAGCTTCCTCCACAGACCAGTGCCCCTCAAGCAGCCTCCACAGCACCAGATCCCAGAGAGAGTGAGTCTGAATAGGTGCGTGGGTTCTTTAAGAGAAACTGCTTGGGGCTCCAGTAGTTTCTTCCACTACTCAAGCCCTGCTAGTTTTCGCAGCCAGAAGTTGTAGGGACTTATCTTCCTGGCACTGGAATCCTGGGCTGGGGAGCCTGATGTGGGTCTGGTTCTCCTCACTTATGAGATATCCCTTCCGAATTTTTATCCATGTGGGTGAGGGGCCACCCCATTACAGATCTGTGCCCCTCATACCAATCTGGATGGATATGGTTTCTTCAATTCCCTAGTTCTCATACTTCCATTCAACTTGATTTTGTAGTTGTTAGACTACCATTCAAGTCAATTTCTCATGTTCCTAAGTGATGGTTGTTCTATATTTAAATTGTAATATTGATGTCGTTGTGGAAGAGGTGAGCCATGTCTGCCTACATTGCCATCTTGACTGGAAGCCAGGTTCAACATTTAAACCTTTAACCCATTTTGAATTTATTCTTGGGTGTGGTATAAGAAGGTAGTCTAGTTTCATTTTTCTGCATGTATCTGTCCAATTTTCCCAACACCATTTACTGAATAAACTAGCCCATTGAATGTACTTGCTTCCTTTGTTGAATATTAATTGACTATAAAGGTGTGGGCTTTATTCTTGTCTCTCTATTCTGTTCCATTGATCTATGGCAGTACCATGCTTTTTTGACTACTATGTCCTTATAGTACAGTTTGATATTAGGTAGTGTGATTCCACCCACTTTGTTCTTCTTTCTCAGGATCACTGTTGCTATGCAGGGCCTTCTGTGGTTCCATATAAATTTTTGAAATATTTGTTCTAGTTCTGTGAAATATGTCACTGGAGTCTTGATAGGAATTGTGTTGAATCTATAGATCGCTTTGGGTAGTATGGACATTTTAATGATGCTAATTCTTCCTATCTGTGAACACAGCTTATGCTTCCACTTACTTGCATCTTCTTTGATTTCTTTCTTCGGTGTCTTATAATTTTCCAAGAACACATCATTTGCATTGTTGGTTAGATTTGTTCCTAGGTATTTTTTTTTAAGCCATTGTGAATGGGATCGTTTTCTTAATTCCCTTTTCTGTTAGTTCATTATTGGCATATAAAAATGCAACTGATTTCTGGACATTAGTTTTGTACCTGCTACTTTGCTGAATTCATCTATCAGTTCTGCTGGTTTCTTGGTGGAATCTTTGGGGTTCGCTATGTACAATATCATGTCATCTGTAAATAAAGACCATTTTACTTCTTCCTTTCCAATTTTGATGCCTTCCTCCTTTCTGATTGCTGTGGCTAAGACTTTCAGCCCTATGTTGAATAAGAGAGGTGAAAGTAGACATCTTTTTCTTGTTCCCATCTTAAGGGAACAAAATGGGTATATATATATATATACCCATTAAGTATGATGCTGGCAGTGGGTTTGTCATATATGGCCTTTATTATTTTTAGGTGTGTTCCCTCTATTCCCACTTTGCTGTGAGTTTTTATCATAAATGGTGCTGGATTTTATCAAACGCTTTTTCCCCATCTATTGATATGATCATGTAGTTTTTATCCGTCATTTTTTTTATGTGGTGAATCACATTCATTGATTTGCAAATGTTGTACCAATCTTGCATTTCTGGAATGAATCCCACTTGATCATGGTGTATGATCTTTTTGATGTATCACTGTATTTGGTTTGCTAATATTTTGTTGAGGATTTTAGCATCTATATTCATTTGGTGTCTATATTTTTTGTTTTTGTAGTGTCTTTATCTGGTTTTGGAGTTAGCATAATGCTGGCCTCCTAAAATGAGCTTAGGAGCCTTCTCTCCTCTTGAATTTTATGAAGTAGTTAGAGAAGGAGAGGTATTAGTTCTTCTCTGAATGTTTGGTAAAATTGACCTGTGAAGCCAACTGGTCCAGATCTTTTTTCTGTTGGGAGATTTTTGATTACTGTTTCAATCATTAGGTGTAATCTGTCTATTCAGGCTCTCTGATTCTTCTTGATTTTGTTTTGGAGGATTGTATGTTTCTAGGAATTTATCCATTTCATCCAGGTTGTCCAGTTTGTTGTATAGTTATTCATAATATTTTCTTAAAATCCTTTGTATTTCTTTGTCAGTTGTTATTTTTTCCTTTTCATTTCTGATTTTATTTTGGGTCCTCCCTTTCTCTTTTTCTGAATGAATCTGGTTAAAGCTTGTCAATCTTGTTTATCTTTTCAAAGAACAAGCCTTTGGATTCATTGATCTTTTGTATCATTTTGTTAGACTCTATTTCATTTATTTCTGCTCTAATATTTATTATTTCCTTCCTCCTACTCACTTTGGGCCTTGTTCATTGTTCTTTGTAAGTGTTAAGTTAGAATGTTTATTTTAGCTTTTTCTTTTCTTTCTTCTTCTTCTTCTTTTTTTTTTGGAGATGGGCCTGTAATGCTATGAATTTCCCTCTTGGGAGATTTCCCTGTGTCCCACAGATTTTAGATTGTTGTGTTCTCATTTTCATTTGTTTCAAGGTAGCTTTTGACTTCTTCCTTGATCTTGTTGTTGACCCATTCATTGTTTAATGACAAGTTATTTAGCTTATACATCTTTGTGTGTTTTTCTGTGTTCTTCTTGTGATTGTCTTCTAGTTTCATAGCATTTTTGTCAGAAAACATGCTTGATATGATTTCTATATTCTTACATTTACTGAGATTTGTTTTGTGTCCTAACATGTGTTCTATTCTAGAAAATGTTACATGTGGTATTGAAAAGTCAGTATATTCTGTTGCTTTGGAGTGAAGTACTCTGAAAATATCAATTAAATTCATCTGATGTATTGTGTCATTTAAGGCTACTCTTTCCTTGTTGATTATCTGTCTGGAAGATCTATGCATTGAAGTCAATGGGGTGTTAAAATCCCCTACTTTGACTGTATTTCTGTTGATCTCTCCTTTTATATCCATCAAGATTTGCTTTACATATTTTGGTGCTCCTTTGTTAGGTGCATACATGTTTACTAGGATTACACCTTCTTGTTGGATCAGTCCATTTATCATTATGTAGTGTCCTTCTTAGTCCATATTTCTCCTTTGATTTTAAGTGATAGCCTTCCTGGGTAAAATAGCCTTGGTTGTAAGTCCTTGCTTTTTATCAACTTGAATATTTCACAATACTCCCTTCTGGTATTCTCATGATATGGATGTTTTTATGCTTCATGCTATCCAAAATGTTTCTTAAGCTCTCCTCATTTTTTAATTCTTTTTTTTCTTTTTACTGCTGTGCTTAGGTTTTTTCCCACCTTGTATTGCAAATCACTGATTCAATCCTCTGTTTCATCGAACCTACTGTTTATTCCTTCCAGTGTATTATTTATTTCAGATGATATATTTTTACTTTCTGACTGTCCTTTTTTTATGGTTTCTATGTCTGTTTTCATGCTGTTGAGTATCTTTATAATCATTACTCTAAACTCTCTATCTGATAAATTGCTTGCCTCCATTTCATCTAGTTCTTCTTGAGAATTCTCTCATTCTTTCATTTGGGGTCTGTTTCCTTCTCTTCCCATTTTGGCTGCTTCTTTGTATTTATTTCTATGTATTAGGTAGATTGGCAAAGACTCTGGTGCAGCCCCTTTTCAGACACTATTTGTGACTGGTCCTGGGCAACCTGTTTGAAGCTATCAGTGATCCACAGCATGTGGCTCCCTCTGCTGGGCCTTGTTGTGTGCAGAAAGAACCAGGCTGTGGACCAAGGCCAGCTTATACTACTAGCACAGGGCCTGAGGGAGAATCAACTAAAGTCTCAGAGCTCCCAGACATCTGCTTTAGTTCTTAACAATAATTAGTGATATAGCCTCCAGCTATATTAACTCAGCAGTAAGTTTAAGTTCCATAGTGTGGGGCAGAGTAATTCCTGAGGCATGGGTATTGCTTCCCTTCAGGCTGATGCCACTTGGAGGGGAGTGCTCTACCTGAGAAAGATGGTCTCTGCAGTATGGGGAATGACTTAGCACAGGGACCCTGGTGGCTGTTCCTTCAGTTCTCTCCCCAGAGCCACCAGCCCCAGACTTGCCTCATGCATCTCTAGTCCACTCTGCCCTCCCTCTGCTGGAACCCAGGGTAACTTGTTGCAAATGGAATTTTGTGTGTTGGCCCTTTAAGAGTTTCTGTGCATTTCCAGCCTTCTCACCCTTGGCGACAGAAACCCCACTGCTTTTCACACCTGGATGCTATCTGGGTCCTTTCCGAGCTCCGGGTGCTGTGGGCTGGGAAGACAAGCTTGGGGGTTAGATCCCACACTTCTCAGGGGGATCCCTCAGGACACTGAAATATCCCTCTGGAACTTCAGCTGCCACCTGTGGGAGTGCAGCCAGCACTCACTACCAGTGTTATGGTGAAGTGGTTTCTTCTGTCTGTCCTTGGTTATAAGGTTTCTCTCCAGCTAGTGTTCAGTTGGTTATTCTGGATGATTTCTCTCCAATTTAGTTGTAATTCCAGATTGGTTCTGCTAAGAGGTTAGTGTAGCTTCCACTTTCTCTTCTGCCAATTTGGGTCTCTGATTCTACTTTTTTTAAAGTTAGAGTTATTCATACATAACTTGCATACAGTGAAGTTCACTATTTTTAATGTGTGTTCTATGAATTTTGGCAGATACACTCAGTCACGGAGTCACCATCACGATCAGTGTCATCAAATACTATCAACCTCTGATTTGTTTTCTGTTCCCATAATTATGCCTTTTCCAGACTGTCATATAAATGGAATCATGCAGTACACAGACTTTTGACTCTGGCTTAAGTGTTTGTGTACAGGTTTTTGTGTGAACATATGTTTTCATTTCTCTGGGATAAATGCCCAGTAGTGCAAATGCTAGGTTAAATGGTAGTTGCATATTTAGTTTGTGAAGAAACCAGAAAATTGTTTTCCAGAGAGGTTGTGCCATACTACATTGCCACTGGCAATGTGAGAGTGATCCAGCTTTGAATTTTTTTTTGTAAATTTCAGTGTTAAACTGCTGAAATTGTCAGAGATCCACTACATTTAAAATGCATGCCCTGTTAAGAATGTTTAATTTCTTGAAGTATTATGACAGTCCAGTGTAAACTAAGTCACCCACAGCTCCAGCATATGTGGCTCTGTCATTTGGGCAACTTCCTGTGTGCTGTTAGGGCACTGGTTTGATTCCCAGTCAGAGCACATGCCTGGATTCCAGGTTGGGTCTCCTGGGGTGTGTACAGAAAACAACTAATCGATGTTCCTCTTACACATCAATGTTTCTCACCTTTTCTTTCTCCCTCCCTTCTTCTATCTCTAAGAAAGTAAAACATAAAATAAAAGATTAAGCTAAGACACCCACAAAAGGGAGAGCAAAAATCATGCAGGCCTCCCCAGCAACTTTACACACACACAAAAAAGGAGTAATGATGTTTACAAATTTCTGGGGGTTGAAAGGAGAGAACATATTGATGCATGGTTATCTAGCCAATATTCTAATCAGGTATTCTAATAAACAAAGGAGCTCTGGAGTAGAGGTCTAGCTCCTAGAAAACAAGGCAAAGCAAAATAAATAAATAAATAAATCACTATAATAAATTCCAGGCAACCCATAAATGGATCAAAATAAAGAATTGAATGGGAAAACTGTAATGAAAACTGGTGGTTAGGGTTACACCCACTGAATTATAGACTTAAAACCAAACAACTGGGGGTTGCATAGCTATAGCACAGATGTATATATACATTCTGGGAAGTAACAATAATACACACAACATAACCAAGAGGATAGGTCAGAGGAGACAAATATCATAATCAGCTCATCTTTCATTAAAGAGAGACAATAGGATTATTCTCAGATGACATGATTTGTGCATAAAAAACCCTACAGACTCCACCAAAAAATGACTATACCTAATAAATGAATTCAGCAAAGTAGAGGAATACAAAATCAATACTCAAAAATCAATGAGATTTTTATATACCAACAATAAATTATCAGAAAGAGAAATTAAGAAAACAATCTCATTTGCTATTGCAACAACACCGAAAAACAAGGTACCTAAGAATAAATTTACTAAGGAGGAAAACTATAGGACACTGAACAAAGAAATTGAAGAAGGCACAAATAAGTAAGTTTTCATGGATTGGAAAATTAACATCTTTAAAATGTCCATGCTACCCAAAACAATCTATAGATTCAGTGCAATTCCTATTAAAATAACAATGGTGTTTTACACAGTCTATAACAAATATTCCAAAAATTTATATGGAACCAAAAGAGACCCTGAATAGCCTCAGCAATCTTGAGAAAGAAGAACAAAGTTGGAGGGGTCACAATACCTTATATTAAACTATACCACAAGGCCACTGTAATCAAAACAGCCTGGTACTGGCATAAGAACAAACATGTAGATCAGTGAAACAGAACAGAACACCCAGAAATAAACCCATGCATTTATGGTCAATTAATATTTTACAAAGGAGGAAAGAGCATACAATGGAGTAAAGACAGCCTTTTTAATAAATGGTGTTGGGAAAACTGGACTGGTAAATGCAAAAAAAATGAAACTTAGACTACCAACTTACACCAAACACCAGAATAAACTCAAAATGGATAAAAGACATAAATGTAAGTCCTGATACCACAAATATCCTAGAGGAAAACACAGTAAGATTACAGATATCTCATGTAGCAATATTTTTGCTAATATATCTCCTAGGGCAAAGGAAACAAAGAAAAAAAACAAATAGGAGGGACTACATCACATTAAAAGGCTTCTGCACAGCTAAAGAAACCATCATCAAAAATGAAAAGGGAACACACTGTATGGGAGAACATATTCACCAATGATACATGGGATAAGGGTTTAATTTGCAAAATATATAAAGAATGTATACAACTCAACACCAGGAAGACAAAACCACCCAGTTAAAAAGTGGGCAAAGGCCCTGAATGGACACTTCTCCAAGGTGGACATAAAGATGGTCCATAGACATATGAACAATGCTCAACATCACTAGCCATCAGGGAAAGGCAAATTAAAACCCCAATGATATACCACCTTACACTTGCCAAAATGGCTATCATTAATAAATCAACAAACAAGAACTGAAAATGATGAGGAAAAAAGGGAACCTAGTGCACGCAGGTGAGAATGCAGACTGGTGTAAGCACTGTGGAAAACAGTATGAAATTTCCTCAAACAATTAAAAATGGAACGGTCTTTTTAAAAAAATATTTTATTGATTATGCTATTACAGTCCTCCCATTTACCACCCTTTATTCCCCTCTGCCCTGCACATCCCCCTCACCCGGATTCTGTCCCCCTTAGCTGATGTCCATGGGTCATACATATAAGTTCTTTGGCTTCTCCATTTCCTATACTATTCTTAACTTCCCCTTGTCTGTTTTCTACCTAACATTTATGCTAGTGATTCCCTATACCTTCTCCCCCATTGCCCCCTCCACTTCCCCTCCATGTGATCTGATAATCCTCCATGTGATCTCCATTTCTGTGATTCTGTTCCTGTTCTAGTTGTTTGCTTAGTTCATTTTTGTTTTTGTCTTTTTTTTAGGTTTGGTTGTTGATAGTTGTGAGTTTGTTGTCATTTTGCTGTTCATATTTTTTATCTTTTTCTTAGATAAGTCCCTTTAACATTTCATATAATAAGAGCTTGGTGATGATGGACTCCTTGAACTTGACCTTATCTGGGAAGCACTTTATCTGCCCTTCCATTCTAAATGATAGCTTTGCTGGATAGAGTAATCTTGGATGGAGGTCCTTGCCTTTCATGACTTTGAATACTACTTTACAGCCCCTTCTTACCTGTAAGGTCTCTTTTGAGAAAACATCTGATAGTCTTATGGGAATTCCTCTGTCTCGTTTTCTCCTGCTGCTTTTAAGATTGTCTCCTTCTCTTTAACCTTGGGTAATATAATCATGATGTGCCTTGGTGTGTGCTTCCTTGGGTCCAACTTCTTTGGGGCTCTCTGAGCTTCCTGGACCTCCTGAAAGTCTATTTCCTTTGCCAAATTGGGGAAGTTCTCCTTCATTATTCTTTCAAATAAGTTTGTAACCCACATGAAGGGTTATCAGCGGGGAGGGGGAGGGAGGAGAGTGGGGGACACGGTACAGGGAATATGAAGCATAAATGGTAGATACAAAATAGACAGGAGGAGTTTAAGAATAGTATGGGAAATGGAGAAGCCAAAGAACTTATTTGTATGACCCATGGACATGAACTAAGGTGGGGCAATGATGGTGGGATGGGCAGTTCAGGGCAGAGGGGAATAATGGGGAGAAAAAGAAATGGGACAAGTGTAGTAGCATAGTCAATAAAATATATTTTTTAAAAAAGAATGTTCATGGGGATGTAAAGTACAGTACAGGGAAGGGAGTAGCCAAAGAACTTACACACGTGACCTGTGACATGAACAAGGATGGGTGGATTGCCTGAGGGAGTGTGGGCTGCTGGGTGGAGGGGAGCAAAGGGGAAAAAATCAGGACACTGTAATAGCAAAATCAATGAAATATAATAAAAAATAAATAAGTTGACTCAATACCACACACACAAAAATAGATGAATAGAATAGAACAGAGTCTAGAAGCCAGACAAAGAACTATGCAAAAACTTACAAAAAATGAGAAGTTAGAAAGAAACTAAGTGGTAGGGGAAATATTTTCCAAAATTGATGTTTTCTATTGTACTGAAATATTTCATGGTGCCAATAAAAGTATAACATTTCCAAATTCATCCTGTGATTGCAGCATAATGCTGATTTCAAGAGAAGAAAATAATGCTGCAAATCTTTTAATTAATTTGTTAAATAGATGCTATAATAAATATGAAGGAAACCAAAATAAATACATAAATAAATGAATAACTCACAATTGTTTGAACAAACAAACAAATAAATAAAGACTTTGAGGTCCTAAATTGAAATTTATAATAAAAACACAATTTCAATCTCTCTTTTTAAAAAGGATTTTATTTATTTATTTTTAAAGAGGGTAAGGGAGGGAGAAATAGAGGGAGAAAAACATCAATGTGTGGTTGCCTTTTGCACGACCCCTAATGGGGACTTGGCCCCCAACCCAGGCATGTGCCCTGACTGGGAATCAAACAGGTGACTCGCTTTGCAGGCCATCTCTCAATTTTTGAGTCACACCAGCCAAGGCCAATTTCAATCTTGTAACGATTTTCCATAAGACATTGAAATAATATTTAATATATATGATATAATAAAATGTATACCTAAGCTTTAAAGGAAATCTTTAGGTAACCATTTAGTGCTGAGCAATCTCTTTAGTTTTAAGTCAGTTCTCTTTTATCCTGTTAAGTTAAAACCTTAAAATAATACTTTTTATTTAATATTAACATGTATAACCTGAGCCTCTTTTAAGTAAAAGCATTTTTTTCTCACTCCCCTAAAACTGCATAAAAAGATGTCTGAAGTTCTTCAAGGGTTAACATGTTTTATTTCTTGGTGGCAGAATTTTGAGTGATTTGTTGTTTGGTTCTTTGTACGTTTCTACAAGTCTTCAATTTTCTGAATAATGTGTATATATCACTTTCATTCAGCAACACAAACTTAAATAAAAAACATAGAGCCCTAAGAGGTCTTTAAAAAAAATAGACCAAATCTTGGTGACATATAGGCTTTTCTGGGTGGAACATGACAATGAAAGAGAGGGAAGTGGCTTTAAAGGATCTGTGCATCTCAAACAAGCTACTTACCAGGACACGAGAACTACCACTCCTGCACTGGCTGTGCTAGGAGTTCCACGGTTGAGTGTTTTTTCTCTCCCACACTCTACATTTCAAAGTTTAAAGTCTTCAAAATGCAAAACACTTAATTTTATTTATTTTCTTTTACACTTAAATGGCAAGCCCTATTTCAAGTCCTTTACAAATATTAGCTCATTTAATCCTCATAACACGGAGATGAATATTATCATAATTCACCTTTTTCAGAAATGGAGCCACAGTGAAATAACTTAGCTGATAATGTGAATACCTGTTTGTAAACTATGAAGGATGACAAGATTTTCTGTATAATCTATATATCACCTTTCATTTATCCATTCAACTTATATTTACTGAGCACCTACCAGGAACCCTTCTAGATGCTAATTTATTGGAGGTGTTCAGGTGTTTAGCAATACAAACTAACAACAGTTTAAAGATAAGTAGACAAACAGGAAGAGAAATGAGATCCAGCTTGTGTTTTCAGGATATTCTTTCTAATTCCCTCCACATTTCTCATAACTGGTACACATTGCCATTGCCATGTAGAGCTACCTTAGAGTTTTGATCTGTGGCTGGAAATGATTCTGAATAATAATTTCTATCAGTGGTTGCAAACTGGTAGCCCACAGCACCCAGCTCCTGCAGGGGTTGTGTATTTAACTCCTGTCTTTGAGTTAAATACACAGTGGTTTTTAAAAATCAGAATTGCTTTTATTATACTGTTATTTTAATAGATACCAACATAAAATAGTCATAAATTTCCTATGTGTCTAGTGTGTAATAAGCCAAAATAAAAATTGTAAAAACCATCAAAACTTCACAAAAACCAAAGTTCAAATCAATATTAATTCATGTCAGAAAAAAATACTTAGCCCTGGCTGGATTGAGCGCAGTACTGTGAACCAAAGTGTTGCAGGTTCAATTCCTAGTCAGGGCACATGCCTGGGTTGTGGGCCAGGTCCTCAGAAGGGGGCACACAAGAAGGAAACACACATTGATGTTTCTCTCCCTCTCTTTTCTCCTTCCCTTCCTCTCTCTGTAAAAATAAATAAATTAAATCTCTTTAAAAATTGTGAGACTTTTTGAAATAACCAAAAAAAGATGACTGGGTGTCCTTTCAGGTACGCCCTTCCAGGTTAACTCTGCCTTTTATTGTTTTTGACCTATTTTACAAAACTATAAGCTGTAGAAATTGATAGTAATGAAAATGATTATTGTCTATAGAAATATAAATGCTTCATGTAAGTCTAGGAGATGCAACAGATTACTGGTCTGTAGATATTTACAAGCTTCATACTTTTTCTTTCTTTTATTTCACAAGAGATTCTATATTTATGTGTATACATAATTATAATTTTGAACAATAAAAAAATAGCTTGTCATGAATAGTTCATTTCATGAGATAAAAAGATAGGAAAACAATGAATGACACTTAACTATGCAATTTTTTGTTGTTTTATTTTTTAATCATTTTTTATTGTTATTCTATTACAGTTGTCCCAATTTTCCCTCCTTTGTCCTCCTCTACCATCCCACCACCCACTCCTACAGTCAATTCCCACACTGTTGTCCATATCTGTGGGTCATTCATACATGTTCTTTGACTAGTGTCTTCCTTTTCTTTCTCCCATTAATTATCCCACTCCCCTCTCCCCTCTGGTCTTTGTCAGTCTGATCCATGTTTCCATGCCCGTGGTTATATTTTGTTTGTAGTTTATTTTGTTCTTTCCAAGTACATTTCAGCAATTCTGATTGCCTTGTGTATTTTAACTTCTCCTTTAAACAAGCTGTAACATCTTACTGATCCTTTCATTGATTAAAGAGCTAAAATCTTTGACAAATGTTCATTTTATATTTACATGGGTATAATAATTTTACCTTTTCTAAAAAGTCATCCTTTAACATTCATTTATTGTGGCACATTAGGCTTTCCTGAAATGAAATTGCCTCTAAAATTTCTCCCAGTTTAAACACCTGGCAGGAGGAAGCTGAGCTCATGATGTCACATTTTGTCCCCTTCATGCATTTGTAGTACATGTGGATAAGAGTTTGTAAGTCCCAGGGACTTTTACACATGTGTTTACACTCACATGCCTATATTGTTGAAGTTTTGAAAACAATGTCTGGAGCTGATCTTGGATCTTGAAAGATCCTTCATACGGGTCTACTTACTTCCTCAACTATCTGCTCACTCTCGTCCTGTGCCTGAGCTACATGTCTTGGCAGGGGCCTGCTGAGGAGATTCCTATGTACCAACTTGGGCCCCAGGGCAGTTAGACACTTGAGAACCCCAGAATTTAGATTTCTTCTTGAGTCCTTTGAATTGGTTTGACTTGTGCCACCGACCCCACAAAATCCCCTTGGTAGTTGCTTGGAAAGGGGGTGAGGAGAAAGAACTTCCAAGAATGGGTAGAACATGAGGCTTATTTCTTAACCTCTGGACCTGGGTCATTCAACATGGTGGTTGCTACTACCCATGGGGCTACTGAATACTGGAAATGTGCTTAGGGCCACTGAATGAAGTTTTTCACTAATTTAAACTTGAAAACTGATGTTTCACTCGGTTATTTGAAAACAGCATCATTGAAACTGTTTGGGTATGCAAATCCATTTTTTAACCATACATTTTATGTTTAAATTTTATGAAATCTAAATACAGAACAAGTATTTCTGATAATAGTTTAGCTCTCAGACTGAAATACATTACAAACATAAAATACACACATGATTTAAAATACTTATACCAAAAAAAAGGTAAAGTATTCCATCAATAGTTTTTGTATTGATTACATGTGAAACAATAATATTTTGGATATACTGGGTAAAATAAAATATATTATTAAAATTAATTTCATCTTTCCATACAATCAACAAAAGAAAAAAGCAAACAAAATATAACCAGAGACATTGAAGTTAAGAACAATCTAACAATAGCCAGAGGGGAGTGAGGAGGGGACAGTGGGGAGAGGGGTTTTCAGGGGTTTTCAGTGGGGAGAGGGGTTTTCAGGGGTTTTCAGTGGGGAGAGGGGTTTCCTTATAAAGGACACAGGGACAAAATCAACGGGGAGGGTGGAGGCAGGGGAGGGAGGTGGGTTTGGCTGGGGTGGGGTGGAGGGATGGGGAGAAAATGCAGACAACTGTAATTGAGTAACAATAAAAATTAAAAAAAATAAAAAAAAATCCCTAAAATTAATTTCACCTTTCCTTTTTTTAAAAAACATATTATTAGATAATTTGAGATCCCATATTTTTTTGCATCATTGGGACAGCACTCTCTGGAACATGGATCATCCCATTTCTCTCCGCTTCCTTCCTCATTTGCCAAGTGGCACATAAGTGATCTTGAATCCCACTTTTCCGCTTTGATTTCCTAATCTCGGCAGCTTTGTGTCTACTTTGTAGGTGGTGACGCATTGCCTACTTTCTCCAGTCACCGGCTTGGAGGGGTTTCCAGGTCTGAGACAGAAGACCCCTTTTGACCTTACAAAGGTGGTCCGGCAATTCCTGACTAGCCGTTAGGGGGAGCTGCGTCACTGCGTGGTTGCTGAGCAACTGGTGACCCGGAAGAAGTTGCCTGCTGCGATTCTTTGTGGCCGCTCGGTGGGTGACTTCCGGAGTAGTAGGGGAATTAGCGGCGAGCCGGCTTTGGGGGCGGCGGCGTAATGACCACTCTGCGGGCCTTCACGTGCGACGACCTGTTCCGCTTCAACAACATGTGAGTGAGATGCGCACTGGGCGAATACTGGTGGAGGCTCGCCCTCACCCGGGCCGGGGTTCGAGGAATTGACTCCGCCCTCTGCCAATGGTGGCTGCCTGGGTGCTGCAGGGTCGGAGGCGGGGGACGGGGCGGATGCACGGACTGCCTTACTGACCTTGGCGGAGGCGTTCAAACTTCATTCGGCTACCCTCAGCGCTCGTTGACGCTGGGGCGGCAGCCGGCAGTCTCTCCTGTGGTTATCAGGCAGCACTGGGGTGGTTGGAGGTAGGGGCGGGCCCTGAGCCCACGACCTGGCCCTGGGCTCTGCTGCGTACGGTCTAGTGACTCGGCTTCGTCTTCTTGCTGCGGACACCCTAGAAGTAAGGGCCGCCGAGGTCGTTGCGAGGTCAGTAGGTAATAGGTAAGTGTTCCAGCCTCCCCAGTGGTAGCGGTTAACTTGTTGATTGAAATGATACTTCGTCATGGCACTTCCGCAGCGGTTCCTCTCGAAGTCGGGGTTTGGTTTTGTACCTCTTGTTCCTGGAGCGGCGATCCCAGCCTAGACAGCTTTTCTGCTCTGCACAGTCAGGGTGGGGGTACATGCTGGTGGAGGCCCATTTGTTGCAGTTTCTTTCAATTCGAGTTGTCAGGATATGTGACTTGTAGGTACCATTTTTTTTTTAAGAAAACTTTTTGTTATGAAAATGTATGGATGTTTAAAGAGTTGACATTTTTACCATGAACACCTATCTAGACAGACACATTAGCCGAATTCTACAATTAACATTTTGCTACATTGGTTTCATCAAAACCCATTCATCCACCCACCGACCGATCCCACATCAGCTTTTGAAGGATGGACAAAATGTTGATAATGATGAGAAGGGAAGTTCTGGAGAAGAAAAGGGGTGATACGTGAGAAAGCTTGAGGCGTGGCCAGACAACTGGGAGATGAGCGTGTCTGTAGTGGTGGGTTTCTGTAACTGAGTAGCCAGAGAGAAAATGGTGAAATGACTTTTGCTCCATTGTTGAGGGGTTTACACTTGATCCTGTTGGAAGAGGTTTTTTTCTTTGTTAGTTTTTGGTCACCTCCCAGTTGAAGCAGCATAGTTAAGATAATTTGTGTTGGGCTCTAATTGCATTGGCACTGTAATAACCTATTTAATCCTCAATTCTCTGAGTAGGTAGTCTCATTATCCCCATTTTGTGTATGAGTAAATTAAGATAACTGAGAGCTGAAATGAACTGTTCCAGGTGTTAGTTGGAGCTTTGCAGCGGGAGTGAGCCAAACAAGGAGTCTAATCCAAGGAGATTGGCACTAGAGTAGTGGTTCTTAAAAAGTGATCCCCGACCATTGGAGAACATTTTGGAAGTGCAAATACTACGCTGTTTGAGAACTATTGCTCTGAAGCCTTACTCTTCCACACAGAACTGTGTGGAATAGGAGGAGATTAGAGAAGGTATACCAGGCAGGTAAGCCATTTAGGTGGTCTTGGCAATGGCCCAGAGGTAACAACTTAACTAAGGCTTGAACATGGGAGGTGCTGGCCTGGGAGGTGACTGTGCCTTGAAGCTTCAAGAATAGAAAAGGCAAAGCTTCTTGGAGAATCAGTTTTAGCTGAAGATCAGGGAAGGGACAATACTATTTTATGTGAAAATGAATAGAGAGAAGGAAAATAAACTCTAGATTAAACAATAAAACATTAGATTTCAAAGAATCATTCAACTTAACAAGGTCTCTTTGGAGTACACCGGTAGAGGAACTCGTCTTCCTCCCCATTTTCTCCACTTTGATTAGGGCATTTCTGTAGAGAACTCTGAGAATGGTGGGAGTAGGGTTGTTGCAGCCAGAATGGAAAGAAGCAGTGGATGTAGAAACATTAGAATTAATTTAACAAATGTTTTATTTATTCTTGGAAAATTATTTGTGTACCTGTTTATGGAGCCATACTGGAGAACAAAACAGGAAAACAATCAGTGTGGCTGGAGCAGAATGAGTGTGGGTGTGAGGTGATGAGGTCACAGTCAAAGGGCTCGATCTTGGAGAGGCCATCATAGGACTTTGGATTCTCTGCCATGTGCACTGAGAAACCTCAGGTGTAGAATTCAGGTAGGTATCTGGGCATAGAGGTCTCAAGTTTAGTTTTGGGCTAATGATAGAAATTTGGTGTCAACACTATGGCATTGAAACCTAGAGGCTAGTGACATGAGTGATGGAGTGAGTGTATATAGAAAAAAGAGACTCTGAGATGGTGCCATGGGGCATCAATCAAGTGTTAGGGTGAAGATGTACTGGCCCAGTGAGGCGGGAGGAAAACCTGATGGTAGGGTCTTGGAAGCTGAGGTGTTGCAGGTGTTTCAGGTGGAGGGAGTGGGGGACTATGTCAAGAACTGCTGATAGCTAATTGTAAAGTATATTTGCACATTTCTTCCAGAAGGGAGTGGAGAACTACAGGAGCAGGGTCCCGAGTAGTGGAGGTGGTGGGATCTGTTTATCAGAACTCCAGGCATGGTTATAGGAGTACAAGTAGAGTAAGTGCAGAAGGTTATAGTTGGCTGGGTTTGGTGGTGGGAACTTAGTGAAGCTTTCTTCTTACTGTTGTATTTTCTTTGTGAAATAGAAAGCAGCTGAAATCAAGAAGGGGGGTGGCCTGTTGGACAGTTGAGGCAACAAGAGAGAATATGTTAGAGCAAGTGATTCTCCAGGTGTGCACTGGGGCCCCTCAAGATTGTTTTGGGGCTCTGTGACGTGACGTCAGAGCTATTTTCATGATAATACTAAGGTGATTTTTTGCCTTTTCCACTCTCACTCTCTCACATAGTGGAGTTTTCCAGATGTGTGATCTTGCAACAGCAAGCATAATAACAGACAGAGCTGAGAATCCAGCTCTCTTCTACTAGGCCAGATATTAAGAAGTTCTGTAAAATTGTTAAAACAATGCCACTCATGTCACTAAATTTTTTTAAATAAAGTGTTTTCTTTAAAAAAAATATCATGCAACTTTATGATAGGTCTGGGGAAACGTGGTGTTTATAATACATGATGAAATAATTTGTCTTTGGCAATATAATTATATCTGAAGATTGTAAGTATGAATGCTGCCAAAGCAACAACATCCTAGTTCCTAAATTTTGGCGATTGTACTCATCTTCACATTGCTCATTTAGGTAACATCACTTTCTTCCTACTCTACAGTTCTCTCTTTGTTAAAAATATTGGCAATTTTGTAGAGAAAAATTTAAAAAAGGCTTTTAAAAAATTATTGCTCTAGCCCTGGCTGGTGTGGCTCAGTGGATTGAGCGTTGGACTATAAAGCAAAGGGTCGCTGGTTCGATTACCAGTCAGGGCAAATGCCTAGGTTGCAGGCCGGGTCCCCAGTAGGGGTGCACGATAGGCAACCACAAATTGATGTTTCTCTCCCTCTTTTTCAACCTCCCTTCCCTTCTCTAAAAATAAAAATAAAATCTTTAGAAAGAAATTTAAATAAATAATTGTTGCTCTGGTAATTTGATCACTAATTCTATTGGGTAAGCATTGATAATAAATGCCTGTCTTCTAATTGCTTATTTTTTTAAAGTATATTTTATTGATTATACTATTACAGTTATCACATTTTTTTCTCCCCTTTATTCCCCTCCACACTGCACTCCCCTCCTACCAGCATTCCGCCACCTTAGTTCATGTCCCTGGGTCATACATATAAATTCTTAGACTTCTCCATTTCCTATACCATTCTTAACCTCCCCCTGCCTATTTTGTACCTACTATTTATGCTGCTTATTTCCTGTACCTTTTCCCCCATTCTGCATCCTCCCCCCTCCCCACTGATAACCCTTCACATGATCTCCATTTCTGTGATTCTGTTCCTGTTTTAGTTGTTGGCTTAGTTTGTTTGTTTTCTTTCCTTTTTTTTTTTCTTTTTAGGGTTGGTTGTTGATAGTTGTGAGTTTGTTGTCATTTTACTGCTCATAGTTTAGATCTTCTTCTTTCTCTTAGATAAGTCCCTTTAACATTTCATATAATAAGGGCTTGGTGATGATGAACTCCTTTAACCTTACCTTATCTGGGAAGCACTTTATCTGCCCTTCCATTCTAAATGATAGCTTTGCTGGATACAGTAATCTTGGTAACTGTCTCCTTTTCTCTTACTGCTTTTCAGAGTCTCTCCTTATCCTTTCATCTTGGGTAATGGAATTATGATGTGCCTTGGTGTGTGCTTCCTCGGACCCAACTGCTTTGGGACTCTGAGCTTCCTGGACTTCCAGGAAGTCTGTTTCCTTTGTCAGATTGGGGAAGTTCTCCTTCATTATTCTTTCAAATAAGTTTTCAGTTTCTTGTCTTCCTCTTTTCCTGGCACCCCAATGATTCGAATGTTGGAATGTTTAAAGTTGTCCTCTCCTCATTTTTTTGAATTCTTGTTTCTTCATTCTGTTCTGGTTGAATGTTATTTTTCCCTTCTGGTTCAAATGATTGGTTTCAGTCCCAGTTTCCTTCCCATCACTGTTGGTTCCTTGTACATATTCCTTTATTTCACTTTTCACAGTATTCAATTCTTCCTCTTTTTTTTTTTTTGCTACCATACTCAACCATTTCTGTGAGCATCCTGACGACCAGTGTTTTGAACTGTGCATCTATCTGATAGGTTGGCAATCTCTTCATTGCTTCGTTCTCTTTTTAGAGCTTTGATCTGTTCTTTCATTTGGGCCATATTTCTTTGTCTCGGTGTACCTGTTACACTGTAGGGCGTGGAGCCGTAGGTTTTCACCAGGGTGGGGCAACCCACATTGCTGTGTTGTGGTGCTGTAGGTAGGGGAGGTGTCAGAGAGGGAACAATGCCACTTGTTCAGCTCTGGGCCGGCTTTCCCCTGCTACCCAGAAGCAAATTGGGCCCTTCTGGTGCTGATTCCTGGGTGGATGGGTTTGTGTATTTTCTAGGACCCTGTGGGTCTCTCCAGTGAACTCTCCTGTGAGGCTGGGAGTTTCTCCCCGCACTGCAACCCCCAGAGGTTTTTACAGCCAGAGGTTTTGAGGCTTTATTTCCCCACCTGGAGCCCTGGATTGGGTGGTCTGTCTTGCTCCCCAGTTGTTCCTCCTGGTTTATCCTCATGCAAATGTAGGACTACCTGCCCCGGTCCTACAGCTGCCACCTTGCTGCATGTCCTCTCCCCACCAGCTACCTGTGTCCACCCCTCCTACCTGTCTGAATGAATGTTTCCTCTTTAACTCCTTGGTTATTGGACTTCCATACAGTTTGATTTTCTGTCAGTTCTGGTTATTTATTTTTATTTGTTGTCGTTCTCCTTTTGGTTGTGCTTGGAGGCAAAGTGTATCTACCTTCACCTCTATCATTGCTGGAAGTCCCTTAATTGCTTATTTTTAATTACAAAGTTAATTGTTAATCTTTCAGAGAAAGTGCTGAGCACAGTGTTAGCCTGTAACAGGGACTTAGTGTTCGTCTTCCTTTCCCTTAAGCATTATTCATATTTATAACAAGGGACTTTTTACATAGCAGCAAAATCAAAGTGGTCACTGTTTTTATTCACCCTCCTACCAAAAGAGGGACTGGTTATGCCTGTTTCTACAACCTGAAAGACCTCTTTTCTACTTTTTTGCTTTGATCATTTTAACTTGATTTTACTTTTTTTAAAAAACAATAAATTATTTGGGGTAACGCTAGTTAATAACAGCATATAAACATATATACAGGTGTACATCATTTGACATCTGTGTGTTCTATTACATGCTCCTTACCTGACGTCTAGATTCTGTTACCATGTATCTGACTCCCTTTACCCACTTTGCCCCTTCACCACCCCACTGACCATCTGACTTACTTCACTTAGCATAATACTCTCACGATTCATCTGTGCTTAACAAAGGCCAGATTTCATTTCTTAAAGCTGAGTAGTAGTCCACTTTATCTACATACCACACTATTTTTGTCCAATCATCCATCAGTGGACACTTGGGTTGTTTCCATATCTTAGCTATTGTAAATAATGCAGTGAAAATAGGGACACACACATCTTTATGCATAAGTATTTTTGGGTAAGTACCCAGAAGAGGAACTGCTGGATCATATGGTTGTTCTATTCTTAATTTTTTTGAGGAATTTTTTTGTTTTCTATAGTAGCTGTACTAATTTAATTTACATTTGCATCCACAGTGTATGAAGGTTTCTTCACAACCTCTTCAACACATATTTCTTGTCTTTTTGATAATAGCCATTCTAACAGGTGTGGATTGGTATTTCATTGTGCTTTTAATTTGCATTTCCCTAATAACTAGTAATGTTATATGTCTTTTGACTATCATTATGTCTTCTTTGGAAAAGTGTCTATTCAGGTCCTCTGCCCATTTTTAATTGAATTTTTTTGTTGTTGAGTTTTGTTAGTTCTTTCTATCCGCCCCCATTTGGTTGGTTGCTTTTTGGTTTTGTTGATGGTTTCTTTTGCTTTGTGGAAGTTTTTAGTTTGATATAGTCCCATTAATTTATTCTTCCTTTGTTTCACTTGCATTTGAGATCAAGTTCACAAAAAATAACTTCTATGACTGTTGTCTATAAGTGTAGTGTCTGTGTTTTCTTCTATGTATTTTATTCAGGTCTCACATTCAAATAAATTTTGAGTTAACTTTGTGTGTGGTATAAGATAGTAGTCTAGTTTCATTCTTATGCATATGGCTCTTCAGTTTTCCCAATACAGTTTTTTTTCATTGTATATTCTTGGGTCTTCTATCAAAAATTAGTTGCCCATATATGTGTGGGTTTATTTCTGGGCTCTCAGTTTTGGTCTGTGTGTGTGTTTTTCTGCCGATACCATAAATATTATTTTGATTACTGTAGTTTTGTAGTATAGTTTGCAGGGAGTATGATACCTCCAGCTTTGTTAATTTTTCTCAGGATTACTTTGGCTATTTGAGGTCTTTTGTGGTTGCATACAAATTTTTAAAAAAGTTATTTATGCAAAATGAGTAAAGGGGTTAAAAGGTACGAAACTTCCAGCTATAAAATAAGGCATGGGCATGTGGTGGGTAGTATGGTGAACATAATTAATAATAGTATTGCATATTTAAAAGTTGCCGAGAGTAGGTCTTGAAAGTTCTCTCTACAGTAAAAAAATTTTGCAACTATCATTTTGCAAATGGCTATTAGGTAATTTCAACCATGTTCCTTAGCCCTAAAGTTGGCTTTAAAGTGGATTTAGTGTGTGTTAATTTCCTTGTGCATATTATTATTTTTTATTTTTAATGGGCTTATTTAAACTGGTTTTGTAAACACTGCTTACTACTGATAATTCTCATTTCTTTCAGTAACTTGGATCCACTTACAGAAACTGTATCCTTTTTTTAAAAAGTTAAGGCTTATTGAGAGGAAAATAGAGAAACAAATGGGAAAAATATACAAGTATTGGAAAACTTTAAAATTTGCAGGTAAGTCAGCATCATAAGCAACCTTAAAAGCAATTTACAAGAACAACTGGGAATAAGAGTTGTCTTAAACCTGCCCGACAAGCTGCTAATACAATGACCTCATAAATCTATAACAATACTACCAGCTTCCTTGCCCAGCTTCCCTCTTTGTAGGAAGTATGGCTGTACACAACAGAAAGCAGTGAGTTCAGCAAGATGGGTTATTTCTTTGTTGTGAGTGAAGTCTGGAAATGACGAGCAATCCAGGGCAGGTGGTGGTTCCATGTAGTCACCAGTGACCCGGTACTGCACTTGAACCACTCTGCCATTCCCAGGGTGACCTTGGCCTTCGTATCCCATGGCTGCCAGAGCAAATGGCATCACATCCGTGTTCCTGTCACAAGGATCAACAGACAAGAAGTGGAGAGTGTCCTTTCCTTTTAGGGGTACATTTGGGAAGTACCACACAGCCCTCTGTATCTCATTGACCAGCACCTGCATCTTGCTCCACTTATTTAAAAGCCCCAGAATGAGCCTAGCTTTAAATTGGGGCTTGTTACATAGTAAAGAGAGGATTTGAGGGAACAATTAGCAGTATCTATCATGTTCCCCAATAGAAAAATGGGCAAAGGTGTGAAGTTAGGCTACTTTGGGTTATGTTACACTAACAGGCAACCCCCACATTCTCAGTGTCTTAAAACACAAAGTTGGATTTCTGGGTTATCCATATCCATTGTAGGGTAGGGCGGTAATATTAACTGATAATTTAATAAAAGAGGGCATGTAGGAGACTAGTGAACATACTATGAGTTTAGTCTCACCAGTCAAAAGACATGCAAATTAAAAGCAAAATGAGATGTGATGTTTTACCTATCAAATTATCAAGAATTTAAAAAAATGGTAAAACAGTGCTGATGAGGGTGAAGTTACAGGAATATTCTCATAAATTGCTAGTGAACATAGAAACTGCAATAGTTTTCTAGAAGGCACTTTGGCAAGTAATTATTAGTAATTCCATTTCCTAAAAGTGGAAAATAATAAGCAACAGGGGCAATTATGTCAGGGCCTGGCAAACGAAGGTGCATGAGTCAAGTTGGCCCAGTGCCTGTTTTTGTGAATAAAGTTTTATTGGGACACGGCTATACTAAGTAACTTACTATTATCTGTGGCTTTTGTCCATGCCTTTCCCAGGTTGAGTAGTTGCAACAGAGACCATATGGACCACACAGCCTAAAATATTTACTATTTGGCCCTTTACAGAAAATGTTTTCAACCTCTTAGTTATGTCATTGCAAAAATGTTTATTGCAGAATTATAATATTAAAAATTTGGAGTAACATACACAACAATAAGGAAATGACTAAATAAACTATTTTGTATTCATAAAGGATTTTAAAAAGTTTTTGAGAAAGTGGAAACCACCCAGATGTCCACTGTCAAGGGAGAGTATATTTAAATAGTCTTTTCACATAATGGAATACTTATAGTAGTAGAAATTAACTGTAGATAGAGACAACAACAGGGCTACATATAAATATAGTTGAGTGGGAAAAGGTAAAAAATCTCACAAGTTTTCATTTGTGTTTTTAAAACTATGACCTATTAAAGACGTATCCATATTTCAAAAAAAGGAAAAGAATTCTGAAAGATTCTAAAGGACAAATTTTCACTGCATAATAAGGGAAAATATTAGGATGCAAATCAACTTATATGGTGTATATCCAGTTACCTATAAAACTTACAGTAAAAGTCTCATAATCTAGGTGCAGCCATATTTGAAAGTAACCTGTCAGATCCCAGTGGTTGATCATGAGCTTCTGGGTCTCTTCCATTAGCTGGAGGAGAGACAATTACAGTATGTTTTCGGGCTGCAGGCAGGAAGATGCTGGCCTGTCATTTTAAGGGTTATGTTTGAAGAGTATTGAAAATAAAGCTTGTCCTTCAGAGGAGCGTTTGAAGAATTTACTGAACAGGCTTTCCAGGAACTTTAAAAAAATATATATGATTGATATGTCCCTTTATAGAATTGGATCAGCAAGCTTACACTAATAAGAACTATAGGAATGAATGCATATCAGTAAGGACAACAGGGTTGAAGAGTTAAGTAATGCACAAATTATTCAGGCATTCACTCTTAAGTCAGCTTTTATTTGCATTATTAGAAATGGAAAATCTGAATCAGTGGAAGGGAAAACTGGGTAATTGTTAAGTTGCCTTTGGAAGTACTTAGTGTTTTTTGTTTTGTTTCCAAGATAAGCAATTCATCATAGAAGAAAAATTTCTCATCCAAAATATAGAAGTATGTACAACTTTGCCATAGTCAGTATACATGAATTGTATAAATTATGCCAGTTCATAATTTACCAAATAAAAGATGACTAGGGAGTACTCAGTTTTAAAGTTACTTTCACAGTCTCATAGCTGAAGCTAAAGTAGAAACCAGTCTGATTTTCCTACAAATGTGGAAAAATAAACATTGAGCATCTATGCGGCAAGCTCCAGAGATAGAGAGAACATTACTCATATTCTAAGGGAAGACAGCTGGTAAACAAATGAGTATTATCAGGTGAGGATAAGTGCTATGCCAAGATTTAGGCTACAGTGTGGTCAGTAGGGAGACTGATCATAGAACTTCGGAGTCCTGGTTCTCTGCTTTCTATTAGATGCTGGGTCTCCATTCACATTTGACGTTATATGTTCAGGAAATTGTTAAAAATTAGCACTAACCTAAATATTTCACATAATGATATGATTATAGAAATCACATATATAGGGCTAGGGATAAAGTAACAGTATAATTTTTAAAGGAAATTTTCTTTAAAATATTCCTTTTATGAAGGAATGAACTTGTTATTGTCCATTGCTTTGTGCACTCCTTAACAAGACTCTAGTATGGGATTCCTTTTTACTTACAGTACCTCGCCCATTGGCCAGAGTATTTCATCGTTGCAGAGGCACCTGGTGGAGAGTTAATGGGTTATAGTAAGTATGATACCACTAGTACTTTTTTGGATAGGTAGTTAAGATTTTAATATAGGTTCAACTAATTTATTTAAATTGATAAAGAATTGAAAGTATGATCATGATGTCTATAATTTTATTGCCTTTTCAACCATTAGACAACTCACTGATCCCTTCTGTAAATTAAAGAAAAATGTACCTACCAAACAGTAATTCTTTATTAATGCGTAAAACCACGTGTTTATTAATGAATGCAATCTTTGTTGACAGTTATGGGTAAAG
This sequence comes from Desmodus rotundus, assembly GCF_022682495.2. NCBI lineage: Eukaryota > Metazoa > Chordata > Mammalia > Chiroptera > Phyllostomidae > Desmodus > Desmodus rotundus. Next base: position 132,561,304 of record NC_071392.1, read on the forward strand.
CAGAAGGCTCAGTTGCTAGGGAAGAATGGCATGGACATGTCACAGCTCTGTCTGTTGCCCCAGAATTTCGACGTCTTGGTTTGGCTGCTAAACTTATGGAGTTACTAGAAGAGATTTCAGAAAGGTGAGATCCCACTTTTCTAATAATATATGGTCCCTGACCGTTTGCTTTTTCTTCTTGTGAATATTTATTATAAGACTTTTTTTCCTTCAGGGTGAATAAATACCATGCACTACAGTTTACAGGAATTTCATTTGTAGCCTCCAGTAGTCCTCACAATAATTCTGTCACATATTCAGAATGGTCTCATTGTCTCTGTTTTGCCATTGAGGAAAATTAAGGCGAAGTAAGTGACCTATAAGCTGGGTAATTGGTGGAATGAAAGACTAGCCCTTAAGGTTTCTTTTAGTATTCTTGCCACTATGGTAGAAATGAAAGACTAGCCCTTAAGGTTTCTTTTAGTATTCTTGCCACTATGGTAGATATTCCCAAATTTTGTTAACATTGCTCTTGGCATCTTAATAATTTTTTCACAGTGCCTCTTGGCCGAAAGGAAACAGTTTAGTCTTAAGCATTTATGTCCTAATGACTTAGTATTCATATCCTAACAACCAAGTAGCTGTTTAGAAAAATAAAAACAGACTGAAAAAAATGTTTTTATTTAATTGTTAAATAATTGCGGTTGTTGGCTGATGCACATGTTATGTATTGTATGACGTCTCAGACCTTGGAAACAGATGGACATGACCACCTACATTCCTGTTTCACATTGATTTTCACATGGTGGTGTTTTTTGTTTCTTTTTTAATCATAGGAACTGCCCCAAAGCTGGCTTTATAAACATATTGTCACCAAAGGGAATGTAACATGTTGCAATGCTGCATCTTTGAACTACATCACAAACTAGTAGCTTGCTAATGTCTGATATGTAAGGTTTATCTGTGTTTTCCCTGAACAACTGAAATATCCTACAGCATCTCTGAGTTTTGGGTACCTTGCAGCAGTTTTTGGAAACTGCCAACATTAAGGCTTTTAAAAAAAGACCTGTTGTATATATTAAACATCTTCATTATGTGAGGTAAAAGTAATACAATAATATGAAAAGAGGATCCCTCCTGCCAGCTTATTTCTAGAAGAGATAAGAGATGTGTGTATAAGTTTAACCAGTTGTCAAGCTGCCATTTTTTCCCTGTACTTTAAATGCTTAGAAGTATGTAGGAAAGGGGAATAGCTGCTTGAGAAGCACTTGTGAGGCTTTATACTTAACTAATGAACTTAATAAAGGTGAGTTTTAAAGAAGTAATAATGGCTTGAAAATTCTCCCAGCCAAGTTGGTGGCAAGATGAACTCTAGCTCATTTAGAGAAAAGAGGAAATAGTGTTAGCCGAAAAAGAAATCAACTCTAGTTCTTAAGAATACCTGAGATTTAAGTGATCTTTATTTGTATGGCTGTGTATGTATACCTATAGCCATCCATCCATATATACATGTACATATACATGTATTTTTAAATGTATATATTAAAATAGAAACAGTATAAACTTCTAAACGAATAAGTAGGATAAAACTAGAATGACAGAAATCAATTCAAAAGAGACAAAAAGGAAATTAAATTGACAAGACAAATAAAAAGCATGAAATAAGATGGTAGTTGTGAATCCAAATATTTTTGGTAATTACAACAGTAAATGTTAATGGACTAATGACTCCAATTAAAAGCCCAAGACTTGAGGACGTTATGCTAAATGAAATAAGCCAGTCACAGCAAGACCAATACTGCATGATTCCATTTATATCAGATAGGTAAAATAATTAAATTCATAGAGTCAAAGAATGGAATGGTGGTGGACAAGGGCTGGGGTTGAGGTAAGTGGGGAGTTACTAATCAGCATAGTTTCAGTTAAGAAAGATGAAGAAGCTCTAGAGTCAGCTGTACACATCGTACCTGTAGTCAGCAATAACTTACTGTGGACAGTTTATTAAGATCTTGTGGTGTTAGGAAATAAAATTGAATTAAAAAGGAAATAAAATTGGCAAAAAGAGGAGACTGTCAGAACTCTACAGGAAACATGCAAATATTAAAGATACAGAAAGATTGAAAGTAAAAAATTTTCAAAATTATGCAAATTCTGATCAAAACACAGTTGGTATACTTACATGAACAACAGTAACAGTATAGTTCAATAATTACTGGCATAAAAAGAGTCATTACATATTGATAAAAGATTGAATCCATCAGGAAGATGTAACAAAAAATTTTATGTAACAAGTGACAAAGATTCAAAGTAAAAATGCAACACTTTGCAAAACTACATGGAGAAATAGACAATCATCATCATAATGGGAGGTTTGAACTGCATCTTACTAATGGACAATCAGACAGAAATTGATTTAAGGGTATATAGAACAGGGGTCAACAAACTTTTGGGGGGCCAGATAGTAAATGTTTAGGCTTTGCAGGCCATCTGAGCTCTCTATTACATATACATTTGAAACCCTTCAAAATTGTAAAAAGTGTTCTTAGCTTGAGAGCAGTACAAAAATAATGACCTGATCCCTGACTTAAAAAATTTCCATCAGTAGCCAAAAATCTTCCCACAGAGTATGGCTTTTCTGGAAAAATTTTATTCTATTTAAGAAATAATGACTATAAGTTCAATTTTACACAAACAAAAAGAGGGAACATTCTTCATCTTTTTTTTTTTAAGGGTGAGATAACCTTGATAATAAAATATGACAAGAAATATTAGGAAAAGATGAGGAAAATGTCATTATAGATGCAAAAATCCCAGGAAAAGCTTATTAAAATGGATACAGCAATTTGTAAAGAGGATGATATATCAAGGGAATGTTGTTTTAATGTTAGAAAATCTGTAGCCCTGGCTGGTGTGGCTCAGTGGATTGAGCGCCAGCCTGCAAACCTCAAGTCAGGTTGCTGGTTCGATTCCCACTCAGGGCACACTCCTGGGTTGCATGCCAGGTCCCCAGTGTGGGGCGTGGGAGAGGTAACCTATCAATGTTTCTCGCACGTAGATGTTTCTCTTCCTTTTCTTTCTCCCTCCCTTCCCCGCTTTCTAAAAAGTAAGTACATAAAATAAAATCTGTAAATATATTCCACCACTGTAATAGATTAAAGGAGAAAATTATCTCATTAAATGCAGAAAGTGCTTTGATAAAATCCAATATTCATTCTTGATTAAAAACTGTTAGCAAACCAGGAAATAAAGGTGAGGACTTCCTTAAAATGAAAAAGGAATATCTACAAAAACCTGTAGTAAATACTGATGGGAATGCATTAAATGTTTTCCTTTTAAAATCTGGGACAAGATGATGACACTTGTAGTCTGCCCCTCTTCAGTAATATACTGGAAATACTAGACATCACCAGTAAACCAAGGAAAAGATATGAGGATTGAGAACATTTACTTTGCACTAAGACTGTGCAAATAGAAAACCCACACGAATCTATAAGTAAATGTTTAGGTCAGCGATTTTTAACCTTTATCACCTCATGACATAGATAAACTAATTACTAAAGTTTTCTGGCCCACCAAAAAATACATTTTTTGTGATCTGACAAAAAAATAGGTGGCTATTGTGTTGGCTGTTTTCAGTTTTTTTTACTTGACAGTCTAAGAGAAGAGAGGTCAGTACTCCTGATTAAATAGGTGTATTGCATTTTTTAAAAAATCTTGTGGTATGCCAGTTGAAAATTGATGGTTTAGACTGAAAGTTAAGCAAAGTTGTTGGAAAAGTCTAACAAAAGCTGCAAGACTTCTGAAGTTCATACAACTGAACTGAGAGACATTAAAGATGACCTATCTAAATGTATTGAAGGTGACCTAAATGGAGAGGTGAACTACTGCTCTGGCATAGAGGACTTGATACAGTAAACTGGACATTGGTTCACAGAGCCAATGTAATTGCAATAAAAATCCCAAGTATTTTTTGTGGGACCTAAGTTGCTTCTGACTTACAGGGGAATGGTTAAGAGCCAGAAAGTGGCAATATATTCCTGAAAAACAAAATAGGCAGATTTGTCCCTTCAGATATCAAGCTGTAATGAGTAAGACTGTGTGTTAGGGCTGGAGTAGTTGACTACAGTGGAACAGAATTTGAAAAACAGATCCAGAAATACATACAATTTTTACATACCTCAGAGGAGGCAATTGTTGATTAGTGATAAAAGGATACACTTTTCAGTAAAGGTGGTAGCACAATTGGATATCCATGTGGGAAATTTTTTTTCCCCAAATTACTATTATTGTACACAAATCCCAGATGTATTAAAAATGTAGATATGAGAAGCAAAATTAAAAAGCCCTTTGAAGTTAATATAGGAGAGTATGTACTGACCTCAAGATAGAAAAGAACTTTTGAAATAAGCAATAAAAAAATGTTAACTGTAAAAGAAAGTTTCATATATTTTAAGTTCATTGAAGTGAAGTGACTTTGTTCACCAGAAAATGTATAAGGATAATGATGCCCTGGCTAGTGTGGCTTGGTTTGAGCATAGTCCCATACACAGAAAGGTCATGGGTTCAGTTTCTGGTCAGGACACATACCTGGGTTGCAGACTTGATCCCTCGTCCTGGCACGTATGAGAGGCAACTGATTGATGTTTCTGACATCAGTGTTTCTCTCTCCTTCCCCCTTCCCTTCTCTCTAAAAATCAATGAGCATGCCCTTGGGTGAGGATTAAAAAAAAAGATGTATATGGCTAATGACAAGATAAGCCACAAACTGGAAAAAGATATGCAAACTGCAAAAAAAAGATTTGTGACATGCTTTACACAATGTTGAATATCCAGAATATATAGAACTATAGCATAAAGGAGAAGAAGAAAAATATGAGAGATCAGTAAGGACTCCAGAACAAGAAATCTAAATGTCCAGCAAAAATATATTCAGCCTTGTTAGTAATCCAAAATGCTAATAATACCCTGAGATAGCATTGTTCCATAAGATTTTCAAAAATGAAGTCTGATGCAACAAGCCTTGGTACTGTGGTAATGGAGTCTTATACCACTTCTATGAGAGTGTAAGGTGGTTCAAGTAGATTGAGAAACAGACAATATCTAATAAAGTTGAAGATGTGCATATACCCTGGTGAACCAGTGATAACATTCCTAGCTATGAACTTTAGATATTGTAGCATGAAACACAACAAAAATATTAATTGTAGCATAGTTTGTAAGAGTAAAAACTGTAAATGTTTCTCTGTAGAACCAGAGCCAATCTGTAGTATATATCCATATAATGGAATGCTAAATAAAATGCAGATGAACAAACTCTAGCTACACCTAGGCTGACTTGAGTAACACTGACTGAGAGGCCTATCACTAAAGAATAAAGTGTGTTTCCCTTTATATAAAGTTCATAAACAGGAGAAACTGAACTATAATAGGTAGCAAATCTATAGCAAAAAGCAAACAGCTAATGATTACAAGAGTCAGGACATGGAGACCTCTGGGTAAAGGAGAGGCTGTCACTGACCAGAGGGACCAGAGGGCTTCAGAGCTGTGACCAATTTCTTACAGGTACACTTGGGCCATGGCCACCCTGGTACTTGCCTAAAATTTTTAATTTGTACATATGAGTGAAAGTATTCTATGACTTAATTGGTAAAATGAGCATATCAATTACTGTGGCATAAAATACACAGCAATTTTTTAAGCCAGTTAGCAGAGTTGTAGTAAAAAAGAAAAATGCTTTTTGGAAAGTATATAGTTTAAGAAAATATGTATTGTAAGTTTTGAATATTAGCATGCAAACTGTCTTTTTATACAGTGAAATAATTGTTGTAAGTTCTCAGCAACATTAAAAAGGTTGACTTATTTTGTAATCAGCTGTAGGATCCTATTACTATCATTTTATGAGGAGTAAACAAAGTAAAATCAATTATGGTTTTAAAAAATATATGTACCTGTTATTTTCTATAGTTCCTCACATTCTAACATTTTCTTTTTTAAAAATAAATTAAAGAAAAGGTGGATTTTTTGTTGACCTCTTTGTAAGAGTATCTAACCAAGTTGCAGTCAACATGTACAAGCAGTTGGGCTACAGTGTGTACAGGACGGTCATAGAGTACTACTCAGCCAGCAACGGGGAGCCGGACGAGGACGCTTATGGTAAGCTCCCTTCTCTGGCAGAAACCCAAAGAGGAAGCCAAACATTTACATTCATTCTATAGACTGAAATATTCAATTATTTTAATAAACTTAAAATAATTTTGTTGGAATATAATATTTTAAACTTGGTATATAATAAATTTCCTTTAACCTGCCTTTACAAATCTACCACTAGTTAATTTATATTAGCTAACCAATAACTGATTACTGTCAATTATTGTCTTACTACATTACAAGCATGGTCTTTTACTAAGATTCTGTCAAAAGAACATTTGTATTAAGAGCTGAATCCCAGTTGGGATTTGGTTAGCATCTGGTTTCTTGTGATTGAGTCTCACTTATATAAAGACATTTATTTCTCTCAGAATCTGGTGAAAGTCAGTGTAGGGGACAAAACCTCTTATGAGAAATTTTCCTCTATACTTTAAATTTGATATAAAATAGTTTGAAATTAGGGTAGTTACTTACATTAAATTTTGCTTCCTAACAGATATGAGGAAAGCACTTTCCAGGGACACTGAGAAGAAATCTATCATACCATTACCTCATCCTGTGAGGCCTGAAGACATTGAATAACCCTGGGAAGTGGTTCTTAGGCTGATGTCCCAGGTATTTTATGGACAATATTATTTCCATTGGATGATCTTAGAGCTCTGTTAGAGAAAAATACTCATTTACGTCTTAATGATTTCAAGAAAATATTTTAAATCTCATTGTTTTCAGTTAGCAATATCATACCTACTAAAGCTGTCCACTGTGATAAAATTCAATCAGAAAGGTAGCTAAGTCAGAAGGAAACAGTCTACTATCATGGCTCATAAGATGCTAGGGAAAAAAAACCACTTGCTCCAGTCTCCTAAATTCTATGCCTGAGAACCACTGCTGCATATATATATATTTTTTATTTTGTATTGACCGAAGCTTTAAAAGCATATATGAAATGCTAAATTTAAGATGCATAATAAAATGCACTATTGATGCTATAAATGTTTCCTGGAAGTTTGTAAAACTAAATTAGGGTTGAGAAAGTATCGTTTAGGATATATTGTTTCTCCATTAAGTTTTTGGTTTATATATAAAACATTGTTTTATTGTTGTTCAAGTACAGTTGTTTCCATTTTTAACATGCATACTTCAACACTCCCTGTCTGGCATACTTAAGCTTCCTTCTTAATGAAAAATAAATTCTTCCCAGTTACTTGTTTTCATACTTTTAGTCCCGGATTCTTTCTTTGTTTCGTTCCATAAATACCCTCCTTAAAATGCTGAAATTTATTTAAAGGGGGAAAAAAGAACCTAATTGCTAAAAGACCATGTAACTAGATCATAGGCCAATCACATGTTCTCATATGTAATTTTAATCACCTGTAATAATCTGAAAATATCAAGTAAAAGTAGCAGCTAAAGAAAAGCCCACATAAATGATTATTAAAGAGCTTTTACTTTTGAAAGAACTTATTTTGGTAGAGTTAAAGATGATCAAGAAATGAATTCTTTATGATCTACCATGGAAGAAAAACTTTTTCCTTCATGCATTTCCTTAATGGCACTTCCCAGAAAGTGTTAAAAGAGTTTGCATTGAAAACATGATCACTAATTTTCTTTTTTTACACATACAAGCAACATAAACAGAATTTTAGCTAGACTCTTACGAGTAGTCACTCTTATTAGCATTTCCACCTGTTTTCATTTCACCCTTTGACTCTGTGCACTTTGCCAAAGGATGTTAAAATCAAATGTCCCTCTTCACTGATTTGGCAGACCTTACTCCTCAACAGTCAGAACCTGACCCAGCAACTGCTGATGCTGGTCCAATGACTAAATCAGTGAGGCTGAAGACAGGTGTCCCTTTTATCCTAACAGTCCTATTTTGTTCTGCCCTCAAAAACTACCTTATTTTCAAGATAAAATTTAGTAACATATTGACTAGCTTTTATTCCTATGGGTGAGTACTATATTTGCAAATTTAATAATAAATTTTCCCAATTAAGTTTACAGATAATAAATGTGTCCTTACAGGGGAAAAAACAGTCTTGAAGATACACAGTTCTAGTTTGATAACTTGGGCAGTGAACAGAAGAAGAAAAGATAGGCTTGAGAAATATAGGCCAGATTAGACAATCGCAGGTCATTTAATTAAAGCAAATTTTTTTGCTTTAGAATGTGATGTATCATCAAATACACTATCATCCTTTTGCTGTTTAAGTTATATTTAGCAAATAGTTTAGTTACCTTGGGTGTTTTTCACATGTGCTAAAGCGGGTAAGTTTAATGTGTCAGGTGTTATGGGCAGACATTTCCTACTATAGGATGCTGGGAAATATTTATTGGTACACCAGGTAGAAATGACTCCCATGCCCAGTAAGTTTGGGGAACATGCCAGCATCGTTACTGGAATTCATATGTACAGTAGCACATTAAAGACTGAGAAGCCAATAAGGGAATTCACTAATAAGGCTTAATTAACCCTTAGTCTAGGGTTTCCCAAACTTGAGTATGGAACATTTTTATGGCAGATATATTACTCTTTTTTAAACAAGCCACTACAGAGCTCAACTAGACTGGGAAACTAATTAGGGCATAACTGAAATTTAACTAATATGTTCTTGGTAAGACCTTGTTCAGAAATATATAGTCACTGTAAATTATTTTCAAAATAATGTTTTGAAAAACAGTTAATATAAATGGCCACAAAAGTAAGAATTTTAGAAGTTAAATTAATCCAAGCACATTCAATTCTATAAGGAATGAACATTTTAGATGAGATCAGGTGCATTCAGGGTGGTATGGCCATAGACAGGAATGGACATTTTATTGAGCACTTACTAATGCATTAGGTCTAGTTGTCACCTAATTTAATCTGCAAAATGAGTTGGCAAAGTATTAGCTCATTTTATGAGTGAAGAAACTGAAAATAAAGGTTGAATTATTTATCACTAAGTGGAGCTAGGACTGGAACTCAAGTTAATGTGACTCTAAAGACATGAAAGAAAAAGGTTTCAGATGAATGCATAAAATCTTTATGTAAAAGATAGTCATGAGAAAACTATACCTTAAAAGTTCCTGTAGAATGTAACTTGAAAACTTCTAGAAAAAAATTCTTTCAAAAGCCTGCATTTCCATCTAAAGTAGATGCTAAATATTACCTTGCTTAGATTTCCTAATGTACTGTGTAAACAAAAAATGTTTGGATTCAGTAAAAAAAAAAAATCCTTCACTTACCACCCCTGACCCCTAATTAGCCCAAGAGTATTTTAAAAGTAATTCAAAAAGTAGCTGCCAAAGATTTCAATCAGTTCATTACTGGTGAAATATTAAAAAAAAACTAGTCACAAGAGTTCCAAACTATTAATTTATAAAAATAAAACCATCAATATGAACAAGATCAAGATTCACTCTCATCCATGTCCTTATCTGGGTCCTGCTCAGCAGCCTCCTTTTCCTGTTGCTGTTTCTTCCAAAGTTTGGCCATGGCCAGGAGTTTGAGATTTGGCTGGTTGGCAGCATCTTCTGGAAAGATGTAATCATAGTATTCTTCCCAGCCTGCATCAGACTATGGAAAAGTAAAACAATTAAAAGGTAAGCAAACATGTCGCTGAAGTACATTTCAGTTAAAAGTTGAGAATTTTCACCAGGAAACCAAGAGTTCAAATTCAACCTATGTTCATTTTACAAAACAGCATCAAAGTCTACTACAGAAAGAACAAGAGCAAGAGACCTGAAGACTGGAAGTGCATAAGTAGCTATTGGATTGGTGTTGCTCCAAGTATGGCTCAGTGAGAGAAAACCCTGGTGGAAATCTAAAAATCTAAGCATATCTTGCAGTCTTAAGATTCAAAAATTTTAAAGATTTACTTAAAATTTACCCAATAGTGAAAGCTATATATCTGCATTATTATTCTGAATCTGTACCCTAACATCTCTACCTCCAGTGGGTCACTAATTCTAAAGGTCGCTCTAGTTCAAGCTTCCATCACCACATGTTTTACTTAAACAGCCTCCCAGTTGGTGCTCCTGCAATACAAGCCCTGAGTCTGCCTTCAGGAGATGCCAATGACGGTTATGTCATTTTGTGGATAAGAGCTTTCTTATAGCCTACAAAAGCCTCTGGATTAGGTCCTACCTACTAAAAGTTGATTTTCATTTTCCTCCACCCCAACTTCCTGTGTAATGCTCCTGATAGACCACACTTCATGTAGTTCCTAGAATCAACAAAGAAGCCTTTGCCAACCCTCTCCCCGTCTCCACCCTGGGTGGACCACATACTCAGTTTCCACACTCGGTTTCCACAGACTACAACTGTCTCCTACCCCAGGCTATCTGCTTCTATTCTCAGATTGTACACATGCCATTTAAAAGTACAAATTCTAAGTCAGATGCATTTCCACTCATTTGACATGAGATGACCAGTTTCAGGGGCTCAGTTCTTACCCCATCATCAGCCTGGACCTTTCTTCTCTTCTTGACTTTCTCTGGCATGAGTTTGTCTACTCTCTCCTTATCTGATGCGGTTCCAAATTCATCTTCAAATCTTCGCCAAGATTCCAGCAGCATAAGTCTCTCTTCTTTTTCTTCACAGTTACGCATGGTTTTGTTAGCCTCTTCATAAATTTGTCTGCATTTAGCCAAACTTCCTTCTTTCCCTGAAGACAGCTCAAACTGAGCAAAACTGATCCATACCTTTAAAAATATTATTATAGAACCAAATTAGCCTTGTCACCCAGAATACAAAAATGTAATAGTAGTAACACTAATTTCTTGTTAATAACATCTGAACATATTAATGTGTTAATTTCTTGTATTCCAAAGAATATAACATTTACTATATGCTTCAATATATTAATGTTGAAGCAGTCTGCTTCTATATCCAATTAGGTGTCTGAAGTAGTCTTCAAATCATGAGAAGAGTTTAACTTTTTATTCAACCCTATGACACCGAGTTCATTCACATGCAGTATAAATACTGACCTGGTTATAAGCTTAATATTCCAAAGTCCTCTGAGACAAAAGGTTCTCTTTAAAAGCAGGGAAATCACTAAATATTTTTTAAGAACATTTAAAATACAGAAATACAATGTTTCTTCAGGACTGCTAACTCAAGCAAAATCAAAGATAATCTATAAAGCACAGGATACCTTGACATGTTGTGTCCGTTGAAGCAATCGTCGATAAAGATTGCGTGTTCTTTCAGTTTCTTCCTGTTCAATTTCAAAATCAATATATGATTTCCAGAGCACCTAAGAAAGATAACTTAATAGGTCAGCCTTGATATTTAAAAAGCAACATGTCCCTATCCAAAGCACAGCTTAACTACTATTTCAACCTAGGAAATCGAGGAACGTAGGACTTTGGTGCACAATGAAAGAACAGATGGCATGTGGATAAAATAAATAGTATTTACAAGCTGCCACAAGCTGTGGTGGTCTTGGATTCATTTTTGGATTCTCCCTTGGCATTTTTTCGAAAGCTAGATTTCAAAAAGAGCTAAGAAGCTTTCCAAATCTCCCAGGCACTGTCATAATCATGCCACATACAACCAAACTTACAGGGAGAAAATAGGCCTAGATTAGCCAGTATATAGTATTTTTACCTCCACTGTAAGTTCTTGATATGTCTGAGTGCAACTCAAAAAGCATTCAGTGAACAGCTGTCTCACCCGCTAGTATGTCAAGAGCACAAGGATGAGCAACACGTGGCCTGGAATCCTAGGAGCTAAGAGTCTGTGGAGGAGCTGAGGCCAACAGATGGACCTAGTAATATAAAAAGCCCTGCCCTAATGCAGTCAGTGGGGCCCAGTGAACCATTAAATGAAAGGTAGTATTAGTGCAAGATAAACAAAATGGCTGAGTGAGTTCAGTGGTTCTTGGTAGATTCAAATTAGTCCCAGCTATGGTTTGGCGCCACCTTGTGGCTCAAGCTTAAATACTGAAGTGATGACTTTGGGTCCTGCAAAGGCAGGACTTCCAGTACAGTAGCAGTTCAGGAACATCCTGGTTTGCTTAAGGCCTTTTTTGCTTGCCCAATCCAGACAAGACTGTGTCAGGAGAATCCAGGGATGGGCAATCTCAATTCCATCTCTCTTGATCTCTGGATGGGATTGCCTGCTGCCTGTTGCTTTATCTCATCCCCTTTAGCTTTCTGTTTGAGAAAGGGGGAGAGGCAGTCACTCATTACATTTCCAATTCAGCCTGGTGTCATAATGGGGCATTGCTGTGCTCTAGTATCCAATTAGAGGACTACTTCCCCTGCCTTTCTATCTCCAAAACAGAAAAGTCCTCATCCGAGTAGAAAAGACTAGAAGTTAGATCTTTATGCTCTCAGATGCATATTTAAATTGTCATCTTAAGTAATACAAGAGAAGTGTTCTAAAACTAAATTATTTTTAGATAATTTACCTCTGGCATGTCTAAGCGTGGCTGGCTGATGGCTAACTCATAGATTGCACGGGCTCTCTCAGTATCGCCAAGGATTGTCTCTAATTCTGCAAATTTAATCCAAGAGGTACAATTTTCAGGTCCAAATTCCAGGAACTTTTCATAAAGCTTCCGGCATCTGTCAAATTCTCGAAGCTGGAGCTCCAATTCTATGTAACCTTTAAATAACTTGTTCTTTGGACATTTGCCTATGGAAGTTCCCTAGAAAAGAAAATGACCAAATGCTGTGGATTCAACTTGTGCATAGATATCATTGACTAGAAATTGTTCTCTGCTGAGCAAGAACTTTGGAGAGTCACCATGGCAAGCCACCTTTTCCTTTGTGATACACTGTTCATGATGGTTTTTGGCAAAAGACCAAAGGAAACCCTCTAATCCACTGAGCTGTCAAGAGGGCCTGTGCCCACTGGTGTCTTTTCATCAGGAGACAATGTTCAAGAATTATATTGACAACTACTTTGGATTTTAATTAGTTTCTCAGGATCTCTTAGGGAATAAAAATGTCAGATGTACAAAGTTTCCTAGAAGTAAAATGGTAAAGAATGAACCCTGCTTTGCTGCCCACAGCCAGGGTAAGAGTAGCTTATCAGAGGACAACTATTTCATCACAGTATCTGATCCTATTAAGAAATTTTAGAACAAACGTTAAAGAGGGAAGGGCATTTAATACAACAAAAATTTTGTACAGGATCAGACTACTAAAGATCAGATCTGATCTACGAGCAGATCTTTTTAGTGTGAGGAATAATCTGGTAACTGGTAGCTAGAAAATTTCCAATGTTAAAATACAGGATCCAGCACAAATAACGCCCCTTTTTATTTTAAAATCTTTTATTGCAAACTCATAAGTATGTAATTCTGTAACATAATATCACACTCAAGCACACTATATGGCATCTTAGGTGAAATGTTCAAAATAAAACTAAGTTCTTATACCCATATTATTACCCTACCAACCACACTTAAGCAGGCCTTACATCTGCCCGATCCTGTAGAATAATTAAGCATTATTACCCAATCTTTCTTCAAAGGCCATGGGATTTCTAACATGTCTCAGTGTTTAAAGGCATATTTCTGTTACTTTGTTATTAGGAATTGAACTCCTTGTAAGCACTAAGATTTTAATTTCCTTCTAGAACTTAGTGATGCATCTTGATCCTTTCTTTGCTTACCAGTGCTCTTCTGGCAAATGGTAAATTCTTCTGTCTTATTTCAAATTGTGCATATAGTAACCACATTTTGGCAAACGTGAACTGGAAAACAAAAGCACAACATTTAGCTTAAGAGTCTCATTTAAATTTAATTAAGTTAAATTCAAATTAACAAAAGGCCATACGCAATTAGATTTCCCTAAAACCTCTAGGCTAAGACAGATGCATTTTCTTTTTGAAAGCAAGGATGACAATATTTCTTTCACAAATTACAACACAAACAAAAACCACAACATTAATCTGGGTACTATATAGTATTACATGACCCTGGGTATGCTTGTGAGTCAGGAGAACATGCCACCTCTACTCTAGACTGTAACTCATTCACTATTTCTATTTGTTTCTTGTGCTGAGAAATACGGCAGAGATAATGTCTCAAGCATTTCCAGAATATACACGTATTTACCGTTGCATGCATATATCCACTCAGTTGCCAACACTTGTTCATTGTTTCTCACATGCAGTGTACTCTTTGGATGTGCATCTTCCTCCACCCACTTAGTCTACTCGAACTACCCATCCTCCTCTGCATTTCTACTGTATTATTCATTTGTCATAGGTTGCCCCTCAACTAGACTATAAGCTATTTTCAGAGGCAAAGAGCATATCTCATTCTTATTTATGTTTTCCATGGTGCCTACCACTGGGAAATAATCAATAAATATTATATCACTGAATTATTTCACAAGTAACAGAAGTTAGGTTTTGACTTTTGGAACAGAACACCTAAAGCAAATGTACCTTTTTATGAGGAATTAGTTCCAAAGAGGCTTGATACACCTGTCTTGTCCTCTCAGGATCCTGGATTAGGATAAGAAATTTTCACAAAGTATTGAAGTCTGTTGCTAATACTAATTTTATCAGTTACTTATTTTACTAATACTATTAAAAAATAATGTGCACCCCCATCATCGAATATGTTTTCACAAGTTGCTATTTTCAAAACCTGATTCCATTTATAGTCAAAAGTGTGAACTACCTCTGGCCATCAAACTTTGGTTTAAGTACCACCAAGGATACAGCCATCGATAGCCAATATAGCTTCTCTGTTGAAAGGCTTTTTTGCCTGATAGCAGAAAGAAACAAAAATGCTTTATGGTATCATATTAACAGCAGAAAGTTAATCTTTGCTTTTTAACTAATACATCACCAATTTCTGAAAACCCCACTTGATCTTTAGTAAAAGTAAGGCTGTGCAATCTCGCCTATTTATGAGAAAACCCAGGAAACTACGTACAATTAAACTACTGGCTGGTTCATTGTTTCAAGTTCCAAGTGATAATCTTGTTGTGCCTCAAAGGTTAAAAAACAAAATACCACAAAACAAAAGAAACTTCACCTGAGCTCAAAACAGAGATTTAAAAATGTTAGAGAGAGACTGTATTAACTGTATGACTGAAACGGAAGCCTGTAAGAATCTAAAACTCAATTCCTGTTTTAAGGATTATAAGTATCAGCTACCACCCACAACAGCAAGCTTTAAGCACAGGGGTAAGGAATTCATTAATAGTTGACAGGTAATTCAACTTTTTTACCTTTGCTTCTAGTTCTTCATAGAGTGCATAGTTGATCCAAAGGTAGATGTAGCGTTTCCAATGTCTCTTCTCCTGAATGGGTGGGACATTGGCAATAGCTCTTTCATAGACTTCTCGTACAGTGTCTGCTTCTGCATCACTTTCCACCAAGCGCAAGTAATCAAACCATGCATCATAATTGTGTGGATTAGCCTACAAAGACAATACATTTAATAAATATAAACAAAAGCAACAGCTACACTTGCTGGACTATGTGAGCTGAAAGAAGGCACCAGACTGACTTTCTGTATTTTAGTAGCATTTTCTCTAGATTTTCCATGCTATCACATTTAAAAAATATATCATTCCTGAGATTTTATAAATAGAAAAGAATAAGGAATATAGTAGTTCCCCCTTATCTGTGGGGGATATGACCCAGGACCCCCAGTGGATGCTCAAAACCATAAGATAGTACTGTGTGTGTGTACAAACGTATATATACACATACACACACTATGTTTTTTCCTACACATACATATCTATGATAAAACTTAAAAGCACTCTTGCACTTTAGGGCAATTATTAAGTAAAATAAGGGTTACTTGAACACAAGTACTATGATACTGTGATAGCTGATCTGATAACCAAGACGGCTACTAAGTGTCTAACAGGTGGGTAGTGTGCAGTGTGGAGATGCTGAACAAAGGGATTATTCATATCCAAGCAGAATAGAGTGGGATGGCTTGAGAGTTCATCACGCTATGCAAAAAGAGAACAATTTAAAACCTGTCAATTATTTCTGGAATTTTTCACTTAATATTTTTGGACCACTGTTGATGGTGGGTAATTAAAACAGTAGAACACAACACCTCAGAAAGGAGGTGAGGACTACATACAGAGGACAGATTATTAGCCAGGTGTCCCATAGCAAGGTCCCTTTGCATAACCACTCCCAAGATAATTATTCAATAATTAGATGCCTAATTTTATAAATGTATTTTTTATATATACAACTATATGTCGTCATATCTAGATTTAAAGTTACAATAGAATTGAACCATGTCACAACTGTGAAACCTAACATTCCAATTAATGATAATTTATCTTAAAAATATCTTGCTGACCTCATTTAACAGTAGAGTTAAGTCATTTTATAGATATCTTGAAAATGCTACCATCTTTAAATTCAAATCAAAACAGTACATTACAGGTAAAGAAATGAGAACAGAACCATGTCTACAATACATCTTTCATTCAACACAGTCAATAAAAGGTAATGTATAAAAACTGGGGCTTTTTTGGAACAATCCCCGGTTCTTCCACCTTCTTTAAAAATAAGCTCAAATGGATTCCAGATTTGTCTCAATTTCTATAGCACACAACCAGCAATCAAAGTGATTTTCTACATGTGAATAGTAAGAGTAAATTCAAATGTTGTTTGCTTCCATTTCCTGTCAGCTTCAATTATTCCAACCTATCTGGCATGGTTGCCCCTTTATTGCAGACACATTATCAAGAGTGTAATTAATCACTGGTAGCCCTAACTCACTATTATTCATTTTATTGTAGCTATTGGCTGGCACATCTTAGTTACAGAATTAGGCATATACACCAGCACTCACCTTCACTTCTTCTTCGTACTGGAACCTCCGTTTGCTCACAATGATGTCCTCAATACCCCGCCTATCACCAAACTTCTTCTCAAAGATGGTATAATTTTTAAAGAGTTCTTGGGCTTCTTGTTTTGAAATTCTATCCAGGGCATACTTGTAGATCACTCGTACCCTTTCAAACTAAAAGCAGACAGGATGATTTTATCTGCCATATACAATGTTTTCATTCTAGTCATGACTACAAACGTAGTTATGACAAAAAATGTTACTTGTAAGTTAGATTTTGCAGCCTCAAAATGTCCAAAATGAGATGATGATTCTCCCTTTTGATGAGGTTTTCCAGTCAGGAAGGACTGACACTCCTTTGAGCTTCACAGTTAACACTGTCTACCCAACACTTCTAGATGGATGCTGTCAAGCATGTGTCCTGACCGGGAATCAAACTGGTGACCTTTTCACCTTGCGGGACAGTGCCCAACCAACTGAGCCTCGCTGGTCAGGGAAGTCTTCCCAAACTCGATTAAACAATACCTACTGTCACACACTTGCTCAAGCTAAAATTTCCTAGAGCTCTCCCTGATTCCTCTCCTTTCATTCCCCACATTCACTGCTTCATCAAGCCCTGCCATTTCTAACCCTTCAACACAGCCCTTCACTTCTCCCTATCCCCCAGCCAACCTACCTCCACTTCTTCCCTGTACCGTTTCAAGTCTCCTCTCTTCCACCTTTGCTACCCTCCGTACAATATCCATAAATTAGCTACAGGCTCTCCTTACAATATAAATTATATTCTACCAAGGATTTCTCCCGCTAAAACACTTCATTGCTTCCCACTGCCCTTAGAATAGAATCTGAACTCCCTACTATGACCTGTGCAAGACCCTGCTTTCAGACCTTAGCCTGCTTCTCTCAATTCTGCATTATTTGAGCTACATTAAGGGATTATTTTCTATATATACTATGGGAGAAAAGAACTGACCGATGGGACAATATGTTTTCATTTCAAATTCTATTCTCTGTTCTGAGGGCTCTGGGCTTTTTGTTTCCCAGGTTTATTATCTGTAAAGCCCTTTAATCAGGATACCTAGTGACTCAGTTTATAGATAATATTCTCACTCCAGATATAAAGGGTTACTTTTCAAGCAAAGCACAACAAAATTAAGACAGTTGTGATACAATCTATAATCACTCAGCTCCCAATCTTCAACAAATGTATGCTGTTTTCTTTGAGAAATGGTGTTTTTGTATTTTGAAAACATTTTTGCCAACGATAAGTGAATAAGAAAACAGAAATGAACTTGATGTGCACAAGAAGTAATCTTTTCTAAGCTGTTTTGCAATGTAACTGAGTGAAGTTTACTTACTTCTTTCTGATTTTCTTCAAATTTGGCAAAGGCAACATAAAGGTGTTCATCCATATGTTCATCTCCAAAGAATTCGACAGCTCTCTCATATACTTTACGTGCATGGGCAAAATAACCATGTTTTTCTTCAAAGCGGGCATACTTGATCCAGTTCTTAACATCAGGGTGCACAAGTACAAGTGCAGGGGAATTAAAGAAATAATGGCAAGACATTGTAACTGGTGCAGTCACTGTGGAAAGCAGTGGAGAGATACCTTAAAAAATTAAAAATGGATCTGCTTTTTGACCCAGAGACCCCACTTCCGGGAATATATCCAAAGGAACCCAAAACACTGATTCTAAAGAACATAAGCACCCCTATGTTCATTGCAGTGTTATTTACAATCACTAAGATATGGAAGCTGCCCAAATGTCCATCAATAGATGAGTGGATAAAATAACTCTGGGGCATTTACACACTGGAATACTACTTGGCCATAAAAAAGAAGAAAATTTTACCCTTTGCAACACCATGGATGGACCTGGAAAACATGCTAAGTAAAATAAGCTAATCAGAGAAAGACAAGTACCATGTGATTTCACTCCTATGTGGAATCTAATGAACAAACAGAACTAACAAGCAAACAGACACAGATTCATAGATGGAGAGCAAATGACAGCTAGTTGGCTGAGGATTAGAAGATGGAGGGATTGAGCATAAAAGGAAAAAGGACTCATGGACAACACTGTGGTGATTGCTAGGGGGAGAGGCTTATAAGGGGGCTAAATGGTAATGGGAAAAAAAGATTAAATTAAAAAAATGTGGCTTAAAAAAACAAACGAAAGACTAACACCAAAAACCACAACAACACAGGCTGCAACTATAGGGGTGATAAACCATGTACAAAGATGGAGAACCACTAATCTGTGACCTTCATGAGGAGCTGTGTCTTCTTCCAGTGCTTATTCAATATTTTAGTAATGGTACAAATAGGACTTTGGAGACCCTGATTACTAGTCATGTGATCTAGACAAGTCAGTTAACTTTTCTATGCCTCAGTTCTATCATCTGTAAACAGTGAAAAATAAAGCCTACTTCACTGAATGACTGCTATCTTTAAATGGAAAAATGTATGTAAAGCTCTTAGCAGTTTCTGGCCAAAGAATGTGCTCAATACATGGCAACTATTATACTAAATGCTCCATAGCACTAATACTTGAATTAATGATTAAGAAAAAACAAGTCACAAAAAGAAACTACTAACTAGAGCCAAAAGAGAAAGTTTTGAATTACCATTTCTTTCTTTTTTTTTAATGGCTTTTTTCTAATTGTTCAAGCACCATTTTATTTCTTAACAGGGTATACCTATCTATTTTTAATCTACCTTCCTTGAGGAAATGACTAATTTCCATTAGTAATATGTTCAAATATGGCAATAATTTTAAGAACATCGGCTTTGAAGCTGCTACTGGGTTCAAATCCTATCTTCACCACTACTTGAGAGACTCTGGTCTGGTTAAGACTCTGGACTTAATCTCTCAGGCCTCAGTTTGCACATTTGTAGAATGGAATAGTTCCTGTATCACAGGGTTGTCATGAGGATTAAATAACTATTTGTAAAGTGTTTAGACCAGTGCCTGACACATAACAAGGGCTATAAAAGCTTTTGTTAAACTAATAATATTAACATGAGTAGAGATAATTAAGATCTTAAAATTGCATAATAAAGTTGATTTGCATAATTTGTATTAGTTACATCCTATGAAGTTACCATGTTCCTAGGGGAAATACATAGGTATATACCTATCTCATATAGATTATAATCTTAAATCCTAAAAACAACTAATCCTTAGATTCTATTTCTGTTATTTCATAAAGAGGAAACAAGTTTCAGAAGTATCAAGTGACTTGCCAGAGGCTGCCCACAAACCAGAGCCAGAGAAGGGATTCAAATACGTCTAACTGGCCTTAAAGCCAAAGCTTCTTGCAGTACACGGCACTGTCTCATAACGTCTTCAGTCTCTATCCTCTGATCATCTCTGTATGAGAGCAGATAAGAAAGCATATTGTCACCTTAGCTGGGATCATGTCTTAGGTGACTCAAATTTTTCATCACTCTGTGTTTGTTTGCAAATGACTATGAAAATGCCACAAATATTGATTTGGGGGCTTTAAATAAATTTCATCAAGTAGGAGAATTCACAAATACGGAAACACTGAAAGACGACAGAATATTTTAGTTCCTAAGACTGCACTCAACATGTTATCATCTAATCTCTGCAACCAGCCCATAGTAGAAATCTTTATTCTCATTTTAAAGATGAGGACACCGAGCCTCAAAGGAATTAAATGACTCATTGGGATACCACGGTTAATAAAGAGTCAACCTCTGGGTGAACTCCAGTAATGATGCTAATGACCAAATTAAACCCTAGAAAAATAGAACTGGCTTAGCAGCCTGGGCCTTCTTAGTGTGTCATTTTCCACAAGGACCCATAGCATACTGACAAAATATAAACGAATCCAAAATCTCACTGGAAAAGACTCAAACAATTACCCAGACCACAAACCTTTTTCCTGACCAACCTAAGTCTCTAGAAAGTACACATGTAGCTTACGAAGCAGATGAAATTTGCATTCCTGACTGCTAGGCCAACATTAATGATGTGTCCTGACCATGACTGCATCTCCATGGGAGGAGCAGAACCCAGGCCAGTAACAGCATCACTCAGACTTCATGCAAAGGATATATCGTTCATAAATGGTGCGGGCCCGATCCACCTCTTTGTATCGAAGCTCAAAGTTGATGTAGGAGTGCCAGGCTTGCTCCTCAGGCTGCCATTCCATCCAGCGCTCAAACACCTGCCGGGCACCAGCAATGTTTCCCAGCATCTCCTCCATGTATGTGTATTTGTACCTTTAACAAAATCATCCAAGAACATCTGTCACTGTCAAAATGACTTAGGTGGCTGAACAGGTAAGAAAACAAGACCAATACATATGCTCTCTACAACAGACTCCCTTCAAATCAAAAGACATACACAGACTAAAAGTAATGGGATGGAAAAAGATGTTTCATAAAAATGGAAACAAAAAAAGAAAAACTGGGGTAGCAATACTTACACCAGACAAAATAGACTTTAAAACAAAGGCTCTATAACAAGACACAAAGAAGGACCCAGCAATTCCACTTCTAGGTATTTATCTGAAGAAATCCAAAATACTAATTTGAAAAGACATGAATCCATATGTTTATTGAAGCATTATTTACAATAGTCAAGATATAACAATGGAATTATTAGTTGTAAAAAAAGAATGAAAGCTTGTCATTTGCAACATGGATGAATCTAGAGGGGATTGTGCAGAGTAAAATGAGTAAGACAGAGAAAGACAAACACTAGGTAATTTCACTTATACGCAGAATCTGAAGAACAACATAAACGAATAAACAAAATACAAACAGACTCCTAGATACAGAGAACATTCTGACAGTTCCCAGAGGACAGGGAGGTTGGGGGCCTGGGTGTAAAAGGAGAAGGGATTAAAAAGTATATATTGATAGTTACAAAATAGTAGGGGGAAGTAGAATATAGGAGACAGTCAACAGAGTTTTAATAACCTTGTATGGTACCAGGTGGATACTAGATTTATCAAGGGTGATCACTTCGTAAGTTACATAAAGGCCTAATTACTGGGGTGTATACCTGAAACTAATATAGTATTTTATATCAAGTGTAATTGAAAAATGAAAAATTATTTAAAAAAATGACTTAGGAAAAAAAATTCTTTGGTGATTTCTAGTTCTAACTGTTAAATGTGAAGATTTAAGACATTATCTTCCCTAACGGTAAAATTAAACATGTTTTCTTATTAAAATACAAGTGTGTAAAGGATGAATCACTACAAAAAAAATGTATTTATTTTTAGTATATTTTATTGATTATGCTATTATAGTTGTTCCATTTTTTTATCCCCTTTATTCCCCTCTTGCTGCACGCCTCTTGCCTCCAGCATTCCCCCCCTTAGTTCATGTCCATGGGTCGTATATATAATTTCTTTGGCTTCTCCGTTCCTATACTATTCTTAACCTCTCCCTCTCTATTTTGTACCTTCCAATTAAGCTTATTCCCTGTACTTTTTCCTCCATTTTCCCCTCCCTGTACCTGCTGATAACCCTCCATGTGATCTCCTTTTCTGTGATTCTGTTCCTTTTGTTTGCTTAGTTCATTTTTTTCTTTTTTTAAGTTTGGTTGTTGATAGTTGTTTGTTGTCATTTTACTGTTCATATTTTTGATCTTCTTTTTCTTAGGTAAGTCCCTTTAACATTTCATATAATAAGAGCTCGGTGATGATGAACTCCTTTAACTTGACCTTATCTGGGAAGCACTTTATCTGCCCTTCCATTCTAAATGATAGCTTTGCTGGGTAGAGTAATCTTGGATGTAGGTCCTCGCCTTTCATGACTTGGAATACTTCTTTCCAGCCCCTTCTTGCCTGCAAGGCTTCTTTTGAGAAATCAGCTGATAGCCTAATGGGAATTCCTTTATAGGTAACTGTCTCCTTTCCTCCTACTGCTTTTAAGATTTTCTCATCTTTAATCTTGGGTAATTTTAATGATGATGTGGCTTGGTGTGTTCTTCCTTGTGTCCAGTTTCTTTGGGACTCTCTGGGCTTCCTGGAAGTCTATTTCCTTCGCCAGATTGGGGAAGTTTTCCTTCATTATTTTTTCAAGTAAGTTTTCCATTTTATGTTCTTCCTCTTCTCCTTCCAGTACCCCAGTGATTCTGATGTTGGAACACTTAAAGTTGTCCCAGAGGCTCCTAAGCGTATGCACATTTTTAAAAAAATTCTTTTTCTTCATTCTGTTCTGGTTGAATATTTATTTCTTCCTTTTGTTCCAAATTATTGATTTGAGTCCTGGTTTCCTTCCCTTCACTGTTAGTTCCCTGTATAGTTTTCTTTATTTCACTTCGTACAGCCTTCACTTCTTCCTTTATTTTGTGACCATACTCAACCATTTCTGTGAGCATCCTGATTACCAGTGTTTTGAACTCTGCATCTGATAGGTTGGGTATCTCCTTGTCACTTAGTTCTTTTTCTGGAGTTTTGATCTGTTCTTTCATTAGGGCCATATTTCTTTGTCTTGGTGCACCTGTTAATGTTTTAAGTGGCAGAGCTTTAAGTATTCACCAGGGCAGTGCCTTCTGTATTCTCCTGGGCCCAACGCACTTCGCTGCATTGTGGCACTGTCAGGATGAATGTTTCTTCTTTAACTCCTTGGTTGTTAGGCTTCCATACTGTTTGATTTTCTGGCAGTTCTGGTTGTTTTTTGTATTTTAATTGGTTGTTATCTTTCTTTTTGTTGTGCAAGGAAGTGAAATGTATCTACATACACCTCCATCATTGCCAGAAGCTTAATTAAAGGCAATATGGCTTATTCAGCCAGTCCTTTTCTGGATCACCATGAACATGGCCTCAGGTCCCAATCCTGGTTCTTCCCATTTTTCTTAAAAATTGCTTGATTCAACAAGAACTTTCTTATGCATAAAAGACTGCAATCAAAATTTAGTTTTGATTACACAGCTATTATATATTGGTTATGACTTAATAGACTACAGGACATTCAGAAGCACTTATACATACATATATGTATAATATCAAACACATCTGTATGATTACACTATGTAAGGAAATAAATACACAAATATGGCACTCTTCTGGTTGACAAAAAGCCATTTCATTACATCAGAAACTTACCAAAACTGGTTGACTCGAGGCAGAGTTGTTATGGCTCGGTCCCAGATATTTCGGGCATGGTTGACCTGGCGATTCTTCATTTCCATTTCTGCATATTTCAGCCAGAGTGTAATATTTCGATAGTCCACATCTAAAGCACGTTCGTATATGGATCGAGCCCTTAAGAAACAAAATTTGGAGGGCATTAAAAGCAGTACATACAACACACATAGCAACTATTTCAAATCATCTGCAGTGCTCTGCTATTTTATCAGGTGTCCACCAAGAGCCAGGTTCTGGGCATAAAAAGGTGAAAAGATACGATGCTGTTCTCAGGAACCTTACAAAGACAGAGAAAGATAGACCTGCATGTAATTACAATGCATTATAATAAATATTATAGTCAAGATCTGTACAAGGAAACAAGAAAAGAAATAAAAATGTCTGGTAGAAAAGGCTAAGCAGTAGCCTACCTCCAGAATTGAGAACAAATCTGGAACTTGAGTCCCAGAGGCCAAGGTAGGTGAGTGGGTACTCACTCATTCCAGGTAGAGAGAAAAGTCAAGTGTTACAGTAAGGAGAGAAGATGTGTTCATGAAACGGCAAGTATGCAGCACAGTGGGGGCAGGGGGGCATGCTGAGAGAATACAGAAAGACTGAACAACAGAAAGGGCCAGGTTGTGATTTTAATTGCCCACTGGTTTCAGTAAAAGATTTTTTTATTTAAAAAAATAGAGAAAGTAGATGAAATTGCCCTTTTGTGGCTACAGAGAGTGTACTGTGGTGAGACTCATCTGTCAAGCTTCATACTCTGCTACCCCCAGGACTAGCCTACCACAGTGCCACTGAGTCTCCTCAAAGGAACCCCAGGGCCCTCTGAAAGAAACTTTGAAAGTTACTAACAGAGACACAATCTTTTACTTGTGCTTTAACTTTTTCTTTTTCTTTTCTTTTTTTGGATCTGTTAACTTACATCTTTATGTATACATTTACATGATCAGCAATTATACCTCTGAATCTCCTTTAGACTCTCTTCCCATTGTGCATATTTTATCCAGTTACTAATCACAGTCCTGTTTTTTCTTATGTTATCTTCAAAAGTCTGGAAAGGCAAAAAGGTTCAAATTAAAGAAAAAAAATAATTAAAAATGATATCATCCTTTATCTATTAATTCTGCACTACAAAGGTTATTACTCATTTTGTTCTTATTTAAGAGAAATTATATCCTGGAGAAATAAATCCACGACAGAAGGAGGCAATTACAGGGTAAAGTCTCATGCAAGCAAGAGGAAAACTTTAGATACAAAGAATTATTAGCAGATTTGTTGATTTTATCTTATTGCCCAATACAACTAATGATAGTGTAATATGCTCTACTTATGCCTAATAAGAAAATGTTTTTGACTAAGTCTTCTTGGTAATGTAACATAAGTTTATACATAATTCATTAAAAATAACTGATAAGTAGATACAACAGAATTAGTGGTTTAAAAATAATCCCACATTCTAGAGTAAGAAGGTCAGATCAGATTCCCAATCTTCTTTCCCACATCTGAACTCTTAACACAGGGGGTGGTACAGAGATAAGAAGCACAGAACACAGTTGCAAAGTCCACCCTTCCTCCAGCTGTCAGTTGTTTCACCTGTTAAACTCCCACTCATCTTTGAGCACTAACAATTATGTCTCTGGTGGACTTAATTTTTTTACACTCTGAAACAGACAACTCATGGCATATTTCATAATGTTCAGAAAGCAGTTTTCTGATAACCAGAAGTTATATTATTTATGTGGCTAGAAACACTAACCTCATCTTAAAGTCTGTCAACAATGAGGAACTTTTGAAACTCTGACCTATAAATCCTTAACAATATTAACATGCTGAAAGACATCACATTGACTGACCTTCCTTTTCCTTAGTTTATAATCATTTAATTCTTCTTCATCTGTGATCTTCTGTTGAGGTGGAGGTGGAAGAAGCTCAAGTTCTCTCTCTTTAGCTTCTCTTAAAAGTTGTTCAGCAGTTATCTGTACCTCAGCTGGGGCTTTGTTTTTTACCTTTTATGACAAGACATTTTTATTTTTAGTATATGCTCTTCACACAAAGTTTAAGAAACAAAATATTTTTTAGGATACAAACTTTGTTACAAGATGCCCTCTTTGTATAATATGTTCCCATTTCTCTGCGCAACTAAATAGCAAAAAATATGTTTCCTATCTTATGCCTGATATCTATTAACAAGCTATAGGTAAAAATGGCAAGAGAAAAGTGATGAAAAATAGCATATTTTCCCTTTTATATTAGTAAAATAAAAAACTTTGAGGCTGCCTAGGTAAAACTCTCACCAGAGGTTTTGTTCATCAAGATATATACCATTATCTTATCTAGCATTACAATCTCTATTTACAGAATTCTTCAACTTAGGTCTCAGGTGGATGATAATGCCCTAGGTGGGTAACTGAATTTGGTTTTTCATGGCATTTGATGTCAAAGACAATATTCGGTTACGTTGCCATCATTAGACTGTAAGCTTCTTGAGGTCTCAAAGCTGTGCAGTCCACATAGTGGCCATGAGCCACATGCAGTGAGTCCAAATTGAGATGGGCTGTAAGAGTAAAATACATAGTGGATTTTGAAGACTGTGTATGAAAAAAGAGTAAAATACCTAATTGTTTCTTTACATTGATTACATGTTGAAATGACAATAGCTTGGATATACTAAGTTATTAAATAAATATATAATTAAGATTAATGTCACCTGTTTTGACTTTTTAACGTAACTAAGAGAAAACTTAAATTACGTATGTGGTTTACATTATTTCTACTGCACCAGTGCTGTCCAATAAAAAAGTTTATGGAATGAAATTATAAGAAATACTAATTATTTAGTGCTGTGAAATGATGATGATAATAATAATAGCTCATACCTAATGAGCATTAAGAACCAGACACTGTGCTATATGCCTTATAGGCATTATCTCTGGAAGTTATCTAAATAAATATGTAAAGAACAGGCTCAAGAGAGTCCTCTGGGCTGGAGAAACAGACTGGAAGGGAAGTATCTGTAAAGGCTTAGGACAAAACCTGTTACATATTAAATACCTAGTATCATCCACCGATAGGAATATCAGATACCAAACTGATTGTTTAATTAACATATCACTACACAACTGTTGTCATCTGCTGTTATTCTTTCCAACTTTCAGCTGGGCTAATTCCTACTCAGCCTTCAAGTCTCAGCCTAAATGTCACTTCCTCAGCAAAGTCTATTTTGGACACCTCATACAATCTCTATTATTCCAAGGCACATTCTACTTTGCCTCAGAAGCATTTGGCAAGTTGTTGTCGTACACTTGTGTCTTATTTGTGTACTGCTCGTGCAACGTCTAGCGCCCAGCCTAGCTCAGTTCTCTCTGCTGAATGACCCCTCTCCTCCTTCCGCCCGCAAAAACACCTTACTACAACGAAGGCCACACCAGCGCGGGCTGTGCTCCGGAGTGACAAGAGCCTGCATCCCACTACCAGTTATTACTTTCCCTCCTTAACATCTTCGGCCCCGCACGGGGTGGACCTGGCCCTCACTCACTCACCGGCCCCAGGTACCACGGAGCCTGGGGTATCCCCCTCTCCCAAGGCCCGCCCCACAAGGGCCCTCGCCATCCCCTACCTTGGCCACTTTGGGGATTCTCTGTTTCCCGGCCGCAGTGGAGGCCGCCATTGCTGCAGCAGATGACTTCCAGCAAACCCCGAACCCCCAAAATCGGCCAGAGAGCTCACCAACAGCTCTAAACTTTCCGATAACAAACGGGATCCCGGAACCGGAAGCTAACTGACTTTGACCTCACGCACGCACTGTGACCCAGGGAACGCTGTTTCTGTGGTAACTTGGCTGTGCGTCCTAAGAGTCGTTGGTGGAGCGCGGCATCCTGCAGCAGTGGGTGAGGTGAATAGCGCTGTTCTTCCTGGCAGGAGCTTAAGGACTGGGTCCAGGGCATCAGGGACGCATCCAGGTCAGTCCCTGGGACTGGGATGACCGCGCGAGGATGGCTGAATCTGTGTACCCTAGGCCCCTGGCGAGGGGACTAGAAACCTAGCTCCATCGGATGCTTGAGGGCGGAGGAAGAGAGGCAAGTCAGAAAACTACTATTCCCAGCATGCCAAGGGCTGAGCCGCTGCGCTCTAGGCTTCCCGGAGCGGCGTTGCATTCTAGGTTTTGTGGTTTCTGAGACCCTCACTCCTTCGGTTCTGGACGATAGTGCCTCAAAAATTAACTTCAAGGTTATGAAACATGTATTTTAAATAATTGAAGGTATTTTAAAGCCAGATAATAAAAATAAAAATGAATCAGCAAAGTACTAGCAAATCAGGCAACCTTTCTGTCAGATAAAGAGATGTTTAAATTCTCTGTTTTAATTACATAAAAATTGGCCTCTAAGTTTTTAATTATAAGATGAGGATAATATCTGTTTCAACAAGATTAAAGGGAAAATCTATCTAAAGCGCTCAATAAATGCTAGCTGGTATAATTCTTGACATGCCTTCAAAAACAAAAACCAATTTATGTGCAAGCAATTTAAAAAAAAATTTTAAAAATGGTTAAGAAATTTTTAAAAGACTTTATTTCTTGGAGCAGTTTAGATCAACAGCTAAATTGAATGAAAGGGGAAGAGAATTTCTTTCAATTCCCCCTCCCACCTCAACCCCCAGCCTCCCCACTATTAATCCCCTCCCCACAAAGTGGTATATTAGTTACACTTGATAAACCTACATTGACACATTATGACCCAAAGTCTATAGTCTACATTAGGGTCCCCTCTTGGTGCTGTACATTTTATGGGATTTGACAAATAACATAGTGACATGTGTCCACCATTGGAAAATAGTTTCACTGCCCTAAAAATTCTCTGTGCTCCACCTATTCATTCCTCCCTCCTCCTTTTGCCCTCCGCAACCACTGATTTTTTATTGTCTCCACAGTTCTGATGTTTCAAGAATGTTATGTCATTGGAATCATATAGTATGTAACAGCCTTTTCAGATTGGCTTCTATCACTTATTAATATGCATTTAAGGTTCCTCCTTGTCTTTTCATGTATTGGTAACTCATTGGTTAAGAGAATTTTGACTGTTGCAAGTCTCTTTTGGTGTTTGGAAAAAATATATTTGTATATTTTATCTGCAGATAATGCTTTCAAAAAATTTTATTCTGATTTTCCAAAGTGAAGACATTTGTAACATATAAAAAAATATTTGCCATAGCTCTGTACCATCTGTTATTACTTAAATATTTTAGCTCACTTTTCAAATTTTAAATAAATTGAATTAGATTTTATATAACTATAAAGAGAAGTCACCTAACAAAATAAACAAATAAACAAAATTAAAATAAAAAGATGTTTCCTTTAAATAGTTTTTTTGTTTGTAATTATGCATAATTGATTTAACAAAGTTTAAAGTTAATCATCTCTAGCTTCTTCTCAAAGATACAAACATCCAGAAGGCTTTACTTCTACCTCACAAGTTTTTATTGTCTGGTTATTCAATTCAGCTTTCGTTTTTTAGGCAAAATTTATCATCATGACTTTCTTTTTGCCATCAATTCTTATTTAGATACGAGGGGGACCCCCCAAGTGGAATTTCATTATAAAAAATTGTGTATTTATTTTTACATGTTTAAACTTCAGTTACCTTCAGAGTACTCTCCATTTGATGCAATATAGCTATCAAGGTGTTTTTTCCACTGCTCAAAACAGTTTTTGAACTTGTTGATTTTGATGCCTTTTAGTGTCTCTGCTGTTTTTTGTTGGTAACCTCTTCCATTATCAGCAAAACGTTTCTCTTTGAGGACATTTTTAATCTGGGGAAACAAAAAAATGTTGCTCAGGGTGAGATCAGGTGAAAAGGGTGTGTGGGGCATGGGGGTCATGCTGTTTTTGGTCAAAAACTACTGAACACTCAGTGCAGCGTGGACAGGTGCACTTGTAAATCATCCATCATAAAATGGACAAACACGTTGAAAGAGTCTTAAAAAAATTCACTGAAGCTGAATGCAGCCTCTCACAACAAAGCCAGCTGGTAGACCGATACAGATGGGTTCTTAGAACACTTATCTAGTGGGGGAAGCCTGTACTACAAAGGGCCCACCCTTCAGAAGATAATTCTGAAGGGGTTTTGGATCCCCCCTCATATACCTGCATGTTTACCTTTTTTCTCCTCAGCATTTCTTCTTGTATTCCACTCCTTTCTGATTTTAATTTTATTCTTCCTGATACATACCTTTATTAGTTCTTTCAATCAGATTCTTTGGAAATTTCTTTTGGTTTTTGTATGAAATTGTCTTTTTTTTTTTTTTAGTAAAACACACCTTTTAAATTTGTTTCTAAATATTTTTAAGATTTAAAAGTGTTTAAACTTTATAATTCCTAGTAAGAAAACATTGTCTGAAAGAATACCATAATGGTAAACCACTGCAAAATGTTACAGCTGCATTTGAGGCAGAGGGGGAGGGATCCTCTTCAATACACCCCACCTTTCTTCATGAGAAGGTCAGAAGTACACTGGTTTGTATTATTGTGACATCCAATGGTGATCCAAATTGCTTTTCCTTCAGCAAGGGCTTTATCTCTCAGAAGTGCAGTATGCTTGACCTCCAAATTTGGCTGACAATTTACTTATTAGATTCATAACCTTTGGTTTGCTCTGATATTCTGACATATTTCCTGGCTTCTGAGCCATATCCTGGAAGGCCACCATAACTTCTCGATCCTGCATGGCTGCAGTAATCTCTGGATCACTGAGAATTTCATTGATCCCAGGCATTCCTGCCGTTCCAGGCGTATCTCCTCCCATTCTAGGCAGTCCTCCAGGAAAATTACCAGGCATTCCCCCAGGAAAGCCTCCTGGAAGAGAGCCATACTGAGGTCCTGATTGTCCTCTGGCTTCTTCCTCCCTCTGAGCGCTCTCATATTCTTCCTGAGCCTTCATAATCCTTTCCATCTCTCATAATCCTTTCTTTAATCTCTCACTCTGCACGTTTCTGCTCATACTTTCTCTGATGTTCTGCAATGTTCTGGACCCTCAGTTGAACTTCTTTCAGCACTGCACTAGCATCTTCATCATACTCAATTTACATGTAAGAGCAAGATAATGGGCTGCTTCCCAATGGCCCAGAAGTCTGTGTGCTTTCCCTCACCATTTATAAAGCTGAGCTGAATCAGGATTTACTCTAATAGCTCTGTCACAATCTTGGATGGCAGTATTTGGCCACTGTAATTTAATGAAGACACAGGCTCTTTTGGCATACAGAATGGCCAAGGGAGGATTCAGCTTGATGGCATCTGTGAGCAAGTCAATGGCTTTCTGCAGTTCATCATCATTTAGGGTATCAGTGGCAGCCACTTTTTTACCGTTTCATCCATCATCTCCTTGGTTATCTCTATATTTTCATCTCCCATTTCCTGAGGGGCATCAGTGTCTGCTTCAGTCACACTCTCATTGTCAGTTTCTAGATTGCTTTCCTCACGATGGTTAGTCTGTTTTTATGTTTTCCTCCATGTTCTTACTGTTTTTTCTTCCTTATTTTCTTCTGATGTAGTTTTATGAGTAGCAGGTGGTATTTTACCTCCCATGCCTCCACCTGCTCTTTCACGAAGCACATTTCCTTGATATGCAGAATGCTTGGACCCTGCCTACACTTTGCGGGGCCCTTGGCCTGGAAGTGGTGGGAGGTCTCAGGTGCCGCTAAGGTTCCTAACTTGGTGTGACTGTGTGGAAGGGGTGAAATGTCTTTACTTCACCTTTATTTTTTTAAATGATTGTTTAGTTAGGTATAGAATTCTAGGTTAGTGGTTATTTTTTCCTTTGTGTTTTAAAAATACTATTCTGATATTGGGAAACTATAACCCATAGGCCAAATTCAGCTCATTGTCTGTTTTTGTATTGTCAAACTTCAGTGTCCATAAGTAAAATTTTATTGGAATACAGTCATACTCACTTGTGTTTGTATTGTCTCTGGTTGTTAATTTGTTATAGTTGCAGAGTCGAGTAGTTACACAAAGAACATGTGGCTCAAAAAGCCTAAAATATTTATCATCTGGACCTTCACAGAAGTATGCTATCCTCTGTACTACTGACTTCTATTGTTGCTGATGAGAAGTATACTCTTAGTGTAATTATTATTCTTTCAAAGACAGTCTGTCTTTTATTTGATTACTTTCAGATTTTCTCTTTATCTTTGAAGTTTTGTAGTTGTACTACTATATATTTAGGATTTATTTTTATTTCCCTGCTCAGAACTGAAGATTCATGTCTTTCACCAATTCTAAAAAATCATTAGCTATTATTTCAGCCTCTCGCTTATTCTTTTTGAAATCATTATGATGAAAATTTTTTTCATTCTGCCTTAATGTCCTTTAGTTGCATTTTATTTTCCTATTTCTATGTGCTTATTTGCATATGCTTCCTTTATAACTGTCTTCCAGTTTATTAATTCTCTTCAATCTTGTCTGTTTTAACCCAACTAATCAGTTTAAATTTTAATGACCATATTTTCCATTTTTTAAATTTTTCTTTTTTTTATAATTACCTTTTCTCATGGCTTTTATTTTTCTTTCTATATTTCTAATAATTGCAAACATACTTATTTTATAGTCACATTCAGAGTCTTTTATCAGAAGTTTGTGGAGATTTCCATACTACACAGGTAGTGTGCATTGGGATGCCACACCCACTTTGGTCTGGAATTTGAACTCCTCACAAGTATTTTTGTTTTGTTTTGTTTTCTACCTAGAGCTATGGGCAGAGAAAACTTCCTGCCACTTCTTTGGGTAGTGGGTTTAATTTTTCTAGTACCATCATTCACTGAGAAGTCAATCCTCCAAAGTCCAGTTTGTATGTATAGTTTTAATTTCAGTTCTCTGTTTTGAATGAGGCCCACACTATCATCATAGAATGTTAAAACTCTGTCCCATAGAGTATGATCAGATCTGATCACTTCCTGAGCCACTAAATGTAAAGTCATTGCTATCTGGGTGAGGGATGCTCCTTGCTTGTCCTCTTCCTTCTTTTTTTGTTTTCTTTTTTCCAAGTTCAGCTCTCTAATTATACTTTCATATTTTATTTTATTCAGAATTTTTACCTATTGATAGCATTAGCTTATTATACAATGTTTTACAAATAGGCTCTCTCTCTCTAATTTTGATTTTAGTTAAAACCAAACCCAGAAATGGCAATATTTATGGCTATCTTGAGGTGGAGTCTAGACATTATTAAAGTCTGCTTCTACCAAAAGAAAGTAAAGGATATTTACAAATGTGAAAAATTATTGTCTGTATTTATGCCATGTCATTAGGAAGTACCTAATTTCACATTCACAGGGGATGTGGAAAACATAATTGGGTATTTAATTGCTCAGATGATAGTCCCCCAGATTCCGACTGCCTCCTTTGAAACAATACTGTCATTTTATTGCTTGTTAATGCTTTCACAAGATTGGGAGTGAGAAAGGCTTTAGGTGAGATACCCTTCAATGATTCTGTCACTGATGGGCTATTGTGCCCCTTCAGCATGTAGAGTATGCAGCCGGTCTCCTCAAATAGAAAAGATTGTCTGAAAATTATACAAACCTAAGAAAGAGGGAACTTGGATTGAGATCAATGGTTTCAAAACAGGATTTCAGATTAAAAAGTTCTGGTTGTAGATAATGGTGATAATTGGGTAACAGTGTGAATGTGTTTAATGCCACTGAACTGTACACTTAAAAATGGTTAAAATGGGAAGTTTTATGTTGTGTGTATTTTACCACAATAAAAAAAGACCAGATCTGAGCCTTATTTGTAAAGCTTTCTGTATTTTTGCAATGAGAACATATTGTGTGCATTGAGAAGGTATAATGAAGAATGCATTATAATGCACTGCTCTGTAATTAAAAATAATTTAAAAAATTAAATGCCAAGAAAGATTGACATTAGAGTTATAATGTGAAATCAACTCATTGTAGCTGGGCTATGTTAAAGCCTTCTTAGAAAGGAAATGCTAGCAGGTCATCAAAACTTGACTGCAACTTGATTAAAGTTGTGTTCGTTTGTCTAGGAAAGAAAGTGTTGATTGCAAAGGGGATTGATTGGCTCTGTGGTCATCAACTGTGTAGAGAAATCTAGAAAAACTGTGAAGGTATCACCCAAAAATACCCATCTCTGATTTTCTTGGCTTGGTATCTCTACAGTGGATGAGGGCCCCTCAAGGCTTCAGGTTTGGTAAGCAACTTCTTGAGGTTCACTGTTTGAATCCTGAGAATGTCATGCTCAATAATAATAATATTAATGATTGCTGATGTGTACTGAGCTCTTAACTATGTCAGACACTCCTGTCAGTGTTTTGTATATAATAACTCATTTATATAACTCTTTGAGGTATGTGTGCTATCTCTAATTTACAGGTGAGGAAACCGAGGAACTGGGAGTTAGGTGATTTGCTCAAGGTCACAGCTAGTAAGGGATAGAAGCTGGTTCTCCTCCCTGGTGCTCTGATTCCACATACTGTGCTCTTGACCATGGCCCCATGTAAGCCACCTTCTGATAGCTGGGCTTTCGTGTAGTTGGTCTACAAAGACAGAGAGTACATGGGCTCTGCCACAGCAGGAGTAGAAGCTAAACCAGCTGAAAGAAATGTTTGTTTAATCGGCAAAGTGTGAAAAAAAGTTTGAGCCAATATTTCAAATTTTGGAGATGTTATATAAATAACAAGCTTTTCTTCTGCAGAATGTGAAGGCCTGCCATTCTGAGCCCACATTTCCACAAGGCAACATTTGGCTGGAGGAAGACTAGCCTGAGGTCCCCATTTCACTGCAGTCACGCTTACACCAACGTTGCAAGATAGTGGCCAAATAGCACATGGCACGTGGAGAAATGGTTCCCTTCCATCCTGTTGAGGACAGGAAATAAGATTTGTACTCAGCCCATGTGACATATTTGATAACTGTCTGGGCTATAGAAACATCTGGACTTCCCCACTGTTGATTTTTCTCTTTGTAAATGAATAAATTGGCATTTTGTACTTGTTCTTTCACTTTCTGTGAAAGACAATGTATGGGCATGTACGGAAATGGCCGGACAATGTATGGCCATTTCTGAGATGGATTTGCTTTGGGTGTGCTGATGAAACCCCTTTGTAGCCTGCAAAGTCGAAGGTGGTGTGAGTTCACCAAGACAAAGTCCACTGGATGAGATTTCTGGTTGCCATCCACCACCTTCGCAAGTCCCCCTGCATTACCCTGCACCTTGCACCCTTAACATCTGTAAGTTTATGGTTAAGAGCAGTTGAGCTTAAGTTAATCTGAACACCAGTGGACTTTGAAGATGGAGGACTTTTTACCACAGAGCCACCCTGCAGGTCACTTGAATAGGTGGGAGTGGCAGGGGTCTGGGCTGGAAGGAGATGCCAAAGGTTCTGAACAAATGTGTGTCCTGAGGCAAGTCATTTCACATTGTGGTCTTCAGTTTCCTCATCTGACAAGGAAGAAGCTCAGTCCAGTGCTGACTCATGCTCCTGTGGTGCTTGAGTGTTTTATTACTTTCTCAAAATGGAAGTTATGCAAGAATATATCTAAACAACAACAAGCCAAAAGATACATTGTTTTGAAAGAGAACTATAAACACTATTACCCCATTTATATGATGTTCAAAAATTGGCAGAGATCATCTATGAGATAGAAGTCAGAATAATAGTTACATTTGGAGTGGCAAATTGGGGAAGGAGGCAGCCTTCCAGGGTGCTAGAAATGTTCCAAATTGTTCTTGCAGTCAATACCATGGTGAAATATTAATTTGCCTGTTTTTGAGCTTATTGGCTAGTATATAATAAAATGTTTTTCCCTAGGAAAAGGGAAAGGAGAAAAAGGAAGGAAGAGAGGGAGGAAGGAGGGTAAGGAATGACAGAGGGAGAGGGAGATTGAAATCATTTTGTGGCCTATTGTTCCTGTTAAGATCATTCCCCAAAGTGTCTTTCTGAAAATTAGGCACTCCTCTGTTGTTGTCATTAAAGATTTTCCTCAGAAAGGGCATGGGAAAGGCTTGGTTATACAAAGAAAGCAGGTACTTTCTTAAGGAACTTCTCAAAGTCTTTAACGGACATGATGGTCCCTCAGGAATGCTGTCGCAAATAGCATTTCTACACTTATTTGACTAAAGAGTGTTTTGTCTCAGAATATCTCTCAGGACTGCTGCCCTTCAGGACTCCAGGAACTTTATTTGGGACATGGGCAGCAGCTGTCAGTATTCCTCTGTAACTCTTGACCATATTCATTGGTGACTAATTAAATATAAGAGGACTCTGAATCAGTAAATAATTCCTTTCAATGTTTTTCAAGCATGTTGTTAGAATACTTTAAAGCAGCTTTGTTGGAAACAATATGGGTGCAAACATTTCTAGATATGCCAATTCTCAGAACCATCATTATCCAGGAGAGAAACATGTCACCTGGTTTGCAGTGACAGCCATCACAACCTACCTGCAAAGGAAAATGTGTCCCACCAGAACTCTAAT
The DNA here is from genome assembly GCF_022682495.2 of Desmodus rotundus. Lineage (NCBI taxonomy): Eukaryota > Metazoa > Chordata > Mammalia > Chiroptera > Phyllostomidae > Desmodus > Desmodus rotundus. The sequence continues at coordinate 132,597,827 of NC_071392.1, forward strand.
ACCATGTTCATTCTGCCACATGGAAATCGAATTAATGGTCAATTTTTAAGGTAATATAATTGGAGTGGCTTTGTCATTTCAGATTAACAGTGAGCTGTTTTCTCTCTTTTTGGGACAGGATAAAAAATGTCAATACTCACTTCTCCAAGAGGAAAGGTAGAAGTTGTTTATTGCCGAAGAACAGAGTCACAGGATATTTATTGTATCCAAAATCTCATTAGAAAATTTACCCAGAAGCTGTTTGGGAGGCTTAATATCATCTGTCTTCTGTAAGTACATAGCTAAGTAAGCTTAACTATGTTTACCAGTTTTATCACACATCAGGATGGAAATCCACTCCCTCACTCCTTTGTCCCTGGGGGACTTATGGAGAACAAAAGGACAGCAAGAAAATCTGCCCTACTGAGCAGGAGATCTTTGGGAACAACCATTCTCTAAGTCCTGTAACGATATACAAGTTGGAACGGTTTCTCAGGGGTTTTGGATTCAGGCAAACTTGGGTTCAAATCTTGACTGCCCCATCCAGTCTTAACTAGCAGTTTTGAGAATTTGTTTTCTATAAGGCTCTGTGGTTTGCCAACATCATCTTATTTAGTACTCTGATACTTCTCTGAGGTAGCCACTATCATGTCTATCTTAAAGATGAGAAAATGGAGGCCTATCAAGGCCAAGCAGTTAGTAGGTGACAAAGCCTAGATATGCACTTATCCACTGCTGTTAAAATGTTCTAAATTTCAAAATATGTATAGATCTTTTTTAAAAACCTTTTTTCCTCCCTCTTTTGCTCTTTTGGATACCAGAGTATAAATATCCTATAATCTTTCCTCATTATTTTTATTGAAGAAGATAAGAGATAACTCAATATTTTGGATTTCATAGAGCTTCATATTAAATACAGTTGAAAAGTTTAACCTAAGGCCAGCCTAAGACATTAAAATATGTAGTTTCTGATGAGCTCACTGATGAGTATAATGTAAATTGGCACAGTTTTGTTGGAGAGCAGTAGGGCAATATGGATAAAATACTTTAAAATGTATATACCAGTGAAGTGATTTCATTTTTTGGCATTATGGTAGATCAGATACCTTAGTGATGTCCTCTGGATGGAAACAATACGTTGATACACACATGTAAAGGACTGTGCAGAGATTATCAGCATGAAGTATGAAACTTCAGGAGAATATCAGTCTCAATAACACTTCCTTCTTGAGTATTTTTGCTATATTCTAGAAACTCTATGCTTCTGTTTTGACAGTATTTTGTATTCTGTTTTACAAAGAACAGAATACAAATATTCCCTCCACCTAAGAATGGAAATATTAGATTCTTTTTCATAAAACTGGGTCATTCATTGTAAAGATGATTGAGATATAAGCTCACTAGGTAAAAGTGGATAGTAAGCAAACTAGCCTGTTTCAACCTCAGCATGGAATGAAGTCTCCCCCAAGAATTCATAGGCATCTATTGACTTGATGTCTATGTTAATTATACTGTGGTCCCCAAAAGCTTCAAAACATCCCAAATAATGACTGCATTTTCAGACAATCAAAAATTGAGTTAGTTTACCAATGTATGTCCAGAGACTGGCTGAAATAAATACAGGTAAGGCCAGAAAGGATAGATCTTCAACTCAAATATAAATAATACAGCATAAGTTCCAAGGAACATGAGCTATCAGTAAAAAATCACAAATATAACCATATGATCTCACCTGTAAGTGGAACCTACTCAACAAAACAAACAAGCAAGCAAAATATAACCAGAGACATTGAAATTAAGAATAAACTGACAGTAACCAGAGAGGAAGCGGAGGGGATAATGGGAGGGAAGGGGGTAGGGTTGTCAGGAACATGTATAAAGGACACATGGACAAAGCCAAAGGCGGGTAGGATTGAAGGTTGGAAGTAGGGATGGCTAGAGTTGGGGGTGTGTGGTGGGGGGAAAATGGAGACAACTGTACTTGAATAATAATAAAAAAAGAAACAAAACCCCACAAATATACAAGGAAACATACACCGTTATTGAGAACCAACAACAAAAATATCCATCAGAATCAGATTCTCAAAGGCTTCAGATACATATTAAGTCAAAGAATGTAAAATAACTATGCTTTTACTATGTTTATCTTAAATAAGTCCCCAAAATAAGTTCTGGTCCTTTTCTTTTTTTTGCCTTTCTAGTTTTCAAAAAAATATATTTTATTGATTATGCTATTACAGTTGTCCCATTTTCCCTTTATTCCCTTCTGTCCTGCACACCCCCTCACACCCTCATTCCCCCACCTTAGTTCATGTCCATGGGTCATACATATAAGTTCTTTAGCTTTTACATTTCCTACACTATTGGTAACCTCCCCCTGTCTATTTTCTACCTACCATTTATGCTACTTATTCTCTGTACCTTTTACCTGTCTCTCCCATTCCTACTCCCCCACTGATAACCCTCCATGGGATCTCCATTTCTGTGATTCTGTTCCTGTTCTAGTTGTTTGCTTAGTTGTTTTCTTTCTTTCTTTCTTTCTTTTCTTTTTTTTTTTAGGTTCGGTTGTTAATAGCTGTGAGTTTGTAGGCATTTTACTGTTCATATTCATGATCTTCTTTTTCTTAGATAAGTCCCTCTAACATTTCATATAATAAGGGCTTGGTGATGATGAACTCCTTTAACTTGACCTTATCTGTGTAGCACTTTATCTGTCCTTCCATTCTAAATGATAGCTTTGCTGGATACAGTAATCTTGGATGTAGGTCCTTGCCTTTCATGCCTTTGAATACTTCTTTCCAGCCCCTTCTTGACTGCAAGGTCTCTTTTGAGAAATCAGCTGACAGTCTTATGGGAACTCCTTTGTAGGTAACTCTCTCCTTTTCTCTTGCTGCTTTTAAGATTCTCTCCTTACCCTTTCATGTTGGATAATGGAATTATGATGTGCCTTGGTTTGTTTCTCCTTGGGTCCAACTTCTCTGGGACTCTCTGAGCTTCCTGGACTTCCTGAAATTCAGTTTCCTGTGACAGATTGGGGAAGTTCTCTTTCATTATTTTTTCAAATAAGTTTTCAGTTTCTTGATCTCCCTCTTCTTCTTCTGGCACCCCTATGATTTGGATGTTGGAATGTCTAAAGATCTCGTGGAGGTTCCTAAGACTTTTCCTCATTTTTTTGAATTTTTGTTTCTTCATTCTGTTCTAGTTGAATGTTCTCTTTCTTCCTTCTGCTACAAACTGTTGATTTGAGAGTGGTTTCCTTCTTGTCACAGTTGGTTCCCTGTAGATTTTTCTTTATTTCACATAATGCAACCTCCATTGCTGCCTGTGTCTTTTTTATACTGTTGAAGTACCCAGTGAGATCCTGGAGCATCCTGATAACCAGTGTTTTGAACTGTGCATCTAATAGGTTGGACATCTCTTCATTGCTTAGTTGTATTTTTTTCTGGAGCTTTGAACTATTCTTTCTTTTGGACCTTTTTTTTTTTCGGTCTTAATGTGCCTGTTATGTAGTAAGGGGTGGAGCCTTAGGTGTTCACCAGGGCAGGGCAACCCATGTTGCTGCCTTGTGATGCTGTATGTAGGGAAGGGGTCTAAGAGGGAACAGTGCTTCTAGCCCTGCTCTCTGCCAGTTTTCAGTCACTTCCCCCGCTAACCACAATCAAATTGGGCCCTCCTGGTGCTGATTCTCGGATGGGTGGGCTTGTGTACATTCTAGGACCCTGTGGATCTCTCCAATGAAGTCTCCTGTGAGACTGGGAGTTTCTCCTGCCGCCTCATCCCCCAGAAGTGTTTTCAGTCAGAGGCTTTGAGGTTTTATTTCCCTGTACTGGAACCCTGGGTTGTGCAGTCTGTTTCGCTCCCTAGTTGTTCCTCCTAGTTTATCTACATGGGAATGTGGGACCACCAGCTCTGCCAGCCACCGCCTTGCCCGCCCTGGTCCTCTAGCCACTGCCTTGCCGAGAGTCCTCTCCACTCAGCTGCCCATCTCCGCCCCTCCTACCAGTCTGGAAGAATGTTTCTTCTTTAACTCTTTCGTTGTTGGACTCCATACAGTTCCACTTTCTGTCAGTTCTGGTTGTTGTTTGTTTTTAAATTTGTTGTTGTCCTTCTTTTGGTTGTGCAAGGAGGCACAGTGTGTTTACGTGCACCACCATCTTGGCTGGAAGTTCTGCTTACTATGTTTAAAGTGAAAAGATAACTCTTAAAAGGTCATATAAATGAATAATGAGGTTTGAAAAAATTCAAATAGACCATGTGAAATGAAAATACAGGATGGACACAAGTAGGTTTATAGTTGTGAGTTTGTGAAAGACAGTTTATTCTTTTGAGTTAATAAAGCTACTGTAATAATCATAACCTGCATGTGTTTTTGCCATATGAATAACTGTAAACCTACTTTTGCCCACCCATGCATAGTCAAATTGAAAAGTTTAGTGGATAAGTCAAACAGCATAATAGACACAGTAGAAGACAGAAGTACTGAGGTAGACGATTAGTACCAATAAAGTATCCAGAATTCGGCACAAGGAGACAAAAGATTGTGAGTAGGCCATTTACATCTAAGACTAATAGACTTTTCCCTGACCAGTATAGCTGAGTTGGTTGGAGTATCATCCTGTGATGGTCGAGTTCCTGGTCAGGGCACGTGCCTAGGCTGTGGAATTCGGCTGCAGGTTGGAGTGAGTGCAATGTTTCTCACATCGATATTTCTCTCCCTCTCTCCCTCCCTTACCCTGTCTCTTAAAAAAAAAAGTTAGCATGTTCTGAGGTGAGGATAAAAAAAACTCTAAGAGACTTCAGAAGGAGATAAAACAAAGTGACACAGTCAATATTTGAAGAGATAATGGTTGAGAACATTGCAGAATTGTTGAAAAGCATCAATTCTTTGATCCAGAAAACTCAATGAATCCCAAACAAGATGAATACACAGAGAAATCAAAAATTAAGGAAATTATAATAAAATAGCAAAACATCAAAGCTAAAGAGATCTGAAAAATAATCAGAAAAAATAAAGACATTATCTGCAAAGACCTAAAGATTAGACTAACAGATAATTTCTCACTAACAACAATGGTAGCACAAAGATAGTGGACTATCTTTAATTTTGGAAAGAAAGTAATATCAACCTAAAATGATATACACACAGTGAAACAAGTTTTTAATACCGAGAAGATGAATGCATTTTCAGACAAAAACTGAGTTAGTTTATCAATATAGTAAATAAAGGAAATGCCTCAGAATATACTATAGGCAGAAGGAAAAATATTTCAGCGGGAGAGCCAAAGATAGAAGAAGGAAAGTAAACAAAAATATGAGCACATATGTGGATAAATATAGTTTGTATAAAGCAATAACAGTAATAACTAATTTAATATAAATAATAAATCTAAGTTATGAGATATAAATGACTTAGATAAAATTCAGGACAGTTGTACATAAACTCGGAGCACATGTTTATAATGAATGTACTCTTAAGGTATTGGGTTGGCCAAAACGTCTGTTATGTTTTTTCTATAAAATAAAAGACACAGTTTTCACCAATAACTTTATTGATTTGGGTATTTTGACTATGTTGGCTATTTCCTGCTAATGGCATCTAGTGAATGGAGGCCAGGGATGTTGCTAAACATCTTCCAATGCATTAGACAGCCCCACAGCAAAGAATAATTTGGCCAAAATGTCAATAGTACCAACAAACTTTTGCAAACCACTTTTGACATGTTTAATCAGTCACAGCACCTTCTCTATGCATTGCATAAATCTTTTTATATGTTTCAGTTGCGTTTTTAAGTTTCTTGAAATAACAAAGCATAATACACTGAAAATGTTACATGTCTTCTTCCATCGTCAATATTAAAATGGCTGCACAAAAATTCACCAATTTTGATAAGTTTTTTTTAATGCACACTGATATGACAGCTGTCACAATACAATCTAACAAAATTGTTTCAAATGAAATTGAAGACAACTAAGCACTACTGGAGCCATTGTATGGAACAATATAACGGACATTTTGGCCAACTCAATGTTATTCATAGGGAGGATGTGGTAGCTAATACACAAAGGTGCCTTTCCTCTCTGCTGTGAACCGCATATACTGCATTTATACTTTTGTGTAGGCCCTTCTCACACTGAATCAGGGCTGGCCCTGTGTAACCAGTAGAAACCTGCAGAAGTGATACCCTGTAACTTCAAGTCTAGATCTTAAGAAGTCTTGCAACTTCCAATGGGTCTCTTGGAATGCTTCTTCTCAGAACCCAAATGCCCTATCGTTAAACACTCCAGTCACATGCCACATGCAGGTGCTTCTTGTGGACATCTTCAGCTGAGCTCCCTGCCGAAAACCTATATCAACTGTTAGTCATGTTAGTGAGCCATTTTAGATACTGAAGACATTGAGGTGATTCCTACCATGGCCTCAATTTGACTGCTATCCCATTCAGAGACCCCAAGCAAAGACTACTCACTTGAACCCCCTTCAACCCAAGAACCATGAGAGATAATAATGAATTACTTTAGCCACTAAGCTTGAATGATTTTTACACATCATTTGATAACTACAGCAGAAGTTAAAGACTTTGTTAGGAATATATGTTATGTGGCTAGGATAATCATTAAAAGGATAAGCATTGAGATTATCACTTCTGATTTATAGAGAGAAATGGAATAAGAAATTGAAAACAAGTCCTGAATCTAAGAGAAGGCAAGACCGAAGAATAAAAAAAGAAACAGAAAATGTGGGGCATGTTAATCACATAATAGAATGATAGGAAAAAAAATTCAACTGTATCAGTAATCACAATAAATGTTTTTGGAAAAACAATCTTCAGTTAAATGATAAAGATGGCTAGATTGGCTGAAAACAGAACAAAACAAAAAGTCATTTTATGTATGAGAGCTACCTAAGATAAAAAGGCACAGAGGTATTTAAAGTCAAGTTAGTGGGAAAAAATATATATGCCAGCTGAAATCTCATTTAGAAAAACCTAGTGTTGCTATATAAATATTAGACAAAATATGCTTTAGGGCAAAAAAAATCACAGCAGATAAAGAGGGTTTAGATCATGAGAGAGGTGTCACAGCTTTGAACTGGTATGTTCCTGATGACACAGTCCTAAAACCAAAAATTGATAGAACCAAAAGATGAAATAGACATACCCACTATCATAATTGGAGATTTTAATATACTTCTCTTAATAAATGGAAGATCAAGTAAACTAAAAATCAGTTATGATTTAAAAGATTTCAACAAGAACACAAAGAATGTGATCTAATAGGCAAATGTAGAAAATTGCACCCAATACTAGAGAATACATAATCTAGTCAATTATACATGGAAACGTAAAAATTGACTTCCTCTTAGGCTGTAAAGCAGGCTAAACAAATTTCAGTAGTTGACATCATACATTCTTTGGCCACAATGCAATGGAGCTAGAAATCAGTAACAAAAAGATAAGAAACACCCATATGTTTGAAACATTTTAAATGCCATTATAAATAATATGGGTCAACAACCTCTGGTCAAGATAGAGGTGTAGGTAGACATGCTTCACCTCCTTACCAAAGCACAGAAAGAATTACAACTATATCCCCAAACAAATAACACCCAGAACCATTAGAAAATCAAACTATGAAAGTCTTGACAACCAAGGATTTAAAGAAGCCACATTCATCCAAATGGGTAGGAGAGATAGAGTTGCAGAGACAGGTGGAGAGGTGGAGAGATGCAGTGTTGTGCAGAGAGGCAACAGCAGTGGTGGAATCCGTGGTCCCACATTCATGTGTAGTGGATAAAAATTGGGAGGATACCTTCGGAGCAAGTGATCCCAGCCTCAGGCCAGACCACAGCCCAGGGTTCCAGTGCCAGGAAGAGGAATTCCCATAACTTCTGGCTGTAAAAACCTGTGGGGGTAAGGGCTGTGGAAGAAATGGCCGGATTTTCAGAAGAGTCAGTTTAAAGGGCCCACAGGAACTTAGAAAGTATGCAAACCCACCCACTCTGGGATTCATCACCAGGGTAACAGTTGAAAGGGTGCCAGTCACAATGGGAAGTAGGTGAAGTGACTGGAAATGGGATGAGTGCTGGGCAAACCTCCAGAAGCCAAGCAGCAGTATTGTCCCCTCTCTGAGCCTTCCCTCACACAGAGCCACAGGCAGTGAAGTGGGTTGCCCTGCCCTGGCAGTTACCTAAGGCTCCGCCCTACAGAATTTACAAGTGCCTTTTCTACAATAGGCCATGATACTAAGACAGGGAGAAGAGCAGCACTAACTAATACACAGAAACAAACACAGTGAGGCTGCCAAATTGAGGAGACAAAGAAATGAAAGGACAGAACAAACCCCAGAAAAACAACTAAATGAAACAGATAACCAACCTATCACATGCAGAGTTCAAAACGCTGGTAATCAGGATGCTCAAGGAACTCATTGAGTATGGCAACAACAGAAAGGAAGAAATGAAGGTTATACTAAGTGAAATAAAGAAAAATCTACAGGGAACCAACAGTGGAGAAGATGATGCTGAGAATCAAATCAATGATTTGAAACACAAGAAAGGAAAAAGCATTTAATCAGAACAGCAGGAAGAGAAAAGAATTCAAAAAAACAAGATAGACTTAAGAAGCTCTGGGACATCTTTAAATGTACCAACATCTGAATTATAGGGGTGCCAGAAGGAGAAGAGGAAGAACGAGAAATTGAAAACTTATTTGAAAAAATAAAGAAAATTTCACTAATCTGGCGAAGGAAATAGACATACAAGTCCAGGAAGCAAAGAGAGTTCCAAACAAGTTGGACCCAAAGAGGACCAAACCAAGACACATCATAAAAATGCCAAAGGTTAAAGATAAAGAGAGAATCTTAAAAGCAGCAAGAGAAAAGTAATTACCTACACACAGGGGAGTTCACATAAGATTGTCAGCTGATTTCTCAAAAGAAACTTTTCAGGCTAGGAAGGATGGTGGAGAAATATTCAAAGTGATGAAAAGCAGGGACCTACACCAAGATTGCTCTACCTAGCAAAGCTATTATTTAGAATCGAAGGGAAGATAAAGAGGCCAGACAAGAAAACACTAAAGGAGTTCATCATCACCAAACCATTATTATATGAAATGTTAAAGGGACTTATTTAAGAAAAAGAAGATCAAAACTATGAACAATAGAATGACAATAAATACACATCTATCAACAATTGGATGTAAAAAACAAACTAAGCAAACAAGAACAGAGACAGAATCATGGATACAGATAGCATTTTGATGGTTGCCAGATGGAAGGGGCTGGGAGGAATGGGTGAAGAGGTGAGGGGATTAAGAAGTACAAATGGGTAGTTACAGAATAGCCATGGGGATGTAAAGTACAGTGTAGGAAGTGGAGTAGCCAAAGAACTTACACACATGACCCGTGCACATGAACAATGGTAGGGGGATTGCTTGAGGGAGTGGGGGGTCCTGGATGGTGCAGTGAAGGGGGAAAAATCAGGACAACTGTAATAGCATAGTCAATAAAATATAATTAAAAAAATTTAATTTAATTAAAAAGTAAAGTTTAATAGTTTACTCCATAAGGGGGTTGGAGCTATTCCATCTGTTTTACCCTTAGATATTTTATGTTCTTTGGCATGAGTTAAATAGTATCTTCTTTTAAAATGATTTCAAAGCACCCAATGCTAGTCTATAAAAGTTCAATTGTCTTTTGCTTAGTGACTTAGTAGCCAGCAACTTATGTATTAATTCTAATAATTTGTTTACATATTTCTTCCAGTTTTCTATGTAGAGAATATATCATCTACAAAAAATAAGTTTTGTTTCTTTCTTTTCTATCCTAAGATTTTTTATTTTATGTCTTTTTCTTTATGCTGCTGAGGTCCTCACTAAGTTCCTTGAGCATCCTTATAAACAGTGTTTTGAAATCTGCATCTGATAGATTGCTTATCTCCATCTCGTTTAGCTTTTTTTCTGGAGTTTTGACCCGTTCTTTCATTTGGGCCATCTTTCTTTGTCTCTTCCTTTTGGCAGCCTCCCTGTGTTTGTTTCTATGTATTAGGTAGGGCTGCTTTGACTCCATGCTTGGTAGTGTGGCCTAATGTAATAGGTGTCCTGTAGGGTCCAGTGGCACAGCCTCCCCTATCACCCTAGCTGGATTCTCAAGGTATGCCCTCTGTGTGGGCTGAGTACACCCTCTTCGTGTAGTTGAGCCTCGGTTGCTGTTGACAGATCAATGGGAGGGATTTACCCAGGGCAATCAGCTGCAAGGACTGGCTGTTACCACTGACCACCAGCCTCCACCCTTCGTGGAGGATCAGCAGTGCAGGGGTGGAGTGGTAATGCTTGGAGGTGGTCTGTAGCTGTCCACTGGGTATGCTGGCCCTAGTGTTTCCTGGGTGGTGTAGGCCAAGACCAGCCCCCACCTGTTTTTTGCCTGGGCAGCCCTTCATGAGCTATAAAGCAATCTGAGATGGCTGCTACTTCTGCTGGTCTTGGAGATTCCCAGGTGAAGCCAGGCTGTGAAACTAGGATGTTTGATGCTAGTGTCGGGACTGGGGCTCACTGAGGCCAGCTGTTGCTTGTTTGAGAAGATTTAGGAAGTTGTGAAGCATGAGCCAAGACAAGCCATTCATATGGAAAAGTAGCTTGGAGGACTTGTAAGTTGGGTGGGGCAGAGCCTCTTGGGATCTCCAAAGCAGATCAAACAGTATTAGCCAGGTTGATTGAGTATCAGATATGGCACCAGCTTGCCTGCTCTGTCTGGATTGATATGGTTTGTTTAATTCTGTAGTTGTCAGACTTATATTCAACTTGATATCTGATGATTCTGAGTGATGGTTGTTCTATATTTTAGTTGTAATTTTGATGTGGTTGTGTGAAGAGGCGAGCTATGTCTGCCTACGCCACCATCTTGACCAGCAGTCCTTCAGACTTTATTGAAGGACATTGAAGAATACCTAAATAAATGAAGAGTTTATACCATATTCTTGGATATCATAAAGAAGTCTATTCTCCTAATCAAAATGCTAACAGGGTTGGTTGTTGAAATTGATAATATAATATTAAATTTATATGAGATTCCTAGCCGGGTACCTCACTTGGTTACAGTGTTGTCCCTGATGTGCCAAGGTTGTAGCTTCAATCCCTGGTCAGGGCACACACCAGGATCAACCAGAGAACGCATAAGTAGGTAGAACAGAAATCGATGTTTCTCTCTCTCTCTCTCTCTCTCTCTCTCTCTTTCTCTCTCTCTCTCTCTCTCTCTTTTTCTCTCTCTCTCCCCCTCTTCCCTAAAATCAATAAATTAAAAAATATTTTAAATTTTATATGGACTGTGGCTGGCATGGCTCAGTTGGTTGGGAGGTGTCCCATAAACTGAAAAGTCGCAGGTTTGATTCCCAGTGGGGGCATATACCTACATTGTGGGGCTTGGTCCCTGGCTGTGGTGTGTTCAGAAGGCAGCCAGGCAATGTTTCTCTCTTTCCCTCTCTTTGTCTCCCTTCCCTTCTCTCAAATGAAAAATAAAAAAGTTAAAAATTTATATGGGAGAACAAAGGGTCAGAATAATCTAAACGAGAAAAATAAGACGAGACTTGCCCAACTAAAGACTCCTTGTAGGTATCATAATTGGGATGGTGTGATAATGGTGAAGGAATTGACACAAGACCAGTAGGCCATGATAGAGATCCCAGAAGCAGACCAACACATACCTGAAAATGTGATGATGACAAAGCCAGCATGGTGACAAAGCCAGTGGGGAAAGGATGTACCATTCAAAGTGGTACTTCTACAATTTGTTATCCATATGGAAAAGAGAATAAATGTAAATACCAAAATCATGTCATACAAAAAAATTAATTCTGGGTGAATTTAAGACTTAAATGTGAAATAATATCTAACATTTATGACAGAATCTCCTAGATTCCAAATTAATTTTTCCAACTTCCTGGTGGATGTCACCCTTGGATCCCTAGTAGGACTTCATACCTAGCATGATCATCACCTGCCTCCAAACTACTCTGCCGACACTTTATCTCAGTGACTCCAACAACTTCCTCCTTCCACTTACTTGGACCAAAGCCTTAGTGTCATCTTTGCTCTTTTTTTCATATCCCATAGTAGCAAAGGCTGTCAGCTTCACCTTCAGAACACATCCAGAACCTTACATCTTCTCTCCAGCTCACTTCTACCACCCAAGTCCAAGGCTGGCATTTTTGCTTGAGTATTACAGCAGTTCCCTAACTGATCTCTCTGGTTTTGCCTTGATGTCAGGCCAGAGTGTCATGATTCAGACATTTTGGATCCTATCATGCTTCTCAAAACCCTGCACTGGTGTGCCATCTCCCTGCCATGATCTGGTACAGAGCCCACCCCTTTGTTTTTTTTTCCTGTGACCTCATCTCCCTCAATCTATACTGACTTTATTTTTTTTCTGTAACACCCCAGGCACATTTGTGCTTCTCTGTTGCAACTCAAATGCTACCTTCTCCCGGAAGTGCACTGCACACACACATCCTCTCCCCTTTATTTTTTCTCCGTAGCACTTGCCATTGCCTGATACTCTATATATTTTCATTAAAAAAAAAATTTCTGTCCTCTAGAATGTCAGCTCTATGCGGGTTTTTTACCTGTTTCCTACTGTCTCCCCAGAGCCTAGAGCAACACTTAGTGCTTGGTAGCTGTTCAATAAATGTTTGTTGCATTAATGAATGAATCCACTATTACCATGGGACTGCGTATGGGTCACCCAGTCTCCATAAGCCTTAGCATCCTTATCTGCTCAATGGACAGTTGTACCTAATTTACAGGATGATTGGGACAGTGAAAATAACTTACATACAGTGTAGTACTTATTTCCTACGAAGTGCTTATAGTTCTCCCTCCCTCTGGCTCTGCTGGAAGAGAGCAGGGACTAAGCTTGGACAGAGGTAAACTTTTCTATTATTCTCCTTCCCTTCCCTTCTCAGCAACTGGGCATCCATAGAACGGGATGAGGCACTAGTTGATGAGTGCAGTGGAATTCTCTTCCATATACAACATTGAAAGAAACCAACAAGCTGCACCTTCCCTGGTGCCAAAAAGGTTGGGGACCACTTCTGTAAAGGACCTAATTGCTAGGAGGTAATAAGAAGTGTAAATTATACATGCAAAAAGATAATGATGCAGAAATTACTTTTTGCAGTCAGCCATTTGGAAATTGCAGTGCATTTTCCCATTGAAACAAAGTTATTCATGGCTGGCTTCCCAGGCCAACCCACAAAAACTTACTTAATCTGTAATGTCTGTGTGGTACAGTACTGTGTTAACTGTACTATAGAACCCAACCACCATCCTAGGTTCTCATGGATAAATGCATTTTAAGTTCAATTTGGGATTCCAGGAACACATTTCCCTGCTTCCCTGAAGGAATGGCAGTTGCCCTGTCCCAGCTCTTGCCCACTTCATCCTCCACACCACCATTGTCGTCACTGACATATGAGGGGTCCTGTGCCCTGTGCATTTTCTCATCAGAAATAGAGTGAGGACTCTCAATAGGAAGCTGTAGGTCATGGCTCTTGGAGCCTGGGGCAGGGGAGCCCAGAGGGCCAGGAGCTGGAGGGAGCCACTGCAGGGCTTCAGTGAATCAACTGGAGAGGTTGGGGGACTGCATTTTTCTGCTAATAAGTCCTTTGTGTGGATACTGTATTTTTGGGACTTGAGAGTAGTCTGCTGCCTTTTGTTCTATATAGCCAGTGCTTTGGTGGGGTTCTTGGGCTAGGTGGGCCCTTGGACTGGGGCATCCTTGGTGGAGTTTCCTGTGGCTATGGGATGTGCCTTCCTATGAGAGTGGATGGTGGCTGTAGGCACTGAGATCAACATCCCTAGCACACTATTTCCCAAAGATGCCCATATTTCTGGTACGCGCACAAGAAATTTTTGTTTTAAATCTTACATCTTTATTTTTATAGTTATTCTTTATTTCCAGTGAAGGATACTGGTTTTCCATTTATGATAGCAATGTAAATTTTCTATTAAAATATACTTATTTAAGCCAAAGTGATCTGTTTAAAGACATAAAATTAGAACAAGAAGTACATGTATGTGAGAGACTGCTCTTTGGTGAACAGCTCTAGGAAAATAATATGCCATCAAGTGGGAGGAAAAGGAGACTACCAACAGTATGGGTTGTGTGATTTCATTTTTAAAAACACACGAAGTACCTTTTAGTGCATTGCTGCCCTCCAAACAAGGCAAATATGGAGAGGTAGACACTAAAATGTTGACAGAGGTTGGTTATCTGTGGGAGGTGTTGTTAAGAGTGATTTTTCAAATTATTTTTTCTCTTCTTGCTTGTGAGTACGTACTTTCTAATTTTTGACTGCACTGACAATACTTCGGCAATAAAAATTTAACTGGAAATTATATGTAACTTTCTATTCTCCCCACTGTCTCTTCTCCTGCAGTTATATGATGTCTTCTCATCTAGTCCCCTTAACAAGGAATGGATAATGTCTGCCTTCTTTGTTTTTGAAAGGAACATTAAAAAATTTTTCCTCCAACTTAAGATACCACTAGATTTCACTCAGCTGAGAAAGTGAAAATTGCATTTCAATTTATATACAAATGGTTCTCCATGTAGTAAAATGTATGCTGTCTTTATGTCATAGCTCTTGCTGTCATGACAGGCCACATGAGAGGGTAGCTGTTGGGAGGGACTATCAAGACATCCCTCTGGGTCAGCCACCAGAATAATTGGAAGACCTGCTTTTCCTCCCTTGTCTTTGTTAATTTGCATTTTTCCCTTAGCTTAAGCAAGACCCCTTCAAGGCTTCCATTTCTACAGCTGGATCAGGTGATACTGCTAATGCCCAGATTCCAAAAAAACCAATTAGCTTAGGGTTTGGAGAAATTGTTAAGAATGCTGACAGAGGGGAAGCTAAACTTTCAGGTTTGCTGCTGTACATAGGTGACCAACTCATCCCAGGGCTTTCCTGGTTTTAGCACTGACAGTCTCTTGTCCTGGACACATCAGTCCTGGTTTTACTGTGGCATTGGCCACCCAAAATGTACATGCTTAGGCTAACAGTGGTATTGGCAACATGGAGAGGACAGGGAAAACATTATAGTCAAACAATTTCCCCAGCCCAGTCTCCAAGCATACAATAAGTAGAATGCCTTTCTAATGAAAAATAATTTTCAGTAAAAATTTAGTTGATATACCAGTGTACTGAAAGATCTATTCCCAGAGTTGGCTGTCCCATTGTTTTCCACCTCTTTCATTGGTTATCATACCTTCTGCAGTGGTTGCTCACCTCCAGTAGCCAGACAGGGAGAAAATGACATCCTCATCTCACTTTCAGTAATCTTATTTACGTATGCAGTTTTAATCATTTCCACAGGGAGAAGGCAAACCTTGCCATTACTCTCTACAATGACAAGGAGGAAATCATGGCCCAGGCCACCTTCCTGGACTATCCCAATTGGAATGTGGCCAAGCAGGATGACTGGGTGTCTTTGTTCCGGGAGCTCGACAGTGACATCCCATGCACAGTAAGCAATCATGCACAATGCTTATTAAAATAGTCTTGATTTTGAAGGGAAGTCCTGTGCTTACATATATGTCTTTTCAATTTTGGACTAAGCAATTCAAAATGCCCAAAAGAAAGTATAGACATCATGACTGTTGGAAATGAAATTAGCTGGTAGGGAGGAAAAGTGGGTCTGTGGGAATAGATCAGACAGCTGTGTGGTCCAGGTCATGCTCTGCTGATGATGACTGGGAGCAAGGAATTAGTGAGAGCATTAGAACATCTGCTTTCTAGGTCTCCACACTGCACCAAGCATCATATCCTAAGTCTTTGATATGTTGGGATGGCACCTGCCATCTACATATTTACCTCTGTAATAATGACAATAGCCTCAGATTCATGTCACACTCTATAATTTTCAAGATGCCTTTGTGTACTCTGGCTCATTTGATGTCTTCTGGTTGTGGGCACCTGACAACTTATTGGGTAATAGTGGCCAGGTCAGCAATTCCCAGGGAGTTGGGCCTTGGTAGCTGGTGCCACATCTGAGCTCTTCCTGCCCTTGTCCTGCCAGAGCCAGGCCAGTGTCTGGCCCCAGTTTCTGTGGAAAGCCAGATACTGTGACTGTGGGGAGCATACTTGCCTGTCAGTGGAATTCAATAGTGTGTCCCCAGTACCCTGGGGAATATCAATTGAGTGCATGAGTGAGTTCACCTTTCACATATGTGTGTGTGCATACACACACACATATAAATGGTATACCCAATGGTATACCCAGTTACCATTGTCAGAAAAATTATCTCAAACTTGGAAATAGTCCAGAAAAATTCTTTCAGTCAATGCTTTTACCTTTGATTGATGTTCTATTGATTGGTCTATTTTACAGTTCTGTAAGAATAGTGATTAACTTGTATGTGTTTATCCATTTGAGATGTAAATCCTATATGGTGGAAGAGAGAAGCTCAAAGGTTTCAGCACTGGCCCATTAGGACATTAACTATTTCATATCATACCCAGCAATATTTTCTAATATTCTCTTATTAAATTGCCTAAAGTGGCCAGCATCTCAAATGCAATGAATCATTTTTATCATCTCATTGGTTACCTCATTATTTGATGGACTGAATAAATCTCTGACGTGTGTTCATTTTATATTTGTGTTAGGATCATTATTTTACCTTTTTGAAAGTTATGAATTAACAATGTTTTTCATACATCCTTTACCATTTTTTTTGTCCTCTTAAGATTGATTCTTTGTAAACTACTTCCTACAATAGTATAGAGCTCAGTTGTCCAGTATAGCAGCCACCAGCTACAAGTAACTGTTGAGCACTTGAAATGTGGCTAGTTTCAATTGAGATGTGCTATAAGAATATATACATCAGATTTCAAATACTTAGTAGAAAAAAAAGAATATAAAATATCTCTAACAATCTTTATTGAATATATTATGTTATAGTTAAAACATGAAAAATTAATTTCACCTGTTTATGTTTAGTCTTTTTTTTAATATGTCTACTAGAAAATTTTAAATTACAACATGTGGTTTGCATTTGTGGCTCAAATTATTTTTCTGTTGGAGAGCATTGGTATAGAGCCTTGAAACTTAATGTATCATTACCTATTCTAGGGGTATTTGCAATTGAAGTAATGATTTTTATCTTTTAAAGCTAAATACTAAATCTTGAATTATTTTTGTTGGAAGAGAGAATTTGGGGGCTAAATCAGCCAAGTAATAAACCATGTACTCCTAAGGATAGTCCTGCTTGAAATGTAAAGCAGATATTAAGTAAGGTTCTTGTGGGATTTAGATGACTTAATACATGGAAAGTACTTCTATTTGTGTCATTGTTACTGCTGTTGTTATCTGGACTTTGGGGTTTGTGGTGTTTGCCTTTTGGGAGTTTTCAAGCTCATGAACCAAATTCATGATACTTCTCAAGCCAGTTTGTGCCCGATAAATGCTTCTTCTGAGTGTTCCTAAGGCATGCACCACCCAACAGGAGGGGAGCCAAGGCACAGGATGTGCAGATGGTAACCTAAGGCCATCTATAAAATTGCTCAGAAAACAAGAAACACAGCACTTCTGTTGTCCTGATCCAAGTGCAAGCACTACCCCCACCAGTCAGCCAATTTGCATTAATTCTGGAATTTGAAAATTTTCCATAAACACAGGGGTACTGAGTTGAGTGGACCTGATGTGTGGATGTATGAGGTCTATCTGGAAAAACTGCAGCCATTGTTAATATAACAAGAACAGTTTGTGTAATGTAACCTGGCAGCCAAGGAGAGTAGCCTGGAATGCATGTGAGTGAACAATGACAACTTCACTGTACTATTCAGTGGGGGCGGTAGATGCCGTTGAGTAAGCATGTGTACTGTGTGGCTGTCACGTTGAAAATGACTGAGCTAGTAGAGCAACAAATATGCATCAAATTTTGTGTTAAGCTTGAACATTCCTCTGAGGACACTATTCGGATGATTCAGAAGGCTGGAGCTATGGGCAACTGTTGATTGGCAGCTTTATCACAACAACTTGTCTGCTCATGCATCACATATCATGGACAGTTTTTGTGAAACATCATATCACCCAGGTGACTCAGCCCCTCAACAGCCCAGATTTGGCGCCCCGTGACTTATAGCTTTTCCCAAAATTAAAATCCCCTTTGAAAGGGAAGAGATTTCAGACCACTGATGAGATTCAGGAAAATATGACAGGGCAGCTGATGGTAATTCGAACTGTGTGAGGTCCCAAGGTGCCTACTATGAAGGGTACTGAGATGTCATTGTCCTATGTACAATGTTCTTGTATCTTGTAACTTCTTTAATAAGTATCTTTATTTTTACATGGCTGGATACCTTATGGACAGACCTTGTATAAAACAACTGCTCATTATTTAGGCCACTTAAGAAGACTCCAGAAGTTACAAGACAAAGCTCTTTAAAAACTTGAAAGATTTAATGTGAAAGTAATGTTAGACTCTTGCTACTTTGGGTTTTCAGCTTCCAGGTTTTCTGGATCCCAAGAATAATACTTGTTTCTGACTCTGGGAATGTTGAACAAAACAAGCCATTGGATTCATATTTGTCATCTGCCTTCCATCCTTCAAATTCATGAGACTCTACCTCCTATCACTTGAATAGAGCAGCAGCTTGAATAGAGCAGCAGCTGATTACTCAATAGCCCCTGGGAAAGGGTGATTGTCTGTTACTTGGTGTAAACACCCTCAAGGATAAGACTAGTGAGTTAATAATTGATCTCACTCTCCTGCCCATTTGTGAGGGCAGGAAGAAGAGCCATTTCCACTGGACTAATTTACAATCCCTGTTACCTTGAATAATTCTGAGCTAAGAGGACAAAGATTGTGAACAGAGTCCGGGAGAAAGCTTGAACACTGCCTGGGTATCTTGTCACTACAGATATAAAATGTCATCCACAAACACAGTGCAGCTCTATGTCTGTGACTGCCCGGAACCCTCCTCTTACCTCTCACCTCTCACCTCCCACCTCCCACTGTGCTCTAGCATAGCCGGAATGCTCACTCAGCCTTTAGTTATGTTCTCTTTTCTTCTGCAGCCTCTGAACACATTGTTCATGCACCTCTTTGTGGCTGTGGATGAGTATTCTGTTGGCTGCTGCAAAGAAATTATTCGGTAAGTGGCTGGAACCTTGTAGGCAGTGACTTGTAGGCAGGGCCTGGCAGCAGCACCATAGACAAGACACATTAATGCCAAAATGACATGAAAGAGAACATATGGGTATAGTAGTCCCTCAGTATGTAAGGGGAATTGGTTCCAGAAGCCCTGAGGATACCAAAATCTGATGTGTCCAAGTTCCTTATATAAAATGGCATAGTGTTTGCATATAATCTATGCACACCCTCCTGTGTACTTTAAATCATCTCTGGATTACCTATAATACCTAATACAATGGAAATGTTATGTGATTAGTTGATATACTATATTGTTTAGGGAATAATGACAAGAAAAAAAGTCTGTACACGTTCAGATGTAGTCATTGTAGGCCTAAGTACAAGGTGCACGTCAGCAGCGAAGTAACATTTTTTAAAAAATATTTTTGAGGCCCTGGCTGGGTCGCGTAGTTGGTTAGAGTGTTGTCTTGATATGCTGAGGTTGCATGTTTAATTCCTAGCCAGGGCACATATAAGAATCAACCAATGAATGCATAAATAAATGGAACAACAAATAGATGTTTCTCTCTCTGTCTCTCTCTCTGTGTCTCTCTCTGCCTTCTCTCTCTAAAAGCAGTGAATTAAAAAATTTTTAAATTTATTTTAGAAAATAAAAATGAAAAATATTTCATTTTTATGAAATATCAAAAATATTTTTGATCTCTGGTTGAATCTATGGATGTAGAACTTGGAGATACAGAGGGCCTGTAGTTTTAAAATGTTTTTAAAGGACCTGAAATTCTTTGAGGTGTTAAATTTACTTGTAATCTATGGCTGTATTAAGAATTTATGGAATAGCAGTGATATTTCTGAAAGAAAACAATCTATTCTTTGAACTGATGCTTCCCTTCAGTATACATCTTTAACTGCCATCGTTTGAAGCTAACAGTAGTTCAGCCATTTAACAACATGGATTTGGGGGGAAGTAAGGGAAAAGTCACAAGTTTGGATGGTTTGAAAAATGGTTTGCCTTGGTCTTATCTTTATACACGTTTATTAACATGACAGACTGCAGAAGCATCTTGAATAATATGACACACTGAAATATGATCAGCAGGGCTACCGGGTGATGGTGATGCATCTCTGACAGCCTGCAAAGACATTTGGGGGTGGTGGCCTCAGCTTTCAAGTCACTCTTGAAATGTCACACCAGACCATCCAGATGCCAGGTCAAAGGTTAATATTAGCAGAAACCTGGTGTACTGCATGAACATGGCACCCTCTGTTTTTTTCTTCCTCCATGGAACAGATAGAAAAAGGACTGTTTGTAATCCAAGGAAAATAAGAGAGAAAAAGAAATTGCCTTGAAGATGTTCTTGTCTTGGCAGGCAGGGAGCAGGGAGGGCATGTGGTGTATGAACACCTAATTTGTCTCAATCGGGTGCCAACTAATGGGGTTGCTTGGTTATTAACACTTCTCCTGCCTTCTCTTTCCCCTGACAGGACCGTGTTTAAGGCAGTGCCAGAACTGCATTTCATCTTTCTCATAGTGCCATCCTACATGAGCCTAGGTAAGGTCTGCTAACTGCCTCTAGTCCCTAGTCGGTAATATAGGAAATTCATGTTCAAAATGTTGCTTTGGTGAATGGGAGATAAGAATGGTCTGCAGGTCCAAAATATATAATGTGCCTATTTGATTACAACAATAAAACACAATTTAGAATGGAAACTACATTTTGTTCTGAAGTTCTAGAGTTATTCCTTGGTAAAACGAGGCCACATTACTTTGTCTCTGTGATTTAGGCTCAACCCTCATAACTGTGTTTGACCAAGTGGGGAACATTCCGAGTCTGACGTATGATGAGGACTTTGCTGTGTATATATGTCACAGGCACAGTCATTACCCTCAACTGCACATTCGCAAAGCCAGGTAAGTTCTGAGCAGTGCCTTTTGTTATCCTGACAGTTCCTTATACAGAGTTTTTAAATTGCCAGTTTTACTGTAAGAGGTTATAGCTGGGATTAAATTGTTTTATAATATCCATAAGTATTACTTCATTTGAAGATATTTAAAGTTGCTCTTGATGACATAATTTATGGGACTAAATATCTAATGGAACTCATTTGGTGCTATGTGGCTGGCAAAGTTGTACATTTACTACTTATGGGTTTCTTAAAACACAGTCCTTGGTCTCACACTGTGGGAAATAGCTTTTTAAGATAAAACTAGCTTAAAAATGAATCTGCCTATTTAGTTTTCCTAGTAAAGCCCACTTATTTTCTGACATTCAGGGGATGAGGGTTCTATTGACCCCAAAGAGGAGTTTTCCATGTCAAAAGTCTTTACCATCAATGCCCCACATAACATGCCCCTAAGTTCAGCAATCTTAAGGAGATGACTTTGCCAGAGTCTGTTTTCCAAAGATGGTGGCAATACCATCTTCCATCCTGAAAACTCTCCTACAATGTGGTCTTACCACTCCTCTCATCAAGAGGTGGGGTCTGTGTCCCTCTTTATCTGGCCAGGTTGTGACTTTTTCAACCCATATAGCATGGTGGAAGGGATGCTCTGATTTCTGAGGCTCGTTCTCTTGGGAGTTCTCTTGGGACTCTTGTTCTAGAGGAGATGAGGGAAAGAAGTCTGACTGCCTTGAGACTACCAGGCTGGAGAGGTCACATGTTGGTACTGGGGTCAAGCCCCAACAGGGCTCTGACTGACAGCATTGGCTGACAGCGATGTGAGTAAGCCAGCAAGGACATCCAGGCAAGGAGAGTCCCCCTGTATCTGCAGTCCAACCAACGTCTGACCGCAGTTGCTTGCAAGACCCCAAGCAAGAACTATCCAGCTGACTACCCCCTAGATTTTTGACTCACAAAACTGTAAGCAAAATAGAATGGCTGTTTCGAAACAAGAATGTATAGGAAACTATTTCACAAGAGTAGTTTCTTGGGTTTCTTTTTTATCAATTTTTTTATTGTTCAAATACAGTTATCTCCATTTTCCCACCATCACTTCCCCCTGCCCCACCCACGCCCACCTCCCACCCTCAATCCTACCCCTCTTTGGCATCCATGGGTCCTTTTTACATGTTCCTTGACAACCCTTTCCTGTCTTTTCCCTGTAAACTCCCTCCCCTCTCCCCTCTGGTTACTGTCAGTGAAGAATAAATCATATCTTTTTGAGTCAATGGTTGCCACATTTGATAAGTGCTGAATTTCTTTAGAAAGTACTAAATTAAAATTTTAAAAACTTGAGAGCCTACTATTTACCAGACATGTAGTATTACAGAATAATTGTTAAGAATTTGTAATAATGACATGAGGTAAATATAGATTCTGATCTTGGTTCTGCTACTAACCAAATGGGTTCACTTAAAAAAGGAACTGGTCTCTGTAGGCCTCAGTTTCCATAGTGGGTAAAAGCACGTTGTCATCAGTGTGGGATTGTTGCAGTGACTGGATGAGCCAATGAAAGTCAAGTACTTAGCACACTTCTAGTCCCATGTAAATGCTTAAGGAAATTAAATATCATTATTTTTATTATAGTTATGTGGGGGATAGAGAACTATTTACCATAAACTGTAATGCTGTGTAGCTTGGAAGAGGGTAAAACAGAGAGGGATGAAGACAGCTTCATACAATCCCTTCTCCCCTGCCCCCAACACACAAAAGTCTAAATGTCCACCAACAGGTAAATGTTTACATGTATAACTTACGGAATACCATACCTAGAGATAGGTATTACTCAACAGTGAAATGGAATGAAGTACTTATTACACAATAATGGCATGGATCAGTCTCAGAAAGTTTATGCTGAGTGAAAGAAGGCAAACATGGAGAGAGATGTCATATACTGTTGATTCCACTTTTACAATGTATAAAAAGGTAAGACTAATCTGTAGAGATAGAAATCAGATCAGTGGTTGCCTCTGGTTGGGGGGAAAGAGTGAGACTGGGAGAGACACTATGGAAAATTCCGGGGTGATGGCAATGTTCTGTATACTGATTGCAGTATAAGCAGTTGTCAAAAGTCATCAAACTGCATTCTTAATATCTATGTATTTTAGTATATGTTATTATACCTCAATGAAAAAATAATTTAAAAGTAAAAAAGGCACCACAGAGAAAGTAACCTCTGAATCTGGTCAGGAAGGATGAATCAGAGTTCAGTCTGAGTGACAGAATGAGCAAAGGCATGGAGACAGGAAAGCACCTGGTCTGTTACTAGGTAGGTAGGCAGGTGTGGCTCCTGTTCAAGGTGTGGAGGAAGAGAAGATCCTGGGTGGCAAAGGAAGAACTGCAATGAGAAGGCTTTATCTTGGAGTAAGCAGGGAGCACTGAAGTTGAAGGGCATGATATGTGCTGTATGTGAAAAGGTAACTGATTTTCATGTGGTCAGTGGCGTGTAGGGGAGGAGCACAGAACAGTTTGCCAAGAAATGGTACTGGATGGAATTTAGGCAGTGACAGGTCAGAGAGATGCAGGTAGGGGATTGGATCAGGGAAAGTGCAGTTTGGATGGATAAGTTCAAGGATAAAAATGAGTTAATGATGACTCAGGATTTTGGGGAGCTGATGGATTCATTAGCTGAAAGTCGAAATCATAGCATTAGATGGACAGGAGAGAGTTGGAAATACAGGTGCTCTCATGAGTGAGGATATTACAATAAAGAAGACTGTCTAGTTGAGGAAGAGATTTTAAAATGAAAGAGGGCAGAATGTTGAAAGATGAAAATGAGCTGCTAATGATAATGAGAAAGAAAACAAAGGAGAAGGAAAGGAGTATTACAGAGGTCAAAGACTCTTAAAGTGACAAACAATGCAGTGAAATCAAATAATTTGAGTACAGAAAAGAGGCTATTGAATTTGAAAATTTAAAAAGACAGAGATGAGATAAATAAAATTGATGAACTTCTAGCCAAACTGACCAAAAAAAAAAAAAAGAAGATAAATCACCAATACCAGGAATAAAAGAGGTGATATCACTACAGATTTTACCGATATTAAAAGATAATGGAATACTACAACTGTATAAATTCAAGTGTTTAGATAAAATGGGCAATATCGTTGAAAAACACAAACTACCTGAACTCATTTAAGATAAATTAATAACTTGAATCATTCTATATCTATTAAAGAGAAGTCAGGCAAACTTTGGGTGAGAGGGAGGGTGGTTGTCTACCCTAACCCTGTTCTGTCTGTCCTCCAGACTCCAGCCCCACCTAACCACATCCTTATTTGCTTCTCCTCTTTTTTTCTTATTCTCATGGCTCTGAACTCTGCCCCTTCCCCAAGATCTGGACCTCAACTTTCTTCCATGCTCATCCCTTTGGTTCCCCTATGCCAACCTTAGCCATTCAGTCACCAGTGCCCTTTTTCTGACCACTTGGTTTGGGGTCAGGTATTGTCCATCCTTGAAGGGCAGAGTTGGATATTAGTATTCAAATTGCAGTGAGCCAAATAAAGAGAGGTGAGGAAGTTAAGGCAAGGTAATACACACACACTGCTCTTTAGAGAAGTTTAATGATGAAGGAAAGCAAAAAGGAGGAGGCAGATTTTGAACATTATGCAAACAATGTTAAAGTGATTCCATTTTTACTCTTCATGTAGAGAACTTACTTTTCATTCTGAGGTCCAGACAACATGTACATATCTAACAAAAGATTACCAAGGAATAGAATAAGTTCAGATAGAAATTATCCACTTAATTAGAAGAAGAATATTCCTCATAAAAATTACTTTTCTTTACGTTGTTCTTATTCATAGCTAAATATATTGTAATTCTCCCTTTATAAACTGTTTTTGATTAGGATACACATGGTAATACAAGCCAAACACATTCTGAAGAAGAGGAATTTTGTTAGCGAAATAACATTTTAATTGATTTGTTCACACTTTTCAAATCCTACTTCGTGATTTATGAAGCTTCTCCTATTAGTATCATACGGGTAAATTAGGCCCTCCTGCCCTTTGAGAAAATACATTCTTTAAAGTGTTGTTGTAAAATATTTGCAGGTAGGCAATTTAAAAAATTATGTTATGAGAAATTTCCACAAGTGCATTGCTTAGGATCTTGTAAGTTCTAATAATTGTTGTATTGTCTTTATTTCATTTTTAAAAATCTCATTTTTTCTGTCATTTGCTAATTAATTTGAGGTATGGGTTTAGTTAATAAAATAAATTATATATATATACTTTTTAATATATTTATTGATTATGCTATTACAGTTGTCCCATTCCCCCCCCACTCCACCCCATCCTGCCCACCCCCTCCCTTCCACATTTCCCCCCTATAGTTCATGTCCATGGGTCATACTTATAAGTTCTTTGGCTTCTACATTTCCTACACTATTTTTACCCTCCCCCTGTCTATTTTCCACCTATCATCTATGCTACTTACTCTCTGTACCTTTACGCCCCTCTCCCCCTCCCACTCCCCTATTGACAACCCTCCATGTGATCTCCATCTCTATGGTTCTGTTCCTGTTCTAGTTGTTTGCCTAGTTTGCTCTTGTTTTTGTTTTAGGTGTGGTCATTAATAACTGTGAGTTTGCTGTCATTTTTACTGTTCCTATTTTTGATCTTCTTTTTCTTAGGTAACTCCCTTTAACATTTCATATAATAAGGGCTTGGTGATGATGAACTCCTTTAACTTGACCTTATCTGAGAAGCACTTTATCTTCCCTTCCATTCTAAATGATAGCTTTGCTGGATACAGTAAATCTTGGATGTAGGTCCTTGCGTTTAATCTTGGGTAATGTAATTATGATGTGCCTTGGTGTGTTCCTCCTTGGGTCCAGCTTCTTTGGGACTCTCTGAGCTTCCTGGACTTCCTGGAAGTCTATTTCCTTTGCAAGATTGGGGAAGTTCTCCTTCATTATTTGTTCAAATAAGTTTTCAATTTTTTGTTCTTCCTCTTCTCCTTCTGGCACCCCTATAATTCGGATGTTGGAATGTTTCAAGATGTCCTGGAGGTTCCTAAGCCTCTCCTCATTTTTCCGAATTCTTGTTTCTTCATTCTTTTCTGGTTGGATGTTTCTTTCTTCCTTCTGGTCCACACCGTTGATTTGAGTCCCAGTTTCCTTTGCATCACTATTGGTTCCCTGTACATTTTCCTTTGTTTCTCTTAGCATAGGCTTCATTTTTCATCTGGTTTTCGAACAGATTCAACCAATTCTGTGAGCATCTTGATAACCAGTGTTTTGAACTGTGCATCCGATAGGTTGGCTATCTCTTCCTCGTTTAGTTGTATTTTTTCTGGAGCTTTGAAGTGTTCTGTCATTTGGGCCATTTTTTTTTTTTTTGTCTTGGCACGTCTGTTCTTTAAGGGGCAGAGCCTTAGGTGTTCACCGGGGAGGGGTAAGGTTGGTTGCTGCGCTGTGACGCTATATGTGGGGGAGGGGCCGAGAGGGAGCAGTGGTGCCCGCCTCACTCTCCTCAGGATTTCAATCTTTCACTCCGCTACCCACAATCAAACTGGGCCCCTCTGGTGCTGGTTCCCGAGTGGGTGGGCCTGTGCACACTCTAGGCCCCTGTGGGTCTCTCCAAGGACCTCTCCCATGAGGCTGGGAGTCTCTCCTGCTGCTGCCCCAACCCCCACGGGCGTTTTCAATCAGAGATTTGAGGCTTTATTTCCCCACGCTGGAGCCCTGGGTTGCGTGGTCTGCTTTGCTCCCCGCCGTTTGTCCAGTATATCTGTGCATGAATGTGTGGCCTCGGGGTGCTACCCACCGCTCTGCCTGCCCTGCTCTCCGCCACTCTGAGTCCGGCCCTCTCGGTTTATCTATGCACGAATGTGGGGCCGCAGGGTCTGCTAGTGCTCGGACTGCCTGCGCCGTTTGTCCCACACTCCCCCAGTCTCGGTCCTGCCAGAGCCGCGTGAGTCCTCTCCACCCTGGCTGCCCGTCTCTGCCCCTCCTACCAGTCTGGATGAATGTTTATTTTTTATTTCCTTGGTGCCAGACGTCCTTGCCATTCGATTCTCTGTCAGTTCTGGTTGTGCGAGGAGGCTCAGTGTGTCTACCTACGCCGCCATCTTGGTTCTCCAATAAAATAAATTATATTTTTAATCAGAAAAAATTTTAAAGTAAAAATTATTCATGATTTCATTCTATGTGAGGATGAAACTATACACATATGCAAATATATGTGTATCCTTTCTCTTTCTCTCTCTCTATATATGTACATATATATATAGTCATGATCATATGTTATTTAAATTGTATTTTTTAGTTAATGTAGCAGCTCATCAGCTCATCATCTTTCCAGCTTAATTCTATTCTTTTTACTAGCTGCTTGGTATGTTATTATGTGGCTGTAATATAAATTATTTAATTGTTCCTTATTATGGAAAGTTGTTCTCATTTTTTAATTTATTGTTGTTTAGTTACAGTTGTCCCACCTTTCTCCCCATGGCTTACCCCCACTCTGTCCCCCGTCCTCAATTTTTTCAGTAACAAGTAAAACTGTGGTGAACAACCTTCTACATACATCTTCAAGTACTCATGCAAATAATAATTTTCTGTAGTATAGAGACCTAAAAGTGGAATTTCTGGGTAAGACTGCATTAAATACTAAGATTTTAAAAGAGATGATACCAACTTATTCAACCAAAATAATTATGTCAATCTATATTCCAATCAATAGATTCTTATTTTCTCATACCCTCACCAGGGCTGGATGTTTTCAGTTATTATAACTTTTCAATCTGTTAGGTCAAAACAGTATTTTGTTTTAATTTGCATTTATCTAAATATGTGTGGATTTGAGTGCCATTTTACAGGTTCCATTTCAAATGAAGAAAATAGTGTAATTTAAAATAATTTCCAGTTCAGAAATTATTCAGATGGATGATTAAACGTGTGTATGCAAAGTAGATAATTCTTTGGCGAAGTGCAGAGGGGAATGGGTTTCAGGTGATGGGAGCACCTTTCCACAAGTACTTCTTTTCTTTTACTTAGTAGATCAACAGTTTATTATAAAAAGATGTAACTCAGGAACAGTCAGATGGAAAAGCTGTGTAGGGCAAGGTGTGGGGCAAGAGGCAGAGTTTCCATGCCCTCTTCAGGTGTGTCACTCTCACCAAATCTCCACTCTTCAACATCCTGGTGCCATATTTTCTTATAGTGTAGGCCAGGGGTGTCAAACTCATTTTCACCAGGGGCCACATCAGCCTCGAAGTTGCCTTCAAAGGGCCAAATGTAATTTTAGGACTATATAAATGTAACAACTGCTTAACTAGGGGCAAGGAGCTTGGTGCTGCCCCTGGGTAGAAACAAGGTGGAGGGCTGGATTCGGCCCACAGGCCTTGTGTTTGCCACCTCTGGTATAGGCAGTATAGCAGATTTGAATCTTGGGAGTTCTAATTTTCTTCAGGAATTTTAAAGCTTTACTTTCAACATAGATATTTAGCAATACATTACTGTAATAGAAAATTGTATGTAATCTAAAACTGAAACTGACATATACAGAGGCAGCCTATGTAAAAATGACCTATTTCTTTCCCTTTTTAGTCAGATGACATCTTTGCTTAATCTAGTCACTGATACCCCTCTTGTCATTCAGGATGCAGAATGTGCCCAGCTCAGTGCTGGCTCCTAGTAAACCTGTGGTGATTATGAATTGATCTCCCTCCTTTCCTCTTTTTCACCCCCACTCCTGTCTTCCTTTTGTTCTTGAAAACTTTGGTGTTATGGACTGTAACCTTCAAGTGGAAAAGGCCCACATACCTTCAGTTAAACTTTCCTGATTCCTTACCCTGGGGTCTTGCTTATTCAGCCTCTCATGATGAAATGCCCACTTGCCCAGCCTGAGCAAGGAACAAATCACAAGATGAATAGTCCTGGTGACAAAGGAAGGGGCATTTGTAAAAAGACAATTTAGTTTCTAGTAGTGAGTTCAAGAGGAAATTGTGACATCATGGTTGATGATTTTGCTTGAAGAAGGTAGAGAAGTGTGATGCATTTTAAGAAGCCCTCTGTTTAAAATGTTCAAATTTGAGTTGTGGTAGAACTTCAGGTACCTGGAAAATGCACTTACGTGGACCATCTCCCTCCTTAACGATGCAAGAAGTAAGAAGACACTTCAGAACATTAGATGGGTGTGGTTGTACACCCTCTCAGTCTGCCTCATTTCACTTATTTCCCCCATACTATTTTTTGACATTTTTTTCATTAATAGTTACTCACACAGATAATTAATGGTAAAGAACACAATTCTTAAGACACTAACCCAGTGCAGCATTTACGGATATAATTACCCTTCTGCTATTTATCTAGCAACATATTCAGAACCAGTGAATTAATGCTGTAATCCCCAGTCCCATTTCTTTGATGTACCCACGTGGAAAATTATACTGTAATCTGTCTGTTTAGACACTAATTATTGAAGTTACTGTTCTGTATTTTGCATAATATCTGAAATAAAGCATAGATACTTCTGGACACACCTTTATAATCCATAGTGAGTTTGATTGATCATTGATGGGGAATTTGAGGTGAATTCAGACTTAGAAACTATTGGAACAATCTTTCGGAGGAAAAAGCTACCTTTTTCATGTCCTCATGAGGGTGGGGAAGGACTCACCAGGAAAGGATTATATGCTGTCAGTCATTGATATAAAATACAATAGTTCCCCTCCCCCTTTTCCCCAGGGCATATGGTCTAAGACCCCCCCCCCAAATGGATGCCTGAAACTGTGATAGTATCAAATGCTATACTATGTGTTTTCCTATACATATGTACCTATTGTGAAGTTATAAGCTAGATACAGTAAGACATAACAACAAAAACTAATAATAAAATAGAACAGTTATAATATACTATAATAAAGGTTATGTGAGTGTGGTCTCTTCTCTAATAACAAATCTGATTAACTGAGACATTAAGACAGGTTAGTGTGGGCAGTGTGGAAATACTGGACAAATGATTCATATCCAGAGTGGGATGAAGTGGTACAATGAGAGATTTCATTACATTATTCAAAGTGGTGCACAATGTAAAACTTATGAATTTGCCCTGGCTGGTGTAGCTCAGTGGATTGAGCATAGGCCTGCAAACCAAAGGGTGGCTGGTTCAATTCCCAGTCAAGGCACATGCCTGGGTTGCAGGCCAGGTCCTCCCACCCCTGGTATGGGGTGCGTGAGAGGCATCCACACACTGATGTTTCTTTCCCTTTCTTTCTTCCTCCCCTTCTCTCTAAAAATAAATAAATTATTATTTAAAAAAATTTATGAATTATTTCTGGAATTTTTCACTTAATATTTTTAAACTCCAGTTGACTGCAAGTTAACTGAAACCACAGGAAACACAACCACAGATAAGTGGTGGGGGGGATCTACTGTAACTAAAATGGCACAGTGCTTTTTTGTTGATGACAATGGTTAACTAAATTGGGTCAACATTATTGCTATTTAAAACAGAAGAAAGAAAAAACTTAGGACTTTAAAACATAAGATTGGTGGGTTTTACATACTAACTTTTCACTTCCTAAAGCAACTATTTTTATTAATCATTTGGTAATCTGATGCTTTTTAGGAATCTACTTAAGCTTGACTTCTGAGCAATTTCATATAAATGAACATTCTGGTGCTTAAGTTACAAATATCCTCAAGCCTTCAAAAAGGAGGAGTGAGCAATTAGGAATTTCATCATCATTCTTCTTGAGTCCTGTTACCCAGCAAATAGAATTTGGTTAACAATCCAACTGGATTGAATATGTGCCAAGATAGACTTTTGGATCAAATTCTTGTAGTGTAAATGACAGGGGCCTCTAATTGGCCTTGATTTTGCTTTGAAATCATTTAGGGCTTAAAATCCTTTATAACTATTTTTCTTTTCTTTTAACTCCTTTTTTATTGTTGTTGTATTACAGTTGTCCACATTATCCCCCATTGCTCTCCCCTGCCCTCCCATTCTACCCACTCCCACATTGTCCGTGGGTCATTTATTTTATTTTATTTTTGCACTTTGTCCAGTGTTACTGCTTGTTCTATTTTTTAAAATACAAAATCTTTTTTTATTGTTGTTCATACAGAGTTGTATCCATTTTCCCACCACTACTTCCACCCTCAATCCTACCCTGCTTTTGCTTTGTCCATGGGTCGTTTATGCATGTTCCTTGATGACCCTTCCCCTTCTTTCCCCTGTTATCCCCTTCACCCCTCCCCTCTGGTTACTGTCAGTTTGTTCTTTACTTCAATGTCTCTGGTTACATTTTCCTTGCTTGTTTTGTTGATTAGGTTCCACTTATAGGTGAAATCATATGGTATTTGTCTTTCACCGCCTGGCTTATTTCACTTAGCATAATGCTCTCCAGTTCCATCAATGCTGTCGCAAAGAGTAGGAGCTCCTTCTTTCTTTCTGCTTCATAGTATTCCATTGTGTAAATGTACCACAGTTTTTTGATCCACTCATTTACTGATGGGCACTTAGGTTGCTTCCAGTACTTGGATATTGTAAATTGTGCTGCAATGAACATTGGGGTGCATAGGTTCTTTTGAATTTGTGTTTCAGGATTCTTAGGGTATAATCCCAGCAGTAGAATTCCCGGGTCAAAAAGGAGTTCCGTCTTTATTTTTTGAGGAAATCCCATACTGTTTTCTGTAGTGGGTGCACCAGTCTGCATTCCCACCAACAGTGTACTAGGGTTCCCTTTTCTCCACAGACTCTCCAACATTTGTTGCTTGTTGATTTGTTTATGTTGGCCACTCTGACTGGTGCAAAGTGGTATCTCATTGTGGTTTTAATTTGCATCTCTCTGATGGCTAGTGATGCTAAGCATCTTTTCATATGCTTGTGGGCCCTCTATATGCTCTCCTTGGAGAAGTGTCTGTTTGGCTCCTTTACCCTTTTTTCAATTGGATTGTTTGTCTTCCTGGAGTGGAATTGTATGAATTCTTTATATATTTTGGAGATCAAACCCTTGTCTGAGGTATCGTTAGCAAATATATTTTCCCATACATTTGGTTTCCTTTTCATTTTGCTGATGTTTTCTTCAGCAATGCAGAAGCTTTTTGTTTTGATGAAGTCCCATTTGTTTATTCTTTCTTTTATGTCCCTTGCTCTAGGGGACATATCGGTGAAAATACAGCTGAATGAATATCTGAGCTTTTCCTGCCTATGTTTTCCTCTATGACTTTTATGGTGTCATGACTATTATTTCAGTCTTTTGTCCATCCTGAGTTTATTTTTGCGTATGGTGTAAATTGGTGGTTGAATTTCATTTTTTTTTCTGCATGTAGCTGTCCAGATCTCCCAACACCATTTTTAAAGAGACAATTTTTATTCCATTTTTTGCTTCTGTCCCATTTGTCAAACATTAATTGACCACAAAGACATGGGTTTATTTCTGGGCTGTCTGTTCTCTTCCATTGATCTATGTGTCTGTTCTTATGCCAGTACCAGACTCTTGTGATTACTGCGGTCTTGTAATACAGTTTTTTTTAAGTATATTTTATTGATTATGCTATAGTTGTCCCAATTTTTTTTCTACCTTTTATTCCCCTACTCCATGTACTGTCACCCCTTACCCCTCCCCCCCACCAATCCCCCTCCTCCACAGTTCATGTTCATGGGTTGTACATATAAGTTCTCTGGCTTCTCCATTTCCTATACTCTTGTTAACCTCCCTCTGACTACTTTGTGCCTGCCTATTCTGCTTCTTATTCCCTGTACATTTCCCCCCCATTGTCCCCCTCTCCGTCACCACTGATAACCCTCCATGTGATCTCCATTTCTATGATTCTGTTCCTGTTCTACTTAGTTGTTTAGTTTTAGTTCTTGTTTTTTAGGTTCAGTTGTTGATAGTTGTGGGTTTGTCGTCATTTTACTGTTCATAGGTGTGATCTTCTTCTTTTCTTTAGATAAGTCCTTTTAACATTTCGTATAATAAGGAGTTCATGGTGGTGAACTCCTTTAACTTGACCTTATCTGGGAAGCACTTTATCTGCCCTTCCATTCTAAATGATAGTATTGCTGGATAGAGTAATTTTTGCATGCGGGTCCTTGTCTTTCATGACTTTGAATACTTCTTTCCAGCCCCTTCTTGCCTACAAGGTTTCTTTTGAGAAATCAGCTGACAGTCTTATGGGTACTCCTTTGTGGTACCTGTCTCCTTTTCTCTTGCTGCTTCTAAGATTCTCTCCTTATCTTTAATCTTGGCTAATGTAATTATGATGTGCCTTGGTGTTTTCCTCCTTGGCTCCAACTTCTTTGGGACTCTCTGGGTTTCCTGGACTTCCTGGAAGTCTATTTCCTTTGCCAGATTGGGGAAGTTCTCCTTCATTATTTGTTCAAATAAGTTTCAATTTGTTACTCTTCCTTTTCTTCTTCTGGTACCCCTATGATTTGGATGTTGGAATATTTAAAGATGTCCTGAAGTGGAGGTTCGTAATCCTCTCATTTTTTTGAATTGTTCTTTCTTCTTTCTTATTTTGTTCTGGTTGAATGTTTCTTTCTTCCTTCTGGTCCACACCATTGATTTGAGTCCCAGTTTTCTTCCCGTGACCATTGGTTCCCTGTACATTTTCCTTTATTTCACTTGGCATAGCCTTCATTTTTTAAATCTAATCTGTAGCCATATTGAACCAATTCTGTGAGCTTCCTGATTACCAGTGTTTTGAACTGTGCATCTGATAGGTTGGCTATCTCTTCGTTGCTTACTTTTATTTTTTCTGGAGCTTCGATCTGTTCTTTCATTGGGCCATATTTTTTTTGTCTCTGAGGTCATGGTATGTAGTAAGGGGCAGAGCCGTAGGTGTTCACCAGGGCAGGGCAACCCATGTCGCTGGGTTGTGGGCTGCATGTGAGGGAGGGGTCTGAGAGGGGACAGTGGACCTTGCTCCACTCTCTGATGGTTTTCAGTCACTTCCCCCACCACCCACAATCAAATTGGGCCCTTCTGCTGCTTATTCCCGGGTGGGTGGTTTTGTGTATGTTCTCGGACCCGGTGGGTCTCTCCAACGAACTTTCCTGTGAGGCTGGGAGTTTCTCCTGCTGCTGCCTCAGCCCCCACAGGTGTTTTCAGTCAGAGGTTTGAGGCTTTATTTTCCCCTGCTGGAGCCCAGGGTTGCATGATCTGTCTCACTCCCCAGTTGTTCCTCCTAGTTTATATATCTGTACAGGAATGTGGGACTGCTCTCTCCTCCAGCTGCCACCCCGCCGAGTTCTCCACCTGCTGCCTTGCCGGCCAGCTGCAGCCCTGCCCGCCTCACTCCACAATCGGCCACCTCAGTGGGTCTGCCAGTGGCTGCCTTGCTGTGAGCCCTCTCTGCTGGGTTGCCCATCTCTGCCCCTCCTACCGGTCTGGATGAATGTTTCTTCTTTAACTCCTTGGTTGTCGGACTTTCATACAGCTTGATTTTCTGTCAGTTCTGGTTGTTTTTTGTTTTTAAATTTGTTGTTGTCCTTCTTTTGGTTGTGCGAGGAGGCACAGTGTGTCTACTTATTACCTTTTATTTCTTTTCCTCCTCTGATTGCTGTGGCTAGGACTTCCAATACTACATTGAATTGAAGTGGTGAAAGTGGACGTCCTTGTGTTGTTTCTGATTTTAGTGGGAAAGGTTTAAGATTTTGTCCATTGAGTATGATGTTGGCTGTAAGTTTTTCATGTATGGTCTCTTGTTATGTTGAGGTATGCTCCTTGTACTCCCACTTTGCTGAGTGTTTTTCTCATAAATGGATGCTATACTTATCAAATGCTTTTTCTGCATCTATTGATATGATCATGTAGTTTTTGTCTTTCCTTTCGTTTATGTGACTTATTATGTTTATTGATTTGCAAATATTGTACCATCCTTGCATCCCTGGGATGAATCCCACTTGATCATGGTGTATGATCTTTTTAATGTATTGCTGGATGCAGTTAGCCAGTATTTTGTTGAGGATTTTAGTGTCTATGTTCATCAGCGATATTGGCCTGAAGTTTTCTTTCATCGTTGTGTCTTTATCTGGTTTTGGGATTAGGATGATGCTGTCCTCATAAAAAGAATTTGGATTCCTTCCATTTCTTGGATTTCTTGGAATAGTCTTAGGAGGATAGTGGTTAGCTTTTCCTTAAATGTTCTGTAAAATTCTCCTGTGAAACTGTCTGTTCCAGGGCTTTTGTGTGCTAGGAGCTTTTTTACTGCTGCTTCGATTTCATCAGCTATTATCAGTCTGTTCAGGCTTTCTGCTTCTTCATTCAATTTTGGAGATTATATTTTTCTAGAAATTGGTCCATTTCACCCTGGTTTTCAAATTTATTGGAATATATTTGTTTGTAATAACTTCTTACAGTTCTTCGTATTTTTGTGGCATTAGTTTTAATCTCTCCTCTTTCATTTCTGATTTTATTTATTTGTGTCCTCTCTCTTTCTTGATGAATGTGGTTAAAGGCTTGTCAATTTTGTTTATCTTTTCAAAGAACCAGCTTCTGGATTTATTGAACCTTTGAATTGTTCTTTTAGTCGCTGTCATCTAATTCTGCTCTGATCTTGGTTATTTCCTTCGTTCTACTCACTTTGGGTTTTGTTTGTTGTTCCTCCAGTTCTTGTAGATATAGGGTTAGGTTGTTTATTTGAAATGTTTCTATCTTTCTTAGGTTGGCCTGCATTGCTATGAACTTCCTTCTCAGGACTGCCTTGCTGTGTCTTATAAGTTTTGGATTGTTGTGTGTTCATTTTCATTTGTTTCCAGAAACCTTTTTGATTTCTTCCTTGATCTCAGTATTAACCCATTCATTGTTTAATAGCATGCTATTGAATCTTTATGAATTTGAGTGTTTTTGAGTTTTTTCCTTGAGGTTGGTTTCTAGTTTCAGGCCCTTGTGGTCTGAGAAGATACTTGATATGATTTCACTTTTGTTGAATTTGTTGAGGCTTGTTTTTCGTCCTATCCTGTGGTCTATCCTTGAAAATGTCCCATGTGCATTTGGAAAGAATGTGTATTTTGCTTCTTTGGGATGAAAGTTTCTATATATCAGTTAAGTCCATTTGATGTAGGGCATCATTCAATGCTGCAATATCCTTTTTAATGTTTTGCTTGGAAAATCTGTCCATTTTTGACAGTGGGGTGTTAAAATTCCCTAGTATAACTATGTTACTATCAATATCTTTCTTGAAGTCCTCCAAAATTTTCCTTATATATTTAGGTGCTCCTGTGTTGGGTGCATCTATGTTTATGTCTTCTTCCCTGAATGTTGAAGTGTCCTTCTGTGTCTCTTTTTATTGTTTTTGTCTTGAAGTCTATTTTTTCTGATATAAGTATTGGTACCCTGGCTTCTTTTTCCCCTGTCCATTTCCTTGCAATATTTTTTCCCAACCCTTTACTTTCTGTCTCTATAGGTCTCTTGTTCTGAGGTGGATCTCTTGAAGACAGCATATGTGTCAGTCATGTTTTCTCATCCATTCAGCTACCCTGTGTTTTTTGGTTAGAGCATTTAATCCATTTACATTTAAGGTTATTATTGATAGGTACTTATTCATGGCCATTTTACTCTGTTTGTGCCTGTGTTCCTCTCTCACTCTTTCTCTTCCTTTTCTTAAAGCAGTCCTTTTAGCATATCTTGCAGTGCTAGTTTGGTGGAGGTGTATTCTTTCAGCCTTCTTTTTTCTTGGAAACTCCTTATTCACCTTCCATTTTCATTGAGGGCCTTGCTGGGAAAAGTAGTACGGGTGGCAGGCCTTTGCTATTCATTATTTGGAATATTTCTTGCCATTCCCCTCAGGCTTGCAGTATTTCTATTGAGCTCCTTATTGGAGCTCCCTTTTATGTTACTTTCTGTTTCTCTCTTGCTGCCTTTAAGATTCTCTCTTTGTCTTGGAATTTTGCCATTTTTATCATCATGTGTCTTGGAGTGAGCCTCTTCGGGTGCCTCTTGATTGAGACCCTCTGTGCTTCCTGGATTTATGTGAGTTTTTCTCTCATCAAATTAGGGAAGTTTTCCATCATTACCTTTTCAAACAGGGTTTCAATCCCTTGCTCCTCTTCTTCTGGTATCCCTATTATACGGATATTATTACATTTCATGTTGTCCTACAGTCCCTTGACCCCTCTTTGTTCTTTTTGAGTCTTTTTTCCTTTTCTTGCTCTTTCTGCGGGTTTGTTTTCTACCTTGTCCTCCAAGTCACTGATTGGATCCTGTGCTTCATGTAGCCTGTTTTTGATTCCTCTTCTATTGTGTTCTTCAATTCAGAAATTGTATTCTTCATTTCCTCTTTGCTCTTGTTGATACTTTCTATTTCCTTTTTCATGTTGATATAGTTTGCAGTAAGTTCCTCGCAGTTTCCATGTAGTCTTTGGTAATTTCACAGTGAGCTCATTGAGCTTCCTTATAACCATTGTTTTGAACTCATCATCTGGTAGTTGCCTTGCCTGTATTTCATTTAGCACTCTTTCTGAGGATTTCTCAGAAAGATTTCTCCTTTCCTTTTGTTTTGTTTTTTTTTTTTGTCTTCCCATTATTTGTGAGACTCTTCTTGTTTCCTTCTGTTTCTCAAATTGGTCTGTTTTGAGTCCCTGAATTTGTGATGTGAACTTCTATGGTAGGAGACCTGTGAGTTTTAGTGGTGCAGTCTCCTTGACCTCCTGAACTTGATGCTCTTGGGATGCCCTTTATGCCATTTATGTTGCCTCTCTGGATGTAATTGGGTTTTGATTGTTGTTGGGTCGTTCTTTGGTGGTTCCTTCCTTCTAGCTGGTTGAGTGAGGGTATGTCTGCCCACCACATCTATATGCTGTTTTGCAGGTGCCGTCAGGTTGTGCTGAAGCTGATTCTTCTGTCTGTCTGAGGTTATAAGATTTATCTCTCACTGTTGTTCAGTTGTTTGTTCTGGGTGATTTCTCCACAGTTTAGTTGTAATACCAGATTGTTCCTTGGAGATGGTAGTGTGGCTTCCATTCATGCCTCTGCTATCTTGCGCCCCTTTCCATCAATCCTTTGTAACTTTTAAAATCCTGAGATTTTTCAAGGAGTAGAAGCGAAATCATCATAAGATTCATTTTATTAAACTGATAAAATCTATTTTAAAATTGTAATATGGAGTAAGTTTAGGAATGACTGATATGATTTTCTTAAAGACCACTAGAGGTCATGAGAGATCTTAAAAAGAAAAAGGTGCTTTGGTTTAGATGTCTGAAGAAAAATGAAAATGTGTCAACTGTAGATTCTCTTTTCCCACGTTGAAACAGTGTTCACGGTAAAAGATTGGTTTAGCCAGAATACACTGCACTCTTTAACACTACCACTGAATTGGATTCTCAATGAATTTTTTGGTTCGTTCATTGATTTGTTAAGATATACATATACACACACTCTCAGGCTTGAAGAAATGCAATATTTATGGCATTTAAAGTGACATCAGAAGCAGTTTTTCAATGTTACACTTTTAAATCTAGCTAAAGAAATGCAAATCCTCCCTGAATGTGGAAAATACCATAAGATAGAAGAAAGGAGGCCCTGCCAATATTCTGAATGCTAAGGTGGAGTACTGCTGCTGCTGCTGCTGTTATAGTCCTTAAGTATGAACTTTCCATGTGTGAATTTGCAGCGGTTTCTTTGCTTGCAAGAAAATGTGTACACTCCTGCACTCAAGGAAAAGTGGTCTGTAGATTTTCCTCTAGAATTGTAATTATACAGCAGAATGGTCAGGATGCTGAGATGTTGAAGCAATATTAGGGTCTGCCTGTCACTAAGAGACCATGGCAGTCATCTGGGAAAGTTCTGTGGATTCCAGGCATCGCAATACTCCTTGAAAGCCCAGCTAACTGGTACAGTAGAAATGATGAGTGAGTTTGTTCTTTCTTGTCCTTACCTCCCAGGAAGCCAGTGAGAGCCATCAGGTCCCTGTCATTTTTCACCTTGTCTTCTCCTGGGTTTAAAGGACATCTATACCCCAAGTGAGGTGTCCTTGAGAGGCTGTTGATTTTCTTCAGATTTGGATTTTACTCCATTTTTATCTTTCATGTTTTTCAGAGTCTGACAGACATTTAGGTGCCTGAGCAATCAACCAGTCTTTATGGCATGGACCTTTTGTTTCCAAAACAAGTTAAAATAAAATGTTTTCTAACTATATTAACAAGCACATGGTTGCCTCTTCCAAGGCATGTACTGAATGAGAAAAATAAAGGAATGCTGCATTTCACTCATAGAATGGTGTCGTTCCAATTGCATTTTATGATGTTGAACATTCCATAGTCATCATACTGAAACTCTCCTGTGTAGGAAAGTCACAGGAAGTCATGGCTGTCCTATCTGAGTGGCAGGTGGTGTTCATTGCCTTGGAGTACTCGAATTTAAACATTTTGATGGATGAATTGTTTTTGGTAGCTGGGGTGTTTTGTTTCTGTGGGGCTGGACTTTGTCATATGCCGTTTGAGACTCTGTGAGGCTGATGTCATACTTTATCATTAGCACTGGGGGCTGATGTAAGATCATAAATTATCAATTACCCCAAGGAATGCATTTAGCAGAACAAGTTCCTCTTTATCTGTTTTGGGGAAGGACTAAGGGAGAAACTCTTTAGAACTCCACCATTTAGATGTTTCCTCTTATTTTTTTCCAGAAAAACTAGTATTTTCCAGAAGAATGATTATGGATAACTTTGTTAATGGGCTACTGAGGGATCATGATTAGTCTTACAGTCCTGGGTCTCACCAAACCTTTATTCTTGATTTTTATGTCCATAGGGTAATATTTTTGTGTCCATATGTAGATAAGTCCATGGGACACAGTTTATTTTGGTGGTAGCAAAATAAACAGTTTATTTGGAAGGTAGCAGTCTTAATCCACTTAAAATGATTTGGATATTGCATTATTTTCCCATTATTTAAAATAATTATCTTTACTATATTTTGATGCAGAGTTTTATAATGTTTCAAAATGAATTTGTTGGCTATTCTGTCTTAGAACCTTTTTATTTTTTTAAGCTAATACCATCCAGGACTCTTTACAGAGTAAAGCCACCTCTATGAGCACCCTTTTGGCAGTGTGCTAAGTGGGGAAGTGAGTGCTTTCTGGAATGCAGTGGGACTCTTGTAGCTGAGGTCCTGGTGCTCAGGTAGAGTCAGCTGACTGGGGTTTCTGGGTAGTGTGACACATGACAGGGGTGGGGAGTGTAATGTCTGCTCAGAGAAAATGCTGCTGAGGGGCTTACTACCTACCCGAGTGAACTTCAGGGTGTCCCATGTATCACCACGTTGTACTCTCCCCTTCTATCCTTGTCCCTGGCCCTTTTATAGATGAGAAACCAAAGTATAATATCAAAGTGACTGGTCAGGTTTCTCAGGAAGTAGAGTCAGAGGCTAAGTAGAGGGGCTGTGAAGCTGCCAACATGGGGCACGTGTCCCTCACCTGGAAAACAGGCTTAGCGATGGCAATCCTCAGCACTTCAGTGCATGTGGAACACTGAACAAGGTCCAGGCATATGGTAAGGGCTCTGTCCATGCTGGCCATCATTGTTGCACCTGTGTAATGTGTGCAGATGTCAGATGTCAACAAAACCAGACACTGCTTAAAGTGGTAAGGACAGATTTTAATCAATAACTATTGTGATAGTGAAAAGAGTTCAACATGAACTGAATTCAACTTCAATTTGTACAAAGGTGACTAGGAGTTTTAAAAGGAGAATGAAGGAATAAGGACATGGTGATAAGGGGCCCTGGAGAGTCAGGGAAGTAAAAAATTATGTAAAATGGGAACAGGGATTGGTCTATGTGAAACCCATCTGAGTTTGCTAACTGGCACTTACTGAAAGTTGGCTCCTACCCTACCACAAAGACTGGGAGACAGGGGCCCTATCCATGGATGTCTTCTGGAACAAACAGGATTTCTTTTTCTTTTTCTTTTTTTTTTTTTTTTTTGGCATCCTTAAGCTTTCTCAGGGAGGAACTTTAAGGGGTGGGGCGGGGGGGAGGGGGAAGGGTTGGGTCATCCTAGGGATGTGGCCTTAAACTGTTAGAAAATATGTTTGTGTTTGTTTGGTCTTTGTAGGCCAAGCTTGAGGCCTAGTTAAGAAGAGGGCTCAGAGTATCCTGGCTAGATTGGGGTCAAGAAGTGAGTCTTTGTCACAGAGAAGCACAGAGCTCCCTTTCTGTCCCCAAAGAGTATACTTGCTTGCAAACATGCCTTGCATTGACATTAACACCAGAAGTGGCCAGTGAGTATCCAATGATGACCTTGGGTTTCTGGGAAAGAAGGCTGGAGAGTGTGAGGTGCAGGTTAGCCTTGAAAGATGATGGAATTTGAAATAAGTTAGGAGGTTGAAGTCCTGGATATGAAAACAGGTGGAAAGAGGGAAGATGGTGAGACCCACTTCTAGGAACAATGAGTAGATCAACTTGTGTCATTGGTGATAACGATGGGAAGATGGAGACCTTAAAAATGAAGCTAAGGGCTCTGGCTCATCCCAGAAACAGTGGGGGCTGGCAAAAGCATTTGAGTAAGGGAGTGAGGTGAAGAAAGCAGGGTTTTAAATGGATTGGTGATAGTGGATGGAGGGGAAGAGCATATATCTACAGTGGCCAAGGGGCAACTAGTGCAATGATTCAAGCTTTTGTAGTGATAACCTCTTCTATGCATTGAATATAAATGTTTTTCAATTGTCTTATTGACCCTTCCTACCCAAGAAGTAACAATGTTAATAATAATATCACATATTGTTATTATAATATTTACTGTCTTTGTGATACAGAGAGGTTAAGTGACTTGTCCAAGGTTACAGCTATTAAATCCAGACCCAGCCATTCTGGCTTCCCAGCCCAGACTGTGACCACTACACTGTATGGTTTATTCTTTAATCTTTTCAAAAGTGCACCGTGAGGCTTTGGTGCATTTATTGTGGAGCCTCAGTATACCCAGCCACAGATGATGTACACACAAAAGTAGATGGGCAAGTGGTCAAGGACTAGTTTTAAAAAATTAATGCGGAACCAAAATAGTTTGTGAAATGGTCATGTCCTTCCTAAAAACGCAGTTGGTGTTTGTTTCTGGTTCCATGTTTTTGACTCACTCTGGAGAATCCTTCTGATGCCTGGCATGTAGAATGATATTGTTGGGTGACGACATACCCAGGTTGGTAGTATAACTAGCAAATATCCTGGTTGCCTGGATAAGGATCCCCTGCTGTCTCTCCTTCCAGGGAGTGTTAACAAGAGATTAAGAATAAAGTTCCACCTGGGGAGTTATGTTTAAGCTCCCCATAGTTGTCATCTTCTGTGTGTGTATGTGGTGTGTGTATTTTTCCCTTCTTGTGCCATGGTCTGTTGGCTAGCTCTCTTTGCTTAGCTCTCAGATTTTATAGGGCCAAGACCTAGTTTTTAAGATATATGTTAATTCTATCAAGGTGCTTATTATTGATGAAACACCAACACTATTCCAACAGATGAGCCTGTTTCACCAGAGGTAAAGGTTTCATCCTGCCAGAAGGGTGGAGGTTTTCATCCAGAGTGCACAGGGTGACCTAGTTTAAAGCATTTAGATTTGGGGAGTGGAGCTGTGGCAGGATGGGGGATCTTTTCTAGCAAGGGTTGGAGGAGTCATGGCAGGGCTGGCTGAATGATCCACAGTGTTGATCTCTTGCCCTTGAGCCAAAGTCTCACTTCTCAACTGTTTTTGCTTGTCCTTGTGCTTCCTGCCACCACGTTTCAAAAGGAATGACAATTTAAAAGAAGATTTTTGAAGTGCATTGTTGGCTTAGTGTAGCAGGGAATAGCTGGGTCTAGGACACCTACCTGAGTTGTTAGCATAGCTCTACTGCCAACTGTTTCTATCATCTCAGGCAAAGTATTCCATTATCTCCATGAGTCTTGCTCCTCTCCATTTGCAGAGTGGATATGGTGCCTAACTTCTGGGGTTGCTTTGATGATCTGGATAAAGCCCTGAGCTTTATATATATATGATCCCTCAATAGGTGGAGCTACTATTGATATCAAAGGAATATAATAGAAAGCAAAGTGAGATAATGAAGATGGCATAGTAATGAAATAAAGGGGGGGAGAGGTTAAATATTCTATATATATTTAATTAACTGTATCTTTTTAATCCTTACCTGAGGATATGTTTTTATTGATTTTAGAGAGAGAGGAAGTGGGGAGAGAGAGAGGGAAACATCTATGTGAGAGAGAAACATTGATCAGTTGCCTCTGATACATGCCCCAATGGGGAATTGACCCTGCAACCTA
Organism: Desmodus rotundus; assembly: GCF_022682495.2. Lineage (NCBI taxonomy): Eukaryota > Metazoa > Chordata > Mammalia > Chiroptera > Phyllostomidae > Desmodus > Desmodus rotundus. The sequence goes on from NC_071392.1 coordinate 132,641,086, forward strand.
GGTATGTACCCTGACCAGGGATTGAACCCACAACATTCTGGTGTATGGGACGATGCTCCAAACAACTTACCCTATAGACCAGGGCCAAATGTGTGGGGTTTTTTGTTTTGTTTTTTAAAGTATATTTTATTGATTATGCTATTAGAGTTGTCCCATTTTTTTTCTTCCCCTTTCTGCCTCTCCACCCGGTACTTCCATTCTCTCCAGCACCACCCCCACCTTAGTTCATGTCCATGGGTTGTACATATAAGTTCTTTGGCTTCACCATTTCCTGTACTATTTTTAACTTCCCTCTGTCTATGTTGTACCTACCAACTATGCTTCTTATTCCTTGTACTTTTTCCTCCATTCTCTGCCCCATCCTCACTGACAACCCTCCCTGTGATCTCCATTTCTCTGATTATGTTCCTGTTCTGTTGTTTGCTTAGTTTGTTTTTGTTTTGTTTTTTAGGTTCAGTTGTTGATAGTTGTGAGTTTGTTGTCATTAGTAAGGTCATATTTTTGATCATCCTCTTTTACTTAGATAAGTTCCTTTAACATTTCATGTAATAAGGGCTTGGTAATGATGAACTCCTTTAACTTGACCTTATCTGGGAAGTACTCTGTCTGCCCTTCCATTCTAAATGATAGCTTTGCTGGATACAGTAATCTTGGTTGTAGGTCCTTGCCTTTCATGACTTTGGAGACTTCTTTCTAGGCCCTTCTTCCCCATAAGGTCTCTTTTGACAAATCAGCTGACAGTCTTATGGGTACTCCTTTGTAGGTAACTGTCTCCTTTTGTCTTGCTGCTTCTAAGATTCTCTCATTATCTTTAATCTTGGGTAATGTAATTATGATGTTTCTTGGTGTGCTCCTCCTTGGGTCCAACTTCTTCGGGACTCTGAGCTTCCTGGGCTTGCATGTCTATTTCCTTCACCAAATTAGGAAAGTTTTCTTTGATTATTTGTTCAAATAAGTTTTCCATTTCTTGCTCTTCCTCTTCTTCTGGAACCCCTATAATTCAGATGTTGGGACATTTAAAGTTTCCTCCTTCTGTTCTGGTTGAATGTTTATTTCTTCCATCTGGTCCAAATCATTGATTTGAGTCCCAGTTTTCTTCCCTTCACTGTTGGTTCCCTGTATATTTTCCTTTATTTCACTTTGAATAGCTTTCACTTCTTCCTTTAATTTGCATCCATACTCAGTCATTTCTGTGAGCATCTTGATTACCAGTGGTTTGAACTCTGCATCTGATAGGTTGGGTATCTCCTTGTTGCTTAGTTGTATTTTTTCTGGAGCTTCAATCTGTTCTTTCATTTGGGCCATATTTCTTTGTTTCAGCAAACCAGGCATGTTGTAAGGAGTGGAGCCTTAGGTATTTGCTGGGGCGGGGGAAACCCACTTCCCTGCATTGTGGCACTGTATGTGGGGAAGGGGTCAGAGAGGGAACAATGTCCCTGGCTTGGCTCTTGCCCTACTTTCAGTCATTTCCCCCACTTTCCACAAGTGAACTGTACCTTATCAGGTGCTTCCATGGTACTGATTTCCAGGTGGGTGGGCTTGTGTACATTCTAGGACCCTGTGGGCTCTTCCAACCAACTCTCCTCTGAGATTGGCAGTTTTTCTCACTGCTACATCCCCCACAAGTTTTTACAGCCAGAGGTTTGAGGCTTTATTTTCCCACACTGGAACCCTGGGTGCATGGTCTGTCCCACTCCCCCATTTTTCCTTCCGGTTTATCCATACCAAATGTGGGACTGCCCGGTCCACCAGCCTCTGCCTTGCCACATGTCCTCTCTGCCTGGGTTGCCTGACTCCACCCCTCTTAGCAGTCTGGAGGAATGTTTCTTCTTTAACTTCTTGGTTGTCAGATGTAGGGTAAGTGGAGGCAATCTGGCTTCCTCACCTAGGTATCTGGGTAACTAACAGAAGTGTTCCCACAGCCTTGGAGGGGCCTGCTAACCAGTGTTCTCATAGCTTTGAGACTGGGTCCAATAAACTGTTCCCATAACAAAAAGTGGGCTTGCATGGGCAGAATTATGTTATGTTATGTAATGTTCTGGCAGTTTTCCAGCTTTGTTCCCCTGTAGTACTTAAACAGGTAGGGACTCCCTGCTGGGGACGATGATGATGAGAGACATGCAAGGGGACAGGTGCCACAATGGGTGCCATGCTGGGAACAGGGGCCACAACATGAGACATGCAGATAGATATGCAGCTTGCAGCATGTGTGACTTGCTTGCCCACGAATAAAGGCATGCCAGACATCCCAACAGCCCCGTGAATATTTTTCCGTCTGCATGAATACCATGAACCTGTCGGGCCTTGAAGGGTGGCAACACATCAGACTTCCATACAGTTCAATTTTCTGGCAGTTCTGGTTGTTTTTGTTTTTAAATTGGTTGTTATCCTTCTTTTGGTTGTGTGAGGAAATGAAGCATATCTACCTACACCTCCATCTTGGCTGAAACCCCAGTTATCCCCAAACGTGTATATTTTTAATAAGAAAAATATTAGGATATAAATATGAGAACATCCTAGAGGAGTAAAATAGAACACTAAATATAACCAAGAATATACTAAAAAGAAAAGAATGTTAAATATGGCAGTAAAATGTGTCTAAGGACCAGCATCACCATGCTACCATAAATCTGGTTCTTGGATCCTTTCTCTGCCACGCACATGCACTGGTTGTCAGCGTCATTGAGAGGGTACCAAGAATGGAGCATTTGATGTGGACATCCCCTGGGTGGTGAACACAGCTTCATTACCTTTAAACTAGCATTTCCTCCTCCATGGTAAGTGTTGCAATATCTCAAGAATAAAGTATACCCTGGGCCAGTGTTGAAGAAATGCATAAACAATGTTCAAATTCTTTATTGTATTACTTCTCAGAGTCTTTGTTCCATAACTGTGACACTCTAGGAGGGGACCTATAGTAGGAAATTGTTTTTAGACAGTGGGATTCTTTTGGGGACAGGTAGAGGATTCTGGGGATAATGTCATGCAAGTAGTGTTCTTTGAAACACATTTGGGCCATGCTGCCCCCAGCATCTTGTTCTTTGGCTCATGACAAATGCTGCTCTACATTTCAGATGCAAACATGCTGAGTGTGTTCCCTCTGCCTGGAATTTTCCACCCCCATCTCTTGACATGGCTTCCTCCCTTTCTTCTCATTCATGTCCTCAGAGGGGTCTTCTCTGATCTCTTGACCCCGTCACTCCATGCTAAAGCACTTGTCACTATTTGAAATGTGTAAAGTGATGTATTTGCTATACTTTCATCATCTGTTTTCCTGTTAGAGTGTAAGTTCATTTTATTTGCATGTTGTATTCCTGGCATTTAGAACAGGGTTTGGCACATAGTAGGTGTTCCTTGGAAAGAAAGAACACTGAAATTCATTTAAGCCTTTCTGTTAAACAGGGTGGAAGATCATGATGATCTCATGCCAATATTTATGCACCAGGACACAATTCTGAAAGCAACTTATGGCGAATACTTTCTGGCTGAACTAATAGAGGCCCAAGACAAAGAGAATCATGCTGTTGTATGTGAGGTTAGTAATTAATCCACCTAGGGATACATTTAGTGTGAGAATGGGAGAAATGAGCAATGTTGCCCCTGGTTTTGTACAGCACCCCTAGAGTTGCCATCCTCTCTTCCTTCCCCATGCCCTTCCAGGTGGCATGCCAAGCCAGCTTCTGAGCTGTGGCATCACACTCCTTCCCAGTGCTAACCAGCTTTAGGTTTTCAGGTTTTTCTGAGGTCCTCCCAGATGCCCAGGCTGCTGTACATTATTTGCTCTGTCTCTAGAGGTAGGGGTTAGAGTTAGGGTGAGGGGAAAAGATCCTCCAAGAGTGTCTAGGAGGGATTTCTGGGACCCCAAGATTCCAGAGGCCAGAACTTATAAACTAGCATCTTGCTGGCAGATGGATTTTGTTTGACTTGGAAAATAATTTTTAACTTTTTGTTTTAACAAAATTTCATACTTAAAGAAAACTTATAAGCACCCTAATTCCCTAAATGTTAACATTTTACCACATTTGTGTTGTTATTCTCTTTGCTTGCTCTTTCTCTATATCAATCTCTCTAGAAATATATATTTATATATTTTTATGAAACATTTAAGTGTATTATACAGACGCAATGCCCCTTCACCACTAAATACTTCGGTGTATATTTCCGAAAAACAAGGATGTTCTCTTCCATAATTGTAGTAGTGATCTATCAAGCAGTTACCTAATCTACAGACCTTATTCAGATTTTACTGACAGCCCTCGTAATGTCCTTTATAGCAGATGTAAATCCAGATCATTCATCAAACTCAAGTGTCATGTGTCTTTAGTCTCTTGTAATCTGCAACAGTTTCCCAGTCTGTCTTTGTCTTTCATGATGATGGCGGTTTTGAAAAGCACACAGGTCAGTTATTTGTCAGAATGACTCTCAATTTGGATTTGTCCAATGTTTTCTCATGGTTTGATTTAGGTTATTATGATTAAATTTGGATTAATGGCTAGCATTTAAAAATTAGGAAAGTGTCTATAACAATAGGAATTTCTAGCTTTTCTGGAAAAATCTGAAGGTTTGCCATCAGGGTCTGCTTTTCTTCAGGGCCCCATGAGTTGGAGCTTGGGAGTGACTATCACTGCAGGCAGTTCAGGGGCCCTACAGCCCTGGGGCTTCATGACCCCTCAGGCTGGCTGTCTTTCCAACTTTTTACCAGCCTGGCCCTGTGACCCCATCAGTTGTGACCACTGACTCAGAACTTGAACTTGACCTACAAGTGTCCTACCTCTGCAGTGTCCATCCAGGAAGGCTTTACTGAGACCAGAGGTAGAGATGGCAATTAACACAGACTCATGGACACAGACAGTAGTATGGTGATTGCCAGAAGGAGGGGGGAATGGGTGGAGGTAGAAGAAGGGAAAGAGGGAATAAATGGTGTCAGAAAGAGACTTGACTTGGGGTTATAAATACACAATACAAGTCTACCTAAAACTTGTATAATTTTATTAACCAATGTCACCCCAACAAATTCAACTTTAAAAAAAGAATGAAAAAAAAGAAAGACGGATGAAACCCACACTGTCTGATGCCAGCCGTAGACCCAGAGGTCTACACCAAAGGAAAAGGATGTAAAGGACAAAAAGAGACCTGGAAAGCTAGCTAGCATTAGTGTGTTTCAGCGAAAGCAGTGAGCAGGCCTAACCAGGATCCCAGGTAAATGGTGTGAGCAACTCTGCAACTCTGAGACCATCTCTTATCCTTATCTCACTCACTCTGGAGGCATTCACAGAGACACTCCTCCCTTCCAGAATTTTAGCTAGTGGTAGGTTTCTACTCTGCATTTACCCCCACAGGATTTGATAATGAAGATCCTATTTTTGATACCTAAATATAACTGTACTGAGGTATCTTTAGGTCTTCATATTTATTTGAGCCTGCTAAAATAGGCATTCCTAAGAAATAGCTCGATGGCATTGTACCTCAGGCCATTTCATCTGAAACTTTGGGCATTCTTAAGAGCTAAAAAGGCTGAAATAGGGTATTCAGGGGGTCTGCCCAAGGATATGGAGAAATTGTCTAACTGAAAAAAAATGAGGCTCTTAGGACCTTAGAGTTGTTACAAAATGTATGGTGACTGTTCAGCTTTAGGAAGGATAGGGCTGTGACCACTGTCATCTGTTTTATGTGTATATAAGAAGTGTGAGGAAAATATTTTAAAGTAGTGGTAGTCAAACCTGACCTGAGCACACATTTAAATTATTTCTTGTGCTGATTAGATCACATATTATGGGGACCCTCCACTGGTGTTTCTGATCTAGAGGGGGCCATAGAATTTTCATTTCTCACCAGTTTCTGGGTGCTGCTAGTGCAGACATCACCTTTGAGAACTCTGTTTTAAAGGAATGAACCTTCCCTCCCTATGGCTTATTGTTGACTTGTGTACAGGAACCTCATAAGGTCAGCCTTTTGTTGATAATTTTGGGAATGGAGAAAAGAAAACAATTCAAATGTGAGCTAGGATGTTCTTTTGGCATCACATGAAAAATATAGAGGACATTTTTTTAAAGTCCTTTGGAAGAGGTTTATCTAAGCTGGACTGAAGGTTAACTACAGAATAACTTCACCTTGAATGAATTTTTGTGCTTGCCTTTTGCATATCATAACTAACAAACATTAATTGAACACTTGGGTGCCCAGCACTGTACCTGAATATTTCATTCATAGAATCTCAAGGTCCAGGTAAAGATGGCCACAAATTACATTTTTTATTCAAGTGGATATTTGACCTTTATTTTAAAAAGAAGGATTTTGTGCCAGTTTATTGAAAAGCATTCAAAGGTAAGAATTCAGCAGTTTTACTCCAGGATGATTTGTTTAGGGATTCATTATTCATACACTCACTTTTCATTTTGACAAAACTCTAAAAACTATGTAAAGAATATTACTTTTCTTGAAAATCTTGAGGCTTTTGATAATGTGATCTGTGATTCTAAAGCTTGGTGTGTATGAGAATCACCCAGGAGGGTTTTTAGAAAATTAAACCAAGAAACTTGAATCCTGAATATGTAAAGAACTCAAACAGCAATAAGGAGACAGTCCAAATAGAAATGTGGCAAAATAATTTGAATAGAAATTTCTCCCAAAAAGGTATATAAATTGCTAATATGTCTGTGAAATATTCAACATCATTAGTCATAAGGGAAATGCAAATGAAAACCACAAGATACCACCTTAAACCTGCTGGGACGGTTATAATAAAAGAGAGAATAATGCTCTCCAGTTCTACTCATTTGCTGATTGCCACTTAGGTTGCTTCCAGTACTTGGATATTGTAAATTGTGCTGCTGTGAACATTGCGGTGCATAGGTTCTTTTGGATTGGTGTTTCAGGATTCTTAGGGTATAATCCCAGCAGTGGAATTCCCGGGTCAAAAGGCAGTTCCATTTTTAGTTTTTTGAGTAAATTCCATACTGTTTTCCCTAGTGGCTGTGCCATCTGCATTCCCACCAACAGTGTACTCTTTTCTCCACATCCTCCCCAGCACTTGTTGCTTATTGATTTGTTTATGTTGGCCATCCTGACTGGTGTGAAGTGGTACCTCCTTGTGGTTTTAATTTGCATCTCTCTGGTGACTAGTGATGCTGAGTATCCTTTCATATGCCTCTGGGCCCTCTGTATGTCCTCCTTGGAGAAATGTCCGTTCAGGTCCTTTGCCCATTTTTTAATTGGATTATTTGTCTTCCTGGAGTGGAGTTGTGTGAGTTCTTTATATGTTTTGGAAATCAAACCCATGTCTGAGGTATCATTTGCAATATATTTTCCCATACATTTGGTTTCCTTTTCATTTTTCTCATGTTTTCTTTAGCTGTGCAGAAGCTTTTTATTTTGACGAAGTCACATTTGTTTAACTTTCCTTTATTTCCCTTGCTCTAGGAGATGTATCAGTGAAAATATTGCCATGTGGAATATCTGAAATTTTCCTACCTGTGTTTTCCTCTTGGACTTTTATGGTGTCATGATTTATGTTTAAGTCTTTTATCCATTTTTGAGTTTATTTTTGTAGGTGGTGCAAGTTGGTGGTTGAGATTCATTTTTTTTCATATAGATGTCCAGATCTCCCAACAGCATTTGTTGAAGAGTCTATTTTTATACTGTTTTATGCTCCTGCCTCCTTTGTCGAATATTAATTGACCATAGAGACTTGCATTTATTTCTGGGATCTCTATTCTGTTCCATTGATCTATGTGTCTGTTCTTATGCCAGTAACAGACTGTTTTAATTACTGTGGCCTTGTAATATAGTTTGGTGTCAGGTATGGTGATTTCTCCTACTTTTTTTTTTATGACACCAATAATTTACATTCTTTTAATCTACAATATTTTAAATTTCACATCTCATATCCTACCTTTCATTACAATATTCCGTGAAGTGTGCATTTCATAACCAAGAGAACCATTTTTAAAAAATTTTTGTTATTCAGTTACAGTTGTATGCCTTTTCTCCCCATCCCTCCAACCCACCCCAGCCGAACCCACCTCCCTCCCCCCACATCCTTCCCCTTGATTTTCTCCCTGTGTACTTTGTAGTAGTTCCTGTAATCTCCTCTCCTCACTGTCCCCTCCCCACTCCCCCCTGGCTATTGTTAGATTGTTCTTAATTTCAGTGTCTCTGGTTATATTTTGTTTCCTTTTTTCTTCTGTTGATTATGTTCCAGTTAAAGGTGAGATCATATGGTATTTGTCCCTCACCACCTGGCTTATTTCACTTAGCATAATGCTCTCCAGTTCCATCCATGCTGTTGCAAAGACTATAAGCTCCTTCTTTCTCTCTGCTGCATAGAATTCCATTGTGTAAATATACATTGTATATTTACAATGTATATTTGGATCTGTTCAAGTCCTTTGCCCATTTTTTAATTGGGTTGTTTGTCTTCCTGGAGTTCTGTGAGTTCTTTTTATATTTTGGAGATCAGGCCCTTGTCTGAGGTATCATTGGCAAATATGTTTTCCCATACTGTTGGTTCTCTTTGTAATTTGGTGCTGTTTTCTTTAGCCATGCAGAAGCTTTTTATTTTGATGAGGTCCCATTTGTTTATTCTTTCCTTTATGTCCCTTGCTTTAGGGGATGTGTCTGTGAGGATGTTCCTGTGTGGAAAGTCTGAGATTTTCCTGCCAATGTTTTCCTCGAGGACTTTTATGGTGTTATGACTTATATTTAAGTCTTTCATCCACCTTGAATTTATTTTTGTGTATGGCATAAGTTGTGATCGAGTTTCATTTTTTTGCACGTAGCTGTCCAGATCTCCCAACACCATTTGTTGAAGATGCTATTTTTGCTCCACTTTATGCTCCTGCCTCCTTTGTCAAATATTAATTGACCATAAAGACTTGGGTTTATTTCTGGACTCTCTGTTCTGTTCCATTGGTCTATGTGCCTGTTTTTATGCCAGTACCAGGCTGTTTTGATTACAGTGGTCTTGTAATACAGTTTGATATCAGGTATTGTGATCCCTCCTGCTTTGTTCTTCTTTCTCAAAATTGCTGCAGTTATTCGGGGTCGTTTATGGTTCTATATAAATTTCTGCAATGTTTGTTCTATATCTGTGAAATATGTCATGGGTACTCTAATAGGGATTGCATTGAATCTATAAATTGCTTTGGGTAGTATGGCCATTTTGATGATGTTAATTCTTTCAATCCATGAGCATGGTACATGCTTCCATTTGTTTGTGTCTTCCTTAATTTCATTCTTCAGTGTGTGCAGCTTTCTGAGTACAGGTTTTTTACCTCCTTGGTTTGGTTTATTCCTAGATACTTTATTTTTCTTGTTGCTATATCAAATTGGTTCTTTCCCCTGATTTCTGTTTCTGCAGTTTCATTGTTGGTGTACAGGAATGCCTTTGATTTCTGAGTATTGACTTTGTATCCAGCTGTTTTGCCAAATTCATTTATTAGGTCAAGTAGTGTTTTGGTGGAGTCTATAGGATTTTCCATGTACATTATCATGTCATCTGCAAACAGTGACAGTTTCATTTCCTCCTTTCCAATTTGGATGCCTTTTATTTCTTTTTCTTGTCTGATTGCTGTGGCTAGGACTTCCAATACTATGTTGAATAGGAGTGGTGAGAGAGGGCATCCTTGTCTTGTTCCTGATCTTAGTGGGAAAGCTCTAAGTTTTTGTCCATTGAGTATGATGTTGGCTGTAGGTCTCTCATATATGGTCTTTATTATGTTGAGGAATGCTCCCTCTATTCCCACTTTGCTGAGTGTTTTTATCAGAAATGGATGCTGTATATGATCAAATGCTTTTTCAGTGTCTATTGATATGATCATGTGATTTTTGTCTATGCTGTTGTTTATGTGATGTATTATGTTTATGGATTTGCTCATATTGTACCATCCTTGCATCCCTGGGATGAATCCCACTTGGTCATGGTGTATGATCTTTTTAATGTATTGCTGGATGTGGTTTGCCAATATTATGTTGAGGATTTTAGCATCTATGTTCATCAGTGATATTGGCCTGAAGTTTTCTTTCTTTGTTGTGTCTTTATCTGGTTTTGGGATTAGGATGATGCTGGCTTCTGAAAAAGAGTTTGGGACTCTTCCATCATTTTGGATTTTTTCGAATAGTCTGTGAAGGATAGGGGTTAGCTCTTCCTTAAATGCTTTGTAGAATTCTCCTGTGAAACAATCTGGTCCAGGGCTTCTGTGTGTTGGGAGTTTTTTGAAGACTGCTTCAATTTCGTCTTCTATTATTGGTCTGTTCAGGTTTTCTGCTTCTTCATTCAGTTTTAGAAGATTATATTTTTATAGAAATCTGTCCATTTCATGTAGGTTTTCAAATTTCCTACTATAGTGTTCTTTGTAGTAATTTCTTACAATTCTCTGTATTTCTGTGGTATCAGTTGTAATATCTCCTCTTTTGTTACTGCTTGTATTTATTTTCATCCTCTCCCTTGTTCTCTTGATGAATCTGCTTAAAGGCTTGTCAATTTTGTTAATCGTTACAAAGAACCACCTCCTGGATTTACTGATCCTCAGAATTGTTCTCTTAGTCTGTATGTCACTTAATTCTGCTCTGCTCTTTCTTATTTCCTTCCTTCTATTCACTCTGGGCTTTGTTTGTTGTTGTTCCTCCAGTTCTTGTAGATATAGGGTTAGGTTTTTTATTTGAAATGTTTCTATCTTTCTTAGGTTGGCCTGTATTGCTATGAACTTCCTTCTCAGTACTGCCTTGCTCTGTCCCATAGGTTTTGGACTGTTGTGTGTTCATTTTCATTTGTTTCCAGAAACCTTTTTGATTTCTTCCTTGATCTCAGTATTAACCCATTCATTGTTTAATAGCATGCTATTGAATCTTTATGAATTTGAGTGTTTTTGAGTTTTTTCCTTGAGGTTGGTTTCTAGTTTCAGGCCCTTGTGGTCTGAGAAGATACTTGATATGATTTCACTTTTGTTGAATTTGTTGAGGCTTGTTTTTTGTCCTATCCTGTGGTCTATCCTTGAAAATGTCCCATGTGCATTTGGAGAGAATGTGTATTTTGCTTCTTTGGGATGAAAGTTTCTATATATATATCAGTTAAGTCCATTTGATGTAGGGCATCATTCAATGCTGCAATATCCTTTTTAATGTTTTGCTTGGAAAATCTGTCCATTTTTGACAGTGGGGTGTTAAAATTCCCTAGTATAACTGTGTTACTATCAATATCTTTCTTGAAGTCCTCCAAAATTTTCCTTATATATTTAGGTGCTCCTGTGTTGGGTGCATCTATGTTTATGTCTTCTTCCCTGAATGTTGAAGTATCCTTCTGTGTCTCTTTTTATTGTTTTTGTCTTGAAGTCTATTTTTTCTGATATAAGTATTGGTACCCTGGCTTCTTTTTCCCCTGTCCATTTCCTTGCAATATTTTTTCCCAACCCTTTACTTTCTGTCTCTATAGGTCTCTTGTTCTGAGGTGGATCTCTTGAAGACAGCATATGTGTCAGTCATGTTTTCTTATCCATTCAGCTACCCTGTGTTTTTTGGTTAGAGCATTTAATCCATTTACATTTAAGGTTATTATTGATAGGTACTTATTCATGGCCATTTTACTCTGTTTGTGCCTGTGTTCCTCTCTCACTCTTTCTCTTCCTTTTCTTAAAGCAGTCCTTTTAGCATATCTTGCAGTGCTAGTTTGGTGGAGGTGTATTCTTTCAGCCTTCTTTTTTCTTGGAAACTCCTTATTCACCTTCCATTTTCATTGAGGGCCTTGCTGGGAAAAGTAGTACGGGTGGCAGGCCTTTGCTATTCATTATTTGGAATATTTCTTGCCATTCCCCTCAGGCTTGCAGTATTTCTATTGAGCTCCTTATTGGAGCTCCCTTTTATGTTACTTTCTGTTTCTCTCTTGCTGCCTTTAAGATTCTCTCTTTGTCTTGGAATTTTGCCATTTTTATCATCATGTGTCTTGGAGTGGGCCTCTTCGGGTGCCTCTTGATTGAGACCCTCTGTGCTTCCTGGATTTATGTGAGTTTTTCTCTCATCAAATTAGGGAAGTTTTCCATCATTACCTTTTCAAACAGGGTTTCAATCCCTTGCTCCTCTTCTTCTGGTATCCCTATTATACGGATATTATTACATTTCATGTTGTCCTACAGTCCCTTGACCCCTCTTTGTTCTTTTTGAGTCTTTTTTCCTTTTCTTGCTCTTTCTGCGGGTTTGTTTTCTACCTTGTCCTCCAAGTCACTGATTGGATCCTGTGCTTCATGTAGCCTGTTTTTGATTCCTCTTCTACTGTGTTCTTCAATTCAGAAATTGTATTCTTCATTTCCTCTTTGCTCTTGTTGATACTTTCTATTTCCTTTTTCATGTTGATATAGTTTGCAGTAAGTTCCTCGCAGTTTCCATGTAGTCTTTGGTAATTTCACAGTGAGCTCATTGAGCTTCCTTATAACCGTTGTTTTGAACTCATCATCTGGTAGTTGCCTTGCCTGTATTTCATTTAGCACTCTTTCTGAGGATTTCTCAGAAAGGTTTCTCCTTTCCTTTTGTTTTCTGTTTGTTTTTTTTTTTTGTCTTCCCATTATTTGTGAGACTCTTCTTGTTTCCTTCTGTTTCTCAAATTGGTCTGTTTTGAGTCCCTGAATTTGTGATGTGAACTTCTATGGTAGGAGACCTGTGAGTTTCAGTGGTGCAGTCTCCTTGACCTCCTGAACTTGATGCTCTTGGGATGCCCTTTATGCCATTTATGTTGCCTCTCTGGATGTTATTGGGTTTTGATTGTTGTTGGGTCATTCTTTGGTTGTTCCTTCCTTCTAGCTGGTTGACTGAGAGTCGCTCTACCTGCTACATCTTGTAAGCTTTTGTGTAGGTGATGCCAGAAGAATACCACAAAGCCTAGGGAACAAACCCACATCTACAAAAATGTCTCCCCCACACATTCCCACTATCAACTGCAAATGAACCGATATCAATAAAGGTATAAAGAGATTAAGACTATTATAAGAAAGGAGAGAAAGAAACTATAGTATAAATTCTAGTGACTTACTATGCACTAGACTTAAACTTGCTGGACAAGAAATAAATGTTAGAAAGTTATATAGGAAAGAAAATATCGCTAATCATGGAGAAAATCACAGTGGATTTTGTCTCGGTAGCCTCTGGTATTTAGCACTGTTTTTTCTTTCTGGATCTGCCTCTGGTGATGTCAGATGTTGACACCATCTGACCTTAGGCAGCCTGCTCTGAGATTGTTAGGGATCTACTGTCTTTGGCTGTTTTCTTCATTTGTTAATCTAGTTACTCTGCACTCAGCAGTTAGGCTTAAGCTCCATAGGGCAGGGCAGAATCCCTCTTGGGTTGTGGCTCTTGTTTCCCTTCAAGCTGCTGCAGCTCATAGAGGAGTGGTCTGTCTGAGCAGGATGGCTGCTGCCATAGGGGTGATGACTAGTACCAGGATCCTGGTGGCAGCTCTCTCAGTTCTCTCTCCAAAACCTCTGTGTCCCCAGTCTCTCCTCAAGTGACTCTAGTCTACTCTACCCAGGACCTTTGCCAGAGCCCCGGGTAAGTTGCTACAAATGAAAATCTGTGCGTTAGCCCTTTAAATGGCTCTTTGCGTCTTAAGCCATCTGTCTCTGGCAGAGAGCAACCCTGTTGCTTCTCGGTTGTTATCTGTGTACTTTTGGGGGTTCTGGTGTTCTAGACTGGACATCCCAGCTTAGGATTTAGACCTCATTCTTCTCAGGGGGATCCAACCAGCCACTTAATTATCCCTGTGGAGCTGCCACCTGTGGGTGCCTTGTCAGCCCTCTTGAGTCTCCACCACAGTCCTTACCAAACAGTGACTATAGCTGATTTTTCTGTCTGTCTGAGGTTATAAGGCTTCTCCCTCGTTATTATTCAGTTGTTTGTTCCGGCTGATATCTCTAAAATTTAGTTGTAATTCCAGATTGGTCCTGGGAGGAGGTCAGTGTGGCTTCCATTCAATCCTTTGCCATATTGCCTCTCCCTCTGATAGTTTCTTATGTGTGGTGTGTCTTACTAGATTTTGCTCTCATTGCTTGTACTTTTGGTGTTATATCCAAAAACTTGTTGCCAAGACTAATGTCAGAGACCTGCTTCCTTATATTTCTTCTACAAGTTTTGCAGTTTCAGGACTTATGGTTAAGTCTTTAATCCATTATGAGTTAATATTTGTGAGTGGTGTAAGATAGGGTTAAATTTCATTCTCCTGCATGTAGATACCAAGTTTTCTCATTACCATTTATTAAGGAGACATCCTTTCCTCATTGAGTATTCTTGGCTCTCTTGTGAGATATTAGTTGACCATATATGCAAGGTTTTATTTCTGGGCTCTTAATTCTGCTCCATTGGTCTATGTGTCTATTTTATTCAGTACCATATTGTTCCAATTACTATAGCTTTGTAATATATTTTGAAATAAGTATACATAATGCTTCCAACTTTGTTGTTCTCAGGATTCCTTTGGTTATTTGGAATTTTTTTGTGGTTCCATACAAATTTTAGGATTGCTTTTTCTATTTCTGTGAAAAATGCCATTGGACTTTTGATGGGGATTATATTGAATTTATAGAGGTCTGCAGGTAGTATAAACATTTTAACAATGTTAATTCTTCTAATCCATGAACAGGGAATATATTGCCATTTATTTATATATTCAATTTCTTCCATCAAAGTCTTGTGTTTTCAGTATATAGATTTTTCACTTGTTTAAAATTTATTTCTAAGAATTGTATTGTTTTTGATACTTTGTGAATGGGATTGCTTTCTTTTTTTCTTTTGGGGGATATTTTATCTTTAGTGTATAGAAATGCAATGGAGTTCTGTGTGTTGATTTTATATTCTGCAATGTTACTGAATTTGTTGATTAGTTCGAAGAGTTTTTGATGGACTCTTTAGGATTGTCTTTATATAAGATCATACCTGAAAACAAAAGACAGTTTTACTTCTTCCTTTCTAATTCAAATGTCTTTTCTTTTTCTTGCCTTATTTCTCTGGCTAGGACTTCTAGTCCTATGTTGAATAGGAGTGGTGAGAGTGGGTGCCCTTGTTCTGTTTCTGATCTTAGAGGAAAATCTTTTTTTAACTAATGTTGAGTATGATGTTCCCTGTGAGCTTGTCATATATGGCCTTTATTGTGTTGACGTGTGTTTCTTCTATACCCAATTTGTTGAACATTTTTTGATAATGAAAGGATGTTATATTTCGTCAAGTGATTTATCTGCATCTATTGAAATGATCATATGATTTTTGTCTTTTATATCAATTAATGTAGTATATATCACATTGTTTGATTTGTGTATGTTGAACCAGCCTTGTATCCCAGGAAAATTCTGGTTAGTCATGGTGTATGATCCTTTAAATGTGCTGTTGAATTTGGTTTAGTAAAAATTGTTGAGAATGTTTGCATCTGTGAGCATTGTGCATACTGGTCTGTAGTTTTCTTATCTGGCAATGTCTTTATCTGGTTTGGTATCAAGGTATTGCTGGCCTCATAAAATAAATTTAGGAGTGTACCCTCCTCTTTGATTTTTTGGAAGGATTTGAGAAAGATTGATATTAATTCTTCTTTAAATATGTGATAGAATTCACTAGTGAATTCATCTGGTCTGGGGCTTTTCTTTGTTGGGAGATTTTTGATTACTGCTTCAATCTCATTATTTGTTATTGGTCTATTCACATCTTCTATTTCATCATGATTTAGTTTTAGTAGGTTTTATGTTTCTAGGAATTTGTCCACTTATTTTAGGTTGTCCAATTTGTCGCCATATAATTGTTCTTAGTAGTCTCATGATCCTTTGTATTTTTTATGTCACTAATTACAATATCTCGTCTTTTTTCTGATTTTATTTGAGTCTTCTCTCTATTTGCCTTATTCTAGCCACAGGTGTGTCAATTTCAAAGAATGAGTTCTTAGTTTATTGATCTTTTCTCTTGTTTTTCTAATGTCTAGTTCATTTGTTCCTACCATGATCTTTGATACTCCCTTCCTTCTATGAATCTTTGGTGTAGTTTAATCTTCTTTTCCTCATTCGTTGAGGTGTAAAGTTAGCTTTTTAAAATTTGAGACCTCCCTTTTCTTCTTGCTATGATATTTGTCACTATAAACTTACTTCTTAGAATTGATTTTTAGCCTCCCATAGGTTTTGGTATGTTGTTTTCCATTTTTGTTGTTTTAAGATATTTTGGGGGACTTCTGGCCATGATGGAGGCATAGGTAGACACACTGTGCCTCCTGATAGAACTGAAAGAAGGACAACAACAAGTTTAAAACCAAAAACAACCAGAACTGACAGAAAATCGAACTGTATGGCAGTCCAACAACCAAGGAGTTAAAGAAGAAACATTCATCCATACTAGTTGGAGTGGCAGAGATGGGCAGCTGAGCGGAGAGGACTCAAGGTGAGGTGGCGGCTGGCAGACTGGGGTCAGTCAAGGTGGTGGCTGGTGGAGCAAGCAGTCCTACGTTCACATGTGGATAAACTGGGAGGAACAACTAGGGAGTGAGACAGACCATCCAACCCAGGTTTCCAGGGTGAGGAAATAAAGCCTCAAAACCTTTGACTGAAAACACCTGTGGGCATTGTGGTGGCAGGAGAAACTCCCAGCACTCACAGGAGAGTGCACTGGAAAGACCCGCAGGGTCCTAGAACATACACAAAACCACCCACCCAGGAGTCAGCACCAGAAGGGCCCAATTTGCTTTAGGGTAGTGGGGGAAGTGACTGAAAGCCGGCAGAGAGCTGAGTAAGTGGCACTGTTCCCTCCCGGACCCCATCCCTTCTGACAGCATCACAACACAGTGGCTTGGGTTGACCCTCAGTGGTGAATACCTAAGGCTCCTCCCCCTACTACATAACAAGCACACTGATACAAAAAAATTGGCTCCAGTGAAAGATCAAAACTCCAGAAAAAATACAACTAAGCAACAAAGAGATATCCAGCCTGTCAGATGCAGAGTTCAAAACACTGGTAATATGGATGCTCACAGAAAGGTTGAGTATGGTCGCAAAATAGAGGAAAAAGTGAAGGCTATGCAAAGTGAAATAAATATGTACAAGGAACCAACAGTGACGGGAAGGAAACCCCAGGACTCAAATAATACTTCTAAACTGTTTGGACCAGAAGGAAAAAATAAACATTCAATTAGAACAGAAGGAAGAAACAAGAATTCAAAAAATGAGGAGAGGCTTAGGAACCTCCAGGACAACTTTAAGCATTTCAACATTTGAATTATAGGGGTGCCAGGAGAACAAGAAGAACAGCAAGAAATTAAAAACTTACTTGAAAACATAATGAAGGAGAACTTCCCCAATCTGGAAAAGGAAATAGATTTCCAGGAATTCCAGGAAGCTCAGAGAGTCCCAAAGAAGTTGGACCCAAGGAGCAGCACACCCAGGCACATACATCATTATTACATTACCCAAGATTAAAGAGAAGAAGAGAATACGAAAAGCAGCAAGAGAAAAGAAGAGACTTATCTACAAAGGAGTACCCATTAAACTATCAGCTGATTTCTCCAAAGAAACCTTACAGGGAAGAAGGGGCTGGAAAGAAGTATTTGAAGTCATGAAAAGCAAGGACCTACATCCAAGATTACTCTATCCAGCAAAGCTATCATTTGGAATGGAAGGGCAGATAATGCTTCCCAGATAAGGTCAAGTTAAAGGAGTTCATCATCATCAAGCCCTTATTATATGAAATGTTAAAGGGACTTATCCAAAAACAGAAGATCACAAGTATGAACAGTAAAATGACAACAAACTCACAGTTATTAGCAACCAACCCCCGCCCCCCCCCCCCCCCTGCAAAAATCAAAAGCAAACTAAGCAAACAACCAGAACAGGAACAGAAAACAGAATCACAGAAATGGAAATCACATGGAAGGTTATCAGTGGGAAGGGGGGTAATGGGAGAAAAGGTACAGAGAATAAGTAGCATAAATCGTAGGTGGAAAATAGACAGGGGGAGGTTAAGAATAGTATAGCATATGGAGAAACCAAAGAACTTAAAAGTATGACCCATGAACATTAACTAAGGTGGGGGAATGCAGGTGGGAGGGGGTGTGCAGGGTGGAGGGGAATAAAGCGGGGAAAATGGGACAACTGTAATAACAATCAATAAAATATATTAAAAAATAAAACGAAAGATATTTTTTGATTTCCATTTTGATTCTTATTTGACTTCTTAGATTTTTAGGAGTATTTTAAAATTTCCACATATTTGTAAATTTTCCAGTTTTCCTAATGTTGTTCATTTTTAGTTTTATAACATGTGGTTAGAAAAGATACTTGGCACTATTTCATCTTATATTTGTTAAGATTTGTTTTCACCTAATGTGTAATCTTTCCTGGAGAATATTTCATGTGTGCTTGAGGAGAATGTCTATTCTGCTTCTATTGGATGAAATGTTTTGTGTATTTTTGTTAGGCTCATTTGATCTAAAGTATCGATCAATTCCAACATTTTCTAGTTGATTTTCTGTCAACATTTGATGTTCTATCCAACATTGAAAGTTACGGTATTGAAGTCCCCTACTTTTATTGTATTGCTGTCTATTTTTCTTTTAATATCTTTTAGTATTTATTTAATATACTTAGGTGGTTTGACATTGTAAATATATGTGTTTATATTTATATATATTTACGATTGTTATATCTTCTATATAAATTGACCTTTTTATCATTATATAATGACCTTCTTTGTCTCTTGTTACCATTTTTGTCTTAAAGCCTCTTTTGTCTGATACAAGTATAGGTATCCCTGCTTTCTTTTTGGCATGGAATATTGTCTTTTTCTATCTTCATTTTTAGCATTAAAGCTGAAGTGAGTCTCTTGGAGGTAGCATATAGTTGGCTTTTGCTTTCTTAGTCATCCAGCCACTCTGTGTCTTTTGATTAGAGAATATAATCCATTTACATTAAGACTAATTAGCAATAGGTAGGGCTATTAATGCCATCTTATTGTTTTCTATTTTGTCTTACCCCTATTCCTTTTATTTTATCTTGCTGCCTCCTTTTGTTAATTGACTTTTTTGTAGCAGTATGCTCAGATTCTTTTTTATGTTTTGTGGATCTACTGCAGGTTTTACTTTGTGGTTACAATGAGGCTTACATAAAACATCGTATACATGTAACTGTATTTTATGCTGATAACAACTTAACTTTGATTATATATAAAAATTTTACCCTTCTATATTCTCAATGTTACTTTTTACCTTTTTAAATATTGTATATTAATAAATTACATCTATGGTTATTTTTAATACTTTGATACTTTAACTTTTATATTAGAGTTGTGATTAATATTTTACCATATTACAGTATTAGAATATTCTGAATTTGACTATATACTTACTTTTTTCGGTGTGTCATATATTTTTATATGTTTTCATGTTACTAATTAGTGTGCCTTCATTTCAGTTTAAAGAACTCCTTTAAGTATTTCTTTTAAGGTAGGCCTAGTGTTGATGAACTCCCTCAGCTTTTGTTTGTCTGGAAAAGTCTTTATCTACCCTTATTTTTGAAAGGATAGCTTTGCCTGGTAAAGTGTTCTTGATTGGCAGAGTTTTTCCCCCCAGCAGTTTGAATATATCATTCCACACTGTCCTGGCCTGTAAGGTTTCTGTTAAGAAATCCACTGATAACCTTATGGAGGTTCCCTTATAACAAGTTACAGGGTTTTTTGTGGGGTTTGTTTTTGGGGTTTTTTTGGTCTCTTGCTACTTTTAAGATTCTCTATTTGTGTTAGATTTTTGACAATTTTATTACAATGCGTCTTGGAGAGGATTTTTTCAGTTGACTTTGGTGACTTTTGAGTTTCATGAACTTGTATATACAAATCTCTTCCCAGATTTGGGATGTTCTCAGCCATTACTTGATGCAGATGTGCCAGATGACGCAGATCCCAGCCCGCAGAATCTGCCTTTGTGGCCGCAACATACCAATACACGTGGACTACAGAAATCCTGTGGAGGAAAAGGGACAGCGTGGCCACTCTCTCAAGAGGAGAGCGCCCTGACCCTTGTCTTGACAGGCTTTTATTGTTTTTCTAGGCCCCTTACATCAAAGATGGTCCTCCTTTACTATGCAAAGGTTTGTTTTGGGTGGTTATCTTTTGCAGACAAAGGAGAGGATGTCGCTGAATACATCAAAGAAGGATATTTGCAATGTAAAAGGAGAAATGGTCCAAACAGCTATGTTCCATACCTGGAAGGTCTAGCTCAGATTTTGGGAAGATAAAGATACTCAGTAAACATATGCTGCCTCAGGGTGAGGGAGTTTTAGCAAGAGCAAGTCTCATAGCAGTCAAGGTACAATGCAGGCCTGATTTCCCACTGGAGAACCTATCCATGGACGTGGGTCCTGCCCTCCAACCTCGCTCCCCACGGGTTTTCCGAGTGGGGGCTGAGCCATGTTTCCCACGCTTGGAACAGTTCCCCACAATTACTACTTCTCAGCCGTGACCTCCTTTCTCTTTCTCCTTCTGGAAATCCTATGATTTGCAAATTGATCTTTCTGATGATATTTCATAGATCATATAGACTTTCTCCTCTCTTTTTCAATCTTTGTTTTCCTCTGACTGGATAATTTCAATGATCCTGTCTTTTTTTTTTTTTTTTTTTTTTTTAGATTTTATTTATTTTATTTTTAGAGAGAGGGGAAGGGAAGGAGAGAGGGTGAGAAACATCAATGTATGGTTGCCTCTTGCATGCCCCCTACTGGGGACCTGACCCCGCAGCGCAGGCATATGCCCTGACTGGAAATTGAACCTGTGACCCTTTGCTTCCCAGGCCTGTACTCAATCCACTAAGCTATACCTGCCAGGGCAGATCCTGTCTTTGAGCTCACTAATTCTTTCTTCTGCTTGATCAAGTCTTGTGTTGATCCTCTCTATTATATTTTTTTGTTTCTTTGTTTCATCCATTGTATTCTTCAGTTCCAGAATTTCTGTTTATTTTTTATAATTTCCGTCTCTTAAATTTCTCGATTTGTGTATTGTTTTCCTGATTTTCTTGAATTGTCTTTCTGTGTTTTCATGTAGATCATTGAGTTTCTTTAAAACAGCTATTTTGAATTAATTCTTTATCTGGTAAATCAGAGATCTTCTTGTCTTTGAGTTTGTTTACTGTAAAATAATTATGATCCTCTGGTGGTATCATATTTCCTTGATTTTTTCATGTTTCTTGGAGTTTTGTGCTGACTTCACACTTGAAGTATCAGTCACCTCCTTCAGTATTTACTATCCTCATAAGTGAAATACCTCCAGTAGACCTGGTAGGGATTTTGTGGTGTTCTGAGATATCTTGTGAATACATCTGCTCCTCGCTTCTTGGTTTCTCTTGTGGCAGAATTCTTAAGCTTGTATACATTCTCTGGATCTTGCAAAGCAGCAGGCTGAGTGCTGACAGCCTCTCTTTTTCCAAAGGTGGCACTACAGCTTAAGTTTGTAGTCTTCCTCTGTCCCACAGATTCAACTGATTTTCTGCATGTGCTCACTAACCATCTGCCAAAGCCTGCACATGCTGCTGTTGGGAACATGCAAGGGAGCTAGCCATTGGGCAGGGTCATATATTCATGAGACAGACAGAGAGCTGGGAGTACTCGTAGGCCAGTTCAGGAGATTCATGAATGAGGCATTTCCAGCAGGTTGTGGGTGGACTTCTTGATGGAATTTGCAACACTTTTACGATCTGTGTTTCTTTAATGTCCCCCAAGAGTTGTATCTGCTGCTTTCACAGACTCTTTTCACCCACCCACCCCAGTTTTGGAGCCCCCAGATTTAGTACACTGAAAGGAGTTAAAGAGAAATGGAAGTATTCCACACCATCGGGGAAGCTGGTACTCATTCGCATGCTATCCCTTACCCCCTCAGGATAAATCACAGGAGAAGGAAGATATGTCTTGGCACTAATCAGTGCCTCTTTGGCAGATGGGTGACATGGATAAAGCCAAACTGTTCCTCTTACCCACTCTAATGTGTCCAAACTCATCCTATGTTTGCTTCAACCAAGTCTTGGAACTTCTCTGGAAACTTGTGCTTTCACAGAGGCTCTCCTCTGTGAGTGATTATTTAAGTTAATATTCTCCACTGGCTAACTGACAAGAGGTGCTAGAGCCAGTTCACAGGCCACTGCAGGGTCCACAGGCAGGTTTGGTGTCTGTCTGCCTATTTCCTGTTGCACAGTAGGCAAGAGTCCTCCCAGGCCCTGTTGCATATGGTGCTGGATTTTACTGCTCCTTCAAAAGCACTTTTGTCCATGGATAGATGCCAAATAGTTGCTGTTGAGTGGGAGGACAAAAATGATGGACATCTTTACTCTGCCACCATGCTGATGTTACTCTGGAGAAGGCCTTTTACTCTTTGGTTTCAAGGTGCTAGTTTCAATCTGAATCATTGGGTTAGTGCTTGTGAAGAGCAGCTGCACTGGGTTCTTCCCTCATATTCTCTCTTTCTCTAGTCATATGTTACACATTTTTATTGTCTGTAAACATCAGAAGAAAGTTGCTGGCCGAAAATTGCAATCCCAACCCTGAAAGGATCCTTTGATGTCTCTAAAGAGCCAGTCTTCAAGAGGTTGTGCTGCCTTAGACATCAGGAGCTTTGTGTTCTCTGAAGATGAAACCACAGACTCAGTCTTAAATGGAAGGGCAGAAGCAGGACCCCTTGAGGGAGACGGAGAGGGATTTTTATACTATCAAGGGGAAATCAAGTTTAGGATTTGGGAGCAGATCTTAAATCTGTATGAAGCTGTATCCAGTGAGTTAAAGCCTTTTTGGGTTCAAGATCAGTGCTGTCACTGCCCTCCTACCTGTCTCTCTGTGTCATTCTCCCAACCACCTGGACTTTCTCAGGCTGGATCTTTAGGCAGTGGTATCTGGAACTAGCTCTCTTTGGCTTACAAGAGCAATTGTTAAGTCTTTAGTAATTTTGTAAGCTGGTTGTTAAACACAGTTATTATTAAAAATTAAATTATGTAAACTTACAATATGATAAATTACATTAAAAACAAAGTTAATAAATGCTCAACACTCATAACTTCCTAATTATTTTACTATTATCTATACTCTTGAGGTTATTTATCTCTGTGGTCTCTGTAGAGTAGGAATGCTATATAATGGTGGGTACTGAGCATCCATTTCCAGTTCCCTGTTCGGTGACATTACATTGGTAGCTTAAGATTGGCCATAAGGGGAGTATTTACATCATGGAAGTTGGCCATTGATGCAAATGAGGGCTTTTCCCCCAAAATGCCAATTAGGCATTTACTGGTTTACCATGCTTTTAGGTGACTCCAGTTGACCAGAGATAATAGAATAAAGTACAACAAGTCTGTCTCTTACCAGACCAGCCTGCAGTAGTTGCAGGCCATGCATATACAATGTTTATGAGAGTTATGCCTGTGCCATGTGAGAAGCTCTTCATGAAAGGTTTTTAACTGTGAGGACATTCTTTGGCTTGATAGCTCCTTTGGAGGAATTTTGAGTCATCACTTTGCTGCAAGTTGCTTTTCATAACTTTGTCCTGACTTACCTTGACATCTGTTGTTTACTCCAAACTGAGATTTCAGGGAAGGGAAGTTAGAGGCCAAGTGTGACTCCTAGAGACAGATAGGCAGAGCATGCGCTTTGACCTCATCTATGGCATGGGCAGCAGTAGTAAGTAGGCACTACTCACTACTGCTGACCTGTGTATAGGCAGAACGTGCCAGCTCAGCCATGGCCTTGGCATCCAGAAGAGGGGAATCAAAGTCAGTGGTCACATTGAGGGCCACCTCATGGTGGAGTATTGCCACTCAAAAGGGATGAGTGACCTTTTACACGGAAGCATGAATGATACAGTGCACATGTATCTACAAATGGACCTGCTTGTGAAGACAAAGCCACTGCACATATGATTTTCTAGTAATCTGAGCCTCGTGTACCATCGTGTAGATCATCATAGGAAAAACAACAGCAACAATATATACGATTCAGTATATGATAATTAATGACACCTTTGTGATGTCTTCACCTGTACCTGGAGGATAGATGGCAGCCAGCAACCAGTGCTTTTTCATTGTACAAGTAAAAAAAGTCCATTAAATCAATTTATTTTTCCAGAAAACATACACACAAAAAGATGCATTTGAACACTTCCACAAATTCATAATTCAAAAGAGTGTTTCTCAAATCAGAATGGTTATCTGAAAGAACCCAAAGGAAAAAGCAGGCACTTCCACAATATGCCCTTGCTGTGTGGCAGTCCATAATTGTGAACTTTTGTGAATTGTCACAACCCAGGATGAATGATGGGAATATAACAGGTTATAGAATTGGAGAATGTTAAATCTTTGTTCCTAATGGCAAAACATGTTTTTCTCATTTTCCTCAGAATGTGTGATCCATGCCATTTGAAATCAAATTCCAAACACAATGAGCCATTAGTGTAATAGGTTGTTACTAACAGCAGTCTTATAAATAATACATTCTTATCTCGTGCCTGCAGCTCGCTGTAAAGCCAGCAAAAGGTATTTCAGGCCATGGAAGTTTCTTTGCACCAGCATGGCTGTAGATTAGAAGGACATCTCCATGTGCACTAAGATGGGTGCCAATTTTCCCTGCCGAGATTGAAGCTGGCCATCTCTTTCTGCACATATGGTAGATGGATTGGTTAATCAGCGTCTGCTGAGTTTTGAGCCTAAAATTACAGAGAAGCTAGACAACTGCAGCTACACAGCCTTTGTTCACGAGTGCAAACAAGACAAACAATCACTTGTTATTTGGGGAAAAAAATTAAAATGTTTATTTTGGACTTTTATTAAAGTGTCAATGGCTTTATAAAACAGCTGGGTAAATTCAGGCTTATAGCTGACTAGTATCATTGGGGGGCACTGTAAAGAAAAGAATATGCATGGAATATTAAGTTTTAAATATTCCTCTTGTATTTTAGCATTAAGGAGAAAATAAAGGGAGTTTCACATGTATTTTTCAAATACATTTTTGAGAACAAATGGTTTTAAACTAGTAGACACATTTGAGAACAAATAGTTTAATACCTAATTTTTCTGTACCATTTAAAAAGCTGCACATTATTATACCTTAATTTTCTTCTTTAGTAGGTTAAAGTAACAATTTTCAACCTTTTCATCTCATGGAACACATAAACTAATTATTAAAATTTTGTGGTACACCAAAAATATATTTTTTGCCAATCTGACAAAAATAGGTGTAATTTTGATTGATTTACAAAAATATGTAATAGTAAATACTCACTCTTTTTGCTCCAAAGTGACTTCTTAGAAAATCAGGTGCCAATACTTGTATACAAGGATTTCTGATACCAAGAATTAAGCAATCAGATGCAAACTTATGTGACATGACCAATAAGATGCAACTCTGTTACATGACCTATGTATTTATGGGTAAAGGCAGGGCATTCACACCAGACTGATATTGTTGTGTTGGCTGTTGTCATTTTTTTCTTTGACATTCTAAGGAAAAGAGATCATTGCCCCTGACTAAATACAAGAGTTCAGGTATTGCATGTTTTAAAAATTCTTGCAGCACACTGGTTGAAAATCACTGGGTTAAAGTATTAACCATTTTCCCCAACTGGACATTTATGGGACTAGAGAATGCCTATGATTGTTGAGTTCTACTTTTTGAGCAGAATGATTGTCTCAAAAAAATAGTCTCAACACTTGAGGGACTAATGCTGGTTTCTAACAAGAGCTGGCAGAGTCAAATCAGTCAGTCAGAATTTGCTTAAAATCCATGTAATAACAGAAATTATGTATGTGAGGCTTATTTATTTTTCCAAATTTTACTGATATAATTGACTTACAACATTATATAAGTTGTACAATAAAATGATTTGATGTACATATATATTGCAAAACAATTACCACAATAAGATTAGTTAACTAACGAACTAATACATTTTCTCTCTTTAAAAATTTTAAATGCTTATCTTGCAGAGAAGAATGAAATGCAGAATTATTGAAGAGATATAATAAAGAATTTCAGTCACAGTCATCTCTTAATGTGGAATATGATAGTATTAAATTTTGTTAATTTACATTTTAGTACCAATAAAGATGCAGATTAGGTAGATACTCATTAAAAGATAACTTGTTTCCTCTAATCACAGCACTTCTGACACCAAATTTGTAGGGTTTTTTCCACAGCAGCCCTCTAGAATGTCCTGCAATTCTATGCTGACACTACCTGGAGTTAGCACAAACCCCACACATTTCGGGCTCATGCCCACAAGACTGCTCCCACTTCAGAAGCTAGTTGCAAGTCCCAGATTGTCACCTGTACTTCTGACTAACTGGCTATAAATCAGGGTTCCCACAACACCCTCCTTGGGTTCAGTAATTTACTTGAACAGCTCATAGAACTCAGGGAAATACTTTACTTACTCTTACTTGTTTATTATAAAAGATACAACTCAGGAACAGTCAAATGGAAAAGATACATAGAGTAAGGTGTAGAGGAAGAAGGGGTGTGGAACTTTCATGCCCATCTTGGGTGAACTACCTCCCAATACCTTAGTGTGTTCACCAAACCAAAAACTCCTTAATCCAGTTGTTTAGGGTTTTTTATGGTGGCTCTATTAATGATTGATTGTATTATTGGCCATTGGTGATTGAACTTGATCTCTGGCCCCTCTCCCCTCCTGTGAGGTCATGGGGTGGGACTGAAAGTTCCAACCCTCAAACCACATGTTTGGTTCCTCTGACAACTAGCCCCCATTTTCAGAGTCACCTTATTAGCATAAACTTAGGTATCCTTGCAAGGTGCTATTATGAAAAAACAAAAGATGATCCTTTCAGGAAATTGCAAGTGTTTTTGGAGCTTGCTCTCGGACCAGGAATGAAGATCAAATATATATTTCTTATTTTATCACTGTATTACACTCATATTCTTACCTCATCAAAGGCCAACAATCACAGGGACTATTGCAAGAGGTATAAACCAGGTATCTGTTATGATGCTGGGAGGTGATGGATGCATTTGCAGATTAGACCCATGAATTGAGTTTACTCAAACATTTTCACCAAACCTCTGTCCTTATATCTCCTCTCCATGAGACCATCTAATCAAATAAATGAATTAAGATAATTGAAGAATGAGCAACCTTGAACTTTCTCTGACTCGGGGGTCAATCAGATGGACACTGGAACAGTGGCTGGTCTTACTGTGAACTGTGCATGATAGAGGGCAGGAGAGTGGACAGAAGGCTAGGTTTGCAGTGGGATAATAAAAAGAACATGGGGCAGACAGGAACATTGTCTGGGTAAAGAATGCACATGTTAAATTCCAAATAGTTTTCCCGCAAGGGCTCTCTGGCAGCTTCCCTATGTTACATATCCATTTCTAGGATTGTACACAGTGGTCATTTATCAAACATTGCTTTGAGATGTTGTGTGTGCCATGCGTTGTGCTAGACACTAGAGCTACTAAAGGAAAATACTGCTCCTTCCCTTAAACATTTCAAAATGCCTGCCAAACTACCAGCCACCCACGTGCTATGGGCTCATGGAAGTTTCATGATGAGAATTCATTTGAGGTCTGATAGCATGATGAGATATTTTGGATGTTTCAGGTGGAAGGTGTAGCTGTTGGGTTCATGAGTGTGTGCTCAAGAGTGAACATGCAGCTCCTACATGAGTGCTTTGACTTGGTGCTCTTCCATGGACTCTGCGTCCCACATCCCGATGATGTTCTGGAACTACCACAAGAGCTAAGTGTACAAGGAAGTCAAGGTACGGGGGCTATCATGGGAACATACCAGGAATTAAATCCATGCCTTATCTACAACTGTGCTTCTTACTAAGTGATGGGACTAATTTTATATCTCCTTCTCAAATTCTCTTTAAGGTGTAGTTTTCATGCTTAATCGAATCTTTGTGCACGTATCTATGAACTCAGATAGCCTAAATTTTAAATTTTAGTTTAGTTAGACATAGTGGCCTTTTAGCTTAAGGCTTTCTAAAATCAGAATATCTGCCTTTGGAATGTTTATGATATAATTGGTGGTCTTTCAGACTTTTTACACAGAAACACACGACACATGAAAGTGCAATTATAAGTAAATTTTTCAAGTCGATCACCCAAGAAGTTCTATAGGCCTTTTTAATCCTACCACTTAGTGCTTCTGTGTTGGTGTCTTTAACAAATGATTATGCAGTGCTGGTTTATTGCAAGTAGTCATTTTAACTTGCTTAGCTTATTTCTAGCCATATAATATAATTGATTTTTAAAACATTATAAAAATTGATTTTTAAAACATTGTGTGTATCAGGGTTTTCGCCAACTGAAATTAGATAATCTCAAACTTTGGTATTTTACAATAATTTAATGAGGTCTTACTGCGTCCCTGGGTATCTTTGCTATTAAATGTTTGGTTGTTAAATCAGACAGATGCAGGCAAGGTATGTGAGTTTATTTATCTAAACCTGTTTTTTGGTTTTTTTTTTTCATTTTTAGAATAGAAACAATAGTAATACCTTACACATAGGGAGTTGTGAAGTTTCACTGAGGTTACCTATTCAAGGGCTTTACTCTAGTGCTCAGTAAGTATAGGTCTTCATTGTTAGCAATTGTTACTTCTTTGTGATTGGCCTTTCACTTACTTGAGTCTTCTCAGGTTAAAATAAGGGCATTTTGAATTGTTCTGCTTTCTCGTGTCTGCAAGATTATATAACAAGATTGTTCAAAATAGAAAAATGAGCACATTGAGTGGTGGCAAATTTCTTGTTAATCTGAACAATGGCAAGAGTCAGTATCGCCTCGACAGGAAACCAAGTGTATGAATGTACAAGCTCATCTGAATGTTCACCTATGACACAGAACTTGCAGAGCCATAGATGAAGACGTGTTTTCTTTTTGCACTAATGACTATATGAGGTCTGTCCAGAAGGTATCCAGCCATGTAACATGAAAAATAGAGACATTTATTGAAGAAGATACAAGAAACATTGTACATAGGACAATGACACCTCAGTCCCCTTCAAAATATGCACCTTGGGACCTCCCGATTGCCATCAGCTGCCCCATCATATTTTCCTGAATCTAACTGACAGTCTGAAATCTCTTCCCTTTTAAAGGTAATTTTAATTTTGGGAAAAGCAGAAGTCACAGGACACCAAATCTGGGCTGTAGGGTGGCTGAGTCACTGGGTGATTTGATATTTTGCCAAAAAACTGTATAAGATGTGATGCATGAGCAGCCTCTTTGTTGTGATGAAGCTGCCAGTCACCAGTTGCCCATAGCTACAGCCTTCTGAATCATCCAAATAGGGTCCTCAGAGAAATGTTCAAGCTTAATGCAAAATTTGATGCATATTCGTTGCTCTACGTGCTCAGTCATTTTGAATGTGATGGCCACACAGCACACATGCTCACTCAGTGGTATCTACCACCCCCACCAACTAGGACAGTGAAGTCATTACCATTCATGCATGCACATTCCAGTCCACTCTCCTTGGCTGCCAGGTTACATTGATGTCACACAAACCATTCTCATCATATTAACAATGGCTCAACTTTTTCTGTTCAGACCTTGTACTCTTCCCAAAAGAGAGATTAAAGGTCATTAGTTTTTAATAGTGAAGGCTGACTCACTCATGCTTCTTAGCAAAGAGATATTGGAGTGTACTGAAGGAAATTTTCAGCATGAGACAATCTTCAGTCATAAGTTATTGTCATTTTCAAATGTATAAATTCTTATTGGAGGTGGCATTAAATAGGTTTTATGGCTCAACTTTCTCATGTATAAAATGGAGGTAAAAAGTAGTATTTAAGCCAGAGAGTTGTTGGGAAGATTAAATGTTAGAATCTACATGATATGCTTAGTTCAGTACCAAGCACAGAGTAAATCCTGAAAAAACTTGTTTGTTTTCCCCTTGTTACTGTTGTTATTAAAAACAAGTTGAAAAGATATAGTCTATTCCTGTGTGTTCTTGAGTAGCTCTGAGGCTACTCATGTTCCATATGTGTTGAATGGAAAAATCCTATCTTACAAACTTTATGGGGAGAAAAGAATTTAACATTGAGACTTAAAAACACACATAATCTAGTATATCTCTGTTTAGTGAATGCACATAGAGATATGGAAGTTGAAAGAAGTCCTATATCTCTCTACAGCCTTTAATATTTTTACTTAAAATCAGTTATCTCAAGATAGGATGGTAAATAAAGGAAATAAGAAAACTTGTGTTATCTGTGCCTTGTTTATCTTTGAAAATCCAGCCTTACATTCACTGATATAAAGATGATTATGAAATTCTCACCAGGGAGCACTATTGTAGACTACCAAATAACTCAGGGATGGATTCACAAATAATCAACAGCTTATTATATCTAAGAAAAGAGTCATCAACACATTTTGCTGCCATCTTCTTATCAACAACAAAGAATGAGGCTCCAGAGAAGATTCTAAATGTGCTATGATCTACTTTTCGTTTTTTCTGATGAAAGTCTCAAGTTAAAGGAAATATAATTTCTCTAAAATATGAACTAAGATTCTTGTTTCAGATGGGCAAACATAATTGTGCCTTATACCTTGTATTTTGTTTAGTGCTTTCTACTTTTCAAAGGATTTTCATGTATATTATCTCATTTTATTCCCATAACTTGGTGTAGAAGAGCTAGGATAGGTGATTCTGAGTCTTTTAACACCTGCTCAAGTTCATTCAAAATTTAAAGGTCATCAGGAGCTGACCCAGCGACCAGACCCATCCCTCTCTGCTTGGCAAGGTGACTTTATCTTGGATGGCTTTGACTGAAAACTCCAGAGGGGATTCTGCTACACTAGATACATGATCAGTTTTTTCACTTCAAGTTATTTGAGTTATCACTTTAATGAGTTCTCAGTGGCATGCCCATATCCCTGAGCCTATCACTAAACTGGTTCCATGCTGGGGTCTGTCCCTGTCCTGGCATAGTCTGGGACCTTTCACAGAGGTCACGTGTCAGGTGACCTCCAGGCTCTTGACTCATGCAGGACAGGTTTCAAGAAGTTTGGAGAAAGAATGGAAGCAAGTTTTATTCAGGTAAACACAAAGAGATGACAGGGAATGAGTGCTGTTTTGAAAGAAGCGAGAATTTGTTTTCAAGTGGACACAGGCCAACTTGTGAGTAAGTTGTGCACGCAGTCAATTCCTGGCATTTTATGTGATCCTGGTTTTTGAATTTTGTGGTGTCAAATACCCTCTCTGCCTTCAGGAGGGGATCTTGTTCCTAATATGATCCATTCTTCTGGAAGTGTCACAGAGTTCACTCCCCTGGGACTCCCCTTAATTTGTGGTGTCACTTTTCATTATAATGATGGTATAATGAGCTTTCAGGTTGGCCTCTGGTCAATATTTCCTCCATCTTGGAATGATCTAGTTTTAACTAGTTCTTGTGTTTTTGACTTATATGACCATTGCAGGGGGTTCCTGCCACAACTGTTTCCTTTGATCATGCATGGAGGTGGGGGCCCTGATGAGAGGACCTAATAGTTTACTGGCCTGTGAACTCTGTTCCTACTTGCTCACTCCACTTGTTGGGAGTTGTCCCTAACTTCTTTCTATCCTGCCTTAAGACTATTTTGTGTGTGTGTGTGCTCTGAACAAATTCCTTCTGCTAGAATTTTCACCCCTGTGTTTGCAGGATTTGTCTAAACTGTGGATGGCTACTCTGCCCTATGCCAGAGACAGGACAGAAGTGCCAGGAAGTTAATACTCCAGGAGCAGTCTCTGTTTCCATCTCACATCATTGCTCCCTTACTGCTATGTTCTCTATCATTTCCCAAATAAATGGTTGAGCTTAAGTTCTTGATTGCATGCCTGCTTCTCAGGGAACCCTCACCAAGACACTGCTGTTCTAGTTTTTTACCCACCCTCTGTGAAAACATTTATACACAACTGGTAGCAGTCAGGGTATAAACACCAGCTCCCTCACCCTTCAGGCAGGATAACTGGGAAACATGAGTTTTATAATGCTTCCTAGAGTTCTTCCATAGAATTAAGTTCCAGCTATCCACAGTGGTAATCTGTGTAGTTGTTTGTGTAGATAGCTAAATATTAATAAAAGAGAAGGGAGCAAAACTGGCTAAGCTTAATTAGGTTGGAAACTGCATCTTCACACACCCCAGGGGATAGCTGCCCTGCCAACAGGATTAACACCCCTCCATCTCCCTGTTTAAGGAGGAAGAGCTGGCTATCCAGTCTCCCTGAGGTACAACTAGTCTACTCACCCTGATTGTGGAGGGGTGGAAGAATAAATAACAAAGGGGAAATTCTTCTGCTGGGCATATGAGCAGTAGAAACCAGATAAGGCAACGGAACTTTGGGACATGTGCAGTAGAAGCCAAGATGGCGACCATAATGGGAAGGAATCTAGGCTGGAAAAAGGATTGGATTGGGTAAGGGACATAGAACCCTGGAAGATCTAGGAATTGGATTGGTTAGGGGGAGAGCCCAGCTCAAGCCAGTGGAGGTTTGGGAAAGAGATTGGTCAGTTTGAAAGCCTAAGGTGATATAATCAAAGCTTAACAAAAGCCTCTCTTCATAACATGCATTTATTTGCTGGTTCATTCACACATTCTTGCTTTGTAGCAGCCATGTGGGCCTAGCAGTCATGTGGGCCCAAGTGTGGGTTCCCAGCAGACTCCATGTGAGGGCCTGGGTATCACAATGAAGCACTAGCTGGAGCATAGCCAGGAACAGAGACTAAGCTAGCTGGCTGGGTTCAGAGACTAAACTGGACTAAGCTTTGGCATGGACTGAATGATGGCACAGAACTTCTGGATGATGGCTCTTCTTCTTGACTTGATGAAGACAAGGCTGGACTTCTTCCTCAGTGGGACAGAGCTGAACCACCTAGCCATGGATGAGAGAGTTTCTGGGCACCTGGGGACAGTCCTTCGTGTTTGCTCCAGCTTCAATAAATCTTACCACTACATCTCATCCTCTCATGCAAGATTCTGGAAGTGCTTTTTTCATGATCCTGCAAGAACCCCATTTCCACAGGCAACTTAATGGCACATACTTTATTAGCTCCTCCCTTCCCTTTATTCCTCACCACCCGCCTGGTGCTTCCTGGAATCACCTCTTGAATAAACTGCCTCTGAAATCCTTGACTCAGGGTATGGGCTTTTCCCACCAGCTGTGAAACTTGGAATTTCATACCAGCCTCAACCCTTCCAAGCAGAATAATGTCCCAGCTCTACATTCTTAAGCTAATACAGTGGCTCTCCTTTAGTTATTTACATGAATTCTGATCAGCCTGGGGCCTTCATCTTATCAGCCATATCAGAAGTTAACATCTAATCTAAAAAGTTTAACAATCTAATAATAGCCAGAGGGGAGGGGGGAGGGGTAGTGGGGAGAAGGGTTTTCAGGAACTACTATAAAGGACACATGGACAAAACCAAGGGGGAGGGTGGAAGCAGGGGAGGGAGGTGGGTTTGGCTGTGTGGGGTAGAGAGGTGGGGAGAAAATGCAGACAACTGTAATTGAACAACAATAAAATAATTTAAAAATTGAAAAAAAAGTTTATGTATATGCAATTGGCATTTTACTCGACTAATTTGTACATGTTTTAGTTTTTTAGTCATCCATTTTGCATATATAACTTATCACATACACTTGTAAATTTTGTTTTTTAATTACTAAATCTTGGGACTAAACTGAGGCCAATGGGAACAATGCCTGAAGATGCAGATTTTGTCCTAGTATAAGGAAAATCTAACAAAAGTTTATATTTTTATTTAGTGGAGTACCTAGTTAAGAAGTAGCAAGTTCTCTGAATATTGGAAGAATTCATAAAGAAATAGATGCTGAATCTCTGAACACATATCGGAATATTCCATATGCCTAGCAGTATGAATATATTCCTTGAGTGACAATACAGTGGCTCAAAACAATATATTTTTTTCCCAATAGGCCTCACCACTGGCCTTGCCCAGCCTTTGCAAATCAAGCTGTGTCTTTTATTCACTGCATCGTCACAGTGAAGACTTTGGAAACAGAATTGAGCTAGCAATTTTCTTGATGATACATAAGGCAAAATAGGGCACAGACTGTGTTTCTACAGCTTTATTGGCATTGCCACAATTTTTAGTTAAAATTCAAAAAAATAGAAACAAGCAAAAAACAAAACTTTCGTTTGTCATGTAGGTTGGTCTGACCTGGGGAGCAGGAGTCTGTTTTAAATGAACCCTGTCTGCAAGATTCAGATCTGTGAATCTCATTATATATCTGGGGCCTACCATACAGAATCTCTGTGGAACTTAATGTGCCATTGGTAGGGAGAAATATAATTTTATATAACAGAATTGTGGGCTTTCAAATGAATAACCAATGTAGCCCCTACAATCAACTCACGCAGGAAAAGTGCTGCTTACTATACATTTAAAAGATCCTTTGCAATGTAATTTTCATATAATCTTCACATAAAACATAGCAATGTTGCCTTTTAAATTAAAAAAATATCACTTATTGTTATGAAGTGTTTCTTTACATCTTAAGTTTCTTTTCATTGAATATACACTTTCTTCTGGCCTCAGATTCTTTTGTATGGTAAGGAAACATCTGGAACCACTCTGCATGTGCCAGCTCTAAGAAACGATAGCTAAATCAAGTCTTATTTATTGTTTATCAACAAAATAAAGGACAAGTCTTTTAGCCTGTCTTCCTAAGGTTCTATTTTACATGCCTGGTTGCCTTGTATTTTACTTTATTCTTATTTTAACATGGATTCCAAATATGGATGAAACACTTGTCTACAGAGAATAGCAGTATTTCTGCCAAAATATTTTCATTATTTATCTCAGGACATCTATTTTAATGTGCAGTATGTTCTACAGTTATTTAACCAGTGACCCACTAGGGCTCTGTATAAGGTTGTTTGGGCTGTCATAACAGAGTACCACCGACTGGGGAGCTTAAACAATAGATATTTATTTTCTCATAGTTCTGAGGACTGAAGTCTGAGATCTGGTTATTGGCAGGGTTGATTTCTTCTGAGGACTCTCCATGGCTTCTAGGTTGCTGCTTTCTCCAGTGTCTTCATGTGGTCTTTCCTCTATCCCTGTCCATTTCCTAATCTCTTCCTTGTGCAGATAAAGTCTTCTTGCATTAGGGCTCACCTATAGGACAGCATTTTTTTTACTATAACTGTGCTGTTTTATTGTATTTTTTCCATTGCCATTTATTCATCTTATTCCCTCTTCCATCTATACCCACCCTCCACACCCACCACAATAACAACACTGTTGTCCGTGTCCGTGAGTCTTTTTTCTTTTTCACTCAATCCCTCAACCCCCAAATGCCTTCTACCCAGAGCTGTCAGCCTGCTGTCTGTCTATGAGTCTGTCTCTGTTTTGCTGGTTAGTTCACTTTGTTCGTTGGATTCATATATGAGTGAAATCATATGGTGTTTGTCTTTCTCTGATTGGCTTATTTCCCTTAGCATAATTTTCTCCAGGACCATCCATACTGTCACAGAGGATAAATTTTCTTCTTTTTCATGCCTGAGTAGTATTCCATTGTGTAAACCTCCCATAGCTGTTTTATCCACTCATCTACTAATAGATATTCCAGCTGCTTCCAAATCTTGGCTACTGTAAAGAATGCGGCAATAAACATAGGGGTGCTGTGTTCTTTCGTATTGGTGTTTTGGGTTTCTTTGAATAGATTCCCAGAAGTGGAATCACTGGGTCATAAGGCAGTTCCATATTTATTTATTTTTTTATCCTCAACTCAGGACATTGTTTTCATTTGATTTTTTAGAGAGAGAGGAACGGAGAGAGAGCAACATTGATGTGTGAGAAAAGCATTGATGAATTGTTTCCACCTGCATCCAGACTAAGTATCCACACTGGGGCTGGAGATAGAATACATCTGGGCTGGGGGCCATTTGTGACTACACTGGACCACAATCAAATCTGCAACCTAAGTATGTTCCCTGACCAGGAATTTAACCAACAATCTTTCAGTTATGGGACAATGCTCCAACCATTGAGCCACACCAGCCAGGGTCCAATTTTAATTTTTTGATGTAACTCCATACTGCTTTCCACAGTAGCAGGATACAAAATTAATATCTAGAAATCAATTGCATTTTTATATACCAATAATGAGCTGTCAGAAAGAAAAATTAAGAAAACAATCCCATTCACAGTGGCTTCAAAAAGAATAAAATAGGTGGATATGAGAGCTTCCAGCCAAGATGGAGGTGTAGGTAGACACACTGTGCCTCCTTGCACAACCAAAAGAAGGACAACAACAAATTTAAAAACAAAAAACAACCAGAACTGACAGAAATCGAACTGTATGGAAGTCCAACAACCAAGGAGATCAAGAAGAAATATTCATCTAGACTGGTAGGAGGGGCTGAGACGGGCAGCTGGGCAGAGAGGTCTCACTGCCAGGCGGCAGCTGGCGGACCCAGTGAGGTGGTGGATTGTGGAACAGGGCAGGCCAGGCTGCAGCTAGCAGACCCCACAAGGTGGTGGCTAGCAGACGCTGTGGCCCCGCATTTGTGCATAGATAAACCAGGAGGAATGGCAGGGGGGCGAAGCGGACTGCGCAAGCCAGGGCTCTAGCGTGGGGAAATAAAGCCTCAAACCTCTGATTGGAAACACCCATGGGGGTTGAGGCAGCAGCAGGAGAGACTCCCAGCCTCACAGGAGAGGTCGTTGGAGAGACCCACAGGGTCCTAGAGAGTGCACAGGCCCACCTACTCGGGAATCAGCACCAGAGGGGCCCAGTTTGATTGTGGGTGGCAGAGGGAGTGAGTAAAATCTGGCAGAGAGTGGAGCAAGCACCATTGCACCCTCTCGGCCCCTCCCCAACATACAGCGTCACAGTACAGCTACCAGCATTACCCCGCCCTGGTGAACACCTAAGTCTCCACCCCTTTACATAACAGGCACGCCAAGACCAAAAAAAAACCCCCCAAAAAACAATGGCCCAAATGAAAGAACATATCAAAGCTCCAGAAAAAATACAACTAAGCAACGAAGAGATAGCCAACCTATCAGATGCACAGTTCAAAACACTAGTAATCAGGAAGCTCACAGAATTGGTTGAATTTGGTCACAAATTAGAGGAAAAAATTAAGGCTATGCTAAGAGAAACAAAGGAAAATGTACAGGAAACCAATAGTGATGGGAAGGAAACTGGGACTCAAATCAACAGTGTGGACCAGAAGGAAGAAAGAAACATCCAACCAGAAAAGAATGAAGAAACAAGAATTCGGAAAAATTAGAAGAGGCTTAGGAACCTCCAGGACATGTTGAAACGTTTCAACATCCGAATCATAGGGGTGCCAGAAGGAGAAGAGGAAGAACAAAAAATTGAAAACTTATTTGAACAAATAATGAAGGAGAACTTCCCCAATCTGGCAAGGGAAATAGACTTCCAGGAAGTCCAGGAAGCTCAGAGAGTCCCAAAGAAGCTGGTCCCAAGGAGGAATACACCAAGGCACATCATAATTACATTAGCCAAGATGAAACAGAAGGAGAGAATCTTACAAGCAGCAAGAGATAAGGACACAGTTACCTACAAAGGGGTTCCCATAAGACTCTCAGCTGATTTCTCAAAAGAGACCTTACAGGCAAGAAGGGACTGGCAAGAAGTATTCCAAATCATGAAAGGCAAGGGACTAAATCCAAGATTACTGTATCCAGCAAAGCTATCATTTAGAATGAAAGGGCAGATTAAGTGCTTCTCAGATAAGGACAAGTTAAAGGAGTTCATCATCACCAAGCCCTGATTATATGAAATGTTAAAGGGACTTATCTAAGAAAAAGAAGATCAAAAATAGGAACAGTAAAAATGACAGCAAACTCACAGTTATAAACAACCACACCTAAAACCAAAACAAAAGCAAACTAAGCAAACAACTAGAACAGAAACAGAACCACAGAAATGGAGATCACATGGAGGGTTTTCAACAAGGGAGTGGGAGGGGGAGAGAGAGGGGAAAGGTACAGAGAATAAGTAGCATAAATGGTAGGTAGAAAATAGGTAGGGGGAGGGTAAGAATAGTATAGGAAATGTAGAAGCGAAAGAACTTATATGCATGACCCATGGACATGAACTATAGGGGGGTAATGTGGGAGGGAGGGGGTGGGCAGGATGGAGTGGAGTAAAGGGGGGGAAATGGGACAACTGTAATAGCATAATCAATAAATATATATATTTTTAAAAAGAATAAAATATATAGGAATAAACCTAACCAAGGATGTAAAAGACCTGTACTCAGAAAATTGTAAGACATTGAAGAAAGAAATTGAAGAAGATACAAACGAGTACAAGCACATACCGTGTTCATGGATAAGACAAATTAACATCATTAAAATGTCCATACTATGCAAAGCAATCTGTAGATTCAATGCAATTCCCATGAAGATACCAATGATATTTCACAGAACTAGAGCAATTATTTTAAAAATTTATATGGAATCACAAAAGGCCCTGCATAGTGACAGTGATCCCAAGAAAAAAGAACAAAATTGAAGGAATCATGCTAACTAATATCAAACTGTACTATAAGGCCATAGTAATGAAAAAGACATGGTACTGGCATAGAAATAGACATATAGATAAATGGAACAGAATAGAGAGCCCAGACAGAAACCCATACCTCTATAGTCAATTAATATTCGAAAGAGGAAGCAAGCATGTACAATGGGCTAAAGATAGTTTATTCTATAAATGGTGTTAGGAAAATTGGACAGACACGTGCAAAAAAATGAAACTAAACCACCTTCTTGCACCACAAACAAGAAAAAGTTCTAAATGGATTAAAGATTTAAATATTAGACCTGAAACCATAGAAGTCCTAGAAGAAAACAGGCAGAAAAATCTCAGACATTGCTCATCACAATATTTTTTCTGATGTATCACCTCAGGCAAGGGAAATAAGAATTTAAAAAATGACAACCCACTGAATGGGAGAACATATTTGCAGATATATCAGATAAGGGGTTAATATCTAAAATTTATAAAGAACTTATAAAACTCAATACCAGAAAAAAAGAAGACATCATTTTACTTTAATTATCTCTTTAAAGGCCTTATCTCTAAATGTAATCACATTCTGATGTACTAGGTGTTGGGACCTAAATGAATTTTGAGGGGATACAATTCAGCCTATAACATCTTAAGGTCTGGAGTCAATGATTCTCTGGAGCCTCGTGGCCAAGGCTACAAGGCCATGGCAATAATGCAGGTAGTGTTAACAAATTCCACTCTACTTAATACTCATACAAAGCATAGTATACTCTCATAATTGTTACAATTTGAATTTTGTCTTTTTTTAAACTACTAGTTGTCTCATTTGTATAGGAAGTTCCAAAATTTCACTCTTCCAAAATTATATACTCTTGTTAACCTTGGTTTTGTAGAATTAACTAATGCTTTGCTAGAGATGTTGACAAAACAAGTAATACTAGACCTGTGCCCAGACTGAGATAATTCTCAAGGTTGACAGTGTAAACTCTTATGGGGCTTCTCAGGGTGGAGCCCTTGGGCTGGTAACTATACCAGGAAGGAGATGATCCAGATTTGAAGCCCAGGATTGTTGTTAGGGTCACTGCCCCAAAGCTATCTTGGTGAGCCTTTTGGTTATTTAACAATACCTGTTGCTGAAAATGGTTTCTAAACCCTTTCAAATGCCTTTAAAGAACAACAGCATCTCCCTGGCCAGTGAGGCTCAGCTGGTTGGAACTTTGTCCCATAACTGGAACGTTGTGGGTTCAATTACTGGTCAGGGCACATATCTAGGTTGCAGGTTCCATCCCTGGCACAAGTGTGGATGAGAGGCAATCAGTCAGTCCTTCTCTAGCATGGATGTTTCCCTCTTTCCCTTCTTATCTCCCTTACCTCTTTTCTAAAAAGCAATGAGAAAATGTCCTCAGATTTGTTTCACAATGGTAGAAATACAAGTGCATTTGTATATAGCGTCTTGATGTCTTTGAAAGAAAAGTGGCTTTATTTATATTCACTATAATCATTATTTGCTGGAATTATTTTCTCAGTAGGCAATGTCTCTTTTGCCCATATTTATAAAGCAGGGGAGAAGGCATTTAATGAATTTCAAGAGTGTATTTAACCATAACACACATCTCTCTTAGTATATTCACATATAAATAGCCCTTTTATTTGTTCTCTTTGGTGACCTCTCTTCTTTTGGGCATAGGTCACTGTTTGTTATTGTTTCCCATTTCCAAATGGGAGGCTGAATGATAATAATGAAAGATTATGCAAAAAATCCATATTTAAAATAATGGTGATATGTCACTTGTGTTGCTGGATAATTATAGTAATTTGCCTCTTACACTATATGGAGTCAGGAGTTAGTTACTAGAAAACAGGGTGATAGGGGTGATTTAGGGGATTTTCCTCCCAACAGGCTGTTTGATCCTGCTGACTTTTCTCTTTAAAATCAATTGCCTGCTAGTGAATACTCTGAATTTTCCCCTGATTCAATTGGCTGTCTGCGGACTGCACCCACTGCATTGGGGTCACTGTGGGTTCTGTGTCTGTTTACACAAGGTTTGTGGGACTCTTAAAATATCATGGACCTACCTAATTTAATCTGAGTGAAGCAACTAAGGAAGCAATTACTAAAAATCATAGTCTTTGCACATGGCAACAAACAAAGAAAAATGTATTATTTCCAAGCTCAACATGAGGCCAGTTATTTTACTCCGGGATTGCAAGCCTTTTCTACACTACAGATTTCTCTGACTTTTGGTGTTTTACACTTTACTTAATACTTCATGAAGTGGACAGTATCCTTTTGGAGAATTGCAAAATGGGGTGAAAAGAAACAAGGAATTAAGTATAGAGCTCAGAATCTGTTTGGCATTTGGAGATTGGCTGAATGGATAGAGAGCATTTCTGGTCAAGAGGAACATGTACAGGGACACAGAAATTAAATCTAACTTTACATTTGCTGATGTGGCTCCCCAATGGGAACAGTTCTATACTTGGGCCTAAAAAGTTATTTGAAAATAAATATATGTTTTTAAATATAATTTATATTTACACACACATATATATACACACGTATTTTTTTCACAAAACTAGCTATACAAAAATATTATTTATAATAAGTGTGGGAAAATATTCAGCTTCCATAAAACTAAAAAGCACATTAAAACCCAAGATCTATTTCTCCCCCTTTTTGCCCACTAAGTTATAAATATGTGTTGTAATTAAGAGTTCTAGACCATGGGCTAACTCAGCGTTTCAGACAACTATGAAGGTTGGCTGATTCAACACTGGAATACAATTTAGAAATGATTATCAGAACCTATTAAATGTTAATATTCTTTTACCTCAACTGTAGCAAATCTGAGAAAATAACCTTAAACCTGTAAAAATATACATATTCAAGACTATTCACTAAGCTAAATCATAATACTAAAATGAACAAACAAAATATATCCAAATAAATAAATAAACTAAAAAATCCAAAATTTCCCTCAGGAGCGGCACAGCCAAATTTGTGAGTATCCACTGGACAGAAATACTGTAGCCTATTAAAAAGTTACCAATAGTGAGGGGAAATGGTTACAATATAATCTTATGTGAAAAAAATCCATGCAAAATGAATTGAAATACAAGGTAAACTACCTAAGATACATGTGCTATGAAGAGTACTAGGTGGTAATGATTTAAAACAACAAAATTGACTGAGTCACAGAAATTTCACCAAAGTAATGCTTTTTAAAAATTTCCCTTCTCTTTTTTAAAATGGGAAAATGATTAAATTTACAGAAAAGTTACAGGTACGTTTTTCTTCCTAAACCATTTGAAAATAAATTGCCAAGTCACTGATAAATACTTGAGTGTTTCCTATACAGCAACACTCTGCTTTATAACCTCAAACGTCCATCAAAATCAAAGAATTAACTTGAATATGTCACTGCCATCTAATCCACAGACTCATTTAGGTTTCCCCATTTGTCCCATTAATGTCCTTCATAGCAAAAGGGTATAGTCCATAATGACAAACTACACTTCGTTGTCATATTGTCTTTCAGTTTAGAACAGTTCCTTACTCTTTCCTTAACTTTCATGGCCTAATCACTTTGAAGATTATGGGCCCATATTTTTTCAGAATGTACTTCCATTTGTGTTTCTCTGATGTTTCCTCATGATGAGATTCATGTTGTGCACATTTGGCAGAACTGTTGTAGAAGGGGCTGGGTTCTCACTGTGTCCTCTCTGGTGCTACACATTTTCAGTTTGCCTCATTATTAATGAAGTATATCACTGTGATCACTTGACTAAAGTGACTCTTGTAGGTAAAAATTAAAATTATATTAGCTTATCCCAGTCTGTGCGGAGATCTGCAATCAGTTTCTTTATTCCTGACCTCTATATTAGCCCTACCCTGATTTGCTTGGAAATAGCAACTTCAAATTGCCCATCCTGTTTTAACCCCCTTTGGAGTTTCACCTTTGCTATGCCTAGCATCCCACCTGCTATGTGGTTCATTTCAGGGATATGGTTCCTTACTCTCCTTGTAACCAAAATAGACTTCACCTAGGCAGGCTCTCCTGCCACCTCTAACTAGGATGCTTCATGGACCCACCTTCCAAGTGCCCACTCTGGAGCTTTGCCTACAATTTCTTCTCTTCTGAAGCCTGTTATATCCCTTTTTTCCTCCTTCAAGTTGTCTTTGCTTATCCTATCTTTAAAAAATAAAAGCTTCTTTTGTTGGTTGGTCTTTTCAAAGTGCTAGCTACCTCTTACATTTTTTATCAAGTCTGTGGGCATATTTCTGTTTGAATTTATTAATATATGCTTTTAGTCCTATGACCTTCTTTCTCTTAATTTCCTTCAATTTGTTTTGTTTTCCTCTTCTAGTTGCTTAATTAATTTTTTTGTTGTTGTCATTTGATATAAAAGCATTCGTTGGGAAGGAAAACTATCAACTCAGGTTGGGGACTTGCAAATTAAGTGACAGTAGACAGATCAACCAGAGAAAAGTTTATTATGTCTGCAGGAGTACTTCTGTTGGTAACTCACTGAATTATCAGAGGTGAAGTAAAGGTGTATATATCAGTTTAAAAGGCATACATGTGTGTATGTGTCCATGTTAAGGCTTAAGAAGGATAATATGGAAGGTTCTATTGGGTATTATGCTATTGAATTTTCCGTGGATGGGGTCATACTGGTTCACCCAGACTACGTAGTTGGGATTAATGAAGAGGTTACCTTGCCAGAATTAAAAATTGCCCTGGTGACCAAGGGCTAAATAGGGCCAAATCTGTTTTCTCTGAACTTCACCATTGTGTCTCAGGAACATTGCTGATGCTGCAGGAAAAAAATGCAGTTGCATGTCAACTGGGGAGGAGCAGAGATCATACTTTGCTGAAATTTTATATAGAAGCTTAAATTGGACTTATTTAAAAGTATATTTTATTGATTATGCTATTATAGTTGTCCCATTATTTTTCTCCCCTTTTTTCCCCTCTACCCTTCCACCAGCATTTACGCCCTTAGTTCATGTCCATGGGTAGTACATATAAGTTCTTTGGCTTCTCCATTTTCCATACTATTCTTAACTTCCCCCTGTCTGTTTTGTACCTTTTATGCTTCTTATTCCCCATACCATTCTCCCATTCTCTCCCCCCGCCCCCGCTGATAACCCTCCATGTAATCTCCATTTCTGTGATTCTGTTCCTGTTCTAGTTGTTTGCTTAGTTTGTTTTTGTTTTTTAGGTTCAGTTGTTGATAGTTGTGAGTTTGTTGTCATTTTACTGTTCATATTTTTTATCTTCTTTTCCTTAGATAAATCCCCTTAACATTTCATATAATAAGGGCTTGGTGATGATGAACTCCTTTAACTTGACCTTATCTGGGAAGTACTGTATTTGCCCTTCCATTCTGAATGATAGCTTTGCTGGATAGAGTAATCTTGGGTGTAGGTCCTTGGCTTTCATGACTTGGAATACTTCTTGCCAGTCCCTTCTTGCCTGTAAAGTCTCTTTTGAGAAATCTACTGATAGTCTTATGGGAACACCTGTGTAAGTAACCGTCTCCTTTTCTCTTGCTGCTTTTAAGGTTCTCTCCTTATCCTTTCATCTTGAGTAACTGAATTATGATGTGCCTTGGTGTGTGCTTCCTTGGGTCCAACTTTGGGACTCTCTGAGCTTCCTGGACTTCCTGGAAGTCTATTTCCTTTTCCAGATTGGGGAAGTTCTCCGTCATTATTTTTTCAAATATGTTTTCGATGTCTTGCTCTTCCTCTTCTCCTTCTGGCACTCCTATTATTCAGATGTTGGAACATTTAAGGTTGTCCTGGAGGTTCCTAAGCCTCTCCTTATGTTTTTGAATCTTCTTATTTTTTTGAATTCTTGTTTCTTCATTCTGTTCCAGTTGAATGTTTATTTCTTCCTTCTGCTCCAAACCGTTGATTTGAGTCCCGGCTTCCTTTCTGTCACTGTTGGTTCCCTGTGCATTTTCCTCTATTTCACTTTTCATAGCCTTCACTCCTTCCTCTATTTTGCAACCATACTCAACCATTTCTGTGAGCATCCCCATTACCAGTGTTTTGAGTGGTGCATCTGATAGGTTGGTTGGCTATCTCTTTGTCCCTCAGTTTTATGTTTTCTGGATCTTTG
The DNA here is from genome assembly GCF_022682495.2 of Desmodus rotundus. Classification (NCBI taxonomy): domain Eukaryota; kingdom Metazoa; phylum Chordata; class Mammalia; order Chiroptera; family Phyllostomidae; genus Desmodus; species Desmodus rotundus. The sequence goes on from NC_071392.1 coordinate 132,685,698, forward strand.
ATCTGTGCTTTCATTTGGGCCATTTTTTTTTTTGTCTTGGCATGCCTGTTACTTAGTAAAGGGCAGAGCTTGAGTTATTTGCCAGGGTGGGGCAACCCACATTGCAGCTGTATGTGGGGGAGGTGTCCAAAAGGGAACAGTTCTGCTTACTGGGCTCTCAGCTGGCTTTCAGTCATTTCCTCTGCTACCCACAATCAAATTGGGCCCTTCTGGTGCTGATTCCCAGTTGGGTGGGTTTTGTGTATATTCTAGGACTCTGTGGGTCTCACCAGCAAACTCTCCTGTGAGGGTGGGAGTTTCTCTCGCAGCTGCAACACCCACAGGTTTTTTTTTTCAGTCAGAGGCTTCGAGGCTTTATTTCCTCATGCTGGAACCCTGTGTTTTGCAGCCTGTCTCGCTCCCTAGTTGTTCCGGTTTATTTGAACACAAATATAGGACTCTCTGCTCTGCCAGCTGCCACCTCTCCCAGTCCATGAGTCACCACCCATTGCCTACCCTGATCCTCCAGCTATGGCCTTTCTGTGAGTCCTCTCCACCTTGGCTGTCCAACTCCACTCCTCCTACAGGTCTGGATGAATGTTTGTACTTTAACTCCTTGGTGTCGGACATCCTTACAGTTCAATTTTCTGGCAGTGCTGGTTGTTTTTTGTTTTTCATTTTGTTGTTGCCCTTCTTTTGGTTGTGTGAGGAGGTACAATGTAACTACCTATGCCTCCATCTTGGCCAGAAGTCCACTATCTTGTCTTTTTGATCACTGATCCATTATTCAGTGTCTTCTGATGTGCTGTTATTCCCTCTGGTGTATATTTCATTTCAACTAAATTCTTCAGTTTTGCTAGGTTCTTTTGTACACTTTTTATCTCTGTGTTGAAGTTCTCATTGTGTTTATCCATTTGTGTGCAAATTTCATGAGCACCTTTATCACTATGACTTTGAACTCTATCTAGCAGACAGCTCAGCTCTGCTTTATTTAGGATTTTTTTTTCCCTAGGCTTGTGGCTTGATTTTTGTTTTAGTTGAAACACTCTTTTGTGTTTTTAATTTGCCTGTTTCTATATATTAGGTAGATCAGGTACGTGTCCTGGTCTTGAAAAATTGGCCTTATTTAGAAGGTGTCCTTTGGGGCCCAGTGGTAGAATTCCCCCTTGTCACCAGAGGCAGCTGCTCCAGAGATGTTCTCTGTCCTTCCGTAGTGATTGGGCCACAACTGCTAAAGATACAATGTCAGGTATGGCTAGCCTCTGGCCCAGTTGGCCATGAGGCCCAGCCTTAAGAGTTGAGGTCACTGAGTAGGTGTGGCACTTTGGAGGGGTACTAACTGGGTGGATGCTCAGGGCAATTCCAGGGTGCAGTGTACAGTTTTAGCAAAGATAATGGAGAGTGTCAGAAATGGCACCTGCATGCCTCAGAACAACTATGTGGAAGGAGAATAAAGAAAGGGGGAAAAGATGCCACCCACCAGCACTTCTGTCCCTGGAGAAAGTTCCAATAGATTCCTGTCCCTCCAACACACACCCTAAAATTAGTCAATATATCAGCTTCATGTATGACCTTGGGTGCTTTTCAAAATGCTGCCTTTGTGCTTAGACTTGTAAAGAGCACAACCTTGGTTTCCTATAGCCTTTTAGTTCTATCAGATATAAGTCCCATTGATTTTCAAAGTCAGGTGTTATGGGGGCTCCCCTTCCTGGTGCAGGTCCCCTAGGATGAGGCTTGGGCTCCCTGCCCTTCAGGAGAGAATCTCTGTGATTATAATGTACTTCCCACTTGTGGGTCATCACATGGAGACAGGGGGGCAGGGTGTGTCCTGACTAGACTGAGTCTCCACCCCTATTACCTGTCTCAGTGTGACCTTTTTTATATACTGTATTTTGCCATATATAATGCTCACTTTTTTGCCCAAATTTTGGGGGCAAAAATAAGGATGTGCATTATACATTGGTAGTACCTGAAATACCTTGTATCTGTTCTTGTATGTTGTAATTATGTGTTACATAAAATTTCTTGTCGCATAATATGTTCCAAAATAAATGCTAAAATTCCTTTATTATACAAAACTGCTATATATATAAATAAGTAAAAATCATATTAAAAAATTAAAACAAAAGATTATTTTTCCTGAAAGCTTGGGCCAAAAATGTGGATGCATATTATACATGCCAAAATAAAGTATTTATAGTTGTAGAAAATCTCTTCTGCTAGTCCTGAGGTCATTCTGAGAGATGGCTGTTCTATATGTAATTGTAGTTTTGGTGTCAATGAGAGGAGATAGTCCAACGTCTTAAACTCGAAGCCAGGAGCCTTTCTCTTGAATGTCAGTTTAGCTTATTTGTGAAATGTCCTTTGAGGTGGGTGCACTGTCCACACAGCAAATGTCTCCCAGTTTATCAATTTTATTAGACTTCTGAAAGAACCAATTTTTGGTTTGTTTGACTCTTCCTATATCATCTTTATTACCTACTTTATTTCTGCTCTTTTCTTTATTACTTCCTTTTATTTTGGGGATCAATTTGATGTTTGTTTTCCTGTATCTTATGAGGGATTATTAACTCATTGATTTTTAGTTTTTTATCTTTTCTAATATGATTGTTTAAACTGTAACTATCTTTCTATGCTTGATTTAGCTGTAACTGACAAGTTTTATTGTGTAATATATTCACTGTCAGTATTTTTGAGATTTTATCTTACTTATATTTGGCCCATTAGATAATTAAAGAATATTTAGTCTCAAATATGTAGGGATATCCTAGTTATTATTTAATTTAATTTAGTTTAATGCAATTTAATTTAATTTTGATAAGAACCCTTAACATGGGACATACCGTCTTAATTTTTAAGTGTACATGCAGTTTTGATAACTACTGGCACAATATTATATACACAATATTATATGTACAGAAGGTCTCTAGAACTTAGTCATCTTGTATAACTAAAACTTTGTACCTGTTCAATAACAATCCCTTATTTCCCCCTCTCCCCAGTCTCTGGCAACCATAATTCTACTGCCTGATTCTGTGAGTTTGACTACTTTAGATATCTTATATAAGTGAAATCATGCAGTATTTGTCCGTGTGTGGCTGACATTTCACTTATCATAATGGGTACAAGGTTCATCCATATTGACACAAATTGTAGCATTTCCTTTTTTTTAAGTTTGAATAATACTCCCTTGTATGTATATACCACATTTTCTTTATCCATTTGGGATGTTTTAGTTATTTTTTATTACTAAGTTTTAGTAATTACATTGAAGTAAGAGATCCTACCCTTTATGATTTTAATCCTTTAAAGTTTGTTGAGCACATGGTCAATTTTTGTAAATGTTCCTTGAATCCATGGAAAGATTAAATATCCTATTATTTGGTTAGTACAGGATTCTGTATGAGTCAGTCACATTTGATAATAATGTTGACAAACATTTTATCCACATTGACTTCATCACTGGTTTGATCAATTCATGAGTGGTGTGTTAAAACCTCCTGCTTTGGTTGTGGATCTATTGATTTTTACTCATAGTCAATCATTTTTTCATTATATATTTTGAGTCTATGTTATTATGTGCATAATTTTTAAATCACTATGAATCTTCCCTGACCTTTTAAAAATCAATTATGAAGTGTTTTTCTTTATCTCTAGTGATTTTGGGGAACCTTAAAGTCTACTTTTTCTTATTTTTAATATGGCCATACCTGCTTGTTTTGGTTCATATTTACATGCCTTATCTGATATCATTCTTATATTTTCTTCCTTTTTTTCATTTTAGGTACATGTCTCTTCTAAACAGCGTAGAGTTGATTTTTGTTTTCAATCTAGTGTGACAGTCTTGTCTTTTAAATATTTACCTATTTACTTTTAATATTCTTATGGATTTATAGCTCCCATCTTACTTTATATGTATTTTATGTGTTTCTATTTTTCATTCCTGGTGTTTCTTTAAGTATATTTTATTTATTTTGCTATAACAGATGTCCCATTTTTTTCCTCCCCTTTATCGTCCTCCACCCTGCACTGCCCCTCCCTTCAGCATTCCCTGCCCACCCTGCCCTTAGTTCATATCTATGGGTTGTACATGTGAGTTCTTTGGCTTCTCCATTTCCTATACTATTCTTAACTTCCATCTGTCTATTTTTCGCCTACCAATTATGCTTCTTATTCCCTGTATCTTTTTCCCTCATTCTCTTCCTTTCCCTCCCCACTGATAACCCTCGATGTGATCTCCATTTCTGTGATTTTGTTCCTGTTCTAGTTATTTGCTTAGCTTTTTTTTAGGTTCAGTTGTTGATAGTTGAATTGGTTGTCATTTTACTATCCATATTTTGATCTTCTTCTATTTCTTAGATAAGTCCCTTTAACATTTCATATAATAAGGGCTTGGTGATGATGAACTCCTTAACTTTATCTGGAAAGCACTGTAATTGCCCTTCAAAATTATTCTGAGAGATGACTTTGCTGGATAGAGTAATCTTGGATGTGGCTCCTTGCCTGTCATGAATTTGAATACTTCTTTACTGCCCCTTCTTGCCTGCAAGGTTTCTTTTGAGAAATCAGCTGATAGTCTTATGGGAATTCCTTTGTAAGTAAATACTCTCCTTTTCTCTTACTGCTTTTAAGATTCTCTCCTTATCTTCAATCTTGGATAACTTACTTATGGTGCGTCTTGGTGTGCTTCTTCTTAGATCCCACTTCTTTGGGACTCTCTGAGTGTCCTAGACTTCTATGTCTATTTCCTTTGCCAGATTGGGGGAGTTCCCCTCCTTATTTACTTATTTTTTATTTTTATTTATTTTTTAAATATATTTTATTGATAATGCTATTATAGTTGTCCGATTTGCCCCCACCTTTATTCCCCTCCACCCTGCACACCCCCTCCCACCTGCATTTCCCCCATTTAGTTCATGTCCATGGGTCATACATATAACTTCTTTGGCTTCTACATTTCCTATACTATTCTTAACCTCCTCCTATGTATTTTCTACCTGCCATTTATTCTACTTATTCTCTGTACCTTTTCCCCCTCTTTTCCCTCCATTCCCCCACTGATAACCCTCCATGCGATCTCTATTTCTGTGATTCTGTTCTTGTTCTAGTTGTTTGCTTAGTTCACTTTTGTTTTTCTCTTTTTTTAGGTTCAGTTGCTAATAGCTGTGAGTTTGTTGTCATTTTACTGTTCATATTTTTGATCTTCTCTTAAATAAGTCCCTTTAACATTTCATATAATAAGGGCTGGGTGATGATGAACTCCTTTAACTTGACCTTATCTGCAAAGCACTTTATCCGGCCTTCCATTCTAAATGATAAGCTTTGCTGGATAGAGTAATCTGGGATGTAGGTCCTTGCCTTTCATGACTTGGAATATTGTTTTCCAGCCCCTTCTTGCCTGTAAGGTCTCTTTTGAGAAATCAGCTGATAGTCTTATGGGAACTCCTTTGTAAGTAATACTCTCCTTTTATCTTGCTGCTTTTAATATTCTCCCCTTATCTTTAATCTTGGGTGATGTGATTATGATGTGCCTTGGTGTTTTTCTCCTTGGGTCCAACTTCTTTGGGATTCTTTGAGCTTCCAGGACTTCCTGGAAGTCTATTTCCTTTTCCAGATTGGGGAAGTTCTCTTTCATTATTTTTTCACATCAGTTTTCCATTTCTTGCTCTTCCTCTTCTCCTTCTGGCACCCCTATGATTTAGATGTTGGAATATTTAAAGATGTCCTGGAGGTTCCTAAGCCTCTCCTTATTTTTTTGAATTCTTGTTTCTTCATTCTGTCCCAGTTGAATGTTTATTTCTTCTTTCTGCTTCAAACCATTGATTTGAGTCCTGGCTTCCTTTCTCTCACTGTTGGTTCCCTGTACACATTTCTTTATTTCACCTTTCATAACCTTCCCTTTTTCCTCTATTTTGTGACCATTTTCAACCAATTCTGTGAGCATCCTGATTACCAGTGTTTTGAACTGTGCATCTGATAGGTTGGGATCTCTTCGTTGCTTAGTTTTATTTTTTCTGGAGCTTTGATCTCTTCTTTCATTTGGGCGTGTTTTTTTTTTTTTTTTTTTTTTTGGTCTCAGCATGCCTGTTATGTATTAAGGGGTGGAGTGTGTTAGGTGTTCACCATGGTGCGGTAACCCACGTGGCTGCATTGTGACACTGTCTGTGGGGGAGGAGTCTGAGAGAAGGAATTGTGCCTCTTATTCAGCTCTCTGTTGGCTTTCAGTCATTTCCTCTGCTACCTATAAGCAAATTGGATCCTCTGGTGCTGACTCCCCTGTGGGTGTGTTTGTGTATGTTCTAGGACCCTGTGGGTCACTCCAACAAACTCTCCTGTGAGACTGGGAGTTTCTCCCCTTCCCGCCTCAACCCCTAAGGTGTTTTCAGTCAGCAGCTTTGAGGCTTTATTTCCCCATACTGGAACCCTGGGTTGCACCGTCTATCTCGCTACCCAGTTGTTTCTCCTGGTTTAATTGCACTCAAATGTGGGACTACTCAGTCTGCAAGCCACCACCTTGTCTGGTCTGCTAGCCTCTGCCCTGTAGCGAGTCCTCTCCACCCAGCTGTCTGTCTCCACCCTTCCTACCAGTCTGGATGAATATTTCTTTAATTCCTTGGTTGTTGGACTTTCATCAGTTCGATTTTCTATCAGTTCTGGTTGTTTTTTGTTTTTAAATTTGTTGTCGTCCTTCTTTTGGTTATGCGAGGAGGCATAGTGTGTCTACCTATGCCTCCATCTTGGCCGGCCCTTATTTTTTTTTAAAAGTTGTCCATTTCATGTTCTTCCTCTTCTCCTTCTGGCACCCCTATGATTAGGATGTTGGAACATTTAAAGTTGTGCCAGAGGTACCTCAGCCTATCCTCATTTTTTCAAATTCTTATTTCTTCATTCTGTTCCAGTCATATGTTTATGTCTTCCTTTTGTTCCAAATTGGTGTTTTGAGTCTTGGTTTCATTCCTTCCACTGTTGATTCCCTGTATATTTTGCTTTATATTACTTTTTATACCCTTCACTTGTTCCTCTATTTTTGACCATGCTCAATCATTTATGTGAGCATCCTGATTACCAGTGTTTTGAACTCTGCATCTGATAGGTTGGCTGTCTCCTCGGCACTTAGTTGTTTTTATGGAGTTTTTCTCTGTTCTTTCATTTGGGACATAATTCTTTGTCTTGCAGACCTCTTTGTTTTAAGGGGTGGAGACCTATGTATTTGCCAGGGTGGGATGTTGTGGTGCTGTGTGTGGGGGAGGGGTCAGAGAGAGAACAATGGAGCTCAGCTCTCTCCCCACTTTCAGCCTTGTCCCTCCCTTCCTACGAGCAGATTGTGCCCTTTCAGGTACCAATTCCCAGGTGGGTGAGCTTGTGTACATTCTAGGATCATGTGGGTCCCTTGAAGACTCTCCTGTAAGGCTGGGAGTTTCTCCCGCTGCTGCTTCCTCCACAGTTTTTACAGACAGAGGTTTTGAGGCTTTATTTCCCTGTGCTGGAACCCTGGGTTGCATGGTCTGTCTCACTCTTCATTATTCCTCCCTGTTTAGCAAAACACGAATGTGGGACTACCTGGTCTTCCAGTCGCTGCATTGTCCCATCCTCTCTACCCCAGCTGCCCATCTCCACCCCTCCTGCCAGTCTGGATGAATGTTTCTTCTTTTACTCCTTGGTTGTCTGACTTCAACACAATTTTATGGCAGTTGTTGTTCTTTTTTACTTTTAAATTGATTATTATTCTTCTTTTGGTTGTGCAAGGAAGTGAAGCCTATCTACCTATACCCCCATCTTGGCCAGAACTCTCATTCCTGGTGTTAATTATTTGTGTCTTTTTTGTTTTCATTCTCATCAGAGTCAATTAAATTAGCATTTTCAAAGAACTAGCTTTTAGATTTAACCAATTCTATTATATTTTTTGACTACATAATCAATAATTGGTTGCTCCAATAATACTGCTAACAAACAACTATAAACCACAGTGTCATACCATAAGAAGCATGTTTTGCTCATGTGGCTGGAGTTAGCTAGGCAGTTCTGCTGATCTTGTCTGGGTCTTCTCACAGGTGTTTGGGTTGGTTGCGTATTAACTGATTTAGGATGGCCTTGGTTCTGCTTCATGTACCTTTTTCCTATAGCAGACTAGATTGGGCATGTTCTTATGGTGACAACAAATGTGTAACAGACTGAATGGAAACACACAAGGCCTCTTGAGATCTAGACTTTGAAATAACTTATATCACTAATCTAAAGCAGGTTACACGACTGAGCCCAGAACCAGTGTGGGAGGAGACTACATGGAAAAGGGCCTAAGTACAGGGAGAGCGAATAATCCACATTATCATTGCAACCTATGCTCACAAAGAAAAGAATAATGCTGATGATTTGTGTCATGGCCTTCATTCTCCTGTCATAAGGAGACACAAACTCTAATTTATCCTGGAAGATGATAAAACCTATAGTCTCATCTCAAGGCAATCATCTGGTGATTAACAGTGCTTTAAACCTAAATTCATCATACTATATAGCTTGGAGTCTGCACTACACTCCAGGTGGGGGAAGTTTCCTTGAAAAATATGAACAAAGCCCTTTGTCCTCCTTTCATGCAGCATATGTAGTCTTTTCCTTTGTATCATTGTGGACTTTATTATCAATGTTTTGCTGTTAATTTTGTCAATCAGCAAATGTAAATACATCCCATAGTTTTAGGAGCCTAGTCTAGTACATGGTGAGTCTATTAGTGTCTAATGGCAGAATAAAAATGAAAAATAAGAGAATTATTTTGAAGGATAAAAAATTGTGGTAGATCCACAGCAAATTAAAATCAAAGTCATCTTGAGAGCATCAGCATAAATTTCATAGAATAGAAAGCTTTTGAGTCAAAACTTCACAGGCAAATTTGAGCTTTCTAAGTAAGTAAGCAGAAAGATTTTCCTGGCAGAAGGAACAAAATATACAAAGTAAGGAGATATTAACATGGTTTGTTAGGGAAAAGTACAAGTTCAGTGTTGCTGGAGTGTGAAGTAAGGGAGTGACAGGAGATGAAGCAGGACAGGAGATTGAGGTGAGGCAATCAAAGTCTGGGATACCTTACTAAAGAGTTTAGGTTCTATTTAATCACAACATACCTTTAAGTAGAAAGGAATACACAGTCAACTTCCAAATCACAGGAAGACTTGCCAAGGCCACTGGATTGTCCAGAAAAAAGATAAGGAGGGACCGAATCAGAGCAGGAATTATGGATGAATCTGGGAGATATTTTGGAGAATTAGTGAAACTTGATGTTTTACTGCACATGGGAAAAAAAGGAAGGTTGTAGAAAGGAAATATCAAGGATGTCTTCTGAAACTGGTTGGATAGTGGATGCATTTTGCAAGATGGCAATAATACCAGTGGATGAATTATTTATCTTTCAGTTCCTGGCTTAAGAGTGGATTAATTATTTAACAGAGATGCTATGATTTCTGATTTGGATGAGTTGAATTTGACCTTTCTAAAAAGCACTTGAGTACACAGCACTAAATCAGCAACTGCCTGCTGAGGTAGACCAAAACATGACCTACCAAAAGATGTCCACTTCTTAATCCTTGGAACCCATCAATGTTACCTTAGTTTTATAAAAAGGGTCTTTGTAAGTGTTTTTAAGGATTTTTTTTTATTGTTATTCAATTACAGTTGTCTGCCTTTTCTCCCCATGCCTCCACCCCAATTTTTAAGGATCTTGAGATGAAGAGATTGTCCTAGATTATCTGAGGGGTCTGAAATGCCATCACAAGTATCTTATGAGAGAGATAGAGGGAGATAATACAGAAGAGGATTGCCATGTGAACACAGAGGCAGAGACTGGAGTGATATGGCCATATGGCAAGGATTACTAGCAGCCACCATGAACCACCGTAAGCTTGAAGAGGCAGGAACCAATTTTCTTCTAGAGCCTGGAGCATAGCCTTGCTGACCCTTTGATTTCTGCCCAGGATGATGCTTTTGGACTTCTGGATTCCAGAGCTGTGAGAAAATGTATTTCTTTTGTTTTAAGCCACCAAGTGCTTGATAATTTGTTACAAAGCCACAATTACAGAATTTGTTACAGAAACTAACACAATTAAGAAGACCAAAAGGCCAGAGGCTAACTGAGTGGGGAAAACTTGTTAAGAAATAAGGACATTTTCACTCCAGCAAAACTCCTTGAAAGAATTGTTCATGTTCATTGTTTCCTTTCTCTTTTATTGTCTGGAAGCTACTGTTTATCCTTTAGGTCTCAACTTAAGTGTCTTAAAGGACTTCTCTGACTACTCAACCTAAAATAGCTCCCAAGGTCTTATTTTCTATATGCCATCTATCCTAACTTACTGTTTTCTCATTTATTTACTAACTAACTTGCTTCAGCAGTGTTAGTTAATCTTTTTCATTGCTGAATTCCCAATGCCTAGAATGTTATTATCTAACACAGTTGGTGTGAAATACAAATTTTTAAATGAATGAAGGAATAAATAAATGAATATTCAGTGTGATAGGGGTATGTCTGTGTGTGTGTATGTGTGTATTGTGCATGCCTGCATACCCCGATCACTGTGAACCTCTTTTTTTGTATTTTTATAGTTTGTTTTATTGAGAACATGGTCACAATGATTAAAGTAGCAAAGGTAATGGTTGTACCATGCAATATCAATGGCTTATTGTTTTAACTACCAAATACTTAAACAGAACAAGAACGTGTAGTGTAAGTATGATCACTGTGAAACTATTTAATACTTTATGGTCTGAGTTTTACATAAATTGAGATAGACCTGTCGATAAAGGACAAATCAGTCTCCCTCTTACTTCTTTTTTTTTTTATTGTTGTTCAAATACAATTGTCTCCATTTTCACCCCACCATGCCCCCCATACCACCCATTCCCACCTTAAACCCTTGAACCTACCCCCTTTGACTTTGTCCATGGGCCCTTTATACATGTTCCTTGATGGCCCGTCTCCTATTTGCCCCCATTATCCCTCTCCACCCTCCCCTCTGGTTACTGTCAATTTGTTCTTTACTTCAATGTCTCTGGTTATATTTTGCTTGCTTATTTGTTTTGTTGATTAGGTTCCATTTGTAGGTGAGATTATATGGTATTTGTACTTCACTGCCTGGCTCATTTCACTTAGGATAATGCTCTTCAGTTCCATCCATGCTGTCATGAAGGGTAGGAGCTGCTTCTTTCTTTGTGCTGCATAGTATTCCATTGTGTAAATGTACCATCATTTTTTTATCCACTCATTTACTGGTGGGCACTTAGGTTGCTTCTAGCACTTGAGGAGGCCAGCAAACCATCAGATATAGAAATCAAAAGAATGGTTATATTGATACTCAAGGAATTCAAAGACAACTACAAGGAATGAGTGAGAAATACAACAATATGAAAAAGGAAATAGAAACTATAAAAAAGAACCAGGAAGAAATAAAGAATACAATTTCTAAAATAAAATACACACTAGAAGGAATTACATGCAGGCTGGGTGAAGCAGAGGACCAAATTAGTGAGCTGGAAGACAAAGTAGAATGAAACACCCAGGTAGAGCAGCTCCACAAAAAAAGACTCCAAATATATGAAGATAGCTTAAGGGAACTGCAAGACAACATGAAACACAACAACATTCAAATCATAGGAATACCAGAAGGAGAAGAAAAGGAGCAAGGGACAGAAACCCTGTTTGAAAAAATGACAGAAAACTTTCCAAACTTGGAGAGAGGAAAAACCATGCAAGTTCAGGAGGCACATAAGGTCCCAATCAAGATCAACCCAAAGAGGACTATTCCAAGACACATCATAATTAAAATGCCAAGTTTTAAAGACAAAGAGAATTTTAAAGGCAGCAAGGGACAAGTAAGAAGTAACAAACAAAGGAGCTCCAATAATTATACCACCTCATTTCTCAACAGAAACAGTACAAGCTAGGAGAGAATGGCAAGAAATATTCCAGTTAATGAAAAACAAAGGCCTACAACCAAGACTACTCCATCTGGCATGGATATCATTTAAAATGGAAGGTGAAATAAGGAGTTTCCAAGACAAAAGAAGGCTGAAAGAATACACCTCCACCAAACTAGCACTGCAAGATATGCTAAAGGGACTGTTATAAGAAGAGGAAGAAAAAGAGTGAGAGAGAGAGAGGAACACAGGTACAAAGGGGAAATATGAATGAGTACCTATCAATAATTACCTTGAATGTAAATGGATTAAATGCTCCAATCAAAAGACACAGGGTAGCTGAATGAATAAGAAAACATGACCAACATATATGCTACCTACAAGAGACCCACCTCAGAAAAAAAGACCTTCACAGACTAAAAGTGAAGTGTTGGAAAAAAATATTCTAAGCAAATGGACAGGAAAAAAAAAGCTGGGGTAGCAACACTTATATCAGACAAAATAGACTTCAAAACAAAAGCCATAAAAAGAGACCCAGAAGGTCACTTCAAAATACTCGGGAAGAATCCATCAAGAAGACAGAAACATTGTAAACATATATGCACCCAACATAGGAGCACCTAAATGTATAAGGAAAATCTTGGAGGACTTCAAGGATATAGACAGTTATAGTAGGGGATTTTAACACCCCACTGCCAATGGTGGATAGATCTTCCAAACAAAACATTAATGAGGATATTTTGTCATTGAACAATGCCCTAGATCAAATGGACTTAAAGTTATTATATATATATATATATATATATATATATATATATATATATATATATAGAACCTTTTATCCCAAAGAAGCAAAATACACATTCTTTTCAAAGGCACATGGAGCATTTTCAAAGATAGACCAAACGATAGCACACAAAACAAGCCTCAACAAATTTAAGAAAATTGAAATCATATCAAGCATTTCTCTTACCACAAGAGCCTGAAACTAGAAACCAACCTCAAGGAAAAAACTCAAAAACACTCAAATTAATGGAGATTGAATAGCATGCTATTAAACAATGAATGAGTTAATAATGAGATTAAGGAAGAAATCAAAAAGTTTCTGGAAACAAATGAAAATGAACACACAACAGTCCAAAACTTATGGGACACTGTAAAGGCAGTCCTGAGAGGGAACTTCATAGTGACCAAGGCCTACCTAAGAAAGATAGAAACATTTCAAATAAACAACCTAACTGTACATATATAAGAACTGGACAAACAACTGCAAACAAAGCCCAGGGCAAGTAGAAGGAACAAATAACCAAGATCAGAGTAAAATTATATGACATAGAGACTAAAAGAACAATCCAAAGAGTCAATAAACCCAGGAGCTGGTTCTTTGAAAAGATAAGCAAAATCAACAAGCCTTTAAGCAGACTCATCAAGAAAAAAGGAGGGAGGACCCAAATAAATACAATCAGAAATGAAAGAGGAGAGATTACAACTTTTACCACAGAAATACAAAGAATTGTAAGAAGTTATTATGAACAACTATATCCAAGAAATTTGAAAACCAGGGTGAAATGGACAAATTTCTAGAAAAATATAATCTTCCAAAACTGAATGAAGAAGCGGCAGAAAGCTTGAACAGACTGATAACAGCTGATGAAATCGAAGCAATAATGAAAACACTCCCGGCACAGAAAAGCCCTGGGTCAGATGGTTTCACAGCAGATTTTACAAGGCATTTAAGCAAAAGCTAACCCCTATCCTTCTTAGACTATTCCAAAATTATCCAAGAAGAGGGAAGGCACCCAAATTCTCTTTATGAAGCCAGCATCGTCCTAATCTCAAAATCAGATAAAGACAAAACAAACAAAGAAAACTACAGGCCAATATTGCTGATAAACACAAACACTAAAATCCTCATCAAAATACTGGCAAACTGAATCCAGCAATACATTAAAAAGATCATACTCGATGGTCACATGGTATTCATTCCAGGGATGCAAGGATGGTACAATACGCAAATCAATAAATGTAATACATCACATAAACAAAACCAAAGACAAAACTCACATGATGATATCAATAGATGCAGAAAAAGCATTTGATAAGGTACAGCACCCATTTATGAGAAAAACACTCAGCAAAATGGGAGCACAAGGAGCATACCTCAACATAATAAAGGCCATCCATGAGAAAACTATAGCCAATATCATACTCAATGGGCAAAAGCTAAAAGCTTTCCTACGAAGATCAGGAACAAGACAAGGATGTCCACTTCTATTCAATGTAGTATCGGAAGTCCTAGCCACAGCGATCAGACAAAGAAATAAAAGGCGGAAAGGAGGAAGTAAAACTGTCACTGTTTGTACATGGCATGATAGTGTACCTAGAAAACCCTATAGACTCCACCAAAAAACTACTCAACCTAATAAGTGAATTTGGTAAAATGGGAGGATTCAAAGTCAATATTCAGAATCAAAGGCATTTTTGTACACCAACAATGAAATATCAGAAACAGAAATTAGGGGGAAAATCCAATTTGCTATAGCAACAAAAAAATGAAGTACCTAGGAATAAACCTTACCAAGGAGATAAAAGTCCTATACTCAGGAAACTATACAACTCTGAAGAAAGAAATTAAGGGAGTCACTGTGAGCCTCTTAAAGTAGGAAGGACTACATCATATTCATTACTTACAGCTGGTACCCAATTAAGTGTCTACAACTCATTGATCTCCATTGAACTGGTTGAAAAAATGATTTAACTTGAACCTCAAATCTTTTCTCTTTCTTCTTCTTAAAGCCCAGTGACTTAAATTTACTTGTCAGTCTTTTATGAAATCATCCATAGTATTAAAACACTGAACAAAAACAATTATTTGATAATAGTTTGAAAATAGACATTTACTTTCATATTTTTAATTAAATTTTATTGTTTATGCTTATTACAGTTTTCCCAATTTTTCCCCTTTTGTCCTACTCCACCTAGCCCCTCCCCAAACTTCCTCAGGCAATCCCCATACCATTTTCCTTGTCCATGTCCATGGGTCCTGCATATGTGTTCTTTGGCTATTCAGTTCCCTTTGGTGTACTTTACATCCCCATGACTATTTTTTAACTACCTCCTTGTATGTCTTAATCCCTTTACATTTTTCACCATCTTCCTGTCCCCCCTCCCATCTGAAAACTATAAAATGTCCTCTATCTGTGATTCTGTTTCTGTTTTGCTTGTTTATTTTGTTTTTTAGAATCAATTGTTGATAGATATGTATTTATTGCCATTTTATTGTTCATATTTTTGATATTCCTCTTTTTCTTAAAGAAGAACCTTTAATATTTTATATAATACAGATTTGGTGGTGATGAACTACTTTATCTTTTTCTTGTCTGGGAAGCTCTTTATCTGTCCTTAGATTCTAAACGATAGCTTTGCTGGGTAGAATAATCTTGGTTGAAGGTCCTTCTTTTTCATCATTTTAAATATTACTTGTCAATCTCTTCTACTCTGCAAAGTTTCTTTTGAGAAATCAGCTGACAATCTTATAGGAACTCCTTTGTAGGTAATTATCTGCTTTTCTCTTGCTGCTTTTAAGATTCTCTCTTTATCTAAACTTTAGCATTTTAATTATGATGTGTCTTGGTGTGGGTCTCTTTGGGACCATCATATTTGGGACTCTGTACTTCCAGTACTTATATGTCTATTTCCTTCAGTAAGTTAGGGAAGTTCTCTTTCATTATTGTTTCAAATAGGTTTCCAATTTCTTGCTCTTCCAGTACCCCTATGATGCAAATGTTGGTACACTTGAAGTTGTCCTAGAGGCCTCCTTCACTATAGTCATTTTTTAAATTATTTTTCTTGCTGTTCTGATTGGTGGGCTTATGCTCCCTTATGTTCCAAATCAGAGATTTGATTCTCAGCTTCATCCACTCCACTGTTGATTCCCTGTAGATTGTTCTTTATTCCAATTACTATATCCTTCATTTCTGACTGGTTCTTTTTTATGCTGTTGAGGTTCTTACTAAGTTCCTTGAGCATCCTTATATCCAGTGTTTTGAACTCTGCATGTGATAGATTGCTTTTATCCATATTCTTTAGCTCCTTTTCTGGACTTTTGTTCTGTTTTTTCATTTGGACCATGTTTCTTTGTCTTCTCATTTAGCAGCCTCCCTGTGTTTGTTTCTGTGTATTAGGTAGAGCTGCTGTGTTTTCCAGGCTTGATAGAATGGCCTGATGTAGCAGGTGTCCTTTAGGGTCCAATGGCACAGCCTTCCCTATTACCCAAGCTAGTACTCAAGGTGTGCCCGCTGTGTAGGCTGTGTACATCCTTCTGCTGTGGTTGAGCCTTGATTGCAGTTGGCATGTCCAAGGTCATCCGCTGCCTGTGTTCTGTCCAGGGTCACACAACATTAGCTACAAAGTGATCTGCAGATTGCTGCAACTTGTACTGGGCTTAGAGGTGCCCTGGAGAGGCCAAGCTGTGATCCAAGACCAGATGCTGTTAGTGCCAGGTCTGGGGCAACTTAGTGAGAGGTGTAGGGTCTGCTGAAGCCAGATGCCACTTGTTTGAGGGAATTTATGAAAATCTGAAGCATGGGCCAAAACAAGCCATTTGTATGGAAAAGACACTGGAAACATCTTGGGTGGACCAGAAAGTTGGGTGGGGCAATGCCTCAGGGAATCACCAGGGTGGAGCAAACAGTGTGAGCCAGGTTGATGGAGTCTCAAATTTGGCACCTCCCTGCCAGCTCTGTGGCTTTGTGGGCGGAAGGCTCAGAAAAGTAAAAATGGCCTCTGCCAGCCCTTTTGTGTGGAAGCAAGCTGTGCTCCCAGTTCTCACCCTGACAGTTCACTTCCTCCCTGTATGTTTCTGATGCCTTTCAATCTGCTGCCCCATGCTATAACTCAGAGGGAGTGAGTCTGAGTAAGTCTGTACACAAGCCCTTTAATAGGAACTGCCTGGGATTCAAGCAGTTTTCATCTTCCACAGTCTCAATCCCTGCTAGTTTTTGTAGCCAGAAGTTATGGAGTCTTATTTTCCTGGGACTGGAACCCTGGGCTAGGGAACCTGGGGTGGGGCTGGGACCCATCACCCCTGAGATATCCTTCCCAATTTTTGTCTGCCACACATGGGTATGGGGCTGGCCCATTCCATGCTTCCACCCCTCATACCTGTCTCGATGTGGTTTCTTTATTAATTCTGTAGTTGTAGGACTTCTCTTCAGAATGCTGGTTGTTCCATAGTTTAGTTGTATTTTTGATGTGATTGTGCAAGGTGGTGAGCCATGTTTAGCTCTGCTGCCATCTTGACCAGAAGTTATAGAAATTTACTTTTACAATTAGACATTCCTTTTGAACATTAATTGTTCTCCTTTAAAAAATTAGGATAATGCAATTAGAGTTTGTTTTGATCAACTCTCCCCCCTAGAAATAGCCATTGTTAAAACTTTAGTATGTATTCATCCAGACTTTTTTTTTTATATTTTTATATGAAGTCCTTGTATTTATAGAAAAGACTCTATCACTTTATGGCAGTTTTAAAAAATAATTATATTATTTATTTTTAGAGAGGGGGAAGGGAGGGAGAAAGAAAAAGAAAGAAACATTGATGTGAGAGAGAAATATTGGTCAGTTGCCTCTTGTATGTGCCCTGATCAGGGAATAAACAACAACCCAAGCATGTGCCCTGAATGGGAATTAAACAGGTGGCTTTTCACTTTGTGGGGTGATGCCCAACCAACTGAGCTACACGAGTCAATATATAATGTCTTTTTGGATATGTAATGCCTTGAAATTTGCTTCTCCACTCAACTCTTTGAAATTTAATAATGTTAATATATCCAGGACACATCTTTTTGCTTCTGGGTATAGCCACTGTATAGAATGTACCACATTTGTCCATTTAAGTTTTTTCCATAGTTTCCATGAACATTTAAATTTTTACCACAGGTTTGTTACTGCAAACAATGCTACAGTAAACATTCTTGTGCATGTCTCCTTGGGCCCCTTGCAAAAGTTTTCAGACTATATTTCCAGGATTGTTCTTGCTAGGCTTGGGAATACTGACATTGCCACCAAACATGGCCATACCAGCAGCCTAGACCTTTTCCTAGTTCTTCAATAGTATTGCCAGCATTTTTAACTTTTGCCAATATGATAGATGTGAAAGGAGATATTATTGTTTCAATTTTATTTCTTCAAATATTATTGAAGTTGGATACTTTTGTATGTTTACATTTCCTGTCCATTCATGTCCTTTGCCTCTTGAGATGGTTCTCTTTAACTGGAATTCAATTGTGGGTCTATTATGTGTGTTGAAAATTTTCTCCATATAGTTCTGCTTTTTAAAAAACATTCTTAGGGTACTTTTGGTAGAATTCTTAGCTTTTGATGTGGGCAAATAGTTCATTATTTTTCTTTTATGACTTCTGAGTTTTGCATTTTTAAGGACTAAATTTTCTACCCCCAAGATTATAGAAATATTCTCCTATATTTTTTTCTAGTAATTTCCAACTAAAAAAAAATAGGCTGCTAACTTATCTGCAAAATATATTTGTATATTGTATGACATAGGAGCTCAAATTAATTTTTTCCCATATGGTTACTCAGCACTGGTGATCATGTAGCTTATTCTTTCTTCCCCAATTCAAAGTGCCACCTTTAAAGTATATTAACATTTCATAATTGTATGGTACTTTTCTGGACTTCATTCTGTTCTATTTCTACTTCAATAAAGCTGTTTTAATAAATGGCTTTATAATGTCTAAATATTCATTAGGAAATTTAACCCACTCTTCTTATTTCTTAAAATTTTGTTTACTACATTTTTCTCCATTTTTATGCTATCATAATCAGTTAATTTCACTTCACAAAAAAATCTTGTTGGGATTTTTTATTGATATTTAAAATAAATATAAAGAGGAGAACCAAGATGGCGGCATAGGTAGACACACTGCGCCTCCTTGCACAACCAGAACTGACATAAAATCGAACAGCAAGGAAGTCCGACACCAAGGAGATAAAAAAATAAACATACATCCAGATCGGTAGGAGGGGTGGAGATGGGCACCAGGGCGGAGAGGACTCTCGTGGCCCTGGCAGGACCGAGACTGGCGGAGTGTGGGACAAACAGGGCAGGCAGTCTGACCACTAGCAGACCCTGTGGCCCCACATTTGCGCACAGATAAACCAAGAGGGCTGGACTCAGAGTGGCGGAGAACGGGGCAGGCAGGGCAGCGGGTAGCACCCTGAGGCCTCACACTGGCGCACAGATAAACCAGGAAGAACGGCGGGGAGCGAAGCAGACCGCATAACCCAGGGCTCCAGCTCGGGGAAATAAAGCCTCAAACCTCTCATTGAAAACACCCATGGGGGTTAGGGCGGCAGCAGGAGAAACTCCCAGCCTCACAGGAGAGGTCCTTGGAGAGACTCACAGAGGCCTAGGGCGTGCACAAGCCCACCCACTCGGGAATCAGCACCAGAGGGGCCCAATTTGATTGTGGGTAGCACAGCAAGTGACTGAAACCCGGTGGAGAGTGGAGCCTGTGCCATTACTTCCTCTCGGCCCCTCCCCCACGTACAGCGCCAGGGAACACCTAAGGCTCCGCCCCTTTAAGTAACAGATGCACCAAGACAAAAAAAAAAAAAAAATGGCCCAAATGACAGAACACTTTAAAGCTCCAGAAAAAATACAACTAAGCGAGGAAGAGATAGCCAACCTATCAGATGCACAATTCAAAAAACTGGTAATCAGGAAGCTCACAGAATTGGTTGAATTTGGTCACAAATTAGATGAAAAAATGAAGGCTATGCTAAGAGAAACAAAGGAAAATGTACAGGGAACCAATAGTGATGGGAAGGAAACTGGGACTCAAATCAACAGTGTGGACCAGAAGGAAGAAAGAAACATCCAACCAGAAAAGAATGAAGACACAAGAATTCGGAAAAATGAGGAGAGGCTTAGGAACCTCCAGGACATCTCGAAACGTTCCAACATCCGAATCATAGGGGTGCCAGAAGGAGAAGAAGAAGAACAAAAAATTGAAAACTTATTTGAACAAATAATGAAGGAGAACTTCCCCAATCTGGCAAAGGAAATAGACTTCCAGGAAGTCCAGGAAGCTCAGAGAGTCCCAAAGAAGCTGGACCCAAGGAGGAACATGCCAAGGCACATCATCATTACATTACCCAAGATGAAACAGAAGGAGAGAATCTTAGAAGCAGCAAGAGAAAAGGAGACAGTTACCTACAAAGGAATTCCCATGAGACTGTCAGCTGACTTCTCCAAAGAGACCTTACAGGCAAGAAGGGCCTGGCAAGAAGTATTCCAAGTCATGAAAGGCAAGGGCCTACATCCAAGATTACTGTATCCAGCAAAGCTATCATTTAGAATGAAAGGGCAGATTAAGTGCTTCTCAGATAAGGTCAAGTTAAAGGAGTTCATCATCACCAAGCCCTTATTATATGAAATGTTAAAGGGACTTATCTAAGAAAAAGAAGATAAAAAATATGAACAGTAAAAATGACAGCAAACTCACAGTTATAAACAACCGCACCTAAAAACCAAAACAAAAGCAAACTAAGCAAACAACTAGAACAGAAACAGAACCACAGAAATAGAGATCACATGGAGGGTTATCAATAGGGAATTGGGAGGGGGAGAGAAGGGGGAAACGTACAGATAATAAATAGCATAAATGATAGGTGGAAAATAGACAGGGGGAGAGTAAGAATAGTGTAGGAAATGTAGAAGCCAGAGAACTTATAAGTATGACCCATGGACATGAACTATAGGGGGGGAATGTGGGAGGGAGGGGGTGGGCAGGATGGAGTGGAGTGAAGGGGGGAAATGGGGCAACTGTAATAGCATAATCAATAAATATATCCAAAAAAATAAAAAAAAATAAATATAAAAAACACTAGATTGTATACTATATTTTTTCCTAATGCCTTCAAAATGTCTTACTTGGCTTTCCCTACATATTACTCCTATTAGTAAAGATCAGGGCAGACCGGGGTCTTGTGGAACCTAAAGTCTATACAGTTTGGAGTCCTCTTTAAGAAAAAGAATGCAAAATTGTGAATACAATACTTGTACCTTGGAAGGGGCCTATACTAGGGAGGAACATGAACCTCCTGTTTTATTAGCTTTGTGGTAAACCCACTTCATATAAACAGTCTCACTTTAAAAGTTTTAGCAAATTTTGCTTTCACTCTCACTAGAATAAAGTACTAGTTCATGACTTCTAAGCTATGTAGATGATACAAACAATAAAAAACAATTAAATTTGCAGCTGCAATTATAATTTTAGTTGTGTGTTACATAATATCACTGCCTTGACTTTTCCCTGGCATAGTACCTCACATTTGAGGATGTCAGAGCACATTGTGAAAATTAACTAATTAAACCTCACAAAACCCCAGAGAAATGGGAAAGAGATGTAGCATCACTTTTCCCAGTTCTGAAATGCGGCCACCTCTGGGGATGAGCGTGGCAGCTGCTTAATAATAAAGTGCAACACCCCATGACAGTTTAGCCAAGACAATTAGTAGTTGTAGTTGGTAATTGTCTCATGAACATTAGGCTGTCAAGCAGTAAAGACACCAGGATTATTAGTTCATTGCAAATCTAATCCATTCTTTTTTAAAAATATATTTTATTCATTATGCTATTACAGTTGTCCCAATTTTCCCCTTTTGTCTCCTTCTGCCTCCTTCCCTCCATCAGTCCTCCCCTTAGTTCATGTCCATGGGTCATGCATATAAGTTCTTTGGCTTCTCCATTCCTATACTATTCTGAACATCCCCCTGTCTGTTTTGTACCTAACAATTATGCTTCCTAATCCCTGCACTTTCCCCCCATTCTCCTTCCTCCCCGCTCCCAGCTGATAACCCTGCAAATGATCTCTATATCTATGATTCTGTTCCTGTTCTAGTTGTTTGCTTAGTTTGTTTTTTTAGATTCAGTTGTTGATAGTTTTAAGATTTCTGGCATCTTAGTAATTTTGTCCTAATTATTAAAGAAATATATGCACAATGAAGGGCTTGTTTTCTTTTAGTTTTGTTTTTTGTAGTTTTTCACATTGAAAACTTAAAATAGGAAAAGACTGTCTTTTAAAAAAATAAAGTGCAACTTAAGAATAGAGAGTTATCGATATATTTTTTCTCCAGAAAGTTTCCTGCTGAGCAAAATGAATCAATGACAGTAGAAGTCAGAAGAGCAGCTACCATTAAGAAGGTATTAGCTAGACAGGGGGATGAGAAGGGAAGATTCTGGGCACTAGAAATTCTTTAGATTTCATTTGGGTGGTTGTTTTATGGGAATAGATACATGTTCACAGACTTTACTGTGTGTGTGTTATATTTCAATAATAAAGTAAATAACCTAAAAAGTGTGCTGCTTTTCTCATCATGAGAGTGCGGGAAACCCCATGTTGACTATCTGGAAAGTTTTGCAAGAAGCAGGGTATATTCAGAAACTACAGACATGGTACATTTTATTCTCCCCAAAGTATCTTTTTGTTGTTGTTCAAGTACAGTTGTCTCCATTTTTTCCCCACTGCATTCCCCCACCTCCCACCCTCAATCCTACCCTCCTTGGCTTTTGTCCATGGGTCCTTTATACATGTTCCTGGATGGCCCTTCCCTTTCTTTCCCCTGTTAACACCCCTCCCCTGTGGTTTCTGTCAGTTGGTTTTTTATTTCAATGTCTCTGGTTATATTTTGCTTGCTTGTTTGTTTTGTTGATTAGGTTTCACTTAAAGGTGAGATCATATGGTATTTGTCTTTCACTGCCTGGCTTATTTCACTTAACATAATTAGCTCTTCAGATTCATCCATGCTGTCACAAACGGTAGGAGCTCCTTCTTTCTTTCTTCTGTATAGAATTCCATTGTGTAAATGTACCATAGGTTTTTGATCCACTCATTTACTGATGGGCACTTAGGTTGCTTCCAGAACTTGGCTATTGTAAATTGTGCTGCTATGAATATTGGGGTGCATAGGCTCTTTTGAATTGGTGTCTCAGGATTCTTAGGGTATAATCCCAGCAGTGGAATTGCTGGGTCAAAAGGCAGTTCAATTCTTAGTTTTTTGAGGAAATTCTATACTATTTTCTATAGTGGTTGAACCAGTCTGCATTCCCACCAAAAGTGCACTAGGGTTCCCTTTTCTCCACAATCTCACCAGCACTTGTTTATTGATTTGTTTATGATGGCCTTTATGACTGGTGTGAAGTGGTATCTCACTGTGGTTTTAGTTTGCATCTCTCTGATGACTAGTGATTCAACGTAATCCCTATTAAAATACCAATGGCATATTGCACATATATAGAACAAACATTTCAAAATTTATGTGGAACCATAAACGACCCTGAATAGCTACAGCTATTTTGAGAAAGAAGAACAGAGTAGGAGGGAGCACAATATGTGATATCAAACTATATTATAAGCCCATTATAATCAAAACAGTCTGGTACTGGCATAAGAACAGACGCATAGATCAATGGAACAGAATAGAGAGCCCAGAATGTATCTATGGTTAATTAATAGTCAACAAAGGGGGCCGAAGCATAAAATGGAGTAAGAATAGCCTCTTAAATAAATGGTGTTGGGAGATCTGGACAGCTACATGGAAAAAAATAAAACTGGACCACTAACTTACACCATACACAAAAATAAACTCAAGATGGGTAAAGGACTTAAATATAAGTTGCGACAACATAAAAGTCCTAGAGGAGAACATAGGCGGGAAAATCTCAGATATTCCATGCAGCAATATTTTCACCGATATGTCCCCTAGAGCAAGGGACATAAAGGGAAGAATAAACAAATGGGACTTCATCAAAGTAAAAAGCTTCAGCACAGCTAAAGAAAACATCAGACAAACATAAAGAGAAAATGAAAAGGGAACCAATTCTGTGGGGAAATATATTTGCCAATGATACCTCAGACAAGGGTTTGATCTCTAAAGTATCTTTTATTTTTTTTAATTTTCATTTTTTATTGAATTTATTGGGGTGACATTGGTTAATAAAATTATGTATGTTTCAGGTATACAATTATACATGAATCATCTGTATATTGTATTTTGTGTTCACCGCCCTAAGTCAAGTCTCCTTCCATCACTATTTATCCTCCCTTTACCCTCTCCTACCTTCCCTTATCCTGGCCTTCCTTCTGTCAGTCACCATTCTGTTGCCTGTTACCACTGGAGTCTTTCTTTTATTTCTTTTCTTAACCTTTCACCCTTCTCACCCAGCTCCCAACTCCCTCCCCTCTGACAAAGTATCTTCCTTCAGAAAAGTGTATTCAGTGTCCTTCACTCCTGTATCTTTTTTTTTTTCCTCCAAAAAGCTACTTGTAATGATTGGAGGCAATTGGCTCTCATTGTACCTGCAATATGATGTATCTCCTCACATGTGCCCTTTACACTTCCCTGGGCATCTAATTTTTCTCTTAGAATTTCATTCCATTCATTCGCCTATATCTTTGCCAGAAGCAGATATAGGGTATGAGTAATCTGGGAACATAGAGTTGAGAGGCATGTGCAGGGGCAGTTGCCTTGGCTGGTGCTAGAAGAAAACAGTGAGAGAGGAGGAAGCAGAGAGGGTCTAGGCTGCCTCTGGCCCTGCGGCATCTGGTGTGGCTGTTGGAAAGGTTAGAAACAAGATGACAGAGCAGCAAGTCCAAGATGGCAGCAGCATCTCTAGAGCCTCCAGCAGAGCCAGGGTCCATTTTGTATCTGTGGCAGCACTCCAGAGAGGGACAGCCGCTTGGCAGAGTGTCCTAGAGCTGCTCCAAGCTAAGGCCCAAAGCCTGAGAGCAGATGTCATGGCTGAGAATCCCCAGCAGAGCAGGCACAGGGTGAGCCAGAGCAGAGGCCTGGGAGTGGGGAGATAGGGGGGGAATGGGGAAGAGAAAAAACAGGAGTGGAGGGTTGGAGAGAAAGAAAGAGGGAGGGGGGACAGGGAGGGAGGGGGAGAAAGGAAGAGAGACCAATAGGAAGAGAGTCTGACAGAAAGAAGGACACAGAGAAAGAAAGAAGAAAGAAAGCTGAAGGGGGGGAGCTTTAGAGACAAAATGGGAAAAATGTTTTTCTACTATTATTTTCAGTGAAGCTTAAATACATGAACACTACCCTGATTATTAACGTTCCAGAACATATTAAACCAATCATGCTCAATTCCAGTTCTTTTTGCTTAGAGAGTAGAAAAGTGAAAAGATTGGCCACTGTCAGACTACATGTTCACAATCTTTTCAAAGTAGCCCTTGTGCTAATCTTTGTCCTTCATTTGTAGCTAATTGCAGTGTTTTCCACATTCTATCTTAAAATCATCCCAAAGCCTGCCATCCAGGAAATTGATAATCAGTTGTTTGTAAACTTCAAAGGGAGATTCTATGAAAGGATCACATGGCAACTGGCAGAGGTCTAGGGCCTCCTGGATGCCAGGCCCAGCCCAGGTCAATCTCTGGCATTCATCATCATTTTATCTCCATCATGTGGATGAAGGCATGGAGCGGTGAGAATTGGGGTGGGCTGTGAAGACCCTGTTCTTCCCCCCTCATGGTGCTGCCCTCTGCAATATAATTCTTTAGATTGTAATTTAGAAACACATGACTATGGTGTTTCCAATTTCCTGTGGTTCTGCAGATATTTATCATCTGTTTTCTGCTATTTTCCCTCTCTCTCTCTCTCTCTCTCTCTCTCTCTCTCAAGATGCTGAGCTCAGGAGTAGCAGCCATGATTCCCAGAAAATAGTTGAGGAGCTACAGGAACCTATCACTCCAGAGAGCAGAAAACGGGAAAGTATTCAGGTAACGGAGATCATTCACCCATGCCCGGAACATGGGGTGGTCCTAGGGGCTCTTTGGGTGGTCACAGTTGCGGGTGGTTCTGGTGTTCAGGTTATTTGAGAAGTTCTAACTTCTGATGCCAAAAAGGCCTGACTAGCACTGGGAGTACTAAGGTCGAGGAGAGATCAAGCCAGAGGAAACAGAGGCTGTGTGTTTGTAATAGACATGGTGGAGCCTCACTGCTATCTTTAGGAATACAGCTCAGAATGGAATTTCATCCCTTCTCTACCTTCCTTCTCACCCATTCCCTGATTTCAGGAGGCTGAGGTCCATAAAGCTGCTCACTTAAACCCAGTTAAAATGTTCAGACTTTCTGAAGAGACTGACACAGTATCCACATACTCAAATAATATAGCACTTTCCTTCCTGCAATTGGAAGCTGTGTGGACTACAGTGATGTCCACACAGCTTCCTGGAGAGCTATTAGCTCCATTGTCCTGACTTGGCCTCAGCAGGAGCCCCTCCCCCTTCTGCTGCCAGGGCGACATTGATAGCACTCGGCTTGTGTTGCTTCTGCAGTCCTTACCTAGAGAAAGGGACCTACACCAAAGGGGGCCGTGGGCTCACTTCTGGGCTGACACTGTCAGCCTGGTTCTTCATCAGCACTGTGCATGGCCAGACTCCCAGGGTGCATTTCACTACACAGCTCCTTCAGCTTCTGGTGCTCCTGACTCCTCCATCCAGCTAGGCCTTGAACCCATTCCTGAGCCCAGCATGGGGGACAGGTGTAGTGCCCGACTTGCTTTCATTTCTACTTTTCAATCTTAGACAAAACAACATTCTCCTTGCCCATCAGCTGATGCAAAGAAAATCCTGGGGAGAAGAAGGAAGGAGGACATTTATCTTAGCTCTAGGCCACCTGGCTTATCCTCTTAATTTTCATATTGTCTCTATGGAAAATGCATTTCTTATCCTACAAACCACAAAAGGACCATTGGTAGCTGGTTAGATGTTGTATTTCAAGTGCTGACTTAGTTTCTGCACAGAGGTTGAGCTCTCAAAATGGTCAGGCACTTTCCTTAGGGCTAGAAGACTAATCACAAATTAGACTTTGCAATAAAAAAGATTAGTGAACTTAAAATAGAAATGAGAACTTAAAAAAAGATCAATGTGTCAGTGAGCTGTGGGATAACTTCAGGTATCTAATACGTATGTAATTGGAGTTCATTGAAAAAAGTGGAGAGAAAGGTTGGAACAAAAACATTTGAAGAAGTAATAACTAAAAAAATTCTAAATGTTGCCGGGGAACCAAGATGGCGGCGTAGGTAGACACACTGCGCCTCCTCGCACAACCAGAACTGACAGAGAATCGAACAGCAAGGGGGACAGACACCAAGGAAATAGAAAATAAACATTCATCCAGACTGGTAGGAGGGGCGGAGACGGGCACCGGGGTGGAGAGGACTCACGTGGCTGTGGCGGGACTGAGACTGGCGGAGTGTGGGACAAATGGTGCAGGCAGTCCGAGCACTAGCAGACCCTGCGGCGCCACATTTGCACAGATAAACCCAGAGGGCCAGACTCAGAGTGGCAGAGAACGGGGCAGGCAGAGCGGCGGGTAGCACCCTGCGGCACCACATGCGCCCACAGATAAACCGGACGTACGGCAGGGAGCGAAACAGACCGCATAACCCGGGGCTCCAGCTCGGGGAAATAAAGCCTCAAACCTCTGATTGAAAGCGCCCCTGGGGAATGGGGCGGCAGCAGGAGAGACTCCCAGCCTCACCGGAGAGGTTGTTGGAGAGACCCACAGGGGCCTAGAGTGTGCACAGGCCCACTTACTCAGGAACCAGCACCAGAGAGGCCCAGTTTGATTGTGGATATCGGAGTGAAAGATTGAAATCTGGAGGAGAGTGAGGCGAGCGCCATTGCTCCCACTCGGCCCCTCCCCCACATACAGCATCACAGAGCAGAGACCCGCATTACCCTGCCCCGGTGAACACCTAAGGCTCCGCCCCTTAAAGTAACATACGCGCCAAGACAAACAAACAAACAAACAAACAAAATGGCCCAAATGACAGAACACTTCAAAGCTCCAGAAAAAATACAACTAAGCGACGAAGAGATAGCCAACCTATCGGATGCACAGTTCAAAGCACTGGTTATCAATATGCTCACAGACTTGGTTGAATCTGTTCGAAAAACAGATGAAAAAAATGAAGCCTATGCTAAGAGAAACAAAGGAAAATGTACAGGGAACCAATAGTGATGAGAAGGAAACTGGGACTCAAATCAATGGTGGGGACCAGAAGGAAGAAAGAAACATCCAACCAGAAAAGAATGAAGAAACAAGAACTTAGAAAAATGAGGAGAGGCTTATTAGGAACCTCCAGGACACCTTGAAACGTTCCAACATCCGAATTATAGGGGTGCCAGAAGGAGAAGAGGAAGAACAAAAAATTGAAAACTTATTTGAACAAATAATGAAGGAGAACTTCCCTAATCTGGCAAAGGAAATAGACTTCCAGGAAGTCCAGGAAGCTCAGAGAGTCCCAAAGAAGCTGGACCCAAGGAGGAACACACCAAGGCACATCATCATTACATTACCCAAGATTAAACGCAAGGACCTACATCCAAGATTACTGTATCCAGCAAAGCTATCATTTAGAATGGAAGGGAAGATAAAGTGCTTCTCAGATAAGGTCAAGTTAAAGAAGCTCATCATCACCAAGCCCTTATTATATGAAATGTTAAAGGGAGTTACCTAAGAAAAAGAAGATCAAAAATAGGAACAGTAAAAATGACAGAAAACTCACAGTTATTAACGACCACACATAAAACAAAAACGAGAGCAAACTAGGCAAACAACTAGAACATGAGGGTTGTCAATAAGGGAGTGGGAGGGGGAGAGGGGCGTAAAGGTACAGAGAGTAAGTAGCATAGATGATAGGTGGAAAATAGACAGGGGGAGGGTAAAAATAGTGTAGGAAATGTAGAAGCCAAAGAACTTATAAGTATGACCCATGGACATGAACTATGGGGGGGGGGTGTAGAAGGGAGGGGGGTGGGCAGGATGGAGTGGAGTGGGGGGGGAAATGGTACAACTGTAATAGCATAATCAATAAATATATTTTTAAAAAAATTCTAAATTTTATGAAAACAATAAACCCATAGTCACAAGCTCAACAAATAGCAAGCACAAGGAACATGAAGAAAAATATACCATACAATCATAATCAAATAGTGGAAAAACAGTGATAAAGAGAATTTCTTCAATTGGATGGTAGTTATTTTAGAAAAATCTATTGCTAACATCATACTTAATGGTAAAAGACTGAATACTTTCCACCAAGGTCAGGAACCAAGCATGAATATCCTCTCACCACTTCTATTCAAAATTGTACTAAAGGTTCAAGCCAGTGAAAAAGACAAGAAAAGAAATAAAAGGCATCTAGATTGGAAAAGAAGAATTAAGACTCTCTTTTATTTGAAGATAATCATCTAGAATCTACAAAACAGCTAATAAGTACTATGGCAAGGTGCTAAATATATGCAAAATTAGTATGCAATGAACAAATAGAAATTGATGTAAATATTATTTATAATAGTATAAATGTACAAAATACTTAGAGATAAATCTGACAAAAGATGTTTAAAACCTGTGCATACTGAAAAATACAAAATATTTCTGAGAGAATATAATAAGACTTAAATAATTGGAGAGATATCCTGATATCCCGTGTTCATGGTTTTGAAGACTCAATATTGCCAATTTTGGGAAAATGTCCATTTTTCCCATATTGATTAACGTGATCCCTGTCAAAATTTCAGGAGAAAATTTTATAGAAATTGAAAAATTGATTCCAAAATTCATATGTAAATGGAAAGGACCTATGTAGCCAAAACAACTTTGGAAAAAGAACAAAGTTGTAGGACTAACACTTCTGATTTCAAGATTTACTATAAATTTCTTATAATTAAGACAGTGTAGTAATGATGTCAAGGTCAACAAATAAATTAATGGAGCAGAACAGAAGATCCATGTATAGACTCAGCATATAATCTATAATGATAAAAAGCAGATCATTGCTTACGTGGGATCGCAGAGTGGCACGGGGTGGGAGGAGGGCACATAGAAACACAGAAGCTTTTAGGAGTGATGTGTATGCTCATTATTTTTATTGTGATATTTTTATGGGTGCATACATAAAGGTCAAAACTTTTCAGAAGGTACACTTTAACTATGTGCAGCTTACTATATGCCAGTTATACCTCACTAAAGCAGTTTTAAAACCCTAGTGCAGCTTTCAGTTTGCACAGGAGGGTAAAAGTATTTTATGTTGGTTATCATTACTAATATCTACAGAGAATTAGGAGTGCCAGCATTGTGCTAAGTAAATACCTATCTTACCTATTTATCCTTATTTTATTCTCATAACCTTATGAGGTAAGTGATGCTCTTAACTCCTTTATTCAGATGAGAAAACTGAGGCCCCATAACATTCTCACTGCCACACAACCAGTAAGCATTGGAGCCAGGATCTGAACCCAGGCAGTTTGCTTCAAACCTCAGGCTCTGGCCACTCTGGGAGTTGATTAATTCCTGTGTTTTGCCATTGTTGTTTGCAGGGGAAAATCACAGAAGAAGCCGCAATTGAGGAACTTTCACCAATGGTCCAAAGTGGTACTACTAGTGAAATAGAGGTAGGGCTTGTGCGGGGCTTTGTGTGCTGTCTGGTTGGCCCCCAAATGGTTCACTCTTGCCACCTGAGTCTGTGACCTTTTCTCCTCCAGGCTCCCTGCGTCTCTCTACAAGTTTACATCTGCCATCTCCTTTAGGGCTTACTCCACAAAACCTCCCTTGATTAACTTTTACTTTACTGTGATTAATCCTTATTGTCTTGCACAGCTCAGACCTAGAATTTACAGTTTCTACATAAATTATTTACAAAAATTTCAGTAATTAGAGTTTTTCTCTTTTGCCCCATTGTCCACAGAGAAAACATTTTGTAGGGACAAAACATTTGTGAGAATTTTTTGCAACTATATGTATCATATGTCCATACATACTCTCATACACACACTTAATATGTATTATATGTCATTCATCTGCTTCCTTGGTTCTAGTAACTGCTCCTTCCTGTGACAGATTGAGGCCAAGGGGTGGTAGCATCTTCTGCCAGTTGCTATCCCTGGGGACTTCCTCATCTTTGTTGGTTTTCTTTCACCCTACATACACCTTCACACATGGTCATTTGTTAAACCGGCTTTATCCACTCCATTGGTATATATGGTCTGTTTCCTGCTGGAAACCTGAGAATTCAGGTAGAAATTGGCAGGGCTTTGTGCACCATGCTCTGGATTTTGAACTTTTCCTAAGGAGCAGAGGAATGCAGTGAAGGTTTTAAGTGGGAGATTGATATAATCAGACATTCTCGTCCCCCAGTGATGAGCACAGTTCCAAACTTCCAGTGGATTCCCAAGTGCCTCTTGTTGTTAGGTCAGCTGACTTGGAATGAATCAGCCCACAAATCTACAGAGCCCTTGAAGGGGGAACAGGGAACAGGGAATGGAGTCATCTCCATGGAGGTCCTGGGACAAATGCACTGAACATTAATCTGAGATACTTGAATTCTGAGGGAAGAAAGATTATTGCTTCCCTCTCCTCTTCAGAACTGAGCAATTAGGTCTTTACAGAGGTCAGCTAGAGATAATAATACCACTTAATTATGGCTAAACCTGACCTTGAGAGCAAAGTTTGGATATGTAACAAAAATGGACTTAATACTTCCTCCAAGTGAATCAAATGTACACACCTAGCTGTAGGCAGGCCTCACCCTTAGGGCAGTGTCTGCCCTCCTGGACTAAGTGCATGGAGGAGATGAGAATGCATGGATCCTGGAGCAGGATGTGCTGCTGGAAACAGAGTGCACTAGGCAGGCACAGGGTCAATTTTCTGAATCTCACTTCAGCATGCACCGTGGGACCCCTACCCATACGCTTCTGGCACTGCTCATTCCTCAGTACCCTGAAGTGCCTGGTTTTTCTCTGCTGCTGTACCTTCAGGCAGGTCAGAATCTTTAGGGGAGCAAGCTGATGGCTGCTCCCCTAATGCTCCCATCAGCTAATGACTGAAGTCAGCTGGACAATCAGTGTCCCAGCTCCTTTGCCTCTTACGGGGTACTCCATGGCCTCCAAGAGATTTTGGCAGAAATGAGTCCACAGTGGTAATCCACTCATTAAACACTCTGCGTTGGTGTCCTTCCCTTCCTCACCTCACTTCCCCACTGCCCTCACAGAATTTCCTGTTATTGCTCCCCAAATAAAGTTAACTCTGAGTTTGCTTCTAGGGAAACCCACATTAAGGCATTTACACCCCATGCCTTGGGAAGGAGAAAGTCAGACATACAGCAGAGGGGAGCAGTTTTCTCTTCAATATTTCTGAAACAGTAACCAATCCTTTGGGAACCCAAACAAGGATGTGGTGGGGGCACAGAACAGCCCTCACTGCATTTGAAGTTCTGGAACCCCAGAGGGCATCTGGGTCAACAAGGTGAAGGGATTTCCCATGTTTATCTCCTTTTCCTTCTGGGGAAAAAAAGAACACTGAACTGACAGATGACAGTAAAGGAATAAGAAGGTCCCATATTTACAAAGACAATGAGACTGGGAGAGGATATGTTGCCAGATGAGCACTTTAAAATGTTTCAAGTGAAGAAAATCAATGGTGGAGTTTACCCTGGCTTAGTACTGCTGAGAAAGGTGAAACTCGGGACCTAGAGCTTCTGTGGAAGATGGGGCAAGGACTGGTCTGAAACATGGGGTCTGCTTGACTATCTGCTCTGGAGGGTTGAGGGCACTAGGTTCTTTGCAGACAGCACTTAACTTGTCATCTGTCTCCCAGGTGAAACAACCAGATGATTATTCTCTGGAGAGATTGAACAGAAGCAGCTCCAAATTCAGGTTCAGATTGCATATATGAGGCTGTATAATAGGGAACATAGAAAATAGAAGAATAAGTGGAATTTTCTATTTCAAATGGAGTAACCCCTGAACCTCTCCTCCCGGCATCTTATCCAAATGCCAAAAGTCAGGTCTCTGTATTAGTTTTTTTGTTGTTGTTTGTTTGTTCGTTTTTTATTGCTACTACAACAAATTACCACAAACTTAGTGGCTTAAGACAACATGAATGTATTGACTTGCAGTTCTGGATGTCAGACACCCAAACAGGTGCAGCCAGGGCCCTATTCCTACTGGAGGCTCTAGGAGAGAATTTATTCCCTTGCCAGCTTCTAGAAACCACTTGCATTCCATGGCATGTAGCCCCTTCCTCCATCTTCAAAGCTGGTAACATGACATCTTCCAGTCTCTCTTTGACTCTGACCCCCTTGCCTTTCTCTTACAAGGAAGGATTCTTATGATTTGGGCCTACCCAGATAATCCAAGATAATCTCCTTGTCTCAAAATCCTTAATTTAATAACATCTGCAAAGTTTCTTTTACCCTGTCAAGTAACATCGACAGGTTTTGGGGGTTAGGCCATGCACATCTTTGGAGACCACCATTTTGCCTACCAAGTGCCTCAGGTAGGTGATTGGAGAACTTAATTCCCCCAGAAACCTGATAGGCCCACAGAAAAGGCATCCAGATAATGTCCCTGGAGTGACTGCCCAGTGAAATGCCAGGTCTGTACTTGATCCCCCTATGAAGTGCCCTGTTAGCTATTGACTCTTTTGCTACCTACCAAGCATGGTTGATTTTAGGAAGCTAGAAAAGTGCCCTAGTAATAAAAGGGCATAAACCATGAACAAAGAAGATAAAGAAAAGACCTGGAACTTAAACAGAAGCTGTAAAACAAGAATGCAGGTAGTATAGCTGGCAGGTGAGCAAGGCTAGATCACAGGAAGGGGAGAGACGAAAAGAAGTCATATACTATCTCAAACGCTTGGTTGTTTGGAAAATAATATTGACAAACATGTAACAAATCTGACAAAACATGTGAAAAAAAATAGGAAACCAAGAGAATCAAAACAAAGTACACAGATGAGAACACAGTTATATCAATCACACTTCTTTCCCCAGTAATAGCGATACCTACATATTCATAATAATGTAAATACTTACTGTTTTAACCATGAATTGTGCTATAATTATATTGAAGGATGAGGGGATAAGATATGGGGAAGAGAGTATTGTAAGGGGGTTACATCCAAAAAGGAATTTTAAACACTGATGAATTAGGAAATAACAGCATAAGCACATATTCAGAAATATAGAGGTAAATAGCAAAAGAAATGAGAAAGTTGAAAGTGCTAGCCAATGGGGAGAGGAACTTGGGGGGTCAGGGAGCTCCTGATTTTTCTTTTTAAGTTTTTAGTGCAATTATTATTTTAATTTTTACTACATGCATGTGTTACTTTGATTTAAAAGAACTCCAAAAAGGATCTCAGAAAGAATCGTTTTCCTCTAAATGAGCTATAACATCTTCTTAGATATCCTAAAAAGAGGCTGAAAGGACTCAGTGCTAAGTTTCCTGGTGGCTATGGGCAGTTGGACCTCCCGGGCTCCACCTTACTACCAAACCACCTGAATAGTCCCAAGATCCAAAAATTCTTGTAGCACAAACAATTAAAACACTTTTGGGGACAGAGGTATTTTGTTTGTGGAATTAACATGTATATAATACTACTATGTTCTAACCTCTACCCAGTGATGCAATTAAAATGTGCCTCCTATATCAAAGGCCAACTGAAACCTTTTTTTTTTTTTACCTTCATGGGAGAACTTGTTTCAGTCCTTTTTATAAATTTTTAATATCTTATTAAGAACATAATGTTTAAAACTAGGCCTGGCTCAGGATAATTTGTTTCAGGTGAGATAGTCACATTTGTCCTAGAAATGTAGAGATGATGTGACCACTAGCCCATTGAATTGCAGAAAATGAATAGGATTCTCATGCAGTTCCTCCTCTCTCCTTCCTCTAGGGCTTGGGAAATCTTGGTCAAGTCCTAGATACTGAAGATACCAATTACTGTGTCACTAATCTGAGCTCAGCATCCATCTCACTGCCTGAGGAGACTAATTACTTCCGCCCCATCTACATGGGAGCCTCTTCTGCTTTTTGTATTCAGCTGTTTTGTATTGATGAGAAACATGAAGCAAGGCAAGTATTGATCCCCAGGTTGTCTATCATGGTAAGGCACTTATGGTGTTGGTGGCCCAACATTTTAATCTTTCAGAGCCAGTGGTTTCCAAACCTAGCCACACATACTAAGGTCCTGGGAAGCTTTTTTAAAAGCACAGGTTCCTTGGCCCCATTCCCAGAGATTCCAGTCCATAAAATTTGAGTAGGCTGATAGCACTGGGCCTTCCAGGGTCTGGTTCATGTACATCACAGTTGGGGATATGGAAAATGATCACTTATGTAACTGTGTGCTGCTCCCCATTTTCTAAAGTTTTCATTTTGGAGAAACTTTGGATTTAGGTGCTGCTTGTCTGGAGGTTTTGTTTTTTGTTATTGTTGTTGCAAGTAATAGAAAATTCAACTCAATCTAGATTTTAAAAAATGGAATAATTGCCTCACATAACAAAGGATAAGTCCAGTGTCAGGATTGATTTTCAATATGGCTTGATTGAGGACTTATATAACCAAATCAGAGACCAAGTTTCTCAATCACCTCCCAGCTCTGGTCCTCTGCTGCTGGCCCCATTCTCACAGCATTTTCTCCATCTGGGGTTAAAAAGTGGACAGTTGACTCAGGCTCTGCACCAAAAGCTCATGAAGAGGACACTGTGGTTTGGGCTTAGCTTTCCAGCCAAAGCCCCATTGGGCCTGATCAGGCTATGTGCTCTTTCTTGATCCAATGGCAGGGGCCAGGCTAGACAGCTTAGTCCCTTACCTCATGCTCCCCGCAGGATCTGGGGCTATAGCTTCACCCAAAGGTAATCTGAGAAAGGGCTAGTGGAACACC
The DNA here is from genome assembly GCF_022682495.2 of Desmodus rotundus. NCBI lineage: Eukaryota > Metazoa > Chordata > Mammalia > Chiroptera > Phyllostomidae > Desmodus > Desmodus rotundus. Next base: position 132,721,326 of record NC_071392.1, read on the forward strand.
AAACAACAATCTAGGGCAGCTGTTGGAAGGAGGAGTCATGGTGCCAACACAGATGACTGAACCATCCCACTTCCTGTCCCTCCAGAACACCTATGTGTTCAGTACTTGCTGCCCCTTGTAGTTTGAACATGGACCCCTGCCCTCAATACCTAGATTCCACACCTTCTTTAGGGTGCCCACATACTCCACCATTTTGAGAGGAATAGACTGGGTCATTTGATATACTGGAATGTTCTGTAATATCTTTTTAGGTGACCAAGAGCACTGCTGGATATTTCCTTTTAGATGATGTATTTAAACACATTCCCAGTCTCCTAGCCTTACTTAGAACTATGTTTTGCTTCCACTTTTTTCCTCTTAAATTTTAAATTTCCCTGGACATCTGGAAGGTTGAAAAAGGAAATCCTTTTATTTTAATTATATTGTAGACATCTAAAAAGCCTATAAACCCTTCTAAATTTGTTGTGTGTATTTACTTTCCCCTGTGCATTCAGATATGACTATGCTTGGAATGTGATTTTTGAATTTTCAGACAGAAATTCAGTGGCCCACTATGGTTTGCCTGTGAATATACATCTGCAGTTGGTATATCTTTTGCATATAAAAAAGATCAGAGTAGCTTATAATATGCCCACATTGGCCCCTCCCCCTCCTCTCTTCCAAAAAGGCAGGGTGGGATCATGTTCATATAGTGACTGTTTTGCTTTTTGAATGTGCAGAGATTATTAATTGCAATAGTAGTACCTTCAGTTCTAGAAAAATACTTTATTACAGATGTATGAAGCTTATGACTTGTGCAACTAATATTAAAGTTCAGCCAGACAGATTCTGACTAGTGGTTGGCTAATCACTGCCTGAGGGGGAGAAAGTGGTAAAAAAAATCTTAAATATATACTGAACTGATTTGCTTGCAAGTCAGTGACAACACCTACTGTTCTGTTTACAGGTCATTGGACTTTATGAATTTTGTTTTCAGTCTCTTTCCTGTAAGTACATGCTGAATTTTGAGTAACGTAATTGGTTTTGTAAGCTAGAAAAGCGAAATGCCATATTCATTGTCCAGACATTTAAAATGCTATGAATGTAGCAGTTTCATCTGTTTCAGTGTTCTGATAATAAGGATGACTGACATGTCATGAACTCTTAAAAATAGAAAATATTGTCACTTTTGTTAATTTTTCAATCATGCTGTTTTAATAGTTTTATTTCAATGCACAATTTCTTTTCGACATAGCATGACCAGTGTTATCTTTTTTAAGAATCAAATCATTAATAGAATGCTAGTATAACATGAAAATGTCAGAAATTACACTGAAGTGAATTAGACTATTTTATTACTTTATAGATTACATTAGCTCAAGAAATTCTGAGATCATTACATTGCTTTTGTGAGGATAGGAAAGTGAGTACTTGTTGATTTTCTGCTTGGTCCTGCCTTAGTGCCTGCTGTGTAGGAGGGGCTCCCCCCAGGCAAACATCCTAAGTGCAAATAAGACACTCCAATTCAGGGAGTCCTGGCCTCTTTCTCCATTTTTGTTTCATTGTTGTCAAGGGATGGAGATTCTAACCAACCTTTTATCAGGGTATTGAAAAGAAGAAAGTGGGGAAGAAAGATAACCGAAGAATAGAATGGGTTTTTTTAAAAGCTTTTTCCATGCTGGCCCGTCAGTTAAAAACTGTACTTCTTCAGTTGGCTAATTACTAGCAAAGTATCTACTTCTTTATTTTGCCCAGATATTCTTTATCCTGAAGCAAAAAACAAATACAGTTTAATTTTCTTACCTGAAAGGTATGTGATCATAGATTGTATTTCCTCATTTTTAATATAATGAAATTTTGCAATAATGTTTTCCATCATATATTTAAATTAATTTTAAGGCATTTTGAAACTCATAAAGCAATGTAGATTACCCTAAAACAGGATTAACACAGTTGATTTCCCTCAGAGATGCCTCAAACTAATTCCACTAAGTTTATTCATTTCTATTTTGAAGAACATGTAAAGGCAGATCTCCAGCATTACAAAAGCAATGCTGGATTTAAAAAATTAAAAGACATGTTTATTTTTAATTCAATTTTATTTCAGGGTATGGGGAAACAGGAACAAAATACCTTCATTATGTCATTCATAGAACTTCAGGTTTGAGTCAAAGCAACTCATTATAGTCTCCTCCCAGAGGAAGTCCGCTGGGACTTGGAAGCCAGTCCTTATTTTCAGCTCCCAGTATTCAATAACTTGGTACTAAAGTCCCCAAAAGGAGCTGTGTTACTTTGCTGGAAAAAAGGAAGAATAGGTCAAACAATGGTTCACTCCTTTGGGTTGCACAAATGTCCCCAGGGTCTTACATTAGCACAAGTAATACCTTCACAGGGTTCAGGAGGAGGCCAGATCCCAAAGGGACAAATTAGCTTTGGGAAGATCAGGCTGCAGGCACCTGGCAGAGGGTTAAGTGGGATGTGTGGAGCACAGACAGTCTGGGTCACCACTGTACAACACACAGTGAAATTGAGCCGAGTAAGTACTTATTCTAAATGTTCCATCAGCCACATTAAAAAAAATAAAAGACACAGGTGAACGCCAATTTAATAATATATTTTATTTAACTCAATATGTCTAAAATTTAATCATTTCAATATGTAATCAGATTGAAAAATTATTAGTAAGATATTTTACACTCTTTTTTTAATCATGATCTTTATTTATTTATTTTTCAAATATATTTTATTGATTATGCTATTACAGTTGTCCCATTTCCCCCCCTTCACTCCACTCCATCCTGCCCACCCCTACCATTTATGCTACTTATTCTCTGTACCTTTCCCCCTCTCTCCTCCTCCCACTCCCCTATTGATAACCCTCCATGTGATCTCCATTTCTGTGGTTCTGTTCCTGTTTTAGTTGTTGGCTTAATTTGCTTTTGTTTTTGTTTTAGGTGTGATTGTTAATAACTGTGAGTTTGCTGTCATTTTTACTGTTCATATTTTTTATCTTCTTTTTCTTAGATAAATCCCTTTAACATTTCATATAATAAGGGCTTGGTGATGATGAACTCCTTTAACTTGACCTTATCTGAGAAGCACTTTATCTGCCATTCCATTCTAAATGATAGCTTTGCTGGATAGAGTAATCTTGGATGGAGGTCCTTGCCTTTCATGACCTGGAATACTTCTTTCCAGCCCCTTTCTTGTCTGTAAGGTTTCTTTTGAGAAATAAGCTGATGGTCTTATGGGAACTACTTTTTAGGTAACTCTCTTCTTTCCTCTTGCTGCTTTTTAAGATTCTCTTTTTATCTTTAATCTTGGGTAAGTTAATGATGATGTGCCTTGGTGTGTTCCTCTTTGGGTCCAACTTCTTTGGGACTCTCTGAGCTTCCTGGACTTCCTCGAAGTCTGTTTCCTTTGCTAGATTGGGGAAGTTCTCCTTCATTATTCTTTCAAATAACTTTTCAATTTCTTGCTCTTCCTCTTCTCCTTCTGGCACCCCTATGATCCAAATGTTGGAAAGTTTAAAGTTGTCCTGGAAGTTCCGAAGCCTCTCCTCATATTTTTGAATTCTTACTTCCTTATTCTTCTTTCCTCATTCTGGTTGAGTGTTTATTTCTTCTTTCTGCTCCAAACCACTGATTTAATGCCTGGTTTCCTTCCCTTCATTGTTGGTTCCCTGTGCATTTTCCTTTAATTCACTGTGCATAGCCTCCCCTCTTTCCTCTGTTTTGCAACCATACTCAACCATTTCTGTGAGCATTCTGATTAGCAACATTTTGAACTCTAAATCGCATAGGTTGTTTATCTCCTCGTCACTTAGTACTTTTTTTGGAGTTTTGATCTGATCTTTCATTTAGGCCACGTTTCTTTGTCTTGGCATACCTATTATGTTATAAGAGGCAGAGCCTTAAGAATTTGCCATGGCAGAGCAGCCCACATTACTGTGTTTGGTGCTGTATGTGGGAGAGTGGTTAGAGAGGGAACAATGCAGCTCTCACCCTGCTTTCAGTCACTTCTCCCACTACTGACAAGCACACTAGCCCTTTTGCTGCTGATTTCCAGGTAGGTGGGCTTGTGTATGTTCTAGGACCCTGTGAATCTCTCCAATGAACTCTCATGTAAGGCTGGGAGATTCTCCTGCTGCTGCAAGCCCCACAAGTTTTTACTGCCAGAGGTTTTGAGGCTTTCTTTTCCCACACTGGAACCCTGGGTTGTGCAGTCTGTCTCGCTCCCTAGTTGCTCATCCCAGTTTATCTGCACGCAAATGTGGGACTGCCAGCCACTGCCTTGCCCACCTGGTCCTTTAGCCACCACCTTGCCGTGCATCCTCTCCACCCCAGCTGCCCAGCTCCACCCCTCCTATCAGTCTGAATGGATGTTTCTTCTTTAACTCCTTGGTTGTCAGACTTCCATACAGTTCAATTTCCTGGCTGTTTTGGTTGTTTTTTGTTTTTAAATGTGTTGTTGTCCTTCTTTTGGTTTTGAAAGGAGGCAACATGTTTCTACCTACCTTGGCTGTAAGTCCAACCACATTTTATACATTGTTGTACAGGTACTGACAGAAAAAGAAACAACACAGAAAACAAAACCCATACAAGCAAAACAACAACACAATATCGATGATGAAATGCAAAGAATAATAAAAGTGAAAAGAGAAACAGAATGTTATAATAAAAAAGTGCATGAGAAGAACAAAGGAAAGAAAAATGGTCATGAGAGGATAGCAGGAGGAAAAACAGTGAGAGTGAGGAATAGAAACAGGTAATCACCACAAAAGAACAAAGAAAGGGAAAAGTAAAATTTAAAAAAATAAGAGAAGGAAGGCAAAATGAAGTAAGAAAAGGGAAGAGTAATATACAAGATTTGAAAGAACATAATATTGAAAAATAAAAAATTGAAAAGAAAAAGATGATAAAAAGGTATGTGAAAGAGAAAAAGGGAAAAGATTCAAGTGGGTTTTATCTCAGTAGAGTTTAGTGCTTGCCTTCTGTACTCTTCCTCTGGATATGACTTGATGTTTTCTGAAGCTGATGTAAGCCAATGTCAGATGCTGTCTGTGTTTAGCTACAGGCAGCCTGTTTGAAGTTACAAGTGATCCACAGTTTGTGTCTTTGTCCTTCAGGCTTGGCTGTATTTTAGCTGGGCCTTGCTGCTCTAAGGCTGGCTTAATAGCACAGGGTCCAAGGGTGGGTCAACTAATGACCAAAGGCACCACAGGATATGTCTTCCCCTTCCTCTGCCTGTGGTCCTGCCATTAGTCTTAGTCTTGCCACTGACTGGTCTGTTTCTAAGAGGGCTTCTGGTGGAATCAGAAGAATGGGTCCCCTGGATCTCCTGTGAGAGGTGCCATTCAGACTTCAGGGAAGATGGTGGGTGTGTTCCCTCATCCCCCTAACACCCATCTGAGTATCCTGGATTATTCCCTTAAAATAAGCAGAGCAAAGCCCCTAGTGGAAAGTGGGTAGAAGCTCCAGATCCCAGAGTTTGGGTCTGCCGCAAATGGAGGTGTTCCTAAGCTATCCCATGAGGGGGAAGCACCAGTCTGGTTTCCAAGAAAATATGTGGAATGACCGTATCCTAAAGCCAGTCTCTGACACCTCTGAATCTCCCTATGTTGCTGTCTCCTCAGCAGGGGATAAAATTCAGGTGGGGAAAACTAAGAAAGAAAAATATTATAAAATTAAAAAATAAATTTAAAAAAAGATGCAGGAGTGGGGCGGCAAGCTGGATTCCACAGGGTGGGTGAGTGAGATTCCAGCAGATGGGGCTAGAAGGATCCAGAGGGTGGGGTGAGCAGTTTCCCACAGGTGGGGTAATTTTTTTACCCTGGAAGGGGCTACTCTTCTCAAGAAAAATGGCTTCTGCGGTATGGAGGTTTGTCCTAGCAGTGGAAACCCAGCAGCCACTTTTCCCCCAAACCTCTAACTCTAGGCTCTCCTTGCACAAGTCCAGATCACACTGCCCTCCCTTTGCCTGAGCCCAAAGTGAGTGGTTGCACATGTGAATCCTTTCTGTTGGCCCCTTGAAAAACAGAAAGAGAAAAAAAGAGAGAAAAAGTGCCTTTTGTCTCCAGCAGGCTGTGTCTCTCTCCGGCAGGCAAAAACCTTACAGCCTTTCACAACTGGATGCTGCATGGGCAGGTTATCCTGGCACTGGTGCTGTGTGCTGGGGAGCCCTTTGTGGGGTCCAGGCTTCGCTCCTCTCAGGTGGAAGCTCCCACAGCCGAACCGCAGCCTTGGCCTGACACCCATGAAAACAGTGCCGGCCCCTGCCATGTCCCTGACCTTTCTACTGGTCTTGAGGTGGTTTCTGCCCATCCTTAGTTAAGTGTCTCCTCTTTAGGTAATGTTTGGTTGTTTATTTCAAGTGTACATTCCCCTGTTTAGTTTTATTTTCAGTTTGGTTCTGGGAAGAGGTGGAAGACAAATACTCCAACTTCACTGCAATCTCTAATTTCCTGTAACTGGTTCTTGATTGATGTTGTCCTGTTTGTGGGATAGCTCAGCCTTTCGGCTGGTTGATTATGGGGCTCAACCCGGACCATGGGATGCAAATTTTGTACAGGTGCTTAGCAAACAAAACAAAACAAAACTACAAACAGCTCAACAAAAAAGGGAAACAAACAATAACAACAAAAAGAATCAGAAAAGAAAAAGGCAAAAAACCCCATAAGAAACAAAGAAAAAATTAAGAAAATAGAAAAAAGAACAATAAAAGACAAGAAACAAAAAGAATTGGAGAAGGATACAAGAAACAGAAATGAGAATAATATAAAGGGAAAGAAGTAAAAGAAGAGAAATTATAGTAAAAAATAATAAATATATAGAAAAAGAAAAAAAGAAAGCTGAACTAAAATAAAGAGTAGGAAAGGAAAAACAGGAAAAAAAGAATGAAAACAGAGAAGAGAGAAAAATAGAGTGAGAATAGGAAAGAGAATAAGGGATATGGATCCCCCCAAAAGAAAAGAAAATAACAAAAAATAAAGTAGAAAGTGAAAATACAGAAAACATTTAAAAAGAAAAAAGTATGGTTTGCCTCTGCAGTTTATTGTGCTTGGTGTGATCAGTTTCTGATGTACTGAATGTGGAGCTTCTTGGGTCTTGCTCTGATTTTTATGTAAGCTGGCCATTTGTTTGCTAGTCTAGGGCATCCCAAGAGGTTTTCTGTTGCAAGCCAATGTCAGATGCTGTACATGCTGAGCCCTCATCAAGTTTTTCAGGGCGGAGTTTCTAGTAACCAGTGGGTGGGGCCTCCAGAGCCCTGAGGTTGTGTCTAACTCAGCTCTCCCACTTTGAATGTTCAGTCCTCTGAGTTGCTTCCCCCTCCCCATGGAAATGGGCTCAGTGGTAGCCAGGACCTGGCAAGGGTCATTCAAATAGACTCAAAAGTGGTGCCCTCTCTCTGTAGGAGGCAGAGTGGTTGTGAGATCAGAGCCACTGAGGAACCATGAGAAGACAGCAAGCTAATAGCAAAGCAAGGGGTTTATTGAAAGCAGGGTCCCTCAGGAGTGAGGGGGAGGGGAAGCAGTTGAGCTGAGGCCAGTTCCCAGCTCAGACCAGTTCCTACCCGGGTGGTTCTGTGTAGGGTTTTTGAAGAAAAAAACTGTACACTATGGGGAAATAGTCTTGTAATTGGTTACTTTCAACTGCTGTACTTTTTCCTTCTCTTACTGGGTGTTTCTATCCCATGGCTCTCTAGTTCCTGGGATTCATTCCTGTGGCTTTCTAGCTCTAGTGTCTGGAACTGTCCCTGACCAATTACTTGAGTGCTATACACCCTGGTCTGTTTGCTCCAGTATTCTGTCTTGCTTGCTGAGGTGCCTCTATGCAAGATCAGACCAGACTGTCAGTGGGCACTTCCTCCCCTTCCCTTTGCTGCTTGAGTTGAACTGGCTGGGGAGCTGTGCTCTGCCTCCCCATATTGTAGCTGCAGTGCACAGCCCCTGCCCATCTGACTTCCCAACAGAAGCCTGACTGGGAGATGCAGTTGCAAAAATCCAGCTCTGCATATCTTGCTGTCACCTCCTCACCTCACACCTAAGCAGGAGATCACATACACCCACACACACAAAATCTCTCAGTCAGGGACTGCAGGGCAGAACTGAAACTTCTAGTTCCAAACGGTCTCCTACTAAATGTCCCCCTCCCTTGCACTGGCAGGGCACAGCAAGGTCAAATTTCCAACCCAGTGCCACCTTATCCCTTTGCCTCTGGGCAGACCCAGCATCTTAGCAGGTGGGGAAAGGGTCACTGCAGAGCTGTCATTGTGAGCAAGAACAGTCATCTTCCTCAAGCCTCAGTGCCCTGACTCTGATTGCCTCTCTGTCCAAAGCCCTTCCGGACAACAGATGGCCCTTCAAGTTCACTGCTGGGTGTACTGAGCAAGCCCCTCTTCCAGGCCCCAAAGCAGCATGGGCCCTCCGGCAGTCACAGATCTGGGCAAACTTCACAAGCTAGTGTTTTAACAATGGGCTGGCTCCTTCCCTGATACATTGTGTTCCAAGTCTTCCAGGTGGATCAAATCCCCACTGCTTCCCACCACCGATGCTACAAAAGCTCTCCTTCCTTTCTCTTGTTAACTCTGGTTTGGGGACCCCTGCGTGGGGCTGAGATCCTGCACTCCTAGGAGAAAGGAGTTCCCCTGCTGCCCTATTCTCTGGCTTCTTAGGCCTAGCGCCTGTGTATGGGGGTCTCACCCTGTCCTTGTCGCTTCCCATCTTTCTCCATGCTTCTGTTTATACATTTCCAGATCAGCTACACTTCAACTGGTTTTTCAAGACAAATGCTCTGCCATTTAGCTGCACAGTCAGTCTGGATCTTGGATCAAGCGGACTGAGCCTTCCAGCTACTTTGTAGCCATCTTGGAACCTCCTCCATTTAGATTTTATAAAATTTACAATTGAATCAATAGATTCATATTCTCAAGTTGTTCCAAACTTACATAAAACCTTTCCAATAACCAAATTCAGTATCATTTTTTAAAACAAATTAAAATAAAATATTATTAAAAATTCAATTCTCTAGTCACACTAGCCACATTCCAAATGTTCAGTGGCCAGATGTGGCTGCTGGCTACCATATTGGACAGTGAAGATCTAGAAGGTAAGTGACATTTGTCAGGATATATAGATCATTCTGTACCTGCTAACTAAACCCACTACCCAGGTTAAACATGTTCTTAGATCTGTACACCCAAATGGGACCATGTCATGATAAAATACACAGACATCTGTTCATGTATAGTCACAGGATTTTAGGACAGAAAAGTCCTGGAGCACCACCTTCTCATTTCACAGAGGAGAGGATCACAGTTGCTACAATATCACTTAGTAAGCATAGGACCTTTGGTGTGACACCACGCTGCCACATTTACTCCTGATTGCAAGTGAATTTGAAAGGCCACATATCCTTAGACTAAAAATATACTTCTGCAAAAGAGCTATGCCGAATCGGTTTCATTTTTCACAATATTAATTTATTCAGGATTCAGTCAGACTCTCTTCATACTCTTGCTGTTGCTTATCCCCCTGAGTTTTATATGATTACTTTCCAAATTATAGGAAAGTTTAACTTGAATATCCTCTCCTTTACATATCTTGCTATTTTCTTTAGTGTTTTACAGCAGGAATTTGTTTAGTGATAAATGATTTCTGATTGTCTTTCCTTGTGTCCTGCTGCAATATTAGGACAAGAACTTCTGCCTCATTTCTCTGCCACATCTCACCCCAGAGTTTTCCCTTATCCAGAACTTTGTGAAGATAGTCCCCTTCAGCAACTGCACCGTGGAGCAGGATCTCTATGTTTTCCATCGGGCTGGATTGCTCAAGTAAGTAGATGCACATTTGGCCAAAAATTTTTCACAAAGTTACAAAAAGAGAATTGAGGAGCTCCTTACCATTTTAATTTAATGATTCATTTTAAATTGTCTTATTGGCAGAGGGCTTGATCAAGGGATTTTAACCAATTCATTTTTAGGGACAGATTCCTAAGTTGAGAAGTTACTTGTCCAGCCAGATATTAAAACATAAGGTAACTCCATAATAATCAAAACAATGCCACATTGACCAATTCTATGGTAGAATGATGAAACACAACAGAGTCCTACCATAGGCCCCAATACAGTAAGAATTTAGAGTGTGTGAGTATATGTGTGTAAAGGTATGTCTAGACAAATATATAACAAAATTTCTGTCACCACAGTGGGAAAAAGAATGTTTATTCTGTAAGTGTTGGTTCATAATAAAGATAAAAATGTTTTCTTCATAGTCTACAAAAAAAATTTCAGGTGAATGAAGAGGTAAATGTAAATACTGAAAACATAAAAAATTAGATAATAAATCTCCAGTGCTAGTTCTTTGCCAAATTCTGGGAATAAAAAAGTGAACAACATACAGATGTAGTCCCAATTCTTTTAAAGCTTATAAACACTCAAATAAATGTAAACCTGCAATTGTAATAGATGTACGAGCAATGGGTGTGTGGTACTATAAATATATATCATTGGGAGATTCAGCCCAGTCAGAGGAAGCTTTCCTGAGGAAGAATCTTGAGTGCTAGACAAGGAGTATGAATGAAGATTGATTTTTATCATGTTTCAGGATGAGAAAGTTCTTTCCATTTTTTTACCTTATTTTTTCATTCATTTCATTTTTATTTAGTTTTTTAAAAATTGTTGTTCAAGTACCATTGTCTCCATTTTCATCCCATCACATCCCTCCTATCCCACCCATCCCTGCCATGAACCCTTGAACCTAACCCCTTTGATTTTGTCTATGTGTACTTTATACATGTTCCTTGATGGCCCTTCCCCTATTATCCCTCTCCCCCCTCCTCTCTAGTAACTGTTATTTTGTTATTTATTTCATTGTCTCTGGTTATATTTTGCTTGCTTATTGTTTTGTTGATTAGGTTCCACTTATAGGTGAAATCATATGGTATTTCTTTTTCACCACCTGGCTTATTTCACTTAGCATAATGCTTTCCCATTCCATCCATGCTGTCGTGAGGGTAGGAGCTCCTTCTTTCTTTCTTCTGCATAGTATTCCATTGTGTAAATGTACCATAGTTTTTTGATCCACTTGTTTACTGATGGGCACTTATTTTGCTTCCAGCACTTGGCTATTGTAAATTGTGCTGCTATGAACATTGGGGTATATAGGTTCTTTTGAATTGGTATTTCAGGATCCTTAGGGTATAATCCCAACAGTGGTATTGCTGGGAAGTTCCTTTTAGAACATAGAAGATTCACTTTTTTACTATATAATGTTTTTTGAACCACCCTAATTGAATTAAAATGAAACTGACTAATGGAAGGTTATTTTTTAACAAATGTGGAAGACACAGTTTTGACATATTTAATATATAAAGAGCTTTAATAAATCAATAAGATGATTAATACTCATGGTAAAATTTACAACAATAAAAAAAGGCAGACTGTTTACACATGAAGAAAAAATACAATCAATGGATGTTTTAAAATCTTTAAACTTCTCAAATTAGGGAGAAGAAACAAAGCTAATATGAGACATTATTTTTGGTCTATTCATAAGAAATAAATATAGAAATTTTCAATTCTAAATGAAACAAATGTAGTGCTGATCAGAATGTAAATTAACATGAAATTCCAAAGGGCAGTTTAGCTAGAACACTAAAGTAATTCATATCCTTTTACCATTTAATTTCATGCCTAGAAATATTTCTTAAGAAACTTGTTACAGAGATGCAAACAAAAATTGATGTATGAGGATTAAAGAATATTGGAAATACTCTAAATATCCAATAGTAAGAAAATGTTTAAATACTTTATGGTTCCCATATGAAGGATTCTAAAACTATGTTTATGATTCATTTAAAGAAGATTTAATAATGAGGGAGTTCTGGTCAGGATGGAGGCATAGGTAGAAATGCTTCACTTCCTTGCACAACCAAAAGAAGAAGAATAACAAATTTTAAAACAAAAAACAACCAGAAATGCCAGCAAATCAAACTGCATGGAACTCCAACAACCAAGGAGATAAAGAAACATTCATCCAGCCTGGTGTGGCGGGACAAGGAAATATGACCCACATGAAAGAACAGATCAAAACTCTAGAAAAAAAACTAAGCAACAAGGACATAGAGAACTTATCAGATGCAGAGTTCCAAACACTGGAAATCAGGATGCTCACAGAAATGATTGAGTTAGGTCACAAATGGAGGAGGAAATGAAGTGAAAGAAAGGAAAATATACACAAAACCAACAGTGAAGGGAAGGAAACCAGGACTCAAATCAATGATTTGGAGCAGAAGAAAGAAATAAACATCCAATCAGAACACAGTGAAGAAACAAGAATCCAAAAAAATGAGCAGAGGCTTAAGGACCTCTGGGACAACTTAAAATGTTCAACCATCTGAATCATAGGGGTGCCAGAAGGAGAAGAAGGGCAAGAAATTGAAAACTTATTTGAATAACGAAGGAGAACTTCCCTAATCTGGTGAAGTAAATAGACCTCCAGGAAGTCCAGGAAGCCCAGAGAGTCCCCAAGAAATTAGATCCAAGAGAAAACACACCAACGCACATCATAATTAAGTTACCCAAGATTAAAGATAAGGAGAGAATCTTAAAAGCAGCAAGAGAAAAGGAGACAGTTACCTACAAAGGAGTTCCCATAAGACTTTCAGCTGATTTCTCAAAAGAAGGCTTACAGGCAACACGAGGCTGGAAAGAAGTATTTGAAATCATGAAATGCAAGGACCTCCATCCAAGATTACTCTATCCAGCAAAGCTATCATTTAGAATGGAAGGGCAGATAAAGTGCTTCCCAGATAAGGTCAAGTTATAGTGGTTCATCATCACCAAGCCCTTACTATATGAAATGTTAAAGGGACTTAACTAAGAAATAAAAGAAGATTAAAAACCACGAACAGTAAAATGACAACAAACTCACAACTATCAACCACTGAACCTGAAGAAACAAATACAAACTAAGCAAACAACTAGTATAGGAACAGAATCACAGAAATGGAGATCACAAGGAGGGTTATTAGCTCAGCGTGGGAAGGGGGAAAATGGGGAGAAAGGTATGGGGAATAAGAAGCATAACTGGTAGATACAAAATAGATAGAGGGAGGTTAAAAATAGTATAGGAAATGGAGAAGCCAAAGGACATAGACATATGACCCATGGACATGAACTAAGGAGCGACCAAAATGCTGGAGGGTGGGGCAGTGCAGGGTGGAGGGGAATAAAGGGGAGAAAAAAATGGGGACAACTGTAATAGCATAATCAATAAAATATACAAAAAAATGAATGGATAAAAAAATATTTAATGATGAGAATGCTCAGAATGTAATGTTAGCCTAAAAAACATGCCAGTATATAAAACACCACTTAAATAAAACCAAAATTTTCAAAGAGGGGGAAAACATGAATTATTAAATATACTAAAAGGAGATGTGCAGATGTAATAGATGCTGTAGTGTGTCAGACTGGCCCATTTGGTTCAAGACTGAATTATTCATTTTCCATCTGTAGGATGTATGAATACCAACAGCTTGAAGCTAGTTCCCCCACAAAAGAGATTGCCCTGGAATGATGAGAAGGCCCTTTCCAAGGGCAGCCTGCATCCTATGACTAGTCTGTGTGTGTGAAGTGGGAGCAAAAGCAGGATAAAGGGCCTACAGCTCTCTGCCTCAAGGAGGGACAACTCTGAAGGGGCTTTTCAGGGCTGGAACACCCTGTGGGATCAGCTGGTCATTTGTTATGACAACACTGATTATAGTCCAATGTCTTCCTCTGCCTTCTACTGCTTCTGTCATCCCCATAGGTGTGGAGGGTCCGAAGTGCTCATCCTCATAAACCTCTATATGCAGATATCTATGTGAGGCTGCTGTCCAGGGAACCTGCCCTATAACACAAGATGATCAGTGGTTGCCTCTGAGTGCTACTGTGAGCATCATCCATGAATTTTTTTAATCATTACCCAAGTAAATATTTCTGAATGATTTTAGAGAGGGAGGAATGGGGAGAGAGAGTGTGTGAGAGAGAAACATCAATGTGAGAAACATAGGTCAGTTGCATCCCAGGTGCACCCTGACTGGGGATCAAACCTGCAACCTAGGTATGTGCCCTGACTAGGAATCAAACCCTTAACTTTTTTGTGTACAAGACAATGCTCCACCAACTGAGCCACCTGGCGAGGGCAGCATCATTCATGATTTTTTAATTTTCTTTCTTGAATTGCCCAAATTTTGGAATTTTTCTATACCAAGCTTGAATATTTCTAGGATTCCTTTGCTGACAAGCAGTAGAAACCCATTGAATTGGCATAGGTAACTGGAGAATTTATTAATGCACAGAGAGAAGTAAGAATTCAAGGGCGATGCAGGTTTAATAGAAAGCAGGCCCTGTTTGATTTGTCTCTTCCATGTTGACCCCTTCTCACTGGTGCTTTCTTAGTGGTTTCAGGATGAGTGAGATAGTGTTACCAAACAAAAAAGCAGACGTTTGGTCGTGTGTTGCCCCAAAAGCCAAACTGGTGAGGCAGATGCTGGTGTGCAAAGAAATAAGTTTTATTCAGGTGCTGTGTGATCTCGGAGAATGGAAGATTCTTGTCTCAAAGCTCATCTCCTCTGCAAGACCAAGACAGTTTCAAGAGTTCCTGCTCCAATGTAGAGTATAGACCTTTGAAGCCCACAGTCAGCTGCTAAGTGCCATAGTCCTCCTCCAGGTAGCTTAGCTTGTGCCTGGCTGCTGTTCATTTCAGGCTTCCTCCTAGAGACTGCATGTGGAGCCTGTGCAGCTATGGGCCTTATGGCTGCTAGGACTGCATGGTTGCATTCTCCTGGGTGAGAGAGCTTGTGAATGCACAGTTGAGTGCATCATCAGGTACGTGGGGGAGAGAGATTCCTCCTGATAGCTATAGGCCATGTGCCTGCTAATGCCACATAGCCCATAGAGAGAACAGGCAAATGTGCTGAGTGGATGGGTGCAGGTCACAAGACAGTGAGCCATGAGCAAGAGAACTTCTTTATTCCCCGGGGATCATATTAGCTTGGCTATAAAATGGACTAGGTGCTCTCTCAAAATAACCAATCAACTTCCCAAACTTTTGTGCACTTTGTGTGATTCCACCTCCCAACCAATCCCTTCTTTCTCCAGGTTAGACTGACAGGCCTCTTTGGTTACCTCCTCCCCCTGGGCCAATTTGACTTCCGTAGCACATGTGTCTGCCTTCCCCTGGTCCCACCTCGAATCTGGTACTGGAAGAGGGGAGGAGGGCTTTTTCCTCTATCCAGTTATGGTGCTAGCCTTCTATGTGCGCAGTGTTAAAAACCTTTCTATGCTGCATGTTGGGTGACTGAGGAGACTCCCTTGGCATTCTGGACAGACTGTCTAGTGGTAACAGTAGCTTTACACCTTTTATAACTCCAAATTCAACAGGAAAGGGTAGTGGGTAGGCCTGTTTTTAGAAGCCCCAACACCAAAGTCTTTTTGCATCTCATTGGCTCAGATTCGGTCCTGTGCTGAACTTGAACCCATCACTGGGCCAGAGGCTACTGGTTGACATCACCCTGGTCTGTTCTCAAAGCTTGGGGATTGGGTAGAGGAGGGGTGTACTGCCCAACACAAATCTGGGGGCATTGCTAGAGAAAGGGCCAATTGAGCTATTCCCCACAGCTCTGTTTGAGGATGGGACCACCTCGATCAATAGAAAGTGAACAATATAAATGTATCTCTTATAGTAATATAATGAGTACCTTGAATTTCCTGTGACTTTAATTTTTTAAGTATATTTTATTGATTATGCTATTAGTTTTTCAAATTTTCCCCCTTTATCTTCCCCTCCACTCTGTACCCCCCAACCTTCCAGCATTCCCCCTCTTGGTTCATGTCCATGGGTTGTACACATAAGTTCTCTGAATTCTCTGTTTCCTGTACCATTCTTAACCTGTCCCCATCCATTTTATGCCTACCAAATATGCTTCTTATTCCCTGTTTGGTTGCTGATAGGTGTGAGTTTGTTGTCATTTTACTGTTCATATTTTTTATCTTCTTTTTCTTAGATAAGTCCCTTTAACATTTCATATAATAAGGGCTTGGTGATGATGGACTCCTTTAACTTGACCTTATCTGGAAAACACTTTATCTGCCCTTCCATTCTAAATGATAGCTTTGCTGGGTATAGTAATCTTGGATGTAGGTCCTTGCCTTTCATGACTTCAAATACATCTTTCCAACCCCTTCTTGCCTGCAAGGTTTCTTTTGAGAAATCAGCTGATAGTCTTATGGGTACTCCTTTGTAAGTAACTGTCGCCTTTCTTCTTGCTGCTTTGAAGGTTCTCTCTTTATCTTTAATCTTGGATAACTTAATGATGATGTGCCTTGGTGTGTTCCTCTTTAGGTCCAACTTCTTTGGGACTCTCTGAGCTTCCTGGACTTCCTGGAAGTCTGTTTCCTTTGCCAGATTGGGGAAGTTCTCCATTATTTGTTCAAATAAGTTTTCAATTTCTTGCTCTTGCTCTTCTCCTTCTAGCACCCCGATAATTCAGATATTGGAACATCTCAAATTGTCCCAGAGGTTTGTAAGAGTCTCTTCACTTTTTTGAATTCTTGCTTCTTCATTTTGTTCTGGATGGATGTTTATTTTTTCCCTTTTGCTCCAAATTGTTGATTTGAGTCCTGGTTTCCTTCCTGACACTGTTGGTTCCCTGAATATTTTGCTTTTTTTTCATTTTGGGTATCCTTCATTTGTTTTTTCATTTTTTGACCAAGTTCAATCAGAACTGTGAGCATTTTGATTACCAAGGCTTTAAATTCTCCATCAGATAGGTTGGCTATGTTCTCATTGTTTAGTTCTCTTTCTGAGGTTATGCTCTCTTCTTTCATTTGGACCCTATTTCTTTGTCTTGGAACACCTGAGGAGTTGTAAGGGGGCGGGGCCTTCAGTATTCACCCTAGCAGGGCAACCCTCTTTGCTGGACTCTCCTGTGAGACTGGGAGTTTCACCCACCATAGCAACCTCCATATCAACTCTGAGTCTCAGTTTCCCCTTAAGTCAGCCCTGCGCATGCAGCCCACCCCCGCCCGCTCGGTCTGCTGCCCTACTGGTTTGGTTGTTCTGATCAACTTTTTCTTTCATTCCTTGGTTGTTGGAGTTCCATGCAGTTTGATTTTCTGGCACTTCTGGTTGTTTATTGATTTTAGATTGGTTGTTATCCTCCTTTTTGTGTGCCAGGAAGTGAAAGGTTTCTACCTACGCCTCCATCTTGGCCAGAACTCCTATGTAGATGAGTCTTAATTGCTGTCAGCAGGTCAATGGGAGGGATTTACCCAGTCCAGACAGATGGTAGGACCAGCTGTGATCCTTGGCCAGCAACCACCTCCCTTCATTGTTTGTGGAGGTGGTTGGGTGGTGCTCTGATATAGTCTGTAACTGTCCACTGGGTACACAGGCTCTGGGATTTCCCAGGTGGTACAGGCCAAGGTCAGCTTCCAACCTGTGTTCTCTTTGGGGCCCCTTGATGTAAGCTATAAAGTGATCTGCAGATGACTGCTGCTAGTGCCAGGCCTGGGGCCACTCAGTGAGATGTACAGGGCTGATCTCAGCTGTTGCTTGTTTGAATCAATTTAAGAAGGTCTGAAGCCTGTGCTTAGCCCAGCCTTTCATATGGAAAAGCCACTTTACCAGAATGGGAGGGTTGCTGGGGTAGGCCCTTAAGTTGGATGGGGGGGGACCCTTAGGTAATCATTAGGGTGGGGCTTACCATGTGAGCCAGATGATGGAGATTCATAGATATGGTGCTCACTCTCTGTGGCTGTGTGTAGGGGAGGGCTCGGTAAAGGTACAATAGCTGCTGCCTGCATCTGGGAGGAAACTGTTCCCCAGCTCTCACCCTGATGTCAGACATTCAGTTCCTCCCCATGTGCCACTGGTGCCCTTCAAGCTGTTTCCCTGGTGCTGGAGCCCAGAGGGAGTGAGTCTGAGTAAGTCCATGTGTTGCGAGGCCCTTTAAGTGGAGGCCTGAGAATCCCTCAGTTTCTTCTGCCCACCCAACTCCCACAGGATTTTATAGCCAGCAGTTATGGGGACTTATCTTCCTGGCACTGGAACCCTGGGCTGGGTGGTCTGGCATGGGGCTAGGGTCCCTCACTCCTGAGATATCCCTCCATTTATATCCAGCACATGTGGGTTTGGGACCAGCTGGTTCCTAGTCTCTATGTCTCCACCCCTCCATCCATCCATGGATGAATGTGGTTTCTTTGATTCCTTAGTTGTTGGACTTCCATACAGCTCAATTTTCTGATGGTTCTGAGTGATGGTTGTTCTATATTTTAGTTGTAATTTTACCGTGGTTGTGCCAAGAGGTGATCCCCAGTTATCTACACCTCCATCCTCTCATTGCTTCTTTAGAGAGAGAAAGGGAAAGAGAGAAACATTGATGTGTGAGAGCAGCATTGATCGGTTGCCTCTCATACGCACCTGGAGGGGGATCATATGTACCTGGATGGAATCGTATGCACTAGGACCAGGGAGCTTATGTGCCCAGACCAGGGATTGAACCCGCAAGTTTAGTATGTGCACTGACTGGGAATTGAACCTGCAACCTTTCAGTTATGGGATGACCCTCCAACCAACTGAGCCACAACAACCAGGGCTATATTCTGCTTTTTGAATTGAACAAAAAATGATTGAAAAACACCTCTCAGAGGCAAATACTAGGCAACAGCAGCCTTGTTCTGTGCAATACAGAGTTAACTACAGATGTAATTTTAAATGTTCTAATAGCCACATTAATTAAAGAATAAAAAGTAGGTGAAATTAATTGTAATATTTATTACTTAACCCTTTTATATCTGAAATATTGTTTCAACATGTAATCAGTATAAAAAAGTATCAGTGAGATATTTTACATTATTTTTTGTACAAAGTCTTTATAATTTAATGCGTATTTTTTTACATACAGCACATCTTAATTGAGAGATGCCCTCAGCTTTCAGGTGCTCAGCAGCCAGGTGTGGCTCCCATATTGAACAGTGTAGCTTTAGAGTAGGGCACAAACATATTGCTACTTCCCATTCCTCCCCCTGAAAGTCTAGGAACAAATGAAAATTGTGAAGTGTTCTTTGATAAATATAAATAGCAGAGATGAGAGTTTCACAGTGTAACACAAAATGGTTGTGTTCCCTAATTGGCAATAGATTTCCTTGGAAAAACTGCTGAAACAATGTTTGCATTTTTGTGACACCTGACAGTACAACAGCACCCATATCCCCTTAAACAGTTATTGAGCACTACTGTAGGCTAAGAAAAGGCCTGGCCTTTCAGAGTGGACTATGATGTGGTTTTGACCTTTAAGCCTTATGAGGAGGAAAAGATGGCCACGTCCCAGAAAGCAAAGGATAGTGCAGTAGAGATATGTAAACATGTCATATGTTCATTCACTCTCCTGGTTCCTACAAGTCTTACTGAAATAGTCTCTGGCCATCTATATGCAAGCTGTATAATTCATTCATTTAACAGGTATTTACTGAGCACTTATGTGCCAGGCATTATTCTAGCCATGGGGTTACAACAGCAGTGAACAAAGAGTTCCAAGTTCTTATCTTCATAACATTTTATTCTAGTGATAGGAGACAAACAATGAACAAAATAAGTAGAAGGTAGGAAGTACTGTGGAGAAAAACAGCAAGTAATGGAAGTATCAGGGTATCCAAATTTTTCATAGGGTGATTAGAGCTAGGGAAGACCTCATTAAGAAGGTGAAGTTTGAGCAAACACTTGATGTTAATTAAGGAACAAAGCTTGCATATTTGTGGTAGAGAAGGCAGAATTCCCAAGAACTCTTGATGAGAGAGTGTGCCTGGAATATTTAAGGAATAGCAGGAATACCTGTGAGGGAAGCAGGGAAAGCAAGAAGCCAACTACTTGGAGATAAGTCAGGAGGAGGGATCCCAGAGAGAAAAGGTGTGGGTAAGGAGGCTTTGGTCATGGAGGGGCTTTCAGCCCCCAAAAGGACTTTGACTTTTACTCAGAGTGAGATGGAATCATAACTGGGGTTATTAACCATGGGCCATCTTTATTTTCAAGAAGATTTAATTGAAATGTAGTATTTCCTTCCATTGTGCAAGTAGGTAACAAACCACAAGTGGATCAGTAGCACCTGTAGCCTTCTCTTTAATTAAAATGACATTTTCAGTTTTCCTATCACATTACAGGATTTGCATATATCTACAAATATTACTTGTGGTGTATGCTCATCCACACATTATAGACCACTACAGAATTATGTTATTTAATAAAACTCATATATTGTAATCCTATGTATTTTATTTTATGCATTAAAAAGAGGGGTCCTTGGCATAAAAGAGGTGAAGAACACCTGTGTCACTGGGATTTGCATAGAAGACTCATGCGGTCTGACTTAGTGTTTGGTAAGCATCACTCTGTCTGCTCTGTTGAGGATGAATTGTCAGGGCAAAGGTGGAATCATCGAGACACCTTAGGGTGGTACTGCTGTTGCCAGTGGAAGTAGGGTCCTGGCAGTGTCACTAGGAAAGCATTTCAGGGACCACAAATTGGAGGATGAGTTATGGAGTTAAGATTTATCGAAGCTGGAGCAAACTTTCCCAGATTCAGCTCAGTCCTACTGTGAAGGAAGTCCAGCCTTGTCGTCATCGAGCCCAGAGGGAAGGCCAAGGTCCAGAAGTTCATGCCATTGGTTCGGTCCATATCAAAGCTTAGTCCAGTTCTGCCTCTGTCCCCATCTAGCTAACATTCCTGGCTGTGCTATTAACTGTATCCAGGCTCATTCTTGGAGTCCATGTGGCTTCTGGGCCATCATGGTTGCCACAGAGAAAGAATACACAAGCACATGGACAAGCATGTATTAGCAGGAGAGAGAGAGAGAGAGAGAGAGAGAGAGAGAGAGAGAGAGAGAGAGAGAGAGAGAGAGTGAGTTTGCCTTTGTTAAGCTTGGATTATATCTTGGGCTTAAAAAGGACCAGGAACCTTTTCAAACTAACCAATCAACTTGTCAGTCTTCTGAGGACTGGCATCCATTTTTATTCTTTTCTTCTCCCACTGCTCCCCCAGCCTCGGCAGCACCTAATTTATTTTCTGTCTATAAATTTGCCTATTCTGAACATTTCATATGAATGGAATTATATAATGTGTGGCCTTTGTATGTGGTTTCTTTCACTTAGCATAAATGTCTTCAAGGTTCATCCATGCTATGGCATGTGTCAGTACTTCATTTCCTTTTATGGCTGAATAGTATCCCATTATCTTGGTAGACCACATTTTGTTTTTTGATTGAGAAGTTGGTGGACATTTGGGTTCTTTCTGCCTTTTGGATTATTATAAATAATGCTGCTACGAACAGTCATGAACAAGGTTTTATATGGACATGCGTTTTTAGTTCCCTCAGGTATTTTCCTAGTACTTTTGTGGTCTTGTTTTTCACATTTTACATCTTTAATCCATCTGAACTAGATTTTGGTATAAGGTGGCCATATCAGAACTGAGTTGTTATTCTTCACTTAAAAATTGCTCGTAAACATTAAGGTAATATTAATTTCTAATCTTTAATAAGTTAACTGTAGATGTAGATTGTTCTTTACAAATATGCTACTTTTTCCATAGTATGGGAATATGCACTAAAATTTAAGCACAAATATTCACTACAGTTAAAACTAGGTTAGAAAAAGAGACCAGCCAAGATGGAAGCGTAGGTAGACACACTGTACCTCCTCCCACAACCAAAAGAAGGACAATTTTAAAACAAAAAACAACCAGAACTGACAAAAAATCGAACCGCACGGAAGTCCGACAACCAAGGAGATAAAGAAGAAACATTCATCCAGACTGGTAGGAGGGGCGGAGACAGGCAGCAGGGGCGGACACAACTCGAGGCAAGGAGGAACGCGGCCAGACCCAGAGATGTGGTGGTTTGTGTGATGAACGTGGCAGGCAGTGCGACCACTAGCAGATGGCCCCACATTCGAGCATACATAAACCAGGAGGAATAGCGGGGGGAGCGAAACAGACTGCGCAACCCAGGGCTCCAGCTCTGGGAAATAAAGCCTCAAACCTCTGATTGAAAACACCTGTGGGGGTTGAGGCTGCAGCAGGAGAACTCCCAGCCTCACAGGAGAGTTTGTTGGAGAGACTCACAGGGGCCTAGAGCGTGCACAAGCCCACCCACTCAGGAACCAGCACCAGAGGGGCCCAGTTTGATTGTGGGTAGTGGAGGGAGTGACTGAAATCTGGCAGAGAGCAGAGCAAATGCCATTGCTCCCTCTCGGCCCCTCCCCCACATCAGTGTCACAGCACTGCCACCAGTGTTATCCCACCCTGGTGAACACCTAAGACTCCACCCCTTTACATAACAGGTGCACCAAGACAAAAAAAATAGCCCAAATGAAAGAACAGATCAAAGCTCCAGAAAAAATACAACTAAGCAACGAAGAGATAGCCAACCTATCAGATGCACAGTTCAAAACACTAGTAATCAGGAAGCTCACAGAATTGGTTGAGTTTGGTCAAAAATTAGATGAAAAAATGAAGGCTATGCTAAGAGAAACAAAGGAAAATGTACAGGGAACCAATAGTGATGCGAAGGAAACTGGGACTCAAATCAACACTGTGGACCAGAAGGAAGAAACACCCAACCAGAAAAGAATGAAGAAACAAGAATTCGGAAAAATGAGGAGAGGCTTAGGAGCCTCCAGGACATCTTGAAACGTTCCAACATCCGGATTATAGGGGTACCAGAAGGAGAAGAGGAAGACCAAGAAATTGAAAACTTATTTGAACAAATAATGAAGGAGAACTTCCCTCATCTCACAAAGGAAATAGACTTCCAGGAAGTCCAGGAAGCTCAGAGAGTCCCAAAGAAGCTGGATCCAAGGAGGGACACACCAAGGCACATCATAATTACATTAGCCAAGAAGAAACAGAAGGAGAGAATCTTAGAAGCAGCAAGAGAAAAGGAGACAGTTACCTACAAAGGAATTCCCATAAGACTGTCAGCTGACTTCTCCAAAGAGACCTTACAGGCAAGAAGGGGCTGGAAAGAAGTATTTGAAGTCATGAAAGGCAAGGACCTACCTCCAAGATTACTGTATCCAGCAAAGCTATCATTTAGAATGGAAGGGCAGATAAAGTGCTTCTCAGATAAGGTCAAGTTAAAGGAGTCCATCATCACCAAGCTCTTATTATATGAAATGTTAAAGGGATTTATCTAAGAAAAAGAAGATAAAAAATATGAACAGTAAAAATGACAGCAAACTCACAGTTATTAACAATTACACCTAAAACAAAAACAAAAGCAAACTAAGCAAACAACTAGAACAGGAACAGAACCACAGAAATGGAGATCACAGGAAGGGTTATCAATAGGGGAGTGGGAGGGGGAGAGAGGGGGTAAAGGTACAGAGAATAAGTAGCATAGATGGTAGGTAGAAAATAGACAGGGGGAGGGTAAGAATAGTATAAGAAAGGTAGAAGCCAAAGAACTTATAAGTATGACCCATGGACATGAACTATAGGGGGGCAAATGTGGGAGGGAGGGGTTGGGCAGGATGGAGTGGAGCGAAGGGGGGAAAATGGAACAACTGTAATAGCATAATCAATAAATATGTTTTTAAAAAGTAGGTTAGAACATTTCACTTTATTAATATTAGTAATTATAGCACTGTCCAAACTAGTAATAATAACTGAATGACTGAGTGCAAGACCAGCTGAATAATGTGCTGGGCACATGACAAAATGAAAATGTGGAGCTCTAGCCTAAGATCAGTAGGTCATCTCCCCTTCCCATGGGTCCACCACTCCAACACACATCCCCCATGGCTGACAAATTCTTCGCTGAGGTTCACAAACTACCTGGGTGGGGGTGGGTGGGCAAGATGCCCATGCTGAGTTTTCAGCTGAACACTCCGTGGCACTGCCTGTCCCAGGTGGGGACAGTCATCACCATGCTCTGAGTAGAGATTCCACGGACATCCTGACCCTTTATCCTTCCCATTCCTGTGTCCAGGACTCCACTGAGGTTAGAGCATGGTGGTTGAATGTGGGCCTCCCGCATGTACGCAACTCAATTGTCACCTTTAGCATTAGGTGGCAGCAGTCATGATGCAGGGTAGGGAGGCCCTGTAGGACCTAGTGTGCCAGGAGCAGGGAACAGATGGGAGAGAACCCAGCATGGAGTGATGGTGGGAGGT
The DNA here is from genome assembly GCF_022682495.2 of Desmodus rotundus. Classification (NCBI taxonomy): domain Eukaryota; kingdom Metazoa; phylum Chordata; class Mammalia; order Chiroptera; family Phyllostomidae; genus Desmodus; species Desmodus rotundus. The sequence continues at coordinate 132,745,515 of NC_071392.1, forward strand.
GGGTACCACATGTAAGCCAAAGCTGCAAGCACCTGGACCTGTTCCATTGTCTTACTTGACTTCACGTAAAAACATAAAATCAAAGATAAAATTATTAAAAATTAAGACCTGTAAGGCCAGCTCAGGTTTAATGTAATTTCTTAACTTCTTAACAAACTTTAAAAATTTGAAGAATTTAATTAATGGCATTATCAGTGATTTTTACCTTATTCTTTTCCAGGTTTCCTACAATGAAAGAGTTACTTTTATAATTAATCAAACCCCAATGTTATGTAAAGATTTTACTGATATTATCTTACATAAATATGATCAGTTGCAATTCTGCCTCCATTTGAGGGGAAATACATATTTGGTACTTTAATGTAAAAATATATTTCTCTTTACCTAGGACCATTAATATAAGATTAGCCAATTTATCAGATACTTCTGGTGTTGAAAATCTCGTCAGCACCCTCATGCTCAATAAAAGCATATTGGAGGATCTAAAGCAATACAATGAGGCTCGCAGAGATCCTGTAAGTCCTGCTATGATCAGATTGGCTTTCTTTACCTTATGTTATGGGACCATTATGATTCATGTAGGTTCAACCTGAAGTTTCCTTGGACCTTAGTGGGAATTGTGTGGTGGGAGTAGTGTGGTATTGGAAGATGGGAGCAAGAAAAGAAAAAGAAGGAAACTGACGTTTAAGGAATTGAGGCTGTTCACCTCACTGGTGGCCCCAAGGACTATGGTGGTACATACATGAATCTACACAAGGGATATAATTGTGTAGAACTTAATATACACATACAAATTACATCAGTTGTATTCCCTGCTTGTCATATTATAGTAGTGTTTTACAAAATGTTGCTTAGGGGATACTGGGCAAAGTGTAAAAGAATTTCTCTGTATTTTTTCTTACAATTGCTTGTGAGTCTACATATTTCTCAATAGACATTTTAATTTAAAAGAAAATGGAGTGCCAGTTTCACTTAAAGCAGTAAAATCATGACGGTTTAATCCTTGAGTGCATGTACTTTTATTATTCTGTGTGGCAAAATGAGAAGGGCACATAAAGCTCTTCTGCTGCAGACTGAAGCATGTTGGTTGTTTCAGGAAAAAACATTTCTGCAATTGTTTGAGTTGTTTGCTGACCCAGCCAGCATTTTCACAGAATACCACTTTTACTTGAAAGAACAGCTGGCATACAAAATATGGTTATTCAATCTCAGGCAGTTGTCAGTCATTTTCTTTAAAAAAGGTGAGCCTGTCACTGCAAGAAAATAACCAACAACACTTGTCCCCTATGAAAAAAAATCCAAGCTTTCAAAAAATTAGAATTTTGGAAAATCAGTATCTGCCTTCATGAGCTTGACAGCTTCCCAATTTACCAGACTTTTCCTGATAAGTCTGGTGATAATATTACCAAGTGTGATGTTTTGATATTTTGTAATGAAATAGTCAACATCTGGAAAATCTATATAAGCTTGGCAAGCCAGTATTTTAGAGATAAACAATACATGATGTTACAAAATCTTGTATAGGAAGAAGATTCATTGAAAGTGCAAAACAGACCAATTAATTTTAATGTAGTAGTATATACAAAGTTCATTGATACAGTTTCAGTTTCAATATTTAAAATTTTTAATCTTTAAAACACTACCACTTATTAAGTTTTGGTGGAGCATCAAAGAAGAATGTCCATAATTATCTGAAAAGGTCATTTAAATATTTCTCCCTTTTCCAATTATGTATCTTTGTGAAGATAGTTTTTTCCATATATTTCAACCAAAATAACATATTGCAACAGATTGAATGTAGAAGCACTTATGAGAATCCAGCTGTCTTCCATTAAGCCAGACATTAGAGGTATGCAAAAATATGAAACAATGCTACTCCTCCCTAAATATTTTTGTCAAATTAAAAAATCATTTCAATTAATAAGTTAAAATTTAAAAATCCAGAATTTTCTCAGTTTTAATTACTAATACAGAAAAGAATGATAGATACACATGAACCAAAGTTCTCTGGAGTTATCAGGGGATAGGGGTACTGAGATCACAATATCTGAGAACTACTGATGTAGAGCTAACGAAAGATTCTGAATCAAGAGAATGCAGTTTGAATCATAGGTTCATTCCTTACTACCTGGAGATCTTGGCAAGTGACTCAGTCTTTCAAGCCTATTTCTCATACATGAGATAGAGATAATGATAATACTTACAGGTTTGGAGTGAAGACTGAGTGAACACTGGGAGGGCATTTAATTTACTATCTGGCCCAAAGGTAAGTGATAGATGGTCTGGCCTTTATGGGATCATGGTCCAAACCTATTATTGACTGCTCACAGAAACATTAATAGCAATATTTTCAAAGATCTTAAAAAATATATTCATCTTTTCAGGATGGAACACCACTGCAGACATTTGTTGCTGATGTGGCAGAACAAATTGTTGGCATTGCAGTGATCAGAAATGAAATGGTAAATTGTGAAATGGATATTAATTTCCTTTATTGTACCCTTTATTTCATGAATTAACACATAATACCTCTTGAAGTTTCATTTTCACTTTAATGTGAATGCCTTCTTTTTCTGAAGTATGTAAATCATGATATGCTGCATCTCACTTAGCAGCCTTTTAAATCTTCATTATTTTGGTTCAAAAATGTTTAAAATATTATAGAGAATACATGAAAACATTCACAATCTATAAATTCAAATAACCTTCCACCACCACCACCAAAAAAAAAAAATCCCACTGCTCTCCCCCAAGGATTACTACTACTGTAGTTAGGCATTTATCTCGTCCGTTTTTCCTTGCACTTAATTACATGCATCTTGTGTGTGTGTTGTATGTGTCTTGTGAAGTGGACATCTAATTTTATTTTTTCCCAGTGCACAATCAATTATTCCAAAGTATTGATTATAGGGTCATCCATTTTTTCCTACTGATTTAAAATGCTACCTTTACATTATTAAGTTTCCATGTGCCTGTGTCTATTTTTACTCTACTCTGTTCCATGGATTTATTTGTTGGTATCTATTGCATTATCATATACTTTGCTATCTGGTTGGGGAGTCTTCTCTCATTTGTCTTTTTTTCCTAAATTTTCATAATTTTATTTTGTCATTTTTCTCTTCCAGACAAGCCTTGTAATACTTGTTATGAATTTATTTGCATCTATTTAGATTTTACAGAACAATTTAGGAAGAATTGACAATTGAAATATTGAGACTTCCTTTCTAGGAACACAGCTTCCTCTGTGTTTGTTGTGGTGGTGGTTGAATTCTTGGGTCCTTCAGAAAAGTTTTCTGGCTTTGTTCATACAGGTTGTATGTATCAGATACTTTGCCCCTGGAGGTTCACTCTCCATCTTTCTCCCATCTTGTTCCATCCTAGGAAATCTAACTTGATGGGCAGCATATCATGGGTGCCTTTGCCCTTTGTCTTCCAATTAGGTTTGACCAATAGGGAACACTGATGAGACAAAGGGAGGAGAGTAAGATTGGGCTGCCTGGGGCTGGTCTCTCCACTGAATTCCCTGATCTTTTCCAGGCAGCCTCTTCTCCATGACTCTCTTATTGGATTCCAGGAACCAGCACCTTTCATGCTACTGCCCTCTGTGCCCCGCAACCCAGGGTGGTAATAATGTGCAGTTGCTGCTACACTGTCTACTGGTTTCTCTACATCCTGCCCCCTCCTCGTAAATAGTCCCTTTGTTAAATGTCAATTATGCAAATTTGAATATACCATCTGTTTCCTGATGAGACCCTCTCCAGTACAGTCCTGAACATTTATGATTTATCTCTATACGTTTTATATTTTTCTGGATATTATGAATAGATACTTCTTTTCATTGTACTTTCAAAGTGTTTATTTTGGTATGTGGGAAAACTACTAATTTTTGTATTCTTGTGTCCAATCAGCTTTTGAAGTCTCTCATTAGCTCCAGGAGCTTTTCAACTGACCCTTTTCTGGCCCAACATAACTTCTATCATATTCTACTGGTCAAAGCTGTCACAGGGTGTGCTCAAATTCCAGGGATGGGGAAACGGACTTCAACTCCTGATGTGACAACTTCTTTCTGTAGAAGATCATGTGGAGTGAGAGATACTGTCATGGCCATTTTGAAACAGAACCTGCCACACATTCTTTTAAAAATATTTATACCTTTTTTCCCCAATTTTATTTGTGTTTAGAACAACATTGAACAGTAGTGTTTATAATGGGTACTTTGTGGTGTTTTTTTTTTATTTTTAATAGGAGTGATCCTGCATTTTGCCCCATTTAGTAAAATACTTGCTGTAGGTACTGGGAGGTATTGTTTATCAAGTTACGGCAGTTCTCTCCTATTTCTAGTTTCCTAAAAGTTTTTCTTTATCATGAATGAGTACTGAATTTTATTAGATGTGTTTTTTTGCATTTATGGAGATGTTCATATGGCTTTACTCATTTAATGTATTCAAATTCTCCATGTTCTTAGATTCATTTATCTTTGATTCAATATGTCTTTGAGTAATTCTTTTACAGAGGGTGGTAGGTAGTAGTGTCTCAGAGTCCAGACATAAACAAGAAATTTTCATTTTATCCTCACACTTGAATACTTATTCAGCCATGTATACAATTCTTATTCAACTTATTTCTCATCAGAATGTTGATGTTTTACTCTCCTTGTCCAGTGTCCAGGGTCACTGATAAAGTATAATCTGATATAAACAAATGCATATTTCCTTGTGTTCTCTCTCTCTCTTTGGTATGTTTCCTTCTATGTTTTTTTTAATACCTGAGATTCTGAAATTTTACCAAGAAGTAATATATGCCTCTTTTGAATTTGGGAAGATCTTTCTTCTATGATTTTATTGTATCTTCCCTTTCATTTGCTCTATTCTCCTCTTCTTTAATTCCTTTTTAGGTGGATATTGGACCTTTTAAATTGATCCTTTACTATCTTTTAACTTTCTTCTCATATTTGTTAATCTCTTGTACTTCTTTCTAGATTTCCTTAATTTTGTCTTCTGGATCCCTAATTCAGTCTTCAGCTATGTCTTTTGTATTATCCAGGGCTCCTATTGGAATTTTAATTTCAGGGTTTATATATTTAACTTCCAAGTTTCTTTCGTGTTTCCTTCTTGTTACTTTTTTGTAGCAGCTTGTTATGTTACATGCAAGATCCTCTTGCATGTAAGAGGTATCTTGGTATCTCTGAGGGCACTGAGTATAATTTTTTTTAGTTCTCTTTTGTTCCCTGAATAACCTCTATTTACTCTGGAGTTGTATGTTTTGCTGTTGTGGTCTTTTGCCTTTGTCAGTTTTCCTCAAAAGCCTGTCCGTATCATGAGTGACATTATTAGGTTACCAGTGTGGCTGTCTGACATGATACCCTTGACAGTTGAGCATATCTGCTTCTCCATTCTTCTCTCCAATCACTGGGAAGACTGTCCACCCCTCTCTGTCTAATCAAGGGGCATCAGTCGTCTGGCTTCCCCTTGTGGTGCTTGAAGGTAGTACTGGAAGGCAACAGGCAGGGGTCAAGGTAGGAAGATTTAACCTATTGGTAGAGAACTTTGGTATGTTTTCTCCTGAGGTAAAACTACCTGACTCATTTGTCCCCTCATCACTCTCCCTCATTATTTTAAAATTAATTTTTTGTTTAACTTTAAGGGGTTTGGGATGGGAAGAAAATTAGATGCACATGGCCCATCTGCTGTTTTGAGCTAATAACCTCTATTGGCTCTTTGTTTTCACTTTTTGTTTTTCACTGATTTTTCAACCCTATACTTATTACTTATTTTATTTTATAATGAGGAATGCTCTGTGGTAATTAAATAAAAGTCTTAAGGTGGACAGGCAGTTATAGGGTCAATGCAGACAGAAAGGTCAGGCAGTGCCAGAATTGCCTTTTGGAACCACCACTGGCTTTGTTACCCTAAACTCCATTTCCTCTAAGCTTTGTGGCAGATGCTGGAAAGACAAGGAACATTGAGAGGCTTAGATACAGACTTCCTAGTTTTCCTGAATTTTCTAGTGCCAGCCTTGCCAATCATAGCATAAACCAAGTTCTTTGCATTTTTTAATTCCTCTTCTTGAAAGTGTGTTTTTAGGACAACTTTACTGTCAAAAGTCAAAAGAAATATAAGTAGGTGCTTTTCAGTTTGCATATGGTTTGATTTTTCCTGCACATCAAGTGTTTTTACTGCCCCTGTCATGAGATAGTCATGCTCACTCTGGTGTTTGCCCCCACCCACCCCCAACAGTGTTCGCTGCTGGGAAGTGAAACAGGACAGAATGAGCCAGTACACAGTTCACATGGATGAGTCCCTGCTTCCCTCCCCTGCGGTATAGGGAATAGAGGCTGGTGATCAGAACCAGACCCAAAGAAGCAGGGGCAGAGTAGCCAATATTTCCTTTTACAAGTAAACAGTCATTTAAATTGTTATACAGTCATGTGCCACATGACGACATTTGGTCCATGACTGACCACATATAGGACAATGGTTCCATAAGGTTATAATGGAGCTGAAAAAGTCCAATCGCCATTATAGCTGATGTTTTACTTTATACCCCGATGCATTACTCATTCACGTGTTTGTGGAGATGGTGGTCCAGATTTATATGACAAATCTGCCAGTCATAAAAGTATAGCACAATTATGTACAGCACATAATACTTGATAATGATAATAAATGACTGGTACTGGCTTACGTGGTTACTATACTTTTTATCATTATTTTAGAGAGTACTCTTTCTACTTATAAAAAATAAAGTTCTCTCTAAAGCAGTATGCCATGTTACACTGGCAGCAGCTCTGTACATCGCAGGTTTACTGAGTGTCTTGATGGCATCACTTTCTCTTGTGCTTGATTAATCTCATTATTTTTGTACAGTAACAGGCTGTACAGGTTTGTAGCCTGGGAGCAATAGTCTGTACCATACAGTCTGCGTGTGTAGTAGGCTATACCATCTGTGTTTGTGTAACTGAGCTTTATGATGTTCGCACAATGATAACACCACATAACGACACATTTCTCAGAATGTATCCCAGTTGTTAAGTAATGCATGACTGTACCTCAGAAAGATAAAAGGTTTAAGGAATGCCTATGGATGAGGCCCAGCCTCACGGTTTTATTGTAGGCCAACCCAGCCACGTGTGCCAGTCAAAGTGTATGACGTGTGGGATGGCTCGTTTCCACATTAATATGTGAATTGAGAATAGTAGTGAATCCAGAGAACACTGGTGTTTGTCCTGCTCCTGAAACTTGCATGTGCTTGGTCAGTCGTGCTGACTGGCTCGGGCTCGAGCACCCGTGCCCACTGGAGGCAAAGAGCTGCTGTCCTGCTGCCTGGTCCCTAGCAGAGATGCACGGCTCTCTGTAAGGAGCAAATTCCAAAGCTCTGTAGCTATCCTCCAGAGACAAGTGATCAGAACAAATGACTTTTAAAAACAAAATTTTTAATTCTTAAAAAATTAACATTGGAGATGTTTATTGTGAGTTACTAAATCACAGGAGAGACAAAACTAGTTTCTTACTATTATACAATATCTAAAGTAATTTTTTAAAGGTTTTTATCACAAAATGCATGCCATTTGTTAAAAAATTCTTAGATGTCCTTTCCTCGCCTCTTTTTTAGGATATAGAGTACATACGATCCCATTACAATATTGAAGATTTTATCTACTTTAGTCACCACCAGCACGAAGAACACGGACACCTGTATCACTTTGCCCTGAACCCCATTTTTCGGCATTATACCAAGTTTTTTCTGAAGGAGATACTCCGTTTAGGTTTTAAGTCCTGTCTCTACTACCCTATTTACCCAGCTTCCAGGGAAGGCAAGGTAAAAAAAATGTTGTAATGAACTTCTCCAGCACGTGTTCAGTGTCATTTGTGTTGTGTGCCATATTGTTTTCCTTCCTTGCTTGAAGGACTTTGATTATAGGGTGGCTCTGAATTTCCAGTGGCTATAGTGAGTTTGGCCCTTGCACTGTAGTGAACGCCTAGGGTTTGAATATCTGAAACAGTCACAACCAATATAATTAATAGAACAATTTCTTGGCTTTTCCATATTGACAAAACAGAGACTAAAAACTATGCAAAAATGCTCCAAGGTACGTGAAAATCAAATTATGTCTTATGGTACATTAGTGAAAATCCAAAATGATTCTCTCATGTTCTTCAAGCAAAGAAATTTTAGTAATGAACCCAAAGGATACATCAGTTCAATCCTATAAGATTGATATGCTATCACAGCATTCCAAATAAGCACTATAATCACCCACATAAAAGTGATGGATAAAAAGTGGAGATTTATAATATATATTTAACCTTTATGTAGCAAATACCTATATAACTGCAAAATATTTGTTATACTTATGTAGATAATGCTGTCATAATGAACACATATGTGATATGTGTACGCTACATATGTGTGCGAGCACAGATAGCAAGCTATTCATGTATCCTGCTTTAGTCCTCTTCATAGCACTTTTCACTAGCTAAAATTTTGTCTCTTTCCATGATGGCAAGGGTGTTTGTCTGTCTGTTCAAAGCTGTATCCCAGTGCCTAGAAGAGCCACAAATGCAGTTTGGAGCAAAAGTAGGTTTACAGTTGTGAGTACACAAAACACAGAATTTATCCTTGTATTATTATTTATTAATTATTGTGTTATCTTCCACACAACTGTAAACCTGCTTTTGCCCCACCCTGTATATGTGTGCACATGCACACACGTACACACTCACATACAGTGTCCTGGTTGTTCCCCAGGCAAGGAAGGGCCTCTTCAAGCTGGACTCTCAAGGTGGTGTTTCCTGCAAGTTGTTTGGATGACAGCGTTGGTCCTCAGCCTGATGTAGACTCGAGGGGTGATGAGATTCAACCCCCAACTAGGTAGAAACTGTCCCATCAGATCCCATTTATGACTGAAAGCTTTCTCATGCTCTGCCTAGAATCTTTGATGTTGTCATGTTTCTTCTTAGTTACTACAAGTGAGCTAAATAGATTTTTAAAGTGATCTTATTTATTAAACTTCAAAACATTCTGAAATGCATTAGTACGTTCATATAACAGTGATTTTTACCACATACCTTTTTTAACAAAAGCCTTTGGAGAAATACAAAGGGAATGTGAAAGAAAAAAGAAAATACATGGAAAGGATTATTATATCGAGATATGGAGTATGCTTTAGTGACAGTTTTTTTTTGTCACAATACAACACTATATCAATGCAAATGCCTAGATTTGAACTTAATGAGATGGGAAGGTAACAGTTTTGCTGGACAATCCTGGTCCTATGTAATTTCTTTTTAGTTTGCATTTGGCCATTTGCCAATTTGGTCACCTTCAGGTTGTGATATTAAATTCTTAGTTTTTATTCATAATATCATATGCATGTGCCAAGCTGGTAAAGTCCTTTTTCTATCCATAATACAAATAAAAATATTATCTTAGATATTTTTTTGAGTGTTTATATGTTTACCTCAATAGTATAGATTTGGAATATGTTATGCATTATTTCCTATAGGATATAGAAACACATTTGGGAATAGATTTAAACAAGTGTAAGAAGCAGTACCAAATAATTTAGGTAAGATTTTGAGAGATCCCTAGTCGATAGTAGTAAAAATGAACTTTTGGCTCACATTTGGGTTTTCTCTACAGCCTCCTGCCAGCACATGTATTGAGAGATCTTCCAGGCATAAAAACAGCTCTGACTAGGAATTCCTGGGTTCTGTTTGTCAGTGGGTAAAATCAGGGTATGAATTTTAATGGTGATAGAAGTTAGAACCTTTGGAAGCTCTTAGAAATGCCTGGGGACTATTTTTAGAATAGCAAGTAAGTCATATGTAAATCATCTTATTTATTAAACTACACTTATAGTTCAGTTTTACTTTCTTTGCCTTCCAACTTAAATACAATTAATATATCTTTTAAAATGTTGGCTTCGTAGTTTAACTGTTGAGTTTTATATAGTTGAAATACTGAGTTAATTTCACCAAAACTCCTAAGAATTCATAAATGTGAAAGAAATAAAGATCACCATGTTCAGCTTTTTTCTGCTAAGTTTTAAAAATTGAGTAACATTACTATTTACAACATTCTTCTAAAACATGATTTATCATAGTTCATTTCACTAAGCATAAATTCTAGTTATAATTTAGTATTAAGTCAAAATAGTATGATCTAATTCCTCCAGCTGTCCCAATTTCTATTTTCATCATTTTATTTCAAAACACTTATTTTCTCAACAGAGGTCCAGTTAAAGTAGTTGTGCTTTCACAAAGAGGAGGATTTTCATATCTGTGTTCAGTTGCCCTCTGATGACATTTTTATATATTCACCTTCTTAAAGCAGCTACTGCCAAACACGCAAAGGTTAATGGGAGGCAGATAACACAGCTTAATGGGGTCAAATCAAGCTGATTCACGTTCACTATGGAGAAGAATATCCTCCTGGGGAAAATACTTGTACTGAAAAATCCCATAAACCAAACCACTTGTTTATCTGTCATTCCCACAGAGATAGTAATGTAATTACTCTCGTAATTATCTTCATTAGTGTCAGGCATTATCTACAATTCATTCCTCTGCTTGGAGAGTATGTTTGTTTATTTGCTGGGGTTTTTTTTCCCCCTCTCCGATCTGGCTGAGTTCAGAATTTTGTGTTTGTAAAGCCACATGCACGCATCTGTGCCGTGATGCTCTGACATTTTCTCCCCTAAAATAGAGATTGCTGTCTTGCAGTTTCAGAGCTCCTATGCCCACTCCCTGACATCTGCCCTTCATTACTTGGTTCCCGTGCGACCACGACGACAGATTGTCTATCCTCTGGAAAAGCTTGGCATCAATGCTCCATCAAAGGCGGTCTCCAAGGAGCTGGTGAGTAGCTGGGCAGCAGCAGGCAGGAGGCGCAGTGCCAGCTCGGGCAGGCGTGGCAGATGGGGTGGCAGCACTGTCTTCTTGGGAGCAGGCTGCTTATTTACAGGGAGCCTGGCACTCATGCCCTTACAGGGGTGCCTTCGTCCTCAGGTGGTTATTCCACCGTAAGCCTAAAACAGGAGCCGCAAGATCCCTGGGGTGACAGACCCCACGGGGACACTCGCATGCTCTGCTAGGTCTCAGGACAAGTGGCCTGGAGTCAACCTTCTAGCATATTTCTGCTTTCTTTCCCCTTGCTCAAAAGCAGATTCCACCATTCTATCATGTTTTGCTTTCAAGGCAAAAGTGGGCATTCACAATTTGGAGAAAGCTAACGGAGAAAATTGAGCTGGCTGCATTTAAGATATTTGGGTCCGAGTCCTAAGCTGGGTTTGTTAACTCCTCTTCTGGAAGTCAGGATGACTAACAGAAACATATTAACTGCTCTGGGGGAGGTTCAAAGGTTTCACCTTAAAATGAACAGCCCCAGAATGCTCTTTCTACCAAAACGAGAAAAGGGACAGAAATAATACCTGATTTTGCTTTAAATGGAACTGTACATGTATATGTACACACAGACATGTACATGACTTTGTCAAGTTGACCTATGTGTAGGCTCGTAGAGTTTGAATCATACATTTCCACTTAATTACATTAAAATGTCCGTCAGGGGACTGACAGTTGTCCATGTGAGAGAGAAAAAGTGGAAAGTTTGAACTCTCCAAGTGTTTAGCCAAGAAGTTATTCATCAGAGATAGATGGGCTAAAATGAACAACTCGCAACAACTTCAGCACTGCAGGAAGTGCACCTTCTCACTGCCCTCACTTTACATATGGCTTCCTTGCTGGGGGGCAGTGCTCCACCAATACCCACCGAGAGGCAGCTGCGTACTGTAACCGAGGCAGGTTTCAGTCTGACGTATATATATATATTTGTATATATTTTTATATGTATGTATATTTGTAAAATAAAATATAAATTTATATTTATTTTCTGACAAGCTGTAAATTTATATTTAAGTAGGGACTAGAAATAAATAGCAATTCTCCCCTTCTAACTCTTGGCTGTAGGAAATATAAAGTGTATACAAACAGGGCTTTTCATTCTGTCTGTGATGAGGGGCATTAATCCATCTTAGACTGATAGGTTTGTAAAAAGTGAAGTCTTTAGAAAATGAGATTAAAAAACAGACAAAATTCAAGCCTGATTATTTCATTACTAGGTTTAACAGATACTTACATCTTCACAGGCCAGTGACAGTTTATAGATGGGCACCTGTCTCAGACCATGTGTTGAATAACACTGAAACTCCCATATACTGTATTTTTTGGACTATAAGATGCACCAGACCATAAGATGTACCTAGGTTTTAGAAGAGGAGAATAGCAAAAAAAAAAAAACCCTACTCCACCACCGCCACCTCCTCCCACCCCCCACCCAGTGAGCCAGGTAAGCTACGTTCAGACTATAGGACACACCCCCATTTTCCTCCCAAATTTGGCTGGGAAAGTACATCTTATAGTCCGAATAATATGTATGTATTCAACATTTAACTTAACAATTTTCAACTCTTGGTCAGTTTTGGATCTTCAGTGCCCCCACTCACTTCCCCTTCCTCCCTTATCATTTTGAAGCAATACCCAGATGCATGTCCTTTCATCAAGGATAAAAGGTGCATTCTCAGGTAGCAGGGCTATAGCACTGAAGTTCATACTCTGTCCACTCTGGAGATAAGGGTGCCAAGCTCATCCAGAGAACCTGTGGGATGGACACTAGGTAATCTATTTTGTGTGGAGATCCTGGGAAACAACCCCTTTGGAATAAGAGCTAAGACCCACATGTTTGATGCAAACAGCACTTTGGGGTCAGGCAGGGTGGCTTCATGTGTATCTGTCAGTGAAACACAGCTTTAGCGAGTCATGAAGGGGCTGCAGAAAAAAGAGCTGAAGGTACAGAGTACATGGGTGCAGCTTCTGTGTCATATTAGGGTAAGGATGAGAGATGCTGCCCTTTTGCAGCCACTGCTGAGATACCTTCAAGTATGGATAGACTATATGACTGGGTCAGGGCACATCAGTGGCAGCCCATGGCTCCAGTGCCTTCAGCCAGTCCTCTGGTGGCATGAGTGGTGGGGTGGAGGGGGGATGGAGAGCAGGAGTACAGAACTGATGTGTAGATATCAAGAGCACTGTTTTTTCCAAACACCAGGTACCTCTTCTCCTCACCCTCATCCCCAAACCTCCAGAGTCTGATGACTTTGAGGTAAGCTGGAGCTTCAGGTGGGAAGATAGCCAGAAGCTGGTATGAGTTGAAATCACTGCTCACATTAAAAAACCTGTTCTGTGGTCATGTCAGTGTTCTTTGTCCCTAGAGCCCCAACTTACTTCAAAACATAGCAAAGGATAGATTCTTTAAATCCTTGATCCAGAAAGACAACCACTTACCAACTGGGTTGAGCTGATGCTTGGTACCTGTTACACTGTGCTGTGTTGTTCGTTGTATTGGTGAATTCTGACTCTTTAAGAAGCATTTTTACTGTTACTTGTACTTATTGTTGAGAAGGTTTTAATAAAGATTTAGATTTAGAAAAAAATTCAGAAATCTTGAAAGTTTGATCAAAGGAGTATCAAGAACATAACCTCATGTGATGGGCCTGGATGTTCACAAGTTAAAATACTACATTATATTATTTAAACATTTTCTTTTTAACATTTTAGGTAGATTTCACATTTTAGGTTGATTATCTCAGATGAAATGAGCCAAATAGAAATTTTTAGGAGGAATTTCTATACAGTCCTAACTACATTGACTTTTTTTTTTTAAGCAGAGGAAATAATGTTGCAGCTGTTGAACTCAGTGAGGTTAATCAATTGTCATTACCAAATGAATTCTGGTTTTTTTTCCCCCCCTTGAAGTTTACATTCCCCTTCCCCAGTGCATGGAGTTTTATATGGCCCCTTAGTTCCCTCTCCATGTCTGCATATTTCTCTCACTGGGCACTAGCCTTTCATACCTTTTATCCAACTTACAGCACCTCAGAGTGACCGTTTGTCCCCTCACTTTTACCTAGGAAGCCAGTCTTCAAGGAAACAGATCACTCCAGGCATGAGTAATGGAATAGAAAGCATTTCATCTCAGTGGGTTGCCAATTTGAATCTGGCACAAGGAGCAATGATTGAAATTCATTACCGCATGGCAAAGAAATATACTCCCTCCCCACCGCAAGGCCCTGGCAGTTTCTGCCTGGTTTGGATGACAGGTGTTTCTGCTATAATATCTTCCCTATTGTTTCTATTAATTGCGAGCCTGCCCCATATCAGGTCGTAAGGAAAGAACTGGAAAACATGTAAATGATTTTTACCACACATTACAGAGGTAGTCCTCAAAGATTAATCATAATACCTCCATGGTCCATCAGTGTAGTTGGACAGACAAGAGAGGGGGCTTTTTTTCTAAGACCATAACCATTTGGGATGGACCCGGAAGAGTCATTTCTTAGGTTAAATGGGCTTTCTTGGCCTATGCATTTTTGTTCTGAGAATTTTGCCAATGGGAATCTTTTATTAAATAAATCAACATTGCCCACTTGCATGAGAACATTCAAAATCCGGCTGAATGAATTGAAAGGCCGTGTTAATTAAAGACTGCAACAAGTTGGCGCATATTTACTTTGGGGTGGTTCTGTGTATAAGTGTTTTCTTTCCTTTCTGTCCCTGCTGCAGAGTTTCAGAGATGACTGTGAGTGACATGGTCTCTGCTCTCAAGGAGCTTGCACTCTAATGTCAGTGTTAACACAGGTCTGCTCAGGTAGTTAAACCAGGGGTGGGAGAGGACTGCCCTGGCCCACGGTTGCAAGAGCCAGACAGGAGGAATACCCACACTGGGGTTAGACCCATTCTACAGAATCCTTTGGGAGGGAATGAGTTCAGTCCAAGGCCCTGTTCCCTTTCCAGCACTGGGATTTGAAGTGACTTTTGTAATATTAAACACCAGAAAATCTTCTTTGAACTTAAACAGCTCCTGTCCTTACTTCAGTATCAATAGATGCTTCCAATCATCCACTTCCATCACTTTAGTTCTTTATTTTGGTTTTTAGTGCTCATAAAATTATAGTGTGAACTCCCCCCACCTCTCTTTCCTCAAAAATATTTTTTGGACCAAATTAATTTCTCATCTTTCATATGACAGAATCATTTTAGGAATCATACTTTCAGAATGATCAGTGCCTGTTGTTCTTTTTTTTAATGGTTGTTTATTAGAGATGGTCTTTTTAAATCTCCACTAATGAATTCTTTGAGGTCTCCATTTTCCCTTTATCCTTTTCTACAAAGAAAAATGATGGTTTATTTACCCACCCCACTTCTTAGAGCTAAGTGCTGGCCCGTTTTTTTTTTTTTTTTTTTTTTTGGTATGTGATCTCTCAGGAAGATGTCACTCACTGGCATTCAGTTACCCTTTGAATTGCCCCTTTTCATCTTGGTTGTTCTTACCCAGTCCAGCTATAATTACCATCTGATGGACTGTTGCTGGATACTGTTTCACTTGTACATCTGCTGCCCTAGGAAATTGCATTATTCTGCCAGCACCTGCTAGATTTTCCCCAGCTTAATTCTTTCCCAAACTCTTCCTTAAACTTGGAAACTTTCAGTGTCTGTGGTTAGACTGCACTTGGTTGTACTTGTGGTTGGGGTACATGTTTTTGTATGTGCGCATGTGTGCAAATGTTTTTTTTACTTTTTTCTTTTTTAAGTATATTTTATTGTTATACTATTACAGTTTTCCCAATTTCCCCCCCTTAATTCACCCTCCACCCTGCACCCCCCAACCCTCCAGCATTCTGCTCCCCTTCATTCTTGCCCATGGGTTGTCCATATAAGTTCTTTGAGTTCTCTGTTTCCTATATCAGTTTTTACCTCTCCCTGTCTGTTTTAGACCTACTAATTATGCTTCTTCTTCCCTGTACCTTTTTCCCCCATTCTTCCCTTCCCCCTCCCCACTGAAATCCCTCCATATGATGTCCATTTCTCTGATTCTGTTCCTGTTCTAGTTGTTTGCTTAGTTTTTGTTTTCATTGTCTTTTCTTTTAGGTTCATTTGTTGTTAGTTGTGAGTTTGTTGTCATTTTACCGTTCATATTTTTGATCTTCTTTTTCTTAGATAAGTCCCTTTAACATTTCATATAATAAGGGCTTGGTGATGATGAACTGCTTTAACTTGACCTTATCTGGGAAACACTTTATCTACCCTTCCATTCTAAATGATAGCTTTGCTGGATAGAGTAATCTTGGATGGAGGTCCTTGCCTTTCATGACTTCAAATACTTCTTTCCAGCCCCTTCTTCCTTGCAAGGTTTCTTTTGAGAAATCAGCTGATAGTCTAATGGGAACTCCTTTGTAGGTAACTCTGTCCTTTCCTCTTGCTTCTTTTAGGATTTTCACTCTGTTTTTAATCTTGGATAACCTAATGATGATGTGCCTTGGTGTGTTCCTCTTTGGTTCAACTTCTTTGGGACTCTCTGAGCTTCCTGGACTTCCTGGAAGTCTATTTCCTTTGCCATATTGGGGAAGTTTTCCTTCATTATTTGTTTAAATAAATTTTCAATTTCTTGCTGCTGTTCTCCTTCTGGCACCCCTATAATTCGGATATTGGAACATTTCAGGTTGTCCCAGAGATTCCTCAGCCTCTCTTCATTTTTTTTTTATTCTTGTTTCTTCATTCTGTTCCAGTTGGATGTTTATTTGTTCCTTTTGTTCCAAGTCATTGCTTTGAGTCCTGGTTTCCTTCCTGTCACTGTTAGTTCCCTGAATATTTTGCTTTATTTTATTTTGGGTATCTTTCATTTATTTTTTTCATTTTTTGACCAAGTTCAATCAGTTCTGTGAACATTTTGATTACCAGGGCTCTAAATTCTCCATCAGATAGGTTGGCTATCTCCTCCTTGCTTAGCTCTCTTTCTGAAGCTTTGCTCTGTTCTTTCATTTGGGCCCTATTTCTTTGTCTCAGTGTACCTGGTAAGTTGTAAAGGAGTGGGGCCCTAAGTACTCATTCACCCAGGTAGGGCAACCCTCCTTACTGTGCTGCAGTGCTGTCTGTGGGGGAGGGGGCAGAGAGGGAGCATTGCAGCTCGCCTGCTCTGCTCTAGCCCACTTTCCAACAAACTCTCCTGTGAGACTGGCAGTTTCTTCCACCGTGGCAACTGCTGTAGTCCACAGTCAGTTCTGGGTCTCAGTTTCCAGTTCAGCCAGACCCACCCATGCAGTCTGCCACCTTGCCTTGTTTCCCTCAGCCACCCCGCCTTCTCGGTCCACTGTCTAGCCTCAGGGTCTTACCAGTCTTGTTGTTCTGTTTGACTGTTTCTTTAATTCCTTGGTTGTCAGAGCACCATGCAGTTTGATTTTCTGGCACATCTGGTTGTTTATTGATTTTAGATTGGTTGTTATCCTCCTTTTGGTTGTGCAAGGAAGTGAAGGGTTTCTTCCTACGCCTCCATCTTGGCTGGAACTCCCACATGTGTGTAAATGTTTAAATTCGCCTTTTAGTATTTCCTTGATAGAAGTTTCTAAAAATATAAACCCTATTTTTCAGCATCATACATGCATTGATCATTATTCATGTGGCCATGGTGATATTTTCTTGAAATGAAATTAACCCACTTTAAATCCCCACCATGAGTCAAATTTTCATTTTCAAGCCACTTCTCAGCCATTTCCTACACATTTCCTATAAGAAATGTATTTTCTCCTATTTATGGTGAACTATTTTCTCTGATATCCTTAGAATAATTTCCATAAATTCTCTCATGAGGTCTTGTATTCTCTCCAAACAAATAATACAAATTCCAAGGTCATCTATTTCCAATTATCTGAATACTGTCTAGTTCAGTATTATACATAGTATATATGTTTATACCAGAATGATTTATAAATCTGTGGTTTCTTCTCCTTTTTATCATAATCCCTCCCTGTTAGAAAGATTACAAAGTGATAAACAACAACTAAAATAATATATATTTTGCTCTGCTAAAGGCTTCCCATGAATTACCTCTGATAAGCCTCCTAACAGCATTTAAACAGTTACTGCTACTATCGTCCTTAACATATGTAAAGAAAACAGGCTTGATTATGTTCCAGTTAAAGGTGAGATCATATGGTATTTGTCCCTCACCGCTTACAGGAACTACTATAAAGGACACATGGACAAAATCAAGGGGCAGGGTGGAGGTGGGGGAGGGAGGTGAGTTCGGCTGGGGTGGGGTGGAGGGATGGGGAGAAAAGGCAGACAATTATAATTGAATAACAATAAAAATTTTTTTAAAAAAAAGAAAAGAAAAGAAAACAGGCTTGCAAGAGGGAGAGTAAATGACTCATCCAAAGGCTAATTAGTGATCAAGCTGCAAACCAGGCAACTGGATGCCAAAATTTGTACTTTTAGCCACTATGTATACAGAGTCTTATCTACAAAGTTGAAGTGTCTATATCATGAATTATTGTAGGAAAAGTAAACCACAGAAAGGAAGATGGCTTGACAGAGACCTTTTGGAATCTCCCAGATCTTTGGCACCAGCTACTTAATCAAAAGGTGACCCACAGATAATTGACTTTCCCCCAGAGCAGTTTGGATTTTCCTCTTGGCTGAGTCATTCACTCTTGGGTTTGATCTGGTGCCAGCCTGATCCCGTCTGGGCTTGGCTGGGAAGAAGCAGGCATACAGGTTCAGGTTGGTGTGCTGGGGTCAGTTGGGCACAAGCTGATCCAGACTGTCTGCCCTTCTCTCTCTTGCATCAGCTTGTTGTTATAAACCTTCCAAAATAATAGTGGTGGCTACTGGGAAAGGAGGAGAAAACTTACACAGATTATGCTATAAATTTCTCAAGATTCAGTTCCATGTTGTGTATGGCTTCATTGACAGGATGTGCACTAGTGGCATGATTGACAAACCCTGGCCTTATTTAGAAATCGGGCTATGATAAAGTAGCAAAATGGTCTTTAAGGTGTACTAAGAGAATAAATTGAAAAGTAAATTCTTAACATCTCAGTATTGTCAAAACCAATCCTACATCTTATCCTCATTTTCTAGAATAGAAATTATAAGACAATATTTCTCCTTCCTTCAACCCACCCTCCCTCCTTCCTCATCTCTCTCTAACAGCTTTATTGACATATAAATCATATGTCATACAATTCACTCATTTAAGTTGTATAATTTATTGGTTTTTTAGTATTATATTTAGAGTTAGATAACCATCACCACTACCTAATTTGAGAATATTTTTTTTCACCCAAAAAAGAAACCCAGTAGCAGAAACATGCTATACCCCAAACCTGCCCACCCCCAGCCCTAGGCAACTACTAATTTGCTTTCTGTTTCTATCCTGGACATTTTGTATAAATAGAATTATAGAATATATTATATTTTTGTGATTGGCTTCTTTCACTTACCATGTTTTAAAGGTTCATTTGTTCTGCAGTATGTATCAGTGCTTGATTCCTTTTTATTGCTAAATAATATTCTGTTGTGGCTATACTACATTTTATTGGTTGGTTGGTAGATATTTGACTAGTCCCCAGTATTTGACTGCCGTGAATAATGTTGCTGTGAACATTCATGCAGAGACTTCCGGGAGAACCAAGATGGCGGCGTAGGTAGACACACTGTGCCTCCACGCACAACCAGAACTGACAGAAAATCTCGAACGGCAAGGGGGTCCAACACCAAGGAAATACAAAATAAACATTCATCCAGACCGGTAGGAGGGGCGGAGACGGGCACCGGGGTGGAGAGGACTCACGTGGCCGTGGCGGGACTGACACTGGCGGAGTGTGGGATGAACGGGGCAGGCAGTCCGAGCACTAGCAGACCCTGCAACCCTACATTTGTGCAGATAAACCGAGAGGGCTGGACTCAGAGTGGTGGAGAATGGGACAGGCAGAGCAGTGGGTAGCACCCCGGGGCCCCACATTCGCACACAGATAAACGATGTGCTGGGAGCGAAGCAGACTGCGCAACCCAGGGCTCCAGCTCCAGGAAATAAAGCCTCAAACCTCTGATTGAAAGCGCCCATGGGGGTTGGGGCAAGAGCAGGAGAGACTCCCAGCCTCACGGGAGAGGTCGTTGGAGAGACCCACAGGGGCCTAGAGTGTGCACAAGCCCACCCACTGGGGAACCAGCACCAGAGGGGCCCAGTTTGATTGTGGGTATTGGAGTGAAAGACTGAAATCCGGAGGAGAGTGAGGCGGGGGCCATTGCTCCCTCTCGGCCCCTCCCCCATGTATAGCATCACAGCACAGTGACCAGCGTTACCCCACCCCGGTGAACACCTAAGGCTCCGCCCCTTAAAGTAACAGACGCACCAAGACCAAAAAAAAAAAAAATGGCCCAAATGACAGAACACTTCAAAGCTCCAGAAAAAATACAACTAAGTGAGGAAGAGATAGCCAACCTATCGGATGCACAGTTCAAAGCACTGGTTATCAATATGCTCACAGAATTGGTTGAATCTGTTCGAAAAGTAGATGAAAAAATGAAGCCTATGCTAAGAGAAACAAAGGAAAATGTACAGGGAACCAATAGTGATGAGAAGGAAACTGGGACTCAAATCAGCAGTGTGGACCAGAAGGAAGAAACAAACATCCAACCAGAAAAGAATGAAGAAACAAGAACTCGGAAAAATGAGGAGAGGCTTAGGAACCTCCAGGACATCTCGAAACGTTCCAACATCCGAATTATAGGGGTGCCCGAAGGAGAAGAGGAAGAACAAAAAATTGAAAACTTATTTGAACAAATAATGAAGGAGAACTTCCCTAATATGGCAAAGGAAATAGACTTCCAGGAAGTCCAGGAAGCTCAGAGAGTCCCAAAGAAGCTGGATCCCAGGAGGAACACACCAAGGCACATCATAATTACATTACCCAAGATTAAACGCAAGGACCTACATCCAAGATTACTGTATCCAGCAAAGCTATCATTTAGAATGGAAGGGAAGATAAAGTGCTTCTCAGATAAGGTCAAGTTAAAGAAGTTCATCATCACCAAGCCCTTATTATATGAAATGTTAAAGGGAGTTACCTAAGAAAAAGAAGATCAAAAATAGGAACAGTAAAAATGACAGCAAACTCACAGTTATTAACAACCACACCTAAAACAAAAACAAGAGCAAACTAGGCAAACAACTAGAACAGGAACAGAACCATAGAGATGGAGATCACATGGAGGGGTGTCAATATGGGAGTGGGAGAGGGAGAGGGGGGGAAAGGTACAGAGAATAAGTAGCATAGATGATAGGTGGAAAATAGACAGGGGGAGGATAAGAATAGTGTAGGAAATGTAGAAGCCAAAGAACTTATAAGTATGACCCATGGACATG
The DNA here is from genome assembly GCF_022682495.2 of Desmodus rotundus. Classification (NCBI taxonomy): domain Eukaryota; kingdom Metazoa; phylum Chordata; class Mammalia; order Chiroptera; family Phyllostomidae; genus Desmodus; species Desmodus rotundus. The sequence continues at coordinate 132,766,776 of NC_071392.1, forward strand.
AACTATAGGGGGGAATGTGGGAGGGAGGGGGTGGGCAGGATGGAGTGGAGTGGGGGGGGGGAATGGGACAACTGTAATAGCAAAATCAATAAATATATTTAAAAAAAAACATTCATGCAGAAACTTCCAATCAAGATGGAGGCATAGGTAGACACACTTTGCCTCCTTGCACAGCCGTAAGGGTTACAACTAACCTCAAAACAAAAAACACACAGAACTGCCAGAAAATTGAACTGTGTGGAAGTCCAACAACCAAAGATTTAAAGAAGCCATATACATCCAGATGGGAAGGAGGGGAGGAGATGGGGGATTCAAGGTGAAAAGGACGTGGTGTGGTTGTGGTGAAGCAGTAGTGGCAGCAAGGTGGCTAGCAGTATGGGCAGTCCCACATTCATGTGTGGTGGATAAAATTGGGAGGGATATCGGGAGTGAGTGATCCTAGCACCAGGCTAGACCGAACAGCCCAGGGTTCCAGCACTGGGAAAATAAAGCCTCATGATTTGTGACTGTAAAAACCAGTGGGGGTATGGGCGGTGGAAGAAACTGCCAGTCTCTTGGGAGAGTCCATTTAAAGGACCTGCACACTCCTAGAACAAACACAAACCCAGCCAATCTGGGAACCACCAGCAGGACAGCAGCTAGAGGGGCTCCAGTCACATATGGGAAGGGGGATGAAGTGACTGGAAATCTTGTGGGTGGAACAAACCTCAGTGGCATTGTTCCTTCTCCTTCCCACATACAGAGCCACTAAGTGGTGAAGCAGGTTGCCCTGCCCTGGTGAATACCTAAGGCTCTGCTCCATAAAACTTAACAGGTACACTAAGGCAGGCAGTCAAAGTAGCTCTCCATAACACACAGAAACAAACACAGGGAGGCTGCCAAATCGAGGAGACAAAAACATATGGCCTGAATGAAAGAACAGAATAAGAGCCCAGAAAAAGAACTCAATGAATTGGAGATAGCCAACCTATCAGATGCAGAGTTCAAAACACTGGTGATAAGGATGCTCAGAGAACTCATTGAATATGGCAAAGGCATAAGGGAAGAAATGAAGGCTGCACTAAGTGAAATAAAGACAAATCCACAGGGAACCAACAGTGAAAGGAAGTAAGTCAGGGTTCAAATCAATGGTTTGGAATGTAAGGAAGAAATAAACAAGCAGAAGAGAAAGAAGAAACAAGAATTAAAAAAAAAAAAAAAAAACGCCAAAAAACCGAGGGGAGAATAAGAAAACTCTGGGACATCTCAATCATAGGGATGCCAGAAGGGGAAGAGAAAGAACAAGAAACTGAAAAATTATTTGAAAAAATAATGAAAGAAAAGCTCCCTGATTTGGCAAAGGAAATAGACCTACAAGTCCAGGAAGTACAGAGAGTCCCAAACAAGTTGGACCCAAAGAGGACCATACCAAGACACATCATAATTAAAATGCCAAAGATTAAAGATAAAGAGAGAATCTTAAAAGCAGAAAGAGGAGAAAATTACCTCCAAATGAGTTCCCATAAGACTGTTAGCTGATTTCTCAAAGAAACCTTGCAGGCAAGAAGGGACCGGCAAGAGTATTCAAAGTGATGAAAAGCAAGAGCCTCCAAGGTTGCTCTATCCAGCAAAGCAATCATTTAGAATGGAAGGGCAGATAAAGTGCTTCCCAGACAAGGTAAAACTCTAGGACTTCATCATCACCAAGGCATCACTATATGAAATATTAAAGGGGCTTATTTACAAAAAAGAAAATCAAAACTATGAACATTAAAATGACAACAAACTCACATCTATCAACTAAATCTAAAAAAACCCCCAAAACTAAGCAAACAACTAGAACAGGAACAGAATCATAGATACAGAGATCATTTGCAGGGTTATCAGCTCAGGGAGAATGGGGGAAAAGGTACAAGGATTAAGAAGCATAATTCATAGGTACAAAATAGGGTAATGTTAAGAGTAGTATAGGAAATAGAGAAGCCAGAGAACTTATATGCATGACCCATGGACATGAGCTAATGGGGGGGATTGCTGGAGGAAAGGGGGGCTACCAGATGGAGGGGGGAAAGTTGGAACAACTAATTGCATTATCAGTAAAATATACTTAAAAAACAAAAAAATAATAAAACATTTATGCACAGGTTTTTGCACAGATTTTTTATGTGGATAAAAACGTGTGTGGATATTTATCCACATAAAAACCTGTGCATCAATATTCATAACAACATTTTCATTTCTCTTGGTAATGTGTGTAGGAGTAGAGTTGCTGACTCTATGTTTAACTATATGACCAAGTACCAAATGATTTTCTTTTTTAATTTAATCTTCATTGTATTTTTCCCCCATCACATTTAGTCCCTTATACCTCCCTCCCCTCAGCAATCACCACAGTGTTGTCCATGTCCCTGAGTCCTTTTTCCTTTTTGCTTAATCCATCCATCCCCTAACCCTGACTCACTGCTCTCCATCTCTGAGTCTGTCTCTGTTTTGCTTGTTAGGTCAGTTTGTTCATTAGATTCTGCATATGAGTGAAATCATATGGTATCTGACTGGCTTTCTCTGACTGGCTTATCTCACGTAGCATAATGTTCTCCAGGTCCATCCATAATGTTGAAAAGGGTAAAATTTTATTTGTTTTTCTTTTTTACAGCTGAGTGGAATTCCACTGTGCAAATGTCCCAGACTTGTTTCATCCACTCATCTACTGATAGACACTCAGGCTGCTTCCATAGCTTGGTGGTTGTAAATAACACAGCAGTAAACATAGGAGTAATTGTGTTCTTTTGAATTAGTGTTTTGGGTTCCTTCATCTATATTCCCAGAAGTGGGATTGCTGGGTCAAAAGGCAGATCCATTTTTATTTTTTTGAGGTATCTCCACACTGCTTTCCACAGTTGCTGCACCTATATTCATTCCCACTGACAGTGCGAAAGGGTTCCCCTTTTTCCATATCCGCACTAGCACTTGTTTGTTGATTTATTGATGATAGCTATTCTGACAGGTGCGAGATGATATCTCATTGTGGTTATATTTGCATTCCTCTGATAATTAGTAATGTTAAGCATCTTTTTTATATCTCTATTAGCCATCTGTATGTCCTTCTTGGAGAAGTGTGTATTTAGGTCCTTTGCCCATTTTTTTTTTGGGTTGTTTGGGTTTTTTTTGGTGTTGAGTTTCATAAGTTCTTCATAAATTTTGGATATTGACCCCTTGTCAGAAGTACAGGTGAATAATTTCTCCTATTCTGTGGGTCGTCTTATTTTGTTGATGATTTCCTTTGCTGTGTAGACCCTTTTTAGTCTGATGTAGTCCTATTTATTTTTTCTTTTGTTTCTCTTGCTTGGAGAAATATATCTGATAAAAAATTTCTACAAGCAATATCCGAGATTTTGCTGCCTATGTTTTCAACTAGGATTTTTATGACTTCGGATCTAATATTAAGTCTTGAATCCATTTTGATTTTATTCTTTAGTGTGATGTAAGAAGGTGGTATAGTTTCATTTTTGCATACATATCTGTCCAATTTTCCCAACACCATTTATTGAATAAAATATCTTTAGTCTATTGGATGTGCTTGCTTCCTGTCAAATATCAATTGACTATAAAGATGTGCATTTATTTCTGGGCTCTCTATTCTGTTCCATTGATCTGTGTGTCTGTTTTTATACCAGTACCAGGCTGTTTTCATTACTATGGCCTTGTAGTATAGTTTGGTATTCAATAGCATGATTCCTTCAGCTTTGTTCTCCTTTCTCAGGATTGTTGTTGCTCTGTGGGGCCTTTTGTGATTCCATGTTAATTTTTGAAATATTTGTTCTAGTTCTGTGAAATACATCATTGGAATCTTGATAGGAATTTCATTGAATCTATAGATTGCTTTGGGTAGTGTGGACATTTCAATGATGTTAATTCTTCCCATGTATGAACAAGGTATGTGCTTGTACTTATTTGTAACTTCTTCTATTTCTTTCTTCAGTATCCTATAATTTTCCAAGTACAGGTCTTTTACATCCTTGGTTAGATGTATTCCTAGGTATTTTATTCTTTTTGAAACAATTGTGAATGGGATTGTTTTCTTAATTTTCCTTTCTGTTAGTTCATTATTGGCACATAAAAATGCATCTGATTTCTGAATATTAATTTTGTAGTCTGCTGATTGCTGAATTCCTTTGTCAGTTCCAGTAGTGTCTTCGTGGAAACTTTGGGGTTCTGTGTGTACAGTATCATGTCACCTGTAAATAAAGACAGTTTTACTCCTTACTTTCCATTTGGGATACCTTTATTTCTTCTTGTCTGATTGCTGTGGCTAGGACTTTCAGTACTATGTTGAATAAGGGAGGTGAAAGCACACATCCCTGCCTTGTTCCCAATCCTAAGGGGAATGCTTGTAGTTTTTGCCTGTTGAGTATGATGCTGGCAGTGGGTTTGTCATAAATGGCCTTTATTATGTTTAGGTGTGTTCCCTCTTTTCACACTTTATTGAGTTTTTATCATAAATGTGTGCTGGATTTTATCAAAAGTTTTTCTGCATCTGTTGATACCATGTGGTTTTCATCCTTCCTTTTGTTTATGTGGTGAATCACATTTATTGATTTGCACATGTTATACCAACCTTGCATTCCCAGAATAAATCCCATTTGTTCATGGTGTATGATCTTTTTGATACATTGCTGTATTTGGTTTGCTGATATTTTGTTGAGGATTTTAGCATCTATGTTTATCAGGGATATTGGCCTATAATTTTCTTTCTTTGTGGTGTCTTTACCTGGTTTTGGAATTGGGATAATTCTGGCCTTATAAAATGAGTTTGGGAGCCTTCCCTCCTGTTGAATTTTATGAAATAGAGAAGGAGAGGTATTAGTTCTTCTTTGAATGATTGGTAAAATTCACCTGTAAAGCGATCTGGTCCAGGGCATTTGTTTGTTGGGAGTTTTTTTTATTACTGCTTCAATTTTTAGGTATAATCTGTCTATTCAGATTCTCTGATTCTTCCTGATTTATTTTTGGAAGACTGTAGGTTTCTAGGAATTTACCCATTTTATCCAGGCTGTCCAATTTGTTGGCATATAATTGTTCATAATATTTTTTTATAATCCTTTGTATTTCTTTGGTGTCAGTTGTTATTTACCTCTTTCATTTATGATTTTACTTATTTATTTTTAAAAATATTTTGTTGATTATGCTATTACAGTTGTCCCATTTCCCCCCTTCACTGCCCTCCACCCTGCACACCTCTCCCACCCACATTCCCCCCTATAGTTCATGTCCATGGGTCGTACATATAAGTTCTTTGGCTTCTACGTTTCCTATACTATTCTTACCACCCCCCTGTCTATTTTCTACCTACCATTTATGCTACTTATTCTCTGTACCTTTCCCCCCTCTTTCCCCCTCCCACTCCCCTGTTGATAACCCTCCATGTGATCTCCATTTCTGTGGTTCTGTTCCTGTTCTAGTTGTTTGCTTAGTTTGCTTTTGTTTTTGCTTTAGGTATAATTGTTAATAACTGTGAGTTTGCTGTCATTTTTACTGTTCATATTTTTTATCTTCTTTTTCTTAGATAAATCCCTTTAACATTTCATATAATAAGAGCTTGATGATGATGAACTCCTTTAACTTGACCTTATCTGAGAAGCACTTTATCTGCCCTTCCATTCTAAATGATAGCTTTGCTGGATACAGTAATCTTGGATGGAGGTCCCTGGCTTTCATGACTTGGAATACTTCTTGCCAGTCCCTTCTTGCCTGTAAGATCTCTTTGGAGAAATCAGCTGACAGTCTTATGGGAACTCCTTTGTAGGTAACTGTGTTCTTTTCTCTTGCTGCTTCTAAGATTCTCTCCTTCTGTTTCATCTTGGGGAATGTAATTATGATGTGCCTTGTTGTGTCCCTCCTTGAGTCCAGCTTCTTTGGGACTCTCTGAGCTTCCTGGACTTCCTGGAAGTCTATTTCCTTTGCCAGATGAGGGAAGTTCTCCTTCATTATTTGTTCAAATAAGTTTTCAATTTTTTGTTCTTCCTCTTCTCCTTCGGGCACCCCTATAATTCGGATGTTGGAACGTTTCGAGATGTCCTGGAGGTTCCTAAGCCACTCCTCATTTTTCCGAATTCTTGTTTCTTCATTCTTTTCTGGTTGGATGTTACTTCCTTCTGGTCCACAGTGTTGATTTGAGTCTCAGTTTCCTTCCCTTCACTATTGATTTCCTGTACATTTTCCTTTGTTTCTCTTAGCATAGCCTTCATTTTTTCATCTAATTTGTGACCAAATTCAACCAATTCTGTGAGCTTCCTGATTAGCAGTATTTTGAACTCTGCATCTGATAGGTTGGCTATCTCTTCGTTGCTTGGTTGTATTTCTTCTGGAGCTTTGATATGTTCTTTCATTTGGGCCATTTTTTTTTGTCTTGGCATGCCTGTTACCTAAAAGGGAGGAGCCTGCGGTGTTCACCAGGGCGGGGTCATGCTCCTGGCTGTAGTGTGACACTGTATGTGGGGGAGGGGTCTGAGAGGGAACGATGGCACTTGCTCCACTCTCTGCTGGATTTCAGTCACTGCCTCCACCACCCACAATCAAATTGGGCCCTTCTGGTGCTGCTTCCCGAGTAGGTGGGCTTGTGTATGTTATAGGACCCTGTGGGTCTCTCTAATGAGCTCTCCTGTGAGGCTGGGAGTTTCTCCTGCTGCTGCCTCAACCCCCACAGGTGTTTTCAATCAGCAGTTTGAGGCTTTATTTCCCCACGCTGGAACTCTGGGTTGCGTGGTCTGTCACCCAGTCCACCAGCTGCTGCCTCGCTGGCCAGCTGCAGCTTTGCCCACCCCGCTCTACAGTCTACCACCTCGCTGGGTCGGCCAGCCACCGCCTTGCTGCAAGTCCTCTCTGCCTGGCTGCCCGTCTCCACCCCTCCTACCAGTTTGAATGAATGTTTCTTCTTTATCTCCTTGATTGTGGGACTTCCATACAGTTCAATTTTGTGTCAGTTCTGGTTGTTTTTTGTTTTAAAATTGTTGTCCTTCTTTTGGTTGTGCAAGGAGACACAGTGTGTCTACCTATGCCCCCATCTTGGCCGGTCTGATTTTATTTATTTTTATCCTTTCTCTTTGTTTCTTGATAAATTGGGTTAAAGTTTTATCAATCTTGTTTATTTTTTTTTTAAAAAAACAACTCTTGGATTAATTGATCTTTTTATAGTCTTTTAAGTCTTTAAAAGGATTTTATTTCTTCTCTTATCTTCATTATTTCCTTCCTTTTATTTACTTTGGGCTTTGTTTGTAGTTCCTTGTCAAGTTCTTTTAAGTGTGAAGTTAGATTGTTCATTGGAGTTTTTTCTTGTTTTTTTTTAGATGGGCCTGTAATGCTATGAATTTTCCCCTTAGGATTGCTTTTCCAGTGTTCCACAGATTTTGGATTCTTTTGTTCTCATTTTCATTCATTTCAAGGTATCTTTTGTTCCTTCTTTCATCTTGTTGTTGACACATTCATTGTTTCATAACATGTTATTTAGCTTCCAAGTCTTTGCATGTTTTTCAGTGTTCTTGTGATTGATTTCTGTTTTCATAGCATTGTGGTCAGAGAATAAAGTTGATATGATTTAACTCTTCTTAAATTTATTGAGACTTGTTTTGTGTCCCGACATGTGGTTTATCCTAGAAAACTTTCCATGTGCACTTGAAAAGTATGTATATTCTGTGCTATGGGGTGAAATGCTCTGAAGATATCAATTAAATCCATGTGATTTAGTGTGTCATTTAAGACTGCTGTTTCCTTATTTATTTTTCTGCCTGGAAGATCTATCCATTGAAGTCAATGAGGTGTTAAAATCCCCACATATGACTGTATTTCTGTCAATCTCTCCTTTTATGTCCATCAATATTTGCTTATGTATTTAGGTGCTCCTATATTGTGTACACCTAAATACATAAATACTTGTTGGATTGTTCCCTTCATCATTATGTAGTGTTCTTCTTTGTCTCTTACTATAGCCTTGGTTTTAAAGTCCATTTTGTCAGATATAAGTACTGCTACACCAGCTTTTATTTTATTTTTCATTTGCATGAAATATCTTTTTCCAACCCTTTACTTTTAGTCTGTGTGTATCTTTCAATTTGAGATGGGCCTCTTGGAGGCAGCATATACATGGGTCTTGTTTTCTTATCCATTCAGCTACCCTATGTCTTTTGGTTAGAGCATGTAAGCCATTTACATTTAAGGTGATTATTGATAGATTCATACCTATGTAGTGACATTCTATTGTTAGATTGTTTTCCTCTGGATTTTTTCTTTCTATTCTTCCTCTTCCTCTTCCTCTTCTTCTTCCTCTTCCTCTTCTTCCTCTTCCTCTTCTGCTTCCTCTTCCTCTTCCTCTTTCTTCTTTCTTCTTTCTTCTTTCTTCTTTCTTCTTGTCCTTTAACATTTGTTGCAGTACTGGTTTGGTGTTAACTCCTTTAGTCTTTTTCTTGTCAGGGAAGCTCCTTATTTCTCCTTCAAATTAAATGATAGCTTTTCTGGGTAGAGCAGCCTTGGTTGTAGGTCCAGCTTCTCATCACCTTGAATATTTCATGCTACTCACCTCCAGCCTGAAATGTTTCTGCTCAGTAATCAGATGCCAGTCTAATTGGTGCTCCCTTGCATGTAACTACCTGCTTCTTTCTTGTGGCTTTTAGGATGCTTTCTCTCTCTTTAAGCCTTGTCATTTTAATTTTGATGTATCTTGGTGTTAGCCTCTTTGGGTCCAACTTGTTTGGGACTCTTTGATCTTCCTGGACCTGTGTGACTTTTTCCTTCACCAGATTAGGGAAGTTTTCGGTCATTGTTTCTTCAAATAGGTTCTCTATCCCTTGCCTACCTTCTGGTATTTCCATGATGCAGATTTTATGTTTCATGTTGTTCAAAATGTTTCTTAAGCTCTCCTCTTTATTTTTTAAATACTTTTTTCTTCTTGCTGCTCTGCCTGGGTGTTTTTTCTACCTTGTCTTCTAAAACATTGATTCTACCCTCTGCTTCTAACCTATGGTTTATTCCTTCCAGTGTATTATTTATCTCATATATTGCATTCTTCGATAGTTTGATTGCATTTTTTATGGTTTCCTATGGCTTTTTTCATGCTGTTCAGTATCCCTATAATCATTAATCTAAACTCACTCCCTCTGTTAAATTGCTTGCCTCCATTTCATCTAGTTCTTCTGGAGAATTCTCTTATTCTTCATTTGGGGTCAGTTTCTTTGTCTTCCCATTTTGTCTGCCTCTTTGTATTTTCCACCTTAGGTGTTAAACTAATCAACCATAAAACCAATCAGTGGTTGACCTAATCAATCTATAATCAGTAGTCTGGCTTATGCACCACAGGGTTGGGCAGAGCAATTCCTGTAGGGAGGGCTATTGCTTTCCCTCAGGCTGATGCCACTAGGAAAGGAGTGCTTTGCCTAAGAAAGATGGCTCCTGCGTTGTGGGAAATGACTCAACATAGAGATCCTGGTAGCTGTTCCTCCCCAGATCCACCAGCCCCAGACTCTCCTCATATGTCTCTGACCCCTGCCAGTCCACTCTGCACCCCTCTGCTGGAGCCCAGGGTGAGTGGCTACAAATGAAATTTTGTGCATTGGGCCTGTAAGAGGCTCTATGCATCTCTAGCCATGGTCCCTGGCAGAAACCCTGCTGCTTTTCACAGCTGGATATTGTCTGGCTTTCTTCCTGGCTTAGTGCTTTAGACTGGGGAGACCAGCTTGGGGTTTAGATCCCACACTTCTCAGGGGGAATCCCCAGCCACTGAAGTTCTTCTAGACTTCAGCTGCCACCCTTCGGAGCCCAGCCAGTCCTCTCATGCCTCCTCAACACTCCCTACCAGTCATGTTGTATTAAAGTGGTTTCTTCCATCTGTCCATGGTTATAAGGCTTCTCTCCAGCTAGTGTTCAGTTGGTTATTCTGGATGTTTCTCTACAGTTTAGTTGTAATTCCAGATTGGTCCTGGGAGGAGATTAGTGTAGCTTCCACTTACTCCTCTGACATCTTGGATCTCCTCCCAAACTATTTTCCAATATGGCTGAGCCATTTTACATTCTGTCATTCTTAGATCAACCCAGCATTCCTGCTAGTAAGTGGTGAAGTGCTGGTAAACTCAAGACCATGGATGGGCACTGTACCTAATTGTCCTTTCAATTTCAGGAGTGGCACTTTCCCTCTACTTTGGGAGAACTTCATATACATATTTGATGGTACACCACTAATAAAAGCTACAGTTCTTTCAAAAGCAGAGATTTCTTTCTAAAATAAAACCTCCCCTGTTCTTATCTTTCGTGCACCAGCCTTCTGTGAGCCTGCATGGACATTTAGGGGGGATCCCACAGCAAAAAACACCTATTCAGACAGTGGTTGTGACATAGAGGACTTTCTGGGTTTTTAAGCTACCAGCATGTCCTTTGTTTCAGTCCACTTTCAGTAGTGTTATTGCTCTTAAAAAGAGCTGCCACGGCTCCTAACAGAAAAAAATAATCCTTGGCATTCTAGGATGCTGACCGGGTTCTTGCACAACCCAGTAGGAGGGGGAAAAATGCTTTCTGTTTCCTGCAGAGCCAGGGTAATGAATGGCACAGAGGTCCAGAAGTGCCTCCAGCTACATCAGCCGCTTGCTGCAGTGCTCTGGGAGGCACAGCCTAGCAAGGCTCCTAGATGGACCTGTGTTCCTGGGGCAGGAGCTGGCCTTTACAGCTAAGTGGCTTCTTCAGAATCTGCCTTCAGGGAGGAAAGGCATGACAGCACCAACAGGAGGTTTTGCTTTGTGTATTTTAAAGTAGTTGGGGATATAAAATGACAAAGGGAACAATCAGAGCTGCAGATGCTGGCTAGAGAAGTTAGATCTTTCCCCCTTTAATTACCAAAAATGTTGTTACAAAAGCAGTACATGTAATATGGTAGAAATTTTAGGAAAAAATCAATAGAGGAAGATCCATAAAACTTGCAATTCTCTGCCTATAAATTACCTTGTTAATATGTTGTTGTTTTTACATCTAGATTATGTTTTTTGTTGAAAAAAATATGTACAATAAAATATGGGATCATATGTACATAGTATTTTGAAACATTTTTTCACTTATACAGTCATCCCTCATTATCTATGGGGGATTCATTCTAGGACCCCCATGGAAACCAAAATCTACTATGCTCAAGTCCCTAATGTAAAATGGCATAGTATTTGTGTATAACCTACACACATTCTTCCACATACTTTAAATCATCTCTAAATTACTTATAATATCTAATACAATATAAATGCTCTGCGAATCATGGTTAAACTGTATTCTTTAGGGGAAAATGACAAGGAAAAATGTCTGTATGTGTTCAGTACAGATGCAGCCATCATAAGTACATAGTACAAGTCAGCAGCAATACAGCTTTTTTTAATGAATATTCTCCATCTGAGGTTGGTTGAATCCTCATATACAGAACCCAGGGATACAGAAGGTCAACTGTATGTTATGAATATTTTTGCATGTTACTAAGTATTCTAAAGTGTTGTTTTAATAGTTTCAGTTGTCCTTTGACCAGCAATCCCTAATCCTTGATGAGTACTTTGTGCCAGACTTTGTGTTCCATGCTCTCTTGCTTAGATTACCTTGTTACATTCTCACAGAAACTTGTGTGTCGTTTCCTCCATTTTACGGAGGGGACAGGGTTGGGGGCTGAGGTTAGGAGAGGTTTAGTTATATAAATGAACATTAAAATAGCAGGGTTTGTGGGAATGGTCTTGAAGCCACTTGATTTCTGTATCCCCTCACCCTTAAATACCTTCACTGTGGCTGGGTTCTCCCCTGCACCTGGATGAGTCCCATGACTTTTCTGGTTAATTTTAGGTAAAGTTGTGTGGGTCACTCCAAATCAAAAAACATAGTCTAAAATCCATAAAATTGTTACACTTTATATAATAGTCAACACTCAATTTTTGCCCAAAGATTAAAGTCCCCCCACTGCCTGCTGAAGGCTGCTGCCTATAGGAAGCCTGCAGAGGAGAAAAGAGGGCTGGAGACTCTTCTCTATAACTAACCACATTTCCCACTAATATAGCATTTACATGGCTCATTATTAATTAGTTTTTTTTTTTAAGCCTGGTACTGTCTTATTATTTAGCTGTATTTCCCACTCCTTCTGATGCTGGGGCCAGGGTAGGGAGGAATAGTTGGGGAAGGAGAAAGTCTGTACTTGACCACTCCTGTCGTAGGATGGCTCCTGTTCTGTGGGCTGGACTCCTCATGGCATGTGCTTAAAGCTTCTTCAGAAGTTCGTGTCAACGGGGCTTCTCACTTGCACTCTCATAACACAGGCATGCATCTTGCAGTTTTGCAGGCTGAGTCTTATTTGCCCCTCTGGGTGGCCTGTGGGAAAATCTTATGATAAAATGTCCCACCTGTGTGTGTCAACAGACTGCCAGTGCAGCCCACGCAGCAGAGCTGGTCTTCCCATCATGTCCTTGAAATTTCTTGGTGAAGATTCTTGAAATTTCAAGAATCACTCACCAGTCCACTATATCCACTAACTGTGGAAACTCATGTGAACAGGCGTTTTCTACCTCTCCTCTTAGGGGTGGAGTGGCTTGCCACAGTTCTCATTGAGGAAATCTTCAGAAAAATCCTTTATTATATCTATTTCTCTAACCCTTTCATATCTTCATTGTGAATGAAAGCTTCAAAAGTCATTTAACCACTGCTTGCCCACCTGCTTTGACAGTCTGACAAGAGGAGCTCCTTTGGAATGTAGCTTCCATTGTCTTCATGCCTCAGATGGCCCATGTAACATTACCCTGCTTGAGGCCATACAGCTACTGGGCTGAGGCCCTGGGACTGCAGCAGCCTGACCCCAAATCTCAAGATTCACCTCTCTTGTTTATAGCCAGTTCCATATTGTCGGTCATTTAAAATTTTATCCAAATTTTTATCATTATAATCAGTGCCGCAAAATTCACCTTTATTGCTTTTTAGAATATTTATGACTTCCTTTCAATAAATTCCTAGAAATGGTTTTGCTAGGTCAAAGGTAAAGCTACTATCTTTTTAACTAAAAAGCATATGTTTTAGAATTTGAAAATGAAAACTTGTGATTCCCACTTTAGGAATATGATTTCTCTTTACAGTGTGTTGCTTTTTTTGAGTAAACTCAGCATGCATAGAACATTCCCCCTTTTTTACTCTTAGATATAGATTTTCAAAACAGATGATCGGGTGGGCAAAATGGCAAAGTCTCCATTTTTCCATTTGTCTCTAACTCAACTGAATCTTTGCTTTGTACCCCCACTCTACCTAATGAGATAAAAAGTAATCTCCATCAATTCCAGGTAAATTTAATCACTTCACGTTTACATGGAGTCCATTCAGGAATTTTCCCTGTTAATTTGCAGGTGGGGAGGACATCCCAATTCTCAGGCATTCAAGGAGTGTCATGGCATTGCGGAGGGTGGGGAGGCCATTGCCTGGTGATTGGGTAGTGCTGGTCCTCACAGGCATCGACTGGGTTCCAGAACTTCAGCTTGTCCTCAGCCTTCCCTTTCTTTGGTATTTGCATCCCCAAAGAGCTCTCAGAGCTTGCAGTGAGGGTATTCCCTGTTCACAGCCTTGAGGCCTCTTTGGGTCTGGCATCTCATCTAGAATGCTCTCTGTCCCTCACCCTTCCCCCCAACCCCCCATCATCTCATGCTTTGTGAAGCTCATGACCTGATTCATTTACTTTCTTGCCTTGGTGGCCCCCCTCAGCCATCTCCACCATTCTCAGGACAGGTGACAGAGGCATCTCCTTGAGGCAGAGTCCCCTAGACTCACATATTCTCCAGAACATCTGTGGGGGGAGCATGTCCTGTGCCTCTACTTTTATGGTCTTACCCACAGGGAAGGAGAGGCCTGTGTTTTATTTATCTCCCTGACTTCCTTCTCCTTCTAGTCTTGGGACAATAGACTTTGTTATCAACATGTATGCTTTAGAACTCTGTCATTTAAGGCATCAACTCTGACTTTTGGTACTCTACAGTCAGGCTTTCCTGAGAGTCAGAAAACTTCTAGCAACCCAGTGTCTTGAAATGAAAAAGCAGAAAAGTAACCTGCTTGCTTTCCTGTAGCATATCTGCGCAATAGCCCATGTCTCCTGGCTGCTGTCTGCGGGGTGAGGGGCCAAGAGTCAATAAGACTTGGCAGGAATGAAACACATCTGTTAATAGGAAATAGTGCCCCACCTTGATTACAACAGTAATATACACACCAGGAAGACCCCTTGTGGGGCTGGCCCACTCCCCCTGGCCCATGGAGGAATGATAGAAACATAGCTCCATCCATTATGAAGCGGTTTTACATCAATAAATCCATACTTTTGTGAAGTGTTACAAGTCTGACTTTTAGGTCTTTTCATGAGAGCTTTTAGACATTATGTATGTTAATAAATTCTAGTTTTAAATAGTAGAATATGCTTTCTTGGAAGATGTGTAAAACTAGGAAAAAACCCCCAAGGACCCAGAGGTTGTACATTCAAGCTGAGTTCAGGTGGTCTATGCCCATACCATCCTGAATGTACCTGATCTCCCCTGATCTCGGAAGCTAAGCCTGGTTACTACATGGGTGGGAACTCAGGTAGATTAAGTCTTTCACAATTCAGTAATTTTCATAAAGCCAGTTGAGTTTAGTTATTATCATTATTTGCATACTCACCAAGTCTAAAGGGAAATGGTATTTGTGTTTATCAGAGGCAAAGTGTTAAATGTGGGCCTTAGAAACTGAAGTGCCACTATCTGGAGGAGTGGTCTTTTGTCCTCCCTGCCAGCTTGGCCCAGGGACAGGGGTTTGCCCCCACCATGGGCTGCCCCTGTTAGAAAAGCAGCTTGAGGTCCCCAGTCCTTAGTCCTCATGCTGCTGTTCTCTGGGGTCAAACGTCTTTAAGTATAAAAACCTTTACCCTGTATATTGCCTCAAGACCATTAAGCTTAGTCAAGATTACTGATGTCATGATCTCCATAGTAACCAACTTAATAAACAAGAAAAAAACAGAAAGGATGACTTAAAAACAGAAAAAAAAAAGTATGGAAATAGCATGGGAGCCATAAAACTTTTTTATTGCTATTTGTTTGAGATACCAGACATGACTCAACTACAGTGCAGGCAGGTTTGAGCCATTCAGGTGTTTGAAACACATGGTAACAAACATCAGTTATACACTATACCACTGCTCCTACTTGCACTCTTCAATCATGTCCCAGTTTTTGTTTGTTTTAATATAATTCATTGCACTGAAATTATCACCATGTAGTTGTTATAATTGAGGTTTTATGGTAGTTTATGTATTTAACCAAAAGGAGCTGTGCTTCCAGGGAGCCAGCCCCAGGCAGCACTTTCTGGTCACCATAGTGAAGCCCTGCTGGTCAAATCCACCCCAGCATCCGTCCCATGCTCTGAATCTCAGTATAGTGTTTCCATGAAACCAGAGGTAATTGTTGATTTAAAAAATTGAACTGGGTATTATCTATCACAAGTTGTAATTTATGAGCAGGTCACAAAGGTGATCTGATCATTTCCTGTGGAAGTATATGCAGTTGATAAGTGTTTTAATTTGTTTACCAGACAGCCTCACTCCTCACCCACTGGGTCTTGGGTCACTCTGTGTTGGTAGGACAGTGGCTAGTGGTCCCCCAGGCCATGTGACGTCTAACAACTCACCACTCCCTGCAAGTCACCAATAGAGACAGACACATAGATAGGTACTCACCTGGGTGGTGTGATTTACCTAAAAGGCAAGAGCAAATGCCAGAAGTTGAAGGAGTTTGGGGAGCTGGGCTCAACTCTTTGCCTACTACCTTGCCCATACCTTTGACTCTGTATCCCTGTTATCTTTCCGTTGGAGGCACCTGCCTCTCTTCCTCATGAGGATATTCGTACCATCTCCCCTCTCCCTGTGTGTTCTGCTCTGTGGAAGCCATTTGCTCTGGAGGATACTGCCTAGGTCCTAAGAAACACTGACCCCACTCAGAGCAGCCACACTGAGACCCAGGTTCCCTTGAGCTTGAAGAGAGATAGAACATGAGTGTCCTGGCTTCTCTTTCCCAGCTGGCCCACCTTCTGAGGATGCACCCTTATTGCATTGTACATAGTGGCTACAGTAAACCATGCCCAAAGTCCAAAAGATATTCAGGCCCTGAGTAATCAAATGCTTTTATTTGATGTTGTTATTTAACTATGGACTTATTTCAACTGTATAGAAGTATGCATTAACATAATGAAAACAGGAAGGAAATATATACAAACAAATACAGTTATGTTATAGTGCTAGTGTTAGGGGAATTTTTAAAAATGTTTTGAATATTACTACCTTTGTGAAATAAAATATAACAATGCATTATGCAATGTATTATTACTATTCAATTAGTCTCATTATATTTCTTTTCAAATAAAAATGCTACAAATAAAAATAAGCAAAGTCAGGAGAACTATTAATGATAGTTAATATTTGTTAAGGGTTTTTTAAAAGATCTTATTTATTTATTTTTAGAGAGAGGGGAAGGGAAGGAGAGAGGAAGAGGAACATCAATGTGTGGTTGCATGTCCCCCATCAAGATCCGGCCAGCAACCCAGGCATGTGCCCTGACTGGGAATCAAACCAGCAACCCTTTGGTTCAAAGGCCAGCACTCAATCCACTGAGCCACACCAGCCAGGGCAACATTTGTTAAGTTTTATATGGGAAAGGTACTATTATATATTCTTTATAAGAATTAGCTTATCAATTCCCCCAAACCATCTATGGTCTTACTGATAAACCACACAGGTTTCAAACCTTAGTCTTCTCAAATGTTTCTGATGAATCTCTCTCTCTCTCTCTCTCTCTCTCTCTCTCTCTCTCTGTCTCTCTCTCTCTCTCTCTCTCTCTCTCGCTCTCTCTCTCTCACACACACACACACACACACACACACACAGAATATGCACAGTCACCATCCAAAATTGGCCCTAAAGAAGTGCTCAAATTCCTCATTTCATATACATTTACACACAATCGACTCTCAGAGGGCAATGGGTGACAAGAGCCTGATTCTGGAATTTCCTGTTCCTCACCCTTTCCTCTCCTGTCCAGGTTGCTCGCCAAAAGCCAAGTGGGTTTGTCATTCCCTGAACCTGCTTCTCTTTCTGACCACATTGTTTGTCCAGGTGTTCTGTTCTTTGTTCTGAACTCTCACATGCACCATAGTTTGGACCTGCCTTTCATGGAATCACTCCCTGCCCTTGCCTGTACAGGCTCCTTTGCCCTGAATCCTGCCTTAACCCATGGGTCCAGGGCCTGTTCCTGGCTGGGAAGTTTGGAGATGGAGACTGAATTTATGTCATTTGTTCCATCAGTATTTATTGTATATTGATCCTGTGGTGAGCCCCGCTCTTGGCACTGGGGCTGCAGTTGTAAAACATGGGCAAATTGCTGCTGCCCAGTGCCTGCATTCTAGTGGGGAAGTCTGACAATGGACAGACAGACAAGGATGCTCCATGCCAGGTGGCAGCAAGAAGAAAGCCCACCAGGGAATGGAGAATGAAGGACAGGGGTCAAGAAAACTTCTTCAGTAAGAGTCATTTAAGCAGGAACCTGATTTAATGGGGCAGAGGGATGGTGTGAGGGTGGGAGGAAGGAGCTGGTTTCATATCTTCCTTCAAACCTGTCAGAAACCCAGCCTGGGCCTGGGCCTGCTCCTGGCCCCTGTGTCAAAACCCCCTTCCACATGGGCATACATACACCTAGTAGATCTAGCATTAATGCTTTGGCTTTTATTTCACCTTTTAAAAAATTGATTTTTAATCCTCACCCAAGGATATGCTTTTATTGATTTAGGGAGAGAGGGGAATAGGGAATGAGGCTGAGAGAGAGAGAGAGACAATCATCAATGTGAGACAGAAACATCAATTTGTTGCCTCTCTATGTGCCCCAACAAGGGATCAAACCTGCAACCTTTTTGGTATGTGAGATGAAGCTCCAACCAACTTAGTCAGGGCTATTTCACAATTAAAAAAAAAAATTCCAAGCAAAATTCCCATCAAATGCATTTAAAACATTTCAAATTATGTTCTTAAAACAACTCCCCCTTTTTTTTCAATCTTGCATACCTTGCTCAAAGCAGAACTAGAGCTGTGTGTGATTGTAACTCCCCGTCAAATGGCAATTTCTATTTTTAATAAAGAAAAAAAACAGTGGCCTCAGATTATAGTTTAGAGTTTTAGGAATCCAAATGTTTGGGGGGAAAAACGGTTAGGTATTTTACCTAGATGGCAATTGACCTCCCAGGAATTCCTAGGGAAGGCAATGTAACTGTTTAAGAAAAAGTGACAAAGTAACTGCTATTTTGAAGGCTCTACTTAACAGATGTGTAGAGTATAGAACTATGTATTATTAAATAATTCCTTATAATATGCTCAAGAATAAGCAATTTGTAAGCTTGTTTACATTCTTACCATCTGGGTGCATTCTGTCACCCATCTGTTTCATGTAATTATGTAATTATCAATATAAGGAAAGAATAGGTGATATAATTAACAAGAAAAACTGAGCCACAATGAAGAGTAAAAATGACATGCATCTGTTGAATTGCTTTTGTTTCTCTTCCTGCATTGTTCACTGTTTTTCATTTCACAGTTGCACTCAGGCCGTCAGCTTGTGTCACACCCTCAGGAGAGCTGTTTTTGCTATGGTGCTCTCACCACCCCCTCTAACACATAGTGTACAGGGGCTGAGTGATTAATAAAGTATAGAAACTGACACAGCTTTGAAAGAAATGAGCAAGGCCTTCTTGGGGTTATTCCTTGATTTTCTACCCTTGATAGTCATTTCCAGAACACATAATGTAACAGCTAGAACTCCTAGAAGTATTTAGAATAATTATTGACAGATGGAAGGACAGGACAAGTGTGTGACCCCTTCATAGGAAATTAGCTAAACAAACTGCTTTAGAAGAATTCGCATACTTGGTTGCTTTTGTATTAATGGGTACGCTCAAGCAAAAAGTTATTTCATAATAGTACAAGAATCCCAGTGGGTTGGGTTAACTTCCACTTACTCCCACTAGAGGTGATCAGTGGAGTAGTTCCTTTGTGTGATGGAGACTTGTGGGCGCACAACTGGAACTCAGATGACTTTCTCACACCATGCTACTCCCCCACCACCACTCCCCGCTACTTAAGGACAGTAGAGGGATGCACTTGTGTGTGTGTGTTGGGGGGGGTGCATCACAGCGATGTCTTCATTCCTGTGAGCCCCACCCCTGTGCTCCAAAGGATAGGTGCTCCCCAAGAGGTTCTCCCCCATCACCTGAAGAAGCTTGCACGTGAGGAGGGGAAAACTTCCTAGACCCATGTGGCCAACAATCACTATTGAAGAGAAAGCACTGAAATCACAACACTTCCATCTAGTGATTCAACCTTCAGAGGCAGGTTTCCCATGCAGGCCTCCTGACAGGTTCTGCAGACCCCCACTCCCCACTCCTTCCCACAGGGACAGGCCTTTCACAGTGCTCCTCTGGGTTCCCTGTTTAAGATGTGTGCCTGGGGCACGGATAAAACTACAGAACAGCTCTCAACAAGGAATTAAATCCAAGTGCTGCATAACACTATATAAAGCTGCAGGACAGCTCTCACCAAGGAATTAAACCTCACTCACAAGCTTAAAATACTGTCATTTTTTGACTTCTGCCTAAAACTAATGTTTTAAAACAGTGTTACTCACTAAATATTAAACTTACTGTGTTTCCTCTTGCTAGGTGATCATTTTGTGTGTTGACATTGTGTTGTTTTAAGAATGTGTCCTCCTTATAGCATCCTGTGACGGAGCCTTTTAGCATATAGTCTGGGTGCAGACTTGCCTGCAGGTTGACCTGCAGGAGGAGGCTTATTCCCTTCTTCATTGTTCTGTGTCCAGGAAGAAAATAAATAACTAGTTCACACCTAGTTTTTTTCTTTTTTCCCTTTGAATCCAATAGTATTCTTTGATAAATCCTCTGTAAAGCTAAAGCTAATAACCATTCCTAGAACTGTCTGTATTTTGAATTATTTCCATGAATTTTTTTTAAAACAATGGATACCCACAGACCAAGCTTATAGGAGAAAATTACTGTGCGCTCTGTAAGGAAACAATTTTAAAGGAGTAAGTATAATGGGGACAAATGTGTCTGGATTGCTCAAGGGATTTGGTTAGTTTTAACTTTATATTTGTTTCCTTAACTCAAAGTTAAAATGATTTAATTGCAACCATAACTGACTAATCCATTCAGTATTTAAAGGGAACAATACTATTTGATTCATAAAGAATCATTCATTTGTCATTTCTAGTTTTGAAAGGTTTTAACAATGATTTTTTTGTGCAGAAACACTTTAGTTTATATTTTTAAATATTTTTTAATGAAAGAACATAGAGTGGTTAATCCTCAATAGAAAATTATTATGAAAGAGCTCTTTACATACATATTATATTCAATTAAAAAAATAAAATTTAAAGAATCTTTGTACTCTATACTGAACCATATTAAAAATCATTAAAGCTTAGACTAAATGATTTTCATTTAACCCTCAAAAGTGGCATTAATTTTTAAAAGTGGTAACTCTTGCTTAAGATGCTGTTGTTTCTGTGTGATGAATGTTTAATGATTCGGTAGTACATGCATGGCTTAAAATCCATTATTTATTGCACCTTCACTTGCCTGGCAAAGGTGATGATTTTATAGCCCCAGCAGTCATGCAAACACATTTATAGCAAACCAGTGACTGATAATAAATTTCCTTACTGTAAATGTCAGTGGGTTTCATGTGTTGCTGCCATTACATCTTGTTTGGAAGCTGAACTCTACACAGTTATGGGAGGCGCCAGATGGTATCATTAACACAAACACTGGGACTGTTTGCTGCTGACGTGCATGTGAGAAATTAAAAGTACGGGGCTGTCTTTGCACTGAAGCGTGATGTCAGTGGTACACAGGTGTAAAGACAGCTCAGCATACTTGCCTATTCCCTTCCATCCCACCAAAGGGATTTCAGGGGATTTTGGGGGGGGAAATAATTTTGCATCGAATATATACAGAGTGAGCAAAGGGGAACAGTTTCTCAAGGACTCCTGATTGATTTTTGTACCTTAGGCATCCTGAGACACCCCTCCCACCCCATAGGTGGTTCCCCCACGAGTAGCAGGCCAGCTCCCTTTTTAGGCCTCCCAAGCATGGCATGGCATTTAGCTAAGCAGGATTTATTGCTATGTGGGTCTGCTGTTGTTGTTTTATAACTTTAGGTATTTTTAAATAAAAACTATTTTAGAAAATTTTCCATTGAGAGTGTGGAATGAGTGTTTCTAAAAAGTGCTGTCAAAATTGTCAGAAACAGGTTCAAAGAATGAGGAGAAGTAAAAAAGAAATTTTCTGTACCAATTCTTTTATACAATGGGCTCTTCTTTTCACAAGAATTAGCAGTGGAACAAAGGCCTTTATTTTCCCTGCTCTGATGTGAAATATCTGAATGACTGAAAATAGCCTCTTGTGTTTTTACTAAAATGTATCTCTACTTTTGTCTTGCACTGGCCACTCCTCTTTGTTGTAGTTCAGCTTCCTTCCCCTAAGGTTTCTGCTAAGCTCTCTACCAACCTCTCTTTTCATTTTAATTTTAAAAGAAGCTGAATTTGTTTTATTCTTCCCTGCAAGTCATCCCCTGATCCAAGAGGCTATCGCATTAATTCCGACCAGATTCCTTTGAACTTTGTTTTTAGTCTTAGCATTCTCTATAGGAATTTTCAGAAAGGCTTATTATTCTTTCAAAACAATCCATGTGCATTGCTCTTACAAAAGCTGAGGAAGCCTTTTGGTGTGCAGAATTTTAAAGTCATATGAAAGAGAATACAAACCATTGTTTGCATTGAGATGAAAGAGATATGCTTACTTTCTTCAGACTAATTCAGAGATACAATTGGATGTCAACAGAAATAATGAGCCTAATTGAAAAACTGCATAAAGGCACACCTTAGAAATTAAAAATAGAGTCATGCATTTTATCTATGGAATAACATTCACTAGGACAGAAGTTTCATGAAGATGAGTTATTTTCTTTGACCGCTGTCATTTTCCTAGCTAATGAACCAGAGGCCTCAAGCAGCAGTACAAGTAGCCACACAGCAGACCTGAGCAAACAGCTCATTTCCTGAGGAATAGAAAGTTCTTATCTTCCTCAGTGCCCAGAGATGGGAGGTGGCAGCATGGACATAGTTGGACCTTGGCTCTCTTTCTCTCTCAGCCTTCTCTCCTGACCCTTTGTCCTCCCCTTGAGACCTTTCTATGTCTGCTTCCCATATTGCCCATGCAGGACCATTCTGCCTTCTCAGGACATCATCTGAAAATGCATGTATAGAGATAGATCTGTATACTTAAGTTGCATGTATACCCTTTTAGACCTTTGCACTGGCTTTTCCCTCTTATCCAGAATGTTGTCTCCCTTGTCCACCTGGAAATATCTTACTGATCCTTCTAAATCCAGATCAGGTGTCACTTTCTCCAAGAAGCCTTCCCTGATTTCCATGCTGTCCTTGATCAGCCTCATGTCTGCTAATTCCATGACTTCCCAGCTGAGGTCAGAAGAGCTGCCAAGCTCAGCACAGACTAAACTGCTGTCCCAAAAATCATTAGGTAGACAAATGCATGTTCTTTTAATCCACTAAATTTGGGATTGGTTTGTTACACTGCAGTAGCTTCCTCATACACTGCTCATATTACATGTACTGAAGTTTAGTTGTTTACATGTCTGTCTCCTAACCTAATAAGAATTCCTTAAAGACAGAAACCAGGCCTCATTCTTACTTCAGCACTTAAGTCAGTGTTTTGCATATGGTAGATGTTCGATATGTATTTGTTTAATTGAAATTGTTGAATTAAGCTCTATGTTAAAGTTTTAATGCTAGAATTTTAGACATCAAGATATTGAATGGGTTATCCTAATGTCCTTAGAATTAATCCAGATATCTAACGACCTTTTCCACCAGCAAGTTGCTAGAATATTGAACTAATTTGTGATTTTGAACAGTACGAGTCAGGTAATTGATTCTGCAAACCATCTCCCTGCCTTTTGCTGTGTGCTTACCCCAGAGAAGTCATTTCTCCAGTTTACGGCCAGCATTGTATTTAAGATGATACCTAGAGGGCCCAGTAGTTGAAACATAACAGACAGGATTCAGTTAGTGTGATGCAAAGGCTCAGAGGACATTTCTGTACACTTGACACTGCCCTAGGTGGAAAGGATTTGGAGTCATTTGAAGGTATCTTGGTACACATGCTAGAAAGCCCTAATTTGAGATCAATAAATCTCTACATCTCTGAAAAGCCAACAATGGATCTCCCTTGCCATTGTTTGTATATTACATCAAAGCAATCATTTTTAATGAATATGTAAGGTACTTGTTTGGGCTATTATTTAATTAAAAACAAGATAATTAATTACATTATCAAATCTAAGATGCTATCAAATTATAAGATGTACCTTTATTTTATGTACCATTAAGGAAACAAAAATGTGGTCAATTAAACTATGACACAATGTTTTAATGAGAGTCCTGAACAGAATATGAATGAATCAATCATGTAAGTCTTACTGCTTTCAAATTTCTTTCATCGTTTCAGAGAGGAGAGGCAATTTATATTCTCTTCAAATGCATTGTTCCCTGTGTGATGGGAAAAAAAAAAACTTTTTCATATGTCTCAGTAACAAAATGTAACACAGTTTCATGTACTTGTGGGTATCTGTCATCCTTTATTTGCTCCTGTAAAGCACTGAATTGTTGCATGGCAAGAAAATACGGAATTACAGCCGTTCCTCCAATGACTAATATTTGCTACACTAATATCAAATTTGCACCCCACTGCTCAGTTTCCGGGCTTTTATGGGAACACAATAAGTGTTCATTTCAATGCCAGATCATGCTGTAATCTTTTTGAAGATATTGTCAGCAGCAGTTTTACTCAACATGTGTTGGCACATAATGCACATCACTCTCCAAAGTGATGACAATGAATAGCCCTGATCAAGTCACCCATGCACTGGAAAGGACAACTATGCTACTACCTAGCTGACCACTTGGTTAAGATGACATTGACTGTGAGGCTGATTTCAGGGATGCTGGACATGGAAAGAAGGTGCATCCTAGAATTATAAGATTCAGTAACGTCACTCAACTAAACTTCCAAAACACTTTTTTTCTAATATAAATGTGTAAGAATGGTTGTAAGTGAATGACAGAGTGACATCATTTTAACTTTTTAAAATGTGCAAAATAGTGATAAGAGCCAGGTGGTAACTCTGGGTTTGGGAGAGATGGAGTTGCTAAGAGAAATATTTTTAGATATTCACATTAAGGAAATTTACTCATTGAATTATAGAGGCTTAAAGGAACTATAGCAAAGTCCCCTAGTTCAAAGTCCCCAAATCCATTCCTTTAGCTTTAGTAATGAAACCTCATCTATACATGCATGCAACTAAGAGCATATGCTTCCCACCTCCCTTGCACCTACTATGACCATATGACCCAGTTTTGGCTCCTGAGATGGAAGTAACTGTTGGAATGGAAATTCTGGAAAGGCTGCTTAATGGAAGTGGCTCAGCTGAGAGGAAAGCCCTTTTATTCTTAACTGCCCTCCCTGTCCTGCTGCCCATAATAAGACTATAATATCTGATTCCCAACAGCCATCCTGGGCCATCCTTGAGGGTGGAAGATTTGAACTAGGATG
The DNA here is from genome assembly GCF_022682495.2 of Desmodus rotundus. NCBI lineage: Eukaryota > Metazoa > Chordata > Mammalia > Chiroptera > Phyllostomidae > Desmodus > Desmodus rotundus. The sequence goes on from NC_071392.1 coordinate 132,791,493, forward strand.
GAGAGTAAGGCAGGTAGAAGTAAGGCACCCTAGGCCTTTGATAAGTTTATGGCACTGCCTCAATAGTCCTAGACAACATGTTTCCAGATTTTTTTTTTTTTTTTGCCTAAAGGAGAAATTATCTTTTATCCCGTTTAAGCTACTGTTTTCTGTTTAAGCTGGGTTTTCTGTTAATATGCAACCAAGGCCAAACCTAATTGATAAAGAAGCCCTCTTTCTTCAGTTAGGGTTCCATCTCTGTGGGTGAATGGCACAAGAGTCTATTAAGCTCCCACTGTTTGCCTGGGATAATATGAAGAATGTAAAGGAATTAAAGGCATAATAGTTCTTTAAAAAAAATAACAATCCTTCGTGGGTAGTATTACTAATGATTTTACAGAGGCAAACATTTTCCAAACATTTAATGAGTGCCTGGGGTATGCCTGATGCAGTGGTGGGAATGCTACAGTAAGCAGATCCTGCAATAACCACAGCCAACTTTTTGCCCTCTTAGCACAGTTTTGAGTATGCTATTTACCATGTTAAGAGCAAGCCAGAGAGTGTCCTTAAGTCATCGTTGCTCTCAGCAGATACCACACATGGAACAGTGTGCATTTTTCTAAAGTGGTAGAGCTACAAAAAGTGTTAGCATCTCCCTGTTCCCCAAAAGATGGAAGTTGAGAGAATCCTTCATAATATGAGGCTCAAAACCATGGCATCTTCCAGACAGCTTTCTCATGCTCTGCTGGAAGAGCGGATGGCATTCATATCATAGTTTGAGCCTTTTAATTAGTTAAGCAGAAAGGCTTTTCAAAACTGCATTTCATATCTGTGGAAAAGATTTTCAACTTATTGGTTCTTTTTTTAAGTATATTTTATTGATTATGCTATTACAGTTGTTTCATTTTTTCTCCCCTTATTCCCCTCCATCCTGCACCTGCCCTCCCACCAGCATTCCCCACCTTAGTTCATATTCATGGGTCGTACATGTAAGTTCCTTGGCTTCTCCATTTCCTATACTACTCCTAACCTCCCCCTGTCTGTTTTGTGCCTACCATTTATGCTTCTTATTCCCTGTACCCTTTCCCCCAGCCTCCCCACTCCATGTCCCCACCGATAACCCTCCATGTGATCTCCATTTCTGTGATTCTGGTTGTTTGCTTATTTTTTTTGTTTGTTTGTTTTTAGGTTCAGTTTTTGATAGTTGTGACTTTGTTGTCATTTTACTGTTCATAGTTGTGACCTTCTTCTTTTCCTTAGATAACTCCCTTTAACATTTCATATAAGGGTTTGGTGGCGATGAACTCCTTTAACTTGACCTTATCTGGAAGCACTTTATCTGTCCTTCCATTCTAAACAATAGCTTTGCTGAATAGAGTAATCTTAGATGGAGGTCCTTGCCTTTCATGACATTGAGTACTTCTTTCCAGCCCCTTCTTGCCTGCACAGTTTCTTTTGAGAAATAGCTGATAGTCTTAAGAGAACTCCTTTGTAGGTAACTCTTTCCTTTTCTCTTGCTGCTTTTAAGATTCTTTCCTTATCTTTAATCTTGTGTAATGTAATGATAATGTGCCCTGATGTGTGCTTCCTTGGGTCCAACTTTGGAACTCTCTGAACTTCCTGCACTTCCTGGAAGTCTATTTCCTTTACCAGATTGGGGAAATTCTCCTTCATTATTTGTTCAAATAAGTTTTCAATTTCTTGCTCTTTCTCTTCTCCTTTGGCACCCCTATGATTCAGATGTTGGAGCATTTAAAGTTGTCCCGGTGGTTCCTCAGCCTCTCCTCATTGTTTTGAATTCTTGTTTCTTCATTCTGTTCTGGTTGAATTTTTTTGTTCCAAATTGTTCATTTGAGTCCTGGTTTCCATCCCTTCACTGTTGGTTCACCATATATTTTTCTTTATTTCATTTTGCATAGTCTTCACTTTCTCCTCCATTTTGCGACCATACTCAACCATTTCTGTTAGTATCCTGATTACCAGTGTCTTGAACTCTGCATATGATAGGTTTTCTATCTTTTCATCCCTTAGTTCTATTTTTGGAGTTTTGACCTGTTCTTTCATTTGGGCCATATTTCTTTGCCTCATAGTGCCTATTATGTTTTAAGGGGCAGAGCCTTAGGTATTTGCCAGGGTGGGGCAACCCAGTTCACTGTGTTGTGGTGCTGTATGTGGGGAAGTGGCCAGAGAGGGAACACTGCAGCTTGCTAGGCTCTTGGCTGGCTTTCAGTCACTGCCCCTGCTACCCACAGGAAATCGGGCGCTTCTCATGCTGAATCCCAGGTGGGTGGGCTTCTGTAAGTTCTAGGACCCTGTGGGTCTCTCCAGCAAACTCTCCTGTGAGGCTGGAACTTTCTCTCATCACTGCAACCCCCACAGGTTTTTGTAAAAGTATATTTATTGATTATGCTACTACAGTTGTCCCATTTCCCCCCCTTCACTCCACTCCATCCTGCCCACCCCTGCCCTCCAACATTCCCCCCCTATAGTTCATGTCCCTGGGTCATGCATATAAGTTCTTTGGCTTCCACATTTCCTATACTATTCTTACCACCCCCCTGTCTATTTTCTACCCACCATTTATGCTACTTATTCTCTGTACCTTTCCCCCTCTCTCCCCCTCCCACTCCCCTGTTGATAACCCTCCATGTGATCTCCATTTCTGTGGTTCTATTCCTGTTCTAGTTGTTTGCTTAGTTTGCTTTTGTTTTTGTTTTAGGTGTAGTTGTTAATAACTGGGAGTTTGCTGTCATTTTTACTGTTCATATTTTTTAACTTTTTCTTAGATAAATCCCTTTAACATTTCATATAATAAGAGCTTGATGATGATGAACTCCTTTAACTTGACCTTATCTGAGAAGCACTTTGTCTTCCCTTCCATTCTAAATGATAGCTTTGCTGGATAGAGTAATCTTGGATGGAGGTCCTTGGCTTTCATGACTTGGAATACTTCTTTCCAACCCCTTCTTGACTGTAAGGTCTCTTTTGAGAAATCAACTGACAGTCTTATGGGAAGTCCTTTGTAGGTAACTGTGTCCTTTTCTCTTGCTGCTTCTAAGATTCTTTCCTTCTGTGTAATCTTGGGTAATGTAATTATGATGTGCCTTGGTGTGTTCCTCCTTGGATCCAGCTTCTTTGGGACTCTCTGAGCTTCCTGGACTTCCTGGAAGTCTATTTCCTTTACCAGATTAAGGAAGTTCTCCTTCATTATTTGTTCAAATAAGTTTTCAATTTTTTGTTCTTCCTCTTCTCCTTCGGGCACCCCTATAATCCAGATGTTGGAATGTTTAAAGATGTCCTAGAGGTTCCTAAGCCTCTCCTCATTTTTTCGAATTCTTGTGTCTTCATTCTTTTCTGGTTGGATGTTTCTTTCTTCCTTCTGGTCCACAGTGTTGATTTGAGTCCCAGTTTCCTTCCCTTCACTATTGGTTTCCTGTACATTCTCCTTGGTTTCTCTTAGCATAGCCTTCATTTTTTCATCTAATTTGTGACCAAATTCAACCAATTCTGTGAGCTTCCTGATTACCAGTAATTTGAACTGTGCATCTGATAGGTAAGCTATCTCTTCGTTGCTTGGTTGTATTTATTCTGGAGCTTTGATCTGTTCTTTCATTTGGGCCATTTTTTTGTCTTGGTATGCCTGTTATATAAAGGGGCGGAGCCTTAGCTGTTCACCGGGGCGGGGTGATGCTGGTCACTGTACTGTGATGCTGTATGTGGGGGAGGGGCCAAGAGGGAGCAATGGTGCTTGCTTCACTCTCTGCTGGATTTCAGTCACTCCCTCCAGTACCCACAATCAAACTGGGCCCCACTGGTGCTGCTCTCCGAGTGAATGGGCTTGTGCATGCTCTAGGCCCCTGTGGGTCTCTCCAATGAACTCTCCTGTGAGGCTGGGAGTTTCTCCTGCTGACGCCTCAACCCCCACAGGTGTTTTCAATTAGAGGTTTGAGGCTTTATTTCCCCATGCTGGAGCCCTGGGTTGCGCAGTCTGCTTCACTCCCTGTTATTCCTCCCGGTTTATCTCTGTGCAAATGTGGGGCTACAGGGTCTGCCAGCCACCACCTTGTGGGGTCTGCTAGCTGCAGCCTGGCCTGCCCTGTTCCACAATCCGTCACCTTGCTTGGTCAGCCAGCCGCCGCCTTGCCACCAGTCCCCTCCACCCCAGCTGCCTGTCTCAGCCCTCCTACGGTTCTGGATGAATGTTTCTTCTTTATCTCCTTGGTTGTCAGACTTACACACAGTTCGATTTTCTGTCAGTTCTGGTTGTTTTTTGTTTTAAAATTGTTGTTGTCCTTCTTTTGGTTGTGCGAGGAGGCACAGTGTGTCTACCTACACCTCCATCTTGGCCAGAAGCACCCCCACACACACAAGTTTTTATAGTCAGAGGTTTTGAGGCTTTCTTTTCCTATGCTGGTATCCTGGGCTGTGTGGTCTGTCTCGCTCCCCACTTGTTCCTCTCTGTTTATTGCACGCAAATGGGGGACTACTTGGTCTGCCAGCCACCTTGCCACGTGTCCTCTCTAACCCAGCTGCATGTCTCCACTTCTCCTACTGGTCGGGATAAATGTTTCTTCTTTAATTCCTTGGTTGTTGGACTTACAAACAGTTCGATTTTCTGGCAGTTCTGGTTGTTTTTTGTTTTTAAATTTGTTGTTGTCTTTCTTTTGGTTTTGCGAGGAAGAAAAGTGTATCTATCTACACCTCTATCTTGGCCAGAATTCTCCAGTGTCCTGGTTGCTTTTTAAGTTTCTATAACTCCTTACCCTTTATTTACTTGGTAAATATTGCAATACTTTGCCCCACAGAGGTCCACTTGTGAACTTGGAATTGATACTGATATTTATAGCACTATTAATATGTCATCATTTTTTTGATCAAATTGGGAAGCAGAGGGCTTCTCAAAAAGAGAATTAAAAAGCATAGGTAAAAATATTACATTTGTAAGGCAAAAATAAGCTTATTAAAAATTTCAGAAATTCTGCTCCTAATGGCTTTGAATCTCTCCACCTTCCATTTTCCTTGCATTGGCCAAGCTTCCTTTGAAGTCTTTGGAAGCTTTCTCTAAGAAAAAACATATATAAATGGGTGTGGAAATGAAAATTGAGCTCATTGTTTTGCCCTTATAAAATGTGTTTTTCAAAGATTTGCCTTTCATATTGCAGATGGGAGAGAGGATATGCAATTTTACCTTGTGTAACATCTTTGCCTGAAAAGCTCAAAGTATTTGTAGACTTTTTTAATGAATAGTTCCCATGTTTGCCTGCTGAGAAAGGCAGAGGTTTGTGTAATTTACTTCCATTTTACACCTGAGGAAACTGATATTTAAGGAAAAGAGGCTCAGAACTTCATTTTGTAGCAAAACTAAGAAAACCAGCCCAAACCTTGCACCAGGCTAATGATGCCCAGTCTAATGATCCTGGAGGTTAAACCTGACCTCCAAACACAGTGGTATCGTTAGAAAAAAAATCACCACACATATTGTCATGTTCCATTTTAGTATAAACCTTGCATTTATTATGTAGGATCATTTGTATTTATTTTGATGGTTTTCTACTTTACTGGCCTTTTTGTAATTTTAGTAACTTCTGATTTTGATCATGTTTTTATAGTCATTCTTACTCATTCTAAGTACTTAAGGGAAACCAAACCATTAGAAACACAGAACTCACTTATATGTATATCAGATAAAATTATATTTTGACCAATTTTTTCTACACACAGAATAGCTAGCAAACATGCATAGACTCAAAACTATGTATTTGACATCTCTTCATAAACATGTGAATTATGGCATAACTCAACTGAGCATGTACGTCAACATCATTTTTACTAAAAAGATAACATTGAATCCTAAGTAGTTGTAATTATATCTAAATCATTTGGTCATTTAAGCAACTGGAAAACAACCAACTAAAATAATTTAGTTTTGGGAGTTCCTGCCAAGATGGAGGTGTAGGTGGAGACCCTTCACTTCTTCGCACAACAAAAAGGAAGATAACAACCAATCTGAAATCAGTAAACAACCAGAAGCGCCAAAAAAGTCCAGCTGTGTGGAACTCCTACAACAAAGGAATTAAAGAAAAAATCAACCAGATCAACCAGACCAGTAAGGCGGTGGACCTCGCAGGCCGACTCAGAAAAACCTTGGTGATACGGTGGACCTTGGAGGGCAGGCTGCTTGGGAGGGGCTGACTTAAGGGGACTCAGAGGTTGGCTGTGGGCTACAGCGGTTGCGGCAGTAGGAGAAGCTCCCAGTCTCACACAAGAGTCCATTGAAAAGTGTGCTAGAGACGAGCAGGCGAGCCAAACTGTTCCCTTTCTGGCCCTCTCCCCGACAGGCAGCATTGCAGCACAGCAAAGAGGGTTGCCCTGCCCCGGTGAATACCTAAGGCCCCGCCCCCTTACAAACTATCAGCAGTGCCAAGACAAAGAAATATGGCCCAAATGAAAGAACAGAGTAAAGCCTCAGAAAGAAAGCTAAGCGAGGAGGAGATAGCCAACCTATCTGATGGAGAATTTAAAGCCCTCGTAATCAAAATGCTCACAGATCTGATTGAACTTGGTCAAAAAATGAAAAAACAAATGAAGGATACCCAAAGTGAAATAAAGCAGAATGTTCAGGGAACCAACAGTGACAGGAAGGAAACTAGGACTCAAAGCAATGATTTGGAATAAAAGAAAGAAACATCCATCCAGAACAAAATGAAGAGAGAGCCCCTTCCGAGTCTCTTACAAACCTCTGGGACAACCTGAAATGTTCCAATATCCAAATTATAAGGGTGCCAGAAGGAGAAGAGAAAGACCAAGAAATTGAAAATTTATTTGAACAAATAATGAAGGAAAACTTCCCCAATCTGGCAAAGGAAATAGACTTCCAGGAAGTCCAGGAAGCCCAGAGTCCCAAAGAAGTTGGACCCAAAGAGGAACACACCAAGACATCATCGTTAAGTAACCCAAGATTAAATATAAAGAGAGAATCCTAAAAGAAGCAAGAGGAAAGGACAGAGTTACCTACAAAGGAGTTCCCATTAGGCTATCAGATGATTTTTCAAAAGAAACCTTGCAGGCAAGAAGGGGCTGGAAAGAAGTATTTGAAGTCATGAAAGGCAAAGACCTATGTCCAAGATTACTATATCCAGCAAAACTATCATTTAGAATGGAAGGGCAGATAAAGTGCTTCCCAGATAAGGTCAAGTTAAAGGAATTCCTCATCACCAAGCCATTATTATGTGAAGTGTTAAATGGACTTATCTAAGAAAAAGAAGATCAAAAATATGAACAGTAAAATGACAACAAACTCACAACTAACAACAAATGAACCTAAATGAAAAGACATTGAAACCAAAAACTAAGCAAACAACTAGAACAGGAACAGAGTCAGAGAAATGAACATCACATGGAGGGATTTCAGTGGGGAGGGGAAGGGAGGAATCGGGGTGAAAAGGTACAGGGAAGAAGAAGCATGGTTAGTAGGTATAAGGTAGATGCAGAGAGATAAAAAATGGTATGAGAAACAGAGGAATCAAAGAACTTATATGTACAACCCATGGATGTGAACTAAGGTGGGGGGCAAAGGGGGCTAGAGGGGGAATATTTGGGAAAACTGTAATAGCATAATCAATAAATCAAAAGTTTTTTTAAAAAACTTTACCTCCTTGGGGAAAAAATAATAATTTAAATTGGTAGAAATTATGTCAACATCCTTTAAGGAGCGCTCATGAAATGTAAAGTTAATGTATCTATTCTTTCAACATTTATTGAATGTCCAAAATGATGGCAGGAATGATTCAGATAAAACAAAAAACAAATACCTCAGGAAACAAAGATGTAGTTCTCGAGCTTAGGAAGCAAATGAAGGATGGTGACAAGCAAACCAAATAAATTAATAAAAGTGACTGAAATATTTCCAATGGCTCGCTCATTCACATGAACAAAGTATTTTGTTTCAGAAGTTTATAGGAAATTACAGATACATACTTTAAAAATTAAACATGTGCTTATTTCAATTCCCGGTTTTTTCAACACTCCTTCCCTCCCACCTGACTTTCTTGTTTTTTCCCTCAGAATCCTTCACTCTCTGTCACCTTCCCCCACCTACAGGTCAGCTCTAGAATTTCCTAAAAGGGGTCTCCCATATTATCATTTTGTTTTCTCTTATTTAAGGGATAGGACTTAACTGTTTGTGTTTTAAATTCATTATGAGACTCATCATCAATTGTAAAAAGTCAGTTTACACACCATGGTATATGGTTTATTCCTTCTTGCTAGAGTATATATTAGTCTTTACCTTTAAAATCATCCCTAGGTAGAAAAGTGCTAATGAGTATTATTAGAAAAATAGGATCATAAATGTCTTAGTGGACAGTTAAAAATTGGAGTCCCCATTCATCACTGGTGTGGTATGTAGCCAACTAGCTTACACAGTCCCCTCTATTTTATCTTTGAAATAACTTACTATTACAAAACACATACAACTTTTTTCTATAAAATGAGCCAATAGATAAGGCTCTTATTTTTACTTTACTATTACGGAAATAACAAAAACAAAACCCCAAAACAGGATCTCTAATGTATGGGACATTTTTGGTAGATGCTGAGACCAAGAAAAGGAGGCATGGACTGGCCCCAGAGGGTGCAGAGGACCTTCCGTACACGTTTTTCTTTACCATGAATACCTGCAGTTTGAAGAAATGTAAAGGAAAGAAATATTCTGCTTTCCTTCAAAAATGACTTGTGCTTCCTCATACAGGCAAAATAAACCCTTTAGAAAGCCACAGACACAGTCTTCATTTGCAGTGTCACTGATAAACATTTCCAGGCTGGCAAGAGTTTTTTTCAAGGCGTTTAAAAACCATCTATCATAAACAAACAAACAAACAAATAAATAAATAAATCCCATCTATCCTAACAAAAGAAAATTTTTTTTCAGGTCACTTCATCATACCTGGTGATGAATATGTTTTTAATTAAAGCCTGTGCACAAAATTGAGCTTACTGAGAGTCATTGTGATTACTCCCCAGAGACACCCACCATCAGTGGTACTGATGCTAATTCTTGACACCCCAAGGCCACCTTGCGTATTCAGTGGTTAGAAGGGTGATTTCTGAGGCCTGGCAGCTGTTGGTGTGAAAGCTATTGTGTAGGAAACAAAAGCCATTCTGTTCTGTTCCCCAGCTGCCTTTGTATCATTGATACAGGAACTGTTTCAAAAACAGGGTATGATTCTTTACCAGGGAATTTCATTACTGCCCATACACTTCTGGACAGCAGAAGGGAATGTCTGAACATAGCTCCTATGGAAAGAATCTTGGGCTCTGACCTCTGTTAAGATGTTTGCATTTTAATTCTGTTAATTAGACCCACGATTAGATGCCATCATACCAACAACTATGCTTCCTAACTTCCTTTCCCTAAATCATCAGACCCAAGGCTAGCTAGAGTGAATTTGCTGCCAACCTACTTACCTTGGAAATAATCAGAACATAGTAGCACCAACATGTACCAGTATTAACTAGTTTTCTCTCAGAATTCCTCATTGACCTGTCCTGGGAAATTCTCATAGAGCAGATCAGAGTGATAGTTATTTGAAGAGCAGACACTTTTCATTCAAATGGTATACAAGTACTCATTATTATTATTTAGAAAAAGTACCAGTTTACAAGGTTTTCAGTTGCATATAAAAGAAACAAACTGATCTAACCAATCAAGGAAATGTAGTGGGTGGTGTCATTCTCCCCAATCATTCCTCCCTCCATCCCTGGGCTGTGCCCTTGCTATGTGACTTTGAGGTTCCTCTCACTATAGGTGAATCTACTTCCCCATCTCAAGGAATTTGGGCTTAGCCATGTAACTTTTGCTTTGGCTAGGCTGAAGAAGTATTGCTTCTTCTCATTTTTCACACTTCTACCATTGCCTTGAGAAGAACACTCCCCAGCTATCACCCATCAAGAAAGATAAGAGAGAGATGAGGCCAATCTGGAATCTGCAGGTTGGAGCCAAGCCCAGGTGAATCCAGCCTACTTCCAACTGACCTAGCGTTGCATGAGTGAGAATAGATGACAGTTGCTTTAAGCCAATGCTTAAATGTTTTAGGATGGTTTGTTATGAAGCACTATTGTGGCAATAGCTGACTGATATTTATTACTCATGTAACTGATGAGTCCAAAGGTAGCATGGACTTCAATTCAGGTAGTGTTTGAAAAGAATTTCTGTTCTATTTCTCTGTGATTCTCTTGAGACTTCAAGTCAGGATGGTTTCTCTCTTGCTGGTATGTTGACTATATCATTTCAGGCTTCACATCTGTACCCAGTGCCATCTGGAAGGCAAAAGGCTCCTCTTCTCTTCTCTCCAACCATACAAAAGTCCTGAGCTTCACTGTGATTAGGTCAAAGTAGATTATGTGTCTGTCCTGGGCCGATTGTTGAGCATGGAGTTGTGGGATTACCGTACTTTTCAGACTAAGACACACCAGACCATAAGACGCACCTAGGTTTTAGAGAAGGAAAATAGGGGGGAAAAAAAAAGCCCCGCTCCACTGCTGCCCCCTCTTACCCCCGGTGAGCCAGGTACGCTACATTCAGACTATAAGACGCACCCCCATTTTCCTCCCGAATTTGGGGGGGAGTGTCTTATAGTACAAAAAATACAGTATTTGACTTGGTTTATGTCAATCGGTCTCCTCTCTTAAAGATGGGAGTGGGCTCAATCTCCCATCTTTAGGTAATGTTTCCAAAATCTATGGTGTGCTTCATTAAAGATGGGAGTGGGGGTGGAACAGATGCTGAGAGACACAAGGAGTGTTGATTATGGAGTCTAAAATCTCCAAACTTTGTTTTTAACTTCAACTCATAAATTATTTTGCTCAAGACATTTTTCTACCTCTATGTTGGTAGACTAGCTAGAGCTAAAGAGAGAGGATTTATCTTCCAGAGTTAACCTGTTATGTGGGAAATGGCAAAGCATGTGGCCATACCCATGTCACTTTACACACTGGAAGCCGAGAGCCCAGCTTTACATAGGACTTTACCGTTAGCTCACTGTACTCCCTACTCCTTGTATCACAGGATTTTAAGAAAGTTAAAAATAGGTTTGGTTTGGCTTACTAGAATTGAAAGATCTCTGACCTAGAGGACATTACTGCTGCTGTAATGAGAATTTAACCAAGTGGGGTACTTTCGTAAGGATGTCATTCCACTGGCTTCTGGCCTCTATTTAGTTTCTGATGAGAGGTCAGATATAGTTCTTGTTATTGTCCAGATACATAGTAAGCATCACATTAAAAAAATATGTTGAATTAATGAATTAAAAACAGAAACAAAGTCTCTGATGGTCTAATGTTTTTTCAAGAATATCCCACCACCTCTTTGAAAAACCTTTCTTTGTACATTTAATGCCTCCTCCCTCCCCCCTTCACACAAAGCTTCAGCAGGAATGCGAGGTAAATAAATTATCAATCCAGATAATTTTTGCAAACATGAGCATTAATGTGATCATTAGTTACATTCTGTGCTTCTAAGAGTCCTTCCTGAACAACCTTTATCATCCAACATCTTTTTTTCATTTAACAAGTATTTATATGTCATTCTATAAATATTACTGAACACCTGCTGTGCACAAGGTGCTGTGTTCAGTGAAGGATGGAGAACTGAAAAAAAGGTAATGTTTGCCTTGAAGTACTCAACTATTGTAAGTGTTGTTCAGGTTTCAAGGAAAACTTGGACAGCGAGAAAGACTTGGGACCTTTCATGAAACTACATTCTCAGAAAGCAAAGTGTTTGGCTTCTTGTGGGATTATTTATCTTATTGTCTCTAATCATAAAATGCTTCAGTTCTATATGAAACATCTATCAACATTAGGACAAAAATAATCTAAACCAAGAATTTTGATGTGAACCAACCTAGGTATGAGGTATATTTCCATATTCTTACATTAATGTCTTAAAAATACCTCCGGATAAATTTCACCATGGCTGTGCATGGGCACTATTCAGTTTGATTTGCTGATAATGTGCTAGTTAAATAATTCCACATAATTTCCCATTTGAGAGTATAGATTCAGCTACATTTTCTTTAAGTCCTGCTTTTGTATTTTTTTTCCAGTTGAATTATGCCTTGAACCATACAAACAGAAAACTAACGCTGGAACCTAAAATAACTGTCAATGCCAGGATTGTTGTGGTTGGCGCATCCAGTGTTGGAATTTCCTTCCTAGAGACGCTGGTATTTTGGTGAGTTTTTTTTACTTTATTCAGTTGTTTTTAAAGGGGCCTTCTCTTCTTCACCTGAGAGGGTCACCTGAAAAAACAGACATGAGTTTATCACCCCACCCACCTTGAAATAGTCTAGACCAGAGACTGGCAAACTGTAGCCCCCAGGTCAAATCTGGCTGGTTGTCTAACTGCTTGTAGAGATAAAGCTTTATTGGGTCACAGACACATTTATTTACTTATGTGGTATTTGTGACTGTTTTCTTGATACAACAGCAGATTTGGGTAGCTACAACAGAGACTATATGGCTTTTAGTGTCTAAAATATGTACATTCTCATCCTTCCCAGAACAAGTTTGCCAACCCCTATTCCATACTTGTGTTTCTCTTGTTGGCCAGCTCATAGGCACCATGTGGAGCATCCGTTACAGATGTAGCTGTCCAGACCCCACACCAGATGTACTGAATCAGAAACTCCCAAGGAGGGTTCTGGGAACCTGTGTGTTAACAGGTGCTCCATATAATCAGGCCAGTTTGGGAACCAGTTTTGACTTTATGCATCACAAACAGGCTTGCAGAAATGACAGGCAGGCCAGAGCCTTTTTCAATCTCTGTATTTTGGGTGCCAGGGAACAAAGTAAAACCCTGCAGGGAAGACTGACACTTGCACTTCTCTTTGATGCTGTTTTCTATTCATCTTAAAGCACTAAACAGGTTTCCTTTCAGAGCCTGTTTTCTTGATAGATGGTTCTTGAGGGTTCTCAAATTCCTCTGACTAGCTCTCCATATACTCACTGAATCTCAGCACCTCCTTCACAGGAAGAGCCCTGGGTTATTGTCCAAGAATTTGGCTTCGTAGACTGACATCACTATCACCTGATATGGAACCTTAGATATATTGCTTAACATCTCTCAAATTCAGTTTCCTCATTTATTTTTAAAAGTTTCATAGATATTTTTAAAGACCCTGACTTTGGGGAACTACAGACGGCTGAACGAAAAGAATCCAGTTTTCCCCCCAAATCTCTTGTTCAGATTTACATGAGAAACTTTAGCTACTGTTTAAAACTACAAGTGCTAAGAGGCAAGCAGAAGATGGGTAAAAGCGGCCCCACCATGATTCCTCCAGAAGCCAGCAAAACTATCAGGGGTCGGAAAAGGAAAGGGATGGGGGAAGTGCTCCCAAAGGTGCTTATGCCTGGTTGATACAGAGATGAACTAACCCCACATGATTATTTTGCTCATATGATATCACAATAACCAGATAAAGATTTTTTTCACTTTCCAGCCAACTTGTTCAGTTACTTGGAACACACTCTTTGTTAACTAGAAATAAGTTGAATGTCACTATTTAAATTAGGAACAGAATTCACAGGACTTAAATATTATGGTCAGTCTATAGTGACCTCTTATTGCAGGAAGGAAATAAAAGCACCCAGAAGTATCCATTTTCCTCTGTGTGCCACATCATAGTTTGAGGGTTTCGTTTGTTCTGATGGATCTCTTTTTTTTAAAAATTTATATAATAATTTTACTCTTTGTACAAGTTGTTTGCATACAAAGAGCATTCATAACATTAAATAACATCAATTTTAAAGATTGTATTTAATTTTTTGTTGTTTAATTTCATTTATACTACATACCTTTTGAGAAAAAGCCTTATTTGGGAATTCCTCACATTTTGTGAGAATTAAGTATAAGCAAAATGTCATCTTTTCCATGTCAAAACTTCATGTGGTGGAAAAACTCCAAAATCATGTACAACAACATTAATAATAAATCATCTCCAGTTCAAACTTTATAATGATTATAAAGAGTTTAAAGAAAAGAAATTTTAGAGAAAAATGAGAAGCCACCCAAATGTCATATATTCTTCCACTGATCTCAATGGGAAGTATTTAGTACTGAAAGTGCACACTCTAGTGAGCACAGGAGTCTAGCTGCTGACAGCGCTGGGAAATCCATATTCTTATGTTACATCAAGTTGTAAACAACCCAATTAAAAAATGGGCAAAGGACTTGCACAGACACTTCTCCAAGGAAGACATACAGAGGGCCCAGAGACATATGAAAAGATGCTCAGCATCACTAGCCATTAGAGAGATGCAAATTAAAACCACAATGAGGTACCATCTCACACCAGTCAGAGTGGCCAACATAAACAAATCCACAAACAAATGTTGGACAGGATGCAGAGAAAAGGGAACCCTAGTGCACTGTTGCTGGGAATGCAGACTGGTGAGGCCACTGTGGAAAACAGTATGGAATTTCCTCCGAACACTAAAAATGGAACTGCCCTTTGACCCAGCAATTCTGCTGCTGGGATTATACCCTAAGAACCCTGAAACACCAATCCAAAAGAACCTGTGCACCCCAATGTTCATAGCAGCACAATTTACAATAGCCAAGTCCTGGAAGCAACTGAAGTGCCCATCAGCAAATGAGTGGATCCAAAAACTGTGGTACATTTACACAATGGAATTCTACGCAGCAGAGATAAAGAATGAGCTTATACCCTTTGCAACAGCATGGATAGAACTGGAAAGCATTATGCTAAGTGAAATAAGTCAGGCGGTGAGGGACAAATACCCTATGATTTCACCTTTAACTGGAACATAATGAACAGAAGAAAAAAAGCAAACAAAATAGAACCAGAGACATTGAAGTTAAGAACAATCTAACAATAGCCAGAGGGGAGTGGGGAGGGGACAGTGGGGAGAGGGTTCTATAGGAGCTACTATAAAGGTTTATAGGAACTACTATAAAGGACACATGGACAAAATCAAGGGGGAGGGTGGAGGTGGGGGAGGGAGGTGAGTTCGGCTGGGGTGGGGTGGAGGGATGGGGAGAAAAGGCATACAACTGTAATTGAATAACAATAAAAATTTTAAAAAATTTGTTAATAAAATCGTTACTGTGAAAACCCTTAATGATAAAATTTCAGAATTATCCTTGTATCCCCTGAGTTTATTCTATGATAATGATATTCAGCTTTTGTTTTGACTTTGACTGAACATGGCTGTCATTCACGTGTGTTCTGTATACCTCTATTATCCAGAATATAGAAATCAGTGTTATAAAACAGTAAGAAGGATTCATAAGCTAATGGAAAAAAATGAGCAACAGATATAAACAGGCAAATCACAGAAAAGGAAACCCAGATATGATATGCAATTTTACTAGCAGTTAGAAAACATAAATTAAACGTGGTATTGAGACACCATTTTCATACTTGTCAGACTGGAAAATTTTAAAACTCTGAAAATACCACATTGGCATTGGCAAGAATGTTAGAATAACCGAGATTTTCATATACTGCTGGTTGGAGTATATATTGATACTACTTTAGAGGGCAGCTTGGAATTTCGTTGCTTGTTTTTGTTTGTTTCCTTCTCACAGGTTTTCTGATGGGTCTCTTTATCTAAGACTGAACAGTGAGTTGTTTACAACCATTTTTGAAGGATGAATGATCAGGGTGGAGTTGTGAAATTATAGTAGTAAAGAACTTATAAACAGGTTTTAATTTTTTTTTATTTTGAGAATATATTTATTAAAGCTGCAGACATTAAAACAGAGGAAGGACTTGGGATAGAAAAAGAAGCAGGAGCGAGCCTAGGTGGTGCTCTGCTTTGGCTCCCTAGAAGCATTACAGGAAAAATGTAAGCCTAGGTGGGGCTGCTGCTGGCTCACTGAAAAGTCAGAGAAAACGGAGCCTTGGAGATAGGTTCAGGGGATTGGCCAGAGACAAGCTGCCACTGTCCACTGCTCCCCTGGTTGCAAGTCTCCTGGGGATTCTTAGAACTTAGGGATAAAAAGCACCTGAGAGAAAAGAAGGTGTGGTCATGCTCTGGGAAGGAAGAGTGCCAACAGATCTTAAATCTTAATTTAGCTAAAGCCCTGGCCAGGTAGTTCAGTTGGTTAGAGTACAGTTTTGATACCAAGACTGTGAATTCAATCCCTGGTCAGGGCACATACAAGAATCAACCAATGAATACATAAGCAGGTCAACAAATTCTATCTATCTTATCTATCTAAAATCAATTTAAAAAATCTTAATTTAGCTGTATACTTAGTCACTATGTTTTGTTTAAGTGATTTCATTAAGGCAAATACATATAATTTTCTTTTTGTGGAATTAACTAAGATTTACTAAAAGCACACATAAATTTTAATATCAGTACTTGTTTGATTAAATTCCTCAATCAG
This sequence comes from Desmodus rotundus, assembly GCF_022682495.2. Classification (NCBI taxonomy): domain Eukaryota; kingdom Metazoa; phylum Chordata; class Mammalia; order Chiroptera; family Phyllostomidae; genus Desmodus; species Desmodus rotundus. Next base: position 132,807,886 of record NC_071392.1, read on the forward strand.
GCAGACTTTTTAAAAGCATTTTAAGGTACTCATAATTCTCTATCATCATAACACAGATTACATACACTAAAAATAGACTGGTATCAGTTTGTGGATCTCTAATCCTTAAGAGAGGAAATAGTTTTCTCATTATTTTCTCTAATTATTTTAAATTAGCAATCACTATAGTAACCTGCTGCACATTTTACTTTACCAGTTTAACTGCCATTTGAACTAAAGTTTATAAATGATTTGTGCTGGAATGAAGTTGAAGAAACACAGTTTTCACCAAAAACTGATCCCCAGTGAAGATAAAATCAACGTTTTGGAGGCAAGATTCAGAAAAATCTCCTTCCTTATGCTCCAGCACTGTGTTATCTATGTCAACTGGGGCACCACAGCTCCTGGAAAATTTGAGGCCCTGTACAGCAATTGCTTTTTCCAGAAAATCTGGTAATTCTGTCATCTGGTGACAAAAGAGACACAACTCTTTGTTCTTATTGGCATGCAAAAAAAACCCCAAAAACAAAATGCATTTGGTCTCCTCTTCAAAGGACACCAACTCCAGTCTTTGCATAAATTCTGTGCCTTTGTCATATATCTTTCTTATCCTGAGTGCCAAGGTGTTACTGAGAAGCTGATGTGATTACCCAAAGTCACCAACTAATAACTAGAATGTTGGAAGAGAATATTCAGAGTGATTTTTTTTAATACAATATTTTATCGGGTCCTCAGCTGCTACTATCCACAGTTACATCTACATAGACACACCATCTTTTCTTGGATGTCAGGCCTATAAGTCACCCAGCCTTATTTTCTTGTCTCTACAAGGGCAAGGTCTCTTGGGACCTCCATTATCAGTAACATGTGTGACAGATATTTTCCTGCAGACACACTGGCATCCCTGAGGTTTTCATCTTCCTGGTCCTGATGAATCTTACAGTGTTGAACTGAGTGGCAGGCCTCCCTTTAAAGCCTTCTGCTATCTCCATCAGTCCTCCCAAGGCCACTGGCTGGCTGATAGGAAAGAACAGGGCTGCAGGGTAATTCAGGCTGGGATGAGTCTTAAATAATTTGCTCCCTTCCCCCATACACAGGTCTTGTGCATTTGTATACTGAGGGTGCTATACCCAAGCAACTCCAAGGGGAGACATTTCAGGTCCCTACACCCCACCCTGTGGCCAGTGTGAGCTCTAGCTGCAGATGCATCCTGACCTGATGTGGACTCTGGCCAGCAGTGTCTGTGGTGTTATGGATGAGATGAAACAAATTCACACAAACTACTGAAGTCCTGTGAAGAAAAAGGGACAGCACGGCCACTCTCTCAAAGGGAGAGAGCGTTGGCCACTCTCTCAAGGGGAGAGCACCTCGACCCTTGCCTTGACAGGCTTTTATTGGCTTTCTGATAGCATACATCAAAGAAGGTACTCATTCATTATGCTCAGGTTTGCTTTAGGTGATTACTCTTTACAGATAACAAAGGAAAGGATGTTACTGATTACTTCTTACAGATTAACAAGGAAAAAATGCAAGTGAACGATAAGAGTGATTGGTCTGGTTTTACTCCCTCCTTGGGAGAATTAGCACAGACTTCAGGAAGTTACTTTAAAGATATACAGTAAGCATTTGCTGCTTCAACTCAGGAAAGTTTTAGCAAGAGCAAGCCTCAAAGCAACCTAGGTATAATGCAGGCCTGGTTTCCCACAGGAAAGCCGATCTGTGGGTTTGGCTTCCTGTGTGCTGACATGCGCCTATAGGCTTTCCTATAGGGCTGGGTTACAATTGCCATTCCACACGGATAGGTTCCCTATAACCTTCTTTTCCCATCATGTGCCCTGCCAGGGTGTGGGCCCCAATGGTGGGACCAGAAGCTGAGCAGGGGAAGGACAACAGGTACAGGCCAGGGGAGGAATTTTCTTGGGGAGGAGAAGCCCCCATTTTTCTGATGGTGTAGAGGATAGTGAATTGGAGGGAAAAGGCAACTCCTAACATTCTTCTATGAATTATCCATGTTCTTCATGTGCAAGACATTCAAGTAATGGACTGGAACTGTTTTCAATGTATGGTTCTTATGGCTGATAGTTTGCTTTCCTTTAGCTGTCTGGTTCTTTGGGACTGAAAGTCCTTGGTTTGGGCAACATAAGCATTCCATGTATATTATCCTTCACAGTATTCCTATTAATAAGACTCCTTTAAAACCTCAACCACTGGAAAAAGTAGAAAGAACTTGGCTTTGGCCTTCAGATCCCCTCTGCTGCCAACCACTGCTATGCTCCTGAGGTGGTCCTATTCTCACTGTGCTGGGGGTCACAGCAGTTGACCCTCATGGTCTTGCCATTTTGAAGGTGCTGTCACCCTAGGAACTCCACCAATCGTATCACAGGTCTAAAAGGAATTACCTGTTCTTGGACAAACAGCTAGATCTAGAGCTGAGCTTCTAGCCTCTGGAAACTCTTTCCAGAAAGCAAGAGGCCTTTTTCTACAAAGCATAGGAAGTAATTTTTACCAGTCACTTTTTGTACCAAGTCTAGCCCTGCTGAACTCCCCAAATATAATACATTGAATACTTCAGGCTTTCCACAAAAGTACTCCAAAATCATTTTTTAAAAGAAATACGGAAAAGTTATACCAAAAAAATGGCAGGAACCAAGTCTCTGAACTCATATTTTATGACCTTTTCACTCACAGTGTGGTCTGTGGGCCAGCAGTATCTGCATTGTCTGGGAGCCACTTTGAAAGGTAGAATCTCAGGCCCTGCCACAGGCAGTGCCCCAAAGGGAGAGGCTCTTTCCTAGAATTATACAGAACAGCTTTTTCATTATCTCTTGGGCATGAACTGGCTGAGCTGAAGCAATTACTACTTTATTCTGTTTCATCTTGCTCATGTCTATGCTTTTCATGTGTTATATTATTTATTAATTATGGAGCAGTTTCTTATAACCCATTATTTTAAAATCCTTCCTAATTCAATTCTGATTAAAGAATCTCTTGAAGTGCCTGTAATGACACTAGAAAAATGCATCAGTGAATCCTGGGATGACATGACTGAAAGCAGCCCTGGGTGATGTCCTGATGACCCTTTGTGTGACTAGAGAAAAAGACACTTTGGTTCCAGAAAAGTGCTGGTGGGCCCTGAAGCCCAAGCTCACATTGCCTTCCAGTTCTATCACCAGGACGAACAAAATACTCTCACCGAAGAATGAAGTCCCTGATCTCCAAACTAGACATTGATCCTTCATCTGGTAACTAAGAATAGCTTGAAATTGTAGGGCATGTTTGCAAAGCTACAACATGGTCAAATGACCATCACTCCTGTTATCAGTCCACACAGGACCATAAACATCTGGTGCAGCTGTGGGGTCTGGCAGCAGCAAGCCAAGTGCTTAATTTGGCTTTTTATTTTTACATTTATTTGAGGACATCTTAAACCTTCAGTGTGGCCCGTCACTAAGTAGGTGACTAATTACATAGTTAATCCTTACTTGCTGATCTCAGAGTGAAAGTCCAATTAATAGGTTGGTGATCATAATTGTTCCCTACTATCACTCTCTGTCACATGAACTGATGGACATTTGCTCTCTGAGGGTCATATTGGTACCAGGGCAAGTGCAGTGTAATGGCTAAGCCACATGGTATGTGTGGTGGTGCTCTCTTCTGTTCCTAGAGGGCGGGCAGAAATCAACGGGGCAGACTGAATCTTGCTATATTGTATGTTGGCATTACATGGGACCTGTCAGGGGTTGATATAGAATCCATCTTGTGGCTAGGGTGGTATGGGAGAGGGGACAGCTATGTCGGGCTCAGAAGCCTAGCCTCATCAGGCAGAAAGACCTGATATTCTGCCACCAGAAAATAATGACCTGGGGCTTTCCCCAGTGTTGCTAATCACAGTCAGGCTTCCTAATCTGATTCCAGTATTTAAATGTAATTAATGTTAAATGGAAGTATCTCTATTTACTGAAATTATCCATTCCTGCTCAGTTCAGAATAACTTTATGTCCGATTTACCACTTTAGAGACTCCCAGAACAAAAGAAAAGACTCTTTGAGCAACATGAGGCATTTCTGGAATCAGCTCATTGCCATTTTTTTAAATGTGCAGTTGTTGTGATGCTTTGACATTAAGGGCATTAAGTATGTAATGCATTCTTTACAGTCACACAAGTGCAAGCCACACATACAGACTGAGTTAATAGATGTACTCACTTAGTCTTCACCCTGTACTGTCAGATCATTTTCAAATGGTGACATTAGCACCTGTCTTGGTTTGTGTTCCTTCAAAAGCTTTAAAAAAAGAATCTGGGTGCAAGTAGTGTATTTGGGGGTAATCCTGGAGAACTACCTGAGAGAGCTGGACAGTTGAGGTGGGAAAGGGAGGAAAGTCAACAAAGCCCCCCCCAAAGTATTTGTCAGCAGGTCACTGTGGGTAACTGAGATTTAATTCCACTAGACACAATTGATAGTGTTCCCTCTAAATGAAGAATCTGAGATATTTACCCCACCAGTTCCTGTCCTTATAGTTGTAGGGTCACCCAAGGCTGTTCTTCTGGTCCCTCAAGCTACATGGTCAGAGGATGCACCCAGGCATATAATGGCTGGAAAGCATTGGGATGGGAATCATTTGCCGGTGATGTCAGTGGGCTCTTATGTACTAGTTTGTTTTGTTTGTTCTCTTTATTTATATTCATATGATTGTTCTTTAATGAAGCATATGGACATAGACAAAGACAGAGAAAAAGCAAGGCTAGATAAGAAGACTATGTCAAGAGGGTTTCATAGCCACCTCTTTTCCCAAGCATACTTGCGGCTCTAAAGGGAACCCCAGGTATAGAAACCATGAAAAAGAACCAGTCAGAAATGAATAGTACAATATCTGAAATGGAGAGTACACTAAAGGAATAATGGTAGATTGGATGAAGCAGAGGATGTAATCACTAATTTGGAAGACAAAGTAGCAGAAAACATCCAATCAGAACAGCAACAAGAAAAAAATAATTTAAAAATACGAGGATAGTTAAAGGGACCTTCGGGATAACATGAAGCATAACAACATCCACATCACCAGGCTTCCAGAAGGAGAAGAGAGAGAACAAGGGATCAAGAACCTGTATGATTTAATTTTTTTTAATCCGCACTTGAGGATATGTTCTTTTTATTGATTTGAGGGGGGGGGGGAGTAGAGAGAGAAAGGGGGAGAGAGACATTGATATGAGACAGAAACATCAATCGGTTGTGTCTCCTGTGTGTGCCCTGATTGAGGATTGAACCCACAACCTAGGTATGGTCCCTGACTGGGAATCAAACTGGCAACCTTTTGGTGTACAGGATGATGCTCCAACCAACTGAGCCACCCAGCCAAAACAATGATAACCTATTTGAAGAAATAATGACTGAAAACTTCCTTAACCTGGTGAAGAAAAAAAAAAAAACATACAAGTCCAGGAAGCACAGAGAGTCCCAAACAAGAAGAACCTAAAGAATCCCACACTAAGACATATTATAATTAAAATGACAAAGGTTAAAGACAAAAGGAGAATCTTAGGAGCAGCAAGAGAAAGACAGTGGATTACCTACAAGGAAGATCCCATGAGAGTGTCAGCTGATTTCTCAACAGAAACATTTCTGTCTGGAAGAGATTGGCATGAAATATTCAAAGTGATGAAAAATAGGGGCCTACAACCAAGACTCCTTTACCCAGCAATGTTTTCATTTAAAATTGAAAGAGAAATAAAGAGATTCCCAGACAAGAAAAAGCTAAAGGAGTTCATTATCACCAAACCAATATTACAAGAAATATTAAAGCATCTTCTTGAAGAAGAAGGAGAAGAAGAAGAAAGAGAAGGAGAATGGGAGGAGTAGGAAGAGGGAGAGAGGAGGAGATGAAGTAGAAGAAGAGGAAGAAGAGAAAGAGGAAGGATTAAGAGCAGGAGGAGGAGGGGGCAGGAGAAGGGTAGGGAGAGGAGGAAGGAAGGAAGGAAGGAAGGAAGTAGAGAAATAAAAGAAAAAATGGAAAAAGGAAAGGAAGGAAGGAAGAAAAAGAGAAAGAATCTTAGTTATAAAGAATAAAATGGCAATAAATGCATACTTATCAATAATCACTTTAAATGTAAATGCCTTGCCCTGGTTGGTGTGGCTCAGTGGGTTAAGCACTGGCTGGTGAACCGAAGGGTCACCAGTTTGATTCCTGGTCAAGGCACATGCCTGACTATAATGGTATGAAATTAGAAATCAATCACAAGAAAAAAACTGAAAACATACAAAAAGACATGGAGGCTAAATAACATGTTATTAAACAATAAACAGGTTAACAATGATATCAAGGAATGAATCAGAAGATACCTTTAAATAAAAATGAGAACACAACAACCTGAAACCTATGGGACACAACGAAAGCAGTTCTAGGAGAGAAATTCATAGCATTACAGGCCTACTTAAGGAACAAGAAAAAATTCAAATGAACAATCTAGCTTTACACTTAAGGTGTCAAAAAAAAAAAACCCACAAACAAAACCAAGTGAGTAGAAGATAGAAAATAATAAAGTTCAGAGCAGAAATAAATGAAATAGAGTCTTAAAAGCATGCAAAAGATCAGTGACACCAGGAGCTGTTCTTTGAAATATAAACAAGATTGACAAAACTTTAACTAAACTCATCAAGAAAAAAGAAAGAGTACCCAAATAAATAAAATCAGAAATGAAAGAGAAGTAACAGACACCACAGAAGTACAAAGGATTGTAAGAAAATATTATCAAACAACTATATGCCATCAAATTGAACAATCTGGATTAAATGGATAAATTCCTAGAAATGTACAATCACCCAAAACTGAATCAGGAAGAATCAGAAAATCCAAATAGATCAATTACAATTAATGAAATTGAAGCAGTACTTAAAAAAAAAAAAACTTACAACAAACAAAAGTTTTTGACTGAATGGCTTCACAGGTGACTTTTACCAGATATTCAAAGAACTAACACCTAATTCTTCTCAAAGTACTTCAAAAAATTCAAGAAGAGGGACACTTTCAACTCACTTTATGAGGCCAGCATCATCCTAATTCCAAAACTATATAAAGCCACTACAAAGGAACAAAATGATGGGCAGGTAGACCTGATGGACATGGATGTGAAAATCCTCAACAAAATACTAGCAAACTGGATTGAGCAACACATTAAAAAGATCATACACCATGATCAAGTGGTATATATTCCATGGATGTGAGGTTGGTACAATATCCACAAGTCAATAAACATGATACACCACATAAAATAGTGGATAAAAACCAAATGATTATATTAATAGATGCAGAAAAAGCATTTGATAAAATCCACCATGCACTTTGATAAAAACTCTGCAAAGTGGGAATAGAGGGAACATACCTCAACTTAATAAAGGCCATATATGACAAATACACTGCCAGCATCATACTCAGTGGACAAAAACTATAAGTGTTCCCCTTAAGAATGAGAACAGGGATTATCTGCTATCACTTCTCTTATTCAACACAGTACTGGAAGTCCTAGCCACAGCAATCAACAAGAAGAAATAAAAGGCATCTAAACTGGAAAATAGAAAGTAAAACTCAGTATTTGCAGATGACATAATACTGTATATAGAGAAACCTAAAGATTCCACTAAAGCTACCAGAACTGATAAATGAATTCAGTAAAGCAACAGGATCCAAATGTAATATCCAGAAATCAGTTGCATTTTTATACATCAATAATGAACTATCAGAAATAGAAACTAATAAAATAATCCCATTTATGATTGCATCAAAAAACACCTTGGAATAAATTTAATCAAGGATGTGTAAAAGACCTATACTTAGAAAATTAAAAGACACAGAAGAAAAAAAACTGAAGAAGGTACAATTAAGTGGAAGCATATACTATTTTGTGGATAGGAAAAATTCACATCATTAAAATGCCCATACTACCCAAAGCAATCTATACATTCAGTGCAATTCCTATCAAGATACCAATGGCATATTTCACAGAACTAGAACAAATATTCCAAAAATTTATATGGAACCACAAAAGATGCTGAAGAGCCATAGAAACTTGAGAAAAAAATAAAGGTGGAAGAATTCTGCTGCCTGGTATTAAACTCTACTACCAGGCCATAGAAATTAAAACAGCATGGTAATGCATGAAAATGGACATAGAAATCAATGGAACAGAATACAAAGCACAGACATAAACCCATGCTTTTATGGTCAATTAATATTTGATGAAGGAGGCAAGAGCATACAATGGGGTAAATACTGTCTCTTCAATAAAAGGGAAAAATGGACAGATACATGCAAAAAATGAAATTAGACCACCTTCTGAAACCAAACACAAGAATAAATTCAAAATGGATTAAAGGCTTAATTGTAAGCATGGAAACCATAAAAATCCATAAGAAAACATAGGCAGTAAAATCTGGAGCATTTCTTATAGCAGTATTTTTTCTGATGTATCTCCTTAGGCTAGGGAAACAAAATTAAAAACAAGTGAGAATACAGCAAACTAAAAAGCCTTTGCACAGCCAAGGAAACCATCAACCAAATGAAAGACAACTCACTAAGTGGAAAACATACTTGCCAATGATACAATACATCTGACAAGGGGTTAATGTCAAAAATATATAAATTGTGGAGAGAGAAGATGGCGGGGAGATAGCTGGGAGTGGAGTTAACTTCCCTCTGCACCTGGGTGAAACACCTACCCATTCTACTGAGGAACAAAGCGAACAGCCAAAAGCAGCCCAGCGTTCATGAAGATAGGAGACCAAAGAGTACAGAGGACACTGAGAAAACAAAAGGTAAGGGGATTGCTTCAGGACACAAAGGTCCCTGGGACCAACGTGGGAACCAGGGCAGCTGCAGCCCCAGGCCCACCCCTGCCGGGCCTGCCGCAGGACTCCTGGGAGAGAGCCGGGTTAAGGGCCCCCTTCCCTGCCAAACAAGGCCCGAGCAACACTGTGAGAGACCTGGTTGCCTGAAGTCGCAGAGAGGGGAATAAGGACGAAGTGGTAAACCCACGGAGACCGCGGGCGCTGGCTGAGGAGAGTTGAAAGTTGGCCGGGTGCGATCCAGACCCTGACAGCCCCCGGCCTAACTGGAGAGGTGGGCTCTGTGACAGGACAGGCCCTTCCTTGTACGGAGCCACAGGAGTGAGCAGGAGGATTTTTCCCAAAAAGAAAAAGACTCTTGGGGGCACTTTGGGGAATGCCCCTGCAGCAACACCTCCTGCCTCTTCTCCACCCCGCCACCCGTCAGGGGACTGTGTGCACCTCATCTCGGAGGGAGCTGAGACAACAGGAACCAACCAGGGGAGGGTGCCCAGTGACCGGGAGTGTTCTCAGCGACCAGGGAGTGTGCCTACCCACCAGGGAGGGTTTGCACATCATCTCGGACGGAACTAAGACCACAGGCACCAGGGAGAGTGCGATCAAGGAAGGCTCTGTGCACACATCCATAGCCCGGAGAAGGCCTACCATAAAAAAAGTGGGTAGAACGTGGGAACACCAGGATACCTCCTGGAAAAGGAAACCCACCAACAAAGGAAACACCAACAGATAAGAAGAAAAGAAGGTGAAGGAGGGTGGGGAAGCCACACGAAGTCAACCCAGGACCTATCTGAAAATACAAATAAATAGTGAAGAAATTACTAAGAACAAACAACTGAACAGGAGCAAGAGAAAAGCCTCAAAACCTTGTACACACGGAAGAACCAGCTCCAACACAACCTGCCCACACCTGCACAACAGAAAACAAGAGGTGGGGGACAGACTGACCCTCAGATAACCAGCTGGTGGGAAAGATGCACCAAAGAAAGACCGAACAAGAACCAAAAACCAAAGACATACACAGAGACAACATAAACCACAGCCCAAGATCAGTAAGATCGGGAGATTAAGGAGACTGTACCACTGAATCTCACAGGTATTCTGTCACAGAAGTTTACACCAAACACCCAGAGGGTCAGAACAGAGCAACTTAAGAAGAAGAGGCTACTGGAAGAGTCTCACAAAAAATGGGAAGACAAAGAAACAATCCCCAAATGAAAGGAAAGGGGAAGTCTCAGAAACAATGCTAAATGAAAAAGAGGCAAATCAACTATCAGATAATGAGTTCAAGGAATTGGTTATAAAGAAGTTTCATGAGCTCACACAGAATTACCAAAAACTACAGGGAAACTACAATGAACTCACTGCAAACTATATCAACATGAAAAAGGAAATAGAAACTATCACCAAGGGCCAAGAGGAAATGAAGGATACAATTTATGAACTGAAGAACACAGTAGAAGGAATCAAAAGCAGGCTTGATGAAGTAGAGAATCGGATCAGCGACCTGGAGGAAAAAAACACCCAGAATGAACAAGAAAAGCAAAAGAGGCTCAGAAAGAATGAAGAGGGGTTAAGGGAAATGCAGGAAAACATGAACGCAATAATATCCGTATAGTAGGGATACCAGAAGGAGAAGAGGAAGAGCAAGGGATAGAAAACCTGTTTGAAAAAGTAATGATGGAAAATTTCCCCAATTTGATGATAGAAAAAGTCACAAAAATCCAGGAATCACAGAGAGTCCCAAGCAAGAGGAACCCAAAGAGGCCCACTGCAAGACACATCATAATTAAAATGGCAAAATTCCAAGACAAAGAAAGAATCTTAAAGGCAGCAAGGGAAAAAAAGGAAGTAACACACAAGGGATCCCCGATAAGGTTAGCAACTGAATTCTCAATGGAAACGCTCCAAGCCAGAAGAGAATGGCAAAAAATATTCCAAGTAATGAGAACCAGAGGCCTGCAACCAACACTACTTTACCCAGCACGGCTCTCAATCTAGATAGAAGGCCAAATAAAGAGTTTCCAGGACAAAAGAAGTCTAAAAGAATACACCTCCACCAAAACAGCTCTGGAAGAGATGCTAAAGGGACTGCTGTAAGGAAAGAAAAGAGATAAAGAGAAAAGAACACAGGTACAAAGAATCGTCAATGAATAGATACCTATCAATAATAACCTTAAATGTAAATGGATTAAATGCTCCAATCAAAAGACATAGAATAGCTGAATGGATAAGAGAGCATGACCCACACATATGCTGCCTACAAGAGACCCATCTCAGGACAAAAGACCTACACAGACTGAAAGTGAAGGGCTGGAAACAAATTTTCCAAGCAAACGGACAGGAAAAAAAAAGGAGGGGTAGCAATACTTATATCAGACAAAATAGACTTCAAAAAAAGGTCCATAAAGAGAGATCCAGAAGGTCACTTCATAATACTCAAAGGAAGAATCCACCAAGAAGACATAAACATTGTAAATATATATGCTCCCAACATAGGAGCACCCAAATGCATAAAGAAAATCTTGGAGGAATTCAAGAAAGATATTGACAGCAATACAATTATAGTAGGGGATTTTAATACCCCACTGTCAAAGATGGACAGATCTTCTAAACAAAATATCAACAAAGATATTGTGGCATTGAACCAGGCCCTAGATGAAATGGACTTAACTGATATATATAGAGCCTTTCATCCCAAAGAAGCAAAATACACATTCTTTTCAAATGCACATGGAACATTTTCAAAGATAGACCACATGATAGGACACAAAACAAGCCTCAACAAATTCAAGAAAATTGAAATCATGTCAAGCTTTTTCTATGACCATAAGCGACTGAAACTAGAAACAAATATCAAGGAACACAACCCAAAACACTAAATAACATGGAGATTGAAGAGCATGCTATTAAACAATGAATGGGTGAAAAATGAGATTAGAGAACAAATCAAAAAGTTTCTGGAAACAAATGAAAATGAACTCAGAACGATCCAAAACCTATGGTACACAGCAAAGGCAGTCCTGAGAGGGAAGTTCACAGCAATACAGGCCTATGTAAAAAGAACAGAAACAGCTCAAATAAACAACCTAACTGTACACCTACAAGAACTCAAGGAACAACAACAAAGACAACCCAGAGCAAGTACAAGGAAGGAAATAACAAAGATCAGAGCAGAACTAAATGACATAGAGACTAAAAGCATAATTATAAGGATCAATGAATCCAGGAGCTGGTTCTTTGAAAAAATAAACAAAATCGACAAGCCCTTAAACAGGCTCATCAAGAAAAAGGGAGAGAGGACCCAAATAAACACAATCAGAAATGAAAGAGGAGACACTACAACTGATACCACCGAAATACAAAGGATTGTAAGAAATTACTACAAAGAACTGTATGCCAAAAAAATGAAAACCTAAATGAAATGGACAAATTTCTAGAAAAATATAACCTTCCAAAAACTCAGTAAAGAAGAAGCAGAAGGCCTGAACACACCAGTAACGCCTGATGAAATTGAAACAGTAATCAAAAAGCTTCCAACACACAAAAGCCTGGGACCAGACGGTTTCACAGGAAAATTCTACACAGTATTTAAGGGGGAGCGAACTCCCATCCTCCATAGATTATTTCAAAATATTCAAGATGGAAGACTCCCAAACTCGTTTTATGAAGCCAACATCATCCTAATCCCAAAACCAGATAAAGACACAACGAAGAAAGAAAACTTCAGGCCAATATCGCTGATGAACATAGATGCTAAAATCCTCAACAAAATGTTGGCAAACCGCATCCAGCAATACATTAAAAAGATCATACACCATGACCAAGTGGGATTCATCCCAGGAATGCAAGGATGGTACAATATTCGCAAATCAATAAACATAATACGCCACATAAACAAAGCAAAGACTAAAAACACTTGATCATATCAATAGATGCGGAAAAAGCGTTTGATAAGGTACAAAAACCATTTATGATAAAAACACTCTACAAAGTGGGAATAGAGGGAGCATTCCTCAACATAATAAAGGCCATATATGAGAGACCTAGAGCCAACATCATACTCAATGGACAAAAACTTAGAGCTTTCCCACTAAGATCAGGAACAAGACAAGGATGCCCTCTCTCACCACTCCTATTCAACATAGATTTGGAAGTCCTAGCCACAGCAATCAGACAAGAAAAAGAAATAAAAGGCATCCAAATTGGAAAGGAGGAAATGAAACTGTCACTGTTTGCAGATGACATGATAGTGTACATGGAAAATCCTATAGACTCCACCAAAAACTACTCGAACTAACAAATGAATTTGGCAAAACAGCTGTATACAAAGTCAATACTCAGAAATCAAAGTCATTCCTGTATACCAACAATGTAACAGCTGGAACAGAAATCAGGGACAAAATCCCATTTGATATAGCAAAAAGAAATATAAAGTATCTAGGAATAAACCTAACCAAGGATGTAAAAAACCTGTACTGAGATAGCTACACAACACTGAAGAATGAAATTAAGGAAGACACAAACAAATGGAAGCATGTACCATGCTCATGGATTGGAAGAATTAACATCATTAAAATGGCCATACTACCCAAAGCAATTTATAGATTCAAAGCAATCCCTATTGAAGTACCCATGGCATATTTCACAGATATAGAACAAACATTTCAGAAATTCATATGGAACCATCAACGCCCCTGAATAGCTGCAGCAATTTTGAGAAAGAAGAACATAGCAGGAGGGATCACAATACCTGATATCAAACTGTATTACAAGGCCACTGTCATCAAAACAGCCTGGTACTGGCATAAAAACAGGCACATAGATCAATGGAACAGAACCCAGAACCCAGAAATAAACCCAAGTCTTTACAGTCAATTAATATTTGACAAAGGAGGCAGGAACATAAAATGGAACATAAAAAATAGCCTCTTCAACAGATGGTGTGGGTGGATGTGCAAAAAAATGAGACTCAATTACCAACTTACACCATACACAAAAATAAATTCAATGTGGGTAAAAGACTTAATTAAGTCATAACACCATAGAAGTCCTAGAGGAAAACATTGGCTGGAAAATCTCAGACATTCCACGCAGCAACATCCTCACAGACACATCCCCCAAAGCAAGGGACATAAAGGAAAGAATAAACAAATGGGACCTCACCAAAATAAAAAGCTTCTGCACGGCTAAAGAAAACAGCATGAAAATGAAAAGAGAACCAACTATATGGGAAAATATATTTGCCAATGATACCTCAGACAAGGGCCTGATCTCCAAAATATATAAAGAACTCGCACGACTCCACTCCAGGAAGACAAACAACCCAATTAAAAAATGGGCAAAGGACTTGAACAGACACTTCTCCAAGGAAGACATACAGAGGGCCCAGAGACATATGAAAAGATGCTCAGCATCACTAGCCATCAGAGATATGCAAATTAAAACTACAATGAGGTACCATGTCACACCAGTCAGAGTGGCCAACATAAACAAATCAACAAACAAATGTTGGAGAGGATGCGGAGAAAAGGGAACCCTAGTGCACTGTTGGTGGGAATGCAGACTGGTGCGGCCAGTGTGGAAAACAGTATGGAATTTCCTCAGAAAACTAAAAATGGTACTACCCTTTGACCCAGCAATTCTGCTGTTGGGATTATACCCTAAGAACCCTGAAACACCAATGCAAAAGAACGTATGTACCCCAGTGTTCATAGTAGCACAATTTACAATAGCCAAGTGCTGGAAGCAACCGAAGTGCCCATCAGCAAATGAGTGGATCCAAAAACTATGGTACATTTACACAATGGAATCCTATGCAGCAGAGAGAAAGGAGTTTATACCCTTTGCAACAGCATGGATGGAACTGGAGAGCATTATGCTAAGTGAAATAAGCCAGACGGTGAGGGACATACACCCTATGATCTCACATTTAACTGGAATATAATCAACAGAAGAAAAATGCAAACAAAATAAAACCAGAGACATTGAAATTAAGAACAATGTAACAATAGCCACAGGGGAGTGGGATGGAACAGTGGGGAGAGGGTTCTACAGGAGCTACTATAAAGGACACAAGGACAAAATCAAGGGGGAGGGTGGAGGTAGGGGTGGGAGGTGGGATTGGCTGCGGTCGGGTGGAGGGATGGGGAGAAAATGCAGACAATTGTAACTGAATAAAAAAAACCCACAAAAAATAAAGTAAAATAAAATAATAGCTAAATATATATATATAAGTAAATTATACAATCAATATCAGAAAAACAAACAACTCAATTAAAAAATGGGCAAAGGTGCTGAATAGACACTTCTCCATTGAGAACATACAGATGGCCAATAGACATATGAAAAGATGCTCAACCTCACTAATAATCAGAGAAATCCAAATTGAAAATACAATAAGATATTGCCTCGCACCTGTCAAATGGCTGTCATCAATAAACCAACAAAGAACAAGGGCTGGAGAGGATGTGGAGAAAAGGGAACCCTAATGCACTGATGGAGGGACTGCAAGTTGGTGCAGCCACTGTGAAAAACTTTATGGAGTTTCCTCGAAAATGAAAAGTGGAACTGCCTTATTACCCAGCAGTACCACTTCCAGGAATTTATCCAAAGAAACCCAAAACACTAATTTGAAAGAATTAATGCACCCCTATGTTCATAGCAGCATTATTCACAATAGCTAAGTTTGGGGTTCTTTCGGATTGGTGTTTCAGGGTTCTTAGGTTATAATCCCAGCAGCAGAATTTCTGGGTCAAAGGGCAGTTCCATTTTTAGTTTTCGGAGGAAATTCCATACTGTTTTCCACAGTGGCCTCACCAGTCTGCATTCCCACCAACAGTGCATAGGGTTCCCTTTTCTCCGCATCCTCTCCAACATTTGTTCGTGGATTTGTTTATGTTGGCCACTCTGACTGGTGTGAGATGATACCTCCTTGTGGTTTTAATTTGCATCTCTCTGATGGCTAGTGATGCTGAGCATCTTTTCATATGTCTCTGGGCCCTCTGTATGTCTTCCTTGGAGAAGTGTCTGTTCAAGTCCTTTGCCCATTTTTTAATTGGGTTGTTTGTCTTCCTGGAGTGCAGTCATGTGAGTTCGTTATATATTTTGGAGATCAGGCCCTTGTCTGAGGTATCATTAGCAAACATTAGCAAATATATTTTCCCATACTGTTGGTTCTCTTTGTAATTTGGTGCTGTTTTCTTTAGCCATGCAGAAGCTTTTTATTTTGGTGAGGTCCCATTTGTTTATTCTTTCCTTTATGTCTCTTGCTTTAGGGGACATGTCTGTGAGGATGTTGCTGCGTGGAATGTCTGAGATTTTCCAGCCAATGTTTTCCTCTAGGACTTTTATGGTGTTACGACTTATATTTAAGTCTTTTATCCATCTTGAATTTATTTTTGTGTATGACGTAAGTTGGTGATCGAGTTTCATTTTTTTTGCACGTAGCTGTCCAGATCTCCCAACACCATCTGTTGAAGAGGCTATTTTTGCTCCATTTTATGTTCCTGCCTCCTTTGTCAAATATTAATTGACCGTAAAGGCTTGGGTTTATTTCTGGGTTCTGGGTTCTGTTCCATTGATCTATGTGCCTGTTTTTATGCCAGTACCAGGCTGTTTTGATTACAATGGCCTTGTAATACAGTTTGATATCAGGTATTGTGATCCCTCCTGCTATGTTCTTCTTTCTCAAAATTGCTGCAGCTATTCAGGGGCGTTGATGGTTCCATATGAATTTCTGAAATGTTTGTTCTATATCTGTGAAATATGCCATGGGTACTTCAATAGGGATTGCTTTGAATCTGTAAATTGCTTTGAGTAGTATGGCCATTTTGATGATGTTAATTCTTCCAGTCCATGAGCATGGTACATGCTTCCATTTGTTTGTGTCTTCCTTAATTTCTTTCTTCAGTTTTGCGCAGTTGTCTGAGTACAGGTCCTTTATCTCCTTGGTTAGGTTGATTACTAGGTACTTTATTTTTCTTTTTGCTATATCAAATGAGATTTTTTTCCTGATTTCTGTTTCTGATGAGCATTTACTATTGTTACCAAACAGCAAGTGGGGTCCTGCTCTCCACTGCCCATAGGAAAATTCTGGAGGCAGAGGTGTGGTGAAAAAGGAAAGGAGTCTTTTATTCAAAAGCTATGCAATTTTGGAAGAATGACAGGCTTCTCTCTCAGGGCCCATTTTCTCTAAAACACCCAAGGGAAAATAACCCTGCCATGCTCTGCCAGGCTGGGCAAATCTGAGGCTGTGCTGGGAATTCCTTCTCCCATTTAAAAATGCCATCCTTTGGGAAATGCAGACAGCTGCAGCACGATGAAATCACCCGGGTGGATCCTGGAAGAAGAGAGAGGGCTATTCTCTGACCTTCCTCCATTTAAATTTTTTGGTCCATAATTCCATGTGCTCTGGAAGTGTTCCACTGCCCAGTCAATCCTGTCCCCTTTCAGGCTAGGCTGGCAGGTCTGCACCTACCCCTGCATGTCTCTGCCCAGGGGTAGGGAGGTCTATCACATGCTGTGCTAGCTTATTTACCATCGCCTCAGGTAACCTCCTCCTACAGCCCCTCCTTTCTCCTGTCAGCACCATGGTGGTATTACTACTGGGTAGAAATTGAAGGGGAAACCTGAAACCTGGGTGGGGGGGGCCCTATCTACAAAGGTGTCTGGTAGCCAGCCATCCTTTCTGGGGAAAGGGAGCATTTGGAGCCGCTGTGTGAGCCCAGGCCAGGCAAGAGCAGCTACTGAGCACATGACATCTGGCAACTATGTTCCTTATAACTGTAGTTCTCTAAAGATAATTCCTTTTAAAGGGATAACCAGAACCTTTCCAACATACTCACATAGTAAGGCACTTGGGCTTAAAAAACAATGTTTTGAATTTCTCTACTTTAAGCACTTGTGGTAGAGAAAAATATTTTGAATTGGCTCATTAGACGTGGGGTTAATGTTTAGTAACTTCTTCTATAAGCAACAAATTGTGAAAATTCCAGACTCTACAACACTGCACATTAAAGCTAATTGCAGGAGTGAAGTGGGAGTGAGTGGAGGTGGTAGTCATAAAAAGACAGTTTCCTGGGCCCATATTCCTGGGGTTACAACTCAGTGTGACTGGAGTGTGTCCCAGGAATATGTATTTTTAACTGACTTCCCAGGCAATTCTGACATGAGCCTGGTGTAGGAACCATTTCTGTAGATAATTCCTCAAAATTGGCAGTCTTATCTATAATGAGACTAATTCTCCCCTATAATTGCTCATTGTAAGTAACTTCTTTTTATGAGCTTGTTTTCCAACCACATTTTCTAGTTCTCAACAAATCATATAACTTCTACATCACATTATTATGTCAGGGCTTACCAGGCATAATTATTGACTTATCATTTAAACACTGCATAGCTGAGGTCATTACCCCATATTAGAGTACTTATCTGCTGAATTGGATGTAGTCGAAAGTATTTCATAAAGCTTCATGCTTAAATATCAATGTGATGAACGAGAAGGTCCAAGAAGATATACAGTATCTGTCAAGCATGAGGAAACCTGTTCACATGGTGTTGATAAAGACTTCCTAACAAACAGCATTTGTCCAAAACATAAAACCCTTCCATATCCTACCCCATCAGAAGTGATCTCACTTGCCTTTGAATTTCCATAATGCTTTGTATTCCAATCTTATGGGACTAGTTGTATTTTGCTATTTCTTATGTGCAAAGGTTTTCCAACTATTTTTTATAACTGCTGCCATCTTGGTATTTACATTTTGTATATGCTCAGTGTATATAAACATATGCTCAAAGTATAAATGTATAACTTTTTACTGCATATATACATATTATACATCATCAATCATTTTTCCTAAATCATAAAGCAAAACCCAGTTTCATTTCATTCTGTTTTGCCAGCACTCCCAAATTTTATTCTTATTTGTTGAGTGGACATTTCAAATATTATACTTATTTTTATTTTTCCAGTAATAATTTATGTTTTACTTTTATGCAGAAATACATAATAAGTTTTTTGTCTGAGATCCTGAATCCCCAGGTCCCTAGAGGATCCACAGGGCAAGCATGTAGGTCACTGCAGCCAGACTCTTGTACCTTAATGTCGGGTCCAGTGTTGATTCCATATCTCTTGCCCCAGAATAGAAGACTGGACTCAGGCAGGCATAACAGACTTACTGCTTGGCCCCTTTCTCCAGGCCTTCATTGTTCCTGCTGGGTTGTAATGAATAGGGGACATGCAAGATGGCAACCAAGAGAAGAGAAAAGTAAGGTCAGGGAGAGAGACTTTAGCCTCTCCCTCATCCTGTGAACACATCACCCCTTCTAGAAGTGCTCAGAATCCTTGACCCCACACTCTTTGGTCTCCCCCTGGAGGTCAGACTGTGCTGTTACCAAGAGCTGTATGGCCATGGATGCAGCTTCTGTGCAGTTTTTACTTACATAACAAAATGAAATAGCCAAGGACCTTGTCAAAAAATCTCTTTTGTGCATACAACTGTAATTGAATAACAATAAAAAATTTTTTAAAAATCTCTTTTGCGATTTAAACTGAAAAAAATATTGCTGAAGAAAATTTAAAATTTTTCATGAAAAAACTGTAGATTCTCTTAGTGTATTATACTTATAATAAATGTTTTGATTTGTTCTGCCTTATATTTTTCTCCTAATATTGGAAGTTCAAATAACTCCCAACTTTTAAACCCCATCTACACCATTTTATTATTAATGTTGAGACCTTATATGCTATCATTAAGACCTCATTAAATCTGAGTTATTCTTTGACTAGTATAATATGCAGTTATGTTAAATATCTATCTTGAGCTAGGATTTAATGTCATTTGGCAAATGTTTTTGTCATTGTTTTGAACAATTCAAAAAGCAGAGATTTTAGTAAATTAAGTTGTGCCATTTAAATTGATGAAGACAATTGTTCTCTCTCTACGTTATTTACTTGTTCAAATAACAGCATTACTGGAAGCAAATAATTATAAATCACTTGTTTTGGTTGCCCTTGTTATGCCAAAAAAATTTTTAAAAAAAAGAAAAGAAAGAAGAAGAAACATTCACTTGGAAGGTTGACAGGTTTCTACGGCACAGAAGGATAAGCAATGTGAAAAGTTTACATTTATCATGTTCACAATAAACTGGCAATGTCACCCTCTTTTTTTGAAGCATAAGGATGTTAAGAGCTCATTTTGTAGCTGTCCTCCCAAAGCATGAAATGAAACACAATACCTTTTACTTATTTCCCTGGATACTCTAATCCTTCCCTGCTTTACAAGTATCTCTGAGCTGTTCCTCCCTTTGTATCCACAGCAACGTGAAATCCCCACTGGAATTATCTGCTGTGAAAATGCAGGTGCATTTGTTTAATGTTTCATTGGATTGAGCACTTAACTTGAACTTTTTTTTCCATGACATGGTGACCTTTGATTTCAGAGCAGTGGGCTCACGATGATGTTAAGTATTGTTTATATACATTAAGCCAATAGCATTAGATCTAAGAGTTGTGCTTTTTCTGTGGTTGTGCTGTTCGTGACATTTTGTCTAATGCATGCCCAAACCCAAGATGTACCCTGTGACCTGCTATTCTATTTTCAGGATCCTTTTAAATATTCATAGGTATTCAAATTAAAAGTCTTAAACATTTGATCTCCATACTTCATCCTCAGAGAGCTGAAATCTCTTAGAATTCTACATTATATATTTCATGATTTTGGTACCAATACTCTTAGATATAAATTTTTATTTTTTAGAAAAAGGGGAAGGGAGGGAGAAAGAGAGGGAGAGAAAAATCCATGTGTGAGGCAAACATCTGTCAGTTGCCTCTCACTGCACACAACTGGGGACAATGGCCCACAACCCAGGTATGTTCCTTGACTGGGAATTGAACCAGTGACCTTTCAGTTCTCAGGCTGTGCTCCATCCACTAAGCCACACCAGTCATAGATATAAATTTAAGAATTTTAATAGTTGGATGTTTCTAAATCTGATTAAAATTAAATTTAAAACTATGAAGTTGGAGAAAATGGAAATGCTGGTGATAACCTCATGTAAAGGCATGGAAAAGGCAGTTAACTTGACTGACTCACAGAAAGGTCAATGTTACAAAGAAGGTTGAGGAGGTTAGGTTAGATCCCACCCATGGGGACCTATATACCATGCTCATGAATTTGTATTTAACATTTCAGTAATAAAGATAGTCAACATTCATTGAAAATGTTTTATGTGGGACTGAACCAAGATTGCGGCGAAGGGAGACACACGGTGCCTCATCACACAACCAGAACTGACAGAAAATCGAATGGCAAGGAAGTCCGACACCAAGGAAATAAAAAATAAACATTCATCCAGACCCGTAGGAGGGGCAGAGAGGACTCTCGTGGCCATGGTGGGACCGAGACTGGAGGAGTGTGGGACAAACAGGGCAGGAGCAGACCCTGCGGCCCCACATTCCACACAGATAAACTGAGAGGGCTGGACTCAGAGTGGCGGAGAATGGGACAGGCAGAGCGGTGGGTAGCATCCCGCGGCCCCACATTCGTGCACAGATAAACTGGACAAACAGCGGGGAGTGAAGCAGACCTCGCAACCCAGGGCTCCAGCTCGGGGAAATAAAGCCTCAAACCTCTGATTGAAAATGCCCGTGGGGGTTGGGGTGGTAGCAGGAGAGACTCCCAGCCTCACGGTAGAGGTCGTTGGAGGGACCCACAGGGGCCTAGAGTGTACACGGGCCCACCCACTCGGGAACCAGCACCAAGGGGGCCCAGTTTGATTGTGGGTAACAGAGTGAAAGACTGAAATCCGGAGGAGAGTGAAGCGGGCGCCATTGCTCCCTCTCAGCCCCTCCCCCACATACAGCCTCACAGCGCAGCGACCAGCTTTACCCCGCCCCAGTGAACACCTAAGGCTCTGCCCCTTAAAGTAACAGACGGGCCAAGACAAAAAAAAAAAAAAAAAAAAAAAAAAAAGGCCCAAATGACAGAACACTTCAAAGCTCCAGAAAAAATACAACTAAGCAAGGAAGAGATAGCCAACCTATCAGATGCACCGTTCAAAACACTGGTTATTAAGACACTCACAGAATTGGTTGAATTTGGTCGAAAAATAGATGAAAAAATGAAGGCTATGCTAAGAAAAACAAAGGAAAATGTACAGGGAACCAATAGTGATGAGAAGGAGACTGGGACTCAAATCAACGGTGTGGACCAGAAGGAAGAGAGAAACATCCAACCAGAAAAGAATGAAGAAACAAGAACTCGGAAAAATGAGGAGAGGCTTAGGAACCTCGAGGACATCTTGAAATGTTCCAACATCCGAATTATAGGGGTGCCAGAAGGAGAAGAGGAAGAACAAAAAATTGAAAACTTATTTGAACAAATAATGAAG
The DNA here is from genome assembly GCF_022682495.2 of Desmodus rotundus. Taxonomy (NCBI): domain Eukaryota; kingdom Metazoa; phylum Chordata; class Mammalia; order Chiroptera; family Phyllostomidae; genus Desmodus; species Desmodus rotundus. The sequence continues at coordinate 132,830,094 of NC_071392.1, forward strand.
GAGAACTTCCCTCATCTGGCAAAGGAAATAGACTTCCAGGAAATCCAGGAAGCTCAGAGAGTCCCAAAGAAGCTGGACCCAAGGAGGAACACACCAAGGCACATCATCATTACATTACCCAAGATTAAACGCAAGGACCTACATCCAAGATTACTGTATCCAGCAAAGCTATCATTTAGAATGGAAGGGCAGATAAAGTGCTTCTCAGATAAGGTCAAGTTAAAGAAGTTCATCATCACCAAGCCCTTATTATATGAAATGTTAAAGGGAGTTACCTAAGAAAAAGAAGATAAAAAATATGAACAGTAAAAATGACAGCAAACTCACAGTTATTAACGACCACACCTAAAACAAAAACAAGAGCAAACTAGGCAAACAACTAGAACAGGAACAGAACCATACAGATGGAGATCACATGGAGGGTTGTCAATAGGGGAGTGGGAGGGGGAGTGGGGGAAGGTACAGAGAATAAGTAGCATAGATGATAGGTGGAAAATAGACAGGGGGAGGGTAAGAATAGTGTAGGAAATGTAGAAGCCAAAGAACTAATATGTATGACCCAAGGACACGAACTATAGGGGGGAATATGGGAGGGAGGGGGTGGACAGGATGGAGTGGAGGGGGGGGAATGGGACAACTCTAATAGCATAATCAATAAATATATTTAAAAAAATACACCAAAAAAAGAAAATGTTTTATGTAGCAGGCAATATTCTAAACATTCTACAGATATTATTTTATTTAATGCTCACAGCACCTCTTTGTGGCATTAGGTTCTATTGCTTCCACTTTACAGACTAGAAAACTGAGCCACAGAGATGTTAAATAACTTGCCCATGGTCAAAAAGTGAGACGGTTCTAGAGCCAAGAGATCAACTGGGACAATTTGAAACTCCAGCCCATGTTCTTGTCCACTGTGTTCTGCTGCTACCAATATGGTGAGCAAACAAGGAGATTTTAAAAACTAGGAATGATTGAGATTGGATTGAATTTTTAAAAAGGTTTCCAGTAGCTGTGTGAAAGATGGGCAAGAGAAGGAGAGAGACTTGTGCTAGAGAGACTAACCCTGAGACTGTTTTTCTAGGCAAGAAGGTGAGCTAAGGTATTGTGTCCTGAAAATGGCAGATGGGAGGCATTCAAGAGATGTGGGCAAGGTAAAAGTGACTGGACATGGTTACCAGTTGTGGGTAGTGAGAAAGAGAGTAAGAGTCTGACGTTGGCTCCCAAATTCCAATCTTGGATGGTGATTAATTGGCCATACCTTTGATGGAGGTAAAGGAGGAATGGAATGGTTGCTACAAGACCTTTATTTGGATGCATACTGAACTTGGGGTGCCAAAGAAGAAGTTCTGTTAGGACTGATAGGCATTTGGAAATTAGGTTTTGAGCTCAGAAGAAAGAAATAGTGTAAATGTAACATGAAGTTATGATGGTAAAAAGCATCAACTCAGGGACATTGACATGAAGACTAGGAAGCTTGTGAGGGATAGGTGGGCAAAGGAGGAGAAGCTGGTTAAAAAAAAAGCCATTATAAAAGAGAACCTCATGATGACAATGTTGTCTCAGATAGCATGTGCTATGCTGTACCTCCTGGGTGGGGCCTCCTCCACAGGTCCATCTTTCACCATTTCTTCTGTCCCTTGCTTCTCATGATCTGAATTAGTAATGGTATCCCACCGTTGCTAGGCCCTGGATGACTCCCCATCCTTATTGGAAATCAGAACCCTACACATGCCTTCCTTCCATCAAACCCTGTCAAGTGGCTGTCTGTTTTCAGCCTGGGCCCTGACCAGTACAAGGATCTTCTGCTATTACCACCCATTCTTCCTTCATAAGTCAACATGAGTAGAGACTTCTGGGAGCCTCCCAGTATTCATTCTACACTTCATCCTTGGTAATAGAACCCTGGGCAATGTGGTTCTTGGGAAAACCCACTGTATTTCTCTTTGAAAAACCACATTTTCTAGCACCTCTTATTGCTACACATGGCCATGTCACTGAGTTTTGACAATGTGAGTGGAAGTGCCGTGTGAAATTTTAAGGAAACTTCCTTAATGGGCAGTCCTTTCTACCCATTCCTCCTTCCTTTTGCCTGTAATGTGGATGTAGGATGTAATGGCTGCAGCTATGGGAGCCACCTTAGACCCAAGGAGACCTTGAGAATGGAAGCCTCAGAAAAGCAGGGCCATGGACATGTGCTTTGAATCAGAGGGAATGGGAGAATACTGCAGATAGCAATGCTCTGGAAGTTTCAAGAAGGGAAACAGAAGGGGCTACCTGGTCTCTCTCTCTCTCTCTTTTAATGATGAGTGAGATGTACTCACCTGAGAATGTAGTAGGAGAATAGTAGGGAGAACAAGAAAGGTTAAAGTGGTGACCTTGAAGACTGAGTGAAGGACCAGAACAGCCACAGTGAAGAAGACAAAAGGAATTTGGCTAAGTCTAAAGAAAAGGCATGGCCAACATAAACAAATCCACAAACAAATGTTGGAGAGGATGCGGAGAAAAGGGAACCCTAGTGCACTGTTGGTGGGAATGCAGACTGGTGAGGCCACTGTGGAAAACACTATGGAATTTCCTCAGAAAACTAAAAATGGAACTGCCCTTTGACCCAACAATTCTGCTGCTGGGATTATACCCTAAGAACCCTGAAACACCAATCCAAAAGAACCTGTGCACCCCAATGTTCATAGCAGCACAATTTACAATAGCCAAGTACTGGAAGCAACCTAAGTGCCCATCAGCAAATGAGTGGATCCAAAAACTATGGTACATTTACACAATGGAATTCTACACAGCAGAGAGAAAGAAGGAGCTTATACCCTTTGCAACCGCATGGATGGAACTGGAGAGCATTATGCTAAGTGAAATAAGCCAGACGGTGAGGGACAAATACCCTATGATCTCACCTTTAACTGGAACATAATGAACAGAAGAAAAAAGGAAACAAAATATAACTGGAGACATCGAAGTTAAGAGCAATCTAACAATGGTCAGGGGGGAGTGGGGAGGGGACAGTGAGGAGAGGGGATTACAGGAACTACTATAAAGGACACATGGACAAAATCAAGGGGGAGGGTGGAGGTGGAGGAGGGAGGGGGGTTCAAATGGGGTGGGGTGGAGGGATGGGGAGAAAAGGCATACAACTGTAATTGAATAACAATAAAAAATTAAATTTTTTTAAAAAGAAAAAAAAAGAAAAGGAATTGAAATCTGGTGCCTTAATAGGTGAAATCCTTAAAATACCCTTTCCTCCTAAATCTTTTGGAGAAATCTATAATTGTACAATAGCATAATGCGGGATACTACAATGTGGTAATTTGGCAACTTACAAGCTATTTTATCCATGTTGTTAGAGCATTCAAATTATTCAGTGCCAAAGGGGTTAGTTTTTGTAGTAAAAGACATAGCTAGATAATTACTAAGCCTTTTATTCACATGGAACTTAAGAAGGGCTTGTATCTAAAATTATTAGTAGTACAACATAAACTACATTACCATCACATACACACCAAAGCCAAAATAAATTTTAACTGCATAAGTATAAACATGTATTATTACTTCCATTTTCCATGAACTGGTAATAAATCAAAGGCCTGTCATCACTGTGCATTTGCAAACTGGCAACCATAAGTAGCTGGGGTTAATTGTGACCTTTATGTTATTTGAACATATTCAAAATTTTTATTATTAGAGGATAAGATGTGCTTGGTTTTCTTTGTATCAAGTAAGAATATTTACTCTTAAATGACACACATCCTTAGAGACTTTAGAGCAAAACCTTTCATAATATTTAGCTATTTTTAAATGTCAGGTGCAGTTGAGTTTATTACATTGCTGGTCCATGCTGTCACCAAAAGTCTCCTGCTTTTAATGGTACTTAATAGATTGTCAGTAAATTGATAGCGTTTCCACATTTGGAAAATTTCCAATTTACTCAACGGGAAAGGAGGGCAGGTGTTTTCCCCATTTTGCTTTTTCTGTTTTGCATTTGGTTGGTTTAAAGGGAGGTATGAGCTAAGAAGAGATTTTGGGGATGAAAACAAATACCTTTCTCACCATCCTGAAGCCTATGTAAAGATCAGGTCACCCAAAAAATTTTGCTGACTCTAGCTGGATTGCATATTTGCATCAGGTATGTTTTCAATACTGAAGGGAAAACACAGCATGAGTTTTAAGCACAGAATTTCTTCAGAAGCCTCCACTTACACACTCACATGCACCATTTATGCTATTTAACATTACTCAGGACTGGGTAGAGGACAGCCAGGTGAATAGAGAGGGTGTTACTTGGGATCAGAAGACATGGCTTTGATTTCTGGCCTGGCCGCTTATGAGCTTCGTGACTGTGAACAAATTATCTACCATTTCCAACCTTGATTGTCTTCTTTATGAAATACGGATAATAAAATATTGACCCCCGCACCCACCCCTAGCACAAACTGCCTTGAAGATTAATCTCTATGATAAATGCCTGTGAACATGCCTCAGGCCCTGGAAAGCTTAATGCAAATATGAGGCAGTTTTGCTCTTGAAAGGAATTCTCTAGAATTTACTTTAATGTCCTGATTTGAGAGAGAGAGAAAGATATACAGGGTGAGGCAAAAGTAGATTCACAGTTGTTCGTATGGAAAACAATACAATAATTAATAAATAGTGCAAGAATAAACACTGCTTCATGTACTCACAACTGTAAATCTACTTTTGACCCATCCCGTGTGTGTATATCTATCTACCCATGTATCTATCTCTCTACCCATCTATCTATCCATCTATCTATCTATCTATCTATCTATCTATCTATCTATCTATCCATCCATCCATCCATCCATGAAAGTAATAAAGCTAATGTTGACTGATAAAAATTAAATGATCTTAGATCCCTGTCCACAATTTAGGGTCTACAGGGCAGTGGAGACAGAGGTTAGGTAGAGGTTAGATAAGCAGACATTCACACCCTACCATATGGTCCTGGACAAAGCAACATTGCCTCAGTTCTGTTTAATAAAATGGGGATGACATTGTATTGCTTCACAGACTCAATGAAAACATGCAAAGCACATGATTGTAAGCACTCAGAGTTTTAGATATGGGGGTTATGATCCCAAGCTGTTTGTTAGTCGTCTGAAATTCAAACTTTACATCAACTTACACTAAATTTACCTCCTCAATTTTGGATTTTATTTCATTTTACTCTGAGAATAAAATTTTAAAAAATTAAATGGTATCTGTCATTATAGTGCTGCTGCTTTCTAAAGTTTTTGTAATTAGCCACTCCGGTGCCATCTTCCTTTCATTTAAATGGTCGGTCAGTTCTGTTTGAAAGTTTGTGCAAAAGAAGTTGCTGGGTTCAAAGAAAAATTCAACAATTGGATGGCACATGAAATAAAGTTAAACTGAATTACAGTTGACCCTTGAACAACACAGGTGTGAGCTGTGCAGATCCATTTATATATGGATTTTTTCAATAAATATTGTAAAGGTGTTTTCTCTTCCTTATGATTTTCCTAACATTTTTTATCCAGCTTACTTTATTGTAAGAATACAATATGTAATATATATATAATATACAAAATATGGGTTAATCAATTGTTTACAATATCAGTAGTAAGCTATTAGTAGTTCAGTTTGGGGGGAGTCAGAAGTTATACATGGATTTTTGACTTCATGAGGAGTCAGCACTGTAACTCCCAGATTGTTCAAGAGTCAACTGTATAATAAACTTTCACCGAACAGTGCTTTACCTTTTTTGTTTATTTTTTCTTTCTCCTTAGCTCTCACCTGAAGTTTAGTAATCTCACACTAATTTCAACCCACGGACTCCCTGGAAAAAAACTTCTGGACACTGAACAAAGGAAGTTTTTAGCAAGCGAGTATGAATTCTATTTGCTTTTTTATTCTGAGCCCTAAATGTCCGAATGTGTACAAAGTCATTTCTGTGCTAAATAGATTTCAGACTAGAAAGAGAAAAGTGGTGGGCTTTTCTTCTGGATTATAGATGTCACTTAGGAGATACAAGTACAAACTTGGTAATAAGTGAATGGCAGGGTTGGGCTGCCATTTTCTGTTTGTGGAAAGACCTCTACCTTTTTTCAGACAACTGGGACAGAGCCTCCTGACTTGGTCACTGCCTGTGTTCCGCTGCCCTGTAGTATCTGAGTGACACTACAGGACAGGGGAGCTTAGTGGCTATATTTTCATCAGACTAGACAACTCCCCCCAAGATTCAGAGTTGGGAGATAAAGGTCCGGTATGTCACTGGGGTGTGGGTCTCACACTTATCCCAGCCATTTATAATCAGGGCCTGATAGGCAAGACCTTCTATGCTACTCTAGGCAAGCTTTGTTGTTTGTATCCCAGTAGAATCCCATTTCATTATTGCACAGCTTCCATTAATTTTAATTTCTTGTAGCAAAACAAGGGTATAATAATTATTAGGCTCCCTGTCTCTAGATACAATGTTCAAATTTTTCTAATGAGGAGGAAGGAAATTGTTCCTTCTCAGGGTATTCATTTTAGAATCCATGACAAAGAGATCCTCTTTCCTCTGTGAAAAACACTTACTTTGCCTTCAAACAAAGAGAAAACCTGCAGCTTTCTTGCTAGCAGAATCAGGCTCATTTTGACTTAATAAATACTTTTTATCAGTCTATGAACATTTTTTTTTGAAGGACATCATTAGGGTGCAGGAAAAAAAAAAGTCAGGCGGATGTGGATTCAGATGCTTGCCCCTACTGCAAAGGGGATTTCATTCCCTGAACTTTTAGATTTTTTTTTTCTGTGAAAAGTGTATGATAAGCCAACCTTGCTGGAGTTTTTTGTTAAAAGTAGTATAACAAAGAATATAGAGGATCAACACATGTACATTCCCTTCCCTCATTGCCCTCTTTCTGAATTGCATGATTCCCAGGAAATGTTGTTGTTATTGAGAAATGTCTCACAGGAACTTAATTCAGTCAGCTTGGTAAAGGTTTCTATCAGCCCCTGTGTTAGCTGTGTTATAGCAGAGAACAACCAGTAGTGACTTTTTGCTGGTGTGATGCTGTGTGGGATCTGTGTGTGGCAGGTGGAAAGTCCCCTAGTCGGTGCCCCTGCTTCTGTGCCTGCCTCTCCACATTCTCAACACAGCAGCCAGAACAGTGTTGCATAAATGTGAGTCACATCACACCAACTGTCCAGTATGGTGGCTACTGGCCACATGTGGCTGTGTAAATTTAAATTGATTAGAATTTGAAATTAAAAATTCAGCTTCTCAATTATGTTAGCCATATTTCAAGTGCTCAAGTAGCCACATGTGGCCAGTAGATGCCATGTCAATCAGCACAGCTACAGAACATCATCATCACAGAAAGTTCTAGAATGCTTCAACCTAAAATCTATCCATGTTCACTTATTTCTCTGACCTCATCTTTTACCATTTCCACTCTAGCCATACCAGCTGCCTTAATATTCCTGAAATAGAACAGGCAGGTCCCCACCTTGGGGGTCTTTGCTTTTCTCTCTCCAAGTATTTGCTGAAATGTCAACTTTTTAATAAGACCTATCCTGACCACCTATCCATTAGCAACCTACACTAACACTCCAGTCCTCCTTACTCTGCTGTATTTTTTCTTGCTACTGAAATCCTTATAAATATTATATAATTTGCCTTTTAAAATTATGTTTTTTCTTTATATTCTGAATCCTTCAACTACAATGTAAACTCCATGAGAGCAGGAATTTTTTGCCTCTTTGTTCACTGATGTGTCCCCAGCATCCAGAACAGAGGTTGGCACATAGCAGGTGCTCAATAAATAATGTTGAAAAAATGAAGTTTTGTCCAAAATTACCTGTGAAAGTCATCAGTGTATAGATAGGAACTAAATGACACAGCTGGGTGCCTCTGGATGGGTAACTGCATGTTATCATCATTCTAGAAACTATAAATTGAAACATCAATAAGATGTTGCCTTTCAAATGGCCCTCATATCACAATAAAGGAAATTATCCCTGGTCATGAAGTTTAAAAATAACAAATGCATTGCCATCCATAAATTTAATAATTTAAATTTCTCATTTTAAATATAAATTTGACCTTTTCCCTGTCCAGTATTTTGATTTATTATTGTTGTTACTATATTTTTAATAGCCAGTGTTTGTTTTCATTATCTGGCCCTGTCCAGAGTCTAGTGGAGGTGCTAATGACATGCTAGGGATGCAGCAGAAAGGAAGGCAGTGGGAAGACAATAGAAAGAGGATGCAGGAGAAATCCATTAATTGGACAATCAGCCCTGAGTAACTGAAAGTTAATTGTGATGCTCCTTTTTCTAAGAGTGTTACAATAAATCCTTTATGGAAACCTCCGTGGTTCTTTCTAGTTCTAAAGGGTACTGATTCCATGAAGTACAGGTCTCCCCCATGATTATATTTACTCCCCTGGGGTTTGCTTCTAATTTTGCACCTGGAGCTTTGGGCTACGTCTTCTGATACCAAATGTGGGGTCCCTACAACTTAAACAAGTGAGCCACTTATCACACATGTCCTCTTCCAAAAATTTTCCCATCCTGCATTTCTGCTTTTTAAAAATTATTAGCCATTTCTAGAATATTCTATGAATACAACCTTTCACATTATTTTCAAGTCTGGGTCAAATTAACTTGAGAAACGTGAAGTTTCATTGATGTTCCTTCTTTGGCTGCTTCTGTCTTTTCCAGAGAACCCTAGTGGAGGTATTTCTCTTGTCTTCAAGCCATGAGACAGTCCCTGTTATGTTGGAATCTTAATGCTCACTAACTCTGCTTAGAAAATAATTTTGGGAAAATATCACTTATAGTTTGCAATGTCTACTTTCACCTGCCTGATGGATAAATTAAAGAAGGTCCAGAATGGATAGTGTTATCCAGAACAGATAGTAATTACCTACACAGTGACATTGAAACTGAGAAATGCCATAGTAACGGACTGTAAAAGCAGCACCCTAAATTCCTCAGTGCTTCCTAAGGTTCCTAAAAATCAGCTCCCAAGTGCCACCTCCCACTAGACAAACTTCAGATTTTAACCCTGAAATATGCATTCTGACATCGCACTATTGTCCTACTGTTATTGAAAATAACATTGTTTTAGCCTTCCCCAAATTCCCCCTGAGAACTTTATCTTTGAGCAAATCCTCATAAGACTAATCCCTACATACTATTTTTAATTTTTCCTCATCTTGGGCAACTGACAGTGCTGTTCCTATTATGCAGGATTTGCGATGCAAATGAGCACAATCATTTGTGGGTCTCTCATGAATGTATAAAATTAATGAAGTTTTTTGTTTTTCTGTAAAGCTACCAAAATGTTTTTTTAAAAAAGAATTTCATCTCACTTTCTATTATTTCCCTGTGACAGGCTAGACCCCAATTTTCTTTTCTTATTAAGAAGAAATTTTCTTGTGTTTAAGTGTTGTTTCATGGAGAGATACAAAGCCCAGAGCTCCCTTCTCTTTCACAGGTCCTGTAACGGGGTCTAATGTGCATCCATTATAGGGATTCTTTTTGTGTGTTGAGAGCAGACTCACGAGTGGATCAAAAAGAAAAATGTTCTCCCATTACCACGTTAGTACTGTTTGCCTCCCAGGCAAGTAAACAGGATTATGTATCATTAATATCATTTAGAATAATACTCTTTACATATACATTCCACTTGAAAAAACAGCATCTCTTACATTCTCACAATTACCCCTTACAATGGCCAATGCATATAGGAAGGAAAATTATCCCATGTTGAGAGGTGAAGAAACTGAAGTATTGAAAGGGGATACAGAGTCCCAGGGTCCAGTCTCACTGGTGACAAGGCAGGGGCACAGGCCTTGGCACAGTGAAGCCTAGATTTAAGTGAAACACTTTATTCTGGCACCTACACTGTTATAGTGGCATCAGAACAAAATCACTAGAGGGTCACATCAGGAGGTTACATCTTTCAGGAAGTTCTGGAAACAACCCTCACGAAACTCTAAAATACCCCAATGCCAACAAGAAACACACTTTTCTCACATTATAATAGAATGCTCAAACTCAATGGAACTGAGACAAGAAAACACATCCACCTTGGACCTGCTGTTTGCAAAAGTATCAGTACCCCATAAATCACCTTTGTCCTATAGGGTGAATCTCAAAAGTCTCCAGGGACTGCAGTTGTTTCAAACATAATTCCCTAATTGACATCTTCTCTAAATAAAATGTGTTCTGTTGTTTTGGCCCAAATCCATACACTCATTCTAAGAATGAGTCACTTATTAAAAAACATTACCAAATAGGAAGGGTTCTCAATATTCAGGACCTTGAACCTGCCTTCAGGAATCCTGAGCAATGTCACTTTCATGGTCAATAGGACAAGTCAACAGCTAAAGTAAATTTATACTCAACATGAAACAGAAACAGAAGAAAGAATATATATTATATATATGATTCACACACACCACACACACACACACACACCCTGTTGTGGACTGGCCATTTAGCTATAATGGGAAGATGTCAATTTGTGACTGTCTCATGACGAAAAATCTAGTATGTAGCTTTGGTGCTGGTAAATTCACAACAAGAGCACAGACTCAGCCCACTGGGGGATTTGAACCAGCTCACCAGATGTCTAATTAGTGCCCACTGTCAGCTGCTCAAATGTCACTGATGGAGCTTCTCTCTCCGCAGCCACTGTTTTAATGATAAAGATCACACATTGATGTCACTGTGCTCCTGGGTCAATGTGGTGGTTGGTAGAATGACTGCCATAGACCGAGCAGCCAAGCATGTCGTGGTTTCCCAAAAAGAAATTGTGCTCTATGACCACCTCATCCTCTGCACTGGACAGCAGTACCAGGTGAGGCTACGCATGGCCATCGGGGTGAACAAAAGTTAATGTGTTTACCAGGCACACGCTCTCTGGGTAAAAAGCATGCTTTCTCGCCTGGCAGCTGCCACTCTGTATTCATAAAAGTGTCCTGCAAAGCTCATGCACATGACCAGAATTGTGTCCAAAACCCTCATGGAAACCCATTCCAAGAAAAGCATTCTGCTCAAGGATAAAAATCACAGCAAGTCAGAGAAATGTCATTCTTTAAGCTGTTGTCCAAAAGTCTAACACTTGCTCCTCACCAGAACAGAATCCAGACACAACCCACATGCATTTGTGGGGAATTAATTTATGCCTGAAGAGGCTAACATTTGGCAGTGGTGATGGGCTCATGCAAAAGTATTTCAAACATACACACCTTCTCTCAACCCTTGTTTTGTCTCTCAGTTATAAAACTAGGAAATGTGACTGACTGATTACCCAGTGATGATGCTGTCCATTTTGATTAAATTCTCAAACCACATTTGAGGAAAGCATCGCTGGATAACTGAAATTGTTTAATGTCTTAGGGAAGCGAATTTTAATATTCTCACCTTGCAATACACATTAGCATTTCATGTGGCCAACAAAATATGGCATCTCTTTAATTGAAAGAGATTTACATTGTAACTCAAAGATGGGTCCTTTTCATTACATTTCTCCCAGAACCCTGGATAGGCCTCCTTGTGGTGGGTTTGTTCCTGAGGAATATGAAGTAATTCATCCCCACCCCAGGCACCATCATATTTTATCTGGTTCTCCCTTAGAGAGACCATCTTGTGAATGGTCCTGGATTCAAAGGGTGTGTGTGCATGCACATGAGCATGCATGCCTGCAGGTTTCCCTTTCATAGCCAAGCCAGGGGGAGGCAATACATGGTGGGGGACAGACAGTTAAGCAACTCCAAGCATCACTTACTTGCTGTTCTGAGCCTTGGCTATACATTGGGATCATCACCTGGGGCACTTTTAAAATATATCCATACCTAGACCCCACCCACAGAAGCTCTGTTTTAGTTATTATGGCATAAGGACTCAATCATCAGTATTTTTTTAAAGCTCCCAAGTGATTCTAAGTCAAGGTGAAGAACAACTGATTTGAACTTTCTTGACCTAGAATCTCTCATCTGTACCTTAGAGCAGAACGTCTCAAACTATCATATGCACACATCTCCCCTGTGCATCTCATTAAAATGCAGAGTGAGCAGAAAGGGGACAGGGGTGGCTGAGACACTGCAGTTCTAACAATCTCCCAGGTGAAGCAGATGCTGCTAGTGACTAGACCATATTTGAGTATCAAGGTTTGGATCACCCTATGAGTAATTTCTTTTTTCTCTTCCTTTTGCTTTTTCCTAGTTAAAGAATAAAAATAAACTCAAGGAATATCTTATTTTGATACTTAAGTATTCCTCTCTTTAAGCATTAGGCCAGAAGAAAATACCATGCACCCCTTTAGTTTCCCCTCCTTCACCTGCTCCACTGATTTCCAGCTGCTGCCTGTGACCACAGACTTCAGAAAATATAAGTGAAAGACTCAGGCATCTGCCCATGTGTGTCCAGCTGCCCCTGCAGCTTTAGTCTGTGGCACATTAATCTCTTGCCCTTTTAGCAACAGGAAAAATGAAATGAAGAAGTGATAAAGGACTTCCAATTTAATTTTTCTAGAAGTACATAAAAATTAAAGGTACATGGAATGATACAAAAAAAAAAAAGAAGCAGCTGAATTCACATCAGGGGTAGAGGGTTCCAGTTCTCATTTTTTTCCCTATTTTCTTCTCCCACTTTCTCATGGTTTTTGCCCCAATGTTGTAACTTACAAAACAAACACAACAAATAAATATGATGAAAATAAAGCAGAAACTCAAAGCAAGAAGATAACCTGTTATAAAATATAGTTACAAACCTTAACCTCTAATCAGACCTTTAAATGGCATGTATCACTCTAAACTATTCAATATGTTTGATATCCAAATGCATATCACTTAATCTTTTTATCAGATAACCCATGCACAAGACAAAACAAATTGTGCTGCAGGGTTGCATGTAAGAAGGGCTGCTCTCTACTTTTAAGACAAGGGCACCCACTTTGAAGCATTTCTGTTGTTAGTTCTTCAATACTTTACTCCTGAACTCCAAATAATGCATTTATAGATGTTTTATCCTGAATCTATCAACTTCTCACATTTTGGAAGATGAAGATATCTAGCTCCACATTCAGTAACCTCTGATTCCCTTTCCCACCTTGCCTATCAATTTGAATATTTTTATTGGTGAGCACATGCTGGTCCTGGTAATCACTCTGAAACAGCTTACAACTGAGGCCACTCTCCATAGCTCATGGAGAATTGTGCAGAGAGGGAGAAATGCCTGCCCTGTGCCTGGATTTGAGTTATGTCAAAAACAGGAATAATAAAAATTTGTCAACTCTAAGTCAAATAAGGCTGATACTGATCATGAGAAGACCATGGTAGGGACTGTCAAAAGGGTGACATTCACTAGAAGTCAACAGGTGGGGTAAGAACATCCTACCAGGCCAGAGAGTGAGCCAGGATGCTAGTTATGGTGAGCCTGATGTGGGTCAGCAGTATAATGTGGTCTCCGCGGAGGCTGATTACATCTTATATGGGGTAAATAAGAGTGTGGCATGCAGAATGGTGCAGCCCCAGGAGAGAGCCTTCTACAAACAGGTAGAAAAGAGTTCTGCACACCACTTTGCCTTTCCTGTAAGAAATGAGAAAGGCCCTCCCCGTCACTCAACAGCACTGAACATGAAGAGACTTCACTGCATGTGAGGATAATAAAAGTGCAAAATAACAGCAAGAGGTCAAAGAAAAGTGGCATTTTAAAACAAAGCTGAAAATTCTTTGGCTTTTCCCATCTAGGAGGTGGAGTCTCCTCCCCTTTGAATCTGGGCAGGCTTGTGACCATCTTGACCAGTAGAGTACAAATGCAGTGTTGCGACATAACTTCTGAGGCCCAGTCAAGGGCCATTCATTATCTCCTTGTTTGTGTGAACCATTGCTCCTAGAACCCTGATGGGTCACATAGGAAGTTCAGATAACCTATGATTGCCATGCTTGAGATGCCATACATCAGTTCTCCAGTGGATACTTCCAGCTGATCCCAGCCTTTCTGTTATCCCTGCCCAGGCACCAGACATGTGAGTGAAGCCATCTTGGGCCCCCACCAGCTGACTGTCACCAAGTGACTTCAATCAAACACATGGAAAAAAAGAATTGCCCAACCAAACCCTACCCAAATTTCTGACCCCAAAAATCATGAGAAGTAATAAAATGGTGGTTGTTAAAATATTGGCGAACTGCATACAACAATACGTTAAAAAAGATCATACACCATGATCAAGTGGGTCATCCCAGGGATGCAAGGATGGTACAATATTTGCAAATCAATAAACATAATACATCATATAAACAAAACAAAAGACAAAAATCACATGACCATAACAATAGATGTGGAAAAAGTATTTGATAACGTACAACACCCATTTATGAGAAAAAAAATTCAGTAAAGTGAGAGTAAAAGGGGCATACCTCAACCTACTAAAGGCCATATACGAGAGACCTACAGCCAACATCATACTCAATGAACAAAAACTAAAAGCTTTCCCACTGAGATCAGGAACAAGACAAGAATATCTGCTTTCACCATCCCTATTCAACACAGTACTGGAAGTCCTGGAAACAGCAATCAGACAAGAAAAAGAAATAAAAGGCATCCAAATTGGAAAGGAGGAAGCAAAACTGTCATTATTTGCAGATGATATGATAGTGCACATAGAAAATCCTATAGACTCCACCAAAAAATTATTCACCTTTTAAGTGAATTTGGCAAAACAGTAGGATAGAAAGTCAATATTCAGAAATCAAAGGCATTTTTGTACACCAACAATGAAATATCAGAAACAGAAATCAGAGAAAAAATCCCATTTGATATAGCAACAAGAAAAATAAAGTACCTAGGAATAAACCTAACTAAGGAAGTAAAAGACCTATACTCAGAAAGCTACATAATACTGAAGAAAGAAATTAAGGAAGACACAAACAAATGGAAGTATGTACCATGCTCATGGATGGGGAGAAGTAACATCATCAAAATGGCCATACTACCCAAAGCAATTTATAGATTCAATGCAATCCCTATTAGAGTACCCATGGCATGTTTTACAGATATGGAACAAACATTTCAAAATTTAAATGGAACCATAAACGACCCTGAATAGCTGCAGCAATTTTGAGAAAGAAGAACAAAGCAGGAGGGATCACAATGCCTGATATCAAACTGTATTACAAGACCACTGTAATCAAAATAGCCTGGTACTGGCACAAAAACAGGCACATAGACCAGCGGAACAAAACACAGAGCCCAGAAATAAGCCCAAGTCTCTATGGTCAATTAATATTTGACAAAGGGGGAAGAAGCATAAAATGGAGTAAAAATACCCTCTTCAACAAATGGTGGTGGGAGATCTGGACAGATATATGCAAAAAAATGAAACTCGAACACCAACTTACACCATACACAAAAGTATATTCAAGGTGGATAAAATATTTAAATATAAGTCGTAACACCATAAAAGTCCTAGAGGAAAACATAGGCAAGAAAATCTCAGATATTCCACACAGCAACATTTTCACCTATATGTCCCCTATAGACAAGGGATTTAAAGGAAAGAATAAACAAATGGGACCTCATCAAATTGAGAAGCTTCTGCATGGCTAAAGAAAACAGCATTAAAATGAAAAGAGAAACAACTATATGGGAAAACATATTTGTCAATGATACCTCAGACAAGGGTCTGATCTCCAAAATATATAAGAAACTCTCATGACTCCACTCCAGGAAGACAAACAACCCAATTAAAAAATGGGGAAAGGACTTAAACAGACACTTCTCCAAGGAAGACATACAGAGGGCCCAGAGACATATGAATAGATGCTCAGCATCACTAGCCATCAGAGAGATGCAAATTAAAACCACAGTGAGATACCACTTCACGCCCATGAGAATGGCCACCATAAACAAAGCAACAAACAACAAGTGTTGAGGATGTGGAGAAAAGGGAATCCTAGTAAACTGTTGGTGGGAATGCAGACTGGTGCAGCCACTGTGGAAAACAGTATGGAATTTCCTCAGGAAACTAAAAATGGAACTGCCTTTTGACCTGGCAGATTCCACTGCTGGAATTATACCGTAAGAACCCTGAAACACCAATCCAGAAGAACCTATGCACCACAATGTTCATAGCAGCACAATTTACAATAGCCAAGTACTGGAAGCAACCTAAGTGCCCATAAGCAAATGAATGTATCAAAAAACTATGGTACATTTACACAATGGAATACTACACAGCAGAAAGAAAGAAGGAGCTCCTACCCTTTGCAACCGCATGGATGGAATTGGAGAGCATTATACTAAGTGAAATAAGCCAGGCAGTTAGGGACAAATACCATATGATGTCACCTTTAACTGGAACCTAATCAACGAAACAAACAAGCAAGCAAAATATAACCAGAGACACTGATATTGAGAACAGGCTGACAGTAACCAGAGGGGATGGGAGAGGATAATGAGGGAAAAAGGTGAAGGGTTTGCAGGAACAATTATAAAGGACACATGTACAATAACAAGGTGGGGGTGGAAACGGGAAGGAGGTGGGAGGGCTGCGGTGGTGGGGAGGGCTGGGGGAAAAGGCAGAAAACTGTACTTGAACAACAATAAAAACAAGTAAAAAAAAAAAAAAACCCAAAAGAATTGTGTGTAGGGACAGAAAAAGGCACGCCTATCCTAGACATCGCCATGTATTATTTATTTATTTATTTATGTATTGCTATGTATGTCAGCCCTTCACCTGTTACCACTGAAATAAGCATGTGTCTGTAACATACCTCAGGTCCCATGCCCTACAGGAGCTGATATTAGGCAACATCTGACAAACAGAGAGATTCCAAACAGCAGTAAGAGGCGATACGCTGGTAAAGTTCCTTGTAATCATTTTATTCTCAATGATGAAGAAGACTGCTTGAAGGCCCTGACTTGGATAAGAAAGAACTCCATCATCACAGAAGGTGAGGATGTTGGTTACTACTCATCTTCTCAAAATAGTGTTTTATTTTTATGAAAATCTCATTCATCTAGTTCTAGTATATAATTTGTGTCTAATTAATTTCAACCAAATAATTCCTCTGTCATGCTTAGTTTTCCAGATTAATTTACAACTTGTCATTTCTGGATACCCAGCAAGAAAGAAAAAGGCTTGAGATAGTGTAATTATTTTTTAAACTATAATTATTTTATTATACAAAATGAATATCCAAAGAGCAAAGCATGGCTAAAATCATTAACTAATTAAAGAATAATTTAATAATCAAACATGTTTAGTAATTATATGGAAAATATGTCTCCTTTTGTGAAGCTGAAAAGATCTAGGAAAAAAAAAGAAAGGTCTGTGTCTGAAGGGCTCTTTTCTTTGTTTCACAACCCATTGTGCTCTTTCTTGGTGTCATTGCACAATCCTTCCCACAAACACACATATTCAAGTTGTATGCCACTTTTTGAATCAAAATGAGAGCAGAAAACATTTGTACAAATGCTCCTGCCACTCATAAGTGTTTGTTCAAGCTTCATCCTCTCTATTGCTAGGATTAAATTAAAATTGTTTAACCAGAACATGGCCTGGCTACCTGTTTGTCCTTAATTGAAACCTGGCAGTCAAGTTCTGGAGAAAAGAGCACAGCCCTTTTATTTTACCTAAAGCACCAGGAGAGCCAGTGACTTGGTTGGGTTATATAACCACACATGAAGACCTGGGATTCTAACCCAGACCTCAAATTCAGTTCAGGGATGTAAACTTCAGTAAATGCCCAGAATGTGGGGGTCAATAAGTAAAATTATATATATAAGTATTAAATGTATATATTTAAATATAATATAATTATATTAGTTAATATAATTACTGTATTACAATTAAATATACTTTCTCCTGATTTTTGGTGGAAGATTTAGGTATGAGTGGAATTTTGTCAAGTTGCTTCACTTAGTACCTTAAAAAGTTACTAATTTATTACATTAAAAATAAGTATCAGGTGGGGGAGGGAGGGGGGGTTCAGCTAGGGTGGGGTGGAGGGATGGGGAGAAAAGGCACACAACTGTAACTGAATAACAAAAAAAATTAGAAAAAATAAATAAGTATCAAATGAGATTTAATACATTGCTGGATTCAGTTTGCTAATACTTTACCAGCTATTTGCATCTAAATTCATACATGAGATTGGCCTGTAGTTTTCTCTTTTATGCTATACTTGTCAAGTTTTTGGAATCAAGTGTATACTAGTCCCATAAAGTGTTTTTTGGGAAGCTTTCCATATTTTTCTGGGGTCTGAAACATTTCATGTACCTAAAATTTGAACAGAAACCACACATAAAACCAACTGGGTCTGGGACTTTTGGGAAGAGATAGGATATATAGATGTATACAGGGGACCAGATTTAAAACTTGTCAAAGTATTTTATACTTGCATCACAAGTTGGTATTATTTATAGTTTTGCATCTGTATGTGTTTAAACCTGTTTCAACATTTTAGTTATTCATTTTTTTTAAATCCACATCTGAGGACATGCTTCCATTGATTTTAGAGAGAGAGAAGGTGAGAGAGATACATCGATTTGAGAGAGAACCATCTACCGGTTGCCTCCCATACATACCACAACTGGGATTGAACCTGTAACCCAGGCATGTGCCCTGACCAGGAATCGAACCCACTACCCTTTGGTGCATGGAATGATGCTCCAACCCACAGAGCCATGCAGCCAGCGCAACAGTTTAGTCATTCTTTAATCATTGCCCCATGATCTACATAGACTTAGGGAATTCTCTAATCTGAGATGAGCAGACTTTTACTATAAGGGCCAGGTTATAAATATTTTAGACTTTGCAGGCCATATGGTCTCTGTCTCAATGACTCAACTCCGCCATTGGAGCAAGAAAGCAGCAAAGACATTATGTCAACAAATTGGCATGGCTGTATTCCAATAAAACTTTATTTACAAAAAATAGGTGATGAGCCATAGTTTGCAGAGAAATCTGCTGGTATCCACACAATTTGTGACAAAGCATTGCCATTTCATCAAGTCTAGATGTCAAAATCCCTGAAAACCTTAAACTCCCTGAATACACAAAAGCATGCCTGACACCTACAAGATCTGTCTGGAAAAAGTCCAACCATTGTTCATATAATGAGAATGGTTTGCACGAAATCAATGTAACCTGGCAGCCAAGGAGAGAGGACTGCTATGCGCATGTGTGAACAATGACAACCTCATTGAACTAGTCAATGGGGGCAGTAGATGCTGTTGATTGAGCATGTGTACTATGTGGAGGTCACATTTAAAATGACTGAGTGAGTAAAGCAACGAATATGCATCAAATTTTGCATTAAGCTTGAACATTCCTCCATGGAAACTATTTGGATGATTCAGAAGGCCACAGCTATGGGCAACTGGTGATTGGCAGCATCAGGATAATATGCCCACTCACGCGTCACATCGTGTGCAGGGTTTTTTGGCGAAACATCAAATCACCCAGGTGACTCAGCCCCACTATAGCCCATATTTGGCACCCTGCTGGCTTTTCTCAAAACTAAAAATCACCTTTGAAAGGGATGAGATTTCAGACTGTCAGTGAGATTCAGGAAAATACAGTGGGGTAGCTGATGGCAACTGAGAAAACTGTGTGAGATCCCAAGGTGCCTACTTTGAAGGGAACTGAGGTATCATTATTGTCCTTGTACAATGTTTCTTGTACCTTGTATCTTCTTCAGGAAAGTCTCTATTTTTCATATTACTTGGCTGGATATCTTATGGACAGACCTCATATGCTTAATCCTATTGTAATGCAGGGTTTTAACTTCAAACTATTGGCTTTTTTGGGTGTTTGGAATAAGAAACATTTAAACAAGGGAAGGGGCTAAGAAAGTGGTAATGCAGTTTCTTAAGCTTGATTGTACATAGCAGAGAATTTAGAAATTCCAAAGCAAGAAGCACTATGCTCTCCTTCAGATGCCTTCTTTTTCCTGCTCTTGATGCTCAGATGGGCAAAGACCATCAGTGCTATTCTGGTGATCTGACTAATTGTCACAGGTAGTGACACTCTGGTTTCTACTTAATGGGAAATGCTTCTGAAAGATTTAAGTATTTCTCTAATTGTCCACTGAATAAAACCCCTCAGGTACCTGCTTTTGTCCATTAAATACCCCAGATGGGAAGGATGTAAACATTAGTTTTTTGGTCTTAAATGTTGACTATTTTCCTCAGCTCTAGTGTTTTATGACATGCCAAAGCACCTCTGAAGTAGATGCTCCTAATGCTTAGATGCTGGGCCCAGGGTCTGAGAGGCATCTGAGATACCCGACCTGGCCAAGTTAATTCAACTTTGTGCAGTGGCCCTTTTCAAAGCACTGTTCATGTAAGAAAAATTAGAAGGAAGAATGTTAACTTCCTGCCTTAAGGGAGCTCTTCCTCTCTGTAGCTTTTCCATAATTAAATAGTAATATTCAGACTTGAATTTTATTAGTCCAATTCTGGGTAATGTCTTCCTCATATGAGTTGTTGTGAGATAAATGAGATAAATAAGATACAACATGTCCAACTCAGGACAGAGTCTCACACATAGTAAGAGTTCAATAATATAGCCTTTCATTAGCATTACTATTATGACTACTACACATGACAGTTGTTGCCACACACTAAAAGGTTCCCCAGAATGAAAGTCTCAGCCTCTGCTATCCTGGTGGTAGCACAGCCCAGGACACAGCCTCTACAAAGGATGGGGACTCGTGCACATCAAGTGCCAGTTTGGTTGTAGAGAGGCACCTGGCCTTAACGAGAGCACTGGAGACTGTGAAGGTTGGAGAAGACTTCCCAAGAAAAGAGGATTTGAGTTCAGCCTTAAAGAAAGGCAGGATAAGCAAACAGAGAGAAGTGGGGAAGTTTGATTTATGTCCAAACGACAATGGCCCAACAACTTGGACTGGGCAGATCCCTGAAGGGCAACAGAGGGAGATGAAAGTGGAAAAACAAGTGGAGAATCTCAAGGTCCAGCCAAGCGCATGGGTAACTGGCTATGTTTTAGGGGCTGGGGCACTAGTGAAGGGGGATAACCAGTGCACAAAACAGCACTTCTGGAAAATGAACTTCCATATGTAGCATCCATTCAGTAAAGAGAAAGCGATCTAATAAGAATGAGTTAAAGAAAGCCACACTAGACAGTTGGAGAGGGGTTGCCTCTACATACAGGAGATGGTTGGCATAGCCCTGTCTAGCTCATTTCCAAGGCAGTCATGAGATGATGGTATTTGAAGCTAGAACCTGGAAGGCAAGCACATCATGACAAATAAGGAGCAGGGCTGAATTCCTGTAGTCATTACCATCCCTCCACCTGTCAGTTCCTGCCTCCTCTTCATGCCACCATAATAACACCAGGAAGAATGTGGACATTTATCAAGAGAGTTAGCTTTTGCTTCCTCAGGGCTAATTTTCTATTCTCAAGATTTCAGGGTGGGGTTGGTGAGAGGTTGCTGAGGCCCTTCTTACAACAGTCTGAGAAAAAAAATCTTCTCTATCTCATTGGCTGTGATGAGATATCCACCCAGGAATCACACCCAGAATCCCGGAAAATGCCAGGCCTTATTTTGCTAAAGTACAGGCACTTGAGGGGAAAGACTTGTTTGCTGAGGACAGTGGAGAGATTGTTCTAGAAGTGTAGGTAGATGCTGTGGAGCAGGAACAATGGATGGTCAATAGGAAGAGGCTGCTGTCCTCTGAATTTCTGCCTGTTCAGACTACACAGATAACACCTCAATATAGCACCACTCTCCTCACAGCCACTGTTTTATCACTCCTTCCTCTGCTTTCGCAGGAGAAATAGTGGTTCTGTGATGGAATTAGTACAGTGTGAAGGAAATGATTTTCTGCACTCTAGAGCTGGATGGGTTTACAGATGTAAATTATCCAATCCTAATAGCATTGCTCCACTATCTGGCAGAATAGCTGACATCATGGGCTCAAATGCTGCTTTCAAGTGTAAACAAAAGCAAACCTGGAGGACTCGACCTTGGGATGGGCAGGATAGGAGGGCTTGGGGGGGTTCAGATAAAACTCAGCAATCTAATACATTAAAACAGCTTATGTCATTAATTGAAACTAATTGAAATTCATCTGCTATCACCTCTGTACTTTCCATGAAAATTTAAAGTCAAGTTAAAACAAAACTGCTTTAATGGCCTGAATGGATAAATTATTTTCATCTTTAGCTGAAAACAGTTTACTGCCTTATTAAAAGCATCTTTGTAGGAAAAGTATAACATTAAAATTACAGTTCATGAATCACAAACAAAGCCTTTGTTATGTTCTATCTAATAGAGTCTTCCCTTTTTATTTGGTAGAGCAAAATGGGACAGGTCAGGTTTGGATCATAGAAATCTTGTGGTTTGACTTAAAAAAAAATCAAAAGAGTATTCACTTGTCCATTTCTGGACATTATATTTTCTTTTTTTTTTTGAACATTTTTTATATTTTTGTTCAAGTACAGTTTTCTGCCTTTCCCCCCGGCCCTCCCCACCACCCCAGCCCTCCCACCTCCTTCCCCTGTTTCCAGCCCCAGTGTTATTGTCCATGTGTCTTTAATAATTGTTCCTGCAAATCCTTCACCCTTTTCCCCTGTAATCCCCTCCCCTCTCCCCTCTGGTCATTGTCAACCTGTTCTCAATTCAGTGTCTCTGGTTATATTTTGCTTGCTTATTTGTTTCGTTGATTAGGTTCCAGTTAAAGGTGACATCATATGGTATTTGTCCCTAACTGCCTGGCTTATTTCACTTAGTATAATGCTCTCCAATTCCATCCATGCTGTCGCAAAGGGTAGGAGCTCCTTCTTTCTTTCTGCTGTGTAGTATTCCATTGTGTAAATGTACCATAGTTTTTTGATACATTCATTTACTTATGGGCACTTAGGTTGCTTCCAGCACTTGGCTATGGTAATTGTGCTGCTCTGAACATTGTGGTGCATAGGTTCTTTTGGATTGGTGTTTCAGGGTTCTTAGGGTATAATCCTAGCAGTGGAATTGCCGGGTCAAAGGCAATTCCATTTTTATTTTCCTGAGGAAATTCCATAGTGTTTTCCATAGTGGTTGCACCAGTCTGCAATCCCACCAACAGTGCACTAGGGTTCCCTTTTCTCCACAACCTCTCCAACACTTGTTGTTTGTTGCTTTGTTTATGGTGGCCATTCTTACCGGTGTGAAGTGGTATCTCATTGTGGTTTTAATTTGCATCTCTCTGATAGCTAGTGATGCTCAGAATCTATTCATATGTCTCTGGACCCTCTGTATATCCTCCTTGGAGAAGTGTTTGTTCAAGTCTTATGCCCATGTTTTAATTGCTTGTCTTCCTGGAGTGGAGTCATGAGAGTTCCTTATATATTTTGGAGATCAAACCCTTGTCTGAGGTATCATTGCAAATATGTTTTCCCATATGGTTGGTTCTCTTTTCATTTTAATGCTGTTTTATTTAGCCATGCAGAAGCTTTTTATTTTGATGAGATCCCATTTGTTTATTCTTTCCTTTATGGCCTTTGCTCTAGGAGACATATCAGTGAAAATATTGCTGCATGGAATATCTGAGATTTTCCTGCCTATGTTCTCCGCTAGGACTTTAATGGTGTCACGACTTATATTTAAGTCTTTTATCAACCTTGAATTTATTTTTGTGTATGGTATAAGTTGGTGCTCAAGTTTCATTTTTTTGCATGTAGCTGTACAGCTCTCCCACCACCATTTTTTGAAGAGGCTATTTTTACTCCATTTTATGCTTCTTCTGCCTTTGTTAAATATTAATTGACCCTAGAGGCTTGGGCTTATTTCTGGGCTCTCTGTTTTGTTCCACTGGTCTATGTGCCTGTTTGTATGCCAGTACCAGGCTGTTTTGATTACAGTGGCCTTGTTATACAGTTTGATATCAGGCATTGTGATCCCTCCTACTTTGTTCTTCTTTCTCAAAATTTCTGCAGTTATGCAGGGTCATTTATGGTTCCATATAAATTTTTGAAATGTTTGTTCTCTATCTGTGAATTATGTCATGGGTACTTTAATAGGGATTGCGTTGAATCTATAAATCGCTTTGGGTAGTATGGCCATTTTGATGATGTTGATTCTTCCAATCCATGAACACAGTATATGTTTCCATTTGTTTGTGTCTTCCTTACTTTCTTTCTTCAGTGTTGTGTAATTTTCTGAGTATAGATCTTTTACCTCCTTGGTTAGGTTTATTCCTAGGTATTTTATTTTTGTTGCTATATCAAATGGGAACTTTTCTGATTTCTGTTTCTGATGTTTCATTGTTGGTGTACAAAAATGCCTTTGATTTCTGAATATTGACTTTGTATCGTACTGTTTTGCCAAATTCTCTTAATAGGTTGAATAGTGTTTTGGTGGAGTCTATAGGATTTTCTATGTATACTATCATGGACATGATATTTTCTTAAGAGAGTGTTTATTTCATAGTTTAATAATATCCTATGACTATTTAAAATTATTTCATTATCTAATTATTTGCTGAAGTTAATTATGCAGATGAAATACCAATTATGTGTATTTCAGTAATGTGTTACAGATCCATCTGTATACATAGCATAGTAGTGGGAGCACCGGTTCTGAAATCAGACTTGACAGGTCTGAGTCCTGCTGAACCATCTTTTGATACTTGCTGTGTGACCTGACGCTGTTCACTTTACCTCTCAGTGCTTTCTGGAGTATGTAATAAAATTTATCTCACAGCCCTGTCGTGAGGATGAATGAGATCATGCATAACCACTCTGTCTCCTTTGAAGTGGAAAAAGACCTTTTATCTGGCCTTAAAAATATAATAACTATGAAGAAAAATTAATATTAATATCTGTGTGCATAAATCTTGAATTCATTTTTTGACTCTTGAGATGTGATTCCATGACCAGACTACTAGATCAGGAAGTCATTCCCTTTTCTTCCTTACAAGTTATGGTTTTATTCTTGGAAAATCCTCTGCCTTTAGAGTATTAAGCATGATGATGAAATGGCAGCAAAGCATATTCTCCAGGTGGTAAAAATTAAAGCAGTCATTTTAAAAGAAAAAAATACTTTTTCTGTATCTACTGAAAATAATTTGTTTAAAAGGTTCAATTAATTTTATTACAAATCTGTGACAAAAAGTTAACACTATATTTTATTTTTTAATTTAATAGGGAGATTAATTTAGCATTTCATTTCTATAAACCAGTGTTACCTTTAAATACTAGTGAGTATTGAGCTCCTGCAAATATTATTTACCTTTTCTAGGAACCAGGATGCTGAAACTGGCATTTTCCCCTCAGTTAAGAGAAATTGAAGAATCTCCTATATCTGGGTGGATTATGATAGTGGAAATGTTAAAGTGTGATTGCCTTATTTTTGGTAGTCAAAATCAAAGTTTCTAGTGTGTATCAAAAAGCAAAACAGTCACCTTTTCCTTTATGCCAGCATTTTAAATGGCAAGACTTAGTACTTTTTGAATCTAAGATAGTGATATGAGCCATTACTTTCGTCTCTTTTTCCCCAGCTGGGCTGTTGACACCAAAGCCCCTCTTTTCTCATAGAAGCATCCTTACACATTCTTCTCAAAGGCTGCTGCAGGTTATCAGTGAGAGAATGACCCAGTGCTCCTTCTTGCCAGCTTTAATCTGGGGAGCTTTCACACAGTTGTCTTTTTATTGTCACCTTTCTTGCCCTCTGCTTCCTGTTTCAGATCTATAATCTTAGTGGTGCATAATTTATTCCTTAAAAGGAGGAACAAAGATTAGCCTCCCATGAAAACTGCTATGGTTGTATTCTATTATCCTTTATTGAAAACTCGCCCAGACTGTTCTTTTTTTTTTTTTAACTTTTTAAAATTTCTTTATTGCTTATCTTTGATTTTCAAGGAAATTTTACTTTTCGATCTGTAGTCCTTGCTTTCTAGTCTATGTAAATAACATAAGCAGGGAGTGTATTCTTAGAAAGGGACACTTTTTTTTCATATATTTAATGATTATGCTATTACAGTTGTCCCATTTCCACCCCTTCGCTCAACTCCATCCTGCCCACCTCCTCCGTCCCATATTCCCCCCCTATAGTTCATGTCCATGGGTCATACTTATAAGTTCTTTGGCTTCCACATTTCCTACACTATTCTTATCCTCCCCCTGTCTATTTTTCACCTATCATTTATGCTATTTATTCTCTGTACCTTTTCCCCCCTCTCTCTCCCTCCCAATCCCCTATTGATAACCCTCCATGTGATCTCCATTTCTGTGGTTCTGTTTCTGTTCTTGTTGTTTGCTTAGTTTGCTTTTGTTTTGGTTTTAGGTGTGTTAATAACTGTGAGTTTGCTGTCATTTTTACTGTTCATGTTTTTTATCTTCTTTTTCTTAGATAAGTCCCTTTAACATTTCATATAATAATGGCTTGGTGATGATGAACTCCTTGAACTTGACCTTATCTGAGAAGCACTTTATCTTCCCTTCCATTCAAAATGATAGCTTTCCTGGATACAGTAATCTTGGATGTAGGCCCTTGCCTTTCATGACTTGGAATACTTCATGCCAGCCCCTTCTTGCCTGTAAGGTCTCTTTGGAGAAATCAGCTGACAGTCTTATGGGAAGTCCTTTGTAGGTAACTGTCTCCTTTTCTCTTGCTGCTTCTAAGATTCTCTCCTTCTATTTCATCTTGGGTAATGTAATTATGATGTGCCTTGGTGTGTTCCTCCTTGGGTCCAGCTTCTTTGGGACTCTCTGAGCTTCCTGGACTTCCTGGAAGTCTATTTCCTTTGCCAGACTGGGGAAGTTCTCCTTCATTATTTGTTCAAATAATTTTTTGTTCTTCCTCTTCTCCTTCTGGCACCCCTATAATTTGGATGTTGGAACGTTTCAAGATTTCCTGGAGGTTGCTAAGCCTCTCCTCATTTTTCCGAATTCTTGTTTCTTCATTCTTTTCTGGTTGGATGTTTCTTTCTTCCTTCTGGTCCACACCGTTGATTTGAGTCCCAGTTTCCTTCACATCACTATTGGTTCCTTGTACATTTTCCTTTGTTTCTCTTAGCATAGACTTCATTTTTTCATCTGGTTTTCGACCAAATTCAACCAATTCTGTGAGCATCTTGATAACCAGTGTTTTGAACTGTGCATCTGATAGGTTGGCTGTCTCTTCCTCGCTTAGTTGTATTTTTTCTGGAGCTTTGAAGTGTTCTGTCATTTGGGCCTTTTTTTTTTTTTTTTTGTCTTGGCATGGCTGTTACTTAAAGGGACGGAGACTTAGGTGTTCACCGGGGCGGGGTAAAGCTGGTTGCTGCGCTGTGATGCTGCACGTGGGGGAGGGGCTGAGAGGGAGCAATGGCGCCCGCTTCACTCTCCACCAGATTTCAGTCTTTCACTCCACTACCCACATTCAAACTGGGCCCCTCTGGTGCTGGTTCCTGAGTGGATGGGCTTGTGCATGCCCTAGGCCCCTGTGGGTCTCTCCAAGGACCTCTCCTGTGAGGCTGGGAGTCTCTCCTGCTGCTGCCCCAACCCCCACGGGTGTTTTCAATCAGAGGTTTGAGGCTTTATTTCCCCGCGCTCGAGCCCTGGGTTGCGCAGTCTGCTTTGCTCCCCTGCCGTTTGTCTGGTTTATCTGTGCACAAATGTGGGGCCACGGGGTGCTACCCGCCGCTCTGCCTGCCCCGTTCTCCTTCACTCTGAGTCCGGCCCTCTCGGTTTATCTGCGCGAATGTGGGACCACAGGGTCTGCTAGTTCAGACTGCCTGCCCTGTTGGTCCTACACTCCACCAGTCTGGGTCCCACCATGGCCATGCGAGTCCTCTCTGCCCTGGCTGCCCGTCTCCGCCCCTCCTACCGGTCTGGATGAATGTTTATTTTTTATTTCCTTTGTGTCGGACTTCCTTGCCGTTCGATTTTCTGTCAGTTCTGGTTGTGCGAGGAGGGGCATTGTGTCCACCTATGCCGCCATCTTGGTTCTCCCGGCAACTTTTGTAATATTTTTAAGACATATAAACAAACAATATAAACTGTTACCATCAAAATGTTACACAGGAGAAATCTCCCAAGATTATAGTGATTTTATTTTTACTTCCCTAAAAGATAGTCTTTGGCCCCTTTTGCTAGGTCTTGACACAGGAAATTCTAGAAATTAGAATTTAAATCTTTATAAGA
Organism: Desmodus rotundus; assembly: GCF_022682495.2. NCBI lineage: Eukaryota > Metazoa > Chordata > Mammalia > Chiroptera > Phyllostomidae > Desmodus > Desmodus rotundus. Next base: position 132,858,210 of record NC_071392.1, read on the forward strand.
ATTTTCTGTTGGCCCTGGCCAGTGTGGTTCAGTTGGTTGAAGCGTTGTCCATAAGCCAAATGGTTGCTAGTTTAATTACCGATCATAGCACATATCTAGGTTGTGGGTTCCATCCTAGTTAGGACATGTATGGGAGGCAATACATCAATGTTTCTCTCTTGTTGAAGTTTCTATCCCTCCCTCCCCCTCTCTTCAAAATCAGTAAGCATGTCCTTGGGTGAGGAAAAAAATAAGGAAAAAAAAATTATCCTTGAAAAGCAGAATATTCTAGTCTTTAGTTCTCAAAAAAAGGAAAAATTTCCTTGAAATCAGCAGGGTTCAACATTTAAATATTCATATATCCATACCATCATATACATGAATTTCTTTTAGCACTGTCCTTTTCATCTTAGGAGGAACTTGAATGTATTGCAAACTTTAGTAGTTTTTTCCTTAATAAGTGTGGCAAAGAGGGAAGAAAAACAGGATGAAAGGTTTTATTTATTATAATTACCACTTTCAAATTATAGGAACAATTATAGTGAATGTCCTACTTCTGAGTTAAAATATTTGACTACTTTGTGGGATGTTTTGTGCCAATTCTTTACTAAATTATCTTGGTCATCGTTGCTAGGTAACACCACTGGCTTCCAGCAACTGAAAAATGAGAGGCTTACAAGGAGCATTTCTGTATTATTAGCATTTGACTAATAAGGTTGTTCCCTTTTTTAAACTGAATAACTTAGCATTTTCCCCTTTTCTAGGGAATATCATTGTCTATGGGGATACAATTGACACTTACACCACAGTGGAGACACTCTTAAACCTTGGCATAAGGGGCTCCTGCATCCACTTCGTGCAACCGCCGCCCACCTCCACCATCACCTGCATCAACAACTACTCAGTGGAAAGCGCAGTGGAGGACGCACTCCAAGCGGCAGGGGTTACCATTTACCGGGAGGCACTCCTGGCTCAGTGGAATGAGGGCCAAAACCCAGACCCTATTCGCAGTGCCTGCTTCACCACGCCCACCAAGCCTTTCAAACTTACGTGCTCTGTAAGTAGGTCTTGTGAACTTCACTTCCTGCCTGTGGACTTGGGGTCTGAAAGGTGGTGGATGATAAATTTATAGTCATGATCTTGGGTTTTGTGTCCTAATTGCTCAGTTTATCTATTGCTGAGTAACAAGCCATCCCAAACTTAGTGGCACAATACAAGAATCATGTGTTGTTATTCTATCTCATGGTCCTGGGGCTGGACTGGGCTCAGCTGGGCAGTTCACACCAGAGGTCACTCCTGGTTGAAGTCAGAACATGAGTGGGGCTGGAATTAGCTAGAAAGTATGTTTGCCCACATGTCTACTTGCTGATGCTAGATCAACTTTAGTTGAAATTTTGGCCAGAACACTTATTAATGACCCCTTCATGTGACTGGGCTTCGTTTTACCATGGTGGCTTGGTTCTAAGAGCAAGTGGAGAGACGGAGAGACAGAGAGAGAATGAGAGAGAGAGAGAAAGGGAGAGAAAACTAATCACTTTTCATGCCCTAGCCTCAGAAGCCAAGTGGCATCACTCCACCTGCATTCTACTAACTAGAGGCAAGTCACTAAGGCTGGTCCATAGTCAACGGAAGGGAATTAGACCTCACATCTTCCTGGAAGGAATGTCAAAGATTTGAAGAGTGCCAACACTGAGAGGTTGCCATGTCCCCAGCACAATGCTGCATGCTTGCAATGCATTCTGTCACTTCCTCACAACAGCTCTGTAAAGGGAAGCATCCCATTTTACACATAAGGACATCATGGCTCCAAGTAATGGTGTGTTGGGATACCACCCAGGTCAGCAAGGTCCCCTAAGTCTATGTTGCTGTTAACATTTTCAGATCCTGCATATACCAATAGTGAGTCTTTCTCCATGGAATAGAGACTTAGGTATATAAAGAGTGTATCCCCCTTTATTTTGGATGGGGGGAATGTAACAGCTCAACCTGTATCCTCAGAGTTGCCAGTTTAGGAGATTAGCAGAAGTCCAAAGGGAGAGAGGGAAAGGGCTGGTCAATCCAATGAGGAAGCAGGAGACGCCACACAAAGGAGAGGCTGAGGTTAGTGTGAGTACTGGAGCTGTGTAGGCCAAGGGTGTATGATAGCCATTATGGTAAAAAAAAAATGCCAGCAACATTTAGTAGGCAAACTGGTTGGGGAGGTAGGTGGGAGTTCATAGCAAGCCCTTGCCTAGAACAAGGGGTTGGTTAGCCTAAGTCAGGGCTTCTCACCCAAGTGTCTTTAAGGGTAGATAATGATGACTCTTATCCCCACAGAGTCTAGACAGGGGAGATTTCTCTGAAATTTCTCATTTTATCCTGATAATCCATGGAAATTTTGCATTCTACTCTTTAGTACATTCATTTATTCATACATTCCACAATATTACATATTTATATAATATTAGGTCTTAGGTTCTATCCTAAGTAAGAGGGATGTAACAGTGAAAAAGACAAAAGAAGTTCACCTTATTTTATAAAACAGGCATCCTCTGCACAGGAATGTTACAATACCTATTTACAATAAGAAAAATCAAACTGTTTTCACCCAAATTTCCCTTCTGCCCCCCAAAATGGCCATCCTGGAGGATGTGCCAACTGTATCCTGGGAAACCTCTGGAAGTGAATACATACCCTGTGTAGGAAGCAGAGTCATAAGGAAACTTCCCCAAATATCCAATTGAATACAGGTTCTCTAGCAGCCTCAGGGAAGAACTGGAGTCATGGCAAAGACACCTTGAAAATACTTGCAACTACTTTGATCCAAAAACACCTTGCTGCTAAAACTTCAACTTAAAGCAATCTGGGTTAGACATTGGCCTACTATCAGGTGAAGTCTTCTGCTCTACCTGCTCTGCTCTTCACCACAAGGAGTGGCCTCTGCAGAAGATACTTCCCAGTCCTGGTTGCTCTCTGACATCCAGATACTAGCAGGAGATTAGAAATACGAAGACGGGAAAAGTCAGGGTATTTATCCTGCTGTCTACAATAGGCATCATCTCTCTCAGGACATTTGGAAACTTTTGGTGGGGATGAATATATTTATGATGTTTACTGTGGTGATGGTGTTTTGGGTTGAATTATGTCCCCCTAGAGAGATATATTAGAAATCCTAACCCCCAGTACCTGCAAATGTGACCTTATTTGGAAATAGGTTCTTTGCAGTTGTAATCAAGTAATGAGAAGGTCATACAGGATTGGGGTGGGCCTTAAGTCTAATGACTGGTGCCTTCATATGGAGAAAGATATTTGATGACACAGAAGAGACACATAAGGAGAAAGGCCATGCATATGATGACAGAGGCAGAGATTACAGTGATGGCAGTTACAAGTCACTGAAGGTATATTAGTTATGGGGCAAGAATTGCCAGCAACCACCAGAAGCTAAGAGACAGAGAAAGAATCTTCCCTAGATCCTTAAGAGGGAGCATGATCCTAACACTTTGACTTCAGACATCTAGTCTTCAGAACAGTGAAAGAGTAAATTTCTATTGTTTTAAGTCATCCACTTTGCCATACTTAATTATAGCACGCCTAGGCAACTAAAACAGATGGTGTGTATCACTTCTTGGTCTTTTGGCTAAGATCAAGTGTAGTGTCTGTTCTTACCACCTTTTTTTTCTTTTTGTAAAAGGTTTTTTTTTTAATTTTTATTGTTATTCGATTACAGTTGTATGCCTTTTCTCCCCATCCCTCCACCCCACCCCAGCTGAACCCCCTTCCCTCCCCCACCTCCACCCTCCCCCTTCATTTTGTCCATGTGTCCTTTATAGTAGTTTCTGTAATCCCCTCTCCTCACTGTCCCCTCCCCACTCCCCCCTGACCATTGTTAGATTGTTCTTAACTTCAATGTCTCTGGTTATATTTTGTTTGCTTTTTTCTTCTGTTGACTATGTTCCAGTTAAAGGTGAGATCATAGGGTATTTGTCCCTCACCGTCTGGCTTATTTCACTTAGCATAATGCTCTCCAGTTCCATCCATGCTGTTGCAAAGACTATAAGCTCCTTCTTTCTCTCTGCTGTGTAGAATTCCATTGTGTAAATGTACCACAGTTTTTGGAACCACTCATTTGCTGATGGGCACTTAGGTTGCTTCCAGTACTTGGCTATTGTAAATTGTGCTGCTATGAACATTGGGGTGCACAGGTTCTTTTGAATTGGTGTTTCAGGGTTCTTAGGGTATAATCCCAGCAGCGGAATTGCTGGGTCAAAGGGCAGTTCCATTTTTAGTTTTCTGAGGAAATTCCATAGTGTTTTCCACAGTGGCCTCACCAGTCTGCATTCCCACCAACAGTGCACTAGGGTTCCCTTTTCTCCGCATCCTCTCCAACATTTGTTTGTGGATTTGTTTATGTTGGCCATGCCTTTTCTTTAGACTTAGCCAAATTCCTTTTGTAAATTCCTCTTGATTTGTTTATGATGGTCATTCTGACCAGTGTGAGGTGGTATCCCATTGTGGCTTTAATTTACATCTATCTCTCTGATAGCTATTTTTTGAAAAGGGTATTTTTACTCCATTTTATGCTGCTGCCCCTTCTGTCGAATATTAATTGACCCTAGAGGCTTGGGCTTATTTCTGGGCTCTCTGTTTTGTTCCACTGGTCTATGTGCCTGTTTGTATGCCAGTACCAGGCTGTTTTGATTACAGTGGCCTTGTAATACAGTTTGATATCAGGTATTGTGATCCCTCCTACTTTGTTCTTCTTTCTCAAAATTTCTGCAGCTATGCAGGGTCATTTATGATTCCATATAGATTTTTGAAATGTTTGTTCTCTATCTGTAAATTATGTCATGGGCACTTTAATAGGGATTGCATTGAATCTATAAATCGCTTTGGGTAGTATGGCCATTTTGATGATGTTAATTTTTCCAATCCATGAGCATGGTACATGCTTCCATTTGTTTGTGTCTTCCTTAATTTCTTTCTTCAGTGTTGTGTAATTTTCTGAGTATAGATCTTTTACCTCCTTGGTTAGGTTTATTCCTAGATACTTTATTTTTCTTGTTGCTATATCAAATGGAATGGGATTTTTTTCCTGATTTATGTTTCTGATATTTCATTGTTGATGTACAAAGATGCCTTTGATTTCTGTGTATTGACTTTGTATCCCGCTGTTCTGCCAATTTCATTTATTAGGTCGAGTAGTTTTTTGGTGGAGTCTGTAGGATTTTCTATATACACTATCATGTCATCTGCAAACAATGACAGTTTTACTTCCTCCTTTCCAATTTGGATGCCTTTTGTTTCTTTTTCTTGTCTGATTGCTGTGGCTAGGAGTTCCAGTACTATGTTAAATAAGAGTGGTGCAAATGGACATCCTTGTATTGTTCATTATCTTATGGGAAATACTTTAGTTTTTTGTCCAATGAATAAGATGTTGGTTATTGGTTTTTTATATGTGGCCTGTATTACATTGAGGTATGATCCCTCTATTTCCACTACACTAAGAGTTTTCATCATGAATAAGTGCTAGATTTTAATCAAATACCTTTTCTGCATCTATTAATATGATCGTGTGATTTTTATCTTTTATTTTGTCTGGTTGATGTATCACATTTATTGATTTGACAATAGTGTACTAACCTTGCATGCCTGGGATAAGTCTCACTTGATCATGTTCTATGGTCTTTTTAATATATTGCTGGATCTGGTTTGCTAATATTTTGTTGAAGGTTTTAGCATGTATGTTCATCAGGGATATTTGTGTATAATTTTCTTTCTCTGTTTTGTCCTTATCTGCTTTTGGAATTAGGATAATACTGGCCTCCTAAAGAAGTACTTGGAAGTCTTCCCTCCACTTGAAATTTTTGGAAGAATTTGAGAAGGATAGGTTTTAGTTCTTCTTTGAATGATTGGTAAAATTCACCTGCGAAGCCATCTGGTCCAGGACTTTTGTTTGCTGGGAGTTTGTTGATTACTGCTTCAATATCATTGTTTTTTATCAATCTATTCAGGTTTTCTGGTTCTTCCTGATTCAGTTTTGGAAGATTGTATGTTTCTAGATATTTATCCATTTCACCGAGGTTGTCCAATCTCTTGGCATATAATTGTTCATTGTGTTTTCTTATAATCCCTTGCATATGTGTGATCGCAGTTGTTACGTCTCCCCTTTCATTTCTGATTTTATTTATTTGGTCATCTCTGTTTTTTTTCATGTTAGTCTGATTAAAGTTTTGTCAGCCTTTTTTTCCCCCAAAGAATCAGCTCCTGGTTCCATTGATCTTTTGTATTGTTTTTATAGTTTATGTTGTTTATTTCCTCACTGATCCTGATTATTTCCTTCCTTCTACTTTGGACTGTGTTATTGTTTTTCTAGTTCTTGTAGGTGTAGATCTAGATTGTTTGAGATTTTTCTTGCTTCTTGAAGTAGGCCTGTAGAACTATGAACTTGCCTCTCAGGACTGCTTTTGCTGTGTCCCGTATGTTTTGGGTTGCTGTGTGTTCATTTTCATTTGTTTCCAGATAATTTTTAGTTTCTTACTTGATCTCATTGATGACCCATTCATTGTTTAATAACATGCTATTTATACTCCATGTATTTGAATGATTTTGTCTTTTTATTGAGATTAATTTCTAACTTCATGCCATTGTGAGTAGAGAAAATCCTTGATATGATTTAGATGTTCTTGAATTTGTTAAGACTTACTTTGTATCCTACCATTTGGTCTATCTTTGAGAAAGATCCATGTGCACTTGAGAAGAATGTATATTCTGCTGCTTTGGGATGAAATGTTCCATACATATTGATTAAATCTATTTGATCTAGTATGTCATTTAACGTCATTATTTCCTTGTTGATTTTTGTCTGGAATGTCATCCATTGATGACAGTGGGGTGTTAAAATCCCCTGTTATGACTGTATTGCTGTCCATCTCTTAAAGTTTACCAAACTTTTCTTTCTATATTTAGGTGCTCCTATATTGGTGAATATATATTTACAAGGGTTATATCCTCTTGCTAGATTGATCCCTTTAGTATTATGGATTGACCTTCTTTGTTTCTTTTTATGGCCTTTGTTTTGAAGTCTGTTTTGTTAGATATAAGTATTGCAACCCCAGCTTTTTTTGTTTCCATTTGCATGGAATATTTTCCTCCATTCCTTTACTTTCAGCCTGTGGAACTCTTTTGTTCTGAGGTAAGTCTCTGTCAGACAGCATATATATTTCCTGTTTTCTTATCCATTCAGCTACCCTACATTTTTTTATTGGAGCATTTAATTTATTTATATTTAGGTCTTTGTGTATAGGTATTTATTTATTGCCACTTTTTAATTGTACCTATGTTTTTTCCTCTCCCTTTTCTTCTTCTTAAAGCAATTCATTTAACTTGTTTTTTTTTGGGGGGGGGGGCCTGGGAAGCTCTTTATTTGGTCTTCAATTTTAATAACAGTCTTGCTAGGTAGAGTATTCTTGGTTGCATGTTCTTAGTTTTCATCATTTTGAATACTTTATCCCAATCCCTTCTTGCCTGAAGTGTTTCTGTTGAGAAATCAGCTGACAGCCTTATGGGGACTCCCTTGTAGGTAACTATCTCTGTCTTGCTGCTTTTAAGATTCTCTCTTTGTCTTAGCCCTTTGCCACTTTAATTATGATGTGTCTTGGTGAGAGTGTCTTTGGGTTCATCCTGATTGGGACTCTCTGTGCTTCCTGAACTTGTGTCATGTTTTCCTTCATCAGGTTAGGGAAATTTTCTGTCATTATTTCTTCAAACAGGTTTTCCATATCTTGCTCTCTTTTCTGTTCTTCTGGTACCCCTAAGATGTGGATGTTATGTTTTGTGTTGTTCCAAAGATCCCTTAAACTATTTCCCTACTTTTTAGTTCTTTTTTTCTCTTTGCTTCTCTGATTGGGTGATTTTTTTCTAAATAGTCCCCTAATTTGCTGACTCAGTCCTCTGCTTCATCATACTGATTATTCTTTTCAGTGTATTCTTCTTTGCAGGTATGTTATTTTTCCTTTCTGCCTGGTTATTTTTCATGGTTTCTATGTCCTTTTTCTTAATGTTGAGCATCCATATAAGCATTACTTTGAACTCTGTATCTGATAAATTGCTTGCCTCCATTTCATTTAGATCTTTTCTGGAGGCTCCTCTTCTCCCATTTGGGACCTGTTTCTTTGATTCCCCATTTTGACTGCCTTTTTGTATTTGTTTCCATATATTAAATAGAACTTCTGTGACTCCCAGAATAGGTGGGATGGCCTTTTGTAGTAGGTGTCTTCTGGGGCCCAGTGTTGCAGTCTCCTCTATCACCTGAACTGAGTGCTCTAGAGATGATCCTTGTGTGAGTTCCATGGGTCCTCCTGCTGTGATTAGTTCTTGATTGCTGTTGTCTCATGCATGGGATATCTCAACCCTTGGGCTTGTTGACTGTAGGGCTCAACCCTGACCACATTATGCAAATTGTTACACAGATGCTGAGCAAAAAAACCAAGACAATACAAAACAAAACTACAAACAGCTCAACACAAAATGAAACAAACACAAAGAACATAAAGACAAGAACAAAAAGAACCCGAATGAAGAAAGAGACAAAAAACACACACAAGAAACAACAAAAAATAAAATAATAAAAAGAGAAACAGAATAAAAGACAAGAAACAAAAAGAATATGAAGAAGGAAAAAAGAAACAAAAGTGAGAATTATATAAAAGGGATGAAGGAAAAGAAAGGAAAGGATAAAGAAAGAGAAAATTAAGATGACCTAAAATAAAGAATAGGAAAGGAAAAACAGGAAGACAAAGAATAAAAAACCCAAAGGAGAGAAAAAATAGAGTGAGAATAAAAAAGAGAGAGAAAGGGATATGGATGCCAAAAAACCCAAAAAACAACAAAAATAAATTAGAAAAGAGAAGATTAAAAAAGGAAAAAGTGTTCTACAGTTTGTTGTTTCTGGTCAGATGTCACTAGATAAGCTGAATGTGAAGCTTCTTGAGTCTTGTTTTGATGTTGTCCAAAGGTAGCCACTTTTTTCCTAGTCTAGGGCTTCCCAAATAGTTTTCTGTTGCAAGCCAAGTCAGATGCTGCCCCTGCCTGGCCCTCCATGAGTTTTTCAGGGTGGAATTTCTAGTAAACCAGTGGGTGGGGCCTCCAGAACCCTGAAGTTGGGTCTGCCTAAGGTGTTGCCCTTCAAATGTTCCCAACTCTGAATTGCTGCCCCTTCCCCACAAAAATGGGCTCAGTGCAGGTAGTCAGGACCTAGTAGGGGTGACTCAAACAGACTAAGGAGTGGTGCCCTCTCTCTGTAGGAGGCAGGGTTCAGGCACTTCCTCTCCTTCCCATCGTGCTGCTTGGGCTGAAGGGTTAAACTTGCTGGGGAGCTGGGCTCTGCCTCCCCATATTGCACCTGCAGTGCACAGCCCCTACTCATCGGACTCCTGGACAGAAACCTGCCTGGGAGACGCAATCACAAAAACCCAGCTCTGCTTGTCTTGCTGTCACCTCTTCGCCTCCCACCCAAACAACAGAGGATTACCCACAGCTCCCCCCCAAAAAAAATATCTCTATGCAGTCAGCTACTGCAGGGAGGACCAAAACTTCCAGCTCCAACCAGTCTCAGAACAGGCCAAATGTCCCCCTTCACTGTGCTAACTGAGCAGAGAGGGGTCAAATTTCCAACCTAGCACCATACCCCTTTGCCTCAGAGCAGTCCCAGCATCTCTGTAGGTGTGGGAGGGTTGCTGCTTGAGTGCTCAGTGTAGGAGGGCGCACTCCTCTTCCTCAAGCCTCACTGCCCTGACTCCAGCTGGCTCTCTGCCCAAGGTCCTTTCATAGAATAGACGGCCCTTTGAGTTCACTGCTGGGTATACTAAGCAAGCCCCTCATCTGGCCCCAAACTGCAGCGTGGCCCCTCCAGCAGTCACAGATCGGGGCAAACTTCTCAAGCTAGTGTTTTAACAGTGGGCTGGCTTCCTCCCAGGGATGTTGTGCTCCAAGTCTCCCAGGTGGATCAGATGCCCCCTTGCTTCTCACTGCCTGAAGCTTCAAAATCTTCCTTTCCTACCTCTTGTTGCTCTGGTTTGGGTAACGCTGCTTGGGGCTCAGATGCTGCACTCCCAGGGGGAGAGACCTCTCCTGCCTCTGTATCCCCTGGCTTCCTAGTCACTGCACCTGTATGTGGGGGCTTACCCTGTCCTTATCTCTTCCCATCTTCCTCCACACTCCTGTTTCTAAATTTCTACAGCAGCTTCCCTGGTTTTTCAAGACAAATACCCTGCAGTTTAGCTGCAAGTCCATTCTGGGCCTGAGATCAAGTGGACCAAGCGTCCAGCTATTCTGCAACCATCTTGGAACCTCATCTATTTACTTTCTATTTATCTAGGTCTTTATGTCTAAAATGTATCTCTTATAGGTATCATAAAATAGATTGTATTAGAATTTTTTTACTGCATAACAAATTAGCACAAATTTAGCAGCCTGAAACAACATGCATTTGTTAACTCATAGTTCTACAACTCAGAAGTCATGATATGGCTGGCTTCTCTATTCACCGACTCTCAAGGCTAAAACCAAGGTGTCAGCCAGGCTGCACTCTATCAGGAGCTTTTGAGTTATGCTAGAATTTATGGGGGGGGGGGGGCTTCAGTTTAGGACTGAGGCCCCTGTCTCCTTGCTGGTTCAGTTCCTAGAGTCCATCCACATTCCTTGCTACATGGCCCCTTCCATCTTCAAGCTAGCAACAGAGAATCTTTGTTATGTCAAATTTCCTTTGAATTTTGAATGTCCTCCAGAAAAAGCCTGGTTGCTTTTTAAGGTCACACCTGACTAGGTCAGACCCACTAAGTATAATCTCCCTTTCCTAAAGTCAGCTAACCTAATCATGGGTGTGACCATCTTACTATATTCACAGTTCATACCACACTCAAAGAAGGAGTGGGAATTTGGGGGACCAGTTTAGAATTCTGCCTACCACGTGCCTTTTAAAGTCTTTTCTATCTCTGTCTTAATTGAAGTGTTTATATTACTAATATTTAAAGTAATTATTTATATGGTTAGATTTAGGTCTAACATTTTACTACTTGTTTACTGTCTTCCCCCTCCACTTTTTATTATTTTGCTCCTCCTTGCCTACTTCTAAAAAATTAGAGTATTTTTTAGTATTTTATATTAATTGGCTTTTGAGCTATATCTTGTTTTGAACTATATGTTATTGCTGTATGGATTATAATATACATCAGTAATCTTTCACATTCTAGTTAGAATTTTAATATACTATTTTACATAAAATATAAAAAACCTGGCAACAATACAGGTTTCTTCACTTCCTGGACATTCTCTTTTTGTTACAGTCATGTGTATCTACATACATTATATCTACATACACTCAAAAACAAACCAGATACTATTATAATTTTTGTTTAAATAGTTACATATATAACTGTTTAAGAACTTAAGAAGAAAAATAGACTTTATATTTACCCAGATATTTTCCAATTTTATTTTTATTTATTTCTGAAAATCCAGGTTCCCCTCTGATCTAATTTACCTTCAGCCTGAACTTTCTATAGTACATACAATTAATTGCAAGTCTGAAGATTGCCCAGGTTTACTCTATCTGAAAATATCTTTTTTTGGCCTTTATTCTTGAAAGATAGTTCCATTGGATATAAAATCATGGACTGACAGGTTTTTTTTCTTTCAGCACTCTGAAGATGTTTCTTCATCTTCTGACATCCACGAATTTTGTTTTAAAAAATTTCTATTCATTTGAATTGTTCCCCTGTATGTAATGTGTCATTTTCCCTAGGTGCTTTCAAGGTTTCCTTTTTATCTTTGGTGTTCAGCAGTTTCATCCTGTGAGGATTCTGTGTTTATGTCTCAAAGTGTGATTTTTCTTGAATTTATCTTGTTTGGGGTTTGTTGAGCTTCTTGTCTACATTTTTATGACTTTCACTAAATTTTAGCAAGTTTGTGACCATTAATAATTGCCTCATAATTTGTAATAATCTTGCCATTAAAAATCTTTCCTCTCTTTCTGGGACTGCAATTACATACCCTGTTGACAACTTATGCTGTTGACTTTTTGCTGTTGTCTCACGAAGCTCTAAGGCTCTATTCACTTCTATCAATCTCTTTTTTTCCTCTTTTGCTGTTCTTCAAATTGGGTAATTTCTATTGATATTACTGTCGATATAGGTTCACTGTCTCTTTTCTCTGTGCATAAAGTGTATAAAGTAACTACAATTCATGGTCTTTAAAAAGCTGCCAAAATAAGGGAAATTACTCCCATGCTGGTCATTGCTCCAAGTTTTTACTGCCCTAACAATCTACCCATTTTTAAATAATCATCAGAATCCTCAGGTAATAGTTTTTATATTTTGACATTATTATATGTTGCTATAACATACATATTACAATATGCATTATAATATTTTATATTTTAATGTATTTTAGACTGTGCTATTACAATTTTCCCAACTTTCCTCTGTTGTCCCCCATCCTCCCAGTACTCCCATTCCTTCCAGCATTCCCCTCTCTTAGTTCATGTCCATGGATCGTGCATATAAGTTCTTTGTCTTCTCCATTTCCTATAAAGTCTTAACACCCCCTTATTTTGTACCTAGCAATTTATGCTTCTTAATCCCTGCACCTTTCCCTCATTCTCCCCCTTCTCCCTCCCAGCTAATAACCCTCCAAGTGATCTCCATATCTATGATTTATTACTGTTTTGGCTGTTTGCTTAGTTTGTTTTTTTAGATTCAGTTGTTGATAGTTGTGAATGTGTTGCCATTTTAATGTTCATAGGTTTGATCTTCCTTTTCTTATATAAGACACTTTAATATTTCATATAATAATGGCTTGGTGATGATGAACTCCTTTAACTTTACCTTGTCTGGGAAGCACTTTATCTGCCCTTCTATTCTAAATGATAGGTTTGCTGGATAGAGTAATCTTGGTTGAAGGTCCTTGCTTTTCATCACTTTGAATATATCTTGCCAGTCCCTTCTAGTCTAAAAAGTTTCTTTTGAGAAATCAGCTGACAGTCTTATGGGCACTCCTATATAGGTAACTATTGCTTTTCTCTTGTGGCTTTTAAGATTCTCTCTTTATCTTTAATCTTTGGCATTTTTAATTATGATGTGCTTTGGTGCGGTCCTCTTTGAATTCAACTTGTTTGGGATTCTCTGTGCTTCCTGGACTGGTACATCTATTTCCTTCATCAAATTAGGGAAGTTTTCTTTCATTATTTTTTCAAATAAGTTTTCATTTTCTTGATCTTCCTGTTCTCCTTCTGGCATCCCTATGATTTGGCTGTTGGTACTTTGGGGGCTCATGTTTTTGTTTTTTCCTTCTTGCTGTTCTGATTGAATGCTTTTTTCTTCCTTATGTCCCAAATAGTTGATTTGATTTTTGGCTTCATCCTATCCACTGTTGTTTCCCTGTAGTATTTTCTTTATTTCACTCAATGTAATCTTCATTTCTGCCTGGGTCTTTTTTATGCTGTTGCTGTACTCAGTGAGTTCTTTGAGCATCCTGATAACCAGTGTTTTGAACTCTGCATCTGATAGGTTGGTTATCTCAATTTCTTTTAATCCTTTTTCTGGGGTTTGTTCTGTTCTTCCATTTGGGCCATATTTCTTTTTCTCCTCAATTTGGCAGCCTTCCTGTTTTTGTTTCTGTGCATTAAGTAGAGCTGCTTTGACTCCCCATCTTAGTATCATGGCCTATTGTGGAAGAGCCTGCCTGTATATTGTGTGGGACGGAGCCTTAGGTGATCGATCACCAGGTCAACCTGTTTCACCACTTTGTGGCTCTTTGTGGGGAAGGGCTTGAAGAAGAGACAGTGCCACTACCTGGCTTCTATAGATTTGCCCAGGAGGAAGCCATCTCCTGGCACTCACTCTGTTTCCAGTTACTTCACTTTCTCCCCGTATGTCACCAGTGCCCTTCCAACTGTTGCCCTGGTGGTGAACCCAAGAGGGGCTGGGTCTGCATATGTCCTAAGTCCGTGTGGGCCCTTAATAGGAGTCTCCTGAGAATCTGGCAGTTTCTTCCATTGCCCCAACCCCCTCTGAATTTTGCAGCCAGAAGTTTGGGGATTTATCTTCCTGGTGCTGGAACCCTGGCCTGCTGGGTGGTCTGGTTTGGGGCTGGGATCCCTCACTTCATGGTGTCTCTCCTCATTTTTATCCACACACATGAATGTGGGACAAGTCATTCTGCCACCTCTCCATGCTACTCTGAGGCTATGTGCCTCTTTGTGTCTCTCCAACTCTCTCCACAACTCTGCCCCACCTACCTATCTGGATGAATGTGGCTTCTTTAAATCCTTGGTTGTCAGATTTCCATACAGCTCAATTTTCTGATGGTTCTGGGCAATATTTGTTCTGTAGTCTAGTTGTAATTTTTTTCTGTAGTTATGCAAGGACGCAAAGCATGTTTACCTATGCCTCCATCTTGACTGGGCTGTATTTTAGCTATATCAGTGACAGGATTAGTCTGAGAGGTTACCCCACCATAACAAAAGTAGAGTGCTCTTGAAGTTGGTGTTTTGTTCCCACATCAACTCCTCTCCACATCCTGCTTGGTAGTGGTGCTTTTTGGACTTCCAGCAAGATGTTTCAGCCTCCATTCAGGTTAGGCCCAAGGTATACAGACTCTTGAGATAATATCTTCCTTTCCTTCATAACATTCATTCCAGAATGAAATCCTCTGATTATCTTTGAGATTATTTCATTGGCATCCATCTCTCCAATTAGTATAATCTCCAAGTTTATCCTTTTCACCAAGATATTCTTGGGGCCTTGCACAAGAAGTGTTTGTATGCCCACAACTAACATCATACTTGATTACGAAAACCGGAAAACATTTCCTATAAGCTCAGGAACAAGACAAGGATGTTCATTCTCACCACATTTATTCAACATGGTATTGGAAGTCCTAGCCAGAGTGATTAGGCAAGAAAAAGAAAGAAAATGCATCCACATTGGAAAGGAAGAAGTAAAATATTACTATTTGCACATAACATGATATTATATACAGAAAACCCTAAACACTATCAAAAGTTGTTAGAACTAATAAATGAATTAAGTAAAGTTGCAGGATAAAAAAAATCAATACATGAAAATCTGTTTAATTTCTTTACACTAATAACAAGCAGGATAAAAAATCAGTACACAAAAATCTGTTTCATTTCTTTATAATAATAACAATCAGAAAGAGAAATTAGAACAATCCAATTTACAATTGCATCAAAAAGAATAAAATAACAAAATAAATTTAACCAAGGAGGTGAAAGACCTGTGTATTGAGAACCATAAGACGTCAATGACAGAAATTGAAGAAGACACAAATAAATGAAAAGATGTTTCATGCTGATGGATTGAAATATTTGATGTTTTTAAAATGTCCATGCTACCCATAGCAATGTACAGATTCATACAATTTCTTTCCAAATTCCAATGGTATTTTTCACAGAAATAGAACAAACAATACTAAAATTTGTGTAGAACCACAGAAGACTCTGAATAGCCAAATTAACCTTGAGAAGGAAGAAAAAAGCTAGAAGCATCACACTCCCTTATTTCAAACTATAATACAAAGCTATAGTAATTAAAACAGTATGGTACTTGCATAAAAACAGACATATAGATCAAGGAACAAAATATAGAGCCCAGAAATGAGCCCAGAAATAAACCCGTGCATAGATAATCAACTAATTTATGACAAAAGAGCCTGGAATGTGTAATGGGGAAAAACAGTCTCTTCAATAAATGGCATTGGGAGAATTGGATGACCACATGCAAATGAATGAAACTGGACCACTATCTTACATGATAAACAAAAATTAACTCAGAATAGATTAAAAACTTGAACATAAGACCTGAAATCATAAAACTCCCAGAAGAAAACAAAGGCAATAATTTCTTAACATAGGTCTTAGCATCATTTTTTTACTCTTAACACCAAAAACAAAAGCAAAAATAGACAAAGTGAGATTACATCGAACTAAAAAGCTTCTGCACAGCAAAGGAAACCATCAACAAAATGAAAAGGCAACCCACTCAATGGAAGAAAGTAATTACAAATCATGTATCTGATAATGGGCTAGTACCCAAAGTATATAAAGAACTCATACAACTCAATAGCAAAAAGAAAATCCCAATCTAATTCAAAAATGGGCAGAATATCTGAATAGACATTTTTCCAGAGGAGGCCTATAGATGGCCAACAGGCACATGAAAATATGCTAAACATCACTAATCATCAGGGAAATGCAAATCAAAATCACCATGAGACATCACTTCATACTTAATAGGATGGCTGTTGTCAAAAAGACAAGAAATATAAAGTTTTGGGGAGGATGTGAAGAAAAGGGAACCTTTGTGGACTGTTGGTAGGAATGTACATTTGTACAGTCACCATGCAAAACAGTGTGGAGGCTCCTCTAAAAATTAAAAATAAAACTACCATATGATCAGCCATTCCACACCTGGGTATTTGTCTGAAGAAAACAAAAACACCAACTTGAAAATGTTTACACATCCCAATGTTTATTGTAGCATTATATAGATATAATAACCAAGATATAGAAACAATCTAAGGGTCCATCAATGGATGAATGATAAAGAAATTGTGATACACACACAATGGAATATTATTCAGCAATAAAAAGAATGAAATCTTGCCATTTGCAACAACATGGATGGACCATGAGAGCATTATGCTAAGTGAAGTAACTCAGACAAAGAAAGACAAATACGGTATGACCTCTCCTATATGTTGAAGAAATAAAAGAAGCTCATCGATACAGAGAACAGATTGGTAGTTGCAAGAGGCAGGGAGTGGGGATGAAGAAAGGAGTGAACTGTTTATTTTTTAGTTTAAATAAATTGAATTTAAAATTTTTAAAGTGTTTTTCAGAATTTGTGATCAATGAAGTTTATCAGATTAATGACTCTTCATCTGCTAACCAGGGAGTTTTGCTCTCCCCACTCTGAATTATAAATATAAGTAGCCTTAAAGATTTATTCAGAACAATATCAATGTGGCCAGATATTTCTATTTCATATTTTATCCAACATGTAATATTCAGTTGTCATTACAGGAACACATGAATTGTGTTTGAAAGATCTGTAACTTAGAACACATGTTCCCATGAACAGTGTTAGATTTGCTTTTCCACAAAATCCTATGAAACCCCAAATGCAGCCAAAATGTGAATGCCTACATCAAAACAGTATAAAATAATACTATCACAATACTAGTAATTTTTAAAACCCAGGAAAAGAAGAATTAGTAGACTTAATTCTCTACTTAACAAAAAAGTAGGTTTAATTAGGAAAAATACTGAATAAGTTGAAGAATTTTTGTGGTGATGGTGAAGGGACTTGGAGCATTTTCAAGGACTCAAGAGGTTGACGGTACTGTTTTTTATGTATAAATTCAATTTAAATCAAATGGCTTTCTATATTTCTTTATGAGTGGGAAATCTACTTTATATAAATGGGATAGGAGTGTAGGTGAGAAAGAGTGGAGTAAGGAGACAAACATTCGGAGTCAGAGATGGACTTCAGAGAAATATAGTTTTCTGTGGTCACTGAATAAAAGTTATAAAACAGGAAAAATTCAAGAGATTCAAAAGAAAGAAGCTGCCTGGAATGGGAGTAACTGGAATAGGGTCACGTACCTGAGTGAACAGACACAGAGAAAAGGATAAGGATTCTCTTGGGTCCCTGAGGGGAGAATAAAGGGCATCACCAAGATGAAGGATGTGAGTCTTTCACTGTCCAATAGAACTTTCTGTGATGATGGAATGGTTTATATCTGTGTTGTCCAATATGGCAGCAAGTAGACACCTATAGTTTTTGAGCATATGAAATAGGCTACTACAACTAAGGGTCTGGATTTTTAATTTCGTTTAACTTTAATTAATTTAGACTTAAGTTTACAGTTATTACATGACTAGTCGCTACCACAGGATCATTCATATTCATGTACCATTCATAGGTTTGAGGAAGGGTTATGGAAGGTGGATACTTTGGGCCCAGAGCAGCTAGTTTTTGTACAGAATGGGGCAAGTAAGGTGAGTAAAGCAGGCATGTGAAGGAAGCAGGGAGGTGGCCATGAGTATGGTGAGGATCCATATTACGTTTATTTTTAGTGTGCTTCAAATAGGGTGGCAAATTATAGTTAGGTAAAAATTAAATGATTGAGCTTATCTCAACTGCTTCAATAACATTTGAAGACTTAAAAACAACTAACTTGGACTTTTTAACGACTTTCAACACCAACATAGAAAATAATGTTCAGATGAGCATAAGAAAGTATTGAAATTGGGGCAGAGAATGGAGAGGGCATATAGATCACTTCTAAGGAGCATGCAGAGGGCTTGGTGACCCTTCTATAAGTATTTATTCAATGACTGTGCCATACCAGGGCAGGAGGAAACAAGAAAGTAGCCCAGACATGGTAGATGCAGAGGCTGATGAGGCTATTGTCTTCTCTGGAGCATCTTGCATGGATGAGTTTTGGGGGTTTAAAAGGCCAGGAATGGGGCAACTTGAAGATTCAAGATTAGATGAAATGACTCTAAGAAGGATCCTAGAGAGACCTAAGTGTCAGACACAGGAAAAGGAGAAGAAGATGGAAGGAGGCTGAGATAGAGCTATTTAAAATACAGGAGAATGAGGGAAAATGGTGTCTCTATGAATTATAAAACTCCTTGTGGGGAAAAAAATACTGACTTTTGTGATAGCTATTCCATCATTTGGCATCCCTCTCTACACTGGATGTCTAGATTGATTGATAAAAACAAAAGAGTTCATGTCCTGGCCAGGTGGCTCAGTTGGTTGGAGTATCTACACCAAAAGGTTGCAGGTTTGATCTCCAGTTAGGGCGTGTACAGGAGGCAACTAATCCATGTTTCTCACATCGATGTTTTTCTCTCTCTCTCTCTCTCTCCCTCTCCTTTCCTCTCTCTAAAAATCAATAAACATATTCTCAGGTGAGGATTAAAAAAACATTAAAAAATGAAAATAAAAGAGTGACATTGGGTGATCTTAATTTGTTCTTCATGGCAAACAGGAGTGTCTGTCCATCTCTCTCTCTCTCTCTCTCTCTCTCTCTCTCTCTCTCTCTCTCTCTTCCACCCACACACACACCAATATGACAAACATTTAGTAGATTTAGATTTTTTGTGTGTGTTCTACAAATAATAAAATCCCCTGTTGACTGTTCACAATCTTGGGAAAGTAAAGAGTGATAACTAAGTAACAACATAATTGTTCACTTTGTAGATATTCTTCAGCTTCTGTGAGAAGAATGTGGATTACAAAACATTTAAAGCACTCAATGATGCATGCCTTGTCTATGATGGCCGACTTGTGATTGATACAAACTTCCATACCAATGACATAGCCATCAGAGCTGCTGGCTCCCTCACCAAATTCTCCAATAGATATTATTCGAATGAGTGGACTCACAGCAGCTTCAGTTCCAAAGAAGTTGGCTTCCAGCTGGCAGCAGCTATGCTCAATCTCTTTGATCCAACCCTCGAACCTGTGACTGAACCGCCAGCTGATCTCGACCAACTCATCCCCATGTACAAGGGAGCCAAGATCCAAGGTGTGTAGTAGGCCACCTTCTTCCCCCTGATGAAGCCACCAGTTGGATCTGAGCCAATGCTCAGGGCAGCCCTCCATCCTTCTCTTAGGCTTGGTGAGGAAACTCCTCTGTCTCTCAGTGGGTTTGCAGAGACAGGTGAGGGCTCCCTCTCATTTTTTAAGTATTTATTATGGGCCTGACATTATTATTAATATAGTCTTTTGCATTTGAGCATTTATTATGGACTACATAATAACTGTGGTCCCATTTTACATATAAGTTAAAATATTGGAGTATGATCAGTAACTTGCCCAGAGGTTACTCACAACTGGTCACAATGGTGTGATGCTTTGACATCTCACCAAACTTTCATTCTCACTGTAAGTTCAGAGATAAAGACACCTTTCCAAGCATCCCGGCCTTTAGCCTGATATCTTAGTGGATAAGCCAAACCATTTGCAGTTGTCAACAGTCCACATTCATCTGCTAAGCCTTGTTGATCTCTGAGGAGATCATTATATAAGTAACATGGGATTCCTTTATGGTTAGGAGTTGAGAGATACCTTTGAAAATACTGTCTTTGAAAAAAAAAATAATACTGTCTTTGAACATGGTAGACTTTCTACCAGAAAAATGCATATATTTACAAAGTTTTGTTCATTTCCAGAAGGTTGAAGGTCTACTACCCAAAGCCACCCATAGACCCCCTAAGGTGTCCACAGACCCTAAGACAGTAACTAGAATATCACTCTAAAGAGACAAAAGCCCTACATCGCAGACCTCATTTTTTTCTACCTATCTACATGGCTTCAAGGAGTCCTGTTCTGCTTCTCATTCTCAGTGAGACCTTCGGAAAGATGGAGGCTGTGGGAAAAAGGAAGAGATGGGATGGGTGCCAGAGACCAGAGTTAGGTCAGGCTCATACTTCTGGGACAAACTAGAAATATTAAGAATTTGAAAACAGTATGGAGTTACCTTGAAAAATTACAAATGGAACTGCCTTTTAATCCAGCGATCCCACTTCTGGGAATATACCCTAAGAATCCTGAAATACCAATCAGAAAGAATATATGCATCCCTGTGTTCATAGCAGTGTTACTTACAATAGCCAAGATCTGAAAACGGCCCAAG
This sequence comes from Desmodus rotundus, assembly GCF_022682495.2. NCBI lineage: Eukaryota > Metazoa > Chordata > Mammalia > Chiroptera > Phyllostomidae > Desmodus > Desmodus rotundus. Next base: position 132,878,901 of record NC_071392.1, read on the forward strand.
TGCCCCATCATGGATTAGTGGATAAAAAAGCTGTGGCACATTTATACATGGAATACTATGTGGCCATAAAGAAATAAGGAACTCTTACCCTTTGAAACAGCATGATGGACCTGGAGATTATGCTAAGTGAAATAAGCCAGTCAGAGAAAGACATAACGTATGATCTCACTTATATGTGGAATCTAATGAACAAAGTAAACTGATGAACCAAATAGAACCAGAGGTATGGATACATGGAACAGACTGACAGATCTCAGAGGGGAGACGGCTGAGAGTGGAGTGTTAGATAAAAGAAAGTGAAGAGATTAGCCAAAGAACAGATATGTATAGCCTGTGGACACGGACAATAGTGTGGTGAAGGCCAGGGAGAAGGGGTGGGGGCTGTGTGGGGTGGGCAAAGAGGGGTGGGGAGTGGAATGGGGGACATCTGTAATAGTATCAACAATAAAAAAAGAATGTGATAATGATAGTTTCCTAAAACAGTGGACAAGAAATTTATTGATTTTCTTTATAAAATTCACTTTTAAAATATTTTGGTTAAATATGAGAGGGGTGATGAGAGATGGAAAAACCACTGCAACAGTTAAAGATTCTAAAGATCTGGTTGTGGCTTTGACAGGTATAAGGCAGAGTAACAGGAGTTATGAGAAATTACAGAGTACACAGGATCAGCTTGGCACATCTTGGAGCACTATTAGCTACATTATGGGATGTAATGGCACATTCATATTGATTTTGTTAAGTAAAGCCCAACCATCCCAGGGAGTCCCTTGCTAATAGCAGTACTTTAGTGGGAAAGTTTGAGTGGCATACACCCTTATAGGCATCTCCATTTGTCTTGTCCTACAGATATAAGCTCACCAACCTTATTAACATGTTACCCCCCTTATTAACAACTAAATTAAAATGTGGAAAACTTGCCATTTCTTCTAGGAGGCATTCTTCCTGGGTCTTACCATTATCTGCATATTGCCAAGCCTGCCATTCTAACTCCCTTGGAAGTACAAATGGCCCAGCCTGATTTTGTAAGTATTATTCTTGAATTTCATTTTACTTTCCAATATGACACTTAGTTTATAAGGGGTGAATTCTTTATTCAGATCTTTGGCATAATGTATCGATTTATGCATCAAAAAGCCACTGTGGTAGCCCGCTCCTAAGATGGCCCTCAGTGACTCCTGCCTCTTGGTGTTCATGCCCCTTTGTGGTCCCCTCACAGTGAATAGGGCTGATCTGTGTAGCTAACAAGATATTGTGGAAATGACAGTTTGGGTCTTCCAAGGCTAGGTTATGAAAATATTACAGCTTCTTACTTGCATCCTCCTAGATGACTTACTGCCCTGATTGTTGGGTCTGGTAGGCAACCCATGGTAGGAGTCCATGTGTTAAGGATTTAAGGATTCCTGCACTGCAGTCATTAGGCAGCTGCCTTAGGAGTAGATCCTTCAGCCCCAGTCAAGCCTTTAGATGATGCAGCCCCTGCCACCATCTTGACTACACACTGATGAGAGGCCATGAGCCAGAATGCCCCAGCTAAGCTACTCACAATTTCTTACTCTCAAAGACCAAGGTAATAAAAGTTTATGGTTGTTTTGAGTCACTAATTGTTTTTTAATAGATTTTTAAAAGAAGTTTTAGGTTCATAGCAAAATTGAGAGGAAGGTACAGAGATTTCCTATTTATCCCTGCCCCCATTCATGCAAACTGTCTTCATTATCAACATCTCCAATCAGGGTGACATTTGTTGAGACTGATGAACTTAAATTGACACATCATTATCAACCAAAGTCTACAGTTTACAGTAGGGTTCACTCTTAGTGTTGTACACTCTAGAGGTTTGAACAAATGTATAATGACCTGTGTCCATCATTATAGTATCATACAGAGTAGTTTCTGTATGATACTTGCCCTAAGTAGTTTCCCTAAGAATCCTCTGTGCTCCACCTATTCATCCCTCTCTCCCACTTAACCCCTGGCACCCACTGATCTTCTTACTGTCTCCATTGTTTTGCCTTGTCCAAAATGCCATATTATTGGAATCATATAGTATGTAGCCTTTTCAAGTTGGCTTTTTTCACTTAGTAATATGCATTTGTGCTACTGGCTTGAGAGCTCTTTTCTTTTAGTATTCCATTGAGAGCTCTTTTCTTTTAGTACATTCCAATGTATCACAGCTTACTTCTCCATTCACCTATTGAAGAACATCAAGCCACTAAATGACACATCAATAGATAACTAAAGTAACCATCTTTGTGGCAACATAGCAAGGAAATTGCATAGCGTCTGGAATGTATGTGCAGACCTTGTTGTTCTCCTGCACCCCCTGAATTACACCAGAAGGATCATCGAAAAGGTACAGAAGTGTGATGGGGGATGTCACTGGGCTCAAGGTAACCAGAAAGAGCACATGTGGTTGGTCAGTTGGCACGCTCCTCAAATAAGATTCTCTAATAAAAGGCCCCAAACTTGTATTTGTTGTCAACTGGGGGTTTCCTTTCTGATGTGTCATGTTTACTTTTTTGTCAGTGAGGCAGAAACTAAAAGTTGACAGCTTAACCTCTATTTCCATTTTCTTATCCTTAGTATTTTTGGTGTCAGTGATACAACCAACTTAAACACATTTCCCAAATTCCCTTGAGACTAGGGCCATCCATATGGCAGGTTCTGATCAATGAGATGTTAGTGGAAGCTGTTGGAAAATTCCTCAAAACACAGGTGGGCTCACATTGTACAGACTATTGTCCTCTCCCACTCTGCCTTCAGGAAATGAGCATCCCAGCTCTTCCATTTAATTTTCAATGGACTTTGGACAAGGTATTCAATTTCTCTGACATCTGTGATTATTAGGGATCCTATATAGAGTAACATTGCCTTTTGGGAGCAAAATAGGTGACCAGTCAATGGTGGATGCTGTTAATTGTAATTCTAGATAAATAATGAAATCTGTTTCTTCCATGGAAAGGGAAAATGCTCTGTGTTTAAAACTTATTTCCCTTGGGCCTCTCCCAAATTCTTTTGGGTGTGCTTTGTATATATGGTCTGATGAAAAATTTTCTTACAAATAAAGGATCATAATAAGTGATGTTCCAGTTTCTATTGCTATGTAACAAAACTTCGCTTCTTGAAGTAACCATTTGATTCTGCTCAGATTCCTTGGGTCAAGAATTCAGACAGAGCACAGTGGGAAGGGCTTGTCACGCACGCTTCCACAATGTCTGGAGCTTCAGCCCAGAAGGCTAGAAGATTAGGGGTGACACAATGTTAGATCCTCTGAGGGATTATTCACCTGGGCTGGGATGACTCAGACACAGAGTGCTGACCAGAGTATCACACCTGGGCTATCCATGTGGCCTGGCTTCTGCATAGCATGGCAGCCTCAAGTAGTTAGATTTCTCAGGTGACAGCTCAGGGCTCTGAGTGCAAGTGTCCCCACTAGCAAGTTGGTAGCTGCATCACTTTTCATGACCCAGCCTCGAAAGTCACACAGCATATTTCCCTCACATCCTCAGTTGTTGCAATCACAGCCCACCAGAACTTAAGGAGAGAGGACATAGAGTTCATCTCTCAATGGGAAGAGTATCAAGGTCATATTATAAAAGAGTATGTGGGATAGAGGATATTGTTGTGGCCATCTTTGGAGAATACAATCTGCCACTGATAAGATGGGGCATTAGATGAACAGGATGAAGCCCAGATGACGTGTTCGGAGGCTGAGCACTTTGTTCATCGTAGATAAATACCTGGAGACAAATATGAACAAGAGCTAGAAAATACTGGACTTCGTTTCAGACAGAACCAGGTTCTTCAAGGACACTGTGATTTCCTACATGCAGTGTAATTTATGTATGAACCACTGGCTGTCTCTGAATAAAATCAGAGGAGGAGCCAAAGGGATTTTTAAATAATGAGAGTTTTAATAAAAATGCAACTTTAATAGATTCTTTGGCTGGTGCTATGACAGTATTTGAATAGGACCCCTGACTTTAATTAACTATATTGCCAGGTGGGCCTCCTTTTTAATTAGTACAGAAGATCTAAACAGATTTTTTTCTATTTTATTATCCAAAATGTAAATAAATAAATAAATGTAGATTCCATGACAATCTTTTGGAGTTGTAATTAATTTTGTTAAGTAAAATTGTTGTTACCAAAATGGTCAGGAAGTCACCTAAATATAGCCAGTTGATTGAGAACAGAGTCTATTGAACAATATTTTAATAAAGAAACTAAATTACTATTCTTACAATAAATGTAGTATATATTAGTCTTATCAGACTTTTATATCACTCATGAATTGAAATATTTAAGTAAGAAGTTACTTTAGTATAACCAGAGACATTGTAGTTAAGAACAATCTAACGATAGCCAGAGAGGAGTGGGGAGGGGACAGTGGGGAGAGGGGTTTACAGGAACTACTATAAAAGACACATGGACAAAATCAAGGGGGAGGGTGGAAGTGGGGGAGGGAGGTGGGTTTGGCTGGGGTGGGGTGGAGGGATGAGGAGAAAATGAAGACAACTGTAATTGAATAACAATGAAAATTTTTTTAAAAAGAAGAAGTGACTTTAGTAATTCATGAGCTTCATGAGAGCTAACCTGACAAAAGGAAGAAAGGGGCCTCCAAGTCGTTTTCAAAATGAGCTAATTTACAGATTCCAGTCCACATGCTTTGTTGGCTTATACACCACAGAGTAAAGAAATTTGTCACAACAAATTCTGCTTTGGATACCGTTAATTTAAAATTGTGTATTCATCATAAGAGCTGGGAACTTAATTTCTTGTACACCGAGTCTGATTAATCCTGTGTTTTCCATTTGGCATGAATTCCAGAGCCATTTTCCAACCTTCATCACAATCATAAAGGAACTTGAAAGGGTAATTGTATCCAAAGAGAAAGAAAAAGAAACACACCAGAACCAGTTACTCCATTATGATCTTAAATTCAAAATCCAAATTTCCTAACAATCCCGCAGAATTGGAAAGTCTATGAAGTCATCATTATAATCCCTAGAATCCCTCATGGGATAGCAGGGCTGGAAGCTGCCTTGTCATTAGTGGAGCAATTTTCTGTGAGGAGGGGCAGAAGTGTTCTGGATGTCAATGGATTTTCCCAGTCTGTCAGCAACTGTATAGGAATGACCTAAGAAATTTAGATAGTCTGCCCAGCCCTACAAAGGTAATCTGTGTCTGAGAAAGCCATCTGTAGGTGAATTGTCTTTAATGTTGATACAAAATATTTTGAAGTGTTCCAAATTCCCAGAATGCTCCCCACCCCAGTTATGTTAACAGAGTGCCAAATCTCAATAAGTAGACACAATTACTATTTTTGTTAATATTAGCTATCATAGCACAAGTCATTTCTGTCTCTACAGTCTGGCTACTTTTTGCATTCTTTAAACCCCTGTAACTATGATGGGCTAAAAGATACAAAGGCAACCCAAAAATTATAATTCAATTTTAAATTAAAAAATAAGACCCAAAAAACCCTCCCAAACAAATACATCAAGGTAAGAAATCATTGAAAAGATGCTGACAACATGGCCCTTTTGAAACAGGCTGACATCGAAGAGCCCATATGCTCAGGCTCCTTGCTGTCAGCCAGCAGCCTGCCAGGGCTCCACGTCATGGTAGCCTGAGTCTTGAGGTGCTCAGCTTTGGCCAAACCATCCCCCCTAAACATAGGTTCTTTGTGAGAAGAAGGTGGAGTATTTAGTGATATACTGCCAAGTCAATTTTGTCAGCTACATGGACAGATCTCAAGGTGTGCACCTTTGATGCCTGGGCTCCCTTTCTTATAAAGAACTTTTAAAGAGGAGGAGGATAAAGGGCCAAGACCTTGTGGAATGGCTGACTCTGTTCTCCAGGGAACCCTGAAGAAACCTGGTGCTAAAACTATGGCAGAGCTGTTGGCAGGCCCCTCTGTCCTGGACCCGCAGCCACCCTACTACCAAGATGAGGGAGTGACCCCTCTTCAGATACTCATTCAACTTTTCCACCAAGGCATCCCTGCTGCAAAGTGGCTTCCCAGCCTACAAGTGAGAAGGTGGATCAGGGACTAAGCCTAAAGCTGCTGGCACCAAATGCAAATGGTCTTTAAAGTCTTGTATTAAAAAGGTACATGAAGAACACATTCTTCACTGTCACGCGTGTGTGTGTGTTTAATCCAGAAATAGTGTTTGCTATGATGGGCCACTAAGTAAAATTGATGCCAGGACTATTCTATGATGCCAAGTGCCCCAATCTGATGTGTCCATTGCTTAGTCTGAAAAGTCAAGAATTCTGGACTCACTCCGTTCCTTCCTTTTTCTTCTGCTTTCTGTTTCACTTCTTTTTCTTTCAATTTTTTTCACCAAAAGTCTAGTTCCTTGCCCCAGCACAGCCAGAGTATTTAAAAATAACTTATCATTTTAGAAGTAGTAGTCACTGTTTAAAAATTAGAAATGATATAATTGTTCATAATATTTTCTTACAATTCTTTGTACTTCTTTGGTGTCAGGTGTTATTTATTCTCTTTCATTTCTGATTTTATTTATTTGGGTCCTTTCCCTTTTTTTCTTGATGAGTCTGATTAAAGGCTTGTCAATTTTATTTATCTTTTCAAAGAATCGGCTATTGGATTCATTGATCTTTTGTACAGTTTTTTTTTAGACTATTTCTTTTATTTCTGCTCTGGTCTTTTTTATTTCCTTCCTTCTACTCACTGGGCTTTGTTTGTTGTACTTTTTCAAGTTCCTTTAAATGTGAAGTTAGAGAAAACGCAGACAAGTGTAATTGAACAACAATAAAAAAAAATGTTTAAAAAAATAAATAAATGTGAAGTTAGATGTTTATTTGAGTTCTCTCTCTCTCTCTCTCTCTCTCTCTCTCTCTCTGTCTCTTTGACATATGCCTGTAATGCTATAAATTTCCCTCTTAGGATCGCTTTCCCAATGTCTCACAGATTTTGGATTCTTGTGTTCTCATTTTCATTTGTTTCAAGGTATCTTTTGATTTCTTCCTTCATCTTACTGTTGACCCATTCATTGTTTCATTACCTATTATTTAGCTTCCATGTCTTTGCATGTTTTTCAGTGTTCTTCCTGTGATTGATTTCTAGTTTCATAGCATTGTGGTCAGAAAACATGCTGGATATGATTTCACTCTTCTTAGATTTATTGAGACTTGTTTTGTGTCCTAATATGTGGTCTATCCTAGAAACGTTTCATGTGCACTTGAAAAGTATGTATATTCTGCTGCTATGGGGTGAAATGCTCTGAAGATACCAATTAAACCCATTTGATCTAGTGTGTCATTTAAGGCCACTGTCTACTTGTGGATTTTCTGTCTGGGAGATCTATACATTAAAGTCAATGGGGTGTCAAATCCCATTTTAAAGTCAAATCCCCTACTATGACTGTGTTTCTGTCAATCTCTCCCTTTATGTCCATCAAGGTTTTCTTTACATATTTAGGTGTTCTTAGGTTGGGTACATAAATGTTTACTAGGGTTATATCTTCTTGTTGGTTTGTTACCATTATGTAGTGTCCTTTGTCTCTTACTATAGCCTTGGTTTTAAAGTCTATTGTGTTGGATATAAGTAATGCTACCCTAGCTTTTTTTTTTCCTTTCCATCTGCATGAAGTATCTTTTTTTCATTCCTTTACTTTTAGTCTGTGTGTATCTTTTGATCTGAGATAGGGCTCTTGGAGACAGCATATATATGAGTCTTGTTTTCTTATCCATTCAGCTACCCTATGTCTTTTGGTTAGAAGGTGTAAGCCATTTACATTTAAGGTGATTGTTGATAGATACGTATATAGTGCCAATTTATTACTAGACTATTTTCTTCTGTTTTTTTTTTCTTTCCCCTTTTTTTTTTTCTTCTTCTTAAAGAAAGCCCTTTAACGTTTGTTGCAGTACTGGTTTGGCATTAACAAATTCATTTACCTTTTTCTTGTCTGGGAAGCTCCTTATTTTTCAATCGATTTTAAATGATAACATTGCTAGGCAAAGTAGCCTTGGTTGTAGGCCTTTGCTTTTCATCACCTTGAATATTTCACACCACTACCTTCTGTCCTGAAATGTTTCTATTGAGTAAGCAGATAACAGTTTTGTTGGTGCTCCCTTGTAGGTAACTACCTGCTTTTCTCTTGTGGCTTTGAGGATTCTCTCTTTGTCTTTAAGACTTGATTTAAAATTAAATTAAGCTTTTAATTTTAATTATGATGTGTCTCAGTGCAGGCCTCTTTGGGTCCAATTTGTTTGGGACTCTCTGAGCTTACTGGGCTTGTGTGTCTTCTTCCTTCACCAGATTAGGGAAGTTTTCAGTCATTATTTCTTCAAATACATTCTCAATCCCTTACTTGCTCTCTTTACCTTCTGGAATTCCCATGTTGCGGATGTTATTATGCTTCATGTTGTCCAAAATGTTTCTAAGTGCTCCTCATTTTTAAAAATTATTTTTTCCTCTTGCTGCTCTGCCTGGGTGTTTTTTCTACCTTGTCTTCCAAAACATTCAATCTTCTGCTTCATCTAACCTACTGTTCATTCCTTCCAGTGTATTCCACCAAGACACTACTAAAACTGATAAATGAATTCAGCAAAGTGACAGGGTACAAAATTAATATCAAGAAATCAGTTGCATTTTTATATGCCAATAACAAACTAACAGAAAGAGAAATTAAGAAAACAATCCATTCACATTTGCTACAAAAAGAAAAAAATACCTAGGAATAAACCTAGTCAAGGATGTAAAAGACCTGTACCTGGAAAATTATACTACACTAAAGAAAGAAACTGAAGAAGATACAAATAAGTGGAAGCACATACCATGTTCATGGATAAGAAGAATTAACATCATTAAAATGTCCATTCTACCCAAAGCAATCTATAGATTCAGTGCAATTCCTACCAAAATTCCAATGATGTATTTCATAGAACTAGAACAAATATTTCAAACATTTATATGGAACCACAAAAGGCCCACATAGTAACAGCAATCCTGAGAAAGAAGAAAAAAGTTGGAGGAGTCATTCTACCTAGTATGAAACTATACTATTCATAGTAATCAAAACAGCAGAATAGAGAGCCCAGAAATAGACCCACACCTTTACAGCCAAATAATATTTGACAGAGGAAGCAAGCACATAAAATGGGCTGAAGACAGTCTATTCAATAAATGGTGTTGGCCATGGAGGGAACTGGAGAGCATTATGCTAAGTGAAATAAGCCAGGCACTGACGGACAAATACCATATGATCTCACCTTTAACTGGAACATAATCAACAGAAGAAAAAAAGGAAACAAAATATAACCAGAGACATTGAAGTTAAGAACAATCTAACAATGGTGAGGGGGGAGTGGGGAGGGGACAGTGAGGAGAGGGGATTACAGGAACTACTATAAAGGACACATGGACTAAATCAAGGGGGAGGGTGGAGGTTGGGGACGGAGGGGGGTTTGGCTAGGGTGGGGTGGAGGAATGGGGAGAAAAGGCATACAACTGTAATTGAATAACAATAAAAATTAAAAATAAATAAATGGTGTTGGGAAAATTGGAAATATATGTGCAGAAAAATGAAACTAGACCACCTTCTTATATCACACACAAGAATAAACTCAAAATGAATCAAAGACTTAAATGTTATACCTGAAACCATAAAAGTCATAGAGGAAAACATAGAAGCAAAATCTTGGACATTGCTTGTAGCAATATTTTATCCAGGCAAGGGATACAAAAGAAAAGATCAACAAATTGGACTACATCAAACTAAAAAGGGTTTGCAGAGCAAAGGAAATCATAAAAAAAAAAATAAGAAGACAACCACAGAATGGGAGAAATCATTCACCAATATTTTTGACACAGGGTGAATATCCAGAATTTATGACGAACTTATGAAACTCAACACCAAAAAAACCCAAACAAACCAATTAAAAAATGGGCAAAGGACCTGAACAGACGCTACTCCAAGGAAGACATACAGAGGGCCAACAGACATATAAAAAGATGCTCAATGTAACTAATCATCAGAGAAATGCAAATTAAAACCACAATGATATATCATGTCATACCTATCAGAATGGCTATCATCAATAAATAAACAACAAGTGCTCTTGACCATGTGGAGAAAGGGGAAGCCTTTTGCCCTGTTGGTGGGAATGTGGACTGGTGCAGCCACTGTGGAAAGCAGTATGGAGATACCTCAAAAAACTGAAAATGGATCTGCCTTTTCACCCAGTAGTCCCACTTCTGGGAATATATACAAAGAAACCCAAAACACTAATTCAAAAGAACATAAGCACCACTATATTCATTGCAGTGTTACTTACAATCATCAAGATACGGAAGCAACCCAAGTGTCCATCAGTAAATGAGTGGATAAAACAACTCTGGAACATTTACACCATGGAATACTACTTGGCCATTAGAAAGAAGAAAATTTTACCTTTTGTGACAGTATGGATCGACCTTGAGAACATTATGCTAAGTGAAATAAGGCAGTCAAAGAAAGACAAATACCATATGCTTTCACTCATCTGTGAAATCAAGAAAAAACTGCACTAACAAGGAAAATGGAGACAGACTCATAGATGGAAAGCAGACTGACATCTGGGGTAGGTGGAGCAAAAAGGGATTGAACAAAAAGGAAAAGAGGACTCATGGTCATGGACAACAATGTGGTGATTGCTGGGGGGAGGGGAGTACAGGGGACTAAATGGTAATGGGAAAAATACAATGAAGATTAAATAAACTAAAAAAGTTAGCAATGATAGGTAGTCGAAAAAACAGAGAAAGAATAATGAAAATGACACAATGCCCCAACCACAGAATAACATTTATTAAAATGTTGATAACAAAGGAATGATCTGTACATTTTAAAACTATTTCTATAGTATAAAATGTACTGTGATCATATTTCTCTGTTATTAAATATAGTTTACCAATAAATTCTAATATATGTGTTGTACCCTGTCATTAGGATACTGTTGTTTTGTTAGGTAATGCCTTGCTAAATTCTTTTTCTGAATCCTTGGTATGAGGTAGATTTTCTCTCTGTATCCATTCATCTTTATGAATGATGGACCAGTTGCAATCCCCAACCACTTTCCTGAGCTATATTTGTTCTCTCTCTCATCCCAAACACACAACTTCTCACACATAGTTGGTACTGGCCCAGGATTTACCTGATACCCCTTCCTGTATACTTCACTTTGTGCCTTTATAATTGCCTGACTCCTTCTCAGGGTTTCTGCCATATGATATCCAAACACCCACCAGTTGCTTCAATTTATTTAAAAGTCCAGTTAAACTGTGTGTTCTTGTTTAGAAAAAGTCCCCAGGGGATGTCCAGGACTAAGTAAATGTTTGGGATCAGTGTAGTCCAACTTGCCTTGGATTTATAAATGCCACGTTCAAGTTCAGAGCAAAAGCTTAAATCTATATGCACTCAGGAAAGATTTATCGAGCGTTACCATGGTCTAAGTTCAGAGTCTAGGGGTAAATGAAAGGTTCAACCACCACCAACAAAACCTGTTTGTCTGCTGTGGGTTCCCAGTTTGGTTGCCTCAGCCCATGGGGAGTATGTCTCTGTTTGGTAAGCTGGTAGCCATTAGGGGCTGAAATAGAAAAAGTGGTGGTGTGACATGGGATAGAGTGGCATCTTTCCTTGTCATATGGGCTTATATGGTAGTTTTAGCCAGTATCTAGGAGATACAAAGCTTTGACGATTTACAGACTAAAAAGTAGCCTGCAGGTCCTGGCCAGGTAGCTCTGTTGGTTAGAGTACTGTCCTGATATGCCAAGGTTGCAGGCTTGATCTCTGGTCAGGGCATATACAGGGAAGCAACCATTGAATGCATAAATAAGTGGAACAACAAATTGACATTTCTTTCTCTCTCTCTCTCTCTCTCAAAACCAATACATATAAAAAATAAATGGAATATATATATACATGTATAAATGGAATATATATATGTATATATATCTATATGTATATATATATTTGCCTGCAGAATGTATATGTGTGTTTCCCATAAACTTCAACTTTCTTCCTGGAAACAGATCTTCCCAAACTACTAAACCTCCCCAAACCTAGCTGACAGAGATTCACTTTTTACTTGTTTCCTTTATTTAAGTAAACTTTAAAAACTGAGATTATTTCTATCATTCTTGACTAGGAGGTTTTTCTCAAAACAGTGCTGTGAAAAACTAAGAAGATTAACAATCCTAACACACCTGACAGAACAGAGTAAACCCAGTCCCACATATTAGCTGTGTGAGGTATTGAGTAATACAGAATTGGCTGTAACCTAGCAACTAACTTAAAAAGGTAAAACAGTGCAATCACAGTTTAAAATATCTTGAGGAACAATTAGTCACTAAGTCCATGTATGTGGTTTTGGACACAGTTATTTCAGTCAAGTTTAGACCATGTCTGTTACAGCTATTTGCAACAAGCGGTAAGATATAACTTGGTTGTTATATTTGGAAAGTAAATTTCTATTATAAAGTTCCCAACATTCAGAAATGTTTCTAATGTTGTTTTTTTGATCCATTCCCCTCCAGGGCTCAGAAGTAGTAACAGGTAATGCGAAAAATGGGAATTACTTCCGAATACATGTTAACAAGTATAAAATGGTGGAAACCATCACATGCCTTTCTAAGGAGGCTTTCCCTATCTCCAACTACATTTGCTTGTTTGGCCAGCATGAGCAAGTCCTCAACAACCTGTGTGCTCGGTATGAGGACAACATGATCACAGATCTCTACAGGTAAGTTGGACCAAGTATTTCACTAAGGAAAAATGCAATACATGGTGTTTTATGAATAAAGGGTGTGTTTTCTGATGTACCAGATAACAAAACAGGAATCCATGGTAGAAGCTAGAGTGGCAGAGATTTCCTTCTACTATAATAAAGAATATCTGACCGTTGGCATCGACCAGAAGGTGGAGAGTCATGTGGAGAAATGCATGGACTCCAGATGTGCCTACACATGGCTCCTATGATCATGCACAGGCCTTAATCCCAGATGCAGCAGTGCCAGCCTCCACACCATGGGTGGGCCTGGATGAGATGGTTTTCAAGTTCCTTGACAGGGGGCTGTTGAGAGCAGTGGTCAGAAAAAAATATATCAATTTATTTTGCCTTCTTCGAGTCAGAAGTTTAGGAGGTAGTTAGGGAACAGGACACAGAGGCACTTGGTCCTGACGGGAACTCCACAACCAGACAGGCTGCTCATGACCCCAGCCTTCCCCCACATGGCTTGTACTCAGTCAGGGAAGGGCAGCCATTTGTCCAAGATGTTAAGGGGATTCTGCACTGGCAGGTTGGTTTAACTGGGTGATGTAGATCTTGGTCTTTCAACTCTAAAACACTGTTTTGTCCTATAACTCTAGGAAGGCTAGAATTTTAGAGTAGAAAACTATTTCTGGATATAATCTGCTGCTTAGAAAGGTTAGGAGAATTTTCAGAGCTGGTACCAGATATAGATGGAGGATGTAAGTTCTAAAATTCCAGGGTGCTTAACATCCATTGGGGTGACTTCCAGGATCAGAATCAATCTTTCTTCCTTCTTAATTTTTTTTATATTATAGAATACATTAGATAAACAAAAAGTATATAAAACATGGATGTATATTTTAAGGGATAATATTACTAAAAATTTATCTGCCTATCAACTACCTTAAGAAATAATTCCTTACTTCAGGACATTGGAAGCCCCTCTCTGATTATATACCCTCCACCCTGTCTCCTTGGAGGTAACCACTATCCTGCAGTTTGGGCTAATCATTCTCTTTCTTTCCTGTAAAGCAGGGATCAGCAAACTTTATCTATAATGGACCAGATAGTAAATAGTTTCTGTTTTGCAGGCCATATGACTTCTGTCACAAGTACTCAAATCTGCCACTGTAGTATGAAAGCAGCCATGAGCAATATTCAACTTTTATTTATCAAAACAGGAGCCAGGCCAATCCTTGTTTTAAAAATGTTCCACATAATACATTTCCTAAAAAGTATATCAATTTATTTTGCCTTCTTTGAGTTGATTCTGTGGCTTACTTGAGAAAGTCGACAGTGTTTATTACTATGTTTGTAAGGCCCATCATGGTAATGTTTGTAGCTGTAATTTATTTTCCCTGCTGTATAGTATTCCCTTATATAACTGTATAACAGTTCAACCATCTATTTTACTGTTGATTGATAGTTAAGTTGTCCCCACTTTGATGCCATTACAAACACTGTTATGGGCACTGTGGACATACCTCATCTGCAAGAATTTCTCTCAGGTGTTCCAGCTAATGCTGAAATATTCTCCAAAGTAGTGGTATCTATAAACTCAGCAGGACACAAGAGCACCTCCATGGCCCTGGCAAGCCTTGGTATGGGTAGACTTTAAAATTTGGCTCTTCTGGTGGTTTGAAAAGGTGTCTTCCTATAGTTTTAATTTTCCCTTTTCTGATTAATGATGCAGTTTAATGCCTTTTCATTTGTTCATGGATCATTTGTGGTAGTTCCTATGAAATGCCTGTTTATGACCTTTGTCCATGTTTCATCTGGGTTGTTGTCTTCTTGCTAATTCACAGGGGTTATTCATATATTCTGGATGCAAACTTGTGTTGGTTATGTATCCTTAATATATCTTCTCCCATTTCGAGGCTTGTCTTTTTTACTTACTTTATGCTGTCAATTAACAGGTATTCTTAACTTTAATGTAATCTGTTTGTCTTCTTTGGGGTGTTCTAGATACTTTTGTCCCTTTGCTTTTCTGATAGGTTTAAGTAAATTTGTCAAGCTCTGTGAAAGGAAATGTATTTGATAGGAAATGCATTAAATCTTAGACTAATTGGGTGAGAATTGACATCTTTGTTAATTAAGTCCAACATCATAGTATAGTATAAGTCTGGATTTATTTAGGTCTCCTGAACATCTTTCAATAAAGGTTTATCATTTTCTCCATAAATAGCTTGCATAATTTTTGTTTAATATAATCCTAAGTGTTTTATATTTTTATTGTTGTGAATATCATTTCTTGTTGCTGTTGTATAGAAATATACTTTTTGTATGGTTTTATATTCTGCAAATTTTCTAAACTTTCATTCATAAATAATTTACCTGTAGATTCTTTTAAATTTTCTGCACAGAAAAATTATAGCATCTGCAAATAACAACAGATTTTTCTCTTATTTTCTAATCCTTGTATCTTTTATCTATTTTTTTGTCTTACTACATTGGCTAGTTTTCACAGTAAAAGGTAATACAGAAGTAGTTTATGGCACCCTTGCCCCATTCTTAATTTTAAAGGGAATTTGTTCTTTATTAAAGGTATGATATTTGCCATACAAATTTTATAGACATCCTTTACCAGACTTAGGGTTTTTTTTTTAACTACTGTCTTGCTAAACATTTTTATCATGCATGGATTTTAATTTTTTTCCAAGAAAGAGGATTTAATTTCTGAAACTTTTTATATATGAGGATATTTTCCTAATGTTTTAGGTTATGAACTATATTTTGATAAAGTATAAAGTTCCTTAATTATATATGCTTTCTCTTCTCAGATCTTTGGAGACTTAACTGCACTATTTATCTAAAATAAAGAAAAAAAATTTCAAAAATAAATTCATTTATTCCTAAGCTAGTGCACAGGATTTTATTTATAGTTGCTTACCCAAAATGTTTAAGTTAGAGGAGAATCAGTTGTTTCTTAAAGAATAATTTTACTTGGTGGGGAGGAAAATGCTAAGAGTTTTCTCTAAGAAGAGAATGTCTTCAGCCGGCCAAGATGGAGGCATAGGTAGAAACCCTTCATTTCCTGGCACAACCAAAAGGAGGATAACAGCCAATCTAAAATCAATAAACAACCAGAAGTGCCAGAAAATCAAACTGCATGGAACTCCGACAGCCACGGAATTAAAGAAACAGTCAAACAGAACAACCAGACCATTAAGGCTGTGAACAGAGAGAAACTGCAGTGAGGCAGTGGACCCTGAAGGTAGGGCTGGCTGCGCAAGAGGGGCTGACTTAAGAGAAAATTGAGACTCAGAGCTGGCTGTGGACTACGGAGCTTGCCTCAGTGAGAGAAACTCCCAGTCTCACATGAGAGTTCTTGAAAAGTGGGCTAGAAATGAGCAGGAGAGCTGCATTGTTGCCTCTCTGGCCCCTCCCCCACAAGCAGCTTGGAGCACAGCAAGGAGGGTTGCCCTTCGGGGATGAATACCTAAGGCCCCACCCCCCTACAACTTAACAGGGACCCAGAACAAAGAAATAGGGCCAAAATGAAAGAACAGCAAAACCTCAGGAAGAGAGCTAAGTGATTAGGAAATAGCCAACCTATGTGATGGAGAATTTAAAGCACTGGTAATCAAAATGCTCATGGAACTGATTGAACTTGGTCAAAGAATGAAAGATACCCAAAATGAATTGAAGGAAGATATTCAGGGAACCAACAGTGACAGGAAGGAAACCAGGATTTGGAACAAAACAATTTGGAACAAAAGGAAAAAATAAACATCCATCCAGAACAGAATGAAGAACCAAGAATTCAAATTTTTTTCAAATTCAAAGAAATGAAGAGAGACTTTTGAACCTCTGGTACAACTTGAAACATTCCAATATCTGAATTATAGGGGCGCCAGAAGGAGAAGAACAACAGGAAGATATTGAAAACTTATTTGAACAAATAATGAAGGAAAACTCCCCCAATCTGATGAGGGAAATACACTTCCAGGAAGTCCAGGAAGCCTAGAGAGTCCCAAAGAAGTTGGACCCAAAGAGGAACACAGCAAGGCACATCATCATTAAGTTACCCAAGATTAAAGACAAAGAGAGAATCTTAAAAGCAGCAAGAGGAAAGGAAAGAGTTACCTACAAAGGAGTTCCCATAAGACTGTCAGCTGATTTCTCCAAAGAGACCTTACAGGCAAGAAGGGGCTGGAAAGAAGTATTTGAAGTCATGAAAGGCAAGGACCTACATCTAAGAATACTCTATCCAGCAAAGCTATCATTTAGAATGGAAGGGCAGATGAAGTGCTTCCCAGATAAGGTCAAGTTCAAGGAGTTCATCATCACCAAGCCCTTATTACATGAAATGTTAAAGGGGCTTATCTAAGAAAAGGAAGCTCAAAAGTATGAACAGTAAAATGACAACAAACTCACAACTATCAACAAATGAACCTAAAAAAGTAAAAGAAAAGAAAAACAAAAACTAAGCAAACAGCTAGAACAGAATCAGAGAAATGGACATCAGATGGAGTGATTTCAGTGGGGAGGGGGAAGGGAGGAATAGGCAGGGAAAGGTACAGGGAAGAAGAAGGATAATTGGTAAGCATTAAATAGACCGGGAGAGGTCAAAATGGTATAGGAAACAGAGAACTCAAAGAACTTATGTGTACAACCCATGGACATGAACTAAGGGGGGTTGGGAATGCTGGAATGTTAGAGGGTGGAGGGGGGATGAAGGGGGTGGGAAATTGGGAAAACTGTAATAGCATAATCAATAAAATATACTATAAAAAAGAATGTTTTCATGTTAGACCAAATTCAAAAGTTCTAGCTGGTTTGTTTTCCCCTAAGAAGAAGGTGATGTTGAAATAGACAGACTTTGTGAGCTTGGGACTCTAGTCAGGGTGCATCTGTGAACTGGTGATAGTAATAATTTTAAGTTAATTTGATTTGTTAAGAGTGAATATTTAAGATGGCAAAGGGGTGACACTGGATAATAGGATGTGCCCACTGAAATTTTTAAGAAAGAACCAAAGGGATGGGGAGAGGAAAATGGTGGCTGATCATCAAAGCGGTCGAGGGTCATTTTTAAATGAGGTGCTGAGGGCTCTGCCATGACTGTCAGTCACTTCTACATGTGTGTGTTAAATGTGTACATGCAGCTGTGGCCACATTCTTTTCAAGTGCCATGAAATGCTGCCAGATCCCAGTGCAGTTCTTGGCCCAGCACTGCCTTCCCTGTCTGTTTTCAGATGAACTGGTAGGGCCCTTTCCAGGCAGGTAGGGTGAATGGTTTAGCTGATTTGGGCTATGATATGATTACGGATTGTTTCCCTGACCTTGGCAACACCAGCAACATCTCTTGTTTGAATCCAGGAGAATTTCCATCCACTGTTTCTTGGGGCTCCTTTCTGTGTTCTGGGAGGGCTATTGCCAACCAGGTAGTCTATCTTCTGCAAGTCAGGCATGACCCCAAGATCAAGTTCCTTTCCAGTTTCAAAGAAAACCTGTGGATTCTTTCTCCCCACTTCTTGCAATCTAATCTTACCTTCTCAGGGGCCAGAACAGAATAGATATGGTGATGCTAGGGACAACTGTGGCAGCCATGGGGGCAGATGCTGTGACAATCGAGGTCTCATGAGCAGTGACTCCTGATGCCTGCAGGGGCACTTGCTTGGAGTCATTTGGCAACATGTGGTAGTGACCAAGCAGTCAGCCACCATGATACACAGGCATACAGCGGTCACAGGACAGTAGTGTGCTGAGGGTCTGGGGCCCAGACTGACTTGGATTCCACCTTATTTTATTCTTTGTTTTCACCTGATAGTGCTAGTATAAACCATTGGCAGTAAAGAAAAATTCACCACTGGTGACTCTGTGTGCGCATGTGCACATGAGTGTGTGTGTCTATGAGAGACAAAGACAGAGACAGAGACGATGGAATAATTAATTTACCACTTGGGAAAAGAATAGAGCTCATTTTGATAATTTGTTCATTTCTGAACCAATCATCATTTAAAGTCACATAACAAATGTTACTAAAATTTTTCCCCAGCCATCCCCTTAAGAGTACTTGTGCCCCGCAGTGTCCCACATACACACATACCTATCACAAACCTTGTGATCTCCCTACCTGCTAAGTGCTTTGACAATGTTTAGAATGAGCAGCACCATAGTTTTTGGATCCACTCATTTGCTGATGGGCACTTAGGTTGCTTCCAGTACTTGGCTATTGTAAATTGTGCTGCTATGAACATTGAGGTGCATAGGTTCTTTTGGATTGGTGTTTCAGGGTTCTTAGGGTATAATCCCAGCAGCAGAATTGCTGGGTCAAAGGGCATCCAAAAACTATGGTATATTTACACAATGGAATTCTATGCAGCAGAGAGAAAGAAGGAGCTTATACCCTTTGCAACAGCATGGATGGAACTGGAGAGCATTATGCTAAGTGAAATAAGCCAGACGGTGAGGGACAAATACCATGTTATCTCACCTTTAACTGGAACATAATCAACAGAAGAAAAAAGCAAACAAAATATAACCAGAGACATTGAAGTTAAGAACAATCTAACAATAGTCAGGGGGGAGTGGGGAGGGGACAGTGAGGAGAGGGGATTACAGGAACTACTATAAAGGACACATGGACTAAATCAAGGGGGAGGGTGGAGGTGTGGGAGGGAGGTGGGTTCAGCTGGGGTGGGGTGGAGGGATGAGGAGAAAAGTCATACAACTGTAACTGAATAACAATAAAAATTTTAAAAAATATATATTAATGTGTCCCTAAAAAAAAAAAAAAGAATGAACAGCACCTTCCACCCTGCTGTTACTGCTCCTCCCTTGGGACTCTGAAGACAGAAGGAGCTTCAATGAAGGAGTCACAAAGTTGGAACGTGGGCATGGACAGGAGAGGGGAGCAGAGGCAGTTTCCTAAGAAGTCCCTGTCACAAGGCTTTAACAAGGCAATGTCCTGTGCCTTCTCTGCTTCCTTAACTCTACCTCATCATCATTTACCCCACTTGTCAATGGCCCTGAAAAAAAAGCCTTGCCTACTGAATCCCTCTCCACCTTAGCCTTAATTAACAGTCTGTAGCATCCTTTATCTTCATGGCGTGAATTGGTCTTACAGTAGTTTCTTTGTGTGAACCCATCAGATACTCATAAACCTTGATTAAATCATCTCTTTTCACATCTTAACATGCTCAGCTCTCAAAGACTGCCCTCATAGAGCCCTCCTGCAAGCGCTGCCATCCTCCTCCACACTGCCCCAAACACTCGAATGGCCTATTTTTAGTAGGTAAGTGCTGCTGTGCACAATATTCTAAAAGGAATTTGAGTAGGCCCTTTAGAAAGCTGCCATTACCTTTTTGAACTGTGAGGCTCCAGAAATGACTCCCTTAGGAAAGCTGCCTTGTGCCATCTCTGACTTCAGAGCTGCAAAGCAGGATATTGCCAGCCCACATTGTATCCTAATTCATTTATTAGACTCTAGTTGGAGTCATTTAATCATGACTTAAATGATTTCTGTTCCCCTGTAGTCAGTAGCCTGGTGCTGTTTCCAGTAGAAAATCTCACACTAAAATCTAGGTGCCCATTTTGGCAGACTTATCAAAATTTTCTTTAAATATGACTGCCTACTGTAAATCGTCAATTTTTTTGTGCATACTTAAAAGTAACTGAATTCTCCCAAAATGCAAATTTCCCTTTTGGCCACTTATCAAGTCATAGACCCGCCTTTCTGTAGACACATTAAGGTGTTCCTTGCTTGTCTGTTTCATTTCATATAATGCCAGTTCTGTTTGATAGCCCTATAAAGAATGTTTTTTCAAGCCCTAGCTGGTGTGGCTCAGTAGATTGAGCCCCGGACTGTGAACCAAAGGGTCGCAGGTTCAATCCCAGTCAGGGTACATGCCTGGGGTGCATGAGTGGCAACCACACATTGATATTTCTCTCCCTCTCTTTCTCCCTCCCTTCCCCTCTGTCTAAAAATAAATAAGATCTTTAAAAAGAAAAATCTTTTTTCAGATGTTTGCTAAAACATCTGAAAATTTTGTTCTCTTCATTTTGTTTCCCAGTCATTTACTTAAGAGTCTATTTCTCCACCTTGGTAAAAGGCTATTCCAATGAAGGGTGCTCACGTGCTCCATCTGTGGGATCTTTGCCAGTCATTCCCAGGGCTTCTGGCTTGCCTAGTGGTGTTTCTTATGTGATCACATAGCCTGTAAGACTGAACCCACATTTTAAAACATTTCTCATTACTGAGATGGTCCACAAAATGGACAAGAGCATTTAAGAGACTCCTCCAGAGAAACCACATATTGAAAATCCTGGTAAAGCCTTCATGAGCAAACCAAGAAATAGCAGAGCCAACCTGTCTCCTATTTCTGAGACAAACTCTTTACTAGACACATTATGTATAAGTGCAATGATTAATCTGTCAGTCAGGGGTCAGTTGTAGACAACAGAATCTCTCTGGCTAGTTCAAATAGAAAACAGTTTACTTCCAATTATGAGTGGTTTATAAAGTTCCTTGAATGGGCTGCAGACCTGGCTGGCCTCAGCCACAGTGAGGAATTTGAGGAGCTGAGAAACTGCCACAACTGTCAACTTCATCACCAGCCTGCCACAGTCCACACCAGCAAAGTGGATCCCTAAGTCCTGCTTCTTCCTGTCCATGCAATTCTACTACAGCTGCCACTAATCACTACTAGGACCAGGCTTGTCAGTGAAAGCACAGAAAGCAGTGGAAGCAAGGCCTCCACCTCATGGTTTTCACGTTTACCTTCCAAGTCTTGCATGAGGGTGCCTCTTTAGAAGAAGTTCAGTCCATGTAAAACCCACACTGTATGTGAGTCCGGGAAATGTGGTCTTTCACTTTACTATCTGTGTTATTTTGGGTAAGTCATGCTACAAAGAATCTGGAATGCAGCTGGCTGGACTAGTCTGCAATTTCCCATATAGCTAACTAATCAAGCTTGACAGAAGTTAGAAAAAAAAAAACTATCAAGAAGACTACTTGAAATATGGATTTACACCTATTATCAAGGGATAAACTTTGCCCTAACTATATACAGGTCAACAAATTCTTATCCAAAATCCTGGGAGCAGATGTAACATTCAATTTTTTAAAATTCTTTTGGGAGTAAATTTTCCCTCTCATATGAAACACCTCAAAATCTTCACAAAATGTAAAGACAGTTTTTAAAAAGATATTGGACATAAGGCAATAAAAGACAATGATCTCTAAGAAACTGGAAACAAATCAGGTGAACCTTGTAGCTGATATGGCTTTCTGCCTTGAGAGAGTTCCCAGGCCACAGAAAAGAGAGTGGAACCCAGGAAGAGCCCAGCAAACTTTAGAGCTGCTAGTCTGCAGAGGACAAGACATCTAGAGTTCTCAGGACAGAGTACTGGAAAGGAGAAAGCTCAAAGAGACAGAACCTTAGAGATATGCAGAAGGTCCCTTTGAGAAGTCGGTCAAGTCTGATCAGCACATGCAAGTAAGGAAACTACCCAGGGCTGGGAGAGGACCAGTCAAGAGGATTAGAAGTTATAGTGTACAATGCTCACAAAGGGCTGAGAACAGTGTGTGTTTCCATCAGCCAGCCTGGAGAACTTCAACATTTGTGGGATAGCGGTCAGAGTACACAGTAGGGTCTCCCTTCAGTGGCAAGAAAAATAACCAGGCATACGAAGAAGCAGGAAAATATGACTATAACAGGAGAAATCAGTTGATTGAAATCAACTCAGAACTGACACAGATGTTAGAAATAGTAGACAAGCATATTTAATCAGTTATTGTGAATGTATACCACATAATCAAAAAGTAAAGATGTAGAAGGTATATAAAAGACCCAAATCAAACATCAGGAGATGAAAACTACAATACCTGGAAAAAAAAAAAAAACCCTACAATACCTGAGATGAAAAGGTACATTAATTGGATTAGTGGAAGATTAGACACTGTTGAAGAAATGATTAATTATCTTGAAGACATAACAATTAAAAGTGCCCAAAATGAAACACAGTAAGAAAATATAATTTAAAACAGTGAACAGTTGCTTCTCAGCCTTTTGGCTAAGATCAGGTGTAGTAACAATGAACAGCATGTCAGTGAGCTACTGGACAACTTCAGTTGACCTGAAGAAATAATAACCAAAATTTTTCTAAATTTGATGTAAACTATAAACACACAAATCTGAGAAGCTCAATGAATCTCAAGCATGAAAAACATGAATAAGATTATGGTGAGGCATATATCATAATCAAACTGCTCAAAACCAGTGATAAATAGAAAATATAAAAAGTAACACAAGAAAACATTGTTTTCAAAGGAATAAAAACAAGAATGACAACAGGTTTCTCATTAGAAACAATGCAAGTGCATTGGAACAATATCTTTAAACCACTGAATTTTTTAAAATTTAGAATACATTTATTACACATTATATAATATCTCCAGACTAATAAATGGAATACCCCCCCATACTACATAAACTACTCTACCCACCCCTAACTAACATCTCTGAATCATTCTCATCCTATTACCCTGTTTAACTTCTCTATTGGTTTACTCTTTCTATATGATAACTGTACTATGACCCAAGGGCTATGGACTGGATTTTGTACCCCTGAATTCATATCTTGAAGCCCTCATCCCTAATGTGACTCTACCTGGAGATGAGGTCTTTAGGAGGTAATTAAGGTTAAATGAGGTCATAGGGGTGGGACCCTAATCCAGTAGGACTGTGACCTTATAAGAAGAGAAAGAGTGAGAGATTCCACATGAGGACTCAGAAGGCAGACATCTGCAAGCAAGGAAGAGAGTTCTCCCCACAAACTGACCATTCTGGAACCCTTATTTTGGACTTCCAGCCTCCAGAACTGTGAGAAATAAATGTCTGTTTAAGCCACCCAATCTGCTATAGTTTGTCATGACAGCCAGAGCTAACACAGATTTTTACTCCAAGTTTGGTGCTGCTCTGCCTCCTCACAGTTCACTAGGCTGCCAGGCAGCCAGACTGAGGGTATTTTGCTTCGTCCAACAGCTGCTGGCCATGCTGTCAAGGCAGGTAGTAACTCCAGGCACTCCCATTGAGTCACCATGGGAATGACCTCCACATTAGCTAGGCCTAGATTCAGCTCCTGCTTCTGATAGTCCGCCAGCCTTACTTCCTTATCAGGGCATAAATGGACTCTCCATCTTCTCTCTCAGTGGTGACAACTGTGAAAAGGAGAGTGCACTCCCCAGAAAACCCACCCAGGGGGTCTTCAGACGTCATCTAGAATGTAATCTTAGGCAGGTCACTTCATTCTTCTATGCTTCATTTTCCTTACCTGTAAAAGGGGTTTATGACTGCTTCCTGGAGAAGACTGAAGAGATGATGTACAGGAAGTATTCAGCTCAGAACCTATCCTGGGAACTGTTCCACAAATTGTTGCTGTGCTACTTTCCTCCAGAAGGGGCTGGAGGCCCAGCCCTGGGGTCACAGTGCCACAGGCCCTGTTTGTCCCTAAACCTGGTTCTATGTATGCTGCTCAGCAGTTGTTCCCAGCACCCACCCAGGATAACTTTGCAGACTGACAAATGGCATAGCCCCAGCATGGCTTCAGCCACTTCTCTCTAAAACATTTTTGGTCACCCACCCAGCAGACTCGGAGCTGTGTTTTATGACATTATTCACTCTATCTGGTAATTTGGGAAAAGAGAGCACCAAATGCAACCAATGATACCCCCACAGTTGCTAATAGGAGCCACCATTCACGTCCCACAGTACTCTCCTGGCCCCAGGGACTCCAGCAGCTGCCATAGCACTGTCTGCCAGGCCAGGATCCGTGCTGAAGGCTCTGAGGGCAGAATAGAGCCCAGCACAGTCACACTGGGCTCCTGGAGGCTTGCAGCATTAATAATCTATAGTTCAATCATTAGCAGCAAATCCAAGTGAAATGGGAAAATATACACCATGTTGGAGGCTGCAGGGCTGCTGAGAGGTGGCTTTTCTACTTCATGGCAGCTTTAATGATTAGTTCCCAGCCACTAGCAGCCCCAGCCGACAAGCGGTGCCTGCAAGCTGTAGGCTTTCTGCATGTGATAATTGAACAAAGTTAGAACTCATTCAAGATATTAACATGGACTGGCTACCATGGATCTTCTGGGTTTGTCAGACCCCCAAACCAAACCCTCTCCAAGTACACCCTGAGGGTGTTTATTGGTCACTTATTGCCTCTGCACAGATCTGCAAGTAGATATTTTCAGATGCAGAATCCAAGGCTGCTGGGGTCCTGGCAAGGATTTAATATACAAACTAAACTGACTCTGAAATGCTAATCTGGGTCTTTATTAAATCAGCCTGTAGCATGCTAAAGTAGGGAGATATCTGAAGTGGAGAAGCATTTTTAATTTTAAGGGGTTTTTTTAATCAATTCATTTCAAGTTATTGGGTATAAGGTTAAAAATTCTTTGTTAATATTCTTCTTGGTCATAACCATTAGTCAGGAATCTCTGTCTACAAGTGACAGAAGCACAGCTCAAGCTAAGTGAAACCCCAGAAGAGAATGTGACGTCCTGCAGAAAATACATGGAAGGAAGAACAAGTGGTCTTCCAGAGCCAGAATTTGAAACAACCTCAGAATTTGGCTTTTTGCCCCTGCATGTTGGCTTTCTTGTCTCAGACTGACCTTCCCCAGGTAGAAGTCATGGGAAGCCCCAGGCTCATGCTCCTCATCGCTTGGTATTTAGATAGTGGAAGGGCCTTTCTTTCCTAGTGCCACTTTGAAAAAATTCCTGGGGAAGAATTCAGAAAGGCCTTGCTCCTATAATGAGACCATCCATTTAGACCATTAACATGACCATGTCCTAGCCTCACTAGATCCCTGAGAATTTCAGCTCTTCCTCCAATTCCTGAATTTGACTAAACCTCTGTGCCCCAGGTGGTAGGATCTGGCTTCCCAAGCAACTGCCAAAGAGACTGCACGATGCAAGGCAGAAGAGCAGGGGCCTAATTCTCTGTGACTAGGAAGGAGCCAGAGAAGATGAACCCCCTTTTCTTGACTCCAATAGACCGTCCCAAGACCCAGTTTCTCCAAATAGTCCATCCAGAGACATCCTGCGTGGCCACTAGCCTCAAGCAGTGGCCAGCACCTTATTCATAATCCTGCACGATTCCCCATCTTCCCCACCTCAGCTTCCTTACCTTTCACTCTCATTGCCCTGGGATTGTACCTCCCACATAAAACATTAACACTTAATCTTTGCCGCAGGTTCTGATCCCTCCGTGGGCAGGGAATACCAGAATAACAAGAATAATGAAAATCATGAACACAGGTCTTTTATTATATCAAACATCCTCAAATCCATGGGAACAAAAAACTCAGGCTTATATGGAGGGAGTTTCCAACAAATTCTGTCCCAAAATTAGGATTCCATGAGACTAAATTTAGAAGTTAAAAGTAAATTTAATTGGAAAGGTGGTAAAAAGTACAAACTTTCAGGTATAAGTTAAATAAGAACAAGGAATGTAATGTACAGCATGATCCCTACAGTGAACACTGCTATGATATATAGGGACATTGTTAAAAGAATAGATACTAAGAGTTCTTAGCACAAAATTTTTTTTTCTTTTTATGTGTCTATATGAGATGATGGATGGTAACTAAGCCTATTGTGGCAATCATTTCACAATGTATATAAATCAAACCATCATGCTGTTCACCCTAAGTTTACATAGTGATGTATGTCAATTATTTCTCAATAAAACTGGGGAAAAGCCTAAATTCATAAAAGTGTGTTGAAAAGACTTGCTATTCAGAATTGTACTCAGAAAGAATTTAGGGGCTTCTGGTTAAATATGGCAGGTTGAATAAACACATTTACCACCTCTCCCTCCTGAAACCCCCATAAAATGATAGTAAAATGAGGGGAAAAGGTGTACACCTACCCATTAGGAGACATGAAACTGGAGAGGGGATGATGGTAGATGAGACATTGCAGAATATTTTGGGACACTTACTGTAGCAGAGCAGAGACAGCTGCAATTTAAGGGAGTGCAGAGATTACAGCAGGCGATACAAATGATAGTGGAAGGCTGGGATGAGGCACAGCACTGAAAACACACACTGATTAAAAGTACAAAAAAAATCCTCTCCCCAAACCTCGCCTTTTTCTGCAATTGCCAAGAAACCCCTCTTCCCTTTCACTTCTCTGTAGGAGACTGGAGGTTTGTTTTCTGCAAAACTTGAACTGGACAGACTCCAGATGTGGGGACACCAGATCCAGCAGAAGAAAAGTGTGAGGTGTGGGGCTAAAAGGAGAAGGAATTAGATGAAAGTCCCAATACTGACTGGCAGACTCCTTAGTCCCCTTCCCTTGTCTTATCCCCAGAATGGCAGTGGTACTGAAAGATAAAATCAAGGAAATTTCACTTAAAAGTGAACAAAGACCTCTATATGACTAATAGAAATTCCAGAAAAAGATAGTGGGGAAAATGGAGTGAAGGAGTCTTTTAAAGGTACAAAGAATAAAAAAATTCCCAGAAGGGAAAAGACATCAATCTCCAGACTGAAAAATCCACAATAAATGACAAACAGCCCAAGACTCTCATGAAATTCCAAAACACCAGGGCTAATGAGAAACTCCTAAAAGCTTCCGGTGAGTAAAGCATGTCATTATAAAAAGAGCTAGAATCAAAATAGCTTCAGGTTTTCTAATAGCAACTTCAGAACCTAAGAGATACTGGAGTAAAATGTCTTCAAACTTCTGAAAGGAAATAATTTTATGAGCACTCATCAAGTAAGTACCAAAAGAATAGTACTATTGCTGCTCACAAATGAAGGAGGAATGGTATGACTGGAATGTCACCATTCTGCAACTCATAGGTCCTTGCTTTTCATAACTTTGAATATTTCTTGTTAATCTCTTCTGGCCTGAAAAGTTTCTGTTGAGAAATTAGCTTTTCTCTTGCTACTTTTAAGATTTTCTCTTTATCTTTAACCTTTTGCCTTTTAATTATGATGTGTCTTGGTGTGGGCCTCTTTGGGTTCATCTTGTTTGGGACTCTCTGCACTTGTATGTCTATTTCCTTTACCAGGTGAGGGAAATTTCTGTCATTATCTTTTTAAAATAAGTTTTCAGTATCTTGCTCTCTCTCTTTTCCTTCTGGCACCCCCATAACACAAATGTTGGTATGCTTGAAGTTGTCACAGAAACTCCTTACACTATCTTCATTATTATGGATTTTTTTTTTCCTTTTTGCTGCTCTGATTGGGTGTCTTTTGCTTCCTTATATTCCAAATCTCTGATTTTATCCTTGGCTTCATCTACTCCACTGTTGATTCCCTGTAAATTATTCTTCATTTCAATTCGTGTATTCTTCATTTCTGACTGGTTATTCTTTATGATTTCTATCTCCATTTTTATGTTTTCTATTTCTTTGTTGAAGTTTTTACTAAGTTAATTGAGCATATTTATAGCCAGTGTTTTGAACTGTGCATCTAGAAGATTTCTTGTCTCTACTTTGTTTAGTTCTTTTTCTGGAGTTTTGTTCTGTTCTGTTTTTGGGGACATGTTTCTTTGTCTCTTCATTTTGGCTGCCTCCCTGTGTTTGTATCTATGTATTATATAGAGCTGCTGTCTCCTCTGGGCTTAGTAGTATAGACTAATATGGTAGGTGTCCTATAAGGTCCAGTGGCACAGCCTCCCCAATTACCCAAGCTGACCACTCCAGGTGTGCCCCCACTCCATGTGGACTGTTACACCCTTCTCTTGCACTTGAGCCTCTATTGCTGTTGGCATGTCAGAGGGAATGATTTACCCTCAGGTCGATCAGCTACAAGGACTGGCTGTGACTACCAAACACCATGGAGGACCAGTTGTGCAGGGGCCCACCACATGGAGCAGGACTTACTTCAATGGAGCTCTGGTGCCTGCTGAGTCCTCCCCTTGAGTGTGTCACTTTTGAATATGGTGCTTTAGTGTGGTCTGAAACTGTCCACCAAGTGCACTGGCTCTGGGGCCTCCCTAGAGGTGAAAGCCAAGGTCAGCTGCCGCCTGTGTTCTGCCTGGGGCCACTCAGCATGAGGGACCAAGTGATCTGCAGATGGCTGCAACTTGTGGTGGGCTTGGAGGTGCCCAGGAGAGGCCAAGCTCCAAATCAAGGCCAGCTGCTGCTAGTGCTGGTCCTAGGGCAACTTACTGAGAGAGATGGAGCACCCTAAGGCCAGATGCTGCTTGTTTGAGAGATTTGGGGAAAGTCCAAAACATGAGTCAAGACATGCTTTTGGTATGGAAAAGCCACTGGAAACAGCTTCGGTGGGCTCACAGATTGGGTGGGGCAAGGTCTCAGGGAAGCACCAGGGTGAGGCAAACAGCATGAGCTGGGTTGATGGAGACTCAGATATGGCACTTGGCTGCAGGTTCTGTGGTGTGGGGGTCTCAGAAAAGGAAAGAGTTCACCTCTGCCAGCACTTTTGTCTGGCAGAAAGCTGCCCCCTGGCTCTTGCCCTGTTGCCAAAAAATTCAATTCCTCCCTGTGTGTCCCTGATGCCTTTCAAGTTTCTGCCTCAGCACCAGAACTCAGAGAGAGTGAGTCTGAGTAAGTCCATGCATAGGCCCTTTAAGAGGAACTACTTGGGATTCCAGAAGCCCTTTGTCTCACTCAGCTACAATCCGTACTCATTTTTATAGCCATAAGTTATGGGGACTTCTCTTCCTAGCACTGAAACCTTGGGGTGGGGAGCCTGGTGTGGAGCTGGGACCCTTGCTCTTCAGGGGGTACCGCATAGCTGAGATATCCCTCCCAATTTCACCTGACACACATGGGTGTGGGACCAGGTTGCTCTGTGTCTCTGTCTCACCTACCAGTCTCCATTTGGCTTATTCTTTATATCCCTAGTTGTAAAACTTCCATTGAGGTATATTTCAGGTGGTTCTGAATAATGGTTGTTCTGTAGTTTAGTTGTAATTTTCATGTGCTTGTGGGAGGATTCGTGTACCACATTTACTTACACCACCATCTTGACCAAAAGTCCTCTATTTGCATTATTTCATTTAGCATAATGCACTCAAGCACATTTCTAAATTATTTATAAAATATTTTAAACACTTTTAAAACATTTTAAAATTCTGCATAATAAACTTATTTTTAAATAAAGCTATCTTCAAGACATAACCCAAGTTGTAACCTAAGCGGAGTAAGACAGGAGTTCAGACACTGGAGAATAGTGTGGGGAAGTCCTGGTCAGGGGACAACCAGGCCAGACAGGAGCACAAAAGGCAACAAGATTAAGGAATCTTGGGGGGAAGTTAGTTATTTTGATTATTTCATATGTTTATGTGGAGAATAACATTAAGTGGTATTTTACAGAATTGCTGGAACATTTTGAAAAAAATTGCACTAATACATTGAAAACTAAGGGCACAAAAACAGAGCAGTTATTAATTCCAAGAAAAGCAAAAAGTTATACAAGAAAGAAATGTGGTGAATTTTGCATTGCCAAAATAATATAAACAGAGATACTAATTTAACCAAAAATTGCAATATAAACTCTTTGGGAAGTTCAGGCTAGGGAGAAGATGGGGTTTGTGTTTAAAAATATAAATTCTTCCCATTTGATATAGCAATAAGAAAATAAAGTACCTAGGAATAAACCTAACCAAGGAGGTAAAAGATCTGTACTCAGAAAACTACAAAACACTGAAGAAAGAAATTACGGAAGACAGACAAATGGAAGCATGTACCATGCTCATGGATTGGAAGAATTCACATCATCAAAATGGCCATACTACCCAAAGCGATTTATAGATTCAATGCAATCCCTATTAGAGTACCCATGATATATTTCACAGATACAGAAAAAACATTTCAGAAATTTATATGGAACCATAAATGACCCCAAATAGCTGCAGCAATTTTGAGAAAGAACAACAAAGCAGGAGGGATCACAATACCTGATATCAAACTGTATTACAAGGCCACTGTAATCAAAACACCCTGGTACTGGCATAAAAACAGGCACATAGACAATGGAACAAAACAGAGAGCCCAGAAAGAAACCCAAGTCTCTATGGTCAATTAATATTTGACAAAGGAGGCAGGAGCATAAAATGGAACAAAAACAGCCTCTTCAACAAATGGTGTTGGGAGATCTGGACAGCTACATGCAAAAAATGAAACTCGATCACCAACTTACACCATACACAAAAACATATTCAAGGTGGGTAAAAGACTTAAATATAAGTTGTAACACCATAAAAGTCCTAAAGGAAAACATTGTCAGGAAAATCTCAGACTTTCCACACAGCAACATCCTCACAGACATGTCCCCTAAAGCAAGGGACATAAAGGAAAGAATAAACAAATGGGATCTCATCAAAATAAAAAGCTTCTGCATGGCTAAAGAAAACAGCATTAAAATGAAAAGAGAACCAACAGTATGGGAAAACATATTTGCCAATGATACCTCAGACAAGGGTCTG
Organism: Desmodus rotundus; assembly: GCF_022682495.2. Lineage (NCBI taxonomy): Eukaryota > Metazoa > Chordata > Mammalia > Chiroptera > Phyllostomidae > Desmodus > Desmodus rotundus. The sequence continues at coordinate 132,910,072 of NC_071392.1, forward strand.
ATCTCCAAAATATATAAAGAACTCACACCACTCCACTCCAGGAAGACAAACAACACAATTAAAAAATGGGCAAAGGACTTGAACAGACACTTCTCCAAGGAAGACATACAGAGGGCCCAGAGACATATGAAAAGATGCTCAGCATCACTAGCCATCAGAGAGATGCAAATTAAAACCACGATGAGGTACCATCTCACACCAACATAGTAGCCAACGTAAACAAATCAACAAACAAATGTTGGAGAGGATGTGGACAAAAGGGAACCCTAGTACATTGTTGGTGGGAATGCAGACTGGTGAGGCCACTGTGGAAAACAGTATGGAATTTTCTCAGAAAACTAAAAATGGAACTGCCCTTTGACCCAGCAATTCTGCTGCTGGGATTATACCCTAAGAACCCTGAAACACCAATCCAAAAGAACCTATGCACCCCAATGTTCACAGAAGCACAATTTACAATAGCCAAGTACTGGAAGCATCCGAAGTGCCCATCAGCAAATGAGTGGATCCAAAAACTATGGTACATTTACACAATGGAATTCTATGCAGCAGAGAGAAAGAAGGAGCTTATACCCTTTGCAACAGCATGGATGGAACTGGAGAGCATTATGCTAAGTGAAGTAAGCCAGGCAGTGAGGGACAAATACCATATGATCTCACCTTTAACTGGAATATAATAAACAAAAGAAAAAAGCAAACAAAATATAACCAGAGACATTGAAGTTAAGAACAATCTGACAATAGCCAGAGGGGAGAGGGGAGGGAATAATGGGGAGAGGGGTTTTCAGGAGCTACCAAAGGACACATGGACAAAACCAAGAGTGAGGGTGGAGGTGGGGGAGGGAGGTGGGTTTGGCTGGGGTGGGGAGAAAATACAGACTAGTGTAACTGAACAACAATAAAATAATAAAAAGAAATAAAATAAAATAAATATATAAATTCTTATTTTCTATAACAATAAATGAATCAATACACCTGAAATTAGTAAATAGGAATGTATATCTTATATATAAGCATTCCATTTATATCAGTTATTACTTGAAAAAAATCAGCTGATGGTCTCAGAGTTATTTAGGACTCATTATTTCCAAGCAGCAGAAACCAACCAAAGCTAAATTTAAGTTGAAAAGCAGAATTCATTTTAAGGATTTATGGTTGTTTCTCAAAGGGCAGAGATATGGCTGGGCCTTGGGCAGGGATCGCAGTCAGGAAGGACAAGGTAGCTAGAAACCAAGCAGTAGCTCTCTCTTTCTCTCTGCAGACTGGCTTTCTCAGCTTGCCCCTCAATTCCCACAGAAATTAACCAGCTGCATCTCAGTGCCAAATCCAGACTTCCTGGAGAGTGACTAACTGGCATGGCTTGGTATGGCAGTTTCAAACCATGACTGCAAATTAGTTTGCATTCCTTCCATAGAGAAAGTGGCATCCATGTCCCTGTTTGAGCAACTTGTGATGGCTTTGATCAGTGGGACACAATAGAAGTGAGGCCATATGACATGCTGAGTTGTAGAAGCCGCACAGTTCCTAGTTTGTTTTCTGGAACATTCATTCTTGGAGTCCTGATCTGTTGTATAAGAAGTCCAACCACCCTGAAGCTGCCATTCTGTGAGTAATCCCAAGCTATGGGGAAAGACCATGCAGACACTCTAGCAAAAGTGCCAGCTGAACCAAACCTTCAAGTCATCCCAGCCCAGATGCCAGACATGTGAGAAGAAAGCCTTCAGATGAATCCAGCCCCAGTCAATTAAGTGGCTGCCAGCCATTCATCTTCCTACCTGCAGTCAGGAAGCAGAGCCAGGCCATGTGAGCAAAATAAAATTGCTGCTTCTCTTTGCCATTAAGTTTGGGATGGTTGTTGTACATCAGTACATAACTGTAAACTGACAGTCAGCTGATCAGATGACTGCCCCTGCTTCATGGAATCATGAAGTCACAGCATGACTGCTGGAGACTTACTCCACAAGGAGGTAGGGATGGCAAGGAGTAGAGCAGATTCCAGCAATCTATGGCTTGACAAACAACCCTCACGGTGTCCACTACATTGTCTACCCTGATTTCCTAGCGACCTGTTGCCTACCTAAACAGAGGGAAGGACATGTGGATTCAGAACTCTTGATCTCTTGTATTTAAGCCCACTTCTTAGTTCTTGCTGTCCCCCACAGTACACCAATGAAAAGGAGAGAAGAGTAAGGTGCTGTATTTTCCCTCCTCCAATTTAATGGTGTCATTAATGCCCTTCCTTCCCAGCCTCATGGTGGTCTTCCTGGAGAAACAGTTGCCAAGAAATGGAAAATATCCTCAGAGCTCTGGCATCCTCCCTCTGTGGCCTCTCAAGTACAGAGGAGATCATTAGAGTGTCCTCATGTTGCCTAGCAACCTATGAATGCTGTTTGCTATCATGTCATTAATATGATATGAAAGTGTTTCATAAAAGACATTCATCTTGCATTAATGAAAATCAAATTTGCTAATATGACACAAAATCTGTTCTTCCTGTGACTTTCTATACTTAAGTAGCTTATTTATTGAATTAGACTGTGAGTATTTTAAGGCTTGAGACTGTTAAAGCATCATAATAATGACTTTGTTTTCAATAATATTAGTGGCCGTTAATAATATGATTACTAGCTACAACAGGTGATCACCATCCCAGAAGAAGCCCCCTCCCCTCAGGTCCAGCCCCAATGCAAGTTAACTATCTGCCACCCAAATTCTTATCACTGAAACCTCAGCTACGAGAGGATTCTGGTTTGAGCTGGTATACTTTCCAGATTATCCGCATGTTTCTTTAAAGCTCAGAGACAGAGAACTGAGAAAATGCCTGTCACCTAAAGAAGGTTCCAGTGAATAAATGGATTGTGTATCATCTAAGTGAGAAAGGAAGTACCAGAGGTTATTCAGTCATCCTCTTCTTTCTAAAATAAGTGTAACAAAAGACCTTATGTATTCAATATATCATGCACTAAAAAGAGGATAAGAAATGCAGACAGTTTCCTACTTTAAAGTACAGTTTATTTCTGAAAACAAGTATGGAATTCAAATGTACAAAAGCCAAATGATACTTCTAGTTCAAGACGGCAATGTAGGAAGATTCTGAACTCACCTCTCCCACAGACATCCTGAGTGTAGACTACATAGGGAACAGTTTCTTCTTTAAATAACCTAAAGGTTAGCTAAGTGATGACTACACATCTGGCAAATGAGAAGAAAACCATGTTGATGCAGGGAGGAGAGGATGGGACATAGTCTTGCCATAAACCCCACCCCCAGCATGGCATTACACAACCAGGAGGGAACTCAAAAACATGAGCTTTATTCTGAGGAGTGAGGGGTTCAAACCCTACACTGGACATCCCAACTTTTAAGACATGCTCCTGAGAGGTGAGCCTTTAAAACATCTAGCTTTGAAAACCAACTTAGCTCACTTGCTGAGACCGCAAGACTAGTAATCTGAGAAACCGCTCTAAAGGGCCCTTGCCCTCAGATTTGTTTGCCCTAAGGCCCAGTTCAGAGGTAGCCAGTTGAACCCAGACTTGAAGTGAAGGAGGCTCACCTGCTTCTATTAAAGTGTTGACCTGAGGAACAGACATTCAATTTAACACACATCTAGGCGCCTACTGGAACACTCTCCAGTGATGGAGACCAGCAGGTGCCTTTGCCACTTTCCAGAGGACCAGTATTTCCTGGAAGGAAAATACAAATATAAACCACAATACAATACCACCTCACATCTATTAGAATGGCTATTATCAAAAAGACAATAAACAAGTGTTGAAAAGGGGACTTATATGTACTGTTGGTGGGAATGTATATTGGTACTGCCACTATGGAAAACACCATAGATGCTTTTCAAAATAGTAAAACTAAAACTATGAAACAACCCAGCAATTCCACTTCTGGGTATTTATCTGAAGAAAACAAAAGCACTAATTCAAAAAGAGATATGCACCTCCTATGTTTATTGCAGCATTTTTATCAATAGCCAAGATATGGAAGCTATCTAGGTGTCCATTGATAGATGAATGGGATTGTTACAGAACAGACCAGGGGGCTGAAAGATATAAAAAACCCCTGCTTTTTCTCTGGGGGTTCCTCCCCTGTACTAGGTTCACTTTGCCCGCCGTCAGAGGAAAGATGTCTCTCAATGCCAGAGATTGGTGAAAAGGAAAGGAAGTATTATTTATTTAAAAGTTATACAGATTATACCCACAAATGCACAAAGTCCTTCCTTCTCCCTCTGCCCAGTCTGTGGTACCGCATTTCAGGAAAGTAGAAGTCTGTGATTCAGGCTCCCAGCACCATCCACATGGCAAAAGGGAGCACTTCCAAAGCCATGTGGTCCTGACTTTCACCCAAACTGCATGGTCCCCACTCTGCCAAAGCCATGTGGCCCCAACAAGATGCCCAAGCTGCGTGGTCCCAACAAGACGCATGGTCCCAACAAGACATGTAGTCCCAAAAAGAGGCACCCAATGGCTGACGCACCTGGGTTTAAATCCCAGCGCCAATCTTCCTCTGCAGCCCCATTTCCAGCTCCTCCCATAATTGGTCACAGATGCCACCATTCCAGGCAGGTGTGGCCCTGTGGTGTGGAGCCAATTATCTCCAAGCTCTTCTGCACCCCATTACAAATCCCTATTTGGGGCCCTCCTCTTGGCTGCACCCTGTTACAGAATGAATATGTACATATACACACACACACATATATATGTATATACACATATATATGATATATGTATATACACATATATATTATATATACACATATATATGTGTGTGTATATAAATATAGTGGAATATTACTCGGACATAAAAAAGAATGAAATCTTGCTATTTGTACAACATGAATGGATCTGGAAGACATTATGCTAAGTGAAATAAGTCAGACATAAAAAAGAAAAATACCATATGATTGTATTTATATGTGGCATCTTAAAATAACAAGACAAATAAATATAATAAAAAACAGAGACAGACTTATAGACACAGAGAATAAACTGATGGTTGCCAGAGGGAAGGTATGAAGGGATGGATAAAGAAATGTAAAAGGGAATAAGAGATGCAAACCTCCAGTTATTAAAAAAAAAGAATTATAACTCATGGTGGTGTAATGTTCAGCATAGGGAAAATAGTCAATATTATTGTAATAACTTCACATGGTGAGAGATGGTCACTAGACTTATTAGTTGTGATCACAACATAAGGAATATAAATTTCAATAAGGAATACAATCTTGTACACCTGAAATTAATATAATATTGTATGTCAACTATAATAAATTAAATTTTAAAAAATTTGAAATAGAACTGCCAGGTGATCCAGGAATGCCACTTCTGGAATTTTTACTTCAAAATAATTTCAAACTTCCAAAAAGGTAACACAAATAGAACAAAGGATAGCTGTATACCCTTCACTTAGAAATCCAAACATTGACATTTTATTGCACTTGCTTTATTATTCTTACCCTCTTCTCTTTCTTTACACACATGTGCATACACACACACACTCACTTACTTTATGAACAGAAAGGACATAACATTTTCCTAATGTTTAAAAGTAAATTATAGAGCCCTGGCTGGTGTGACTCAGTGGATTGAGTGCTGGCCTGTGAATCAAGGGGTCACCAGTTTGATTCCCAGTCAGGGCACATGCCTGGGTTGCAGGCTGGGTCCCCCATGGGGGGTGTGAGGGAGGCAACCACACATTGATGTTTCTCTCCTCTTTCTCCCTCCCTTTCCCTCTCTAAAATAGATAAGTAAAATCCTTTTTTTTTAAGTAAATTGCAGAAATGAGCTGGATGTCACAAAGGGGAGGGAGAACCAAGATGAAGGTAGAGGTAGATGAAGGTGTAGGTAGAAACACTTCACTTCCTCACATAACCAAAAGGATAACAACCAATTTAAAAACAAAAAACAACCAGAACTGCCAGAAAATCAAACTGCATGGAAGTCTGACAACAAGGAGTTAAAGAAGAAACATTTATCCAGACTGGTAGAAGGGGAAGAGACAGGCAGCTGCAGCAGAGAGGACGTGCAGCAAGGCAGTTGACCAGGCAGGCAAGGCTGCGGGTGGCAAGGATTTGCTAATTTGTGTACGGATAAGCCAGGAAGAACAACTGGGGAGCAAGAAAAACTGTGCAACCCAAGGTTCCAGTGCAGGAAACTAAAGCCTCAAAACCTCTAGCTCTGAAAACCTGTGGGGGTTGTGGGGATGAGAGAAACTCCCAGCCTCACAGGAGACTCCATTGGAGAGACCCACAGAGTCCTAGGACATACACAAACCCATCCACCTGGGAATCAGCACTTGAAAGGGCAAAATCCACTTGTGGGAAGAGAGGGAAGTGACAGAAAGTGGGGCGAAAGCCAAACAAACAAGGAAGGGGCATTGTTCCCTCTCTGACCCCTCCCCTTCATACAGCACCACAAATCAGTGAATGGGTTGCCCCACCCTGGTAAATACCTAAGGCTCCGCCCCTTATAATGTAACAGGTGTGCCAAGACAAAGAAATATGGCCCAAATGAAAGAACAGATGAAAACTCCAAAAAGAGAACTAAGCAACAAGGAGATAGACAATCTACCAGATCCAGAGTTCAAAACACTGGTAATTAGGATGCTCACAGAAATGATTGAGTTCAGTCACAAAATGAATGAAGAAATGAAGACTGTACAAAGTTAAATGAAGGAAAATATATGGGGAACCAACAGGATGGGAAGGAAACCAGACTCAAATGAATGATTTGGAACAAAAGGAAGAAATAAACATTCAACCAGAACAAAATGAAGAACAAGAATTCAAAAAATGAGGAGAGGCTTAGGAACCTCTGGAACAACTTTAAAAGTTCCAATATCCAAATAACAAGGGTGCAGAAGGAGAAGAGGGAGAGCAAGAAATGGAAAACTTATTTGAACAAATAATGAAGGAAAACTTCACCAATCTGGTGAGTGCACTAGACATACAAGTCCAGGAAACTCCGAGAGTCCCAAAGAAGTTGGATCCAAGAAGAAACACACCAAGACACATCATAATTAAGTTGCCCAAGATTGAAGATAAGGAGAAAATATTACAAGCAGCAAGAGAAAAGGAGACAGTTACCTACAAAGGAGTTCCCATAAGACTATCAGCTGATTTCTCAAAAGAAACCTTACAGGCAAGAAGGGCCTGGAAAGAAGTATTCCAAGTCATGAAAGGCAAGGACCTCCATCAAAGAGTACTCTATCCAACAAAGCTGTCATTTACAATGGAAGGGCAAAAAAGTGCTTCCCAGATAAGGTTAAGGGAGTTCATCATCACCAAGCCCTTATTATATGAAATGTTAAAAGGACTTATCTAAGAAAAAGATCAAGACTATGAACAGTAAAATGATGACAAACTCACAACTATCAACAACTGAACCTAAAAAACAAACACAAAAACTAAGCAAACAACTAGAACAGAAAAAAAAAAGTGGAGGTCACAAAGAGGATTATCATTGGGAAGGGGGGTGGGGAGAATGGGGGGAAAAGTACAGGGAATAAGAAGCATAAATGGTAGGTGCAAAACAGATGGGGGGAGGTTAAGAATAGTATAGGAAATGGAGAAGCCAAAGAATTTATATATACAACTCATGGACATGAACTAAGTGGGTGGAGCAGTGCTGGAGGGTGTGGGGGTGCAGGGTGGAGGGGTATTAAAGGAGAGAAAAAAACTGGGAAAACTGTAATACCATAATCAATAAAATACACTTTTTTAAAAAAGGAAATGGTACCCTTAAATACTTCAGTAGTAGTTCCTAAAAATAATGACATTCTCACACAACCATAGTACAATTGTCAAAATTTTAAAATGACATTATACAAATTTGTATTCACATTTTGCTAATTGTCCCACTGATGTCCCTTGTTCTAGTTCAAAATCCATCCAAGATCCCACATTGCAATTATTTGTTTTGTCTCCTTAATCATCTCCAGTCTGGAATCGTTCCTCAGACTTGACTTTCATAAGCTTTCACTTGTGAAAAATACAGGCCAGTTATGTTATGGAATGTCTACCAGTTTGGGTTTGTCTGATGTTTCCTTACTACTCATTTCAGGTTATACCGTCTTGGCAAGAACCACAGGAGTGATGTTGTGTTCCTCTCAGTGCATGATATTAGGAGGTACATGGTGTAAATTTGTCCTTTGACTAGTGTTGTTAATGTGGTCACTTGATTAGAGTGGAGACTTCAGGTGTCTCTGCTGGAAATGTACTATTTTTACCTTCAATCAATTAGTGGTATTTTGAGACTATGTAAATATCCTATTTTTCATCATTCTTTTCCCACTAATTTTAGCATCCATAAAGAGTTCTTGCCTGAAACAATTGTTATTGTGCTGTTTGCCAAAGGGTGATTTTCTAACTTCATCGTTCATTCTACATTTATTACTTAATTTTTGACTATGAGGAAGAGTTGTCCCCTCTTTTTCATTTATTTATTTATTCACTTATCTGTAGCAATGTGGACTTACAAATTCTTACACTATTCCATGGGTTATAATCCATTACCCTCATTATTGTGTTTTTGGGAATTAAGGCCTAGAAATATGTTGGTTGAATTTTAATACTTGATTTTTGGAAACTACAAACCTGAAAACATGAAAGCGACAAAGAAAGTGAAGGAACAGTTTGTAGTTTGTTATTATATCTGCAAAAGCTCAGTAAAAACAAAAAACCACATTAATTAGAAAAGCCTATTATGAAACAGAATTGTTTCATTTATTGGTTAATTATTATAAATAAACATATGTTAAACATGCTGAATATATTCTGTACAGGTAAATGATATTTCTACTGAACACTCTTCCAAAGTGTAAAGAGCACTTAATTTCACCAAAGGAATAATGAAGCAGCAAAATATCTTGCTTTCTGGGGTTTGCCAGTTCTTGTGGCCTCAGTCTCATAAAAGGTGATCCCACCTGGTTCTTTTGTGCCCCTCCTCCTGGATTTGTGGGGTTTTAATGTGCACATAGACACTTTTTTCTTTTCTTTCAGAAAATGGATAGGAAATGGCCATGGCTGCGAGCATGGCTGAGTGGCTGAGTGGCCTAATGCTAGCTGGTGCTCTGGCAGCCTAATTAAAGGAAAATGGCTGTGCTTTCTATGAAGAGAAACGCAGAATAAGAGGAGAGGGACACGGGAAGGGAAGCTAAAGCCCTAAGAGCTTTCCTTTATCTACAAAATTAAATGCCAACCCGCCTCATACTAAGACCTGAATTTATATAACAAATCAATGTAAATACCTGGACAACTTCCAGGGCTCTAGATTCATCGTACAAATTCAATTAATGTAGCCCCTAATAAGCCAGAGATGTGCAAGGAAATACCGCAGATGGAATAAAAGCGCAGAAACGTGAGCAGATTCACCCCTGTGCTCCCGTGCAGGGTCCAGGCATCACTGTAAGGGGCGGCGGAAGGCTTGGTGGACGTTGTTGTGACTGTGCTTTAATTGATAAACTTACAGAGAAACACAACTCTTAAGGATATAAAAATTACACTCTTTCTATAAGAAGACTTGTCCCCTCTGGCAAGTCAGGCCAGGCCCAGGAGGCTCGCAGGCACCTCAGCCCCTGCCCTTCCGGATCACACAAGTGGGTCAACCGGTTTACATAATTGCCTCACTAGACGAAATAAGCAAGCGGAAGAATTTCATTGATACTTTTAATTTAACTTTAATCAATTTAGACCAAAAAGAAAAAAAAGCCTCAATTTAACTATTCCTATGTACTGTGTAATTTTTATCGATATCCACATACCTCTTTAGTGTACAACAAAACTCCATGAAGGCTTCTTATGCAGTCTCTCTTACTTTTATTGCAGCTAAAATTAATTGCTGCTATAAAACTGCAGCTAAATTGGTTTATACAGACACCCTTGCATGTAGGAAAAGAAGTTCCTGAGGTGGAAAAATTGCAGTTATGACAAAGAAAGTTTTGATTTAAACGGCAAACAAAAAGTGTTTAGTAATATATTTAGTGTCTAATTCATACCAGAAAGAAATTGAGGCAGTTCACGCAAGTATATACAGTAGGATAATTGAGAAAATCAACAATAACAATATTAATAATAACACAATACAAATTGAGCCCTTCCCCCATGTCAAACCTTGTTCCTTCCTGGAGAGTCTCTTCAAATGCTGGGAGTAACTCTGAGGTAAGGGCCGTCCTTATCCCCACTCCACAGCTCTGAAGATGGAGGCTGGCAGCGGTTGAATCTTACTAGCTCAAGATTATATAACCTAACAAGTGGCAGTGCTAGCAAAAAAAGAAAAAGTCATCAATAAAAGGGAAATGAAGGCAGGACAGCAACATGAAGCTGGGCTGAGGTGGAGAGACCATGTGTTCAAACACCGGTCTTTATTTAGTAAATTCACATAGTTGTCTTTGAGTTCCTTCAAGGTCAAAGCAAGGAGGATAATGTTATCATTGACTAGATTTGTAAGGTTCATAAGATAAATTTATTCTGTTTTCTAAGGTGAAGCACAGTTTTTCCTGGACTGTGTCTGGGATTCACAAAAACAAATGCACAGAAGGCAGATGATTCTCTAATAGTGTTTCTGAAATCCAGGATGCTGGTGGCAGTGGGGGGAGGCAGTCTGTGCTCTGTCCCCAGCATGAGCTGGGTGAGTCCTCACAGACACAGTGAGCCTGAGAAAAGCTTGTGCTTAGAGAGAGCACAGCCTCCCCACTTCAGGGTGGTGATGCCAAGGCCTGGGCACTGCTGGGGGTCTCCCTCCAGAGACAGTTCTGGGTGTGTACAGCTCACAAATAAACAGGCCCGTCCCTGTGGCCTCCAGCATATAGCAGCCTCCTTTCCTGGGCAGAAAAAGCTGTTCCAGGGATTATCTCCAGCATCTCTGTGACAGGACAGGGCTCCTCCCAGTGCTGGGGCAGGTGGTAGGGGTGGGGGGACACCTGGCTCTGAGCAGTGTAAGCTTCCGGGTTCCTGGTACACCAGGGTAACTGGACAGATGCAGCCTCTGTAAATCCGTGGACTGACCAACAGCAAGAGCGAGGCTGTTTTCAAGCCATTCAGAAGATGGCTGACTTCTGCCAGAGATTAACAGTTTTGTTTTCATGCCAGTGAGCAGTAAACATCCATTGTCTGTTTAGGCCAGTTCTAGGTTGTGACAAAACCATAGCTGAATTTTATTCAGAGGATACTTGTTTTTCTGTCATCTAACTCTTTAGCAGGTGGCAATTACAACTGTTTATCAAATAACTAGTTAGTTCTGCTTTGGAAATCATGTATCTTTCTTGATCTGCCTTAAAGCAATAAATTGGGTAGATAGAGATTCTGGCCAACTCAAGGTAGACAGGAAATATTTATAATTAAACTTCCATTTCAGTCTTCAAGGTGCTTTGTCACAGTGTGTCACAGGGCTGCATCTGCTGAACTAATTGTGGCATCTTTGAATAGATTCCACTGCCCCAGAAGCATGTAATTTAATTTTCAAACAAACCTAGGGTTAACTGGAAATACTTATTGGTTCTTATTTTCATTTTTGAAAATTGTATTGAAATGCATGAATACACTTTCTTTCATGGCAGAATAAAATGACCAGAATATAACCTTGCAGCGTGAACATAAATTGCTCCTTGTTATCTTCTGTGTTAAAGCCAGCTCAGACCTCCAAGGACACTGGGGCTTTGAGGTGGCTGTCCCATATGGAAAATATTTGTGTGGGTTTTTCCCCAGAATGTCTAGTTTGGGGACAGGTTTGAACCTAAAATGATAGATATTAAGTTCTGGTAACTTCAACTAAATACATTCTCCCAATTTTTGTAAATTTAATTTTAAGAAAATATTTTTGTAAAAAGTAGATGCTATACAGTCTATTGGGCATCATAGTAGATACCACATCCATTCTCTTCTTTTCGGAAATAGAATCATGATTTATAGGATGTTACATTGTACTGAAAATAAATGCAATGATTCCCAGCCTCCCCTGAAGCCAAGGAAGCTATGTGACCAACTTTTGGCCAGTAAGATATAAGTCAAGTGTTGTATGGGACTTTTGGGAATTCTCCCTAGAGGAGAGGGGAAGGGCTCTCTTTATCCCTTTCCCCATCCAAGACATGCATGTGATGACTAAAGCTCAGCAGCCATTTTGCTCCATGAGGCTAAAAGCCCTATGGATAGTTCTGTGATCTGATGTCTGTGGAACCACCATGCCGATCCTAGACACCACACCTGGACTTTCTTTATATAAAAGAAAACTATACCTATGCCTTTTAAAAGCCACTGTTATTTTGAAATTTTGTGTAACAGCAATCAAACCTAATCTTAGCTAATGCAAGGGATACCAAGGAATCTGGGGTGATTCAGAAAGTTGCTAGAAAGGCTAAGGAATAAGCATAAGGAAGTGAGATTTGGTTGTGGAGTTATTAGAGCATGAACTTTCAGATCACACAAAATTATGATGAAGACCCAGTTCAGCTCTGGCTGGTGTGGCTCAGTGGATTGAGTGCTGGCCTGTGAACCAAAGGGTCGCCAGTTCAATCCCCAATCAGAGCACATGCCTGGGTTGTGGGCCAGGTCCCCAGTAAGGGCCGCATGGAAGGCAGCCACTATTAATGTTTCTCTCCCTCTCTCCCTCTCTTCTTCTTTCTCTAAAAATAAATAAATAAAATACTTTTTTAAAAAAGACCCACTTCAGCCACTTGTTAGTTACATAACCTTGGGCAAGGCATTTAACTTTTCTGAATCTGTTTCCTCATCTGTAAATTGAGCCAGCCAGTCCAACTTTAGAGACTTGGAATTAGGATGAAGTGAGATAGTGCACATAAATTATTTAGCATGGTGTCTGTGGATTTGTGTCTTCAGATGAATACAACAGCAGCTCCAGCATCAAAGAAAAAATGAGTCTTAAGCCCTGGTCAAGTAGCTCAGTTGGTTAGAGCATAGTTCCCATGTGCCAAGGTTGCAGGTTCAATTCCCCATCAGGGCACATGCAAGAATCAATCAATGAATTCATACATAAGTGGAACAAGTCGATGGTTCTTTCTCTCTCTCTTTCTCTCAAATCAATAAATTTTAAAAATTTGGGCCCCCAGTGTTCATAGCAGCACAATTTACAATTGCCAAGTGCCAGAAGCAACCTAAGTGCCCATCAGTAAATGAATGGATCAAAAAACTATGGTACATTTACACAATGGAATACTACACAGAAAGGAAGAAGGAGCTCCTACCCTTTGCGACAGCATACATGGAACTGGAGAGCATTATGCTAAGTGAAATAAGCCAGGCAGTGAAAGACAAATACCATATGATCTCACCTTTAAGTGGAACCTAATCAACAAAACAAACAAGCAAGCAAAATGTAACCAGAAACATTGAAATTAAGAAAAATCTGGCAGTAACCAGAGGAGAGGTAGGAGGGGATAATGGGGGGAAAGTGGGGAGGGGTTTTCAGGAACAATTGTAAAGGACTCAGGGACAAAACCAAGGCAAGGTGGAATCATGGGAAGGAGGTGAGGATGGCTGGGGTTGGGGTAGAGTGGTGGGAAGTAAATGCAGACAACTGTACTTGAACAACAATAAAACAATTAAAAAATAAATTAAAAAAATAAAGTACACAATTCAGTAAAAAAAAAATGTGTCCCAGAGTGTAGTAAGCATCCACCAGGTAGTATGCAAGATTCCTTAGGCTGTAGAGCCACATATCTTATTTAATTATGGCATAATTTCAATAAGAATAAGAAAAAATATAACAAGCACATCAAATCTGTGATTTCACAGATATTATCACTTAGGACAAGACGGAAGAAATTATTTCCATTTTAAAAAAACACCAAATTAATCAGAAGAAAATTCTTGAATTAATCAAAATGTAGTCCTTGCAAAAACTGATGGATTCCCAAGGTAACTGAAGTTTGGCAAACATGAGTGCAAGAAAAGAAGGCTTGGCAGTGCAGTGACAGAAAGGACGAAGAACTGAGGTCAGTTGGACCACAATTTCATTCCCTCTGAGTCATGCTTTTGCCTTCAGCCTTGCCGAAGTGTGCCCATTGCAGCCCTTTGTTGCTGTGCTGGCTTAAGTTTTTCTAACACCTCTACCCTTCATGTGTGTACTTTTGGGTTGTTTTCCTCCATGCTGGTAAAGTATCTGGCACATAAAGATTTAATGGCAGAGAATGGCCTCCTAGGTCTTCCCCTTCTTTGCCATTTTGCCACTGAAGTCAGAAGCTATGGAAGACACCTAGGACAGAGAAAAGAGGAGAGAGAAAAGTCATTATGGAAGCACAAGGGGGAAGGAAAGAGTACTTGTTGAAGGGTGGACTGAGCAGCAGAGAACAGAGAACCAAAGGAAAGTAGGCCTTGAGAATTTTAAAAAAAACAGGGTTTTGCAATGCCTTACTAAACCTATTAGAATGGAGGAAGGGATGGATAAATGGACAGGTGGGTGGATGGAAGGAGAAAGGAATATAGAACATAAATATGGGCTCATAACACACATACCAGAAGAAGAAGGGGATATGGGGCAGGTGGCTTCAGAAAACATGTTTATAAACCTGCCTCTATCTCACCCAAGTCCTTTAACTGGGCTTGGCACACCCAGATGTCCTCTGTGGCCTGTCTAGGCTGGGAAATGACAATTATGACAATGATGAACCACAGAAGGCATCAACTGGGCTGATTGTCAAATGTGATTTCTTAAAATTAGAAATTAAATTTCCAAATGTTGCTCAAGCCAAAGCAAACACATCTGTAGGCCATACATACCTGGCCCCTTGACGACATACCACGATGTTTGTCACTTCCTGCCTTCTATGTATCAGAATGTCAGTGGGACAGACAGGTCATAGCAGCCAAGCTTCAGCCCATGGTACCATAAGGTTGAGACTCCTCATTAAGCATAATCTACAATTGGGCATTACAGAATAATTGTTACCCTCTGCTGTGAATCTAAGATACTGTCAGTACAAGATGGGCATGTACAGTAAGAACCTCATTCTCAGAGGAAAACCTGTAGGCCACCCAGATGCAGTCCCCACCAGGAGAAGAGACAACTCTTAGGGGAGATTCCAGATCTTGCAAACCTCTGTGCAGGTGTGAGTGGCAGCTGGGGATCCTAAAAGCAAAAAACTGACTTTTATCACACCAGAAGAAAACTTGAATGCTTTTTGTTTAAAACAAAAAGATCTTGGAGAAGGATGTTTCTCTTCTCTGCCCACCCACCTCTTTTTTTCTAATAGTTGAGTAGTTTAGCAATTTCCAGTTGAACTGTTTGGATTCTGGGGAATGCAGCCTTACTCCTGCAACTCTCCTTTCCTACTGACCCACCAGAGGGCCATGGCCTTGGAGTTAATACCCAGTATTTGAAATAACAACGCCCTTTACTCACTTTTCTTTTCCCTTAGATATGCTGTACTTTTTTTCTGAGGCCAATGAATGCAGCTTCTTTCAGTGTGTCTTATCGATTTGTTTTGCTCATCCTGAGAATGACCAATGGCTAAGCTAGTTACCAGATCCCCTCCTAGACTGTATGATTTTGTCAATAAAATAGGCTGAATGACCAGATAAGGGTGAGCTCTGGCGAAGTCTGATCAATTGTTTAATGATTGGACCATATCGATCAGAAATGGTTAATTCAGTTCCATGAATCAACATTTCCTGGGGCTTTTAAGAAAGGTATATTATTGCAAAAATGGTGGAGAATTTAAGTCTTCCCAAATAAACCAGGTTGACCATTGACAAAATGAACAGAGACCATAATGTCTTCTGTTTGGGCCCTGGAGAATTCATGTAAACTTTTTCTCACAGCTGCGTAGAAATGATTTTTGTGATGTTAACACTCAAATCTACACAGCCACTTAGAAATCCCATTGTTGCTGTGTTCTTGCCTGGCATTCTCCCCTAAAGTTTTCTAGGTGACCAGCTATGTGGGTTACTTAGTGGCAGCAATTAGTCTTCCCTTTTTGAATATTAATTGGGAAAGAAGTTAATATTTTCTAGTTCTTTTTAAATTTACAGTATTCACAGAAATATAAATTTTCTGAAAGCTCCTCCCCAATGTTGATCATCTGTAGCACTTGCTGCCATTAATGCAGACCGGCCCCCGGCCTTGGCAAGGACTTCAGATGTTCCTCTTCTTTCTATGGAGAAGAAAAGAAACCAAAATACATAAGTCATTAAGTTTGAGGGGAGGGGTGGGACAAAAAACTAGAGCTAAAACTTTTCTTAAAATAAAACTTCTAACATCCTTATATCAAAAGGAAATCATCTAATTTGACTCAATGTTGTAACCAATTGCAAAATGAATTTGGTTAAATTCAAAGTTTGTCTAATTTTAATGAGGAAAGCTGCCTTGTTTCTAGGATGGTTTAGAGGAAGCACACACGAGTCCTTCCCACTCTAAACACCTCTCACCCACCCTAAGCTGGGTCACTACAGCTGGTGCAAAGCTCTCTGTGGACTGGAGGGAGAGTAGCTGAGTCTGGCCCCTGCACTCACCTGCAGATCTCTTCAGAAGCATGGGCCCCACATGCTCCTTCTGTCTCAAAAGGACCAGCCCTGTGCTGTATGCTATGGGGACCCAGAGTGCACAGTGTGTAAGAGAACAAGACATGCACCAGGTTAACTCTTCTGCAAGGACAGATATGCCTCATACAGTGAAAATGAGGCAGAGAAAGTAAGTGGAAGCCCTCAGCCAGGAGTTATCTTCAAGGAGGAGGTTTTTGTTGTACTTGAACACTAGGGAAGATGAAAACTTAGAATAGGGTCCTCTAGGCTGCAGAGACCGTGGCCAGGTCAGGGGCAAGGTATTTCAAGGGATGGGGGTGAGACCCCTAGACTCCATAGTGGGAGGCAGCAAAGGGAACAGCATGCAGCCAGGGTACAGGTCTGAAGTGGAGAGAAGTCTGAGCTACAAATGGACTCTGAGTGTGGGCCCTGAGGCTGCCCCAGTCAGATCCCCCCAGCCTAGAGCACCCCAGTCCCAGACGCAGTAAGAAAGAGGGGTGTCTGCAGCCCACAGCTAGTGTGGAAAGGGAGTTGACCATGGCTTTCCAGAATTCCACTTCTTGACTAGCTGAAGTGGCCAGGGTAGAAAATGCTCAGCAGGGTGCCACCTGCCATCAGGACTGGTGTTGTCTGTTCCATGCAGAACTGAAAAAGAAATATAATGCAAACCCATTTCTTTCTTTTTAATAATGAGATTAAATTTGCCTACTGCTGAATAAAATACATTGGCTCCTGCTAGAAGGAGCTGGTCCTCACTGCCCTGGTGTTGGGATGCCTTGCCCACCTGAGAGGTGCTGTCTGATTATGGTTTGCCAACTAGAACACTCCAGATGCAGCTTCCTCCTCATCCAGAGTGAATCTGGTTCTGAAATTCCCAGTGAACAAACCTCACCCCAGCTTCACGCATGTGTTTGGTTTGGTAATTAAAGCACATGGATTTTTAGCAAGTAAATTATAATGCCCACATTTTCAAATGTTCCCTAAAATCATAGTCCCCTGCACATTATAGAATATGGAAACTCAAATATCTTTCATCCTAAACTAATCCCCAAATCCAGCACCTTAGAAAACCAAAGTCTCAAGCCACATAGCTGTTGATCTCAGGGGCTGCTGGCAAGTTTGAGAGGCATAGTATTTTGTGGTGGAAGAATAGCACTCCAATTCTGAGAAAAATACTAAGAAAACCATAAAATATTTCATAATTTAAAAATATTTCAAAAATTGTTATACAGCCTTTTTTCTCTAAAAAAGTCAATTTCCTAAAATGTTAATTTTCCAGGGGTTCAGAGGGAGGAAGGGAGGCACAGGGGATTTTTAGGGCAGTGAAACTCTTGTGTATGATCATGTAGTGGTGGCTACACAACATGATGCATTTGTCAAATGCTAGAACATATGCAACACAACAAATGAATCCCAGTGTAAACTGCAGACTATATTTAAGAATAATGTATTGATATTGGTTCGTGAATTATAACAAATGTCTTACACTAATGCAAGGTATTGGGAAACTGAGGGAAAAGGGAAGTATGTGAAAAATCTTTACTGCTCTGAAAATAAAACTAATATATTTTTTTAAAAGTTGATTTTCCAGAAGCAAACAAGGTCTCAAGGAGCATGAAAGTGAATTATAGACAGAGGCCAGGCTACTTGGGAGCTGTGATTGGTGAATGACCAAGGGCTACAGACTGACAAGGGCAGCCTTATCACTGTGCCCACTCTGAGGTCATTTGATGAGCCCTTTAAAAATCACTACCAGAGCTTCAGGCCAAGATGGGGGCATAAATATATACACTTCACTTCCTCACACAACCTAAAGAAGAATAACAGCCAATTTGAAAACAAAAAACAACCAGAACTGCCAGAACTATAGTCAAACTATATGCAAGCCCAAGAATCAAGGAGTTAAAGCAGGAGAATAAAGAACATCCATCCAGACTAGTAGGAGGGGCAGAGGTGAGCAGCTAGGACAGAGAGGACGTGGAGTAAGGTGGCAGCCGGCAGATCATGCGGTCCCACATTCACCTGCAGATAAATTCACCTGGAGGTGAACAACTAGGGAGCAAGACAGACCACACAACCCAGGGTTCTAGCATGGAGGAATAAAGCCTCAAAACCTCTGGCTGTAAAAATTTGTGGGGGTTGTGGCAGCAAGAGAAACTGCCAGTCTCACCAGAGACTCCCTTGGAAGGGCCCACAGGGTCCTAGAACGTACACAAGTCCACCCACCTACGAATCAGCACTAGAAGGACGCAATTTGCTGTAGGTAGCAAGGGGAAATGAGTAAAATCAGGGTGAGAGCAACCAAGTGGCATTGTTCCTTCTCTCTGACCCTCTCCCACATACAGCACCACAACCCAGCAAAGTGGGTTGCCCCACCCTAGTAAATAAATAAGCTTCCATCCTCTACAGTAGAACAGCTGTATTAAGACAAATAAATATGTCCCAAATGAAAGAAAAGATCAAAACTCCAGAAAAAGAACTAAGTGATAAGGAGATAGCCAACCTATCAGATGGCAGAGTTCAAAACATTGGTAATCAAGATGCTCACAGAAGTGATTGAGGATGGCCACAAAATAAAGGAAGAAGTGAAGGCTATACAAAGTGAAATAAAAAAAAATATGCAGGGAACCAACAGTAAAGGGAAGGAAACTGGGACTCAAATCAATGATTTGGAACAAAAGGAAGAAATAAACATTCAACCAGAACAGAATGAAGAAACAAGAATTTTTTTTTTAATGAGGAGAGGCTTAGGAACCTCTGGAACAATTTTAAATGTTACAACATCCAAATCATAAGGGTGCCAAGAAGGCAAAGAGGAAGAGCAAGAAATTAAAAACTTATATGAATAAATAATGAGGAAGAACTTCCCCAATCTGATGAAGAAAATTGACATACAAGTCCAGGAAGCTCAGAGACTCCCAAAGAAGTTGGACCCAAAGAGGAACACACCAAGACATATCATAATTAAGTTGCCTAAGATTAAAGATAGGGAGAAAATCTTAAAAGAGAAGAGAAATCTTAAAACAACAAGAGAAAAGGAGACAGTTACCTACAAAGGCATTCCCATAAGACTATCAGCTGATTTCTCAAAAGATAACTTACAGGCAAGAAAGGACTGGGAAGGAGCATTCAAAGTAATGAAAGGCAAGGATCTCCATCCAATATTACTCTATCCAGCAAAGCTATCATTTAGAATGGAAGGCAGATAAAGTGCTTCCCAGATAAGGTCAAATTAAAGGAATTCATCATCACCAAGCCCTTATTATATGAAATGTTAAAGGGACTTATCTAAGAAAAAGAAAAAGATCAAAAATATGAACAGTAAAATGACAACAATCTCCCAACTATCAACAAATGAGCCTAAAAATCAAAAATAAAAACTACATAAACAACTAGAACAGGAACAGAATCACAGAACCAGAGATCACATGGAGGGTTATCAGTGGGGAAGGAGAAGGGGGAGAATGGGAGAAAAGGTACAAGGAATAAGAAGCATAACTGGTGATACAAAATAGGGGGGAGGTTAAGAATACTATAGGAAATGGAGAAGCCAAAGAACTTATATGTATGACCCAGGGACATGCTGAAGAGAATGAGGTACAGGGCAGGGGGGTATAAAGGGGAGAAAAAATGGGACAACTGTAATACATAATCAATAAAATATACTTTAAAAATTACTACCAAAATAAGCAGTTTCTGTAAGTACTGGAGAAGGACCTTGCAAGTATGATTCTTCATTAGGTAGGTTTGGGGTACTTTTTTTTTTTTCTTAATCAGAAGAAACGATTCCTTTTCACATGTAGCCACAACACTTTACATCTAACAATCACCCTACAATTAGCAATTGCTTCACTTTATTTTTTTTATTTTTATTTTTTAGCAGCTACTTCACTTTATACATATTTATCTTGATCCATGGAGCAGTCTGTGAGTAATCTGATGTAGCAGACAGATGTGCAGAAGCTGCTCTCCAGGTGGGACAGTAACCTAAAAGCTCCTCTTGGTGGTGCACCAGCTCTCCCGGGTGTGAGAGCACTATCATCTATCATTCCTTGACCCTATGAAATTGTCTCTAGGGAACCACCACTGAAACTGCAATAAAGTTGAAAACAAGCCTTCAGAAGTCCATTTGTTGGTTTGGTTTCGAGAGTATTATTTCATTATCACTCTTTTTTTTTTTTTTATTGGAACCCAAGAGTTCTTTCTTGAGAGACAAAAAAGAAAAATCCAAATAGAGCTCTACAACCATCTTTCTATTTTAGAAATAAAAAAAATGGCTGCCACTGACAAATTCCAATGTTATTGGTAGCACTTGGCTATAGAAATTATGACAAGGATCCCAAAATGATTTTCCATAGGAGGCAGTGGTCGGGGTTGTGGAAGGGGGGAATTTTAGGTCTGCTAAGCCACTGAGCAAGCTGTTCAACATCATGTGATGAGAATAGGGATTGTCAAAGGCCAAGGTGCCATTTCTTCCAGATGCAGGTGTAAGAGGCCATGGAGTTTCAAAGGCAGCAAACGGAAGAATTTGCAATACATCCAACTTCCTCATACCCCTCCTCCCCCCAAGCACTGTGTAGACTTGCTTAGTAGTTATATTGATATTTTCAGAGGATTAAGGACCACTTATTTCTCTAGCCATCTGTGTTTGGCTTTGCGAATGGAGGCTATGCAAATGTGTGCAGTGGATGGCAGGCCAGAGCCTCGGGTGGGCAGCAGTGTGACCCTAAGGGAAGTGGGGCTTTCCCAGAATGCCCTCATTGAAGCAGACAGTAAAGAGGTGAGAGTTCTAGAGAACCAAGATGGCGGCGTAGGTAGACACACTGCGCCTCCTCGCACAACCAGAACTAACAGAAAATCGAACAGCAAGGAAGTCCGACACCAAGTAGATAAAAAAGGAACATATATCCATACTGGTAGGAGGGGCAGAGACGGGGACCGGGGCGGAGGACTTGCGTGGCCGTGGCGGGACCGAGACTGGCGGAGTGTGGGACTACGAACAGGGCAGGCAGTCTGACCACTAGCAGGCCCTGTGGCCCTACATTCGCGTACAGATAAACCAAGAGGGCAGGACTCAGAGTGGTGGAGAACGGGGCAGGCAGAGCGGTGGGTAGCACCCTGCGGCCCCACATCCGCGCATAGATAAACCTGGACGACCGGCAGGGAGTGAAGCAGACTGCGAAACCCACGGCTCCAGGGCAGGGAAATAAAGCCTCAAAGGTCTGATTGAAAACGCCCATGGGGGTTGGGGGAGCAGCAGGAGAGACTCCTGGCCTCACAGGAGAGGTCGTTGGAGAGACCTACAGGGGCCTAGAGTGTGCATAAGCCCACCCACTCGGGAACCAGCACCAGAGGGGCCCAATTTGATTGTGGGTAGCAGAGGGAGTGACCGAAATCCAGTGGAGAGTGGAGCAAGCGCCATTGCTCCCTCTCGGCCCCTCCCCCACGTACAGTGTCACAGCTCAGAGATCAGCGAGACCCCGCCCCTCCCTGGGAACACCTAAGGCTCTGCCCCTTTAAGTAACAGATGCGCCAAGACCAAAAAAAAAAAAAAAAAAAAAAAAAGGCCCAAATGACAGAACACTTTAAAGCTCCAGAAAAAATACAACTAAGCGAGGAAGAGATAGCCAACCTATCAGATGCACAGTTCAAAACACTGGTTATTAAGACGCTCACAGAATTGGTTGAATTTGGTCGAAAAATAGATGAAAAAATGAAGGCTATGCTAAGAGAAACAAAGGAAAATGTACAGGGAACCAATAGTGATGCGAAAGAAACTTGGACTCAAATCAACGGTGTGGACCAGAAGGAAGAAAGAAACATCCAACCAGAAAAGAATGAAGAAACAAGGATTCGGAAAAATGAGGAGAGGCTTAGGAACCTCCAGGACATCTTGAAACGTTCCAACATCCGAATTATAGGGGTGCCAGAAGGAGAAGAGGAAGAACAAAAAATTGAAAACTTATTTGAACAGATAATGAAGGAGAACTTCCCCAATCTGGCAAAGGAAATAGACTTCCAGGAAGTCCAGGAAGCTCAGAGAGTCCCAAAGAAGCTGGACCCAAGGAGGAACACACCAAGGCACATCATAATTACATTACCCAAGATGAAACAGGAGGAGAGAATCTTAGAAGCAGCAAGAGAAAAGGACACAGTTACCTACAAAGGGGTTCCCACAAGACTGTCAGCTGATTTCTCAAAAGAGACCTTACAGGCAAGAAGGGACTGGCAAGAAGTATTCTAAGTCATGAAAGGCAAGAGCCTACATCCAAGATTACTGTATCCAGCAAAGCTATCATTTAGAATGAAAGGGCAGATTAAGTGCTTCTCAGATAAGGTCAAGTTCAAGGAGTTCATCATCACCAAGCCATTATTATATGAAATGTTAAAGGGACTTATCTAAGAAAAAGAAGATAAAAAATATGAACAGTAAAAATGACAGCAAACTCACAGTTATTAACAACCACACCTAAAACCAAAACAAAAGCAAACTAAGCAAACAACAAGAACAGAAACAGAACCACAGAAATGGAGATCACATGGAGGGTTATCAATAGGGGATTGGGAGGGGGAGAGAGGGGCAAAGGTACAGAGAATAAATAGCATAAATGATAGGTGGATAATAGACAGGGGGAGGATAAGAATAGTGTAGGAAATGTAGAAGCCAAAGAACTTATAAGTATGACCCATGGACATGAACTATAGGGAGGGGAATGTGGGAGGGAGGGGGTGGGCAGGATGGAATTGAGTGAAGGGGGGGGGAAATGGGACAACTGTAATAGCATAATCAATAAATATATCAAAAAAAAAGGTGAGAGTTCTGAAGGCAATAGACAGAAAAACCACCTGAACAGCACCTGGGGTGTTGCAACAGAGTTGGGCTGAACGAGGAAAGCAGAGAGACAGAACTTATGCCACTTAGAAGGATGTGTGTGGCTCTTGACAACCAAAAGAAGTGGGTGGGAACTCCTAATGGTGTATGGAACCACTCAGTGGGCAATCTCAGTAACTGAGGAAGGATGGCAACAAATTTAAAAGGGCTCATTGGTTTCTAATGTAGGAATTATGATAGTTTTAGGATTTGCACATCCACAGTTCCCTGAAGCTTCTTTAAAAGCTCTTTAGATCTGAGTAAGGGACCATCCTGGCAAAGCTGTGCTTAAGTATCTGTACTTCAGATATTATTGATATGTTGGTCTAAGAAACTACTGTCTGAGATGAGTCAAAATGCCACCCTACTGAGCTGGTCCCTCCTGAGGCAGCCAGCCCTGCACCAATGTCTTTACTCCAGGAATTAGATGTCGATGTTGGCAAGGGTTTCTAGAGGCCAATAACCCTATTACTAGGACTCCCATTGATTTGACTGCATTCATTCAGAATTCAGTGGTCTTGAGTAACTGTAGAAGTGAGCAGTTCTGTTTCCATTAGGGGCCCTTCTGACACCCTTAGCCTTCCATGCTATAGGGCTCAGAAAGACCATCCTTAAACCTGGTTTCACACACAGCTTTCCTACTGTTCTATTGAGTTTTCGATCATAGGGCATTTTGTAGAGTTTTGTCACCTATTTATTTGTCACAATTTTATTCTATATCAATGAAAGATCAACCAAGGCCAAGTACATAAAATATAAACAGTGCAATGTGCATTCATTAATTCATTCACTTATTCATTCATTCATTTTATGAACATCTATAGGATGGCTGTTACAGGCAAATGCTGAGCTAGACAGCCATGAAGTGATTACACAACAGATCTGACTTATCCCTGTCTCCAGGAGCATCCTTCCTTCCCATCACTTTCCTGAGCTCATCTCCTACCAATTCCCCTTTATTTATACCCATCCCGCCTCCCTAAGTGGTCTAGGCACATCCTTGCACCTGCTGTTTCCTCTCTCCAGAAGCCTCTTACCGCAATCTCCACCTGGCTCACTCTCTCCTTTCCCTCAGTTATTTTCCCTGTCTTAGGTGACTTAACCTTTTTTTGGCTTCCTCCTGCCCTCTCTTGATTTATGTTTTCTCCTAATTGTTCTCATTCTCTAACATTCTACATATTTGCCTATTTGTTGCTTGAATATAAGGGATATTTGTCTGTTTTGGTCCCTGCTATTTCCCCAGGACCCAGAACAGTGTTGAGCATATAATGGGGGTGAAGTAAATATTAGTAGAATTAATAGTCATATGAATATATGACCTGAACAACAAAGTAGATAATTAAGCATGAAATTGGGTCATGTTCTGGTTAAGTGAATAAATGATAGGCAATAATTGATATACCTGAATCCACGCTGATCATAGCACAGACTTTTGTCATTAGATTTGCCTTTCAATGCCTCACTAGTCCTTGAGACTCATTAGCTCCCTCCCCAAGAATTAACGTTAAGCCTCAGAAAACAGAAGGTGCCCATCTGCATGGCCACCAGCTTTTTCTTCCCCTGTGCACATACATAGCATCCTTTAACAGTAATAGAAATGACATACTCACATACAGCAAGAGTGAAGCCCATGTAATCGATGTGTCTCCTGAAGAAGTGAAGTGTCCTGTTCCAAGACACTAGCATTAAATAAAGTACAAGTTTAATAACTGTTTTTGGTTATTCCAAGAATAAATAAACATTCTTCGTTATTCCAAAAAATGCACCCAATCTTCAGCAATCATCTGTAAATAATGCATGGCCATACTGTCCTCCATGAAGGAAAGCATTTATTCAAATAGTTTTCAGTGAAAAGTTAGCAAATATAAACACTAAAAGAGCTGCTCTCTGAGAAGAGATTAAATTAAGCATCAGTACAATTGTATGAAGACTATGTTGCAACATGGAGGTGGCCTGTTTTTCTGGTCATTATTAATCCAGAAATCTTAATTATGAACAACATTTGTGTTATTGTCTACCCAAATTTAATTTGTTTATGCAGCAGTTCAGTTAATCCTGCAATCTGTTTTTCTCAAACGAGGGCAGATAATGGAGACACCGTTCTTTACAGGTCTTCAGGCTTTTAAATGCTGATAAAATCAGGATTCTTCACTGGGTCTTGCCCTAGCTCTGAATTAAACCACTTTAAATGTAATTATGGAACCTGGCCTTACATCAGGAACATCCATTTAAAAAATTGATTGGCCAGGCTATTCTACGAAGCATTTTATGAGCAAACGATTGCAGTGGGGCCAGGACTGTAATTTATAACGGCAAAGAAGCAGGTAAATACTTTATTAGTGGTAATGAGAGGGTTTCCAGCTAACTGAATCTTTTCTTTCCTCACTAGCTTCTTCACGGAGCCCTGGTGTATAGCCCTCTTTCACGATCGTTTTATTGATCTCAGGAAAGAGTTACGGCAAATCTTAACCTCTAAGGAGGTAAGAGTGATTAATGGATATGTGAGTTATTCCTTGCAAATTATAAACAGTTTACAGTTGTTGATCATTTAGACTTTTCCCTGCATTCCCACTTTATGGGAATAGTTTATAGTTTCAAACTAACTATACTTCATATGAACAAACTACAGAGTATTTAAACATGGATGGTGATATTCAGGGACAGTGGATTATTTAAATCCTTTTACGAAGGGCAAATTTCTTTTTCCTTTTTAAAAATAATTGTATTTTCAATATCAGCAAACAGTGTTGGCGAGTGTTGGACATGAGTTATATCTGCTTGTCCCCAAGAAGGAAGATTGCATTCCTTTAGTTTCTGATCAGCTATTTGCTAAACATTTGAGTGCATGTACTGTTTGAACATGTAACGAGAAGTCATCAGATGTCCAAACACACTTCTTTTATAACCAAAACTTCTTTCTCAAAGCAGTACAGAATTAACTGGAAGTTAGGCTACACATCCCAAAGCCTCCGTGTTCAGCAAGAAATTCGACTCTGCGTTGTAAATAGTAGAATATTTGTGAAACTTTAAATTATTTCTTTCAACACGAGAGTCCTTACCAGAGTTAGGTAAAGTTAACATCTGTGCTTAAAAAGTGGTCAAATATCCTTAAAGACTGCTGCTTGCTTCACTCAGACACCAGCTGAAGCACAACTGAGCTTCCGCCTTGTTTTTCTGTCTATATGGGCAAGTTCGGCATCTCTGTTGTCATCCTAACAAGAACCATCCTAGGTGGGCAGAGGGACTGTTATCATCTGTCCTTTACCAACGAGAAAGCTGAAGCTGAAAGACTTTAAGTGACCTGCCCATCATTTACACAGCTAGTCAGTAGCCAGCAAGCTTCAAACTCAAAGATCTGTCACTCCAAAGACAGGAACACGGCACTGAGCCACACGGGGCCCAACTATGTGGCTTGGTATTTTCTCTTCATTGTGCACTCCTCCCAACCTCTGCTTTTCAGTTTTATCCCTGGGATTCAAGCTAGAAAAGTGAAACAATTTTATTAATCTGAAGTAGATTCAGATTGAGAAAAGTAGATTTAAAATTTAAACCAAACTCAGTTGTCTTTAGGGTACACATAGGTAAGAAGCTGGCAGGAAAATGTACATGAGAAAAGTAGAGGGGACTATGACTGTAAGTCAGACAGTTCCCTGCACTTCATCCTGAGGCTGTAAGGAAGTCAGGTCCAGTTGAAATATGAGTCCCAATGGAAAGCCTGGTGTTTACTGAACTCCACTTAATGACTCAGATACTCTCCTGCCTCTCAAAATGTACTCTACAGCTCATTTCTGCCTCACAGTAAAGATTCATTAGTTTTCTAGTTACCCCATCAAAACTCTGTGCCCATGTCCTCTACAGCCCAGATCTGAGCTTCTCTGTTAACATTTTGCACAAGGCCAAGGGGTTTTAGGTGTCAAGCTTAAAAAGGGAAGCTTTTCCTTCACTTTTCCAAGTAAACTGTCAAACCCAGTAACTCACTGTTCATGGTACTCACTGAGAACTGTCACCCTTTACCAATAAACAGACATTTGCTCTGGTTCAGTTTCCCATAAATGAACAGTGCGGACAGCAGGCTCTTTCAGTAGATCATATGTGGCCATGGACATTTGTGGAAGAGACACTACAGGCTCCCCAACCATTCCTATGGGTTTTTTAGACTTCCAGAAAGTAAAACTTCTGGGGGAAAAAAGCCTCCATTGGGGATTGCTCTATTTTCCACATTTGCCTTTGTCAAATGGGAGAGGCCAGAAGAAGAGGTGGTATGTGCAGTGGTATCTGCCTCTAGCTCAGATTCCCATGGAGCAGGGACTAGCTGTTCCCACCTCAGAGAGCTGTGGAAGGGGTAAAGGATGGGATGTGTGCGAGTATGTGGCACAGAAGAATGGCTCTCAGTAAGTGCCAGCCACCGTAAGTAACTGTGGTGGTGACAGTTATGGTGGAGACAGGCTGACAATGGAAATGGCAGTCATATAAACACATGCAGGAATTTCATATTAAGAGTCTGACACTAGGAAAATAGAGAGTGTATCCTTCACTAAAGAATAATTGTAATTCCTTTTCCCTAATACTGAGTGGATGTAACCCATTTCATCTCAGTTTCTACCTTGTTTTCAGGGAAATTCAGAAATTAACATCTATTAACTATGATATCCTAGAGCTTAGCATATCAATTTTCCTCTTTTTCCATATGAGGAGAAAGAAATAAAAAAATATTGTCTGTGACTGTTACAAGTTACCTCAAATCTATATGTCATTTATTTTAAAAAGAAGCTCATTATATAAGACATCTCAAATCTGTTTGTGGATGTTAAGAGAGGAAATCCACTGGCACTGCAGTTAGCTGTGATTGAAGCCAAAGAGTCATTCACCAAAGTGAAATATTGTGGAGTGAAAATTACCCCTCAAAATTCTTTAAGAAATATATTACAATTACAAACAATTATAATAACAATATATAACAATTATACCTAACAACAGAACCCCAAGATATAGGAAGCAAAAGTTCATAGAATTGAAGGGAGAAATTATTCTGAAATGATAGCTGGAAACTTTAATATCTCACTTTTAATAATGCATAGAATAATCAGAATATCAATAAGGACATAGAAGACTTGAGCAGTACTATAAATGAATTAGAACTAACACATGCATACAGAACACTCTACCCAACAATAACAGCAGGATGCACATTCTTCTCAAGTGTACACAGATCATTCTCTAGGATAGGCCATATGTTAGGCCACAAAGTAATTGTCAATAAATTTTAAATATTTAAATCATACAAAATATATTATCTAAACACAATGAAGTGAAATTAGGAAATAAAAACAAAGAAAAAATTCACAAATTTTTGGAAATTAACAGATTATTAAGCAACTTCTTTGATCAAAGAAGTTCTCTAATGGGATATTAAAACAGAGACAAATGGAAATTAAAACACAATACACCAAAATTTATGAGATGCAGCAAAATCATCTTTCAGAGGAAAATTCATAGATATAAATGCCTATATTTTTAAAAAGGAAAGATCTCAAATCAATAACCTAATTTTATATCTTAAGGAACTAGAAAAAAAGCCAAAGAAAACCCAATGCTAACAGAGGAAAGAAATAATATAAATTTTAGTGAAGATAAAGTATATGGGAAATAGAAGAATGACAGAGAAAGATTGATAAACACAAAAGTTGGTTCTTTGAAAAGGTAAACAAAATTGACAAACCTTGAACCAGACCGACTAAGAAAAAAGATAAATTACTAAAATAAGAAATAAAAATGAGGATATTACTACTGACTTTACAAAAGTAAAAATGGATTATAAGAATACTATGAACAACTGTATGCCAAACAATTAGATAACGAAGATAAAATGGACAATTTTCCTAGAAACACACAACTATAAAAACTGACCCCACGATAAACAGAAAATCTCAACAGACCTGTAACAAGTGAAGGTATTGAATCAGTAATCAAAAACCACTGAGCAAAGAAAAGCCTAAGACCAGACATCTTCCCTGGTGAATTCCACCAAATACTTAAAGAATTAACACGAATCCTTCTCAAACTCCTCCTAAAAAAGATAGAAGAGAAAGGAGCACTTCCTAGCTCATTCTGTGATGTCATCATTACCCTGATACCAAAGCCAAAGATATAAAAAGAAAAAACTACAGAACAATATCCCCTATGGATTTAGATATGAAAATCTTTAAATGAATACTAGTAAACTAAACCAGCAGCATATTAAAAGGATTATATACCATGATCAAGTGATAATTACCCCAAGAATGTAAGGGTGGTTCAACATATGGAAATTAGTCATGAATAGAACAAAGGGGGGTAATGCTACCATCTCAATTGATGGAGAAAAAGCATTTGACTAAATCAAACATGCTTTTACAGTAAAAAACAAAACAAAACAAAAAACTGAAAAACCTAAAAATAGAAGGGAACTGCCCCAACCTAATAAAGTGTATGTATGAAAAACCTACAGCTAATATCACACTTAATGATGAAAGAGTGAAAGCTTTACCTCTGTAATTTGGGACAAGACAAAGATGCCTGCTTTCACCACATTTGACATTGTCCTAAAAGTTCTAGCCAGAGCAATTAGGAAAAAGGAAAAAAAAGACCTCCACATTGGAAAGGAAGAAGTAAAACTATCTCTATTCTCCAATGACAAGATCTTATGACATATAGAAAATCCTACATAATGCACAAAATAACATTAGAGCTAATAAATTAAGTCCACATATTCTGGGATACAAGATCACACAATAATCAGTTATCTATATTAGCAATGAATAATCCAAAAACGAAATTAAAAAGCAATTCCATTTACAATAGCATCAAGAATAATAAAATACATAGGCATAAATTTCACTAAGGAGATGCAAGCTTTGCACACTGAAAACTATAAAACATTTCTGAAAGAAACTAAAGAAGACCTAAACAAATGGAAAGACTTCTGTGTTCATGGACTTGAAGACTTAATTTGTTAAGATAACGAATGATACTCTCTAAAACAATCTACAGATTCAATGCAATCCTATCAAAATCCCAATGGCATTTTTTTTTTTGTAGAAGGAAAAGCTAATCCTACAGTTCATATGGATATGCTAGGGACTCCAAGTAGCCGAAACAATTTTGGATATTTAAAAAAAGTCAAAGGACATAACTCTGTAAAATCTCAAAACACTACAAAACAACAGTTACCAAGACAGTATGGTACTTACATAAAGATAGGTGGAGAGATCAATGAAATAGAGAGTCCAGAAGTAAACTCATTTACATGAGAAGATGTTAACATCATTAATCATTAGGAAAATGCAAAGCAGAACCACAATGAAATACCACATCACACCCACTAGACTGACTCTAGTAAATAATAATAATAATAATAATAATAGCAGCAAGTATTAGCAAGAATGTAGAAAAACTGGAACCCTCACAAATTGCTGATGGGAATGTAAAATTGTGCAGCTGCTGTGGAAAACGGGTTGATGGTTCCTTAAAATCTTATATGCAAAATTACTATATGACATAGCCATTGCACTTCTAGGTATATATAACCAAAGAATTGAAAAATAAGCATCCAAGTGAATACTAGTACATGAATGTTCATAGCAGCACTATTCAGAATAAACAGCCCAAATGTCCATCAATGGATAAATAATGTGGTCTATCCACACAATGTAATATTATTCTGCCATAAAAAGAAATGAAGTACTGATACATTCTACAAAGTGGATGAACATCAAAACATTATGTTAAATGAAATACCCAGATACAAAGAATTGTGTATTTCATATGGCATTGTGAAGAGGGTTGGTCGTAGATGAGCACTTTGAGAGGGGAGATGGTCAGACCGAGAGGGGTCAGACTATAAGAAGCAAATGCACAAAGAGTTGTTTACAATCTAGAGAAGTATTTGTCTTAGGTAAACTTAGAAGTTCTATTTTGTGACTTTACAGTATTTATCCCAATGCCAAAACAGTGTCATGAGCCCCAAATCTTCAATAATTATTGTGGGAAAAATCAATATACGTTTAATGCTTTTGTTTGACACAATTCTCCCCTCATGAGGAGAATTCTTGGAGAAGAGAAAAAACTCTTATATATTACAGAATATATCCTTCGGGACATGCTGGTGGCAATCACATTATTAAGCACGTCTAATATTTGGTTCTGGGCATCAGTTGCCTTTTTCTCTCTCACCATCTTTGTTGGGCTGATTTGAAGTCCTGGACTTCAGTGACCGTTCTTCTAATGGATGTGCGCATAATCTCTGACACTGAGTAGTGTGTCACTTAAATAACCAAGTGGTAATTTCCCTATGCCCCATGTAGTTTGAGTATTATTTTTTCTATCTGTAAGTTCTTAAAATTAATAAGTTAATGATCCAGTAGAATTATGCAAGTTACCACTTTTTTCTGTTCAAAATAAAAAGAATTATTGGTAATTCAAATAAATATAACTTCAAAGTCCATGTAACTCTTCCTTTCTTTAGGGTAATTTTTAATTATTGTGGTGTTCATAAACCATACAGTTCAAACCTCAGTGAAGTGCTTTTTATAACAATCCTCCTATAGATAGATACATGGACAGATGAAGCAAATACGGTGCAACATTAGCTATAGAATCCAGGTGATGTGTTTGCAAGTACCAACTGTACAATTCTAACAACTTGCTTTAGGCTTGAATATTTTTAGAATAAATGTTGGCAAAAATCCTTACTATATTAGAGAGTTGCACAGCGTATGATTCTCAACCTCATGTAACTTTATTCTCCCTAAGCCCTATCTTTAGAGATATCAATGAATTTTGACTTTACTAAGAATGTATTCTAAGCTTTTAAAATCCTATTTCTTAGGGATTCTAACCAAGTAAACCATCTAGAAATTTTCATGTAAGAGTATTTCATCACTTTTCTTATTTTTAAAATAAGCATGATTACAGATCATTTTTATCTGAAAATTAAGATCTTAACATCACTATGCTTGGTGAACCTTGAGGATATCATGCTAAGTGAAGTGAGCTAATAACAAAAAGACAAATACTATATGATTCCACTTATATGAGGTGCCTAGAGTAGTCAGATTCATAGAGTCAGAAAGTAGAATGGTGGTTGCCAGAAACTGGGAGGAGGAGGAATGGGGAGTTGGAGTTTAATGGGGACAGAATTTCAGTTTGGGAGGATACAAAAGTTCTGGAGATGGATGTTGGTGATGGTTGCACAAAAATGTGAATGTCCTTAATGCCACTGAAATGTACATTTAAAAATTAGTAAAGTGGTAAATTTGTCATGTATATTTTGCCACAATTAAAAATATTAAAAACTAGGAAAAATTTAACCATCCTTGGGGAACTGGCCACTATGTTCTTCATTTTAGTGAAACTGCCCTCTTATGGTGGGGCTAAGTGCAAGTAATTTCTGTATCTGGCCTCTTGCTGTGTTTGCCAGGAGGAAAAACTCCCTTCCATAGAACAGTTAGCCCATCAGATAGAAGATGAAGAAATTAACCTGAAGGAGAAGCCCAGGAAATACCTCAAAAGAGTTTTCCAGGAAACAATCTACAAGAAGCTGGTGGAGAAGAGCATCCTTGACTACCTGCAATATAATCACTACCACCTGCCCATGTATGCGTGGCCAGGCATCATTTAGTTGTGGCCATGGTCTCCACTTTATTGTTTTTTACACATGTAGTCTTTAGAACTGCTCTGTATAGTAGGAAACCTCTCCGAAGCCTGGTTTGACAGCCAACCACCATTGTCTCCTGGTTTTGTCATTTCTTTTCGCATCCACTTATGTCTGTCGTTTTCGATCATCCCAGTAGGTGGCACATGGCAGTGCATCTCTATTCCCGGTCAGGGAGAGTCTTTACTAATACCAGACTTGTTCCTGAGCAGAATAATCTGTTGTAGCAATAAAATAAGATTGGGCTGTGTAAAACTTGTGTGGTTTTTTTTTTTACTTTGAGTGTGACTGTTTCTTCATTTCCTGAAATGTTCTGCCTCCAATTTTATTAGTTATTCACATGTTTACACAGTAATAATCCTGGGTGGTAAAAAAGAAAATTGTGTGCCCACATGGAAAATTAGTGAAATTGATGATGAGAAATTAATTCAACATCAGAGAGACTGGTTGTGTAGGAAATTTTAAGTCAACTTTTGGATGAAGAGGCTGCAATCACAACCCCTGCATGTCTGTACCATGTTGCAAGTCACGACGAATGTGACAAACTAGAATATAACACACGGGCTCGTGCACGGGTTTTATTTTTATTTTTTTATCTCATGTGCAAGTTTTAGACTAGAAAACAGTAGTGGAAAATTAATCTAGTTGATTTCCTTTGACCTTTAGCCCTGTGGCTTTGCTTGGGGGGTGGGGGAGAGCTGGTACATGTCATTGTAATATGGGTCAGAGACCCTTTTTCTTATAAATAAAGCAAAGTAAGTGCCTACTAGAAAATATATGGATCCAGAAACAACACATAAGATTGTTTTCATGTATTTGGATCTTTTTAGTTGATAGTGTGACACTATTTGTGACTGAATTTTGACCAGCAGGGCTTAAAATTGGTTTCCATAGACACAATTCCAATTTTTGTTCTTTTTTTGCATTCATATTAATGTTAGCAAAAGTTGGCACAATTACAAGGATAACACAGCTATTAGGAGGATAAGCATAGTTTGCATTACAGAATTCTACATCCATTACCATCAAACTGATATTCTCAAAACCAAAATTGTTCAAGCACACCAGACACTGATTTTTCTAAGACAGGCAAAAGTAAGCAATAAACCCCACTAATTCCTTTACACAGACGTTTTACACAAATGCATGGGTCATTAGGGTAAGGGTCCAGCTTTGACCGTATGGTACAAACTGTAACTTGAATGGAGAACAATCATTACTGATTTACTCCTCAAACTGCAAACCCAGCACCCATGGAACCATATTTCAGGGGCTTGCAAGTGAGTCAGCTCGAGAAACTATTCTCCCCCACTCCCTTCCCCTGAGAGGCCCTCGGGGCAAATTCATCAGCAAATGGAGTGTCTGTAACAGGCCTGGGACCCTTGGGTGGAGATTAACAGGACAACCTCAGAGGATCAACCGTTACGATTTCTGTGATCAAGTATTACCATTATCAAGCTTCTAGTCACATTAAAAGGACCCCTAAATGACAGTGTACATCTTAATGTTGAGTCATACATAAATTTAATGTTTTCCTTTGCTGCTTTTTAAAAATCAATCCTGGACTTACATAAGTATCACGACAGATTTGAAAATGTCTAGATCATATTTTAGTCTGCAAAATGTGTCAGGTACGGTTATTGCAGCCATCGTCTCCCAGTCAAAAAGTGAGTCATTTCATGAATCTATCATAGATTAGCATGTCTGTGAAGATGAGCATTTTATCACCAAGGAACAACTTTTCTAAGAATAAGAGAAGTATCCAAGAGTGGTTGATCATAGGTTGAAATTGACTGTTTTAAGGGCTTTGGGAGAATGAAGATTTTCCCAGATCTTCAAAGAACTCCTTACTGATGATGAAGACCTGCCAAAGAAAGGGTTTCAGAGAGACCAATATTGGGACCTCTTTCAGTATGCACAGGCACAGATTCTGTGGAGACAGATTGCATGCAGGAAGTCTACATATTTCAGTATTTGCTGTTGAGCTGGGGACATCTTGGACTCTAAGCCTGACTTTTGAATTCTATGGTTTTGAACAAAGAATACTGATGAGAAAATATCAAAGGTGATTTTCCCAAGTTCCTCCCAAATTGCATGCAACAAGCATGCCTCCCAGATGCCTCTAATGATCTCCTGACATATGTTAGATTGCAATAGAGTGTAGCCACCTCCTTTCCCAAAGTGGCCCCTGTTATTACACCCAAATATCACAGAAAAGCAAAGGAAAAATAAAATATGAGGTGGGAGAGGAAAGGGAACACTGCGTGGAGAATAAAGTGTAAAGCCAGCCAATCAATATTTACCCTTGGAAGAGGGAAGGGGGGGAAGGGAGGGAGAGAGAGAACACACAGTGCACAGGGCGAGTGAGAGGGGCTGGAGAGTCACTGTGTGTGTGAGGAGCTGTTGATTGTTTTCTGGTTGAGAGAAGAGGTGACGATAAGGCTGGGATAAAGTGAGCCCGGGAATGGGGGCAGGAGCCGACAGCTGTATGCTAATGCTCACAGAAACCAAGCTTCTCCGTCCCCCATTAAAGCAGGCAGCCAGGAGGCCACACGTCACTGAACAAATAGGCTCCTCTAGACAAATAAAACGCGTTGGCCCGCAGGAAGGAGGGAGTTGGGGGAGGGGGGAGAGAGGGATGGGGGAGACAGAAGGGAAGACTGGGAGTGAGGAGAGGGAGACAGGGAGAGAGGTGTGGGTGAGAGAGAGAGGGAAGAAGGATGGGAAGAGAGAGGAGGGGAGGGGAAGAGAAAACAAGGGGTGAAGGAAACCAAAGAGACTGGGAGAACACGGGAGAGGGACAGTCTGAGAGGGAGTCACAGTGTGGGAAATACTGGGAGGGAGCAGGACAGGAGGAGTGAAAGAGTTGGGAGGAGAGAACCAGTGGCGGGACAGGGTGTGGGCAGTGAGCGGAGAAAGGGGAGAAAGAAAGGGAGAGACCAAGACTGAGGAAAGGAGAGACACGGAGAAACAGAGGGGTGGAAAAGAAAAGGAGAGAGGAAAGGGAAGGGAAGGAAAGAGGACGGAGATGGGAGAAAAACAAGAAGAGGAGGAGGACTAGAGGAAGCAAACAGGAAGGGCGGGGTAAGAACTCATAAACCCAAAAACCAAAAGCAGGAACAAGAAAAGGGGGACCCAGGCTAAGGCGACAAGTTCAGGCTTATGGTCCCCAGGAGCCTGGCCACCTCTGTGTGTATCCCTGGGCAGGAGAAGAGAGGGAATACTGGCGTTGCAGTGGCCTTTCTGGTCAGTTTCTGATGGTTTTTGTGGATGCCTTTTCTGAGTTGGAGGCGCGCTAAAAATGGGGCCGTCACCGCACAGGTGGTAGCAGTCCCCTTGTGCGGCCACTTTCAATGTCAGCCGAGCTGCTCTGTTGCCACCGCAGTTCTTCCCGGCAGGCTACTCTGGTTATGACTTTCTCAGGTTTTCTAGCTTCGCCTTTGCCAGTTTTTGCCGAAGCCACCCTTTCAGCGGTCCGGCCCCGGACCTTCCTGCCTCATCCCTCTCCCGGCTCGGATGGTCCCAACCGAGGCAAAAACAAACGGTCCCGAGGGCACTTCAAGGAGAGTTCCGTGGCCCCCATGGCACACTGGAGAGGACAAAAGAGGCGGCAGCCACCCCTTTGGCCCCCAGTCAAGCAATGCGTGCGCAGCAGATGGGGGGGGGGCACTTGACACTCGAGGGGAGGGACGTACTTGAGCGTCGCAGCTCCAGCGCCCGGCGGACAGCAAGGCCTCGCGGACTCTCCCTTGTTCGCTTTCTTTCATGCACTCTCCTTTTGTGTGGAATTATTTAAACGGGAGATCCGAGGCAGCTTTATGCTAATGTGCCGAACAAAGGCGACAGCCCGCGGGCGGGGGCCCTAAAGGTGCCCAGAGGCCCGAGTGGCAGCGCGGGGCAGCGGGCGACAGGCTGCGCGTGTCTCTCGCGTGCCCCTGGGACTGACAAAACAACTCCTCATTCCTGCAAACACAAAGCCTCTCCCGGGCTCGGGTCGGTGCGCCGCGCCCTCTCGGGTTCGGCCCCTCCTGGACTTGATGGCGTGTACTAAAGCTGTGACGCACGGTCCGGGCTAGGTCGTGGCTCGTGTACCAGGAGGGCCTGGGGTGAGGCGTCTGTAAATTCAGGAGAGTGGTAACTCCAGAAGGAGGATTGGGGTGCATGGGGGTGGGAACCTGACTACTCCCTCCCGCCCCTCTCTGGCTTCTCCAAACGCGCTCCGAGCCGCAGGATGGGATTGTGAACACTCTTGTTTTCGCCTCTCAGAGTTCAGGGGTTGCCTGGACTCGTGAACACCTCAGGGGACAATTCCTAGGCCGAAATCCTCCCCGCCCCGCCCCGCTTAACGCTCATTTCCAAGCTTCGAGTTTTCTAGAAACTCCCTGGAGCCAGATTCGTGAGCTGCAAGATCACAGTGAACTCAGGCGCGCTCCCCGACGGCAGCCTGGGACCCCAAAACGAAAAAATTTTAGAGGGCCCGCGAGCTCCAGCTCTGCAGCCGTCCAGGAATGAAGACACAAACGGGTCTGCAAGGACTTGAAGCAACAGAGGCCACCGTATTTTCCCAAAGCTTCGGCCAGAACCCCACAGGAAAGGGAGGAGTCCTGAGAAGGACGCTTCGGGGGACCCTTCCTAGAATCCTTAAGTGAAGCTTCCTTGGAAGGGATGGCGCAGGGGCGGGGGGATTGCAAATCAACGCTCAGTGTTTCACCAACTCAACTTCTTTCGAGGGGTATTACAAATGCAGTGCGCAAAGGCCGGCGCAGGGGCGCAGCGTGGTGGAGCTTCGATCTAACTCGAGGAAGACAAATATCTTCACTCCAGGTCCGATCCCCGCAGTCGCGCACATTCTGAGAAATAAAATCGCGGAAAACAACGGAACCCACGACCAGGTGCAAGAGTGGGGTGTGCGTGCGTGCGCGCGAAGCCTGATCCTTCCCTAGTTCTGGGTTATGAAATTAGTTTATATTACTTGTACCTTTCAGCTGCCCATTTATTTTGATAGTACCCTTCTATCATTTTCATTTTCGCTGGCGAGACTAGAAACCACAAATAAAAAAAGAAACGGATCTATTGAATCTCAGTATCTCCATAGTGTTCAATAGATTCTCTTGGTTTAATTCAGAGTCCTGTTTGAATTCGCTGCATTCAGGCAGGCGTTTTGTTTTGTTTTGCCCCCTGCCTCCGCCCTCTGGACAATTATGGGTGTTGTTATTTTTAAAGGGTTCACAAGGTGACTAACTCTCCCTGTTATCCGTTGAAAGAGGTGCTACACATGCGAAACTAAATATCCCGCAGTCAGGTGGGGATCGCTGACGGAGCCCTGCCCTATTATTCCACAATCCAGATGGGATTCGTGATTAGAAAATAAAACTGGGCAAAACGGTCCCGGGATCCCTTCCCCTCTTCTGTTCATCATCAGTATTAACCAGTGCTCAAAGAGCAATGAAATATAACATCGGTTGCTTTTAGACTATAACAATTTATAAATTTTAGATAAACTCATTTTAGGATTTCTAACTTTTATGCAGAACTAGCATTCATCTCACTTAGCATTTTAAAGTGAGGGCGAGAGCTTTCAAAATATATTCCATTATATGTATTCTTCTCTTTTCAGTCTGTGAGTTAAAAAAATATCATAAACAAAATCATCAAATATTTTTCCCTTGATCAACCAACTTGATTAACCCTAACAACTGTCCCATCACAACTTATTACTCATGTGGACTCATATTTTAAAATTCTGTTTAATTTCCACGCCAGGGCATTTTCAGAGGGAAAATCCGGAAATGATTAAATACCTTTAGTGGAATTAAGCATAAGCAAAACTCAGCAAAATCTATCTGGGTGCACAGGGCTTTTCAGAAAAACGTCCGTTTCCTTCTCCTTCAATAAAGTGACATTTTCCTCACAATGTATCACAGTTTACTTATGTGGCTTTGCCACTTGTTCCCAAAGGGATTTGCGACCAGGGCCACTGTGCACTGTTGGGGTTCTTCCCCCGTCCCCAGAGATGTTGCTTTTTGTGCTTCCTCGGGGCTGGGCTGAGAAGAGGATGGAAGCAAAGGGCCGAGTCTGGGTCCCAACGATCTTCACTGTTGTCTTTTCCTGGTGGCACGGGGCGAGGGGGAGGGTGGCTGCAGCTTGTCCTCTCCGAGGCCAGAGCCTGCCTTAGAGGACAGATTGCCCCCCACCACTGCCCCCTCAGCCGGCAGCACGCGTCGCTTTTGCATCCAGATTGGCCGCGACCCGCGCTCAATAGCTGGAGGTTAATTTCCTTCACAAAGGTGAAGGGGGCACGGCTCCGGGGGGGCCTACGCCAACACCCGCGGCCCTTTTATTCCTCAGAACTTTGATTGGAGCCCTTGATTTAGCATCTGATGTCAACCGGCAGACAAAATGCCCGATCCGAATGAAAATGCATGAGGCCTCTCAAGGAGAGCTGAAACCAACTCCACTGGGACGAAAGCGGCTGACCTCGGGTTTCGGACTTTGGCCAGTTCCACCAAAAATCAAGCCAGCCCCGGGCGACTGGGAGGCTCCGAGCGGCCTGCACCCGGCCCCTCCGAGGATGCCAATCACTAAGCTTCCCTGAACTTAAAAAAAAAAAAAAAAAGTTCAGAAATTCAAGTTCCTTTTCGAACCGAGCCTGCCTCCTCACCCCTTTAGCGCAGTGTCTTCTGGCAATTGAAGTAGTGCGGTGCCAACTGCTTCTCTAGGTTGAGAGAAACCTTTCCAAGACCTGGGGTCCCGCGCCCAGATGGAGAAAACATCACCATCGGCTGCAGCCACAAGGCCAGATCCTCGACCTAAACTTGGACCCCATTTTCGCTTGGATCCTGAGTCCCGCGGCCCACCCGTCCGAAACGCGGGCTGGGTCTCTCCTCAGCCTAGGCTTTGCAGCTATTTTCAATTCTCGATTATTTGCCAAACAACACGAGGAGTTCCTGTGCCTCCGAGGACCTCTCTCTCTTCCCAGCAGCCGCACTCAAACCTCTCCCGCGCCTGCTGTGGCCTACCACCGTCCCTACCCAATCAGCGCGCCCAACTTCCCCTCCGCTCCGGCTCTCGGATTGAACCCTCCTGACATATTTGGGGCCATTCTTCTCCTTTGTTGCTATTTTGCTCGAGACCCGCGGATAATCCCCGCGCGGGAGGGGGCGTGCATTGTCGTGCTGATAGACGGGCCCATTTGGCGACTCCGCGCTCCCGGGAGGAGAGACACAAAGCCCAGGCACGTGCGCCTCCCCACAGAGGAGCAGCAGACCGTGAAGTGAGGCGGGGCCAGGCGTGTGCCGCGACCGGGCGGGGTGGCGGCGCCGGGCCGGGCGACGGCGGGGCGCGCGCAGGGGGCCCAGCGCCCTCAGGTACATCTGCCGCACCTACCGGGCGACCCTTGAGTCCCGACCCCCTTTTTGCTTCCCTGCCGCCCTCCCACCCTACCCGGGGGAGGAGCTGCGGGCGAGCTGATTGGCTACGGGGAACGCGGGAGGCGAGAACAATGGCCCCCTCCCCCTGTTAAAGGGGAGCGGCTCTCAGGCCCGGGGTCTGGGACTCGCGTGCAAAGCACAGAGCCGGGTGGAGCCGCCACCGGCGCCACGCAATTCTCGCAGCCGCCGCGCCCGTGCCACAGGCCGGGGTCACTGAGGCCGCCACGGCCGAGCGTAAAGGTGGGACCGGGACAGTGCCTTGCCCTCGCGCTGCGCCAACATGCCCCGGGGCTTCCTGGTGAAGCGCAGCAAGAAGTCCACTCCTGTGTCCTACCGGGTCCGCGGCGGCGAGGACCGCGACCGCACGCTGCTGCTCTCGCCGGGATGCGGGGGCGCTCGCTCCGAGCCCCCACTGTCTAGCCCGGGCCCGAGTCCGCTGCCGCAGCTGCAGCCCTCGGAGCGCGCTCAAACGGCGCTCGCCGCCGCTCTCTCTTGCGCACCCGGCCCGCTGCCACCCCAGCCCGGCCCCCGGGCCGCGCACTTCGGCAACCCGGAGGCCGCGCACCCCGCGCCGCTCTACAGCCCCACGCGGCCAGTGAGCCGCGAACACGAAAAGCACAAGTACTTCGAGCGCAGCTTCAACCTCGGCTCACCGGTCTCCGCCGAGTCCTTCCCCACGCCCGCAGCACTGCTCGGAGGTGGCGGTGGTGGTGGGAACAGCTCCGGAGGCAGCGGCACCTGCAGCGGCGACCCACTGTTCTTTGCGCCCGCCGAGCTCAAGATGGGCACGGCGTTCTCAGCAGGCGCGGAGGCGGCCCGCGGCCCGGTACCCGGCCCTCCGCTGCCCCCCGCCGCCTCCCTGCGGCCCCCGGGAAAGCGGCCGGCGCCCTCCGCCACCGCTCCCGAGCCTCCGGCCAAGGTGGCCAAGGCTCCGGGCGCCAAGAAGCCCAAAGCCATCCGCAAGCTGCACTTCGAGGACGAGGTCACCACGTCGCCTGTGCTCGGGCTGAAGATCAAGGAGGGCCCGGTGGAAGCTCCACGGGGCCGCGCGGGGGGCGCGGCGCGGCCACTGGGCGAGTTCATCTGCCAGCTCTGCAAGGAGGAGTACGCCGACCCGTTCGCGCTGGCGCAGCACAAGTGCTCGCGAATCGTGCGCGTGGAGTACCGCTGCCCCGAGTGCGCCAAGGTCTTCAGCTGCCCCGCCAACCTGGCCTCCCACCGCCGCTGGCACAAACCGCGCCCTGCGCCAGCCGCCGCCCGCGCCTCCGAGTCCGAAACCGCTGCCAGGGCTGAGGCGCGGGAGGCGACGGGCGGTGGCAGCGACCGCGACACGCCGAGCCCCGGTGGCGTGTCGGAGTCGGGCTCGGAGGACGGGCTCTACGAGTGCCATCACTGCGCTAAGAAGTTCCGCCGCCAGGCCTATCTGCGCAAACACCTGCTGGCGCACCACCAGGCGCTGCAGGCCAGGGGCACGCCGCCCGCGGCCCCTCCGGAGGACCTATTGGCCTTGTACCCCGGGTCCGAGGAGAAGGCGCTGCAGGAGGCGGCTGGAGAGGGCGAGGCAGCCGGCGTGCTCGGCCTGAGTGCCACGGCCGACTGCCACCTGTGTCCAGTGTGCGGGGAGACGTTCCCCAGCAAGGGCGCCCAGGAGCGCCACTTGCGCCTTCTGCACGCTGCCCAGGTGTTCCCCTGCAAGTACTGCCCCGCCACGTTCTACAGCTCGCCTGGCCTCACGCGGCACATCAACAAGTGCCACCCGTCGGAGAACAGACAGGTGATCCTCCTGCAGGTGCCCGTGCGTCCGGCCTGCTAGAGAGCGCCCTCCATCCCGGCCCTCCGAACTGTGCCTTCGCTTGGAGACCCATGAAGAGAGTGCGCCCTGCGCGCCCCGGACCCGCATCGCTTCGGGGCTCTCACCCCGGGCGAACGTGTTGTCTCCACTCCTCTTGGTGTGGCGTGACGGTAGCCCCAATTCTCTCGTTGTGACTCCCTTTGGAGACCCCTCTTTTGCGTCGTGTCCCTTTCCCCCTTGGCGCAATAGGAGCCAGTCTCTTCTGTACAAGGGAGAAAAGCTGTACTCGTTCGTCTCGCGGTTGGAAACCTCCCCTTGGAGGGGAGAGCTGTTTTTCTTACTAGTATTCTCTGTGCTCATGGTCTAGAAATGCGGTTTGCTCTCGCCTACCAATCTCTGCTCTCTATGTATGTAGCGTACGGGTTGTTTTGGGTGAATCTTGAGGAAGAAATGCCTTTAAATTTCACAGGCTGTAAGTTGAACTTCCCACACGATTAGCTTTATTATGGCTTGTGAACTGCTGGAGTCTGGCTTTACCTTTTTGTATGTGAACAAATCAAATTGCTTAAAAAAAGAGAGTTTTCTTTAGTATAGCCACAAATGCCTTGAACTGTTGTCTTTTGGGGATTGTTTTTGGCGGGAGGGAAGGGAATTTTCACAAGATGCTGTAGAAACTGCCTCAATATTTCACGTAAGACTTTTTGTTTTGATCGCCTTTGTTGAGTGAGGTAGGACTATATGAGTTCCCTCTAAATGTATATGTTGATTTGTGAGTAATTGTTATTTATTCTTTATTTATTTATATTAATTATGAAGATTAAGATATTGATTGCAGATCTTTTTTTTTTCTTGGTGTGTGTGTTTCCCCTGCCACTCTTGACATTTCACTGTGCATTTTACGAGAGAGCCTTTTTCTAAAGGGATCTGCTAAAAGTTTTAACTTTTATACCTATCTGAGCGAATTACAGACAACCTACCATTTTATTCTGCTTGGAGGGCTCCTGAGGCCCTTGTACAACCAACAGCTCTTACTTTTAAATGCAATCTCTTTTCTACGTACATTATTTTCTTAATTGTTAGCTATTTATAGAAAGCTTCAATAGAACTGTTTCAACTGTATAACTATTTACTATTAAAATAAAATATTTTCAAAGTCAAAGTAGAGGTGGACTTATTTCTGCATCATGTGGTTTCAATAAGGATTTGAAGTGGAGTTTCAGATGATTTCTTAAAAGTCTATTTTTCTTTTATTGAGGGAAAAAAACCCACCACCATCACGAGGATCCTCAATTTTTAGAGCTGAGCCTAAACTGCTGGATTCTGCCCTCTGGCAGTACAAGGGTGCGGTCTCAAACCCCCTAACTAGAGCTGAAAGCTTATTGGGGGTCCTTAAAAATGTACGGGAGGGTGAAGTTAGAATGGAAACTTTGAGAATCTTTTTCAGAGAAATCTAGATAAGAACCCATAAGAATCTATCCTTTTAACCAAAAAGGATATAAGAATACCGTGCTAATTTAGCAGATCCTTCATTTCCTGACATTCTGGGGCTCAGTGTACCTGTAATTCTTCAAATAAACGAAATGGTTAAACTAGAAGAAAGTAGAATGATTTTACAGTCAGATTTTCAAAGTAAAGGAAACAGACCAATTCACATTTGGATGCATTGGAAGTTAGGCAACTGGGTTTGGGGTAAGGGCTCAGAAATTATTTACCAGTCAGGTGAGTAATCCGTTTTGGGGGAAAAATAGAACACCATGTGTTTGGGGTATTAAATTTAATAGCAGGTCATTACAATGTTTTCCATTTTGTGTCACTCAGCAATTTGAAGAACAAGTCTGTCCCTCATCAGTTAACATTTTGAGTTGTTTTCTTCTGTCTTTGAAACACTGATTAGCAAGCTGTGCTAAACATCACAATTGTGCTTTCCCCTTCCTTTCGTGGTATGTCTTTGCTACTTTTACTGTGACCCACTAAATCTGCGATGGTTTGCAAAGAGATTTTAGAAATCTGCACAGGGTCTGCATTTCCGAAGGGGGTATCTTGAGTGGTTGTGGGAAGGACAGCACATGAGAAACTTCAGACGATGAACCTAATGCTTTGGGTAAGGGTTTAGTGAAAGGCTCAGCTCTCGGGAATATTGAATATTCCGCCCTTTGTGAGGAATAGACTAAGAATAACAATGAAGGAGAAGCCACTG
Source organism: Desmodus rotundus (assembly GCF_022682495.2). Taxonomy (NCBI): domain Eukaryota; kingdom Metazoa; phylum Chordata; class Mammalia; order Chiroptera; family Phyllostomidae; genus Desmodus; species Desmodus rotundus. The sequence continues at coordinate 132,954,530 of NC_071392.1, forward strand.
CAGGTAAGTTGCCTCAGGGACAAACTGCGTGTTGTTCTTTGAATTGTTGATGGCTACATATTTTACCAGCTTGGAAAACAGGAAGACAAAAGCTCAGTGTCCACACAATTTGAAAGCATGGGGACTAATGGGGACAAAGAAGTATTTTTAACATCCTGAAAACTTTGAAAGAAAGAAAAACTTCAATTTGTGGGTTGATGGCTGCTCCCTGTGAGCAACAATAATATTAACGTTTTTAAAAAATGTTCACTCTGAATTACATTATACATTAAAAGGTCCCTCATACTGAGGGTTAGTGTATGTTTTATGCCATTAAATTTTTTCCTTAAAAACCTGATGGTTGGCTACACATGATGAGTGGAATCCTGTGTGCAGGTATGGCACCTTGTCATCTGTGTTCAGCTCACTGTTTTTCTTATCCATGATGGTAAATAAAATTTGGTTTGCAAATGTGTTCCTTAAAATTTATTTTGATTGACCAAATATACCTTTTCTAACATACAAACCATATTTCATTTGTGTGAGATATTAAGTAAAATTGTATAGTAAATGGAGTATATTGAAGCTTGCTAAACAGTGTAGAAAAAATTGAAACACTTGGTCAGTTATTTGAAAGTAATGCAATATGAGTCAGCAGAATATTCCAGAAGAAGGAAATCAGTTTCCTTTATATTCTCTCTCTCTCCCCCCACCCTCTCTCTCTCATTCCTCCCTGGAAAATAAGGTCACAAGGTTTCCTATTATAGAGTATCAAGTGATCAAGTGGAAGTGCACTTATTTATAAATATGCAAAGGATGCTGAGGACATCCTGTGTTCAGGTTGCCGCAAGTCTGGACAACCATCGCTGGAAACCAGCCAAGACTCTATATCTACCCACAGTGAGGGACTGGTGCTGGGAGGGGTGAAGTGGTCAGGAAAAGTAAGCAGATCAAGGAGTAAGGAGCTAAAATAGAGAACAAATAAAGGAAAGGATTTCATTTTTGCCAGTGGTATCTACACTTTCCTTCTTCCATACAAATGTGGTGGAACAAGCAAAAGGCTGTTCAGCACTCCTTGGTTCTAAAACAACAGCCAGACATGCCAATTTGCCCTTAGAAATTGATAATGTCTTCTCAAGGCACATTTCCCTGGAGGCCTGGAGAAACTGGGGATCCTATGGCTCTCACAGCAAGAAGGTTGTAGTGAAACATTGTCACCTTGGCCATCTCCCCACAGCCCTGGGCTATGGAGGCAGCATTACTTCTTCAGCACCATCCACCTGGAGCTTCCGTTGGGTCCTTCACTAGGGTCATACCCACATAACACAGCAGAGGCAGCTGCTGCAGTGGAACTTGTGAGCACAATACCAAGGTCAGAGGTTCAACAGCTGTCCATGAGGATTCCGTGGTGGAGCAGAGCAGAGACCTAGAGGCTGCTGAGCTCTGGTCACTTGGTGACACATGCGGATATGTTGGGGAGACCAGGCGCACAAGGTTGGGTTGGCCAGCGCCAGTCACCAGGCAGATGTCACCCAGAGTAGTCTGCGCCTAGATGCTGTGGCCGAGGGAGCTCTGTTTCTCATTTGCCTCCATTTGCTCTGCTGCAGGATCCCACAGACTAGCTTTGGCCTCCACCAGCTCCAGGTCCATCCTGTGGATTCAATTCTACAGGCATCCACAAAGTCTTCAAACAAAACAAAGCGGAAGAATGTGTCAAGAATCCTAGAGAATAGATAGCATCATAACTAACATCTTCACCCACCTGATGTCTTGCAGAAGAGGAAGAGTCTAGTGGCATGGGCAAGCCCTTTGGCTCTGTTGAGTCCTTTGGTTCCTACAGACCTGTGTGTCCTCACCTGTCAACTGGAGAGAATGGGGTTCTGTGAGACACACTGAGACATCTAGGGGTTCCAGAGACTGAGATGAAAGGCAGCAAGGATCCCAAAGGGAGGAGGCATGTTCTAAATGGCAGGAGAAAACCCACTATCTTGGGAGTGCTATTTTGTGACATTTAGAATTAGTTATAAATCCACTGACCTGTGGCAGGCAGACTTTAAGCAAACTTGCTATCTTTTTGCAGAAGGAATGTTTTGGTCTTGCAGATAAATTTTCTGGCAAATAGTCCCTAGTGTATGGAGTCAGTTATATGTCATATATACACATAGTGTATGTTAGCTTGTTACAGGGCCAGGTTAAGTTATAGCCTTTTTATGGCAAGACAAGAGAAACCTGTATTGTTTGGTAGGTAAAAGCAAAAGCTGTGGGATTTAGAGACGATCAAGGGGGGGGGGGGGGACTGACTTACAGAGAGAGACCCATGAGATGGCAAAACACATCTCTATCAGAGAATCCACTGATTAGCAACATGTAAGGATCTTGAATCCATTTGACTGCCAAGATGGTACCAAAGCACGGGGCACACAGTACAGTGGTCTAAAGACATTTAGGATTCTATCCTAAATTGTGGAAACATCTGGTTAACGTTTGGCAAAATAACCTGAAAATAATAGCTAAAAATTCCACTCAGCTGAGAGAGAAAGCAACCAAATGCATCTTCAAGTTACATCTCATCTTTACATACAAGGTCTGTCAGGAGAAAGTTCAGTCATTGTTAATATAACAAGAGTGGTATGTGCAACATCGATGTAACCGGGTAGCCAAGGAGAGTGGACTGGAAAGCACATGTGTGAACAATGATGCCTTCACTGTACTAGTCAGTGGGGGCAGTAGAGTCTGTTGAGTGCACATGTACACTGTGTGGCCGTTGCATTCAAAATGACTGAGCAAGTAGTGCAACAAATCTGCATCAAATGTTGCGTTAAGCCTGAACATTCCTCTGTGGAAACTGTTCAGATGATTCAGAAGGCTTCCAGGGACAATGCAACGACTGCAGTGCAAATAAAACTGTGGCACATAGGCTTCAACGATGGTTGGAAATCTACTGAAAGTAATCCACTTTCTGGAAGGCATGCAACAAGCAGAACACCTGACCGTATACAAGCTGCAATCAACAAAGATTGGTGACTGACAGTGCAAGAACTAGAAGCTGATCTGGGGATTCCAAAAACTACTGTGTCTGAGATTTTGACCCAGGATCTTGGCATGAAACATGTCATGGCAAAATTTGTTCAGCAACTTCTGTTACCAGAGCAGAAGAAACATCGCACTGCAGTTGCTAATAACTTGATTCAAATAGCTACCAGTGAACCAGATTTCCTCAAGAAGGTCTTAACTGGAGATGAATCATGGGTTTATGGCTGTGATCCATTAACGAAGGCCCAGTCATCCAGATGGAAGTCTCCTTGTTCTCCACACTCAAAGAAGGCATGGCCAAGTTGCAGTGTTTTTTGATTGGAAAGGTGATGTCCATCACAAGTACACGCCTCCAGGTCAAACAATAAGGGGTGCTACCTCAATGTTCTTCATTGGTTGAGAGAAGCAATACCAAGAAAACAGCTGTAGCTATGGGCAACTTGTGATTGGCAGCTTCATCACAATGCACCCACTCATGCATCATGTCTTGGGCAGAGTTTTTTGGCAAAACATGAAATCACCCAGGTGACTCAGCCCCCCTACAGCCTAGATTTAGCAAACCTGTGACTTCTGGCTTTTTCCAAAACTAAAATCGCCTTTGAAACGGAAGAGATTTCAGACGTTCAATGACAGTCAGGAAAATATGACAGGGAAGTTGATGGTGATTCCAAAAAGCATTTCCCAGAGTGTTTTGAACAGTGGAAGAGGTGCTGAGAGAACTGTAAGGTCCCAAAGTGCCTACTTTGAAGGGGACTAAGGCATCATTGTCCTATGTACAAAGTTTCTTGTGTCTTCTTCAACAAATGTCTCCATTTTTCATATTATGTGGATGGATACTTTCTGGACAGGCTGCAGCATTTATTGAAACTTATTTCTTTATTACCAACCTGCAGCATTCAATGACCCATACTCATCGGGAAGTCTGGTAATAGCTCATTAGTCCTGGGTTGTAATATGGCAACTCTCTCTCTAATAGGCACATTGGCAACACAGAGAAATGTTCAGAAGTGAGACTTAGTCATGGGGCCCACAAGTATCATCCCACCCAGTGACCCTGGGAGAAAAAACTATTCCCAAACACCCAGAGTGGGAGGACCATCCTGGGGCTTCCTCCCAACCCCACTGGTCTACCACTTCTCCTCAGTAAGATTAGGTATGTTAAATCCATAGGAAGATGTGATGAGAGAAGACAGCACCTTCCTGCCCAATGATTTCCATGAATGGGGAAATCTTTTTTTCACCAGGAGAACTAGAGAACTCCTGCCTCCTTCTGAGGTGGCTGAAGAAACTAATTATTTCCTACCAGTTCATCACCTCCTCATCATGCAAACAGCTACAGGTTTTGGTGTCATCAAGGCAATTTTGCCACCAAGGGGATTTTTCTGAACACAAACAAGTCCTGTTTCTTTGCACATTCCTTATGAGGAACTGCAGGAGGAAATAAATCACTACAGGCCGCATTGGGTCTTGGAAGTGACAGAGCCCACTGAGAGTTGTCACAAGCAAGGAATCTGTGATAGATCTTCATGGTGAAGGGAATCGAATTCTCATGGCTGGGTGAAACAACTTGGCTTAAAAATTTACCATTCACAACTATTTTCTGGTCATTATTAAGGCCTGATATGTTTCTCAGAATCATAAATTTGAGCATATGATTTGAAGTCAGTTAACATGTTTTCACTAACCCAAACACACAACCCTTAGCCTTTTAAGCCTCGACTGTCATCATTTGTCCACCACATACTTTTATTGTGGGCTTGTTCTGTTGCATCTGTAAGTGGAATGTTCAGAACACGCATACTTTGTCTGGCAGTATATAGGGCGAGCAGATGGGTTGCAGGGTAAATGTGTATGTGTTTCTCTTGTTTGAAAATTTCTACACCACGTGGTCTTCCTGGTGGCATTTCCACCGAGCATCCACACTGAATGAAGTTTTTTCATTAGCTCATTGCATAAGCCCACACTACTGGGATAAACTATTCTTAGAACATTAATTACATCAAAATGAAACCTATAGAATGTTTACTGCCAATGGAGCACAAAGACGTAATTATCGAGAGCCAGCATTTGGAGCACATCATTTTCATGCTGTGCAGCGACACTAACATCTGTAATAAGCTTGTCCACATTATTTGCATTCATAGTTCACCAGGACTGCTGTCTCTTCATCAGAGCCCAGGTGTTCACTCTTCCTTCCACTTGGTTTGAGCCAGTAGACTGAGCATCATCACACAGGGGGAACAAGAATGGTGGAAACATCACCCTGAATCCACTATTTGCCTCTTTCACTCATCAAAAAGGCCCTTTTATTTGAATGCAATATCTGCTTCATCTCTGATGCAGTGCCCCTTCTCAAACACCACAGACAGGTGACAGTCACACCTGACAATGACAGGATGGACAGAGTGAGCTAAGAGGCTATTGTTTGTTGAATCTGATAGTAAGGAGAGGAGGTGTCAGTATATGGAAGAGTTTCAGGGAAGGTTCTTTCTACAGAAGAAAAAAAGATAGGCTAAAATTTCCTTTGAGCACAAAGAATGGAGAAGGATGGGGAACTTAGGCTGAAACACATGTTTACAATATTGCCATTTCAAAGTTGGTAACACCAATTGATTACAGTTCTTTTCTACTGCTATCTGTTCTACTGTATTATATAAAATGAGACTTTACCATGCTAGAATACAGTTACAAGGAGGTTATTTTTAGGAGATGGGCAGAAACAGATAGGAGTAGTGTGCACAAAAATGATTGAATTGAGAAGTGTGAGGGATAAAAGAGATGAACCAAATTCCAGTCTCTGGAATCCAAATCTGAACAGAATCATGTTAGATCTCATCAAATATTTTATACCACAGAGAAACACATTCTTTTTATCACTCACCTCTTTAATAGAAGACTTGTATTGGTTCTTTTGAACAGTATTACTATCCTTGATATCTTCTCAAGGGTTTTCACATGACTATCTAGCTAAGTTACTAAACAGTTATTGTTTAAAATCATTCAGTGAAATATTAATATAATTAAGATGTCAGATTTGTATCAGAAAATCTTTTGCTCTATTAATCACAGCAAAAACCATGATTTTCCTTTTGTTTATATTTCCAAAATTTGATAATTCAAATTAAAGAGAACTGAGAAAAATTAAGCACATTTTTACAAAAGATTTTATTTATTTTAGAGATAGGTGAAGGGAGGGAGAAAGAGAGGGAGAGAAACATCAGTGTGTGGTTGCCTGTTGCACACCCCCTACTGGGGTTCTAGCCCACAACCCAGGCATGTGTCCTGACTGGGAATCAAACCAGTGATCCTTTGGTTCACAGTCCAGGGCTCAATCTACTGAGCCACATCAGCCAGGGCAGTATTTCTTTGTTGCAGCAGCTGTAATCTTACACCATCTAAGGTTATGCTGAGAGTCCACAATTATTGCCACCATTGCAGTATTTCACCATCTCTATCATTATAACAGAAAAGGCTAAACCAGGTGTGGGTGAACTAACCCCAAGGCCAAATCCAGCCATAGGCCTGTTTGGTAAATAAAGTTTTATTAGAACATAGCCATGCCCATTCACTGCTATCTATGGCTGTTTTCATACTACTATGGCCAAGTTTGGTCATCACTATAGAGACTAAATGCCCACAAGACCGAAAATATTTACTATTTGGCTCTTTATTAAAAAGTTGACTGACTCCGGGCCTAGAAAATAAAATCGTGCCCTACTGTTTTATAGATTGCCTAAATTCCTGCCCTTGGTTAGATGGAAACTTGGTGTTTATGAAAACTATTTTGTTCAATTGTTGAGTGCCATAAACTTGATGACTTAGCATTTATAGCCTCAAAAATTGCAAAATTGAGAACCACGGTTTTTATAGGTGTCATCAGTTCAGGCAGCACTATTAAAACCCTAATTCTTTAAATGAGAAAGTTAACTAAACAGGAAGCAGCTTGTACAATAGGCTTGTTAATACTGTTCACGTTTGTCATTTCAACTGTAGCAGCTGTCAGGCAGTACATACAAGTTCTAACCTGTTAAATTATCCATAGAAAACAAATGGAAGAGGAAGGTTGTCTCCTGGTTGGAAGGTTATTTCCTCACTTTATCAAGTGAAAAGACAACTCTTCAGTTGAATGTAAGGAATTGCCATTTTTATAGATAAAAAATAAAGTGTTATATCAACAATCTTTTATGGTTCAACATAACATTTCAAGGATTTTTGGTGTGTTTTGGCCTACAATTTGAATCAAAGACAGAAGATAACTTTAATTCAGCATTGATAACTTTTAAAATAATATTAATTCAAAAGCAGCGAGCACCTTCCAATTGCTGACCTTATTTAATTGTGCAAACATTTGAGCATTTGGGGCATTTAGATCAATGTTGAACAGTGAGAAGTCAGCTCTGATTAGAAATGCCCAACCTCTATTTGAAATTTTCTCTAAAGCAGGTTTCTCATCTAATCTTACAAGTATGGCAACAACAGTGGAGAATGTGTTGTACTTTCTCAGTATGTAATTTCTAGCTCTTGTTACTCAAAGTGTGGTCAGGGGCCTGCAGCACTGGTGTCACCTGGGAGCTGGGAGAAATCAGAATTGCAGGCTCCACTCCAGACCCACAAGATCAGAATCTGCATTTCCTCAAGATTCTGCATGTTGACGTTTGATGTGTGCTGGGTGAGAGTGTGAGGTCTTCATCACATGGAGAATGCTCCTGGATGTTGCCACCAATAGTGACTTTGGTGTGGGAAGAGTTGATGACTTGAAGTCTTAACCACAGACCACTAATTCCAACTAATGATGGGTTTGTAACAGTACTAACAGCTAAAATTCACTGAGTCCTTATCACTTACCTGGTCTAAGGCCTTAATTAACATGATTGCTCATTGATTTCTCACAATTACTCATGAGGTTGTATTGATTACCTCCATACAATGGAGGGCAAAATGGAAGGCCCTATGAGGTGACACGACCAGTAAGTGGGGAAATCTAGTTGAGAGCAAGAAGGACACTAATTTAAAGAGGTAAACCCCAAAGGGGGCAAATGGACCAGTGTGGGAGAATTCAAATGGGTAGTGAAATACCAGAGCCTGAATTCCGTCTTCTTATTAGGGGCTGCTGAAGCCTGGAGTGTGGCATGACCATGTAAGGACATACACAGTCCTCCTCCTAGGTCACGGGAACAACTGGTTTGTGTTTGGGCAATTTGACTCCGAAGTAATAGCCTGAAGTTTCTACTAGGGTGTAAGAGAAAGGAGCCAACTATGTCACCATTTCAAGTTATCTCCTATCTCGTATATTGGAGAAACTTATTTCTATGTGACTCAACCTGTAAACACAAGTACCCCTGAGAAATAGGTTAATTTAGCACTCCATACTTTAACTAAGGCTCTCATACTGGCATGTTTGTGTACCAGATTCATGGATTCTGAACCACTTTTGCTTTGCTTTAACATCCTGAAGATACAAACCAACAAGACGGAGGAATGTATGAATTCATTGTGAAGGCAGCACCATCGTGAGGACATCACTTAAAGCTAGCACGCCCATTCCACCTTCTTTCACTTCTCTGTCTTCCACTTTGGTTCTAAAAGCACTTGGTTGTGAAAAACACTTACTTTTCTACACCCACAAGCCAAGTTAATGGACCATCCCAGAACCATGGCAACTGGCAAGAGTGAGAGAAAGAAAGCTCCCCGAGCACAGGTCGTTAAGCACTCTCTGCTCAGTGTCAACCAAGGGCAGGCTGAGGGTTGCCAATGCTGAGGAAAAGATAGGTCGAGGTCGAAGGTTTCAATAAAAATTTTAATTTTATACCTCAAAGAGTGTGCCAATGCTGTAGCTTCTAAGTAATGGATTTTTATAATATTGATACTAGCAGGCCACTCCCTTTATCTTCCCACTGTACTGGGATTTCACAAGCTTGAAGAAGGGACCTTGTTTCTTTTCAGTGTATTGTGGCTGTTAGGTACCAGGGGTCTGGAGCACAAATGCCTGCTTTCATCATTTTAACTCCATCATTTAAGAGCTGTGTAACTTGGGGTTAGTTACTTAACTTCTCTTTGCCTCTATTTTGTCATTGATAAAATGATGGAAGAGTAGTGTCTAGACATTTATTATGCTTTCTGCTTACCCTGTACCTTTTGGACACTCTTCCTGTTCTGGGGTAATTTCCCACCCAAGGCAGTCCTGCCTCCCCAAGGTAGAATCCAGAAACTGGCTTTTCCAGCCTTCCTTACACCTAGGGTCTACTGTCAGGGAATGGAAATGATCAATGTGCTAAAGTCAGGGCATCCTCACTGCTCAGTTCAGAGGTACCCAACCTCCAATCAGATGCACCCATGAGAAGAGACCAGAAGGAGGTGGTGCCAAGTACAATCAGCACTGGCAAGGCGAGTGAGGGGCTTGGAGAGGCATTCGTCTCTCAGAGGAGGTCATGGCAAAGGCCCAGCGCCATGATGTGAGCTGCACTTGTCTGGCAGGGTGATTTGGGTGTTGCTCCTGGCTCTTCTAGCCCCAAAACCTGATTTGTGTGGCCCTCCTGGATGGTCTGCAAGGAAGCCAAGAGCCTTCAATAAATTATTTATCTACTTCATCTGGATAAAATGCATTTGGCTGTCTGCAACTAATTACTTAGCTCTGTTGTTGAGATTAGAGTATTCAGGTCAAATGCTGATGAGAACTCACTTATTAATGTTATTTTGAGTTCTCTGATGTCTGTCAGATCCATCTACCAGTTGTGAGAGAGTACTGATTTTAAATTTTATATAATGTTAATGTCACCTGGGACAGATTTTAAAATATTTCTGCAAACTCTTTGAGACATCTTCCATCAAGAGGTAGAATGTGTGTCCGTCCTTTGAAACTGGGCAAACCTTTGTGATTTTTCCTTGAATAAAATGCAGTGTGAGTGACACTGTATGACTTCTGAGACTAGGTTAGAAAGGCCATTCAACTTCTGCCCGGGTCTCTCTTGGGGATTTCAGTCTCCATGCTGTGGGGCAGCCCATGACACAGAGACCACATATAGGTGTTCTGCTGACAGCCTGAGATGAGATCTTAGTCAACAACCAGAATGGACCCCAGACTCATAGGAGAACAGGTGAGCTGCTGAGATGATGCCAGCCCCTCTACCATGTCAGACCACCTTTGTGAGAGAGCCCAGGGGGAAGCAGCCCAGCTGGGTCCCCTGCCCCCCAGGACAGTGAGAGACAGTACTACGATTGTTGTTGTTTTAAGTCACTGTTTTGGGGTGATCTGTTATATAGCAATAGATAACTAGAATATACTTTATATTTTTAGAGTGTTTTCTGCTTTTCAGAGTTGTGGAAAGTATTATGATACACTGATCTGGTGGTGAGAAAAATGCCTGTGGATATTGAATGCCTTACCCCATCATCACAAAGCTCTCTGTCTGAGACACAGAGATCAGAACCCTGTTTCCTGGCCCCCTGGCACAGCACTGCCCCTGTGAGGTGATGGGGTCAGGGTCAGGAGAAACAGGGTTTATAATCACTTCACTCATTGTATCATTTACAGTACTATCGAATGTACTCCTATATGGAAGTGGCTTCTTTTCATTGTCTTCATCTCACCTTCAATACAACCATTAGGTCAATGTTTCAGTTACTATGACTATCTAATAACAAATCACCCCAAACTAGTAGCTTAGAACAATAGTCATTTATTATAGTATTTCATTCTTTCTGTGGGTCAAGAATCCAGAAGCAGCCTGGCTGAGTGGTTTTGGCTTGGGGTCCTTTGTAATGTTGCAATTAAATGTCAGCTGGGGCTGCAGTCAGTGATGGCTTGATTGGTGCTGAAGGATTTACTTCCAGGATGGCTGTAGGGCACCACAGTTGCTTTAGTGTCCTCACCACATGGTGCCTGATGTTCTCCAGAGCAAGCAATCCAAGAGCCCATGGTAATGCCTTTATGATCTAATCTTGAAAGATGCATAACATCCCACTTTGTGTTTTCTTGGTTCTACACGTCATTTCTGAATCAGTGTAGGAGAAACCAAATAAGGGTGTGAATACAGGAGGTGATGATCACTGGGGCCATGTTTGAGGCTGGCCACCACAATCAATAGTAGTATCTATTATCTCAATTCACAAGAGTCAGAATGACTGGGACTCAAGGGCCCAAGGCCACATGGGCAGTGTGTGGCTGGTATTTGAAGCCAGTACTATCTGATGCCCAGGCCTATGTTCTTCCCCATCTACAATAAAAGGTGAACTTATTTTGATGCAGAAATTTCAAAATCAGGAAGTTTTTTAATGGAAAGAAATGTATGGGGGGGCGTACATGAATGGGAGGGCTCACTTTCTTTAGTCCATCAATGCCTCATGTATCATGTCTGAAATTTTGTGTTTTACCGGGTGTGCCCCTTTAAAAAAATGTTTTCTTAAGCTGCCGGGTAATTTAATGAGTTCCATTATACAAACACGGGAAGACATGGATCCTAGCTTTGCTTTTTTTTTAATAGACTTCCAAAGCCGACTTTTTAGAATTCTGAAGTGAACAAATAGTCCATTAGGGCTAAGATTACATAAACTGTGTAAATAATTTCAATTTTGACAGTTATCTTACAGCAGCAGGATGTCAGGCTAAGGCGCAATGTGCATGTGCGTGTGCATTTGTTATAACACACACTGGAAGTCACAGGTGAGATAAGAAAAGTACACCTTTATTAAGGAATAATATGCAACTATTAAAAAGAACAAATTAGAGGGAAGGGGGGCCCATGATATATGATAAAGTTTAAAGAGGAAGTTAAAGAATAATGTGTGTTGTTCGATGCTATTTCTATAAAAAAGAAAATATTGTATCTTTGTGTGTGTTTGCATTAATCTGGAAAGCAGGATAGAGGAATATTCATTGGGATAACCATCTTATCTGGAGAGAAGGGTGGTGGTGATGTGGAATGGGAGCAGATCATTAGTTTTAGGGCAAAAATGTATAGAATACCTGGTTAAAGCACACATCTATACTTTGGCTATTTCCTTAAATTCTTAATGGTAATTAGTAAGTAAATCTTCCCTGATTAAGAGAAGCTACTGTTTTAAGTTTTCTTTTTGGCATTGTGCCTTCTTCTTCAGGTCAAACAGTTTCAGGAGCTCACTTTTCCTGGTGCCTAAAATGAAGATGACACGATTTCCCTGAAGGAAGGCTACAGAAATAACTGTTTCTAGGGGCCCATAATTAGGCATCAACATGGAGGACAAGATGGGGTGACACATTTTAAAGGGAGGAGATGATGCCATTAATGTGCAGCCTCACTGGTTTAAACTGTTCACCAGAGATTTGCTTCAAATGCTCTGCAGGTGGGGGAGGGAAATGTGTTATTGAAGCCCTTCCCTTGCACTTAGCCCAGTGCCCACTTCTTAGTGAATATTGATCAAAAGTACTCACCTCCCCCATCTGAGGAGCATAATGCAGACCCTGGGTATTCATGGGAAAAAGCTTTTCTCTGCTAGGCTATTTTCTGGAGTCAAAAACATCCTTTCAGGAGCTATAATAGCAAGCCCCTTCCCACTTCACACTCTCAGTGAGAGGCACACTCCACTTTTCAGACTCCCAGGACCTCAAGTCAAGGTGGAAACTGATGAGTGTGACCTCTTTATATAAAACATTCTCTGTCAAACCCAGCAAGCATTTTGCTATAGGGAAAGGTGGGACATCTAAGTGGAACATTAGAAATTACACCTGGACACATAAAAATGGGTACTCCTGCCCCGGGGGAGAATTTACTCATTCAGTCTTTATTTTATAAAATAATGTTTTAAATCGAATTTTCAATCACACGAACAATATCCTCTGACAGCTGAGGCAGGATATGTTGGTGTGAATGTCTAAAAAATCTGGTCAGTGTTTTTCACGCCAGCATGGTAGAGAAGGAAGGTGCTAACAAGAACTTCCTAATTTCTCCTTTGCTATGTAAGAGGCAGAATCTTTCAAATATTTCTTAACATGACAGCTTGTTATAAATTCTCATCTCCTTCATATAATTCAATTTAACTTGGGATAGTGGAGACTTAGGTATTAAAATTATTTTTAATTTATAATTTTAACAATGAAAAAGAACCAATATCCAATTCCAGCAAATTCTTTTCTATTACCCAGAAAGAAAGTATAATTTCAGAGTTCCCGCTGGTTTCTTTGCTGTTTGGTTTTTTTGGAGGGTGCATTTGACAGTGTATCTGGGACAGAGAGAATATTACTATTATTTAAAATGCTCCCGAATCTCTTGAGGTGTCAGCTGTTTTGTTATTTTATGAAGATGTGGTTTAAGCTGTGGTAGACAGCAAGCTAAAGATCTGTGACCTCAGTGTCAGCAGCAAGTCTTTCCACTTCACTCAAGGTGAGGTCTTGGGGTACGTAAGGACACTGTTTTATCTTTAGCTTTTCCCTCTCAAACTCCCGAGACATAAAACTTTTTTCAGGATACAATGAACATAAAATTTTGGCCAGACTGCATCAAGTGCTGAATTACTTTGAGGACTTGGGTATGCAGAGAACATAAGGGAACCTTCTGGAGTGTAGCAGCCCTGCCCACATTCCTCGACAGCATGTGCAGCCTGCTTCTGTTCCCGGTTCTTCACCTCAACCTCTATTTCTCAGATCTGAAGACATTAGCAATTTGTATTTCCAGGGTCATAGAGAAAAGTCAACTCCAGCGTCCTCTTCTTTGCCCATAGAGAGAATAGGTGACAGTCACCTAGTAAAACAAGTTCCCCAATGTGCCCCTGGTGGTCCATGTAGCGCCTGGTCCAGGAGAGGAGGGTTAGAGTGGCTTCAGACTTGGCCCTAGGGAAACCTTCACAGTGGCCAAAAGGAGCATGGAAGCAAACTGTCCATGCACTGGTTAAGAACGGTGACTGCTGCTAAATGGGTGTGTTGTCAAGAAATGGGGCCCATGACACTCAGCTCCGGCCTGGAACTCCACTTCCCAGTTGTATGAATCCACTGAACCAGCGGCCGCAGTTTCAGTAACTGTGGAGGATGTGGCTGGGGCATGGGCAAGGATCTGTGCCGCGGGTAAACCGGATGTGCAGGGATGATGTTTACTTTGTGCTCCATTTTCATGAACTTCGCTTTTTGAATTGAAAAATGAAATGCAATTAAAAGCATTTCCATTTATAAAATGAAAAGCAAAGGATAATAGTTACTCTTGACATAAATTGTTTAATAAATCAAAGTGGCCTCAATTTAGTTTATACACACATGCAGGAGCATAACAGTAGCTCATATGTGTACAGACATGAACAAATACAGAGGTCTGAGTTGTACTGCAGAGAGAGACTCTCTAGTGCAGCAAACATTAAAAAAGTCCAGAATATTTTTTCTGGAATACTCAGAGAATTTTACTATGGCCGGGGGTAACTTAAGGGTATCATTATCATCTTAAATTCTGGCACTTAGCAAAAGTCAAGAAAGGCTGAGGTCATTATTTGTAGCAATGGTCCTCTGGGAACCACTGGAAGTTAAGAGTCTTTTTGGAATTTTGCTGAAGGTCTGGCATGCCTTGGCCTAAGATTTGATGTATGTATTTTTGAAGATGAATGGAATCACTTTAGGAAGTATGACGACTGGAACCTTTCGACCTTTTTTTCATAAATAAGACAATAAACTGCTTTTCAAATGCCTTTCATAACAATATCCTTTGAAATTCAAAGGACTATTTACAAATCAAAAAAAAAATCCATAAATTATCCTGGAGGGAATTGGGGCCATCCACAAAGTGGAATCGGTAGAAGGGGTGGAACACTACACTGAGCAGTTGTAGATAAGCCTGTTGCTCCCCAGAAAGTCTTCCCTGATGTTCCCTCTACTCCAGGGTGCACAAGCGAGACAGGTAGGTGCACAAGTGAGAGAGGGTGTTGCCTGAAGCATCACAATGGGGCTGGTCTAAGCCTCAACCAAAATCTATCTGCAGGTCAGAATCCTGGGGTATAAGGGAAGGCTTTAAAAATACCAGTGCTGGGGTTCTATCCAGATACCCAGACCTGGTAGACCAGAATCAAGGTCGGGCATGAGGCACAACTGCATGGCAGGGCTGGGAGGAACCACTGCTTCTAAAACTCTGCATCAAGCCCTGGCTGGTGTAGCTCAGTGGACTGAGCATGGGCCTGTGAACCAAAGGGTCATGGTTCGATTCCCAGTCAGGCCACATGCCTGGGTTGTGGGCCAGGTCCCCAGTAGGGGGCATACAAGGAGCAACCACACACTGATGTTTCTCTCCCTCTCTTTCTCCCTCCCTTCCCCACTCTCTAAAAATAAATAAATAAAATCTTTTTTAAAAAAATAGGCCACGTTAAAAAAAAAGTCACCTCTGCGTCAAGCTTCATCCTATGGGAACCCAAGTATTGAAAGCATGACATACGTTCAAGACATGCTCTTGTTATCAGTCAAAAGCTAAAAAAGCCAAATTGATTCAGGCTCTCTTTGGCCGGAACTAGGACCCATTTTGAAGTCATGGAAATGTCTTGTAAGTAATAGGTACTCATAAATATTTGCTAAATGAACAAATGGACGATTTTTAGAGCTCAATTGCACAATGTCCTGCAAGTTCACTGCTGTCCAGAGCACAGGAGCAGCCTAGAACTCTGGCAAAGGCCACCCGGTCAGGCCATTAGAACTTGATGGTTGTAGTCTTCAGGTAGGTCCATAAATGTGACTTCAGCCACAGCAACAGAAGCCATTATTACATGCTCATCAGGGCCTGAGCCTTTAGACCTCTGGAAGGGTGGGTTGTGCAGAGGGCCACCCAGAGAGATGGGAGCCAAAGCTGAGGGTTCCCGTGGGCTGATACAAATCTCAGGAGATACAGACTCAGCTATTTATTTGTGAAGAGGTGATGAATTTAAATCCATGAGATTGATGATACTTAGACTCAAATACTCATTTGTGTGGTCTTAGCATATCATGTTATGAACTCAGAGGCCAATTTTTCATTGGGTAGGTACCGGCTACCATTTTGAATAAATCTTTAGGCTTTGATTTAGAAACAAAAAGCTTTTGAACAACTTTTCTGGTAAAAATGCAAACCATCTTTTGTTAAATGCTAGGATAAACTTCATTTTCCTACAGACAATAATGAAAACAAACAAAAAAATTTATGGCACATAAGTGCTGTGTTTCTATTTTATTAAATCATCACAGTAAATCATAATTAAGAAGAAAAAGATGGTAGACCAGAGAGTTGTGGTGGTCACCTGTGGAGCTGTGTGCTTCTCTGGGTGTGGCACGTCTCTGTGCAGTGACCTGGCACAACACACATGCATGCCTGCAAAGGTGTGTTACCCAAAAATGTCTCTGTCACCTGGGCTTAAACCCAGATATGAGCATTAAGAAAATTAAATAAGAGCAAAATAAAAACCAATGACACACTGTAACTTAATTATGTATGATATTCCTTATTTACAAGGACTAAATATTGTAGGCCTGAAAGCATTCAATTAATGTGTATGTCATACATAGATATTGAGTGCAACTAAAATGATGGTCGTTTATGTTTAATTTCCCTTCAGATGCAGACACTCCCCTTCAGTGGACATAAAGGTAGCATAGTTACATGGAAGACATCACAGTAAGTTTTAAAGGACCCCCTTAAGCCTCCAGATGATACAAAGCACAGTTGTTTGCACAGGAGGAAGTTCAGGAAGATGCAATGTGATTTGTACTGCTATGGGACCAGGTGATCTTGTTTGTAAGGCTAAGGATCTGATCTGTTAGCCCCTCTCACAAAATGAAGGCTGAACCCCCTGCCCGTCCCTCTGGATTTTTAGGAACTGCAGGCCTAATTGCATGAAGATGCTGTGACAGTCACTTACCCAAGCTAAATTTCCTCACTTCTGGCTACTTAAGATTTTACTATATTTAAAGGAGTCATCATTTTGTGGCATTACTATTTTTTCAGGTACAAAACCTACTCAGTGAGACTACAGAACATCAGAGTGCAGAGAAGTAAGGGAACTGGCCTGGTCCTTCCTGGAAGCCAGTGAGTCTTATCAACTTTGGGCCAATTAAGGGCCACTATTGTTTACAGATGGCTGACCTACTAATATGACTCAGGTGGGACCCCACCGGATGAATGACCCTTAGCAATTTAGTTAAAAGGTATTAATTACAAAAGCACAATATTTGCTTTTCTAAGTGAAAGACAAGACTTGGCCATTTCAGCTTTCCACCCCAAATAACAAAATGATTCAAGTCCACGTGATTGCAAGTGAACCTGGTTGCCAGATCCCCTGCTTCCCCATTCCAAGTCTCCAAATGAAACCTGGCACTAAGAATAGTGGGCTCAGGAAAAGCTCCAGTGGCAAAACTGCTGGTTGTAATTTGGGGTCACAGACCTGTCAAAATCATTAGGGATGACAGGAAGGTCTTTGCTGCCTACAACTGAGTTTGCCACTGCAGGGTGAGAAGGGTTGGTTCCTGGAAGTAAAGTGGAATCATGGAGCAGAAGTCCAGGGGAGTTCAGTGTGACTCCCAAGTCCCAACACTTCAAATAAATCCAAGAATTCTGCACCAGAGATTTGTAGAATTTGAAGATGAAATGTTCTAGACACTATTTCCCAACAGAGTCTCCATGGGACTCTGGAGCCCAGCAACACGCACTGCCTTTCCTGGAAGGAACAAGGCTTGGCTATTTTGTAAATATTAAACAAAGCAACTCAACAGAAGTCTCGAGTGTGAGTGATGGGACAAACCAAGTCCACCAGAAAGCCCAAATCATTAAAAAGGTGTGTGTGTGTGGGGGGGGAACATAAACTCCTGACATTTGCTGAGACAACAGACAATGCTATGACTTCCACTCACCCTTTATATTGCCATTCAGCCTCAATGAGTGAACAAATACCTGTTTACAGAACAGCACAAAATGACTAAGACCATGTCCTCTACTTTGGGGCAGCCCCCATCCTCTCATACACAGATGTGTTTAAGCTGCTTCCGCCTGATGGGCCTGGGCATTAAGCCCCACCTGCAATCTCCTATAAAGTGAAAAAACAAATTCTCTTTAGAACTAGAAGGTCCACCCTTCTAATAGGAAAGAGTTTCACAATCCCTTTTTCCTTGTCCCAAAAGGGACTCTTGCTCTTGGATCTGCCCTTCTCCTCAAAGGTCAGGTGCCAGCCAAACCAACTGAACGGTTGACAGAAAGAACTAACTGGTTAGTGAAAATGGCTGCACTGACACTCTCAAGTAGGCTCCGAGGGCTCCCGGAAAGGTGACCTAAGAAGGCTGGAGTAACTCACATGGGTGCAGAGCAGACAGAGGACGCAGAGCAGAGGGCAGAGGAGAGAGGGCAAGCACCCATGAATGGCTGACTTTTCTTCTGACTGGGGCCTCACATAGTCTGCCTTCTCCCCACACCCCCAAATTCTGAGCCAGTGGCTTACTTTACTCTGGACCTGTGTGTCTGAAAAGACCTTATAAGACAAAGACTGCAGTGGGTGGTAGGGCAGAAGTCCACATTGAGACAGCCCAAGACCTAGGTGAGAAGCAGAGGTCTTCCCTGTTGACTGATTTCTCTGTCTCTGACACCCTCAGACACCCAGCAAGGGTGCTGGGAAAGTGCCAGCAGAGGCAGAGCTTTTCATTGGTTTTCCTTTTCTTTTTTAAAAAATAGGGTCATTATGTGTCCCTCAGAGCCAAATGAGTGAAAAGCATGATCAAACCCTTGCTTGGAATCTGTCACCCTAAAGCTCTACATGATGGGAAATATCCCTAAGGCCCCTGACGTGGTCTTCTCTGGGCAGTGGGCAGGAGAGCACAATTCCAGGGGAAGCTCTTGGAGGCAGATGGACATTGCAGGGTGCCGGTTTCAGTCTAGCACCTGAGCTGGCATGCGCCTTGATTGGTGCTGTGCTGAGAGGGGCCTTGGGAGCTTCCTGAACTACAGAGTTTTCACAGGGACAGGACCCTGCATTTCTAGAAATATCTGAGTGCTCTGTGAGAGGAATATCATTGTCATGACCTGGAGTGCCTCCAGCATGGTCAGGAAAACCTCTCCTCAGTTAGTGGGCATCAGTCACCAGGTGGAAAAACACTCACCAACTGAGGTAAAACTTCTCCTGGGCAAAAGACCCTAGGGAAAGCCAATTTCCCTGATGATGAAATTTTTGAGTAAACCATAAATTCTAACATGAGACCTGGCAAAATCAATACAGAGAAAGTTCCTCAAACAATTTGACTGTTGTTTTGCCAGCCCCTCTGTGAATCATGTTTGGGCGTATCAATGAGAGGAAACAACAAAGGGCATAGAAGCCAGCTGTCCTGCAGCCCCTCTCTGAAAGCCTGGGACCTTCTGCTGTCTCTGCCTGGAGCAGCACACTAATGCCTACATGAGGGTGGGTATGTCTGTGTTTGTAGGTGACTTTTTCTTTTCTTCTTTTGAAGCCCAAGGCTCATGAGGTTTCTGGGCAGGACAACAGCGCCTAGTTTGAAAGTCCAACCTGCAACATTCCAGTGGGATTTGTCTTTAACTTCAGAAGTCCATTAATGGAAGGTTTGCTGAGGGGTACTAGCATAACTGCCATGTTTCTGGAGCATCTGGATTTGGAGGTTTCTGGGTGCGGATAGTGGGGGAGTCTCAACCATCTCCTCCTTGCCAAGAGTGCTCTGAGGCAGGCACTCAGGCTGGTGGCCGGGGCCCTGCAAAAGAAGCAGAGAAAGACTGAATCATGGCACCAAGTGAGGACCTTGTGGGCACAAATACAAACAAGGGAGGGTAGGTGGCACTCAGAAGAAATGGAACCACATCCCCAGGAAGGGGGTTTGATGACTTCCCAGCGCTGTGAGTGCTGGATGTTTGCTGAATGAATCAACAAATGAATGCCTTTCCTCTGGACTTTCCTGAAGCATAAAAGAAACGATCAATCTTTTTGAAATTAACTCAGCCTTACTGTCCAACCCTGAAGTGAAGAATGAAGAGAAAAGGTATCTGATTACAGTAAAGGGAGGAGGAGCCAATGAAGCAGCATTGTCCAGAGTCAATGAGAAAACAAGTAAAACTTCACAGGTCACTCTGTGGCTCCCTGTCCATGATTCTGGCTCTAGTCCTCATTTACATATTGATATTGAATACTAATCTTTAAGTACTCATTAATATTCACATATTAATATTTTACAGGAGTTACAACTCAATTATTCCCCAAAGGGTCTAAGATGAGAGGTCAGGACTAAATTGCTTGTCTGAATCGGTCCAGATGAGCAAACTGCTCTTTAGCACTGGAGGGAAAGGGAGTAAAGGGAGTAAAATGAGCCTGCATGGCCGCAGCACTCCCCTTCCCCCGGCCTGTGGGAGCATGCTCAAAGGAATACAGGAATGTCTGCTGCAATATCCAGCCACTGTTGCCGGTGCAGTCTGGTCTCCCCAGGGCAGTTCTGCGGGTGAGAGGATCATTTCATCACCCTGCTTCCCCTCACAGTCTATTTTTAAACACTGCTTCATTACACCCAGGCTTCCGGAACAAACCTCAAAAGCAGGCTTCTATACTCCCGAGATGCTTCACTTCCAGGGATTTGGCCTTTGAAATTTTTATTATTATTGGCATTTGAAATTAATTTATGGAAGTTATCTGACAGAATCTTTTTCATATTCTGACCTTATGTTATTGTTTCTAGGAGGAGCCTCTAAAATCAATACTTGCAAACATGCTGAGGAGGCCATCTCCCCAGCGGGTCCCAAGACTCTATACTTTGAGGCTCCCTCACAGGCACTTTCTCCTCTTTTCTGCTCCTGGTGAGGTCAAGCGGAGAGGGAACCTCTCTCCTATTTTCATCTTTAAAAACAGGCTGCTTTTCACAAAGACAACACAGCTATACTGTCGTCTATGACAGAGACTGCACTGGTAGCAGGCATCTCTCTGTCCCTTTGTAGTCGGAGGTGGGGACTTGCATTTAAAAGAGAAAGTAATGTTCAAAGATAGGATATTAAGTAAAGGGAAAATATTGAACCCCCTCCACTCCCACCCAGGGAGGGCAGAGGTGGCCAGAGTGATGCCAACTCTGGACAGCTGCATGGACCTCTGTAGCAAAGCAGCCTTTGAACGTCTGTCTGAAAGCAGTGGCCCCAACAGCCGTGGGCAAGGGGCAAGCCACCTCCAAGCTGCAGCCAGAATCACAGTGCCCCCCTGCATTCCTCTAGTCCCCAACTTTGTGCTGGCACATCCTCAGCCTGCAATGGCTTCTGCCTTGCCCACCACACCCCATGATTGATGGGGAGGCGACAGCTGTGGAATGAGCAGGTGGGCCACAAAGGAGACAATTCAACACACTCAGCCTCCTCCTCCTGCTGAAAACTGGCAGGGGTGGGGGTTCCTATTTAAAGGACACTTGAGCCCCACTCACCGCTTTTGTGTAAGAAGCACGAGGACATATATGAATATGGTGGTCCCAGCAAATCAACAATTTTGCATGAAGCCCCCAGTGCTGGAGGGAATCGTACTCCCCTGGTCTGCCTGGCCCATCACAAGCACCTGAGTTTTGTGGCTGATGTTGCCTCTAGAACCTGATGTGAGGGAGCCCAGTTTGAGACTGTTCCAGAACTGAGTCAAACCCCTGGCTGAGGGGAAAAGAAAGGGCAGTTAGGTTGGAGGGTCAGCTAGCTGTGGCAGTGGCTACTCGAGTGACTTGCAGCTATAACAGCCCCTGCCTGGTGGGGGAGAGTGGTGTTTTGGATAAACCAAGAATCTGAGCCAGAACATTCCACTTCCACATTTATTGAGACAGTGATTGGTGTCTGTGCCACGTGTTCCACTCTCGGCAATGCTATTAATGAAAGACAGCTTGATGTTTCTCCATGTCATCATCATCTCACCTCCCTTCCACCTGTCAGCCCATGAAATGGTATAGCCAGGCCACCCGCAGAGGGTTTTCAGCCAGCCCTGAATCCATGGATGTGGCTCTCTGTCAGTGCACACAGGGGAGGACTTGGACAGAGACAGACAGCAGAGGCCTGCAGAGGAGGCCGCATCTGCAGTGCCTGCCCTGCCCTCTGGGTCCTAAACCTTGAGATCCCCTGGTTCTCCACCCTTTTTACCCCTCAGCTTTTGTCTGCTCTTCCTCCCGCATCTGTTCCATTCACCAGCCCCCTGGACAACACGCCTTCCTGTGCTGAGGCCTTAAAGGCTCCGATTAAGGCAAGCGATCAAAGGCCCGCCCCAGCACGCTGTGTCTCAGTCTTATCTGCCCATCTCAAGATCTTGCTCCTCCAGGCTTGGGCAACAAAAAGGGGGGCAGCTCTGAGTCCACTGGCTCCCTGAGGCTCCCAACACAATAGGGCAGGCAACAAAGACATTTTCTGGGATGGCAGGTGTTGGTGTCAGATTCCACCCAGAGTGCAGGAGCAGAAGAAAGGCGAGGCTGAGTTTCCCTCAGCAGCATAGACACGCAGGGGCAGGAGTGTGGGCAGAGCCCTTGGGAAGGGAGGTGGGAGCAGTAGGAAGGGGAGGGCACATTTCAGAGAGGTGTTAGCAATGGAAGGAGGCCAGTTAATGAATTTACATACTTGTCCCCAAGAGCAGGGTAGTTGGGCAAATCCTCTGAAGTGTTGGTCTTACCTTGCTCAAATACTGCAATGAAACCTTTATGTATGTTAATCTGAAGGGAAAGAACATAAAATTAAATGAATACAGCCAGCACACCCATAACCCAACTTGATAATGAACACAGTGCTAATAATACATTTATTCCTGGGCTTCCTCAGTGTTGTCACAGTCTTAAAGATCATTAGGAATTGAAAATTCACTTAAAATTCGACTTGGCAGGACAGAGTTATAGCTGCTGTCACATGTGAAATGAAGGAGACATTAGCATTCCTAGGATGTATAAAGCAGATGTTACTGGGAGCCCTAAAGACACTGGGCAGCACTCACCACTGCATCCTTTTTCCTGCTGCCCAATATTTCCGGACTGAGTTGCTGTAAAATACAGTCAGAGATAAGACTTTCTGAGACAAGTATTTGGAATTCAATGGATGACCTAAAAAAAATTGCTACTCTCCAAGAGTGCGAGTTTACATGTTTCTAAGTTTCCTTTTCCATGTTTCTGAGTTGTACACAGTGTGTTAATTCAGTACTAGTGTCACCTGTGATTGACAGTCCCCAGAAGAAAAGCACAAGGCATGCTGTGCATAGGGCAACTCGGGAAGGGGACTCTGTAGTGGTGAAATTGGACCATATGTTTGCCCTCGCTTGAGGAGCAGCAGGATCTTAGCAGTCATGCCTAGCCGGAGAGGGGACCTGAGCTTCTCTGTAATTTGTGACAGGTTTTCTCAATCACCCCATCTTATTTCCTACACGGGTTTTTCTTAGCAAATGCTGCCTCTTTTTGCATCCAGCCCATTGCTCTGCACCCCCAACCCCAAAATGCTTTTGAATTCAGCGTCACTGGACCACAATCAAATCCAGACAAAGGACATTTATCAGTGACACAGGCTGCTGTCCGCGTGGTCACATTTGTAAACTTGGACTGTCTGCTGACCACACCTGCCAAGGTTGGCACAGTGAGCAGGGCTAGTCTCTAAGACTAGCGGTTCAGATGCCATTGGAATGACTGCTGACATACTTTTTTAAGTGGGGTTCTTTTCTAATCTATTGATGAAAATCTATTGCCCCCAACACAAAGTCATTTGGGGTTAGGAATTTCAGGATAAATAACTGGTTGTGGTGATCCAGCAGCATTCTCTGTCTTACCTCATTTCCAAACCCTGTTAACTACTCCTTCTTATCACAGTGATTGTGCTTTAGGGCACAAGAAGTTCTTGGGAGGTGTTAATTGCCAGTAACAGAGTAGAACGTTTTCTGTGGGTCCTCTAGATAATGTGGTTATTAAATTTCCTATTTCTGCCCCAGTACACTGTGTTGTGGGGCCATTTCCTGTCACAGAAAATGCCCCCACATAATACCTCTCTTCATGTGTCTTCCCTGAGCTGAGGCAGTCCGGCTTGTCCAGGCACCATGCCATGGAACTTCTCCAGGGTGAGCAAAAGGGGTCTCATGGAGAAGCTCCTTGATCTCTCTCCCCTGTAGCCCCCTCAGTCCTGGTTATGCTGGGTGTAGGGACACCCGATTGGTAGAAACCAAGAAAACAGATGGCCCAGCTAACAATGGAGGCTTGTTTGTAATTGCTGATGAGGACCGGTTTGCATCTTTCCCCAGTGTGTCCCCAGATGCAGCCTGGTGTGGTGTGCTGCACCAAAACGAATGTCTCAATAACTGCCAGTCCATGGGTAAGTTAAGGAGATGCAAAGGCAGAGACAGTTGGGGGCTACCTTAATTATTCCATGGGGCTAAAATATCACTTGCCCTTGACACACGGGTAATGCTACCAAAGGGCAGGGGCCTGTACTTAGAACATAGGTGTTGGCTGTCAGCTTCCTGACACATCCCTGGGGTTGACTGTGAGGTAGCAACTCTCCTGGGCAGGCTGGAAGGCACCAGAAGAGAGCACTGTGCTTGGAGAAGAGGGACATAAAGATAAAAGATGTGTGATGTTTGGGGATTTGGGGGAGAGAGACAAAGCATAATTATTTCATCCTTTCATCACTGGCTATCTGGTATGTGCCAGGTGCTGTTCTAGGCTCTGGGCTATAGCAGTGAAGAAAGCAGATGAAGCCCCTACCTCTGGGGCTTTGGTGGAGGAGTTACGGCATGTATTCTAATGGGACAATGTCACCCCTGGGAGGCAAAAGTATCTTACTCCTTATGCGCATAAAGCCCAGAAATAAGTACAGTAAATAAACAGGCAGATAGTATTTCTGTGGTGTTTCAGGAAGGGGACATATTAGGAAATAAAAACCTCTCAGAAGCCTCCATGGTGGGACAATAATGAAAAAAATAGGACTGCCACCTGGGATAAGCTGGACAGGGTTAGGCAAGAAAAGTGGCTGCCTCTCTCTGGGTTCTTGTTACTGAACAGTGTGGAAAATGATTAACTGGTTCAAGATAATTAGGAGAGGGGATGATTTTGAGAGCTGGCATGGATGAGAGAGAGAACAGTGGACCAGAGTTCCAGCTTTAGGCGAGTGCTAAATATCCTCCCAGCAGGAAGGCAGACAGCGAGGGAGATCAGAGAGCTGTCTGGGTTATTCAGACCCCTTGGAATGGCTCTGAGGAAGGGAACAGGTGCAGCTGTGGATGGGGTAAGCCTACACACTCAACTCAACACTGGCAACCCAAGATCAGTGGGAATTAGCCAGCCTAATTAACATTTCCAAATGGCCCAAGGATGGCTTCCAGTATTTCCAACCTGCAGCAGTGGCCCTGGGCTCGGTTTCCTCTTTTTGGTTGTTGGTCTTGCCCATCCACTTTGTTTCTGAAGCAGAAAGCTAGGACAGCTGGACCAAAGGCGGGCAGGCAGAGAGAGTGTGTGTTATGTGCCTGCACGTGCATAAGCATCTGTGCAGCTGGGGACTAAGCTAGCATGTAGAACATCCATGAAAAAACTTTCCTGATATTTTTCTCTTCCCCTTCCATACTATAATATACTCTTATAGATATATAACTAAGATTAAGTAGACTATAAATTTAAAATTAAATTCTGTTGTCAACTTTCTTGTAGGCCCTCCTGAGGAAAGACGTTTCCAGATTCTCTTGCTATCTCACAGAACACCGAAATTTCAGCTGCATCTGGCCAAAGTGACGGTCGTTCATTTTACCAGATTTAATTCACATTTCAAAATAGAAAAACACTACCAAAATGTTTATAGCAGCAATATTCATAAATAGGTAAAAAATGGAAACAGCCCACATTTCCATCAACTGATGAAAAACCAAAATGTGGTCTATTTTTACAATAGACAATAAAAATAAGTGAAATACTGATACAGGATATAACTTTGATGAATGTTGAGAAAATGCTAAGTGAAAGAAGCCAAAGACCGCATACTGTATGATTCCACTCATGTGTAATGTCTAGCACAGGCAGATTCACGGAGACAGCTAGTAGGCTTGGGTTGCTTAGGGTTGGTGGTGGGATAGGGTGAATGAGAATTGACTACCAGAGGGTTTTTTTTTTTTTTGTGAGGGATAAAAGTTTTCTAAAATTACATTGTGGTGACGGTCGCACAACCTTGTGAATATAAGAACAACTGAACTGTATACTTTAAATGGTTAAATTGTATGGTATGTGAATTTTATCTCAATAATGCTATTTTTAAAAAGGGAAAAAAAACAGTCCGGGTAGCTACTGCTAGTAGTTTTCCAAAAGTGACACAACAGAAGTGGCTCTGAGTTCTGGGGGAAACACATACCCCATGAACACCCAAGAAGGCAGAGGGCTGGGGCAGCTAAGAAGCTGCTCCCAGCAACTCTTCTGTGCCACACTAAATGCTTAACCACCTTCAGGGCAAAGAAAATGGGGCCACCCATCAGATGACTTCAAGGTCATCTTTCAGATTTATTCTAACTTGCCTTTATCTGTCTTGTAAAAAGTCAGGTGTGGCCTTGGGGAGCAAGGTGGGACTGCAGTGTGATTTTCCCCAGGACACACTGGGGTTTTCTATGCAGCATAGGAGTGTATTTTAAATTCCTAATAATCAATAAGTCAAGAAAATGTAGCAGTTAAGTTTGTGGTGACTTGTGAGAGAACAATGAGTTCTAATTATTTGTCTGAGGAAATATTAAAGAAGCAATGGAACTAACTGTCTACTAGTTTCATTGATAAAAGCTGTCCTGTTGTTTTCAGACACCCAGGAAGCTATTTTGGCCCATAATTAAGATATTTTCTATGTGTAAATTGTTCCTCTGGTGCTCCATTTACATTATAACAGCAAGTATTTTGGCTAACTTTCTGTCAACTTTTCAGTTACCTGTGCCAAAGTGGGTGTGCATTTGCCATATATTCTATAAAGTAGTCCTTTCTGCCTCACAAGCAGGGGTCCTGTCAGAGTGGGATGCAATGAGTCTTATTTGAGAGCAGAAACTTAAACATTTGAGCCCTGGCCTTGATATGACCAGCCACTTGATAATGAAAAGAAAAAACAAAACAAAACAAAAAACCCTCCTCAGTTCCAAATTACTAAAGAGATAAATCTTGCTCTACTGAGGGCAGTTTGTGGGGACGGTGTGCCCTAAAACTGCAAATCTCCCCACAAATGCAAGGAGCTATTACTATTCATAGTTTGTTCTGGAGACCATTTTTACAAGAGTGAAACAGTGCCAAGGAACCTCACTCTCATACCCTAGCTCTTCTGGATAATTGTGAGTCATTTTAAGTCTCTTCAAGCAATGTTCTGTGTACCAGAGATACTCATCTACCAGGATGAGTATCATCCTGGATGATATGAATTCTTCATGCCAGCTCACTGGTTGAAGATCACTGAGTTCTGGAATGAATCTGCAGGATCTTCAGGAGTGGGGGATATGTGACTGCTCTTCTTTTCACCTTCTTCCTTCCATCACACAAATTTCCCCCTACAAAGAGCTGGGGTCACTGTACGCCCTTTCCCTGCGCAGTCTTGGTCAGGGGCTGCCTTCTGGGGCGCTGGGGTGAGGAGGGATCATCATTGGACCTCTCTAGTGGACCCATAGGGAATGTTCAGGGGGAACATCTGTGGAATTGCCACGTGTTCATTCATGAGTCAAACATGCTTGCTATGTGCCAAGGAATAGGAACATTATTTAACTAGTTTCCCTTCCACCTCTCCTGTAATATCCTCCCCACAGAAACCCAGAGTGACCTTTTAAAACAAGAATCTATCATGTCAATTCACTGCTTAACACCCTCTAAAGCTGGTCATCTCACTAGAGTAACAGCCCATTACTCCGCGCCCACAAGGCTGCTCCAACTTTCCTCATCCTCTTCATGCCCTTGCTTGCTCTGTCCTAACCACAAGGGGCTCCTTGTTGTTCTTGGAAGATTCCTGCCTCGGGACCTTTGTGCTTCCTGTTCTTTCAGCCTGGGGTGCTTTGTCCCCCCCACTACAAATTCTAAATGTCTCTCTCCCTCATCTCTGTCATGTCTTTCCTCAAATGTTTCCTTCTCAGTGAGGCCTTCCCTGACCCCCAATTTAAAGTGCACCCCACCCCAGTGTTGTTTTCTTAGTAGCACTCATGGTTCTCCTTCTGCTCTTTTTCTTCTTAGCACCCCTCAATATTCTCAACATTTATGAAATGAGTGTCTGAAGGTCCAACTCTCATGGAGTTTATGTGATGATCTGAGGAGTGAGGCTACAGTTTCCATGTATTCAAGCTGTAGCAGAGCTGCGCATGTGTGTGTCTCAGGACCCAAGTCAGAGAAGAGTTTTAATACCTCTAAATATGGCTTCTGGTAGTCACCAGCTTTGGGTAGCTGGGGTAAAGAGCAGAGTCAATTTCATGGCCATGGAGTCACTTTTCTGCTTCTTCCTTTCTTCTCTGTGGTGATCCCTCTCCTATGGGACTCTTGCCCCTGATGATCCAGCTAACAACCCCCTGGTCAGGAGTCTGGCCTCAGAGAGCACACCCTGAGATGTCACAGTGGGCTCTGGCATTAAGTAGAGTTGGGCTGTTTCTCTAGCTACTTCTTGGAGCTCTAGGGATGTAGCCAGGGAGCAAGGTTTCCCTAACCACCATGCATGGGCTCACACCGGCTGCAGGGTCTGCCCAAAACATACATCAGCAGCCACTACAAGGCAGCCTGCATCTCTTGGCTCTGCACGAGGTTAGGGCTAGGGGAGTAGAACCTCACGGTGAGTTCTGGAAGACCAGCAGCGGCTTTCTTCACCATCAAGCAACCTCACTGGCGAGAAGAGAGATGCTTGTCGACAGTGTCAATCACAGGTAGCAGCTGAGTGCTGTGGGCAGGGACCTGGCATTAGGGTTCAGGTGGATGGATTTTATTGTCTCCTGTTCTTGAAGTGGTCAAGAAGTGGGGTTCTACCTAGTCTTTCTTGGCATTCTTTACAGTGATGCTACTAGGTTTCTTAGGGCTGAGAAATGAACTTTGGCCATGTCAAAGCTGTAAATACTTCAGGTATTTTTAAAAATAAAGTTGACTGGCATGTTTGCAATTTTTAAGGGATTTTTTTTTTCAGCCTTTTGAAGGAGTTTAAAAGCTAATGGGGAAAATGGAATCAATTTTTTTCTTTATTATGCTGTTTAGAGGTTTAATTTCCTGCTTATCATCATAGATCCCTCTGGGAAAAAAAAGTGTAAAATATTCTTTCTTTTTTCCATCAGCAGACCTAAATGCTGGTGAGAGAGGCTCCATTTGGCCTCTGCTTTGGTTTGGTTTTTGCTAAACAGAAAATCAAGCAAAGCCATGGAGCATTCTAGGAACCATCCTAACAGCTGAGGTTGTACATGTTCTACCTACCAGAACCAGAAAGACATTGAGGACCACAGCCATGGTTCACCAGCAGTGTAAACCTGGGGTGTCAGAAGCTCCAGGCTCTTCTGAAACAAATTCTCAAGGTTATTTCCAGTAAGCTTTAATTAAGAGTCATTTCCAAAAACTGACTCTGAGAAAAGTTCTTGGTACCTGCTGGCTATCTCTTGGCAACTATTGAAGTATCCCCAGAGGCCATAATTAGCACTTAGGAAGATGCCACTTGCTCTTAAAACCCTGCAAGGACTGAGAAACCAGAACTAAACGAAGACAGCAATTCACAGAAAAAGCAGCATCTTCAAGTTCTTGCAAAGGAACAAATTAAATGCGATGTCAACACTTTAGAATAAATAATCTTAGGTCTCTTTTTCTGGAAACCTGCCCTGGAGCAGTGCAGTCCCTGCACTGGTTATGAAAGGGGTCCTTTTTTCCTCTTCTCTTCCTACATTTATTGGCCTTTATATTCTTCTTGTCCAGGGCCTCCCAGTTCTCAGATGTCTCAATTCTTAGCCAATATGAGGAAGTTAAAAATTGGCTGGCAGGCTGCTTAGTAGCTAACACACATTAGGCAAGTTTTCATTCTCTTCCAGACTCACAAGGCAGATGGCACAGCCCATCTCAGGGAAATGTCAACCCAACTGCAAACGGTTGGCTGACTGTTTTTTTGTGTTTTTTTGTGGGGTTTTTTTTGACATGTAGTTATAATTTGGAGCTAACTAATCTGGGCTTATTAATCATTAGCCATTTTTTGTGGTTCACAAGTATCTGCTTTTCCCTAACAAGACTTCAAGCTCCAGAAGGGAAGGAAAGGCAGAGCACAAGGTCTCCAGAGCCTTCTGTGTTTCCTTAAAATGCCTGGGCCAGTCCTCCTCAGTGGCAGCTGCCAAAGGAAGGGAGGGGAGGGCCAATTCAGAGAGGCTGACATTTGACAGGGAGCACCACAGTTTTCTATCAGATCCAGTTTAAAAAATGTTTGTCTCATCTTTTTCTTGCCTTCCAAAGACGACATTCAGGAGAGTAAAAGAATTTTAAGAGAAAAAAATGATGAATAAGCACAAGACAAGATGGGTACTAAATAGGGCAACTGAGAATTCTCTTTAAAACCCCGAGTAACATTTACGAAAGCATCCCAAACCAAGTGTCAGTTATTCAAATTGCATCATCCATTCTGTGGATTAACCAGGCATTCTCCATGGCAGTTTTGGCCATACTGCTGATCATTAGTCCGCTTTCACTAGGAGACCAGAAAGGGAGGAGGAAAGGTGAATCACAAATACAGGTGTTTGTTCTGCATCTTGCATCAGGCCTAACACACGTCTGTGGTCTGGAGACACACTTGTATTGCTTAAGGCAACAGCCTTATTCCTTTCTGTCTGCATTTCTATTTTACTCCTGTTGCATATGTCATAAAAAAGAAATTATATGCATCATTCACTGAAGATTTTACAGCCTATTATAGATAGAAGAAACATACACACAGGACAAAGACTTGCACAGGCTAAGAAAACTTTAGATATAAATAATGGCAAGTGAGATGGAACTAAAGCGAGGACGTAAACATTACCATGATGCCTTGATTCAGGACAGTGGTTCTTAGTCCTGCTTGCATATGTAAATACCCTCAGGAGTTTTAAAAAGAAAGTCCCCAGGGCCACACCACAGCCCAGACTAGGAAGTCCAAGCATCTGGTGTAGGTATGCAGCATCCAGATTCCTACAGCTTTGCAGGTGATCCAATGTGCAGCTGGAGCCAGCACCAGTGGGTTTAGCAATGGGATAGTGGGTGGTTAAAAAATTCCTATGGATGCTTCATTGCATTTTCAAGAATAATACATTTTAAGTTAACTTCTTAATGTCCTATGTAAAGGGGGACAGAATTGAGCCACTTATGTAGGAAGAAAGATTTGGGCTGGGTCTAGAAAGATTACTGGGGTGGAAGGAACGTGCATGCAGGGCACCCAGTTGTTTGCAGGGCATGTGGCTACACCTGCCCAGCTACAGACAACCTGAGGGCTGTGGAGTTGGGTGGCCCTGGGTTCCTCAGTAGACAGTGCCACAACAGAACTTGAATTTAAGGGTAACTTCTGGATTATCTGAATGGAGTTCTGAGCTTTAGTTCTGGTCTTCAAATGATATTAATAAACCAGCAGCTGTTGCTCTGATTTATAGGACTGTCCGATGGAGTGAGCACTGGGCCAGTATTTCCACACATTGTGGTCCTGGCTTGCACCTCTCCTTCTAGGAAACAGGCTGCTAGGAGATAGACCCAGAGTCTTCCGATAGTTTCTGTGAATCTAATATAATGATTTTTTTTTGTAGAAAAAAATTACACAAAGTCTTTTCTGTTAGGTAGATAAGCATAATAAACCTTTCTAAGAGGGTACCTGTTAGGCAATTCCTGAGCATGAGAGATGAAAATTTGAAGCTTTGTACAATAGCAGCAGTGGCAGCAGCATCCTGAGACAAACTCAGACTAATCTGCATTGAGTTCCAAATATGATGCATATTAAAAGTGGCAGAATCTGATGGTGCCTAGCGAGGAATTTTCTCCTACTTGTTTTAAATCCTGAAGCCTCTCCAATCTAGCCTAACATGAAGGAGCAAGTGTTTCTGACCATATCTTGGGAAGAAATCACATGTTGTGTTCACGTGAGACTTACAAATAAACACAGGTCTGTGCTCCCTCTGCTGGGAGCAAAATAAAGCAGAAGGGACAACAGCACTGGCATCTTTAGCAAACAGTCAATGCTCATATGTAGAGAAGAATACCCCTCATTTTTCTTGTTTTTAGACATTCTTTGAGCAGTAAATCCATCTTGATCAACTTCTGACCAAAGCACTTGGAAATTCTTAAAATACATATTAAATTAGACATATCTATAATCCTCAATTACCAATTGTTAGCTATAATTGTAATAGTGATTTGGGGATCATTTATCAATAGACACAAATGGATTCATCCAAGATTTTAAGGTCCAGACACAATCTTTAGAGCAGTTCTGTAAAAAATAATCTCAAGTCCAAGCTAAAGTTTCTTTTTTCTCCTTTTGTTTTATAACAGTATTTTCCAAAAAGTAAAGATTTACACTATTTATATCTTTTCTGATAATGTCAAGCATTATACTTGATTTTCCAAATCATTAGCATGCAGAAGAATGACCTCATAGTGAACAGATGCACTTGGCTGTGAGCTGCAGTGATTACATCAGTCCCTCCCAGCAGTCGAGGGTGCCCATTCCAGTTAACCCTTTAAAAGCCTCTCTGCTAGCTCCCCTTCCTTGGAAATGTGCTTCAAAGTACACACTTAGTCCCTCCCCCAATGTGTGTGAAATGCACATACATACATGCATAAAACACTTATATATACACACGTATGGACATATATACACAAACACACATGTGTGTTAATTGCAGCCAATATTTTAACACTGGCTACCAGTTAGAAAATTGCTGGTCAATAAGGAGGGAATCAAAAGGAATGCAAATTACAAGGCTAGGTTAAAAAGCAGCTCAAATACCGATTATAGAGTGGGTATTATCAAAACAAGTAATGGGCGGAATAGATATGAGGTAGGTGGTATTTTAAAACAACATTTTTGGACTGGAAAAATAGGTTTTTTACAAAAAAAACTCTTAAAAAAGAGCTGAGCACCCGCCTATTAACCAAACAACAAGAACCCCACATCGCATCTGTGGTTGACAGTGAATCATGAATAGAGGCACATTTACTTGGCCACTGTGACCATCAATGACTGCCTTGGGTGACAAGCAACAGCCCTGGGGCAGGAGAGTCTGAGGAGAGGGCATTTTCCAACAGTGGCCTCTTTGGGCACAGGCCCCTCTCACTTAGTATATCTCTTACTTATAGCAGGAACTTAAAGGCTGACATTAGAGTCCTTCCCTTTAAAAATGAGGGCTACTGGCTGTGATAAATCCAGTGTGGAGTGAATAAGCATTCAGGTTATTCTCCCTCTATATTGACAACAAAGCCCTTGTAGCAAGGATACAAAGAAAACCTGAGAGCCCCTACTTCCTCAGATTGTGCATGTGCATGTGAGCAGGAGCCGAAGGCCTGGCTTTGATGACACTGCTGGCCAGGATGGTCTGATTGGGTCTTCAGTGCACTGTGGGAGCTTAAGCCACTCGTTGGGGGTCGATTTTTCCAGTTGGCTTGTTGTTGGGAAGGGAAGACTTCTCAATTTCTTAGTTTAAGCTGGTAGGCTCATCTGGGTTTGATTACACTTGTTCCAAGTTAATAAAAAACACTGTGAATAAGTGAAAAGTGTTTCATCTGTAAAAGTGGTAACAGACAGGGGTAAGAATTCCTCAAAAGCAGAACTGGCAGGTACATGGGAAGGGGATGTGGTTCTGAGAATGTGCCTGTATGTGGCACGGAAATGCTCCACCCTTACTGCACTGCTCCCAAATTTCAGTTCAAATCAAATTCATTTCTAGTTCTTTCTTAATCATTGTGGTAGGCCGATACGCAAAGTGTTAAAAGAAAACATTATTCCCAAACTTAAGTTGCATTCATGGATTGGTGTCATATATCTATATAAAAATTTTTATCACTCCACACTGAATACTCTAAACCCCAAACATTATGAAATGTGACACCGATGTTAATAACTTGAAAAGAGAAAGGACGAACATTTGTCTTGATATCCTATCTTTGGTTTCATGTTCCTTTTGTACAAGTTCCAATGTCCACTCTTAGAAGTGGCAGAATCTTTATCTGTTAAGTGACTTTGGCAAATGAGATGTTCTTGGAGAAGCCTGTCAGCAATTATCTCCAACTATAGGTCTTAAAAAATCCAAATTACTCCTAGAGTCTCACTTAAGATGTTACCTACACACTGACTTATTTTAATTGATTTAGATAATGATAAACTTTTAGAAAAAAAATCAAATGAATTTATATAAAGGCTAAAATATACCTAGAAAATAAAGTTCATCAATATTTGTTTCAATAATCAAGAGCCTTAAGAATGTAACAGTTGAGTTGATGAATGTTATTATTTAATTTGTTTTTTAAAAGATTTTATTTATTTATTTTTAGAGACAGTGGGAGGGAAGGAGAAAAAGGAGAGAAACATCAATGTGTGGTTGCCTCTTGCACTCCCCCTATTGGGGACCTGGCCTGCAACCCAGGCATGTGCCCTGACTGGGAATAGAACCAGTGACCCTTTTTGGTAGGCACTCAATCCACTAAGCCACACCAGCCAGGGCTAGTTATTATTTAATTTTTTCCATTTTAAGAAAGAAAAAGCTTTCTCAGGACTTGAAAAAACAGCCTTGGTTAGTGTGGCTCAGTAGGTTGAGCGCCAGCCTACAAACCTTCAAACTGAAAGGTCACTGGTTTGATTCCTGATCAGGGCACATGCCTGCACTGCAGGTCAGGTCCCCAGTTGGGGGTGTGCAAGAGGCAACCGATCAATATTTCTCTCCCTCTCTTTCTCCCACCCTTTCCCTCTCTCTAAGAAATGAATAAAATCTTAAAAAAACAAACAGACAAAATCACTGAAAAATTTCAAGTCCTAAAACATGAGGGTGGAAAAAGCAGAATGATATCTTTAAAAAAATTAGCTTTGCTATAGGTCTTTCATGTGCTTTCACCATTATGAACAATTTTAAACCTCTGCCTAGACTGGGTACAAAATCTTCATTTCCCTTGAAACTGATTTTTCTTTTTCTGGTTTTAGATAGAATGTTGTCAGATTGTATAAAAGAATTCAATTCACAGCTGTTCTACTTTTTTAATATAGGAAACATTAATCAAAGCCTGAATTTATAAGCTTTTCTCATGTAGTTTAGTATTCCAGTTCAACAAAGATCAATAGAGGCCATCCCTGTGTTTCTTGACGCCTCACCAGGAAGCAGAGGCATGATTATGTAAATTGTGCAGCTCTGGTACCACAGCCAGCTTGCTTATCTCCCAGGCCTTCTGCCTGATGCTCCTGGCTCCCTGTGCAAGTGCAAGCCTCTCCCTCTTATCTCCCAACAAAGCTGGGAGAGGCAAGGATTGAAACCAGTGATGTTAAACAATGATGCATGGCTGATTTTATTTGTAAGTGATTTATTTCACTGAATTTAATTTTTTTCACTTTGTGTGGAAGATATTTGTTAACAAGTCAGAAGAGGACAAGGAAGGTGGTGTTCAGAGACAATCGACACAGGTTAGAAATCTGTTAAGCACTCTAATAGTTGTGTTTATACTGGTGGAAGAAGGAAGCCCTTCATTGAGAATTTCAACATGCATTGACCGAATATCCCATTTACTTTCTGAAAGGCAATTAATCTGTATTGTAATTACATGCAGAAATTTAAATGTAATTCTCTTCTTCGAAAACAAAACCCCACAGTAATCATACAATCAATTTAAGTGGCAGTACACGTCCCCCCCCCAATTGTTAATATAAAAAGAGTAAAACCTAAAAACAAGAACATTCATGGAAAATTCTGAAATTTTCCATTTGCCTAATAAATGAAAATGATTGTAAGCCAGTTTCTAAACAGGTTCCACACCAGGTGCTGCTCTGGTCAGCGGCTGGTCCACGTGACACGGGCCGCTGCAGAGAGAGAGCCAGCAGGCTGCACGGCTGCAACGATGGACCCAGGGTACTGTCCTTCCATTTCTCCTACATTAATCCCTGACCCGACTATCTGGGCACCATAATCCCCATTTAGCATTAGTATCAACGGCTTCAACTGTGAGGAACTCTTTTTTTGATAAGTAAGCACCAATTCAGGCATCGCTTTTACACAACATATTCCCAGCTCAGCAAGAAACCCACACTACTGAATGAACCAGAGCACATTACTGAGAAAAAGTTCATTAACCTTGCTAGATTTGGAGGTTAACAGGATAGCTGAAGAAAAGAACTGGGTGAACAGCTTGGATACAAAACAAATTAAAATGAATGTCATCATTCCTTTTGATATTCATTAGTTGATTCAGAGGGAGAATGCTCTCCTTAAATTTGCAAGCATTTATCTGTGAAAAACAGGTGTACATCTGCTGCTTGAGTGCGTCTTAAGCGCGTGAGGGAAGAATAATGTAGACACTCACCCGTTCCACTGAGGGAGTAGCTTGGAGATGGAGAAAAGACTTGGGCTGCAAAATCCTCAAATGTCATTACTTCACGGTGGTTTTGAATTATTGCTTCGAGATACAGAGCTCGCTCTTCATAGCTGCAGTAATTGGTTAAGGAAACAAGTGCATGTGCAGGATGACACACATAACAACAATGTAGTTTACTTCATTTTACATACAGCTATGCAACTTTTACATAGTGTGGGGGAAATTACCTCGCAAGTTTGTTACATCTGTCTGAAAATTAAATATTAGTCATAATTAATGACAACATTCTGATTTCGAGACCCAAGTTTCTCTTAGATTTTAACTGCATCCAACACTAGTATCAACAAAAAGTATGTACATAGAGTTACAGAATCACATCAAAATATTGTTAAGATTGCGTCAAATAAACAAAAATGGAGACACTGATTATGACAGCATCTCTATTTTCCTTTTTATTAAACTTATTGGGGAACACTAGTTAACAAAATTATACAGGTTTCAGGTGCACAATTCTATAACACATCATCTGTACACTGTACTGTGTGTTCACTACCCCAGGCCAAGTCTCTGTCCATCATCATTTATTCCTCCCATACTCTCTACCTCCTTCCATCCCCAATGCCCCCAGCAATCACCATACTGTTGTCTGTGTCTGAGTTTTATTTTCTGTCCCTGTTTTTTTTTTTTTTGCTCAGTTTCTCCACCCTTCCCAACAGCTGTCAGCCTGCTCTCTATCTATGAGTCTGTCATTATTTTG
This sequence comes from Desmodus rotundus, assembly GCF_022682495.2. Classification (NCBI taxonomy): domain Eukaryota; kingdom Metazoa; phylum Chordata; class Mammalia; order Chiroptera; family Phyllostomidae; genus Desmodus; species Desmodus rotundus. The sequence goes on from NC_071392.1 coordinate 132,991,687, forward strand.
CTTTTTAGTTCATCTTGTTCATTAGATTCCATGTATGAGTGAAATCATGTGGTACTTGACTTTCTCTGACTGGCCTATTTCACTTAGCATAATGCTCTCCAGGTCCATCTATGCTGTCATGAAAGGTAAGATTTCCTTCTTTTTTTATGGCCAAGTAGTATTCCATTATGTAAATGTACCACAGCCTTTTAATCTACTTATCTACTGGTGGACACTTGGGCTGCTTCCAAATCTTGGCTATTATAAATAACTATAACAGCATCTCTTTCCACTGACAACTGTGGGACAACACTGGGTCTTCCTTTCCTAGCTCATTGATAAAATGTTATTTTCAGCTTACTGACAAAATCATTGGATACTTTAAGCAAGAATCAGTGATAAGATGGTGGTACACACTTTTAAAAATAAGCAAATTCATGTTACTGGGAAGAGAAAAGGACAGGAGGTGTGTTCTGAAGGGGCACCTGGGCTAAAAGCCAAGATAGGCTATCAACATTAGGACATAGGAACTAATAAGTCAGAGAATCTAACAGAGAATGTACAAGGCAATAATTAAAAAAAAAAAGACTGCTGCCTTTTAATTAAAACTGTAGTCTGGAACACACACATTCAAATGTGCAATCAAAAACCAGTCACCAATAAAACTTACAAGCGTAACACACTGAAGCAACTTTCCAGCTGTCTTAATAGGACCCCTGTGTGTGGCCGCCTTTCACAGGGCGGAAAGCAAATCTTCCCCTTTTGTGTGTGGCTTCTGTTTCCTTAGAAGGTGAATCATGCACTTCCAATAACAGGAAAGCGTCAGAACAATTCAACAGCGATGGGGCCACCACATGTATGACTTTATGAATTAACACTTGGGGAAGTGGGCGTGATGTCTCATTTTCCCCTTCTGCATCATCAATACCAAAGTTAAAAGATGTGTTTTAGTTATTTCAAAAATCATGCTAATTTTCCAGAAACATAAAGAATGTGAATCACCATCAGTTTATTCCTTGTAGCACCAGAAGAACAAAAGTAATTCTAGCATTTCTTACTGTATTTTCAAAATGGCCTCTTAAAAAATGTAAGTTGTAACAATTATGCCCTCCTAATTAGCTTTTGGTAGAGCATGTGTTTTAAAATAGGAAAATATTTTTCTGTCTTCTTTTGGCAAAATATGCACACCAATTTCTCACTGCAGGTTATTCTTTCTTCTCCTTCAATTATATTAAGAGGAAGATTTTTCACACTATGAGGAGACCAGAAGCATTCTAGGGCTGTGCAGCTACAAGTCATATGTGGCTATCTAAATTTAAATTTTAATTAACTAAAATAGAAGAAATAGAAATTCAGTTCCTCTGTCCCACTAGCTATATTTCAAGCACCCAACAGCTAGATGTAGCTAGGGGTTACCATACTGGATTGCAGACAGAACATGCTCATGATCGTAGAAAGAGCTGCTGGACAGCACTATTTCAGAATTTCTCCTTAGGCTTACTCTAAGGAGAAACTTTAAAAAAGGAAAATGAGTTTCAAGATTTCAAAGTGGCCCCTTGATGGTTTATGATCTTTTATATGGTCATAAGAGTCCAAGGCGTGGGCAGCATGAGCCTGAACTGGCTTCTCAACTGCAGGCTGAGCTCCTGCAGGCGGTGACTCATCTTAACTAATGAACAGGCTGCCCAACTTCCTTACCAAGAGGCACCCGTTCAGGCCCAATTCTAGAGGGACCCACTGATGCCATTCACGTTTCATTTTGAACATGCTTATTCTGCACAATACTTGGCTGTTGCCACGACTCGGCCCTCCATGCATGGCCCCAGCAAGCCGCTGGCCTGCAAGAACAGCAGGATGTCAGGCCTGAGTGACCGTCTGGTGAACAGGCACTCTGACACTAAGCTGGCACGTGCTGGCCCAGCAGGAGCTGAGTGAGGCGTGACAAATTACTCAAAGAGCTAAGCTAAACTTATGGCTGACAACCACCTGAGCCTTTGGACTGCCATGGCTCGGTGTCAACACTCAATTCATGGAGCCTCTTTTCAGCCCACAGTTTGCTTGTGGGCTTGGGTTAGAGCAGGTGTGTCCCTCTAAAGACCTGTCATGCTCTGCCTAGAATCATCCTGCTGTTTCCTGAAAGGCCCCACTGTGTCCAACACATACACATACACTGCTCAGGACAATGGTGAACAAAATAGAAAAGCAAATGCATTTTGTTAAATATGCTATCTGGAAGAGTGTCTGCTATGTTAATGAAGCTCACAGTCAAACCTACAAAGGGATGCTGTGTAAGACACTATAAATTGGCCCCAGACAGCAGCCTGCCATCCTCATCCTGCATGACACTGTCCTATTTTCATAAGTGTGTCCTTGTCAATGCTGAGAGATCTGGGCTCCTAAGAGCAAGTCCAGCAGGTAATGATCAAGTTGTGAGATTATCTGATTCAATGAATATTTATGGTCTGATTCCTATAGTGAGGCACCATGGGAGACAGCACAAAAAGGTGCTTCTAGAACTGGATACCTGGAGAATGTTTACTTCATAGAAGGTTCCTGATCTCACCATTTATGCCCCCAACTGTCACATGCAGCACATACTCCCTTACCCCCAGGCTGCTCCCATGCTGCTGCAGGAGCGTTAACAGCACTAAACTGGATGTTGTCATCTACATAAACATTCACTAGGGACTGGGGTGAGACCAGGAGATCATCAAATGCATTTTCACTGATGGCCCATGCCAGGGCATATAAACACCATGACAAAGAGAAAACAAACAGCAACCCAAATCTGACAGCCACGGGAGCTCGTGGGTGCTAAAAATAATTTCTTTTAGCTTTAAAAAACGTAGCTCTGGGATCTTAACTGAATTTACTAGTGAAACTACTAGCAAGGGCAATTAGGAGCAGTATCACCTGACGTCTTCTTACGTAATACCCTTAGTTTAGGGCTTCCAAGCTGGTTGCTTTCAATTTAAAAAAAAACAATGTTGTTTTTTTTTTTAACTCAGATATCAAAAAGCTTATAAGGATCTTCTCACATGTAAGACGTTAAGAGGTAGACTGGACACTGGAATAATGTTGGGCAGTGGATGGCCAGTGACCTTTGATTGAAAGCAGGTAGCTAAAGAGGCACTTGGTCACAAATCCAGTTCCTGTTTCAATACTAACTATTGCCTCTTGTTCTCTTAAAAAGACTGCTAACATGTGAGACTTAAATTCTGTCCTGAATTACTATCACATTAAAAACCATAGTAAAGTACTTTCTTAAAGAGCAATCCCCCTCTTGACTATTCAATTCAGAGAACATTCAACTTATTAACTAGAAACCCATCTTGATTTCTTCTGGTTATTATTGAGTTTCTTTAGTGATCCATTCTGTCTACATATCATGTAAGAATTTTTATCAATTATCAACATTCCTCTACTTAAATAAAGAGGCCATTTGTATTTACTGGTTACATTTCATCAAAACTCCCAAGAGAACTTTCTGAGATCCTCAACACACTCTGCTGGGTTACACGAGCCTGAGAATCCAAATTACAAGCCCCCAACTTCATTCTGATGATACTTTGCTTTAATTTTTAGAAATGGCAGCAGCAGTATAACATGAAGGACCTTACATTTTGGAGGAAGACAGGTCTAGGTCTGAATTCCAGTCCTTTCCCTCACCAGCTGGGGGACCCAGGGCCAGGTACTCCAATTCCCCAGTATCAGTTTTCTTGTACGTAAAGCAGGGACAGTGACATCTGCTCTCGGGGCTGCTAGGAAGGTTAAAGGAATCATATGAAGCACTGACCCTGGTTCCAGCACACAAGAGAAGCATAATAAATGTGGATTGCCTGCTCCTCCCAACCCCTATCATGTGGGCTTGTGGGTCAGTCTTCCAGAAAGAACACAAGAATAAGCTAAAGGGAATGTCTGTGTCAGGCTCTACTGTAAGCAAGCCTCCTTCATACAAAGGAGCCTTATGAGCTGGAGTGAGTCCTGTGGTCTCCATACTACCAATCAGGGAATGGAAGCTCAAAGAGTTCAAGTGATTTGCTAGCATCACAGTTATTTGGTGGTGCAGTTGGGACTGGAACCCAGGTCTTCTTACTTTTACTGCCTTCATCTCATATCTAGAATTCTAGAATATATGGAATTAATTTCAAGATTTCTTGCAAGGTTGGGAGCTAAACTCCAAATGAGGGTAAATCAATTGACTTAAATATACATAGGTATAAAAAATCAACCTTCAACTTAAACTTGAGCACATAGCTTTAAGCTGCATCTATACTCACAGACCATGCTGACTTTATAAATTCATGAAAATTGCAATTACTTCATTTTAATTTCTTTTTACTCATTCAGGCTATGCATTTATTGACTGCCCACTTAGTATTTTTAAACTTCTATCTTAGAATAATTCCTTTTTTTTTATCAAAGAAAAAAGAGAACTGCTTGAAAGCATCTATATTGCAAATTGTATATACACATATATTTTTTACTCTTGAGGCCCTTCTTGCCGGGACCTTCTCTAAATTTTCTGAGAACAGACACCATACTCAGATGGACAAAGTCACTGCGGAGGATGTCAGCATGTGAGGGTTCTGTAGCAGTTTCTGCACACATCCTGGTTTTCCTTTTTAACTCATGTAGTTAAAAAGGAAAACCAAGCCTTATTGCTTGACACAAGCCTGCCCAGCGCTAGCACTCTTGTGACTCTGCAGACTCTGCTTCTCGCATCAGTGATCTGCAAGGAGAGGGAGCCACATTTCTGCACTCCTTTGGGAGGCTTCAGTCAACCCTGTACCCCTCTGGTAAGTTGTGGCCCTCCCAGGTTTGGTGCCATGTTTGTTCCATCCAATGAGTGTAGTAGGGTGGAGAAAACAGAACCTCTGCCTGTAGTTACCACACACAGACATCTCATCTTAAGCATACTTGTATCAGTTTCTTGGCTATTGTAAATGACCACAAACTGGGTATCTTAACACAACAGAAATCTACTCTCACAGTTCTGTGAGGCCAGAAGTCTAAAATCAAGGTGTTAGCATGGCCTTACTCTCTCCAGAGGCTCTAGGGGTGAGTCTGTTCTTGGTTCTTCCCATTCTAGTTGGCTGTTTGCATTCTTGGGCGGTGGGTGCCTCCCTTCTATTCCTGCCTCCTCCTTTTCTCTGTGTGTCTCTCACAAGGACACATCATTGGACTTAAGGCTCACCTTGACAATCCAGGATGCCCTTCTCATCTCAAGATCCTTAATTTATATTTGCAAAGACCCTTATTCAACACACTAACATTCACAGATTCTAAGAATAGAATGTGGACATATTTTTTGGGGGGCTACCATTTAGCCCACTATACTCCTTAAGGACACTGTATGAGTCAGGTTAATCCTTATGCCATTCATGCTCCATAACTTATGAACACCTAGAATTTGTGCCCATGGCTTTGGGCTATGATACTGCTGTATATATTCTAGGCAAAGGCAAGTTGTAAGGAGACATTAGAGAGTTTCAATTTGAAGTAAAATTCTGCAGAGATAAAAATGAATTGACACAAAACTTCTAGTAATATGGAGCACACTCTTTATGACACTGGGATGAGGGATGATTTATCAAACAAGAAACAAAAACACTGAACCATAAAGGAGAAGACTTGTACAACTGGGCACATTCAAATTAAGAACTACTGTTCACCAAAATATCATAAAGGAGGTAAAGCTACAAGGCACAAAGTGGGAGAAGCCATCTGTAACATATGACTGACAAAAAGTAGTTTGAAGAATATATAAAGAACCCCTATAAATCAATAAAACCCCAAATAATCTACTAGAAAAATGGGCAAAAGATAGAAGCATTTCCAGAAGATAAACTATGAATGGACATTAAGATACTCAACATAATGAATAATCAGGGATTATTAGAGCCACAGTGACATACCATTTTGTATACACTAGACCGGCAGAACAAAAACTCTAATAATGCCAAATGTCAGAGATGACATGGGACACAGTAACTCTCAATGCCTGATGGTAGGAGGTAACTGGCCCAACTTCTCCAGAAGGCAATTTGACATTATTCAGGAAAGGGCAGGTGTGCATATTCCATGGGCCAGAAATTCTGCATGTAAAAAATATTATAAGGTTCTATAGACAATATCAAAAAGAAAAAAATCATTAAAAAATTAAATATTTTTATTGATTATACTATTAGTTTTCCCAATTTTCCCCTCTCTATCCTCCCTCCACCCTGCACCCCCAACCCTCCAGGAGTCTTTCCCTGCTTAGTCCGCATCCATGGGTTGTACATATAAGTTCTGTGAGTCCTCTGTTTCCCATACTATTTTTTATCTATCCCTGCCTATCTTATGCCTACTAACCATGCTTCTTCTTCCCTGTACCTTTCCCCCACTATTCTTCCCTTCTCCCTCCCCACTGAACTCCCTCCAATGTGATGCCCATTTCTCTGATTCTGTTCCTGTTCTGGTTGTTTGCTTAGTTTTTGTTTCCATTGTTTTTCTTTTCTTTTAGGTTCATTTGTTGATAGTTGTGAGTTTGTTGTCATTTTACTGTTCATATTTTTGATCTTCTTTTTCTTAGATAAGTCCCTTTAACATTTCATATAATAAGGGCTTGGTGATGATGAATTCCTTTAACTTGGCCTTATCTGGGAAGCACTTTATCTGTCCTTCCATTCTAAAGGAAAGCTTTGCTGGATAGAGTAATATTGGATGTAGGTCCTTGCCTTTCATGACTTCAAATACTTCTTGCCAGCCCCTTCTTGCCTGCAAGGTTTCTTTTGAGTAATCAGCTGATAGCCTAATGGGAATTCCTCTGTAGGTAACTCTTTCCTTTTCTCTTGCAGCTTTTAAGATTCTCTCCTTGCTTTAACCTTGGGTAACTTAATGATGATGTGCCTTGGTGTGTTCCTCTTTGGGTCCAGCTTCTTTGGGACTCTCTGGGCTTCCTGAACTTCCTGGAAGTGTATTTCCACCAGATTGGGGAAGTTTTCCTTTATTATTTGTTCAAATAAGCTTTCAGTTTCTTGCTGTTGTTGTTCTCCTTCTGGCACCCTTATAATTCAGATATTGGAACGTCTCAGGTTGCCCCAGAGGTTTGTAAGTCTCTTCACTTTTTTGAATTCTTGTTTCTTCATTTTGATCTGGATGGATGTTTATTTTTTCCTTTTGTTCCAAATCATTGATTTGAGTCCTAGTTTCCTTCCCATCACTGTTAGCTCCCTGAACATTCTGCTTTATTTCGCTGTGGGCATACTTCATTCATTTTTTCATTTTTCGATCAAGCTCAATCAGATCTGTGAGCATTTTGATTACCAGGGCTTTAAATTCTCCATCAGATAGGCTGGCGATCTCCTCCTTGTTTAGCTCTTTTTCTGAGGTTTTACTTTGTTCTTTCATTTGGGCCATATTTACAACAGCTGATAGGTTGTAAAGGGGGTGGGGCCTTAGGTATTCACCCAGGCAGGGCAACCCTCTTTGCTGTGCAGCTGCACTGCCTGTGGGGGAGGGGCCAGAGAGGGAACAGTGTGGCTCACCTGCTTGTCTCTAGTGCACTCTTCAATGGACTCTCAGACTCTCCTGTGAGACTGTGAGGTTCTCCTACCACAGCAACCCCAGCTGTAGCCCACAGCCACCTCTTAGTCCCCTTAAGTCAGCCCCTCCCTCACAGTCCACCTAGCTGGGCAGCCAGCCCTACCCCCAATGTCAGAATGTTGCTGTGGTTTTTCTGAGTCGGCCCGCCAGGTCCACTGCCTTACTGGTTTGATTGTACTGTTTTTTTCTTTATTTCCTTGGTTGCTGGAGTTCCATGCAGTTTGATATTCTGGCACTTTTGGTTATTTATTGATTTCAGATTGGTTGTTGTCCTCCTTTTGGTTGTGCCAGGAAGTGAAGGGTTTCTACCTATGCCTCCATCTTGGCTGGAACTTGAAAAAATGATTTTCAACTTCCACTGACAAATGCAGCCACAAAATAGAATACTATACAGCAGTGAAAAATAAACCAAAGGTATATGTATTTGTATGGCTGAAACTTAAAACAACATTCAACAAAAAAAGCAGGTCACTGAAGAACATGTACAGTGAAATTCTACTTAGATAAACTTTAAAAACAGACACACTGAAACATATTGCCTAGGGATATACACATATGCAGTGAAACTATAACCAGGATTATCTCTGGGATGATGAAGAGAGGGCACAAGGGAGGGTCTCAAATATATTGGTTGGTACAGATGAGGGGGTCAGTACAGGGAATTGTTTTACTATTCCTTAGAACTTATATAAATGCTATATGTTTTCTAGTATGTATAAAATATTTTGTAATAAAAATAAGGAATCCGGTGAGAATGGAAAATAACACTAACCAAATGGATCTTTTCTCATGCACTGGTAGATCAGAATAAGCTTCTTCAAGCCCAAGGTGGATATAAAAAGTGTAAGTTTGCTTATTAGAGATAACAACAATAGAAAAGTATATTTAGTTCAGACATTGAGAAAGCAGAAAACAGGCAGTACTATTTTACAGGTCTTAGTTCCAGAAACAGACTAAAATACCGGAGCTCCAATTTTCACAAAGTCACAAAAACTTTGACAGATGGGTTTTAAAGAGCTCAAGTCAAACATGGACACACATGCCATTCATGGGGGTGACGGTACTGATTCAGCCAAAATATGCTTTTCTACAAAAATACTTTTGTTAGAATTACCATGCACTATGAATGACAAAGTAGACTGAACTAGACTCAAAATACTACATATATATACATGGGCCTATGTGTATGATTGCTATACATTATCCTACTCTGCTCATAAAACTTGATCTCAGGTGACTTAGCCATTATTAAAAAGCAAGTCCACCTTCACTCAAGTGTGCATCCATTCAATAAATATGTACTGTGTGCCCATCTGTACTTGGTGATGGGCATGCAACTGGGAAATAGTGAGATGCTGCCCCTGTCCTTGTCAAGCCTGCATTCTAGCAGGGACAAGTTCATAGAATAAGGCAGACTGTCCTTACATTAGTGCCAGGTAGGAAAGACGGGCCAAGAAAGGCAGGGAAGTCTCTGAAGAAGTGGCAGGAAAGGGGTTAATCAAGGGGGATGTGGGTAGGTGGTGGTAAGAGCACTCCAGGCACAGAGAGGAATGAGCTGGAAGGAGCTTTGGGTGTTTTAGCAGGTGAAAGGTGACTGGAGCCAAAGGGTGGCAAGAGAGGGCAGGGGATACACTTGAAAGACTGGCTGTGGCTTGGTCACCAGAGGCCTGAATGGTTTGAGGCAAGGGAGCATATGATCTTATGTTTTTAGATCTCTCTTAGAACATCTTGCAATACTAGGAAGAGTCTGGAATACCCTTGAGTTTTGAAGAGGAACTGCTGAATTGCATCTATAAATTCAATCAATGGGTTTATACTGATGCGGATCCTGGCCAGCAGGATCCTGTGTTGTGGCAGCAATAGACAAACACACACGGACTACAGAAATCCTGTGGAGAAAAAGGGACGGCATGGCCACTCTCTAAGTGAGAGAGAGGGCAAGAGGGCCAGAGAGAGCCCAAGAGAGCACAACCCCTGCCTGGACAGGTTTTTATTGCTTTTCTGGGCACATTACATGAGGATGGTCCTCATTTACTATGCACAGGCTCACTACAGGTGATTACCTTTTACAGACAACCAAGGACAGAATGCTGCTAATTACTTCAAAGAGAAGGATGTTACAGCTCAAGGGAGAAAGTGGTTGAACTGGTTACACTTCATTCTTGGGTGGTTTAGCACAGACTTTAGGAAGTTACAGATACTCAGTAAACATTTGCTGCCTCAATCCAGGGTGAGAGAGTTTTAGCAAAAGCAAGTCTCATAGCAGCTTAGGTACAATGCAGGCCTGATTACCCATGGGAGAATCTGTCATGGGCATGGGTCCTGCCTGCCAGACCTTGCTCCCACTGGCTTTTCCGAGTGGGAGCTGGACTACATTTCCCACGTGTGGAATAGTTCCCTATATTATACAATGTCTTAATATTTTATTCTTAATTCTTTCCTTGCTTCCAGAAATGAATGACATATATTTTGGGCAAGTGGAAAAGGTAACAAGGTTCCCTGAAGATTTGAAATAATCAGAACTTCTGAAAATAGTCTTGACAGAGAAAGGGTCATGTTGGGTGATATGCCTGACTTGAAGAGAAGAGGAAATGGATCAGAGGCAGGGGAGAAGCAGCCATCCTTTAGTGAAGCAGACAAGAAAGCATTATAGACGAGGGAATGGGCACATTCCTCACCAAGGATAGGTACTGGGCTCATAGAAACCTGATGAAAATGAGACTGCTTAAGACAGCTGTCAATCAAGGAATGCATAAAATATATCCATAGATACATTTATCTGTTTTGATTTAACCTTTATTGTATTTTTTCCCCATTACGATTTAGTCCCTTTATACTTACAATCACCACACTGTGGTCCATGTCCATGAGTCCTTTTTCCTTTTTGCTCAATCCTTCCACCCTCTAACCTTTCCCCACCCAGCTTAGGTCAGAAAAGAAATGGCTAAGAATATTTTACAAAACTAGGAAATTAATGAGCTGATTATCTTCTGTTGGTCCCACTACCAGTAGCTTTTGGATTAAAGGATGTAGTGGAAAATAACACATTTTCATTTGGGGGGGGGGGGAATTTTTGAACGGTGATCAAAGAAAAAGTTTTAAAATGCCTACTGGTCTTAGATATTACACCAAAAGCAAAAGCAACTGCAGAAAAAAAATAGGAAAATTAGAGTTCATCAAAAATAAAATACTTTTATACTTCAAAAGGCTCTATCAAGAAAGTGAAGATACAACTCACAGAGTGAGGGAAAATATGTATTTGCAAACCATATGACACCCCTAATAAGGGTCTCATATACAAATTATATAAAAAACTCGTAACTCAATAATAAAAGGACGACCCAATTAAAAAATGGGCAAATGATTTGATTAAACATTTCTCCAAAGAAGATATACACCCGACCAACATATGACGAGATGCATGACATTATTAGTCAACAGTGAAATGGAAATCAAAACCACAATGAGACTATTTCACACTGACTAGGATGGTTAATCAAAGGATAAAGATGAACGACAACAATATATATATTTTTTAAACAGTGAACAATAAGTATCGGTGAAGATGTGGAGAAACTGAAATTCTCATACCTCGCTGGTAGAGAGTTGAAATGATCTAGCCAATAAGGAAAACAGTTTGGCAGTTCCTCAAAAAGGTTAAACATGATCCAGCAAACCTGCTCCTAAAGAACTAAAAACATATGTTCACACAAAAACTTGTATCCACATGTTCACAGCAGCATCATTCATGATAGCCAAAAAGTGTAAACCAAATGTCTATAAACTGATGAACAGGTAGATAAAATGTAGTATATGCATAGGACGAAATATAATTCAGCCATAAAAAGGAATGAAATACTGAACATGCCACAACATGAACCTTAAAAACATTACGTTAAGTGAAAGAAGCCAATCACAAAGGGCCACATATTGTGCTACTCCATTGATATAAATGTCCAGAATAAAAACACCTCTCTGAGTTTATTTTATTTATTCTGACAGAAAAGAAATTAGTGATTGCCAGGGGCTGTGGTCGGAGTGGAATAAGGAGTGATTAATAATGGGTAGGGGGTGTCTTTTTGGAGTGATGAAAATGTTCTGGAATTGGATGATGGTGATGGTTGCACAATCTGGTGAGTATACTAAAAACCATTGTATTATACAAGTGAAAGAGTGAATTTTATGGTATGTGAATTATAGCTCAATGAAGAACTGTCCCTGCCCTCCCCCTCCTCACCCTGCCCTGGCCAAATGCGTACTGGTATACAGTACACACTATGAATCTATGAGTCCTGGGGAAGGTCTTCTAATGAAAAGGTCCTCACTGACCACAATACTGAACAAATGGAAAGGTGGCCTGGCAAAGCGTAAAGCCCTCCAGGAACTGTGGATGGATCATTTATTCTTGGAAGACACATGAAGAGGAGCAGACCATGTGCCAGGGACCATTCTAGGAGCTGGGGGGAACAAGATGAAAAAGAGTGAGTGTCCCTCACAGCATCCACAAATTAATCTTGAATAACAGACACAAATCCATCACATGCAAGCTGGTAAGTAACCCCATGAGTGGAACAAATCCAGAGGGTGGTGTAATTCCCTGTGAGTGGAGATTGGTCTAAGCCAGACAGCAAAGGGCCTGTCACTATAGGAGATGCAATTTAGGTCTACAGCACCTGGGAATCACTGAAGGTTTTAAAACAAACAACAGCAAGACCTAATCTGTACTTGAGAGATAAGGAGGGGGTGAGGTGAAGGACCTTTGTGAAAGGGCCTAGAAGGGAAAGAGACTAAAGGAAAAGAAAGTAGAGGAAGAAAAAAGAAAAGAGAGAAAGGAGAGAGGAAAGAGGTGACATGGGTCTCAAGAAAGCAATGATGGAGGGAATGAAGAGGAGGCGTCAGATTGCAGGGCTGCTCTTGGGGGGCAGACCCAGTGGGGATCAGGGTGCTCACTCTTGGTGAGAAAGAGGGAAAAGGTAGGACAAAACTCCAGGGATTAGGGCATAGGTGACAAGATGAAGTGTGCAGATGCTACCCTAGAGGGATTTGAGGAGAGAAGGCATGGCTGAGTTTGATGGACTTAATAGGAATGTCAGTGGAGAAATACTGGGGAGGTGATGATGGTGCCCTAGAAGAGGCATGGGCTACAGATAAAGAGCTACAAATTACAGGTTTGAAGATTATCCTGGAGGAGGAAGGGGGAGAATACAACCCTGGGAACTTCCTCCTGCCTACTCCAGAGCAGGGCAGAAGTCAAAGAGCAGGAAAGGGACATGGAGGAGGGATCCAGGGTGAAAGCCACATCACAGACCTTGTATCCTTAACCTCTTCCCTGTTATCTTCCACCCAGTGGGATACTCCATAGGTGGGATAGGTTGGCATCTAAATGGATGAAATTCCATAATAATCAAGAGAGGGGCAGATGCCAGTTACAGCCTAAAGCCACATATCATTTGTACAAACATTTTGTCTGTCTTTCAATATAACGCAAATTTAAATTCTAGGATTGCTTAAGACCCCAAATAAATGAATTATTCAAAGTAAATGTCACATCCTGGTAGTGGATAAAGGGGATGATTCTACTGAACAATGTAACCAAATAAAATGGATGTTTGGGAGAAGGAAATTAAACACATGGAGGTATAAGATATTAGATTAGGTTTCAAACCCTAATGATACACTCCTGGAGAGGAAAACAGACCAATACTGCTAAGAGAAAAGAAAATACCCCTATAACCAAGTTTAAGAGTAATTCTAAGGAAATAAGAGTAAATAAAAATGGAAAACAATACCCAGATTTTCATCAGGTTATTAGATTATAGACTTTTGGAGAAGTTCTGCTCTCATATCCCCATGTCCTTCTGGCACAGGGAATGGAAGGAAGGTCCCTTTCAGAATCTGAGATGCTCCAAGGGTATAATGGGTTAGATCTATATTTTGCTAGAAATGTTCCAATCAGTTCTTCCCAGAAGATTGATTTGTGAAGGGGCACACTCTTAATTATGGCATTTTTCATTTTTATCTTCTCCAATTCTCCTAGTGCATATCACTTGCTGTAAATCACCAAGTGAGAAGGGGCCCTGTGACATTGTCTCTCCATGTCTCACATCAGTAAAAAAGTAAGTGCCGAGAAAGTCAGTTATTCAGCCTACTTCATGTCTAGAAAATGCTAAGCCAAATGAGTGAGCAAAGATTCTACAGGCTAGTTTGCTGATGAAAATGACCTAACAAGTGACGAATCAATAACAATAGAAAGCCTAAGAGTTCTGCCATGCCTCTGCCAACACCTTGATCTCTGGGAGGAAGGGAGTCAATGTCACGTGAACTGTTTCTTTCACAGATTTTCATCCATCATAAAGATATGGTATGTTAGTAGTTAAAAAATGTACTCTCAACTTTAGGTATAGAAATGAATATTGCTGACATTTTGTTGGCACTTAATATCCATGCAGTTACAACTAAATGGAAAACAACTAGAAATACAGAACTGTTGCCAAATGTCTTGAATCCTCTTTGTGACAAGGTACAAAAAGGGTAGACAAAGAGTGGCACACATGGATTTTAAACTCTAACTTTATCATCACTGACTGAAAAAGGAAAGTTATTATTAAACAACATACATTACAGGTATTACTTCATGCAATGTCATTAGAACTGAGTCATCCAGTATTTACTCTTCAACCATTCTCACTCTGGAGGCAAAAGCCAATTCCATATGGCCTATGGATTACTTTATATCTAGGTTGAATCTAAGAATAAAATATATTCATGATGATATATGCTAGAATATAAAAGAACAAAATTATCAAGAACAAAAACAATCTTCTGTGGCAGATATTCTGGTTATCACTTTCTTGAAATATTCTGACCTACTGCCCATCAACAACCCAGTGGGCCCAGATGAAGTCAGACTGGGCTCAGAAATGGCAGAATTAAATTTTGTGGTCCAAAGTATTTGCACCAAGCTCTGTATAGGTTTTCCTGATTTCTCACTTCTGAAAATGATTTTGGGAAAATATTCCTTTTTTTGATGTTTATAAAGTTTGAGCTATAATTAAGTTTTTTATATACATTTAAAAATAATAAATATGAATACATCTAAAAATAGAAAATAATACTTTTATAAAGGTTTAACAGCATCTGAGTTTTCCAGAAAGATGCTCATCTTAATACCAAATTACCAAATGACAAAAAACTCCAAGAAAAGTTAGGGGTTTACCAAATGCAAGCGACCTAAAAACTGAGGAAAGCAGCTCATGTGAACGGTGCCAACTGGCCTCCTCTGGCCTGTTCTGACTCTGGTCAAGAGGGTAAAATAGCGTCATAGCACACCTGAGTGAAAGCTGTTGCTGGTGACCCACACTTGAAACTCAATATACCCACAGACTTACCAGCTACAGCTAAAAAAAAAAATACTGCACAATTATTGAAACCTAACTGGAAATTTGGGGGAATTCTAATAATACAAAGCTTGTCCATGATCAGAAGCAGAAAAACTATGTTTGCCATTTAATATAAAAGCAACTGACTTCTGGCAAGTAGAAAGTGGGTGATGCAAATGGCTCACTTAGGCAGAAGCTACAGTAAGTGGACCCAAGGGTTGAGCCGTCACACTGAGTAGCAGAGGGCAGGGAGAGCATGGATGCAGCACTCTGAAGAGCTGCTTAGTCCGTAGGCATGGCCATGCCATGCCTGTCAACAGACATGGGCCCTGTGTAAACCAAAATGGCCAGACGGCCACAGAGAAAACTAGTTTCATTAGTGCTGTGACTGCTTTTGAGCAGCTGGAGGGCAAAATGCACCTCTTTTAGTCCTTTTACATCTGTCCCAGCATTGAGTCAGTGTTAGCTTAAAAAAAAGTGATGATTATGAAGCATAAAAAAAGTACCTTAAATAATGTAGTGGGAAATTTTTACGTTTTGCTTTCATGCTTGGTCACAAAAATTTTTCAGGAGCTGCTGGAATGACTGATTTCATAAGGGACCAAACTTTGAGGTTGTACAGCCTCTGCTAATCTTAGTTCTAGGCTGTGCAAAGGAAAAGAAATATATATGTAGTTCTGTTAAAAACAATTTGTCTTGATGAAGATCTAGCTGCTTGAGTGGACCAGAAGATGTCCTTACAATGCCCTCCAACAAAAGGGGCAGAGAAACAACTTGTTTCCCAATAAGTCCCCAGCTGAAGTACCCTGGGCCAAGGACCCCACGAAGTGGTCATGGGTCCCTGAGCTACTCCAGCTTTCAGTGAGGAAGGGAAACTCCTTATAATGAAACCAGAGGTCTTAGGGAACAGTCCCGTGTGAGGTTCAGGTATGGTCACTGCATATTTGCAGAGACAACTGATAGATAACACATGGTGTAAAGTACTGCATGGGGTGCCCTTTTACAAAAGCACCCCAAGTGAAAAGTCCTTGTTCTGACAGCTTTCAGGTGAGTTCTCTGTTTGCAGCAAACAAATCAAACCACATCCTAAGTGTCACTAGCCCTGGGAAAGGGGTACCTCTACTAATGTGACAATGATTGTAGGTTATACTTAGACGGTGATACAACTAAAATAATCAAATGTTTTCTGTGGACCAAGTGCTGTGCTAGACATTTTACAGGTCATATCTCGATCTTCACAACTACCTTATATGCTTTGTAGTATTATTATTTTTTCTGCAGGAGGAAACATAAAAGCAGAGAATAGAGGTGTTTTGCTTCAGGTCCCTGATATGGTAAATGCCAGGGCCTGGACTCAAGCCCCAGCAGCCTGACTTCTGGGCCCCCTCTCAGTCATGGCACTGTCACTAAACATCAGAATTCTCCCTGGAAGAGAAAAGACTGGTGTAGCCTCAACTAATACAAAGCCCAGTTCCATCTACTCACTTGCATTTTTTACAGAAACACGAACAAAGAAATGGACGTCCTTTTCCCATCCCCTCTAATTCAGACTCTATTATCCAACAACTTCAGGAAGAAAAAACCTGTGTTTTCAAAGATCTCTCCTCCTGCCAATTAAATAAATCTCAATGCTTGTATCTCAAGTAGGTAATGTTAGCTATAATGTGTCGGTGGGAGAAATTCCTGTGGTCTAGAGCAGGGATGAGCATGACTATTTCACTAAATCCCACTGGAGCATAATTCTTGTGTTTCAGGATGGACTTCTGCAGCATGGACACATCTAGTCCTTTTATCCTGTACTAATCAATGCAGAGGTCTCTTTCCCTCTGTACCTCAGTCCTTAATTAAACTCTCCCAGGCAGGCTCATCTGTGTGCTGGTGTCCCTACTCCTCAGAGCCTGGGACCCTGCACAGTAGTGCAGGGTGGCCATGTGCACCCTCGTGTTCTGGTGCTCCTTGTGCTAACATTTACCTGCTGTGGTGTCTGCCATGGTTTTCAACCTGGTACCAGATGATGTCATGCCAATGGCCCCACAGGTTGTCAGTTACAGAAAAGCAATTTTCACCATGAGCTATGGCTACATCTGGCTCAGGGTGGACTGCGGGAGGGAATAAGGGGAATTTGGGTGGGGGGTGTCTTCTTTTATATTTGAAGAGTATTTGTCATCAGGTGCAGAGCAGATATTCAGTCCCATTTGAGTCTGACATTTGGACAACAAATTCAACATCTACACTACATTTCAGTAGGTACCTTTGAGTATATGGAAATTTTCCATTTTTGAGAGTAATGCAAAAGGACATAAAGAAACAAAGCTGTCCCAGTGAGAACAAAGATCAGAATTAGAAATTCTGTCATGACTACAACACATACACTTTAAAAACAAAATGTATAAATAAAAATGGTGGGTATTTACCTCTTGATTTCATGTATCTTTATTTTCTGGGATTATTCCACTTTACACTTCAAATGAAAACTGCCTGCTTTTATATTTTACATGCAAAATTCCCTGTAAGAGACCCCATTCATTCTGATTAAATATATTTGTCACATTACAACAGAAACAACACTGAATGCTGTTAAAGATAAAATTCCCAACTCACACAATTCTCTGGGACTTTCCACACTTAAGCCTCAAAGAGTCACTCGATATCATCTTTAGGACTAAAAATATAACTGCAGTATTACTTAAAATTATAATCAAATCATTCTCTTGCAAATTAAGACACTTACTCTTGGAAAAACAGCAAAATTGAATTAGGTGTGCCTTTTCTTGATAGATCAAAAGCAGCTCTATTAAATCAGCAGTTTTATATTAATGGCATGAGACATGGCCCAGATGAGGAAAATATTCTTTGGAGACATTTTGTATTTTACTTAAAGAGAAGTGGAGATGTTCCTCACAATTCAAATATGAAGCACAATTGTATCACAGGTCCCCAGAACAGGAGGCCAGATACGATCTCCATGAGGTAGCCCAACCACACTAGAAAGCCCAGGTTCTTTCCCCTCAATTCCTTATTTCTTCCAGTTATTGTGCTTGCCACCATCCATCCAGCTATTTACTGAGGGCGTTCTATGTATCATTATTCTTCCTTCAGTTGTAAGAAAAATACTTTTGCTCTTCAACTCTCAAACTAAGTCTTGGCTTCTACAATACTCAAACATCACAAAGTGCGATAGTATTTGGGGAGGATTGAAAAACACATCCTGGAGAGGTTACATTGTAATTAGCCTGAGTTCTGTTGGAACAATATGTCACTTAGAATAAATAATACAATATTTATGAAATAAATAAGAACCACCGATACAGTGCTGACATAATGCTCTGCCCTTTCATAGCCAGGAACCTACTGGATTCTCCTGGAAACTTCAAACAACAGATGATAAAGCAGAGAAAGGGAGCAGAGATGATCCTTCTGACACCACACAGCTAGTAATGACTGGGGCTCAAACTCAAGCCCAGGCCAATTTGTTCCAAATGCTGGCATCTTCTACTCTTATGCTATATCAATTTAATTTCAATCTTATTTTAGTTAAGAGCTTGCATTGTTCATGCTAAGTTAATTCACAAATACTGTTGTTTGGTGCTGACAAGAAGGATGAAGATAGACAAATTATATCCTCTCTCCCAAGAGTAGCACAAAATAAAATGGTAGTTGTTACAACTAATCTGGCATAAATGATGACTTTCTAGATGAGTTATCTATTTTGTTCATATAAGAAGCCAGAATTTAGGGTAATAAACTATATTAATTCAATCCTTACAACTATGCATCAGGGATTGGGAAATTTAAATGAGCCCATTTCAGCAAACTTGATCTTATGTGTTTATTTCTGGTCACATTCTGAAGATAATGAGCACAGAATTCTAAAGTTTTATTAATTAATTATTTTGAATGGACATTTTTGATGAGAGAATGATTCAGCACCATTGGATAGTGATTTTGAAGTCATGACACACTTCAACACTGGAGAACAACAGAGCTTTCGTTGTAAGACCCATTTGAATTTTGTTTCACAAAACACTGAGAGGCAGTAAAGATTTTTATTCCTCAACTCCTATCTTCCAAGAGTAATAAAGCTTCTGGAAAATCTTTTTTTTTAATTATGTGCCACTGGGTGTTATTAAAAAACATGGAAGAGCGTAAAATCACCTGTGCAATGACTGAGTAAGAGGGACTAGAACCAGAGGCCAGATATTCCAGGTGTCATTGCTATAGCATGGTTGAAGGCAACCCTGAGTTCAGATGCTAACGCCAATGAGTCTGCACCACGTGACCCCAAGCAAACAGCTTGCCTCAAAGAAGCTCACCTGTCATCTAGGAAAGGGATTTCAGGGCTGACCTGAACATCCACATTGCAGTGAGAGGGAATGGTGCTATACATGTGCTGAGCCCAGGGTCTGGAGAAATGCCTGCCTGTGACCACAGCAGCAGTTGCTGGAGCCGCAGCACCCCATTGGTGGACCCTGCCAGAGAGTAACTGGCAAAGGAGAACTGTGGTGTGAAGAGCCCTGGCATCACAGGATGGCCCAAGGACTGATTGGCTTCGAGCAGAGGGCTGATCGGTAGCCTCCTACACATTCAGTGTCCAGGTCATGGTCCCTTATGAAGCTGAAACAGTAGTGAGGTCTTCCCTTCATGGGAAAGTGCCATATCATTTCCTTGTTCTATGGCCTGAAATCACTTCCTTCAACAGGTGGGGAAATATTTCAGGGAGTATGTTTTTCTCAATTAAAATCTAAGGCAGGAAGACCAGGGACTGGGATAGCAGTCATTTTAAATTGTGAAAACCTGAGTCCCATCTACAGTAGATTCTGAACCTGATCAAAATAATGGTGAAATACTTTGTAAACTGATGTTTCCTGTTGTTCTCACACACTTCCAATGACTACTTAGAAATATCACTGTAGAAATTCCCTTTGTACTTCTTCTCCTCCTCTTTTTTTTTTTTTCCTGCAAAGCTTTACTGTTTCTATTTGATCCTAATCGTGGCATGGGAGAGGGCACCAGAGTGGTTAAAAGGCTGCCTAGTGGTTGCAGGAAGAGGCTTAGGCAGAAGCCTGACACCAGGGGGCTACAGAGGGTCCCCTCAAAGGCCTTTGGGCTCCAAAGGCTCCTAGTCACGCTTGAGTGTGAGCCTTTTAAAGAGATACTTGCCCAGCCCAGCCTGGAGAGTGGCCAGCTGATGGATTCAGGTGGTTACCTGTCTTCTTGGTGAGTTTTGCCTCTTCATCTAGGAAGTGGCTCTCTAGGAAGTCATAGAGATGGGGGTCTGTGAGGGCAGAACCCAGGGCAGCCAGATCTAAGCCCTGGTGGCTTCCATGGTGTCCTGAGTTTCACCCCCTCATCCTGGCAAGGCTTCTGCAAGTCCTGGGTGATGGTGCAGCCACCATGCTGAGTTTGCATCTTCAAGGGATGCTCAGTGCCCTCGCACTTCTCCTCGCCCTTTGTACTTCTTTACCGCTGTTACCTTTTAGACTTCCTCTCAATCATATGTAGAGAGGGAGCCTCACTGCTTTCATGGAACGTCCCATACTCACGTCACTGGGAACACCCGGTCCCAGTATATTGGGACCAGTATATTGGACCCCAAGGGTCAATGGGAGTATGTACATGAGAGGATTTTAAAAAAACACCCACATATCCTTAATCAGGGGTAATGTTTTTTGAGTTCGTGAAGACTATAAAAGACACATAACTCATGGTCCCTATCCTCTCCTAGCTTACAACTGCTGTGACATGACTGACAGGATACTCTCCTCAGAGTTTCTAGATTGTGCAGATAAATGCACTACTATTTTGAGAAAGGAGCCAGCTATAGCCTTTGGTGTGGTTCAGGGGCTTTGTGGAGATGGTCCTCCGTGAAGCATGGCTCCGAGGCTGGGTGGAATCTACATATGCAGGGTAAAGAATGATGGAGGAGGCAGGAGGGCAGCATCATGGGGCATTTCCCAAGAAGACATGCCTAAAAAAGTAGGAAAAACAAGGCTCCTAGGAAATAGGAGTGGGAGGTGTAGATGTCTATCCCTGACATATTGGCATTAGGGAGGCATGAAGGCTCCAGAAGAGGAAAGCTAGACTGATGAGGTAGGGAGGTGGGTCTGACTGCCAGGCGCACAGGCTGGAGGGCAAAGAGACACCACACAGCCCAGGACCACACAGCACAGAAAACCCTTGATGTCTGTGGATGAGAAAAACATTAGGGCAGGAGAGGGTCCCAGACAGGCAGAAGACATTTCAAAGACTGAACAGGTCTACTGGACCATGTGGAGAAAACTGAAACTTAATTATGCACCAAACTTTACAGTTCTCAAGTTTTTGATTGAATTTGCAAGAATATTTACAAACTGGTAATAGACTATGCTAAAATTATTCTTGAAATGGGAGAATGGAAACATGCAAAACAATTTTAAGCATCTTCATTTCTGAGATTCTTAAAGTGAGTAGGTGTCACCATGTCATAAATGTCACAGAGAGAACATGGGCACCTCTGGATGCAGCAGTAGTTCCTGGAACAAGCCTGTGCCCTGGAATCTCCCTCTGCATGCAGTTCAAGTATGGACTATCTTTAATGAGGAGTATCTACTAATGTTACTTGTATATGGTTAGCAGGAATAATAACAAATACTTAGGGCACTGAAATCATATATCTTTTTGAATAAGCACTTGGTGAGAGAAATTCTAAGGACTGTGAAAAAGGAACCATTGTTGTCCAAGGGGTTAGTAGTAATCTTGTCATTGTCAGAATTCAGCATGAGAGCAAGACATTTTTTCCCCCTTGATGACCCTACTGCTATAGAATAAAATACTTGGGTCATTTTTTTAGAGATGGGTCTAAGAATGTGACTGTCTTATTGATGAGTGACTGTCTCCTTTGGTGATTATAATTAGCTGCCTGCTGGTCAAGCCAGGTGAAAGTGATTCCAATGGAACAAAAACTGGGGGGAAGGTTAAAAGTTACCATGGGGCATTTCCACCCAGCTTTGTAACAATGCTAATCTTGTTAAAGGTGAGCAATAAATCATCTAAAGAGCTTTTTACCTTTCAGCTTTTTGGGAGACAAATTAAAGGCCCCTACCCGGACTTTTAATGACTTAGTAATGCCATTTAATTCCCTCAATTAGGAGACAATTAAAAATAAAGTTCACAGCATTTCGTTAGAGAACAGTTACGCAAAGTTAACGATTTAAGGGAGACTAAATAGCAGACTAACTCAAGGTTGGGGAAGTAGATTCAGCTATTCAGATATATGAATCACAGCTATGTTATATGTATGTGGGGAAGCGAAGAATTATTATTTACTTACAATAATTTAT
The DNA here is from genome assembly GCF_022682495.2 of Desmodus rotundus. Taxonomy (NCBI): domain Eukaryota; kingdom Metazoa; phylum Chordata; class Mammalia; order Chiroptera; family Phyllostomidae; genus Desmodus; species Desmodus rotundus. Next base: position 133,013,954 of record NC_071392.1, read on the forward strand.
TTTAAAAGAATAAATTCTGATCTCTTTCCAACTAGCTGTGACTCGTGTTTATGTTTGTTTTTAACTAGCTGGCCTCCTCTTTTTGCCAGGGACAATCATCATCATATATATATATATATATATGATATATCATTATATATCATTGTATCTTGACCAAATGGCATTTTCCATAAAACACTAAGGTTGATTTAACATTTATAAATCTATCAATGCAATTTACTACATTAATAGAATAAAGATAAATTATTTGATCTTCTGAACCTCTAGACAAGATGAAGGTGTAGGTAGACACACTTTGTTTCTTCACACAACCAAAAGGCCAACAACCAAATGAAAAACAAAAAACAACCAGAATTGCCAGAAAATCGAACTGTATGGAAGTCTGACAACCAAGGAGTTATGAGAGAAACATTCACCCAGACTGGTATGAGGGTTGGAGACAGGCAGCTGGGGTGGAGAGGACATGGAATAAGGTGAAACACTAGGCTGGGCAAGGCAGTGGCTGGCAGACAGTGTGGTCCCACATTTGAATGTAGATAAGCTGGGAGGAACAACTGGGGAGCAAGACAGACCGTGCAACCCACGGTTTCAGCCCAGGGAACCTCTGGCTGTAAAACCTGTGTGAGTTTCGGAGGTGAGAGAAACTCCTAGCCTCATAGGAGAGTTCGTTGGAGAGACCCACAGGGTCCTAGAATGTACACAAACCCATCCACCTGGGAATCAGCATCAGAAGGGCCCAATTTGCTTATAGCCTGGAAAGTTAACTGAAAGGGTGGCGAGAACCAAACAAATGACATTGTTCCCTCTCTGACCCCTTCCCCTACATAGAGCTCCACAACATAGCAAGGTGGGTTGCCACACCCTGGAGAATACCTAAGGCTCCATCCCTTACAATGTAGCAGAACTGCTGAGATAAAGAAATATGGCCCAAAGAAATAAACAGATCAAAACTCCAGAAAAAGAACTAAGCAATGAGGAGATAGACAACCTATCAGATTCAGAGTTCAAAACACTGGTAATCAGGGTGCTCACAGAAATGATTGAGTACAGGCGCAAAACAGTGGAAGAAGTGAAGGCTATGCAAAGTGAAATAAAGAAAAATATACAGGGAACAGTGAAGGGAAGGATCCAAAACAATGATCTGGAGCAGAAGGAAGAAATAAACAATGAAACAAAAAACTTATTTGAAAAAAATAATGAAAGAAAGCTTCCCCAGTCTGGCAGAGGAAATAGACTTACAGAAAGTCCAGGAAGCCCAGAGAGTCCCAAAGAAATTGGACTCAAAGAGGAGCACACCAAGGCACATCATAATTACATTACCCAAGATGAAACAGAATGAGAGAATCTTAAAAGCAGCAAGAGAAAAGGAGACAGTTACCTACAAAGGAGTTCCCATAAGACTGTCAGTAGATTTCTCAAAAGAGACCTTGCAGGCAAGAAGGGGTTGGTAAGAAGTATTCAAAGTCATGAAAGGCAAGAACCTACATCCAAGATTACTCTATCCAGCAAAGCTATCATTTAGAATGGGAGGGCAGGTAAAGTGCTTTCCAGATAAGGTCAAGTTAAAGGAGTTCATGATCACCAAGCCCTTATTATATGAAATGTAAAGGGATTTATCTAAGAAAAAGATGATGATCAAAATATGAACAGTAAAATGACAACACTCACAACTATCAACAACTGAACCTAAAACAAAGAACAAGCAAACTAAGCAAACAAGTAGAACAGGAACAGAATCACAGAAATGGAGATCACATGGAGGGTTATCAGCAGAGAGAGGGAAGGGGAGAATGGGGGGAAAGGTACAGGGAATAAGAAGCATAAATGGTAGGCACAAAATAGACAGGGGGAGGTTAAGGATAGTATGGGAAATGGAGGCCAAAGAACTTATATGTACGACCCATGGACATGAACTAAGGGGCATGGGGGATTGCTGGTTGGAGGAGGGGTGCAGGGTGGAGGGGAATGAAGGGGAGAAAAAATGGGACAAGTGTAATAGCATAATTGTTAAAATATACTTAAAAATAAAATTTTCCAAAATAAAAAATAAATAGAAACAGCAGCAAGGCAGCTGAGGGCACCTGCCTGCTTCCCCCAGGGAGGCAAACACCGGGATGGCTCTCAAAGGTCTCAGCAAGTTGACACTGTTGACTCTGCAGCCATAAAACTGGAGGTGGGTGACTCATTTAAACAGAAGGAACAGAGCTCTGGCCTTGGCAGGAGGGTTCTCTGGAAGGCAATGGGTTGCCCCTGAGGCACCCAGAAGGGAGCGGAGTTACTGTCTTGACAGCCATGCCTGACCTAGTCCCTGTCACAAGCCTGCAGCCTCTGAGTCTGGGCATCAGTGAGGACCATGCTCTGGATGACTGATGCGAGGCCCAGAGGTCTGAATGCCGCCCAGGGGATCTTGGCCAGTTCCCTGCCCCACCTATCCCTGAGACCCATGGCTTCCTCTATAAAATGGGCACATTACAGAACTAAACAAATGCTTAAGTTGTTATTGTTAACTTAAGTAGATGTTTACTTTTTGCAAATGAGGATTTTAAGTCAGACTAGTGACCATAAATTATACTGATTGTCCTAAAGACGTGATGATTTAGGACACTCACAACTCTGCTCCTTATGACATGTCACATCCCATCTGGTAGTAAATCCAATTCTATCTAGAACCTAACCACTTGTTATCACTGTACGACCCCCTGAGACAAGCTATCATCATCCTGTCCATAGATTACAGTACTAGCCCACTACCTAGTCTGCTGGCCTCTCTGCACCCAGCTCTGGGGGTCTTTGTGGGATGGTCTTCCTCCAATGCCCCCGTCTCACATAAAAGCAAAATCTGTCAACCTGCCAGTGAGGCCCTTCATTGGATGAGGCCTTGACATCAATTATCTCTGACCTCCACTGTCTGTCCAACTCTCCAGGCACCCTCTACAGCCCTCTCTGTGTCCTCTACCTGCAATGCTCCTCTGAGATCCCTCCCTCAGCTCATTCAGGTCTTTTTACTAAGATGCTACCTTCTCCAGAGGCACCCTGATCCAGGTCCTCTGCTCTCCTCCACACTCATCACACACCTATGTGCTCTGTATTTGAATGATAATCTTGTGTGCTGTCTGCATCGCCTGCTGGAGTGGAAGATCCATGAGGGTAGAGACTAGAGTCTGTGTTGTCTGGTCTTGGCCCTGTCACCTACCACAGCAGGTCTTGGACCTACCAGTGTCAGAACCAACTCCTTGGGTGGCTGGCTGGCTGAAGGAATGCTGAAGTGAGTGACTCTGGACTTTTATCCAGTTCAGAGCATCCAATGAGGCCAGGGCAAAGTGCTTTCCTGATTCTGTGGTTCCTGTGAATCAACCAGGAGTGTTTCTTAATCTGGGTGTATGCACCCTACGTGTCTCTTTTCACATGATGACTAGAATTCAAGGAGTCCATGAACTTGGATGGTACAAACTACATCTTTATTTTCACTATTCTCTAACTGAAATTAAGCAATTCTTTCCACTATAAATATGGACAATGCACCGCAGTGGAACTACCTGTGACTATGACACGAATAAAATCACAGATATTTTTGTATCACATTATGTTGTTGCCAATGTTTCCAAATATTGATTCTGTTCATCACTGCCTCAAAATTACAGTAGTAATAACACTCACAACTAGAGCTTAGTATTGAATGTATGAATAAAAATGTTCATACACAGGTGCTTGACTTAAAAAGTATTTCACTCTAACTGATTTACTTTATAAATCCTGTATGTTTTATTTTCTGCACTTTTAAACATTCTGAAAAGGGCCAGAGGTCCATGGCACAAAGAAAGTTGAGAGACCCTGCTAATGGGACTGCCTTTAGTGTCCCTGTTGAGTTCTAGGGTATGCCCAAGGCCTAGCTCTCAGAGGCAGTGATAAGGGTGAGAGCCCCCAGGGACCACTAACAACAAGGTTGAGTGATGCAGACATACTAACCACTGAATCTGTCCAATCTCCCTAGATCGAACTGCCTTCAGCCCATCTTACATACGGATAAACAGTCATGGAGAGATGGGCATTGCTGAGGTCCAACATGGAGCAGGATTCACATCTACATCCCGAGACAGTCAAGGAGGGTTGCAAATAAGACCCTTTAGTTTGAGCAAAACAAAATTCCAAGATAGGAATTCCAGAGCAGGAGACTAAGGGATGGGAAATATGTGTGTGTGTATTTTATTTTATTCAAAAACTAAATTTCATATATATTTACTTTGTCCTTGCAGAGTATTTATGTAAAATGGGATCTGAAAAATAAATCCCTTAGGAAAAAAAAGGCATGAAATGGAGTAATTTTCCATTGGAAAAGACCCAACTTGTGGGAAGGAGGAAGGGGATTACATTTATTAAGCTACTGTCTGTAGCAGACCCTGCACTGGCAGCTTTTCATGTACCATTGTATTTACCATTCCTTTTCATACACATGGAAACTGAGGTTAGAAGCCATGACCTAACTTGGCTAGTCACTCTCCCAGTTTATTACTAAGCGGCCTAACTGCCACTCAATAATACACTGAGAAAGACTGCAGATCTAACACTTGTCCTTCTAAGCAATCGTGGTAATTCTTTACCGTTAGGTACCACTAGACAGAGTAAATACCCAACAGGAAACATTTTTCTCATTTCTGTTTCTAATGACACTGATCTGGGGGTGATGGGTAGATGGGATTAACCAACAGAAAAGCTGCACGCAACAGTTCAAGTCCCTCTGAATCAACAGCCATGTGCAGAGCTTCAGAGCAATACAAAACAATAATTTAATTTCATAAAGGGATCTTTCTACAGTTTGCTATTTTCCTCCCAGCCTATTGAAATGTACATACCACAAGTACAAAGTACAAGGAACCGTTCACTGTAATTTTACTTCTGCACATATTTAATGTGCTGCTGGGGATGAAGCATTTCATGGTTTCTGTGCTTAGCAAAGGAAATAAATCAATGTTGAGAGAGCAATATGTTTCTTGCTGTTTGGGGGAAAGTGCTCTTTACTTTTCTATTAACATGAACTTAACGAACCATTTAACATTCAAAACCCCTCAGGAAGGTTGTAATGCCTATTTCTTAATTAAAATTTTAAGACAAATAATGCTAATTTTCTTTTATATCTCCACATGCATAGGAGTGCTTTAAAAATTATTGAGAATAAACAACAGTATAGAGTGAGAAATATTTCAGATAAATATAGATGCTTGTATGGCTTTATAATGGGAGAAAAAGAAATGACCTGGCCGGGCATTTTATTTAGTACAATCAAAGGAACCAGGGAATTTGGGTTGCCATGGAATTCAGGCCTAAATAAAGTTTATCTTTTGGTGGCAACTTGGTGTTATGTTTCAACCCAGAAAACATAATAAAGTTAGCATGCTTTAAGAAACAGTGGTCACTCAGTATTTAATTTCCTTTTCTCGAATTTCTTTTACATTTTTATGCTTCACCTTCACAGTTTGTATTAAAAAGGCCAAGGCTTGGTCTGATGCAGGCACAGGTACTTGAGGCTCACTGCTGCTTCATTCTCAGGCCAGTCTGATTTTTTTTTCCTTCCTAATTGCAGCAGACAGCAACGGAGCTTTGTCAGCATTACCTGCTCTGAATAGAAGCACTTTCGGCCCCCTTGTCAAAGACTAGGGAAGAAAGCAGGCTCTCCCGTTGGCAGCAGTCTTGGATTCTCGCCCCCGGCCATACTGTGCAATCACGCTGTTTATTCCACTGTAACAATCAGACAGCACGAGCAGAGCACCTGGTCCTCTCGGCCTGGGCCTTCCTTGGCAGCTGACGGGCACCCTCATGCCAGGTGGTCATGCTTCAATTACATTAGCTAGCCATTCTAGGGTTAACAAGGACCCACTTTCTTCAGAATGCCCCAGGAAAATCAGTTATTCATAAAGGACAGTATGTCTTTTGTTGATCACTGAACAATGTTGCTGAAAATCCATTAAATTAAATTCTCTTTATTGGACTGAATAATGTAATAGCGATAGCCCCAGTTAGAAGTTTGCACATTTATTTACCAAATTTCTGAATAATTCATACATGGATCCTGGCTTTTTTAATTCAGTGGCCAAATGCTTCTTCCAAATGAACAGTGTAGCTTTGCCTTCATTTTAATATGAGCTAACACTCACTTGCAAAAAAAAAAAAAAATTAGAATTTAATCAAGTGGCCAGAAAACTAAGTCTCATTTTAACTGAGAATTCACTTTCCAATTTTCTTTTTCAGAAGGGCTTCTAAATATATTGGTATAAATTTACATGAGATGCTTTTTGGGGGATCTTTCATGTGACCACCATTTTAATAAGAAAACACAAGTATAAAGTGTGAAAGGCCGCTAATCTCTAAGTTGCAACGCTGTTGCTGATGCTTATGTGGAAAGTGGTCCTAAGGAGGTGAGTTTGGGTGGACATGCAGATACACAGCATTCAAATTAGATGGATGGCTAAGATGTCCCTTCCACCTACCAGGGAGCTGCTTTCTGCAGGCCTCAGTGGGGCAGAGGTGATCAGGGCAGGACAACAGCAGAAAGCAGACTCCTTTCCCTCCCCCTCCTTAGCTTTTCTTCCCCAAGTACTGAGAGAGGGGATCACCAAAGGAGCCCTCCCTTTCTCTTCCCAGAGGATGCTTTAGTCCTCCTGTGATTAGACACTCAGGCCGGCAGCCTCCGACACTTGGCTGCACAATTTGAATGTACTGGAAAAGCCTGAATGTAAGAATTGTAAAAGTCCTACAGGAGAACATAGGCAGGAAAATCTCATATATTCCATGCAGCAATATTTTCCCCAGCATGTCCCCTAGAGCAAGGGACATAAAGGAAAGAATAAACAAATGGGACCTCATCAAAATAAAAAGCTTCTGCATGGCTAAAGAAACATCTGCAAAATGAAAAGGGAATCCACTGTATGGGAAAATATATTTGCCAATGATATCTTGGACAAGGGTTTGATCTACAAAATATATAAAGAACTCACATGATTACACTCCAGGAACACAAACAATCCAATTAAAAAATGGAAAAAGGACCTCAACAGACACTTCTCCAAGGAGGACATACAGAGGGCTCAGAGACATATGAAAGGATGCTCAGCATCACTAGCCATCAGAGATGCAAATTAAAACCACAATGAGATACCACTTCACACTGGTGAGAATGGCCATCATAAGCAAATCAACAACCAGTAAGTGCTGGCAAGGTTTGGCAAGGTTGTGGATAAAAGGGAACCCTAGTACATTGTTGGTGGGAATGCAGACTGGTGCAATCACTATGGAAAATAGTATGGGACTGCCTTTTGACCCAGCAATTCCATTGCTGGGATTAAACCCTAAGAACCCTGAAACACTTATTTATTTATTTATTTATTTATTTTTCTATTTAATAAAAATATTTAATGCTGCCAAAAAGTATAAAAGCACAGTAGGGATGGCAGTACAATGCAGTCTCTCCTAATTTAATTCTTTTACATCTTTCCACATTTCATACATACATTAAAAAACTTAACAATACATCAAATTAGAGCGTTCTGCAAAGTCTTCTGCTGGTGGTGCTCTTCTTTCCCTGGATGTAAAGTTTACTTTGTAAACAGACAAATGTGAGGCAATGTACAGGTTTACCAAGCCTGTAGTTTCCATTAGTTTCTGGAGTGGGCTTCAGGTCTTGCTTTGCACATCAATGGTTCAATATCTATAGCTGCAGAATTATTCTCAAGTCATGAATATTTGGATGTCTGTCAGTCTTGGCCTTTTTCTTTTTTGTTCAGTCTCATTTAGCCTCTGTTTCATCTGCTGCACCTTCTGAGCCGTGTTAGCTTTTCTGTCGTCTTGAATTCATTTCCATAGAACACTCTCACTGTTCTCCTCCACAGTATCTTGCATTTTGGAGGATAGTCCTGTATATCTGTCACCTGTCAGTTTTTCTTCTTCTAGCCCTATCCTGTTCCCATGGTATTTTTCAGTCATTATTTTGGTTGGTAAATGATCAAAAGCAGGACATAAGCCTTCTTTAGAAAGTTCTTTCTACCGTTTCTCTATATTTGACTCTCCCTTTATAAACTTTGTTCCTTCTATTATAGTCATATATGAAAATCTGAGTTGATCTGGTGTCTGAATAAGTCCCATTCGATATTTTTCATATTCATTAACAGTTGTTTAACATTAATATCATCTCCTTTTTCCATCAGAACAAGACAGGTATCGACTAGAGCAAAGGTGTCTGACTGCCCAATGCACGCACTACTGTGGATCTCTGCAGGCCCGTGTTCAGGATTCAAGGAGCCAGATTCTCTCACTTAAAATAAGAAATTGAGAAATGAAGCTGGTGATTCAGGGACTCCAAAATCTGGCCAGGTAGTATAATGAAAGTGAGATATTGTTCTGGTTTCACCGCTATTGATATTTTCTAATTGCAGTAGATGTACTGTATAATACGACTTCACATCTTCTGACAAGAACTTCACACTGAATCCTGTTTCTTTAAACAGCATCTCTCGGTCATCTTTTGTTGGCCAGTACTGTGTACATTTAACTGATTCTTTCTCCACAACTCTGTTTAGCATGACAACTGCTTTCATCTTTTGCTGCCAATCCATGAGCCAGAAATGACAACCTGTATTAGGAAGTGGGCCCTGTGTTAAGATGTAACTCCTTTGTGCCTCTTCTACGTCAACTAAGCTGGCATTAATATAATCATTTTCAGCATTTTGCAGTTTAACATGATTGTGATCACATGGGCTTACATCTCTGTATCTGTTTCGATTTCTGTTTTCTGGAAACTTGGCCACTCTATGAGGATAGTCATGGGACTCACTGCAAATTTCCAAGTAGAGCTGCTGCCAACAATTTTGAGCACCCAACTCCTCAAACTCCTACTCGATGGTGGCAGGCATGGCTGCTGAAGCGAGCTATCGTGAACGGAGACTGTGCTGGTGGAGAGGCTCAGGCCCCCTCACGATTTGGGAGACAGTGCTGGCTCTGTGGCGCATGCGCCCTGAAACACTAATTTAAAAGAACCTATGCACTCTAATGTTCATAGCTGCACAATTTACAATAGCTAAGTGCTAGAAGCAATGTAGGTGCCCATCGGTAAATGAGTGGATCGAAAAACTGTGGTATGTTTACACAATGGAATACTACACAGCAGAAAGAAAGAAGGAGTTTCTACCCTTGGTGACGGCATGGATGGAATTGGAAAGCATTATGCTAACTGAAATAAGCCAGGTGGTGAAAGACAAATACCATATGATTGCACCTATAAGTGGAACCTAATCAACAAAACAAACAAGCAAGCAAAATATAATCAGAGACACTGAAATAAAGAACAAGCTTTATGTGGAACAAACTAAAAGGGAGGAGAGGGATAACAGGAAAGAAGGGAAAGGGTCGTCAAGGAACATGTGCAAAGGACCCATGGACAAAGCCAAAGGGGGAAAGGATTGAGGGTAGGAGGTGGGGAAATGGGGACAACTATACATGAACAACAATTTTAAAAAAAGATAAAAAGGTCAAATAGTCATTTAAATAACTTTCTTAGGGATTTAGCCTTAGCTGTTTGGGAGATGATTTAAAACAGGATTTTAAAAAAAATTCAGAGGCAGTATTAATAAAAAAAAATCAACAAAAAGTGAGAGCATTCTGATGTACATATTAGTTAGCCAAACATAACCAAGCAAAGAAAAAATTTCTACTGGATTTTATTTTCACTTAAGAAAATAAACCCTGACTTTTTTTTTCAGAGATTCAGTGGATCTGAATAAATTTAGGAAGAAAAATTTTAGTTGATGTGCAAATTCAAAGCACTGTGTGAGAATATTCTTAGCAATTAGTGACAATGAAGCTGGGAATTTGGAAGACTTTAGAAAGCACAGTGGTTACGGATGTGAGCGCTGGTCTCAATGTGAATTCCTCTCCACTTATTGGCCAGAACACTCGAGCAAGTCACTGACTTCTCTCTGTACCTTAGTTTCCTCTTTTGTAGAATGGGGCAATAACTCCACTTCTTAGTTATGATGATTACACATAAAACAGCATGTTGTACACATCCTAAGAGCTCCGGTAAGGATCTGGCCAGTAGGCATTTTGTGAGAACATCCCAACTTCCAGGTCACCAAGGCATCTCTACTCCATTCCCATTATCTTAGCCTGATTCAAGTTGGGAGCACTCACTCAGGCACACTCTTGGCCTGGTAATGTGACCACATTACTGATTTCTTTTGAAGTAAAATCTCAAAAACAAAAGCAAATTAGAACCCAGTGCTAGGACAAAGCTAACACCAAAAAATAACTTTGGTGTTATTGCTGATGAAATATCAAGATTACAATCGAACATTCAGAAATAAATGTTTTAGTTTTGCTTCCTGATCAGTTTTGATAAATGCTTTGGCTTTGCCTTGGCATTTATCTTACCAAGGCAGACTAGTGTCTGGTTACAACGTACAGTTCTAGTAACATTATCTCTGAATTATAAGACCCACCTTGAACAAGACTCCAACACAAAGATAATAGAATGTGCCAATGACAAGTGGACACTCTTCTGTGGCTCAAAAACAATGGCCGACACTTGTGTGTGAATAGACGGAAAGAACATCAAAGGCAGACTTTTACTGAGAAAAATTGTGTGATGCCTATTTAATCTCTTTGAAAATCTATGCACAAACTGAACCCAATTTCATTTTTCACATAAATACTACGGCTTGATACAAGGACATCTTTTACTTTACAGTTAAAAGACAACGAGACAAAGATATGCTAGCATAGCCTTTGAACTTTCTATAGCTGTATCAATGGTCCATGATACTTAACCACTGTTACAAGGGCAGAGATTTTATAATAGTTGCATTTAAAGTATTCTAACTAAAATCAGCCATTATTTTAGATTAAAGAAAATCATTAATATCTACATTATCCTTAAGGCTGCATGGTGTTTATACCTTTAACACTTTGATCAATTAATAAAGGTCTAAAAAGACAAGATAGTAATATCTCAAGGGTTTATAAAGTTAGAGTGGCACAGGGATGTGATTTGAAGGGGGATCATACTTATTTCTTAAATGAGAAAAGATACAGAATAAGCACCTTTTTGGGTTAGGGAGACGGTTCTCTAGCAAACAGATGCCTTAGAACTGAGATAATTTAGGCGGTCACTTTTCTGACACTGCATTATTTTAGGGAAACTATGGAATGATGTCTCCAGATACCTCCTGATCTCTACCCTCCTCTCCTTGTTATGTCTGGGTCCCTGTGGAGCTTTGGGTGTCCCAAAACAGGTGCCCTAATTGTAAAGCTGGTGTTGTTTATCTTTCATAATTTCCAACCAATATCCAATGTCCCCTACTTCCTCCTGCCTGTCAGGCTGGTAGTCCAACTCTCAACATGTGATATTCTTATGAGGTGAAGTTCAGGTTCTGAGGTCAGATTGCTTGTGCTCCAAGCCCACCATCACTACTCATCCAGCTGTGTGCTCATCATTAAGTCAGCCCACCTCTTTGGGCCTTGGTGTCCTCACGTATAAATAATGAAAACAGTGGTCCTACATGAAATGCTTAGTACAGTACCCAGCAAAAGCTAAGCCCTACATGGATGTTAGCTACTATCTACCACTCCCTGCTCTCAAAGAAACTGGAGGTTCTTGACTCCATCTTTCACAACAGCAATCCCTTCTCCCTGAACATCCCTGAATCCCTGCTAAGGGGGCTGCTCACTTCCTTATGGCAGCAGCTCATTTCTGGCTGCACCTTAGAATCACCATTGATTAATCCCCACTCCAAACCAAGTTAACCAGAATCTGTGAAGGTCCTGGGCATTAGTCAATACTACAATTCCCCACGTGATTATATGGCTCAAGGCAACACAACAAAACATTTCCCCTGGAGTCCTCCCCTCTCTGCGCAGGAGCATAGAATAGGAGAGTGGGACCTCCAGGGGCCTGGAAGCTGGGCCTGAGAATCCTACAAGCAAGAAATGGTTAGATTTCTTATCTTAAAAATAATGAAAATGCATGACTTGTGCTTACTTTAATAAAAAAATGTCAATGATCACTCACCAAATACTGCTGATGGTCTGCTATGTTATGCTTTTCATAGAACTTGCCTGTATCTATCTGGCTCATTGCCTGGTTTTCCAGTTTGAGAAGCTCTAATGTAATGTCTAGCTATCCCAGAGGTGTGTGAGTTATGAAAGGAGATTCCTGAAGACAGAGAAGCCTATTATACTCAAAGGGCTGAAGTCAGGATGGCAGAAGGGCAGATAACAGGACATATACACCGTTTAGAGGTTGGCTCTGAGTATGAGGGCCACTGAGTGAATTGGAAGCTCAGGAGAGACTTTAACCTAATTCTGGCTTCGGCTCCTGACAATCTTGTTTTAAAAACAAACCAAAAGGAAAAGAGGACAATCCCTCACTCCAACCAAGGCTTTCTTTCCCACGGCCACTTGGCAGTGGCCTCTCAAAAGTGCCTTCCGTGTGCAGCACCAAAACACTGCCATAGTGTTTGAACTGTCACATAGGTCTTTTAAGACTCACGTTTCAGTGTGATCTTAATTTCAATTACATTTTATCAGTTTGTCCAAAGAGAGTACCATTCTTAGAACCAGCTTGTAGAGAAGTATAGTCTCCAAAAGAAAAACTGGCAAAATCCAGCAACTGCTTGGAAACACACTGTAAGATCTGAACTGGTAAGCATTTTCTAAAAAGCTGAAATCATGACATAGCCAAAGCTAAGCATATCTGATTTTGAAAAAAAAAATAACTGAATTTACAAACATAGTCTATATTCTTCTTAGACCCAAAAATATAATTTTTCTTGCTGGAAAACCTTTTCCTCTCCCTTCAATAGGCATTGTGGTCAGTGAAATTTTATATTCTTACTTAACTACATGTTTTTAAATAGAAATCAAAAGTGTGACCTCCTTGGTTTGTTGAATAAATGTGTATGTTTCTAGTTAGTAGGTATACATAGTTAAAACTTGAAAGTTATAAAGCAGAAAAATTTGAGATTTCTTTTCCTATCAATTTCTTTATTTTGATGGTTTTACTTAAAAACAAGTGAAAATCATTTAGAGAAAAAAAGAATTCTAAACTAATTATAAATAAGTTAAACACATATGGTGGGTGATTATAAACCTTTCTTGAAAAGTACCACATCTTTTTATAGTGAGAGATGTGAATTTTCAAACCAGGTTTGTGAATTTAATGAGAAGAGGAGGAGGAGGAAAGGAAAAGGAGGAAGAGGAAGGAGAGGGAGAGAGCAGGAGAAGCAGCAGCAGCAGTCTGCATAAAAAATTACAGTATTTGGACTTCACATGACTGTTGTGGACTAAATGAATTAACAACAGTAAAGAGATAACATTGTGTTAGCCAGTACTGTCCCAGGGTGATCCAGAACAAAGCTGACTTGGGCTACCACAGGTATAGTAGAGGCCAAACATTCCACGGGACCCCATGGTTTTATATAAATGATAAAGTTATTGGATTGAATTAGGTCCTGAAACTTCAAAATATATCTGGGGCCATACTGGGGTGAGAACACTGGATAACTTCTTTGGGATGACGGACAAGTCACCTGCGCTTTTGCTTAGCTGTGCTCAAATTCACACTCAGGAAAACACTCTAAGGCCAAATCTTGCTCTGGAACTCTCTGGTTGCCGTGGTTCTGCTAAGTTTGAGTTTTATGGACCGTTTGTCATGATTCAAAGCCTACTTACACTGGTTTCCCAGCTGATTGGTAGGAACAAAATTTTAATTATCTTGCTTGTAAATTTTAATATTTTAATAAAGAATATAAAGCAAAGATTTTTTTCCATCTACAATTTTTATTGCAATAATATAAAGGTGGTTGAGTACCTTTTGAAAGAGTTGATAAATGAAGGAGGACAATCTACTACCAGCACCAGAAGATGGTTAGCTATCGGGTCTGTGTTGGTCTTGAGAATTTGCTAACCTGGCAGGCAACTCAAAAGTTTCCCAGGTAAAGATGTATTTCATTTATTAATTGATTTCAAAAGCCCTTATCACAAAACATGATTGGAGATACTTGACATAATAATAACAAAATCATATTCATTGGGCTCAATGCCCAGAGAAACCAGCTACACAAATACAAAAATAAAGGAAAAGGATGGTCTCAGAGAGAGACCAAAACAGTTCAAGATAGAGCAACCTCAACAGCTAGGAGTTCCATGAAACAAGCAGCCTTGCATGTGCAGCCCTGGGCTCTGGCAGATGTCCTGTTAGGCAGCTAAATTCTCCTCATAACCCAAATGCACATGAATTTTTCTGCACAGTTAATGGAGTTTATGTTAACATAAAATACACATTTTTGGAATCCAAAAAATTAGGTTGAACTGTATGAACTGTATGAATTCAGTAACTTTTACTCCAGAAGAAAAAAATTTCAAAATAACAGATATATTTTTATTGTACTGAAAATATAGATTTTTAAAATGTGAATCTTTACTCTCACTTATGAGAAAGAAATTATAAAAACTGATCAATAATTTACATAAAAACTAATCTGACTTTGACTCTATGAAGATATATGATAAAAGAAAAAGTAATTCTTTTAAGTTAAACTTATCTGAAATTTGGTGAGTCCATAATTAGCACCTCCCATGGTGGGCTTTCCAGATCTCAGCATGTAAAACCTGGAATGCAAGTCCTATTCAACAACCTGAGAAGACGAAGAGCTTTTCACAGGCAAGGAACACATTACGAAGTTCATTAATTAAACAGTACGGGTGGAGCAGATGGATGCTACCTACGCTCGAATGACACTAAATTGGGACAGAGGTTTGCAGTCCTTAATGAGACTCTATAAAATAAATGATTACATAGTGATCACAAGTAAACAAGACAGAGAGAGGAGCAGGATTATTAGGGCAACAAGTCCTGCAACATGGTAACAAGAAGATCAACCAGAGTGAAGTATCTAATCCATAAACCGCCTGAAGTCATGCAATCCCAGGCCATACCTGGGGCTAAGGAAAATGTTGCAAATCTACAGAAGGTTAAGTGTGAAATGACAGTGGGGCAATAATAGGAAAAGGACTGGTCATGGAAATTAAGGGAACAGAAATCTTTCTGTCACATATTAAGTGCATTTAAAGAATGAGACACTAAAGTTTCCTTTTATCTCTACAGAAAAATAGAAATGCAAAATGTACTTGGGTTTTTTATACCAAAGGCTTAGCCAAAGCTGCTATCCAGAAAGTTATTTTTTAATGATACTTTCCCCATATCACTAATTAATTCTTCACTTTTTCAGCTATGTCAAACCCTTAACTTTTGGGGAGGGGGGAGCCCTAATCAGCTTTTGTTGCACGTGGACTTGTGTATCAACTCAAAAGATATTTTTTAGAATTGTGGCTAGAACAGAAATTGATTTTGATGTTAAAAATTTGCTATAAATATTTGCTGTTGTCTGGTACGTAAAGTTTTAAGATTAAAATTATATTTCTTTAAAATGATCTATTTCATTTTCCAATTTAGATTTATTATATTCTTATATAGTAATTGAAAACTTGGGAATAAGGGTATCCAGAGGACATAGGGTAGCTATACATTATAGTACAGCTGTAGAGGTCAGTAGTAATTAATGGGGATCCCTGATTCTGTTGCCACCACCCCCACTGGGATGCCTTACATCATTATGTCCGATCCTACTTCCTTGGCTTTGATTTTCTGTCAGTACACATGGCCTTTGTTGTAAGTTCCTTGAAATCAATTTTTGAAAGAAGTAGAATATAAATAGATTCAACATACACAAATATCTTGCCAGAAACATCACCAAAATGGAACTGTGTTTTCAACTATTTATCAAGGGAAAATTACAATGAGTCATACCAATCAAGTGTGACTAGACTGACTGAGCTAGAATCTGTTGAGATGTCATTGAGAATTTGGTATTTATACTTGGTAATGTTTCCACTGTTTTTTAAAACTTGGATTCCACATGTATTTGGGTAAAAGGGATGTCTGTATGGTATCAATATGGTAATACTTTCCATGCTAATTAAAGAAATAGTTTTGTTTTCACCTTTATCCCATAAAATCAAGGTTTAAAGGACTAAGGTAATTTTGGCAACAATAACAATAGAGTAGGCTAAAATTAAGTGAAGTTGCCTCACTTTCCCAAGCTATATAATTCTGATGGCCTCCCGTTCTTTGGTGAAAAATGCGGACAAGTGAGAAATAGCAGGGGGGCCCCAGAGTCAGTTGGCCTGGGCTCCCATCCTGGCTGTGCCCTGGCTGTGGGGTCTTGGCCAAGACCCCTGCTTCCTCCATCTGTGAAGCTGGATTAACATGGCCCTATTCTACATGGTTGCCACCAAGAGTGGGAATAATGACCCAATGGTCCTCATCCTCTGTGTGGCTTTGATCAGCCTGTGCTTCTGCACATTATCTAGCCCTGTTTCAAGCTGTCTTTCGGATGCTGACTTTGGCCTCTGGTACATCAGCTGATAAGACAGCATTTTATGAGTCACATTCAATCTCTGTAGTGTCCCCACTTCTATCCTTATGCAATTACTTGGGTTTTCCATTGCATTTCCCTGTTACTTCATAAAATTAGTAGAAATAGGAGAAAACAGAAGTGCTGACACTAGTAACAACAAAAACAGCTGTCAAACTCAAGGTAGTGGAAGCAAAACTAGAAATCCTTTACTTGGTAAACTCAAGTAAAATATTTTTAAAACTTTTAAATTTAATTTTAACTATCATGCTAAGTGTTAAGTGTTTAGTGAATTTTTAGGCTTATTTCCAATAGCAAAGGGAAAGAATATTAGAGAAGATGCTGGAAAACAGGATCAAACACTAAATCTAGAAAGTGAAGCAAGTACACTTAAGAATTTTATATGTTTTGCAAAATATAACCAGAGACATTGAAGAACAATGTAACAATAGCCAGAGGGGAGTGGGGAGGAGTAAGTGGGAAGAGGGGTTTTCAGGAACTACTATAAAGGACACAAGGACAAAACCAAGGGGGAGGGTGGAGGTGGGGGAGGGAGGTGGGCTTAGCTGGGGTGGGGTGGAGGGGTGGAGAGAAAATGCAGACAACTGTAATTGAACAACAATAAAAAAATTTAAAGACAAAAAAATGAAATGGTTGTCATAAACAAAAAAAAGAATTTTATATGTTTTGTTTCATTTATGAAAACAGAATGCCCTTTATAAGAAGTCAGCTGCACACTTGAATTTATATCTGTAGATAAGAAAAACTTTGGATTTCAAAATGTAACCAAAATGAAATAGTAGTGAGAATATGAGTCTCTAGTCTCCTCCCCCAAAGAAATGTTTTGGTGTTACAAAAAGTAATCTATTAAAAAAATCTGAATTATCCTCCTAGATGAAATTTCCTTTAAAAATTCATGCATTCACCAAAATCTGATTGCAAAAACTCTCATGTGCCAGACTGACTGCAAAACATTTAGTGATTAGGTCCATAATTAGATGCTGTCTAATCATTTTATGCTGGCAATTCTTGACTCTGAAATGTTTAAATAAAATGTTCAATAAAGGATTATTTATAAAAGAACCAATATTTTGATTACTAATTCAAAAGGAGGTCTGATTGGATAAATGCAAATAACTGCCTTATTTTGGTAAATACACTCTCAGATTAAATTTGGACATCTATTAACACAACTGATCCTAAATAATTTAGTAGAAACACTTTTGGAAAATACCCATGTATTTTATAGCTGGAAAAAATGTTTATTCTAATGTAAACTTCATTTATTTTTTAAAGGTTTTATTTATTTATTTTTAGAGAGAGAGGAGGGGAGAGAGGAAGAAAGGGAGAGAAATATGATGTGTGGTTGCCTCTTGCATGCCCCCAACTGGAGACCCAGCCTGTAACCCAGGCATGTGCCCTGACTGGGAATTGAACCCGCGACACCTTGGTTCACAGGCCGGTACTCAATCCACTGAGCCACACCAGCCAGGGCTCTAAGGTAAATTTATAATTTAAACTTGTTTTGGTAGAATTTGATATTTAAATAAGCTACCCATTTAGAGCACCTGAAGAGACTATGCAATATCATGTTCCAAAAAAGAATCAACATTTTCTTATATCCTTAAAATATTTTAATGTGAAAAGCTTGAAATGCTCCACAGTTGAGCTGATACAGTATCAGGCAATACTATGGGCTGTTTCAAAGAGAAAGTTAACTGATGAACAGTTTCCACTGTTTTACCAATACAGTACCTTCTGACTTTCTTTCTAATAATAGCTTAAAAAAAAGAAAAACAACCTATGAAACAAATTATTAGACTCTTCCATTTGGGGAAGGAACACAGTTTAAGCTTAAAAATTTTCTTTCTGTAGAGAAATAACAAAAAGTCCAGAAATTTTAACCTCAGCCCAAAGATATTTAATGTGCTTTCAATAAGTGTAACACTTTATTTGTTTATTTATTTATTTATTTATTTATTTAATATAGTAATCCAGAAGCCACCTTTTCAGAGCCTTGCAACTAAAGACTTTTTAGCTGGAGGGGTTAAAAGTGTGGGTGTGGAAGTCAGCTTTTGTCTGAAAAATTAGCAATGCTATGAGTCATCCTGCATTAGCAGTAGAAGAGTTTTGCATCTTGTACGAATCCAGACACCATATGCCATGCGAAGGCCTGTTACTTTATTCCGTGCCACCGCTGATAGGCAGCCACGTGGGTATCCCCAGCGGAAGGGCTGTCTCCTCCCGGTGGTGGGGACAGGAACCCAGTGAGCTGAACACATCCGACATTGTACAGAGCAGCAGGAACAGCTGGTAAGCTAGAGAGCAGCAACGGCTGAGCAGAGCGTGGATGCTAATGAGCCTGGCGACAACACTGGCCTTCAGAAGGGCAACTACAAAGTCTGTCCACGTGTCCCCACAACAGCCTCAGGAGTAGAATCTGCTCATTCATGCCTTCAGTCTCATTAAAACATAATACTGGCATTGGTGGTTTATCAAAATCAGTTGTAAGTCACAACTTATAAATCTACTCAACAGATCCAGCATGCTTTAAAAAGTTGCAATGAAATGTATGCACAATTTCCACAGGCATCTGTGGCACTTTGGGGAGTGTCTGGGTGCAGTGGGATAATAGTGTGTGCTGAGCAGCTGTTGCTGAGTTCAGGTCCTGGCTCATCACTAAAAAAACAGTATGGCCTTGGGCCAGTTATCTAACCACTCTGGGCCTCTGTGCCCTCAACTATACTTATAAAATATAATCAAATACACAATAGATTATAGTATATAAGATATTATGCTGCATTCATATAATATACTAAAATAGGATAACTGCAACTTCCTCATAGGATTGAGTATATGTGTGAAATTCATAGTGCCTAGGACAGAGCAATCCACTGCCCTCTGTCTAGGCAACCAGAGAGTAGAGCTCTTCCTGGAACCAAGGCAACAGGTCTTATCTTTTCATTGTGTAAAGTGGTAGCACAACTCCTTATGAGAGAGGCAATCTATTACACGGGGGTGGGGGTGGGGGAAGGTGACACTGTAGAATGAGATGGCAGTGATGAGGGAAATGGGGATAGGGGCTCTATGGATCCTGGTGTGGTAACTAGTGATATGTGGGTTTGGGCTCCCAGTGGTATGTGGTGTTCCCAGACCACTACATTCCTTGATGGTTCCAGGTCTACTAAGGACTCTGTTCTACTGAAAGGCATTTACTTTCTCTGAATGCTCCTGTCTTTGATTAAGTCCCTGGGACTTCCAGTCACCCTCCAAATGTCAGCTCAAAGGTCCTTCCTTGGGATACCTTCCTTGGGCTCTGGGCTGAACTCTCTATCATGCCATTATGAAACATTGTAGATCCCTCTTTTCCTTAATATTTTTATACTCAGAAAAGGCCTTTGAGGACAGGGACCATGTCCTCCATTTGGGCACCCTCAGCAACAGCACAGTTCCTGGCGTATAGGATAAAGCCAATGAATATTTTGTTGAATGAATAAACTAATGTAAAAAATGACTTTTGAACTTGTCATTTTCAGAATTGGTGTCTAGGAGTGTGAATGAGATTATGACAATCTGCTGATCACTTTTTTGCCAAGAGTTTGTTTAAAGCTCTAAATAAAAGACACTTTATTAAATGATCCTCTCCAGCAGCAAATACACTCTTCGCTGTGTTTCCTGGGGTTGGGTACATGTACAAATGATAAGAAAACTGCCTGGTACTTGAGGGAAAACCTTGTCCCCTCTGAGTTTTCCTAAAGCTAAGTTCAACTCAGGGGTCTCTAAAGATGACATCTGTACTTTCTGAGAAATAGAAAGCATGCAGTTGCCTGTGGAGTGCAGAGATGTGTGAGATGATCTGCTACAAAGTTTAAAGGTTATAAACACTGAAATAAAGATTACTCACCAGAAAAGATGAACTTGAATTTAACAAGTACAGTGATAAACATCCTAATGAATTTTGTATAAAATACAGTGTGGACTTCATCGATGAATTCAAGCATGGTTTAACTTGGAAAACTGTTGAGGAAGTCTTAGTTCTTCTCTCTGACTGGCAGCTGCTGGGGCTCTTACATGCAGCAGGCATTAGACCCTAAGTTCTATTTGCTGCTGGCTGTCTGCTCCTCAGAGGGTGAGCCTGCATAGTTGTCAATTTTGACCCTGGTTTAAATTTGTTGTATCCCACGTATTTGCTTTCTTTACATCCAGGCCTTAATTTACTGTTGTATCTAGAATTTCAGACATACTTAAGATAATTAGATATGCAAATGAGGGTTGGAAGGCCAGGTATAGAAATAACAGGGGCTCTTTCTGACCCCAACCTTGCTTACTATGGAGGCACAGAGTAGGTCATGAGCTGATCCGCAGGTAGAGGGTCCTGAGGCATCAGTGGTCTTAGAGAGCCAGGTCTTCATCCCTGTGTCTATCACTTGGCCATAGCCATTCAAAATGGAAGTAACATACAATGTTCATTATCTTCTAATAATCTTTTGTGGGAAAGTAGTTTCTAGAATAAAAATGGTCTTCAGTCACTGGATTTCAAAGATTTAAAAAACACTTTGATGTTTAAAAGATACCCAGAATGCAAATAATTGCAGCACTAGGCAGAGGACTAGAGAAAACCACCCAGGGTGCAGTTATGATCAGGAGCAGCACAAAACAGAAAGAGCTGGTAGAGTCTGGGAAAGGAGCAAAATGTGTTTCTGAAATTCACACTCGCACACACACATATGCCCCAAGCACCGATTTCCCCGAATCAAGTTTCAGAGGAATGATGATCCATGGAGGAGATTATAAGAAGCCCACATTACAAACAGAATGTGCCCCTAGGAAAAGGGCTATGAATCGGAGTCACAGAGCTGCAGCCTCCATGGTCCCATATTATGTCACCTAAGCGCTCTGCCTCATGTGACTTACTGCAGGCTGCTGCAGATTAGAGCTATCGATTGCTCCCTGCAGAAGGATCTCGCTGTGCAGAAGGAAGGTAAATGGTGGAGATAGACAGCTCAGGTATCGATCTGCTCCAGCAGGAAGCTGTACTTCTATTCTAAATGAGGGTCAGCACTCCTTCACACCACCTAAGAGTTATGATGATGTGCATCCCAGTACAGAGAGATGAGAAAGGTGGGGGTTAAGTACTGAAGTGTAGGAGTCACTTCCTTTCCTGTTAGCTGGTCATAGTACCTTCCAGAGAAGCCAAAGATGCAGTGTAAAAATTCAAGGTTGCCCCCCCCAACAAAAACAAACAAAAAACATGGCAACAGAAGACTAGGGTGGACACTGGTGCATTCCTCCAAGCAGTCTACTGCCACAGAGAACTTACAGAGGCCATATTGAGAAAACTGTCAAAGCAATGTGCATGCATCTTCAAAAATGTCCCTCTAATGTCTGAAAAGTTTGCCAAAGCCAGAGGACAGCTCTTATTATAAAAAACAAACACCTTCCCCCGCTAAAAGTTGATGCCTCCCACCTAAAGCTGAACATTTGAAAACTGGCCCAAACTGATATTCTCCTTAAGGAAATCTCAATTATACAAATGAATTTCAAAGAACTTTTAAGAAGATGAACTTCCAGAGGCATAAAAACATAAAATCATCAAAAAATCAAGTACAATTAATGAGGTACATCACAATTCATGATTCTTGAAGGCAATATAATAGTTAATAAAGGAGAAATAAAAGCACATTAAAATAAAAAATGAAACCCAAAGAAATCAAGCTATGAACAAAATGCATCCTTTAAATGTGTGCCCCTGTGGACATGAAAATAGAGTGAATTCAATTTTATTGCTTTTGATTAAATTCTTTGGATTAAGAAGTCCTTATTTAAAATAAGTTGTCTCTTCTTGGTATCCATTTTAAGTCACTTCCTCCTGTGCATGTATAAATACAACTTGTGGTGCAATTAAATAAATGGTACTAGAATCTGCTTTGCCCTATTTAGAAATTCCTTAAAATTTCAATTTTAATTCAATGAACACCTAATGAGTTCTTATAATGTTGGATGTGGGAGACTGAAAGAAGAATAAGGCATGGCCTTTGCCTTCAAGGAGCTCACTATCCATTGGAGAGGGCAGGCACAGCAGAATGAGCCCTAACTCAGTGTGGTCAGCAACCCTCCACCTGTGCCAGACAGACAGACATGTCTGCCAGCCTCCTCCTCTCCCTGCACAAACAGCCCACTCCCCTCAAACAGGTTGATTCTCCTTTCCATCTGGGCTGGCCTTGGAACCCTTGGCTAACAGTTCTGGGTCTTCCAAGGTGAGACTGGGAAAAACTGTGCACCTTCCACCTGCGTCTCCTAGAGACCTGAGCAGTCCTGGAAGACCAAGACCAACTGTTGTGAGGTTACTTTGCTGTGAGCTAGCCAAATGTGGAGGCTGTGGAAGAGTGAGACGTTTGTGGCCTGCGGCTGTTCCAGCTATGTCAGTGTAGGCACCAGACACATAAGAAACCTGGGTAAGAACCACCCAGCTGAGTTCAGTCAACCCACGAAACCGTGCACAATCCTCCCTCCACCATCTCCTTTAAAAATCTCTGCAGAAGACTTTAGACTTCATCCTACAAATCTCCATAGTGAGATGTGACAAGACAACACTAGCACTTCTATTAATATTTATTTTCATCTCAAATTAAGACGGAAATGAAGCTTTACTGAAATTTAACACATGGCCTAAGGCTGGTACCCATCTTGCTTGTACATCTACCAGTTTCCCAGGTCCAGTTCAGTCCTTAGTGAGACAGGGGCACAGGGGCTGCTGGTAACTCTCTCTACTTTCACCACAGTGTGATGTGTCGTGGCTTACATGACCCCCCATACTGAAGTTCTGAACTTTATTACCTTATAAATAGTATCATCTTTCTAATACAATTGTACAGAGACAGGTCATGACCATGAAAATCTTTCCTACCACATAAAGGTTTCACCTTTATTGCAAAGGAAAGTTCTTATAAAAACTCTTGAACATAAAGATGAATTACTCATCTTTTTTTTTTTATAGAAAGACAAATGCTCTAAATTTGGCGATGTTTCCTGTGACGACAAGGGCTAAATTTACTCATTCATTCAGCAGGTATTTATTGAACAAATGTTTATTCTGTGGCAGGTGCTGAAGCTACATTCAAGGCTGGTATTCACCTGGAAAACACCAGCATGGGTGGTATCCTTCCCTTGTGGTACCTGATGTCAAATATTTTGATATCATCCTTGGATGCATCCGTGAACAAAACAGACAAAAATCCTTTTGTCTGGGGGCACAACATGAGTAAAATGAGTAAGTAAATTAAAAGGTGATAGGGCCATGGAGAAAAGAAGCAGTAGAGGTGTGCCACGGGAGGTAGTGGGAGGTGAGTGTGCAGGCGTGGGTCAACTTTTTTCAGGGAGGTTGGGGGGAAGTGGGGAGGAGGTGAGGGAGTGAGCCAGGTAGGCATCCTGGGAGCTGCATTTTAGGCAGAGGGAATTGAGCACTCAGGCCTTCCCTGTAGGACTCTGGCCTTGACTCTGAGTGAGATAGGGCCCCTGGAGAGTGTGAGCAAGGCAGTAACTTGGTTCAAGTCACATTTTAGTAAGTTGGCTCTGGCTATTGTGCTGAGTTAGACTGGGGGCAGAGGTGGCAGTAGAAGCAGGAGACAAGTGGTGTACTCTTAGCCATACACCCTATGTATAGTAGATTCCACTGTTCCCCAAAAGTAAAAGGGGAAAACTGATACCAAGTGAGAGAGTAATTGCTATTTGAAAGAAACATGCCACGGATGGTAGACCTGAGAAGAAATGTTGAAAAATGCTGCCTTCACATGGGAATTTATTGTTGAAGATGGTGCATGCTTTCAGAAAATTCTCTTATCTGTACCATCAAAAAATTTGTTGCTCTGGCCAGGTGGCTCAGTTGGTTGGAGCACTGTACTGTACACCAAAAGGTTTTAAGTTTGATCCTTGGTTGGGGCACATACCTAGGCTGCAGGTTTAATTCCCGGTCAGGGCACCTATCCAGGTTGTAGGTTTGATTCCCAGTCAGGGAGTGTACAAGAGGCAACTGATTGATGTTTCTCTCTCTCTCTCTAAAAAATCAATAAACATATCCTCTGGTGGGGATTTAAAAACAAAAACTTGTAAACAGAATTTGATAAGCTGTTTTTAACCTTCCAAGTGAAGCCATTTTCAATCTTTACATTAAAAAAGTATAACAGTATAACAACTGATATGACACCAGCAAGAACCTTCATAGAAATTGTGGCTAAGAATGAGTACAAGCATCGTGACTAGCAGGCCAAGACAGAGCTCTTCTGATCTAGTGGGTCTGTATATCTTTGCAAGCTTTGAAACCAAGTATTAAAATGAGTTTAGAGGGACTCCTCAGAATCACTGCATCATAGAACTATCAAACTAAGATTATAAAAGTAATGCAGCACATATAATCCCATGCACTCGCTAAAATACCATTAATATCTTAGTAAATGCAAAACGATTTACTAGTAAATATAAAATACCTCCAGTTATTGCCTATTTCATCTTTATCACATCTTTTCAAATTCTCATTGTTGAGTACATTTTATGTCATAACATATTAGTATATTAGAACCTGTATATACTTTAAAATATATCCTTATACAAATGTGTGAATAGCATATTTGAAAGTTCTCTTTTTGTCTTTTGATGGGTTATGAAATTAGAAAGAGACTGGAGAAACACAGGTAGGGAGTGGGTTCAAGGTGGGTGTCGTTGCCCACTGAAGCAAGGACTGTTCTGTACCTCCCTCCTCTCCTCTGGAATGGAAGGAGGAACAGCTACACACAACAACAATGGAAGGCTCCTCTCCAGGAGCCCAGTCACTGAAATAAATGTGTCAGCACTATGGAATAGGCTACAGGCATTTATGTAATCAATTGTACTCAGTTTATGAGTACCTTTTTGTAAAACAAAATGAAAAAAATTGTGAAATTTCCGGCTTTTTGAGTTGTGGGTGACATCCACATAAAGAGATACTACTCAGAGATACACAAAAATACAAGAACAATCTGACAACGCAACTAGAAATAATCTTTTCCCTTAGAGTTCCCATGACCATGTGATTCTCTTTATTCTATCTTATGTTTTAATTATTCAACAAAAGCCCACTGGGCAGGCCTTTGTTAGAGCAGGGGTTGCATTCTACCCTATGCCATAGTCTTATCCCTATTGGCTGGGAAGCCTCTTGAGGACAGAGAGGGCCCCTCAATCTCTACATCTTGCAGTGCTTATATGTCCACACTAATGTTGGCTGAAAGAGGAACGTAGAACATGACTGCTCTGAGTAACCATGGCATGTGAGGCCGTGTCTGGGACCCAACTTGTTCTTCTGTGCTGGTGGCATGACAGGCACTTCTGATTATAGAGAATGAGTGGGGGTGCCAGGCCCTCCTCTCCACTTTCACATGCACCCATCAGTCTGTTCCATGTATAATCCATTCATTTCTCAATCTATTCTTACAGAGAGTATCCTCTTGCCAGTCTTACCCTGGGGTCTAGGTGTTGGGGATACAGCAGTGACCACAACAAAGTTCATACTCTCCATGCTAAGGAGAACACGGTGAGACTGCCCAGAGAGAGGGCTTGCTATTTTAGAAAGCTTTCTGATGAGTAGCTTATGAGCAGAAACTGAAGGGAATGGAAGGGGTGAGCTATGCATATACTGGGAAGAGCATTCTTAGCACACATGCAGTTTCTGAGGCTGGAATATGTTTGTGGGTCCTTATAGGATGCTGGCTTTTTCTGTGGGTGAGAATGGGAAGTAATTGGAGGGTTTTGAGCTATAACATGCTCTGACCTCTATTTTAGACAAAAAAAAACCCCTCTGGCTCTTGGAGAGTTTTCCAGGGACAGCAGGGAACAGAGAGAAGCAGGAAGATGGGGAGGAGGCTGCCGCACTGGCCCTGGGAGCCACAAGCACAAGGGTGAGTACAGCAGGCTGGGAATGATGGAGTCTATGAAGCAGCTGGATTTTGGTTATGTTTTGTGGATTAATTCATTTTATATGTTCTTTATTTCATAAATCCTTACAATAACCAGGCGGTGAGATATTATTATTCTCATTTTACAGGGACACGACAGAGGTAAAGATACTTGTTAACAGCAACAGAACTAGTTATTATTTAAACTAAAATTGAAACCCAAGATCTGTCTGAGGCCTGCTGTCACATATCACACCTTACAATTTATCTGGCACTTGTAGGAAAATTGCTGCTGTGAAAGGAAGCGAATGTCCAAGAAATGAGCCTTCACCATCAGTCATTTCAGTCGGCGATACTGCCTAATGTGAGACCTAGAAAAATGTTGAAATTACTTTCAGATTTCTAAAAAAAGAAAAAGAAAAAAGTTTACTATCTAACTGAGTTATCAGTAGAATTTTAGTTAAACAATTGGTCTACAAGACAAATTCACAAAGGAAATTAGGGGCCCCCAGCACACATATTCCAACAGTCACTCAAGCAGCTCTGAAACTCAGAAAGCACAGCTGATCTGACACCTTATTTAATGTTTGTGGCCTAAAGTGTGATAATTAGGACAAATGAATCCAGACAAAAGGAATGATTAAAGAGTATGGAAATGTATCTCAGAGGAAGCCAATAAATTAAAAGAAAAGCATATCTTATGCTAATCTGATAAGAGCTAAAATCAGCACTTGGAGAAGGCTGAAATTTTCCCTAAAGTGGAGTTTCTGTGAAGTGTTTATGCATAAATATATATGCATTTGCCTGACAAAAGTATAGAGCATAAATGTGTACATAATCTGTTTTCTTCATTCAGAAAATGTAAATGCTGTTCTATAATGCAGAGTCCTGATGTGCATTATGTGGTTCCATGCAGAGAACGTTTAGCCTGGTAGAGAGGCACAAATTCTATTTTCTCAAATTAATGAGTAGATAGTGTTTCTAAGACATTCGAAAATAGACTCTACTTTATTTAAAAGGGTCAAAAATCCTATGAAAATACTCCTTCAACTTAAAACACTTTACATCTCTTTCTTATATTCACATTAAAACTGGTTTTTTGGGAGTATAAATTCAATTTAACTAAGTTCAATTCCTTTAATTTTAAATATGTGAAGAAAACACATATCCTATTTATTTTCTCAGTCAAGCTGAACTCTCATCAGGAAAACGCAACATGATAATTTTCATCTTCTTCTGGGGGAAAAGTTCTTGGATGTTAAAGGCAGAACATAATGGTGAGTAGCAGCAGCTCTCCCCATCAACTCCACTCCTTTATTCCACTGAGGATGGCAGTTTGGATGGAGACCCCAAAATCTATTCTGTCCATCTGTTTTATTATTCTTAGAACAACTGTCAAAAGTTGCCTAGGGATCAAGTTGCAAACATACTAATTTGCCTTTGAAAAGTAGGCCCTGGGGGAATTCTGGAACTCTGCTTATAAATTCAGAATCCCATCGGCTAGCGAGCTTGCCTACCCTTTGTGGAGGTATGAGACTTTGCACTTCCAGGCACACATCTGCCTCAAAGCTGAGATGCTGGATGCACTGATATACTTACCTCCCACTTCATAGGCAAATAAGGGAGAACCAAAGGGGCTTGGCATATTAAGGGCTGGCCTGTTTCATGATGAGCAGGCACCGAGTTTTTAGGAGGCAGCTCCTTCATTGAACACTGATGGATTAAGGACCAAAGCTTTGTACTGTTAAATGAGTGAACACAGCAGAGGAACACATATTCTGTACTCTTTCACAACCTGGGCCCAAGTTAGAAAGACCAAAGTCTGAAATTAAGCATTAGAAGAAATAAGCTAAGAAAAGATAAATACCATAAACCACTAAGTATTGTATTGTTTCATTTTTGTGAAGTGATACAAGT
The DNA here is from genome assembly GCF_022682495.2 of Desmodus rotundus. Classification (NCBI taxonomy): domain Eukaryota; kingdom Metazoa; phylum Chordata; class Mammalia; order Chiroptera; family Phyllostomidae; genus Desmodus; species Desmodus rotundus. The sequence goes on from NC_071392.1 coordinate 133,042,251, forward strand.
GACAAGAGTATCATTTGGACATACATTGTATCTGATATAGGTTATAAGTAATAATAAGCAATGCCAAACTGGGTGTCTTTAAAATAATTGTGGTTTTAAAACATGCCATTGTTGGAAACTAAAGCAGCTGTGTACCTCTTAAGATGGCTATGTTAAAGGCATGTAGAAAATACAACATAAACATTAAAGTGCATCTTGACTTCCCAGGGGCTTGCATACTGGACACCCAACCCTTGGAGCAGGGGTCGGGCGGTGGGGGGTGGTAATAGGGTTGGGGGAGTGGGGATGAGGAAAGGTGACCGGATGGGCACTGACACTGATCCTCAGAGCTTCCATCTTTCCTTCCCCTACCCTGGCCTCAATGTTCTTTATGACGTCTCAGGGAATAAAGTCAAATGCTTTCAAAGCACAGGACCTCAGAAACGGATTTGAAGTACAACATTCAAAGTTCCCATTTTAGAGTTTGGTTAAATTCCACACAGCAAAGTAGAAAGGACATCCTTTCAAGGCCAACATGATGGCATTTGGGTTGTACTCACCCACATACTACCAAAAAAGTATTCTGCTTTGATTTAAAAATTTACTTGAATGTGTTGCAAATTACTCCCACTCAGAAGCCTGCTGGGAGCTTGCTGCATGCACTGAGGCAGACAGGCACAGAAGGGCTCTCACCATTTGGATTTGCCTGCTTTGTCCTTCTTTGGCTTTGCACAATCTCTTATTATAATAAGGCATGTATTATCCTTTTTGGAGATTTGAATAACAGAAAGTCTCACTTTCAAATATATTGCTTATAATCCCAGAGTCTACTAAATGTTCTGTGGATGCTGTTTGTAGCATTATGTTCCTTTCAAAACAGGACTGATAATTAGTAAACTGAAATTTGATTAATGTTGGATTAAGAGGTTCTGATGTCTCGCTTCAAAGTGTTATTTCAGTCTGTGGGCACTGGAAGAGATTGTTCTTAGGAAACTTGTTTCCAGAATGGGAAGATGAATTTAAAACCCTGATTTTTAAAAAAGAGAATTCAGTTTTATTTAAGTTTGTAATGTAGGACTCAGTTTTTTCTCATTCTTTTTTGTTTGGTTTCTTACTTTGAAGCTTGAGCCAATGAATTAACTATTTGACAGAGAAGAAAATAAACTAGAAATAATTCTTCCTTCAAAAATGTCAAGGGTGAGCCCTTCCTGGTTATGGCAGAGTAACCTGGCATGGGTAAATGGCCCAGTCTCACCTCTCATTAGGCCTAAGTACAGGATGCTGAGAACATGAAGATCTCTGAAAACAAAGGACCTGTCTGATATAAATATCAAAGCCAGTGAAAATGACCATAATATTTGAAGGAAAGACTTAAATTTAATACCACTTTTGCTTTTTAAAGTTAAGGTTAAGGATATCTCTTTCAGTCTTGTTAAGATTCTAAAGAGGCCTGTAATGGCCAGAATTTCTTCCCTGCTCCATGGCCAGAGGATTCCATGTTTCTTCCTTGCCTGCGCTTTTAAATTCATAATCTTGTTTGTATACTGCTGAAGAGTGTGGGAGAATCAGGAATAATAGCTCCCTTTGAAGCTATGCCATTTCCAACATAACCATCTGAATGCTAGAGAAATATTGTCATTTATGAATGACCTTCTGCTCTTTGAATATTCAGACAATAAATGTTAAATGTTTAGAAATCCTGGCAGCATTATGAAAAACGGTAGTAGGGTCAGCAGATTCCCTCTCGCCTGCTTTTGACATAACGACCATTTCCACTTTTCTAACAGCAATATGTATTTGGGAACAACAGTGGAATTTGTGTCATCATGACCAAATGATTATGGTGCAAACCCGAGATTCTTCTGGGGCCCAGCAGGCTTCTGGTCCCTATGGAAACGAAACCTCACATATTGTCCTTCACTCAGCTGGAGGACATAGCCAGGGAGGCTTTTGTGCTCGGTGAGATTTCTTCCACAACCTTCCCAAATCAGACCCTAGTGCTTCCTCCCGACTCCACTCTAATTGAGATGCAAATTAATCTCTCTGGCTGATTACACTTCCCTTAAAGCTACTGACAAATGCAGCTGTAACCAGAGTTTGCGGACTTTCCAACAAGTGACTTCAGCTGTCAGTATTTGCATGACCAGCCGAGGCCCAGCCAGCTCCAGGTCTCAGACTTGTGGAGAGCTTCCCTTAGGCATGGCAGGCGTTTTATTTACGTGTATAAAATTTACATACAATTAAGGATTAACCCCTCCCCTCCACCCCACAACTATGTTCCTAGGATTTAGAAATAGATTCTGACACAAACATTATTTAAGGCATTTCCTGACAGTACTTTCTTACTCTGAACTGGTTACTTTCCTACCTCGAGGCCATGGCTTTAATGGCAACATTAGGTTTCCTTCCCACTTCCTTCTTGTCTGTAAATTTTCTGACTTTAACACTGTTTAACTTCAATCTCTCTTTCTAAAACTAAATGAATTTATTGCTCTAAGGAAATGGGATCATTGAAGAGCCTTCACTTACTTTTCATGGTTCTCAATAAGATTCCATTAATTTCAAAATCAAATATGAAGTCATCATTTTAACTGTCAGAATTTTCACATAAATATCCTTCAATGACTTTTTGGGGTGGTAACAGAGCAATTATTATTTAGAATACAACAGAAAGTTAATATGCATAAAACACTGTGTCATTCAATATAAAGAAAAACATACAAAATCTCATTTTTTAGTAAAAGTTCTACCATTTTTTTCTCTTGAATACTACTATGTATGTATTTTTTTGCCAATGTAGTTCACCCGAGAATACTGAGTACTCCCTGTGTGCAAAACACTGTTCTAAGTGTTAGAGAGCCAGTAGTCAACTAAACATTCAAAAAAGGAATGAACAGGACTTAAAAAATATCTATTGATACATACATACACACATATTCTATTTGTAGAGCAATGTTTCTTGGATGATTAAGGTTTTCAATTTTGAAAAAATTGCAAGTTTATAAAATATTTTTGTCCTTATGATTATAAAATATAAAATATTTGTTTTTGCCTTATAAGGCAAACAATTTGCCTTTTAATTGTTTTCTGAAAACTTTTTTTTACCAAATTATCTCTCCCCCTCCCTTTCTGTTCCTATGCACACACATACACACACTCACTCATGATGTACTAGGAGGTGCATGTGAGAGAGAGGTCAACAGAATGGAAACAAGGCCCTGGCTAGGCAATTTACAGTATAACTGGGAGAGATGAGGCACCATCTGGCAAGGAGAACTTTATAAGGCTAGATGGCTACAGGACAGTGAGGGATCTATGTCACAGGAGAGACCCAAAAGGAGCCTTGGGGTTGGGGGACAGCAAAGTGGTCAAGAGGGGAATCATGAGGGGAGTCATCACTGTACTCTAAGGCCCCACAGAGGGAAGGAGCACACTCCTGTAAAGGACTGGTGATGAGAGGGAAGACCCAACCACCACAGATTGGAAAGTGGGAAGAGAGGAGGAAAACTGGGGTGGTTATTGATATTTCCTTAAGCATGATGTCAGCCTAGTTTCTGTATAGATTGCTAGATTTACAGTAACGTTTCTTGAAAGAAAAAGCAGTCTCCGGCCTTTATTTAACACCTGCCATGGCAAAAAGTAAATACTTTCTGAGACCTAACTCCACAGTTGGATTGTTCCACTTTTCACAAAAGGTTTAAAACTCTGATATTGCCCTGGCTGGGTGGCTCAGTTGGTTGGAGCTTCATCCATTTGATTCCGGGTCAGGGCACATACCTAGTTTGAGGGTTTGTCCCATCAGGGTGTGTATTGGAGGCAACTGATGGATGTTTCGTTCTCACACTGATGTTTCTCTTTCTCTCCACTTTCCCCTCTCTCTAAAATCAATAAACATATCCTTGGGTGAGGATTGAACAAAAAAAAAGTAAAACTCCGATATTTATAGAGTCCAGGCTGATAACATGATAATAACTGCAATAATACTCATTGGGCTCTCACGAAGGACCAGACAGACACTATTTTACCTGCTTGGCTCACTAATCCTCTCACCAATCCTCAGAGGGAGGCCAAGTGGGGTGGGGGCACCATGGTGGTGGCACTGGTGCCAGGCTTCAGCACTGGGGAGGCATGTCAATGGGCCAGGCTGCGGTAAGCAGGAGAGTGCATAGCCTATAAAGAGGCTGATTGCTGCCAGCAGAAAAGCAGGACCAGGTGAGGGTCAGAGGCCAGGCTGTGGTAAGCAGGAGAGTGCATAGCCTATAAAGAGGCTGATTGCTGCCAGCAGAAAAGGAGGACCAGGTGAGGGTCAGAGGTTTTGATTAAGAGAAGTCAGAAATCTAGATTTTTTAAAAATACAAAATCTCCCAATTTTTTGGTGTGGCTGACAGCCTCAATTTTTATAAGCAATGCTGGAATCAACTGAAGTTCAAACAAAGCCCATCTGGGGGCTGGATTTGGCCTTCAGGTTTTGTACGCTGTGGGTTTTGAATGTTTGCTTTGACACTGACTTAACAGATGCTTCCTGGTTTCCTCTGTTCATTGGTCCCAGTTCTACAGCCTCATCTTCTCTTTAAAAGCTCATTAGGCTCCTGAAACAACTCCTTGGTTTTTATGGCTCTCTGAGACCTAAGGTTCAATGGTCTTAACGCCTGTGGACTTGCTCCAGGTTGGTCGAGGCGTCCCTTACAACATGGCCCCAGAGTGGGCACACCGCCTTTTACAATGTGACCTGAAGCTGGGGGAGTGAAGGGATGATGCCTTTGTTCCTGTGATTCCTGTGACCCAGACCTCATACTCCTCGTGCTGTGGTCTCAGAGAATGCAGTGTGCTTCGCCACTACGTCACCCTCTTCGTCTCATTTCAAATTTGTGCTCAACCAAAATCCTCACATGTTTTCAAAAGTGACTACTACATACTATTTATATCAACCTCACCCTGTACTTACACAGTTGATTATCTAAGCCCCAGTCATGGCATTACAGTCTAGCCTACTAAACCTCACTTTGTAGGTTTGGGTCCGGCAGCCTCAACTGAGATAATCCTAATTTCTGACTTTGCCTTTATGAAATTGTTAATCCTCTCAGTTTTCTTACAAATAGTATTTTGATAAAAATGTATTCTAGACCTTTGTGAAAGCTGCTGATAAAAAAGTTGTTGAATACAAGAGGGGTTGAGCAGAGATATGGTACACACATTGTACCAGCGACGCAATGGCCCCAGTCAATTGGTGGTCCATGAATCCAAACATTTTAGGTTTAGCCATAGTGAAGTCACCCAGATGACATTGGCCCATATTTCTTTTGCCTCTCTGCCAGATGACTATGATGACACTTTATCTTGTGTTTTACTCAAATTAAGATTCATAAGCTTTCTCTAACCTCTGAGAATAGTAATCTTATCAAACACAATGAGTGTTTGAGATATTTTATTCTCTGTGAACTCTTTCTTGAAGAATCACAAGCCATTTAATAATCTGGTTTAACAATTTTACAAGGAATTCATGCAACATCCCAAAATTCACCCTTTAATCCTTTGAAATGAGGAAAATATTTCCCTGTTTTTAATTCTGGGTATATCTGTTTTATACATGATTTCTTTAAAAAAAAAGTTACTACTGTTCTGAGATGACTGTTGTAAATTTGTTCTAAAACCGACATATGTGGCCTTGAAGGCTGGATCTTACTTGCAGGGGCCAATCCTCTTTACATAAAGAAGATGGAGGACACCTGGGATTCAGGTTAACAATGATGACCTTCTGTCAACACAAGGCAAAGCTCCTCTTTTAATCCTGATGCCTATAGTTTAAATATGAACTTATCAGAGTTCATTCTGCAACTATACTGTTCTTACATGCCTTTCCTTTATCTTTCTCAGAGAGTTTTCATTTTATATTAAAAAGCTTTCACTTCTTATTTCCTTTTACAGTTGCAACCCAGGTATGGGAATGTGCCATTTTTCCTTTTAACTCAACTTTTTGAAATGTGCTTCTATAGGCAGGGTACAGGTCTACTTGTATTTCTCTTCCATTCTTATACAAACTCCACTCAAAGTCACAAATCTAATCTTTTCAGTTGCTAAGGAATGGATCAAAAATAGTGGTTCCTTTCATTTCCTTCCTGTCTTCTGAGAGATGAGATTGTTTGCCAGCCAAGAATTTATCAGCACCTGTTGCCTTCAGTAGAATGTACCTTGAAGCTAACATTGAGTAGTGTAAATACCTATTATAACTATATTTTGCCTTTGGGCCTGTTTAGAAATGTGAACTAGAAAAGCACTGTGCACAGCCTCCTGTATGGAATATCACTCCATGCTGGCTGCCATTCTTTAACTCAGCCCCCTCCTGTGCATTTCCCATTCTTAGGCACTATCGACCCCTTCCTTTCGGTTACTAGAACAGAACTGAATAGTTCAAGAAACTATTCTCTCCTTTTCCTCCCCTTCTCTTTCCTCACCTCCTCCACCTAAGCCCACTCTTCCAATGTGAAGCTCCGAAAAGTTCTGTCTTTGATCCTCTTCTCATCACCCTCTGCACTCTAACAAATCTAGCAGTTTCCACACTGAATTAATCTACCTGCTTTACATAGGTATCCAATCTATCCCCCTGCCACTATCTGAGGTTAGGCCCTCACTTACTCTTTGAACTCCTCCCACTGCCCCTGAAATGCCTTCATTTCCTCTATCCTGTGTGTGACTCCCACACTCTGCTGTATGAAGCATCTATGGTTCTCAAAAATGTGATGTAGTTTTTCAGAGCTTAGTCCATGAGCAACTGTTGTCCTCTTACTTGGAATATTTTATTCATACATTTATTCTGAGTGGCTAGGACAATGCCTGACACATGGCAAGGACATAGTAAATGTTGGCAAATGCCTAACTGGTGCTGCATGGGAAAATAAACCACATGGTACCATTTGCCTCCTTTTCATACACTTTCTTAACTATATGGAGACAAATGGAGGAAATTAAAGGTCTTCTTAGAAAAAAAGAAAAAAAAGATTATGCTGGAGAGCCAAGAAACAGGACTGTTACATCTCTGGGGGGAAGGGCCACTTTTGAAGGTGTGTAAATTGAGAATAAAACTTAGCAATATGAAGAAGTCATGAGTCTAAGACAGAAGCTCTAGTATTATCAAATATATCTGCAAACTGTAAATGAAACTAAATTTCACATGTGAAAGAATGAGGTAGAAAATCACTTTTCTTAGGCGGCCCAGCTCTCTCAGTCAAATGCTGATACTTCCAGGGAGCAGAGACGGCAAGTGCCATTCAGACTATTATTCTGTTGAAGTGGACGTTTATTTTAAACCACCACCATCTGTCTGATTTTGGGTAACCTCCTCCCAACGGGCACAATGCAATTGTGTGCAACCTTTTCCCTGAAATAAGTTATCTGAGGAAGAGAATGAAAACACTGGCTCAAATGGTTTTGGAAACTTCTATCAGCTGACCATGTGATTTTGGAATCTTTAGTTGGCTTGGGAACTGTAAACATGACATGTGGCAAGCTTCCCATTTATAATACTCTAGGCACAGAAACAGGTCCTCTGATTGCCCACAAGGGATAAAAAAAGCAGATGGCAGGTGAGTTGGCCCTCATCACTCAGAAGAGCAGTGGTCACAGGATGAAGGCTTCTTCACTTGACAGATTTGATTTAGCCTGCTGAGGAAGTTACCAGAAAACCCAGAAGGAACAAAGGAGCTAGGTTGAAATGTTACTGAGGGTACTTTCCAAACACATCCCTACTGTGCTAACATTTTTTTTTTCCATGTAATTCAAGGGTATTTTTCAAGTCTCCTATGAGCCTTTACCACACAGGTCCAATGATCATTTAGTCAATGCTACCCCAAATAAGAACTCCTTCGATATAGATTCTAAGCTGGATGTGCTGCTCCAAAAGATCCTAAAATTTAAGGAAAAAAAAAAAAAAGCAAATCCATTCCAACAATGCTCCCAGTCCTTAGCTTAATAGGAAATATTGCATTTTCTTGAACACTACTAAACAAAACTGATAAGGAAATGCCCGCATGTCTAGACTGAATCTCAAATGACACTATTCTAAGGCAGTGAAGTACTTAATCGTTAGCTGGAGAGAGACAGGGGAGAATAACTACTGCAAACTAACTCTAATGGCTCTTTATCATCAGGTCCAAAGTTTGGCTGTCTGAGGTCAATACAAAAAAGCATGTGCTCCTTCTTTAGAGGATTTATAGAATGTCTGGACTGCAGCACGCCCTTTCTTCATAAAATGGACATTTGGGTGCCTAGAAAGTGAATGACATTTGGATGAAATGAGCAGTTTGGCAATGTTCTACTTAACAACTGTAATCTAAATATTAGAAACAAAATAAGGACACAGCCTTGTCCATATAAATTGGCCTGTGTTGACAAAGAAATTTCACTTTCTTTGCCAACACTCATTACTGTACCTAATATTGCCAGGCTGGGAAAAGATCAAAATTCAAAATTCCAAGTATGGTTTCTTGGAATTCCAAGTACCACTTTCCCACCATTCTAATGTTTAAAAAATCACAAGTTGCACTATCCTAAGTTGGGAATCTTCTATATTAGCCAACAATTTACTCTGAAAATGATGACATAGAAGGAAAAGGAAACACAGGGTGACCCATTGTTCATTTTCCCACTAGTCCTTCCTCACTTATCAGTAAACTGAAAGTAGAGATTTAGTATCATATGTGCATATAAAGAGTGAAATAAAAATAGATAAATTAGGTTTATGCAGTGTTTCCATGGTTCTGGTAAGAACAAAATATATCCATGTATGAGTTATGAAATATAAACTGTAATTTTGGTGATTCCATATGAGTTAAATGTTTTTATATTTGCATATTAAACTGGCATTATACTATACAAAGAATGATAAAATTAATAATTTAAATTTCAATATTTTTTTACTTAAAATGATATTAAACAATAAAAAATACCAAAACCAGTTGAGAGAAAAGCCACAGAAGAATGGAAAACGTTTTATATTTTAGCATCTTTAAAGTCACTTTCCCTTCTTTTTGAACAAGTGGTCCCACACTTTCATTCTGTACTTGACCCACAGGTTATGTAGCTAGATATGGTTTCAGGTATGTCCAAACTATTACTGATCTTCCCAGCCCTTAGGGGGCTTGCAGAGGCTTGCGGTGGTAGCCCCTACACTTCCTCCCCACCTGTGGCTGTGACTCGGGCAGCCTTGATGTTATAGTAAGATCAGAACTTGCAAAGCAGGCCATGAAATTAAAGGGTTAGGGAAGCTAGGCTTTCTCACGTACCCCCGAACACCATCTCTGCTGGAAGCTTGCTCTTCTGTCACAGGAACCCTAATAGACTTGACCATGCATAATATTCTTAAAAAACAAACAAACCCAAGTTCACCACCTGAGGACACCCTGAGTCCTTATACTTGCTAAGTGTTCTCTGCAAAGAATACTGCCCTACTCCCTGGGGACAGCTTCTCTCTCATCCCTCCAATCTCAGCCTATTTGCTCTCTCCAAAGAGGACTTTTCCCTATGGTTTAACCAACTCCCCACAACCATCCCCACCTCACTTTGTAGTTGTTTTACAGAACTTACCAGCTTGTTTGTTTCTCTATGAAGCACAGGCCCAGAAGACCATCTGCTTGGGTCCCCATATACCAAAAGCCCCTAGTACTGGGCTCGGTATTTCTGCAGTCCACACTGACTATTTGGTAAATAAACAAATATAAGGAGACACTCACCACCATGAATAGTGTTTTTCAAAATTCAAATCTAAGACTTATCTCCATGAAGCAGTAGATTCCAGACATCAGCTGTTACAGAAACTAGTTTAGAGTTTTGCCAAAGCATGTGAGGATCAGGATGCTTTAACAAAAGACTAAGGGAGCAAATTAATTATAAGTATTTACATGAACAAAAATACAAAAAAAAAATTCCTTTCCCCCTCACTTTACTTCTTATTATATCTTTGGTTTCTGGCCTGAATATTAGCCCTATGGCGGGCAGAAATTAATGAATTAGAGTAGTTAAGCCCTGACCATCATGGCTCAGTTGGTTGAGTATCATCCCATAAGGTGAAAGGTCACCAGTTTGATTCCCAGTCGGGGCACATGCCTGGGTTGCACACTGGTCCCCAGTTGGAGCCTGTGCAAGAGGCAACTGATCGATGACTCTCTTCCTCTCTTTCTCCCTCCCTTCCCCTCTCTCTAGGAAAAAAAGAAGAGAGTAATTAAGTGGTTGCAAAGTTTTCCTCATTGACTACATCTCTATAAAAAATTACATATATTACTTCTTGCCTTAAATTATTTGAATAGCACCAACTAAATATTCTCAAGGTATAAGACAAAAGAAATATTTAATATTTTTATAATAATCAACATAATACGTGTTCTCTTTCTTAATTTCTATACTTAAGTTGTTCTTGGAGATGTCAACCTGGCTATTTTATGAGTTATTTTAGGACACATCATTACTAACCCACATCAACAGCCCTAACTGGCATCCATATTAGTTGAATGTATTGCTTGAAAAGTTTATAAAGTGATGCTGAATCCTATCCTTTGAACTTTTAAAAATATTGTTTTCCCCAAACCTGATTATTTTGATGTCACCTTAACTTATTTGAGAAAGCAGTGTTGAACAAAATTAACAAAGCATGTATTTTATAATGAGAAGTTAGACAGGTGGAGAAGGTGACAAGACAAAGACCACAATGGACTTACATAAAACAGAATTTTTGTTTGCAAATTATTCTTTTTGTCTTGATCCAACATACTTGACTGGTGAGTGTTCTGCTTATCCTAGTTGACATGCAAATTGACAAGCCAATTGCCCAATAGGTCTTTCTCATTTCTGCCAAGAAACTCTTTTTAACAGCATGTGAAATAAAACTCCATACTAAAGGCTAAATCAACATCAGCCATATGATTAAGTCTAGAATGCTGCGGAAATCACTACAAAGAATGACATCTCCAAAACATGCACCACCAGCCTGGACAAAGCATCAGAGAGCACGCTGAAGGGAATATTGCTGTCCTGGCCTCTGGGGAGGGACCAGATGGGACCTAATAGCTGTTTTCTACTACTAATTTCTATGATAATTTCAAGTTGCCACATGGCATATGTATTTTTTTAAAAATCGAAAGACAGAATATCAGTCAATGAAGTGACCAGGATTTTAATGAAAGGTATTTTTCATATACTGTATCTATTCACACATGATATTTCTCACCCACCCCTCACCCCCGACCTCTAGTGACACGTCACTTATAGTTAGGTTGGGAGAAGTAGAGAGAACAAGGTCAAATGCAGTATGTTTATAATCACTACCAAACCAATTAGAAACAAAGAGGTTCTATGGTTTATTAGGAGGTTAGATGCCTTCTGCAGCAATTTTATGAAGTCACTTAATTTATTTTTCTTATAATCAGCTATCATACCTGGATTTAAAAATTACAGCATGCCAATTAATGTTTATAAAAATTACAAAAGTGAAATTTCTTCTGTTTTTAGAGAAGATTAAGAACTAGAGAAGCAGATATTAATGATCTGGAAAAATTACAAAAGAATTTCTAGTCATTCTTACTGATGAGTTCAAATGCAACTTGGTTAAGGATGCTTTTCCCTGTCCTCCCGACTAGATGCAATTTCTCCCATCTCTGAGCTCCGGAAGAGTATTTTTATTTCTTTGGTGGCACTTGCCACATTCTTTGATGTATTAGTTATTTCTGTTGGTTTCTGGTAGGCACTCTGGTGATCCCACTACCAACTGCAACAAATAGGGATGGATGAAGGAGGAGACAGAACTTGGGGAAAAATACCTGGGAAGATATGACATCTCTTGATAGTCATAGCTTCTTAGTACAAACTTATATAACTAAATTATGAAGATAAACTCTTCCTAAGCTTGATGCAACACAGAATTGCTGTATTTAATATATATTAACAAATGGTATGAAAATCACACTATGTTATTTTCAACACAGACTGAAAACAATTTTCTCTTCCCTCTACAACACAGTTGTTAATACTTACATCTCAAGAAAAATTGCCAGGATTCTGGATTCTGGTATGCCTAATAAGTTGTATACTTAAAGCAAAAAGATACAAGCTCTGGTAGAGTGGGATGAGGCACTTCACAGCTCTGCTGGCATTGATGCATGTGGCACATATAAGGCTTGGCAGTAACTTCCCACTCACTATGGCTCCATCAAACAGAGGCCCAAAAAATGGAACCTGTTGATTCAAAACAGAAAAACACTGAATTTCTAAAAACCAGTAAAAGTCAAACCAAAGATATAAGAACAACCAACTGATGTCTCCGACCTGCCATGACCATTAAGGCTCTCACCCATGGAACAATAGATGCTGACCTTAGCAGGGCAGAAAAAAGGATTGCTCCACAATGCTCCTCTATTGTGAACTCTTTAGAAAAACTTCAAATGACAAATTGTTATCAGGTTCTTTTTCTTTTTTTCATGTTGTCATTTACAGAAATGGCATTATTCATTTTCAGTGCCTATATTGTGTACATTATGCACATTACACAGCCCTGCCTCACTCCATACCTTCGGCCTTGCTTCCTTCTGAAGCTAGTTTTGGAATTGACAACATTTCTGCATCGATCCTGATACATAATAACTCTTTAACAGAGATGATGACTAACCCTGTTTGCTACTACAAGGTCCTAGTTACAGTCCTCATTCATCTTGAACCTTTTTTCCTCTGCTTCCAAGATACTGCATTATCCTCATTCCCTTCTACTCTTTAAACACAGGCTCAGCTTTCCTTCACTGGACCCACTTCTACCATGTGGCAACCCGTAAGGTTTGATGCCTGTCTTTTTTGGATTTCTTTCTTCCCTCTCACTTCTTTTGTCCATGAGAATTTCTTTGACTTTACTCCATTCACTAATATGAAGACTGCTAGCTCCATGAGGTCAAGGATTGGGTCTGACTTCTAACTCTTGTATTTATTCACTCTCACACTTGCTTATTCATTTATTCAAAAATATACATGACAGATACTGTTTATTTCACTGGGGACAGACACACCAGTAAATAAAAAAAAAAATTCCTGATATCACTGGGCTTAGAATCTCAGAGAACAAGTGGCATAAATACATAAAATATATGAAGGTGCAAGGTGAAAAATAAAGAAGGGAAGAGAAGTAGGGCTCTCTCTGAGGGAGTAAGTTCCCCAATTTTAGATCACATGGCTGGGGAGAGCTTTAAGGAGAAGATGATATTTCAGTAAAGACTTAACAGAAATGAGGGAATGAACCTGAAGTTATAGGGTCATCTCATAGAAAAGCATTCCAGGCAGAGGAACAGCAAATACAATGGCCCTGTGGTGGCAGTGGAATTAGTATGTTTAAGCAACAGCAGGGAAGACACAGTGACTGGAACTGAGTGAGCAAGAAAAAGAATAGAAGGAGATAAAGTTGGACAGGTAATAAGAAGGGCCTTGTAGAAAATTTTAAGGATTCTGTATTTCTGCTCTGAGAAGATAAAAGCCTTCTGGGTGGTTTAGGGAAAGTGGGGGATATAATTTAACGTATATTTTAAAGGTAGTATCTGGCTGCTATGTTGGGGAAGTTATGGAAACCAGTTGGGAAACTACTGAATAATTCAGGCAAGAGATGATGATGGTTTGAATCAGAATGGTAGCAGGAGAATTGGGGAGAAGTGGTTGGTTTCGGCATATAGTTTGAATGTTCCTGAGGAATATTAATGAAGTGGGAGAAGAAAAAAAAAAAAGGAGTGAAGGATCATGCAATGGTTGTATAGCCTAGTAATTGTTAGGCTGAAGCCACCTTTTCCCGAGGGGAGGCTCATTAGCTCAATTTTGCACAAGCCAAGTTTGAGATGCCTACTAGATACCCAATGGTAATGTATGAAGGTGGCAGAAGACATATCAGGCTAGAAATGAAGGTAGAGGCTAAGGTTATAGATTTATAAGAGTTATTCATTTATAGATGGTGTTTATAGCCATGAGATTGGATAACTGAATAAATAAGAAAAGAGGTTCAAGGACTATATTTTGTGGCCCTGCAATGTTTATAAGTTGGAGACATAAGAAAGAATTTGCAAGGAAGACTAAGAGGGAGTGGCTGGAGATAAAGGAGTAAAACCTCCAATGAGTAGCACTGTACCTGGCACATTGTTAGAATGCAAATTAACTGTTGAATGAGTAAATTAATTAATATTTTAAATAATTTAGATTAACTAATGAATATGGGTCTCCAGCCTAGATCTTCTGACCAAAGACTATTTATCAGTAGAACACATTTTCTGTGGTTGGCCTTGGGATACATGGTGAAATATTTGCCCATAGGGGCTGACATAAGAAAACTATGGACTATATCCCTCAACAAAGATGTAAAAACCCTTTACAAATGGTTAGCATTGAGTCCAGAAATATATAAAAAAGGATCCTGTATCCTGACCAAATGGCATTTCCCATAAAACACTAAGGTTGATTTAACATTTATAAATCTATCAATGCAATTTACTACATTAACAGAATAAAGATCAATTATATAATCTTCTGAACCTCCAGACAAGATGAAGGTGTAGGTAGACACACTTTGCTTCTTCACACAACCAAAAGAAGGCCAACAACCAAATGAAAAACAAAAACCAACCAGAATTGCCAGAAAATCGAACTGTATGGAAGTCTGACAACCAAGGAGTTATGAGAGAAACATTCAACCAGACTGGTATGAGGGTTGGAGACAGGCAGCTGGGGTGGAGAGGACATGGAACAAGGCGATACACTAGGCTGGGCAAGGCAGTGGCTGGCAGACAGTGTGGTCCCACATTTGAATGTAAATAAGCTGGGAGGAACAACTGGGGAGCAAGACAGACCATGCAACCCACGGTTTCAGCCCAGGGAACCTCTGGCTATAAAACTTGTGTGAGTTTCGGAGGTGAGAGAAACTCCTAGCCTCACAGGAGAGTTCGTTGGAGAGACCCACAGGGTCCTAGAATGTACACGAACCCATCCACCTGGGAATCAGCGTCAGAAGGGCCCAATTTGCTTGTAGGTAGCGAGGAAAGTTAACTGAAAGGGTGGCGAGACCCAAGCAAGTGGCATTGTTCCCTCTCTGACCCCTTCCCCCACATAGAGTTCCACAACACAGCAAGGTGGGTTGCCACACCCTAGAGAATACCTAAGGCTCCATCCCTTACAATGTAACAGAACTGCTGAGATAAAGAAATATGGCCCAAAGAAAAGAACAGATCGAGAATCAAGATGGCAGCGTAGGTAGACACACTGCGCCTCCTCGCACAACCAGAACTGACGGAAAATCAAACGGCAAGGAAGTCCGACACCATGGAAATAAAAAATAAACATTCATCCAGACCGGTAGGAGGGGCGGAGACGGGCAGCCGGGGCAGAGAGGACTCCCGTTGCCGTGGTGGGACCGAGACTGGCGGAGTGTGGGACCAATGGGGCAGGCAGTCTGACCACTAGCAGACCCTGTGGCCCCACATTTGTGCACAGACAAACCAAGAGGGCCGGACTCAGAGTGGCTGAGAATGGGGCAGGAAGAGAGGCGGGTAGCAACCCGCGGCCCCACATTCGCGCACAGATAAACCAGACAAACGTCAGGGAGCAAAGCAGACTGCATAACCCAAGGCTCCAGCGCGGGGAAATAAAGCCTCAAACCTCTGATTGAAAACGCCAGTGGGGGTGGGGGCGGCAGCAGGATAGACTCCCAGCCTCACAGGAGAGGTCGCTGGAGAGACCCACAGGGGCCTAGGGCGTGCACAAGCCCACCCAGTCGGGAACCAGCACCAGAAGGGCCCAGTTTGATTGTGGGTAGCGGAGTGAAAGATAGAGGTCTGGTGGAGAGTGGAGTGGGCGCCATTGCTCCCTCTCGGCCCCTCCTCCACATACAGCTTCACAGCTCAGCCACCAGAATTACCCCGCCCCGGTGAACACCTAAGGCTCCGCCCCTTTAAATAACAGCCATGCCAAGACAAAAAAAGAAAAAAAATGGCCCAAATAACACTTCAAACCTCCAGAAAAAATACAACTAAGCAAGGAAGAGATAAGACAATCTATCGGATGCACAGTTCAAAACACTGGTTATCAAGACACTCACAGAATTGGTTGAATCTGTTCGAAAACCAGATGAAAAATGAAGCCTATGCTAAGAGAAACAAAGGAAAATGTACAGGGAACCAATAGTGATGCGAAGGAAACTGGGACTCAGATCAACGGTGTGGACCAGAAGGAAGAAAGAAACATCCAACCAGAAAAGAATGAAGAAACAAGAACTCGGAAAAATGAGGAGAGGCTTAGGAACCTCCAGGACATCTTTAAACGTTCCAACATCCGAATTATAGGGGTGCCAGAAGGAGAAGAGGAAGAACAAAAAATTGAAAACTTATTTGAACAAATAATGAAGGAGAACTTCCCCAGTCTGGCAAAGGAAATAGACTTCCAGGAAGTCTAGGAAGCTCAGAGAGTCCCAAAGAAGCTGGACCCAAGGAGGAACACACCAAGGCACATCATAATTACAACAGCCAAGATGAAATAGAAGGAGAGAATCTTAGAAGCAGCAAGAGAAAAGGACACAGTTACCTACAAAGGGGTTCCCATAAGACTGTCAGCTGATTTCTCCAAAGAGACCTTACAGGCAAGAAGGGACTGGCAAGAAGTATTCCAAGTCATGAAAGGCAAGAGCCTACGTCCAAGATTACTGTATCCAGCAAAGCTATCATTTAGAATGAAAGGGCAGATAAAGTGCTTCTCAGATAAAGTCAAGTTAAAGGAGTTCATCATCACCAAGCCATTATTATATGAAATGTTAAAGGGACTTACCTAAGAAAAAGAAGATAAAAAATATGAACAGTAAAAATGACAGCAAACTCACGGTTATTAACAACCACACCTAATACCAAAACAAAAGAAAACTAAGCAAACAACGAGAACAGGAACAGAACCACAGAAATGGAGATCACATGGAGGGTTATCAATAGGGGATTGGGAGGGGGAGAGAGGGGGGAAAGGTATAGAGAATAAATAGCATAAATGATA
The DNA here is from genome assembly GCF_022682495.2 of Desmodus rotundus. NCBI lineage: Eukaryota > Metazoa > Chordata > Mammalia > Chiroptera > Phyllostomidae > Desmodus > Desmodus rotundus. The sequence goes on from NC_071392.1 coordinate 133,059,264, forward strand.
GATGGAAAATAGACCGGGGGAGGGTAAGAATAGTGTAGGAAATGTAGAAGCCAAAGAACTTATAAGTATGACCCATGGACATGAACTATAGGGGGGGAATGTGGGAGGGAGGGGGTGGGCAGGATGGAGTGGAGTGAAGGGTGGGGAAATGGGACAACTGTAATAGCATAATCAATAAATATATTAAAAAAAAAGAAAAGAACAGATCAAAACTCCAGAAAAAGAACTAAGCAATGAGGAGATAGACAACCTATCAGATTCAGAGTTCAAAACACTGGTAATCAGGGTGCTCACAGAAATGATTGAGTACAGGCGCAAAATAGTGCAAGAAGTGAAGGCTATGCAAAGTGAAATAAAGACAAATATACAGGGAACAGTGAAGGGAAGGATCCAAGTCAACGATCTGGAGCAGAAGGAAGAAATAAACAATGACACAAAAAACTTATTTGAAAAAATAATGAAAGAAAGCTTCCCCAATCTGGCAAAGGAAATAGACTTACAGAAAGTCCAGGAAGCCCAGAGAGTCCCAAAGAAATTGGACTCAAAGAGGAGCACACCAAGGCACATCATAATTGAGTTATGCAAGATTAAAGAGAATGAGAGAATCTTAAAAGCAGCAAGAGGAAAGGAGAGAGTTACCTACAAAGGAGTGCACATAAGACTATCAGCTGATTTCTCAAAAGAAACCTTGCAGGCAAGAAGGGGTTGGTAAGAAGTATTCAAAGTCAGGAAAGGCAAGAACCTACATGCAAGATTACTCTATCCAGCAAAGCTATCCTTTAGAATGGGAGGGCAGGTAAAGTGCTTTCCAGATAAGGTTGAATTAAAGGAGTTCATGATCACCAAGCCCTTATTATATGAAATGTAAAGGGGTTTATCTAAGAAAAAGAAGAAGATCTAAACTATGAATAGTAAAATGACAATGAAGTCACAACTATTAACAGCTGAACCTAAAAAAAAAGAAACCACAAAAACAAACTAAGCAAACAAGTAGAACAGGAACAGAATCACAGAAATGGAGATCACATGGAGGGTCATCAGTGGGGAGGGGGAAGCGGAGGGGCGTAATTGGGGAAAAGGTACAGGGAATAAGAAGATTAAATGGTAGGTCTACAAAATAGACAGGGGGAGGTTAAGAATAGTACAGTAAATGGAGAAGCCAAAGAACGTATATGCATGACCCATGCACATGAACTAAGGTGGGGGGAATGTTGGTGGGAGGGGGTGGTGCATGGTAGAGGGGGATAAAAGGGAGAAAAAAATAGGACAGCTGTAATAGCATAATCAATATAATATACTTAAGAAATTATTTGATCTTCTTAATAGGCATTTTAAAAAGCATGGATAAAATGCATGATATAAAAAAATCTTAATCTGGGAACAGAAGGAAACTTCCTCAATTTGATAAAATTTTAAAAGAAAAAATATTACATTATAATTAATGGTGAAATATTAAATGTGTTCTCCCTTAGATCTGAAAAGTCTTGCTTCTATTCAACATTTTTGAAGATCCTTGTTATTATTATAAAGAAAAATAAGAGAAAGAAAACAGAAACTTAAAGATTGAAAAGAAGTAAAGTTATATTTATTCATAGATAACATGATAATGTACATAAAAAATTCAAAGGAACTTCATTTGAACTAGTAAGTGAATCTTAAAAGGTCACAGGATATAATATTTCCTCCAAATCAATTATATTTCTGAATGTTAGCAACTAACAACTGGAAAAATGACATTTAAAAATTCTGTTTATGATTGCATCAAAAACATCGAATACGGTGGTCTTGGTTCTTGAACTTAATTTGTCCCAGAAAACTGTTCAAGAAGCAATTTATTCAAAAAAGAAATCTCTTTTGTTGCCTGAGAGACATGTGACTGACCATACAGGTATTAGCATGAGTGGGTTGTTGTGCTGAGAATCAAGACCCAAAGTTTTGTTAGACAACTGAGACCTTTTTTCCATGAGCTACTTGGTTGAAAACCAAATTGTTCGATTCGGCTGAGAACTGAGGTTTGACTGTAGTTCTAAATAAATGTGACAAAAGCTCCGCAAGGTACCTATACTTAAAACTGCCAAATGTTGTCAAGCTAAATTAAAGACAACTTGAATAAATTAAAAGATGTACAATGTTCATGGATTAGAAGTTTCCATACTGTTAGGATGTCAAGTCTTCTGAAATTGAGCTATAGATTCTACACAAACCAAATCAAAATTCTAGTAAACTGTTTTTATAGACATGGACAAGCTGATTCTAAATTCATATATGGAAATAAAAAGATATAAATAAATTAGTCAAGACAATTATAAGATTTATATTACTTCATTTCAGCATACTATACAACTGTAATAATTAACATATAATATTGGCACTAGGAGAGACAGCATGTCAAAAGAACAGAAGACAGAGTTGGTTACCATATATACATATGTTAATTGACTTGCAATATAGAAAGCCATTAGTTTTACTGGGAAAGTAAAGTCTATTTTAACAACAACTGGATAGCTATACTGAAAAATGAAACATGACCTCTTACCTCTTACAACACACAAAAACTGAGATGGATTATAGATTGAAATATTCAAGCTGAAACCACAAAGCTACTAAAAGAAACATGAGAAAATCGTCACAACTTTGGGTTAGGCAAGGATTTCTTAGGGTACAAAAGGCATCAACTATAAAAGAAAAAACATTGAAATTAATAAAAATTTTAAAAATTCTGCTCATTATGAAAATAAAAAGGCAAGTATCCACACATATTCTTCAAACTGGACATATCCTAAATATCCATCAATAGGAAAATGAATAAAAAATTTGTGGTATACTCACAGATATTTTATGGTAATGAACAATCTACAATTACCTGTAACAGAATGGGAATGACCCCAATATAATGCTGAGTGAAGAAAACAGACATAAAGAAGTTCATACTATATAATTCCATCCACAGAAAGTTCAAAAGCAGGTCAAACTAATGAATGGTGACAGAACTCAGAATAGTGGCCAAGCTACCTTTTTGGGGAATTAAGTGATGGGAAGGGACCTAAGGGAGATTCCTGGGAGCTGGCAATATCCTGTGTTTAGATCTGGGTAGTAAACTGTTGACTTTGAAAACATTCACCAAGAAGTGTACTTATAATTGGTTCTTTTCTTTATTAATGTTATCATTCAAATAAAATACTTTAAAAAAATCAAGTAATATAGGAGATTTGAGTAACACAACTAACAAACTAATTCAAATGGATACATATGAAAACCTCACCCAACAACTGTAAAAGACACATTCTTTTCAATTTGCACAGAATATAGTTAAAAATTGACAATGCTCTAGGCCAGTGATTTTCAGTCTTTTTCATCTCATGGCATACATAAACTAATTACCAAAATCCTGTGGCACACCAAAAAATAATTTTTTTTTTGCCAATTTGACCAAAAAATAAAGGGTATAATTTTGATTCATCCAAACCAGATGGCTATTGTTGTGTTGGCTATTGTCATTTTTTTTTTTTAATTTGACAACCTAAGGGAAAAGAGGTCAGTGCCCCTGACTAAATAGTCAGGTATTAACATGTTTTCAAAATTCTTGTGGCGCACTGGCTGCTGTTCTAGGCTGAAAACCCACAGATACAGCCTACAGGGCCTAATACCAATTGGTGCCTTTTCTTGCAGGTCTTTGCAAGCTAAGAATGGTTTTTACTTTTTTAACTGGTTGAAGAAATGTTTTGTGATGTGATAATTATATGAAATTCAAAATCAGTCCAAAAATAAAGTTTTACTGTGACCCAGCCTCATTCTTTCAATTATATATTGCCTATTCTGGCTTTCGCATAGCAATGGCAGAGCTGAATAGTTGTCAGATACTGTGTGGGCTGCAAAGCCTAAAATATTTACTACCTAGTCCTTTACAGAAAGTTTGCTGAGCCCTGTTCTAGGTCATAACGGGTCTCGAAAAATTTCAAGGAGTTGAACTCATACAATCTATATTCTGTGCCCAAAGAGTTAAGTGAAAAATTCACAACAAAAGGATAACTAGCACAAATCCTTGTTTAGAAATTAAGAAACATACTTCTAAATAACAGGGGCTAACAAAATATTGAATTGGAAATTTAAATAATAAAAACTATTATTTATTTACCTAAATAATAATGAAAGTTAAATAATAATGAAAGTGGCAGATATATGTTGAAGCAGTACTTATTGGGAATGTGTGGGGTTGAATATATTTATTTGAAAGAAATAAAGATTGCAGCTTAATGAAACAGGCATCTATCTCAAGAAGTACTGAAAAAACAAAAGAGTAAAATAAACTCAAAGAAAGTAGAAGGGAAGAAATAATGAAGATCAAAAGCTGTTTCTTTAAAAAAAGTCTAATACAATTGATTGACAGATCTTTGATAAGATGAATCAAGAAAGAACACACATTTACAATCACCAAGATATGGAAGCAGCCCAAGTGTCTGTCAATAGATGAGTGGATAAAACAACTATGGGACATTTACACAATGGAATTCTACTCGGCTGTAAAAAAAGAAAATTTTACCCTTTGCAACAGTATGGATGGACCTGGAGAACATTATGCCAAGTAAAATAAGCTACTAGAGAAAGATGAATACCATGTGATTTCACTCATATGTGGAATCTAATGACCAAACTGAACTAAGAAGCAAAACAGAGACAGACTCGTAGATGGAGAATGGATGACAGGTAGTGGTGGGAGAGAAGTTAGAGGGTGGAGGGATTGGGCAAAAAGGAAAAAGGACTCATGGACATGGACAACAGTGTGGTGATTGCTGGGAGGGAGGGGAGTATAAGGGGACTAAATAGTAATGGAAAATATAATAAAGATTATATATATTGTTTAAAAAGTAGTAATAAAAAAGAAAGCACAAATTAGTATCATTAAAAATAAAAGAGACAACTGTAGATGCTTAGAATATGTATACAGTTTTAAGCCTATACGTTTGAAATTTAAATAGAATGGCCAAATTTCCAATAAAATATGACTTAACAAATATAGACACAGATGATATATAAAAACTAATAATTCTATAAGCTTTTCTTTATTAATTAATTAAATTTTAGGGAGAGGCGAAGGGAGGGACAAAGATGGGGAGTGAAGCATTGATGTGTGAGAGAAATGTCCATCAGTTGCCTCTTGCACGCTCCCAACTGGGGACTTGGCCTGCAAATCAGGCACGCGCCCTTACCGGGAATTGAACTGGTGATCTTTCGGTTTGCAGGATGATACCCAACCCACTGAGCCACATCAGTCAGGACTATTCTATAAGCTTTAAAGTAATTAAAACAGTCAAAAAAACTATTTTTCAATGCAAAAAAAAAAAGCCATACCAGATAGCTTTAATGGCACATTGTACAAAGCCTTCAGAAACAAATTATTTTTTAGAGAAACTTTCAGTGTATAGGAAAAGGGAAAACAAATCCACTCATTTTATTAATAACAAAATTAGAGGCCAATCTCACTCATGAACATGCATATAAAAATCCCAGAAAAATATTACCAAACCTATTCAATAATGTGCAAATTAGGTATATCCCGGGAATACATGTGCAGGTTTTCATTTAAAATCAACCTGTATGCTTAACCACATTAGTAGATTAAATGCAAAATGTCAGCTGATCACCTCAATAGATGTTTTAAAATTTTTTCATAAAACTCAAACCCATTTATGAAAAAACAATTCTTAGCATTCTTGGAATAGAAGGGAATTTCCTTAATCTCTTAAAGAATACCTACTCAACCCTATGGCAACCACTAAACTTAAGGGTAACACATTGAAAACTTTATGTGTGAGACCATGAAGGAGATAAGAATGTCCCCTAGATCACATCTATCAACACAGGCACTGGAAATCCTTTCCAGTACAGTAATGTAAGAACCAGAAATAGAAGATTATAAATTACAAAGGATGAAGCAAAACTTATTATTTCAGATGATATAATTTATTCACAGAATCTCCAAAAGAATCTACAGAAAATGCTCAGAATTAATAAGAGGGTTCAGCATAGTCAATAGACAGAGAATGAACTAACAAAAACCCTACTGCATTTCTGTCCACTAGCAACAAATATTTAGACAATGAAATGAAAAGATATTACTTAGAATGGCATAAAAATATGAAGTCCATAGGAATATATTTAACAAGGAAACATATGTAGAAAGTTTTAAAACGTTATTGAGAGACATTAAAGTAGTCTAAAAAGTAAGGAGGTTTATGTTAAAGGAATAATGTATCTTTTCACAGATTAGAAGACTACACATTATATTGTCATTTTCCTTCTAGACTGATCTATGGGTTGAATGTAAGGTATCTTGAACTAATATTGAAATCCATATGGATCAAAGCGACCAAGAAAAGCTAAAACATTCTAGAGGAAGAATAGAGTAGGGACTTGTCCTAGCTGTCAAGACAATGTGACAGAGGCACACTAGACTAGTGGATCTGAATAGAGCACAACCTCATACATGTGTGACAGTCGCTGACAACTCATTTCCAGTACTAACTGGGATATACTACCTGGTGAGATGAGGATATTTACCTAGAATATATGGTATATCATTGGAACCAGGGGCCAATACATGGTGGCATTTCTTCCATAAACAGAAAACTCAGGTCTAGGTATGGGGGTGGGGAGGCAAGGGTAGTGCTTCTCACTTGATTCCTCCTGACCCACATATAATTTTTTTTCCTTTTGTTCCTACGGTGCTGATCTCTGATTTCAGTTTTTAGACACAATGGTTCCTTCAATGTGAAGTGGAAACTGCCACTGGCTATCAAGGCCTTAACATAGTGCCTGACAAGAAGCAGCCTGAATAGATTTGCTGCCTGAATGACGACTGAAGGACACCAGCTCCCCAGGCTCTGACATTAACCAAATCTCTTGTCCCTCTTACATTTCTAGAACAAGATCTGTTCTGACTGTCTTTTACTTCATGGAAATAGCTGAAAGGTCAGAGAAAAAGTGGCAGGCGTGGCCATGGGGTCCTGAGCAGGCTTCCTCTGCTACACCTCTTATTCTGTTAGGTGGGTTTGAGAAAAGGACTCCACAGTTAAAACACAGAGATGTAAAAACTGCTAAGATTGGGCAAAGCTACTTTGAGATCAGCACCTACAGTACAGAGGAAGCATTCAGATCTGAGGAAACTCAAATGGAAACAAAGAAGGATAGGACATAGTTCTAGTGAGGACAACTGATGAGTGTTTCCTCATGATAGTACTGGGGGAGTGGGCATCTTAATTCCAAACGGGAGAATCAAGGAACCAGTCCTCATTGTCTAAAATCACTCACTGTTGCCTAGTCCCAGTAACAATAACGAACAAATAAGAAAGTAAGAAAGAATAACCCTTTCCTTCTATCTTTAGCAATACCACACTTAAAAAAAATATTTAAAATATATTCCTTAAAAAAAATAAGTGCACTTCCTCCTATGACTTACACTAAAAGCAGTCCAGAGGTGAAGTTGTGTTGGAAGTATTTATGAAGAAAACAAAACAACAGAAAAACCAACAACAAACTGATGAATTTCAGATACGGCACAGAAAACATACCAGTAAGGATAAAAACTCTAATTCTGAGGGCAAATTCTTAGATGCAATATGTACTCTATAGTTTAGAAAAGCAGACATCAAAAAGATGAAAAAAAATGGGTGTGATTCCATGAATAAAGTTATTTCAGAAGAGGTAGTTTAAACCAGTTGTGAGGCTGTGAAGATAGTTATATGATCACAAAAATGTGAAAGAATATGGGTGGTCATTTCATGAGAAATAATAGTAGTTAAGATTAACATTTACTGAGAAAAATGTCACATTTTGGTCACTGAAATAGTATTTCAATCCTTAAAATAGTCCTAAAATAAGGAGGGCTTATAACCCATTTTATAGATGAAGTATAGAGATATTAAATAACTCTCCTAAGGTTAGATGCCCTAATAAGGAATAAGGCCAGGATTTGAACACTAAGGGCCTTGTTTCCTTCTCACAGAGGAGTTCTGTGTGCCCCTGACACCCTGACCTCCCTTGCTTGGCTTCAGCTCACAAGTTGTGCAAACGTGTGCAGGAATGTAGGAAGGTGCTGAAAGGTCAGGAGAACATGCCCTGTCTTTTGAGCCAGAAGGCCCTTCCTGCTGAAGTAGCTCAGAGCTAGAGGATGAGAACTGTCTTGCTTTTGACATAAAGCAGGATCTACCATTTGCCACTCAGTATACATTTACACCCTGGCTCTGGCTGGCCAAAAGAGGGAGGAAAAGGCAAAGAAGAATAAGATGTATATATAAAAGATCAACTAAAAAAGCAGGAAATAATGTCAACTGTTGAGGAATGTCAACTGAAAAGAAATTCTCAATAGCCAACTTGTTATGAAAGATAAAATAGGAAGTAGGAGTTAATGACAGGCTACAGATTGTTCCATCTATGTTGAAACTCATCTTACAAATAAATGTTCTTTATTATTCTCTGGCAACTGCCTATGGGAGACTCAGATTATCTTTCAGAAACTGGACAAAAGGAATAATAAAAATCCCTTGTATCCAGGGAATTCCTCTAATTAGAGGTGGCAACAAATTGGAGAAGAAATTTGATTTTGATGTAACATCTGCAATTGACAGCTGCCTTTACACCAAGTTCTCAATGTCGTTCCTTTACTAAAAGTAATAACAATAATAAATCACCAAAACAGAATATATTGCAGTAATCCATTTAATTTTAGTAAATTATGATTATTTTCAATGATCTTTTAAAATAAATGATTATTTACATATTCAAAAGTTAACAACTCACTTTCCCTGAGAATTTCCCAGAGTATTTTTAAAGTGAATGACTTAATCTCAAAAAGATTATTTGGTTGGGGCATGAGATAAATATTTAAGAAAATCACACGTTTGAAATAAAGAGAAAGAAATGTACATTATCATGTTGTAGTCAAACACGATCCTTATATAATGAAGCCACAGTAGTAAAAGATTTTCTTTCAAATACAGGTACCAGTTCTGGCTACTCTTGGCCTCACATGTACAAATGGTCTTGTGACCTCTGGTGCATTAATTATCCTTAACCAGCATTTCTGGGCACTTGCTCCAGGTGATGACCCTGGGCTAGCTGTCATCCTGAAGAGGCACACACATACACACTGACTCACAATAGTTGCTGAGTCTGCAAGGGATCCAGATGGTCCCTCAAAAGCAGCCTGGCAAGTTGGAACAACTTAGGAAAAGATGGGCATCTATCTAGGAACAAGGAGGATCCAGCAATGGCCCTTTTGTCTTGAAGGAAGAAACCCTGAAAGGACTGTCAAGAGAATTTGGTCCCTGATATGAATGTGACAGGAAGCTAAGGTCTAAAGAAATTGAAAGATCTACCCAAGATACTTTGTGATCTCATCTCCTAGTCTATACTTTTTCCTGCCTATACTTCTCAGAAATGATTAAACCCTCCCCCTTCCCCCGATGCCCATATCTACCAGGGCTGAGTAAGTAGCATTTGGAGGACATTAACATGTTTTTCAATTATAAAACTGATACTCTGGTTGAGGTGATGAGGAGACTCCTTCACCAAAAGTTTCCTTTGTTTCGACTGTTGCTGGTCAAGGTTGCTTCAGCATTTTTACCCTTTGATTAGACAGTCACCAGCCAGTCACTACTGTGCCTACAGAAAAACATGCCAAAAGTGCTAAAACTTACTTTCACAAAATCATAAAAGCAAATGTTTTGAACACCAATATTACTTTCACTTACTGAAAGAAGGAAAGCAATATGGGCACTGACTGCAATATGGAGGCTTTATGAATCAGCTTTCTGCAGAACAAATTGGGCATTTTAACAAGCCCTTTAAATCACTCACGTTCTGCTCTATATGCAAGTCTTCCCTGACTGCTGACTTAGTAATAAAAGTAGAAAAAACAGAAGTCTAACAATAGCACATTTCTTTTCTGTAACCAAAAACTACTGTGTTGATACTTATGAAGATGGACTTACTTTGAAAGTAATTTCACATTGAAATGATATTGCTAAGCACATTGATATTTATTTATTTATTTATTTATTTATAAAAGAAAGTTCAACAAAAAGCTCAAGAAGTGAACAGGCCCTTTTGGATGTGAAGGTTTTATATGCGCATTATAAGCACACCCACATTTCTTCAACACAACATTTCCCAAATGCTGTATATTAGTAAGAGGAGGCAGATTCTGCCAGACACATAATTTGTATATTTAAGGGAAGTGTATGGAATGAAAAAGTGAAATATGTTAAATTGCAAAGGACTTGGAAGCAATGCTGTCTATGATCTTGTATCACAAATAGCCCTACATTATTATATACGCTATTAATGAGGCTGAATGAATGGGAGTACAATTTGAATATGCATGACTCTATCCAATGAGCAGGACTTTTGTTTACTGATGAGGTTTTCTCTTTCTTCCTAAAAAAAGGATTAAAATTATTCTTAGAGAAGTATGGCTTCCCAGACACCAGTAAAATAAATGCACGTAGACCACTGAGTCACACTGTATTCAAATGAAATATACAGGTGCTGAGAGAATAGCTTTGACTCTACTTAGAATTTTTGACACTTGTACATATCCCATCCTCCCAAAAGAATATTCCTCAACTCCAAGCAGCTGTGTCATTATAATTTCTAAGCAAAAATAATGATTTTTGGTGGTGATCCCTAAAAGTAGGCAAGGTTAAATAAACCTTCTGAGCACAAAGCCTTCACTTTCATAGTAAGGAGCACTAGTTAAAAGACTAGGGAATGGGTAAATTATTGCACCAAATGGCTGAGAATTAATCTCTGCTGACTAGCTGTAATCTAACGAGGCGTCTGTGTCCCAGGGAGCCTGCAGCATGTCCCTGGCGGTATGTGCAGTGTGTTGGGTCTGCGTGGCACCCTTTGTCCTCGCTCACAGGCGGCCTTTCCCCTCATTGTCCATAATATCCTCATGCATCTGGGACGCGTGGAATGCATTCACACTAACAGACTGACCATTGTTTTCTCCCAGAAGCTTTGTTGAGCAAAGACTGCATCACGGTTACCGATAATTATATTGCTTAATTAATCAAGACAAAAAAAATTTGCAAATCACTGCCTGGTTGCCAAGCAGGGAGATAAAAAATGAAAACAATACAAGCTGAAGCAGTATAACAAAAGTAACAGCTATCTGATCAGAAATTCTTATATAATGAAGCTATTAATGCTAAATCGGTTAATGTTAACATTGCTCCAGGTGTCTCTACTTAGATGCAAACAAAAAGGCTAACATTATGGATATAAAAGGCCAAATGTTGCCATGGATTCTGTAACCTGATAGAGAGGACAGCCTTTTCATTTGATTAGGGAATGCAATTTAAATACCAGGGACTGAAGCCAAACAAACAGACTTTCCCTCCACAAGCCTCTTGCATTCACCCTGGGGTCAGTGGTTGGTGAACAAAAGGTCAGCCACACTTGCCCTGGAAATGTCTGGATTAATTTTATTACATTGTAATGGTTTGTACTTTAAATATAGGATAACACTAAATTTCCAGTTGACCATTATTCTCTTCTTCCTTTTAGGCTCTTTAAAATAAAATATTAAGAATGTGATTTGCTCAATTCATCTTGTCAGAATTTATGACCAAATTTATAAAACTTACATAATTTTTAAAAGACATTTTAAAAGGTATGTTAATATTTGTTTTCATGCATTATAAATGTACTATCGTTTATGTTCTTTATGTATTATAGAAATAAAGTCAACATTTTAAAAAATACTAAGTGACATTTTAAAGAAGCAGGTTGAGAATGAACTAATAAAGCCAAATTAATCCATACTAAATATTAAAGAAACATATTTTCCAGTTATAAAAGCTACCAGATGCTAAATTTATTGATTGTCTAATACTAAGCTTTTCAGCTTAGTTTTTAAAATTAAACTAGTGGTCTTTATAGATAAATAAAAATGTTATCAGCACTAAGAGCATTTTCTTATAAAAAGGCAAAAACTTCACATACACAGAAACCTGAATCAAAGATAATACATATACTTAACATGAAAAACTTTTGGCATCTTTGCTCCCTGAATAGAAAAGAGGGTTCCCTTTACGTCAGGTTTCTCATCAGCCAGAGGGGGACCGTTCTGAATTCAGGAGTGACTGAATAATATATCTAGTCTGAGAAATAATCATGTCGAACTTAAGATTCATTATTTATTCTATTTTCATGGTAGTAACTATAACAAAAAATAATGGCAATAGTAATAATAACTAACACTTAAATAGCTTTACTCTGCGCCAGGGACTGTTTGAAGCACCTTTCATTTCTTGGTTCATTTAATCCTCCTGACTTTAATACTTTAGGCTATATATCCCAGAAAATTTCAGATACCTATTATTTAAAAGCTCAAAAGTAGAGAGTACTTAGAATGGTAACTTTTAATTCCTTTAGGAGAATAATTTGGAATGTAAATTATTATTCTTAATATTGAGCTTAAAAAACACAAGTCATTTTTTTGAGGAGTGACTTAATACATTAAATATTTAATTAAAACACTTATAAAACCCCTTCTATTAATAATTCCAAAACAAAACCAAGTAACTATATAAAGCACATTTAAATACCACTAAAGACATGGTAAGGATCAAAACTGCAGTGAATTTAGCACATGGCACATAACCACTGATTGTTGCAGCTATTCCCAAGATCAATACCAATTGACATGGCTGAATTGATTCTGTGGCAAGGTGCTTCAACTGTTAAAGGTCATCACATGGGCTGTGCTGCAGAAGCCCAGCTTCTTCATGGACACGCCCATGATCCTTAAGAACTGAGCCCTGCTAGCAGCAGTTGGAGGCTTGATAAGCAGGGCCTGTCCACTGTGCAAGGTTGAATTCTATAACCACAGTCATCCACAAAATGCTAGATGTGATATGGGATCCAATTAACTCTTATTATCAACCAAATGCCCCAAATTTAAGATCATAAGTTTTTTTAAATTACAAAATTTAAAAAATTTCAGACATTTAAAAAATATTTTCAAAGAGACTAGGTAATAAAATATGGACTTCTGTGCTCATGATGGATTCTTTGAAAATCCCAATTCAAATTTAATTTCTATAGCATGTGTAATTCAGATATATGTAAGACATTCACGACTTCGGAAAAAATCCCCTTTTACATATTTATATCATTGTTTTTTAATAACAGTGATTCATATGGCAAATGCTGTATGAGTCAGTCAATAACGTGAAAATGTACCTCTGGTTTCTTCCTTATCGCGATAAAGAACATGTGATTCTTTATTGGGTAAATAATGATTGAAACGTCTCCAAAGGCAGTTGGGATAATACCCCTGCGGTAGTCCCTGGAGTGTTCAGACCAGACGATGTGGACCTCGTCATTCCCCAAGTGGCGGAGCTGCAATGGCAAATTGGCTCTTTATTAATCAGAGTAATAACAAGCAGTTTATTAGGGGTCATGGCTTACAAATTGAATTATAATACTCAGAGGCAAAAATATTTTATTACCAAAAAAGGCTGCAATACCTATGTCTTCTATGAGGATTTGAAAGAACAAAAAGGCATGAACACACAGCTCACCTTCCATGAAACACACTGGCATTAAGACGATGCACATAAGCATCACATTATGGCTGGATGTGGACAAGACCTTTTCAAGGAATTTTTTTAAATTAAATTTTACTCCTACATCAAAGCCTTATGCTTTTTATTGCTGAGCATGTTTGTGAACAATTAATGACATGAGTATTTTATTCTACATTATTTGTAGAGCTTTATAAGACTTAATTTAATGGTTATTAAGAAAAAAAGAATGTGAGAATGTAGCCATCGTAACACAATTGTTACCAAATGCATAAAAACTAGACTTGTGATAAACCTTTAAGAAATATGTTTAAAGTTAGTTTTGTTTAAGAAACTAATAAATATTACTTAAATGTAATAAGAACACTAGTACCTAGCATTTAAAGAGTGCCTTACTGTATACAAAGTATGTTTATACATATTTTTTTAATCTTTATGTTATCTAACAAGGAGGCAATGGGGCTCAGGAAGGCAAAGGCATCACCTACTCAAGGTGCATGAACAGTGGGTGGCACAGCAGGCCTGGGAACCTTGGCTGGGCTCTTAATTCAGCGCCATTTCTACTTTGCACAGCTATCTAAGACTATACCAAAAGTTATTTGTGTTGTCATAGCTCAAATAGTTTAGTGCACTTGTTTATCATTTTATACACAGAGAGGCCATAAAATTTAAAAACAAGTCAGAGCCTCTAGTCTTTCTGAGGAGACTTTTGTGAGTTCTAGGACTTAGCTCTGTCAGATGCAAGGGCACCTGTGATAAAACTCTTGACACAATGCCTACATGCCCTGGGCTGAAGAAAACAGCATATGAAATCATCTGAGAAAGCCTAAAAGTGTGATTAAAAGAAACCAGGTTATAAAGATTAAAATATTGGCCAAAATTGAAGTCCTAAAATCATAAAGGCTGATTGGTGAAGGCCCTTTGACACCTACTGAAAATTTGAGATTTCAGTCCTCTCGCACACTTGCCAAAGACCACTTTCTACCACCATGAAAACGCATTTCTTGCTTCCTAGATTATTTAATAGATGAACCCTAAAAGTGACTAAGTTGAGAGGTACTCAAATGTTATCTCAAAGCTAATGTATCAGTTTTATCTTAAAATATTAACAAAGGATGATTTGGAATATTCTTTATTTAAAACATAATAGTGTGAATATCATTCTCTTTATAGACTACTTGGCCACAAAGGGAAAATCCAAGTGACGCTAACATGGCCTCCTTTCCATTTATAAGATTACAAAGGAAGTTGGTCTCTTACAATGCCTTCTTATTCTTCACTCTCATACTTCTGGGAACAATTGTACAAGTTAAATTTTGAAAAATAGATTTGTATCTGTACCTTTGCACCCATTGTGAGGGGCACACAAATTCATTGTGTCTGAATATGGGCTCTGGGACAACTGCAAGTGTGGGTGCTGAGCACAAATCACAATATCTAGAATAATGTAATGGCATCTACAAATTTCTAAATGCAAAATTATTCACTATATTTTTATTTCACTATATTTTTTATTTTCTCTTCTGCACCCTGCCCCCACATATAAAGGATAGAAGGGTAGCAGGCAATCCATTACATAAATAGTTAGGAAAAAAACAGTGGGTTCTCACAGTAACTGAGTATCTCTATTTCTCTATTTCCATCTTAGAGGTTAAAACTTTTCTTTTTTTTTCCTTTTTCACAAAACATTCAAGGACCTTAAAAAACACTCCTGAAATGCAATCCTTCTGGAGAGAAAACATGGTAGCCAGCATTGCCAACAGCACAATAAAGGCATTTTCAAGGGAAATATGAATAGTATCAAGTTGAAACTTAAGAAAGAATTTAGAACAGCAGAAGGTAATTGTGAGAGCTAGGGCTGCCCAGAACTCACACCTATACTCCTCATCCCGCAAAGACAGCCAAGCTTCCAGGTGGTTTTGTGCCCTGTGATGTAATGCTGGCATAAGCATCTTAACAGATTCGACCCACCTACTGAATGTCTTTCAAATGTGGGGCTGCCACCTATTGCCAAGACCCTCTATGTGACCTCTCCTGTCAATCCAGAAGTATACATTGCAAGGCATTAGTTGCAAGGCAAGGCTCAGAAGTAACATAGTGATTATGGAAATTCTGCAGTTACTCTCCTTTTTCTAAATTAGGTCGCTCAATTGTATAACCCAAGTAAGTCTTTCCTAATTTTGTTTGCAATTATATTCTTAGAACTACAGGAAGGGAGAAAAGTATCATACGCATAGACCCATCCTCCCAGTGTGGCAATTCTGTTATTAAGGAAGAGCTACTTTTGTGTGGTAATAACACAATATTTATCATCTCAAAGCTGCTTCCAATGCCGTGTGTCTCAGACCTCTGGACACATCACAGTTTAACTAGCTAACTCACAATACTAAGAGCTAAGGCCATAGGACCAATTGGCTGATAAATCTGGAGCAAAGAGCAAAAATGCACCCACTTCTGTCAATGACAATACACAGAGGTAAAATGGATAAATTAACCTGGAAACTTCAGTGTTGCTCATTTTAAAGGGGACTTCATTACAGAGATGTCATTTTGTGAGTTTTGAAAATTTTGGATTAGAGGCCCTTAAATCAGAGATTCATCAGTGAGTTCTGTGCACACAACCCAAGGTGATGTGACTTGTGTGTAATCTGGGAGGAGAATGAGAATTCTTGTCCTAGAATGGAGCAGTTATTCATACCAGCTACTACTTCAACTACACACCAGGCTCAGAACAAATGCTTAGTTCTTAAGTCTTAAGAAATCAAGCACATGTCCTGCCATTTCTCATCCTGACAGAGTTTTAAAGTCCCTCAGCCTGGGCCATTCTGCCTGCTGCTGCCAGGCAGCATGCACTGGTGACACTGGTCATGGTGCACACCTAAAAGGCTGACCTCGTTTCTCGACTAATTGCATTACACCGCCAGCTGGCCCCAGAAGAAGTCGTCTGTTTGATTGAAGAATTCCTGCCCCTCAGTGGGCCTGACTGCTACTTTTACTAAGTAACAGTCAGGCCTGACATCCCCATTGTTCAGCTGACAGTGTGCCCATCCTAAAATCTAAGTTTTATTTGTAAATTAACCAAGAAACTTCCTGCCAGAACAGTGCTGCCTGGAGACTGATAATGTGGGCCTTTCATCCCTTTTCACTTTTACTGTATCACTGCCAATTTGTTTTTTTATGTGGCTGGCCAGCCTGAGGCTATAAAAGCCTTGTAAGACATAAGTGCAATTATATTCCTGGAGTCAAATGAATTGGACAAATCCAATAGCACAGCTCTGTCTCCACTCTGCAAACCCCTACAGCAGTTAGATTAGCTGTGAAAAATCTAATCTAGGTAGAGCTAACAAATTTCTGTAGTGAAGGATCAAGAGTTCAGTATGGGGTTGTAACCAAATTGTAGGATTGAAAAACTGCCTACATGACAAGGGCACAAGAGAGCATGAAACACTTTAGAATTTTGTAGCTCATTTTTAAGCTGTTAGAAACAATTTAGTTAGAATAAGACAAGGAACTGTGGGCTGCTATTACTGTGAATGATTTTTAGTCTAGCTGTGAGACATCCTAATATAGAGAGTCTGTCACTAATGATGCTAAATCTTGGAGTTGCAAAAGGTATCAGCTGAATTTTTATTATTACAGTAGGGAGTCTTTCAGGCAGGCCAAGCCTTGGAACATTATTTATCACATGACATTTTATCAAGAAAACACTACGTCTTTTCTCAAAAAAAAAAAAAAAAAAAAAAAACCCAAATCCTTCTTTACTTAGGAAGAAATTCTTAAAAATAATTTATATATAAATCTATCTTTTAATGAAATAGTTCTCAGTCATAAAATCATAGACTATCATGATACATTTGCAGAGTAGCAGCAATTACATGGTACTGCAAATAAAATGAATGTGTAAGCCCTGCCTGAGATCTTGGTAATCTGAAATAGATTCTCTGAGGGAGGGGTCCCCTTTACTAAAAACACCACAACCAGGGCAGCCATCAAAACCTAAGACATGGAGGCAGTTCCTCCACATCTGTGGGAGCCAGCTGATGGCTAGTGAGAGGCAACAATAGCATGTGGGCCAAGAATTGAAACCCAATCATGCTTTGTGCATCCTAGACAATTTGTCACTGTGAGAGTTGTCTGTGATTGGCCATGAACTGAGTTCAGAGGTCTCATTAGTACACTCACTGCCAGCCACCATGAATGTGGTCCAGAGATCTGAGAGCTATCATAGTGAAAAAGCAAAACTGAAGAGGAAAGAAAGAAAGCAGATATAGTAAGGCCCATCAGCTAATATCAATCATCTGCCTAATGGGGCAGGGGAATAAAAGACTCAATTAGACCAATGGGTGTGCAATTACGAGAGCTGATGTTTAGAAATCTTACCAGGCACTGTGCTAAGCAATTTTGCAGGCATTATACATTTGCTTCACAACAACCCTGTGACATAGGTTGTGTTTTCAATCTTATTTAACAGATGGGCAAACTGAGGCACAGGCTGGTAAAGTAACTGGATACACACTTGAGCCCAGATCTGTCTGTCTCCAGACTGTGGCTATCACAACCACTCCAGACTACCCACTCCTGGGGGCCAGCATCTGTTTTCCAAACCACCAGGGTGCTGTCCTTGCGTCTGTGGAGGAACACAGTGGGTGTAATGTAGGAATCCCAGGTCTGCCACTCTCTAGCAGGCTAGTCCAAGTTCTTCTCATCTGGAAACTCACAAGAGTGGGTCAGATTTTTAGGCTTCCTCCCAAATTAAAATTCCTCTTCTATTAAGGTGTTCCTTACTTCTAACAGAATGTCACCTGAGGTGAACATCCAACAGATTGGAAAGTACAGGGCATGTTCCCCTGGGGAAGAGAGGGGAGTTTCCTCAGGGGTGAAGAAGGTTTCCTTTGAATTCTAGAAAAAACTGCCCATAGGGCCAACTTGAAGAAGAACACAAAGTCAGTGCCAAAGGTGTGACAACTGGACAACAGTACACCTGAACTTATTATTTTGACAGATATTGCCAAATTACTCCACAGCAAGCCTAAGAGGCACCTGCTTTCTTGGAGCTACACCAGTACAGTGTCATTATATCTTATGACGTTCCCCAGCCTGAGAGGTCAACACCATTACTTACTATCAGTTAATAGTCATGTGATGAAAATCCAAAAGTATTAACATTTAAGATCCTTCCTTTTCCTAAATCTTAATCTCAGGATTTAAGACACAAATGACTTATTGTTTTTCACATATTTCTTTATCTAGTTTGTGACACACTGGATATTTCAGATTAACTACAACTGTAGTTTGGGATGAGTGACACTGAGGTTGAATCCAGAGTTACATAGGTTCAGTGCATGTTATGCCATGGCCTTTGTTCTGTTCTAGGAGAGCCTCGCCTACAAACCAGGGCCCCTTACCTTTTTGGTGAGTGAATCATCTGAGTCTGATGGCATCCGAGTAGAAACGTGGAAAATCACTTCCACGGTCGAGGTAGCATAGTAAGGAGCAGTCTGTCCTGTGCTGCCATTGCGCTGAAGTCCACCCATGAATCCGCAGTGGGTTGAGAGATCCACCTGATACAGGTCACAAAGAGGAAAAAGAATCAGGGTTAAACAGCTGTTCTTATACACTAAGCAGGAATGTGGATTTTCAAAATATCCAACTATGTTCATTTCTATAGCTTTCTGATAAAAACAAAGTTAGACAAAATTAAAATATTAAAGAAACATTAACAATGAAAGTACTCCATAATCCTACCAATTATTAAAAATTAGCTGCATATTTCTTTAACTTTTCTCCTTCTGGGCATGTGTATGTATGTGTGTATGTATATATATGTAGGTGTATAAATAAGTATCTAGGTGTGTACACACACACACACAGTTTCCCTATTGATGGTTTTATAGAGTTTTCTGCTGGTCAAACCTGAGGAGCATTAAAAGCAGTGTTCCCAACAGGATGTTGGGTCAAAGAGTACAGGTGTTTCAAAATTTAACAGTCATTGCTAAATTGCCTTTTAAGACAGTTGTTCTGGGGTGGGGTGGAGGGGTGGGGGGAAAATGCAGACAACTGTAATTGAACAACAATTAAAAAAATGTTTAATTAAAAAAAATAAAAATAAATAAAAGGGTTGTTCTAATTTACACCACTGCCAAAAAGACTATGAGTCATATTCTTTTCAAGCTATGGTATGAATGTTTACTTCTTAGTGCTTAGATTTGTTTTTCAAATTTTTATAAACTAGTATTCTTTCAGTAAAGCAACTATTCAAAGATAAAAAAAAAACAAAAGAATCTCTTCTGTGCCAAATACAATCAATATATACACTGAATTAATTAATTTTCTGATCTTCAGTTAAAACTCTAATTGAGAAATTATTTTTTCAAAAATCTATTAGTTAAGTATTTTGCATGACAAAGATGTAATCTTATTAGTAAAAAGAACAATTACTTGTTAGAAGTGTAACAACTCTTTTAGGCCAAGACCTACTTGACCTCTTAGAAAGTACTTGTCTTGACCTTGAAGTACTTATACTCTGTCCCCACCTCCATATCAGTCCCCTTGTTAACCTCAACTCTCAGAAACAACTCTTTCTTATACACCCAGAGAGTTTCTCACAGCACAAATAACCAAGAAACCAAAACAAAAGTAATAAGAAGAAAAATTATTTCAGATATACTGATTTTCATTTTAATTACTCTGAATTCTTTTAGATTCTGGGAATATATTTTTCTTTAAATTGTGTTTCTGGAGACAGACATATATATATGCACAAATATGTAAAAATGTATATATTTCTGTCTGAGTATCATTTAGTTAAAAAAAAACAAAAAGAACACATTTTTTTCATTATTTGTCATCTTGGGATCTATCCTAGAAAAACAGGTTGAAATCTAAACCATCGTGGCTACTATATTCTATTTTCATTCCAACTTTTGACTTCAGTCAATTCTTTCTTCATCTTTTCACCCATCATGTCATTGATTTCTTCTCCTTTCTCCATAACGTGGCCAAAGCCATTGCTTCTCTGCCCATATTTGCCTTCTCTTACCACAAACTGTCTATGGCTGGGTGAACTGATGTGAGCTGATCTGACCTGATCTGACTACTCATTCAGTTCTGATAAAGAGTAAATGAAATAATGTTAAAAGGAAAGCTATGGGGAAATAAAAGTTCATGTATGAAGTACTAAAAAACTAAAAGAAGATATTAAATTCAATACATTCTTTAACTCCAGAACTCTACTAATGCTATAGTTGAATGTAAAAAACATATGTAAAAACACAGGTAATCAATCAGGTAATCAATTATTAGGTAATTGATTATCAGGTAATTGTGTACCTGTACGAACAGGAAATATAGTTTACATACATATTTAAATAGTGCTGGTCAACAAATACCTATTAAATGAAATGAATTACCTCCCATCCAAGTCCAGCAACAAACTCTTCATATGCTTGGCTTCCTTTGTCATTGGAGAGGATTGAACACTTGTCTTCTTGACCTTCAGCAATGTAAAACACTGCAATTTTATGCGTTTCACGGCTACAAATTTTTAAAGTTAAAGGAGTGAGAATTCTTATACATAAAATTTTATTTTACTACTACCACCAGCATGACTTCTACTATAGAGCTTACATTTACTAAGAAATTACTAGGGGTCAGTCACTATTCTAGAAAGGTTCCACACATGATCTCATTTACTCTTTGCAACTACCCTAATGAGGTAAGTATTATCATCATCACCTCCCATGTAGAGATGGTTGAAAGGAGACACAGAAAGTTTTTAAAAAGCACATACACCAAGCTGGAGACTGGGAATTGAAGCAGGGAAGTCTAGTTCTTGAGATCACTCTCTAAAGACATATGGCATACTTAACAGCATGTTACATCACATTGACAAGTTCTCTCTACCTTTGACAGAAAAATATCTTTGAAAGCATTTCAAACAGACATTAGTTGTGAATAGATCCATGTTCCTTCCCATATTTCATTATTTCTAAATTTTGAGCTAGGGATACTGGATAGTTCTATGACTGGAACTGTAGAACGTGCCTAACAAAACTATGAAAAACAGACACTTTTTCCAAGGAGAACACACTTAGATACGCACTTTGTGCTCTGACTAATCTGAGGGTGCCTGGTAGGGTGAATAGCTGTGGAGGGAAACCTCTGTGGCCATATAGACCCTTCATCCACTTTTTCCATGATGGGTTTTGGCCATGTTATTGTTAAATCTAGTGAACATAATATGTGCCTTGAGGAAAGATGCCCAGTTAAATCTCTGGTGAACTGACCAGAGATATGATGATATATTTAAATGTGTTAGTGACCAATTTCTACAAATTACACTCTAAAGTGTCAAAATAACTGGACCTATACCAAGCAATTTGGTAATAGTTTAGAGATGAAAACATGGTTCTCATTGAAACAGAGGTTTAATCAAGAATCACTCATTCCACAGCCTCATCATCCAGGAGTTTTACTCTAGTTTTTATCTTCTAAAATTTGAATTACCACTTCTATAGTAGTTCCATTCCTCTCCTTATTTTTGCATTGCATTCTGAAGAATCTCATAGAAAAAAACTATTAAGTGCTTAAACAATATGAAAATGTTTCCGTTGTCTGTTTAATATCTCAACATCGTAATCATATTAGACATCCATATTCATTGAATTTGGGCTTCATATTTTATTCTCAAGGACATTCTCAAGCATGTCCTTCTGAAGTTTATTTTTGTTTGTTTGTTTTACTAATAAGCAGACTGAATTAAAATTCAACCCCAAAGTCATATAAATAAATGGAGGAGAGTACTCTCCTGTTTATCCAGATAGCTTATTCATTTCTACCCCCCACAGTTTACAAGTAATAAACATACAAGGCAAACCATAAAATTTTACAAAAAATTACAAAAACTTGTTATCTGAATATATGAGCAAAGAACATTAACTGTTACTATTTTTGCACAAAAAATGAGCAGCTACTATATTCTATTTTGTAACTGATTTTTTTCACTTAAAATATTTACGAATACTTTATGTATAAAATGTATATAATATACAACTCTCCATTTGAACCATTTTTTAGTGTGAACACTTTAATACTATGTGTTTCTATAACCTAGTTATTTAATGGTTGTATAACATTCCATTATGTTAATATACTACATACCAAATCCTCATTCTAGGACATTTAGGTTGTTTCCATTTTTAGAGACATTTTCCCATTGTCTTTGATATGTCCTTAAAATAAATTCATAGAAATAGAATCTTGAACACTGCCCATTTTTAAGGCTTTTGATGTGCACCATCCTGCTGCCACTGGAGAAGGTGGACAATCTGAACACCCTAACTGGTGTGGCATGAGCACATTCTTAGGGGTGCTTCTCTTGATGAGAAGAGGTGTTACGAAGAGAGGTGAGTTTTGTGGGAATGGATCCCTGGGGCTCAGTGCTTTAGTACAGACCTTGCGCTCCCAAACTGTCAGTAAACTTGTCCTCATGCAGTATGAAGTTCTGAAAGGTGACACCATTTAGTCCCTGAGTGACAGGTATACACCCAGCCTAGAATATGACTGCCTTATTCTTAGAGATATAATAATTTGGGGGCTCAGACGACATTAGAGACCATAACCATGACCTAAAAAACTGTCTCAACAAAGAAGAAAAAAGTATAGTTAATTTCTTTTGGCATCTCTCTCTATATATTTAAAAGTACTCAGTATTTAATTTTTCTCTATTCTATGTACTTTGCATACAAGAAAACAATCTTAGGTTTATCTGAAGTATTTTTGTTCATTCTCCTTAAAGTCCAAACTTTTTACATTGTAGCTGCTCACAGATCCTTGAGTCCTCATTAACTAAATGTAGGAGCACAAGGGAGCTAAGCCCCAATAAACTGCCTGCCTGATATAGGTGTGAGGAAAGGTGACCTTTAGCTGTGAACATTAATGAAATTTCACATCCTCCAAAATGTTAGCACCACAGAGAGCACGCAGGATGCAGAAACTGTTGCTTGGCCTTATGAGAGGCGGGCTTTTGAAATGGTAATTAGCAACATCAACAGCACTTCATATCCATAAGCTGCAGGACCCATGCATGAAGGAGCAGGTAATTCAGGAATACACATACATAATATCAACCATTTCCTCTTCTTCATTAGAATGCATTTTTCTTTCTTATTAGGAATAGACCAGAATAGGTAGCTCAATTTCCCTATGCTGTCACATTAAAAAGCCAAAGAAGAAACAATTTTAACTTTCACCTTACCATGTGGTGACAAGAGGCATTAATATTTAAAAGGGGAACTCACTATAATCTGTATATACAGTTATCACACTATTTACATCTTTGCCAACTTCACAGTATATAAATGATAGTTGCAAGACAGCCTGTACTTTTCCTAAGTACATGCTAAGCAAGAACTCTGTTTTGACAGCAGAGAGAGAAACTGATAACAGAAATAAATAGAAACATCTGAATTCAAAGTTGAGGAACATGGTACGTTATCTGCTAACTGACCAATATATGACATAGTCTATATTTCTCATAGCTGGTACTGACTTATTTCTACTTTAAAAAAAAAAACAACCTTGAAAACACCCTTTACCATAAAGTAAGTTGACACCTTTTTAGATGTCACAAAGGCACAAGGAGTTGGGGTTTTAAGTGGAAGGCAGAGGAGTTGGGGTTTTAATCAAGGGGCAGAGGATTTGCCAGTCAGCTCTCCAAAACCATATTTTACTGCAATAGCATCCCAAGGAGCTAATTCAATTGTACTTCATGGAACTAAAGTGCAGTAACACTCACAATTACAAGACACCAATGTATTCACTTAATACTAAGAAGCACAAAGTAATTCAGCATATGCTTGAAAAGCAGGGTTTGGAACCCAAGTGACTGCTTATTTAATACTGGAGGACAAGAGGGAGAGGACAGTGAATCCCTAAGTCCTTCAGAAAAAATCCCTCACAGAATTTCCAAGAGGATTCAGCCTCTATTCCTCTAGAGAAAAAGAAGCACAACAATTGGGAAACTGAATATGATGAAGGGCAACGTGAGGAATAACAGCTTCAGGTTTTTCTAGTCTAATGAGAGACCTAATGATATTCTTCAAGAGAATAAAAGAGGAACAAAAAGACATTTTAAAATGAATATTTTAAAAACTAAAGATTAAGGAAGTAGTTTGTTCAAGATTTTTGAGTACCTGTTATGTACCAAGTATTATATTTACTTCACCGTGATGTTTTTTAGAAGCACTCATTTCCCCCAGATCTAAAATGGGTTGTGAGCTATTTTTAGAACTGCATCTAAGATTGTTTGAAAAAGAGGGAGAACTGAGATTTGGCCAGCTTTGGGAAATGAGGCTTACTATTAGGAAGTTACTAATTACAACAAACTGATTTTATCCTTGCCAACACTGTAGAGCAGAAACTGCAGAATACCAGTGCATCAGCACACAGCCTGGGGTAAGAAGTCAGGCTCTCTTGCTTCAAGCAACACAATGTGAGAGCACAGGCAAGACATCTGGCCTAGGTAAGGCTCTCTTCCTCATCAGAAAGAGAGATGGTTCTGGAGATTAAATGAGAATAAATGTCCACTGGCTACCACATGAAAAGCACAGATTAGGTGGGAGCACCAATGTCTTCTTAGTGTAAGCAAGTATGTAAGCTTATTCCTCAACGGTAAAAATACCAAAAGAATGACATGTGCAAATGTCACTTGATTTTGTGTTATAGAACTACCCTTGGGTGTTTCTGCAGGTCTAGTCATCCCTGCAACTGTTATCTGTCATCTAAGACAGTAGTCTCCAACCTTTTTTTGGCACCAGAGACCAGTTTTGTGAAAGACAATTTTTCCAAGGACTGGAGGCTGGGGGTAGGGGGGATGGTTTCAGGATAGTCTCTGTGCAGTCAAACCTCTCTGTTAGTGATAATTTGTATTTGCAGCCACTTTCCAGCAGTAGCATCACTGCCTCAGCTCCAACTCATATCATCAGGCATTAAATTCTCATAAGGAGCGCACAACCTAGCTCTGTTGCATGCATAGTTCACAGTAGGGTTTAGGCTCCTATGAGAATCTCATGCCACTGCTGATCTGACAGGAGGCAGAACTCAGGTGGTAATGTGAGTGATGGAGAGCAGCTGTAAACAGAGGTGAAGCTTTGCTTGCTGAAAGCCCACCACTCACATCCTGCTGTGCAGCCTGGTTCCTAACAGGACACAGACCAATACTGGTCCATAGCCTGGGGTTGGAGACCCCTGATCTAAGACACACAAAGACAGAAGGGAATAAAGTGGTGTCATAAACTTTCACGTACCACTGACGGGAGTCTAGATTTTTCAGCTCTCTCAATAATTTTGAATTTTTCTTCAACAGATGAAAATTCTTCCTATGAAGAAAAAGGGATGGAAGAAAAGTCATGTAATCACAGACCAATTTTCCATTTCTAGTCAATCAATTGACAAACTTCCCTATCATCCATCCATTCACCCATCTACACATCCCCTGCATGAACAAAAGATTTGTGATCACAGCCACAGAATGAACTCCATTCTCCTTACGACACTCAAAGTCAGCAAAATTCCACTGCATTCCTTTGCTATCCAGTGACACTGGATGGCTCTATGGTGAGTATATGACTTGTGTGCTTGTGCCTGTTTTTTCACTGTTGGCTCTGCTAATAATCTCTTTCCCCTACCTCTGTCCTTAAACACTCTACTCCATTGTCAGGGTCCAGCTCATATCCACCCCCTTCCACAAAATCTTCTCCATTGAATCACACTTTCCATTGGATTTAACTGTTCCTCTTGAACTCCCGTGTCATGCCATCTTTCATCGGAAAATGTTTGATGCCCTTTAAAATATACACCAGATGTTTGGAATCAATCTGTGCATCAGTATAGCATAGTTTCTAGCTTTAATTTAGCAGCAGAAAGTAAGCTGAAAAAAAGAGAAAAATTTCCCTTTCTATTCTCTGCTTCCCCAACTCCAAATTGATAAAGAAGAATAATCACACAAAAATAACAACAAAATAGTTAAAGGTCTAGGGTGAATTGTTACCTTCTGTCCCAAGAATTCATTCCCAACTCATCAAGCAACAACCTGCAAAAATAAAAGGGTCCCTGGGGTTCCACTGGTGAGGGCTGCTCCTGGCTGGGGATCCTCAGGGCCAAATTAGAGTTACTCCTCCGAACATACTCATCTTCTTGTGTGTTCTGGTGCAAAATGACCTCGATGATTTCCTTCTCTTGGTCACGGTTCATTCCACGTGGGGGTGGGGAAGGCTCATTTAGATTTAGCTGTGATGGTAAAAGACATTCAGGACTAGTGTGGCCAATGTTTTCAAGTAATTTGTCAAGGACATCATCTCCCTCCTCAGTCTGAGAAAAATCTCTCTGAGATCCAAATGTTTGATGATGCCAGCTCGAAATCAGAAATGAAGGATTTCTGCTGTTGGGTGTTAAGCAGCCTTCTAAAGGTCCATACAAAACCTTCCCATCCCAGCAGTACTTTCCTGAGATGTCCCTCACAATTACTCTTACATCTGAGAGGGTGCCCACTGGTGAGCTGCCTGCCAGTCCTTCTGTGGGTGTCTGAAGGTAGGAGATGAGGGTGCTATCATTAAATGCAAACAGCTGCAGGTTTGGGCTCCTGAACACCTCGGAGGAGAGCTCAGAAGCTTCCGCAGGCGTGTTGTCGTGATTCTCGCTGACCAGGCTATGCAGCACAGCCGGGCCCCCATGGAGGGGGAAGTGTCCCAGGTGGTTGACCAGGTGGGCCATTACCATTCTGGCAGTCAGAGGGATCAGCTCTAAACTTCGTCTCTTCCTCTCTGTGAACAGCAGTAAAGAAACATAAAGAGGCAGTAAATAATGAAGATTAACATTCAACACCATCAGATTTCAATTTGTAGTTACAATATTTGCTTTTTTTAAGTCTGGGAATCTTTTTCACCTATTTTCTTTTTTAACACATTCTATGTGAAAAAAAAAAAGCACAATTTAAATAGATTGCTAAAAGAATCAACTTACATGAAGATTTCCTTCTGAAAGGGACATTAAAAAATTTGTAGGTACAGCAATAAATAAGAGAAAGGTCCTTGTCCTTAAAAAGGTGATGGTTTGGGAGCTCTAGGAAGTCAGAATCTGCAATTGAAAAGGATGGCAGAGCTGGACAGCTGGGGGATGGAGGTTGAGGGCAGGTGGAAGTTGGGCCAGAGAGGTTACCTTACTCCTCTCAGTGGGGTAAAGGCAGACAATGATAAGGAAATGAATCCAGCCTGTGATTGCTTAAATATAGCTTACAGTTGTGAGTATGCAAAACACAGTTTGTTCTTGTATTATTATTTATTAATTATTGTGTTATTTTCTGTACAAAGAACTGCAAAACTACTTGTGCCCACCCTCTATATTTTGCAATTTACGTTAAGATCATTGTGATATCACTGGGTTCACTGTGGGTACTCTCTCTGCACTCTCCCCAAAGCTTCCATCCCCAGTCTCTCCTCAGGCATCTCCATGCCAGTCTGCTCTGGCCTTTGCTGGAACCCCGGAGAGGGAAGAATAGAGAGAAACAAAGAGACAGAAAACATCAATGTGAGAGAGAAACATTGATCACTTGCTTTTGGTACACCCTCCCTTATAAGGGATTGAACCCACAACCTAGTTCTGGAATCTCGAATTCTGAGATCAGGCTGTGGGCTGGATTGTTTACTCCTGAGGACTTTTTTCTTTTCTTCCAGATTAGTGCTGGCCTCATAATATGAATTTGGAACTGTTATTCTATGGTTTTTAAAATAGTTTGAAGAGGAAATGCACCAACAAAGGAACAACCAACAGGTAACAGTGGAATAGTGAAGGAGGGAGTGGAAGCC
This sequence comes from Desmodus rotundus, assembly GCF_022682495.2. Lineage (NCBI taxonomy): Eukaryota > Metazoa > Chordata > Mammalia > Chiroptera > Phyllostomidae > Desmodus > Desmodus rotundus. The sequence goes on from NC_071392.1 coordinate 133,087,717, forward strand.
AAACTAACCTCAACCCAGGACCAATCTCGAAACACAACTAAATGGTGGAGAAATAACCCAGAACAAACAACTGAATAAGAGCGAAAGAGAAGCCTCAAAACCATATACCAGATTCAACACAACATGTCCACACATGAACAACAGAATATAAGATGTGGTGGACGGAGTGACCCTCAGTTACCCCGCTGGAGGGAAGGACCCACCAAAGACAGACCCAACAACAATCAAAACCCAAAGACATACACACACCCAACATAAACGACAGCCCAAGACCAGTGACTTCAGGAGATCAAGAATACTGCACCACTGAGTCTCCCAGGTCTTCTGCCATAGAAGTTGGAAACAGAAACCCAGGAAGTCAGAACAGATCAATTTAAGAAGCAGAGGCTAACAAGAAGAGTGTCACAAACAACAGGGAGGCAAAGAAACAATCCCCAAGTGAAAGGAAAGGAGGAAGCCTTCAAAAAAACTCTAAATGAAATAGAGGCAAGTCAACTATCAGATACTGAGTTCAAAGCAATGGTTATCAGGAAGCTCAATAAGCTCACTGAGAATTACCAAAAAATACAAAGGAACTGGAATGACCTCACTGGAAACTATATCAACATGAAAAAGGAAATAGAAACTATCATCAAGGGCCAAGAGGCAATGAAGAATACAATTTCTGAACTGAAGAACACAGTAGAAGGAATCAAAAGCAGGCTCGATGAAGCAGAGGATTGGAACAATGAGCTGAAGGACACAGTAGAAAAAAACACCCAGAAAGAGCAAAAGGAAGAGGCTGACAAAGAACGAAGAGGGGTTAAGGGAAATGCAGGACAACATGATATGTAATAATGTCCGTATAATAGGGATACTACAAAGAGAAGAAGAGCAAAGGATAGAAAACTTGTTTGAAAAAGTAATGATGGAAAATTTCCCTAATCTGATGAGAGAAAAAGTCACACAAATCCAGGAAACGCAAATAATCCCAATCAAAAGGAACCCAAAGAGGCCCACTTCAAGACACATCATAAATAATATGGCAAAATTCCAAGACAAAGAGAGAATCTTAAAGGCAGCAAGGGAGAAAGAGGAAGTAACATACAAGGGAGCCCCGATAAGACTAGCAGCTGACTTCTCAATGGAAACTCTCCAAGCCAGAAGGGAATGGCAAGAAATACTCCAAGTAATGAAAACCAGAGGCCTGCAACCAAGACTACTTTATCCAATAAGGCTCTCAATTAAAATGGAAGGCCAAATAAGGAGTTTCCCACACAAAAGAAGCCTCAAAGAATATACCTCCTCCAAATCAGCTCTGCAAGAGATGTTAAAAGCTTTGCTTTAAGAGCAGGAACAAAAACAGTGAAAGAGAGAGGAACACAGGGACGAAAAAATGGCAATGAATAAGTAACTATCAATAATAACTTTAAATGTAAATGGATTAAATGCCCCAATCAAAAGACTCAGAGTAGCTGAATGGATAAGAAATCATGAACTACATGTATGCTGCCTACAAGACACCCACCTCAGGACAGAAGACCTTCACAGACAGAAAGTGAATGGTTGGAAACAAATATTCCAAACAAATGGACAGGAAAAAAAAGCTGGGGTAGCAATACTCTTATCAGACAAAATAGACTTCAGAAAAAGAGCCATAAAAAGAGACCCAGAAGGTCACTTCATAACACTTAAGGGAAGAATCCATCAATGAGACATAAACATTGTAAATATATATGTACCCAGAATAGGAACACCCCAAAACAAAGAAAATCATGGAGGATGACAAGAAAGATATTGACAGCAAGACTATTATAGTAGGGGATTTTAATACTCCACTGCCAAAATAGATAGATCTTCCAAACAAAATGTCAATGAAGATATTGCGGCATTGAACAATGCCCTAGATGAAATGGATGTAACAGATACATAGAAAGCCTTCCATCCCAAAGAAGCTAAATACACATTCTTTTCCAATGCACATGGACCATTTTCAAAGACACACCACATGATAGGACACAAAGCAAGCCTCAACAAATTCAAGAAAACTGAAATCATATCAAGCATTTTCTTCCAACCACAAGAGACTGAAACTAGAAACCAACCTCAAGGAAAAACCCCAAAACACTCAAATTCATGGAGATTGAATAGCATGCTATTAAACAAGGAATGGGTGAAGAATGAGATTACAGAAGAAATCAAAAAGTTTCTGGAAAAAAATTAAAATGAACTCACAACAATCCAAAACCTATGGGACACTGTGAAGGCAGTACTGAAAGAGAAGTTCATAGCGATACAGGCCTACCCCCAAAAAGATAGAAACATTTCAAATGAACAATCTAACCCTACGCCTAGAAGAACTCGAGGAACAACAACAAAGACAGCACAGAGCAAGTAGAAGGAAGGGAATAACCAAGATCAGAGCAGAATTAAGTAATATAGAGACTAAAAACACAATTCTAAGGATGAATAAATCCAGGAGCTGGTTCTTTGAAAAGATAAACAAAATCGAAAAGCCTTTAAACAGACTTATCAAGAAAAAAAGAGAGAGGACCTAGATAAACATGATCACAATGAAAGAGGAGAGATTACAACTGATGCCACAGAAATACAAAGGAATGTAAGAAATTACGATGAGGGACTATATGATGAGAAATTTAAAAACCTAGGTGAAAGGGACACATTTGAAGAAAAATTTAATCTTCAAAAGTCAGTGAAGAAGAAGAAGAAAGCCTGAACAGACCAATACCAGCAGATGAAATTGAAGCAGTAATCAAAAAACCCCTGGACCAGATGGTTTCACAGGAGAATTCTACAAAGCATTTAAGGAAGAGCTAACCCCTATCCTTCACAGATCATTCCAAAAACTTCAAGAAGATGAAAGACTCCCAAACTTTTTTTATAAAGCCAACATTATTCTAATCCCAGAACCAGATAAAGACATAACAACGAAAGAAAACTTCAGACCAATATTGCTGATGAACATAGATGCTAAAATTCTGAACACAATATTGGCAACCCGCATCCAGCAATACGTTAAAAATATCATACACCATGACCAAATGGGATTCATCCCAGGGATGCAAGGATGGTACAATATTCACAAACCAATAAATGTAATACATCACATAAACAAAACGAAAGACAAAAATCATGATTTTATCAATAGATGAGGAAAAAACATTGATAAGATACAGCACCCATTTCTGATAAAAACACTCAGCAAAGTGGGAATAGAGGGAGCATTCCTCAACATAATAAAGGCCACACATGAGAGACCTATAGCCAACATCATACTCAACGGACAAAAACTTAGAGCTCTCCCACTAAGATCAGGAACAAGACAAGGATGCCCTCTCTCACCACTCCTATTCAACATAGTACTGGAAGGTCTAGCCACAGCAATCAGACAAGAAAAAGAAATAAAAGGCATCCAAATTGGAAAGGAGGAAGCAAAACTGTCATTGTTTGGAGATGACATGGTAGTGTATAGAAAATCCTATAGACTCCACCAAAAATCTACTCAACCTAATAAGTGAATTTGGCAAAACATAGGGATACAAAGTCAATATTCAGAAATCAAAGGCATTTTTGTACACCAACGATGACATATCAGAAACAGAAATCAGGAAAAAAATCCCATTTGATATAGCAACAAGAAAAATAAAGTACCTAGGAATAAACCTAACCAAGGAGGTAAAAGACCTGTACTCAGAAAACTACACAACACTAAAGAAAGAAATTAATGAAGAGAGAAACAAATGGAAGCATGTACCATGTTCATGGATTGGAAGAATTAATATCATCAAAATGTCCATACTACCCAAAGCAATTTATAGATTCAACGCAATCCCTATTACAGTACAATGACATATTTCACAGATATAGAACAAACATTTCAGAAATTTATATGGAACCATAAATGACCCCGAATAGCTGCAGCAATTTTCAGAAAGAAGAACAAAGCAGGAGGGATCACAATAGCTGATATCAAAATGCACTGCAAGTCCACTGTAATCAAACAGCCTGGTACTGGCATTTAGAACAGGAACATAGACCAATGGAACAGAACAGAGAGCCCAGAAATAAACCCAAGTCTCTATGGTCAATTAATATTTAACAAAGGCAGAAGAAGCATAAAATGGAGTAAAAATAGCCTCTTCAACAAATGGTGTTGAGAGATCTAGACAGCTACATGCAAAAAAATGAAACTCAATCATCAACTTATACCATACACAAATATAAATTCAAGGTGGATAAAAGACTTAAATATAAGTTGTGACACCATAAAAGTCCTAGAGGAAAACAGTGGCAGGAAAATCTCAGACATTCCACGCAGCATCATCCTCACAGACATGTCCACTAAAGCAAGGGACATAAAGGAGAGAATAAACAAATGGGACCTCATCAAATTAAAAAGCTTCTTCATGGCTAAAGAAAACAGCATTATAATGAAAAGAGAACCGACTATATGGGAAAACATATTTGGCAATCATACCTCAGACAAGGGTTTGATCTCCAAAATATATAAAGATCTCATATGACTCCACTCCAGGAAGACAAAAAACCCAGTTAAAAAATGGGCAAAAGAATTGAACAGACACTTCTCCCAGGGGGACAAATAGAGGGCCCAGAGACATATGAATAGATGCTCAGCATCACTAGCCATCAGAGAGATGCAAATTAAAACCACAATGAGATACCATTTCACACGGGTCAGAATGGCCCTGATAAAGAAATCAATGAACAAATGTTGGACAGGATGTGGAGAAAAGGGAACCCTGGTGCACTGTTGTTGGGAATGCAGACTACAGCAGCCACTGTGGAAAATAGTATGGAATTTCCTCAGTAAACTAAAGATGGAATTGCCTTCTGACCCAGCAATTCCACTGCTGGGATTATATCCTAAGAATCCTGAAACACCAATCCAAAAGAACCTATGCACCCCAATGTTCATAGCAGCACAATTTATAATAGCTAAGTGCTGGAAGCAACCTAAGTGCCCATCAATAAATGAGTGGATCAAAAACACTATGGTACATTTACACAATGCAATTCTCTGCAGCAGAGAGAAAGAAGGAGCTCCTACCCTTTGCGACAGCATGGATGGAACTGCAGAGCATTATGCTAAGTGAAATAAACCAGATGGTGAGGGACAAATACCATATGATCTCACCTCAAGTGGAACATAATCAACAACAAAAAAAGGAAACAAAATATAAGCAGAAACATTGAAATTAACAATCTCATAACAGTAACAATAATAATCTTAACAACAATCTAACAAAATATAAGCAGAGACGTTGAAATTAACAATCTAACAATAACCATCGGGGAGAGGGGTAGGGGACAATGTAGGGAAGGGTTTTCAGAACTAGTGTAAAGGACACATAGACAAAAACAAGTGGGAGCATGGAAGCAAGGGAGGGAAGTGGGTTTGTCTGGGGTGTAGGGGAGTGGGGCGGGAAATGAGGAGAACTGTAATTGAATAACAATAAAATAATTAAATAAAAATAAAATAGGAGAGCATTATGTTAAGTGAAATAAGTCAGACGGTGAGGGACAAATACCATATGATCTCACTTTTAACTGGAACATAATAAATAGAAAAAAAAAGGAAACAAAATATAACTAGAGACATTGAAGTTAAGAACAATCTAACAATGGACAGGGGGGAGTGGGGAGGGGACAGTGAGGAGAGGGAATTACAGGAACTACTATAAAGGGTACATGGACAAAATCAAGGGGGAGGGTGGAAGTGGGGGAGGTACGGGGGTTTGGCTGGGGTAGGGTGGAGGGATGGGGAGAAAAGCCACACAACTCTAATTGAATAACAATAAAAAATTAAAATTAAAAAAAAAAAGAAAAACAATAAAGTACCTTTAAAAGGAAAAAAAAAAGAAAATAAATAAATAAAATAGTTTGAAAAGAGAAAAGAGATCATTGTGACAATTTATGTTTTGTTGTTAGGGTATTTAAAATATTTCACTGAATCTGATATATTAATTAATGTACATACTTAGACGATTTAACTCAATTTGTGGTTGATGATTAAATAGCCAAAAGCAACTGGTTTACAAAATTTTTAAGACTTTAAATACACAGAAAGATTTGAGAATATCATCTAAAAGTGGGCTTTGTAAAATGTTTGAGGTATAGGGCAAAGCAGATAAACTAAATCCCTAAGTATGGACTCAATGAGCTACCTAAGTTTGACAGTAGTTAGGGAGAGTTTAATCCACCACATCAATTAAAAAAAATTGTGCATTAATCTAAGAACAAGTTAAAATGAAATGTTTTAATTCTAACAAAAATATCACTAGATATTTAAATAAAGTAAGATTTAAAATTTGGGCTTAAAGATTTAGGGCATACTTATTTTCTAAATTCACAACATAAATCAATCTATTAATTACAAAATTACTTTAATATTAATTTAATCTAAATCCACCACATGAAAATTAACTCTCACGCCAAACATCCTTCCTCTCAGACACTGAAAATCCAACTGACTTATTTATAAAATAACAATTTTATGATGTATAAATCCTAGAAACAAATTCTAGAATTTACGAAATTCTATGTGATGACTGAGTAAAACAAGGCTGTCTGACTTTTCTTGAATTTCTTCTTGTTTTTTTTCCTTTTGAGTGAATAAGAAAATATCTGTATTCAGTAATGCAAAATAAAAATTTCATATAAAAAACCCCTCCTATTTTAGAAGCAAAGAGGTCATCTACACCAGTCTCTAAAGTTAAACTCTTCCTCTCGTCCCTGGTAGAAGTGTATATGTCTTCTAAACAGCTGAAACATTTAAAATACCTTAGTTAATTCCCTTGAAATCACAGCTATGAATGCCTTTGCTTTTGTGTCCACATTAACTTTTTCAAAGTTACAGATGCTTTTTGCTCATGCTGATCATTTCATATGAATATATACTCCACCAGAGATGTTAATGCCCCACCAACAAAGGCATAGACAGCTCAGGTGTCATAATGTAAGACACTGTGTGGTGATATGGTAGAGCAACCTATGAAACTAATCATAAAGGTCCAACTTGATACAGCCCAAGGCATAAAATAACAACTGGAGAGGCAACTTTTCCCTACTTTTAACTTATACAGGTTGTGTTTTCAATCTGAGATAAATATAAATTTGTATTTTAATAAACGTTTGAATTCTACGTAGGAAATTAACCTGCAGTTACACTAATCAAGTCATAAACCATGACACAACCAAATAAAAACCCAAAATATTTTTGGTAGTGAAAAGAAAGAAAAGGTAGTATTTGTAAAATGAGCATTGCTCTTCCCTGACGGACTTCAGCTGAATCAACAGCTCATAGGTGCCCTGGGAAATAAAAAGAAAATCTAGACTCCATTAGTGAAAAAACTACTGCCTTCTAATGAATTCTCAAGCTCATGACTTCTATAAACTATGAAAAAATATATTCCAAGTATTTATTTATTTTTCTAAATTTAGCAATAAAATATAAAATCAGTAATTTTAGGTTGTCCTTTTAACTTATATATTTTTAAAGCTCCTCCCCTCCCTTCATTTTAAGCACTTAAGTATTAATGATGAGAGCCCATGTGCATGCCATTAATGACTTTTCCTTGAGCTGGGCCAGCAGCTACAGTAGGTAGTTGAATGTTTCTTGTAACTTTTTGGAAGTAGTAATTCCATCAAATGGTTTATGAAAAAATCATTTTAAAGTAATAAATAAAATTTATTGATAAAATGATATTGCTTATCAGAAACATGACTTGACTAGAAATAGTTTGGTTATGAATGATAAATTATGGCATTAAATGAAAGCAAAAAACCCTCATACATGAGCACATATTGTTTAAACTAAAATACCTAAGTTATGTCTATTTTTCCTCTTTACTCTGAACAGGATATAGTCACTCAGGAAGAGCATCTCTGTGTGACAATACGTTTCTAAGCCTCTTTGCTTTTTAATTTAGTTAAAATGGTAGCAAATATTATTTTTAGTACCACAGAACTATTATTAGGACAAGACAGCATAAGGTCCTGAGGTTTTCTGGAGAATAGATATATTCAAGTCAAAGAAATGTTGTACACAGAAAGAAAAATGCTACCAAAATTTAAAGGTGTATTTTTAGGTTTTTCCTTTCTCACTAACCTGTTAATCTGCTATTTTCAAGTGATGAGTCATAATAAGTAGTGAACCCATTTTTGTGATAGTTACGTGGGATGAATGCAAATTAATGACTGTAGGAAAGAGTTAATTTTCTTATGAGACATGGACTACAAGGAAGAAAACAAAAGAAACAGATAACGGGTCAGTTTATTTTAAAAAATATGGTTTGAATTTGCAAGTGTGGGGGGAAAAAGACAAGAAAATATTGCAGTTTAAATGAACAGTGAATTTCAGGAAAAGACAACTACATGATTAAGCAAATGGAGGCAATAAGAGGACAACATGAAAATCTGCCACTTAACCCCCACCAACAACACAATTCAAAATAAGTCTTTAGTGTACTCTTGCAAAATATCAGAGTAAGTGAGGTTTCAGGAACCTGATCATTAAATTCAAATCCCACCTCCATTACTTCTCACATACCTGGTATATATCCTTGGGAAAATCCTGTCACCTCAGTTTGCTCGTCTACAAAATGGAGCTAACATAAGGACTGGGTGATTCCAGAGCCCTTGCTCCTGACTGGTGCCTCAATTCCTGTCCTCTTCATCCTCACCTTACCAGGCACCTTCTTCTCAGCCTGAACCATAGTCCAGACTCTATAGTCTTACAAGCACAGCCCTGGACCCCATGCCCTTCCCCAGCTAATGCCTGCTGTGTCCTTCCTCTCACCACCAAAGGCTCCACAAGAGAGATCTGTCTTAAAGTTCTGAATGGTCATCCCCTAGGGTATCTGCTCATGCTGTCTGGCTATAGACCAGCAAAACATTTAGTTGGGAAGTAAAACCATTCCTGTTCTGTTGTCACCCTCCCTGGGCTTTGTGAAGCACCTACCACTGCTGACTTTCCTTGGCTCCTTATCTCCCTCTTTCTTTGACTTTCTAGAAATGACTTTTGATTCTTTTTCCATTTTCCTCATTTTGCTTTCCTAGTGACATGTCTTTGTTCTTTTACCCAGGGTTCCATTCTTGGTCCTCCACACCCACATTTTTTTAAACTTTTAATTTTGAGATTATTGAAGATTCATATGCACTTGTAAGAAATAATACAGAAAGATCTCAAATATCCTTCACCCCAGTGGTAACATCTTACATAGCTATAGTACCATATCAAAATCTGGAAACTGACATTGAGACAATTCATCAATATTCAGAGTTTGGTAGTTCTACATACACTCACTTGTGTATGTGTGTGTGGGAAGGTACAGTGCTATTTTATTAGTTGTATGTATAGATAACATACCCACATTTTGACTCATGTGCCAGAGATGGGTTCTTGTCATTCAGGGGAAAAGGGTGGTTGAGTAGGACATACAGCAGACCCTAAGTCTTGATGATGCCCACACACTCTAAAGTGGCCCCTGTGCTGTGAAAAGAGCTATCCTTAAACTGTGGCATGTAAATTACCATCTTTCTCTTCATGATGCTTCTTAGTCTGGAACACTTTACCAGCTTCTTTCAATGTCTGTCCACCCTTCTAAGCCTGGTGTTGGCTGGTCTCCATGGGAAGCCCCTACGGTGCTACCAGTCCACAAATGAGTCCTTTTGTATTAATCCTGTCTCTCTCATTACATGTAAAGCTCCTTTAGGATACAAATTAAACTGTTTTTGTGGGTCCCATGGGTCTGAAACATATGGGTCTTCAATAACACAAAGTTCAACTAAGGTAGGGAAAGAGAAGAAACGAGGAAGGCAGAACTTTCACAGAGGACTATAGAAACTAGGATTTCAAAAACTAGATTTAAAAAAATATCACAGCAAGCATGGATGAAAGGCTATAATCTTTACTCTTCCTGCCCACAGGAATCAATATTCTGAAAAAAATCTCACCTTCTTCAACAGTAAACAGGTTGCCCATTTCTGCTGATGAATGATATTGGACTGGCTCAGAATTCTTCACATTTACCAGTGGCAGGAAGGGGTCATAATCTGAGGATGACAGGTCAGCCAGGGTCAGTGTATAGTGACTCTGTTGGGTATATGTGCTTGAGCCACACACACAGCAGTGTAGAACCTGTGAAAAAAAGAAGGGAATGGATGCCATGGATGCCGCTCACCTGTACCTGACAATTTGTCAAACTAAAACAACACTTAGGAGGCAGGACTCCTGCTTGGTAGTACTCGAAAACATCAAATCCTTTCCATTCTAAAGCATAGTCTTGCTGTTGGCAAATTCATTTGTTCCTTTCACATCAATGCCAATAAATATATTCTTATGGCAAAAAAAAAGCAAAATAAGAAAGTGCTTATTACACCATTCTGTGTGGTTGCACCTACCGAGGTTCTGCTTCAGTCCACCAAGGGCAACACAAGTAAATACAATGAAGTAAATCTGGAGATGAAAACTAGCTATGGCATAAGCCACAAGATAAACCACCATCACTAATAGTGGAGAGTAGAGTGCAAGCAATAAGCAGAGACTGCTGGCATTTCACAAATGCTCATGAACTTAAATTAGTATAACTCACAACCCCAAGAATTGGAAATGCTAACTTAATACAATTTTTAAAAGTGTGATTAATGAAGTAAATTTAATACGAATTTTTTAAGTATTCTTATTCTCACAAGATCAGTTCCCTAAAAGCTTGTTGGTTGTTTACAAATTGCTGTTGACTCTATAAGCTCTTTTTAAAAAATATATTTTATTGATTATGGTATTAGAGTTGTTCCATTTTCCCCCCTCCCCTTTATCCGTCTTCCAAAACTTCCCCCCACTTAGTTTATGTCCACCATGGGTCATGCGTACAAGTTCTTTGGCTTCTCCGTTTCCCATATTGTTCTTAACATCCCCCTGTCTATTTTGTACCTACCATTTATGCTTTTTATTCCCTGTACCTTTTCCTCTATCCTTCCCCTGTCCCATCCCTGTTGATAACCCTCCATGTGATTTCTATTTCTTTGATTCTGTTCTTGTTCTAGTTGTTTGGTTAGTTTGTTTTTGTGGTTTCTTTTTTTTTTAAGGTTCAGTTGTTGACAGTTGTGAGTTTATGGTCATTTTACTGTTCATACTTTTGATCTTCTTCTTTTTCTTACATCGTAAGTCCCTTTAACTTTTCACATAGCAAGGGCTTGGTGATGATGAACTCCTTTAACTTTACCTTGTCTGGGAAGCACTTTATATGCCCTTCCATTCTAAATGATAGTTTTGCTGGATAGAATAATCTTGGATAGAGGTTCTGGCCTTTCATGACTTTGGATACTTCTTTGCAGCCCTTTCTTACCTGCAAGGTTTCTTTTGAGAAATCAGCTGACAGTCGTATGGGAACTCCTTTGTAGGTAACTGTGTCCTTTTCTCTTGCTGCTTTTAAGATTCTCTCCTTATCTTGAACTTTGGGTAACTTAATTATGATGTTCCTTGGTGTGTGTTTCCTTGGGTCCAACTTCTTTGGGACTCTCTGAGCTTCCTGGGCTTTCTGGAAGTCTATTTCCTTTGCCAGATTGGGAAGTTTTGCTTCATTATTTTTTCAAATAAGTTTTCCATTTCTTGCTCTTCTTTTCCTTCTGGGTCCGCTATGATTTGGATGTTAGAATGTTTAAGTTGTCCCAGAGGTTCCTAAAGCCTCTCCTCATTTTTTTGAATTTTTGTTTCTTCATTCTGTTCCGACTGGATGTTTCTTTCCTTCTTCTGTTCCAAATCGTTGATTTGAGTCCCAGTTTCCATCCCTTCACTGTTGGTTCCCTGTATATTTTGCTTTATTTCACTTTGCACAGCTTTCACTTTTTTCTCTATTTTGCATTTTTACACAATCATTTCTGTGAGCATCCTGCTGACCAGTGTTTTGAACTGTGCATCTGATAGGTTGGCTCTCTCCTTGTCATTTAGTTCTTTTTCTGGAGTTTTGATCTTTTCTTTCATTTGGGCCATATTTCTTTTTCTTAGAGCACCTGTTACATTGTAAGGATCAGAGCCTTAGGTATTCGTCAGGGTGTGGCAACCACTTTGGTGCTGTATGGGTGGCAGGGGTCAGAGAGGGAAGAATATCATTTGCTCAACTCTCACCTCACTTTCAGTCACTTCCTCCACTACCCACAAGTGAATTGGGGCTTTCTAGTGCTGATTCCCAGGTGGGTGTGTTTGTGCATGTTCTAGGGCCCCATGGGTCTCTCTACTGAACTCTCCTGTGAGACAGGGAGTTTATCCCACCACAGTAACCCCAACAAGTTTTTATAGCCAGAGGTTTTGAGGCTTTAGTTTCCCTGGCTGGAAACCTGAATTGTGCAGTCTGTCTCATTCCCCAGCAGTTCTTTCCAGCTTATCTGCATGCAAATGTGGGATTGCTTGGTCTGCCAGCTGCTGCCTTGCCTGTCCCATCTGCCTTGCCACACATTCTCTTTGCCACCGCTGCCCATCTCCATACCTCCTACAATCTGGATGAATGGTTCTTCTTTAACTTGTTGGTTGTTGGATTTCCATACAGTTTGATTTTCTGGTAGTTATGGTTGTTTTTTGTTTTTAAATATGTTGTTGCTCTTCTTTTGGTAGCAAAGCATATCTATCTATTCTTCCATCTTGGATGAAATTCTACTCTATAAGCTCTATAAGCTATGCAAATGCAGATCATCTTGCATATGTCAAAATATATAAATGAGCTAATAACTATTAAACTTTACTTTTTGATCATAAATTCAAAATCATAAAATAAAAAAGCTGATTTTTATGAAAATCAAGGTAAAACCTTAGAAATTTGGGAGATATCATTTGGACTATATTCATACAAGGTCAATTCACTTTTACTTATTTATTTCAAAAATATTTTTATTTGGTCCTGGCCAGGTAGCTCAGTTGGCTAGAGTGTCATCCCAATACACCAAGGTTGTGGATTCAATCTCTGGTCAGGGTACATATAAGAATCAACCAATGAGTGCATAAGTAAGTGGAAGCACAAATTGCTGTTTCTTTCTTTCTCTCCCTTTTTTGCTCTCTCTAAAATCAATAAAAAATATTTTTATTGAATTTATTGGGGTGATATTAACAAAATTATATAGGTTTCAAGTAAACAATTCTCTAACACAGCACCTGTACATTGTACTATGTGTTCACAACTCAAAGTCTAGTCTACTTCTGTCAATCCACTTTTAGATGAGTAGCTTGATTTGCCCACATGGCAGGAGGCCTTGTTTTGGGGCTGGACATCTTCCTGTTTAGTTCCTTCTACTCATGTTGACTCTTGGGGACTAGAGGAAGATTTAGGGGTGTGTAACCTTTGTGCTCAGCTAAGAAGTACCATGAACTCTATTCAGCCAGGACACTCACCTAAGTATGTCCTGTTCCTAGCAGAAAAGCAGTACAGAAAAACTATGGTAGCTTTCTTATTAATATAAAAATTGAGCTTCTGTCATTGAGAAAATTAATTTCTATTAGTCAATTGCAATAAAAATATGAAATGGAAATTAAAACCACAATGCAGAACCACTCCATACCTATCAGATAGCAAAATGTTAGCAGCTGCAACTCTCAAACACTGTTGATAACAGTGTAAATTAGTATAATCATTCTGGAAAATTATTTCGTGTTCACCACCAAAGCAGAACATATGTATTCCAGCAACTCTACTCCTAGGTATAAACCCAGCAGAAATACATACATATATGTACTGAAAAACATACTGGAATAGAATGTTCACAGAACTTTCTTTTTAATGGTCCCAAATCTAAACTAACTACATTTCTATCTACAGTAGAATAGAACATAAATTGTGGTTTATTCTCATCATATAATACTAAATAGCAATGAGAGTAAAAAGATCTATAACTATTCACAACAATATAATGAATCCCTCAAAAACAATGAGGTAGTTGTGTGAAGACACTAGGCACATAAGGACAAGGACATACTAAAGTTCAAAAACAGGCAGACCTTATCTATGCTGTGACAGGATAGCAGTTATCCCTGAGTATGTGTGTGGGGGTAGTGACTAGGAAGAGGTGCAGTGGGGACTTCTTGGGAGGCTAGGAATGTTCTATTTCTGGAGTTGGTTTCCCAGGTGGCTTAAACTTTGTGAAAATTCATCAAGCTCTCCCTTATGACTGATGCAATTTTCTAAATGCATTTATACTTCAATTGAAAGTTTCCTTTAAAAATGCATAAAAAGTTATTCAATAAATGTGTGAATCAAGTTAACTATGAGGTGACTTTTGTAAAGCAATTTTAAGAGACGTCCTTTATATAATTGATCCTAACATAGTTGTTAAAATCTCTGACCAGTAAAGAATCAAATTAAAAATACACAATACTTTTTAGAATTTCAACCAAGGTCAAGTGGTATTTTTTTTAATTTAGTACATTTTAAAATAAGAATAAAGTAATCACTTCATGACTTTGAATCTCTTTAAAAAATTACTATTAAAAGTATGTTACTAAAAAAATAGACAATAGAATTGTCCCTACATAATGGTAATTATTCAACAGACACCCAATGCTAAATAAATAAATGAAGCCCTCACAGGACAGACTGCAAGGCCCATACAGAAGAATAGTATAAAGGATCCAGAGCAAACACCACACCTAATCATTAATATGGGGTGACTTCAAATATTTTAAGTACTATAAAAATGAGGCTACTTATTTTGATGTGATATATTTAATTAATTTATTTTTTAAGATCTTTAAAAGCAAAGAGATCACTAGAACTACTATACTTTTTTCTTCCTTTGAAAAACAGATTTTGTCAAACTAAGGCTGTAGACATTTCTACAATATCAACAGCTCTTTTTTAAATTAAGTAGATTTGAACCATGTTCCATGAAAACTGGGGGATTCTGATCAAACTGCAGTTGTTTAAAGATGACATGCCATGTAAAAATCATATCTTTCACGTGTTAACCACTGATTCTCTACAATTACACCTATTCTGTTTTCCCTCCCAAAGTTATTCATTCCTTTTGATCCCCCTATAAATCCTTTTCAAAAGGGTACAGATAAATAAGTAAATGCATAAAACATATTTTCCTATTTCCCTGATGCTTAAGTCCATACTCTATGCCTTTTAGGCCCAGCTGGAGACTCACCCTGTAGATATAGTCCAGCAAAGGGGCTCTGGATGAGTGCTGTTCCTCCAGGGCCACCACAGACACTGGGTGGAGAAGGGCATTCACGGGCAAAGCCATGCACCAGTCCAAGAGGCAGAGTAGCAAGGACACAATAAACTGGAACAGGAAACAGGACCATTACCTTATACTGCAGTCTTTTCAAACTTCACTAAAGGTAATGAACAAACAACAGAATTGTCCCTGCATAATAGCAACTATTCAATGGACACACAAATGAAAAAGGAGTAAGTGAATGAACAAGGTTTTCACAGGAGTGTCAGCAGAGAGGGATATTATGCAGAGGTGTCCAACCTTTTGGCATTTCTGGACCACAATGGAAGAAGAGTTGTCTTGGGCAACACATTAAATACACTGCAACATATGATCACAAAAAAATCTCATGTCTTAAGTAAATTTACAATTTTGTGTTGGGCTTCATTCATAGACATCATGGGCTACAAATAGTCTACTGGCCACAGGTTGGACATCCCTGTGAAGATATCCCTGCATGTAATATTATTTATCATTCTGCTTTACATATTTAAGAAACAACTTCTAGGGAAAACTTAGCCAATGTGCCACCTACCTTCTTGTCTGTTTCCACTGAGGAGTACTCTGCACTTGGTAAAAGAAAAGCAATTGTGGCCACAAGGATCTGCATAAAAGACAAATTCCCCAATCAAATAGACCATAGTATTAATTTTGGAAGCCACATGGTAAAAATTTTCATATGTCTTCCACTCCACTATATGTGGCAAAACTGGGGACCCCAGAGACAACTATTTCTCTTTAGAGTTATACAATTTCTAGCTTCAATCTCCATACTGTTCACTAGGAAAGCAAAAAATACTTTGAAAAAGTAATTATGAAAATGCTTCCATTTAGTTTTCTTAGACATTACCTCAGGTCTTCACCTGTTATCTTAGTGTCCCAGCATCCCTTTTATACTCAAAGGTATTCTGTTTAGATAAATTATGTGGTTGCCCTAAAACCCAACTTCAGTTTGCAGCACCTTACACTCCTATGTCCAACATTCTATTTCACTCTAAGTCACTTAAAGAGGAAAAAAAAATCACTTGTGATTTTTGATGTAGTTCAGAGAATAACGTGATCGCAATGGTGAAATTTGTCTAGAGCTGAGAAAATAAATCACTATCATTCTTTCTCCCTGGAATACCACATTGGAGACAAACCAAATTTCCTTGAAGAGTTACCACTGTACAAGTACAGCTATAAAAACTGGCAGAAACAGGTGTGCTTTAGTACCAGGACCCTAGAGGGGTGAGGGTACCTGCTCCTGCACAAGCAAGCAACCCCAAATGTAATCAACCTCCAGAACATCATAACTGAGATGATTCTTCTTTCTGTACCTCTCCTCCACCAATTACCCCACAGAGGGTATTATAGCAGTAATCTCATTACCGTGGGGTAATCATGCTATGGCGAAGCATGGTCCAGGCCATCAGTCTGAGAAAGACTCCTGTTTTACACAACAGTCCTCAATTTCTCCCAAATGCACCCCCCCCCAAATACACTGAGGGCCTTATAACCAGCTGCCTACTCCTTGTTGGCACCATCCAAATTACTCTGGATGAATGAAGTTCAATCTACAAAAGATCTCTTTGTTGTGGTCTAGTCTACCTTTAAAACTGCCCAAGTGGAAGACCCTGCCCTGGAACTGGTAGCTTCATTACGTAGTGCCTGAAATCACAGCTGAGAACCAGTGCAATTCAACTTTAAAATGAATGACTCATATGGCAATTCAACAGTCAGTTCTCTAACAATTATTTGAGTATCTATAATTAATGAAATATCAAATAAAAAAATGAAAGGCTTATACTTTAGCATTGCAGTAAAGAGACTTACTTCTGCGATTTTCAGAGGCAGAGAGGTTTCAAACATCTGAAGCTTTTCCCAGTGGGAAACCAGCAACTGAAGAACATCGCAAGCTGCCTGAGCCACAATTTTGTTAGGAAACTATGAAAGAAAACAAAACCCCAACTAGAAAGTAGTACAGACTTCTGGCCAAGAAGGAGGCAAAGGCAGATACACTTTGCCTCTGTGTACAACAGAAAGAAGGACAACAACAAATTTAAAAACAAAAAATAACCAGAACTGCCAGAAAATCTAACTATATGGAAGTCCAACAACCAAGGAGATAAAGAAGAAACATTCATTCAGACAGGTAGGAGGGGTAGAGACAGGCAACTGGGTGGAGAGGACTAGAGGCAGGACAGCGGCTGGAGGACCAGGGTGGGTGAGGTAGTGGACTGGGCAAGGCAGCAGCTGGCAGACTGGGCAGTCCCACATTTGCGTGTGGAGAATCAGGGAGGAACAACTGGGGACCAAGACAGACCATGCAACCCAGGGTCCCAGCACAGGGAAATAAAGCCTCAAAAGCTCTGACTGAAAGATCTGTGGGGGTTGAGGCAGCAGGAGAAACCCTCAGCCTCACAGGACAATTTGCTAGAGAGACCCACAGGGTCCTAGAATGTACATAAAACCACCCACCCGGGAATCTGCACCGAAGGGCCCAATTTGCATGTGGGTTCTGGAGGAAGTAACTGAAGGCCAGCCGAGAGCTGAGCAAGCAGCATTATTTCCTACTGACCCCCTCCCCTACACACAGCGCTATGACACAGCTATGGGTTGCCATGCCCTGACAAACACCTAAGGCTCCACACTCCCCTTACTATATAACAGCCCACTGAGACCAAAAAAAAAAAAAAAAGGCCCAAATGAAAGAACAAATCAAAGCTCCAGAAAAAATACAACTAAGCAACGAGGAGATAGCCAACCTATCAGATTCAGAGTTCAAAACACTGGTAATCAGGATGCTCACAGAAGTGGTTGAGTATGGTTGCAAAATAGAGGAAAAAGTGAAGGCTATGAAAAGTGAAATAAAGGAAAATGTACACAAATGAAATAAAGGAAAGGGATCCAACAGTGATGGGAAGGAAACCAGGATTCAAATCAACAGTTTGGAGCAGAAGGAAGAAATTAACATTCAACCAGAACAGAACGAAGAAACAAGAATTAAAAAAAATGAGGAGAGGCTTAGGAACCTCTGGGACACTTTAAATGTTCCAACATCCGAATTATAGGGGTGCCAGAAGGAGAAGAGGAAGAGCAAGAAATGGAAAACTTATTTGAAAACAAAATGAAGGAGAACTTCCTTAATCTGGCAAAGGAAATAAGACTTCCAGGAAGTCCAGGAAGCTCAGAGAGTCCCAAAGAAGATGGACACAAGGAAGCACACGCCAAGGCACATCATAATTACATTACCCAAGATTAAAGATAAAGCCACAAGAGAAAAGCAGACAGTTACCTTCAAAAGAGTTCCCATAAGACTATCAGCTAATTTCTCAAAAGAAACCCTGCAAGCAAGAAAGGGCTGGAAAGAAGCATTCAGTCATGAAAGGCAAGGACCTGCATCCAAGATTACTCTATCCAGCAAAGCTATCATTTAGAATGGAAGGGCATATAAAGTGCTTCCCAGACAAGGTAAAGTTAAGAGTTCATCATCACCAAGCCCTTATTATATGAAGTGTAAAGCGGGGGTATCAAACTCATTTTCACGGGGGGCCACATCAGCGTCAAGGTTGCAACTAGTCCTTAACCAGGGGCAAGGAGCTCGGCACTGCTGCTGGATAGAAACAAGGTTTTACACCGGATAAATCAAGGTGGAGGGCCAAATTTGGCCCACGGTCCTTGTGTTTACTACCTGTGTGTTAAAGGGACTTATCTAAGAAAAAGATCAAAAACTATGAACAGTAAAATGACAACAAAGTCATAACTATCAACAACTGAACCTAAAAAAAAAGCCAAAACCAAAAATGAACTAAGCAAACAACCAGAACAGGAACAGATTCACAGAAATAGAGATCACATGAAAGGTTATCAGAGGGATGGGGGAGGGGGGAGAATGAGGGAAAAGGTGCAGGGAAGACAAAGCATAATAGGTACAAAATAGACAGGGGGAGGTTAAGAAAAGTACGGGAAATGGAGAAGCCAAAGAACTTATATGTATGACACATGGACATGAACTAAGGTAGGGGAGTGATGGTGCGGGTATAGGGCAGAGGGGAATAAAGGGGAGAAAGAAATGGGACAACTGTAGTAGCACAATCAATTAAATATATTTAAAAAAAACACCCTGAACTAAATAACCTAATTTAACATGTACATGTACATTATTCCTAAGGACAAACAAAAGTTATTTCTTTCCAGCTCCTTTTAAAGACAGATTTCCTTGTTTTGCATTAAGTTTGTAAAAATATATCTTATTACCAGATAGTTTATACATGATCACCACACTAGATGTAATTCTTAAGACTAGCTCTATTAATTTACATAATATTCTGTAGAAAAAAATAGCTATCATTTAATCATTTGGAAATTAAAACCATAATTTCAAAAGGTTTTTTTTAATGTGATCTTATTCAGATCACATAAATCATAGCTTTGACTTTGAGGATATTAAAATGCAGTACATTATTAAGTATCCACTGTGTGTAACATCTTTTATGAGACTTTTACTCTTTTTAGCATTGAAAATTCTTCATTAACAGCTCTTTAAAGTAGATGTTATCTTCAATTTACATATGGAGAAATGGATTGATCAAATGACTTTCTATCCTATGAAATTAAACTTAATCCATATGTGTAAAACTAAAAATGTGAAAAAAATGGGATTATGAGAACATGATTCATGAGCTATAGTATATTCAATTACTTTGAGTATGTTTTCTCATTCTTCATGTGTCCAAGGTTCTACTGAGATGGCATGTCAAAAGGGAAGCACCTGAGGACCAATGGCTGAGGGTGCATGCTCCCTAAGGGAGGAGAGCACCCTGGCCAGAACCTGTGGCTACATGGCTATCCACACCTCATTATCTAGAGCAGAAAGGTTTGTCACTGATTCTGTGTTTCTGTCTAGGGAAACCTCTGGATATGTAGCTTGGTTATATGAAGCAGACACCAATTGACCTGGGTACTACAAAACAACACAGGAAATCTATGTTTTAGCACCTCAGTGACTAATGCAGAGAAGGAACAAGGTGATTACTTTTACTGAATAATTCTACAGAATAAAAATTTAGTGACTACCCCTTCCTGACAGATGTAAGGTAAACCAGGGTGAGAGCATACGCACTCAGGGGCTCTTCACAGCTTCATCCAGGCCTCAGCTATCCTGATTCTCATGGGCTTCTTTTCATCCCTTCAACACTCTGGCTTGTTTCTGCCCCAGGGCCTTTATACCTGCTCTGTGTTTACCTGGGGCACTCATTCTCCCTGTCTGCATTTGGTGGATGCAGCCACACCTTTTAGTTCATAGCACTAAATGTCACTTCCTCCACAAGGCCACTATACCCATCCGAAGAAGTAGTGGCCCACCTCCTCCAGCTCTTCAGTTTCATCCTGTTTCCATTATAGTTTATGGTGTTAAAGGCTGTCAGAGCTGATCAGTTGTGTTTGTCTGCTTGTTCTTTCACGCTTTTTTCCTGCATCTTTTTTCACCATTGTATTCCTAATGCCTAACACAGCCCCCTGAGAGGAAATACATGGTGTGTTTGCAGTAAAGATGGAAGATGGAGGGAGTGGAAGAATAAGTGGGCAGTGGGTGTGAAACAGTGGGGTCATGAGGGAGAAACAAGAATGTTGTGGCTCTTACATCTAGAAGCTGAAAAAAGACAAGGGGATAATGATGAAAGGAGAGCTGTGGCAGACAAAAGGGCTATTGGCAGAGAGGGATGAGGCATGAAAAAGAGGGGCAGGGAAAGCATTGTGGAGGAAGAGCTGAGCTGAGCCTGGAAGAATGCAGAGGGAGAGTGTTTCCTTTCAGGCAGTGGACAGCAGGGTACAGGCATTGAGGGCTGCAAGTTGAGTGGTATAACTGACTCACAGAGTGCTGTAGGGAATTGTTAGGATGAAATAAATCGCTCACTCACTCTCTCACTCACCTAGTACATACTCAGAGTATTGACAATGTGCTAGCACTGAATTAAAAGCATGGGGCACAATATGAACAGGGCAGATACAGTTCCTACTCTGAAGAAACTGAGTTTCAGAGATCCATTTGGATCCAATGGATCCAAACAGGCAGGGATCCATTTATGTATGTTCCCAAGGGCTATGCCCAATACTCTAGTCTGTGGA
The DNA here is from genome assembly GCF_022682495.2 of Desmodus rotundus. Lineage (NCBI taxonomy): Eukaryota > Metazoa > Chordata > Mammalia > Chiroptera > Phyllostomidae > Desmodus > Desmodus rotundus. The sequence continues at coordinate 133,109,050 of NC_071392.1, forward strand.
TCATGTGGTGAGGCCTGTCTGTAGACCGATCTCTTTGGCAACAGTATGAGCAGATCTGTGGAGTCCAGACTAGGGCCATGAAGATGGTGGAGCAGGAGGCTCAGATACCAACAGAGTGACCCAACTATGTGATGGATGGCCCCAGGGCAGGAGGTGTGACTGAGTGAAGGGCATTCAGGACTGCGTGACTAGAAACAGTGAGGGATAAGGAGGGGGAGAAAATCAATGGTGTCTTCTGAGATGGGGTAAAAGAAACAGCAGGTGGGGCTGAGGGTAGGGAGCTCGGGTCCAGAGTCAGGCTGCTAACCTGTGCCGAGTCAACACTGTCACTCTAGTGGCCTCACCACAGCTCCTAGATGGAACACATAAATCTGTAAATACAGCCCTGGCTTAGAAGCCTCCATATATCCCTACCCCCGCAGGCTACCTCACCGGACACAACTAGCCAAATGGTATTTTCTGACTGGCTGTGTAACACACTGTTCTCATTTTTTGCTGTGGTTGCAGGCTGATTTTCACTGATACTCTTTGGGGAGTATTTTCCTAGCCTTCCCTGACCTGTGCCCTAATATCCAGGGCAACCTCGTCAGGTATTCCCAAAGGCCATGGTTACCACAGAGCAGTGCCTGGAGCTCCAGAGCTATGTGGAGCCCTCCTGACAGAAAGCTCCTCCTGAGCTCATGCTTCCTGTCGCCTATATGGCAGGTCCCAGTCCTGGCTGGGCTTCCTGTTCTTCCTCCCCACTCCCTCAATTTCTACCCCTCCTGGCAGAGCCATGAGCCTCCCTGAGTGGTTGCTGTACCCTTGTTCCCAGTGGTGACTTTTTCCCTTTTAGCCTTGGTTCCTTTAGATTTATGTGTTATCTCCTTTAATAAAATTCCATCTGGCACAGGGACACAAACATCAGATGGAAAGTGGGAGGGAAGAAGGAAGGAAGGAAGAGTGGGAAGGGTCACAGGGGACAGGACTTCCATCTAGGAGTTTTCATCTGTTATTCATAATAGTTAATAGGAGACTGATGTGGCTGATCTTGGGCCTCTGATTTCATTTTGTAACTTTAAAATAATTTTTATTGACTTTATTAGATTGACACTGGTTAATAAAATTATATAGGTTTTATGTGTACAATCCAATAACACATCATCTGTATTATTCACAGCTCACCACCCAAAGTCAAGTCTCCTTCTGTTACCATTCATCCCCCCTTTAGCCTCTTCTACCTCCCCCACCCCCTTTTCCCTCTGGTAATCACCATACAGTTGTCTGTATCTATGAGATTTTTTTTTTTATGCTTAATTCCTTTACCATTTTTATCCAGCTCCCCAACACCCCTCCCATCTGGCCAAGCTCAGCTTGTTCTCTGTATCTGTAAGTCTGTTTCTACTTTGTTTATTTTGTTAATTAGATTCCACATATCAGTGAAATCATATGGTATTCATCTTTCTCTGACTGGCTTATTTCACTTAGCATAATATACTCCAGGTCCATCTATACTATTGCAAAAGGTAAAATTTCCTTCTTTATTACAGCCAAGTAGTATTCTATTGTGTAAATGCAACGCAGCTTTTTTATCCACTCATCTACTGATGGGACTTGGACTGCTTCTAAATCTTGACTATTTCAAATAATGCTGCAATGAACACAGGTATGCATATATTCTTTCAAATCAGTGTTTCAGGTTTCTTCAGATATATTCCCAGGAGTTGAATCAGGGGGTCATAAGGCAGTTCCATTTTTAATTTCTTGACAAAACTCCACACTGTTTTCCACAGTGACTGCACCAATCTGCATTCCCATCAAAAGTGCAAAAGGGTTCCCTTTTCTGCACATCCTCGCCAGCACTTGTTTGTTGATTTATTGATGACAGCTATTCTGATAGGTGTGAGGTGATATCTCATGGTTTTAATTTGCATTTCTCTGATGATTAGTGATGCTAAAAATCTGTTCATGTTTATTGGACATCTGTATGTCCTCTTTGGAGAAATGTCTATTCAGGTCCTTTGCCCATTCTTTTAATTGGATTATTTCTTTTTCTTTCTTTCTTTCTTTTTTTGTTTGGTATTGAGTTGTATAGGTTCTTCATGTATTTTGGATATTAAAGCCTTATCAGATATATCGTTGGCCAATGTGTTCTCCCAGTCACTGGGCTGTCTTTTTATTTTGTTGGGTTCCTTTCCTACGCAATAACTTTTTAGTTTGATGTGGGCCCATTTGTTTGTTTTCTCTTTTGTTTCCCTTGCCTGAGGAGATATATAAAAAAATATTGCTCCAAGAAATGTCAGATTTTTCTTCCTATGTGTTCTTTTCAGATTTCTATGGTTTAGTCTTACATTTAAGTCTTTAAACCATGTTGAGTTTATTCTGTGTTTAGTGTAAGAACGTGGTCTAATTTCATTTTTTGCACATTATCTGTCCAATTTTCCCAATACCATTTATTGACTAGACTAAGTACCCCCATGTATGTTCTTGCCTCCTTTGTCAAACATTAATTAACCATAAAGGTATAGGTTTATTTCTGGGCTCCTTATTCTGTTCCATTGATCCATGTGTTTGTTTTTAAGCCAGTGCCATGCTGTCTTGATTTCTATGGACTTCTAGTATACTTTGATATGAGGTAGTGTGATTCCTTTAACTTTGTTCTTTTTTTCTCAAGATTGCTGTTACTATTCAGCTCTTTTGTGGTTCCATATAAATTTTGGGGATATTTGTTCTAGTTCTGTGAAATACAACATTGGCATTTTGATAGGAACTGTATTCAATCTATGGATTGCTTTGGGTAGTATGGACATTCTAATGATTTTTTTTTGTTTTTTTAGGTATATTTTATTGATTATGCTAGTACAGTTGTCCCATTTTTCCCCCTTTATCTCTCTCCTCCCTGTATCGTCCCCCTCACCCTCCAACACCCCCCCCATAGTTCATGTCCATGGGTTGTACATATAAGTTCTTTGGCTTCTCCATTTCCTAAACTATTCTTAACTTCCCCCTATTTTGAGCCTACCAATTATGCTTCTTATTCCCTGCACCTTTCCCCCCCATTGGTCCCCTCTCCATCCCCACTGATAACCTTCCATGTGATCTCCATTTCTGTGATTTTGTTCCTGTTCTAGTTGTTTGCTTAGTTTTTGTTTTTCAGGTTCAGTTTTTGATAATTGTAGGCTTGTCATTTTATTGTTCATAGTTTTTGATCATCTTCTTTTTCTTAGATAAGTTGTTTTAACATTTCATATAAGGGCTTGGTGGTGGTGAACTCCTTTAACTTGACCTTATCTGGGAAGCACTTTATCTGCCCTTCCATTATAAATGATAGCTTTGCTGGATACAGTAATCTTGGATGTAGGTCCTTGCCTTTCATGACTTTGAATACTTCTTTCTAGCACCTTCTTGCCTGTAAGGTTTCTTTTGAGAAATCAGCTGATAGCCTTATGGGAATTCCTTTATAGGTAACTCTCTCCTTTCCTCTTGCTGCTTTTAAGATTCTTTCCTTGTCTTTAATCTTGGGTAACAATTATGATGTGCTTTGGTGTGCTCCTCCTTGGGTCCAATTTCTTTGGGACTCTCTGGGCTTCCTGGAAGTCTATTTCCTTCACCAGATTGGGGAAGTTTTCCTTCATTATTTTTTCAAATAAGTTTTCAATTTCTTGCTCTTCCTCTTCTTCTAGCACTCTCATGATTTGGATGTTGGAACATTTAAAGTTGTCCCAGGGGTTCCTAAGCCTCTCCTCATTTTTTTGAATTCTTTTTCCTTCATTTTGTTCCAGTTGGATGCTTATTTTTGCTTTTGTTCCAAATCACTGATCTGAGTCCCAGTTTCCTTCCCTTCACTTTTAGTTCCCTGTATATTTTCCTTTATTTCACTTTGTGTAGCCTTCATTTCCTCCTTCCTTTTGTGACCAAGCTCAGTCAATTCTGTGAGCATCCTGATTACCAGTGTTTTGAACTCTGAATCAGATAGGTTGGCTATCTCAACATTGCTTAATTCTTTTTCAAGAGTTTTGATCTTTTCTTTCATTTGGGCCATATTTCTTTGTCTCAGTGCACCTGTTATGTGTAAGGGGTGGAGCCTTAGGTATTCCCCAGGGCAGGGTAACCCTCTTTGCTCCTTTGTGGTACTGTCTGTGAGGGATGGGTCAGAGGAGGAATAGTGCTGCTAGCTCTGCCTTCCTTACACTTTCCCTCACTTTCCTTGCTTCCCACAAACGGTTTGTGCCCTTTAGGTGCTGATTTGTAGGCGGGTGGGTTTGTGCGTGTTTTTGCACCTTATGAGTCTCTCCAATGTAATGTCCTATGATGCTGGGTGTTTCTCCCGCTGCCACAATCCCCACAGATATTTTCCACAGGCTGTGGTTTTGAGTCTTTAGTTTCTTGCGCTGAAACCCAGGGTTAGCGGACCCTCTCTGCTCCCCTGCTTTCCCCCAAGCTTGTCTGCGTGACAATGTGAGATTGTCAGTGTGGTCCGCCAACCAGTGCCTTGCCACATTCTCTCCGCCCCGCTGCCCGTTTCCACCCCTCCTACCATCTGGTTGACTGTTTTTTCAACTCCTTGGTTATTGGACTTCTATGCAAATGTTTTTCTGGCAGTTCTGGTTGTTCTTTGTTTTTAAATTGGTTGTTTCCCCTCTTTCGGTTGTGTGAGGAAGTGAAGCATTTCTACCTACACCTTCATCTTGGCTCCAATCAGCTTAATGTTAATTGTTCCTATCCATAAACACGGTATTTGCTTCCACTTATTTGTATCTTCTTCAATTTCTTTCTTCAGTATCTTATAATTTTCCAAGTACAGGTCTTTTACATATTTGGTTAAGCTTATTCCTAGATATTTTATTTTTTGATGAAATTGTAGTTTCTCTTTCTGATATAGGTCATTATGGGTGTATAAAATTGCAACCACATTTCTGGATATTTACTTTATATCCTGCTACTTTACTGAATTCATTTATCAGTTCAAATAGTTTTCTGGTGGAATCTTTAGGGTTCTCTACATACAATTTTATTTGTTCTGCAAAGTGAAAGTTTTCATTTCTTCAATCCTATTTAGATGCCTTTATTTCTTCTTCTTGTCTGACTGCTATGGTTAGGACTTCCAGTACTAGGTTGAATAAGAGTGGTGAAAGTGGACATCCCTGTCTTATTTCCAAACTTAAGGAAAACACTTTTAGTATGATTTTGGCTGTGGGTCTGTCATATGTGGTCTTCACTGCATTGAGGTGTGTCCCCTCTATTCCCACTTTGCAGAGAGTTTTTAATAATAATCGGGTGCTGGATGTTATCAAATGCCTTTTCTGCATTTATTGATGATAATGTGAGTTTTACCTGTCAATTTGTTTATGTGGTGTTTTACGTTTATTGATTTGCAGATATTGTACCAACCTTGCATCCTCAGAATAAATCTGGCTTGGTCTTGGTGTATGATATTTTTTTAATGTATTGCTGGATCCGGTTTGCAGTATTTTGTTTAGTATTTTTGCACTTACGTTCCTGAGGGACATTGGCCTATAATTTTCTTTCTTTGTAGTGTCTTTATCTGGTTTTGGAAATCAGGATAATGCTGACTTCATAAAATAAACTCTAGAGTCTTCCCTCCTGTTGATGTGTTTGGAACAGTTTAAGAAGGATAGGTGTTAGCTTTTCATTGAATGTTTGGTAAAATGCACCTGTGAAGCCATCTGATCCAGGACTTTTGATTGTTAGGAATTGTGTGACTACTACTTTGATTTCATTAGTTGTATTCAGTCTATTCAGATTTTCTGATTCTTCCTGGTTGAGTTTTGGAAGACAGTATGTTTCTAGGAATTTATTCATATTATTCAGATTGTCCAATTTGTTGGCATATGGGTGTTGGTAATATTTTCTTATAATCTTCTGTATTTCTGTGGTGTCAGTTGTTACTTCTCTTTCATTTCTGATTTCATTTATTTGGATCCTCTTTTTTCTTGATGGGTCTGATTAAAGATTTGTCAATCTTATGTATCTTTTCAAAGAACCCACTCTTGGCTTCATTGATCTTTTGTATATATATTTTTAAATGGTATTTCATTCAAGCTGGAGCAAGAGGGGTTCCTTGGCTTTCCTTTTTCACCTTCTCTTTTATTTATAAAATGGATTGAGCAACAGAATGTACAGGGATTGGGGATTCAATGAGGCAGTTCATGCACTGTGCTGGGACCCCATGACAGAGTAAGGGCTCAATACATGGCAGGTATATTTTTTTCTGGTGTTTTATGTTTTTCCTCATAATTACAGAAAAATTATACTCTAAATACAGAGAAAAGAATATAAGCCTTCAAATCCTTCTTCTCTTGTCATCAATTTCTATCTCTCTCCTGCACTACACAGAAGAATAAGGTAGCAGGCTACATATATAGATATGTATATCTGTACATCTCCATTCTAAGATACTATCAAATTATTAACAGCTTTTCCAAGAAAGGGGTAAAGGTGGAGGAACCACATTACCTTAAATATACATTTATAGATTTAAGAAAAATTAAAATTTGAAAAACAGACCTTAGAATCAAAAAGAGATCAAAAAATGAATTGGAATTTACATACTGGGTTAGCCAAAAAGTTCATTTAATTTTTTTGTGTACAATGGTTCTAGTGGTGCTTAGTTTCCTTTAACTTCATTTGCAACAATTTGGTTAGACTGTATTGTGACAGCTGTCACATCAGTGTGCATTTAAAAAAAACTTATCAAAACTGGTAAATTTCTGTGCAGCCATTTTAATATTGAAGACGAAAGAAGATACTCAACATTTCAGTGTATTATGTTTTATTATTTCAAGAAAGGTAAAAACACAACTGAAATGCAAGAAAAGATTTGTGCAGTGTACGGAGAAGGTGTTGTGATTGATCAAAAGTGTCAAAAGTGGTTTGCAAAGTTTCTTGGTACTACTGACATTTCCAACAAATAATTTTTTGCTGTGGTTGGGGCTATCTTATGCTTTGGAAGATGTTTAGCAGCACCCCTGGCCTCCACCCACTAGAAGCCAATAGCGGCAGATAGCCAACATACTCAAACTATCCAAATCAATAGTTACTGGTGAAAATGAAAAATGTGTCTTTTACTTTATGGAAAAAACTAAATGGACTTTTTGGCCAATCCAATGGATATACAATTGATATCCAACTTTCTTCACTTGAATGTGAATATTTCTCCATGGCTTTGGGAGACAGGGGAGTGTCCTCCACACCACCATTGTGAAAAAGCCCAGACATGGGGCCAGGGTGTTTTGGGTTTTACCCTGACAAGCTCTATCACTCCCAATAAGCTCATTTTCCTCATCTATGAAGTAGACTTGACAATAATCCTTCTCCTCATAGGATAGTTCTAACGATTAAATACAATGACAAAAGTAAGGGGCTGGCTCCTTACTCAGGCCAGTGGGAGCACTCCTAAGTGCTATCTTGGTTTGGTCAATTTTCCATTCCTCTCCACAGGGATCAGCAGCAAGCATTTTTGCAACTGTCATGATATAACCAGCAATGCCAAGTGTTGATGAGGAGGGAAGGAAGAGGACAGGGTGGCAGAGGAAGGTGGTCAGAGGGTACACTTAGGGAGCAGGAGGCATTGAGTTTGGCCAGGAAGAGGGCTGGGTGAGGAGGGCTGCTATGAAATCTGGCTGCCAAAGAAGACAGCGGCTAGACCAGAGGGCTAGATGCTGAGCCACGGGCAGGGGAACACCACTGGCATTACTCTGTGAGCTGAAACACAAAGGATAGCACAGGGGTTTGTTAATGGCCTAGTGATGACTGTAACAGCATCAGCTGCAATGGCTGTTATTATTGTAGCAGACTGGAGAGAAGGGCAGGCAAGAGCCTGAATGTTGATGATACACGGAGAGTTCAGGATTTGAACTTTGGCTTGGCCAGACTCTAGAGCCTGGAACAAGTTCTTTAACTCTCCTGCACCTCAGTTCCTCCATTGTAAAATGAGACAATAAATTAGCAACTGAGAACTTCCATGTGCCCTCAGCAGGGGTTGGGGACTCACTGGTTCCAGAGGTGTACTATCAGCAATGCTAATTATCACCATTTCTAAGCCGGAGTCAGGAAAGGACCCAGCAGGATTTGAGCTGCAGGTTAAGAAGGGTCCTAACAGGACAAATAAAAGTTGAGTTTTGTCTTTCATGTCACACAGATCAGCAATCACTACTGCTTCCATCATTTATGCCTGCATGGCCATGGGATCATGAGCTGATTTGTCTGGGCCTTATTTTCCTCTGGCATGACACAGGGATTGTAACATCTACCTTGCAGAGCTGTCATGAAGGTTAACAAAAGAATTTAGAAATTTTATCATGAATCTGGCCCAGTGTGAGTGCCCAGTAAATGGCAGTTCTTCTTTTCGTTACCAAACCAAAGGAAGAAAGATGTCTTGAGAGTACCCAAGGCCCAGTTGGACCATGAACACTCAGGGTCACTAACCAGGGCTATCAGGTTTCTCTTAGTCCTAAAAGGCCAGAGTACAAACTCTCACTTTCTTGTCTCTCCCACAGGCTGGTGACAGTGTCCTGCTTGCCAATGGAGCTACCCAGCCACCAGAGGAACCCAATTTAGCCACTGAACTTGGTATAGAAACACTCAGCCTATGGATGATCGGGTTGCAGACATCAGTGGGGAAGCAACCACTGATGGTCTCACCTGAGAACCTCACAGAACTTTCAATATGGCTCTCAGAAAAACAATTTTTGAATTAAAAAAACCTCTCAGTAACATAGGGAAAAATAAAAATGGGGCTAATTCAAACAAAAACTGTTCGAAAATCTAGAATACAGCTTAATGTTCAATGTACATCATGAGTTGGTAATACCTTCAAAGTGACACCTATCACATTGATGGCCTCTTTCAGCAGAGGATGCCTTGTACACTGTGCAAGCTCTTCACATATCCAGACTCCGAGGGAACAAATGGCAATGCATCTTTTGAAAAAGAAAAAGGAGAAAGACTCTCATGAAATTTAATGTTTAATTCCTGTATCAAATTTTCTTGTCATTTTCAAATGACAAAAATATTTTTTTAAGTAGCAAAAATTACAGTTACACTAATAGAATGTCTTCTTAAGAAACAAAGATAAGGTACCCTCAACAGACCAGTTTCAGGACAAATAGAAATATTGATAATGGTTAGTAATTCGATATTTAATTAAATAAACGGTTGATTTTCTGTTAATGTAACAGCCCACATAGCACTTATTTTCACTGAAAGTAATTTATTACATTTTACTGCTTCAAGATATTTTTGAAGAAGAAAAAAGTGAATCTTAGAAAAATTTAGAAGCTGAATTTGTAATTGTTTTCCTTACAGTAAAATATACAACACCAACCACAAATCCAAGACAAATTCTATATTTTGTTGTGAAGAATATTTCAATAAAACTTTCAAAATAAGTTTCACTATTATTTCCTTTAAACAATGTGTTAAGACAAAATAGTTTTTAAGTTACACAGTCCTTTACAAGTTACCTTTAATCAATTTTAAATGGTAACTCTCTTTGGAATTGATACACTCCACTATCTTTTGCAATAATCAAAAAATCATATTCTTGTTATTTTTTCTTCTGAAAGCCTATATGTACATTAAAAATATTTGCTCCCAAAACTACTTACTTTCAGAACAAAAAGGGGATTCCAACCACTATTTGGAAACAGACCTTAGCTATACAATGTATCTGTTGTTCTTTGTAAAAAGAGGTCACACTGAGAGCCAGTCAAACTGGACATACTGCTCTGCTCTCCATATTGAACATTCCTTTGTTGTTGGGAATGACCCTGCCTGGTTTCAGAAGCTGTAAACCCCCATGGCTAAGGCTGACTGAGAGACCTTGGGACCCTAAGCCACTAAGGAGACAAAGCTTATCTCCCTGACAGGAGCACTGCCTCTGCCTAACTTACTTCACCTTGCTTGGCCCCCAGTGCTTGACCAGTCAGCCAATGACAGGTAAGATTCCTCAAGGGAGGGATGACCTAAGACAGGCTTGGTCACAAAGAGGCCCTCAGGGAAAGACTTGGGGGGGCTATAGAAAAAGGGGGTGATGGACCCTTGCCCCTGGGCTTTGACACAGCCTGAGTCCTCATTCTGTCTGCAAGAAGTCTCCTAATCTCTCGGCTGTCTCACATCCCCTGCTCCATTTAAGCCTGAAACAATGCAAGAGGTGGGTGTGGCCCTGTGCTGGAAAGGGCGGATTCCCTGGGGTGATCAGTCCTAAGAAAGAATGCATAAAATCCTGTGAAACTTACTTTGCTAATATCCTAAATTTAAATGATAAAGATCCAAGCACAAAATGAGTTTGTTCCCCTAAGTTTTATAGCCCTTTAGCTATCTGACCCTGACTCTAAATAAGCCCTCATAGTTCTCTGAGTGTTATCAATTGTTTGATCATTACTGCCTGACAATTATTGAGCTTTACTATAAGCCCTGTATTCCTATGCAAATTAAACCCAATAAAAGCCTACTGAGGAAAAGGCTCCCGGCTCTTCTCCTTTGGGAGATCAGCCACCTTTCCTCCCCAAGCAGATCTTGTCTTGGTAGACTTATTTTCATCCATGGCAGATGGGGGGCTCTGCGAGCAAACCTCCCCAACACTTTGTATTCAGTGTAATTCCACAATTAAAATCATTGAGTTTTTTAAACCCCCATGTTTCACTGGATTCTCTCCTCTTCAAATAAGGATAAACTAAGTGTATCAGAACAAACATATTAAAATCCTTTGAAGACTGTATCACCTTCTACCAAAATTCATTCAGAAAAGCAGTTCAACTCAGTTTACAAGTTGTGCCAGGTCTTTTTTAGTTTCTCCAACACCAGCATTATTCAGGAATTCCACACGATTCTAACCCTTGATGTTCCTGTCTCTTCTCTTGCCTAATTCCTATGCTTATTCTCATCTAGAAACTGTACTTTGCATTCTTAGTTTGCATATACTCTACATTCCTGTGTATTCTATACCTTTTCAAAAAGTCTCTTTATTTTCCTGCAGCTTAACCCAGACTCTGTTTAACCCACTAAAATCTACACAACTTGGAATTATATCAAAAATTCCATTTTTACTTTTTTAAGAGCCTCACTTTCTTTGTGTGCATGTGTGTATGTAAATGAGTGTGTATATGAAAATATGTACTTTTCTTACAACCCATTAACCTATTTGTTAAATATAATTTAAGAGCAAAGATCTCTCATTTGTAGGAATACGTGCATTTCTCCATTAACTACTAGGTTTGCACTATGGAGAACATTTGTGACCCATAAAAGGGTTTTATAATCTAAACTACTCTGACTTGCTTTGAGTTTTAAGCCATACGAGCTTATAAGAGCTCTCCCATGCTATTTTCTTTCTTTGAAATTTATCATTTAACATTCCCATTTAGCATCTTCCAATTCCAATACTCTTAATTATTCCTCACGCCTAGGCATTCCTGCCAATTAAGATTCTCTGCATCCCAAGTATGTCCTTTGTGATCCCAAATCAGTTTTATGTATCAAGACTCTTTTTTAGCTATTGGCAAAACTACCTTCACTCTCATGCTGTCTTCCAACACAGTCTCCTCTTTGCTACTATGCCATCTCATGCTACTCCAATTTATAAAACAAAACTTATTTTTCTTAATTTTTCTAAATTATCACTTATAATTATCCTATATTCTCTAAATTGTCTCAATTTATTTGCATCTTGATCATATTTCAGTCTGCTTGCTTATCTATACTTACATGCCCTTAATTTCATAATCTGATTCCTTTCATATGCAACTAAGAGGGACTGTCTCATACACATCACTTTCTACACCAAAGAAAAGGGGATTGAAGAAAAAGTACTGACAACTTGTTGAAGGGCTAAATGTGGTGGCTATAGAAGAAGGAGAAATCAAGGATATTCCCTAAACTTCTGGGTTAAAAGTCTAGTTAGATGGTGTCATGTACTAAGATGAACTCTGAGAGACAGCAGACTCACTGGTTCAATTATGGTTGTGTTAAGTTTGGATATGTTAAGACATCCAAGCTAATATATCAAGTAAGCAGTTTGATATATATACCTGAATACATAAGGGGTTCACAGAAGGGACTAGGTAAATAAATTCAGATCATCAGCAGGTAAGTGGCATTTAAAGTATGGTTAGAATGAATAAGAGTGCCTAGAAAGTCATGGAGGGCCAGTCCTAAGCCTCGAGTGACTCAAACACTCAGAGGTTAGGTACAGGAGGGAGATAGGAAAGAAGTAGGTGCAGTGACGTAGAACCAAATCAGATGTTTTAAGAACTGGCAATGCTCAGGAAGAGGGCAGAGACAGACTAACTTCAGAATTAGTAAGGTTAATGTGTATAGTAAAATTTCTAAGGTAACCTTTAAGAGAACTGAAAAAGTGCCTATGACTTCTAAAAAAAATAGAGATAGTAAGTAGAAAGTAGGAAAAATAATCTGAAAGAAAAAGAAAGGAAAGAAGAAAGGATGAATAGAAGGAAGGGGGAAAGGGAGGAAGAAAGAATGAAAAGGAGAGGAAAAAAATGAAGGCAAAAGAAAGGAGAAAATGAAATATTGTGAAGAACCAATAACAGAGTATAAAATGAAAGAAATACATCTACATATATCAGTAATTGCAATGCATGTAAATGGACTAATCCTTAAGTTAGAAAATAAAGATTAGACAGAATGAACATATAAAATGAAGTATGTATAGTTTTTTGAAAAAAAAGAGAAGAGTATATAAAGGTTAAATTTATAAGGATAGAAATATTATTTAAAAATAGCTGAGTCAGGGAATTGGAAGATGGCGGCAACATAGGTGGGAGCGGAATCCACTTCCCCTCAGCGCCAGGGAAATACCTAGCTGATCAGAGGAGCAGAGCGAACAGCCAACAGTACTCCAGCATATACGAACATTAGAGACCAAAGATAGAGGACATTGAAAGATCTGACGGTGTGACAACAAAACCTGGAGTGCTGAAAAGACTAGAGTTAGACCGTGTTAAACACATAAACGTCAGCTCAAGACCAGTGAGCACAGGAGAGTAAGGAGACAGCACCACCGAATCCCATTGGCATTCTACCATAGAAGTTCATATCATAAACCCAGGGATTCAGAACAAAGCAATTTAAGAAGCAGAGGCCAACAAGAAGAGCCTCACAAACAATGGGAAGACAAAGAAACAATTCCCAAATGAAAGGAAAGGAGGAAGTCTCAGAAAGAATACTAACCGAAAAAGAGGCAAGTCAACTATCAGATACTGAGTTCAAAGCAATGGTCATCAGGAAGCTCACTGAGCTCTCTGAGCTCAAAGAGAACTACCAGAAACTACAAGGAAACTACAATGAACTCACTGCAAACTATATCAACATGAAAAAGGAAATAGAAAATATCAACAAGAGCCAAGAGGAAATGAAGAATACAATTTCTGAATTGAAGAACACAGTAGAAGGAATTAAAAGCAGACTTGATGAAGCAGAGGATCGGATCAGCGAGCTGGAGGATAAAGTAGAAAAAAACACCCAGAAGGAGCAAGAAAAGGAAAAGAGGCTCAGAAAGAATGAAGAGGCAATAAGGGAAATGCAGGACAACATGAAACGTAACAATATCCGTATAATAGGAATACCAGAAGGAGAAGAAGAAGAGCAAGGGATAGAAAACCTGTTTGAAAAAGTAATGATGGAAAATTTCCCTAATCTGAGGAGAGAAAAAGTCACCCAAATCCAGGAATCACAGAGAGTCCCAAACAAGAGGAACCCAAAGAGACCCACTGCAAGACACATCATAATTAAAATGGCAAATTTCCAAGACAAAGAGAGGATCTTAAAGGCAGCAAGGGAGAAAAAGGAAGTAACATACAAGGGAGCCCCAATAAGGTTAGCAACTGACTTCTCAATGGAAACGCTCCAAGCCAGAAGAGAATGGCAAAAAATATTCCAAGTAATGAGAACCAGAGGCCTCCAACCAAGACTACTTTACCCAGCAAGGCTCTCAATCAAGATAGAAGACCAAATAAAGAGCTTCCCAGACAAAAGAAGTCTAAAAGAATACAGCTCCACCAAAACAGCTCTGCAAGAGATGCTAAAGGGACTGCTTTAAGGAAAGGAAGGAAAAGAGAAAGACAGAGGAACACAGGTAGGAAATAATGGCAATGAATAACTACCTATCGATAATAACCTTAAATGTAAATGGATTAAATGCTCCAATCAAAAGACATAGAACAGCTGAATGGATAAGAAAACATGACCCACACATATGCTGCCTACAAGAAACCCATCTCAGGACAAAAGACGTACACAGACTGAAAGTGAAGGGCTGGAAACAAATTTTCCAAGCAAACGGACAGGAAAAAAAAGCAGGGGTAGCAATACTCATATCAGACAAAATAGACTTCCAAAGAAGGGCCATAAAGAGAGACCCAGAAGGTCACTTCATAATACTCAAAGGAAGAATCCACCAAGAAGACATAAACATTATAAATATATATGCACCCAACATAGGAGCACCCAAATACATAAAGAAAATCTTGGAGGATTTCAAGAAAGATATTGACAGCAACACAATTATAGTAGGGGATTTTAACACCCCACTATCAAAAATGGACAGGTCTTCCAAACAAAAGATTAACAAAGATATTGTGTCACTTAACAATACCCTAGAGGAAATGGACTTCACTGATATATACAGAGCTTTTCATCCCAAAGAAGCAAAATACACATTCTTTTCAAGTGTCCATGGAACTTTTTCAAAGATAGACCACATGATAGGACACAAAGCAAGCCTCAACAAATTCAAGAAAATTGAAATCATATCAAGCATCTTCTCTGACCACAAGGGTCTGAAACTAGAAACCAACCCCGAGGGTAAAAACCCAAAACACTCAAAATCATGGAGACTGAATAGCATGCTATTAAACAATGAATGGGTCAAGAACGAGATTAGGGAAGAAATCAAAAACTTCCTGGAAACAAATGAAAACGAACTCACAACAACCCAAAACCTATGGGACACAGCAAAGGCAGTCCTGAGAGGGAAGTTCATAGCAATACAGGCCTACCTTAAGAAGTTAGAAACAGTTCACACAAACAACCTAACCCTACGCCTACAAGAACTGGAGGAACAACAACAAAGACAGCCCAGAGCAAGCAGAAGGAAGGAAATAACCAAGATCAGAGCAGAACTAAATGACATAGAGACTAAAAGCACAATTGTAAGGATCAATGAATCCAGAAGCTGGTTCTTTGAAAAGATAAACAAAATCGACAAGCCTTTAAGTAGGCTTATCAAGAAGAAAAGAGAGAGGATCCAAATAAACAGAATTAGAAATGAAAGTGGAGAGATTACAACTGATACCACAGAAATACAAAGGATCGTAAGAAATTACTATGAAGACCTATATGCTAAGAAATTTGAAAACCTAGATGAAATGGACACATTTCTAGAAAAATATAATCTTCCAAAACTGACTGAAGAAGAAGCAGAAAACCTGAACAGACCAATATCAGCAAAGGAAATTGAAGCAGTCATCAAGAAACTCCCATCACACAAAAGCCCTGGACCAGATGGTTTCACAGGAGATTTCTACAAAGCATTTAAGGAAGAACTAACCCCTATCCTTCACAGACTATTCGAAAAAATCCAAACTGATGGAAGACTCCCAAACTCTTTTTATGAAGCCAACATCATCCTAATCCCAAAACCAGATAAAGACACAACGAAGAAAGAAAACTTCAGGCCAATATCGCTGATGAACATAGACGCTAAAATTCTCAACAAAATATTAGCAAACCGCATCCAGCAATATATTAAAAAGATCATCCACCATGACCAAGTGGGATTCATCCCAGGGATGCAAGGATGGTACAATATTCGCAAATCAATAAACATAATACATCACATCAACAACAGCAAAGACAAAAATCACATGATCATATCAATAGATGCGGAAAAAGCATTCCATAAGATACAGCACCCATTTCTGATAAAAACACTCAGCAAAGTGGGAATAAAGGGAGCAGTCCTCAACATAATTAAGGCCATATATGAGAGACCTACAGCCAACATCACATTCAATGGACAAAAACTTAGAGCTTTCCCACTAAGATCAGGAACAAGACAAGGATGCCCTCTCTCACCACTCCTATTCAACATAGTATTGGAAGTCCTAGCCACAGCAATCAGACAAGAAAAAGCAATAAAAGGCATCCAAATTGGAAAGGAGGAAATGAAACTGTCACTGTTTGCAGACGACATGATAGTGTACATGGAAAACCCTATAGACTCCACTCAAAAACTACTCGACCTAATAAATGAATTTGGCAAAATAGCTGGATACAGAGTCAATACCCAGAAATCAAAGGCATTCCTGTACACCAACAACGAAACTGCAGAAACACAAATCAGGAAAAAAATCCCATTCGATATAGCAACAAGAAAAATAAAGTACCTAGGAATAAACCTAACCAAGGAGGTAAAAGACCTGTACTCAGAAAACTACACAACACTGAAGAAAGAAATTAAGGAAGATACAAACAAATGGAAGCATGTACCATGTTCATGGATTGGAAGAATTAACATCATCAAAATGGCCATACTACCCAAAGCAATTTATAGATTCAATGCAATCCCTATTAGAGTACCCATGACATATTTCACAGATATAGAACAAACATTGCAGAAATTCATATGGAACCATAAACGACCTCGAATAGCAGCAGCAATTTTGAGAAAGAAGGACAAAGCAGGAGGTATCACAATACCTGATATCAAACTGTATTACAAGGCCACGGTAATCAAAACAGCCTGGTACTGGCATAAAAACAGGCTCATAGACCAATGGAACAGAATAGAGAGCCCAGAAATAAACTCAAATCTATACGATCAATTAATATTTGACAAAGGAGGCAGGAGCATAAAATGGAGCAAAAACAGTCTCTTCAACAGATGGTGTTGGGAGATCTGGACAGCTACGTGCAAAAAAATGAAACTCGATCACCAACTTACGCCATACACGAAAATAAACTCAAGATGGATAAAAGACTTAAATATAAGCCGTAACACCATAAAAGTCCTTGAGGAAAACATTGGCAGGAAAATCTCAGACATTCCACGCAGCAACATCCTCACAGACACATCCCCTAAAGCAAGGGACATAAAGGAAAGAATAAACAAATGGGACCTCATCAAAATAAAAAGCTTCTGCATGGCTAAAGAAAACAGCACCAAATTACAAAGAGAACCAACAGTATGGGAAAGCATATTTGCCAATGATACCTCAGACAAGGGCCTGATCTCCAAAATATATAAAGAACTCACACGACTCCACTCCAGGAAGACAAACAACCCAATTAAAAAATGGGCAAAGGACTTGAACAGACACTTCTCCAAGGAAGACATACAGAAGGCCCAGAGACATATGAAAAGATGCTCAGCATCACTAGCCATCAGAGAGATGCAAATTAAAACCACAATGAGGTATCATCTCACACCAGTCAGAATGGCCAACATAAACAAATCCACAAACAAATGTTGGAGAGGATGCGGAGAAAAGGGAACCCTCGTGCACTGTTGGTGGGAATGCAGACTGGTGAGGCCACTGTGGAAAACAATATGGAATTTCCTCAGAAAACTAAAAATGGAACTGCCCTTTGACCCAGTAATTCCGCTGCTGGGATTATACCCTAAGAACACTGAAACACCAATCCAAAAGAATCTGTGCACCCCAATGTTCATAGCAGCACAATTTACAATAGCCAAATACTGGAAGCAACCGAAGTGCCCATCAGCAAACGAGTGGATCCAAAAACTATGGTATATTTACACAATGGAATTCTACGCAGCAGAGAGAAAGAAGGAGCTTATACCCTTTGCAACAGCATGGATGAAACTGGAGAGCATTATGCTAAGTGAAATAAGCCAGGAAGTGAGGGACAAATACCATATGATCTCACCTTTAACTGGAACATAAGCAATAGAAGGAAAAAGCAAACAAAATATAACCAGAGACATTGAAGTTAAGAACAATGTAACAATAGCAAGGGCGGGGGTGGGGGGTGGGGGCGGGGACAGTGGGTAGAGGGGATTACAGGAACTACTATAAAGGACACATGAACAAATCCAAGGGGGAGGGTGGAGAGGGGGGAGGGAAGTGGGTTCACCTGGGGTGGGGTGAAGGGATGGGGGAAAAGGCATACAACTGTAATTAAATAACAATAAATAAATTAAAAAAAAAAAATAGCTGAGTCAGTATCAAATGAGTGGTCTTTAAGATAAAAAAAATATTCTTAGAGGTAAAGAGGGTCATTACAAAAATAAATACAATGATTTAATTCATTATAGATATAATTTTTAACTCTTTGCAGCTAATAACATAGCTTCGAAAGATATAAAACAAAAATGAACAGATACACAAGGACAGATATCAGTGGGAGATTTTAATGTCTTTTTCTCAGTAAATGACGAAGTGATAAAAAATTAAAAAGAACATGGAATATTTAAAGGACATAATTTTAAAAATTAATAAAATAGACACATCTAGAACACAACACCCAACATTTAAAGAACAGTGTGACACAGTTTTTTTCAAGCATGTATGAGACATTTTCAAAAACTGATTACATATAGGGTCATAAAGAAAATCTCAACAAGTTCTAAGACTGTTATCAGGCAAACAGCATTTCTCACCAACAATGCAACCAGTAGCAAAAAGATGAATATAAATAACCATATGTTTGGAAATTCAAAAATATGTCTCTAAATAAATCATGACTCAATGAAGGAATCATAGTGGAAATTGGAATAAATTTCTAATGAAAAAATTAAGTAAAGCAATTTCCTGATACAATACTTGTTATACTTTTTAGTGTATGTAAGGGTGATGCAAAATAATAAGTATTTATTAACACTGTGTTTTACACATAAATGTGTATCTTAAAATTATAAAATGGTTTACTTTTATTTAACATTTACCTTGCACATTCACTTGGTTCCTCTGTGGCATTCTTCAGTAAAATATTTATGAGGTAATGCTAAAAAAAAGAAATTAAGTAAAATAAAAACTTTTGTTTAGTAGTTGGTTTCCTACATGTTCTGACTGTGTTCCAGGCAGTTGAGGGCTACTTAAGGACCAAGGACCTCTGGAAAGGCTCCCATTAGGGAGAACCTGGGGGAAGGAAACAAGGAGGCTTGGGGAGAGTCCTCTGGGCAATCATGCTAGCCTACAGAGCAGAGTTTCTGAGTATACAATAAAAAGCTAGCAAAAAAATGAGACTTCTAGATAGGAAAATCTTGGTTTTCTTTTACTTTATTTTTCAGTATATTTTATTAATTATGCTATTACAGTTGTACCAAATTTTCTCCCCTTTATTCCCCTCTGCCCTTCAACCCCCTCCCACCCAGTATCCTACCTCCAACACCACAGTACATGTCTATGGGTCGTACATATAAGTTCTTTGACTTCTACATTTCCTATACTATTCTTAATGTTCCCCTGTCTATTTTCTACCTACCATTTATGCTACTTATTCTCTGTACTTGTTTCTGTTTCTTCCCACTCTCCCTCCCCACTGATAACCCTCCATGTGATCTCCATTTCTGTGATTCTGTTCCTGTTCTAGTTGTTTGCTTAAGTTGGTCGGAGTTCTTTTTTAGGTTCAGTTGTTAATACTTGTGAGTTTGTTGTCATTTTACTGTTCATAGTTTTGATCATCTTCTTATTCTTACATAAGTCCCTTTAACATTTCATATAATAAGGGCTTGGCGATGATGAACTCCTTTAACTTGACCTTGTCTGGGAAGCACTTTATCTGCCCTTCCCTTCTAAATGACAGCTTTGTTGGAGAGAGTAATCTTGGATGCAGGTCCTGGCCTTTCATGACTTTGAATACTTCTTTTCAGCCCCTTTTTGCCTGCAAGGTTTCTTTTGAGAAATCAACTGATAGTCATATGGGCACTCCTTTGTAGGTAACTGTCTTTAATTGGATTATATATTGTACACTGAATTATTGACTGTAATTATGTACTATAGATAGATTAGGCTGATCAATTTTGGGATTTGGAAAGCACTTTCTTTTTTGCCCCAAAGTCAGGGGAGGAGAGAACAAATGCTTACTTTTATTATCCAAGGAATAATTTGGAATTTCAAATTATTTGTGTAATTTAATCAGGCCACGATGAAATAGAATATTTAGCTTATTTCAATTATTTCTTATAAATTCATTTGCTGCACTAATGCAGCATAATTAAATTAAGAAAATAATTACCAAGAATGGTTTATTACATAATTATGACCATAGGCCTCATAAACAGATCTAATAAAAAACACCTGAAGAACCTATCAGTTATAACTGGAGTATACTCTGAATCTCATACATTTAATCCCCCTAAAACAGCTTTCTGAAAAACAAAACTACTGAAACTTTTAAATAATATAGCAAAACTTTCAGGTGTAATTAGGTCACTATGTAATAATGGAAGAGATAACCATAGAGCTACAATTATTAAATGCTAAACTTGAGATTTAGTCAAATGCATTATGTACCTTGACATCTTCAGTTCCTGTAGTGACTTCACTAACTTCTGGCACAGACTGCAGCAAAGGGATCTCCTGGTAGGTATTTGGAAAGCAGACGAGAGAGCCGAGAATGGTGAGAGCTTCTGAACGAGGTGCCTACACACAAAAAAGTGAAACACATTTTACTTTCTGTAAGTTAGAAACTTTAGATAGGAGTTATGTTTTACTTTTTCACGCTTTTGAAAGGAAATCTTTATAATTATTTTACCTTAGATTAAAAATATCAAACAATGCCTGGTTATTTTCCCCCAGGTGAATACTTAAGCAACACAGGTTTGAAAAAGCAAATGAAAAAGCAAATGAAAAATTTGAAAAAAATAAAAAAGCAAATGAAAAATGAAAAAGCCTAAATGAAAAAGCAAATTTCCAAGGAATAGAAAATATCACTGTACTCAAATCTAAAGAAGCACTGTGAAAACTGACCTGCAGATTCATTCAGAGTCAGAAAAGCAAATGACTCAGTCATAATTGTTTTACCTTTTTTTCTTTTTAGTCTTATGTTCTTGACAAAGAAGAGTATATGATACCAATTTAATATTACTTTTCCTGTAAAGAAAGTTAATGAAAATTCATAAGGAAGAAAAGTCAGGCTAACTATCAGCAGGTAGAGAGAGAAGACATCATTTACCAAATTTATTGAACTACTTTGCAAAATACAGTGTCTGACTGTATTTTGTATCCAGTGAGATACAAAATCACTCGTTTCTCATTACTGCACTTAGGTATATATTAAAGGAGGCATTTCACTAGATTTCAATTCAGCCAATACTAACTAGCAGCTATGATTAGCCAAGAATGGGGGCAGGCACCATAAAGGTATGTCATCCATCTATTCACCTCTGCCTGTCTTCTATTATCTAATTATTACAACTACTGTAGCTAACACTTAAGGAGTTCTCATTCTGCTAGGCACTGTTCTAAGTGCTATACAAGCACTTCGTCATAGAATACCCTCAATAACCCATAAGTAGATACTGTTATCATTTCCATTTTACAGGTGAGAAAACTGAGGCTTAGAGAAATTAGTTTTTCAAGTGACAAACCCTGATTTGAAATGAGGCCATCTAACTCTAGGGTCCACACTGGGCCTATACTGTTGAACACTTGAGTACAAAATTAAAGAGAGCTTCCCTCCCTCAGAGACAAGGGGTGTGGTTTCTGGGATGGGGGAGAAAAGGCAAATAATACCTATATTCAATTCAATGAAGAAGTGGTGCTATGAGAGCCACACACTGGGGATATCATCAGAGCCCATTACATTCATTTTTCACCTGTCTTGGTTCTGATCAGTACTTAATAAAAGACAACCTAGGTCTTTACGGGACTTCTGAACAAGATGGAGGTGTAGGTAGACACACCGTACCTACTTGCACAACCAAAAGAAGGACAACAACAATTTAAAAATAGAAAACAACCAGAACTGACAGAAAATCGAACTGTATGGAAGTCTGACAACCAAGGAGATAAAGAAAAAACATTCATCCAAACTGGTAGGAGAGGCGAAGATGGGCAGCTGGGCAGACAGGACTTGCAGCAAGGCAGTGGCTGGCAGACCCAGGGAGATGGTGGATTGTGGAGTCGGGTGGGCAAACCTGCAGCTGGTAGTGAGGCAGCAGCTGGTAGACCTGGTGACAGACCACACAACCCAGAGTTCCAGCATGGGGAAATAAAGCCTTAAACCCCTGATTGAAAACACCTGTGGGGGTTGAGGCAGCAGCAGGAGGAACTCCCAGCCTCACAGGACAGGTTGTTGGAGAGATCCACAGGGTTCTAGAACATGCACAAACCCACTCACCCTGGAATCAGCACCAGAAGGGCCCAATTTGATTGTGGGTAGCAGAGGGAGTGACTAAAACCCAGCAGAGAGCGAAGCAAGCACCATTGCTCCCTATTGGACCCCTCCCCCACATACAGCATCACAGTGCAGCAACAAGCGTTACCCTGCCCTGGTGAATACCTAAGGCTCCACCCCTTCACGTAACAGGTGCGCCAAGACAAAAAAGTTGGCCCAAATATCAAAGCTCCAGAAAAAATACAACTAAGCGACACAGAGCCAACCTATCAGATACACAGTTCAAAACACTGGTAATCAGGAAGCTCACAGAATTGGTTGAATTTGGTCACAAATTAGATGAAAAAATGAAAGCTATGCTAAGAGAAACAAAGGAAAATGTACAGGGAACTGATAGTGATGGGAAGGAAATTGGAACTCAAATCAACAGTGTGGACCAGAAGGAAGAAACATCCAACCAGAAAAGAATGAAGAAACAAGAATTCGGAAAAATGAGGAGAGGTTTAGGAACCTCCAGGACATCTTTAAACATTCCAACATCCAAATTATAGGGGTACCAGAAGGAGAAGAGGAAGAACAAAAAATTGAAAACTTATTTGAACAAATAATGAAGAAGACCTTCCCCAATCTGGCAAAGGAAATAGACTTCCAGGAAGTCCAGGAAGTCTAGGAAGCTCAGAGTCCCAAAGAAGCTGAACCCAAGGAGGAACACACCAAGGCACATCATAATTACATTACCCAAGATTAAACAGAAGAAGAGAATCTTAGAAGCAGTGAGAAAAGGACACAGTTACCTACAAAGGAGTTCCCATAAGACTGTCAGCTGATTTCTCCAAAGAGACCTTACAGGCAAGAAAGGGCTGGAAAGAAGTATTCTAAGTCATGAAAGCCAAGGACCTCCATCCAAGATTATTGTATCCAGCAAAGCTATCATTTAGAATGGAAGGGTAAATAAAGTGTTTCCCAGATAAGGTCAAGTTAAAGGAGTTCATCATCACCAAGCCCTTATTATATGAAATGTTAAAGGGATTTATCTAAGAAAAAGAAGATAAAAAATATGAAGAGTAAAAATGACAGCAAACTCCCAGTTATTAACAACCACACCTAAAAGAAAAACAAAAGCAAACGAAGCAAACAACTAGAACAGGAACGGAACCACAGAAATGGAGATCACATAGAGGGTTATCAATAGGGGAGTGGGAGGGGGAGAGAGGGGGTAAAGGTACAGAGAATAAGTAGCATAAATGGTAGGTACAAAATAGACAGGGGGAAGGTAAGAATAGTATAGGAAATGTAGAAGTCAAAGAAATTATATGTATGACCCATGGACATGAACTTTAGGGAGGGAATGTGGGATGGAGGGGGTGTGCGGGATGGAGTGGAGTGAAGGTGGGTAAATGGGACAACTGTAATAGCATAATCAATAAAATATAGTAAAAAAAGAAAAAAGACAACATAAAACACACAGATAGGTGTCCAACCTTTTGGTGTCTCTGTGCAATATTGGAAGAAGAGTTGTCTTAGGCCACACATTAAATACATTGTGACACGTAATCACAAAAAAAATCTAATAATATTTTAAGTAAAGTTAGGATTTTGTGTAGGGCCACAGGTTGGACACCCCTGGATAGGAACCAAGATGAGGTAATAATTTGTTCTTCTCAGGATGGTTAGAAAACATTAAAAGAAACTGCCGTATATACTATAGTGGAGTAGGAGTCATCCGGACAGGTGGAGAGTAAGTGTGAGGTGCAAAGGCAAGAGGCATGTTGCACACAGTGACAATGGAAAAGGCAAAGGCACTCAGGGCACCCACAGAACTGTAAAAGGTACCAGGTGCACAAGGCCCGGAGAACATGCAAGTGTGCTTGGAGGGGCTGGGGTTACTGTAGCAGGAGGAGTCTGAGAAAGGCATCAGGGGTGCCTGGGAAGAGATCCACAAGCCACGTGGCACAGTTCTCATCTCATTGTATCTGAGGAGTGATGCCATCAGACTCCTAACCCCAGCACGAGTGTGACATGAATAGATCCTATCAGGAAGAGGAGAGTAGCATTCAGTCACTGAAGTATAGTGTAGGCAAGCGCAATGACAGCCCTGAGGGGCAATGGCATAGGGGATGAAGATTCTCCATCTTTAATGTGTTATTTCATTAATCAACACAAAGATTTGAGACTACTATAGCAGAATGTTAAGATCTGCTCACGTCAGTCAGTGAGTACACAGCTTCTTGTTACATGACTTCCACAATGCAAAACTCAATGGTCACCATCCAGGCCTTACCTCACCTGACTCTTTAGTGGCAATGAATGTAAGTTGACAGCTCACTAGTACATGGGAAACACTTTAATCATTTGGCCTATGGGACACCATTTTATTGGTTCCCAAGGATATCTGACAATCCCCATGCTGGAACTTTTCATTTCCTCAGGATCTAAATACTGGGATTCTAAGTGCAGTTCCTTGCCCTCTTCTCTCTCAGATATATACTCACTCCAAGGGATATCTAAACCCGTGGATTTAAATGCCTCCAACATGTTCCTTACTCCCCAACATATCTCTCTAGCCAAGACTGCCTTCCTGAAGTCCAGATTTGTAGATACAACTACCTGTATGAATGACATCTCCACTAGGGGCTCAAGAATGCAGCTCACTCTGACAAGCTCCACCTTACCACAGAACTCTGTAATTCTATGTAATACCACCCGCCTCCATTGCTCTGTCCTCTTGTCTGCTACCTTTACTTTCATTTTTATGTTAAGAAAAACTTTAAACATAAAAGAAGAAAAAATACTGTATCTATACACCCGACACCTAGATTTAAGATTTTACCCCCCTTGAAGTATATATCATGTTCACACTAGCCAAAGCAAGCTATAGATTCCATGCAACTCCTATTAAAACACCAACAACATATTTCATAGATTTAGAACAAGTATTCCAAAAATTTGTATGGAACCAAAAAAATCCCCAAGTAGCCTCAGCAATCTTAATTAAGAAGAACAAAGTTGGAGGTATCACAATACCTGATATCAAGCCATACTAAAAGTACACTGTAATCAGAACAGCCTGGTACTGGCATAAGAACAGGCATATAGATCAATGAAAAAGAACAGAGAATCCAGAAATTAGCCCATGTCTTCATGATCAATTACTATTTGACAGGGAGTCAAGAACATACAGTGGAGTAAAGAGTGTCTTCAATAAATGGTGTTGGAAAAGTGGACAGGTACCTGCCAAAAAAATGAAACTAGGTCAACAACTTACAGCATACAAAAAGATAAACTCAAAATGGATAAAAGACTTAAAAGTAAGTCACCACACCATAAAAATCCTAGACAAAAACACAGTCAGTAATATCTCAGACATCTCTCATAGCAATGTGTTTGCTGATACATCTCCTAGGGGAAAAGAAATAAAAAAATAAACAAACAAATGGGACTATATCAAACTAAAAAGTTTCTGCACAGCAAAAGAAACCATCAACAAAATGAAAAGGGAATCCACTCTATGGAAGAGCATATTTGCCAATGACACACCTGATAAGGAGATAATATCCAAAATTTATAAAGAACTCAGAGTACTTAACACCAAAACCACAAAAAACCCAATTAAAAAATGGGCAAAGGACCTGAATAGACACTTCTCCAAAGAGGGCATATAAATGCCAACAGACATATGAAAAAATGCTTAACATCACTAATCATCAGAGAAATGCAAATTAAAACCATAATGAGATATCACCTCATGCATGCCAGAATGGCTATCATCAATAAATCAACAAGCAACAAGTGCTGGTGAGGATGTGGAGAAAAGGGGAATGCTCATGTACTATTTGTGGGAAGGCAGACTTGTGCAGCCACTGTGGAAAACAGTATGGAGTTTCCTTAAAAAATTAAAAATGGAACTGCCTTTTGACCCAGTGATCTCACTCCTGAAGATATATCCTAAGATGATGATGATGATGATAATAATTTAAAATTTTTTTTAATTACAAAAGATTTTACCACTCTTACCTCATCTATTTCCTTTTCACTTCAAGATTTAAAATTCACTTAAAAGATTCCACTTTCAGTATTTTAAAGCAAATTCAAGATTGTATCATTTAACCTGTTTTCTGGCATCCCTGCTTTTTTTTTTTTCTCAATCATCACTTCCTGTTGCATTATGTATTCATTTAATGTTTGTATCCTTCAAGAAGGCAGGGTTTTTGACAGTCTTCAACACTTCTCTATCCCAGTGGATGCTCAATAAATACTGCCTTGAGGTAAGGGGTGGCTGCTGCTGTCCTCATTTACTGGATGAACACTGATCACCTTTCAGACTTCTACTTCAGCATCACTTCTTCCATGAAGACTTTCCTAATGTGTGGCTTCCCCTCCAACTTTTACCAAGCAGAATTAATTATTCCTATATTGGTGCTCCTCTGGGTTCTGGATATGATTTTACTGTGGCTGCTAGAAACTTATGTGCAAATATTAATACTTAGTTTACCTATCTGATTCTAAGAGTACGGATCCTGTCATACTCATCTAGATCAGGTCCTGGCTCACAGCAGGTCCATGGTGTTTCTCAAATAGACTTCCTCTGTCATCCTTCACTAACTGTCCCTCTTCCCACCAGTCTCAGTGAAGACTTTAAGTTGATTCTTTTCCCTAAGTAGCCTTAAGTACTACCCAGTGTGTGAGTCTGGCTTGCATTGTGGACTTTTAGATGCTAAACTACAGAACAATTAAATACAAAATATTCCATCTTAAAGAAAATAGAGTTGTTGCACAGCTTAATTCAAAGAATGTAGTAAATCTAGATAATTTTTTTTTACCTAAGCACTGGGCCTATGATGAATCCCAATTTTCATACAGTAGAAATGAGGCCCCTGTGCTTAAGTATATGGTCCAAGGATAACTAATACAAGGCTATAGGGGGACTGAATCCAGACCAGGCTCTACAGAGCTCCAGAGTCAAGAATAGAAAGAGAATTATATGTAATATTCTATCCTTTGTGCACCCCACAATTCATCTGTTCTGTTGTTGATGAATATCTGGATTGGTTCTAGGTTTCAGCTATTACAAATAATGTTTGCTGAGCACAGGCTTCTACCCATCTTCTGTGACCTGTATACGCATCTCTCTTTCCCTCACTGCCTCAGCAGGACAGGTACTTTGGACTTGTAATTAACGTGCTAACTGAAAATTTTGACTGAGCAGGTGTGTCACATCTAAACACCTCTCAGCAGTTCCCCTATAATTTTAATCTTCAATTTTAAACTGAGAGAGTAATTCAAAGACTTATTGTTCCTTTAGTAATTCTTAAATTCTCATTCTCTCTCCCCCTTGGAAGGCTACTATAATAGTTCATCTAGCCAAAAGAGAAATTTTCACAAAGAATGAACACCATTCATATTACTCTAGAAAGGGTGCCAGCATTTTTATTAAAAATTCTCACAGCAAGTAAAAAAAAAATAGTATGATTTTTCTTCTCATATCCTGTAAGTTTTTCAATGTTGATATGAATGGCTGAAAATAAATTTGAAGTTCTTTGAGAATGATTTTCCTAAAATCTTTTTCAGAAATGAAGTATTTAAAGTTGTCATAGTCTTCAGAGAAAAATAGCTAAACAAATTCAACATTTTTCTTCCTTTTTTCCTTCCCTCATCCCTACCCTTTGCTTTTTAATTTAGCCTTATAAGAAAAAATTAGTGCATGAAAATAGCAGTATGATATACCAGTTATACAATGTATTAAAAAGCAATTTAACTTAAAACTCAGTGTTGGAGTCTGAAATTAGGCACAGAAGAAATAAGAGAGAAAATGTAATAATGTGTCAAACAAAATTCAGGTGGCTAGATATACCTATTGATTTCAATATGAGTCCCTTGCAAACAGTCAAGCCAATTTTTAAGAAAAATTTCCATCTGATTTTATTTTCAAATACACTTAAAAAACAACACTACTACTTTCTGTGGGGATGATAAATATCAGTATTAGCAAATCCAAATCTAATTTTACAAAAATTACTATTTGTAGTTTGGGGTAGGTATATTTATTTTTTGGTAATATATATTAAGTGGCTTTAATTACACTACAACTGTAAGGTAACTAACA
The DNA here is from genome assembly GCF_022682495.2 of Desmodus rotundus. Taxonomy (NCBI): domain Eukaryota; kingdom Metazoa; phylum Chordata; class Mammalia; order Chiroptera; family Phyllostomidae; genus Desmodus; species Desmodus rotundus. The sequence goes on from NC_071392.1 coordinate 133,137,473, forward strand.
CAAAACCACAGAACTGAAACTTTGCTACAGCTGCATGGACTTGGGCCTTTTCTGGCTGAACACATTTTGAAAAAACTGGATGCCCACTCCAGAGCTATGCCAATGAAATTTGTTCAGAAGTAAAGTTCTGAAGTGGGGACTCACCGGTGTACCTTGCAGCTGACAGATAGCAGGCAAGACATGTCCATTATGAAGTAGTTACAGACTAATTCACAAAAGTTACCATTACTGTTTCTAGAAAGAAGAAGTTAAGAAATTCCTTGAACTAGAAAGGTGTCAGAAGGACCCTGGCAGGTCAGGTAGGTGAGACATCATTAATAATCATGGTTGGCTTCTACACAGTGGTAGCAAAATATTTCTGACTGTAATCTCAGGCAAATTATAGATAAATGAAAAAGGCCAGTAATCATACCCTAAGATTAATAAACAGAACTTCAAAATAAACCACATGATGGTTGTGCTTGCAGCGGGGTTTCACAAGGCAAGGCATACAGATTTTTTTCTTCCCAAGTCTGGCATACAGAGCAGCTCTTATGGCCATTTCAAAAACCTCCCTCACTCCATCTTTGGTCTTTACTGATAAACATTCCATGTATCTAAAGGCACCAATCCTGTTTGCCATATTTCTGCCTTCCTCTGATTTTATTGGCTCCTCCTTCATCTTGACTAACTCCCACCTTGTATGCTCATCATTCCAAAGATCCTCCTTGTTCCCAACCAGGATGATGGGCATGCTGGGACAGAAATGCTTGACTTCCAGAGTCCATTTTTATGGGATGTTTTCTAAACTATCAGGGCTGTCAATGGAGAAACACATCAGTATAACATCAGTGTCTGGGTAGGAGAGAAGCCTCAAGCAACCATAATCTTGCTGCCCAGCTGTGTCCCACAAAGCCAACTCCACTTCAGTATCTGCCACACAGTTCTCAAACACTGTAGGTGCATACATGTCTTGAAGCTGGTCCTTGCTAAAAACAATGAGCAAGCAAGTCTTGCCACAGGTTCCACCACCAACCATCACCAATTTCTTCCAGATGGTAGCCATTATTTACAAAGGTGCTGTAAGATTCACCACCTACCTGTATGGCAGAAGTTCTACAAAGTGCCTTGAACTTCTGATAAAAGGCACTCAGGCAACCACTCTGGCTCTGGCTCTGGCTCCCACCTCTCTGCACTGAGGATGCTTGTTAGTGAGTCACAAGCTTGGAGACTAGGGTGGGTGGCTGAGGAGTGGGTGGCTGACTAAAGAGAGAACCCATAGAGGATGGTAGGTGGAGGGTAGGGAGTGAGAGGGAAAGAGGATGGGGGGCAGCAGGACAGTAAAGCTAATTTTATTTACACCGTTTGAAAAGGAAAAAAATGAATCTGAACAGGTAACAGTTATAATGAAAACAAATATAAGAAGCCCTTTAAATTTAAATGCATGAGTGTTCTCTCCAAAGCACTAAGATATTGCCCTAATAATGGAAGTTAATGTGGACATTGCAAATAAATTCTTTTTTAAGCTCTTAATACCCATTTAGTCAGTCCATGTGCTTCCAAATTTTCAGTACAGGAATTCTGCACATTAATAAAATATATATTCACTCTCTGGTTAAAATGTTAGTGTTCTAACATTTAAAACTATTTTCTCCTAGACTTCTAATAACTAAGTCAATAATGAAAAAATGTTGATAATGTACACTTAAAATTCTATCTTCATCACAGACATCTCTTTATGTTCTAACATTTAAAGAAAATATTTCCTACTAGACTTCTAATACACAAGGCAATAATGAAAAAAAAAACTATCGATAATGGTCACTTGAAATTCTCTATTACATACATCTAAGTCTGTGCCACCATTTACTAGAAAATGCTAATAAAATTCTAAGAGACAAGTCCTGCTTCTGACTGTGTAAATGTGCTGAAATATTAGTGAGGATATGATTTTTCACACTCTGGCCTTTTGATGAAACGCCTTCCCAATACCACTGTGTCATCTTATCCTACAATTTCACACATCAGCTGCCAGGGCATCTATCCGAGAGCCCAGTTTCACATTGCACTAATGAGTCAACACCTGTTAAGAGTGGAGAAATCTGAACCTTGTTAGTGATTGTGAAGCCTCCTGGGAGTTTGGATGCTGAGCATTGTCATACTCACCGCCAGCATGTCTGTACCGAGAACCCTGGCAGCAGCCGTGATAAAGTCCCCCACCAGCATTGAAAAGCCAGGCAAACCCAGGGAAAAAAAACGGGGTGGACAGTGCCTTATAATGGTATTTAAGATATCCTAAAAGGGAAGAGAAAAAAACACAACTGAAATTTTCAATAACAAAATTCTGAAGGAGTCAATTAGTCTCTACATGACCACTGTAAGATAATCTACGAGAACACAGATCACAGAAAATTCTCAGTAAAGGGGGTACTTGGAGACGAGTTAGTCCAAGGGCTATTGTTTCCATTTTACATATAACAGAATTGGGACACTAAACTGTAAGATGACTTGTCCAAAATCTAAATTGTGTCACTGGGCCTAGACACTTCTTATGACTTCCACCTAAAGGTGAGCTCTCTGGACAAGCTACAGAAGTGTTAAGGTAAATATACAAATAAAACCTTTGAACATCTATCACTTTCCACATTATTCAATTTCCAAAAGCTAACATTCTGTTATGTTAAAAAAAACCTTAAAGCAGGCAAAAAGATGGAAATTTTTACTCTCCAGGTAATTTCATGGGTTAAACATAGGAATGCATGGAGCGCTATGGCAGTATTGTGATTGGTCATATTCTAAGGTCAGGTACTTGGTGTGGCTCTGAGTATAAGTGTGATTGTGAGGTCCAAGTACAAAGTGCATCAGTAGCCTTTTTTCAGTGTGCACTGTGAAGAACACCAACTGCCCAGACACCTAGTATTCCTGTGTTTGGAACAGCCTCTCACTGGTGAGTGGCTATCTGGCCCCTGCCCAATAGCTCTGTTCTGAGGCATTCACCCATTCAGCCTGTGGCAGACCAGACCAAGACTCCACTGGACAGCATTCATGCCACCCGTGGTCAGGCCACATCTATGAAACCATCTGTGTAAGTGTGTGTGCACAAGGGGGATCAGTAAGAAAACCAAAAACTACTTTTATGTAGTTCTAGGCAATGCACATTAATCAAACAGGCTAACGTACTATAGTTATGTTACTAATTATAGTCAGTCTCAAAATACAAAAAGCAAAATACAAAAAACAATTTCATTTATTTTCTCAGATTTCAGTGTGGCTATTTCAAAAATCCTTCAAAATAATCCCAATTTAATTTGATTAAATTAGAGCAAAGTAGTAGCAACATGCTGAATTCTAACATTAGCCTTCTGTAATCAAAATAACCTCACTTCTTATCTAAAAAGAGAATTTTTGTGTTCATAAAAGACTTATTTTTGTTCCTTACATAATGAACTCATTTTGTTTCTACAAATTTTGCTGTTTATATGCTTAAATTGACTGCCCAGTGCTTACTCTATCACAGCTCATATGTGGTAAACAGTTCAGCAAGTCCTAATTGAAAGTTTTAGAATTTCAGTAGACTTTCACCTGTACACAAAAAATAAATATATAGATAAAAAGACAGACAGATAAAATGAGGGAAGGAAGGAAAGAAAAACCTGAACCACTTTTTCCAAGTTAATGTTTAAACCTGCTTTAATCACGTCCTTTGATACACTTTAGGGTCCATATCAGCCAAGGCAAACATTCTAAGGGGCTTAGCAGATGGATGCTGCAGTTTAAAAAGTGTGTGGTAAACTCATGCTCCAAGAGGAACAAAAGATCCACCTTCTTCATAATTAAGCCTCTGATTAATGCCCTGGGCTCCCCACCACACACCTGTAATTACTCACAGAGGTACGCATTGTGCTGGGCCTTGTCTCAGAATATCAAGCATCAAGCTATCCAGGAGCAGATGGAAGCACATTTCTGTTGACATATGCTGCAATGAAAGGATTCGTGCAAACCTGGCTAGCAAGGTAGCAGAATGCCATGCATTTGAAGATTAATAATGCAAACAACCATGATGTTAACTTTATTATGTTTACAGTGTTAATTCCATCTGTTGAGATGAGGAACTAAGCCTTGAATATTATAGATTTTTAATATCTTTAGCCCATACTTAAATCAAATAAGCCATTTTCACAACTGGAATTTAGATTTTTAATTAAAAAATGTTTTTCTGGTATAAGTTTATGGTAATTATGAGTGAAATCCTTTAATAAGCTAAAGCCAAAATTTGTAAAAGAAATCCATTTTGCTTTATGAGATTCATATGTGCAGAGGCAATGATCTGTAAATGGGGCATTCACAAAAAATTACCAAGTTGGCACTGATGCTAAAGACAGCAGAAATGCATGTAGCCAAGGTAAAGTCACATAGCTCCCCGTACCCCTGGACCTTGGCCAATCACTTCAACGGAACCTGTTTCTATGGGCAAGAAGATTGGAAAGAGAGAGCAAAATAACAGATGGCTAGCCTACCGTACCCTGCCACCCACATAAGACAGAGCCCCAAGGAGAAGCAGGGCCTGTGCTGCTGAGGTCAGTTAAAGACGGCATTGGAGTAGGTTAGTGTGTGGGTTAAACAGGGAAATATATGGCTAGTCCGCCAAATTATGGTCATGTGCCTGCTTATTTTGCTTATCTACACTGAAATGGAACAACCCAAAGATTTTATCTTTGTGGTTAACATTTTAAAATTAGGAATAGCTGTGTGGTACTCAAGAGAGCTGTATATTCTCAATAGAGGGACATCCAAAAAAATGTTCCACTCACTTCTAGTAGACTCCTTCTTTCACCTTCCCCTCGATACATCAAGATCATAGCTATAAATGGAATCTTTGGAAAAATAAAAATCTTGAGACTCTGAAATTTTCTTCACAGTCTCCAGGGCTTTATATATAGATAGCACAGAACACTGCTTCCCAAATACCTATTATTCATGTACAATGCCATGCTATTGGCATGTCCACATCCAAAGTGAGTATTATTTGTCTGTTTTCAAAGTACTTTTTTGAACTTAAATAAAATTATTCTGGAAAACGAGTATCCTGTGTTGTAAGCAGAAAATACCCAGGAGAGTCAAAGGACTAGAAAGAGGCCATTATTCCCACTGTGCGATTTGAGGCTATTCAGTGCCACCTCCATTGTGACCACCAGTGGGAAATGTCTCTCTAGAACTGAGACCACGAGGCCTGGGTTCAAGGCCTAGTATATGTGATCATGGCAGATCATGTCATGCCTAGAGCTTCACATTTCTCTCCCATAAAATGGGATGGTTTCCTTTTACAGAGCTGTTATTTAATGTTATGATAGATGTGAACACATGCCTCTGTAAAATAAAAAGGGCCATACAGAAGTAAAGAGTGAGGGTGACAAGTAAAAAAAAATGTTTTTTTAAATAGGATTGTGAAAGATTGTACTTTCTAGAATTTACTTTGCAGAATTCTATGAACTACTGTTTTGCTGACATTCAGAAAGAACATTTAAAAACATTTCAAAGGTGGCACAAATAAGTGTCTTAGATTATATTATCCCAGAAATTAAAAAAACTCTAGAAATTGATGCTTTCAAGTAATATCCTTTGCAAGGCATTACAACAATTACCCATAGTGTTTAAGTGAAAAAACAAAACAAAACAGGAAAATGATCTTTATGTATTTTCTAGGTTCCATTCTTCTATTTACCCTATACAAGTGATTCCAGTAGCAAAAAATTAGTTTATTTTTCACTCTAAGCAGACTAAAAAATAACATACTAAACAATAAGCTCAATGAAAAATAGGAATTGTTTACTCTTGAAAATTCATCAGTTTAAAACATAGACAAAACTTTTTGACAAGCTTTTCTTCAAGGGAAATAAAACTCATTTTTCAAAATGCTGTCATATAGTAAACAGACCACAAAACTAGTATTTTTCTCTTGTTTTTGGTTGAAAGTTCACACACATGCTACACAGTGAGAGTGAAAACTAGACTGTAAGATGATAATTGTGAATTTTCAGCTTATCAAAAGATTTAGGCTTATGAGAAAGTAACTGGTGAGAACATCTGTCTCTTATTACTGATCTTACAAGAAATCAGGTAATTCAAATAGAGGTGTGTTGTTTCCTCTCCTCCAAAGCACAGTTCCATAAACACAAACCACATTTGGCCTGGTAAATGAATCGCTTTAATTGAATGCTATGTACACAGTAACTGGAAAAACCGTAAGTGATAAGAAAAAACATATGGTGATGGCAACAGAAATTGGTTTATTCATTTTGCATAGTGTTGTTTCTTTAGTTCTCTTATAATTGACCTTTAGAACGATAAATGTGTAAAATAATTTTGTTTATTATGGTTCCAAACCTTCCAACAATTACACAAAATGAAAATTTAAAAGGAAGGATTCATTCCTGAAGCATTTCCATTGTTTACATAATTGCACAGCTATAATTTAGTGCTCGTGTTGTTATGGAAAATTAAAAAAAAGGGGGCCATTACAGGCCATTTCAATTCAAAATATCGCACAGTGGTGTCAAAAATGAGGCAAAATGTTCACTTTAAAATAGTTTAAAATGGATTAACCCTGTAAACAAAAAGCACTTCAAAATAGTATTTTATGAAACACAATGTTCAAGAAGTCCCCATCCTTCAAACAGAATTAGAAATGTTGCAACTGTACTTTCACACCAATCACATATTATTCACTTAATATTTGCTCATGGCGCAGCAGATGATGGTTGTAACATAATAGCCAGCCATCTGTCTCCCGGGCTTTTCTTAGGGAACTCATGCCTGCTCCTCAGGAGCAAACAGATCAGGTTATTCCACCTAAAGTCATTCAGACCTTCCAGGAGGCCAGAGAGAATTGTTAAGAAATAAAATCTATGCATGCAAAAATCACTGAACTCCTCCTTTAACATTTTAAGAAAACTAAAATGGTACACAATTAATAACTTCATCATTTTTTTCAGATAAGATACCTGTCTTTTATCTAGAAAATTCTATACGAAGCTCTTGTTTGGTCCTATGGGTAATCTTCAGATCTGCTTATCCCATTAATCTGGTTAATAAAAAGGTATGACTCATTCCACACCCAAGTGGAATTACTAATTATCAAAAACTTTGAATGGAAAGTGATATTTTTAACACTAAACCTGGATACAATTTAAGTTTTCTTTAACAATTCAAAAGGCAGCCACAATCCTGCAGTATCTGGAGGGCACGTTTCTAGGTATCAATTATGGCCCTATTGGCAAAGCTCAGAAATGCTCAGTGACCGAAAGGTTTTAGTTACCCAGAAGCACAAATCTGAAGAGCCTTCAAAGGCTTGGTTCTCTTGCTTCTGCCAGTGAGTCTCTGCTCCATCACATGCACAAAGACATCTTTTACATACCACAAGAGGGTACCTGGACTCTTCCATGCTTTACATTGGTTCAGGTAGCATTTTTCATTGATAAAAACAAAGCCTTTAAAATACGGGCTTTTTTAAAAAGCACAGCAGATCATGTCATGAACATTGCACTTATAGAAGAGTCACTGGAAATAAAAATATAGCAGGACAAAGCTAAAAATTACTCTCAAGATCCCTGCTGATGTCCTTTACATTACCTTTGTGCAATCTGGATAAAAAGCAGATTTTTATAAATGCCAGAAAAATGTGACTTCTCTCAGTATAACTATGTTATCAAGTCCAGGAGAAGTATGACATGAAAGATGAGTTGGTTCCAAGACTGGGGAAACACAATTGCCCTAGTGCTTCTCATCACAAAAAATAAACTTCTGACAATTACAGGAGCTGCTTTGACAGTGTGCATAGCATCGGGATTTTAGGAGAGAGGGAACCACCAGGCAGAAGGCCAAGAAAGTCTTCGTAACCTCAAGCCCATATTTTTTATGATTACTTTACACTTAATCCCACACCCCTATAAAGAAAAACTCTCCTTGCCTTTATACTGATGAAGACTGCTCAGGAAAAGTGGGAGATTGATTAAGGGATTCTGAGAAAACTCTATGCATTTAATTTATACTGGAGTTGTTGTATCACCAGGTTATCTTAACTGCTGTTTTTGTTTTTAAGAGCTTCATTGAGACATAATCTGCACGTAATAAAATTCACCCTTTAAAGTGTACAACTCAGTTTTTAGTCTGTTCAGAGAATTGTGCACTATCATCACTATTTAATTTGAGAATATTTTCATTACCTCAAATTGAAACCCTCTACTCATTAGCAGTCATTCTCCATTCCCCCTCCATCAGGCAACCTAATCTTCTTTCTGTCTCTATGAACATGCCTACCAAGGACACTGCAGAATATGGCTCATTGGTAAGTACAGTAGGTGGGCTTTTTTTTTCCCTCGCTTCTTTCACTTGGCATGTTTTCAAGGTTCATCCATGTTGCAGCACGTGGCAATACATTATTCCCTTTTATAACCAAATAATATCCCATTGTATGGCCAGACCACATTTTATTTACCCTTTTACCAATGGGTAGACATTTGGGTTGTTTCCATCTTTTAGTGACTCCTATGATTTTCACTAGTGCTACCATGAAAATCTGTGTACAGATTTTGTTTGAATACTTGTTGTCAATTCCTCTGAGTATAAACCTAGAAGTGAAACTGCTGGTTAATATGGTAATTTTATGTTTAACTGTTAAAAAAAATTTTTTTATCCTCACCTGAGAACATTTTCCATTGTTCTTTTAGAGAAAGGAAAGGAGAGAAACATTAATGTGAGACAGAAACATCGATTGGTTGCCTCCTGTATGCACCCAGACTGGGAGTCCTATGTACCTGGACCGGGAACCAAACCTGCAACCTAAGTATGGGCACTGACCAGGAACTGAACCCACAACTTTTTGGTTATGTGATGACACTCCAACCAACCGAGCTACAGCAGCCAAAGTTAACCAAAGTTAAACACAACATAAAAGTTATGTTTAACTTTTGAGGAACTACCAATCTTTCTGTAGCAGCTTTGCCATTTAATATTTTTACCAGTAGTATACAAGGGTTCCAATTTCTTCAATTCCTCATCATTTTGAAAAGAAAATAGTGTAATAGCAACCCGAGTGAGTGTGAAATGGTATCTTGCTGTGGCTTTGATTTGCATTTCCCTGGTGACTAATAATGAAAAACATCTTTTCATGTGCTTATTCCCCATTTTTATGTCTTTTTGGAGAGGACTAAATCCTTCACCATTTTTTAAATGGGCTTTTTTTTTCCTGTTGAGTTGTAAGACTTCTTTATGTGTTCTTGACCCTAGACCCTTATGGGATATGAGATTTGCAAATAGTTTCTACTCTTTTGTGAGTTGTCTTTTACTTGCTAGTGTTCTTTGATGCACAAAAGATTTTAATTTTGATAAAGTACAATTCATCCATTTTTTTCTTTTGTTGCTTGTGCTTTTGTTGTTGTACCTAAGAATTCACTGCAAAGTCCAAGATCACAACAATTTACTCCTCTTTTTAAAATGAATTTTATAGTTTAGACTTATATTTAGGTCCTTAATCCATTTGAGCTCATTTTTATATATGGTGTGAGGTAGGAGTCTAACTTCATCCTTTTGTATGTGGATATCCAGTTTTCCCAGCACGACTTGCTAAAGAGACTATTCTTTCCCTACTGAATCTCTTGGCACCCCTGCTGAAAATCAATTGTCCATAGGTGTATGGGTTTATTTCTGGACTCCACTGATCTATATATGTTTAACCTTTCACCAGTACCACAGTGTTTAGATTACTGTTAACTTTGGAGTAAATTTTGAAGTAGGGAACTGTGAATCCTCTAACTTTATTCTTTTTTGAGATTGCTTTGGTTTTGCAAGGTCCCTTAAAATTGTGTATGAATTTTAGGATTAGCGTTTTCATTTCTGCAAGTCCATTGGGATTTTGATAGGGACTGTGTTGAATTTGTAGATAAATTTGAGGATTATTGTCATCTTAACAATATACAGCATTCTAATTAAGGGATATGAGACATATTCCCACTTATTTAGGTCTTTTAAAAAATTTTTAGTACAACATTTTGTAGTATTCGATGTATATATCTTACATTTCCTTGGCTGTATTTATTCATAAAATTTTGTTCTTTTTGATGCTACTGTAAATGGAACTGTCTTCCTAATTTCATTTTCAAGTTGTTTATTGTGGTATATAGAAATATAATTGGTTATATTTTTGCTTGCTTGTTCATTTTGGTGATTAGGTACCAGTTAAAAGTGAGATCATATGGTATTTGTCCCTCACTGCCTGGCTTATATCACTTAGCATAATGCTCTCCAGTTCCATCCATGCTGTCACCAAAGGGTATAAGCTCCTTCTTTTCTTTCTGCTGCATAGTATTCCATTGTGTAAATGTACCATAGTGTTTTTGATCCACTCATTTACTGATGGGCACTTAAGTTACTTCCAGCATTGGCTATTGTAAATTGTGCTGCTATGAACATTGGAGTGCACAGGTTCTTTTGGATTGGTGTTTCAGGATTCTTAGGATATAATCCTAGCAGTGAAATTGCTGGGTCAAAAGGCAGTTCCATTTTTAGTTTTCTGAGAAAATTCCATAGTGTTTTCCATAGTGGTTGCACCAGTCTGCAATCCCACCAACAGTGCACTAGGGTTCCCTTTTCTCCACAACCTCTCTAACACTTGTTGTTTGTTGCTTTGGTTATGATGGCCATTCTGACCTGTGTGAAGTGGTATCTCATTGTGGTTTTAATTTGCATCTCTCTGATGGCTAATGATACTGAGCATCTTTTCATATGTCTCTGGACCCTTTGTATGTCCTCCTTGGAGAAGTGTCTGTTCAAGTCCTTTGCTCATTTTTTAATAGACTGACAGTGAGCAGAGAGGAGAGGGGACGGGATAATGGGGGAAAAGGGTGAAGGGTTTACAGGAACAATTATAAAGGACACCTGGACAATAACAAGAGAGGGGTGGAAACAGAGGAAGGAAGTGGAGAGGGCTGGGGTGGTGGGGAGGGGTGGTGGGAAAAGGCAGAAAACTGTACTTAACAACAATTTAAAAATATTAAAGAAAAATGAAAAAATAAATGAGATTAAAAAAGAAATATAATTGATTTTTGCATGCAGATTTATTATCCTACAGCCTTGCTGAATTCATTTATTCATTCTATTAGTGTGTGTATGTGTGTGTGTGTGTGTATTTCTTAGGACAGGGGTATCAAACTCATTTTTACCAGGGGCCACGTCAGCCTTGCTGTTGCCTTCAAAAGGCCGAGTGTAATTTTAGGACTGTATAAATGTAACTACTCCTTAACAGTTAAGCAAGAGCTCAATGCTGCCACTGGGTAGAAACAAGGTACCAGGCTGGATTTGGCCCGCAGGCCTTGTTTGCCACCTGTGTCTTAGGGTTTTCTATATACAAGATCATGTTTTCTATAAATACAAATAACTTTTCTTTATTTCCAGCGTGGATGCCTTTTAAATAATTTTCTTACCTAACTGCCCTGGTTAGAATATCTACTACACCATTCATCAAATAGATGCAGTGAGAATGGACATCCTTGTGCCGTTCCTGATCTTAGGGAGAACATGAGAGTTTAAAAGGGATATGTTTATTGTTTCTTTGGTGGGAAGAAAGCCGAAGCCAATGATGTGACATCCAAACCCCAGAGCAACCTTTTCTCAAAACATTTTTGGACATTCGTGAATTAGTGTGAGGATGCTCAAGGTACTCAGAGATCAGAGGCTCTGGGAAAGAACTTACCCATCACCACATGAATTGGGTCATTCCCTCAGCTTCAAGCCCTCAGCAAATGTGATCAAAATATAAAGCCCCCTTTACTCTGACCAACACAACATTCTGCTTCCAGCCCACAGATCACAAGGGGCTGCTTTTACATGTGCTTCCTGTAATGGGGAGACTGAGGGGAGAACAACCCATCAAGAAACTCTGGCACATTTATGATCCACAAGACGAAGGAAAATGTTGGAGGGTTGTAGAAAGAAGTGACTTACCAGCTATATCAATCACGCCTTTAAGATGTTGTGGTCTGAGTATGTAATGGCTGTCTTAGTTGTGACCCTGATAAGCCTCAAATCCACAACACTGCAGTTTGTACAACGGCTGGCTTAATGAGGTTGATGCAGATGCTCTACAGCAGTTATTAACTCCTCACAATGAGCTTTTAGTGAATGAGGGTTCAGTAAGTTGCCACTGGCAAGTGATGACAGTGGGAGCATCAAGGCTGCATCAGACTCGTGTGCATAAAGTACTCTCAGAACACAGGACATTCATGCAGCACTCTGAAAGAGGACCAAACATGATGGCCAAAGCTCAGAAACAAGTCTACACAGAATGGTATTTGTCCATCCCAAGAATTTACAAGGGACTGGGGAGCAGGGTGGGTAGGATGGAATAGAAGGATACTAAAAACTGCTCTTTCTGAGGCAACCAGCTGCTTGTTTCAGAAGAGGATAAACTGAATCAAGTCTCCATACTCTAGTACTCCCCTCCTCTACAGCTTTTGCAATGCTTTGGAGCAGAAGTAAAAGCTGAGTCACTGCACTCATAGATAACAAGATCGGTAGAAATGCATAATTTATGCAAGCCATACCATTAAGGTAGGAATTACTGCAATGATTGAAATATGCACACATATGATTAAAACAGGTATGCAAGAGACGGCAGCCATACTGTTCCCAGTATGACTTAGGAATGCATTTGCTAGAAATAGATTCTTTTTTCAGTATTAAAAAGAAATTCTTGGATAAAACCATAGCCTTAATACACTTTAGGTTTAATCAACATCACCCATGATGCCAAACAGAATAATCATCTCCCTCCCATGCTGGAATCCAGCTACACAGTTATGTTACCTTAGAACAAAGCAGAAATTTACTAGGGAAAATACATCTTTACTGAATTGGGGTAACAAGGGTACTGAATCTGTTCCTTTGGAATCATGAAAACAGAGAGGGAAGATCTGAGGTCATATCTAATCTTTGTATTTTACAGATATGGAGTAGGAGATCAATCAAGGACAGAAATTGCCCCAAGGTCTGGATACAAACCCAAGTGTGCTCCTTCTCCATATAGGAAGAGAAAACATTAGCTCAGAGGCAACAGAGCACCATTTAACATTCATGAATGACCAGCCTCAAATATAAAGCACAACACCGTTTTGAGGATGTTACCTACCTCCAAAGTACAAATTATTCTTTCATCTCATTCACTTTGCCTAACCATTTAAAAATGCAAGTAATATTTATTAAAGTTATATTTTTAAGCGAAGTGAGCAAATGACTATTATGGCTTAAAGATGTGTTTCCAACATATACATATAACTCTTACTCTCAAAGAATTATCACATGAGGAAACTGGGTCATAAAATGCTATCTTCAAAATAAAAATGAGCCTCCCACCTCAATATTCTTCTTAGGAAAGTGCTAGAAAGAAACTGTGTGTATGCAGGCATGGGTGCGGGGAGGTCAGGTTAAAATATTTTATGGAAAAACACCAAGAAATTTCCCAAGACTGCAAAAAGAAATCAAGATTCCCATTTTTCCCTCAAAGGGATTGCTTGAAAGCCCACACCAGCCTCAACTCTGCCTGAAAGACTTAGAGCTTCTGGTGCTGCTAAGGCTAGCCTCCACTGCATTTGAAAGTGTTTCCTTCTCACCTGGGAAATCTGGCTCTCAGGTTTGGGTGAAAGTGAGCCTGCTAGGTGGTGCTGAGTTCTGCTGTGCTATTTCCCAGCCTATGACCAGAAATAAGTTAAAGGGGAAAACTATTTCTTTTGGAACTTCCCATGTCTTCTGGAATGTTATCACACCAGGAAAGTAATAAACATAGGAATACCATTATTATTCATTCTATTCATTCTAGGCTAAAACAAAATGCATATGCTTTAGTTTGGTTCCTTGAAAATGAAATTATCCACCTGCACATAAGAGCAACATTGAAGCTTTTAACATGTCCGTGTTCTGTATTAAGAAAAAAAAAATCCAGTGATCATTCAATTATGGGAGTCTACAGACCACCCACCAATGTGGGATGGAGATCTGGATGAGTTACATACAGCAGTCGCAACAGATACTTTTCTTTTTTTTTTACATTTTTGCTTGGACAACAGAATTACTACTACTTCTTAGGGCACAGGAAACTGATCTGAAAGCATTTTGTAAATTCTAGAGCCTCATACATCATTGCTTTTATATTACTGACTCATTTTAATCATGATCTTACTAAAATATTTGGTAAAGATCAACTGAAAATTAAAACTTAAAATAAACTTAAAATCTACTCATTAAAAAAGTGTGAAATGAAAGTCAAGTCATTCTGATAATTTCCTTAAAAAAACACTTAATAAGATGACAAATTTCTCAAATGCTGACTGGGTTGAAGGTACCATGTCAGCTGCTGGGAGGAGTCTGAGGCAGAATAAAGCATAGCTCCTGCCTTGCAGCAATGACCTCTTAGGGGCAGGGGACAGCTACGCAGAGCAAGGCCAGGGAAGAGGAGCATACGGCTCCTGCAGCGGGACAGCAAGTGCCCCATGGGGACCAAGGGGAAGATGAAGGCACTGGTTCTTGATAAAAAGACCATGCTGAACACGTTCAACACAAGACTCCAGTGCTGAAAAAAATGGTATTCTATTTTAATATCTGATTAATAAAAAGCTCTTTTCTGCTAAAATTTCTCTAGGCCATAGGGGTTTTCCTTTGGAAAACCTAGGAAAGAATGTTTTTCCATGGAAGAACAAAAGAAAAACTGTATGATTTCTATAGAAAACAGTATTCTCTCTAAAATGTGTTCCAGTAAATAGCATTAATAGCTGAAAAATCTGCAATTAATACACTACCACTTATTGCTATGTATTGAAAAGAAATTAACATACAAGAAGAGATTATTCCCCACAAGGAGAGTACTCTCTCACAGAAACAAAACTTGCAATTTAAAGTGCTTTGCCTGACATTATTTCCTTGTATCCAAACTATCCTTTATGGATCATAAACCACAGTCAAGATTTCAAATCTCTTATATTGAAAATCACTCGTTTCCAAATGGGAGTTAAAGCACCACCCTCTCCTAGTACTATTTAGCACTTGAAATTCCACTGTCTTTCAGCTCTCCTCTGCCTAAAGAAAAATGTGAATTTTTTAAAAACCTTCATAGACTTCTAAATAGAAAAAGATGGTCTTGCAGGTCAACAGTGATATTTCAAACAATAAATCCCGTCTGCAGTGCCTGCACCATGCCTACTGAAGGCCTAACTGTCTTCGCCTTTCCAAGTCCCCAAAAAGAACAACAATGACCTTATTTCACGAAATAAGAAGCTCAAGCCTGAAAACGCTAGGTGGTCACTGACTCAAGGATGCAGCGACTTAAGTGCAAGGCCAGGGCTGAAGCTCTAAAATAGATGTCCCTCTTGCCCAGGCTGCCTGTGAGACAGCCAGGGCAAATAGCCTTCGATGAATAATTAAGCATTTAAGGGGCATACAAACCTCAAATACATCACCCTCCATGCCTGAACAGGGCAGTGGGTTAGAAAATGCCTCTGGTGGTGAGCTGGAGTCTAAAACAGTCCATGCTCTGGAAGTAAGACACCCTGATCCCTCTCTCCTCACAGATGAGGCTCCAGACAGCTGAAGGAAGCAATGATCTGTGCCCGTGTACCAATTCTTCACCACACATGCCATTTTCTCACCATTTTTCTTCCTCTCAGCTACTTGAGTGGCAGGCATGGGAGGAAGAGAACCACCCTGACCCCCTCCCTCCCTCTGTTCATGCTTCAGTGCTTTGGGCTTTGTGGGTGCAGACTTACACTACTTATTCAATTGGGCTTTCAGACTAAATCAATCTCAGATGTCTTTCATATTGACACTGAACTAAGCAGATTTCTCCATATTTTACTTCTTAATTTTTAAAATATAAATGCAGAAAAATGCAGAAATTTTTAAGTTTGAACCATACAAAATCACCCCCCCCACCTTTTTGAAAAACAGTTCAATATCAGCAATTTTCATCTAGTTCAATGTGAACATTTGCCTCTTATATTAATCTCCCTGGTTACATTTGTGTATGTTTTAATTTCCTTGGTTAAATTGACAGAGCTAGTCTTCTATACTTTTTTTGATTATTAAGTTTGTCATTTAATTTACATTGCCTGCCTCTTCTTCCTGGTGTCATCTGCACAGTACTCCTCGAGAACAGCTTCTTAATCTGAGCACTAGTGACACTTTGGATTGTAAACTCCTTGTCTTGGACCTGTGAAACACAGGAAGTCGATGACATTCCTGGCCTCTACCCACTAGATGCCAGACTACCTCACTCCCCCATTTGTGACAACCAAAATGTCTCCAGACATTGGTCCCCAAAGTAGGGGTGGTGGCAACTCCCCCACCACCCATGTCTCAGGAATCACTGTTCTAGGAAAATGAAATTGGCTGGCTCACCACTCTAGAAGGTTAAAGCCTGCACTGAAGTTGATAGTTGGAGCCAGAGTCTCAACCAGAATGGTTCGGCTCAGCTACTTTGGTCACTCGTTCTTCACCATGTGGCCACCTGGTTTTAAGGTCTTGATCTTTAAAAAAATTTTTCTATTAATCCACACATTTACTGAGGGCCTGCTGTGTCTGGGAGAAGACCAGATGCACTCCAGTTAGTCTACTAAGGAAGATTCTGGAGGCCACAGTAAGTCTTTCTAGAGACAGACCTCAGGGCAAAAGAACATTTTCTCTACTGAAACTTGCAGGTCAGCTTATATACTATATCACATGGTAACAGTTTTTAAAAAAATCCAATTTTCCACATATACTGAGTTGCTATTATATTGCATTTTATGCTTTATTTCATGTAGCATGTGCTTATTAAACACTTACAGCTATATACAGATAACTCATATTTTTTCACTTGTAGCATTTAAAAGTCTTTACACCTTTAACTTCAAAAAGAGATATCAAACAAAACTCTAGTTTCTGGCCTCTCAGGTAGTCTTTTTCCTGTCTGGATCAGCCTCCCATGCTATCATCTTACCCTTTTTAAAACTGTGAAACAAGTTCACTGCACATGTGTTAAACCTCATAACTGAAACCCCAACCATCTGTTACCTTCTACATATTTCTACTTTCCTTATTTAGGTGTAAGTGGGTTCAGTCTGCAGCTTAGTGAAAATAATTATTGGATTTACAGCTGTAAAAGAAAGAAAAAAATTGCAAATATATTGTTTTGGGGCGGTATCTAAAGTCTCATAGCCACTGATGGCTGGACAAAGTTATAATACATTTTTTTTTCGATAAAACTTGGACTGATCTCTGGCTTGTACATTCTCATGAAACTTTGTAGGAAACACTCAGAAACCACTGTATATTACTTGTTGGCATTAACACTAATTATATAACAGATTCTACATTTGATGACCCTGAATTTGTATAGTAAGTGATGATAATAAGAATTAACATTAACTTAATAACATGTCAGGAGGAGGTTAATACATACTACCTACCTTGTAGCTATTATTCCAGCAAACCTAAGTCAAATCAAGTTTTGTTTATTGCAGTATACCTTTATACTCAATAAAATATCCTTAATGTAAATAAACTCAAACCAATAAAATTATATTTTTAGAAAAATAAGAATGTTTTTAAGTGTCAAATTACTTTCAAAAACAAAGAGCAACAAAATTGACTAACAAATATATAAAATATCAGGGACCTTTAGAAGTTCTAGTTTAACAAATGTAAAAACATTTACACTTTATATATCAACTGTTTGAATTCCAACAGGTAGAAAATACGTTCTCAAGTGGAGAGAAAACATACCTAGAAATCTTTCCCACGCATTTCTACTTCCTAACAGGCAAGAATTCTTTGGGGGACAACCCCTGCTGTATCTAGCCTGCCCTTGTGCAACAATGTCCACAGTGAAGAGAGGGATCATATCCTACCTTGCTCCACCCCCCCCACGTTTCCTCAATTCATCTTCTTGCTTCTTGCTTCTTCTTCTGAATCAACTTTTGCTTTCAGAGATAATGGGTATAGTGTCATCAGAAGTCTCTACCTTCTCAGGGCATTTACCACTCAGCATTATATTTTACCTGTCCAAAGTATTTCATATACACACATACAAATATACGCACAATATACACAAAACACATATACATACATGTACATAAATATATACATATGTACACACATATAAATAATTTTACACACATACACAAACCCCATCCATATCTCAGTCTTTGTTAGGCCCTCATCACCTTGCCCCTGGGCTACTACAGTAATCCCCTTTCTGTGCTTGTTGTCATCATTCTCTCCTGATTATAATCCAACCCACATAATGACTGTAGTTTAAGCTTCTTAAAATGCTTTTTTTGTCATGTTGAGTGTTGTGCTCAAAAATCTTCAACAGCTCCCCATTATCCACTGGATAAAAAAGACTGAATCAAGGCTCTCTACAGTGCACATATGTGGCACTAAATCAAAATCACTATGGTCGCTGTTCCTTGAACATGGCTTGAGAAGGTCTGTGTCTTTGACACGTGACATTCCACCCTGCTTCTCCTCCTACCATCTAAATCCTATTCATCTTTGAAATTCCTGCTCAAATTCTACTTCCTCCAAGAGCTCCTTTCAAACCAACTTAACTAGAGGAGTATTCAACCCAGGAAAATTCCTGTAACTTGTGTATCACTAATTTGGCCTTTTGCACAAGTTGATGGATATTATAGATTCTCATTTACATGCATCATACTACTGTATATACCTTTCAGAACCTAATTAGGTCTTTACTATAGTAAGGAAAAATATTCCAAGAGAAATGTTTACTGAACCTTTAGCGACATTTAGTAAAGAACAATGTGACCCTAGTAATAAAATGTTTAAAAATAAATCAGAGGATCCAAGAATGCTCAATAAGGGGGTCCTTAGAGGTCCTCAGGTCCAGCTCATTCACTTGACCATCTGTGGTCCGGCAAGTCCCCACTGGCAGTGTGTAACAAAGCTGAATCTAGCACCCATGTCTTTTAGCTTCCAATAAGAAGACTGCCAGCCGTAAAAGTCAAACGCTGGATATATTTTGAAGCTATCTTATATCCTATAGTCTTGGAAGATAGATTTCCCCATTTTTAAAAACCTTAGGAATAAGGCCTGGACTTAGTCCTATTTTTACTTACTGTACAACCCTATAGTTTTTAAGAATTGTTTTTAAATGAAGCTTTTAAGTTAGCCTTATAAATTTCCTGCACTGAAACATCCCAAAGTTAATATTTAATCCTTTAAACATCAAGTAGACCTTTAAATTTATAAATATGCACTTTATCCTGCTAGAATTACATTAAAATCCCATGAATTTAAGACACTGGTTTAAAAAAATACTTTCTGCCTTGGATGGTGTGGCTCATTGGATTGAGTACCAGCCTACCAATCAAAGGATCACAGGTTCGATTCCAGGTCTAGGGCACACTGATGTTTCTCTCCTCCTCTTTCTCCCTCTGTTCCCCTCTCTAAAAGTAAAATAAATCTAAAAAAATATTTTAAAAAGTCTTCATGTACAGAACATATATTTTGAGATGTATTACAATTATGTCCCTGGATATGAGATAAACAAGGTCCCTACTTTGCCATCTTAATTCTTCATTCTCTGAAACCAAATACTCATTTATGTTCAGCCTTAGACATATTTATAAATTTATGTGACTCTAACATATATGGTTCTAGTTAAAAGTAAATTTTCAGCAAAGATCAATTCTTTGTCTGAGAAAAAGTGATGCAATTATTACATATCACTGCATGATACAGGCTGTCTGGGGCTATTAAAGGAGTCAGGTATGGCCAATTTACAAGTATCACCCCTGCAGCTTGATTTCATAGCTCACTGAGGGGCCCCTTGAGATATTTTTTACAAATGACTATTATTATATTATTCCATCATGTACCTTATGAGAGGAGGTTGTAACATCTGTTAAGAAAATCATGAACTATTTTGACTTCTTTGATAGAATATTACTTTATATGTAATGTTTAAAATTGTTTTAACATTGGTATAGCAAAAAGGTTCATTAAAATATAAAATTAAATGAAAACAAAATGTTCCTAGAACAAGTTAATTACTCTTGGCTACAAAGAAAGTAACAAAAATTAAGAGAAAAAGAAAAGAAACATTACAAGTGCATTTAATAGCTGAAATATATAAACCAGTGTTGATCATGTACTGCCAGTGCCTAGCACAGTACCTTGCAGAGTAGTCACCATCTGAGTCAGGTTCTTACTTGCAGACAATAAAATCCACTCTGCTGAGATTAAGAGGAAGGGGATTTGTATCATGACATAAGATGGCTTATAGAATTTCTACAAGTGCCAGGGAACCAACTGTGAACCCTCTATAGCCAGGAACAAGGTGGCAAGCAGAAACACCCAGGCACACCACAGCAGTTCCTGCAGATTCTGCTGCCTGCTCATGTCACCAGCAATGCAGGTGCCTGAGCAAAACTTCTACAACAGCTGCCACCCATTACTCCTCATGTCTGCTTTCCAGAGCCACATAGCTGCCTCTGCCAGATGGAATCTGGATCCATGACAATCCAGCTGCAAGGAGTTAGTGACACACAGAGCCCAGCTTTCTCGCTTCTATCATTTATAAGTCATGGTAGGTGGGGCAAGGAACAGGTAAAGTGAGTCAAGGGCCAGGGACACACAAGAATGTTTTGGAATCACACAAGAGTTAATTAAACATATTATTATGTTTGACCCATAGTGTGGGGAGAGGTTATTTCTCCACATGTTCTGAAATTTCTCAATGCCTAACTACATTTTTAGTGAAATCATTGTGTTCAAAAGAAAATATATGGAGGAAGAAACAGAGTCAACATTTAAGATACCAGAAAAATAAAACTGGTTACTCAAACTGTTGCTGTCCTTCTTCTCACCCTCTTCAGTATCATTACAAGGGCTCACACTTAACTGAAGGCCATTGTGTCCTGGCTCCAAAATGAGTCCATTACATGTTTTACCTCCTCAAAGTCTTCAAACAACCCTCTGAGGTAGGCACTATAATTACCTAATTTTACAGGTAAGGTAACCAAGGCATATCAAGGCCAAACGACTTGAGTAAGGGTATAGCCAAGACTGGAGCTCACACAGGCTGTCTTGAAGTCCATGCTCTGAACTGTACACAATTTCACACTACATTATACTATATCATAACTTTATATTATTATGATTCTGATTTGTAACTGGATTGTTATATCCAGAAAAAATAATACATATTCCTCCAGTGGAGAGAGCCTCATGCTTTTCAGGTGTATTACAGGATGAGATAATGACATTACAGATGAAAATGACAAAGACCAGTATTTCCCAGAACTTTTACATGCAAATTTGCACAACAATAATTCTGCATTAATACAAGCTTTTCATTTAAAGAGAATTCAACTTTGATGTGTAACAGACAAATTACATTAAGACATTAAATCTGTAAGTCACAGTTAAAACACAGCTTATTTTAAGCAAAGAAAACCTTCCAGTCTTTGATACATGTTCTTAGAAACATGAAAATAAAATTGCTTTCCTCAACTGTCCTTTTCCATTTCACACATATTAATCTTTCCATATGTTTTAAATAATGATGAAATTAACTGGAACTGTTCTTAATAAATCCAAATCATAACTTCTTTCATGTCCAAATATTTTTGGGAAGACTGAGGTAAAAAATCTGCTTAAGCATTAGGAAAATCTAAGAACTAGGAACTGCTTTAGAAGAGAAATTAAAAGGTGATGAACTAGGAAGCAACTATGAAAGGTATTTGCCGGTTGGGTGTGAGACAGTATTCCAAAAAGGAGGATTCTGAGATCAGATGAGACCAGGGTCAGAGCCCAGGTAAAACAAGACTGAAGGCGTCCTGGCCAGTGTGGCATGGTTAGAGCGTCTTCTGTACCCAAAGGGCTGTGGGTTCGATTTCCGGTTGGGCCACGTGCCTGTTTGATCCCCAGTTCAATCCCAGTTGTGTGTTCGATCTCCAGTTCCAGGCACAGGAACATACGATTCCCCAGTCTAGGCATGTACAGGAACCAACTAATCCCTGCTTCTCTCTCACATCCATGTTTCTCTCTCCCCCTTCCTCTCTCTCCAAAAACAGTGAAAAAATGTCCTCAGGTGAGGATAAAATAAAAATAAAACAAGACGGAAGGAAGGAATAGGACCAAGGACTGTTTGCTTGACACATTTGTCAACTGTGAATCAATGAAAAAAGATATACCCTATGGAATAAGCTAGGCCTGCCTGTAAATTCTAAGTCTTTATAAAAAATATGTGGCGTTGGACAAAAGTTCTCAGTATTTTTTGAATCTTACTTATTTATACAATAGGTTATAATATTTCTTTAACTGAACTGCAAAGAAGAATCAATGGGACAGCATCATGCAGTTCCCAGCAGAGTTTGGCACTGTGGGTGACAGGGGAACAAAGACTCTCTGCCCTCCCCCGGACACAAAGCAGCTGTGCAGAGGAGGGCCAACCGGAAGACCTTTCATAGGCAGGCTGGGCAGTCCCACAAGCACCCCAAATTTCATTCATAATTTACAGTTATTCTGAGAGTCTTTATGACCCCAATTATTTTTCTAAACCATTAAACAGAATCAATTTTTGAAAAATTTATAGTTGAGGGAAAATAAAGCCATTTCAAAGTATTTTTTTCAATCACATTAAAAAACCATAAACTTACACTGTGGGCAATACTATTTGATAAGGTCATTGTTTTAGCTATTATATTATTAAAGTTATTAGAATAACTAAAACTGGTCCAACCAATATTAAAAACAGTTGATTTGGAATGTCACATTTTGAATTCTGGCTATTTATTGTAATTTACTATTATTTAAATATAGAGGTGACTATATTTGTTTACATAATTAATTTGCTATCATATTAGATCAGCAATTGTTAACCTTTTTCACCTTGTGGCACAAATAAGCTAATTACTAATGTTCTGTGGCATAGCAAAAAATGTATTTTTTGCTGCTCTGACAAAAAGCCAGATATAATTTTGATTCATTTACACTGACAGCTATTGTTATGTTGGCTGTTGTCATTTTTTTAATTTGACAAGCTAACAAAAAGAGGTCAGTGCCTATGACTAAATAGTCAGGTACTGTATGATTTACAAATTCTGTGGCGCACCACGGCAGACAGGTTGAATGTATTAGATGAATCAACGACTGCACATGATTGTATCACAGGACGCAATCTGTGAGACATCTATTTCCCAGTTTTTTTTTTTAATTTAAAAAGTCTTTAATTAATACAAGCACCCTTACATCTGAAAAAAAAAAAAAAGATTTTTAACATCTTAGAGCTTAATTCAAATTCAACACATTATTAGTCACTACTAAAATAATTTTGATGCTTTCAGATTTAGGAAAGCATTTGTAAAATGCCCATGCCACACGGTGAAGCTCACAAGGCCCCCTGGGCCTTAAGACAATTTTAAAATTCAGTGGTGGTCCTTGATCCACACAGCTGAGTCATGCAGACAAGTGTGCCACCCAGAGGCGAAAGGAAGAAATGCACCTTAGATTTTAATGTGGTGATAGACGTTAAAATTTTAAAAATTATTTGTTATTACTTATCTTATTAAAAATAAGAAAAATTATAAGGTTCTTTCTGCATGACCAAAGGCTTTAGTGCCAGACTACATAAAAAGGTTGCTCTTGAGAGCTCTCACAACATGGAAACAAGCCCTGCGATGGTAGTCGTCACAGGTGCACAGTTTGCCAATTAAAAAACTGAATTTAACTGCACTATTTACGGTAAAAGCTTTCTTTTCCTTTTATAATATAACATGTGTTTCCAGAAGTACATATAAGTTCTGGAACAACCACCAATGATCTATTTAGACATGTGGGCCAAAGTTAAACTAATTACCAGAGATATTTCTTACTTAAATGAGAAGTTTCTTTCATTGGAAGATCTGTGTAATTTTCTTCTGGCAAAGGAATAAAGTTTATTTAGAGTGTTATGTTTGGCAGCCAGGGCTTCTAACAAATATACCAGTAATTGTAAAGGTTAAAGCAAAACAGTTAATTCTGTTAAACAAAGATATTTAAACAGCAGGGAGATTATAAAATAGAGATTTATGATATCCCCGTTTTGTCTTAGAAATCTTGACAGTGGAACTACTGCTAGCAATGGGCCATTATTTAAAATTTATGCATTATTTTGCCCTGTCTGGTGTGATTCAGCAAATTGAGTGCCTGCCTGTGAACCAAAGGATCGCTGGTTTGATTCAGTCAGGGCACATGCCTGGGTTGTGGGCCAAGTCCCCAGTAGGGAGCACTCGAGAGGCAACCACACACTGATGTTTCTCTTCCTCTCTTTTTCCCTCCCTTCCCCTCTCTCTAAAAATAAATAAATCAAATCTTTAAAAAAAAAGATTTATGTGTTTTACAACGAACTACAAAAGATCAAATTAACAAAAAAACATGGCATATATTACAATGTGAAAATGATTTTAAGTAAAATTTGAAAACTTTTCCTACACTGTAAAATCCTATTTTTCAAAATAATATTTTGGGTTCTCATATGTTATACTTATTTAATCTCATTTTATTGTTTCATTTTCACTCCAACACACTTAAAAGTAGGAAGATGCTTCTAAACTCACACCTATGTAATGACTTTCAAGAGAATTCAGTCTAGAAATACTGTTTACTGCTAACTTTAAATTTGTTTTTATTAAATTAGAAGATTCTACAGCTGATTATTATTTCCAAGTAAGTTTTTTTTCTGCAAAAACTTAGCAAAATACTGCTTGCAAGTGCAGCAGTGTTAACTACAGCATCATCTCTTGGTCCTGTCACTGAGGGATCTCATTATTCTCTGTGAGAGTTAATTCTCTTCCCTATTTATACCACATGCCCTGAGTTGCAACATTCTTCAAAAGATGCTTCCACCTGCAATGATGGCTGCAAAATATCTGAGCACAGAGCACAAACACTTCTACTTTCCCATCTATTTCTATTATTTAGGAAATAAATGAGACTATGGGTCTAAGTCTAGCCTGATATAAATGTCCTTTATACAATGCTGAAATTGGAGCAAATATAATAAAAACAACTCAGTTCATCAGTATGGCTATTAATTTCAGATAAAAGCTCAAAGATTAAAGCTCTAATTGTTAATCAGGGAACATAATGCAATACTTTGGTTGGGAAGGTTTAAGTGCACTGTGAAGCAACAAAGAAAAGCTGGTTAAGCCCTGGTTGGTGTGACTCAGTGGACTGAGCACTGGCCTGGGAACCAAAGGGTCTCTGGTTCAATTCCCAGTCAGAGCACATGGCCAGTCAGGGCACAAGCTGGTTGCAGGTCAGGTCCCCAGAAGGGGGCGCTCAGAGGCAACCACACAATGATGTTTCTCTCTGTCTCTTTCTTCCTCCCTTCCTCTTCTATAAACAGACAAACAAACAAACAAAATCTTTATTAAAAAAGAAAGAAAAGAAAAGGTGGTTAATCAGAATGACCTCTTACATATATCCTAGGGGTATCAAAAAGTCTGTATCTGCATCACACATTCAAGAATGAAAGAAATACAGAGAAGATGGCTACTTACAATTCACGAATGATTCAAGTTCATTAATAAATATCTACACTCCACATAGCTCAAAAATTGGTAAAGACCTAGTAATAAAATTAAATGCCTTACAATTTCTTGACTCTTTCCTACTCGTTCTTCCCATCTCCAATGCTACCATCTTAGATCTCATCATTTAAAAAATAATTATACATTCATTTAACTACTTCCTAATTAATCTGTCTCCAGGCCCAACTTGCTACTCTATGCTACCACTTTCACATTTTTTAAATCCATCCTCCAAGCAGAGTCCAGAATATTCTCTATGAAATACAAATCAATCACATCACTTATATGTTTGATATTCACATAGAAAATCAAGAGTCAGGGTGTTCCTGGCTTCCTTCCTGTCCTCTTCCCACTGGCAGGAGACTTTTCAAGAGAGGAAGGTCAGGGTCTGGCCACACCCCACCCTGTACACACAGAGTCTACAAAAAGATGTTATTGCTAATGACTCCTTTGGCCTTTCTGTTTCAACTTAACCACCAATATTTCTTTGTGGAAGAAATGAAAGTAACTCCTGATGAAGAAATGTCAGGACCCCTAATTTATGAATGAGGTCTCCCACAAATACATTCTAACTTCTAAAACAAGAGTTTTCAAACATTCAAACATTTTTATAAGACCAGAATCATGTTCTTCAAACAATATGTGATGTAGAACCCCAACAAAAAGTGGTTGAAGCCTTTTTGAAGTTGACAACATAAGCAAAGGTTAGATTATATAGAAGTGCATAGAATAAAATTCAAATTTGGTTGATTCAATGTGAAGTCAGTGGGGAGAAGAAACAGGTATATGATAAAATCTTATTTACATTTTGGAAAGACCAGTGTGGTATTGTGTAGGAAAGGGTCAAAACTACTGAGAATTTTAGCAGTTCTGATGTGTTTTCATAAACCCTAATTTGACCTGCAGAGTTATATGCACATTCCCAAAAATGCACTACCATGGTAAAGGAATCACAGAATACCTGATCCTCACTGGTTAATCCCAGGTGCATCACAAGGTAAAAATGCACCAGGAAGTCTGAGTTTGGCAGAACATCCTGGCGTCTGGTCATCATGGCACAGATCAATTTGTAGGCTTGTAGTTTGCCTTCCTTATATTCATTTGGCAATGTTGTTGCCTGCCAAGAAGATGATGTTTAAAGATTTAATCAACTCCAGATGCAGCAGAGCATTTCAACATTTCATTTATTTTTCTGTTTTCCATAAAAGTTGTTTATGGAGATATGGGATGTGTTGGCTTTAGAAATACCGAGACTGTCTTCGAAACATCCAGTATTGGGCAATTACATTTTTAAAACTCAATTTCAGGAAGGAAGAGGAAATTACAATAAAGGAATAAAAACACATCAACTTGCCTTAAATAGCCATGATGCAAACATTCTGAGTGGTGGGATCAAGAGCGGAGGAGATGGAGAAGACTGGTTATCCAGGCTTATTGCTAGATTATCTCGAATCTAATTCACAAAGAGAAGAATTTTAGGGAACACCACAGTTTACCCCAACAATATTCTAATATTGTGTTCCATGGCCGAATAGGTTCTTCCAATAAAATTCCTATCAATTAAGTGAAAACCTACAATATTTACAAGTTTTTTTTATTATGAGATCTTTTGTCCTTTCAAATTATATGTCTAACTTACTATATGTGGTTTTAGACGTAATACAAAATTAGGGCATTGTTTTTCCTTGAATATTAATAACTGGAGAGGTTCTGAACTCTAAATGATAAGAAATGGTTCAACGAGTTATACTGTATAAACATAAATCATGGATTGAAAAAAATGGGGAAAATGTATGTTAGTAACACAAACAATAACCAGAATGAAAATTGTATGTACTTGAACAAAACCTTACTTATCTGTACAAATAAGACCATTTTTAATACTTAGTTATCTCTGTGGGGAGGCAATTTACTACTTAGTATTTTTCTGCATTTTTAAAATCTTGTACAATAAAACCAGTATCAGTTTTATAAAAAGAGTAATTAAAATGACTGAACAATGCCCTATTCTTTAATATCCTATAGTAATATTATAGTTATACATTAAATGAAATAATTCTTTTATATTTATAAAATGACCAAACTATAAGTATTATTTATTCTTTGATAATCAAACATACTTCACGTAAACACCTAATTTTCCTTCCAGGATATGTTCAGTAGTGACTTGCAACACAGTTTTTATGTTAAACTAATTCAATTTTTCCATATTAGAATAAAAGGTAACATAGTAAGAGTACCTTTGCTAGTTTGTACCAGAGTTCATAGAGATAGCCAAAAACTTTGGCATGGATCTTCGGCGACTGGATATTATTCACATCTCCAAGGATTCCCAAGATTCTTCGCCATAACACAGCGGCAGAGTCTGGGTGCCAACCAGTGAGGTTCCCTCCAGCAATTATGCTGCAGTCATCTGCAAGGCATTCGCTGCTATCTGTGGAGGAAAACATGTGTGTTAAGCCTGGAAACACAATCTTGATTTCATCATAGAGCCTTTTTCTTTAATGAAAATTACCAGTGCTTCAGGGTAAAATCATTAAGATGAAAATTGTTATTTGACAATTTTTACTGAATTATTTTTAAAAATAAACTTATTTTTTTAGAATAGTTTTGAGACGTATACAAAAATTACTAAGATAGGATAGAGGGTTCCCATATATTCTACAGTGAGCTTCCCTATTGTTAAACATCCCACATAGATATGGCACATTGTTACAATTAATGAACCAATATTAAACCATTATTATAAAGTCCATACTTATACTCAGATTGCTTTAGGTAATTTTAAGCTAATGACTTTATTCTGTTCCAGGATTCCATCCAGGATATCACAGTGCATTTAATTATCATGTTTCCTTAGCCTGCTTTTGGTTATGACATTTTCTCAGATTTTTCTTCTTTTTTAAGACGTTGACAGTTTTGAGGAGTACTGATCAGATATTTTGTAAAATCTTTAATTGAGATTTGTCTGATGTTCTCATGATGGATTTTTTCTTTTTGGCTTGTGTTCCTATAATGAATGTTTCTTACCTCTGATGTATGATCCTTTCCCAATATTCTTAGATTTCATTGGAATGCTTTGTTTAGGATTTTTGCTGATATGCTTTTAAGTTAAGATGGACCCTAATTTTTCCTTTTTAATTATGCATCTTGTGTGGTTTCATTATCAAGGTAACACAAGTTAGATAACAGAAGTTAGGGAGTTTTCTTTCCCTCTAGCATCTGAAACAGGTTGTAAAAAATAGTTTCTCACTTATTTGAAGCTTTATAAAACTAGGAATTGGCCTTTATTTTTATAAATATATTCAAATTAACCTACTATATTATTAAAATTTTTTTAGTTCTATTCCCTTTTCACCCCCAATATTCTTTCCTTAATCAATCTTGACAGTCTATTTTATTTTTTTAAAGAGTTGTTTCTGATAGTCCCCTCTATTACTTTCTAGCATATATGAGTATGCACTTTGCATCATTAGTTCCATTTTTAGTAACTTCTATATTTTATTCTGCCATTTTCCCCTAATTTTTTAATAGAACACACAAATTTTTTCTTTTCTAATAATAAAAATGTATTTTCCTCCATATAGTCTTCAGTTACATTCTAGAGCTTTTGTTATGTAGTTTTCACTGTAGTCCAGTTTGAAATATTTCCTAATTTATAATTTAATTTCTTTTTGGACTTATACAAAGTACAGTGGTTATTTTCTTAATGTATTTTTGTTTTATTATTCTTTTGTTCTTATTTATGTCATCACGTTCACAGAATGTGGTATAATTTCAAATTGTGGTATTGGTTGAGACTTGCTTAAAGATGTAATTGGTCAATTTCTGTAAATGTTCCATGTGCTTTTTATTACACCTTTTAATCACATTTTAATTCAGTTCAAAGTTTTATACAGGTATAAAATATCTTCATTCAATATATATAAATATCTCCATAAATTGTATTGTATAAGGCTTCTCTAGTTTAATATATTCTTAACTCATCAATTTCTTAGAGTTATTAAAATTTTCTACTATAAATATGGTTTTATCAGTAGTTCCTTATAATTCTGTCAACTTTTGTTTCATATATCTAGAGGTTATGAAGTTCATATAAATTCACAATTACTGTTTTTACTAATAAATGATTTCTGCTTTAAAGTTTATGTGACATACATATGTATAGCTAGACCAGTGTTTTCTTTCTTTCTTCTTATCTATCAATGTGTTTATTTAATTAGGATCTCCTTTGCTTTGCTTCTCTTTTAAATCTTTGGAGGGAGTTTAAAAAGTTGTGTCCTACCTCCATTACTAATCCCCTTTCTCTTTTATCTTACACCATTTGTTATTAACATAATTATTCCTAAAGTTGTATTCCTCACAAATTTCTCACACAAATGAAGACAAACTGATTTCTAGGCAATTATTAATTCCCACTCTCATTGAGTACATATGTTGCTGGTGCTTTTAGGGCCTAATCAAAGAAATTGAAGCACAGCTGGTGGGTGTCAGGAACTCAAGCAGAGGAATGACAAGACTCAATGAGGAACAAAAAGGAGTGAATCTGACAATGAGCCAAGGCAGATCCAAGAATGGTTTGCATCCTTTCCTGCACCCAAGACAGCTGGTAATAGCTTATTTTTATTAGACATTAAAAGATCCCAAATCACCAAAACAAAAGGTTTAGTAAGGGTGGCACATAGTGTCATGGAAAGGCCTTACTCAAATAGGAGCACTGTTCCTTCTTAAAGGAAAACTCATTTGTATTTCCCATATAAGTATCATATAATCTATTAACGAGACACAATAAAATGTCAGATCTACTTCAAAATGGAATTCCTAAACACTGTGACTCAAAGACAGGAGGTATAGAGAACAAAAGCCTGATTATAGGTCTTCGCTTCTCTGAAAGAGACTCATCCTCCTAATGTTTAATCTGTAAAATAAGTGCAATATCAAGCATCTGTCTGCCAAGAAGGTATGATGAAGCTTTAATGAAAGTTTATAAATCAACACAAGACCCCAAATACACAGCATAGTATGGCATTTATTTTTCCCCATAAAAAATACTATATCTTTAATCCCTTGAGGGGGTATTAAAAAGTAAAGGGATTAGATGATTTATAGTTCTATTTAATCCCCTCCCACCATTCCTAAAATGCAGCCATCAACAATAGAGATTAGCCCCACCCCCACCCCCACCCCCCGCACTCCAATCGCACTGGAGCTTTGCTTGAGTGACACCACAAGGCAAAAAAGGCTAGGTACTGCATCATCTGCACCTCCTTGCTACCTGCCAACTAATACATTCTCAGTTATAAAAAGGACCTTATCTAAAAAAATGTTTCAATACTCCTCTGCTCTCTGAAAAACTTATACCTCAGTGATAAAATCCTAGGTAACATCCCCATCAAAATATGTTGAGTCTTTTAGAAGTATCTGAAATGACTGCATGCTCAGTATTACTGTGGAAAAATTTTAACGAGATGAAATGTTTTTGCCCCAAACTACTGCACTCATGGCATAAGTAACAGAACAGATGCTGACGTTTTACATGTAGATCGTTCCTCAGTGAAGCAGTACTTAACGAAAAATAGGGATTCAAGAGATTTCAGAAAATTTCACGTTCACCAAAAAAATGCCAAATATTTACTTTTATTTTCTTTTTCATGAACAAGTTAGTATGCTAACCTAGTAAGTATCTCTTCATTTCATTATTACTAAATGCAATAGGGGCATTTAAATATTTTTTATTATACTGGAAACTCTTGCGAACAAATAAAATCTCTCTCTCTCTAAACATACACGTGATTTTAACAGAGTAATATAAAGTGTAGAACTTTGCAAATACACAAAAAGTTTTAGTCATAAAATAAGTCTTGGTAAAATAGGCACTTAGGACCAAATGATTTAATATAGGGGCAATTTTATGTAGGGGTAGTAGAGTGTTGAAGAAGCATAGGAGGCACTTTAGAAATGAATTTTTCTTTTGATTTGAAATTAAAGACAAACCTAAAGGCTCAACTGAAACACCTTAATTCTGGGACCAGAAAAATCAGGCCTGACCATTGAGGATCCAAAGTGGAGAAGTAGCAGGTCCGCTGGTGTTCTGTTGGCCAGCACTACAGCCTGGCTTTCTCTCCTTCCTCATCTGCTTTCCAAGATGAGCAAACCAATCAGACAGATCAAAGCCAAAATGCCAAAAAAAACCTCTAATGGCAAACAAGCACACCATTTCGCCAAAACAGCTTTGGTGGCAGGTAACAGTGAATATAATTCATATGCACAGCTATAATTAAAAGCAGAAGTGCTAAAAGGATTTCTGTAACAATATTTGGAGGCAGGGCCATGATAAATATACTAAGCAAAAAAGGTTTTGAAAGTGAATCTCACATTTTTTATTACTAAAAAAGGTTAAAATTTAATTGTTGTTTTAACTAAATAAAATAATAGCCTACACTTAAGCAGGGGTGTCCAACCTTTTGGCATCTCTGGGCCACACTGGAAGAAGAAGAGTTGTCTTGGCTCACACATTAAATACATTAGGACATGTAATCACACACACAAAAAAATCTCTTAATGTTTTAAGTAAATTTACAATTTTGTGTTGGGCTGCATTCACAGCCATCCTGGGCTACATGCTGCCCTTGAGTTGGACACCCCTCTTTCATTCATTCATTTGGCTATTTACTAATGTTCCTCACCTGCCCTGTACAGTTCTGGAAGTGAAGAATCAGCTGTCAACAACACTGACACCCTCCTGGAGATTACATTCCAGTGGGGGAAGAACAATGACCTTTTCCCCACTAAACCAAAATGTTGGATACCATTTCTAACTAAACCTTACCTTAAAACACATCACTGACCTGAAAGGAACCTGGAGAGGGAAGAACACCAAAGCTGGCTTTTTCCCTTCAGGGTTCCGCCACCCCTTAGAATTCTTAAAGTTTTTCTGATAATAAAAAGAAAGTTTTAATGATGCTGCAGTTAAATTAATGTCTAATGACTCTCCTTCAGTTAGCTTTTTAAAAACATATCATTTAAGAAAACCTTCCCAGGATTTGAAGATGGCGGCGAGATAAGTGGCAGCAGAGTCCACTTCCCCTGGGCACCAGTGAAATGCCTGGCTGATCTGAGGAACAGATGAACAGCCAACGGTATTCCAGTATATATGAAGATCGGAGACCAAAGATAGAGGACATTGAAAAATCAGACGGTAAGAAGAGTGCTTAAGGACAACAAGGTCCCTGGGCCCAGCACGGGGACCAGGGTGGCTGAAGCCCCCCATCTGTACCTGCAGGGTCTGCTGCAAGATTCTTGGGAGAAAGCCAGGCTGGGCTGTGTGAGAAGCCAGGTGCTTGTTTAGACCGGGGGGCTTGAATAGGAGGAATATTTAGAAAAGAAAAAGAGAAAATAGAGGCAGTCAGCAGCTGTTTAGAGAATTCTCCGCAGCAGCCGTGGCCTCTTGTGCCCCCATTACCTCAGCCCCTGGACTGTGAACACTGGATAAACAGCCCCAGCACAAACCTGAAGCCCAGGTTGGTGCGCACCCAGATCAGCGGCCAGGCTTCCCCAGCACACAGGCCCAAAGCCCGGGGTCAGTGTGTACCCCGATCAATGGCCTGGCTGCCAGCGGGCAACCACACCTGAAGCACTAGGGACTGAACACCTCCCACTTAGCCCCTGCGCACAGACCCCTGCAGGACCTACTTGCTCTCTAGGAGGAAGGCAGAACGCCCAGCAGAGGGAAGCTGCAGGGCTAGGGGAGACTGCAGTCCCCTGAAAGACTTGACTCAGTAGGGGGCTGAACTACCCTGAAGGAGCACTGAAAGCACCTAGCATCTAGGACACCAAAGAGCAAGAAGGTGGAGTGTGAGTTGCCCCTAATTGGTGCACCTCAAGGACAGCACAACTGGTGAACTAAAGGCCTAGGGTTGGGGTAGAAGGACACTGAGGAACTGGACCAAACGCTGGACAACAGTGAAGAGTGTGGCTCAGGAAGGGAGAAAAGTGAAACCAATCCTTCCACCCACCCCCTCCCATTTCACAGACAGGAAGACCAGCAGAACTGACCTGACAGGTTTAAAGCCAGCAGAAGACTTTTTTTTTTAAATTCCTTCTTCCTGTCTGTCCTTTCTTTTTTTATTCCTTCTTCCTGCCTTCCTTTATTTATTTATTTATTTATTTATTTATTTATTTATTGTTAAAATTTCTTCTTTTCTTTCCTCCTATCTTTTTCTATTCCTTCTTCCTTCCTTCCTTTCCATTTCTATCTCTTTTTCCTTTCTTCCCTTCTCCTTTTTCTTTTTCTTCTTTCTCCTTTTCCCACAGTAAGACAATAAAACCTGGACCTCTGAAAAGACCACAGTTAGACACAAACATGGGTCATCCAAATAACTGAGACAGTGAGACAAATTTCACTTTGCTATTCCAGAGACCTTGCAAGGTGGGAGTGATGAACACCAGTACACCTGCTGGAAGAGGAAACCCACCAACAAAGGAACCACCAACAGATAAAAACGGAAGAAGGTGAAGAAGGGAGTTGAAGCTACACTAACCTCAAGCCACGGCTGATCTGGAAATACAACTAAATAGTGGAGAAATTACTCAGAATAAACAACTGAACAAGAGTGAGAGAGAAGCCTCAAAACCTTGTACACACAGAAGAATCAGCTTCAACACAAACTGTCCACATCTTCACAACAGAATACAAGACATGGTGCACAGAGTGGCCCTCAGTTAACCAGCTCGAGGGAAGGACCCATCAAACAAAGACCCAACAACAATCAAAACCCAAAGACATACAGAGAGCCAACATAAACAAAAGCCCAAGACCAGCGAGCTCAGGAGATTAAGGAGACAGCACCACTGAAACCCACTGGCATTCTACCATAGAACTTCATACCATCACCCAGGGAGTCAGAACAGATCAATTTAAGAAGCAGAGGCTACAAGAAGAGTCTCACAAACAATGGGAAGACAAAGAAACAATCCCCAAATGAAAGGAAAGGAGGAAGCCTCAGAAAGAATGCTAAATGAAATAGAGGCAAGTCAACTATCAGATATTGAGTGCAAAGCAATGGTTATCAGGAAGCTCACTGAGCTCACACAGAATTACCAGGAACTACAGGGAAACTACAATGAACTCACTGCAAACTGTATCAACATGAAAAAGGAAATAGAAACTATCAACAAGGGCCAAGAGGAAATGAAGAATACAATTTCTAAACTGGAGAACACAGTAGAAGGAATCAAAAGCAGACTTGATGAAGCAGAGGATCGGATCAGTGAGCTGGAGGACAAAGTAGAAAAAAACACCCAGAAAGACCAAGAAAAGGAAAAGAGGCTCAGAAAGAATGAAGAGGGATTAAGGGAAATGCAGGACAACATGAAACATAATAATATCCGTAAAATAGGGATACCAGAAGGAGAAGAAGAAGAGCAATGGATAGAAAATCTGTTTGAAAAAGTAATGATAGAGAATTTCCCTAATCTGATGAGAGAAAAGGTCATACAAATCCAGGAAAAACAGAGTCCCAAGCAAGAGGAACCCAAAGAGGCCCACTGCAAGACACATCATAATTGAAATGGCACAAAATTCCAAGACACAGAGAGGATCTTAAAGGCAGCAAGGGAGAAGCAAGAAGTAACATACAAGAGAGCCCCAATAAGGTTAGTAGCTGACTTCTCAATGGAAACGCTCCAAGCCAGAGAGAATGGCAAAAAATATTCCAAGTAATGAGAACCAGAGGCCTGCAACCAAGTCTACTTTACCCAGCGAGGCTCTCAATCCAGACAGAAGGCCAAATAAGGAGCTTCCCAGACAAAGGAAGTATAAAAGAATACACCTCCACCAAACCAGCTCTGCAAGAGATGCTAAAGGGACTGTTTTAAGGCAAGGAAGGAAAAGAGAAAGAGACAGGAACACAGGTATGAATAAATGGCAATGAATAATTACCTATCGATAATAACCTTAAACGTAAATGGATTAAATGCTCCAATCAAAAGACATAGAATAGCTGAATGGTTAAGAAAACATGACCCACACATATGCTGCCTACAAGACACCCATCCCAGGACAAAAGACCTACACAGACTGAAAGTGAAGGGCTGGAAACAAATTTTCCAAGCAAACAGACAGGAAAAAAAAAGCAGGGGTAGCAATACTCATATCAGACAAAATGGACTTCAAAAGAAGGGCCATAAAGAGACACCCTGAAGGTAATTTCATACTACTCAAAGGAAGAATCCACCACACATAAACACTGTAAATGTACATGCACCCAACATAGGAGCACCCAAATACATAAAGAAAATCTTGGAGGACTTCAAGAAAGACATTGACAGCAACACAATTATAGTAGGGGATTTCAACACCCCACTGTCAAAAATGGACAGATCTTCCAAACAAAATATCAACAAAGATATTGTGTCACTGAACAATACCCTTGATGAAATGGACTTCACTGATATATATACAGCCTTTCATCCCAAAGAAGCAAAATACACATTCTTTTCAAGTGTACATGGAACATTTTCAAAGACACCACATGATAGGACACAAAGCAAGCCTCAACAAATTGAAGAAAATTGAAATCATATCAAGCATTTTCTCTGACCACAAGGGACTGAAACTAGAAACCAACCCCAAAGGAAAAAACCCAAAACACTCAAAATCATGGAGACTGAATAGCATGCTATTAAACAAAGAATGGGTCAAGGACAAGATTAGGGAAGAAATCAAAAACTTTCTGGAAACAAATGAAAATGAACTCACAAAAACCTAAAACATAAGGAACACAGCAAAGGCAGTCCTGAGAGGGAAGTTCATAGCAATACAGGCCTACCTTAAAAAGATAGAAACATTTCAAATAAACAACCTAACCCTATGCCTACAAAAACTCGAGGAACAACAACGAAGACAAGTAGAAGGAAGGAAATAACCAAGGAAGGAAATAACCAAGATCAGAGCAGAGTTAAATGACACAGAGACTAAAAGCACAATTCTAAGGATCAATGAATCCAGGAGCTGGTTCTTTGAAAAGATAAACAAAATCGACAAGCTTTTAAGTAGGCTCATCAAGAAAAAAACAGAGAGGATCCAAATAAACAGAAGTAGAAATGAAAGAGGAGAGATTACAACAGATACCACAGAAATAAAAAGGACTGTAAGAAATTACTACGAAGAACTGTATGCCAAGAACTTTGAAAACCTAGGTGAAATGGACACATTTCTAGAAAAATATAATCTTCCAAAACTGAATGAAGAATCAGCAGAAAACCTGAACAGACCAATAACAGCAGACGAAAATGAAGCAGTCATCAAAAAACTCCAAACACACAAAAGCCCTGGACCAGAAAGTTTCACAGGATAATTCTACAAAGCATTTAAGGAACAGCTAACCCCTATCCTTCACAGACTATTCCAAAAAATCCAAAATGATGGAAGACTCCTCAACTCTTTTTATGAAGCCAGCATCATCCTAATCCCAAAACCAGATAAAGACACAACAAACAAAGAAAACATCAGGCCAATATCACTGATGAACATAGATGCTAAAATTCTCAACGAAATATTGGCAAACCGCATCCAGCAATAATTTAAAAGATCATACACCATGACCGAGCGGGATTCATCCCAGGGATGCAAGGATGGTACAATATTCGCAAATCAATAAACAGAATACATCACATAAACAACAGCATAGACAAAAATCACATGAACATATCAATTGATGCAGAAAAAGCATCTGATAAGATACAGCACCCATTTCTGATAAAAACACTCAGCAAAGTGGGAATAGAGGGAGCATTCCTCAACATAATTAAGGCCATATATTGTTGGGAACTGCCCTGCCTGGTTTCAGAGGCTGTAACCCCCCATGATTAAGGCTGAGTCAGAGTTGGGACCATAAGCCACTAAGGAGACAAAGCTTGTCTCCCTGGCAGATGTGCCACCTCTGCCCACTTCACCCTGCTTGGCCCTGAGCTTGGCCAGTTAGCCAATGACGGGTAAGAATCCTCAAGGGAGGATCAACCTAAGACAGGCTCTGGTCACAGAAGAGGCCCGCAGGGAAGGACTCAGGGCACTGTGGAAAAAGGGGGTGATGGACCCTCGCCCCTCGGCTTTGAAATAGCCTGAGTCCTCATTCTGTCTGCAAGAAGTCTCCTAATCTCTTGGCTGCCATACTTCCCTTGCCTGACTTAAGCCTGAAGCAAAAACAGAGGGCAGTGCAGTCCTGTGCTGGGAGGGGTGGATTCCCTGGGGAATCAGGCCTAACAAAAATACATACATTCCTGTGAAACCTACTTAATTTGTACCCTCAGTTTAAGAGATAAGGGTCCAGACCTGAGATGAGTCTGGCGCCTGAAGTTTTATGGCCCTCTAACTAATTGGCTGTAACTCAGAATAAGCCCTCAGAGTTCTCTCTAAATCATGTATTGTTTAACCCTTACTGGCTGACAATGATTGATGAGCTTTATCCGTATTCCTATGCGAATGAACCTAATAAAAGCCCCTAGAGAGAGAGGCTATGGGCCCTTCTCCCCTTGAGAGAAACGGCCACCTTTCCTCCCCAAGCAGATCATGTCTTGGTAGTCTTTTTCTTCATCTGTGGCAGACCCGGGGGGCTGCGTTAAAGCCCCCCGACATCTGGCGCCCGGAACAGGGACCGGAGGATTTTCAGGACCTACACGGACCAGAGGCTTCGAGCCACCATCGCCAGGTCTTCATCCATGGCAGACCCAGTGGGGCTGCGTTAAAGCCCCCCGACAATATATGACAGACCTACAGCCACATCATACTCAATGGACAAAAACTTAGAGCTTTCCCACTAAGATCAGGAACAAAACAAGGATGCCCTCTCTCACCACTCCTATTCAACACAGTATTGGAAGTCCTAGCCACAGCAATCAGACAAGAAAAAGAAATAAAGGGCATCCAAATTGGAAAGGAGGAAATGAAACTGTCACTGTTTGCAGATGACATGATAGTGTACATGGAAAATCCTATAGACTCCACCAAAAAACTACTTGATGTAATAAATGAATTTGGCAAAATAGCTGGATACAAAGTCAATACTCAGGAATCAATGGCATTCATGTTTACCAACAATGAAACAGCAGAAACAGAAATCAGGAAAAAAAATCCCATTTGATATAGCAACATGAAAAATTAAGTATGTAGGAATAAACTTAATTAAGGAGGTAAAAGACCTGTACTTAGAAAACTACACAACATTGAAGAAAGAAATTAAGGAAGACACAAACAAATGGAAGCATGTACCATGCTCATGGATTGGAAGAATGCACATCACCAAAATGGCCATACTACCCAAAGCAATTTATAGATTCAATGCAATCCCTATTAGAGTACCCATGACATATTTCACAGATATAGAACGAACATTTCAGAAATTTATATGGAACCATAAACGACCCCGAATAGCTGCAGCAATTTTGAGAAAGAAGAACAAAGCAGGAGGGATCACCATACCTGATATCAAACTGTATTACAAGGCCAGTGTAATCAAAACACCCTGGTACTGGCATAAAAACAGGCACATAGACCAATGGAACAGAACAGAGAGACCAGAAATAAACCCAAGTCTTTAGAGTCAATTAATATTTGACAAAGGAGGCAGGAGCATAAAATGGAACAAGAATAGCCTCTTCAACAAATGGTGTTGGGAGATCTGAACAGCTATGTGCAAAAAAATGAAGCTCCATCACCAACTTACACCATACACAAAAATAAACTCAAGGTGGGTAAAAGACTTAATATAAGTTATAACACCATAAAAGTCCTAGAGGAAAACATTGGCAGGAAAATCTCAAACATTCCACGCAGCAACATCCTCACAGACACATCCCCTAAAGCAAGGGACATAAAGGAAAGAATAAACAAATGGGATCTCATCAAATTAAAAAGCTTCCGCATGGCTAAAGAAAACAGCATTAAAATGTAAAGAGAACCAACGTATGGGAAAACATATTTGCCAATGATACCTCAGACAGGGGCCTGATCTCCAAAATATATAAAGCACTCACACAACTCCACTCCAGGAAGACAATCAACCCAATTAAAAAATGGGCAAAGGACTTGAACACACACTTCTCCAAGGAAGACATGCAGAGGACCCAGAGACATATGAAAAGATGCTCAGCATCACTAGCCATCACAGAGATGCAAATTAAAACCACAATGAGGTACCATCTCATACCAGTCAGAGTGGCCAACATAAACAAATCAACAAACAAATGTTGGAGAGGATGTGGACAAAAGGGAACCCTAGTACACCGTTGGTGGGAATGCAGATTGGTGAGGCCACTGTGGAAAACAGTATGGAATTTCCTCAG
Organism: Desmodus rotundus; assembly: GCF_022682495.2. Taxonomy (NCBI): domain Eukaryota; kingdom Metazoa; phylum Chordata; class Mammalia; order Chiroptera; family Phyllostomidae; genus Desmodus; species Desmodus rotundus. The sequence goes on from NC_071392.1 coordinate 133,177,408, forward strand.
AACACTAAAAATTGAACTGCCCTTTGACCCAGCAATTCCGCTGCTGGGATTATACCCTAAGAACCCTGAAACACCAATCCAAGAGAACCTATGCACTGCAATGTGTATAGCAGCACAATTTACAATAGCCAAGTACTGGAAGCAACCAAAGTGCCCATCAGCAAATGAGTGGGTCCAAAAACTATGGTATATTTACACAATGGAATTCTATGCAGCAGAGAGAAAGAAGGAGCTTATACCCTTTGCAACAGCATGGATGGAACTGGAGAGCATTATGCTAAGTGAAATAAGCTAGACGGTGAGGGACAAATACTGTATGATCTCACCTTTAACTGGAACATAATCAACAAGAGGAAAAAACAAACAAAATATAACCAGATACACTGAAGTTAAGAACAATCTGACAATAGCCAGAGGGGAGTGGGGAAGGGACAGTGGGGAGAGGGGTTTACAGGAACTACTATAAAGGACACATGGACAAAATCAAGGGGGAGGGTTGAGGTGGGGGAGGGAGGTGGGTTTGGCTGGTGTGGGGTGGAGGGATGGGGAGAAAAGGCAGACAACTGTAATTGAATAACAATAAAAAAAATAACAAAGAAAAAAAAAGAAACCCTTCCCCACCCAAAAGTCTTAAGATATTTTTAAAAGGTATTTTTCTGCTAAAAGTTTTCAAAATTTCCTTTTAATGTTTAAGTATTTTATCCATCTGGAATTGACTGTGGGCATGGTGTAAGGTAGGGATTCTATTTCGTTTTTTTCTATTTGACTAAATACTTGCCCCACAGGCATTTGTTAAAACAGTAAATCCTTTCCTTGTTAGATCTGGACTGCCACCTCTTTCATAACATCCTGATTTCATTCCTGTGTGGATTCAGTATTTTATATTCTATTCTATTACTCTATTTTTCTATCTCTGTGATTAAAACTTTCTTTACAGGAACCTCATAGCACTTATCACATTATTTGTCACTACAAGGAAATGTTTTGTTTTCTTGGTAAGCTATTAAGTCAATTGTGGTTATAACTTATTCCTGTTTTTATTTCTTATAGCATCAAAATCAGTATTTCCAGTTTGTAATTTTATTTTCTAAATAAGAGATTATGTCAGCAGCAATATTCTTAGTTATAGAGTCCTAAATATTCTTCAAAATCATTACCTCAACAAAACAAAATTGATAAAGGTATCAACTGATGCTCTGGATCCAGAACCTCCAGATTAGGAAAGGACTGTCCCTGCCCCTCCTAGGGTTAATAATTCCAAGAGACAGCCAACAACTCAGCAGGAATTGTTCCTTTCACACTACCCAATCCAAAGCTCATACCTCCCAAGTATCTCCTTTATCTGGTTCTTTCATGTCAAGCCAATATATCCCCCTGCCACAATCACCCCAGGGCCTGGTACTGGGCAACTAGGGACAGCATCTATGTTGCAGAGTTAGCTGAAATTGTTCAAACTAGCCAATCCTATCTCTGCTTACCCCGGCTTGCCTTGCCTTTCCCATGGAAATGACATTAAGGTTGTTGCACAGTTTTCCCCAGCTTTCCCACTGTCTCCTGACCAACTCTGGTGCTTTCCTGTGTGGCTCACCTGCACAGCAGGCCAGGCCTCCTGTTTCTAGGGACCTGTGAGTATAAAGTTATTCCTTCATGATAATCATTTCCATGTCTGCATGTCTTACCTTACCAGATTAAAACAAATCCCCAGTACATTTTGACAGAAGACACAATTAATTTAGCTGTTATTTTCAGTAAACATGAAATGATTTAAATGAGAGAGCAAATATAAAACTAAGCTGTTATTTTGCCAGTGATGAAAGAATTTAAGATTTTAGACATTTATTGTTCTAAGCATTTGATAATTGGTAGGATTATTCAATGAGAAACAGATACACTCAAATTATTTGATCACTCTCTTGGCATGTCCTAAAGGCCAGGCTAACATGAGTTTTATTTTGTACATTTATAAAGAAATCCTCTTAAGAACAGAAAGTTAAATTCAGAACTGTGATAATCCTTAAACCTTATCATATTACAGTTTGTCCTTTTCACAGATGACAAGATGAACTATTGAACTGAGTGTCCTGATTCTCTACATTAGTATTTCAAAGAAGAGCTAAGTAGCTGGAGGAGTTAATCATGACAGAGAGAATACATCATATACAATTACCTCACATAAGTTTATTAAATTGAGCTATCCCATGTATACTCTGAAATGGGATCAAAACTAATCTTTATAAAGGACAAAGGAAGTAATCACCCAATTTTCTTTCTTTTCAATAAAAATAATTAAAACTAGTTTCTGTTTAAATAAATTCAACTTATTAAAGATTCAGTATTGCCTTCAATAGTGCCACCATGAGTTCCCCTTGGGTAGTCTGTATATTAAACCCAGAGAAGCCATTTATTCCATGAATATATTAATGATTTTCAAATAGTTTAAAGGGTTTTGCATTTGTAATTTTAACAGCAGTGCAGTGGAAGGGAGTAGACACCACTGCATGTGGAGTCAAAACACTTTAAAATTCAGTTCTAACTCTGGCACTTACCTTCTAGCTAGACTAAATTTCTCAGGGACTAAGTTTCCCCATCTCTAACACAGACTATGTAAGATTTAGCCTGCTTACCATACAGGCCAGAATTGAGTTATTTGTAAAGGGGTTAGCGTCCATAAAAATTTACAGTATTATTATTCAAAATCATAATACGTAACTATATATAAACAATTTTAAAATACTTTAAAAGGAAATGCAAATATGAGAAGTACAAATTGCTACCCAATAATTTATAAACTAAGAACACGGTTTGCCAACCATTTTCTCATTGCCTTTGCAAGGATTCTACCATTGGCAGATTTGAATACATAGACCGAAAATGTCCACTATCTTCTAAGGACAGCACTACAGCATTATAAGGCAGTATGTTATTCATTTACAGCTAACTGGTCTGTTTTTCTCTGTTTATTATTCTATTTCTAAAATGCACACACATTAAATACACATTAAGATCATATTTCTTGGTCTTACCTATCTTATAGATAAAAGATTTTATCCTACACCACTTTTCCTATGTAAATTTTATGAAGTTTTAATGTTACGCCATCAAAAATTTCCAAAACATAACAGACTTCGGTTAAATTTTACATTAGGATGATTAGAAACCAAAGTTTGCTTGGTTAAAAAAACTACTTAAGGTAAAACTTGATATGAAAATCATTTTTGACATTTTAAAAACAACTTTTACTCAACATGAGATTTATAGCTTGTTCTTTCATAAAAGATATCTGTATGTAAACATAAGCATGTAAGACCAGGAAAGACTTGGCTATGGTCAGCGTTTTCTACACTGAGTTCCTTAGGACACTTGTCTCTCCTGACACAAAAACTAAGCAAATCAAATACCCAACTCTCTTTGGGGTCACCATTCTCAACAGTCCTGTCACAAAGGTGAGGAAGCTGAGCTTTTCAAGGTTTGCATCCCCAGGGTCACACATTATACATGTGTGTGCATGTGTGTGTGCATATGAATAGCTTAAGCTGCAGAGCACTTCCACACAATACTCTGTGCACCCTTTCGTTCCTCCAACAACCCTATAGCAGGGACCATTACTACACCTGTCATACAGAAAAGAAGAGGAAGGGCAGCGAGATTAACTAACTTGCTCAAAGTCACCCATTAACTCCCCGGCAAAGCCTGGATGCAAACACAGCAAGTTTGGCTCTGTAGTTCACATGTGAATCTTAAAAATACTATACTTGGGAGTAAAAGGTACAAAAAAAATAGGGAGTATAACATTCATTTTTAAAAGTTTAACAATATGATACATTTGATTGAGGACAGATATATGTGGTAGATCTATAAATAAATCAAGGGATTATAAAAATATTTGAGATAGGGCACAGAGCAATGGGAGAAGAGAAGGGACTTGAGAAGGCCCTCTAGGAAATCTTACTGATTTGGATATTGTATTTTTTAAAATTTTATTTATCAATTTTAGAGAGAGAAAGGAGTGGGGGAGACAAACAGAGACAAAGAGAGAGAGGAACCGATTTTTATTCCACTTATTTATGCATTCATTGGTTGCTTCTTGTATGTGCCCTGACCAGTGATCAAACCCACAAACTTGGTGTATCCGGATGACGCTCTACACAACTGAGCTAGCCCGCCAGGGCTGTTGTTCTATTTCTTAAGTTGTGTAGTATGCTCACTGGTGCTTACTTTTTACAGTAAAATTTCAAAAATATATTCATCAATAAGCTATTCAAAGTGTAAAACTTATCCTGGATTTAGGGCCCTTATAAAGTGAATAAAATCACTCTTCTGTTTTCAGAGTCAGGGATGTCAAAGGCTTGACATGAGTATCATCGCTTCCTCCTGTGGTGGATAGTGGCTGTAGGCTTCTTTCCATTATCTGGCCACTAATTTTGAACCCTCTCCACATGTCTCAAAATTCATTACTGATTATAAACAGGTGGTTGGGGCTGCCACAAGCAATTTGGTTGGAGGTGGCACCCTTATCATCATTGTGCTAAAGGACCCCTAAACTTCTTACAACTAGGAAACCATGGGATCTCCCAACCATTAGCACTGTTGCCTCCTTTTCAAAGACACAGTTACCTGTTAAGTTTGAAGCATCCATGGGACTCAGTTGTAGCCAATGGTGGGCATCAGAGTCAGCCACAACATCTGTGGGAGAGTTCAGTTCTGTGTCTTCCTCACAGGTCTGCCATGAGCTCATGGACAACTCTGTGTCATTGTTACAGCCCAGAGCTGTGTCACTGCTGACACTTTCACCTGGCACAATGGAAGAAACAAAGTCTGAGATAACTAATAGCTGGAAATTAGAATGTTCACAATTACCTACACACAAGTGAATAAACACCTGACACAGCAGGAGTCATAAAGGGCAGAAGGACTCAAAACGTGTCTGTGTGGGGCTCTTGCTCAATGAAACAAAGCTTTTAAGTGCAGAGCATCAACAATTATTATAGCTCCACTATATATCACACAAGTAGCATTGTTTTCAGGGGCATCAACTCAGTTATACCATATACCCAAAGGATTGCATCAATTCCTTAAGTTTTCTACTGCAACTTATACAACTATAAAATGGGAGTGGGTGGAAATTGGTCCACCACAAGTGCAAGTTTATTCTGCTGGCTAGAAGAGTCTAATAATGTTTTACCTTTTGAGCCTGAGGTCTAGACCTCAACTCAGGCTGAATCACCCAGGATCACAAGAGGATGAGATATTCTACTGCCAAACATCTCCAACAGAAATTCTCTCCTTTATATACTAAAAGGTTGTAATTTGTCAAAATACAATGATGCTTTCAAAAGCTATTAAGCCTTAGAGGGCTATTTTGTCTAACACAAAACAGACCTAGACAGTTTACTCTTCCAAGTCTGCTGTCTACTTCATAACAATTTTATGTGTCTACCCTTTCTGTTGGCTCACTCTTTCAGCTGCTTTTTGTATCTGTTGCTGACAGTCCCCAGCCTTACTGCTTGTAATCTGCTGTCCTCTTTTCATTTTCAAAGAACTCAAAGTTGTCCCAGTTACTAACCTGTTAGGTCCCTTACTTCACTGCCACAGAATTCTAAGCCAACAGGGACTGAAGAAGGAGACTAAGAGAAGTCCCTTCATATCCCACCAAGAACACCCTGGACCTGAGTTGTTTACTATGCTGCTCTGAGAAGAAAGTGGCCCAGCACCTGCTCTTGGCAAAGCAGAGTTTTGGGCCACATTAGGGCCACATTTTACAGCACATGATAAAATGTGTAAGGATTCCAATCAAATTTTATTTTTTAAGTACTTATACAATTGACTTCAACGTACTTCTGAAGCATTTTGCTCCTAGCTGGTGGAAACACTCTAGGGGAGATCATTTTTCCTTCTTGGTTTGTCTGCTCACCTAGCTATTAGCCTTGGCTGTGCCTCTCTGGGGAAAGGCCTGGTGGTGGGGAGGGGGTGCGGATGGTGGAGACAGGCCTCTAAGGTACAGGTAACTGACTGGAACTTTTTTATTGTATATGTGAACTCCATCAATTCTAAGATTCCAGGAATAAAAATGTCCCATTTCACAACCACATCTCTTAAGATGATGCCATTTAAGTTAGAAAGTAAACAGAAAATGAAATACAACAACTCTGAATCTGGATGAAAACAGATCACATTTCCTGGAACTTACTCTTCTTCCTTTCCCTATATTTTCCTTGCGTCTGCTGCAAATCATCTTTTAAATCCAATTCAGCAGAGCTGCTGCTTCTTCGAACTAAGATCTTCAGACAAAAAGAAATATTTTATTTGTTACAGGAAAGTTTTAATTTTTACAAGACTGTAAAGTTTTTAGTCTACATTTCTAAAGAAAAAGAAATAAACAATAGTAGCAACAAGAAACCTGAATGCTGTTTTCTATTTAAAGGATGTGTTCACAAATTATAATTGAATTATAAATTACTCAAAATCTGAAATTTATGGCTTCTACTTTGTCAACTGACATTCAATTAAACTGATTTACTGAAAAGAAATACAAAATTATATGAAAAAACTTTATTTTAAAGTTCTATTAATTCCTCTGCTCAAACACACATATATAGTGAATGCAATTCTCCAGAAGGCCTAAGTTTCCCACAGATGGTAAGTCTGCTGGCAGGGAAGGGATAAACTCCACCGAGACTTTTCTAAAAGTCACTTGGTGCCTTCCTTGTTAAACGTGCAACAGACTTTCCTGAGCACCATTCAGTCCTGGACCCTGTATTAAATACAGAGCACTGACATATTTGGAGGCAATCTGCATCCTATAAAATTTATGCATTGCTTGGATAGACAAAACATATACAAATTACACAAAATGATTACAAGGTACATAAGCAAAGTACGCAAATAAATTCTCTCTACAAGGTATGCAGAATAAAGTGTTACCTTAATTGGCCACAGTAACAGGACAGCTGTTCAAGAAGGCAACAGACATGAAGTGGTAGAGAGAAGGCAGGAGGGGATTCAAGGCAGGAAGCACTGAGTGGTAATCAGCAAGTTCTATGTGTAGGAAAAGAAGCTGATTATAGCAGGCCATGCAGGGCAGGCAGGTGAAGAGAAAAAAGATAAGAAGAAAATGCAGACCACCTTCTAAAAGAGGCAGCTGCCAGTGGGCCTTCAACATCAGGTTTAGGAATTTCAACCCAATATTGACAAAATGAGTAACTGTATGTTCCAGACAATAACTTATTGTGATTAAAAACATATCTAGAAAGAAAAGTCTAGTAGTTATCTGCAGGATTAGTGTTAAGAAGAAATTGTTATGGAATTGTTATGGTGATTCAGGAATGAGCAGATAAGGCTTTTGTTGGTAAAAAGGAGAGGAGGATGGGGAGAGAGAAAGAGAAAAGGTATATAAGATAATGCTGAAGAATGGCAGACAAGAGATTATAATCAGCTGCATAGGACAGTGGAATAAAATGAAATCACAAAAGGATATGGACCTACGGGACCATGAGAACAATGGTGACAAAGGAAGGAAAGGAAAAAAAAGGATAATGAACAAAAGGACTTGAGAAATTTTCTGATATTTGAATTTTCATCTATGGGCTGAATATCCAAAGAGAATGTCTTATAAGTAGGCAACAAAAATTCAGGATTGTGAGGCAGGATAAATCCAGAAATGAAGATGTAAGTTTAAGGTCCTTCAGTGTAGAGTGTATTAAGAAAACCTAAATTCAATGAACCAAGTAAAAGAATAAATATTAAACAAGCAAACAAATGAGAAGTAGGGACTAAGATGTATAATTAAAAGGCAGAATAATTATAAGCCAAAAAAAGAAGGCGGCCAATGGTATGTTAAAAAATATTATACAGCCTTAAAGAAGGATGATATAGATCTAATGTGGTAATGGAAATACACCCAGATATTTCCTTAGTTGAAATGCAGAATGTAGGCTCTTCTGCTTCTGAATGAGAAATGAAATGTCTACCAGCTACAGAACTAGATCCTACATAAAAAATTTGGGTTTTAATTTGGGACTCACAAGGAAGTGAACGAAAATCCAGGTAATCCATAGCCCCTCTCCCAAAAGCAAGTAGAAACCTGGGCAGTGAAATGGGGCTATCTCAAGGGTAAATCTAGTATTACCACTGCCAGTGGCAAAAGAACTAAGACTCTAGGATTACAGTAGTATTCCCCGGTTCCTGGAAGAAGCAAATGCAAAGGCTGTCCTGGTGAAACTCCATCACTTCGGACATTCAAGTTTTCCTAGATTAATTATCAGCCCTGTTGGAAGTCAATCAAAGACCACCAAACACCCAAGGAAATAAATCACCATGCACAAGAGTCTCGGAAACAACAAATATTAGACTTAAACCCCTCTCCCAAGGGTTTTAGATAATTAGATAAAGAATTTAGAAGTAGAATAGGTGAATAATTTAAAAAAATAAAAGAATAACAACAATAAACAAGCAACAAGAGATTATTAGAAATTATAGACACCAGATATACTTGAATAGAATCAACCTGAACTTTCAAAAGCAAAAGGCATAACTGTTGAACTAAAAAACTCAACAGAAGTATTAAACAGCAGACAACATACAGGTAGAGAGAGAATTATTGAACTGAATGAAAGACAGATTTGATGAATTACCTAGAATGTACCCAGAGAGCCCAGGAAAATGGAAAATATGAAAGGGGCTTAAGAAACATGGAAGACTGAATAAGAAAGTCTAAACATATTTTTACCTAGAATCCTAGAAGAAAAGCGCAGAGAGAACAAAAAAGAGGCAATATTTGAAGAAATGACTACCAAGAATTTTCCAAAAACAATGGAAGACGGCATCCACAAATATTTGCCACAGAGCATATATTAAAAAGACAAATGTATAAACCAAAAGAAACTGCACCTAAATTTCACCTATAGTGAAACTGAAGGCCAAGGAAAAAGAATGAGAAACAACAAATAGGATGAATGGAAGACTTCTCAACAATGGAAAACTAGCAATAATGAAAGACAAAAGATAGTAGAAAAATAGTTTCCATTAGAAGAGGTTGGGAAAGGATAAAGAAGTGGGGAACTACACTAATTAAGACATTGTAGTACTGTGCAGAGAAATAAAGTAACCAGAATCAAGGTAAGAAAAACCAAAATAAAGCCTCACACATCTGGGAAACAGTATATATGAAAAAAAGAGGTGGTATTTCAGATCAATTAAAAAATAATAGTAATTCAATAAATGGGACCTGGGACATGTAGCTATCTATGTGGGGGGAAAAACTGGATCCCTGTCCCACTCCCCAGATAAAAATCAATTCCAGATGGAGGAAAGACTTATATGTGCAGAGAAAAACTAAAACACTTACAAATATAAGGTAAATATATTTATCCCTGTGGACTGGTATTTTTAAATTTCCATAAAACTGAACTATAAAAATGTTTGATAACCAAGAATAGAAAAATTAAGAACTTCTTTCATCAAAAGACACCACAAAGGAAGTGTAAACATAAGCTGTACTTTGGGAGAATGTATCTGCCAGAAACAACCAAAATAGGATCAGTACTCAGACTATATGAAGAATTAGTACAAATTAAAGAGAAAAAGACAAATCAATAGGAAATGGTAAGGACATCATTAGGCATTTCACAGATGCACACACAAGATCAATGAACATATGGAAAGATTTTAAACTTTATTAGTAATTTGAAAAATACAAAAATAAGATCCCATTTTCACCTACATAAGTCATAAAAAATTTTAAATCTGGCAAAGCAAGCGCTGACATAAATGTGGATAAATGGCAACTCTTTGCATGTTGCTGGCAGAAATAAGTGGTGCAACCACTTTGGAAAACACACATTCTCTTATAAGGAAGAATATTCTTCTACTCCATGACTCATGAATTCTATTCCTAAATAGCTACTACAGAGAAAACCTTAAACTTGTAGATATTAAAACACATACAAGAATGTATATAGCTGCATCTTTCATTTTAAAAAAAATTCAAATGATCTAAATGTTCATCAACAAGCGAACAGAAATAAACTGTGGTATATTCACAGTAAAATATCACACTGCAGAGAAGAGTTAATGACCTATAGCTACATGTCACAATGTGGATGAATCTTAGAAATACATAAATGAGTGAAGAAAACAATAATATCACTTTTACAATGTTTAAAAATAAGAAAAACTAGAGGATATATATTGTTTAACTACAGAGTAAGGCAAGGGCATGATAAACACAAAGCCAAGAAAATGCTGCCCCTTTGAGGGTACGAGGAAGTTAGGTGCCAAAGGAGTACCACTGGAAATGTTCCAGTTTTTAAGCTGAGGGGTTAGTTTGTGGGTGTTTATGTGATTACTGATATATACATATATAAGTTGTTATATGTCCTTTTCAAAAATAAAGACAAAAGAAATTTTACACTGGTTATCTTCCAGGCAAACTCTTTCTCTTTTTTATTTTGTACCCTTTATGATGTTGGAGTTTTCTATGAATATATACCACATTTTTAAAAAATGAATAAACAGGAGTTATCTGTATAAATGAATTATAGGCTACTTTTAAATGTTCTTCTTTATACTTCATAGTTGTAAAAAAATGATATTTTATACATTAAAAAAAAAAAAAGAAACCATAACAGATCTTTGCAAAAACTGACTTACCTAGCAACTTATGTCGGGTGGAGCCTACTACCTAAAATGATGTCAGGAACAAGGGATCTGAATTTATTTTTGAAAGGCAAAAATACCTGATTTAAAAATAGAGAGTGCCAAATACATACCAGGTGGTGGATTCCATTTCATGTTTATTTTTCTATTTTTGTAATGTGACTATAATTTTACATAGAAAGCAAGCAATACTTTAAAAGACTTCAAGGTTATATGGGCTTATGACCCATCTAAATGGAAAAATTTTTTCAAAAGAAAACTATTACCGCCATTAATAAATTTATTATTGTGTCAGTAATGTATACATGTATGTTTAATGCCAAATTGATTTGGTTTGAAAATATCTTACTGTTATTCCTTCATATTCTTTCTTCACATATTCTTTATTCTCTTGGATAGGCTTAGGCTCTGAAGAACTCAAATTCTGTGCGTTTTCTACCTTTTGACCTAGACAGAGATTTGGTTAAAAAAAAAAAAAAATCAACAGGAGGAATATGTCAGGTAGTAAAACTGAAAAAGCATTTTTAGATATAGGTAATTATTAAATTTAGATATCCTAAGATACATAAAACAGGTAGTCATAGGTCTGGCAAACTGGTAGTCTATGGATCAAGTCCACACAATAAACCATTGGCCCACAGTGAGCTTTTAAAAGGACTGAATGCCACTCCTTTCTCAGCACATTAGGTTAGCACAAGGGAAGGCAAGAAGACCTGTCCTGGAGGTTGTAAAGAAAAGATCTCAGAGAAAAGCTGCCTGAGTTATCCAGGTGAGCTGACAGGAAGAAGAAATCAGTAAGGTAGCTCAGAATCTCTTAACATTAAAGACTGATGAGAAAAAGAACACCCAGAATCAGTTATTAAAAAAGGAATATCATCACAAAGCCTGCAAACATAAAGATTATAAGAGGAATTTGTGAATAATCTGGGACCAATAAATTTGAAAAAAATATATGAATTGAACAAATCCCTAGAAAAACAAAGTTATCAAAATTAAAACAGGGAAGAAAAATCTGAATAGTCTTATAATGATTTTAAAACTTGAATGGTGGGGTGGGGTGGAGGGATGGGGAGAAAAGGCATACAACTGTAATTGAATAACAATAAAAATTTAAAACAAATAAAACTTGAATGGTATTTTAAAACCTTCCCACAGAAAACTCCAGACAAATGGTGGGTTCTACCCAAATATATAAGGGGGAAAATAGCACAACAATCTTACACAAAAACTTTCAGAGAACAGAAAATCTTCAGGTAATATATTTCTCAAATTATTTTTTATTGCATTTTCTTATTTCAAGAAAATTCTAAGAAGTGATACTTCCCTACCCATTTGGTAAGGTTAGCATGACCGTGACATTAAGAATTTTGAGATAACTTGTAAGTTAATAAGGTTGATTTATTTCTTAATATAATTCATAAAAGTAAACTGAATGGTAAGTATGCTCATTAACACTAGACATGATTTATATGTATATATGTGCTCTTTCATTCTATGTGTACAATGGTCCAACCGTCTGCCTCTTTGATTTCCACACCATGTTGTTGCTGAAAGTTGGAGAAACCATGTAAAATAATGCTATTAAGACTTATTATTTTTTCAATGTCAATAGAGTCTACAAGCTGCCAATAAAATTTTTCAAAAGTCTGGGCAGTTTCCCATTTTGTCAACTATTGTGGCTTTCTTCATGGTCCTTTCCCACATCCACTAATCCTGCCCTGCCTTCTACCTAACTTGCTCCTCTCCCTGACCTTGTGGTGTAACATTCTCTGCTTCACGCCTATTCCAGCCACTCAGGACACCTTTTTAGTTCCCAAACATGCCACACTGGAAAAACACTGGACGTATGTATATGCAATTTATATAACTATATTAAAATAAATAGTGAAAATATTTTGTTGCCAGAAATTATACCCTTACCTTCCAAAACTAAGAAGTAAATTCCCTTGAAATATAAATAGAACAAATGTAGAAAGCAGTAAGACATACAAGCCTCTTCCTAGCCAGAGTCTACAAGTCTGCATTAATAACTGAAGAAGCTCCTCCATACCCTGAGCCGACTCTGAGCACAGTGGCTCAGTGACATCGGGCGTACTGCTGCTCCGGATGATCTGCTGCCGCTGCTGCTCTGCCACCAGGTGACCAGGTTCAACTGCAGGTGCATTTTCTGACTGCTGACATTCTTCCACTTCTGTGGGCATTAACACAAAACATGTAGAGATGTATTTCAAAATTTAAAAAAATAATTTCACCACCTAAAACAACTGATTCTAAAAATGTAGTTTTAGGTACAGTTTTTTTCCCCACAAAAATTGTACAGTAAGTTAGCCTGCATTTACATTAGAAAGTTTCCTACACTTGTTAACACTAATATACTATTTCAGGAATAGATTTTACTTTTAAGTTCTACAAAGCATTTTGTTTTGTAATCTAAATGAAGAAGGGGATAGAAAAAGCCACAGAAATGGTTGAGTATTATAAAAGTTATTTGGAATTCAGGGACAGGTATGCCCAGGAAAGGGAGATCCAGAAGATACAAGGAATGGGTCATTTACATTTGAAGGGTATAGAAATCAGTGTGCACGCACATACACACACACTCTTAAAGGAAGATAAAAGGAAACATGGGGATTTCAACTCTACTGTTTCTTTTAATGAATAAATGCACAACTTTCCAAAATAAAAAATGGTAATTTTTAATGGCTTATACCACCAAATGTAATGTTGAATTAATCAATGAAGCACAAAAATGATCCACAGGTCTTTTCAGAGAATCAACACATATATGACCAAAAAAACAAACAAAAAAACCCCCAAAAACAGAAAAACCCCAGAAAACCACAGATGAGCACTAGTCACTGGATAATCTCATCTAGCAGTATTACAAACTATATTGCCCTAGAGAACGAATGCCCTCCTAGCTCATTTCCAAACTCTATGGTTCATTTCAATCTCCAAACACAACACAAGGTGCTGGAAGATCACAGTACCTTCTCTCTCTAGAACTACAGATTTGGCTTGGCATTATTTTTTGCCTAGGTTATTATAACATTCTCCTAACTGGTCACAGTCTCCCTTTTCTTGTCACCCTCATATGGTCCTCTATGTGGTCCCAAAGAGGTCCCTTTAAAACTAAGATGTGACTGTACCACTCCTTTTCTGCCAAGGCCCTCCCCACTTATAGTCAGGCCCATGTTCTTCACAGTGGATTCAGGGCTCTCCTTGATCTCACCCCACAGACTAGACCTTGCACAAGGAGCTCTTACTTACTTTAGTTTCCAGCAACCCTAGTCTACCTGGCACCTGCTGGTCTCTCCCTCCTGCTGCTTACTTCTCCTTGCTAACTTGGCACCCCTGTTCCCTCCTCCTTCTTTCCCATACTGCTTGGGCATAGCCCCTGTAGAACTCACCACGTGGTCTTGCATGTGAACCTCACTATTACATCCCTGACCAGATTCCGTGCTCGCTTACATAGTCATGAAACTTTACATCCATGTAACAACATCATATTTTCTGAAAGTTTAATTAGTAAAGTTTTACTCCTTCTAAGAAGCAACTGATCAAAATTTATCCTGTATCATCTTATCTGGTGGTATCACCAAATTCCTTATCTGAAATAAGACTCACCATCAATGTGCCACCCTCTGTATAATCCTTTAATCTGAGACACTAACCAATGTTCTGGTTCACCTTAATCAATAAGTTCTATGTAGGAAAATTCTAAATATGAGAGAAAGGATTTCAACAAAAGATTGCTTACTTATTTACACTTTCCAAACAAAAATCCCATTTAAAGTACACTGACACAAGTTGCAAGATCCTTTACTTATAATTCAGAGTATTGGGCCACAGTCTAAGTTCAGACACTGACAGGAAGATGAATTGAGGGTATAATCAAAGGAAAGTCAAGGTACAAGAGTACACAAACTTATTAAATAAAGCCTTGTCTTTCCAGGATGTCTTTGCTCTTTTCTTGAATAGCCAAGAGCTGGTCATTTTCCTAGAGAAACACAAGATCTACGTACATATTTGTGATCTATCCACACATCCCCAACCTTGGACTTTTCACAGGTCTACTTCCAGGCTCTTTAGCATAGGCAATGGAAGCCAGACCAGCCCCTCTAGCTCTCTTCTTGCACTGTTTATTCCAATTAGGCAAGACTTTGAAACCTTCTGGGAAGAGTTTTAGTTCTTAATGAATCTACCTGTTCATCCAGTATCAGTAGAGGGAGCCCAAGAGCTTAGTAGTGCTAAAAAATAATTGGTGCTAGTTTTTATGGGCAATGAGAAGAGAGGGTTTTATTCACTTAAATTTCATGCTAATAGTTTCTGGGCTATGAACAGACAAGTAAGAGCTGGGCCAAAACTGGCAGCATCTTTTTAAAGATAAAGAACACCGCCATCTGGTGGGATGAGATACAGGCACAGCACCATGGCTTCCAAATTACAATGTCTCCACTGGTCCACATCACAAAAGACAGGCAAAGAGCCTGCCATCACCAGCTGGTCTGCCTTTCCAACAGGCTGGCCTGATGCTACTTTAAGACTTTATTTTTGTAAAACTGTTGGTAGAGAAAGTCCACTTCTCAGGTGGAGAAAGTCCAAGCCTGTGGAAATCACCAGAAGTGATGAGAGTGGGAGCATCCATGATAAGGATGGGAAGGAATGGGAGAATAACAATGTCAAAAGTGCTGTGAGGGCTCTTGTGCTACTGATACCCTAAGCTATTCCTGCAGTTGACTGTTAAGTGATACAGTGTGCAAAAAAGAATTTTAAATTCTACCTATCCCACAATTTAAACCCAATTACATGATTTGTAAGTATACATTTCTTGGCCTTTTCTCACACTTTGTACTAAGTATATAATCAATATATGTTTTGTATAAATGAATACATGAACACCAAAAACATTTTCTTGATGCAGTTCCTTAACATAAAACAAAGAAAAAAAACAGTTCTTGAGCTCCCTCTGCTGGCTGTTTATTTGTGACGAGCAATAACGTTAAAGTTACTCCCATTGTACAGTATCAGTTGTAGCAGTTACTCTTTGGTAATATATTTAAAACCACTTTAATACTGATATTCAAATACAAAGATAAAGGATTATCTGATATTAAAATAGAAAAAATTAAGTTATATAAAAATTACATTATAAATCCTGGTAGTTCTAATGCATTCTCTATTTAGAATATCACACAATATCAATTTGAATCACTTCAAAGAGCTCAATTCTATCTGAGATTCACATTATTCACATTCTCCCAAGCATAGCTAACCCGATAACCCCAATTTTTAATGTGCTAACTTTCTAGCTTCTTGACAGTCACACAATACCATTACTAAACCATTGCTTTCTAAAGCTGCATTCAAAATACAAGTAAACTGATCAAATAAGGATGACTTAATTTCATTTTTCCCACTGAAAGAAGAATCAGCATGATTAAATTTAGTAGGTAAGTTCTTCAGAACTTTCTATTTATTCCAGATGTCTGACTTCTTTTCAAAGCAATTTCACTCATTCTTTAACCTTAATATATGGAGTGAGACTCATTCTTCAATAACCAAAATTCAGGATTCCACTTACCCCTCATACAGGGCTGCATAAGCAAAATTAGTAATTTCCCATCTTTTAAAGCATTGTGCATGATACTAACCTACCCCTGTAAAAACTCAAGATGTGTAAAGCAACTCAGCATCTTGATGTTTATCACAAAGTCCAAAGATGAATCAGCCTGGACCTTAACAGCAAGTACTTCTGACAATCGAGAAGTGCTACCTGGAAGCCAGAGAACTTGCTGCAGAAGCAGCTAAATGAGGCTTCCAATTAGGTCCCATTAAGTCTCTTTTAAAATGAAGGAAGATCACAGATTCTCTAATTACTACTATTACAATGTTCCTAAAAGAAAAATAATATTTATCATGTGCAGGGCCTGTAACCACTAAAGATCAGTGTTTTCAGCTGGTATGCTGCAGCAGGCACACTGGTATGCCTCAAGAATTTTTAAAACATGCAATACCTATTTAGTCAGAGACACTGACCTCTTTTCCCTTAGACTGTCAAATAAAAAAATGACAACAGCAAACAAAAATAATTGTCTGGCGTGAATGAATTAAAATTACACCTATTTTTTGGCAAAAATTATATTTTTTGGTGTGCCACAGAATTTTAGTGAATAGTTTATGTGTGCCATGAGATGAAAAAGGCTGAAAATCGCTGCTAGACTGATAAATGTCCCATGCTAAAAGCAGTTAAAATTCAAGACAGCTAGAAAGAATTGTTCCCACATAGGAGAAAAAGGGGTATCACTGAAACTGCCAGTTCTACTTCCCACAAGTTTCTTTATATACCTATTCATGTTAATGGGCTACCGGTGGTTGTGACTTTCCCAAAATTCTGCTGTGGCCAAATAAAAAGTCACACAGGGATCAGAATGAGAAATAACAGTGGTTGAAGGTAAGGAACTTTCTATTATTTATATTATTAACACAATTTGGTGAGTCAAATAATCATAAAGATTAGAAATAAAAGCAAGAAGAAATGTTAATTTAAACAAAAAAATTAGCAATCATTTTTATAGTAAAAAACCGGTGGCCAGAAAGTCAACATTAAGTGGGTCTGCACGTTACATTTAGGTGAATCTACATTATCTAGATATTTAGCAACATGTTAGCAAGATATGTCAATACACTAGGATTTAAATTGGAGAACAAGCTTAAGAGTCTACTATGCCAACCAGTGGAGAACGTACAAACTAAGACTGAGGACAGGTAATGCATTGCTCTTGGCCCAGTCTCTTGATAGAACAGCCTCAAAGACAATGGCATCACTTTAATATTAAAGAACAAATGGCATCAGACTAAGGAGGAGCTCACTACTGTAGTCAGATAAGAAAGAACAAATAGATAATTTACTACTTTACAAATAGATAATTACTCACTTTACTGCAAAGTCTCTTTACCCTTTCAGTCAAAAAACCCAAGGATAAGAATGCCAAAGACAGGAAAACACAGACCCAGCACAGCCTGCTTCATAAGGGTCTCTCAATCTCAGCAATACTGATATTTTGGGGTCAGGTATTTCTTTGTGGTGGGGGCTGTCTTGGCATTTCAGGTTATTTAACAGCATCCATGGCTTCCACCAACTGGAGGTCAGTGTGGCACTGCTCCAGTTGTGACCATCAAAAATGTCTGTAGACATTGTCAAATGTTCTCTGGGAAGTGAAATCATCCCCAGTTGACAACCATGGCTCTAAATCATACTCAACTTCTGTTGGAACAGTGTAAGTATATATAGGAATCAAGAATCTGAGTAAATTATAAGGGTGAATGAGAAAAAAAATCTCCAAAATGAGATTACTAACAGGAAGAGCTTTCTTCTCAGAAAATATTCCAGACAAACTAGTAAAAACTTAAATAATATGGGAGGAAAAATGGAGTGTGAAAAAAGAAAACTTTAACCACAAAAAATCCTTTGGGTCTATTATCAGCCAAATAGAAAATTAACTATTTTAAATAGTTTATTAATCATCTCTAGACAGTAGTTATTTTTTTGAAAACCAAATTAGCAAGGAGTTAATGCACATTAGTAATTTCACTGGTACCCATCACCCCATATACCACTCTTAATGTTTTTCATCTTCAATATTTACTAGAGAAAAAGACTTCTAAGAATCATAGTCCTTATTCTCAATAAAACTATCTTCTGCTCTCACACTCTGTAAATTAAATAATTTGATATTTTACATACTCATCAGGGAAACTCAGCTTTAATTCTGGTTTGCTAAACCACACTATGACATGATTAAGTGGTACGGAAAGCCACAATTAGGCTATCTCCAATATTAAATAAATACTAATAATGCCCTCTTTCTAAAAATAAAAAAGAATATGAAAATATTTCCCTCTTTAGAAGATTCAGTTCATCTTAGGATCACTTAAAAAACAAGTAGACTGAGACCTAATTATTCACTGCAGTGCAAATTAAATCCTTTTGTTAGAGTATCTATGCCCAAAATCACTTTTGGTCCTATAATGTCTTAATAAACCATTAAGATATTATATTGTGTATAAACCACATGCAGCTAATGTCCATTTTAATTGGCTGTTGCCCAGAAGCAATTTTTCTTTATTTGAAAAATTAGCACTTTTTAGCAGGGATTTTAGTTGCTCAAATCTCAATAAGCAGTATGTATCTGCATAAACTGATCTTTCCTTTATATGTGACTATAATTTATTAACTCCAAAGAAGTCTTGCCAGCATAATTTTTCCAGTTTATTCATTTTAGAGGAGGTACAACAAGCATTCTAGCATTGAAATGCTCAAATCTTTTGTAATATTTTATGAAAATTCCCTTCCATTTTCAAGGCACTGTATAGAATGTACATTGAGGCAGGCGTGACTATTTCCCTCTATTATAAATTATGGGTCAAAAAAAAAATCCTCTTATCATTCTTAACTGCAAAGACCAGTGGTGCTACAGAAATTTTTCTTGACTATTAATTGCCACTAAACGTCTACCTACATAATAATGATTATTAATATTCATTGAAAAAACCCAACAAGGTACAATGCCCAGGTACACATGTGTGATGTGAGGATATTAACAAAGAAAGCAAGACCCACAGGTAAGTGGAAGAAGCCCGGGAACACCGACAGACATAAGAGAAAGCATTACAGTACCTGGTAGCCTGTGAGAGCAAGAGGAGTAAGAGAGACCAGGTAAGAGAGTGCTCACGTTGTGAAGGAGGAGCGGGATGCTTTTAGTGGCAGGCAAAGCCTCAGAAAGTTGGACACAGTTGCTGATAGACTCGCTTCTCTTAGCTTCCAGGAAAGATAAAGTAATAATTATGTCAGAAGAATGTCGGGATCTTTCACTTCTTTTTTATTATTATTTTTCTGAGTTCTCTTTAAATACAGCATGGGGCAACAGTAGGTTTACAGTTAGTTGTTGGTATGGTAAATAATACAATCATTAATAATAATACAAGAGTAAACTCTGTTTCATATACTCACAACTGTAAACCTACTGTTGGCCCGCCCATTATTTAAAGGAGGTCATTTTAAACTTTAAAGGCAGTCAGTACAAAGCACATACAGCCAACTTTCAGTGATTCTGATGATATGGGAGAATGGACAATTCACAAACAATCTTATTTTATTTTTTAGAGAGATAGAAGAAAGGGGAAGGAGAAAGAGAGGGAAAGAGGGAGGGGGTGGGAGTGAGAGAGAAACATCTATTTGCTATTCCACTTATTTACGCATTCATTGGTTGATTCTCGTATGTACCCTGACTGGAGATCAAACCTGCAACCTTGGCATATTGGGACAATGCTCTAACCAACTGAGCTACCTAGCCAGGGCTCACTCAATTTTATTTTAGAATGCTTTATATGTTTAGTCTTTCCTTGTTTTCTGTTGTGTCTCAGATTCACATTTGGGTTGTTTATTTGGGCAAACATGATAATCCATTTTCCCTTCCTAAAAGACACAAACAAAAAGGCCACAGTGAGGAAAAGAAAATCTAGCCTAAGATTAAAAGTGTTCTATAAATAATACATAATTCAAAAATTGGTTTACTGAGAGCTGACTATATTCAAAAGCAAATCATTTAGTAAATTAAACATCCGAAAAGCTTAAGCACATATAAAAGTCAAGCTGAAAATTAAAAGATATGATAAATGAAATGAAGATAAAAACCTCCATGAAACCCATCCTTTTTTACATTACATTTCATGCTTCTTAAATCCATAATTTCCTATTATGAACTTTATGGTGTTCTTAAGTTTTCAATATACTGCTATCCAAATGACCATTTGAGAAAATAAATGCAGGAAGAGCACATGCTGTATATATGAAAGTATCATCAGTATAATCATTTTATCCTTAAGACAAAAATATAAAGGTTTACCTGCTCTTTTGTTATCTTTACGTGATTTTAACATTAATGAAATAGAACTACAAATGCTAGTGACACATTCACAGAAAGTGAAACAAACTTTTTAGTTTCCCGCCTTTCCCTCTATCCCTGGGCTATCAGAACTCCCAATTCTAAAGGACTATCTGCAATGGAATTGCAGTATAATTCGCAAATGTGTAAAATAATGTTTAAGTGAAAGCGACGTCTATGTAAACACCAAACTGACTGACTTGAAATTTCCTATACCATTTGTTCATCTCTCAATGTCAGACACAGATTTGCGTGTTATTTTAAAAAGTGTTCCTTTTATAAGTCAAATGATTGTGCATTTTCCCAAAATGGATCACTAGATATTTCAGAGATAATAAAATATAAAATAATTATTATGTGTGAAAATTGATTTGCTTTAATCCCTCATTTTATACATCTAAAATTTTAGTGTCATTCACACTCAGGAACAAAGTTTTACTTTATAATTCTTTAACACTTTCCTTGCCAGTCCTTTTAATTTGCAAACTAAGTGCATTCTCTGTTAAATTGCCATTTCCCTACTCAGCAATTCCTCATTTTATATTTCCCTCTTGCCACCATCACTGACATTTTCTCAAACTAAGAGTAGTCTGTGGGGAAAATCAAAATATAATAATCTTCAATTATTCTGAGACTGGAGAAAAAGTCACTTTCAAAAGAGTCTTCCATATTAATATCTTAACGCTAAAAGTAGCAAAAACTAACTTCATGAACAGGCTTGTTCTCTCATTAAAAGGTGGCCTCTATATAGGTCAAAATCTACCATGAAAATAATCTGGGCCTTTTTAAAAGACAAACAGGTGAATTATTACACAACGTATAAACAACTAATATTTAGTCTATAGAGATTAATTTTATAAAATAGCATAATATAAAATCTTCAAAGACCATTGCTTTCACAGGCAACAAAAAAGATTTATAATTTTTAAAAATTAACATAAAATAGGAAATTCACACATATGTATCCATATATACATATATGTAAAATACATAAGATTATAGCTATGTCCAACTCAATAGCTCACATCTTCATTATCTTTTACAGGTTATGGTTTTAAGTATTTTTAATTTAATTAACCCCATAAAGGCCAGGTTTATGATTTTTAAGTGACATGCTCTACAAATAGGTTTATATGATTTTGTAAAATTCTTATTTTTGCAACACCATGGCTTTTCAGACACTTGAGGATACCAATAAACTGATCCTCACTGGCATAAATGTGCTGAGAATTTTCTAAAACATGCCATGGCCTATTCCATACTACTGGTCTAATATATCTACTGAAAAACTAAGATGCAATCTCTTCTATGGCTGTGTTTTGGCCAAGTAGTGGCATATGAAACATGCAATGTCCAATAATTTGCTCCTCATAAAAATGTGAGAATAGAGATTTTAAAAGTGTTTTGAATGATCACTTCTATTATCATAGTGATTCAAGGGTTGTGACTGACAACAGGAAGTCTGAGTAGCTCAGATATGATGCCACTTTTGTCCTAAGATTTTATTTTGATCCCTTTCTTTAAAGATCCAGTGATAAAAGAAAGGAGTTTTTAGGAGGTAGGACAAGAAAGGAAATAAGTGGATAAGCCTCCCTACAAGTTGCCTGTTACCAGGAATAGGGACTTTCCTCAGGGGAGAGAATGCTACAGAAAGGAGTTAAATAAGAGGTGAATGTAAAGTGGGTGATAATCACCAACAAATGCTTCAGCAAAAAGCATGAGACAGGGTTAAGGTATATTTCCATAAAACTCCAACAGGATTCTAAGCCATCTGTCTTTATTTACTAAGCACTGAGAAGTATGTAGAATGTAAATAAATCTTTGATTTATTACTAGAGAATATTATAACTTTCTGCAGTAAACATGCTGATTAACAATTATAATTGTATGTATTTTTGATGTGAAAAACTGCGGGAAAGTTGTTTTAAATTACAGCCTCAAAGTCACTGGAGGGGGGTGCTTTATTTGTTATTAAATACTGGATATAAGCTTACTTTTTGAAGATTTCTCTTTTTGTTTTAAGAGTAAAGTGTAGCAAAGCAGTGTGAATAACTGGGGTTCTTGGTCAGGTTCTGGTTAATTCCTACTGGCTGTTAATGATATCTACAGCCAGTAGGATACAAATTTTCAAAAAGATACAAAAAATTTAAATGTCTGCATCCAGTCCTGAAAACTATTATTATCCTTGTTGCGGGGACAAGTTGCCACACTCTTTGAAGATTCATATTTTTCAATAACGACAATAATGCAACTAGTTGTGTGATTACTAGTGTAATGGAAGGTGTAGGGTGAGAGGCCCCCCCACAGGCCTGGTGGCTTGGGGGCTGGGAGGAACAGCAGGGCAGGGATTGAGAGTTGTTTTGCATATATCAACAGGAGGCTAGCTAGGGAGATGGGCATGACTTTGACCCATGATGTAACTGGGAGGCAGTTCCCCAGCTACAGCCCTGCATAAGAGCTTGGAGATGGTTGGCTCCACATCACAGGGGACCTCAACTGCCCAGACTAACTATGGCAGCCACAAAAGGCAGAGAATACGGGAGTGCTGGCCGGTGTATGGGATTATGGGAGGAGTCGGAAATGGGGTTATGGAAGAGGTTCCAGGCTGGGATTTAAACTAAAGGCAGTCCACCACAAGGAACGAGACACAACATGAGACAATGGGGGACAATGCGAGACTATACAGGAAGAAAAGTTGTGGAAGGACTCTCGCTGGCAGGCCATGAGGAGGTGGCCATATGGTTGTGGGTTAAGAACTAGAGATTGTGGTGACACAGCTGATGGTGCTGGGGACTGAAGGAGACCTGCCCGGCCATGCACAGATTACGGGGATGAACCGGGAATCCAGCCAAAGTATGGACTTATATTTCTTTCCCTGAGATCCGGTACCTCTGACTGGCCTGGATTGGCAAGGGGAGGCAGGACTATGTGTGTGTTTGTGAGTGTGTTAAAGAGACTTTCAGATTTAATGGCAACATTCCGCCATTACGCTAAGCCTGTATAACTTTTGAATAAATAATTCCTTTCCTTTTTACCAAAATCTGGTGTCGAGAGCCACAATTCCTACCTGGCAGCAGGCAAGAAGAACCATAGTACAGAAAGACCCCAGGGTCGGGGGGCCTGTTTCGGTAACAGTATCTGGGCTACTGAATGTGTCTGTAACACTAAGACTCTTATTTCCTCAAGATTAAAATAAAACATCTATTTTCTCTATTGCACAAACATCTCAGTCAATATTAACATCTCACTAAATATTAAAGCCTTACCACAATGAAGGATTTCAAAATAAATATGAAGAATTGAAAGTAACCAGAATAGGAAGTTAAAAAGATAGAGAAATTTCATTTAACGAAAGGTCTAGCTTTTAACTTCTCAGCAGAATTTTAAAACTTTTACAACATTTTACTCCCATAAATCCATTTTATTTTTTTTAATCTTCATGGGAAGATATGTTTATTGATTTTTAGAGAGAGGGGGAGGGGGAGAGAGAGAGCAAAACGTCAACATGAGAGACAAACACTGATGAGCTGCTTCTCCTATGCACCCCGACCTGGAATCAAACCCACAACCGAAATATTGTGCCCTGACCACACACTGAACCCACAACCTTTTGGTGCATGGGACAATGTTCCAACCAACTGAGTCACTAGTCAGGGCCCTATAAACCATGTTAGATAGCAATATACCTTTGGGAAATGTTTAAATAAATGTTTACCAGTTGCTTTTTGGCGAACGGTATTTCTTGCTTTCTCAACTCCTGGTGCTCCAGATGTGGTGGCACTCCTAAATCGCATTGGCTCAGTCACATCTGGGTGGCTCCTCCAGCTGAGAGAAAAGGATCTCCCCACAGTGGTTCCTTTCTGAGAATCTAGAATGCAGCCTGATAAGGGATAAGACAAAAAAACAACTAAAGGCTGAATTCATTATTATTCATTTTATAGCCTATGTTGCTCAGCAAATTTCATACCTACAATTATGTATAATCAGCAGCTTCTCTTGTTGCAAATTAGGTACCAATTCCTTATACTGTAATTTAGGAAGTTATTCATGTACAGGTAATCTAAACATTCCTATTGACAAAGTATTTTTCAAGCATCTCCAACAGTCTCATGAAAATTACCATATCTTCATAGTACTCACTCCAATATACAAAAAAACACATCGGTAAACCTCTCTCAATATAAGAACAATGTCAAATGAAGTTATACCACTGCTCCAAAAACTTTCATAAACCAGAAAATTAGACATCTGATTTTAGACTAGTATTCCATCCTGTAGGTGCCAACCTCTCTACAAATACCCAAAAGAAATGTATGCCTATAATCTCTAATTAGAGACAACCAAATGAGCAAGGAAAATGACAATCTACAAATAATATAAGATCCTACTTTAGCGAAGCTCTAAAACAATAAAATATTACAGCTCTGCAATTGAGATTGTCTTCTTTCCTCTCATATTGCTCTGGTCATATATTTCAAATGTGTGGTCAAGAATCCAAAAGAAATACAAGAGAAAAGAGAATGAGACACTAGGAGATTTCTGCACAGGTATAATGTGGTTGTTGGCTGCCACCTGTGGCTTGTTTTCACACTCAGGTTCCTCTCAGAGTATATTTTATTTCCCCAAGTCCAGTGCTTAGAAAGCAAGTACTTCTATAATGAATATTTAAATCTGTTTTTAGGATAAAGCAATATAATAAATAAATCAGAAATATATTCCATACTCATTAATTAAATTTGTTCTGTATCGTTCCAAAAATAGTGTTTCTGAAGTTTTTCACCTTTCTAAGACACACCTATCTTTTCCCATGACTCTGTTCACACAGTGAGAAGAAAAAATATTGTGGGGGTTGAAGGGGAGGGTAGATTACAAGAATTTCAGGAGGCAGGGAATGTGCTAAGTTTGAGAAAATCCTGAAATCCTGTCTTAGCAACTCCCCTCATCTTAAAAGTCACTCATAATCAGGTAGACTCTCCTCTGGGCTGAGAACCAAAGTTTTAGAGAGCCAAGTTTATCGTCTTAGGCCTGGGTTTACATAGAGGCCCTCAGAGATGCTACAGAGCACAAGACAGAGGCCAAGGGCCCAGGCTCTTGGCTCCCTGACCCTACTTCAAACCCAAATCTCCAGTTTAATACAGTTTTTAGGAAGGGCTCTGTATAGTTTCAAAGCGGGAGGAAAAGGGATATGCTGCTAAAGTACGTTAGAAAATCATTAGTCTAAATCTAAACTAAACTGTCTCACTGGAATACTATGTGCTTAGACTACTTTGTTTCGGCTTCTTACTAACTTGCTTTTGTTAACTGATGCTTTGGCAAGCCACTCACAGACTGCAATGAAAATATTGTAAGAATCAGCCATATTAATCATTGTAACTCATTCATACCTACCAGTATGCACATTCTCTTTTGTCCTCTCTCCCACACTTACAGCTTCATCACCTGACTGACTTTGGTAGCAAGACTGAGTAAGCAGAGATTTAAAATGCACCCATTGCCCAGTCACCCTGACAGCTAGCCAACTCCTCGAAGTAGAGAGCTGCCTAGCTGACAATTCAGTCTAACTTAGTGATTTTCAACAGGTGTGCCATGGCACACCAGTGTGCCACAAGAATTTTTAAAACATGCAACTTGTGGTTTAGTCAGGGGCACTGACCTCTTTTCCCTTAGATTGGCAAATAAAAAACTGACAACAGCCAACACAGCAATAGCCATCCTATGTGAATGCCCTGTCTTAAACCATAAATATACAGGTCATATAATAGAACTGCATTTTATTAATCATGCTGTATGATAAGGTTGTTTCTGGTTGGTTAATTCTTGGTACCAGAAATCCTTATATACAAGTGTAGGCATCTAATTTTTAAAAAGTCACTTTGGAGCAAAAAGGTAGGTGATTACTGTTAACTTTTTTTATAAATCAATCAAATCACACCTTTTTGTCATATCAGCAAAAAATGTATTTTTTGGTATGTTGCATAATTTTAGTAATTAGTTTATGTGTACCATCAGATGAAAAAGGTTGAAAATCACTGGTCTAGCTGACTGCAAACACAGGCATGAATCCAGCAGAAAAACTGCCCAGCTAAGTCTGACCCAAACTTTCAACACATAAAATCATTAGTAAATAAATGGTTACTATTTTCAGCCACAATGTTTTGGGGTGATTTGTCACACAGTAAAAGCTAACTTACACAATGTATAATAAGGCTACTGATGAGGTTGTAGTGTACCATATAAAGCGATGTACCCTTTATGAGTCTTTGAAGGAGAAAGTCGTATCACCTAACCAAGTACTCTCTGATTCTCCGAGGTAACCCTGTGAAGATCAAGAGTCAAATCTGAGGCTGCCTTCCCACCTCTCAGCAAGCATATAAGGCTCTCTGGCAAGCAATTTGGCATTTTAATTGTACCTGTAAGTCTACCACTTTCATTTTGCCCCAATGTCCTTATGAATTTTAACTATTGCACTATATGTACTACTATGAGCTGCCTCAAAATTTTTACATAATAAACTGGAGAACAAGTGAATAATTCTAAGAATTGTGTCACAGCCTTAAAAACAGTAATGAAGACAGGGGATGCCAAATTGTCATTCTCAAAGAAACCATCACTGATGTTTCCACCTTGATCTGATTCGAGGTATCAAACCAATTTTTACCCCAAAATACATCAAGGCCAAAATGACTCTCATCTGAAGTATTCAGAATTTTTACACCTTTCCTAGGGAGGCAACAGAATATGTCTTACAAGTGTGGCATTTTGAGCTGGACTTGCTTTACCACTTCTTAGCTATGTGACCTTGAATGAGTTAATCACTGTAGACTGTTCTTCAGTTTCTTTGTTTGTGATACGGGGATAGTTAATAGTATCTACCTCATAGGAAACCATGAGGATGAAGAGAGAGAATATGTACAAAGCACTAGCCATTATTATTGTTTTTTACTAGTATCCCCTTTGTCTTCCTTCTTCTTCCACAGCCTCTTCATAAATTTATCACCCTCATTAAGGGGACAGAATACCACAAGACATGATCTAATGGCCCCACTGAGGACACTGTCTATCTATATGGCTGGTTCAGTTTATTATGAAGTTTCACAATACTCCTCTCTTGATGTCCTTAGACATCTGGGGTTACCCTGTAAGAACAGAAATACCTTTGCCTCGTTGTTTCTTTTCCTTCTGTTCACTTAATTTGTCCAGAGGTAGGTTTGTCATCTCAACTCCATAAACAGTTCTTGCAAGCACTGCTGTCAAGGAATCCATAATGTTGGCCCACTCATTTATGAGTTCCTCCCACTCCGTGAGGGAGGACAGCACACCAAGAAAGTCATCCCAGAGCTCTCGAGAAATGTACACACAGAGGTTTGCTCGGATCCAAGCCACAATGAGCGTCTAAAATCAACCAACCAAGTAAGAGAATTCATTATCTTCATTTGGAAAAAGTATACTTTTTAACAAAATATTTTAAATTACTAATTACAAAATGAATTTTACAATAGTAAGTGCTTTTGGATTTTGTTTTTCTTGTAATATCTCAAAATCCATTTGATCAACTGTAATCAGGATTTGAGCTACTGTGAAGTTAGTTATCATTATGAACAAAGCTACTAATTCAAAACTGGTCCTGGCATAATTGGGGAGAAGACAAGCTCTTTGTACAACAACTATTCTGTTTCCTGAAACAGCTCTTTCTATCATTCTCTACAGTGGCTTCTTTAGACATCATCTTTTATATGTAAACATCCAACCTCACCAACTCCACCCTGATTTTTAACAGATGAGCTCACTGCAGACTTAAGAGAAAACATAATCCATTAAACAAGATGCCTATGACCTCTGCCCTCCAGGCCACATGTCTGCCCAGCTTCACCTCCACCTGCAGGCTCTGCTCTTTACACATGTCCCCACTCTGCTCTGGACCTCTTCCTCAGCTCTGTCTCTCCTTTACCTCCAATCCAGCCTACCTCCCCAGCTCTTCTCATCAGTATAAAATACTCCAATTATTCCACATCTTAAAAAGAAGAGTTCCCTTGAACAAAGATTATTAAGATTCCCCCCTCTAGTTATAGCCCCATTTCTCCCCCTTTCAAAGCCAAATTTCACACTTACTCTATCTGCACTTGCTCATCTCCCAGTCAACCTCTGGCTTTCACCCTTCTAGGCCATCCCACCTTTTGCCTGGGTTTTGATCTCCATTCTCATGGCTCCAGTTATCATCTGTGTACCATTGACTTCTGAATCTCCATGTTCAGCCCAGATCTCTTTGCTGGTTTCCTGACCTATCTGCTTCCTAGATAGTTCTAACTGCATGTTCAGCAGGCACCTATAATACAGCATAATAGTAAAAAGAATTCAATTTCTTCCACTGAGATTCTTCCAATCCCTTGACTTGGTCTCTCCTGCTCCTCCAGTAGCCTTCAGCTTCCACAGTTCTCTGCACTTCCTCCATCAGAGCACTTACTGCCTTTTCCTTAGGAGTCTATTAACTTCTCTGTGTCCCTCCTCTAGTCTTACGTGATCTACAGCACTACAACCGGTCACATGAGCAACCCTACAAGACTACTACACATATGTTCTGGATATTTCCTTACCTTGAAATTGCTCAGTTCCTTACTCTGCCAAAATATTCCACATCCTTTAAAATTCAAATCAAAATAATTTCTACACAATCAAGACACAAATAGGCTCCCATTGTCATTGAGAGTTATGCTGTTCATGGAATAGGGATAAATTTTCTTTAAATTAAAATATAAATTTTTCTTTAACATACACGTAAGAAATTTTTGAGAAACAGAAAACAGTCTACAATTAGGCAGGACGGTTCTGACCATCTGAAAATCATATTTAAAGTGACCCTTATGCAATGTACTTGCTTCCTATGTTTCAATTCATGTTTACCATACTTATTAAAGGCATAAACATTTTAAAGTTGAGCTAAATTAGTTAAATATACTGAAAACAAGGTTTTAAACTGATACTTTAAATCTGATTCTAAGAGGAATAAATTTTTTTAAAGTTAAGAACAATGTGACTTCAGGCCAAGATGGAGGTGTAGGTACACACACCCCTCGCATAACCATGAGAACAATCACGACTAACCTCAAAGCAAAAACAACCGGAACTGCCAGAAAAATCAAACTGTATGAAAGTCTGACAATTAAGGATTTAAAGAATTACTCATCTGGACAGGTAGGAGGGGCACAGATGGGGAGCAAGGGCAGAGGATGTGATGTGGAGGTGGCCAGATGGTGGTGGTGCTGGCCAGCAGAATTGACAGTCCCACATTCACATGTGGCAGATAAAAACCAGGAGGGACACCTGGAGAGCAAGAGATCACAGCCCCAGGCCAGACTGCACAGTCCAGGGTCCCAGTCACATGTGGCAGATAAAAACCAGGAGGGACACCTGGAGAGCAAGAGATCACAGCCCCAGGCCAGACTGCACAGTCCAGGGTCCCAGTGCAGGGAAATAAAGCCTCATAACTTATGGCTGTAAAAACCAGTGTGGGTTGGGGCCATGGAAGAAATGGCCAGTCTCTCAGGACTGTCCATTTAAAGGGCTCCCATGGTCCTAGAACATATGCAAACCATCCACTCTGGAAATTACCAGCAACAAGGGGCACCAGTTGCATACGGAGAAGTGGGTGAAGTGACTGGAGATGGGGCAAGGGCTGCGCAAGAGGCATTGTTCCCTCTCTCACCCCTCCCCCACAAACAACACCACAAAGCTGTGAAGTGGGTTGACCCACCCTGGTGAGTACCTAAGGATCCTCCCCTTCTAAGGTAACAGATGCACCAAGACAGGGAGTCAAAGCAGCTCTATCAAAAAACACAGAAAAACAGCAGGCTGCCAAATCGAGGAGACAAAGAAACATGGCCCAAATGAAAGAAGAGAGCAAAACTCCAGAAAAAGAACTAATCAAAATGGAGAAAGCCAACCTATCAGATGCAGAGTTCAAAACACCGGTGATAAGGATGCTCAGAGAACTCACTGAGTACAGCAAATGCATAAGAAAAGAAATGAAGGCTACAATAAGTGAAAGAAAGAAAACTCCACAGGAAACCAAAAGTGAAGGGAAGGAAGTGGAGTTCACATCAATAACTTGGAACATAAGGAAGAAATAAACAGTCAACCAGAACAGAATGAAGAAATAAGAATTCAACAAAATGAGGAGAGAATAAGACAACTCTAGAAGACCTCCAAAAGTGCCAATATCTAAATAATAGGGACGCTGCAAGGAGAAGAGGAAGAGCAAGAAATTGAAAACTTATTTGAAAAAACTTCCCTAATTTGGCAAAGAAAATAGATATACAAGTTCAGGAAGCACAGAAAGTCCCAAACAAGTTGGACCCAAAGAGGAACACACCAAGGCACATCATGACTAAAATGACAAAGGTTAAAGATAAACAGAGAATCTTAAAAAAAGTAAGAGAAAGGAGGAGAGTTACCTACAAAGGAGTTCCCAGAAGACTAGTAGCTGATTTCTCAAAAGAAACTTTGCAGAGGCAAGAAGGGACTGGAAAGAAGTATTCAAAGTAATGAAAAGCAAGGACCTACAACCAAGATTACTCTATCCAGCAAAGCTATCATTTAGAATGGAAGGGTAGATAAAGTGCTTTCCAGACAAGGTAAAGCTAAAGGAGTTCATCACCAAGCCCTTATTATATGAAGTGTTAAAGGGACTTATTTAAGAAATAGAAGATCAAAACTATGAACAGTAAAATAAAAACAATCTCACAACTATCAACAACTGACTCTAAAAAACAAAACCAAACTAAGCCAAAAACTAGAACAAGAACAGAATCATAGATATGGAGATCATATGGAGGGTTATCAGCAGGGAGGGGAAAAGGGAGAATGGGGGATAAGGTACAGGAATTAAGAAGCATAATTGTTAGATACAAAGTAGACAGAAGGATGTTAAGAATAGTGTAAGAAATGGAGAAGTCAAAGAACTTATATGCATGACCCACAGACACGAACTAAGGGGCAGGGGAGGACTGTTGGAGAGAAGGGACCTACTGGGAAAAGGGGGGCAAAGGGGAAAAATTGGGATAACTGTAATAGCATAATCAATAAAATAAAAAATAAATAAAATTAAGAACAATGCAAATTAAAAATTAAAACAATTTTTATCATTTATCAATACTTTATTATATATTTTTATTGTGACTAAAATGTTAGCTTCTGTTTATTAATTTTTATACTCCTATTTTCAAAATGAGTTTGAGGCCATTACCATAAAGTATATATGTACAATGAATTTCATAAACAGATCAAAAATATAACCATAAGTAGAGTACAAGGGGAAAGCAGGGACTAGCAATATTACCAGGACTCAGGTTCTTGTTTGGCTATAGCACTGGCTCCAGGTTTAAAAGCAGATGTTTTAGTGTGGTAAGATGCCCTATATCGGGAATCTAGCATTAGCTTCATTTCATTGATTAAGTATAGAACAATGACTCTCTACACCTTATAGAATTAATCTTAGCAAATCTTGCAAATGTGTATACAGACGTGTTGAATCATCATCATAATTCACAACTAACAACACTTCCACACAGAACAAAATGGAGTGGCACCTTTGGGCACAAACGCAGGGTACCCTTTGAATAAGTTACCCTTTCTAACAGGAAGAGGGAAAGAGAGCCCTAGTCTCTTGGTTCTGTCACTATCTTGGTTTGTGACCTGGGCAATTTACTTGGCTCTTTTGGAATCCTATTTCTCGTTAAAAATAAAAGGCACCTCCAAGTTTCTCTCAGCACTGAAATTCATGTTTCATCAAACATATCTTGGCATACAAACTATATAAAAAACACCTTCATTCGTAATGGCTCCTACTATAAATAGAAGGACCATAGTCCAAATTTCCTGATATATTGTACTTTCATAGCTTCAGGCATAAGGTCACAGCACTACCAAGAGATTAAAACATCATGTATGGCAATCAGCATTATTTGGAAAGTATTTAAAACTAAGTAAACCTCAACTATCACTTGAAGAAAATTTGCCAGCACAAATAATCTACTGATAGAGGAAAAAAACCTAAACGCTAAAGGAAAAATTAAAAAAAAAAAAAAGAAAAATGGCAACTTAAAATTTTCTGTCCCCTTTAATAATCTCCTTACTCAAATTAAAAAAAATTAAGTATCTGGCAATTGTAGACAGTCCACATGACCAAATGAATAATAATTAGATGGCACATTTTAATTTTACTATGGGACTAAGATAATACCCACTTGATTGCCCAGCAGCTCTGTGCAAACCTTTCACACACCCCGCCCCCTTGGATCTCACAAAAGCACTTGAGAAGTCAACATATGATCATCTATCCCAAATAACTCCTCTCTCATTTTTATGACAACCCAGAAAGATAGGAAGGAATCCTTGTCTGATTGTGACAGATTAGGGAAGAGACTCAGAAAGGTGAAGTGATTTGCTAAGCCACACAGCCAGCAATGCCAGAATGGGGATCAGAAGCCAGAATCTAACTCCCTGACCTGAGAGCCATGGGGTTTTG
The DNA here is from genome assembly GCF_022682495.2 of Desmodus rotundus. Classification (NCBI taxonomy): domain Eukaryota; kingdom Metazoa; phylum Chordata; class Mammalia; order Chiroptera; family Phyllostomidae; genus Desmodus; species Desmodus rotundus. The sequence goes on from NC_071392.1 coordinate 133,210,528, forward strand.
TGTGTGCATCCTTGCCCCTGTTGCACATGAGGTATCACCTTGGGTGCAAAAGGGGCCTCACATGCATGGACCGTCTGTCAAAGGCCATCAAGTGACAGCAGCGACAGCGAGTCCTGGGGCTGCCAGGATGGATGGGGAAACCCATACCTCCCCTAAGCTGGCCAAGTTCCTGTTTGGGGACTTGGTGGTGATGGGATCTACAGTTTTTGTGCAACCCCTGCACCTGGTGAAGAACCCGATGCAGCTGAGTGGGGGAAGAAGCTAAGACATGACAGTACAAAACCACCTTCCACGACCTCACCAGTAACCTTAAGGCACAAGAGCTGAGGAGCATTTACACCAGATGTCAGCTGGTCTACCATGCTAGTCCACTTACACCACCACTCGCCTTGGCATCTATACTGTGCTATTTCAACACCTGACTGGGGTTGATGGTATACCCCCTAGTTTTCTGTTGAAGGTCCTGGTTGGCATGACTGCAGGTCCAACGGGTGCCTTTGTAGGAACACTAGCTGAGGTGGCTCTTATTCACATCATGGCCAATGGCCTGCTTTCAGCTGACCAGTGCTATGGCTACAAAAATGTGTTCAATGACCTGATTCAAATTTCCTGGGAGGAGGGGTCCCCACACCATGGAGGGGCTGCATCCCTTCCATGGCTCGGGTAGTTGTTGTCAATGCTGCCCAGCTCACCCCTTACTCTCAATCTAAGCAGTTCTTACTGGACTCAGGCTATTTCTCTGACAACATTCTATGCCACTTTTGTGCCAGCATGATCAGTGGCCTGGTCCTTACTGTTGCCCCCATGCCCGTGGACATTGTCAAGACCCAGATCCAGAACATGAAAATGACTGATGGGAAGCCAGAATACAAAAATGGGCTGGATGTGCTGGGCAAGGTCATTCACTATGATGGCTTTGTCATCCTGTGAAAGGGCTCTATACTTTACTACACCCGCTTGGGTCCCCACAATGTGTTCACCTTCATCATCTTGGTGCAGATGAACAATGCCTACAAGCATCTTTTCCTCAGTGGCTGAAGGCAGGCAAAGGGCCTGGAACAGGTATGCTGAGGTTTCCACTTGCCTGCTACTCCTATAGTCAGCATGCCCCTGGGAGGCCTGGAATACTGCCCTGGGCTCCTTTAATTATTTTCCCTCCACAGTGTGGTTTCTTCCTCTGCAGTAAACGACTTTGGTCTGTCCTACCCCTGCTCCAGCTTACCCTGGTTGTCCTGATCCTCATGACTTCTCTGTCCCTGGATGTGCCTTGGGAGGAGCTGAGAAACTGAGGATTCTTCAGCCTCCTCTTTGGTGTTAGTTTCAGAGCACATAGGACAGCAGAAGATCCCCCGTCTCAGTAAAGAAACCAGGGCAAGAGCTGAGGAGACCAGAGAGAGCAGAAGCCATCAAAATGGTGAAAGGGTCTGCAGTGGGAGGATGTGGCCTTTCTCCCTTCACCTCACTATGGACATAATTAATAAATTAGAATGATAACATTAAAAAAAATCTAAATCCCAAAAGCTCATCTTCTCTCCACTATTTTATGGTTAGGTTCTTTTTTTTTTTTTAAGATTTTATTTATTTATTTTTAGAGAGAGGGGAGAAGAGGGAAGGAGAGAAACATCAATGTGTGGTTGCCTCTCATGTGTCCCCCTACTGGGGACTTGGCCTACAACCTAGGCACGTGCCTTGACTGGGAATTGAACCAGCGACCCTTTGGTTTGCAGACCGGCACTCAATCCACTGAGCCATACCAGCTAGGGCTCATAGTGAGTTCTTAATTTAAGCATTCTTCTTGATCCATCTAACCACTGCCAAAATAATAATAAAACAACAACATCAAAATCATTAATAATCATGGACTCAAAACTAATCTTCACGTAAGATCTGACAAGATTTCTCCATTAATGAGGGGGATTTTCTTCCCCAAACCAAAACCAACTAACCAACCAAACAAAAAACACAGGTCCACAATAGTCTTGCTTAACTTGGTGACAAGTTCTCACTCTAATTCCATTATGTACATGCAGGGCCAGGCAACTGGTGACAAATGAGGCCTAAGTGCCCACCAGCCTCAGCTTCGCATCAGTCCGTATCACTTGGCAGCCCCAGTCCCAACAGAATGGAGAAATCAAGATGCTGACAGTGAGATTCTCCAGCAAAGTCGGAGAAAAGTGAGTAGAGTATCTGTATTTCCAAGGGGAAGCAAAGTAAGTGGTTCATACCACTGTTGAGGTAAGAGGACAACAAAGCATGACCCTCACAAAAGGATGTATAAACCACTACAAATACCCAATAACTAGGCAAGGCAATCAGAGTCCAATTTCTGTAGCCTCTTCTACATTTTTCATCAGGTTGAGATCATTCAATCATATTAAATTATTAAAAATTAATATGAACAGTTGAGTTTTCTTACATTACAATGGGAATAATATGTTTTATTTAAAGAACTAATTTCTCTTTTTATCACCTTCATTTACATATCCTATCTATAGTCTAGATATGCTCTTTATATTCTCCAAAACCAGCTTTATATCAACTGAGAGAAGTTAGCTTCTCCCTGTAACTGTCCCTTCCAGCTGATAATACAGCATACTTTCTCATGTTAAAATATTCAAAGTCATGTCCATCTATTGTACTAATGCCTTTGTGTAGAATGTCACAATATTTCAGAGTCCTTTCACACTGTTTCTTTCATAAATGCTTCATAAATTCTCTGTATCCCATAAATACTAGTGCTTTCTAGTAGTTGCAATAGGCTAGTGCCCTCAGGACCTTCAAAACTTCCACTTTCCAGGCAGCTATTTATCATCTGCCTTCTTGTCTCTACCCCTCAGCGTGATGTTAAATTTCTTGACCTTTCTCATTATATGAGATGCAAAAAACATACATCTCCTAAAGTCAGCCCAGCCTTCCTTACCTCATCCAGGACTTCACTTCTGTAGTATTCCTTTTGCTCCCACAAACTATGTTTTTCTCCCTCACCAAACCTTCCCCACTTGCAGGCAAACATACTTTAACACCAACCACCTTAAATCCTGCCCTCTAAACATGTTGCCCACTCCAGCTAGTTCCCTTTCCCTCCTCCCTTCCACATCAATACCTCTTGCAAAGCCTTGACTATACTTTCTACCTCCACTGCCCAGCTCTCGTTTTCTCCTCCATTCACTCCAAATGGGCCTCATTCTCCTAGAACACTCTCAACCACCTACCTACCTATTGTCAAAGTCACCGGTCCATTGGTCATTCCCCTCTTACCCAATATTCTTCTCCAGGTATCCAGACTAGTTTTCCTCCTAGCTCCCTGGCCATTCTTTCTCAGCATTTTGGCTGGCTTCTCTCCTTCCCCAATCATGGAAATGGCCCTCTTCCTTCTATGACATAAATTATCTCCCTAGGTAATCCCATCTGATAATGTGGCTTTAAACACAATTGTTCAACACACCAATGGCGCTCACATTTTTATTTCTAGCTTAAACTGCTCCCTGATCTTATTCCCATTCCCACACTTCTGTTCATCCTTTACTTCTTCACATCTACCTGGCTCTCCATCAAAGCCATCAGCTCTTGGTATTTTCCTAATTTCTATGAACTTCAAGCAAATCAAAAGAGGAAATAAATGACAAAGAGGTAAGGCATAAAAGAATCCTAGATTACAGCTTTTATGACAAAACTAAGCAAAATTTCTAATTAAATTTCTAGAAATTTAAGGTTAGTTTAATTTTTACTCTTAAAATTCTCTGTGATTAAAACTACTTTATTGTAAAATCTGATTCATTTTGTGCATTTGCAGTGTTTTAATAAAAAAGACTTACCCGAAACAGTAACCCTGCCAAACTCTGGGCAAACAAGTCCTTTATTTGTTTATCCTTTGGCTTCTGCAGGACAGCTTCTGTTATCCTGAGTAGTATTTGCAACATCTGTTCCCTGAGTCACCCAAAATAAAAGCTCATATTAATCACATCTCCAGAGCACTTTAATTTATAGATATGAGAAATTCTCTTAAGAACTCTGCAACATTGATAAACATGTATTACTCAAAAGTATTAAAAATTGGAATGCCCATTACATAACGAATACTATGTTTTATCAAAATAAGCTACCTTATGTTACAACAGTCCTAAAAATATGCCTCCTATGCCCACAATAATAGGCAGGATAAAACAGATATCATCCTGGCCTGATTATTCTCCCCTTGCAAAAAGGGAAAGAAGACTGTATCTCCACCTGTGCCTATCTGAACGTATACAACACCCTTTAATTTTCATATCCATTTTATTTAACCTCTAAGGTCTCCTTATCTATCTTTGTGATAGAAAATAAAACTTAACTTTCTGGTCTTCATTCTGCAGAGATATGCAGTCAGCATAATAGTATAACTGAACTGCACAGTACTCTTAAGGTAGGAAGGTTTGGAAAGGCCACTGTTGGCCACTTTGAGTAGCTTTGTGCCTGAAAGATCCTGACTCTGTACCACAAAGCACAACTGAGACAGCCGCAATCACAACATCTTAGTCACAGTGTACCTGGCAGAACGGGGTTTTTACGTAAAAGATCTTGGAAGAGTATAAAACACTAGATAGAAAGAATAACACTGCTAATTGTAATAGTAATAAGGTCTTCAGAACAGCCAAAGGGCATTTTTCGTTCTCGCAGATAACTTATGTTCTTCATATCAGAGAGTCTGCTCACTTTTTCTTATTCCAAATTCCATCTATGAACACATTATCTTTGGTATATAGGTCAGTCTATTTGTTCTCTGAAGGAAATCACCTCAGTTCCTTTTAACTTCTCCTTTGAGATCTTACTAACCATTGTTTATAACTTTCTCTTCGGCCTTACTGCTCTTTAGTGGTAAGATTGAGAGCTGGACAAAGTCATGAAGTCCAAGTCAGATGAGATATCTAAATCATAGTTCCTTTATACTTTTCTCATATTTCTGCACATTGGGATAGTTATTTTTTCATAACATGACATTGAACCTCATTAAACTTCTATGACCTCTAGGGATTGCCTACCCTACTTGCATCTGAGACCCCATTCGATTTTCGTCCTGGGGTTTGTTAGCATACATTGTCACTGCACTCAGTTCTACCTGTTTGCTTCCGCTATGCGCTGTCTACAGATTCCAGAGCAGGGAATAAGAAGACCTATCAAGTCATGAGAGATATGGGCTTATGTGCATGGAGTGGACAGTGACTGCAAAGAGGTAAGGAAAAAAATGGAGCAGAGCAGGGGACAGCCTGTCACTCACCACATTCAGGGTCCCCAGGCTCCTGTCATAGGTGGAGAGAAGGGCAGCCAGTGTCAGCACTGCCCGCTCACATTAAGTGATGCTTAAGACAGTGAAAAAAAGACCCCTTCCACACGAATAGTTATATACCCATCCTGCAACCATGATGAGAACAAGAGATGTAAAAATTTTAAATAAGACCTCAGTCATGGGAACTACTATCAAAAAATGCAAACCTGATCTAAGCAATGACTGACAAAGGTGTAACATGAATTAAATTTCTTAACCTATAAAAGCTTGCAAATCCATGAAATTCCCATAATTGTGGTCTGGAAGAATCTGAGAGTGAAAAATTGTCTCTACTTTGGAAAGATTTTTCCTAACAGTTTTGACTTCAGCTTGTTTCCTTCTATTTTGTGAAACACTGACTTTTAGCAACTCTTCCTCAAAGGATCACTGCTCCAAAAAGGTAACAAACTTCTATCAGAGTATATGAAATTGTGTGTGTGAACTACCCTTGTGTTGGCAGGGTATTTTTTCCTGCACTCTTTATTACTTACACTGTCCTCATGATCTCACACAGATTATATTGTTGCTCATTCACACACCAGTGTTTACTATTTTGAGGCCACTTCTTAGCATTTCCCTGACTACAGCCCTGGTCTAGTGGCCGCCATCATCTATGGCCACAGACTTTTTTCTCCACCCACTACATGTCTTTTCTCCACATGGCCATCAGAGATCTTTTGGAAGCATAAATCAGATTTGTGTCATGCTGCTGCTCACACACAGAGATGTAGCCAGTGGCTTTCCTGTGGCCTGCAAGGAAGGCCCTGTGCAACCTGGCTATGACTGGCCCCCAGCCTCATAACCTCCCCCCCTCTCCCTTTCCCTCTGTCTGCTCCAACACATTGGCTATCATCTTATCCTGCCTGGAACATATTGTACTTGTTACTTGCTGTTCCTTCTACCAGGAATGCTCTTCCTTCAGACGTCCCAATGGCTCCTCTCTCCCTTTCCTCAAGGCTCTGCTCAGGAAGGCCTTCCCTGACACCTGATGAAAAAATCTACCCCACCCTACACTGCTCCCTTGTTTATTTTTTTTAACACTTTATACTACTAAAATTGCTTCTGTGATCATCACATTTCTCAGTCTGTGAGAATGCAACCCTCATGAGGGTGGGGACATTGCCTGTCAGTATCACAGAAGCAGAAGCTACGTAGGTCTTTATTGAACAAAAGAAGAAAAGGAGAGGTGGGAGAGGAAAAGAGCAAGGGAAGGAAGGGAATTCAGGAATTGTCTGGCTCTAAAATACATAAAAAAGTCTGCTAGGGATGAAGGCACATCCCTTTCTATACTCTACTGACTATTTTTTGGTGAGTATTTTCACCTATTTCTATAATTTGTTTCATTTTATACTTCTACTTGGAAATTTCTTAATTTTAAGGAACAGAAATGAATTGTATAATTTCATGTCCTACAATTTTCACTAAAAAAGCTTATAAAAATATCAAAAAACTACTAATACAATGGTATACAGAATTCATACAGTTTTCAAAGAAAAAACATCAAAAATATTATTGTTATAACTACGGTATCAAGGAGCAGATGTTGAAGATCAAAGCAGACCAGAATTTCTGATCACTTTTGATAATACTGATATAGCATTTAACTTTGCTTAAATCGCATTGTTTATCACTCCAATATTTCTAGCTTTAACAACTGCTTCTTGGCAAATAGTGCTAAGTTTAAAAGTGTGGGAAACATGACAGTGGAATATCTTAAAATAATCATTTTGATGCTTGTAGTTTATCTTAGTGAACTTTCTGCAAACAGGGTTCCTCTAGGCCTACCCTTCCCTCATCTGAGAAAGGAAAGGGCTGGCCTCAATGGCCCCTAAGGCCCCCGACAGTTCAAACCTAACTCAGTTTTATGGTTTCCACAATCTACAGACAGATCCTTTCAAAGCACCCTTTGTGCTGACTTAAGGATGTCCAGAAAGGCATCCAGAACACAGGCCTGGTAACAAAGACTGCCCAAACTTCCATGAAGGAAGTGTGATATCCGTGCTGCTCTGCAGCGGCCTCAGTGAACTGAAAGCCATTGCCAAATATCCCCCAAAGGAATGCTGACCGTAGCCAGGTGAGCAGTGAGGGCAGCTTATCTGCTGGCAAATGGTGGCTGGGTGAAAGGAACATGCAAAAAGTGGACTGGAGAGACATTTTAAAGGCAGAACTGAGAGGCTATATTTTCGATGCATTAAGAAATACAAAGCAGCTCTGAGGTGCTCTGGTGTGTGACTGAGAACCTCTAAAAATACCTCAGAAGCTCATGCGCTATGAGGATATTCATTTTGGAGAAGGGGATGTGAAAAAAACCTAATTCACTGTTAACCTCCAGGGATATTATAAAAACAGCAAACAAAAACAAAGAATAAAAATGAAACATCTTGCATAAGCATATTTTAACAATGCCACTATTATTTTTGACTCAGTAACTCTAACAATTTATCATTTAAAATAATTTGTTTTCCAAATGAATTTCAAACTTCAAGTTTGAAGAAACAAAAGTCAGTTAACAGCATTCTGGAGCAGGGCCTATGAAGAATGATATTGGGTTGGCCAAAAAATCCATATGGTTTTTTCCGTAAAATAAAAGACACATTTTTCATTTTCACCAATAACTTTATTAATTTGGATACTTGAGTATGTTGCCTATCTCCCACGTGGTATAACACTGATGGTTTTCAATTAATGTATTGATTTGATCACTGTCAACTTTAATGGTCTACCCAACCACGGAGTATCATCATCCAGTGAGAAATCTCCAGCAAACTACTTTTGAAACACATTTGATCAGTCACAGCACCTTCTCCATACACTAACCAAATCTTTTTTTTTGCATTTCAATTGTGTTTTTTACCTTTCTTGAAATAATTTAAAGCATAATATGCCAAAATGTTGCATATTTTCTTCCATATTTGATATTAAAATGGCTATGAAAAAACTCACCAATTTTGATGTTTTTTTTAATGCACCACTGATGTGACAGCTGTCACAATGCAATCTAACAAAGTTGTTTTGAATGAAGTTAAAGACAACTAAGCGCTACTAGAGCCATCTTACAGAAAAAAACAAACAAACTTTTGGGCCAACCCATTATTATAAAAACCTCAGTTATACTGCTTGTCCACAAAACTGTTTGATTAAAATGTCAGTTTAAAATGAAAAAGTCTACTATTAAAGTAATTTGACTACTTACTATTGATTCAAGAATATTTTAAAAACCAATAATGAAAATAAATGATCAAAATACTGAATATTTACCTTCTTCACAATTCACAGAAACTTTTACAGAAGACTAATCATCATCTTATTGGTAAGTTTCTAAAGCAATATAATATGAAACCTATAATATTTTAATTATTAAGTTGAAAAGCAGAAACATCTGTTTTACAATATTAATTTGAAATAAACTTACCACGTCCTTTTATTCATCGTAAGTTCCATTATCATGCGTCTAAAAATAATCAAAACAGCTTTACAAGCATCAACTTGTTCTTTCAAGAGTATGGGAACTTCAGCACATGGTTCCAGCAAAAAGACGTTTGCAGCATTTGTCAAAAATACCTTAAAATAAACAAGTTTTCCTTTAGAAACTATTAAACAAAAAATATGAACAAATTTTGCTTAAAAATAATGATACTTATTTCACTTTACCGATGAATCACCTTTGAGTTATTTCAATCAAGGCAAAAATACGGTACCAACACATACTGAAGATTTTTTTAATTCATCTCTTAGAATCACTCAAATATTGAGACATTTTAAAGACCTTTCTTAAAAAACATTACTATTACATATTATTAATATTGTGACTTTAGAAATTTCATGAATCAGAAGAGTTTTTTTAAATTTGACTTTAAGATTTTATTCATTTATTTTTAGAGAGGGAGTAGGGTGGGAGGAAAAGGAAACATCAATGAGTGACAGAAACATCAATCAGTTGCCTCTCACACGCACCCAACCAGGGACAGAACCTGCAATCCAGGCCACATGCCCTGACCCAGCATCAAACTGGTGACCTTTTGCTTGCCAGGATGATACTCAACCAACTGAGCCACACCAGTCAGGGCCAGAAAAACTTTTGAAGACCTTTGTTTGATATCTCCTCCAAAAAGAGAGAAAAAAAAGATATGATCACTGCCTCTGGATGAGAAATTATGGTGTGGGGGAGGGAAGAGGAAGAGACACAGTGATCAGAAAGCAGTTGGAAAGAACTATCTGATTATTGTTGAATCTCCCAGCACATGAACAACTTCTGACAGGAAACATCGCCAGTACCGCCCAACAAGGGTGTAGACCTCTAAAAGCAGTGGCATGCCAGGAAATAAAAGCCACACGATTGACATTGCACATCTTCAGGAGCATATATGTTTAATATGAGAACTCTATTGTGCAGTAGGACATAAAACCTAAGTTAATTCTTAAGATAAAAACTGATTTCGAAAAAATTTTAGATAATCAGCCCATCAATCTATGCTCTGCCTCAAACCTTTAGGATACAAGTTCACTGTCTTCTAACATCAGGCAGGGGTGTTTCAGCAGCAAATTATGAGAAGCAGTGACCCAGGCTATCATGTGATAAGTTTACTGCTTAGGGGCACTACAATAAAATTACAGTGGGTTACCATTTAGGCACATGACACTAGCAAACTCTCAATTTAGGAAATTCTTAGTTGTCAGTCTGGTAATGTGGATGGATCTGCTTCATATATCTAGAGCTATATTCCATCTTAGATTTCCTTTGTGTTCAACAGTAAAGATTCAAAGAATCTGGGAATAAGCCAAAGAAATTCTTTGGCTCACCCGTGGATGAAACCCATTAGTACATCTCAAAACAGATGCAAAACTGACCAGAGAAAGGAACATACTCAAAAGTGAAGTGTATGAACTAAAATATTGACAGTCTAGAGAATTATCTTGTACAATATTAAAAAGATATCATGCCCCAATTTTCTAGGAAAAATTACTAAATAAGCAGCATAATAGTTGATAATAGATAATAGTAATGGTAAAGAATTCACTAGCCTTCAAGTAAGAAAAAAGAAAACAAAGAACCCTTTGACTAACAAACTAAAGCAGATTTAGTGACTATGTTTTTAAAGGAAGTTTGCCATAGGTGACATGTTGCAATATAGATCCTTTTCATTCAATGTTATTTGGCTTCTTGATTTGAATTTGAAACTTTTGTATATTTTCAAGTAAAATTGAAGAGGTCTTCATACAGGGTGGAGAAAAAGTAGGCTTAGAGTTATGAGTATGTGAAATACAATTTATTCTTATATAATTATTGATTAATTATTGCATTATTTTCCAAACAAACAACTGTAAACCTACTTTTGCCATACCCTGTATTATACTTCTTTCATTTTGCTTTTTAAAAAAATATGAAAATGCCAATTACATGGATATTTTTATGACCATGTTAGTATCTGTTAAGGTAAAAATAAACAAAATTAGTAAAGTTAGTACGTCCACATTGTACTTATGAAAAGCAGCTATAGAAGAGTACTATCTTATCAAACCTCCATTTGGATACTTTTTCCTAATGAACAAAGCAAAGGACCCAGGTACTGGATACATTGAGAATAAAAACAGCTATTTAAATCCAAACTAAATTTTTAAAAATCTGTAATGCTAAAGTCAAGTAGAATATTTTTTCTTGGTTCAGCCAAGTAGTTGTAACTTATACTTTCAGAAAACAAGTAACACTCTTCTGAACCCAAAGAGATAACTGGCACCTGAAACCTGGCCAACATTGGGATGGGTGACGATGGCAATTTGATATCCACCTGAAGGAGGGGGCTACCAAAGGACTCAGGACAGGGACTCCTGCATGCATTTCTTTGGTAGGGACACAGGTTACATTTAAGAGCCTCACCAAAGTTCTGCGAAGCAACTAAAGTAAAAGCATCTTGATTTTTAAAAGATTAGGTTGAAATTATTTGCCAATTTTCAGTGAAAAATAAAAAAAATGCTTTAGTGACAGTGTATTAAATGGCTAATTAACCTGAAAACAAAAAGGATTCCATGATAAGAAATCCTATTAAGAGAGAGATGATAAAAATGCAGCGTCATTGAAAACTGAGTAACAGGTACGCCATCCATGCCCATACCATCGCCAGACTCCACGCCTGTGATGTGTGGGAAGCCTAACTGGACTTAGCCATAAATGTGCATATGGGATAGAGGATGGAGTGCCAGAGAGCAGGGAAAGGAGCTTTCACTTATATTCATAACAACATTCAAGTTGGATGGGACCAAGAGGTAATTTCCCAATTCCTATTTCTGAGATAAAATCCTAAGGACGGGGGAAATTAAGTGATGAGCCAAGGTTGTTCTTTCCAATGTTCCCAAATGGTATCATTTCTATTTTATGAATTCATTCAGACAACTATATAAAAATTATTGCATTAATCATCATTCTTTATAAATACAGGCAATTTTTAAGAGGAATATTACTTATAAGATTAAATAATCAACCACACTTATCTTGCAAATTAGAGTCCAGGTAACTAATTACCCATATGTGTAACGAAGATACTTTTAAGATTTAAATCTCAGTCATTTCACATTTACTATATAATAATCACTCTTAAAAATGTGCAACCACTTTGTATGTCTCCTTTGACTAGAAAAAAAATCTTTACAAGTTGAAAGAAATCCAAAAGAAAATTTAGAATGAGAGTTTAAGAGCTGTTTACTGACAAATGGCTAAAAATATTGCCATACTTATAGGTCACTATCTCAGTATACACATGTTCAAACTGACTCCCATTGGGCGCCTTTATGTCTCTGGCTGGCCAGCCACATACCTGCAGTGTAGCCTGGGCCCCAGCTTTCACGTTCCTATTTTCCTCTTCTGTCACACACCCTCTACTCACAGCACTCGTGAAGGAGTATGTTCGTCCCCAACTGGAAGATCGCTTATGACCAGAGCTTTCAGATGCAATCTTTAGAAAATAACAATCAGTTAACAGAGAGGAAAAAAGCGTGTACTCAAATATTTAATTCCTTACATTAACCAGAATTCATAAGCATAGGTTCTAGAAGGGCAAGTTTTTTTTTCCATTTTCCTCATCACTCTACTTCCAGCACCTAAACTATATAGCCTGTCAGTTAGTATGTGTTGAAGAAATAAACAAACATACAATGACTGAATGAGCATATAATATACAAACCTTTAAAATGTATGATTAATTCCATTCGCTTATCTGTTGATTTTGACCTCTTGGCTAGTTATTAAAATGATTTCACCAATATTGAAAAATCAAAATTATGTAATTATTAATACAGATATTTAAAAGTGATATGCCTTTCGTCACAAATATTTTTAAGTGTTGTTAATTGCTATGACAAACACCTATTTTTAGAAATAATATTTCTCAGGCTAACTTTCAAAATAGCATACCAGAAATATATATTTGACTGAAGTTTCTTTTGTATTTCAGAAAGAGGTCCCACTCTGTTGTTTTATATTAATCCAGCCTGTAGCTTTATCAAACACAAACTAAGAGGTCCACTCTGAGAACACCCACTCTCTAAGAACAGCACCCAGCCCACAGTGAGGCTTACTTATGGCAGAGAAAGCACTCATTATTGGGCTAGTCTTTTCAAGTGTGTAACATCCTGACTGCTTCCAGAACAGGCCACTACACAAGAAAAGGCTGCCAAAACATTCTAAATTTAGTTTCTCAAGTGTTATTTATTTAAACATGTCAATGATAAGGCAGTGACATTTTTAGGCTCATACAGAGATGTGTAAAATATCATGGTTTATTTAGTAACCCTTGTGCAATGGTGAATAATGAAGCTGCAATGCACATGTGGACCTAGCCTGAGAGTTAGATAACCAATGATCTTGAATAGAGCACAGACACAGTCTCACTGAGACAGGTCCTCAGGACTGTCTCAGCAACTTGAAAGTATAGGAGATGATAGAAGAGATCAACCTGCCTGGGATCTATGACTTAGCAGGTATATTTTGCTAAAAAATGTTATACTTTTATAGTTGTGTGTGTATATGTGTGTATATATTTCCAGCTGAAACAAATGATAAAATATTACCTCCTTGCTGTCAGTCTCAGAAAATCCTAATTTTTCAGCATCTTCTTGGGCAACTTCCTTTTTATCTGGTTCCTCCATGAACACAGGTTTGTCCTGGAGGATCCACTTTCTATACACTTGAACTACTTTCCTTGTTACAGCTATGTCACAGGAAGGCAACAAAAATGCCTAAAATGTAAAGAGAAAACTGCCTTTAACTCCACATAAGCTCAGATCATTACAGGAGCACATGACAGACATTTCCAATCACCATCACCAATTTCAGACTTTCCTTTAAAACATACAGCAAGTAATATACTACACAGGCTACATATTTTTGTGGATACCAAACTTTTCTAAAGAAAAAAGCATTTTCATAATTGGGCCAGAAACTATAATGCAATTCAAAAATAACTTCTATATTCTGAATAATTTTTCCACAAAAATAACCAAAATGCAGACCTATACATACAGTCCAATTAGCAATATCAACAATAATAAGTGTATATAGGGGAGCTTTTCCCAACGAATCAGAAATAGATCAAACTAGCACAGCCGGCTGCAGCCAACTGTCACATCTCCTCCCAATTCCATATTCAGTGACGTCCCTGTTGGTAGCTTGAATTAGCCAGGGTGACAGTATTTATATGCCAGAAGTCTGCCAAAGATACCATTTGCTTTTATTTTCTTGTCTTTGCCTTTCTCTTTGTCTTTCTTTTCCTTCTTTCTTTCCTTCCTTCCTCCTTTCCTCTCTTCCTCCCTCCCTCCCTTTTTTGAGAGCCAGTTGTTCAATATTTACCAGCACACCACTGTGCACAGGTACTAATGTTAATGAGAGCACTGGCCAATTGTAGCATTATGCATATTTAGTACACTTGACATTAAGGAATCCTCTTACATATCTACATAAGATTTTGATTTAATGTAATAGATTTCAAAAGTGTAAAGGGAAAATGCATTTGCCTTTTTAGTATCAGCTTTAAGAAATACTTCTGTATAAGGGCTGAACACAAAGAAGTACTCAACATGCCAATGAATGCTTTAATTCCATAGATGAGAAATTAAGATGAAACTCAAAACAAATGAGATATTTTTCCAAGGTTATAAGGTTAATAAGCACTGAATCCACATCTTGATCTCAAGTTTCAGAGACTGTTTTAATACCATCCTAAAGCTTCATGCTTCAGGATCCAGTTAGAGGCAGAGTTCAATGCAACAAGGGTTTATGTAACATATAAATATCCATAGGCATTGGTCATGTCTCAAGAAATTCCAGAATAGAGAAGTTTCTGTTATAACAAGATTGCAACAGATCAATGTATCAAATATTCTGATGTGTGCTGCAAGAAAGATGAACAAAAGCAGAGTGTGACAAAAGTATACTGGTGTCCCATTCTAATTTTGTTGCAAAATTTTATTACAAATATTTTCACACATACAAAAATTTCTAAGACTTTTACTATGAGTACCCATATATCCATCCCCTAGACTCCATCATTAGTATTTGGTATATTTGCTTTACACACATATGTCAATACATCCTTGTATCTATCCTTCTTTTACATTTTATTTTAATGCATTTCAAAGAAAGCTGCAGAAATCAGCACCCCTAAACATTTCAGCATGCATATCACTGACGAGAGTTCAAAATTAATTACTATACTTAGGTAAAATTTATAAAAAATAAAATGCACAAATGTTAAGTGAAGCATTTGATGAGTTTTGACAAATGCAGACAACGATGTAACTCAAATCCAATAGCAAGGTATGTCATGTTATCCTCCTTCCAGAAAGCAAATATAAATTCTCTCTGGATGAAAATAAAACCATAATGAAACCAAAATTATTTTTATGAACAGTCTAGCTAGTATGATATGTAACATATTGATAAAACATCAGAAATATTAGAAGTCAATATTAACAGAATAGACAATTTAAAAATACAGATATCTAGATAAAGCATCAGAAAAAGATGTAAAAGGAGTTGAAAAAATAACTGAAATGAAAAACTCAGAATGAACACAGCTGAAGAGAAAACGAGATAAAATCTCGTATCAGAAGAAAACATCCAGAGTGAAGCTTGAGAGATAAAAGAATGGCTAACCCAGAAGAGAAGATAAGAGAGAGAATACAATGAAAAGGTTACCCTATACATGGCTGGAGATGCAGAGGAAAGATTAGTAAAAAGGGGCAGAAACAATGTTTAAAGAAAGAATGTCTAAGAATTTTGCCAAAATCGTTAAGAGGTATCAATCCATAGATTCAAGAATCACAAAATAACACTTGCAGGATAAATACAAAGTATTCTACAGTAAAACTGCTGCTGAAAACCAAAGACAATCAGAAAATCTTAAAAGCATCCAGAGAGAAAAGGACACATTTATTCTAAAGAAGCAACCAAATGACTTAGCATGACTTCTCAAAGAAATAAAGCAAGCCAGAGCATGAAACAAAATAGTCAACGTGCAGAAAGAAGACAGCTGCCAATGTAGCATTTAACATCCTAAAAGAATATACTTCTAAAATGAAAGCAGAATAAAGACATTTTCACATAAGAAAATAAAAATTTTACCAGGAGATCTGACCTAAGGGAAATACTAAAAGTTATTTTATCTTTAGGCAGAAGGAAAATAATGCTAGGTCACAGATTTGGAAAGGGATAAAATGTAATAAAAGAGTAATTATTTAAATAAATCTAAGTAAATAATACATATATGAAAATAAAATAAAATTGCGTAATTATAGTACTTCTGAAAGAGATAATATATGAGTATGTTTATAGATATATAATACATACTACACTATTCATAACATGGAATTCAAATACATAACAATGGCACAAACTGAGGAGTAAATAAAAGTGCATATAAAAGCGTGAAAGTTGAAATTAATGCTAGATTTTTAAGTTATAGATGTGGGCTATCAACCATTAAAATATAACAAATGAGTGCAAAAATACTAATCTGAAGAAGAAAAATGGGATGCTAAAAACACCACCCTGAAAGAATGCAACACAACTAGAAAGTAGAAAGACAATAAACTTAAGCATAATTGTATCAGTTGTTATGTTAAGTGGAGCTGATTGAATAATATTCCAAATGAAAGTGGAATAACTCTCAAAACAAAAGAAATTATAAGGTTGGATTTTAAAAACTATTAAAAACACTACATGCCATTTATAGGAGGGCACCAAAATATATGGATATGTGTAGGTTGAAAATAAAAAGTTAGGAAAAGCTATGTGAAAAGCTATGCGATGCAAACACTAACTGAAAGAAAGCCAATAGAGTTATATTAAGAACAGGCAAGATCAACTTTGAAGAGGGAAAAAAAAAGCATTACTAGAGGAAAAGAGAGAAATTTCTTAATGATAAAAGATTCA
The DNA here is from genome assembly GCF_022682495.2 of Desmodus rotundus. NCBI lineage: Eukaryota > Metazoa > Chordata > Mammalia > Chiroptera > Phyllostomidae > Desmodus > Desmodus rotundus. Next base: position 133,227,252 of record NC_071392.1, read on the forward strand.
ATTCAAACTAACAATATTTCTAAATCTGTACTGCAACTAATATTTATGCCTCAAATATATACAGCAAATATTGACAGACTGAGGAAAAAACAGACAAATCCAGTCAGACTAGGATCTTCTCAGTAACTGATAGAACAGCAGACAAGAAATAATAAGGATAGAGGAGAGTTAAACAACACATACTTCACACCTTCCTACTACATCCTCCATGTCTCAACCTCTGATACTTTTCATCTCTCTGTGAGGTACATTCAGGATAGTAATTCCTTCAGATATGCCATCCAGTTTACTCTCTATTCAGCTGTATCTAATCTGCTATTAAAATTACCACAGAGTTTTTCCTTTAATATTTCAATTGTTACAACTTTTAATGTTGAAAATTTCCATTTTCTTACTATTCAAATTTGTTTAGTAATTTGTACAGTTCAATTGTCTTCCCTCTAGATCTTGACTATTTCAATTCGAAATAAATCATTACTGTCCATGTATGTGTACAACAGATGCATTGCTATGGCAACATTAATGAAGGGAATATGGTAGATTTTTAAATAATGGACTATAATGATAAAAGAATGTTTTGGCAGCACGATGTATACAGTATAGTCTAGAAAGGGATGACACAGAAGGTGTGGGACTCCAAGAAGCATGCTGCTAACCATGGTAAAGAAAAGGAGAGAAAAGGAGTGAAAAGCTTCCTGCATAAGTTGGCCAGTTATGGCTCATAGGAGGAGAGGATAAGGAGCCCAGGAGGGCTAAAATTAATATGCACCCAAGAATGAAGGTCCCTTTAAAGACGTAGTCTAGTTGGGAAAAGTTGATGTTAGGGAAGAAACGAGATAAATTTTGGCCTTGTGTTCATGAAGACAGCACAGGAATGTCAGATGAGATCTTAAGTGGGCATTTTAAAGGGAAATGTGGAATTAAAAAACAAGGTCTAAACATAAGACTTCCTTGGAAGTCATATGTAACAGTAGTTGCTGGCACTAGACAGTTGAAGGTCCCAAAGAGGCAAGAGTAGAGTTATAAGAGAAAGGGCTCAAGCCTAGAATTTTGGTCAACTCTTATAATTTGGGGTGAAACAAAAAGAAGGGAAAAAAATAAGACAGAGAAGACACAGTCAGGAAGTGAGAAGAACCAAGGCAGTGCCGGGTCACAGAATCAGAAAAAATACATTATAAGGGGAATTTTAATTACAGATTAAACATTTTCTTAAGCAAAATTTTACTTTCATTAAAATACGAAATACAATAAACCTCTAGATTGTTGTGGATTATGCTGGAACTTTCATTATTGGTTGAGTTTTCTTTAATGGAAGTCTCAGAAATAAAAGAGTTGATCATTTACTATCTGGAAATCTTTTCTCTTCATGGTGCACATGCATCACTCATGTGTGTACAGAATTTGCGTCTTTTCAACATTCAGGGGCCTCAACCTTTGTTCTGGTACATAGATGAAACAACTATTCTCCCATCATACACACATGTGCACAAAAGAGCCATGCGCTGTTTCCAAGGCACCAGTACCAAGACATAGGTGGCCAGTGGCTCCACCCCACATTACAGAGCTGCTGTCTTCTTAACTATATTGAGGGTTTCCTTGCTCTGTCAGATTGCTATAGCTCAGTTTCGCCACAACAGCACTGATGACATTTTGGCCCAGACTATTCTTTGGGGGGTGAGGGTGGGGTAGCTGTCCTGTGTTTGTAGAATATTTAACAACATTCCTGGCTGTTACCCACTAGCTGCCAGTAGCATTGTCCGCTCCCCAGTTGTGACAACCAAGTATCTCCAGACACTGCCAAACATCCCCTCCAGGGCAGAATCAGCTTTGGTTGTTGTTCATGGTTGATAATCCTTCCCCTGGCCTCTGATCACTTCGGTCCTCTTACTTGCTTGTACCCCGTTGCCCTCCTCACCCACCTCTTTTCACTTATGCCAGAAATACCTGTATTATATGTGCATGCCATAGGCTTTTGCAGGGCAAGTACAACTGTCTGCAGAAATCTTGAGCTCCTCAGAGAGCTTTTTAGGCCCTTGGAACAATATCAGATCTGGGTTCTTTCCTTGTTCATTTGTTCAAGCATATTCAGGAATGGCTTTCCTCCCACCTACCTCTGTTTTTGAAGTTTGTTATGGAAACATGAGGTATTTTGGAATGATTTTGCTTAAATGTAAAATTTTCCCTCCACATGTAGTAATTCTACAAAAATACAATTAAAAAATTCACAAATGAAATAAAATCACAACACTCCACATGACAAATTAAAAGCGGGTAAGAAGGATTATTCAGTCATATAATTTGACCCAACTCATCAACACTATTTCTTGGAGTATTATGAGTAAAAGAAGTACAAAAATCTCTTGAATGTCCTGAACACACACACTAACCTGGCGAAATACTTCATTCACAAAATTGATATAACCTCGTGTTGACAAGAGAATCCGCTGCACCATCTCATACACGGTTCGGTGCTCCTCTTCAATGCTACAAAGGCTAGAGTTGCTGAGTCTCCGGTCTGACAAGGTGCTGTTATTAGAATGGTTTTTGTCTGGCTCTGCAGGTCCACCACCACTCTCCAGCTCTGGCGCCCTCTCTTGTACTACACCACCACCAACAGTCTGGAAGAAAGTTATTACCATTTCTGAGTCACCCTCTTGGGTACTCAAGAACACCCAAGAAAACTGAAGACTTGCTTTATTTTAAAGAACTCTGGTTACAATCAACTTGACAACAAGCTGGAAACCAGCACTTGCAAGAAGCACAAGGGACTCCAGGACCTATACTTACCAACTTTCCAATTCACCAGCTGACCCCTCCCCAACTCAGGTATTTTAACAGGAAAACTATTAAATCATTATAGGAAGGAAGTCTGTGAAATTTTACCAACCAAAAACGTTTTATTTATGTTTGTAAAATCACAGAATAAATTAAAATGTGAAAGAACTGATATTATCATCATCTTTGGTCTCTACACTTAAGCATTTATTCTACAGTTGCAAAGATTTGATAATTCAGCAGATATTGAAGCCACAATGTTACATGCATCATTTGACTCACAAGACAACTTGATGGGTAGTGCCCAGATCTTTAGAGGGTATAAGAACCTTGATCTGAGTTTTGTTTCTCAGATCAAACTTAACTGAAATATTTATAAAACTTTAAATATCTAGGAGGCTATAACAACAGAAAGAAATAAAATAATTCATGCAGTGAATCACAAAGTTTAACATTGGTTTCTGCTCTCATTTTCCCAGAGAATTAAATGGTTCCTCCAAATGTGTATAATTTCACTTCATTTTTGTAAATTCCACTATTGCTCTTTTAAGTGTCAAAGTAACTAACCTAAATACCACTAAAATTCTACCCACTGTAAATATTTTTATAAGACGTGATAAGATATGAACAGTACAAAAGTCATTTCAGTAACTACCTTGATAGTTTGAAAGCAAAGCAGATATCGAAATACTAATCTCTAGGGAAAATTAATGGAATATTATGTTTATAATTTTTCTCTTCATGCCATAGCTATTAAGCCTATGTGGCTTATCAAAGGCACTGTCACACATTGAGATGAGGTACCTATAGAAATGATTCCATCTTTTTGATGGATTAACTATATTCCACAAAAAATTTAAATTTTACTCATTTTTACTAATATATGTTTTATTTTAACTGGTGAAGCATGGAGGCTGGATTAAATCTAATGTCTCTTGAGGCTCAATAACCTGTGACTTTTTGATCAACAACTCCCATTTTCCCCATAGGCCAAAAAAAGAAAGAAAAAACATACATACAATATATATGTAGCAAATTAAAAATGGCCACAAATTCTTTGACATTCTTTGTGTAGAGAGATGAAGTTTATGTCCCCTCTCTTTGATCCACATGAACTGTGTGACTGTGTTAACCAGCAGAATGGAGAAGTAGTGACCTGTGCCAGTATCAGGCCCAGGCCCCAAAGGCTGTCACCCTACCCCATCTCTTGGAACATCTGTTCTTGATTCCCTGAGCACACAGGAAAGAAGTCCAACTACCCTGACAAATGCTACATGGAAAGATAGGCCCAGCTAAGCCCAGCCTTCCCAATGCACCCACCAAAGTAACAGACATGTGAATGAAGTCATTTTGGACCTTCCAGACCAACCAGCCGGCTGCTGAAGACCATACTACCCAATGACCTCAGTTAATGCCACATGACACGTAAGAATTGCCCAACCAAACCCTGTCCAAAGTCCTGAGCCAGTAACTGAAATATGTAGAATGATAAGAGTTTATTTATTTAAGCCACTAAGTTTTGAGCCCATCAGATAACTAATTTGAAAAAATAGCAATTAGATAACTAAAATAATGTAGATAAAGAACTATGTTTAAAGGTACCCAGTTATTCAAAAAAAATAAGTTCTGTTATCCAAATAGAATACAATGATAGCATAGTGGATTTCCCATCATGCCTTAATTAAACTTAGTTGACCCTTGAACAACATAGGAGTTAGGGACACCCACCTGCCAGAGTCAAAAACCTTCATTTAACCTAGGGCGCTCCCCTCAACCCCTGCTGCATGTGCAGATTCCCAACAAATGAACAATAATGTACTCCTGGTAAAACGATGCTTTTCTTAGCCCCCTGTAGACAGCACTCCTTCCACAAAAGGCTGCTTTCCAAAATATAAACATGTTTTGACTGACAAGTATAATTACAGTAAGTAATGAGTGAAAACAAACTGATAATCCAAGTCTATTCATTTCTGGTCTCTTTTAGGAAGATTAACCATGAGAGCATGAATAAGAATTAACCACAGCAGAAAGAGGTCCATTTTCCACCCACTACAATCAGGCTGGTATCCCCACTATTATTTAGTATTAGCTAACTTGGTGGTAAATGCAAGCATGATTCTTACCTCTTTGGCATGTGATGAAGCCTTAGGGAAAGATGTATCTGCTTAGACCATGCCTGCACTACCCGGGCTCAGGGAATTGTTTGATATAGCCTACCTTTTAATCCTTCCCCTCAACCCTCCCTACTACTCTGGTTTCTTCTTAACCCACACCTCAAAGGGCAAGTTGTTCACACTCAAGGTAAGGCTCAATGAGGACACCTACAAAGTAGGTGTGAAACAAGAGAATGCAACTGCCATTCTGTTGGTGATGCCTGATGCCACTCAACTCCCATCATGATGTGCATGCATGGTTGGGGGCAGCCTGCATTTGCCTTGGAGAGCTTGAGAACACAGAAAGTATTAAAGTGGCAGTCAACAAGTGCATTTGCACAGTGTATTAACCCCTGTGGGGCTGACAATTTGTGCCATTCACTTTTTCTAACTGTTCATCTCATGAAATACAACAATTTCAGGAAATCCACAGCTCCATGAATCATTATTAAAGGGCTAGTTCAGTAACAGCGATACTTCAATAATGTAACTAAAAGAGTTATCATACAAATAAATGTGATCAACTGTCTTACAATCTCAAACTTTCTTTTTCATTCACTAATGGACTTCTCTGGGTTTTAATGTTTAATTAATGTACATATAGAACTAATAAAAGAACAGGTGCTGCCACAATTAAAATCACCATCCTGCTTTTTCTATTACACATGGAAATACTAATGTCTTATAAAAAATGGATCATTAAGAAGTAATTCTTCACTGAAAACATTTTCAGCTAAAATGATGAACAAAGATTGTTGTTATTGCCAACATTATAGATGTATGGGATGTACTTTTGTTCTCCCATGAAAGACACTAGATTCTCTGAGTGGAAAATAAGCTAAGTCTAGAAGATACACTAATTCCTTTGTTCCTTGGTGAAAAATACTGTCAAATGTATTACTTTTAAATCAAGAGGAAGTAAATTCTCTTTGGAAAGCGCGCACACACACACACAAAATCCTCCTTATGCATGACCTTTAACATAGTAATAGGGCCAAAAGTGTGAATTCTATTTAGAAGCAGCACTTAAAATAAAGTTTTAAGGGGCTTTCACAAGAGCAGTATATTCTTTGAAAAGAAATTTTGGACCACCTGACTTAAGACAGTGGTGTTCACTTTACATGAGTAAAATTATATTAAATTTGAAATTCTGAACAAAAGCATTCAGGAGACAAAATGCAATTGCACGTGCTTTTATTCCTGCAACTTCATTTCCAAAAGTTAACATTCAGTTGTTTAAACTGCTTCTTTTTCTCCCATATAATGTAAATGAACTGCAGAACACAGGAGACACATGTGAGATGAGGTGGGAACCACAGCTGTAAGGCAGAGAAGGGAATACAGCAGACAACTGGTCAGCAGAATAATGACCCCCAAAACATGTCCACACCTTAACCCCTAGAACCTCAGAATGTTAACTTATGTGGCAAAAGGGACTTAGCAGAAGTGGTTAAATTAAGGATGCTGAGACAGCGAGATTATCCTGGGTTATCTGTGTGGTCCCAGTATAATCACAAGGATCCATATGGGGAAAGGAAAATGAGACACAGAAAAAGTGATATGAAGATGGAAACAGAGGGAGAAAAGATGATGTGATGAGAGACCATGAGCCCAGAAATGCAGGTAGCCTCTACAAGCTGGATAAGGTAAGAAAACTGATTCTGCTCTAGAACCTCCAGAAGGAACACAGACCAGCCAACACCTTGGTTTTATCCCACTAAGACTGACTTTGGACTTCTGACTTCCAGAACAGCAAGACAATAAATTTGTGCTGTTTCAAAACACGAAGTTTTTGGTAATTTGTGACAGGGGCAATAAGCAACTAATATAACAGCGTACTGTGAGGTGTTTTAATAGTCTCTACAGCGACAGTGGCATTTCTATGCATAGCCATCTGCAGAGCGTGGTAGCACTGAGCACAATGGTTGTCTGCCCAGCATCCATTCCTACTCCCTGACAGAACCCCAGTGCTTGGTGTGCCTCTTCCCATGAAGTCCACATTGACTCACAAGAAGCTGCCCCGATCCACGTACCAAGGGAGTGTTCTGTTTCGTCAAGGAAGCAATTATGTCCCTCCCTTCTGCAGCATTACCACATTCAGCTTTAAGCTAATCAGTGCCTTGTTATGGTTCTAGGAGTGGGCAGGTGACATAAATTGTAACACTCAGACAAAAGGAATGGCTTTGTATTTTCAGTTGTCTCTAAACATGAACAAGAAGCATAATGCCCCATCTTGGAATTATTGGGAAAGCTGAAGACACATCTGCCAGAAGGAAAAGGGCAGAGTAGAACAGAGAAAACTGCAGACAGCATGAGTGAACCATATTGTCAGCCACACTCATTATTCACTTCTTTTTCATTAGATTAAAATATTTCTTTTTATATTTTAGTTCAGTTTAAGTTCTGGTGTCCTTTTTCTGTTAGAATGATAGAATCACCCTAATTTATTAAAGAGCTCAGACCTTTATGACACTAAAAAAGATAATAAAAGTAGATGACTCACAAGTATGAAGAGTCAAGTAAGGGAAAAAGTTATAACCTTGAAGCAGTGGTTAATTTGTTATTCTTGCCACTTCTCATCATCCAAGTGAGAAACTTACTTTCAACAAATACAGGTGATGGTTTTTCAAAATTTAGAAACCAGGTAGAAAAGTTAGATCCTTTTAGTGGACTGCTTTGAATTGACTGAAAAACCACACAAATGCAATGTAAAATTTATCAGTGTGATTGAGTTTCTTTTATGTAATTTCATACAAATTTTTGTCTAGCTGACTGGTGAATAAAAGTCTCTCATCGTGGCTCAGAACAAACTATGTTTCCCTGGCTGCTGGTGAAATCCAGGCCCATTTTTATTTTCTCTTCTGTGAACTTTCCTTTACCTCCTTTATCCATTTTTCAATTGGGCCGTTTGTCTTCTTATCAATTTGTAGGCACTCTTTATATAGTAGAGATATGAGCGCTGTTAACAGCCATAATGTTAAAAATGCCTTTCACAGTCGACTGCTTGGGTGTGGCTTTATGCTATCTTTTTCACACGTAAGTCTTTTTCTATTTTTTCAAATAAAGTCGAATCTCATTTCCTCCATGGCTTGTGGAGCCTTATCTCTACTTAAGATGGTCTACTACTTGCCAAATTTATACCTTCCCCTAAGATTTTTTTCCCAAGTTCTTTACCATTTTGTTTTTATAAATCAACCTGACATTTGCTTATGTATGTGATACGAAGCAAAGAAGCAAGGAAAGAACAGCCAGCCAGGTTCTTTCAGCTTCAGAGTTATAGGTTACATTGCCTATTCAATGCTAATGTAGGTCTCATTCCTTTGAAGAAACCTCTAGTTTCTGTCTGGAAGCTATATAGTTTTTTCTTAATCCCTGAAATTCAAAAGCCTATTTAGATTTGTGTCTGTTTAGCTAATTCTTCCTGGGACTCGAAGGCCTCTTAGTCTAAAACATGACTTCTTTTCAGCTCAGGTAAACTTTTCTTTATACTAGTTCAATTATTACTTTTCATTCTTTTCTCTTCTGCCCTCATAATATTTGTATGGTAGGTATGAATCTGCCTGTAAGTCTTATTTATTTCTAATTTCCGTGTTTTTGAATATTTTGCTCAGTATTGTAGGATATTTTTTCAGAAAACTAATTTTGTTCTCAGCAGTAATCATTACCATCTTTGGTTGTACCTACTAAGTTTTTGTATTAAAAAATTTAAGGTTTTTAAAAACATTCATCAAGTCTTTTGTTGTTTGTACTGATATTGTGTCTCTATCAGACTTCTTTGAAAATAAGTTTTTCCAGTTCTTCAGTCAGTTCAATGGGGCCAGATGCTCTGGACCTCATTTAGGTACTCCTTCATCAAGGTGCCAATTACCCCTCAGGTGTGTGCACTTTCCCAAGTCAGGCCTGTCACACTGCTAGGGAACTCTAGGGCAAACCTGCACTACATGGACCACACTTCCTGTCCCTGTTCTTAAAAACAACAACAACAACAAAAACCGTCACAAAACCATAACTTCTGTGAAGTGGCTGCTCTGTGACTCCACAGTGACCCTGCTCTACCTAGCACTAAGTCCCTAAGGAACTCAGCATACTGGTCAAGCCTCATATGCATGCGACCAAGGCCAGCAAGAACCAGAAGGCCCCATACAAGAAGTCTTCACCTAACACCTCAAAGAGAAGCAGCCTTCTCTTCCAGGGACCCCAACATGGCTCAACAATCACTCCAAAATCTTGAGCTGCTGATCTATTCTTCCTGAGTTCCCAGAGAGCACTTGGCAGTCTCACAGATCTTCTCCATAGCCTATCTGCACAATTCCTAAGGGTCTTCCAGATACTGGGGAATGAAAAAAAAAAAACAAGACAGGCCCTGGTCTAATGCTCAGAAGTCACTGGACCAGAGTGAAGAGGGGAAAAATGAGAGGGAGCCAAGAGTGTGCAAACAATCATCTTCTCAGAATGCCTCCCCTCACCTTCAAGACTGCCTCATCATGGCAATGCCAATAGAATACAAGTGCTTCTAACTCAAGCTTCTTATGAAACCTTGGATTTTAGACAGTACACAAAGAAACTGAGGTCTCATAACCAACAACCTGCAAGAACCAATAACTCTAATAATCAAATACTTCATATGTGTCAGTGTGTGATAATAAATACATATGAAGATATAAAAAGATGATGAATGACATACCTGCATAATTTTAGGCAATATATCACCTCCATTTTTAGTGTTTTGTGCTGTAGTTAGATACGTTTTTTCCAAAAAGAAAGTTACAATCCACTTAATAAAAACAACACGTGCTGCCATGTATGGAATTTTTGTACTGTAAATGTTTTCATTGTCTCGAGCTGTAGTAATATACACGGGCTTTGGTCTTAAATGGGGGATATCTGGAAGAAAAAAGAACACATCATTATTTGGTGACTCTTGACATTATGTAACCCCTACAAATGTTTCAGTTTCCAAGTAAATAGACACATATTTGGTTGTATGAATAGCAACTAAGATTAAAGAACCAAAAATGATTAAAAATGTCATCTTTTGGAAGGTTTGTTTCTAATTCTGTCTCATAATCTGACCACAATGGAGTGACGGTGGCTGTTATTACTTACAGCTGTGGTATACAACTATGGAAAAACTAATCTAATAACTCTTCTTCACAAATTTGAGAAATTACATGATATTATAATAGTGAAAATCTTTTCACACACATTATAGCCAATTAAGTCTCATTTTATCATAAGAATAAATATAAAACCAGAAATATACAGACATTTCTTCATCACTTTATTTTACTATCCAACACTACAATAATAAAAGCAACTGAAGTTTAGTTTTATATCCTTTTCTCGTTAGATGAATCCAAGGAAATAGAATCAGTATAATCTACTTTATAGCTGAAAGAATTCAGAAAGTCATGTTTCATTTTTGATGCATCAGACACCACCATTTCCAAAGTATTAAGAGGTCTTTAAATTCCATTATCAATATGAAAATTATGTGACACTGGATTTGAGATAACTACATGCTGTAGTCCACCTCTTACTAATTTTTGTAAATGCTGAGGGAACTGCATGAGACATAAATGTGAATAACTTTTAATCTTGAAATGTTAACAATATAATATGTTTTCTACAATGGATATAGACTACTAATAAAATCAGAAATAAAATTTGAAAAAAAAACCCATATACATTGCTAACAAAATACATAACATCACAGTACCCTTAAAGTCAGTACAGCTTTAGGAAATGCAAGTTTTGGGGGTTTTTTCCACATTAAAAGATTTTAATTGTAATTGCATCAAAATAATCACATTTCACTTCAAATTATTTCTGAACACAAGAGCCACAGTACCCTTTTATTGCTGTGAGTTGAGATACACCTTTGTTTGTACAAACACTTAAAACACTTAAAATCATTTATTAGGAAATTTTAAGCATCTTACCAATAAAGTAGCATTAAGTATAAGAATAAAATTACTATTTTACTTAAAAATAATCAAAGGATATTTTGAAAGAGTCCATACAGCTTCCCCATGGAAATCCTCTGTACACGGCTCAGTAAGTACTTACCAAGTACAGGTTTGTAGATGTTTGTTAACTTAGTAAATGATGGGAATAAATGAGGAAGATAATACTTTCGAAACAATGTAAAAAGAAATTTAAAACCAGTATCTTGATTCTCCTTATTCTTCCACTCCAAGCTTGCAGCCTTGGGATATGTGGAAAAAAATACATATATTTACATTTCAAATTAATGTATACTAAACTGAAAATGTTATTATTAAAATTCCTATTGCAATTAAAAAACTGACAAATATTGATAATCATGTAATAAAATCATATCTTAAAACTCAAAAGATGACAAAAATGAATATTTCAAAACAAAACAGCAACTATGTTAAAAAGAGCATTTTTACTGAGTATTAAAAAAATCATCCAATGATGTCACTTCTTTTAAACTTGATCTCCGACATCATGCACCTATTTTTCCACATGTTCCTTGTAATGATTTAACACTCCTTATGCCCTTAAAACATCTAGTTAGATATAACAAGGTGTACATTCTTTTTAAAGATTTTATTTATTTATTTTTTAGAGAGACGGGAAGGGAGGGAGGAACATTTCTGTACGAGAGAAACATTAATTGGTTGCCTCTCCCACACACCCAACCAGCAACCTGGCCTGCAACCCAGGCATGTACCCTGACCAGGAATTGAACTGGTTGATCCTTTGATTTACAGGATGACGCCTAACCCACTAAGCCATGCCAGTCAGGGCACAAGGTGCTTTTAATTTTTTATTTATTTTTAATGTTTTTATTGTTGGTGTATTACAGTTGTCCCAATATTCTCCTATTGCTCTCCCCTATCCCACCCTCCCACTTCCACAGTCAATCCCCACCCTGTTATCCATGTCCATGAGTCATTTATACTTGTTCTTTAACTAGACCCTTCCCCTTCTTTCCTACCTTACCCTCCACCCCCACCCCCAATTCCTCCCCTCTGGTCACTGTTCATATGTTGCTTGTTTCCATGCCATTAGTTCTATTTTGCCCATTTTCTTTCTTTTGTTCATTAGGTTCCACCTACAGGTGAGATCATATGATATCTGTCTTTTGCCACCTGGTTTATTTCACTTAGCATAATACTGTCCAGTTCTATCCATGCTGTCCCGAAATGGAGCAGTTCCTTCTTTCTTTCTGCTGTGTAGTATTCCATTGTGAAAATGTACCATAGTTTTTTTTATCCACTCATTTACTTAGGTGCACTTAGGATGTTTCCAGCATTTGGCTATTGTAAATAATACTGCTGTGAACATTGGGGTGCACAGGTTCCTTTGAACTGGTGATGCATAATCCCAGCAGTGGAATTGCTGGGTCAAAAGGCAGTTCCATTTTTAATTTTTGAAGAAATTCTATACTGTTTTCCACAGTGGCCGCACCAGTCTGCATTCCCACCAACAGTGCACTAGGGTTCCCTTTTCTCCTCATCCCCGCCAGTACTTGTTGTTTGTTGATTTTTTGCAATGGCCATTCTGAGAGGTGTGAGGGGACATCTCATTGTGGTTTTAATTTGCATCTCTCTGATCACTAGTGATGTTGAGCATCCTTTCATATACTATGGGCCTTGTGTATGTCTTCCTTGGAGAAGTCTGTTCAGATCCTTTGCCCACTTTTTAATTGGGTTGTTTGTTCTCCTGGCATTGAGTTATATGAGTTCTTTATATATTTTAAAGATCAAACCCGTGTCCAAGGTATTACTGTGGGCAAATATGTTTCCCCATATGGTTGGCTCCCTTTTCACTTTGATGCTGTTTTCTTTGGCTGTGTAGAAGCTTTTTAATTTGATGTAGTCCCATGTGTTTATTCTTTCCTTTATTTCCCTTGCCCTAGAGGATGTATCAGCAAAAATACTGCTACATGGGATACCTGAAATTTTACTGCCTATGTTTTCCATTAGGACTTTCATGGTGTCGTGACTTATGTTCAAGTCTTCTATACATTTTGAGTTTATTGTGGTGTACAGTGTAAGTTGGTGGTCTAGTTTCATTTTTTTGCATGTACCATTCCAGATCTCCCAGCACCATTTGTTGAAGAGGCTATTTTTACTCCATTTTATGCCTCTGCTCTCTTTGTCAAATATTAATTGACCACAGAGACATGGGTTTATTTCTGGGCTCTCTGTTCTGTTCCATTGATCTATATATCTGTTTTTATGTCAATACCAGATTATTTTGATTACAGTGGTCTTGTAGTACAGTTTAATATCAGGTACTGTGATCCTTCCTACTTTGTCAAGATTGCTAAGTCTATGTGGGGTCATTTTTGGTTCCATATAAACTATTTTAACATATTCTGTTGATTATGCTATTACAGTTATCCCATTTATTCCCCTCCACCCTGCACCACCCCTCCCACCAGCATCCCCACCCCAATTCATGCCCACAGGTCGTACTTATAAGTTCTTTGCTTCTACATTTCCCATACTATTCTTAACCTACCCCTGTCTATTTTGTACCTACCATTTATGCTTCTTATACCCTGCACATATTCCCCATATCTTTCCCCCACCCCCTCCCTTCTGATAACCCTCCATGTGATCTCCATTTCTGTGATTTTATTCCTGTTCTACTTGTTTGCTTAGTTTGTTTTTCTTTTTCTTTTAGGTTCAGTTGGTGATAGTTGAGTTTGTTGTCATTTCACTATTCATATTTTTGATCACCTTCTTTTTCTTAGATAAGTCCCTGTAACATATTATATAATAACAGCCTGGTGATGATGAACTTTAACTTGATCTTATCTGGGAAGCATTTTATCTGCCCTTCCATTCTAAATGATGGCTTTGCTAGAAAGAGTAATCTTGGATGTAGGTCCTTGCTTTTCATGACTTTGAATACTTCTTTACAGCCCCTTCTTGCCTGGAAGGTCTCTTTGGAGAAATCAGCTGATAGTCTTATGGGAACTTCTTGATAGGTAACTCCCTCCTTTCATCTTGCTGCTTTTAAGATTCTCTCCTTATCTTTAATTTGGGCTAATACAATTATGATGTGCCTTGGTATGTGCTTGCCTGGGTCCAACTTCTTTGGGACTCTCTGAGCTTCCCGGACTTCCTGGCAGTCTATTTCCTTTGCCAGATTGGGGAAGTTCTCCTTCATCTGTTTCCAGATAAGTTTTCCATTTCTTGGTCTTCCTCTTCTCTTATGGCCCCCCCCATGATTTGCTTGTTCGAACGTTTAAAGTTGTCCCAGAGGTTCCTAAGCCTCTCCTCAGTGTTTTGAATTCAAACTTTCTTCATTCTGTTTAGGTTGAATGTTTATTTCTTCCTTTTGCTCCAAATTGTTGATTTGAGTCTCAGTTTCATTCTCTTTCCTGTTGTTTCCCTGTATATTTTGCTTTATTTCATTTTGCATAGCCTTTACTTTTTCCTCTATTTTATGACCATACTCAACCATTTCTGGGAACATCCTGATTACCAGTGTTTTGAACTCTGCACCTGATAGGTTGGCTGTCTCTTCATCACTTAGTTCTATTTTTGGAACTTTGATCTCTTCTTTCATTTGGGCCATATTATTGTGTCGTGGTGTACCCATTACTTTGTAAGAGGCAGAGCCTTAGGTATTCACCAGGTGGGGCAACCCACATTGCTGCATTGTGACACTGTATGTGTGGGAGAGGTCAGAGAGGGAACAATGCCACTTGTTTGGCTCTCGGTCAGTCTTCAGTCACTTACCCTGCTACCAACAAACAAATTGGGCCCTTCTGGTGCTGATTCTTGGGTGGGTGGGCGGGCTTGTGCACATTCTGGCACCCTGTGGGTCTCTCCAACAAACTCTCCTGTGAGGCTGGGAGTTTCTTCCACTGTAGCAATTTCCACAGTTTTTTACAGCCAGAGGTTTTGAGGCTTAATTTCCCTGTGCTGGAACCCTGGGTTGTGCAGTCAGTCTGGCTCTCCAGTTGCTCCTCCCGGTTTATCCACACACAAATGTGGGACTACCTGGCCTGCCAGCTGCCTCACTCACAGAGTCCTCTAGCTGCTACCTTGCTGCAAGTCCTCTCCTCCCCAACTCCCCATCTTCTCCCTGCCTACCAGTCTGGATAAATGTTTCTTCTTTAAGTCCTTGGTTGTCAGACTTCCATACAGTTCAATTTTCTGGCAGTTCTCTTTATTTTTTGTTTTTAAAATTGCTGTTGTCCTTCTTTTGGTTTTGCAAGGAGGCAAAGTTCACTTACCTACTCCTCTATCTTGGCCAGAAGTTCCATATAAAGTTTTGAAATGGTATTTTAATAGGGACTGCATTGAATCTAAAAAACTTAGAAAAGGCCATTTATTATAAACACAATTATGGAAACAAACCCTTGCAAAGATTTCATCCAATGTTACCTACATGCAAAATCAATATCAAAAGGTACAGCTATGGAATCCTGAAAAATGAAGCCTCCTTATTAAAAGCAATCCTCAGGATAGGATAAGCCAGGCCTGCCACCCCAGCTCCATATGTCAGCGAGTCTTTAGCACTTGTTATAACACAGAGTGCCCTAAGTAGTCTCCCAAATTCCTTCATAATGCAGCCCACGTAGAAAATGGCAATAGTCCAGTACCTAAGGTAAAGAAATGAGGAACTTAGCTGCCCCAGGGCAGAGAACCTCAGATCTGTAACCTGCCAGTTCTCTGGGATGAGCCAAGGCAGAAATTCTGCTCTGAGGACTCACCCCATAGACAGAAGAAAGGGAATGAGAGGGGGATGGCCATGCCCATACAATTCTGCACACAAAGGCTCAGTCCACCTAAAAACCTTCCACCATATCAATGGCATCCTTCCTCTAATGAAATCATGGGATATTCATGACTTATCTGAGGTCACGCAGCTCATTAATAACACATCTAGAATGAAAACCCAAGTCTCCCAACACATCAAAGTTTGAGATACTGTATGCTGATCTGCCACTTCTGAAGATCCATGTAGAATGGGCCAGCAGAGCTAAAATGTAGAGGAGCTAAAATTCCAGAAGATGACAGAATACCCCAGTTGGGCTCTCAGGATTTTGGAGTCCTGTGTTTCTGGTGCTGGTTAAAGGAAATGGGAGAGGAGACCAGATAAGATTACCCAGCAGGAGAGAATATTCAGAAAGAGTAGCCAAAAACTGAATCTTGAAGGACAGCAGAGAGAAACACAGTTCCGTAGTGGAAACTGGAAAGAAGTAAAAGGGAGAAGGAAAGCCAGAAGGAAATATCATCGAAGGAATCTCATAAAGGAAGCGTAGACTGTCAAGTTAACTGAAAAATTCAGTATGGCACAAACTTAAGAGTGTCCTCCCTGGACTTGACCATAAGAAACCCTTCATGGTGTTGGACTTCTTAGCAGTGACAGGACAGAGGCAGGTAATAGAGGGTATCAAGGAACATTAGAGGAGGAAGTGGACTTCACAGAGATTATTATGTCAACAAACTTGGTTGTGAAGTGAAGGACAAAGGTTGGACTATACCCAGGAGGAACTCAGAGACAAGAGAAGTGTTTGCTAAGAAAAAAGCACTCAGGAGCTTTTTTCAAACTATATCAATGGTCAGAAATACAGACCAAGAGACATAAATCACCTATTGAAATCATAAACTAATGATTTTAGTTTTGAATTCAGTTGGTAAAATAAGAGAAAGAAATTATGTGACATAAAGCAGGCTTGTGCTGATGGCACAATGAGGTAATTAAATATGCTTTTGTTCAAATCTCCCTGTCTGCTCTGCCTATTCCTGATCTAATATACTCATTCAGCTTCTGGGCCTACCTCATCCTCCACCTGTCTCACTAGCATAGAGATCAGGGTTAGGGAAAGAGTAAAGAGGCAAAAATAGTTTACTAGGCAATGGAATAATAGAAAAAAATATATATATATAGGCCTCTGCCCCCAGTTGCTAGCACAGGGCCCTAAAACCCCTCTAACTTCCTAAGTTATGGGAGCACTAGGAACATCTTCTGTTCTATTGAGGTGACTCTGGGTGGGCTCCTGGATGGCTCCTGAATGAGGACTGATCACCAAAAAGACCAAGCCATGATTAGAACTTGGAATTTTTACATCCTAGCCGTCCCATTTCTCCAGAAATGAGAGAGGGACTGGAATTGGATTAATGATACATCATGCCTATGGGGGAAAAAAAACCTCCATAAAACCCAAATATAGCAGGGGTTTCAGGGGGCTTCCAGGTGGTTTAATACTTCCATGTACCAGACAGTGACACACCCCAACTCCATGGGGACAAAAGCTCTTGTGCTCTGGCCTTTTCCTTCATGTAGCTGTTCATCTGTAGCCTTTATCATATTCTTTAAACTAGTAAACATGAGTAAATGCTACCCTGAGTTCTCTGAGCTCCTCTAATAAATTAATCACATCTAAAGATGCAGTCATAAGAAGCTCTGATTTGTAGCCAAATCAGACAGAAGTTGTGGGTAACCCGGGGAACTTCTACTTGTGATTGGTGTCTGAATAGGATGGAAATAGTGTTAGAGGACTAAGATCTTAACATGTGGGCTCTGTGCTATCTCCAGGTAGACAGTGTCAGAACTGAGTTAAATTGTGGGACCCCAGGTATTGTCACAGAGAATTGCTTGTTGAGGGTAAAAACCCCTCACATTTGGTGACCAGAAGCATCACATGTGAACTGTTTTATGAAAATGTGGTAATAATATTAAAGTAAAGGAGATACACAGACAGAGAATTGAACTTTTCCTTTTACATGCACACTCAGTGTGTATGCCTGGAATCGGCTGAAGTGATTTGGCCAGACTCTATGTTTAGTGAAACAGCACACAAAATCACCACAAATAAAAAGCAAAATAGAAAATGTGAGCAAACAAAAAGAAAAGAGACAATGTTTTCTCTTTCCTACTGAGAATAAGAATGCTTAATTATCTACGATTTGCTCTTACCTGAATAACCATATGTTTCAATAGTATTTGAAGAAAAAAGCATGTTTGGTCCTCAGCTATCTTTTCTGCTGATATGGCTGGCAGGAGTGGAGTGATTTCTTCCGGATATATCTTTGCTGCAGAGTGGAAAATAATGAGAGTCTTTCATCAAAGTTAAATTTTAAACAGGGTTTTTAAAAAATGGCCTCTACTAAAATACATCTATACATTTATTAGAACTGCTCATATGGACCAAACCAATGTGCATGAAGGGCTTAGAAGCATGATACAGAAGCCACGAAGCCACCTCTCCCACTGCACCATTCTTTTCCCTTTCAAATTCTGCTTTGGTCAGCCTAACATCAACTACCTGTCATTTGGCAATAAAAGTGATAGGCAGTTATAAATCAATGGCCCTAACAGGACACACATGGCTGCCATTAATAGTACCATGACTTCCGGCCAAGATGGAGGTGTAGGTAGACACCCTGTGCCTCCTTGCACAACCAAAAGAAGGACAACAACAATTTAATAACAAAAAACAACCAGAACTGACAGAAAATCAAACTGTATGGAAGTCCGACAACCAAGGAGATAAAGCAGAAACATTCATCCAGTCTGGTAGGAGGGGAGGAGATACGCAGCTTGGTGGAGAGGACTCCTGGCAAAATGGTGGCTGGCGGTACCAGCGAGGTGGTGGATTGTGGAGCTGGATGATCCAGGCTGCAGCTGTCTGGCAAGGAGCTGCTAGAGGATCCTGCAAGGTGGTGGCTGGCAGATCCTGCAGTCCCACATTCACGTGCAGATAAAACAGGAGGAACAAAGGCAGAGCGAAACAGACTGCGCAACTCCAGGGCTCCAGCATGCGGAAATAAAGCCTCAAACCACTGATTGAAAACCCCTTGGGTTTTGAGGCGGCAGCGGAAGAAACTCCCAGCCTCACAGGAGAGTTCATTGGAGAGACCCATAGGGTCCCAGAATGTACACAAACCCACCCACACGGGAATCAGCACTAGAAGGGCCCACTTTGCTTGTGGGTAGCGGGGAAAGTGACTGAAAGCCACCAGAGAGCTGAGCAAGCACCAGTGTTCCCTCTGGGACCTCTGCCCCACATGCAATGTCACCGCACAGTACTGTGGGTAGCCCCGCCCAGGTGAATACCTAAGGCTCCACCCCTTTACATAAGAGGTGAGCCAAGACAAAAAAAAAAAAAAAAAAGAGTCCCACAGGAAAGAACAGATCAAAGCTCCAGAAAAAATACAACTAAGCAACAGAAGTTGCTTAGAAGACACAGAAGACACAGCCAACCTATCAGATGCACAGTTCAAAACACTGGTAATCAGGAAGCTCACAGAATTGGTGGAATTTGGTCACAAAATAGATGAAAAAATGAAGGATATGCTAAGTGAAATAAGGGAAAATGTACAGGGAACCAATAGTGATGGAAGGAAACCGAGACTCAAATCAACGATTTGGACCAGAAAGAAGGAAGAAACATCCAACCAGAAAAGAATGAAAAACAAGAATTCAAAAAAATGAGGAGAAGCTTAGGAATCTCCAGGACATCTTGAAACGTCCCAACATCTGAATTATAGGGGTACCAGAGGAGAAGAGGAAGAACAAGAAATTGAAATTTCTTTTGAAAAAATAATGAAGGAGAACTTCCCCAATCTGTCAAAGGAAATAGACTTCCAGGAAGTCCAGGAAGCTCAGAGAGTCCCAAAGAAGCTGGACCCAAGGAGGAACACACCAAGGCACATCATAATTACATTACCCAAGATGAAACAGAAGGAGAGAATCTTAGAAGCAGCAAGAGAAAAGGACACCATTACCTATAAAGGAGTTCCCATAAGACTGTCAGCTGATTTCTCAAAAAAGACCTCACAGGCAAGAAGGGTCTGGAAAGTATTCCAAGTCATGAAAGGCAAGGACCTACATCCAAGATTACTGTATCCAGCAAAGCTATCATTTAGAGTGGAAGGGCAGATAAAGAGCTTCTCAGATAAGGTCAAGTTAAAGGAGTTCATCAAAACCAAGCTCTTATTATATGAAATGTTAAAGGGATTTATCTAAGAAAAAGAAGATAAAAAATATGAACAGCAAAAATGACAGCAAACTCCCAGTTATTAACAACCACACCTAAAACAAAAACAAAAACAAACTAATCAAACAACTAGAACAGGAACAGAATCATAGAAATGGAGATCACATGGAGGGTTATCAACAGGGGAGTGGGAGGGGGAGAGAGGGGGAGAAGGTACAGAGAATAAGTAGCATAAATGGTAGGTAGAAAATAGACAGGGGAAGAGTAAGAATAGTGTAGGAAATGTAGAAGCCAAAGAACTTATATGTATGACCCATGGACATGAACTAAAGTGGGGGAATGTGGGCGGGAGGGGGTGTGCAGGGAGGAGGGGAGTGAAGGGGGGAAAATGGGACAACTGTAATAGCATAATCAATGAAATATATTAAAAGAAAAAAAATGTCCCATGAAGCATTTACTGTCCTCCCGTTTATGTTGCATGAAAATACACAGCTAACAAAAGAACCCCCCAAAAACAAAAAACACATGGATGAGCAGATGAATGAAACAATAACAATGAGGACAACAGACAGTAAATAGTTTGGATAGTGGATCTGGATTGCATTAACAGGCACAAAAATACTCCAGACATACCAACTGTCCACTTCCTGCTATTGCCACCATCTGTCCTACTCCCTTCCATTCCTGTTCCCACCACATCGGTAAATTTCTCTTGCCATCATTTCATATAAAATAGGTTCAATTCTTTCAATTCAAATGTGTATAAGAATCTACCATGAATATGAATGGGAAATAATTCCTGTTCAAAATTCATTTATGAAATCAAGATTTCTATTCAAGAAAATGGCAAACCAAGGAATTCCTCAATGTGACTTCAAGAGTCATTTCAACCTGTAAGATCTGCTCACATCACTCACCATCAGCTATACTAGGGCTTGGACTGATGAGTGTCTCCAGAGTACAGGGCCCTCTGGAGGACATGATCGCTGGGAAACCAGGCACGAGGCAAGCAAAAATCAGCACCTGCTCTTCTGCACAGTTTGTCTGAAGTGCTTGAAGCCACAGAAGAAACAACCTGATTCCTTCACATCTTATCTAAAAAAAATAAAAGCAACAAAATTAAACATATGTACTTGTGGAAATGCATTGCAATGCAGCATCAGTTCTGAGAAAGAAAAACTAGAAGTGAAAGGTATTGTTAAAGCACTGCGCTAAGCTCTTTACTTGGTGACAAGTAAGTAAGGATGCTGCAATACAGCACAAGGCTTAAGAACCCAAGGGTTCTGGAGCCAGAGTGCCTAGGTTCAAATGCAGGCTGTGCCACTTTCTAGCTTAGCTGTGACCTGTGGAGAACCACTTAACTGCTTTATGCCTTCGTCTCTCCAACTGTAAAATAGGGATGATAATAACAGAATTTACCACAAAGTATTGGTATAGGATTAAATGAGTTAGAACAGGGCCTAACTCACAGTAAGCACTATTTATTTCCTATTGACCATATTTCATTCTTAAAGGTACAATCCCCCTATCTTTAACACTCAGATATACATGAAAACAATGCAATGATAATCTTCCAAATTTACACTGTGCTTTGGACAGCATTTATGTCATGTCACTACAATATGCACAAGTACAATGTTCTTGTATAGCAGAATGCTTAGAGCTAATTAAGACCTTAAAGAACTGACTCAATGGGAGGGAACAGCTCTCCAGCTCCCTGTCTTATGTCCCTAATCTATCCTCTCAACACCTTTGCTGTGCTCTGAATGGTGGGCATCTACCTCTACAGATGTATAGAAAACATCTATAGAGGTAGATGCATCCTCCTCCTTCCTCTAAACTTACTTTCAATTTCATTCCACTCCAAGAATTTTTAACCACAGGTATTTCCATTTCTATATTCCTAAATGGCTGAAAAGATGATGTCAATAAAAGAAGTTAAATAAGCAAAAGAGATGAAAAATATGTCAGACACAGATGAAAGATTAATGAACTCCAAATGCAGGTAACTGAGCAACTGCCTGATCTCCTTTCAATTACACCAAGCTGTGGATTCCTCCAAGCCAAACAGGAAGCTCTGCAGAAAAGCCAAGAGAAGGAGAAGCTTCCCAACCCCCAAAAAAAGAAGGGGGAAAAAAAGAGAGAGAGAAGGAAAAGTCTTGGCTAACTCCCCAGAGAAGACTGATGACAGTGCTACTCCCATTAAGAGTAGATTCCACAGCACACTTTCAGACACACTTGTGGACTCACCACTTCTCCGCACAAAGCTCCATGCCCACTCACACTCGTCCTCTCCCCAAGCAGGTGAAATAAGTGGTGACATTGGTGAATGCATAATGTTATTCAGCATCAGGCCAAAAATGATATGGCTCTATATATACCTAACCAAATTATATTAAATTTAACACGAAGAAAGTTTCTTTAAAATTCTATCGTAAGTCTTCAATTTGTAATGTTAACTGTATTTAAGATAACTAAAACATAAATAAGGCCAATAAGAATCATGAGATAATGACCTGACAGTTTTAACTGTAATACTATTAATTAAAATAGGAGGGACAAAATATGGTATCTACTGTGAAGCTAGGAATAGCTCATCCCCTTTTTTCAACATGTAAGAAATACCTAACTTACCAAGATTAATTGGCTATGATGTTTTAAACTGGTATAAAACCCAAAATGCCTTAGTTCATTAAAGGCACACATGTAACTTAATGAGCTACAAGTGAATTACCTTCCATAAAACATACATCTAAAGCTGGCTTCTTTTGTCAATGATCTTTGAGTGTCATCTTATCCCAGCATCAAATGGTATGTCATTATAAAAGGCATATTCATTTTAATAAGCCAATTTAACTTAAATTATAAGATCAATCTGTTGTAAATCAATAAATACTCAAGAGGAAGGTTCTGCTACTCTTTTCCCACACAATGGTGCTCAAAAATAATTTGGAGACAACTATAATTTTAACAACAAGATTACTGGGGTGATCAGAATCAAGCACATTAGCTCTGAAGCTGAGCGAGGAAGTAATCCAACCCCTTCCCTTTCTGATGATAAAACTGGAGCAGCTGGCACCTTGCCATTGGTTCCCTAACTGTACACTGCAGAATCAAAATTAGAACTCAGAATTCCAAACTCCCAACCCCAAACCAGTTTCTCCTAATAATACTTAAGATGTCTATTACAAAACTTATGATGAGAAAACAAAAACCCTAACAATATTAGAAATATAATTTCTCAATTACAAATAAAAACTAAGTAAAGTTGTTTACATAGTGGCCTAATTTTATTAATTTATGGAATAACTTAAGATTATTTAAAAATGCCATTACATATTCATCTAAAATAAATACCTTAATAGAATTTCCAGTGTGTAGAAGCTTCTTTAAAGTTGAGCCTGGAAGTTTAAAACAATAAATCAGAAATGAAGCATATAAATTTAAGATCTATTTTTAAAAGATTAGTTTTAGAAAGAAAAAATATTCTTACAACAAAAGACATAATTTTTTTAAAAAGTAAAATAAATTGCTTCTGTATAACCTTCAGAAGCAATACAATGTCATAGAAGGAGAGATGTTTTTAAATAAAAGTACTTTGAGTATGACTTCTTGAAAATTTTTCTAGAAGTGCCAAATTTATTGAGATTAAGGAAACTGATGCTCATAGTGGATTATGCGCAAATATTTTTTGTCATGTATAAAATGAATGATTTTCTTAAAATCTCTAAAGGTAAAAATGATATAAAATTATTGCTCACAAGACATTTTCATAAGAACATTTTACAAATATTCAGGACAGTATGTTTCTCCCTTTGCAATGACAACCCCATTTATGGGTTTGGTCCATCAATAAATCCTCTAGCAGAGTTCTTTGGTCACTATCAAGGAGAAGAATAAAGGTTTACTCAGAACTACACATGTCAACTGCAAAAAATTTGGTGCTCCAGTGCACTATACTTAGAAAAGTCTCTCTTGACAATAAAAACTTATTACCTGTTATTCTATCAATGTGTTCATGCCCTTAATATGGAGATGGCTTGGCAACCCCAACTAAACATCATATGTAACCTCTACATGGAATCTTAACCTCAAAAAAGGAAATAATCTTTCAAAATACAAGATATATTGGAAGCCTTGGGCAAAAGAATCTTTTCTTCCAATCAAATTTTTTGAGAAAAACTGGATATCAAATCATATTTACTCCACCATGAAACAAAGCCAATGTCTCAACAATTGCTGCAAGTTATATCTATGAGGACAGATACATGTATGTTAATTAAATGCATACACTTTAGCAATTCATTAACCAGAACAAAATCACTGGCTAAGTGAAGGAACCTTTTGTAACTGTTCTACAGTTTATATAACACCTAACACTGGGGCTCTGTGGAAACTCACAACTGTTATGAGCAGGTTGCAGCACTAAATCACTAATGGTTTGTGATTAATTAAGGGAACTTAAAGTGACCTCTTCCCTCCACTTCTCCCGTCACCAAACCTTATGAGTAATGTTTGGCGTAGATCCAGCATTTATTGGCTAGGCTCCCTCACAGCTAATGTTCAAGTACCTGTGCTCATGGGACTATTTTATCTCACAACTTCTCTCAACCTGGGGCCTTGTCCTTTGCCTCCATCTTTATCCATTCTTAGACAAAGTCTGGTCTGCCTCAGTTTATTACTTGTTCCTATATGCCTGTGAGGACCTCTTGGTGGCTGGCAGGGCCAACACTCTACCTCCCAGCAGACTCTGGGTAAAGTCTGCACAGACAGTTGTTTTCCAGAAATCTGGCAAATCTATCATCTTGCAACACGTTCTCAGTAAAATTTCTCCTGGTCATCATGTGTTGACCACTGGGGCTCGGCAGTCCTTGTCCTTGTTGGTATGGGTCCAACATTTTTATTTTTGACTTCTGGCCTACCCACAGTTGCCTATATCCACTCTTCTCTATCCAAGGAGAAGAAAAATGCATTTTAAAAGGTCAAACTAAAAAAACAAGTAAATAAATAAATAAACAAATGTATGTCGGAATTTACAAAGAGACCTATAGAATATGTGACCCATATCCGTCAACAGTCCAAAACATCCTGAAATTTGTGTGGTAATTTGTTAAGTAGCAACAGACAACATATATATATATATATATATATATATATATATATATATATATATATATATATATGAATGATCTCTTCCATCCTGGTGTATTCAGAAACTCTTCTACATGTGAAGCAGTACATTTTAGCAGTTACAAGCCAGATTCAGGAGCAACACTGCTGGGACTGAAATCTATGTTCTCCATTTACTCTGGGTTACTTAATCTCACCACACCTAAGTTTTTTCTTCTGTAAAATGGGATAATGACAGGAGCTATCACGGAGAATTGTTAATGAAGTTTAAATGAGCTAATGTATATAAAATACCTAGAACAGTGTCTGGTATATGGAAAGCACATTAAAGAACTCTTTTTAATTAAGAACAAATTTTTTCAGTGGAAGTACAAAAGCAGAAAGTTTTCAACATGAGAACTGGTGATAAGTACCTGAGAGCCTTGCCTGACCACTTTAGGGTATATCTTAAGACCATAAATTCACAAAGAAATTTCTATTCTAACTTTACCATTATGAAATCCTTTTCATTTTAATTCCAAAAAGTTTCTCTCTATATCTTACCTGTTTCATTTTTAAACTCATCCAAACTATGATCATACTATCCACCCCATCTCTTCAACTCTACTGGTTGTCACCACATTGATTCATGTGAAAAAAGAATAAATGAATAAGTAAAATCTAATTAGTTGAACTGATTCTCTGAACTCCTAACTTCCATTGCCTAACATTTACTGTATTCTATAAATATCCTTTAAAGGTTAAGTCTTATTACTTTGGAGGAGGTAGTAAGAATACCAAGGCTGGGTCTAGGATAAGAAGAGTGAGGGTTCTGCTCAAAATTTACGGAGGCAACAAGAATTCAGTAATCAAAATAAAATTGTAATAAAATAGTTTTAAAAATAAAAATTCATGCAAAACAAATCCAAAATTTTAAATTAGTACCAGTGTTGAGTTGAGCCATACTGGAGCCTAGGGTAAAAGGAAAAATGTATACACACACACACATATACACACACATATTTATTTATTTACTGCACTTTTAATGGCCAATTTTTCCAAACATTAAAATGTTGAAAAAATTTTAAAAACTCAATATTGAAAGTATTAAAAGTATTACAACTCACATTATTTTAAATATTTATAAAACAGAGTATACTATAATTTTGCTTTTCTGGCTTCATGGAACCAAATTCATGAATATTTTCTAAAGCTACTTTCTTGCTTATCTCATTTTCAATTCCAAGAACTGCCATTCTTGATAATTTCTCCTGAGATAGAAGTGTCAATTTTTTAATTTTATTTTTTATTGTATTTTTTCCATTACCATTTATCTCCCTTATATCCCTCTCCTCCCCACCCCCGAAATCACCAGACTGTTGCCCACATAAGAAGTGACAATCTTTTAAAGATCTTTTGAAGGCCACAAATTCATAAAGATAGTTCAAATCTAAATTTAACATTATAAAATCCTTTATTCATTTTAATTTTTGAAAAACTCCCTCTATATATCATGCTTCAAACTAAAATCAATAATCAACAGCAGTATACCACCAGGAAAGAGGCAAAAACACAGAGAAACACCCTCTTTGGTGTTGCTGTGTGAGGTCTGCCAAAGGCTGACAGTGGAGCAGGAACACAGACCTTCTGGCATCATAACGTCTACAACAAGTACAGGGAGCAGGAGTCCACTGGAAAAATTTGAAATTAACAAAAATTAACCCAAAATGAATCAAGAAACCAAATGTGAAATATGTAAGTATAAAACTTCAAGAAGAGCCCTGGCTTGTGTGGTTCAGTGGACTGAGTGCTGGACTGTGAAGCAAAAGATCACCAGTTCAATTCCCAGTCAGGGCACAGGCCTGAGTTGCAGGCCAGGTCCCCATGGGGGGGTGGGGAGGGGTGGTGTGCAAGAGGCCACCATACATTGATGTTTCTCTCCCTCTCTTTCTCCCTGCCTTTCCCTCTCTAAATAAATACAATTGTAAATAAATAATAAAAACTGAGCAATACCACTGAACATATACCTTACCACATACAGATAGCAAACAGCATATAAAAAGATGCTCAAGATCATTAGTCATTAGGGAAATTCAAGTTAAAACCACAGCAAGATACCATTACCACTAAAATAAAAAGGCTGAACATATCAAGTGTTGATGAGAATTCTCATCCTCCTGGCGGAAATGTAAAATGGTGCAACCTCTTTAGAAAACAATCTAGCAGTTAAACATATACTTTTATATTATTCAGCCATTCCATTCTTGAGATAAGAAAGCACATTCCCACACAGAGACTTGTATACAAACAAAAAAGTTTTATTTGAGGCCAAGTACTAGAAACAACCCAAATGTTTATCAACAAATGAACAGATAAACTATGGTATAGCCATACAGTGGAATGCTGTACTACTCAGAATAAGAAGAAATGAACTATTAATAAATGTACCAACACAGATGAATCACAAAATAAGTAAACTGAGTGAAACCCAAACAAAAAAGAGTATACACTGAAGGATTCTGTAGGACTGTAGAAAATCAAACTAATCTATAGTGGCAGAAAGCAGATCAATGGTTGCCTGGGGCTGGGGAATAACATGGGGGAAGGTGGGAAAGGATCATGAGAAAACTTTGGGGAGTGATGACTATGTTCATTATTCTTGATGGTAGTAATGGTTTCACAGGTATACATCTATGTCAAAACTTAGAAAAATGTACATTTTAAATATGTATGTCAATTATACTCCAAGGAAAATTCTGTTTTTAAAAAATAAAAAGCAGAGCAGGTAGCCTGGAAGTGACTCAGTGAGAGATCAGTAGGATGAAGGTTGCGGTCAGACAGAGGTCAACAGGTGACAGTGGACCAGAAGATAAAGTAAGGAAGCCACAGAGGATGTTGGGATCAAGGGGTTAATGGGTAACTTGGCATAAAGAAAAAGGACTGGGAGAGAACAAAGATATTTTAAAAAAGAGCAAGAGGACATGGCAGCAACAAGGAAGAAGACAAGGTAGCATAGCCAAAGGAGAGAGGTTTCCACAAAGGAGATAGTGGATAATGCCTGGAATCAGACTTGGAGAAAAAAAAAAACCATTATTTTTACCTGCATACCCCTGAGGAACACAGAGCAGCCTCAGAGAAAAGCCACGTTTCACATAGCCAAAGAGATGAACACAAGAGGCTGAGTCAATAGGGCTGTTGCTTATCCCATAAAGAGGATTTCCAGAGGGAAGATCACAAAGTGGGAAGGAGGGGAAGAGATGCAGAGCACTGATGGTAAAAGCATTCCAAAGAGGACCCTGAGACGAAACCAAGTGAGCTGAGGAGGCATTAAATCCAGTCACCCCTGGTGGACACGAAGGCATGCAGGGACCCTAGATTTAGCTCAGCCAGGCTCTGATGCACCTCTAAAGGAGTCCTTGTGTGAAGGGCATTGGGAGACCCTGCTGCCTCAGAAAGCGTGAGCTATGGTGTAGCCTGACTGTCAAACTCAAGGCATGTCAAATTCAGACTCCTGAGAAGTTAGAGCCCAGTGAGCCTTAGAAACTTTGAGAAGTGAGGTTGCTCAAAGGTCGTGTTCATATTCCTGGTAATATGAGGCCACTGGGTAGCGCAAGGCATAAACCCAGAGCCACCCTTAAAAGGTCACAAACAAATGTGCAGTTTAGTTTTGCCCTTGGTGTGTATATTATGTATAAGAAAAATCTAACTGAGCAACTAGATTCAATTATGACTCATAAAACACATATGAGGTATTGTATATGTGAATTTTTCACTACCTGAGCCCACTCCTTTAAGTCCAAGGTTATTTATTTTTAACATTTTTGACATAAAGCATCTCTAGCACAAAATACATCCTTCCACCCACTCAGCAAATATTTATTGAATGTAGGCACAACACTGCACACTGAATGGGACAGGAAATCTGCTTTCTAGAGGCTTGTGAGTAGTAAACCCTCTTAGAGCAAATACACATATAACTTGAGTTCTGTACTGATGACACACAGGCACATGAAGGGGTGCCACTGACTGCCCTTGCACCAAATATCCCTGGTTTGCTGATGTGCCCTTCTCTGTCATCTCCTTATTCCATGTCAATTCCGTTATTTCACAGAGATAAGACTTTAAGTAGCCACCTTTATCCACCATTATTTACTGGCCTAAAAATGACTTCAGGAAAAATTTGATAAAAAATTCTTTTCAATTTGTAATCAGTAATAAAAATTTATAAATAGTTGAGTAGCAAATAAACATACATCAGACTTGATGAAAGTTGTGTCAGCTACTTCCGTAATCTTCTTACTCTCTAAAACATGAAGCAACATCTCTGTCTGGGATAATGAACCTGTGTTCATTACACACTGCAAAACTTAAGAGTTCAAAGATGCGTCCTCATTCAATGATTTATATAGCAATGGCACAGCCTTCAAAACCACAAACAAAGAGAAACTTTAGGACTATTTTTTTTCCTTCTAAAAAGAGTTTTAAGAGAAAGAGAATGTCTCTTTTTCCTGAAGACCCAATAAGACATGGTGATTAAGAAACAGACTTCAAACACTGTGGCACTTGACGTTATAAATTACTTTCTTCCTTCTCAGGATAAAATGTAGCTACCCAGTAGGTCTGAAAGCTTTTAAGATTTGCCAGAATACAGATGCTGCTATTATTTTAACCTTTCATGCTTAGTGTCATTGCCATTTGTAGTGCGAGACAGAAAGCAAACTGAATCAGTGGTATGTAAACCAAGCTTTAAGTTTCTAAATATATTTCAGAGTACCTACCCAAGATGGCAAAGAAGGTGGAAGTTGCACTTACCTTTTCTCATGACCACATCAAAATTACAACTAAATTATAGAATAATCAACATGAGTAACCATCTGAAGAGCAGCTGAACAAAAGTCTTATAATTAAGGATCTACGGAAAAAGCCACATGGAGACTGGTAGGGAAGTGGAGGCACAAAATGGGCTGGCCCTGAACCCAGGTGCAGCAGTTGAGAATCCAGAGGGACATCTCAGCTACTGAGGTACCCCATGAGGAATGTTGTATCTCAACCCCATGGGAAGCCCCCTCGCCCAAATCACCAGTGCCAGGAAGAGGAACATCTGGCAGTGAAATTCAGCAGGAATTCCACCTGCCTAGGTGAGAGGGAAGGTTGTTGGAAACTCAGGCATCCTCTTAAAAGGACAATGCACAAAATCTCACTCACAGGCATTCACCCTGAGCTCTAGGTAAGGGAGGGCAGCTGCGAGGGTGCTTGAGGCACACATGGAGAGATTGAGTTATGTGGCTTTGAGGAGAGGGCCAGAGAGATAGCTGCTAATGTCCCTATGTTGACTCCCTCTCTCACACAACACCCACAGAAGCCATGTTTCCTGGGTAGAACACTCTCCCCACAACATCAGCCTAAGAAACTACACTGGCCACACCCTGAACAGCACTCAGCCTGGGGCTGCAATGCAGTAGTTCTTAAAAAACAAAGTATTCTGGCTAAGCTCAAGGCATGCACAGGAAAAAAAAAAAAAAACTGAGTTGTGTGACTATCAGGGCAAGGGCATTTTTCCATGTTCATCCTATCAGTGCCATACTTCCTATGTTGAGCCCAACCTATATCCTCAGAGCATTAGCCTAGGAAGATACACTAGCTCCACTTTAGCAACTCCCTGAGGCCTTACTCTACCCAGTTTACACACCACTGCAGTCTCTGCAGGTGGTGACCAGCATGGGCCCACATTACAGTTGTTCTTAAAATGGGGAACTCCAGGCAGACTTGGTGGCTGCCAGAGATACATGGAGAGGCTGAGTTGTGCACCTTTAGTGCAAAGGCCATCCTCCTGCATACTGGATGAGCATCATTATTCCTGTGCTGGGCCCTCCCTTTACAAAGTCAAATCTTGATCTGCTTTAGCCTGACGAACTCTACTGGCTCCACCCTGATGATACCCTGAGACCACTCCCCAATGCAAAGGTCCCCAGGTCCCAGGTGGCTGGTGGCTGGTCTCAGTGTACCCTGATACTTTTGCTGAGTGGCCTCAGACTGGCACTGGTGCCTAGATTTAATCTGTACTGCTCCTGGGAGTAGGGTAAGGATGGAAAGAAGGTGAAGGGACATGCATGAATTACCCATGGACATGGACAACAGGGTGGGGAATGGCTGTGGGAGTGGGGGTTAGGGGAGGATGGGCTGGGACAGAGGAGGGCAAAGGGGGGAAAACTGGGACAACTATAATAGAATAACAATAAAACATTTTAAAAAATAAATTAGCCATCAAAAAAAGAAAAGAATCTGTGTTGCTCTTACCTGTTGATTCCCTGAGAACCTATCCCAAAGGCTCTTTCAATGACAGAGCTGAGCAAGCACCCAGCAAGCAGCAGGAAGTCTCAGGGTGCCCTGGGACTTTTGCTGACGTGTTCAAGGCCTGGTACTGGTGGCAGCCAGCCTCAGGACACAGCTTGGTCCCTCCCATGCAAATCTAGGCCCAGCACAGGCAGCAACCATTGTGGATCACTCTGTAGCTCCTAACATATAGCCCGGGGCCTGTCACAGGCAGCGTGTGGCATTAACCTGCACTGGAGTCCTCCCCAAAAAGGCCCAAGAACCAACACACCTGGTGGCTGGCTTCAGACCACAACAAAGCAAAATCCAATTAGTCCATAAGCACCACACCCACAGGGAGGTCTTACAGGCATCAGACCCCACTGAGGTGAATTCTGCTTCATGGGGTCAGGCCTCACTCTTACACTATGGCCATGACCAATCCTCATGTTTCCCGGGAGAGACTCAAGTCAGGGGCTCCCAACCCCCGCCCCAATCTTCCTCCTCAGTCCTTGTCTTGCTTTCAAGAGACAAATTCAAGCAAGAGACAAACATGGAAATGAGATAGTAAGCTTATTTATGAAACACATACAAGCACAAAGCTTCAAGCAGGCACCCAGCTAGTCTGAATGCCCCACATATAGAGGAAATAAAGTTGTAAGTTTTTCCATACACGTGAGCCGAGGATACAAGTGGGTACTCAGCTAATCTGGTGTGCCAACTCCTAGGGTTCAGAGGTTATATACCTTAGTCAGCTTCTAGGTTCCCCCTCCTCCTTCCCCTTCTAAACCTCGGGAATAATGTACAGGTACAAAGGCTTTCTTTTTCAGCTAGTAAAGGCTCTTTGTCTTAGTTGGTGAAATTGCTACAGAGGCTCCCTTTCCCAGCACAGAGTCTCAAAGACTCCCTTCCTCCTGCACTATCTTTGCTTGTGAAGTTCTGAATACCCAGCAATCTTATCAGACCACACTCATAATTGCTGAGTCAACCGGTGAGCCGTGTCTCCCTCCTCCCTACCTTAGTTTACTACCCTATACTACCTAACACTCACAGCAAGCCAGCCTGAGGGTCAGACCCACACATGAACACACCAACAGCAACCAAGGCTCAACTACAACAGAAGGACTCATACTACCGACACAAAGGAAACTTCTGGGGTACCTGAATGAAATAATCAGGGAGACTACACCACTAGTTCCCACAGTCTTCTACTGATAAGGCACCTGGTCAGCACTGGGAGAGTAGCAGATCTATCTAATACAAAGAAACACAGAAAGGCAGCCATAATGGGGAGACAAAAAGCATACCCCAAATGAAAAAAGGAGAAACCTCCACAAAAAAAATAACTAAATGAAATGGAGACAAACAATCTACCCAATAAGAGTTCAAAACAATGTTTAAGGTTGTTCAAGGAACTTAGTGAGAACCTCAACAGAAAAAGACGTCAGAAATGAACAATACAATATCGGAAATGAAGAATATACTAGAAGGAATCAAAAGCAGATCAGACAGAGGATCAAATCAGCAATTTATAATACAAGGTAGGGGAAAACACCTAATCAGAGCAGAAAAAAAAATTTTTTTTAAAGAGAATAGTTCAAAGGACCTCTGAGACAAAATCAAGCGTAACATCATTTACATATTAGGGGTGCTGGAAGGAGAAGCCAGCAGGTGATTGAGGACCTATTTATAGAAATGACTGAAAACTTCCCTAACCTGCTGAAGAAAAAAGACATACAAGCCCAGAAAGTGCAGAGAGGCCAAAAAGGTGAACCCAAAGAGGCCCCAAACCAAGACACAAGGTAATTAAAATGGCAAAGGTTAAAGACAAAAAGAGAATCTCAAAAGCAGCAAGAGAAAGATAGTTATCTACAAGGGAGCTCCCATAAGACTGTTAGCTGATTTCTCAACACAAACTTTGCAGGCCAGAAGGGATGGTCACAAAATACTCAAAGAGATGAAAAGCAAGGACCTACAACAAAGACTGCTCTACCCAGCAAGGATATCATTTAAAATTGAAGGAAAGATATAAAGCTTCCCACACAAGAAAAAGCTAAGGAACTTCAGCACAACCAATATTACAAGATATGTTAAAAGGACTTCTTTAAAGAAGTAAAAAAAAGAGGAACATTAATGTTTATCATAAAAAACCCATAAATAGGAGGAAGGGTACAATAGGGAAAAGAAGGGGAAGGGGCAAGCCAAGGAACATGACCCATGGGCATGGACAATGAGGTGGTAATTGACTCTTGGAGCTGTGGCAGGGAGCAGGGGAGAGCAATGGGGGGGGGGGCATTGGGACAATTACAATTAAACAACAATAAAGAATATTTGTCTTCAACAACAACAAAACCCCCCAAAAAAGAGCCATAAATACATACCTATCAATAACCACTTTAAATGTAAATGGCTTAAATGTTCCAGTAAAAAACATACTATAACTAAATGAATAAGAAAATAAGACCCAAACATATGCTATCTACAAGAGTCCCATTTTAGATCAAAACACACATACTGACTGAAAATAAAAAGATGGAAAAGATATTTCATGAAAATAGCAACAAAAAAAGCTGAGGTTGCGACATTTATACAATTAAAAATAGAATTTAAAACAAGCACTATAATAAGAGACAAAGTAGGACATTATATAATGATACAGGGATAAATCCAATAAGAGGATATAACTCTTGTAAACACTTATACACCCAATATAAAAACACCTAAATATATAAAGCAAAGATGGGTGGACATAAAGGGAGAGATCAACAGTATCAACAGTAATATAATCAGTCACAGTAGGGGATTTAACACCCTATTGACATCAGTAGATAGATCTTCCAGACAGAAAATCAACAACAACCACCAAAAAATCCCAGCAGCCTCAACTGACACATGAGACCAGAAGGATTTAATTGATATTTTCAGAGCATTTTACCCCAAAGCAGCAGAATGTACATTCAAGTACCATAGAACATTTTCCAGGATAGACAATATGTGAGGTCCCCAAAAATGTCTCAACAAATTTTAGAAGCCTGAAATCATATCAAGCATCTTCTCTAACCACAATGTTATGAAAATAGAAGTCAATTACCAAAAAAAACAAAAACAAAAACACAAAACACAAAGACCTGAAAAACACACAAACACATATAGGCTAAATAACATGCTACTAAGCAATGAAAGAGATCAAGGAAGAAATCGAAAATACCCTGAGACAAGTGAAAACAAAACCACAACAACTCCAAATCTATGGAACACAACAAAAGCAGTCACAAGAGGGAAATTCACAGACTACAGGCCTACCTCAAAAAAAAAAATCACAACTAAATAATGTAATGTTACCCCTAAAGGAACTGGCAAAAGAACAAACAAAACCCCAGGAAGGAAATAATAAAGATGTAAAAAAAAACAATTACAAAGATCAATAAAACCAAAAGCTGGTTCTTTTAAAAGATGTGTAAACCTTTAACCAGTTTCATCAAGAAAGAAATAAAGAAGGCTGAAATAAATGGAATCAGAAATGAAAGAGAAGTGAAAACTGATACCACAGAAATACAAAGGATTTTAAGAAAATATGACAAACTATATGCCAAAAAATGAACAATCTAGAAGAAATAAATGTATTCCTAGAAACACACAATTTTTCAAGACTAAATCAAAAAGAAATAGAAAATATGAAGAGACCAATTACAACCAATAAAATTGAAGCAGTAATAAAAAAAGAAAAAAAACACCTCTTCTCCCCGTAACCAAAAAAAGGTCCTGAAGCAAATGGCTTCACAGGTGAATTTTAGCAAACATTCAAAGAACTAATACCTTTCCTTCTCAAACTATTCCAAAAAATTCAAGAGGAGTAAGGCACTACAAAGAAAGAATATGATAGGCCACTATCTCTGATGAACATAAATGCAAAAATTCTGAACAAAATATCTGCAAACTGAATTCAGCAATATGTTAAAAAGATTATACAAAATGACCAAAGGAGATTTATTCCCAAGATGCAAAGATGCTTCAATATCTGCAGATCAATTAATATGATATGCTACATCTGATCATATCAGTAGATACAGAAAAAGCATTTGACAAATCCAGCACCCATTTATAAAAAAAAAACTCTCAACAAAGTAAGAATAGAGGAAACATACCTCAACATAATAAAGACCATATATGACAAACCTACAGCTAACATCAGACTCAGTGGGGAAAAACTAAAAGCATTTCCCTTAAGATCAGGAATAAGATGGGGATGTTCATTTTTATGAACTTTTTGGCAAACCTGATACATACTACATAAATTAGGTAAACAACACATTCCGCAAATCCATTCCAGGAGTCAACTATTCCTGGTAAAATGTTATTAAATAGGGTAAAAAGATACTTGTACCAACAATTTTAACAGTAACCATGTGGTACTAGGCAGAATTAAAGTAACACTAAACACTGCTTACTAGATGCACAAAGTTTCACAACACATTTGGCAAATTAATTCCCACACATAGTTCTAATAAATTTATTCATGCTGAGGATAGCCTACTAGTCTTCAGACACTTTCACCTACTATCCAAAGAAAATGAGTATGGTTTTCATACAAATGACATAAAATTTAAGGATTACATCTAACAAAGATAAAAAATACATGTAGTTATTTCTCATTATCATCCATTCCTACTATATCATGAAGCATAACAAATCCCCATGAAGTCTCTTTATACTTAGCATTTGATTTTGTTTATTTTTACTTTAATTTAAATACAAAAGGTCAAAGCATCAATTAGCAGAAAGGCTATCAACAACTACCTAAAATTTAAAAAACTTTATACCTGTGTTTGAAAGATTTAAAAATGAGGCATTATCATTTATGATTTAATCACTCAGTTCAACAGATGTATTTACTATATATACTTTACTTTCTATACATTAATAACATATAACTTTAAATAATTCAGTTTATGTTAAGAGTCAGTTATATTCTTCATATAAATAACCCCAAATTAAAATTAACATTCTGAATTTTGAAATATCCACTGAATGTGCCCTATTCTTTCAGGTTCCATGTCTTTTACATACTGATTTTTCACCCAAAAAGTCCTTTCCACACTTTTCACACTCATCTTTCAAGGCTCAA
The DNA here is from genome assembly GCF_022682495.2 of Desmodus rotundus. Classification (NCBI taxonomy): domain Eukaryota; kingdom Metazoa; phylum Chordata; class Mammalia; order Chiroptera; family Phyllostomidae; genus Desmodus; species Desmodus rotundus. The sequence continues at coordinate 133,263,667 of NC_071392.1, forward strand.
ATTAAAATTACCACTCTTGAAGTGTTCCTCAATTCCTCTGAATAGAATTATTCAACTTTTCTTGTTTGCTACCATTACATTTCTTTCACTGTGACAGTTATACTGTAATAATTTTTTTCTCATCCAATCCCCCACTAGATAATTGGTTTATACAAGGATAGTGATATAGTCTCTGACTTTGCCCCATAACTTTGCATACAAATGTCTCTCCCTCAATAAATATATGAATGAATGAATAAACAGTTAAGATTCCATTATAAGGCCATGCTGTCCTCAAATACAATCATCTAATAAGGAAAAATTATAGAAAATGTCAGTCTTCTAAGACTAAAGGACTAAACCAGAAACTCTTTAAACAGAAGGCAGAACCACAAATTACCATATTTTGGCATGTATAATGCACACCAACATTTTTGGCCCAAACTTACAGGAAAAAAATCTTTTGTTTTAATTTTTAATACAATTTTTTATTTATTTATATTTAGATACATGTTTTTTGTATTATAAAGGAATTTTAGCGCTAATTTTTTAATATATTATGGTACAAGAAATTTTATATAGCTAATAATTACAAAACACAAGAACAGATACAAGGTATTTCAGGTACTACCCACGTATAATGCATATCCTTATTTGTCCCTTGAAAATTTAGGCAAAAAAGTGAGCATTATACACAGCAAAATACGGCACTCCAATTGTGCTGTAAATATTACTTTGAGTTGAAATGCTGTCCAATGTCAAGAGTTGGACAGAAAGGGCAGCCATGGTAACTTGCTTTAGTTCAAATTCCTTCTTGCTGCCATATCCTACAGCATTCAAACAAGGATTTTAAGTCAATGATTAAAGCTTGAAGAACAAGATACTTTTATAAGTAAAAATATAAAATTACTTAAGAAAAATTCTGAGATCATATTTCTCCAAATCTTTTGCACAGGAATCCCTGGTGCTCTGGTTAAAAATGAAGACTGTAATTTGGTATGTCTGGCTGAGAACTGAAATTCTGCATTTTTAATAAGCTCTCTGTTGAGGATGCTGCTGCTGGTCTACAAACCACATTTTAGTACAGACAAATATTATATTTCCTCCAAACTCCAGGCTGGTCTTGTCTCAGTTTCAACTAGCATACCTTGTTAATATTTCTTGCTATAACCTATCTTGATGGTGTTAATTATATAAAACATTACTGAAAATTCAATTAGAAGAAATCTATGTTACTTGAAAAATATTTATTTGTTCTTACCTATACTCTGGTAATGCCATCGAAAGAAAATGCGTTCAGGTAGAAACTGCAGTATTTTCTAGAAAACAAACAAAAAATCGTAAGAAAATAAACTATAAATGACATTACACATTTTCATGATAGGTCCATAGTACTTGCCATATATGTTTCAGAAAATAAAAAATTATGTGCAATAACATAAATACTGTATTTTGTCCTGTGCCCCTATGGGGCAGTTTCTTTTACTTGCACCATGCAAGCTTCCCTGAATGTTTTAAAGAGATTCCTGACCCATGTTTAATTCCCCACTAATGAAAAACAAAAACAAAAAAAATGAAATGAAAATTTTATCTTAATTAAATCACTGCCATTGCTTAAATATTAAAAGAATAATTTCTCAAATGTCACGTTGTCCAGGCTTCTTGTTTTTCCCCTTTCACTTCCCATTTCCATTATAATCATTGTTAGTCTCTGGACAAGAAACAGAGTTGGAAAGAAAGATAACTAAAGAGGATGAGACCATAAACAATTCTGTGGATTGTTTATGAAATGAAACTAGTAGCAAACATTTCTTGAAATTAATAACAGCTAAACATAAGTTTTAGGACTATAGTTATGAATCCCCCCATTGGAACATACAATAAAGAACAAATTTACAATACACAACAATATTTGGCTAATAAAAACAGCCCCCCACCAGGGGGAAAAAAAAAACAACCAATGAGGGTGACACTTTTTTCGCTCTAGAACAAGTTTTGGCAAATTATCCTTGGGTATTATGATTCCTTCTACTTTATTTGCAACTACCTTTTTCTTTAAAAAAGTAGAAATCCAAAACTAGACAAAATATATTTCTTGGTATTGATAATACTTTACTATTTTACTATGAAAATCTTCCATCTAGGTTTATCTAGCCCAGAGATTTTCAACCTTTTTCATCTTATGGCACACACAAACTAATTACTAAAATTCTGCAGTATACCAAAAAATATATTTTTGTCGATCTAAAAAAAATAGGAATAATTTTGATTATGTTGTGTTGGCTGTTGTCATTTTGTTTTTATTTGAAAACCTATGGGAAAAGGGATCAGTGTCCCTAACTAGTCAGGTATGGCATGTTTTAAAAATTCTTGTGGTACACATGTTGAAAAATCACTGATCTACACCTAATATTCTAACATTTTGAAAGATTAAGGTAAATATTTTGTATTCAGATCTCCTGATAACTGTATTTCTAGGCAGCTAATAAACTCTCTTCTGCATTCAAGTCACCTTGGGTTTGGTTTGCTTTAGTTCTGTCTTAACTTTCTAACTGGGTCAGTAACAATACACATGTATTTACTTAATTTGTTCTCACTTGACAATAAAGGGATATGTAAGAGCTTCTGGGAAGAGCTTCCAGCCAAGATGGAGGTGTAGGTAGACACATTGTGCCTCCTTGCACAACCAAAAGGACAACAATAATTTAAAAACAAAAAATAACCAGAACTGACAGAAAATCGAACTGTATGGAAGTCCGACGATCAAGGAGATAAAGAAGAAACATTCATCCAGACCGGTAGGTGGGGTGGAGAGGACTCGCAGAAAGGCTGCGGCTGGCGGACCCAGTGAGGTGGGGGATTGTAGAACAGGGCAGGCCAGGCTGCAGCTAGCAGACCCCACAAGGTGGGGGGTGGCAGACCCTGTGGCCCCACATTCCCACATAGATAAACCGGGAGGAACTTTGGGGGAGCAAAGCAGACTGCGCAACCCAGGGCTCCAGCCCAGGGAAATAAAGCCTCAAACCTCTGATTGAAAACACCCGTGGAGGTTGAGGCAGCAGCAGGAGAAACTCCCAGCCTCACAGGAGAGTTTGTTGGAGAGACCCACTGGGGCCTATAGCGTGAACAAGCCCAACCACTCGAGAATCAGCACCAGAGGGGCCCAAATGGATTGTGGGTAGCAGAGAGAGTGACTGAAATCCGGCTGAGAGTGGAGCAAGCACCATTGCTCCCTCTCGGCCCCTCCCGCACATACAGCATCACAGCGCATCAACCAGCGCTACCCCGCCCCGGTGAACACCTAAGGCTCCACCCCTTTGCCTAACATGCACACTGAAACAAAAACAAACAAACAAAAAAAGGCCCAAATGAAAGAACAGATCAGAGCTCCAGAAATAATACAACTAAGCAACAAGAGATAGCCAACCTATCAGATGCACAGTTCAAAACATTGGTAATCAGGATGCTCACAGAATTGGTTGAATTTGGTCACAAATTAGATGAAAAAATTAAGGCTATGCTAAGAAACAAAGGAAAATGTACAGGGAACCAATAGTGATGCGAAGGAAACTGGGACTCATATCAACGGTGTGGACCAGAAGGAAGAAACAAACATCCAACCAGAAAAGAATGAATAAACAAGAATTCAAAAAAATGAGGAGAGGCTTAGGAACCTCCAGGACATCTTGAAACATTCCAACATCCGAATTATAGGGGTGCCAGAAAGAGAAGAGGAAATTTGAACAAATAATGAAGGAGAACTTTCCCAATCTGCAAAGGAAATACACTTCCAGGAAGTCCAGGAAGCTCAGAGAGTCCCGAAGAAGCTGAACCCGAGGAACACACCAAGGCACATCATAATTACATTACCTAGAATCTTAGAAGCAGCAAGAAATAAGGACACAGTTACCTACAAAGGAGTTCCCATAAGACTGTCCGCTGATTTCTCAAAAGAGACCTCACAGGCAAGAAGGGTCTGGAAAGTATTCCAAGTCATGAAAGGCAAGGACCTACATCCAAGATTATTGTATCCAGCAAAGCTATCATTTAGAATGGAAGGGCAGATAAAGTGCTTCTCAGATAAGGTCAAGTTAAAGGAGTTCATCATCACCCAGCCCTTATTATATGAAATGTTAAAGGGATTTATCTAAGAAAAAGGAAGATAAAAAATATGAACAGCAAAAATGACAGCAAACTCACAGATATTAACAACCACACCTAAAACAAAAGCAAAAGCAAACTAAGCAAACAACTAGAACAGGAACAGAACCACAGAAATGGAGATCACATGAAGGGTTATCATCAGGGGAGTGGGGGGGGGGGGAGAGAGGGGAAAGGTACAGGGAATAAGTAGCATAAATGATAGGTAGAAAATGATAGGGGGAGGGTAAGAATAGTATAGGAAAGGTAGAAGCCAAAGAACTTATATGTATGACCCATGGACATGAACTATAGGGGGGGAATGTGGGAGGGAGGGGATGGGCAGAATGGAGTGAAGTGAGTCGGGGGGGAATGGGACAACTGTAATAGCATAATCAACAAATATATTTTTTAAAGAGGGGGGGAAAAAGAACTTCTGGGAAAAGGCAAAACAAGTAAACTTCCATCAAACATGACTTTAAATGGCACAAACATTTCCCTCATTCTGGATACTTCTTCACCCATAGCCTTGCACTGAAGGGATAACCTGACCATCCAGATCTCACTACAATGTCACCTCCTCACAAAGGCCTTTTAAAATTCTGTCAAGAGAGGCCTCCATCCCATAACACCCCACTGGTGCTTTCTGCATCACGTGTTCTATCTTCATGGTTGTCAGCCCTAGGGAAAGGATCTTGGTTCACTCATTTCAAAGCAATATTCCCTCCAATAGAGTATAAGCCCCATGAAAGCAATAATATCTTCATCTTGTTCCCTGATACATCCCCAGCACCTACAGCAGGACTAGCACACAGTATGTGCCCAATAAATACTCATTAAAGGGATTTTTGAAAGCTTTTAATTTGTGAAATTGTGAATTTTATAGGTAAGCCTGATCTTTGCTATGGCCCTATGTTCACATTAACTAAAATATACTTTGTCTTTCCTTAAATGTAATTGCCTAACAATACTTACATTAAAATATGTGGGCATAGCTTAACCCTTAGTAAAGAAAACTCGAACAAAAAAAATTTCAAAAAAACTAATTTTTCAAGAGTTGATAAATAGGGTGAGACCTGGGCGGGTTGCCTGCCCAGCAGCTGCTTGCTGGCAGACACCGAATCAGGGTCCCTGGGCTGGGGTTCGAGTCTCAAGTCTGTGGGATGTGGGCGAAGCAGGCAGGCCACATTACGCTGCGGAAAGTCCAGGTTTGGGAAGGATGAGAGGACTAGGCCTGGTTTGGGGAATAGGGATGCGGAGAAGCCGAGGTTGAGCTCCATTGAACGTTTCAGAAGCCGGCCAAGGCGCTGCCTGGATGGCGAGCCCCGGGCCTAGCCCAGGAGGCCTGACAAGGTAAAACCTGTGTTCTCACGCAGTGCGCATGCTCGGATAACCACCCTGTGGGTACGCCTGTATATGCGTGTTTTCTAAATGGGAAAGTGTAAAAAGATTCCTTAAAATGACACTGCCAAATAATGGGTTTAAAAGTGGTTTTTAAAAGTTCTTTTGGCTCGTAATATTGAACTCTAAATAAAGTTGCTGGGGGCGGGGGGGGGGAAGAGTTGACAAATATAAGTGCTAAAATATAAATGTATTTAGTGACATTATTTATTACAAAGTCTTCAAGCTACACATCTACACAGATAACAATGCTGTACAAACTATATAAAAGATTATTTGATTATATATTAAAAGCAGTACATAGCTGATCACATGCTGAAAATCACTAAAGGTAATGCTGTCCTACATTTCCTTTGCAGACTTCCCATAGAACATGTTGATTTGTTATCTTTTAAAACTCTTCTCTAAATGTGTATCTTATTTTACTATGTGATAATGCTAACATACACTCACACACACAGACACGTACATTGTGGTATGCATATGTATCAAATCCCATTTAATGAAAAATACCTAAATACTAGATACCAAACTTGACATCTGAAATAAAATAAATGTGAATGAAATACTTAGCTTTTACTTCTAAGGGTTTCATGATTAGTGAGCAAGAGAGACAGTAAAGGAATTACTTAGTTATTCTTTATAAAATGCCCACTCTCCAGGTTCTGTGTTTCTATCATGTTTGAAACTGATAGAACTGGGTTGGCCAAAAAGATCATTTGTTTTTTTCCATAAGATGGCTCTACTACTGCTTAGTTGTCTTTAACTTCATTCGAAACAATTTTGTTAGACTGTATTGTGACAGCTGTCATATCAGCGTGCATTTAAAAAAAAAACTTATCAAAATTGGTGAATTTGTGTAGCAATTTTAATATTGAACATGGAAGAAAACACACAACATTTTCAGCATATTATGTTTTATTATTTCAAGAAAGGTAAAAACACAACTGAAACACAAAAAAAGATCTGTGCAGTGTGTGGACAAGGTGCTGTATTGATCAAACATGTCAAAAGTGGTTTGCGATATTTTCTTGCTGGATGATGCTACATAGTCTAGTTGACCAGTTGAAATTGACAGCAATCAAACTGAGGCATTGAGATCAATAAAGTTACTGGTGAAAATGAAAAATGTGTATTTTATTTTACAGAAAAAACTAAACAGACTTCTTGGCCAACCCAGTATCATTAAGGAGAGGGGGGAAAAAAAACCTGACACAAGTTTGTCTGAGGTGCTACAGAGGTGAGGGGGGAAAGTATGTCATCTCAGTAAGGGCATCATAAAATGCTTCCTGAAAAAGAAGACACTTGAGCTAAAATGTACAGGATTAAGTTAACCTAGTGGAGAACAGAAACAGAAGGAAGAGCATATGTGAATGCCAAGAGGCAAAGACAGTTTGGTGCCTTAAAGAAATGGCAGCAGCAAGAGGGTCCGCTTGACTGGTAGATGGGCAAGGATGGGAAGAGATGGGACTGGAGAGGCAGAAGAGGCAGGTGAGGCTGTGGTTAACGTTCTCATAGAGCAGTGTACAGTACCTGATCAGGTTCCAGTTGTAGGTGAATTTAAGATGACTGAGAAGAGAAGCAGAGATGTCCACAAAGAAGAAATGGTAGTATTTCAGACGAGGAATGAAATGGCCTGGACCAAGGTCAGCAAGGTAAAGAGGAAAGCATACGATCGTGATAGTAAGGAGGTAAAATTGTGAGGATGGGCAGGTAGAGTTGTGGTAAATGGAGGACTCAAGAATGACTCCCTAATGGCTTAGTGGATGGCAATACTTATCTAAGATATCAAATCCAGAAGGAACCCCAGAACTGAAGTATGTCTAGTTTAGTTCTGGACATCCTAGAATTTGAGGTGTCAATTATCTTAGTGGAGATGATCTTCTAGGCAATTGAACATATCAGTCTGGAACGCAGGAGCAGGAATTAGATGATAACAGGATATAGGGAGCAACTGAAGATGTGTGTACATGCAATCCCTCTGGGAGAGAACTTAAAATGAGAAGATGAGAAGAAACCCCAGAGGCAGTGTACTGGAGTTCCCCTAAGAAGGTAAGGATAAAGGAGGTAGAGCAGAAGCTAAAGACAATGTGCACAGGTCAAAGAAGAAACTCTTGATGTGTCAAGTGTTGGTATGTTTATTTGTTTTAAAGATTAGAAATGGTAATGTCTATGTTATATGCACAAGTAGTTAAAAGAAGTTAAAGACACTGGCAAATGTTAGAAAATTGATGCCATGTAACAAAGTGACTTCAATATTAAATCAGGGTGCTCAATGTTAACTGTTGCTCAGAGAACATTTGTCAGCCAGACACCAAATGCCAGGAAGGAAAGATCCATCTATAAATTGTGTAGAGGAAAGTGGCCCTTTGAGGAGGGAAAAAAAACAAAATAGGTTTTCACCTTACAATATACACATGCTAACATGAATTTTACATGGATAACACACAAAGGAACTAAATGCAAAAACTGCATTATGTTTTCAGTTCTACTACACTAAAAAGGAATCAGAAGTTGGAGCGTCATCCCAGATACCAAAAGGTTGTGGGTTCGATCACCAGTCAGGGGTTATATGGGAGGCAACTGATTAGTGTTTCTTTCACATAAATGTTTCTCTCATTCTCTCCTCCCCCCACCCCACTCCTTCTCTCTCTAAGATCAATAAGCATACTCTCTTGTGAGGATTTTTTTAAAAAAACAGTTTTCTAGAGAATACTTTAATAACCCACACGAGCATTGCCCTAGCTAGAGAATGTAAACCTAATCTGTCCCCATGAGGTATAGAAGATGACATAGACAGTCATAAGAATCCAGAGAGCTATCTAGAGATTATGAGAAAACACAAGCAAAGAGGTTAGTACAAGAAAACTGATGACTGTGGAACTGAGGAAAGTATGAGGGTCTCAGCAGTCAGGTTGCTGCCAGACCAAACAAGCAATTCTATGGGCAATGTGGAGATGGACTAGGAGGTCCCCAGACTAAAGACAGATAGATGGCCTCCACTTTCACCTAAGTTTTATGATTCTTTAACTCATACTTTCTCTTTAGTAAAAAACTTACTATAGAGGCAAGTTCAATATGATTGATAAAAAATGAATAATTGTTGCAGGTTAAGTTCTCTGGGAAACAGACACTGCAGTGGAGTTAGGCGTGCTAATGATTTACTGGGGAGTAGCATCTGTGAAAGAGAAATGAGAAAGCAGGATTGGGCAAGGAGCCTCAGGCCGCCACACAGAGCTGACAAATGTCTGCCAGCCTTACGAGAACTCTGGAGCAAAGATGGGATGTTAGAGGAGCCCCAAGTGCCTGAAAATGGCAAAACCCTGTACCATCACCTCACTCAGTCATTGGCTGGTGACCATGATAAGAGGCTCACCATGGCTGGAAAGCTGAAGGCTCCCAGTTAATCCATTCCTTGAAGCTGGACAGCAAATTTTTTCTTGAAGGGAGATGTAAGTAACACACCTCTATTTGTGCCACAATAAAGTTCAAATGATTAATTAGAATAGTCTAATCATATTAAGAGGCTGTAGAATTAGAAGAATCAAGGACATAATCTCTGCTGACAATATTTATCATCAGTTGGCTGCTGCCCCACATTGATGGAAGCCTGGGTCCACTGAATCCTTCCTACACTTTTTTTGCCTCCTTCCTGAGCAAATGGTACACAACAGAGACCAGTGTCCTATTTTCTCACACATATTCCTCCAAGGGGAGTTGGCACATCAGCTACATTACAGGGACATCTTCTGATCCCATCTTGCCACTTAATTTAAAAATGTCTTATAGAAGACACTGAGAAAATTAGAGATTTGGGATAGATCTTATCTTGGACTAGATGAATGCCTGGTGTGCCCACTGTTGTTCAGATCTTTACGTTAGTCAGGAAACCAATTTGGCACTGAATCATGCTTATCAGTTTCCCAAACTACTTATCTGCTTTCTTGGTTTAGGTTTCTTTTCTTAGTATGCAACAAAGAAAAACTTTTTTTTTTAATAAACAGGAAAATAAAGAATATGCAGGATGATGTGTATCTAGATGCTTGGATACTGTCAGTTAGACACAAATAGTCTCTAACTTGTTATGTCAGGCCTATCTGGATAAAAGTGTTCAGATTTACAAAGTGCATGGACTTTAAAGACATTCAGCAAATAAACTCAGTAATGTTTAGACATGAAATACCATGCCCAAGGTTAGAGCTACTAAAGAGTATAACCAAACAGACAGAAACTTACACAACAACAAGGCTGAAACATCATCCACAGTGAAATTTCTCTTTGTACCCAAATATTACACGGGCCAATATTATATACTAAAGTTTGTAAGGTCAACTAAAAATAAAGACCCACACAATCATCTGTGTCTAAATGATAAGCCTGTCCCTTGAAAGTCCCAGATGAAGCCTATCTTTCCTGAGGCCAATACAATATGGCATTTGTACTGCAGCCGCTATTCTAAGCTACACTACTATGAATGCATACAAACTATTGACTTCTTATCTGTAGTTTCACTGAAGAGTAAAATAAAAAAAAATTCAGCAAAGCCACACAGTGTGAATAAATACTACTCTTCTGAAAAACATATGGCTCGGTTTAATGCTCAGTGCTCAGCTACATCTATATGGTAATCCATTATAGCACATCAGAAATCGAAATTAGGTATTACTAACTGATCAGCACAACAGGGAATCTGTCATTCTTTTAACTGATTATCCATAGTTCCTTTTTCTTCAGAACCTACGGCATGACCATGAATAATGTGAAATGTAAGCTGGAGTTTATACAAAATGCTATGGTATACTTTAAAATTGCTGATCCTCATTAAATTTGTGTGGGAAACTTTTTTTTCAAATTACTACCAAATGATTGCAATATGTCCCAGGACATTCACACTTGATTTCTATTCCACTTAGAAATGGAAGACAGTGAAGAAAGAGGAAAATATTACATACTAATTCATATAAGGTATACTAAAACAATGACCAACTACACCTGGAGGGCAAGGAGAGAAACTCTCCCTGAAACTAGCTGTATGACACAAGGGACCTAGGTAAAGAAAATGTTGACTAGGGAGAAAAGAAAAAGTTTGGTTTTAAAGAACAGAAGTCTTACTTACCTTTCAAGTTATAAATGTTCAGAAAACTTATGACGAGAACTACACAGTTAGGTTTAAAAGAAACATCCTGTGGATGCCTGTGCTACAAGGATGGTCTCAGAAGGCCCCATGTGAGCAGGAGCCCAGGGGCATGAACACCTCCATGTAGACTTATGGAGGGGGCAAGTTACTCTTCAGCTGTCTTGGGCCTGGCCACTCATTTCTTATTAAAAATGACTCAACTTCCTGACATGGACGAGATATTTTCATTAAACTTTTTGAATGTCAACACTTGTTTGGGACCTTATAGTTTAAGAGAAATAGAGCTAAAATAAGGAACTACATAATCTCAAACATAAGATGACTACATTTTTATCTTTAAAAAAATGCTTTTCTTCTTATAACTATCTAATCACTAGCTATGTTGTTACTGAATAAGGACAGCCCCGCTCCATCTTCACATATACTTTTCAGTCTTTATGACCAAACTCAAACATCATTTTTTGAGAAAGGCCCAATTCAACTGTAACTCTCACCAAATCCCTGTCCAGCTAGATGGCTACAGGGCCCACTCCACCATTAGATGCTGGATTCCTTGAGAAAAGAGACCACACATTAGCCATCTTGTAACACCAATGTCAAAAATAGTGCCTGGCACATAATACTTCCTAATAGGCACTCCATGCACAAACAGACAAGTGAAAATGACAAAAAGGAAAACCACGGGAATTATTATTTTAGCTTACACACATAGGAAGACACAAGGAAATGTACAAACTTAAGGAAGGTACTCATACTCAAACATGATAGAAACACAGAACCTGGAGAGTGGGCATTTTATAAAGATAACTAAGAATGAAGCTTTCAAACACTGCAGTAAATCTAATATTTGCTTAGATCACCATTCAAAAGGCCATACTTTCCTTGGCTAACAAGAACATGAATAAAATTATTTCAAAAGAGACACAACATACAAGGCAAAGACATCTAAAGGAAATATGGAATATAATAAAAAGGGAAAAGCATTTAATTTCTCCCTCCTGCATTTTAAAAATCAACCCATATTATAAAGTTAAAGAAACCTCATTAAGAAATGGAAACCAGGAAAGGGTAAAGGACCGCAACTACACCCAAAACACTTAGAAGATTTACTGCTTAAAGCACGAATGAAACTGCAAAGACATATGAGGGGCTGGGGTGACCCCCTCTCATGAAAGCAGAACACACTTAGAATATGCAGCAAAGGAGAAAACTCTCCTAAAGGAGAATGGAAATTCATTCTTCCAAAATAGATTTGCTTAAAAAACAAAAGAAACAGGGTAATTTTTTTAGAATTTCTGATTCATGTTCCACTGAAACTTTTTAAGACCTAGGAAAATAAAGGAAGCAGATACAAAAATAAGTAACATTATAAAAAATAAATATTACATGGAAATAAAACACATGGAAAGCATGAGTCCTCTGCAGAGTCCTCCCATTGTAACCCTGGGATGAAACACTGCACATTACACAGGACCTCACTACAACTGCAGAGAAAAATGTCTAGATGTAGCAAATTTAAAGTTGTAAATTCAAATACAATTAAAAATCCAACACAAATCTAAAAAGAAAAACTAGTATCCACAAAGGAACAAAAATCATGCTGACCACGGCCTTTCTCTGCAACATTCAGCTCCAGAAGACAATGTTGTCAGCGACTCCTTATAGGCCAAGTTGATTAGAATGGGCACCAGAATATAGACACCTATGGAGATCAGCAGTCCTAAAGTACACCAGGGCATACATAAGAATCTAGTATATGATAAATAGCTAGACTAAATTACACTAACTTTGAAAAACAAACAAATTCAGAGTTTTGAGGGGAAAAAAGATTATGGTTTGAAAATTACATAACTAGCTATATATGTTTATAGCTAAAGGAAAGATACTCTAGAGCTGGAAATGTACCAGCCACATACTTCCCTTACTAAACATACTAAGTGATTCATATTCCAGCAAACATAGAGATTAATTAATTAAAAATCCAAAAATAAGGGGTATAAATACTGTGACAGCAAACTATATTTATACCATTGGAGTCAATATGATTATAAAATAGAGTAAATCCTCAAAATTATTAACATAAGAGAAATAACATCCTAAAAATATAATAAAATAACCTGGATATAAAATGCTTAAAGAGGTAGGTGAGAAAAGTGAGAAGTACAAAAGATACATGGGGTTAAAGGAAAAGTATGGGGATATAATCGAATACTGCTTTATTCTTGATAAGGATAATTAGAAAAAAAAGGTTCAAATAGTATTTTGTTAACACAAAGATAGTTACTGGAATGACAGAAAATAGACACTATATTTTCCCAATTACAAAGTATATTCCATAATGTGAAAGTCAGTAAACTCTCCCCCAAGAAACACATGTAAAAGAAAAAAACAAAAATGTTAGTTATCACATAAAAAGAGTAATGCAAATATGAATGTAAATATAAACAGTTTAAATTTACCAATAAGACCAAGTCAACCAGAACTGGCTTTCAAATACAGAAAGATTAACAATAAAATACAGAAAAAGATGTATCAGGTACATGTGGGCACAAAAGCACAACAACACGGCATCAGTATCAGATGAAAGACTTTAAAGGGAGACAGGTATCATTTCAAAAAGAATTAATATGTAATTTACAGTTTAGCTATTCATACTCAGAAACCTTTATGCAACCAATAACAGCATGCAGATAAAATAATAAAATACACGAAAATAAAAGAAATACAGACACAGGAGAAAATACATTTATAATGGAAGATTTTAATGATCTATTTTAACATATAAAACAAGCCAAAAGTACAATACAACAGAGCTAAATATAGTAAGACTGATTTAATAGATATATATAGAGAGAGAAATAGCACTTCAAAGATCCTAAAAGTCATAAAACTTTTACTAAAAGTTATTTTCCGAAGCCATGTGAATAAAACCCTCAAAGGGGGAATATCACAGGTCATAAGCAAACTCAACACATTAGAAGTCCACCACTGAGTTTAAACTAAAATTTCTCAACTACTTGAGGAATTTTAAAATACTCTCTTAAGTGACACTCAAGTTCAGAAAAAAATGTTATAATTATAAACTAAACAATACCAACAATGTAACTGCTATATAATAAAAATTAGTCAAAGCTAAAAAAAAAGGCAAATTTGTAACTTTAATTTTCTATAATGCTAGAATAAAAAAACCTAAATTTTAAACTCAAAAAGTTGAATAAAGGTGATTTTTAAAAATAAATAAAAATAGAATCAATACAATTTTGGTATCAATGAAATCATCTCCAAGCACTGCAAATCAATAAGCTATAGACAGAAATTTTAATTGGTAGTAAGTAGTATAAGTAATTAAAACAAATATCCTCTGAACTAACTATTTACTTGATTCATTAAGAAATATTCTAAGTGCCCCTTTTGTACCAGGTACCATGTAGTTCTAAAAGCTATAGCCCTAAGGGGAAAAGCATCAGCAATGTCAGTGCACGCAAGGGAGTACAAGGGAGTACAGACAAGGCACGCTTCTAAAGGGAGACTACCCAAGGCAAAAACATACGATGGGGTAAAGACAGTCTATTCAATAAATAGTGTTGGAAAAATTGGATACATGCAAAAAAATTGAACTAGATCAGCTTATTACACCATACGAAAGAATAAACTTGAAATGAATAAAGACTTAAATGTAAAATTCAAAACCATTAAACTCCTAGAAGAAAATACAGGCAGTAAACTCTGACATTTCTCTCAGCAATTTTTGTTTCCGATGTATCTCCTTCTTAGACAAGAGAAACAAAAGAAAAAAATAAGCAAATGGAATCAAGATAAAAAGCTTTTGCACAAGAAAGAAAACCATCAACTAAAGGAAAAAACACCCTACTGAATGGGGGAAGTTATTCACCGATGGTACATCCAATAAGGCGGTTAATAACCAAAATTTACTGGGTTAGTAGCCAAAAAGTTCATTTGGTTTTCCTGTAAGCTGGCTCTAGTAGCACTTAGTTTTTCATTTCACTTGAAACAATTGTGTTAGACTGTATTGTGACAGATGTCATATCAGCATCCATTTAAGAATACTTACAAAACTTGGTGAATTTTTGTGTAGCCATTTTAATATTGAAGATAGAAGAAAACACACAACATTTTTGGCATATTATGCTTTATTATTTCAAGAAAGTTGGGGTGGGGGAATGGTGGGGGGAAATACAGACAACTGTAACTGAACAACAATAAAGTAATTAAAAAAAGAAAGCTAAAAATGCAACTGAAATGCAAAAGATTTGTGCAGTGTATGGACAAGGTGCTGTGACTGATGGAACTTATCAAAAGTGGTTTGCAAAGTTACGTGCTAGAGATTTTTTGCTGGACAATTCTCCATGGTCAGGTAGACCAGTTGAAGTTGGCAGTGATCAAATTGAGATATTGAGAACAATCAACATTATACCACAATGGGAGACAGCCAACACACTCAAAATATCCAAATCAATAGTTACTGATAAAAATGAAAAATGTCTTTTTTTTTTTTTACAGAAACAAACTTTTTGCCAACCCAATATAAAGAGCACATATCACTCAACACCAAAAAACAAACAAACAAAAAAAACAAAATCAATTCAATTAAAAAATAAAGGATCTGAATTAACACTCCTTCAAAGAGGACATAGAGATGGCCAGGAGACATATGAAAAGATGCTCAACATCATGAATCATCAGAGAAATAAATGTTAATTAAAACCATAATAAATTCAAAAAAGGTTAAACTCATCCCATCAATTAAAGGACAAGTAAATGCAGTACTCTCATCCTCCCACAATCACATCAAACTTACAACTAAACTACAGAACCACCATCATTCAGAACTGCCTGAAATGTAGATGAACAGAAGTCCAGCTAGAATATAAAGAATATAAATATATTTATATAGACTAGAAATGTATATAAAAATAGAATATAAATATAACTAAGAATATAAAGAAGCCACATCAAGACTGATTGGAGGGCCAGAGATGCAGTACAGGCTGGTGCCACATCCATGTGTGGCAGTTAAAAATTAGGAGGGATATATCTGCTGCAGAGGTCCCCCACCTCGGAGCCAGGTGTCCCAGCCCCACACCAGGAACACAGGCTCAGTGTTTCAGTGCCATGAAGAGACATCCCCATGACTTCTGGCTGTGAAAGTGAGCAGGATTATGCCTGAGAGATAGAGGGCTCTCTTAAGTCCCAAGCATTCCTCTTAAAGGGCCTGTGCTCAGACATTGACTCAGACTCACTGGCTTTCAGCTCCAGCACTGGGGCAGCAGCTCAAAAAGCACCAGGGACATACAGTGAGAAACTGAATTGTCTGGTGGGACGACAGCTGGAGGGGCAACTTTCTCCCAGACATAAGTACTAGCATAAGCTATTGTTCCATTCCAGAGCCCTCCGCCTGCAGGCACAAGCCCATGCCATATCTGAGTCTCCACCACTTGGATAACACTATTCACCCAGCCCTGGTGATTCCCTGAGACCCTGCCTCAACCAACTTGCAGGCCCACCCAAGCCATTTCTAGTGGCTTTTCCATATAAACGAACTGCCTTGGCTCATACTGGGGACTTTCCTAACATTTCCCAAAGGTCCACAAACCCCCCAAACAAGCAACATCTGGCCTCAGCATGCCCTATACTTCTTGCTAAGTGGCCCCAGGCCCAGCACTAGTGGCAGCAGCCTCTGTTCACAGATTAGCCTCTCCTGGGCACCTCCAAGCACAGTACAAGTAGCACCTACCTGCAGATGGCTCTGTGACTCATGCTGGTGGCACCAGGGCAGGGCATACGCAGTGGCTGATCTCAGCCTGATCCTTCCAGGAGGACCCAGAGCTAGCCTACCTGGTGAACAGCCTCAAACTATGTCAGAGCACCACCCAACCACCCCTATAAGCAACACACTTAAGGGACAGACTCATCATGTATCAGAGCCTTGCTAAAGTGATTCCTGCTCTATGGGGTCAGCCTTTACACAGCAGCTCCTCCACTGCAGTCATGGACAGTCCTCAAAGCCTATTGGCCTGGGGGTAAATACCTCCCACTGATGTGTTAATAGCAATCAAGGCTCAGCTACAACAATAGTGTACACAAAGCCCACAAGGGGGGCACAAGGGAGCACCCAGCTTGATGACTGCAGAGGCTGTGGCACTGGGCCCTACAGTTATGCCTACTATATAGGACCACTCTACTAAGCCCAGGAGATGTAGCAGCTCTATTTAATGCACAGAAACAAACACAAGGAGACAGCCAAAATAAGGAGACAAAGAAACATGTCACAAATAAAAGATGAGAAAAAAACTCCAGAAACAGAACTAAATAAAATGGAGACAAGCAATCCATCAGATGCAGAATTCAAAACACTGGTTATAAGGATATTCAGTGAACTAAGGGGAAAAGCAGATGAACTTAGAACTTCAACAAAGAAATGGTAAACATAAAAATGGAGATAGAAAACAAAAATGATCCAGTCAGCAACAAAGAATACAACCACTGAAATGAAGACTACATTTGAGGAAATCAACAGTAGAGCAGGTGAAGCCAGGAATCAAAAAAACAATTTGGAAGATAAGAAAGCAGAAAACACCCAATCAGAACAGCAAAAAGAAATGAATTTAAAAGAAAATGAGTATAGTTAAAGGAGTCACTGGAACAACTTAAAGTTTGCCAACATTTGCATCATGGATGAGCCACAAAGAATGGGAAGACAGAACAAGAAATTGAAAACCTATTTGAAACCAATAATGACAGAAAACTTCTTTAACCTGGTGGAAGAAATAGACATTCAAGTCCAGGAAGCGCAGTCTCAAACAAGATGTACGAAAAAATGTCCCACACCAAGAAACATCATAATTAAAAGGCCAAAGACTAAAGACAAAAAGAGACTTAAAAGCAGCAACAGAAAAAATGTTAGTTACCTACAATGGAGCTCCTGTAAGATTGTCAGCTGATTTCTCAACACAAACTTTGCAGGCTAGAAGGGACTGCCACAAAATACTCAGCCTGATGAAAACCAAAAACCTACAACTGCCCAGCAAAGCTATCATTTAGAATTGAAGGACATATAGAGAGATTCCCAGAAAACAAAAAGCTAAAGGAGTTCATTACCACTAAAACAGTATTACATGAAATGTTAAACGGTCTTCTTTAAGAAAAAGAAGAAAAAGAGATAAAAAATTAAATAAGAAATGTCAATAACCACATATCTATCAACAATTACTTTAAATGTAAATGGATTAAATGTTCTAATCAAAAGACATACAGTGGCTAAATGGATAACAAAACAAGACCCTTACATATATACACTATCTATAAGAGACTCACTTCAGAGAGAAAAGCACACATGGACTACAAGTAAAGGGATGGAAAAGGATGTTTCATGAAAATGGAAACAAAGAAAAAAAAGCTGAGGTAGCAATGCTTATACAAGATGAAACAGGCTTTGAAACAAAGGCTCTAACAAGAGATAATGAAGGACCCAGCAATTCAACTTCTGGGTATTTATCTGAAGAACCCACAAGACTAAATCAAAAAGACATGCACCTATATGTTCACTGCAGCATTATTTACAATAGCTAAGATATGGAAGCTACCTACACGTCCATCCATAAAAGAATGGATAAAGAAGTGGTGCATATATACAGTGAAATATAGCTGAACCATAAAAAAAAAAAAGAATGAAATCTTGCCATCTGTAACAATATGGATGGACATACAGGGTATTGTGCTGAGTGAAATAAGTTAGAGAAAGACATATACAAGTATGATTTCACTTATATGTGGAATTTAAAGAACAAAATAAACAAACAAAACAGAAACAGCAAACCGAGGATTTCCTGATGGTTAGAAAAGATGAAGGAATTAAGAAGTACAAATTGGTAGTTACAAAACAGTCACAGGATGTAATGTACAGAATAAGAAATATAGTCAATAATATTATAATAACTATGTATGGTGCCAGGTGGGTACTAGAATTATCGGAGGAATTACTTCATAAATTATGTAACTGTCTAACCACCATGCCATACTAATATAAAATAATATTGAAACTAACATAAAATAATATTGAGTGTCAAAAAGAGAATGTTTACAAAAAAAGCCAATAAGATCTGTTCAATTCACTCTGTTGAATTTTGCTCTCTAATTTTTAAATTGTTCAAATTAGAAAATTTTTAAAAATAAAAATAAAAACACCTGAAACTAACATAGAACAATATTGAATGTAAACTATAATTTAAAATGTAAAATAAATATTTTAAACTATAAAAATAAAAACACCTGAAACTAATATAAAATACTGAATATAAACTGTAATTGAAAAAATTAATTAAAAATAAATAATAAAAATAAAAACTGTATGAAAGTGAAGTTCCATTAATTTTTCTATATCACATTATGTCAATTCAGAATGGTTCAAATTTGTATTAAAAATAAACACAACAAAACAAAGAGAAACCACCCTTGAACTAACTCCTAAAGCATACACAGGAGTGAGCCAGGCACAGAAGGGGATGTTAGGCAAAATAAGGAGCTTTGAGGGGTAGGAGTGGGGGAAAACCTGCTGCTTTATCTGGTGACTTTCAAAAGGTTGCCAGATGGGGCAGAAATAAGATGGGTGACAAGGGATGGATTGGGAGGCATAGGTAACAGGAAGAACCTTGAAAACCTTGCTGGGGACTTTGACCTGTTCTAAAGGCCATGGGAATCAGAATTACATTGTACAAAGATCACTCCAAGTAGGTGAGGGAGACAGAAAGGGCAGAAGATCACAGAACAAAAGACTAATTAACAGATATTCCAGTAGGGGGAAAAAACTGAGACTCTGACTAAGTCTAACAAGAGAGTAAGGCAATAGGCAGAATAATGTATCCAAGTGCACCTGCATGAGATGTACAGAACCTGGGAGTGGAGAAAAACACTTTCAATAGAGATCAACATAAATAGACAGATGCAAGTAGAAAACCATTTTTATTAGATACTAAAAAAAACTTTGAAGCATATATACTTGAGAGATTATAAGAGGTTATTTTTCTCACTTTGTTTAAATTAAGATCATGCAAAGGTCTAATCTCTTTAAAGAAAATCAAGTTGTACCAGAGACTCTTTCTTTACTTTTTTTTTAATCCTCACTGGATGATATGTTTATTGATTTTTAGACAGGGGGTGGTGGAAGGAGAGAGACAGAAACATCAATGTAAGAGAGAAACATCACTGGTTGCCTCCCATACACATCCTGACTGAGGTTTGAACTCTCAACCACTAGTTGCCTCCCAACACATCCCGACTGAGGAATCAAACCCGTAACCTTTTGGTATATGGGATGATGCTCCAACCGAGCCACCCATCCAGGCTCTGTGTTTACTTGTAATGAGAGAACATCCAAAGACCTGACATATAATTCTATCCACAATACACTGTTTTGCCCTGAATAAAGCACTCACTAGAACAGATTCAAGGGGAGTCTTCTTTTCACATAAGGATCTTACATGGGAGATCTGTCACAACCAAATCTGTCATACTCTTCATTTCATGGAAGCTTCCATTTTCTGGCTAAAAACTACATTTTTCAGATCTCTTCAACTTTAGTACCAGTACAACGAGTTGGCTGCCTTTCCTGTGCTATTTCTCTCTCTCTCTCTCTCTCTCTCTCTCTCTCCCCCCACTCTCTCTCTCTCTCTCTCTCACACACACACACACACACACAAATTCACTTCCAGGGAGCTTCTAGGTTAACTGATGAGTAGAAATCACAAAAGCCCTGTGAGATGCCACCACACGGTTCCCGCCATCCTAAAAACTTGCAGGATTTAAATTCTCACTTCAACACAATTAGGAAGTATCACCGTCTGCAATCATCTCAGGACTGGACACTCCTCCAAGTTCACTCAATAAATGCCCAAGGTCTGCAGGAGCAGCTGATGACCTGCAGGCTTCAGGCCAGATACTCTTCCCTTCCAACCTGTCCAGTGTCACTAGCACATCAAATACTAGGTGTCACTCTGTTTTGTTTGGATGTGTAGCCACCATGCTACACATCCAAACAAAACAAGCTATAGAAAATTTATAACACAGCATCTATTTGTACAACTCCCTCTTAGATTTATATATACATGTGTATCTCTGTGTGTATACACACACACGCCATATTTTTCAGACTATAAGATGCACTTTTCCCCTCCAAATATGGGAGAAAAATGAGAGTGCATCTTATAGTCCAAATGTAGCATGACTGGCTGGTTGGGGGCAGAGCAGTGGGGGAGGAGGGGTGGCGCCAGTGGAGCCGGGTCACAGAAGGCAGGAGCAGGGTCATCGCTGCAGGAAGCTGTTGGCAGCAGTAGTGGTGAGATGCTGCAGGCCCTGGGCTAGGAGGCAGGGGTGTCTCTGGGGTGAAAAGCAAGGGAAGCGGGAGCGGAATCCCCGCAGGGCATAGTATAGTGCTAGAGAGGAGGGTACAGGCGGTGCAGGCACGTTAGGAGAAGAAAGCCTGCAGCGCCCAAATGTGCCTCCATCCTGTGACTGGTGTGTCCCCCCCCCCATTAACATAGGTAAATTCTACTGCAGGGTCACCTGTCAATGTGGCCTGAAGCTGTTGCAAAACTACAACTCCCATCATGCTTGGGTAGGTTGGGATGATGGGAGTTGTAATTTGGCAACAGCTGCAGAGCCACACAGGTTGTGCAAAACAGCAGTCCCCATACAAGAGTGTTGCACAACCTGTGGCCCTGCAGCAACAGATCTCCCCCATAACAGTGTCAGCAGCAGATTCCCCCCATAACAGTGCGTCATCCACTGATGTTCTCGGCTACAGTGCCCCCATAACTATGAAGGACACAGTGCTGATAGTTCTGTCATACTGTATTTTGTTGTAGAAAGATACGATAGTGTACCGTAGTCTCCTGCTGAATCTACCATAACTGGAAAGATGTCAAAGCAGAAAAGGATGTCTGCTTTAAAGGATGTTATTAAATACTTTACCACATTTTTGCTTCAAATTTTTTTTTCTATTTTCCTCCTCTAAAACCTAGGTGCATCTTGTCTTATGGTCCAAAAAATACAGTATACATACACAGACACATACACATATATATAAGAAATCATTTCATTCAAATTGTGTTAACACATTAATTCCAATCAATTCAAAGGAAAACACTCTACATATTTTCTGCTGTTCTAACAATAAATACAACATACTCAAGTTTTATGGTGAATTTTCCATATATTTAGCCCTGATGCAGTTTCCACCATCTGCCCTTAAATAAGGGTTCTTGGAAGCATTTGCTATTGCTATCTTCCAGGGGACTTGTTCCAGAGAGTGTCAGTTACCAATGAGTCTCAAGTGAGAGGGGCCAGCATGCCACCAAGCTCAGGGCACCTGGGCTGCAACAGATAATCACAAGAATGTAATTTCAGACTTTCACAAACATCTTGTCTCCAGTTTCCCTTCCCTGAAGGTGGATTGAGTCATTCAGTGTATCCTGTTGGTTGAATCCCAGGTTTCACACCTAAGTCTTGAGGTATAAGGGAAACTTTAGTCTTGAACATCAAATTTAAAAGTTAAAATATCCATTGAAAATGGCTCCTTTCAACTCAGACACTTGTGATCTAATTAAATTAACATGCTGTAATAAGATAATCAAAATTTTACCACAAACAGTGCACTCAAAGAGTCTCCAGCACTAGATGTTTATATTTTGTTGCCATCTTCCAGTTTGCAGAGATCACAAATATTTCATGATCAAATGTAGACATCACAATAATCATCTGCTATGGAAATAAGAGACTTGGGCCGTGTGTTTTATTTCCCCAGTACCCTGTATAGGACACAGCACTGAGGAGTGATTACTGAGCTAACTCACCATCACAAGCAATACGTGAGACCAGTGAGAAAGAGCATGACAGGCCACCCAGCCCACTACTGTGATCCCTT
The DNA here is from genome assembly GCF_022682495.2 of Desmodus rotundus. Lineage (NCBI taxonomy): Eukaryota > Metazoa > Chordata > Mammalia > Chiroptera > Phyllostomidae > Desmodus > Desmodus rotundus. The sequence continues at coordinate 133,286,262 of NC_071392.1, forward strand.
GCAGAGGGGGCAGATCATATTATGTCATAATAATAACGCTGTCATCTAGAGTTGTTCCCAACCAAGTTCAACATTAATAAAACAAGTTTGACTAACATTATGAAGAGCCAGGAGAATTATATACTTCTATTATCATTTAAAATATATATATATAATAGGTTATGTGCTCAATGTTGTTAGTACTACTTGAGGTGTGTATTTGATTTTCTTAAATTCCCTTTAAAGAGATCTAAATTATGGTTTTAATTTCAGGTGGCAAACATTTAAAATATGCAGCAGCAAGTTCTCATTCTCCATTTTGCCAGTTCTTTTTTGTCATGTGATCAACTAACTTTGTATATGGGTTTCAATGTGAAGTATGCATACTCCTTTTATGTGTATTAAATCATGAAATGTAATTTTGCACACTTAATGTTTCTTTTAAATAAAGTAACTAATTCTGTTGTTTTATAAATATACATAAAACACATTAAAAATGTCTCAATGTCATAAAGGTGACCCAATATTCTGGTAAAAAATAACACAGTGGCAGTGCCAAGGAACTCAGTACAACTTTGGGAAGGACAGATGGGTGAGATGGGTGTCTGTCTTGTTAAAATGTTCTCCAGGAAATGTGAACTGACACTGGCCATTTCTCAGTTCCTATCCATCATTTAGAATTATGGAAGTGACCCAAGAGCTGCATTCAAACCTGGAACCATTCATTTTACAAAAATATCCATTGAAATATCCAAATATTTGAACTGAATAGGAATTAAAATTCCAAAGAGTTAAGAAGAATCTGTTTTTCCTGTTCATGTTTTTTGTTCTTGTCCCTCCTCCACTCAACAGTAAAGTAGTCCTTACAGGGGAAAGAAATAAAAAGCAACAATAGTTTGAGACATTTATGGAAGGAAGCCCTTCACCTGTGTGTGGGGAGGAAGGAACAGCATGGAAGTATTTTTGCATACTGGACAGTCTGGAATAATAACAAATAAAACAAAAAAAAGGCTGTAGGAACAAATAATTGTACAAATACAAATATATTGTCTTGCTATGTGTTACTTTTTTTTTTTTCTTTTAATATATTTATTGATTATGCTATTACAGTTGTCCCATTCCCCCCCCACTCCACTCCATCCTGCCCACCCCCCTCCCTCCCACGTTCCCCCCCCATAGTTCATGTCCATGGGTCATACGAGAGCAAACTAGGCAAACAACTAGAACATGAGGGTTGTCAATAAGGGAGTGGGAGGGGGAGAGGGGGGTAAAGGTACAGAGAATAAGTAGCATAGATGATAGGTGGAAAATAGACAGGGGGAGGGTAAAAATAGTGTAGGAAATGTAGAAGCCAAAGAACTTATAAGCTATGTGTTACTTGGTTGTAAGAAAAGGCTTTAGGAGAACCAGGATGGAGGCGTAGGTAGACACGCTATGCCTCCTTGCACAACCAAAAGGACAACAACAATTTAAAAACAAAAAACAACCAGAACTGACAGAAAATTGAACCGCATGAAAGTCCGACAACCAAGCAGATAAAGAAGAAACATTCGTCCAGACTGGTAGGAGGGCCAGAGACAGGAAACAGGGGCGGGGCAACATGGCTGGATCCAGAGACATGGCAGATTGTGGGACAAACGGGGCAGGCAGTGCAACCGCTAGCAGACCCCCTGGCCCCACATTCACGCATATATAAACTGGGAGGAATGGCGAGGGAGCGAAACAGACTGCACAACGCAGGGCGCCAGCTCGGGGAAATAAAGCCTCAATCCTCTGTATGAAAACACCCGTGGGGGTTGAGGCAGCAGCAGGAGAAACTCTCAGCCTCACAGGAGAGTTCGTTGGAGAGACCCACAGAGGCCTAGAGCAGGCACAAGCCCACCTACTCGGGAATCAGCACTAGAGGGGCCCAGTTTGATTGTGGGTAGCGGAGGGAGTGACTGAAACCTGGCAGAGAGCAGAGCAAGCATCATTGCTCCCTCTCGGCCCCTCCCCCACGTACGGCGTCACAGTTCAGTGACCAGTGTTACCCTGCCCCAGTGAACACCTAAGGCTCCGCCCCTTTACCTAACAGGCACGCTGAAACAAACAAAAAAAAAACAATGGCCCAAATGAAAGAACAGATCAAAGCTCCAGAAATAATTCAACTAAGCAGCGAACACATAGCCAACCTATCAGATGCACAGTTTAAAACACTGGTAATTAGGATGCTCACAGAATTGGTTGAATTTGGTCACAAATTAGATGAAAAAATGAAGGCTATGTTAAGAGAAACAAAGGCAAATGTACAGGGAACCAGTAGTGATGCGAAGGAAACTGGGACTCAAATCAACAGTGTGGACCAGAAGGAAGAAAGAAACATCCAACCAGAAAAGGATGAAGAAACAAGAATTTGGAAAAATGAGGAGAGGCTTAGGAACCTCCAGGACATCTTGAAACATTCCAACATCCAAATTATAGGGGTGCCAGAAGGAGAAGAGGAAGAGCAAAAAAATTGAAAACTTATTTGAACAAATAATGAAGGAGAACATCCCAGTCTGGCAAAAGAAATAGACTTCCAGGAAGTCCGGCAAGCTCAGAGAGTCCCAAAGAAGCTGGACCCAAGGAGGAACACACCAAGGCACATCATAATTACACTACCTAAGATTAAACAGAAGGTGAGAGAATCTTAGAAGCAGCAAGAAATAAGGACACAGTTACCTACAAAGGACTTCCCATAGGACTGTCAGCTGATTTCTCCAAAGAGACCTCACAGGCAAGAAGGGGCTGGAAAGAAGTATTCCAAGTCATGAAAGGCAAGGACCTACATCCAAGATTACTGTATCCAGCAAAGCTATCATTTAGAATGGAAGGGCAGATAAAGTGCTTCTCAAATAGGTCAAGTTAAAGGAGTTCATCATCACCAAGCCCTTATTATATGAAATGTTAAAGGGATTTATCTAAGAAAAAGAAGATAAAAAATATGAACAGCAAAAATGACAGCAAACTCACAGATATTAACAACCACACCTAAAACAAAAACAAAAGCAAACTAAGCAAACAACTAGAACAGAAACAGAACCACAGAAATGGAGATCACATGAAGGGTTATCAACAGCGGAGTGGGACGGGGAGAGAAGGGGGAAAGGTACAGAGAATAAGTAGCATAAGTGGTAGGTAGAAAATAGACAGGGGGAGGGTAAGAATAGTACAGGAAATGTAGAAGCCAAAGAACTTATAAGTATGACCCATGGACATGAACTATTGGGGGGGGGAATGTGGGAGGGAGGGGGTAGGCATGATGGAGTGGAGTGAAGGGGGGGAAATGGGACAACTGTAATAGCAAAATCAATAAATATATTTTTTAAAAAAGAAAAGGCTTTAGCCATTACATAGAGAGAGAAAAAGAATTATGAAAATCCTGTAAGACACCTGCCCATGCATTTGCATTTGCACTGAACTAAGTTGCTTCCATTTTCAAAGAGTTATAAAAGATATACAGTTTCACCAAAAACAGAAAGAAGGTTCCAAAGGGAGAAGCAGAGATGTTTTGGGGGAGAATGGAAACAAACATTTCAGAATTGTTTGTAATCCTATTATATTCATAATTCTAGTTATTCTTCAGGCAATTCTTCATTATTAATATCTGAAGTGGAGTGATAATATTAAATGTAAAAAGTTATAAATAAGTGCATTTGTATAGGAAATAAAACCAATATTTAAATTACTGGAGGGAGCATACAAAGCAATTCTAGAGAATGAAAATTAGCCATGTGTTTCACCTTTGTACAACACTGGGCATTATACTAGAACCAATTGTGTTATTATTATCAGGAAAGCTATTAAAAGTCCTTTCCCCATATTTTGAGGAAAGGAATCAAAGGCTAAACCAGCTGTCTATATAAGCTTGCTTAGAACAATGAAGAACAACAAACCCAGTGTTGAATTCCATTAAAGTAAGACAGAGATTACATGCCAGCCCTGGATTTACCACAGGTCAGTTATGACTCCCAAACATAACTAATCCCTGTAAGACTCTGTACACACCGAGTCCTGCCTCTAATTCAGCATTACCTCCACAATGCAGACAGAGAAAGGAAACGGTATGTGAGAGATCTACAGTAATTTTAGACAACCAATCTGTCACCCTTGATAGTAAAGGAAAACAAAAACTAGCAACCACAGTATTATGCCCCTTCTTCTGTCTACCCTTGAAGAAGCCCACATATCCTCTACACTCTCTTGGTGTCTTGCCTACTGCAGTTAAGTCTCTTATGTCCATGTTTCTCCCTCACACCATAGGTGGGGTGAGGGAGAAACAGCATGCATCATCCTGAAATGATACCAGAAGTGTTTTTTTATCTTGGGGTTGAAGATGTGGATGGACGGTGGTAGAAAGCATGGTGGGGAGATGAAGTACTACATAATTTGATTGTGCATTATTTAAAATATTATTTCATCTTAAACATGAAGAGAGCAAAATAAAATTGTGTGTGGCTTTTAATTTTTGCATTTACAGATGGCCAACCTATGAAGGCAAATGCTTATTACCCCTTGGCCAAGGGCACTTTAGTAACAATGCCTGAGAAGCCAAGGAAAACCACTTTTGTAAAATACTAAACCTTAAGTCCCCTACCACAGAGGACACAGATGTGCAACATGCTGAGGATTAACCAGTGTTTAACAAAGAGTTTTTCAAATGAGATAATGAGGCTCCACTGGAATACAACAGAGCTTCTCTGCCTAATCAGCAGCCGCTAGCAACCCAAATTTAAGTTAAGTCATTTAAAATTTAAGACACTCAGTCATACTCACCACATTTCAAGCACTAAAGAGCCAATGTGGCTAGTGGTTACCTAATTGGATAGCATAGATATAGAATATTCCTACCACCACAGAAAATTCTAGTAAACAGAGCTACTCTAGAGAAAAAAGCACTGATTGGCAAATACTAATCAGAGTCAAATCAATTTAATATTTAAAACTAAATGAAAGCATAAAACTAAATTTCATGCTAAAAATGACTTTATGAACCTTGTTTTGAAGACTTCAATCAAAAGCTGTATTTGAAGTATCTCAAGATGGTATAGATAGAAGAGACCCCAGAGCTCACCTAGTCCCATTCCCTCACTCTATGGACATGGAAGCCAAAGTAAAGAAAGGCTAACTACTTCAATCAAAGCCACTCCGCTTGTTAGTGTCAAACGCAGAACTGATCTAAACCTAGCCAGACTTCTACCTTGTTTCCTATCTCTTTTATCCAGAGAGTTTTAGGTGGTAAAAGGAAATACTTTTAACATAAAAACACCAAATAATCCCATGAAAGATAAGTTGAGAATTTAAGAGGCTTAAATACAACAATAAATATTAACAGGTGCAAATCACTGTAGGGGATACAAAAGATTTCACATAATGGTTGCTGGCCTTAAGACACAGAAAGGAAAACTAAGAACATCCATCAACAATCAAATGGTAACAATCAGCAGAGTGTTATAAGTGTTCACAGAAAAGAATGGGCAAGCTGTAGCTAGAGTTGCCAAAAGAAATTAGTAGGTCTGAAGAGATCCTGAAAGACTAGACCAGATGAGGGGAGCAAACGGCAGTTCCCTGAAAAAAGAACTGCATAAACCAAAGGGCATTAGTGAAACTATCAAAAAGAGGTCAAGGGACAATAAGCAAAGCACTATGTGTGTGACAGAGCACTTCCACAGCGCAAAACCAACACTAAATGTGAATGAAAGCTACGTAAGGACCACGTAGGGGACTCTAGGTATTAGACCAGATTGGGCCACACTCTATAAATTATAAAGAACAAAGTTCAGTCTCTAGGGAGGAAAAAATAGGATTTATTTAATTTGAAGGGGTAATTTGGATAAATTTTAAAATTAGGTAGCTAGAAATCAAATGTCCTATCTGTAATTTCTGCCTTTGTGATATTTGAAAAACAGACAAAATTAACAACATTCTGAGGCCAGAACATGTGTAAGCTTTGAAATTAAATCTCTTCTAGCCCTGGTCTCTAAAGGGTTGCCAGTTCGATTCTCACTCAAGGAACATGCCTGGGTTGTGGGCCAGGTCCCCAGCTGGGGGTGTAAGAGAGGCAATCACACATTAATGTTCCTCTCCCTCTCTTTCTCCCTCCTTTCCCCTCTTTCTAAAAATAAATAAATAAAATCTTTTAAAAAATAAAAACAAATCTCTTCTATCAATGTATACTTTATTTTAATTCGGTTATAGGAGGGTAATGAAAAAAACAACCCAAGAATAAAACAGATTACATCTATAATTGATTAAATCTTGCCTCAAAATCATTTCACAAAACATACAAGAAAATAAGCCATTGTGAGATACCAGAAATAACAAACAAATTCAGACAACTTCAGATATTAGAATGAACAGATAGACTATAAAATATTACATGTTAAATGTTTAAGAAAATAAAAGATATCTAAAAATCAACAACGATCAAGAGACAATCAAAAGCAAAAAGCCACATGATACCAAACCAAAATAAAACATGAAAAATAATCACTTAAACTTAAAACTCAATAGAATGGTTACACAGTAGATTAGATCCAAATGAAGAGAGTTAGTATGCTAGAAGAGAGAACTGAAGGAATTTCCCAGAATGCAAGACAAGGAGACAAAGAGGGAAGAGAGGGCAGAAGCAATCTTAAGAGATATGAAAGACATATCAATAAGTTTAAATAAGAATCCTAGAAAGTATGGCCAGAAAAAAATAGGAAAAAATTAATATTTAAGATAGTAGCTGAGAATTTTACAGATGTTATAAAAGATTTGAATTTAAAAATAGAGGAAGGACATAATACCAAGCAGAATAAGAAATCTTAAGGTAGATCCAAGATGGAAGAGGAGTAAGTGAAAGCTATACTAACCTCCTCCCAGGACCAATCCGGAATTACAAGTAAATTATAAAGAACTAACTAAATTGTAGAGAAATCACCTTAAAAAATCAACTGAACACTAGACCTGGAGAGAAGCCTTATAACCATAGACAGACAGGAGAAACACTTCAGGACAACATGACTTGTAAGTAGTGTCGGGAAGACGTGAGAGGGCAAGCTGGGCTTCCACAGGTGGCAACTAAAGTGCTGGAGGGATATTTCAGCAGCCGGGGTGGGAGGGTTCCCCCTGAGAAGTGTGGGATCTAAACCCAAGCTGGGCTCCCGAGTCTACAGCACCAGAGCTGGAAAGGAACCCAGATAACACCCTGCTGTGAAAAGCAGCAGGGTTTCTGTGTGTCAGGGAGAGAGGTCTAAAGATTCAGAGAGCCTCTTAAAGGGCCAAGGCACAAAATTTCATTTCCAGCCTCTTACCCTGGTTGCCAGCAAAGAGAGGGCATAGTGGACTAGTGACGCTAGAGAAGAGTCTGGGGTTGGTGGCTCAGGGGAAAAAACTGAGGGGACAGCCACCAGGATCCCTGTGCTGAATCATGTCCCATATTGCTGGAGCTATCTCTCTCAGGAAGACCACTCCTCTCTGAATGGCATTGGCCTAAGGGGAAGGAACAGCTCACCAACCAGAATTTCTCTGCCCCATCTGGTGATGCTTAAGCCGGACTACTGATAACATATTGATTACATTAACAGCTGATCCGATCACTAGCTGATTAGTTTAACATCTAAGGTAGAAAATACAAAGAAACTAAAATGGGAATATAAAGAAATATACCTCAAATGAAAGAACAAGAGAATTTTTCGAGGAAAACTAGATGAAATGGAAGTAAGCACTTTACCAGATAGAGAGTTTAGAGTAATGATTATAAGGATACTCTTTTCAACAGCATGAAAAAAGACATAGAAATCATAAAAAAGGATCAGTCAGAAACAAAGAATGAACTATCTGAGATAAATGATACACTTGAGGGAGTAAACAGGAGGTGAGGCAGAGGATCAATTTAGTATTTTGGAAGACAATGTAGAAAGAAAAACAATCAGCGCAGCAAAAAGAAAAAAGAACTTAAAAAAATGAGAAAAGCTTAAGAAACCTCTTGGACAACATGAAGTGTAACAACATCCACATCATGGGAATACCAGAAGGAGAAGAGATGTAAAACTCTGAAACACCAATTCAAAAAACTTATGCACCCCAATGTTCATAGCAGCACAATTTACAAAAGCCAAGTGCCGGAAGCAACCTAAGTGCCCATCAGTAAATAAATGGATCAAAAAACTATGGTAGATTTACACAATGGAATTCTATGCAGCACAAAGAAAGAAGGAGCTCCTACCCTTTGGGACAGCATGGATGGAACTGGAAAGCATTATGCTAAGTGAAATAAGCCAGGCGGTAAAAGACAAATACCATATGATCTCACCTTTAACTGGTACCTAATCAACAAAACAAACAAGCAAGCAAAATATAACCAGAGACATTGAAATAAAGAACAAACTGACAGTAACCACAGAGGAGGTGGGAGAAGATAAAGGAGGAAAAAGGGGAGGGATTTTCAGGAACATGTATAAAGGACACATGGACAACACCAAAGGGAGGGTAGGATCAAGGGTGGGAAGTAGGAATGACTGTTGTGCGGGGGAGTAGTGGGGAAAAATGGAGACAACTGTACTTGAACAAGAATTTAAAAATTAATAAAAGAGTAAAAATAAAAAAGATAAAAATAAAAATAAAAAATGGTCAAAGGATCTGAACAGACACTTCTCCAAAGAGGACATACAGATGGCCAATAGATATATGAAAAGAGGCTCAACATCACTAATCATCAGCGAAATGCAAATAAAAACTACAATGAGATACTATCTCATACCTGTCAAAATGTTTATCATCAATAAATCAAAAAGCAACCTCAGTTGTAAACACAGATCTAACAATGTAAACAAAGTATTAGCCTCCAAAAAATTCAGAACTATAATTCAACACATTAATATTCATGTAGAAAAACTACATACATTATATCAATCAATGAAAGAAAAAACATTCAATAACTTCAAAACCCATCTATGATTTTTTTATAAATTTTACCAAACAAGGAATAGAAACAAACTTCTTTAATGTGACCAAGTAATACCAATAATTTATGGAAAACATTATTCCTAATGTGGAGACATTAATGAAACTCTCTTTAAATCAAAAACGGAATCACCACCTTTATCATTTCTATTTACCAATGTATTGGGTCAGTCAAAAAGTCTGTTTAGTTTTTTCTGCAAAATAAAAGAAAAATTTTTCATTTTTACCAATAACTTCGTTGATTGGATATTTTAAGTATGTTGACTATCTCCCATGTGCTATAACATTGATTGTTCTCAATTAATGTCTCAATTTGATCACTATCAACTTCAACTGGTCTACCTGACTGGGGAGCACCATCCAGCAAGGAATCTCCAGCACAAAACTTCATGAACCACTTTTTTTACACGATAAATCAGTCACAGTACCTTCTCCATACACTGCACAAATCTTTGATTGCATTTCCATTGCATTTTTAACTTTCTTGAAGTAATAAAGCATAATATGCCAAAAATGTTGCATATTTTCTTCCATCTTCAATATTAAAATATTAAAATGGCTACACAAAAGTTCACCAATTTTGATGTTTTTTTAATTCATGCTGATATTGTAACCGAATAGCAAGTGGGGTCCTTCTGCCCACCACCACCCTCTAGGCAAAATTCTGAAGGCAGAGGTTTGGTAATAAAGGAAAGGAGTCTATTAAAAAGCTACACAATTTTGGAATAACAGCTTTCCACCTATGTTAGTCATTTAAGCCTATCAATTAAGGCTAAACCCTTTAACACCTGAGTTCTCCTATCATTCCCCCTGTTAGTTTTTAGTTATCTTATTTCTATAGGATTAGTTTTCCATCTAAAACAACATTAAGATACAAAAGCTACACAATTTTGAAAGAATGGCAGGCTTCTGCCTCAGAGTCCTCCCCTCTAGAATACCCAAAGAAGAATAACCCTGTCACCCTCTGCCCAGACAGCCAGATCCTAGGATGTGCCTGAAGTTCCTTCCCATCCAAAATACTGTCTGCTGTGAAATGAAGGCAGCTGCAGAACCATCATCCAGGCATTCTCAAGGAAGAAGAGCCTGAGAGCCAGTCTCTGCCCTCTTTCTTTTTTAAATCTTCTGTCCAATAATTCCATGCACTCTGGAGGCATTCAGCTTCTCAGCCAACCCTGTCCTAGACTGTTTACCATTGCCTCAGACAACCTTCTCCTACGACTCCTCCTAACTCCTCCCCAGGGATCTGATCAGTCCCTGGGGAGGAGTTAGGATCAATTCCCCCCTTTAACACTTCTGAACCTTTGCAACCTTACAAAGGCAAATAGATGAAGGTCTCATTCTTCTGTAGTTACTTTCTGCTGGCCATGGATGGACATAGTCCTACCTATCCTCTGGTATAGAAATCCCTAACAGAAAGGGGGCATGGAGTGGAGGGAGGCCTTCACACAAGAAAGAAGGACCTTGCAAAGTCCAGGTCAGTTGGCTGATCCTGGGAAGCGGTGTGCAAAATATCTAAAGGACAGCATTGCTAGACAAGTTGGCATTCTTGTCATACTCTGGCGATAACAGATTTGGCAAGAGTTAGAAGGCACAATCGGAACCACAACCCCTAAAGGACAAAGGAGAGACTAATTCTACAATGTCTTTAATTAAGAAAGAGTGGCTTCCTTGGAGGAAGAGGAAGCATGTCACAAAGCATGTCACAAAGCATGTTGCAAAGCATGTCACACCTGTCCAAAGTCCTTTGCCCACTATACTTAACTCAGGGTGAGGGGAAATATTCTAGGATTCTCCCCTTTAACACTTTTGGGCCCTTTCTGTCCAAACCATTAGAACAGAAAATGAAAGCAGTTTTAAGTGAAGCAGACAGACCACCCCATATTTCACCAACTCAACCACTCAGTCCAATCAAGCCATAGAGTCTGAGAAGGAAGCAATGCAGATGGGCTTCTCAAATGAGGCCTATACTGTGTAAACAGTCACCAAGGTAATGAGATCATAGGCATACGCCCTACAAAAATAGAAGGAAGAACACACAGGTTAATTCACACAACAACCCATACACCAGTCTTTGAGTCCACGAAGCTACCTTTTGAGAAGACATTCAGTTGCATTAATATCATTCTTTTGCTGGGATGATATTAAACAATGACAATCCAACACGTTCTTCCTGCCCATAAATTAAACATCTCTGATGATGTCACAAATACAGCTTAACTTCCATGTGAAAACAAAACTTTGAAGACAGTTAGCTACACTAGACCAATGCCCACCACTGAGCATTGTGATTTTCCTTGTAATACGATTTTTCTCATGAAGATCACTCTCAATATCCTCAAAAGGACTGCATTAAGTCCAGTTTTAATTTTTGCCTGTTCATTGTATAAACACAAGAAGAGCAACAATTGATCACACAGGATCTTTAAGTCTGCTTTGCTGTACCTTACACAAGGAACCTTTAGACTGACCCTTAGTCTGCCCTTCAGGGCACAAAAGCCAAGCCACGCACCTGCTATCCAGCACTGCCTGCAGTACCTGCTTCCCTCAAGTCCTTGAGGTTCCTGTTGTGTTTTAAGGTTCCTACTTGCCATCTTTCAGGAAAGCAACCTTCATTCCTTCCCTGGAAAGACTGACACAAACCACACGACCAGACATGGAATCAGGCCATTTCTACAGTGGGATTTCACTAGTTTCTTCGAAAGTCAATCTCAATTCCTCAAGGCTTTCCTGTAACAACCAGAGCCTCAGTATGCCTCCTTCAGGCATGACCTTCCAATCAAAATCTTGATTGACAAAACCACCATTGGCAACCAGTCTTACTGATTAATTGCAAAGAAACCTTATGTCATCACTGACTCCTACAGAATGCCGAATTCTGGAGGGATCAGGTAGAGAGAAAAATACAACGTGTGAAGGAAAATCCTTGTCCTTCTAATATCCACCAAAACTTCATCTCTATGCCTTTTACCTTTCATTGTTTACTTTCCATTTGATGTGAAGTTTTAACTCTCCCTGAGAAACCTCAATTTCCTTTTGGAACATAAACAAAGCAAAATCCAAAGCAAAGACAGAGTTCCAAAAGAAGAAAGGGAATTAGAACTAGCCTTAGAATCTTGTCTCATTTCCCACCAGTCCCACTAACTGGTCACACAGGCAACGTTTCCTAGGTCCCAAATGGCCCAGAGCCTCAGTGGTAGAGGCACTCTCTCACTTACCAGTTCCTCCACTGGTCTCACGGCAGAGACATGATGTCTCACCACAGCCAGTATACCAACCAGCATTCCATGTCACAAAGCCCCAATGATAGAGGCGCTCTCTTGCCTACCAGTGCATCCACTGGTCTCTTTGCAGAGACATCCCCTCTCACCACCCAGTCTCACGTCAGAGACATGCTCTCTTGCCCCTAGCCAGATTTCACCAGCACCAAACGACTCTTCCTAGGTCCCAAATGGCAAAGGCATTCTGTTCAACCGGTTTCACAGATGACTTCTCCTGGATCCCAAAGGTCAAACAGAAGAGAGGATTCCCGATGTACCCAAAACAGTAAATTTCAAACCATGTCCCCATAAAATCAAAAACGAACAAAGAAACCAAAAGCAAGCAAAAAATAACCATATTGAAGAGTGAGATTTCCTTTTCTCCAGGTTTAAAACTTTCACAACCTCCTATGCATACCATTACTCATTTAGATTTAGTCATAATGCACTTTCAATCCTTATTCTTTTCCCCACTGGAAAGGACCACATTCAAATTTGGTATCTGGCAACTGAAAGTCTCTAGCTTACAAACACATGAATAAAGAAAAAGAAACACTGTCATCACCCTATATTAGGGTTCACTGCTTTTTCTGGAAAAGGAATTTCAAATCTGCAGGAGTGCAGGCCCAGCTTTCCCTTTCAGCATCAAACACAGCAGCAGCATCTGTGTCGTCAGGTGGTACCTGTTTTATCCACGTGTAGTGGATCCAGGGCTTGATTCCCGTTAGCCTTAGGGAAGAATGCGTTGTCAACAGGACATCATCGGGACCTGCCCACTGTTTTGGCTAACAGGGCCTTGAGTCTTCCAGGTCTTTCATTTGTTTTTGAGTGTGTTAGTATAAATAGCACTAACTGTATTTCAGGCATCTGTTTGCCTGAGTAGGGTGATTTAAGCTATGTACCCTCTGTTTGGGTGGAAGTGTAAACCATTACTGTTAAGTGTCCCTGGCTTAGGAAAGATAGGATTTTGCAATTTACTAGATGGCTGTGAACTGCTCGGCCAATTAAAAATCTACTTAGTTTTCCTATTCCACTTGTCCTGGCTTACTGGCTTGTCTCATATTTATACAACTGATACAAGGGTATGAATAAATCTCAAAAATATTTTTCTAACCAAGTAAGCCAGACACAAGAAAATACATACTATATGATTCCATACAGAGAAGATTCTAGAAAATTCAAACGTAATCTATTCTACTTTTCATTTTTTTAGTTTCAGGCATTCCCTTCTCCAATGGCCCTTCTCCCTGCAATATGCACATTGATTGGCACCTAGGGGGTCTTTCCTCCTTCCTTTAGGGTCCTGCCTCTTCTTCTGGTCTCACCATACTGTTTCTAAGAACACCATGGCCGCGGGGGCGGGGGGGGCGGGGACAGTGGGAAGAGGGGATTACAGGAACTACTATACAGGACACATGGACAAAACCAAGGGGGAGGGTGGAGGTGGGGGAGGGAGGTGGGTTCAGCTGGGGTGGGGTGGAGGGATGGGGAGAAAAGGCATACAACTGTAATTGAATAACAATAAAAATTTAAAAAAAAAAAGAACACCATGGCCTTTTATCTTCTTTGCTTCCTAGTCCTTGTAAACTTTAAAGACTATGTCTACCAGCTGAGAGGGATTCATTCCCAATGTCCTACCTAACTTCTGGAATTTCCTTCTAGTATCTGGGGTACTTTGCCCAATAAATGTCATGATCACCATCCGTACATTTGCTGGTTCCTCTGGATCAGCATCAGTGTGCTTTCTATAGCCCTGATAGATCCTCTTTAAAAATTCAGAAGGATTCTCATTTGACTTTTTCTGAAGGGCTTGTATCATATTCCAACTCTTTTGTTTGGGCACCCCCTTCTAAAGCCCTTCTAGTATACACTTTCTGTAATGTTCCAGGAAGGTTAGGTCCCCACCATTTGGGTTCCAGTTAGGCTCTGTCAAGAGAATTGTCCCAGCTGGGTCAGGGGTCCTATTGAGATTCTCTTGGTGGAGATGTTGAGCCTCTTCATTAGCCCTATTTATAACCAGTCATCTCTCATCTGCAGGTAACAATATATTTAGGGGAGTCTGTACATCTGTCTGTCTCTTCAAACCCTGAATAATTTCTAGATAACCAACAATTAACTTTCAGAGCCATAATTTGGTTCTGGTCTAGCCCCCAAGGTACCAGTAATATGGCCATTTGTCTGATGTATTTGGACAAAAAAAAAAAAAGACTTTAAGCTTAATAGATCAAAAATAAAACCCAAATGTCATTTCAACTTTGAAGAGAATATATGATCAATACATGTGGATACACAGATACATAAAAGGTTGCAACCTTACCAGTAGTCAGAAAAATATTTATTAAAAACAGTAAGTTTTTTCATGTCAGTTTGCATATATAAAAAAGACAAATCATGTCCAGTGTTGGATAGTGAAATTTACATAAGACTTCTAGATAAATTTACATATAAATTTACATGACCTTTTTGAAGAGCAATTTGGCATTATCAAAATTTAAAATGTGCATATGTTTCCATCTAACAATTTCATGTCTAGATACCCACACAGAAAAAGTTCTCCCACATATTTACAAAAAAACAAAACAAAACAAAACAAAACACTTTTTTTGCAGTATTGTTAGTAAAAGTGGAAGGAAGGAAGAAAGGAAGAAACTAAATGTCCATTTTTATTTGTCTTCAAGTAAAATCAAAGATCTAAAATACCAAATTTTCAACAAGAATCTTAAAAGCTAAATGAATTAGCTAAAAACTTACCTCAAAAAGAAAGAGGATGGAGTCCAGCTCCTCCCTTTGTGACTTATTATTCCCTGGAATATTAAAAAAAAAGATAGTTATCATGCAATGTATAAATTTTAGAATATTAAAAGCTTATGTTAAAAAGTATCTTAAAACATTAAAAGCCTCAACATACTTTTACTTATTCAAATAGTACTGGGAGGTAGTGTGGAACCTGTGTTACCAATGCAGATGGACTAACAACCTAAGCTCCAATCTAGCAGAGCTGCTGTTTACTAACTGTTTAAACACGGCTTCCATGTTTTCCAAGTTGTTAACAACCCATGACAGGTAATTTATTCATTTCTCAATTAGTTACTTAAGAGGTCAAATTATGATACAATGCACAGTAAAAAAGAAGAAAGAGTTCTAATTTTGTGATATGAAGAGGCATAGAGCAGTAATAACCATAAAAAGTCATATATATCTTTAAGCAATTGCACACTGCTTTTTTTGATAAAAATAATAATAAAAATTATAACACCTACAGAAGCAGTTACCATGTATTGTCCAGTCTATGTATCAAGCACTGTGCTAAGTGCTTAGCATACATCATCTAACTTAGGAAATCAGCAAAATTTTTCTGTAAAGGTCCAGATAATAAATATTTTAGCCTTTTCAGGCCTCTCTTAAACCACTCAACTCTGCTGTTATAGTGCAAAGGCAGCCATAGACAATATATAAATAAATGGGTATGGCTGTGTCCAATAAATCTTGATTTATAAAAACAAGCAGCAAGCTATAAGTTGTGGATGCCGGATCTAAATGAATTCTCACAGCTCTATGAAGTAGGTATCATTCATTCATTGAACAAATACCAAAGAATGTCTCTGTAGCAGGGACTATTCCAGGAACTGAGAATACGGAAGTGAGAATATGGAAGTGAATAAAACACGACAACCCCGAGGAGGCTTGCATTCTGGCAGGAGGAAGCATTCAAAACACTGAGTAAGCGAGAAAACCAATAGGAAAGGCAGATGAGGAATGCCCAAAAGGGTGGTATGCAATTTTGACTAGTGAAGTCAGGGAACACCTTGCTAAAAAGATGCACCTGTGCAAATATATAAAAGAGGTTAAGGAACAAACCACATGAAAACTTGGGGGTAAGAAAATAAGGCATATGGAAAGTTGGGGGAAATGTTTTCCAGGTAGAATGACTGAACAGTGCAAAGTCCTATGGCTGAGCAGGTTTGGCATGGTCAGGAAGGAAAGTAACTGCAAGAAGGTCCGTGTGTCTGGAGCAAAGAGGGTGAATTGTAGTAGGTGGATAGAGTAAAAGAAGGCAGGTAGCATCTGAAGCCATTGTAATGACTTAAGGAATGGGAAGCAATCTGAGGGTCTGGAGAGCTTGGAGTCATAATTTGACTTACATGTTTTAAGAATCACTCCAGCTGCTCTTTTGAAGAGACTTTGGTAGGGATTAAAGAGGGAGAGAACAGCACGATGATCCAGGTAAGAATAATGGGAGCTCTAGCATTACCAGCAGGCAATGAGAAGAGGCCAATGATTCTGGATGTATTTCAAAGGCAGTCAATAACTCAGGATCTGGCCTGAATAACTGAAAGGCTGAAGTTATCCTAATGAAGTTCATTATTCCTAATAAACATTTCCCTTGATTCTTTTATTTTAGTACACTTTCCTCCCTGTATTCTGATCAAAACACAGTTGTACCAAAATGAAGAAACTTCAAAAACTCACCCTGTTTTTATTGGTTCTTTGTTATAATTCTTTGCAATAGATTGTAAAAATGGAGAGTTTTTCCCTTCCCATCAGAAGATGTCTATTTCTCCATCCCTTGAATCTGAGATACCATGTGACTTGCTCTGGCCAATGCCAGATATAAGCAAATGTGACGAAAGCACAGACTTAAAAACACTCTTCCTGAGTTTAGAACCCTAAGACCACCATCTGAAGGAGCCCAAGATAGCCTATTAGCTGGAGAAGAGGGGCCACATGGAGGAGAACTAAGGCACCCTGTTCAACAGCTTACTAATAACCACAAGACATGTGAATGAGTCCATCCACCACCAGCTAATATCAGAGGCATGAGCTAGCCTAAACCGGAAGAACCACACAACAGACCCAGAAAATCATAGCTAAATGACTAGCTATTGTTTTACAGCACTCAGTGCTGGGATGGTTTGCCATGCAGCACAAACTAATTGATACAATCTTAAAGAGCTATATTTTTCTAAAAATATAGAGGAAGAAAAAGGGGGAGTAGTAAGGGGGGGAGGATCCTTTAAAAATGGGATTTTTAGGTTGTAGGGGTTTTTTTTTAAGATATGGGGCTTTAATTTTTTTCTTTGCTATTTTGATTGCATGTAATATCACACTATTCTCCTCCACACACCTACAAAAGGAAAGTGAATTGGAGAAAAGCTAGAAAGCAAAATAATTAGATGAATTCATATTTGAAATATCTACTGATTTGGGAAAAAAAGAATTTTAAGTTCAAGATTTATATCAATTTATAAATCACAAGGGAAAAAACAACAATTCATTAAAAAAAACAAACAAACACTTGGCATCATGGGCTCATGCCCATGTATGATGACCTACTTGAGGCCTGGAGCATTCTGTAAGACTGAGCCATCTGCTCTATGTCAGAAACCACCACATTGCCTCACCCCAAATTCCTTGACCCAGTCTCAACCCACTTCCCCCATTACCTTCTACCATCAGTTATCTTCCTTTCCTCAGCCTGCAAACAAGCAATGCATCCTTTAAAACCTTCCCATGACCAAGCAACCCCTTGAGGTACAATCCTCTGTCTTCATCATTACTTTCAAAAGCGATGTTCTCACATGTAGCCTTCATGGTCTCACCAGCCAGTTACTCCATTTCTCTCTGTCCAGATTCTGACTGCACTATTCAGCTAGAACTTTTCTTTCACTAGTCAATGACAGCCTCCTTGGTGCACTATCATTTCCTAGTCCTGTTGCTACTCACCTTTTTGCATCATCAGGCACTGCTGATCTTTCATTCTTTGAAATTCTCTCTTCTCTGGGCATCTGTGACCAAACACTTTCCTCCCCTCACCCACTACTCCTTTACCTTTTCCTCTTTGCAGAATAAAAGGAATTACTCCAAAGCCCTGACTGCCACTCTTTCTCTGCATATACTTTGTTCCTTGACAACAGCATGACTGCACCTCTCCCCCAAGCTCCAGTCCCTGTATTTTTACTGCCCAGCCACACCATATACCTGGGTGCCCCACAGGGCACTTCATGGATATAAGGAAAAGGGATATAAGAGGGAGAAATCAAAGATGCATGCAGGATATTGAGTCTAGTTCATAAGCTGCCAATACAGCAGTGGGGAAACCCTGGGTTAGGGTTAGGGGAGCCAGGTTTGGAAGGTAAGAGGATGAGTGCAGCTTTGGGAAGTCTGAGTTTGAGGCACAGGAAAATCTGAACGTTTAAAAAAAATGTATGTCAAAAAAATTGCAGAAGTGCTTACCTTTTAATTTTAAACTATTTTCCAGTGTTATAAAGTTTTCATAGAAGATGAAATATATCTGAGAATAGTTGGTCTCAAAAAACTGCTTAAGTTCACTTGCATCCACATTATCTGAAAAGAAAAAGTTTCCATTTATGACAATAACCTTATACAATCATCAGAATTCACAACTTTTCAGAAATGAAAGTAAAAACTTTATCCCTTCGTAAGACAAAATTTTAAAAAATAGTATTTCCATCCATTTATTCCCTATTAAGAGAGTTCTGAATGGGCTTAGAGCACCATCCCCCAAAGCTGACCCCTGCAGGAGACTGGAGTCAAGGAGGTCAGAGCCATGTGGGCACAGCATTTACATACCAGCCAGAAGGTCAGAACTAAGTGAGGGACTAAGGAAGGAAAAGATGACTTCCTGTTAGGGGAGGGAAAAGTATTCATGGCTTTTGACATAGGCCATTAGGGGGATGGGTTTGCACATCTGAAAAACAACTTGGCCAGTACAGTCATGGCCCAGTCTCTCCCCACTCTCCACTGACATAAAATCAGCTAGAGAAACCTAGCAGGTGAGCTCCCCACCACACCCACCCATTTCCATCTAGGCCACTGGTCAATACCTTCCCTCCATCTTTTAGGTGACCTGTCCCATTCCTGTTTGGATGTAGTGAAGCCCTCCACATGTTCCTAGAGGTGCCTTGAGTAGTGTTTCTCCCTGCTGCAACTTAGCCCAGCAATAACTCTAGCTGGGGCCGAGCCAGCACAACAGCCACTTCTAGCAGGGGCCCAATCATCCCTCACATCTCCCATCAGAGAAGTTATCCACTGTCAACACATCTTTGCACATTTCCCTTAGCAAACAAGGTTGTTTGTGCCATTTACAACAGGGTCCTGACAAGACGTTATCTCTTTGGATATTGTACTAATAACGTTAGGAAAATGAAAAACAGCTTCCTTAAAATTACACAATGGGGAAAAATGTGTTGCTATTCAATCTACAATAGAATGGCATCAATTACTTTTGGGGTCCTAAAACAGGGAAAATATGTGAACACAACCCATTACTATGCTTAAATTCTATATAGTTAATACTATTACTGGTGCATCTAAAGAATTGTTTTCCTCTCATGACTGTATAGAGCCTTTCGTGCAAAAATTTGCCCTGGTTCTTTGAAATAATGCACATAAGGTATTTTTTATGTCATATAAACTACCAATTTCACCTTCTATTTCCTGTCCCAAAATAAAACTGAGCATAGAGCAATGAAAGTTCCTAGACTAACAAGTTAGCCTAAGTGAAAGAAGGGAACAATGAAACTAGTATCATTAATCATATGAATATTATCATTCTTATGAGTGGTACAATCTTGACAAGGAGTCCTTGAGTATATTCTGTACAATGTGCCAGTTCCAATAAAGGTTTTGTCCATTTTCACTCCAATATCAGCTGCTATCCCATCCACTACTACCTGTTTCCTCTAAAGCAGCTCACCTGGCCAGCTCCTACTCTCCACTCACTGGTCAGCTGAAACATCCCCAGCCCACCCCAAGACTAGGTTAGTGCCTCTGCTATGTGTCCCATTGCTCTCTTCTTTCCCTATCATAGAACTTTTTGTACTTTACTTAATTCCTGCTGGAATTCCTGAATTGATTCTAATTAGATGACCTGTCTTTGTTAGAAATACACCCTACCCTCATAGAACTCCCAGTCTATCTCATGCGTCATTATGTCATCTGCATCCAGTACAGTATTTAGTTCAGTATTTTCTAGAATGAATTGGATAACAGAAACAGTCTATAACATACAATGATAGGAAATGACCACAACGTGTAAGGCCACAGGGGGAAAAAAAGCCTAACCCTCCTTCAAATACTTCAGTCTATCAAGAGAAAAAAAAATAGGGTTTTATTTATTTTTAGAGGGAGAGAAACATCACATGTGGTTGACTCTCATGTAGCCCCCACTGGGGACCTGGCCTGCAAACCAGGTATGTGCCCTGACTGGGAATTGAACTGGCAACACTAGTTCACAGCCCGCGCTCAATCCACTGCACTACACCAGCCAGGGCTCAAGAGAAAAATTTCATCCCTCTGCTAAGGACTTCCCATTTCTACCTGTAGCCCTGACACACCCCTTTTACACCTCCCTCCCCCTCAAGCTCAGAGCCTGCCACCAGATAGATTTCTCCACATGAAGGTCTAAAAGGCTTCTCCAATTAAACATTTCCAAAGGAAAGTTTTGTTTTCCCCCGCATATTCTGATCTGCCCTCAGAGACCACCATCCACCCAGCAGCTCAAGGCACAACTTAAACATCATCCTCGATTCTTCTCAGTCATTCACAGCATCATCTCCAGGGTGTCAGTTCCCCCTAAAAAATGTCCCAGCCCTGAACCACTTCTTACCCTTCACTGCCTTGCCTGGTATACATCACCATGAATCCTCACCCAGGCAGCAACCACGCTGGCTGCCTGGACTCACCACATCAACTCTTTATCTCTATAATCCACTATCAACATTGCCGTCCACAAGAAAATGTCACACTGAAAATCTAATCAAATAATTCCTTTCCAAAAAACACCTTCCAAAGGGCCACGAGTAGTACTTAAAATCCAAATTCTTTTTTTATATTACTTTTTTTCATATTTCTCTCACCTTTTTAAAACTATTGTTCAGGTACAGTTGTCTCCATTTCCCCCCAGCCATCCCCACCTCCCACCCTTGATCCTATCCCCCTTTGGCTTTGCCCATGTGTCCTCCATTACTCTTCCTTGATGACCCTACACCCTTTTCCCCCATCATACCCTCCCCCTCCCCTCTGGTTAATGTCAGTTTGTTCTTTATTTCAAGATCTCTGATTACATTTTTCTTGCTTGTTTCTTTTGTTGATTAGGTTCCACTTATAGGTGAGGTCAGATGGTATTTGTCTTTCACTACCTGGCTTATTTCACTTAGCATAATGCTCTGCAGATCCATCCATTCTGTCGCAAAGGGTAGGAGCTCCTTTCTACTGTGTAGTATTCCATTGTGTAAATGTACTAGTTTTTTGAGCCAATCATTTACTGATGGGCACTTAGGTTGCTTCCAGCACTTGGCTATTGTAAATTGTGCTGCTATGAACATTGAGGTGCATAGGTACTTTTGAGTTGGTGTTTCAGGATTCTTAGGGTATAACCCCAGCAGTGGAATTGCTGGGTCAAAAGGCAGTTCAATTTTTAGTTTTCTGAGGAAATTCCATTCCACAGTGGCTGTACCAGTCTGCATTCCCACCAACAATACTAGGGTTCCCTATTCTCCACAATGTCGCCAGTACTTGTTTGTTGATTTGGTTATGATGGCCACTCTGACCAGTGTGAAGTGGTATTTCATTGTGGTTTTAATTTGCATCTCTCTGATGGCTAGTGATGCTGAGCATCCTCTCATATGTCTCTGGGCCCTCTGTATGTCCTCCATGGAGAAGTGTCTGTTCATGTTCTTTGCCCATTTTTTAATTGGGTTGTTTGTCTTACCAGGAGGTATTCTGCCCCACCCTATGGGGCTTAAGCCTCCTGCTGAGTGCAGAGTGACTAAATTAACAAATGAAGGAGACATCAACAGACAGTAGATCCCTGGCAGTCACAGAGCAGGCTGCCTAAGGTCAGATGGGGTCAACATCTGACATCACCAACACAGACCCAGAAAGAAAAAAACAGTGATGAATACTAGAGGCTACTAAGATGAAATCCACTGTGGTCTTCTACATCATTAGAGGTATTTTTTTTCTTGCATAGCTTTTTAATAATCATTTCTTGTCCAGCAAACTTGTGCCTATGAAGTCACTATATATTATACTACAGTTTATTTCTCTCCTTTCTTATAATAGTCTTAGTCTCTTTACACCTTTATTAGTACTTGTTCATTGCTGTTGATAGTGGGAATGAGGGGGAAGATATTTTTGCAGATGTGGGCTTATACCATGGGCTTTGTAGTTTTGTTCTAGCAGAACCTGCACAGCAGCATATGTGGTGGGCAGAGTCACCTTCAGTCAACCAGCTAGAGGGAAGGACCCACCAAAGACCACCACCACACTAATCAAAACACAATTACATCCAGAGAACCAACATAAATGGCATAAAGGGCATCCCAAGAGCATCAAGTTCAGGAGATCAAGGAGACTGCACCACTGAATCTCACAGGTCTCCTACCATATATATTCACGCCATACTGAAGGAATCAAACAGACCAATTTAAGAAGAAGAGGCAAACAAGAAGAGTCTCACAAATAAGGGAAAGACAAAGAAACAACCCCCAATTGAAAGGAAAGGAGGAATCCTCAGAAAGAGTGCTCAATGAAATAGAGGCAAGTCAACTATCAGATATTGAGTTCTAAACAATGATTATAAGGATGTTCAATGAGCTCAGTGAGAATTACCAAAAACTACATGGAACTTACAAGGAACTTACTGCAAATTATATCAGCATGAAAAAACACATAGAAACTATCAACAAGAGCCAGGAGGAACTGGAAAAGACAATTTCTGAATTGAACAACACAGCAGAAGGAATCAAAAGCAGGCTAGGTGAAGCAGAGAATCTAACCAGCAAGCTAGAGGACAAGGTAAAAAAAAAACTCCCAAAAACAGCACAAAAAGGAAAAAAAGACTCAAAAGTAACAAATAGAGTTAAGGGAACTGCAGGACAACATGACATGTAAATATATCCATATAATAGGGATACCAGAAGGAGAAGAGGAGCAAGGGATAGAAAATCTGTTTGAAAAAGTAATGATGGGAAACTTGTCTAATTTGATGACAGAAAAAGCCAAAGAAGTCCAGGAAGGAGAAGGTCCCAAACAAAAGGAACCCAAAGAGGCCCACTCCAAGATACATCAAACTTAAAATGGCAAAATTCCAAGGGAGAAACAGGGAGAAATATCACAAAGAGAGAATATTAAAGGCAGCAAGGGAGAAACAGGAAGTAACATAAAAGGGAGCCCCGATTAAGCTAGCAGCTGACTTCTCAACAAAAATACTACAAGCCGAAAAGGAATGGCAAGAAATGATCCAAGTAATGAAAAACAAAGGCCTGCAAACACTACTCCACACAGCAAGGTTCTAAATTACAACAGAAGGTGAAATAAGAAGTTTCCCAAATGAAAGAAGGCTGAAAGAATACACCTCCAACAAACCAACACTGCAATATATGCTAAAGGGATTGCTTTAAGAAGAGGAAGAAAAAGAATGTGTGAGAGAGGAACACACGTACAAAGGGAGGAAAATGGCAATGAATAAGTACCTATCGTTAATAACCATAAATGTAAATGGATTAAATGTTCCAATCAGAAGGCATAGGATAGCTGAATGGATAACAAAACATGACCCACACATATGCTGTCTACAAGAAGCCCAGGTCAGAACAAAAGACCTACACAGACTGAAAGTGAAGGGTTGGAAAAAAATATTCCAAGCAAACAGACAAGGAAAAAAAGCCAGAGTGGCAATACCTATAACACACAAAATACACTTAAAAAAAAGGCCATAAAAAGAGACCCTGAAGGACACTTTATTATACTCAAAGGAAGAATCCATCAAGAAGACATAAAAATTATAAACATATATGACACAACACAGGAGCACCCAAATGCATAAGAAAAATCATGGAGGACTTCAAGAAAGATACTGACAGCAACACAATTATAGTAGGGGATGACAACACTCACTATCAAAAAAGGACAGATCTTCCAAACAAAATATCAACAAGGATATTGTGGCACTGAACAATGCCCTAGATCAAACTGACTTAATTGATGTATATATATATATATAGAACCTTTCACCCCAAAGAAGGAAAATACACATTCTTTTCAAATGCACATGGAACATTTTCAAAGATAGACCACATGATAGCACACAAAACAAGCCTCAACAAACTGAAAAAATCTGAAATCATATCAAGCATTTTCTCCGACCACAAGGGACGAACTAGAAACCAACTTCAAGGACAAAACTCAAAAACACTCAAATTCATGGAGATTGAATAGCATGCTATTAAACAATGAATGGGTTAAGAATGAGATCAAGGAAGAAATCAAAAAGTTTCTAGAAACAAATGAAAATGAACTCACAACAGTCCAATACTTATGGGACACAGCAAACACAGTCCTGAGAGGGAAGTTCATAGTGATACGGGCCTACCCCAAAAAAGACAGAAACATTTCAATGAAACAACCTTACCCTACATCTACAAGAACTGGAGGAAAAACAACAAAGACAGCCCTTCCTTCTACTTGCTCTTTGAAACCACCAAGATCAGAGCAGAATTAAACAACATAGAGACTAACAGAACAATTCTAAGGATCAATAAATCCAGGAGCTGATTTTTTGAAAAGATAAACAAAACCAGCAAGCCTTTAAGCAGACTCATCAGGAAAAAAAAAAAAAAAGAGAGGACCCAAATAAACACAATCAGTAATGAAGGAGAGATTACAACCAATACCACAGAAATACAAAGGATTTTAAGAAATTACTATGAAGAACTATATGCCCAGAAATTTGAAAACCTGGGTGAAATGAACAAATTTCTAGAAAAAAATAATCTTCCAAAACTGAATGAAGAAGCAAAAAGCTTGAACAGACTGGTAGCAGCTGACAAAATCAAAGCAGTAATCAAAAAACTCCTGGCATACAAAAGCCTTGGACTGGATGGTTTCACAGGAGACTTTTACAAAACATTTAAGGAAGAGCTAAACCCTATCCTTCACAGACTATTCCAAAAAATCCAAGAAGATGAAAGAGTCCCAAACTCTTTTTATGAACCCAGCATTATCCTAATCCCAAAACCAGACAAAGAAACAACAAAGAAAACTACAGGCCAAAACTGTTGATGAACATAGACAATAAAATGCTCAGCAAACTACTGCCAAACCGCATCCAGCAATTTATCAAAAAGATCATACACTATGATCAAGTGGGATTCATTCCAGGGATGCAAGGATGGTACAATATTCGCAAATCAATAAAAGTAATATATCACATAAACAAAAGGAAAGACAAAAATCACAAGATCATATCAAGAGATGTGGAAAAGGCACTTGATAAGATACACCACCCATTTAGGAGAAAAAACACTCAGCAAAGTGGGAATAGAGGGAGGAAACCTCAACATAAGAAGGCCATATACGAGAAACCTACAGCCGACATCATACCCAATGGGCAAAAACTAAAAGCTTTCCCACTAAGACCAGGAACAAGACAAGGTTGTCTGCTTTCACTTCTATTCAACATAATATTGGAAGTCCTAGCCACAGCAATCAGACAAGAAAATGAAATAAAAAACTTGCAAAATAGAAAGATGGAAGCAAAACTGTCATTGTTTGCAAATGACATGATTATGTACATAGAAAATCCTATAGACTCTGCCAAAACACTTCTCGACCTAATAAGTGAACAGACCATCCTATGTTCTGTTTTTGCCAAGTGAACTTGGCAAAACAGAGGGATACATAGCCAACATTCAGAAATCGAAGACATTTTTTGAATACCAACAATGAAATATCAGAAACAGAAATCAGGAAAAAATCCCATTTGCTATAGCAGCAAGAAAAATAAAGTACCTTGGAATAAACCTAACTGAAGAGGTAAAAGACCTATACTCAGAAAACTATATAACACTGAACAAAGAAATTAAGGAAGACATAAACAAATAGAAGCATGTACCGTGTTCATGGATTGTAAGAGTTAACATCATCAAAATATCCATACTACCCAGATTCAATGCAATCCCTATTTAAAAATACCAATGACATATTTCACAGATATAAATCGAACATTTCAAAAATTCATATGGAACTAGAAACAACCTTGAATAGCCATAGAAATTTTATGAAAGAACAAAACAGGAGGGATCACAGTACCTGATATCAAATTATATTACAAGGCCATGGTAATCAAAACAGTCTATTACTGCCATAAGAACAGCCATATAGGTCAGTGGAACAGAACAGACAGCCCAGAAATAAACCCAAGTCTCTATGGTCAACTAATATTCAACAAAGGGGGAAGAAGCATAAAATGGAGTAAAAATAGCCTCTTCAACAATGGTACTGGGAGATCTGGATGGCTACATGCAAAAAAATTAAACACCAAATTACACCATATAAAATGGACAACTGCAATAGCATAATCAATAAAATATATTTAAAAAAAAAGAATAGAACAAACCCCAGAAAAAGAACTAAACAAAACAGAGATAACCAACCTATCAGATGCAGAGTACAAAACACTGGTGATCAGGATGTTCAAAGAACTCACTGAGTATGGCAACAACATAAAGGAAGAAATGAAGGTTATACTAAGTAAAATAAACAAAAATATACAGGGAACTATAAGTGGAGGGAGGATTCAAATCAATGATTTGGAACATAAGGAAGAAATAAGCATTCAACCAGAACAACAAGAAGAAAAAAGAATTAAAAAAAACAAGAGTAGTATAAAGACCCTCTGGAATATCTCCAAAAGTACCAAGATCCAAATCATAGGGATGCCAGAAGGATAAGAAGAAGAGCAAGAAATTGAAAACTTATTTGAAAAAATAATAAAAGAAAGCTTCCTTAATTTGGTGAAGGAAATAGACATACAAGTCCAGGAGGCACAGAGTCCAAAAAAAGTTGGACCCAAAGAGGACAACACCAAGACACATCATAATTAAAATGCCAAAGGTTAAAGATAAAGACAGAATCTTAAAAGCAACAAGAGAAAAGCAGTGAGTTACCTACAAAGGAGTTCCCGTAAGACTATAGGCTGATTTCTCAAAAACTTTGCAGGCAAGATGGGACTAGCCAAAAGTATTAACGTGATGAAAAGCAAAGACCTACTCCTAGATTAGTCTATCCAGCAAAGCTGTCATTTACAAGGGAAAGGCAAATGAAGTGCTTTCCCAACAAGGTAAAGCTAAAGGAGTTCATCATCACCAAGCCATTATTACATGAAATGTTACAGGGACTTATTTAAGAGAAAGATCAAAACTATGAACAGTTAAATGACAACAAATTCACAACTATCAACAACTGAATTAAAAAAAACAAACTAAGCAAACAACTAGAACAGAAACAGAATCATAGATGTGGAGATCATTTGGAGGGTTATCAGCTGGGAGGGGGAAGGGGTAGAATGGGGGAAAAGGTGCAGATATTAAAAGCATAATTGGTAGGTACAAAATAGACAGGGGGATATTAATAGTATAGAAAATAGAGAAGCCAAAAATGTATATGCATGATCCACGGACATGAACTAAGGTGGGGGAGATTGCTGGAGGGAAGGGGGATACCAGGCAGAGCTGGGGAAAGGGGGGAAAATTGGGACAATGTAATAGCATAATCAATAAAATATATTTTCTTAAAAAAGAAAGTATTGAAGGACTGCTTTTTAACAAGGCTAACTTCAAGAAGTACAGAGCTATTATAAGAAGACTTTGTTCGGGGGGGGGGGGGGGGGGGGGATGTCTGACCGTGAACCCGTGAACTTCCTGTAGACAGACATTCTTTACCCACTCATTCAAACATTATTGAGCCCATACCCATACCACTAGCCTTTAAGCCAAATGCTAAGAAATTTAAAGAGAATGATTCAGTGTCCTCAAGGGTACACAGGTAAACAAGCAAGTAACAAGACAGGCACCATGACCAGAGCTTATGCAGGGAGTCAAGGCAGGGTTTGAACAAGGCCACTTGGGGAACCTGGGAATACTAATAATGCTACACAATTATGCTTTAAAAGACACTTTTATTTGACCCTCACCACAACCCTGTGAGGGAGATGTGGCAGGTATGATCAAGATAAAGAAACCTCAGGTTCAGGATCTCATGTGACTTGCCTAAGGTAACATAGCCAGTCAGGGATATGGGCAGAACTCCTGTTCAGGTCTTCCAACTAAAACCTGAGCTCTACAGAGGCCTCAGAGACATGTGAAAATAAATCAAAACTAGAAATCAGGTCATAAATACAAAGAAATAAGTTATCACCTTGTGGATGTGCAGAAGAGCCAGATGAAAAAGAACAGGTGATAAGAAGACAAATAAGAAACAGGAGGAAACAGAGTTGCACTGAAGATGGGAACTGCTGATTTCCCCAAGAAGGAGCTTATGGTAATCTTCCTATTCATGGGAGCCAGTAAGAAAGAGAGAAGGAGAACAAGTTCTGAACCATAAAGCCCAGATTGTAAACCATCTTTGATTTTCAGTGTGTTTGGCACAGACACTAACAGGTCGCCTTACTATAATCAGGAAACTCAGAGAAGTACATTCATACTAACCAGATAAGTAACCAGCAAATAGCGTTATAGAGCTGGAAGTCATTCCTCATTTTTTAAAGAAATGTCCTTTAATTTCTCATTATTCTTTACCACCAACTAACGGCCAATAAACTGTTTCTATTTTCCCATTATATCTAAAAGAAAAATCTTCTGTATTCCACACCAGAATCTACCCTGACCCACACCTTTGTCCAGTAAAACCTCTTGACAATTATTTCTCCACATCTAACTGAAAGGCAATAGCAAAGCTTAAAGGCAAAACTTCTGGAGCAGATTCCCTGTGTTCAAGCCCAGAAGCTACAGGACTTTGGGCAAGTTACTTAAATACCCTGTACCTAAATTTCTTCATCTGAAGTGGTCCACACATCACGGGACTGCAATGATGACAAATATGAGCATATGCAAAGTGCTTTTAAGAGTGTCGGTCAGCATTATATAAATGCTAGTTCTTTTACAATTACCTAGCTCCTGGCCAAGGCCATCTCACTAGGTGGGAATAATGCAGCTTCACCTACCTATAAAGACATGAAACTCAATGACTCATTAAACTCATGTCCTTAATGAGACTATCCCTTATTAAATGACCCTTAATCCCAATATAGTAGAAAGCACTACTAATAAACATACCTATGAAACCAGTGGGATTATCCCTCCATTTCCTTCCACATATAATCCTTTTCAGTAACAATTCTACTCCTTTTTAACTGGGAGGATCACAATAGTCTCACAAAAACCTGCTTCAGCAGCCCCCCGGAAGCACCAAATGAAGAGGAAACGTACTTCTCCCACTCGAAAGCCCCCAGTGAACTTCATAAAGAAGAAGAAGAAGCTCAGTTCAGCTCCTCCCTGGTAGAGAATGACACCCCACCCTCCCTCACGCTCATCCCAGAGTGAGAGCCATCCCAGCTCTGCCTACACACTTATGTGTAGGTGAAGATAATATCATTTACTACTTTACTCAAATTCTCTAGATACAACAGCACTAAAGGCATGATGCTCAAGACCAGAGGCTGGTGATAGGGAAAGAGATAAATGAAAAATTCAAAGTTAACTTGACAACTTAACAAAAACATTATTTACACATAGTGAAAACAAAGGAAATGAACTACTCAGACACAAGACAGAAACACTGACAAGATGAATGTTATTAGTAATGTACTGTTACTTAAAGGTTAATATGATTCTGGTGATTTTACCTTTTAACAGTGATGTAGATCCCTGCCCTCTTTCCCTTTTCTGGTAGTTTGTAGAAATACCACATACTATTTCTTCCCTCCTTCCACCCAAAATGATTTGGGGCTGAATCTCCTGACTTGCTACGGCCAACTGGTCATTAGAAATATGACCCAACAGTGGCTGGAGGACCTCAGGTAGTCTCTGGTCCAAGGGAAATGAGGAAACTCATCGAGTGGAACTGGACCCAACTCACAGTGGAGCCAATCCCAGGCAACCTGCAGTCAGAGGCAGAATCACCAGAGCCAATGCAGGCCTGTGAGGGAGAAAAATAGATACTTATTGCCACAAGCTGTGAGGTTTGGGGTGGATTGTTACACAACATCATTGTTGAAATGTCAGTGAGGAAGAAATTCATCACCAAGCAGAGTCACTGGCCATGAGGTCAAACAAGGCCATGAAGAGACACCCCCAAGTATAACACACTGTCACCTCCCTTAAAGAAGGAAAAGTGGGAAAAAAGGGATCCAAATAACAGAAGTTGCTCATTGATATAAACTTTCTGTCAACTGTGACCGTACTCAGCTGAGTGTAGACAGGAACTCCTTTTCCTGATATCAGCCAGTAAGTAGGTCTTAGAACCTCCTGTGTATGCAGAATTGTGCCAAGAGCAGGTAAATGACCTGGAGCTTACCTGGTGAGCAGGTAAAGTCAACACAAGTGAAGCCCTTTCAAGACTCAGGAGATAATCAGTCATAAGACAGAAGGTATGCTGATTGTACTTCAAGGTAAATCAGTAATTTTATCATCATTATTATTAAAGAGAAATTCATATCTGAAAAATGCATCTATATACAGACCTAAAAATGTCCCTGGTACTAATTATATACAAATACTAAATCTTCTTGTGGATGGAAATACAAACTTACACAACAGGTGAAAGGCTCCAGAAGGCTCTGAAATGTGAGATCTGATCAAAGATGCGGCGTTATGGTATGAGAAGGATTGGAGAAGAGGACGAATCAGGCAGTGGACATACTCACCCCCCAAAGTCAGCTGGCAGGTAGGGATGTTTTGCCTGACACCCACCCTCTCAACCACCCACCAGGCATGGTTATTTATAGAATATCTGCAAAGCTTTAATAAAGAACTGAAAGATCAAAGTCTATTCTACAAGAACAGTTTTTCTAATGCTATAGAGACTTTAAATTTCAGAAAAACTCTCTCAAGTGCCATGTTTTTAATCCATATCCATTTATAGGTATAAACATCACTGGACATATCTTACATGGAATTTTTCCTGGAGTCATCCAGAAGTTAAGTAATAATGTACTGAATGAAGATAACCCTTACCACACTCCACCAGAGTGATAGGAGATACCCAGCCCCTCTTCCTTACCTCCCCACAACAAGCTACCTAGGAGATCAGACTCAATAAGGAAACTGTAATTAGAAGCAATCATGGGCCATCCTCTGGGCATATACCAGTGAAGACCCTCAGGCTTTGCACTCTGGTTTCCATCTATCTCCCTGGAAATCCAAGCTTCCCACAGGACCCTCACCTCTGACTGTCGCCTCCACACAGCTCTGGGCATCACCTAATCTTACCCCAGTTTCCTAATCCCAACCCTCCACTCGCTATATAAATTAAAGCTCTCCCTACCCCCTCTCCTCCACTACATCTCTAAAGGGTCCTTCCCCTTCTGGCTCTACCTGAAACCAGGCAGTCCCCTGAGGACACTGCTTCCCTGCATGCAGACTGTCAGGTTGTCTTTCATTTCCTCCTACACCTACATACCACTTGATCTAAGATGAGGTTGGTGTTCTCTCTGCTCACACACTGCAATATCCAGACCAT
This sequence comes from Desmodus rotundus, assembly GCF_022682495.2. NCBI lineage: Eukaryota > Metazoa > Chordata > Mammalia > Chiroptera > Phyllostomidae > Desmodus > Desmodus rotundus. Next base: position 133,318,007 of record NC_071392.1, read on the forward strand.
TCTCAGGCTTCCAGTAAAAAACAAAATGCTTCTGTGCTGCTCATACCATCAGACTTCCAACGAGGCCCTCCAACCCAAGTTGCACACAGTCTTTCACTCACCCCAGCATGCTCGCCTAAGGTGTCAGGACCTAGCTCACTGTCTCTCTCTCCATAACTAGTACTGATTTCAACATTTATATAGATGCTACCTGATTTTATGTCAAATGAGGTTGTCCTCCACCCCTTTCTCTGTCACCCATGCCCAACAGTCATATCCTAGACTCAGTCATTACTTATAACCTCCCCACCTCCAACATCTCTGTTTCAATCTACTCTCCTGCCACCTGCCATTTCTGATCTTTCCTGTTCACTCCTTCTGGGAACCTAATTCCAACAACTCTTCAACCCTGCCAGGTCCTGGAACCCAGTGACCCCACCATCTTACCACTATTTATGATCCCCCTCAAGTCTTTACTTCTTTTTTTCCTAAACTGGTTTCCACAGTCCATTTTTTCAATTACCCCTTTCATTGTCCCCCAAGCTTCTCCTTTCCCCCTTCCATCATATTTACTCAAAACCCCAGTTTCAGTTTTGACCTTGACTTAATTGAAAGTATGTATTTGAGCACAAGCCATGTGCTAGACATAAAATTTTTTTAATTGTTTTGAATATTAAATATATGTAAAAGAATAAGTATGTATATATGTAACATGATATTTAATAACAAAACCAACATTTTTTTAATCCTCACCTAAGGACATTTTTTCATTGCTTTTAGAGATATAGGAGGGCGAGAAGAAGGGAAAAAGAGAAATATTGACGTGAGAAACATTGACCAGTTGTCTCCCATGTGTGCCCCGATCCGGATCAAACCTGCAACCTTTTGGTTATAGGATGATGCTCCAACCAATTCAGCCACACAAGTTGGGCTAAAACCAACACTTTAAACCCACCCACCTACCCAAGCATCCAGGTCAATCAGGCTTTTGCCCTGCCCATCACTCTAAGTTGCTCTCCACTGTTAACCCAATTTTCAGTCCTCTCCACAGCCAATAGTTGATGCACACACACCTCTGTGCCCAAGCAGTAACCCAGCCTAACAGAAGGAAAAAGAGATTAGAACTCTGGAATACTTTTAGAAGCAAACTGGGACCTAAACTGCATACTCCTGTTTGCATGAAATGAAACAAACTAATCTTTTAGCTTGACTGACAGTTTTGTTTCTTACAGACATTATAGCCATGTTGTCCGTACCAGTTATACCATTTTAATCTTTTTTAATTTTCCTTAAAAATGTATATATATTCAAAATTCTATCATAATGATCATTTATTTCCATAGGTGTTCTCCACAGCATTTAAACTAAAAAGTGAGAGTGACCTGGAGCAGACACTGCTTTCCCTCCAGCCCCCTAACCCTAACCAACGGACCCTTGCTCTTCCTGTTCAGGGATCATCCTCCCCCACAAAGCCTTGACTTTTAGGGAGGCTGGCCTTTCTCTTGCTCCAGGGGATGGAACCTGATGCTGCTGAGCCAATTATTGTGGCAACTGTGCTCCTTGCCAGTAAAGTGTTTAGGCTCAAGCTGGTCAATTAAAAAAAAGAGGGCGGGGGGGGGGGGGGGGAAGAATTCTGATAATGTCTATAAAAGATAAATTGTTCTTAAAGGGACATTAGAAAAAGTACAGTAGTTTCTTTTTCCCTGCCTTGGACATTGTTCTATCTGGGTTCAATGCTTGTAATAGCTGTGGTCATTTTATCACCTGAGGGACAAACCTGCCACACTGAGGACACTAAGGACAGCAAAGTAAGGAAGCAGAGAAAGCCTGGGCTTTCAAAGTCACCAAACTGCTGAATTAACTGACTGGACCCAGCTTGCCTTGAGACCACTTTTTATAGGAGAAAAATTCTTTATCATTTACATTTATATTTGGGTTTTCTATGATTACCTGCAACCAAAAACATCCTTCAGATACTGAAATAAAATCTGAAAGTACAATAGGAAACAAATACTAGTATAATTGAAAAGGTTGTAAAAGTTATATTCACCCCACTTCATTTCCTAAGATGTATTATTTTCATTTCCTTATACCTGTAAGGCAAACTAGATATAGAAAATAAAATTCTGAGAAGTCAGAAAGATCTTAACTTTGTTATCCAGGACTGATAGGTCACGTGTAAAAGTAATTCTGTATATACTCCAACTATCTAGTGCTAGAGTTTTAAAAAGTAGATCTATTTTTCTCTTAAACATTTTTGACATATTTCTCAAATACAGGATTCTAAAACTTTGTTTTTAACAGAGATATCAAGTATCGATATAATAAAAATCACAACATAAACATCAACAAAATATAATGTTCAAATCAAATGTGTTTTATGTACATTTTAATATATCCATTCCTTTTGCAGGAATCAGTCTCTTCTACTTTTCTTGTTCTGAATTCGGCTAGACTATATTATAGTCAAAAGCACTAAGTAAAGAAAGAGTCAGAGATAGAAATAAAATAAAGCAGAAGCTAAATGGTGACCTAAACCTCCATTTCCAACATCTAAGGAAGAAGAAAAGTGGTATTGAGGACAGAGACATTTTACTTATGTCAAATTATTATTATCAATAATTACAGTAACAGCTTACAAAAGAGTTTTATATACATTATTAACTCAAGCAGATCTCCAACAGCCCTAGTAAGCAGATACTGTCCTTATTGCCAGTGGAGAGTCAGAGAAGCTAGGCCACTACCAGGACTTCAGCCTAGGCACTCAGGCTCCCATGCTGCTCATCTAATTAAGTCTAGTATTAACCGAAAGTGATCAAAGAGACTCAGGAAGCATACCTGGAAATACAATTTTTTAAAAGTACATAAGAGAGACCTGGTATAAGTCACAGAAATAAATAGTTACAAAATCCCAAAGAAAACCCAGCAGTTGGTTTATTTAGGACACCAGAACCAGCTTGCAAGTAGAACGATCTTCCTTCTGAACAGGTTAAAAGGGTGGCCTTTCTGTGAAATTAACTCAGCAAACATTGAAATGGCCTTCTCCAAAAGGCTCACTTTACCATCAGAAAATCATCACACTGTCCCCTGCCCTGTGTGCAGCTACAAACACTATCGTATCTGCTGTATCCCTCTCACAAGAAGCCAAAGGCTCCTCTGGTTGCTGAGCACACTCTTCTCAGTCCCAGGCCACAATCTGCTAAGGCTTGGGAAGTCCTAAAACCCACAACCCGTAAAATGATGGTGAACAATTTGTTATATGAGTCATATGATATGACCATTTAAGTATTATATGTCTTCAATTACTGATGTGGAAAACGTCGTGGGCATTTCCAGTCAAAAATATAGTGTTACACCATGTATAAAGACTATTCATGTAAAACTGTGTTTATGTGTGTATGCATACAAGACAGAGAGAGAGCATGAAAAATAGAAGACTGAACATAAACAAGAGCAAGCACAGAAAGCATGTTTACCATAATGGTAACAATAATTACCAGGAGACTGAAGAATTTGAAGAGCTTTTCTATACTTAAATTATATTTTGCTTATTTGTATTATTCAAATGTTTATAATGAGTAAGTAAAATTTTACAACCAAAAAAAAAAGCATAAAGCTATTTTTCATTTTGGGGGGGGGGGGGGAAGGCTCCAGAGTGTTACAGAAAGGAGTACTTTTCAAAGCCTATTTGCCACAAAAATGAAAAGAACAACTCATCAGAGATGATACCAGGCCATAATTTTCTCCAAACTTCTCTTACTATTCAACTTTAAAAAACACTCAAAATTCAAACAATATATGAAACAGTATCTTCACTAAGACTAAAATGCCCTCAAAAGAGCAAATAATTTAAATTTCCTCTGTCCAACACTATAATTAAACTTCTGTAATAACACATACAATGTAATAAAGCTGTGTAATGATCTAGTTATAAAGGACTCTTGCTATCTTTAGGGAAAGCTATGTTTTTTCTAATCATCACTTACTGAAAAGTGTAGTAAAATCATAGAGCCAGACAGAAAGAAATTATCTCTGCCCAGCCATTCAACACCTTGCAGAGGATGGTCAAGTAAATGTGTGACACCTCTGAATGAAAAAATGTGATGAAATTTCCAATCACGCTAAGATTCATTTGCAAGACCTGGTAGCCTTAGCACACATTAAGTTGACACTGATTAGCAACTGCACACACCAAATCTCCTTCAGTGCACACTCAGCAACATTGGTTCATAAAAATCAGATCTTCAATTAACACTGAGCCAAAGTTCAAGACTCCCTCAGGCCTTTCTATTAAAAAACACAATAAAAAGTACAAATAGGGTCCTAATTTAGCTGGGTACCTGAAACAGGGCTAGTCTGCAGTGTTTGCTGCCTTTTGTAATCATTTATATGGATAAATTAGTAATGTGCTGACCCATTAGCATTTTCTTTCCTGTGCTCATTCTTTTTCAGCCCCTTTCAAAGCCCCATTTTATGTCAACATCAGAGGCACTTTCTAATGTATCTGCTCTTTGCCTCTCACTAGAATTTGGGGTACCACAGCAAGCTCATCTCTGTATCATTACAAGCTATAGTTTTGCTGTCCCACTAGCCAGTGTTCCTAGCCTGTCTACTTATCACTGCTTACTGTTGCACTAAGAAAAGACACAGGCAGGCATGTGTGCCCCATCTTCCTCAAAACTGGGCCTGCCATGGCTTCCTTAGCCACTCTCTTCTCTTCTCCATCTCCACTTCTTTCTCTTCCCTCTTCTCTTTACTGTCCCCAGACACTTCAGTTTTGGGGCAAAGGATCTGACTTTTAAAAAGTAAGCCAAAGAAAACTTTCTTTACAAAGATCAGACCAAAGGTCAGTTCAGGTCACTTCCCTGCTCGTAGCCCCACACTAGGGCTCCCCAAATCACTGAGTCCTATAAGCCCCACCTGGTTTTACCTTTACCTCTGCTTTCTCACTCATGCTCCTTTCCCTAACCCCTACTCCAGGGGTGTCAAACTCGTTTTCACCAGGGGCCACATCAGCCTCAAGGTTGCCTTCAAAGGGCCAAATGCAATTTTAGGATTGTATAAATGTAACTACTCCTTAACAGTTAAGCGAGAGCTTGGCGCTGCCACTGGGTAGAAACAAAGTGCCAGGCTGGATAAAACAAGGTGGAGGGCCAGATTTGGCCTGCGGGCCTTCTGTTTCCCACCTGTACCCTACTCCTTCAACTCTGTTGACTTCCATGAGATTCCGGAGCCTATTATTACTCAGAACCTTTGCAACCACTGCTCTCTCTGTTTGGACACTATTCCCAGAAATAATCACAAACGGTTCCCACTTAAGCCAGATGTTAGCGGTAAACCCTTCTTCAGAAAAGTCTTCCCTGACCCTGTTATCTAGATCAGCACACTCACACCCTTATCAAGCTTCATTATTCTATAAATATTACCTGAAATTATATATTGTTTTTTATTTGTTTATTGTCCATCTTCCTTAATTGAATAAAAATCTCATAAAGCTGGGCCTCATTTGGCACATGGCAGGCACTCAGTAACTATTTGTAGAATGACTTAAAAACAATGTATATGATCTAACCTAGACAGACTCAAGAGTGATCAATCCATTTATTAAAATGATAACCATCACTTCCCTCAAATTACATAAATTCTCAAACATAACTCCCATAGTCTTAAATAAAACTTGCAGCACGTCATTTAAGATGTTCTCAATGATCTAGGATTATTAACACAGAAGTCAATTAACTCCACCTTGAGCGTAGGCAAAATATAAGCAGTGCTCTTTGTGTGGGCATGTGCCAGAATGCCTTTCCAGCTATTTTCTCAGAAATACACTAGCCAGAATGAGATTCAGTCTATAGGTACAGGGCAAGTGATCCAGGCTGGCCAATCAGAGTACCACATCTCCCTCACCCAATGACTGGTACATGACCCACAAAGGGCCAATCAAAATGGTCTCAGGAACTGGGGTGAGCCCTCAGGGAGGGGCCACACTCATCTCAAGAGTCACTAGAGTTCAGGGATCATCTCACTTGCACCTGGCAGAATCAGCCTGAGAATGAAGTAAAGAAACACAAAACAAACACAGAACCAAGAGTGAAAAAGAGTAGTTTCCACCAAGGGGGAAGGTGGGAAAAAAGAAAAGAGTGGGTGACTGTCCTAAACACCATTTACATCCCTTTCAATAGCCATACCTAAAAACAAATGTTCCCCTAGACCAGTTGCCTGGGTCTTTAAATACTTTCATCTTAAATTAGGTTAAGCTGGATTTCTAACACTTGCAATCAAGAGTCCTGACTAGTACAAATATGCGCAACATACACTACCATTCTGGTGGAGCACTGATTAAACACACACACACACAGGTGGCTGCCAGGGGCTAGAGGGAAGAGTGAATGAATAAGGAGTGAGAACTTACAGTTAGTTTTCTGATGGGGTGATGAAAATGTTCTGGTAGAGGTACTGGTTGTACAACACTGTAAATATACTAAACGCCACAGAATTGTTCGCTTTAAATTTTACATTATGTGAATTGACTTCAATAAAAAAATTTTAAACAAATAATGCTGTAATGCATTGCTTAATACAAGCGTCTTTAAGTATATCTATCATAATTTCCTAGAAGAGGAAATTGGGTCGGATGATATGCAAATTTTTAAGATCACTGATACATATCAATAAGTTACTTTACAAAAAAATCATACCAAATAATAATCTGATCAAAAGTGTATTGGAGAGCTAACACAATGTATAATTATTAGAAAAAAAACATTAAAAGACAGCAACTTTGCTAATAGGTAAATTCATTTTAATCTGTAAACTTATATATCAGATTATTAATGAAAAGTGACTTTTAAAACACTGGGTGTTGTCATTTCTTCATTTGTGACTAATGTATACATATATTTTGAACACTTACTATAATTTTTCCTGTTAACATGTAGGAACTCTTCATGTATTGAATACATAACTATTTCCTCTCCTATACGTTTCAGATATTTTTTCAGTTTGTTATTTACTTTTTGGGTTAAAGGTGACGTGTCTGTTTGTATATGTATTTATTTTAGAAGCAGGAAGAGAAAAATGGAAATATTCTCTCAAAAAAAAACCCCTACCATATCTACAGTATGACACACACACAAACACAGAGAAAGACTAAGTGGTATTTTACTTCCGCTCCAGGAGTTCAGCATAAGCTCTCCTACCTCAGGTCTATCTGACCCAAACACACCCTCATTTGAGCTGATATAAAATCTATGAAGGAGGTCAGCACTGTTCCTATCAGAAATAAGAACAAATAAAACACGTCAATCCCTTTAAAAAGCTTAAATCCCTTTAAGCTTTAAAAAGCTTAAAATTAGTCTGGTTGGTGTAGCTCAGTGGATTGAGCACCAGACTGCAAACCAAAGGGCAACCGGTTAGAGTCCCAGTCAGGGCACAAGCCTAGGTTGCAGGCCAGGTCTCCAATAGGGGGAATGCAAGGGGCAACCACACACTGATGTTTCTCTCTCTCTCCTCCCCCTCTCTCTAAAAATAAATAAATAAAATCTTTTTTTAAGTTTAAAAATAAAGAAGCAACATATGTTATTAGTTCCCCTTTCTTCCATGCAGTCTTGAAAACACTACCAAAGATGTCATTGAAAGCATTTTCACCACTAGTTATAACAGGTCCTTTTTTGGGGGTGGCGATGCAGTTTTGGTTTCTGTAAATTTAAAGTTTTATAATAGTGTCTCTCCAATTTGGTTTCTATGAAAGAATATCTGGAGCACTTGCCTAAGCTTCACCCAAGCCTGTCCTTACTTACCAACAGCTCTCTGGGCCTGCTGCCTCTTCTCTCCCCACCCCAGTCAAGGTTTCCCAACCTCTTCTCCCTCTTGTCTGAAGAAATAGTCCTTTCTTACAGCTATTCCCCTTGGGATCTCAGGGGTGAGTCTGAGACCTTAATTCTTGGTCTTAATCATTACTTTAATTCAGTGATTTTCAACATTTTTCATCTCATGGCACAGATACACTAATTTCTAAAATTGTACAGCACACCAAAAAATATGTTTGTTGAGCTGACAAAAAAAAAAGGTATAATTTTGATTCATTCACACTGGACAGCTACTGTTGTGTTGGCTTTTCTCATTTTTTTTTTTTTTAATTTGACAGTCTAAGGGAAAAGAGGTCAGTAACTAAATAGGTATTACATGTTTTAAAAATTCTTGCAGCACAACAGTTGAAAAGCGTTGCTTTAATAATAGGAACTCCTGACTGGTGAAACAATCTTTGGGGCAGTAAGGCTTCAGGAATTTTCCAAATCATCCACACAGGTGGCTGCTACTCTACCTGTGTAGGGAAGAGGGAGGGAGGGAGGAAAGAGGAAATCTCAGACTTCAACACATTTCTGAGAAGGTCTTGGTCAGGCCAATGGGGAGTCTTCAAGCCAAAGCCACCTTTCAGAGGTAACTGGGTCTCACAGGAATGAGCCACATTAGTACTCCTGCTTGCTCAGTAATTGGCTGGGAGTAGCCCTAAAGAAGCTCAGCTTTGGCTAGAAAGTGGTGGTGAAGCCAAGGGCAGCTGCTAGAGCTCTGAGTGGTGCATTCTCATGGTTCCCACAGTTGGGCACAGGCAATGTCATTAGTACCTTATGTGTCCATGAAAACATGGTTGAGGCTCAATGAATGTGTCATCACTTAAAACCAAATGCAAGACAATATTAATGGGGTGCTTATCTTTTTCAAAAGTGATTTTTTAAACTAAACCACAATTGTAATTATGAAGTCAAAGTACATATTTAATGTTAAAGATTACAACTAACAGGATTCAATATTTTCCAGATGTGGTTTCAGTTTGTAAAGCAATATAGAAGATACAAAAGTGATTATGATACATCTCATTTCTAAAAATAAAGTTAAGGCCCTGAAATGAGGATTCAGAACTAACTCAGAAACAAAGCTCTCCTAAGAACCTAGAAGGTAAATCCTTTATGAACTGGCAGCAATTTTATCAAATAAGAATACGAGAAACCACTCTACAAAAGTATAAAGTACTACATTAATATCAGAAATCAAGGTGAAAAAATTAGCCTAAGAACATATATGCATAAGTCACAGAGAGACGAAAGCACAGTGATGGCCAGAGGGAAGGGGGAAGGGGCTGGGTAGAGGCAGGTAAAGTGGGAGAAAATGGGGACATAATTTTAAAAAAAGAAAAAAATCAATACAGTCAATACAGTTATATCTTGTGTGGATTAAGTCTGCAAAAATGGAAAAAATCAAATTACCCTTAAATACTAGAGCCACACCCATCAGGGAAGATGCTCCCACAGTGAGGGACATGAAGGAAAGAGGACCACTGAGGACAGAGCAAATTCTCTTATCCCACTTCATATCCCTCCAGGCACATGATCACTAAGTAGAAGACCAGGCAACAACTGCACTACTTAAATTATTCTCTTTATTTATATATATATATAAACACACACACACGCGCACACACACATACATATTTCCCCCTTCTGGCCAACCATTTAAAATATAAATTAAGTGCATTTATGAGATCACTCCCCAAAAGAACAAAATATCTTACAGATTACAATATTTAGTTTAAGGAGATACATGGTACAGAAGAGGGACCAAGACATAATCAGTTCCTATCACTACACCGCTACACCAGTGATAAAAATGGTTCAGCAGTTCATTTTACACCTGTTATCTTCACGGAGAAAACAAAACCTTTCTCGTGAGAGCTCCCTCCACTTCCCTGTGACCCAGCACACCATTTCTGCTTCCTCCACGTGGCAGTAGAGGAAGAGGTACCCCTCTCTCTTGTCAAGCCTGATCTCCTGCCCCATGTCCCTGATTCTACTGCAGACCACATCTTTTTCCATTTTTATCCCCTTTCTTTGTACTGTTTATTCATTTGCTCTGTTATTATTTACTTTTCCAAAATATAAATAAACTCAAATTCCTTTGGCCTTAACAAAGTATAAAAATCGTATCTGCACACACATACAAGCATGCACACACAACACCCATCCATCTTTGATCTGGAATTTCCCATTCCCTTCCTGGCATATTAATCTATACCCTTCTGTTGCAAGAGCCAGAAATACGACTCAAGCCAGCTAAAGCAAAAACAGGGTGTTACTACTGGCTTACGCAACTGCAAAACTCAGGGGTGGAGAAGGCACACACATGGCCAAACCCATTGGCACGCAGGGTCCACTGGGCCCTTCTCACTCTCCCCCTCTCTGCTCTGCCTCCCTCTGAGTGTGAATTCAATTTGAGGCAGGTGCTTTCCATGTGGGAAGATGAACACATGCAGCCCAGCCTACATCCTCATGGTTTGCAATCCAGAGCCTTGCTCTCTTATCATCTACTGTTTCAAATCTCAGGGAGATTGAGACTTGTGGACCACTCACCAAGGGAATGCATGGGTTTAGATCTGTCCTCTGCTTAAAAACTCTTCACCAGATTCCCAACATCTAATCACACAACAGGATAAAAGCCAAAGAACACGTAACTCCATGGGGGCCAAACCATTACCTTTGCACAAGCTACTCTTTGCAGCATCCTTACCCCCAACTTGTCTACCTGGGAAATTCCCATATTCCAAACACACTTCAGACCCGACTTCCATCAAGACACGTACCCGGTCAAGAGGCCTTTCTGCTCTGCCTCCTCTGCACCTTGTAGGCTCCTCCACAGTTTCACTAACATAACACTCTTGTAGTAAATGTACTGTATTTTGCCATGTATAACATGCACCCACATTTTTGTCTCAAGCTTTCAGGAAAAAAAATCTTTTGTTTTAATTTTTTAATTCAAATATTTATTTATATTTAGATACTTGTTTTTTGTATTATAAGGGAATTTTAGCATTTACTTTTTAATATATTATGGTACATGAAATTTTATGTAACAAATTCACAATATTTACTCATCACAGAAGGCCAAGAACTCTTCCTCACTGTCAATATCAGAAGTATCACCTTCTTCAATTTCTACATTACCACTGTCTTCTGAAGAGTCACTTTCCTCATCTGGGTAAATTTCATTGTCCTCAGTTCCATCCATAGCATTGCTGATGCCACATTTTTTAAACGATTTCACAACTACTTCCTTCTTGACACTGTTCCACAATCTTAGGATCCAATCACAAACCTGGGCGATGGATGCTTCCTTAATTCTGCCTATAGGTGTTAAATCATTACCAGCTGACTGCATGCACAATGTCCACTCTTTCTTCATTAGGGCCTTAAAGGGCTTGCTTACTGACACATCAAGAAGTTGCAGTTGGCTGGTTAGCCCACCAGGTATCACAGCAAGTTGGGTTTTCAAGTTCACTGAGATTGCTTTTGCACTTCGTGTAACATGGGTTTTGAAGTGATCAAAAACAGGCAAAGCTAGTTTTCTAAGTAATCCTCCAGGCCTTTGCAACCAGACTTTGTTAAGCCAGATTTTCACACCTTCTTCATTCATCATCCTTTTTCACTGCACATGGATAGTAAGTTCCACTTGGAATATTTTCTTTCAGAAATGTTTTTCTTTTAAAGATGATGATAGGTGGTAGCTTTGTCCCATCTGCAGAGCAGGCTAGAACAACAGTGAAATATGTTTTCTCATGACCACCAGTTTTAATAGCCATGGTCTTTGCTCCTTTGGCATCCACAGTTCTGTTGGATGGCTCGTCCATATTGGCGACCTGGGACAGCTCAAAGTTGAAAGCCTTTTCGAAGATTGATAACATAAGAATGAAATTCTAAAACGTGATTCTCATAGGCTGCTGGAAGTTTTTTGGCAAGTTTCATTTTTATCCTCATGCTCAAACCTGCTCTCTTTATAAAGTTAAAGCATCATTTAGGTGACCCTGAGAAATCCTCAATATTTTTTTCTTGAGCAATACTTTTACCTTCTTCTTGTATCATCTTAGTCAAAATAGGGATACCAGTTTGACACTGCTCCAGAACTTCACTTCCTGCTCTACCTCTGGCCACTGTGGAGGTTTCCCTCACATTGCCTTCATCTTGGCATCTGAAGAAGCTTTTCTTCCTGTTGCCTCCACAATCTGATGACACTCTCTATGGGAGGAGGTCTAGAGTGTCTCTCCACAGCTCTGTTGCCATGCTTTTTAGCATATTTAATAACTTTTAGCTTAAAGCTTGCAGTGTATGAAAACTTTCAACATTTTCCAAGGGATTGTCCAATAATTTCTCCCACCTAAAGTGTACGGGCTGTTCACCATATGGTAATAAAGTCAGCATCACCTATCTTATCAACTGGATAACAATCAGCATCATCTATTTTACTCTGTGGATAACAATACTTTGTGGATAGCTCTTCATTTCATTTCACTGAATCGCAACTACTTTCATTATAAGTTCTTCGTAAATTCAACAAAACCAATTATTGTATTCCAGGGTATCATTTTGCATATGGATATCAATATTTGTTTCTAGAGTTACACTTTTAACACATAAGCATAAATAAAAGAATTAAAAACACTGTATTTTTCGGACCATAAGATGCACCTAGGTTTTAGAGGAGGAAAATAGGAAAAAAAAATTTGAAGCAAAAAATGTGGTAAAATATTTAATAACATAAATAATCACCCCCCCCCCCCCAGCGAGCCAGGTAAGCTACATTAGAACTATAGACCCACCCCCATTTTCCTCCCAAATTTGGGAGGGGGTGCATCTTATAGTCCGAAAAATATGGTATATAGATACGGAATTAGTATTACCCTTGGATAATGCACATCCTTATTTTTCCCTCAAAATTTTGGCAAAAAAGTGCAGATTATACATGACAAAAATACAGCAGGTGTTTACATGTCTGTCTCTCCAATCAATCAGCAAATCCTGGGCTTGTGCCTTATTAATCTCTGAAGACGCAGCCCTACCAAGCAGACACACACAAAAACACAACAATGTTTGTAAAACTGAATTTTTTTTAAATCCAAAGATAGTTGTTTACTACATTTATATATTATTTTTTAAATTTTACTGTAGCCCTGGCTGGTGTGACTCAGTGGATTGAGCGCCAGCCCGTGAACCAAAAGGTCACTGGTTTGACTCCCAGTAAGGGCACATGCCTGGGTTGCAGGCCAGGTCCCCAGTAGGGGGCACACAAGAGGCACCCACACAGTGATGTTTCTCTCCCTCTCTTTCTCCCAACCTTCCCCTCTCTCTAAAAATAAATAAATAAAATCTTTTTAAACAATTTACTATAAAATAACTTATATTCCTTTCTTTAAAAGTAATTTTAAAATTTGAATAAATTTGCTATTTTGAAAGTCATTTTTTTAAAAATAAACAATTCCCTACAGTTTTATTTTCAGTACACAATTTAGAGACTAAAGATCAGTACTCTAAACATCTAGTAAAAGTTTTTATGCCCACTGCAAATAAAGCACTTACAAATAAAAATGCAAATTATAAAAATTTATATCAAAATATTCTGAACCTACCAATTGTCTCTCTTCCCAAAATAAAAGGTAAAAGCCAACCTTTTTGAGTTATCTTAATACATCGGAGTTCAATCAGACTTTTACCCTAGGTTCACCTTTCTCACATTAGAAGTCTAGACAGTCTCAAGTTCTAGAAGCAGGAATGATATATTTGTGTTACATGTATGTGTCCAAAGTTAATTTTATATCCCAAAGGTTACAGATGTAAAATGTTACTAATTGATGAAAAAATATTGGGTTAGCCAAAGAGTTCGTTTGGTTTTGTCTATAAATAAGATGGCTCTAATAGCACTTAGCTGTCTTTAGCATCATTTGAAACAATTTTGTTAGACTGTATTGTGACAGCTGTCATATCAGCTTTCATTTTTTTTAAAAACTTACCAAAATTGGTGAATTCTTGTGTACCAATATTAATACTGAAAATGGAAGAAAATATGAAACATTTTCAGCATATTATTCTTTCAGTAAAGGTAAAAACGCAACTGAAATGCAAAAAAAGATTTGTGTACTGAGTGTATGGAGAAGGTGCTATGACTGATCGAACATGTCAAAAGTGGTTTGAGAAGTTTCGTGCTGACAATTTCTCACTGGACCTTGATGCTCCACGGTCAGGTGTAAACCAGTTGAAGTTGAGAGCAATTAAATCGAGACATTAATTGAGAATAATCTACATTATATCATGAGGGAGATACCTGACATACTCAAAATATCCAAATCAATAAAGTTATTGGAGAAAATGAAAAATGTGTCTTTTATTTTACAGAAAAAACTAAATGAACTTTTTGGCCAACCCAATAGCAAAGGGAACTTTATGGCAAAATCACTTTACTTCTAACAAGGTCAAATGAAAGAAATATTAAGACTGCCTGAAGAGCCTAAAATTATACCTCCCAGCTTTGTTCTGGTTGTAAAATATCCATGTGGCACTAAGGTCCATGCAAATATTCTGCCACCTGCTAGGCTTGCCAAGGAAGGGCACAAAGAAGTCAATGAATACAAAAACAAAGATGGAGTCTTTTTATCTTCTGCTATATTCAAATCAAATATAGCCTCAAGTCTCCCCAGACGAATATGGTAAAACAGAACAGGAAGAGAGCAGCAAAATTCAAAGCAATAATCTTAGGAGACATGCAAAAACTGCTGGACTTTTGTTTAATATCTTAACATTTATTTGGGTGCATAAATATATTTTCTAGTATGTAAACATGTTTTTAAGTCAGATACCTAGCATAAGCACAACATGGGTTTTATAAATTTTAAGAATCCTAGCTCTGGCTTCCGGCCAAGATGGAGGTGTAGACACACTGTGCCTCCTTGCACAACCAAAAGAAGGACAACAACAATTTAAAAACAAAAAACAACCAGAACTGACAGAAAATCAAACTGTATGAAAGTCTGACAACCAAGGAGATAAAGAAGAAACATTCATCCAGACCCGTAGGAGCAGAGAGAACTCGCAGCAAGGCCGAAGCTGGCGGACCCAGCAAGGGGGCGGATTGGGGAACGGGGCAGGCCAGGCTGCAGCTAGCAGATCCCACAAGGTGGTGGCTGGCAGACCCTGTGGCCCCACATTCGCACATAGATAAACTGGGAGGAACTGTGGGGGAGCGAAGCAGAATGCACAACCCAGGGCTCCAGCATGGGGGAAATAAAGCCTCAAACCTCTGATTGAAAACACCCGTGGGGGTTGAGGAAGCAGCAGGGGAAACTCCCAGCCTCACAGGAGAGTTGTTGGAGAGACCCACAGGGGCCTATAGCGTGCACAAGCCCACCCACTCGGGAATCAGCACCAGAGGGGCCCAATTTGATTGTGGGTAGTGGAGGCAGTGACTGAAATCCAGCAGAGAGTGGAGCAAGTGCCACTGCTCCCTCTCAGCCCCTCCCACACGTACAGCATCACAGCACAGCAACCAGCATTCCCCCTCCCCAGTGAACACCTAAGGCTCCGCCCCTTTACCTAACACGCACAGAGACAAAAAAAAAAAAAAGGCCCAAATGACAGAACACTTCAAAGCTCCAGAAAAAATACAACTAAGCAAGGAAGACATAGCTAACCTATCAGATACACAGTCCAAAACACTGGTAATCAGGAAGCTCACAGAATTGGTTGAATTTGGTCACAAATTAGATGAAAAAATGAAGGCTATGCTAAGAGAAACAAAGGAAAATGTACAGGGAACCAATAGTGATGCGAAGGAAACTGGGACTCAAATCAATGGTGTGGACCAGAAGGAAGAAAGAAACATCCAACCAGAAAAGAATGAAGAAACAAGAATTCGGAAAAATGAGGAGAGGCTTAGGAACCTCCAGGACATCTTGAAACATTCCAACATCCGAATTATAGGGGTGCCAGAAGGAGAAGAGGAAGAACAAGAAATCGAAAACTTATTTGAACAAATAATGAAGGAGAACTTCCCTAATCTGGCAAAGGAAATAGACTTCCAGGAAGTCCAGGAAGCTCAGAAAGTCCCAAAGGAGGAGAACACACCAAGGCACATTATAATTATACTACTTAAGATGAAACAGAAGGAGAGAATCTTACAAGCAGCAAGAGAAAAGGACACAGTTACCTACAAAGGACTTCCCATAAGACTGTCAGCTGATTTCTCAAGAGACCTTGCAAGCAAGAAGGGTCTGGAAAGATGTATTTGAAATCATGAAAGCCAAGGACCTACATCCAAGATGACTGTATCCAGCAAAGCTATCATTTAGAATGGAAGGGCAGATAAAGTGCTTCTCAGATAAGGTCAAGTTCAAGGAGTTCATCATCACCGAGCCCTTATTATATGAAATGTTAAAGGGATTTATCTAAGAAAAAGAAGATCAAAAGAAAAAAGCAAACAAAATATAACCAGAGACATTGAAATTAAGAACATTGTAACAATAGCCAGAGGGGAGTGGGGAGGGGACAGTGGGGAGAGGGGTCTATAGGAGCTACTACTATAAAGGACACAAGGACAAAATCAAGGGGGAGGGTAGGGGGGGAGGAAGGTGGGACTGGCTGGGGTGGGGTGGAGTGATGGGGAGAAAATGCAGACAATGGTAACTGAATAAAAATAAATAAATAAATTACAAATATATATGAACAGTAAAAATGACAGCAAACTGACAGATATTAACCACCACACCTAAAACAAAAACAAAAGCAAACTAAGCAAACAACTAGAATAGGAACAGAACCACAGAAATGGAGATCACATGGAGGGTTATCAACAGGGGAGTGGGAGGGGGAGAGAGGGGGGAAAGCTATAGAGAATAAGTAGCATAAATGGTATGTAGAAAATAGACGGGGGGAGGGTAAGAATAGTATAGGAAATGTAGAAGCCAAAGAACTTATAAGTATGACCCATGGACATGAACTATAGGGGGGGAATGTTGGAGGGAGGGGGTGGGCAGGATGGAATGGAGTGAAGGGGGGGATATGGGACAACTGTAGTAGCATAATCAATAAATATATTAAAAAAAAAAAAAAAAAGAAAGAATCCTAGCTCTGCCACTTACTGGCTGGGAGTTAGTAGATGACTAGTTAACCTCACTGAGCCTCAGTTGCTTCATCTGTAGGTTGGGGTAGGAATACTACCTTCATCAATTGTGGGAAGATCAATAAAATTCTGACAATAATAAACAACCATATCACCACTTTCTATCCTCTCATTAAGCTGCAGACCCCATGTCCTATAACATCCCAGACATTTCCATTTGGATTGTGCCTTTTTCTCAAAGTCAACACGTATAACACCAAACCCATCCTCCCCTGTCATTAGCCATGATCTGCTCCCAACTCTTCTGGATCTATCCATGCCATGCCCATTGTCCCAAACACCTAATGCCAATTACCAAATTTTAAAAATATGTTTATTGCTAGTCAGACTAGAGTGGAGACTATAGTCCTAATCCTTGCTGCTGGCAGGCCCAAAGGGAGCGACACTTAAGAAAGCAATGTGAATCAAGTCATAAACATGCTAAAATCCAGCAACTTGAATTCAATGGAATCTATTCTAAGAAAATAATACAAAATACAGAAAAAGCTGCTTCCTACAATGTTTACAGCAGTATTACTTATATTACTGAAAGAGAGAGGAAGGGGGAGTAAGAAGAGAGGAAGGAAGAAAACAATTTAACCATACAAGAAATGGTAAACTAAATTATGGAATATAGTCTCAGCAAATGTTTGTAGTTAATAAAAATGAAATGCTAGTATTAGATAAATTTAAAAGGCAACATTTAAAATTGTAAGTGAACTTAGAGCAACAAATGCACAAAAGAAAACATACCAAAATGTTCTATTTTGCTCTATCTGTGTATGGAGCATTTGTGAGAAACTAGCCTCCCTCTCTGGTTCTAAACATTTGGTCCAAACCCTTGTGTCACTTGATTGCACTGGACTGTGGCCTCTGATCCCAACTCTCTTCTCCTTCTGATTAATCACTCCTCATCTAGCTTCTGCAAACTTCACTTTCATTATTTTATTAAGAGAATCACTCCTTCTACACTGGTTCTTTAATATCCCACCCCCTCCTTTCCATTCATGGAACTTCTTATTTCAGGCCCTCATCACTTGTTTGCTCCATCATTGCCTGTGTTTAGTGCCACCCCTCCCATGAGCCCCAATCCATTTTTCCTGGCCATGCTGGCAGAGACAAAGTTCTCAGAATTTATTATTTGACCTGCTAAGAATTCTCCAATCAGGTCCTCTTACCTGCAGAATAAGATCTGAGCTTCTAATTCAGGCAAACAAAACCCTTTCTGATCTGCCCCTGAACCTGCCTCAGCTTCTCGCAGTCAAGTGACCTACTCCTCTCCTTCCCCACAAGTCCTCAGTACAACTCACTGTCCTGCCCCTACTCCTGGCCTACACAGTACTCCAGTCATTTATCTGACACTTTGGATGCCCTCAGGACCAGGATTCTAGCACCCCATCCTCAATGCCCATTACCCTCACCACTCCCCCACTGGACACGAGGAAGAGGCAGGCTGGCATTCCTTACCCTTCCACATGATTGCCATGCATATTCCATCATCTCTTAGTTGGAATTGCCCCCTCCCTCTACTTTCCCAAATTCTAACCCTGCTCTGTCTAGTATGTAGCCACTAGCTACATACAGCTACTTACTGCTGGAAATGAGGCTAGTCTACAATGATATGTGCTATGAGCTTATAATACATAATAAATAATATGTTATTTTGATTACCTGTTGATATAATACATATTATATATATGGGTTTAGATAAAATATATTATTAAAGTTAATTTCATTTGTTTCTTTTTACTTTTTTAAATGTGACTACTAGAAAATTTAAATTACACATGTGGCTCACATTATATTTCTATTGGATAGAGCTAGTCTAACCATTCTTCAGGGCCTAGCATGACTAAAACTTCAAGGTGCCCCTATTTTTATGCCACTCTTAATTATCTTTTTTGCCTCTTTGAAATTCTATAACAGAGTCTACCATATAAGCCACTATCTAATTACACAGTGCACTACTGTTTACTATTATCCTCACTCTTCTTGTTATAACAATGCCATTTCTATACCCTGTTTTGGGACTCAGTGGCCAGTCAACTTTTTTTTTTTTAATTTTTATTGTTATTCAATTACAGTTGTATGCCTTTTCTCCCGGTCCCTCCACCCCACCCCAGCCAAATCTTTTAATGAGACAAAGAATCTTTGTTGGAGCCAAGTAGCAATACACAGTTTGTTTTTCTGGTTTTGTTTTGTTTTATTTACCTTCCCAATAACAATTGAAACAGTGTAGGGAGAACTAGAAGTCAGGGGACTTAATGGCTCTTTCTTCTTCCTATATATAGACAATTTAGCACATGGTTTGGCCCCTTGTAAGGCCTTTTATGCCTCAGTTCCCGCCCCCCCCCCACCCCACTGTAAAATCAATCAGGCCAATCTACAATATAAAGTCAGATTAAAGTAGCTAAGAAAGTTCTAATTGGAGTCATTACTATGACACTAAGAAATACTCTACTTTTCACAACTAATTGTTGTGAAAGGCAGCCAGCCGTCTTAAATACAGACTAATTTTTATGAAGAGAGAACAAGTCCATCACAATTATGAAAATAAGTAAAGGTGAGGGGGGAATTACCTATCAAAACGCTTATCCTAGCCTATGAATGATAGGAGACAAGTAATGGGAGAAGAAACTGTCAAGTGCCTACTCCAAGTTAAAATAGTTTATATTGGGTTGGCCAAAAAGTTTTTTTTATTTTTCTGTAAAATAGCTCTAGTAGTGCTTAGTTGTCTTTAACTTCATTCAAAACAATTTGTTAGATTGTATGATGACAGCTGTCATATGAGGGTGCATTTAAAAAAAACATCAAAATTGGTGAGTTTTTGTGCAGCCATTTTAATATTGAAGATGAAGAAAATATGCAACAATTTTGGCATATTATGCTTTATTACTTCAATAAAGGTAAAAGTGCAACTGAAACGCAAAAAAAGTTTGCGCAGTTGATGGAGAAGGTGCTATAACTGATGAACATATGAGGGGGAAGTGGTTTACGAAGTTTCATGGGGAGATTTCTCACTGGATGATGCTCCATGGTCAGGTAGACCATTTGAAATTGACAGCGATCAAATCAAGGCATTAATTGAGAACAATTAATGCTATACCACGAGGGAGAGAATTGACATAACTAATATACATCATCCCAACTGAACAAAACAGTGAAATCTCAAGGAATGGTGATTGTGGTAATTCCACCCCCCCGCCTTTATTATTTTGATACTTATTACACACTTGTTCTCTCTTCATAAAAACTAGTCTTGACCTGGCTAGTGGGGCTTGGTAGATTGCATGCCAGACTGAGAACCAAAGGATCACTGGTTCGATGCCCAGTCAGGTCACATGCCTGGTTTGCAGGTCAGGTACCCCAGTATGGGGCACACAAGAGGCAACCACACATTGATGTTTCTCTCCCTCTCTCCTTCTCTTCCCCTCTCTCTAGAAATAAATAAATAAAATCTTTTTTTAAAAAATTAGTCTGTATTTAAGATAGCTGGCTGACAAAATATCCAAATCAATAAAATTATTGATTAAAATGAAAAATGTGTGTTTTATTTTATGGAAAAAACTAAATGGACTTTTTGGCCCACCCAATATATCACACTCACAATAACCTTACAAGGCAGACATTATCAAACCCATTTCAAGAGTAAAGAAACTGATGTTCAAACGCAGGCTAAGTAACTAGGCCAAATCATGTAGCTGTGCTGCAAATGAAGGTCAGTAGTATCATCTCTGTATGTAAAAACTGACATCTTTATTAACACTGGAAGATAAAATGTGTGCAAAACAAGAGTATTATACAATATACAAATAAAAATAAAAATAATAATTTCTATTCATTTCCTTCAAATAGTTTTCTTGATCTTGGCTAATTCCCATCTTTCAGATCAAGACACCTTTTTTCCTAAGTAGACTTTTTCTTAAAGTAGCCAATAAATAGGGTATATGAAGTGGTAGGGACTAGGGCATTAATGTACTATTTTTCTTTAAAGTTTTTAAGCCACAATTGAGAATGAAAGTTTACATTAAATATTATGGCTAAAATTCCTCAGATACATTTACAAAAATCTAGTCCCAATGGGTAAAGATTACAGTGATAAACTAAGCCATTCCACAAACCATCAACAAAACATATATCTAAAGAAATATCAAAGAAGCTCTCCATGTTACATAACTTAAGTTCAAATGAAATGATAAAAGAAAGTTCCTCAAAATAAGACACACATAATATGAAACCACAATTACATAGCCTTGAAAGCTGGCTAACTACTTTCTCAGAATGGTAACAGTGTACTGTGTATCTCTAAGAAACCAAACTAATCTAGGTTTAGTTGATTCTGCCTTTACAGAACAGCCAAATTAATCTTACAGACTTGGACAGGACAAAAATTCAAATTCTCTATCACAGAAAAAGTCCTAAAGTATCAAATGCTTTAAAATACTGCTCAACTCTCCTTATTAAAAACGCCCCTGCAGTAGGTGTTAATCAGTCACTACAAAAAAAGCTCTGCACAATGCAACCTGTCTGCGCTTGGTATTTTACTACAGGAAGTAGAAAGTTCAGTTTACCAAGAACACCACATTTCACTTTCAAAGGTCTTGAAAACTAATCCCTCTAACAGTAACTAATTTACATTTCACCGCAAACTGAACAAAACAGTGAAATCTCAAGGAATGGTGATTGTGAAGAACTTGGCAAAACCAGATGTTTTTTTCTTTTAGAGTATAAAAATAATGTGCAACTTTTAATCTCATGAACAAAATCTTTATGTAAAATTCTCACAAATAAAATTAATTCTTTTACTGCTATATTTCCTCATAGCAATATATTAAGACTATGTGCCCTTACTCAGAGACATATATATTAAGACTACCTGCCCTAAATCAGGTGATTTTTGCTCATTTTAAGAATAAAATGGCACCTCGAAGAAGCAGAAGGTGTCCTTTTCTCAGCCCCCAAATACACAAAGTCTACAGACAGCAAAGGTGTCTTCATCCTAAACAAAAGGTACGACTAAGGAAGAAAATAGAACACAAAACAGCCTAGCAAACCAGCTACAAATCACATGCAGCAGGTGACAGGAAGCCTTGTGGATACTTCACACCCACAGGGAGGAGCTTCATTCCAGGTCAATTGCAGAACCTCTCCACTCAGTAGTCTCATAAAAACGGAAGAAGACATATAACCATCACCGTCATACTGGCAATAAAGGAGAAGCAGTCTCCTTGAACCCAGGAAAGTCACCCCTCCCTCCAAGCAAATACGACCAAGGACACAAAGAAACTGAAGCAGCCAGATCCAAAATAAAGATAAAATTTTAAAGGGAGAGGGGGTGGAATGGTAAGATATGTTACAGTTAAATTTAATGTATCCTGGGACCACCTGGAGTCTCAGTCTCAAAAGTAAAAATAAAATTTAAAGGGGGAAGGGGAAGCGAAAAGAGAAGACAGTTCAATTAAGTGTATGGTAGGACTACTCGGGGTCAGTATACTTAGGGTCTGGGACTCATAAAAACTTAAAAATTGGGAAGGGAGATGACAGCTCAATGTGTGTGTGAGGGCAATTTGAGAGGTCCAGTATTTGCTGGGGAAGGGACAGTCACAGTTGTGCCCTACCTCGAGGTTACCCGGTGAGAATACGAAGTAAGTTTACACCGGAGTGCTCGAGGGCAAGGTTGCCCGCTTTCCTGGGAACAATGCCAAGACCCAGAGACCGGTTCAGACGCCCCACCACCCTCACCCCACGTCCTCGGCATCCCAGCTCCGACCCCAACCCGGCCCACGCCGGGGCAGTGCCTCCGACACCAGAGCCCCCTCCCACGCCTCACCCAGCAGCGCCCGCAGGTGCTTCAGACGGGTCAGCACGTCCTTCTTGGGGTCCAGCACCTTCTGGGTGGACTTCTTCACATCCCCGTGGCTCTTTCGGGAGAACATCCTGCCGCGGGAAGCCCGGGCCCCACCTGGGATACAAGGAGGCGCCTGCGCCGCGCGAGTCACCGAACTGGGTCCAGACTGGTGCTTAACGCGCGAGCCCACCTTCGAGCAGCCGCAGCTTCAGCTGTGACTCCAGGAAGGAGGGGCGGGCACCGAGAGGGGAGGGGCAGGAAGGCGGTGTCAAGGCGAAATCAACGGCCCCGCCCACCGGGAGGCGCCAGCCTCACCTCACGCGCAGCGTCAGCGTGGGGTCGATCTTGACTCCTCCAAGGGGCGCCAAGGGGCGCCAAGGAGCGCGAAGTCCGCACCACGCGTCACAAAGAAACTTGCCCCTACGCATTCGTTGTACTACAATTCCCGGAATGCACCGCGATAGAGCCCTCCAATCAGACTGTCGGGACTTTGGCACGATGGGAGTCAGGGGGCCGGCTCTAAGCACGGTCCGCCTTCCTACCCAGCAATTTCTCCTGGGAAATGTAGTTATGCAGGAAGCGAGGCACTGCTACCGCCTTTCCAGGACAAGGAGCTCTTGGGCAGCAAGGCCCCCAAGTCTGTGCCAAGCGCAGTTCCCTCTAGTGTAACACGAACCACAGAAACACTTCTGTAAGAAAAGTTTCAGGGCTATGAAAATTCAAACCATTTTAAGTTCTACAGTAGCTTCTGGAATCACACCAACAAGGCAGAGATCCATGGAAATCCCTTTGACCATCCCAAAATCGCAGCTCAAATACATGGCTTTGGCAAGAGGGAAGGATAAACCTAGGCTGTGGACAAAGAGCCCCTTGGTTTCTGAGACCCAACTTCACTTGGAGTATGAGAGTCCCTCACTCTGACTGTTCTACAGGATCTTGCTTCTTGCTTTATAGGAAATGCATGTTCTCTGTGTTGTGCAAAGCCCTATTAGCAATCCAGTAGTAGAACAAACCATAAATAGAACCTGAGGGACATGGCACTCAATCCTGAACGCCTTTTAAGTCCAGGCACCTGTAACTAGGGATACGACTGAGAAGGAAGATGGTCTGGAGATGTCTTACAAGAGATTTTACTGCATCTGGATCCTTTGATGCTCCAAATTATGATTACATTTTAGCAATTGTCCATACTCATGGATAATTTTATCCATACTTATCCATTTTTTCCATACTTAAGCTGATTGTTTAAAAACATGTGGTTTCCATCAGATTGGGACCACGCAACTGTCTTTTCATTTGGATGAACTGTAACTTGGAGGACGAATAAGGAATTTACACAGCTTTGCGTTGATCGCTGAGCACAGTATTTGGCCTCTGGAAGCACTCAATAGAAGTTCATTAAATAAAAGGGAGTAAAAAGCCAAAATGGTGCTACATATTTTTTTTCAAACATGCAAAAAAAATCTCATAATTGTTAGAGCCTCTAGTTTTAGAGTTGTCAAAATAACATTTCTAGAACTGGATTATATTCATACTGAAGGACTATTATTCAGCAATGAAAAAGAATGGACTATTAATATATCCAGTAAAATGGAGGAATCTCAGACCCAGAGATGAAAGCCCCATACTCAGGATGAGCTGTCCTACCAGTTTGGGTCCCTAGATGGCATCTTCTTCAGAGCCACAAACCCCCCAAGACTGTTACAAGAGAGAAAAAAATCTTTTAAGACATTTTGAGAGTCCATGTTACAGCAACTTAGCCTGTACTTGATTACACATAGTAAGTAAGTCACAATATTCATTGCCAGATTTCTTTAAAATGATACCTTTCATTACATCGATTAAACAAAAAATAGGAAGCACTTGCCTTAGGGAATTCAATTTTTTTCTATCATAAGGCAACCTGTCATCAACCTGTGAAACATTTATTGAGCACCTGCTATGTATAAGGCATGAGTCTAAATCTTGGGGATAAAAAGATGCAGCCTCTTGATCTCCAAAGCGTACAATGTAGTTGAGGGGCAGAATAACTACATAAATAACTAGGTAAATGACAGTGTACAGTGAACATGTGACACTGTCAAAACTTGGTAGTACTGCATATGATTTCACTTATATGTGAAATCTAAACGACAATATAAATGAACAAAAAAAGTAGAAACAGACTCATAGATACAGAGAACAGACTGATGGTTGCCAGAGGGAAAGAGGGTTGGGAAACTGGATGTAAAAGGTAAAGGGATTGAGAAGTGCATATTGGTAGTAACAAAATATTCATAGGAAATATAGTCAATAATATTGCAATAACTATCTATGGTGCCAGGTGGCTACTGGAAATAGCAGGGGAACACTTAGCATAGTATAGAATTGTCTAACCACTATGCTGTACACCTGAAACTAATACAAAATAATATTGAATGTAAACTGTAATTGAAAAAAAAAGAAAGAAAAAACTTGGTAGTACCAGAAATAGGCATTTGTGCAGATAGATTCACCTCTTCTATCCTATCAAGCCTCTAGTTACTGATGAAAATGTAGAACTCCAGGTCTTCTCCAAAAATTTAAGAAACATAAATTATTATTTTGTTGCTTTTTTCACCTACATGTATGAAATAAAAATAAATAAAATATTTACTCTCCAAAATCATTCCTGCTGTACTGTGAATTCCTTGGGGGCATCACTAGTTCTATAACTAATTCTTTATCACTGGAAGTTCAGGGTGTCAAGTGATTTTCAGACATTTAAGTGCTATTGAATAAATGTCCCACTTTCATCAATAAATAAAGATAATGAAATCAATAGTTAAACTTTGTGATGCAAATGAAAACCACCCTGAAATACCATTTGGATTAGGGAAAAAACAACAACAACATGGTTTGACAACAAACTCTGGTAGCAAAGCTATAGAAAAACAGAGCTGATAGGAGTGTAAAATAGTACAATGTTTATGGAGGAGAATTTAGCAAAATTACATGTTATTTTCCCTTCAACACAAAAATCCTACTTGTAAGAATCTATTGTGAAGACATACCTCCACCAATATAAGACCAAATGTAGAAGGTTATTCCTTCCAGCACTATTAATCGCCAATGTAATGGGTTGAACAGACTTGTCATTATCCTAATCCCCGAAACCTGAGACTGTGAGTTTTTGAAAAAGCATTTTTGCAGGTGTAATTAAGTTAGGGATTTTGAGGTGAAATCATTGTGGATTATCTGGGTAGGCCCTAAATCTAATGAATATTCTTATAAGAGACAAAAGAGGAAAAGACACACAGAAAAGACCATGTAAAAAGAGGTGGAGATTGGAGAGTGTAACCACAAGCTGAGTGAACTTTGCAGCCACCAGAAGCTGGGAGAAGGAAGGATCTCCCTGGCGGCTTACAGAGGGAGCCCAATTTGAAAACATCTCTATTTCAGACTTCTGAAACCCAGACTATGAGAAAATAAATTTCTGTTGTTTTAAGCCACCTAGTTTGTGGTAATTTATTGCAACAGCCCCCCAAAATGAATGCTGCCCAATAGTGGAGAGAACCCAGTGTGCTTGTCTAATGGGATCTGATTGGGTGTGGTGCATGCGTACACATCTAAAAGTGGCTTGTTGAATCCAGTACATCTATATAAAGTAGTGTTATGTGGTACTATGCAACCATAGAAAAAAAGAGAAAATGTCCTAAATTTCCTCATTTGACCTAATGTTACATATACACTGTTAAGTATAAAAGAAATGGACAGAACATAAAATACATATTTATTTCCTTTTTTTTTCAAAAAGAAACTTTGGAATAATAAGTCAAAAACTAACATTAATGCCTACCTATGTGGGATGGAGAAGGGAGTGGAACAGATAAGAGTTGGCCAAAGGGTCTTCCCCAAGTATACCTTTTTACAGTTTTGACTTTTGTACCATTTAAATGTTTCACATATTCAAAAATTAAAATAAAAAGATAAAACCTGATAATTGAAAATAAACAGATAAACAGAATAAATGAACCCAATCATATATCTAATTGGTAACATAACTATATAGATAAAATAACTATTTCAAGTAACTTTTAGAGATAGTATTCTGATTGTACCTTCCTAGAGGAATATATGCTAAGGGCGAAAAAGGATCTGCAAAGAAAAATTAACTGTTTCTAGGACTAAGATTTTCAGCATATGAAAAAGGAGACACACAAATATCAAAATCAATGAAATTAAGTAAAAACTTTAAAATTAAATTTTACCTAGAAATATCAATTTGAATTCATGATTTAAAAATACATGCATGGTTTATTCTTTTTCATACACATATGTAGTTGTTCCTGCAATATTTATAAAAAGACTTCCCCTATGGAATTAACTTGGTACCTTGGTCATTTATGAATTAAACGTATGTGAGTGCCTATTTCTGTACATTCTATTCTGTTCCATTAATCTCGTTGTTTAATCTTAAACTATTATCCCTCTATCTTAACTACTAAAAACTTTATTGTAAGTCTTTTTTTGATATATTTATTGATTATGCTATTACAGTTGTCCCATTACCCCCCCTTCACTCAACTCCATCCTGCCCACCGCCTCCCTCCCACATTCCCCCCCTATAGTTCATGTCCATGGGTCATACTTATAAGTTCTTTGGCTTCTACATTTCCTACACTATTCTTACCCTCCCCCTGTCTATTTTCCACCTATCTTTTATGCTATTTATTCTCTGTACCTTTCCCCCGTCTCTCCCCCTCCCACTCCCCTGTTGATAACCCTCCATGTGATCTCCATTTCTGTGGTTCTGTTCCTGTTCCAGTTGTTTGCTTAGTCTGCTTTTGTGTTGGTTTCAGGCGTGGTTGTTAATATCTGTGAGTTTGCTGTCATTTTTACTGTTCATATTTTTGATCTTCTTTTTCTTAGATAAATCCCTTTAACATTTCATATAATAAGAGCTTGGTGATGATGAACTCCTTTAACTTGACCTTATCTGAGAAGCACTTTATCTTCCCTTCCATTCTAAATGATAGCTTTGCTGGATACAGTAATCTTGGATGTAGGTTCTTGCCTTTCATGACTTCAAATACTTCTTTCCAGCCCCTTCTTGCCTGTAAGGTCTCTTTGGAGAAATCAGCTGACAGTCTTATGGGAACCCCTTTGTAGGTAACTGTGTCCTTTTCTCTTGCTGCTTCTAAGATTCTCTCTCTCTGTTTAATCTTAGGTAATGTAATTATGATGTGCCTTGGTATGTTCCTCCTTGGGTCCAGGTTCTTTGGGACTCTCTGAGCTTCCTGGACTTCCTGGAAGTCTATTTCCTTTGACAGATTGGGGAAGTTCTCCTTCATTATTTGTTCAAATAAGTTTTTGATTTTTTGTTCTTCCTCTTCTCCTTCTGGCACCCCTATAATTCAAATGTTGGAACGTTTCAAGCTGTCCTGGAGGTTCCTAAGCCTCTCCTCATTTTTCTGAGTTCTTGTTTCTTCATTCTTTTCTGGTTGGATGATTCTTTCATCCTTCTGGTCCACACCGTTGATTTGAGTCCTAGTTTCCTTCCATCACTATTGGTTCCCTGTACATTTTTCTTTGTTTCTCTTAGCATAGCCTTCATTTTTTCATCTAATTTGTGACCAAATTCAACCAATTCTGTGAGCTTCCTTATTACCAGTGTTTTGGACTGTGCACCGCCTTGGGTGTTCACCGGGGCAGAGGAATGCTGGTTGCTGTGCTGTGATGCTGTATGTGGGGGAGGGGCCGAGTTGGAGCAATGGTGCTTTCTCCACTCTTTGCCAGATTTCAGTCACTGCCTCCACTACCCACAATCAAATTTGGCCCCTCTGGTGCTGATTTCCGAGTGGGTGGGCTTGTGCATGCTCTAGGCCCCTGTGGGTCTCTCCTACGACCTCTCCTGTGAGGTTGGGAGTTTCTCCTGCTGCCGCCTCAACCCCCATGGGTATTTTCAATCAGAGGTTTGAGGCTTTATTTCCCCCATGCTGGAGCCCTGGGTTGCGCAGTCTCTTTTGCTCCCCCCACAATTCCTCCCAGTTTATCTATGCGTGAATGTGCAGCTGAGGGGTCTGCTAGCGGTCGCACTGCCTGCCCCGTTCGTTCCACAGTCTGCCATGTCTCTGGGTCCTGCTGGGGCAATGTGAGTCCTTTGCCCCGACTGCCCATCTCAGCCCCTCCTATGTGTCTGGATGAATGTTTCTTCTTTATCTCCTTGGTTGTTGGACTTCCGTGCAGTTCGATTTTCTGTCAGTTCTGGTAGTTTTTTGTTTTTAAATTGTTGTTGTCCTTCTTTTGGTTGTGTGAGGAGGCGCAGTGTGTCTACCTATGCCTCCATCTTGGTTTTTTTCCCGAGGAGGTGACTCTTGAACTAAACAATGGAGCTGAACACTCACCAAGCAAAGCAAAGAGGTAAGTTGCAATGAGCTGAGTAAAGATCCCCAGAAGCAGTTTGGTGTTGTGAGGTTGCTACCTAGGTTTGTGCTTGGGATTGTATACGACATATCTTTGGGGTTTAGTAAATGTGTCTATGTTCTCATAGCCTAGTAAAAAGGGCAGGGCTGAATGATAGTAAAAGGTGATGATGCCAAAGTGGGAAGAGATAAGTGAACTTCATTTCAATCTGTGAAAGACAGGATGGGATGATAGCAAAAGCAAAGGCTCTGATTCCCAATCAATCCCTCTTACTAGCTGTGTAATCTTAAATGGGTGGCTCAATTCTCCAAGCCTCAGGTTTCCTCATTTATAAAATGGAGATAAACTTTCATTGGGCTATTTAGTCTAAGGAGTAAATGAGCATAAAAAGAACTGAAGCCCTGGCTGGGTAGCTCAATTGGTTAGAGCATCATCCTAATATGACAAGGTTGTGGGGTCAATACTGGTCAGTGCACATACAAAGATCAACTAATGAGAGTTCTGGCCAAGATGGAGGCATAGGTAGAGACCATCTGCTTCCCCATACAACTGAAAGGAGGATAACAACCAATCTGAAATCAATAAACAACCGAAAACAAAACAACCAGAAAATCAAACTGCATGAAACTCTGTCATCAAAGGAATTAAAGAAAAAGTCAACCAGAACAAGCAGACTGGTAAGGCGGTGGACTGCTCTGGCTGACTCAGAAAAACTGAGCCGAAGCTGCCAGACCTTGGGGGCAGGGCTGGCTGCTGACTGCAGGCTGCGAGGGAGGGGCTGACTAAAGGGGACTCAGAAGTGGCTGTGGGCTACTGTATGTGTGGCAGTAGGAGAAGCTCCCAGTCTCACAAGAGAGTCTGTTGAAAAGTGTGCTAGGGACGAGCAGGTGAGCCCCACTGTTCCCTTTCTGACTGTCCCCGGCCCACCACAGGCAGCACCGCAGCATCGTAGCGCAGCAAGGATGGTTGTCCTGCCTGGGTGAATATCTAACGCCCCGCCCCCTTACAACCTATCAGGTGCACCAAGACAAATGAGTATGGCCCAAATGAAAGACCAGAGTAAAGCCTCAGAAAGAGAGCTAAGCGAGGAGGAGATCGCCAACCTATCTGATGGAGAATTTAAAGCCCTGCTAATCAAAATGCTCACAGGTCTGACTG
This sequence comes from Desmodus rotundus, assembly GCF_022682495.2. Taxonomy (NCBI): domain Eukaryota; kingdom Metazoa; phylum Chordata; class Mammalia; order Chiroptera; family Phyllostomidae; genus Desmodus; species Desmodus rotundus. The sequence goes on from NC_071392.1 coordinate 133,348,347, forward strand.
AGCTTAGTCGAAAATGAAAAAAACAAATGAAGGATACCCAAAGTAAAATAAAGCAGAATGTTCAGGGAACCAACAGTGACAGAAAGGAAACCAGGACTCAAAGCAATGATTTGGAACAAAAGGAAAAAATAAACATCCATCCAGAAAAAAATGAAGAAATGAGAATTCAAAAAAGTGAAGAGACTCTTACAAACCTCTGGGACAACCTGAAATGTTCCAATATCAGAATTATAGGGGTGCCAGAAGGAGAAGAGGAAGACCAAGAAATTGAAAACTTATTTGAACAAATAATGAAAGAAAACTTCCCCAATCTGGTGAAGGAAATAGACTTCCAGGAAGTCCAGGAAGTCCAGAGAGTCCCAAAGAAGTTGGACCTAAAGAGGGACACACCAAGACACATCACCACTAAGTTACCCAAGATTAAATGTAAAGAGAGAATCCAAAAAGAAGCCAGAGGAAAGGAGAGTTACCTACAAAGAAGTTCCCATTAGACTATCAGCTGATTTCCAAAAGAAACCTCATCCAAGATTACTCTATCCAGCAAAACTTTCATTTAGAATGAAAGGGCAGATAAAGTGCTTCCCAGATAAGGTCAAGTTAAAGGAGTTCATCATCATCAAGACATTATTATATGAAATGTTAAAGGGACTTACCTAAGAAAAAGATGATCAAAAACTATGAATAGTAAAATGACAACAAACTCACAACTATCAACAAATGAACATAAAAGAAAAGAAAAACAACAGAAACAAAAACTAAGCAAACAGACAGCAAACTCACAGTTATTAACAACCACACCTAAAACAAAAACAAGAGCAAACTAAGCAAACAACTAGAACAGGAACAGAACCACAGAAATGGAGATCACATGGAGGGTTATCAACAGGGCACTGGGAGGGAGAGAGGGGGGAAAGGTACAGAGAATAAATAGCATAAATGATAGGTGGAAAATAGACAGGGGGAGGGTAAGAATAGTGTAGGAAATGTAGAAGCCAAAGAACTTATATGCATGACCCATGGACATGAACTATAGGGGGGGAATGTGGGAGGGAGGAGGTGTGCAAGATGGAGTGGAGTGAAGGGGAGGAAATGGGACAAATATAATAGCATAATTAATAGAATATATTTTAAAAAAAAACTAAGCAAACAACCAGAACAGGAACAGAATCACATGGAGGGATTTCAGTGGGGAGGGGAAGGGAGGAATAGGGGGGAAAGGTACAGGGAAGAGGAAGCATGGTTAGTAGGCATAAGGTAGATGGGGAGAGATAAAAAATGGTATGGGAAACAGAGGATTCAAAGAACTTATAGGTACAACCCATGGACCTGAACTAAGGAGGGAGAATGCTGGAGGTTTGGGTGGGGCAGGGCAGAGAGGGGATAAGGGGGAAAAATTGGGAAAACTGTAATAGCATAATCAATAAAAAATATAAATATAAAAAAAGAACTAATGAATGCATAAATAAGTGGAACAACAAATGAGTCTCTCTCTCTCTCTCTCTCTCTCTCTCTCCCCCCCCTCCCTTTCCTCTCTCTTTAAAAAACCAGTAAATAAATAAATATAATTCTATAAAAATTTAGTCATAATGCCTGGTACAAAAATGTTCAATAAATATTATTTTGTTTTTCTCTTCTGCCCCACTGCCAGAAAATATGAACAAGGTAATTTCTGTTTGCTAAGATTACCCATTTTTGTGTGCACACTTGACTATTAAATGTGTTGAATAGGAGGGGTTTATGCAGCACTGTCCCAAAATCCTTTATTCCCTGTTCTTGTTTTATACTCCTTGGCAAGGAGGGGTGCTTTCATTGATGCCTCCATCATACCAGGTGAGTATCTGCTTCTTTCTAGACCTTAAATTATACTGGATTAAAAATGTTAGCTAAGAGCTCATGGACCTAAATGCGTGCCTCAGCAATGTGTTGCAGGGTGTATTTTACCTCTTCTGGTTATCATAAGACCAAACCCATACATAATTTATAGGTCCTTTACAAAGTTAAAGTAATAGGTATAGTAATCATATAAAGTAATCATATAAAGTAATTTATATGATTATAAATCAAGTTAGTAATTTAAGCTGTAACAGTCATAAAAACAACAAAGTGAAACCTCAGAGACTAAAAAGTTTGACTTCAATACTCTATCCAAAAGATGCAAATTGGCATTTTTCTCCACCACTTAACTGTTTATTTTAAAAATCAAAGTAGTAAACTTGTCTCATTGAGCCCCTTCACAACTCTAATTTTTTTTCTTATTCATTCAACATGCATTTATTGAGATTCTTTTTGCCAGGCACATATTCTAGTCACTGAATAGACAGAGATAAAAAAGAAAAAATTCTTGTTCCCAACGAACTCATTATCTGGTTACGTAAACTATCCAAGGAGGACACTTTGCAAAATAAATATGAACTAGTTTTATTTTTAACTTCCAGAAAGTCTTAACAAAAACCCCTCATTTGCTTTGCCTTTGTATAATTCTGCCTCCCTCCATCCCAGCCCTGGTCTTGCTATTGCCTTCTATAAATCTGGGTTAAATAATTTTATATAATTATCAAGAGTTATTAGCAAGAAAATCCTGGAATCATAGAAAGTTTTGAGGGCAAGATGTGACTGGTAGATGTATTTTCTCATTATAAAGTGGGGAAAAAAAGGAACCCAAGTTTGTCAGTGATTGGTTGCTACCAGAACTGGGGATGGAAACACTCACCTGACTCTGCCATGGTGCTTTTGGTGTTATTAGGATGGCTGTAAAATATCATTACTTTTGAATACCATTTTGAAAAGCAGTTTCATGCACTTCTTCCCATTGAATCCTCACTAAAACCCATGAGTTTGGGATTCTTATCCCATTTCACCTAGATTCAGAGTTGTGTGGCTGACTTAAGGTCATCCAATGCACAAGAAGTAGGTCAAAAGGGCAAATCAGAAGTACTTAGAATAGCAGAGCATAGGAAGTAAATAAATGACTGGTTTAGCTGGACATCAAGATAGCCCAGTTCAGAGAATAGGAAAGGCCCTTGAAGGAGAATAAAAAGCCTCAGTTAAGAACTAAAGACCCACTGTTACCAAACAAGGACCAGACTTGAACAGTTCTGCCTCAGGCTGGCCAGTAACATGTGGGTTCTTGACTTTGTGTAGGAAAGATTACACAACAGGAGCCCAAGTGATTTTGATAGTATGTTTGCTAAGGCTGGGGACAGTGAAACAACGGAAGGACTTACGGTAGGAGAAGTAACAAGACAGAGCCTAGGAGGTGCTCTGCTTTGGCTCCCTAGAAGTTATAGGGAAGGAGTGAGCCAAGGAGGGGCTGCTGTTACCTCACCAAGAAGTCAGAGAAAAAGGTGGTCCTGGAGAGAGGATCAGGGGGTAAGTCCAGGATGAGCTGTCACTTCTCACTGCTACCCTGGCTGCAAGTCGCTTGGGCACCCCTAGTGTTTAGGAGGAAATAAAGGGATCATGCCTGGGAAAGGTCATAGACAAGCTCTAGAGTGAGGCCACCCTGAGTCTTTGTCCTGGGAGCTTGTTATCTTTTTTTCTGTGGGTAAGAATCTTAGGGTAGGGTTTTAGCAGAATATTCATCAGCTTTCCAGGTGCATCTTTAACATGCTGATACATGAAAATGAGTGTGTAGGGGGTTTGGGGAATATTCTTTGGTCTGCTATACTGTTTTACTTTTATCTTGGGTCTCTCTGGCTTTTAATGTTTTTTTGTTTGTTTTTTGTTATTTGTTCCCCTGACTTCATCTGTCTTTGGGTTTAGCTGGGACAAATGACATTAATTGGCTCTCTGTTCTCTATTTCCTCAAACTAGGGGAGTGCCCTTGGTTAGAAGAGATAAGTTGCTCAAACTGTTTGGACTTGTTTAATTTTCTTGTTTCCCTGTTCCACTTTCCCAAGAATTTTGCTAGCTTTTTATTATCCTGTCACTCTACCAAGACCTAGGACTCTGCATTTAGAGCCACAATTTACGTTATAATTCATCCAGACAAGGAAACTTACAGAATTAGTTGACTTCTTCAAGTGTCTGAAGCTAATCAGCAGTCCAGCTAGGTAAAAAGTTGACTCCTAGGCAATGTTAATCTAACCACATCATTTGCTGGCAGGAAAGGTCAGTGAAAGTTCAATTTTTAAATGAAACTGGTAGGATAGTGGGCTAATCTTTTAAAACCACAGCTCTCATTGAACCACACTACCCGGTATTCATACCCTTGTACTTTTTCTTTCTCCTGAATCTGGGCTGATTCTGTGACCTTCTTTAGCCAATTGAACAAGAAAGAAGTGACAGGGTATCAGTTTCAATTCTAAGCTTTAAAGAGGCTTGAAAGCTTTCATTTTTGCACTCTGGAGGAAGCCAGCTACTTCTATGTAAGAAGTTTCACTATCCAGAAATTGTCACTCTGTGAGAAGTCTAATCTAGCCATGTGGAGAGGCCATGCAGAAAGAAACTGAAACCAATGGCTAACAGCCTCAGCTAACCTTTAAGGCAACAGCCAACCCCAATTTTCCAGCTGTGGGAGTAAGGCCATCTTGCAAGTGCATCCTCCAGCCCCATTCAAACCAGTTAGTCATGCAGAACAGAGATGAACTGTCCCAGCCAAACTTTACCCAAATTGCAGGATTGTGAACATATAAACAAAATGCCTGTTGTAGTTAGCCACGAAGTTTGGAGATATTTGTTGTATAGCAGTAGTAACTGAAACAGAGAGAATGTCTGCTTGTGGCCGCAAGGACCTGGAACTAACAAATCTGGAAGGCTCATACATCTCCTCAGCTGGACAAAGCCAGATACTGTAGCCAGTGGTTTATCTCTACATTCTTCTGGATCTAAAATTCTTTAAGCCTGTGACTCTCCCGTTGGCTCATCATGTGACCTCAGATAAGCCTAGTGTCTACATGATAAAGAGATTTTTTAAATGTATTTATTGATTATGCTATTACAGTTGTCCCATCCCCCCCCCACTCCACTCCATCCTGCCCACCCCCTCCCTCCCACATTCCCCCCCTATAGTTCATGTCCATGGGTCATACTTATAAGTTCTTTGGCTTCTACATTTCCTACACTATTTTTACCCTCCCCCTGTCTATTTTCCACCTATCATCTATGCTACTTATTCTCTGTACATTTCCGCCCCTCTCCCCCTCCCACTCCCCTATTGACAACCCTCCATGTGATCTCCATCTCTATGGTTCTGTTCCTGTTCTAGTTGTTTGCCTAGTTTGCTCTTGTTTTTGTTTTAGGTGTGGTCATTAATAACTGTGAGTTTGCTGTCATTTTTACTGTTCCTATTTTTTATCTTCTTTTTCTTAGGTAATTCCCTTTAACATTTCATATAATAAGGGCTTGGTGATGATGAACTTCTTTAACTTGACCTTATCTGAGAAGCACTTTATCTGCCCTTCCATTCTAAATTATAGCTTTGCTGGATACAGTAATCTTGGATGTAGGTCCTTGGGTTTAATCTTGGGTAATGTAATGATGATGTGCCTTGGTGTGTTCCTCCTTGGGTCCAGCTTCTTTGGGACTCTCTGAGCTTCCTGGACTTCCCGGAAGTCTATTTCCTTTGCCAGATTAGGGAAGTTCTCCTTCATTATTTGTTCAAATAAGTTTTCGATTTTTTGTTCTTCCTCTTCTCCTTTTGGCACCCCTATAATTCGGATGTTGGAACGTTTCAAGCTGTCCTGGAGGTTCCTAAGCCTCTTCTCATTTTTCCGAGTTCTTGTTTCTTCATTCTTTTCTGGTTGGATGTTTCTTTCTTCCTTCTGGTCCACACAGTTGATTTGAGTCCCAGTTTCCTTCGCATCACTATTGGTTCCCTCTACATTTTCCTTTGTTTCTCTTAGCATAGGGTTCATTTTTTCATCTGGTTTTCGAACAGATTCAACCAATTCTGTGAGCGTCTTGATAACCAGTGTTTTGAACTGTGCATCTGATAGGTTGGCTATCTCTTCCTCGCTTAGTTGTATTTTTTCTGGAGCTTTGATCTGTTCTGTCATTTGGGCCTTTTTTTTTTTTTTTTTTTTTGGTCTTGGCGCGTCTGTTACTTACAGGGGCAGAGCCTTAGGTGTTCACTGGGGGCGGGGTAACGCTGGTCACTGCACTGTGACGCTGTATGTGGGGGAGGGGCCAGAGGGAGCAACAGCATCCACTTCACTCTCCTCCGGATCTCAATATTTCACTCCGATACCCACAATCAAAGTGGGCCCCTCTGTTGCTGGTTCCCGAGTGGGTGGGCCTGTGCACACTCTAGGCCCCTGTGGATCTCTCCAACGACCTCTCCCGTGAGGCTGGGAGTCTCTCCTGCTGCCGCCCCAACCCCCATAGGCGTTTTCAATCAGAGGTTTGAGGCTTTATTTCCCCGAGCTGGAGCCCTGGGTTTCGCGGTCTGCTTTGCTCCCCACCATTCATCCGGTTTATCTATGGGCGAATGTGGGGCCTCAGGGTGCTACCCACTGCTCTGCCTGTCCCGCTCTCTATCACTCTGAGTCCTGCCCTCTCGGTTTATCTGCGCAAATGTGGGGCCGCAGGGTCTGCTAGTGCTCGGACTGCCTGTGCCGTTTGTCCCGCACTCCGCCAGTCTCGGTCCCGCCACAGCCACTCGAGTCCTCTCCACCCTGGTGCCCATCTCCGCCCCTCCTACTGGTCTGGATGAATGTTTATTTTTAATTTCCTTGGTGTCGGACCCCCTTGCAGTTCGTTTCTCTGTCAGTTCTGGTTGTGCGAGGAGGCACACTGTGTCTACCTACGCCACCATCTTCGTTCTGATAAAGAGATTTTTGTTCCCAGAAGGTGACTGGCCTGATAGGGATTGCTTTTCCCACTAAGGAGTAGAATGTAGGTAACAATAAGGGAGGAAAAATGGTCTTTCAGAGTTACAGGCATACAAAAAACAAAGCTCCAAGAGATTGGGTAGTGAGTGGTAGCAAGGAAAGAAAACCTAAAGTTTATCTCTACAGAAGATATTGGGGTATTTATGGAGTAATTAACAGATTGCCTACAAGAAAATCACCAAGCAAGGCTAAAACAGGCAGGTCAACAGAAACCGACTTCAGAAATTGACTTTTGATTCATTTAGCATTACAGAAGCACTTAAAAATGTACTGGGCTTGTAACTAGTTACTTGCAGCTGGTGAGCAGGCAGGAATATAGAGGGAATCTCCAGAGGAATTGGGAAGAGGGTGTATCAATTATCTATGCTGTTAATGTATTGCATGGCAACCAACAACAAAATTTCAGTGGCATACTAATACACAATTATTCAGCTCATGAATCTATGTGGTTCACCTGATCTGGGATGGATTTGGTTGATATTGGCTGACTTTGCTTACCTATCTAGGATTTCACTAGTTATTGACTGATCTTGGGTGGCTTTGACTAGGATGACTAGGGTAACTTGGCTTTGGTCCATATTTTTCTCATCTTTCTCTTGGGACCAGTGGATTGGCTTGGGAATGCCCTTTTTACAGTAATGACAAAGGGCAGGAGTGAGCAAGCCCAACTGCCCCAGCAGTTTCAAGCCTCTAATTGTAACATGTTTGCTATTATTTTATTGGCCAAAGCAACTCACATGGCTGAGCTGAAAGTTAGAGAAGGAGGACAAAGCAAATGGATATAGACAGGGGTTAAACATTATGACCATTAATCAGTCTAACAAGGAAATGGCAAAGGGAGCTTTTTGAAGGATCTATCAGGAAGTTTTGTCTGATTAGGCAGCATTATTAGTCCTCAGGGACTCGAAGCAAAGGAAACTTTCTCCTTTAACAAGGAGTGCCTGCTGCTCTGCATAGTCTTCAGTCCTTTAACCATATTAAAGGAACTCATATTTCTCCCTAGCTATTCATATGACTTCCCTTTTGTGAACATCCTTCAATATAGTCTGCCTTTTTGAAGGCATATAGAAACCACTGCACTTTGGGGTGTGAGGGAAAAGGTTGTCCTGAGAGAGAGGGAATAAATGCAGAAATTTCAATAATAGTCAATTTTCCAAGTCTCTGTTAACAGACCCAGGTATAGTCTCAGGAAGGAATTGCTGAAATGAGAATGACACAACAGACTTCATTATATTATACTTTAACTATTACAATAAAGGTTACTTGGATAGTTGATTGAAAGGCAAATTAGATAGTAAGATATTGCCAATACAGCCATACCTTGGAGATATTGAGGTGACTCAGACATCTGCAAACAGTGTCCGCAGCGTTGTGGCTGAGATGAGACAAATTCACACAGACTACCGAGTCCTGGGGAGGAAAAGGGATGGCATGGCCAATCTCTCAGGGGGAGAGAACTGAACCTTGCCTTGACAGGCTTTTATGGGCTTAATTTGCATAGGAATACAGGGCATATATAGAAAACTCATCAATCTTTGTCAGGGAAAAATGATCAAATAATAGATAACATTCAAAGAACTACTAGGGCTTATTCAGATGGGTCAGATAGCTAAAGGGCCATAAAACATTGGGGAAACAAGCTCATTTCAGGCTTGGACCCTTTTCATTTAAATTGAGGGTATTAGCAAAGCAGGTTTCACAGGATTTTAATGCATTCTTTCTCAGGCCTGATCCCCCAGGGAACCTGCCCTTTCCAGCACAGGGCCGCACACACCTCTGCCATTGTTTCAGGCTTAAATCAGGCAGGAGAAGCAAAGTAGCCAAGAGATTAGGAGACTTCTTGCAGACAAAATGAGGACTCAGGCTATGTCAAAGCTGAGGGGCGAGGGTCCATCATCCTCTTTTTCTATAGCCTCCCAAGTCCTTCCCTGAGGGCCTCTTTGCAACTGTGCCTGTCTTAGGTCATCCCTCCTTTGAGGAATCTTACCTGTCATTGACTAACTGGTCATCTGCTCAGGGCCAAGCAGGGTGAGGTGAAAGGGGGCAGAGGTGGTGTCCCTACAAGGAAGATAAGCTTTGTCTCTTAAGTGGCCTATGGTCCCAAGGTCTTTTTACTGAGCCTTAACCATGGGGGTTTACAGCTTCTGAAACCAGACAGGGAGGTTTCCAAGATTGAAGGTTTCATTCCAGACCCCACAATAAAGTTTGTCATAATATTTTTGCTGGTGAAAGGTCTTGCCTTCAATTTGTAAAAGATAAAACATTTGTGAAGCTCAATAAAGGGAGGTGCAATAAATGAAGTGTGCCTGTATTTATCTGTAACTTCCAACAGAGAAAAACAAGGTACTTGCCAATCATGACTCCATTGGTTACTTAGAGGGAAAAACAGCTGGAAAGTGGGAAGCATTGTTCAAGAACTGCCAATTCCCATTCTTTTGACTCCACTTAACTTTTTATTTATTTTTTTAATATATTTATTGATTATGCTATTACAGTTGTCCCATTACCCCCCCTTCACTCCACTCCACCCTGCTCACCCCCTCCCTTCCATATTCCACCCCTATAGTTCATGTCCATGGGTCATACTTACAAGTTCTTTGGCTTCTACATTTCCTATACTATTCTTACCCTCCCCCTGTCTATTTTCCACCTACCATTTATGCTACTTATTCTCTGTACCTTTCCCTCTTCTCTCCCCCTCCCACTCCCCTGTTGATAACCCTCCGTGTGGTCTCCATTTCTGTGGTTCTGTTCCTGTTCTAGCTGTTTGCTTAGTCTGCTTTTGTTTTTGTTTTAGGTGTGGTTGTTAATACTGGGAGTTTGCTGTCATTTTTACTGTTCATATTTTTTATCTTCTTTTTCTTAGATAAATTCCTTTAACATTTCACATAAAAAGAGCTTGGTGATGATGAACTCCTTTAACTTGACATTATCTGAGAAGCACTTTATCTTCCCTTCCATTCTAAATGATAGCTTTGCTGGATACAGTAATCTTGGATGTAGGTCCTTGCCTTTCATGACTTGGAATACTTCTTGCCAGCCCCTTCTTGCCTGTAAGGTCTCTTTGGAGAAATCAGCTGACAGTCTTATGGGAACCCCTTTGTAGGTAACTGTCTCCTTTTCTCTTGCTGCTTCTAAGATTCTCTCCTTCTGTTTCATCTTGGCTAATGTAATTATGATGTGCCTTGGTGTGTTCCTCCTTGGGTCCAGCTTCTTTGGGACTCTCTGAGCTTCCTGGACTTCCTGGAAGTCTATTTCTTTTGCCAGACTGGGGAAGTTCTCCTTCATTATTTGTTCAAATAAGTTTTCGATTTTTCGTTCTTCCTCTTCTCCTTCTGACACCCCTATAATTCGGTGTTGGAATGTTTAAAGATGTCCTGGAGGTTCCTAAGCCTCTCCTCATTTTTCCAAATTCTTGTTTCTTCATTCTTTTCTGGTTGGATGATTCTTTCTTCCTTCTGGTCCACACCAATGATTTGAGTCCCAGTTTCCTTCACATCACTATTGGTTCCCTGTACATTTTTCTTTGTTTCTCTTACCATAGCCTTCATTTTTTCATCTAATTTGTGACGAAATTCAACCAATTCTGTGAGCTTCCTGATTACCAGTGTTTTGAACTGTGCATCTGATAGGTTGGCTATGTCTTCATTGCTTAGTTGTATTTTTTCTGGGGCTTTGATCTGTTCTTTCATTTAGGCCATTTTTTTTTTGTCTCAGCATGCATGTTAGGTAAAGGGCCGGAGCCTTAGGTGTTCACTGGGGCGGGGGAATGCTGGTTGCTGTGCTGTGATGCTGTACATGGGGGAGGGGCACAGAGGGAGCAATGGTGCTTGCTCCACTCTTTGCCAGATTACAGTCACTCCGTCCACTACCCACAATCAAGTTGGGCCCCTCTGGTGCTGATTCCTGAGTGGGTGGACTTGTGCACGCTCTAGGTCCCTGTGGGTTTCTCCAACAAACTCTCCTGTGAGGCTGAGAGTTTCTCCTGCTGCCGCTTCAACCCCCACAGGTGTTTTCAATCAGAGGTTTGAGGCTTTATTTCCCCCTGCTGGAGCCCTGGGTTGCACAGTCTGTTTTGCTCCCCCACAGTTCCTCCCGGTTTATCTATGAACGAATATGGGGCCGCAGGGTCTGCCAGCCACCACCTTGTGGGGTCTGCTAGCTACAGCCTGGCCTTCCCTGTTCCACAATCCGCCCCCTTGCTGGGTCTGCCAGCTGCCCCCTTGCTGCATGTCCACTCAGCCCCAGCTGCCTGTCTCACCCCATCCTATGGGTCTGGATGAATGTTTCTTCTTTATCTCCTTGGTTGTTGGACTTCCATACAGTTCGATTTTCTGTCAGTTCTGTTGTTTTTTGTTTTTAAATTGTTGCTGTCCTTCTTTTGGTTGTGCGAGGAGACACAGTGTGTGTACCTACACCTCCATCTTGGCCGGAAGTCCCACTTGACTTTTTAAAGTGTTTCATTAATTGGATTGGTTGGCATGGGCTAGTTACGCAAAACTTGAAAGCCACAAGCAGACATTATCACACTGAATTTATGGACCTGCATAACCAAACACCAGACTTATGGTGATCCTACCAATAAATTCAGACCTTGTAAGGCACTCTGGATAGCAGCACTCCTCCTCATTTGATATTTCTCTAGCTGCAGATGAGTTTCTAATGATAGAGCCCCCACCTCTAGAAGTTCTGATCCCTGGAAATATGTTCACTGTCCTGACCCAAAGAAAATTTTTCCATAAAAGTGTGGCATTCAATGCAATATTTATTTGTTTCTTACTTTGGAAAATGAAATCCTAGCAAATAGTAACTTTTATCATAATATCTCTGGTAGATGACGCCAATAAGTTGGAACTTGACTAGAAAATACTGGTAGACATAAAACTTCCCCCTGGAATTCTGTGCTCAAGAAGCTGAGCAGACATTTTTAGTGCACTACCTATTCCTTCTACCATCACTTCTGTACCCAAAGACCACTTACTAAGAAAAACTGTAACTCTCTGCCCAAAGGGTTTTTTTCTCACAATGGGAGCATGCATGGTCCATGTATAGGACAAGCTTAACATGCCAGAGAGTGCGTCCAGAAGCAGCCCTCAACCAATGACAGACAGGGAGGTGATGGATAAAGATCCCAGTTCCCTCATCTATGGAGTGGAATGACTCTGAGAGATGTGTTCTATGCAAACTTGCAGTGGTTACCTGCTTGATAATGAACCCCACAGGGCCACATTCCCTGCCCTATCTCATTTCCCCAATCTGCTGCCAATGTTTCCTTGGGATCCCCTCCAAATCAACTACTTGTTTGCAAATGTCTTTCAACCCAAGAGAGCATTCAATCTCACAAGAGAGCTGAAGTTACTGGAGTAATACCTGGGATTTTCATAGTTTTTCTTTGTCTTTGTTTAATTCATCAAAGTAGGAACTGGTATTATCAGCTTAACGAAAGTGATTTAAGTTGATGAGATTCTAGGAAGAAAAATCTCAGGGCTTCTAGGTAGGTGAGAGATAGACAGACACAGAAAATGATGGGTCCTGCTATCTGTGTTACCTATCAGCCTGTGTCTTAACCTGGGGGCAAACTGGAAATTCAAGGAAAGACAGCCTCTAGTCTTTACCACCTACCTCTATGAAAGTTCATAAAGCCTTACAAAAAGACAAGACCATTCTTTACAGCTCATTTTGCAACTTGCTTTTTTTGCTCAGTATTATGTTTCTGAGATTTTTTCTATATTGGTATATGCACTCTTATTTTTAATTGCTTCCTAGTAGTACATGTGCATGAGTACAGTACAATTTACTGATTTATTCTCCTGTAGGTGGGTATTCAGAATGTTCTAATGTTTCATAACTGTAGCCCATGCTATAACAAACATTCCTAGTCTACTGCATGTGTGCATGTGTGTACATGAGTTTGCTAGGATGTAAATGTGGGATTGGTCATTCTGGTGGTAGGCATAGTGATAATGGGGTCCTTGGAAGGATTGCAGTTGTTAAATGATTTTTGGTCTCATCATTCCAGTACTTTGTATGTCTGAAATGCATTGTTCATAATTTGAAAACACGTGAAACTACTTGGGCTTTGAATTGGCCCAGATACAACTTCTGGGATTTTTTTTGTTATCATTACATGTTAAAAGTTTCTGTGAAGCACACCGTAATTAGTGATACCTCTAAGCAGCGTGTACTAAGAGATATAGAATCAGTTCTGTGTGAAGTTAGCAAAACTACCAATAGAAAAAAAATTATTTAATCTGACAAACAGAAAGTTTTTCTCTGACTTTGTTCCTTTTCACCCCCCACCCCCAATTTTTTTTTAAAATCCATTTTCAGAAATTGACTGATGTAAACAGTCCTCACCTCTTGGGGAATTCCACAATATGATTTATCCATTGGACCCTGAAACTGAGAAGCTCCGCAAAAGTCAGCTAGGTCATTTCAGGCTTTCATCCTTTGTTATTTCAAGTCAATAAAAATAGTTGGCCAGGAAGGTGACTCAGGCTTTGGCTTGCTCTGTCTTTTGTGATTAAAATAACAGCAGGTTGATTTGGCTTATTCTATTCCTTTTCACCTCTTTATTCTTGCTAGAAATTAGATAAAATCACTATTATTTCTTTCCTACCTCCAATCAGTTGACTTTGAGCAAAAAGTTATTTTCACCAAATTTGATGTGATTGCACACAAGATTTCTGAATTAGATAAGTCTGCTTTTCCTTCACTTCCTCACCAAAAATTCCATCTATGAAGGTATATTTCAAAAATAGAAAGTGAGCGTAATGACATGTGAGTTTCATTAGGAGGAATTGGGGCTATGATTCAACTGTTTTGTGGGCACTGATTACCTAATCAAGGCAGCAATGACTCTGCTGCTATTTAGAGGTGATACCCTGAATAATGAATTTTTTTGAGAGTGCCCTTTAATTTAGAGATCACAAAGTATTTTAAAATATCAATGAGACTTCCACTTTTATGCTAGCAGATATCAGGGCATCAGTAGTTTATCTTAATTACTCAATAGCAATAACACTTTAAAAATCCTAATAGCTAAGATTCATGAAGCACAAAATATGTATGAGGCACTGTTACTGGGTTTGTTTGGTTTTTTTTACATTATCTCATTTAATCCACCCAAACCCTTATAAGGCAAGATTATTATTATCCTCATTTTATACATGAGGGGGCTGAGGTACAAAGAGGTTTAATAACTCTCCTCAAGTTACAAAGCTAGCAAGTGCTTGAACTAAGATTTGAGCTCAGGTAGCCTGGCTCTTTACTTATTTTTGATTCCTTTGTCATTACTGAGGTTCAGAGGTACTAGATAACTTGAAAATGGTCACACAGCTATAGAATGATGGAGCCAAGTTTTAACCCAGGGCTTCTTTTGAAGCCTGAGATGTTAATTACTACTTTTCTAGAAAAAAAAATCTTAAGTCATTATTTAAGGTCCTTACTAGATTATTGGTAATTCATATAAGAATCCCATTTCTCCCAATTACCAGGTCACCTATGAAATGGTAGCCAATGATTTCATATGACAAATATTATAGAGCATGGATTATTTATGTAAAAACTCTACAGGTCAAAAGTAGAAGAAAGAGGTAAAATATGGTCTTATGCATCCAAAAAAGAGGAAAGACAAAATTATCATCTGTTTTTGGTGTCTTGGAGGTAGAAATGACCCTTACTCCTCTTCTACTTTAGAGCAAAATAAGAAAAGCTAAGTGAGGAGCCACTGGGGTGGACACTGTAAACAAGATGCTTTCAGAACCTAAGTTCAAGTGATAATTTTCTCTTGGAAAATCACCAGCTCTCTTAATATGACTCAGTGCAACTTCTAGCAGAGGTTGAGTCCTGGGCAAAATCCCAGTGTGGGTACAACAGGAAATTGCCCCAAGTGAGATACCTAGAGCATAGAATTTAAGGGACATTCACTCTCAGCACCATGCAAGAGGGGACTTGCACAGGACCAAGTCTGCATAATTTTTCTGAGTCTGACTCTTGAGTGTAGGTAGAGGGCAGTTTCCCTAAAATATCCAGCCTGAGGTCACCAGAGGTAGACAGAACAGAGCCAGAAACTGACTGACACAGGGATAGTGCTCTAGGACACTGCCCAGATCTTCTCTTCATCCCAATGGGCCTGAGAGGAGGATGCCAGGTGAGACAGGGAGGAGAGGTGGAGAAACGGAGAGGCCTACCAGGTGGGCTGCATATCAGGGATGTCTCCTCCAACTCATGAGAAATTCTAAGCAGTAAACACCATACTATGGCTGCAAAGCCCTGCACTCCTGGCATGCCCTAACATCTCAGATCTCTTTTCCTACTCTCTTTTCCTCATCTGTTCCACTTGGTCCACAATGGTTTTCTTTCCTTTGAATGTTCCCATATCATGGTTTATGCTTGTGGGAAACTGGTTCCAGCTCAGGGCATTCACACCCAGTTGACTCACCTCTACTCCAGCACCACCACTTCTGGGGCTTTTCCAGTTCTCCCAGACTAAAGGAGGTCCTAAGCATCCAGCATGCTTTCTCTTCCTCAGGGAACTTTTTGTAGTCAGAAATGATCTTATTCTAGTGTGTGTGGACAATCCTCCATAACAAAAGGACCCTCTGTAGTGTGAGCTCCACAAAGGCCTGGTACATAATGGGCATTTTATAAATATGTGTTGAATTAATGAGCTCCATTTGCCTATTTTGTGCAGGGAAGCCTATCATCTTCAGGTTCCTCCTTGCCCTGTGGAGTATTTATTGGGTCCATCCTCTCTGATGAGCATCTATGTGAGAAACCAGATCTTGGCATCTAAGTTTTTATATCTGTGATATTATGGGGGTATATTGGGCTCCTGAGTTTTGTATGACATGGATATGAAAAAAACATGTCATCTCTGAAACAATGCAAATATACAGCAAGAAAAAGGATGGACAACTGTCCACCAATACCACAGAACACCACTCAGCAATAACAGTGAAAGACCACTAATTCATGCAACAACATGGATGAATCTTAAAAACACTACATTGAGTGAAAGAAGACACACACAAAAGAACACATATTTTATTATTCCATTTGTACAAAGTAAAACAGGAAAATCTAATCTCTAGTTATAGAAATCAGAACCCGATTCTTCATGTAGTGCAAGGAGATTAACTTTAGAAAGAGAGTAAGAGAACTTTCTGGGGTGAAATGAACAAATTCTAAATCTTATTTTGAGCAGTTGTTACATAGGTATATACATTCATCAAAAATCATCAAACTGAATATTTGAGAACTGTGTATTTCATTATATGCAAAAAACTTCTTTTTAAAAGCACACTCTCAATAATGGAATAAGATAAAGCCATATCTTGAATTGTAACAAGGAATTAAATATGCTGGAGTATATTTGGAGTAAAGCAGACTAACAGTGTCAATGAAGACATTTTATGATGTAGTTCTGAGGAAGCACAGCTCCAGCTGGGGGAAGGATTAAAAGGGAATTTATTATTTCATGCAACTGAGAAGTCCAGGCATGGAATTGATCCAGGAGATAGTCTAAGTGTCCATCATTAAATGAGTGGGTAAAAAAGCTTGGTACAGTTCTGGCCAAGATGGAGGTGTAGGTAGAAATGCTTCACTTCCTCGCACAACCAAAAGAAGAATAACAACCAATTTAAAAGCAACAAACAACAAGAACTACCAGAAAATCAAACTGCATGCAACTCTGACAACCAAGGAGTTAAAGAAACACTCATCCAGACCGGTGGGAGGGGCAGAGACAGGCAGTGGGTGGAGACAACCTCAGAAAAGCAGCAGACCACAAGGGTGAGGCAGGGCTGGCTGAAAAGGAAACTAAAGACTCAAAATTTCTAGCTGTAAACTACTGTGGGAGTTGTGAAGGTGGGAGAAACTCCTAGTCTCACAGGAGAGTTCGGTGGAAAGTGGGGCTAGAGTGGAGTGAGCAAGAGGCATTGTTTCCTCTCTGACCCCTCCCTTACAGACAGCACCACAATGCATCAAAGAGGGTTGCCCTGTCCTGGTGAATACCTAAGGCTCTGCCCCCTCACAACATAATAGGTGTGCTGAGACAAAGAAATATGGCCCACATGATAGAACAGATCAAAACAACAGAAAAAAAAACTAAGCAATGAGGAAATAGACAACCTATCTGATTCAGAGTTCAAAACACTGGTAATCAGGATGCTCACAGAACTGATTGAGCTTGGTGGCAAAAGGAAGGAAGAAATGAAGGCTACCCAAAGTAAAATAAAATACACAGAGAACCAACAGTGAAGGAAAGGAAACTAACACTCAAATCAAAAATTTGGAATAAAAAGAAGAAATAAACATCCAGCCAGAACAGAATGAAGAAACAAGAATTCAGAAACATGAGGAGAGGCTTAGGAACCTCCAGGACAACTTTAAATGTTCCAACATCTGAATCACAGAGATGTCAGAAGAAGAGGAAGACCAAGAAATTAAAAACTTATTTGAACAAATAATGAAGGGGAACTTCCCCAATCTGTCAAAGGAAATAGACTTCCAGGTAGTCCAGGAAGCTCAGAGACTCCCAAAGAAGTCGGACCCAAGGAGGAACACACCAAAGCACATCATCATTAACTTACCCAAGATTAAAGACAAGGAGAGGTGGCAGAAGATGGAGGCAAGATAGGTGGGAGCGGAATCCACTTCCCCTCAGCACCAGTGAAATGGCTAGCTGATCTGAGGAACAGAGTAAACAGCCAACTGTATACCAGCATATATGAAGATCAGAGACCAAAGATTGTAGAGGACATTGAAAGATAAGACAGTAAGAAGAGTGCTTAAGGAAAATAAGGTCCCTGGGACCAGGGTGGAGACCAGGGCGGCAGAAGGCCTCGGCCGGGGTTCAGGGTCTACTGCAGGATTCTTAGGAGGGAGCCAGGCTGGGCTGTGTGAGAGGTCAGGTGCTTGTTTGGACCAGGGGGGCTTGAATAGGAGGAATTTCTCAAAAAGAAAAAGAGAAAAAAGAGGCACTCAGCAGCTGTTTAGAGAAATCTCCACAGCAGCTGTGGCCTCTTGTGCCACCACCCCCTCACCCCTGGACTGTGAACACTGGATAAGCAGCCCCAGCACACACCTGGAGCCCAGTTGGTGTGCACCCAGATCAGCAGTCCAGCTGCCTGGGTGCACAGGCCCAAAGTGCCCGGGTGGGTGCATACCCCAATCAGTGACCTGGGAGCCTACACCTGAAGCTCCGGGTGGGTGCGCACCCCGATAAGCAGCCGGGCTGCCCGCGGTTGACCACACCTGAAGCACCAGGGAATGAACACCTCCCACCTAGCCCCTACGCACAGAGCCCTGCAGGGCCTACTGGCTCCCTAGGAGGAAGGCAGAGTGCACAGCAGGGGGGAGACTGCAATCCCTGGAAAGACTTGACTCAGTAGCACTGAGAGCCCCTAGCATCTAGGACAGCAAAGAGCAAGAAGGTGGAGTGTGAGTTGTCCCTAACTGGTGCACCTCAAGGACAGCACACTGGTGGGAATAAAGGCCTAGTGGGGAACAGAAGGACCCTGAGGAATTGGTTGGGAGGCTGGACAACAGGAAGAATGTGGCTCAGGAAGGGAGAAAAGTGAAACCAATCCCTCCACCCACCCCATCCCGTTTCACAGACAGGAAGACCAGCAGAACTGACATGACCAGTTTAAAGCCAACAGAAGAGTTTTTTTCCTTCCTTTCCCTCCTACTTCCTTTTTGTCCTTTCTTTTTTTTCCTTCTTCCTTCCTTCCTTTACTCTTTTATTCCTTATTCCTGCCATCTTTTATTTATTTTTTATTTTGATTTTTGTTAAAATTCCTTTTTATCTTTCCTACAATCTTTTTTGGCTACTTCTTCCTTCCTTCCTTTCTTTTTTTATTCCTTTTTCCTTCTTTCCCCTCTCCTTTTTTTTTTCTTCTTTCTCCTTTTCCCACAGGTGAGACTATAAAACCTGGAACTCTGAAAAGACCAGAGTTAGACCCTGTTAGCCCCATTCACATCAGCTCAAGACCAGTGAGTGCAGGAGATTAAGGATATGGCACCACTGAATCCCACTGGCATTCTGCCATAGAAGTTCATACCATAAACCCAAGGAGTAGAACAGATCAATGTAAGAAGCAGAGGATAGCAAGAAGAGTCTCACAACATTGGGAAGACAAAGAAACAAACCCCAAATGAAAGGAAAGGAGGAAGCCTCAGAAAAAAATGCTAACTGAAATAGAGGCAAGTCAACTATCAGATATTGACTTCAAAGCAATGATTATCAGGAAGCTCACTGAGCTCACAGAGAATTACCAGGAACTACAGGGAAACTACAATGAACTCACTGCAAACTGTATCAACATGAAAAAGGAAATAGAAACTATCAACAAGGGCCAAGAGGAAATGGAGAATACAATTTTGAACTGAAGAACACAGTAGAGGAATCAAAAGCAGAGGATCAGGTCAGCTAGCTGGAGGACAAAGTAGAAAAAAACACCCAGAAAGATCAAGAAGAGGGAAAGAGGCTCAGAAAGAATGAAGAGGGATTAAGGGAAATGCAGGACAACATGAAACATAATAATATCAATATAATAGGTATACCAGAAGGAGAAGAAGAAGAGCAAGGGATAGAAAACCTGTTTGAAAAGTAATGATGGAGAATTTCCCTAATCTGATGAGAGAATAAGTCACACAAATCCAGGAAACACAGAGAGTCCCAAGCAAGAGGAACCCAAAGAGGCCCACTGCAAGACACATAATAATTAAAGTGGCAAAGTTCCAAGACAAAGAGAGGATCTTAAAGGCAGCAAGGGATAAACAAGAAGAAACATACAAGGGAGCCACAATAAGGTTAGCAGCTGACTTGTCAATGGAAACGCTCCAAGCTAGAAGAGAATGGCAAAAAATATTCCAAGTAATGAGAACCAGAGGCCTGCAACCAAGGCTACTTTACCCAGCAAGGCTCTCAATCAAGAAGGAAGACCAAATAAAGAGCTTCCCACACAAAAGAAGTCTAAAAGAATACAATTCCACAAAACCAGCTCTGCAGGAGATGCTAAAGGGACTGCTGTAAGGAAAGGAAGAAAAGAGAAAGAGAGAGGAACACAGGTAGGAAAAAATGGCAATGAAAACCTACCTATCGATAATAACCTTAAATGTAAATGGATTAAATGCTCCAATCAAAAGACATAGAATAGCTGAATGGATAAGAAAACATGACCCACACATATACTGCCTACAAAAGACCCACCTCAGGAGAAAAGACCTACACAGACTGAAAGTGAAGGGCTGGAAACAAATTTTCCAAGCAAATGGACAGGAAAAAAAAGGCAGAGGTAGCTACACTCATATCAGACAAACAAGACTTCCAAAGAAGATCCATAAAGAGAGACCCAGAAGGTCACTTCATAATACTTAAAGGAAGAATACACCAAGAAGACATAAACATTGTAAATATATATGCACCCAACATAGGAGCACCCAAATACATGAAGAAAATCTTGGAGGACTTCAAGAAAGATATTGACAGCAACACAATTATACTAGGGGACTTTAACACCCCACTGTCAAAAATGGACAGATCTTCAATCAAAATATCAAGAAGAATATTGTGATATTGAACAAAGCCCTGGATGAAATGGACTTCACTGATATATATAGAGCCTTTCATTCCAAAGAAGCAAAATACATATTCTTTTCAAGTGTACATGGAATATCTTTAGATAAACCACATGATAGGACAAAAAGCAAGCCTCAACAAATTCAAAAAAATTGAAATCATATCAATCATTTTCTCTGACCACAAGGGACTGAAACTAGAAACCAACCCCAAAGGAAAAAACCCAAAACACTCAAAATCATGCAGACTGAATAACATGCTATTAAACAATGAATGGGTCAAGAACAAGATTAGGGAAGAAATCAAAAACTTTCTGGAATCAAATGAAAACGAACTCACAACAACTCAAAACCTATGGGACACAGCAAAGGCAGTCCTGAAAGGGAAGTTCATAGCAATAGAAGCCTAACTTAAAAAGATAGAAACATTTCAAACAAACATTTCAAACAAAGAACCTAACCCTACTCCAATAAGAACTTGAGGAACAACAACAAAGACAGCCCAGTGCAAGCAGAAGGAAGGAAATAACCAAGATCAGAGCAGAATTAAATGACATAGAGACTAAAGGCACAATTCTAAGGATCAATGAATCCAGGAGTTGGTTCTTTGAAAAGATAAACAAAATCGACAAACCTTTAAGCAGGCTCACCAAGAAGAAAAGAGAGAGGATCCAAATAAACAGAAGTAGAAATGAAAGAGCAGAGATTACAACTGATACCACAGAAATACAAAGGATTGTAAGAAATTACTACGAAGAACTGTATGCCAAGAACTTTGAAAACCTAGGTGAAATGGACACATTTCTAGAAAAATATAATCGTCCAAAACTGAGTGAAAAAGAAGTAGAAAACCTGAACAGACCAATAACAGCAGACGAAATTGAAGTAGTCATCAAAAAACTCCCAACACACAAAAGCCCTGGACCAGATGGTTTCACAGGAGAATTCTACAAAGCATTTAAGGAAGAGCTAACCCCTATCCTTCATAGACTATTCCAAAAAATCCAAACTGATGGAAGACTCCCAAACTCTTTTTATGAAACCAGCATCATCCTAATCCCCAAAACGAGATAAAGACACAACAAAGAAAGAAAACTTCAGGCCAATATCGCTGATGAACATAGACACTAAAATTCTCAACAAAATATTGGCAAGCCTCATCCAGCAATACATTAAAAAGATCATCCACCATGACCAAGTGGGATTCATCCCAGGGATGCAAGGATGGTACAATATTCACAAATCAATAAACAGAATACATCACATGAACAACAGCAGAGACAAAAGTCAATTGATGCGGAAAAAGCATTTGATAAGATACAGCACCCATTTCTGATAAAAACACTCAGCAAAGTGGGAATAGAGGGAGCATTCCTCAACATAATAAAGTCCATATGTGAGAGACCTACAGCCAACATCATACTCAATGGACAAATACTTAGAGCTTTCCCACTAAGATCAGGAACAAGACAAGGATGCCCTCTCTCACCACTCCTATTCAACACAGTATTGGAAGTCTTAGCCACAGCAATCAGACAAGAAAAAGAAATAAAGGGCATCCAAATTGGAAAGGAGGAAATGAAACTATCATTGATTGCAGATGACATGATAGTGTACATGGAAAATCCTACAGACTCCACCAAAAAACTACTCCGCCTAATAAATGAATTTGGCAAAACAGCTGGATAAAAAGTCAATACTCAGAAATCAAAGGCATTTTTGTATAGCAACAATGAAACATCAGAAACAGAAATGAGGAAGAAAATCCCATTTGATATAGCAATAAGAAAAATAAAGTCCCTAGGAATAAACCTAACCAAGGAGGTAAAAGACCTGTACTCAGAAAATTACATAACATTGAAGAAGGAAATCAAGGAAGACACAAACAAATGGAAGCATGTATCATGCTCATGGATTGGAAGAATTAACATCATCAAAATGGCCATACTACCCAAAGCAATCTATAGATTCAATGCAACCTCTATTGAAATACCCATGAAATATTTCACAGATATAGAACAAACATTTCAGAAATTCATATGGAACCATAAATGACCCCGAATAGCTGCCGCAATTTTGAGAAAGAAGAACAAAGCTGGAGGGATCACAATACCTGATATCAAACTGTATTACAAGGTCACTGTAATCAAAACAGCCTGGTACTGGCATAAAAACAGGCACATAGACCAATGGAACAGAACAGAGAGCCCAGAAATAAACTCAAGCCTTTACGGTCAATTAATATTTGACAAAGGAGGAAGGAGCATAAAATGGAGCAAAAATAGCCTCTTCAACAAATGGTGTTTGGAGATCTGGACAGCTACGTGCAAAAAATGAAACTCGATCACCAACTTATGCCATACACAAAATAAATTCAAGGAGGATAAAATACTTAAATATAAGTCATAAGAGAATCAAAGTCCTAGAGGAAAGCATTGGCTGGAAAATCTCAGACATTCCACGCAGCAACATCCTCACAGACATGTCCCCTAAAGCAAGGGACATAAAGGAAAGAATAAACAAATGGGACCTCATCAAAATAAAAAGTTTCTGCATGGCTAAAGAAGACAGCAGCATTAAAATAAAAAGAGAACCAACAGTATGGGAAAACATATTTGGTAATGATACTTCAGACAAGGGCCTGATCTCCAAAATATATAAAGAACTCAGGAGACTCCACTCCAGAAAGACAAACAACCCAATTAAAAAATGGGCAAAGGACTTGAACACACACTTCTCCAAGGAATACATACAGAGGGCCAGAGACATATGAAATGATGCTCAGCATCACTAGCCATGAGAGAGATGAAAATTAAAACCACAATGAGGTACCATCTCACACCAGTCAGAGTGGCCAACATAAACAAATCAACAAACAAATGTTGGAGAAGATGTGGAGAAAAGGGAACCCTAGTACATTGTTGGTGGGAATGCAGACTGGTGAGGCCAATGTGGAAAACAGTATGGAATTTCCTCAGAAACTAAAAGTGGAACTGCCCTTTGTCCAAGCAATTCCGCTGCTGGGATTATACCCTAAGAACACTGAAACACCAGTCCAAAAGAACCTATGCATCCCAATGTTCATAGCAGCACAATTTACAATATCCAAGTACTTGAAGCAACTGAAGTGCCCATCAGCAAATGAGTCGATCCAAAAACTGTGGTACAACTTACACAATGGAATTCTATGCAGCAGAGAGAAAGAAGGAGCTTATACCCTTTGCAATGGCATGGATGGAAGTGTAGATCATTATGCTAAGTGAAATAAGCCAGGAAGTGAGGGACAAATACCATATGATCTCACCTTTAACTGGAACATAATCAACAGAAGAAAAAAGCAAACAAAATATAACCAGAGAAATTGAAATTAAGAACAATGTAATAATAGCCAGAGTGGAGTGGGGAGGGGACAGTGAGGAGAGGGGTTGACAGGAACTACTATAAAGGACACATGGACTAAATCAAGGGTAGGGTGGAGGCAGGGGAGGGAGGTGGGTTCAGCTGGGGTGGGTTGGAGGGATGGGGAGACAATCCAGACAACTGTAATTGAATAACAATAATAATTTTTTTAAAAAGACAAGGAGGGAATCTTAAAAGCAGCAAGAGGAAAGGAGAGAGTTATTTCTAAAGGAGATCCCAGAAGGCTATGAGAAGATTTCCCAGAAGAAACCTTACAGGTAAGAAGGGGCTGGAAAGAAGTATTCCAAGTCATGAAAGGCAAGGACCTCCTTTCAAGATTACTCTATCCATCAAAACTTTTATTTAGAATGGAAGGACAGATAAAATGCTTCCTAGATAAGTTCAAGTTAAAGGAGTTCATGATCACCAAGCCATCATTCTATGAAATATTAAAGGGACTTATCTAAAAAAAGAAGAAGATCAAAAACTATGAACAGTAAAATGACCACAAACACAACTATCAACAACTGAACCTAAAAAACTAAAGCAAAAATGAACTAAGCAAACAACTAGAACAGGAACAGAATCACAGAAATGGAGATCACATGGAGGATTATCAGTGTGGAGAGAGGGGGTAGAATGAGAGAAAAGGTAAGGGAATAAGAAGTGTAAATGGTTGGTACAAAATAGGGGGAGGTTAAGAATAGTATGGGAAGTGGAGAAGTCGAAGAACTTATATGTAAGACCCACTGACATTAACTAAGCCTGGGAGGAATGCTAGATGGTGGGGGGTTGCAGGGTAGAGGGGGATAAAGGGGAGAAAAAATTGGGACAACTGTAATAGTATAACCAATAGAGTATACTTTTTTTTGTATAGAATCTTTTATCAGCAACTAAGTATTTTTAATAGATGCAGATTTAGTCTGCCCCCAATCTTTAAATCAATAGCAAGCCGCAATATTAATAAGAAGAAATAACTCTTTAAAAACTTAAATCCCAACAGTTCTACCTATAAAGTAGTTATTTTCCATTTGTTGAAAGTCAAATGGCATGAACAAATATCCCTAGCTTAGGATTTGGAGATGACTTCTCTTAATTTGGGGCATAGAACAAACTTTAGTTCCTTTTTTTTTTTTTTTTGTCTGTGTCTATGTGGTGTTTACAAAATACTTAGCCATCTTTGCCATGGTATTTTACTCTTTTGTTTTTTTAATATATATATTTATTGATCATGCTATTACAGTTGTCCCATATCCGCCCCTTCACTCAACTCCATCCTGCCCACCCCCTCCTCCCACATTCCCCCCCTATAGTTCATGTCCATGGGTTATACTTATAAGTTCTTTGGCTTCTACATTTCCTACACTATTCCTACCTTCCCCCGGTCTATTTTCCATCTATCATTTATGCTATTTATTCTCTATATCTTTCCCCCTTCTCTCCCCCTCCCAATCCCCTATTGATAACCCTCCATGTGATCTCCATTTCTGTGGTTCTGTTCCTGTTCTAGTTGTTTGCTTAGTTTGCTTTTGTTTTTGTTTTAGGTGTGTTAATAACTGTGAGTTTGCTGTCATTTTTACTGTTCATGTTTTTTATCTTCTTTTTCTTAGATAAGTCCCTTTAACATTTCATACAATAATGGCTTGGTGATGATGAACTCCTTTAACTTGACCTTATCTGAGCAGCACTTTATCTGCCCTTCCATTCTAAATGATAGCTTTGCTGGATACAGTAATCTTGGATGTAGGCCCTTGCCTTGCATAACTTGGAATACTTCTTTCCAGCCCCTTCTTGCCTGTAAGGTCTCTTTTGAGAAATCAGCTGACAGTCTTATGGGAATCCCTTTGTAGGTAACTGTGTCCTTTTCTCTTGCTGCTTCTAAGATTCTCTCCTCTTTAATCTTGGGTAATGTAATGATGATGTGCCTTGGTGTGTTCCTCCTTGGGTCCAGCTTCTTTGGGACTCTCTGAGCTTCCTGGACTTCCTGGAAGTCTATTTCCTTTACCAGACTGGGGAAGTTCTCCTTCATTATTTGTTCAAATAAGTTTTCGATTTTTTGTTCTTCCTCTTCTCCTTCTGGCACCCCTATAACAACGTTCCAGATGTTGGAACGTTTCAAGCTGTCCTGGAGGTTCCTAAGCCTCTCCTCATTTTTCCAAATTCTTGTGTCTTCATTCTTTTCTGGTTGGATGTTTCTCTCTTCCTTCTGGTCCACACCATTGATTTGAGTCCCAGTTTCCTTCGCATCACTATTGATTCCCTGTACATTTTCCTTTGTTTCTCTTAGCATAGGTTTCATTTTTTCATCTAGTTTTCGAACAAATTCAACCAATTCCGTGAGCGTCTTAATAACCAGTGTTTTGAACTGTGCATCTGATAGGTTGACTATCTCTTTATCGCTTAGTTGTATTTTTTCTGGAGCTTTGAAGTGTTCTGTCATTTGGGCCATTTTTTTTTTTTTGTCTTGGCGGGTCTGTTACTTAAAGGGGCGTAACCTTAGCTGTTCACTGGGGCGGGGTAACGCTGGTTGCTGCACTGTGACACTGTATGTGGGGGAGGTGCCGAGAGGGAGCAATGGTGCTTGCTCCACTCTCTGCCAGTTTGCAGTCACTCCCTCCACCACCTACAATCAAATTGCCCCCTCTGGTGCTGGTTCCTGAGTGGGGGGGCTTGTGCACACTCTAGCACCCTGTGGGTCTCTCCGAAGACCTCTCCTGTGAGGCTTGGAGTCTCTCCTGCTGCTGCCCCAACCCCCTTGGGCGTTTTCAATCAGAGGATTGAGGCTTTATTTCCCTGCGCTGGAGCCCTGGGTTACGTTGTCTGCTTTGCTCCCTGCTATTCCTCCCGGTTTATCTGTGCTCCGGGGTGGGGCCACATGGTGCTACCCGCTGCTCTGCGGGCCTGGTTCTCAGCCACTCTGAGTCCAGCCTTCTCTGTTTATCTGTGCGCGAATGTGGGGACACAGGGTCGGCTAGTGGTCAGACTGCCTGCCCCTTTGGTCCCACACTCCGATAGTCTCGGTCCCGCCACTGCCACGTGAGTCCTCTCCGCCCAGGTGCCCCTCTCCGCCCCTCCTACCGGTCTAGATGTATGTTTCTTTTTTATCTACTTGGTGTTGGACTTCCTTGCCATTCGATTTTCTGTCAGTTCTGGTTGTGCGAGGAGGCGCAGTGTGTCTACCTACACCGCCATCTTGGTTCTCCCTAAAATATACTTTTAAAAAAGCTTGGTACATTTATGCAATGGCATACGATGTAGAGGTGAAAAAAGATGGAACACTTACATTTTGGGACAACATGCATGGACCTCGAGACTATTATGCTAAGTGAAATAAGCCAGTCAGTAAAAATAAATACCATATGATCTCACTTGTATGTGGAATCTAATGTACAACATAAACTAACAAGCAAATGGAAACAGAGTCATAGAGACAGAGAACAGAAGAACAGCTGTCAAAGGGGAGAGAAAGGAGGACTGGATGAAAAAAGGTTAAGGGATTAGCCAAAGAACATTTATGCATGACCCATAGACAGGAAAAGGGTGTGAGGATTGCCTGAGGGAGAGCAGGGTGTGAAGGTGAGCAAAGGGGGAAAACGTGGAGACATCTGTAATGGCATAAATAATAAACTATAATTCAAAAGAAATGAATAGTTATCTTCTAGGAGGATATTTTGAGATTATGCAAACAATTTGTTTTCATACTTTCATCATCACCTTTGTTTCTACTGATGGTTCTTGTCTGGAATAATTATTAGTGTGATATTTTCTAAATAGTGATTTTCTAATTCTATTACTCGTTCTTCATTTATTAATTGGAATTCTGCTGTAATGAAAAGTTTTCCCTTCTCATTTATTTATTTAACTCTTCATTCACTTATTCAATTATTTATATCAGCATGGACTCCTAGATATTTACTGTAGTCTGTGGGCTATAATTCATTACTAACATCATTTATTTTGTTACTCAATGTCCCAGACCTAAGTACCACATTTTAAAAGTGTATCTGCTACAAAAAATAAAGTATATCTTTCCAAGTTTCCTTTGTCTCCCTACCCCGACCCAATCTTCCAGCACTCCCTTCTAAATGTAGCTGTGTTTTCTGCAAATGGTCCCCTTCTGTGACTTCAGCTGTAACCAAACTGTTTTCTCCCTTGCTCCTTTAAGCTTCAAGTACTAAAGGCTGCTTGCTGCTGCTATTCCCTGGACACTTCACTATCCCATGTTGGCTCCCCAGCCCTGCCCTTGCCCCTGTAAATGTCCGTTCATTGAACTTCCTTCAGTTGAACTCTTTGAGTGCCACTTGTTACCTGCCAGATGCAGACTGACATAGGCAACACACAGCTGCTGGGGATAAATAAATGAATGTCCTTCCAAAGCACTTGACATACTACCTAGGACAGAGAAGTGCTTCAGAAGTGTTATTCCTGGAGTTGTACTGTAACTCCTTACATCAGTTTTGGGAGCTCCAGTGGCTGGTGACAAATGCAGAGTTGGTTTGGAAGGGAATGAGGGAGGGTAATGTTCTCAAGCATCCTGTTGTAAATGGGCCAATACACATGATCTTGAAAACTGAGCACTGCAGGATTAAAGTCGACACTTGAGAGTTCTTTTCTGGAACTTTGGGCATTATGTCAAAAGCAATTAGTGCAAATAAAGTTTGGCAAGGATCAGGGAGACTTAACACTGATATTACATAACCTGATTTATGAAGAAAAACCTCTAAGATGATTTAAAAATTCACCTTTGAACAAATATCTTAGAGTCATTCTGCCTGTATTCTTATCCTAGAGCAGAAAAAAATCCAGCAGAAACCTATCAAGTAGCATCTTCTGTTCCCTAAAGTACACAAACATTTTTTCATATAAACTTTATTATATTTTTTTCCATTACCATTTAGTTCCCTTACACCATTCCCCACCTCCCACCCCCAGCAATCACCTCACAAACATTTGAATAATACCTTGCTAGGCCAACTTAATTTTCTATGACTAATTTTGGGAAGTAGTCCTCCTGCCTTGGTGATAGTAGGCACATAGAAACACAAGGTCTGAAATAATCATCTGTGGGATACCTGAGTGAATAATGGGTTACTGAAAACAAATTCACATTCAGTAATTTGTTTTACTGAATGTAAATGCAGTAGATTTACATTCTTGTTGCTGTTTTTTCTTTTTTTGAAAACACTTGATTTGGAATGTGCATATATGATTTCCATGTAAGAAAACTGATATGATTGAAACCAAACCACGTGTACAACTTAATAGAATCTGAAGTATAATGTGAATTCACTAATAAGGAGAAAGACTAAAGTATTCATTAACCTTGTTTGGGGTGTGAAAAGTGAAAATGTATTCAATGGAATACCTCTATAGATCTGCTTCACTTGGTGGTGGCAGGTGGCAGGAGCAGGTGTCGTGGGAAGGATGATGGCAGCTTTGTTTCCTACCTTGTCTTTATTCCTTGGCCTTATTTCTGGAACTGGAGCAAGACTCAGTGTTGAGAGGTAAGAGAAGAAATTCTGTAAAGAAAGATCCAGCATCTCAGAGACTTCAAACAAAGGTCACCATGCTTATTTGCCAATGTGAGAGGAAAGTGGGACCGTGAACAAAGATTTTACTGAAAAAAAAATCATGTCAATAGAGGTGAAAGTTTTCAGCCCACTCACCCTGTTAACCTTAGAAACCAAATTAATGGCAGGTGACAAAAATCCAGTTTTCGGAGACAGTACGGAATTTTGAAATATTCTTTTATTTTATTAAAGTCATGAATGAAATGACTTGATTTTAGACCTTTGAGGAGAAAATTGTCACCCACAAGTGTGTGTCTCAATTTTCATTTGTAAAATCAAAGGTTTGGAAGATAGTTCCATAGAGACAGAAAGATGAGAGGGAGAGAATAAATACAGATAGTGAATAGAATGGGACTATAATTCTGGCATTCTGGCTCAGTCACTTAGCTGTTGTTGGATTGGAATTTGAGGCATATTCTTTTTCTTAGCCCACATTTGCTCAAATGTAACAATGATAAAAGGGGTTGCCCTGGGTGCAGGGAAGATGCTTAATGTGGCCTGGCATATAGAAGGGGATTAATGCATAATTCCTACTTGTTGGTGTTCTTGTGGCTGTTATGGTTACAACCTCTCCCTTCCCCCAAACCCCATATTTAAAAAGTCACTATTCTGCAAGTAAAGGAAATGGCCTGGAGCTCTATTCTTAGATATTGTTCAGGACATAAGAACCATACTCACTGTGTGTTTACTCAAGCAAGAGGGTTCAAACTGCTTTTTCTAATGGTCACAGAGTAGGGCTGAAGCTTTGTCAGCTGAATATTTGTGATCTGGCTGGCTGGGAATGAATAATTAAACTCCTACCAACACAAAGTGCCAACACAAAGCGTAAATTCCTTAGAGCGACCTCATATTTTCTCTATAATGGCATGTTTCCCCACCTCCCCAAATAATCATATCAGTGTCGTTATTTAGCAGAAACTCAAATTTTAAAGCTCACATATTGCCCTTTTCCCTCATAGGCAGTTTCACAAAAGCAGGCTTAACTCAAGCTCTCCATGCCTTGCAGGGAAGCCTGTGGCCTCCACTGACCTGGCCAAGGGGCTGGAATAGGTCCCACCAAGCTGAGTAAGGCCAGCTTCTATTTAAGTGAATTGCTGAAAGAACCACTCAAGCAGAATACAAAACAGAGGATACAACAAGTGCCTTTTTGCATATTTGATACTCTTGTGGAAGGAGAGCCCTGTGGAAAACTTGACCTATTTGTATAACATCCTGTTCCTGGAGGGCCAGAATTCATGGCTGGAGAGGTACTTTAAACAAACAAAGAGCCACTCCTGAAAAATGTGCTAGGATTGAAAAGAGATCAATTCAAATCCCAGCATGTTCAGAAGATATTATGAAGTGTGTTTCCTCTGCCCATCAACAGTGGCATATGATATTTCTTGAAGATTTTTTAGTCATAAGGGAATTAGCTTCCAAAGTAGAGGCCTGCAGCTCAGTCCCAATGGCTGCTCCAGTGGAATCACACATTTCTATGTACAACACAACTTGTCTGTGCAAAGAAAAAGGATCTCCTTTTCTTATCTGACTTTGATCCTGAGCCTCCTCTCACCCTTGAGTGGGAAAAAACAATTAACTTTTAGTTCCACCAATGTGATTGTTTTCATTGTCTTGTGAAGCAATGCTCATAAGTCATTCAGATTTCCCCCTCCTCTACTTCTTTCCCAGAATCCTTTGCAAGATGGCTTTTAAAAATTTAAGAGTAAGAATTGGAGTCCTTGGGGACAGTACTTTCCTGCTCCCTCTTGGAGCAGTGGTCCTTTGCTCCCATGGTTCCTGGAGACCTCGCTGGCCTTTTGGCTGCAGTCTGTATCTGCGTCTATCTCCTGTCCACAGGGAACATCAGTCATCTTGCAGCTGATCAGCATCACCTTAGCTCTCCCTGATGGCCTACCCTAAAATCCTGCCAAGGACTCTAGCAGCCTGCTGCCTGAGCACCAGCCCACACTCTGTGGAGGCATTACCTCTTCCCACTTAGCAGGCCCCAGGTACATAGCTCAAGCTCTCAACCTTTGTGGAGCCTGAAAACACTACACCTCAGGGCCTTCTTCACCACAGGGACTCAGCTGAGACCCTGACACAGTGTGTGAGTGCGAATAGCTATTTGGGATGTGACACTATGAACATTGGCAGGAAGTAAATAAGAAAAGGAGAAGCCATTGAAGCCTTCATTGTAAAGCAAATTGCCTCTGAGGGCATCTAGAACTTAACACCCACCTCTGCTCCCCCAACAGGAAACTCTGAGAATAAGTGTAGAACCTGCC
This sequence comes from Desmodus rotundus, assembly GCF_022682495.2. Classification (NCBI taxonomy): domain Eukaryota; kingdom Metazoa; phylum Chordata; class Mammalia; order Chiroptera; family Phyllostomidae; genus Desmodus; species Desmodus rotundus. Next base: position 133,379,997 of record NC_071392.1, read on the forward strand.
TCAGAGTCATGGGCATGTTAAAATAACTCATAAAGTTAATTATGAAGATTACATGAAATATGCATGCAAAGCAATTAGTGCAGAGCCCAGACATTATAAGGGCTTGGTAGATGTAAGCATACTCTGCTCTCCTACAAACCCTCCTGCTCCCAAACTCCTACTTGCCAGCTCTTTCCATGGCTTCTTCTCTTGGTATTTCTCTTATGTCTTTGACCATTTCTTTCTGTTCCTCACTCACTCTTTCTAAAATCCTCACCTGAGTACATATTTATTGATTTTAGAGAGAGAGGGAGGGAAGGAAGGAGGGGGAAAGTGAGAGTTTGAGAGAGAGAGAGAGAGAAACATGTATGTGAGAGATAAAAATCAATTGGTTGCCTCCCGTACGTGCTCTGAACTGAGTTCCAACTGCCTCCTAGGTAAGTGCCCTGACCCTTTTGGTGGACAAGATGACAGACACTTCAACCATCTTAGCCACCCGGCCAGGGCTCCTCACTCACTTTTAATTTTACTCCATGAACTGCAAGCAGGTGTTTCCTAAAGTCTAGCTTCAGTTTTCTGCTCTTTTCCTGCTAAGTGAATTCATCCACTGCGAAATTAATAGAAAAATGTACTCAAGCCCCTTTAAATGTATGTGCATAAAGATCTCCCTGGGATATATATTCCATCCTACCTCAACCAGGGGACTGAGGCAGTCTTTGTTAAAATAAAACTTTGTTATTTAAAATGTTTTAGGAAGTATGGTAAAAGTATAGTGATTATAAGTTTGATAATATGGAGTATTGCAAGATATTGGAAGAAATCAGTATTTTCACATCATTGTGGTAGATGTCCAAATTTATATGGCCACTTTAGAGGGCATCTGGACAGTAATAATTAAAACTGAAATGCACACACTTTTACCACCCAACAATTCTACTTTTGCATATCCATTGTAGAGAAACTCATTCAAATGTGTGCAATGATTTCATTGCTATTTATTAACAAAACATTGAAAACAACTTGATGTCCACTAGTAGGGGGCTTAGACAGATGAAAACTGATACATTTATTTACAATGGAATAACCATATAGCAGTTGAAAAGGAATGATTTAGAACTCTACATATCAACCTAGTAGATCTAAAAAAAATTATTGAAATAAAAGCAACTAGCAACCACTAATATGCTTTCTAATCTTACATTTTTTTTTTCTTTTCCAAAGTGTTGTTGAATTAAATCATACAGTATGTAGTCTTTTGAGTCTGGTTTCCTTTACTTAGCTTAATGCATTTGAGATTTATCCATTTTGTTGCAGATATTAGTAGTTCCTTTTACTTGTTTAAATGTTTTGCCTAATTTTTTAATGGGCCTTTATGTACACAACACTATTTTAAGAAATAAAGTAAAATTTTGGAAATGCAGAAACCAAACTTATGTGCTCTTGGGAGTTAGAAGAAGCCAAGATTGAGGAAGGAATGGTTAAAGATTTAGCTTTATTTGAAATGTTATCTATTACAATTTTTTAAATAGATTTATGTATTACATGTATAATTTTAAATTCTGTTTACAGAGGTGATAGATGAATTTGATAACTGTGCTAGTTATATAAGAGAAAATCTCTATTCTTAGATAATATAAAACATTTAGTGTAAAAGCCTATGATGAATACAACTTACCTTCGAGAAGGAGGAGAGAAGGATGGGGGGGGGGGCAAGAGAGAGAATGAATACATTTAAAAATCCTGAAGTACTGGATTTTTAAAGTACTGGCGCAGGATTTCAACTCCAAACAAGGGATTTGGTGTTTAATGTTGCCTTACCTAACTTCTCATTCCACTTCCAGGCTCTTTTAGATATTCCTGCCAGAATGCTAAGTGCTACCATAGACTCAATCAGTACGATATTCAGCTTCCCTCCCAAGCTAATCTTCCTTCACATGTCCTTCTTTCTGTCATTGGCTCCAAAGTTTTCAAAATCCAGATGAATGGCTTCTAATCTATCCTTTCTCCTTTTTTTCTCAATTGAACCTGTTATCAAAGTTCATTTCTTATGCCTGTGAAACTTCTTGAGTTATCTCTTTTTTTATTCCAGCATCCACCAGCCTAGATGAGGGAGTCATTACTGTTTCACTGACCTTTCCTTACCTCTGGTGTCTCTCTGTCCATTGCTTTCTGCACATTGCAGTCAATAATTTCAACCTTCCTTTCCCCACAGCCCATATCAACTTTCCATTGCCTATCTCATTAATCCATTTCTTTCTCATCTTTAGCTTAATTTCCCATATCCTGGGAGTCACTGCCCTATAAATTGTTTTCTTCCAATTGTATCATGTCCATTTTTTATCATTTCTGTTACAGTCTTCTCAATATTATTACTCATTATCCATGAGCCCAGTAACCACTGACCTTGATTTTAGTTTTTCCACTCTACCCTACATTCCACCACTACACTAATCTTGCTTAAACATCATTTCACCAGGCCACACCTCTGCTCAAGAATGCACAGTGGCTTCTTATCATATCAAGTCTAGACTACTTTGCCTGACTCTCATCCTCTGGCTCTACACCCAAATTTTCCTACCCACCCCCACCTTATTACTCTTTCAAGCCAAGTCTCCACTTTCCTCTCTGTTATATAAGCATCCTATTCTTAGTCCTAATTGTACAGCTATGCTCAGCCTCTTCATCCTGTATTCAATCAAAACCTGTTTAAATAGTTAAGAACTATGGAATAGTTCTTTTATGGCTATCTATCCACTCCAATCCCATGCTCTATTGATGTTAGAACCAGAGTGTTGAAGCAACAAGTCAGATTCTACATGGACAGGCTGGAACTAAGGGCCCATGAGACCCCACAGAGGTAATTGGGCATCAGGGCCTAAACATGGCTCGGAGAGAGACCCCATTGGACTAAGGATAGTTCTGTAAGGCTGGAGTACAGGAGAGAGAATCCAGCCTAGGAAGAAAGTCCATGGCAGAAGACATTCAATCCCTGGAAAGAATCAGGCATCCTGAGTTTAGAATGAATTCAGAAGTCATAGGTTTAGTTTACACAAGAGAAGAACAGATGGGAAGAAGATAAAGACAGGAGACTGGTAGCAGAGCTGGTGACAATGGCTTTGGTAGTCTGACCAATGCAAAGGTCTTTCAATTACCGTGCATATCTTGTGCATTTGCTTGAACTGTGTGTTAGATAGTCTATGATGATGGCCACCATAAAAATCTTCCCTCACCATTAGGTACCTGTCACTCTGCCATTGAAATGTGGTATTTATTTCTCCTCCCTTTCACCTAGACTGGCTTTGTGACAGCTTTGGTCAATAAACTATGATGGAAAATGATTTTCTGAGACTTATGAGCCTGGGCCTTAAGAGTCCAGGCATTTTCTACATCCTTCTTAGAACATAGTCTCCATCCTCTGAGGTTCCCAAGCTATGTAGAGAACCAAGACCCTCAGCATGTGGTCCCAGCTTAGCTCTCAGATAATAGCCAGAATGAACCACCAGCCATGTGAGTTCATTGTGCACTTCCAGTTCAGTCAGTCAAGCCCTTGCACAGTTGACTTTGAGTCCTAACCAATAGCACAAGGAGCAATACCACCCAACTGAGTCAAGTTAACCCACAGAAGTGAAAAGATAATAAAATGGTTATTGTTTCTATGATAGTAAGATTTGCAGTGGCTTACTTTCTGCAATATATAACTGAAATACACTCTCAATAAATTTCTTGACTTCTAATGAGAACTTTCTTTTATCCATAATTCATAACACTTATATGCTAAGAATCCATAAGTCAAGGTACTTGGTATGACCAATACCTCAACAACTTGGGTTTGTATTAAAAATTCTCTTTTCTGCTAGTGTAGTACAAATAACCTCATCTGACAACTGGTTATATTCCATTGTACACTTTATTTTAAAATATATTTAATAATTTTCTAATTATTTTATCAGCAAATCTCACATGTTCCAAAACCAAGCCCACCTTTTTATATCTTTTTTTCCTCTCCCATTGCATGTTGCAAAGTAAACATGCAACATATATCGATGAATTAAAAGTTCATTTCCAAATATTCTTCCATGCACATGGGATTGTCTTTTACATCTAGCTCAAGTGACCAAGAGACAACATCCACCTTAATTCATCCTTATGTGTAATAGATTAACCATTTAAAGCTTCCTTAAGAGATAAAACATAAACCCACTAACACACATTCAAAATATTAAAAATTTATCAAGACAAATATTTATTCAGAGGTTCCCAGGAGCAAAAATAGATAATGGCCAGTGACTTAGGAGTCAAAACCTGGTTCAGAAAAGAATGTTGACTTATTGTTAATTCAAGCATACTTACTAATAAAAACTTCAAAAATTGAATATATTTCTCATTGTTGTATTTTTTCTTTTGCTCATGTGCCTCATGGTGGAGTTCAAGTTTAAAATGAGGCCATATGAAACACAAATGAAGTCACCAAGATTTAACAAATTTGTCTGATAACATGTAAATTCTCTCAAACACAGCCTTTTCTGGAACCTAAATATAATTAGAAGGTTATTATATTGCCAATATAGGCATGTTCAAGGTTTGGTTCATGTGGGTGTGATATGGTGACTGGGAAGGATAAGGATTGAGATGTAAAGAGCAATGATTAACTTAATCTAAGCATTCTGCAATTGTTTATGTGATAAGGGATAAGCAGGTTCTTCAACAATGAAAATCAACATACTCTTGAACTTATGAATTATGATAAGAGATGGCTGAACCTGTTTGGTCAAGGAACTAGTTCAAATACTTGCCAGTTCTTTAGGCTAGCCTAATGCTTTGTGAAGATCTTCTCTTCTTACCATAAGGATTAAGATATTTCTCCTGATGGCCCTAAACTGTTAAAAAATCAAAACCAGTATCTATAGTTCTTAGCACTGAAGGAAATATAAGATTAAAGAAAAAATAGGATTTATGTAACATTAAGGTCACTTCAAACAGGCCTTTGTGTAGCCTGGAAAAGTTTACTAGAGTATACAGAGACCCACATTCCTGAGGTTCTATAGCTAGAGAATTTCATTGATAGAATTAGGGGCACATACAGCATAAGAGAGATTAGGGAAGGTAGGAGGTGCTTATGAAGATTATGAGTATGCTTTAGTCAAGATGGCTTCTAGAATCCAGTGTTGTAATCTTGGGTAGGTATGCCACTTATTCCACTGAGCCCATTTTCACTTTTATGAAAGTAGAAAATGATGATATCTGTCCTGCTTAACTCACAGGACATTATAAAGTTGGATGGAGATAATATATAATAAACCATCTTGGAAGCAAAGTATGAAACACTATAAAAGGCTGGTGTGGCTCAGTGGACTGAGTGCTGGCTTGAGAACAAAAGGGTTGCTGGTTCGATTCCCGGTCAGGGCTCATGCGTGGGTTGAGGGCCAGGCGGGGCCCCCAGCTGGGGGTGCTTGAGAGGCAATCACACATTGATGTTTCTCTTGCTCTCTATCACCTTCCCTTCTCCTCTCTCTAAAAATAAAAAAATAAAATCTTTAAAAAAAATGTTTAGAAATTAAGATCTCAGGTATGAGTCAAACATAGAGATGCATAAACAAGAAGTAAACACTGAACCAGTATATAAATCAAACAACTGGATAAATAAATAAATAAATAAATTTGTGATTGATTTCATGATAAGTGTATAGTAGTGTGAGTCATGGAAACATATATTATAATTGCAAAGGAAAATTGACATGTAAGTTATATCTCCTGAACAGATGGAAAGGCTTTATTGGGAATTGGGATTTTAGGGCCTGAAGGAAGGAAAGAAAGAAGGAAGAGAGGATGAATACATGAAAGGAAGGGAGGGAGGCATATCAAATTTGTTAAAATGTGAGAGACATTCCAAGCACTGTGTTCAAAAATAAGGACTAGAGCTCTGGCTGGTGTGGCTCAGTGGACTGAGTTCCAGCTTGAGAACCAAAGGGTCACCGGTTTGATTCCCAGTCAGGGCTCGCGCGTGGGTTGAGGGCCAGCTCGGGCCCCCAGCTGGGGGTGCTTGAGAGGCAACCACACATTGATGTTTCTCTCGCTCTCTATCACCTTCCCTTCTCCTCTCTCTAAAAATAAATAAATAAAATATTTTTAAAAATAAGGACTAGTTGGTAGGAAGAATCACAGGCTGAGGAACAAAAGGTTAAAACATTCATCAACAGTGAACAACCACAAGCTTTTCATACTTTCCTCATTTAAGCCCCACAAATGACCCTATGAGCTAGGTATTATGATCCCCATTTCATGAAGGACAAAACTGTCTCAGAGCCTCATCGGGCTCAATGCTGAACATTAAGAAGGAACTACTAAAAACTCAGGTCTTTCTGAGGTTATAACTGATATTCCTTGTATGCCTTGGGTCAGTATTTATAAAGTAATGAGGGTCCCAAAAGTCCCAGTGGGGTTGCGGGTGAAGGTGGAATGGTTGGATGAAGTGGGATAAGTATGTTGTGAGCAATGGATAATTCTTTCTTCCCTAGAACATTATTCTGGTTTTGAATAACCTGGTTTCCTTCCAATTATTTTAACATGCTCATCTCCTAAATCATAGAACTTCTCCAGGTTTTTAAAATTTTTTTCTCTCTGCAGCAGAAAGAAAGAGAAGATAATTGGTTTCAGGCTAACCTGTGCTTTTTAAACACATAAAGAACAACGTCTTAGCTTTCTTCTTCTTCCCCACTGAAACAACTGCCTATGAAATTAAACACATTACCAACACCAGAGTTGTTGCATGACCAGAATTACAGGACAATCAACAATAGAAAATGATATTGCAAATATAATCGAGAGCATAATACACATGAGAGCTTTGACAAATTCCTCTTACAAAATTTCCTCTTACAAACATCCTCTCATCATTGTGGTGTGATCCACTGGCCAAAATAGTTCATCAGGGCTGACATATGGTCCTCATTGTAATTAATTGGCACTTACTGAAATTTTAAACAATAGGATTGGTGATGTAATTCTAGCACAGGCTTCCTTTGATGAAATCTTCTGTGGGGTGCAGGAAATACTTCAGTGGGAAGGATCCATGTACCTGTCACACAAGATAAACTGAAACTACCAGTTTTAGTTTCTATGCCTGTGCACTAACTCTCTGCTCCATCCCTGTTCTAAAGAGAACACAGTTAAAAACTGGTTTCCAGGAAAAATAACCTCAGGTATTTCGAAAAGCACGTAATATAATTTCACTCAGGGCTTCAAACCAAGCTTTCAGTACACAAGGGAACCCACCCCCCTCCACCCGCCCACTGAAATTTCTCTAGATCTTGGTGACCATCAACACCAAATGTTCTTTTTCTCTCCTTTATTTCTGACCAGAAGCTGAGCTATGAAAAGAGGCATTCACACTATTACAGGAGTTGGACAACCTGGGTATGAATTCCAGCTTTGCCACTCCCTGGCTACTTCATTTGCAAGGTACTTTCACCTCTCTGAACAAAAAGTTCCTCATCCTCAGAATGGGCATATTAAAGTATATGAACTCAAGCAATTCTTGAACTCTTCTGGGACTGACAATCCATAGATCCTACTGAGTATTTGCTGTCCCACACACCTCACACACATTTCCTTTCCTCTTAGCCCAGTTTAAATCCCACAGTCAATTAGTATAAACACTCCTTTGCATAGACCCTCAACTCCCTTGCCACCCTCACTCTTATTAGTTTTCTCTTGGCAACACCATAGCCCTGGTTAAGTCCAATGTCCTGCCTACTTTGTGTTTGCGCCCAGGCCACTGAGTGCGGGTGGATAACAACATAACCACATTAACTGATCTTCCTTTAAATTCATGATTATGGACTTCAAATGGGCCCCTTATTCCATTTGGTTAGCACATTTATTGCTCTAGTCCATTTATGCTCCCCATGTTAAGAAAATGGAAGAACACAGATAAGAACTTACTTGTTTTCCAACCACCACGTTTACTCACTTCCCTGAAGCTGTGCCAGGAGACTCTGCCTTCCCTTCTTAAACTACAGATAAACTGTGTATGTTCTAGCTTAAGCCACACCCTCCGACCTGTATCACAGAGTTCTAGACCCCAGACCCTTTTACCTCTCCTGGAAGTGGTTCCAGCAACTCGGGCCCCTCCCTTCTGCATTATCCATTTCTCCACTTCACTGGCTTATTCCCATCAACATACATACTACTACATCTCCAACATCAACCACAGTCTCTTTTCCTAGCCCCACTTTTCTCTCTGGCCACTGTTCCATTTCCAAAATCACTTTGTAGCAAAACTCCTTGAAAGATTTGTCATTACTGGTTGCTTCCAATTCAATTCCCTTATTTTTAAAAACTCATTCCATTTCAGCTCTGCCCTCACCACTTTTCAGCGTTTGCAGTTCCTTTTACATTATGAATCCAGTAGTCGATTCTCAGCCATCACCTTATTTTACCTACAGCCTTTGACACAAGTGAGAAGTTGCTTCTCTTTGAAACTGTCTTCACTTGGTGTTCCTGCTAGTAGAACAACAAAGCAAAGTATCTCAAAACTTAATAACTTAAAGCAATGAACGTATTTATTTTGCTCATGAATCTGTGATCTGGGTAAAGCTTGGTGGGGACAACTCATTTCCATGTCACTTCATGTCAGCTAAAATAGCTCGGTGTCCAGTGGCTGAAATTATCTGAGGTTCAATCACTCACATACCTGGCGCAAGGGCAGAAAAAACTTAGGGGCTGGAACCTTTGGGGTCCTAGGGCATCTGTTTGTCTGTGGTCTCCTCAGCATAGCAGCATCAACATCAGAATAAACAGACTTCTTACATTCTCTTGCTTCACAAGGCACATGCCCTGAGGAAAGGGACCAGACAAAAGCTGTACCACCTTTCCTTTCACAACTACCGTTAGAAATTGTATAGTTTCACTTCTGCATTAGTCACAGGCTCCACCTTTTGATGCAGCAGTGTTAACCTCACTTTGTAAGGGAGATAGTGCTGTGGTTATCTTTAGGAGATAAAATCTACCACACTTGGCTTCCAGGGTACTTCATTCTCCTGGCTTTTTTCCTAAATGGAAGCTTCTTCTCAACCTTGATTCCTCTTCTCCACTCCTTAAAGCTCTCCACAGAGCTTTGTCCTGGGACTTCTCTTTTTTTATCCTCTATTTCTTGGTGATCTCAAAGAGTCTCTTGCCTTTATATACCACCTATATTCTAATGACTCAAATTTGTATGTCCAGATTGCAACTCTCCCATGAACTGCCTACTCAATATCTCTTCTTGGATGTCTAATAGGCACCTCCAACTTAATGTATCAAAAACAGAATGCCTGATTTCCCCACCCAAATGTGCTCCACCTTCATATTTTCACATGCGGCAACTCCATCCTGCCAGCTGATTACACTCAAGCATAATGTTTAACTGTCACATCCTCCAACAATTCATTAGCAAACTCTCTTGGTTTTGCCTTCAAAATGCAACCAGGATCTGACCACATTTTGTATCTTAACTTCTATTGTCCTGGTGCAAGCCACCAGTATTACCCCTAGCAATCACTTTCTTTCGTTCGATGCTGGAATTCTCTTTGTTGCTTCTGTGCATTCTGCCACAATTTGAACAGTCAAGTTCAGAACAACTTGGAAAATATAACTGTATGATATACACATTTCATAAATGTTCCAATTGCTTTGATTTGCATTTCATTTCCAGTCCCTAATCTGCTGCTGATGGCTTGTAGCAAGGTGAACAACATTTCTCACCTCATGTTTGAGGCCGGCATAGAAAGAGGCCTGACCAGGATGGGGTCATAGGTTGTATCCTGTGTGAGCAGAAATAAGACCAATTGCAGGGATTTTAAATCAAGTTCTGTGCCTGAACCCATTTGAGAATCTGGTAGAAGCCACCAAACCCTCCCCTCAAAAGTCATGTAAAACATAGGAAAAAACCTTGAAATCCATGGAGAAACTCAGCCATCCATTCCTGAATTCCTACGCCCAAAGCTCAGTTCCATAAGGACCTAGAACTAGGGGACACTTTTTATGTCCATCATCTTTATGGTTTAACATCATTGTTACCTTATTTTCATGGTCAGGTGTGGGGATGGGGGATAAGAAGTGTCTCCTGAATTAATAAGAATTCACTCTTCAGAAAAATAGTTTGTAACAGTGGTTAATAACCCAGCTACCTAATTCTGTTTTAATTCTTGAGTTGTGAGAAAGAAAGTATTATGGTAAGAAGTATGGCCCAGTTTTTGCATCCTCTTTGAGACACACTACATCTGTTGTAATCTCAGAGACTTAATTATTTGATTTGTTGATGATTTTTACACATATTTGCAAAAGCTGAAGTTGTAGTATTTATACTAAAACTTATCCAATTGTTTGTCTCTATTATTACAGGGAGATTTTAAAAGTAACTACAAAAGTAAGAATTTTCTTTGATGTAAGAATTACAAATAATATTGTTGAATAAGGTCTCCTGCGTAAAGCTCAAATTAGTAAAGCTCAAATTAGTAGCGAATTACCTGTATTAAGAAATACTGTGGATTCAGGATCATTCCTCTGAGTGTAAGTTTGTGTTTCTCCAAATGGGTTGAAGAATTTTTTCACTATGACATTTGCAATTATGTACATGGAGTAAAAAATGAGCATTATCTAGTTTATTTTTTATTGTATATATTTTAAATGTATGAACAGTGAGAATTTGCCTTATATTTCAACTAGTTATGCTGCTTTGTAATAACAATGCTTTATAATAACAATGGACTGGTAAGACATTTATTTAAAAGATTTATGTTTATGCTCCCAACCTGCCAGAAGTAAATTAGGTGGGTGGCTTATGATTCTATCATTTTTCCTCCAGAAGCCATTTTGAAGTTATATACCATTCAATTGTATATATTTTGGTGCTAACCTTAAGTTGACACTCCCAAGTTGCTGAATGTGTGAAAGGGAGTGAGGGAGAGTTAGAAGTGACAAATTTTTGCAAGAGTAAAAAGACAGTGGAGAAAAAGCAGTAATGGTGAGCAGACTTCAGCTCCTGAGCCCCCTCAAATCTCAATAATAAAGCAGAATTTGTCAAACTTAAGTTAGAGATGACAGATTAGAGTTTTGGGTCATGTCTAAACTCAGGTTTTCCAGAAACAAGCCATAACATGAAGATTTATGTGAAAGTGATAGATAATGAATGTTCTGGGCTTTCATAGTCTTGTACCCAACAGTTACTGGAGGGGAGTAACTTCCCAGCACTACAGGCTATCTGCACATTTGGGAAAAATAGTTCCAGTAGCTAAGAATGTACCTCCAAAAAAGAAAAAGCTATCTTCATGGGTTAGTTCCTACATGGGGAATTAATAAGACCGAAGAGTACAAACTTATTTAAGTCAAAATTTCTTATTAGAAAAGCTATTCCAATTTATTCTAAGACTAGCACTGTTTCAGTGTACTCATTTAACTATTCATTTCAAAAGTATATAGCTAACTTGAATAATGACATCACAATTTCATTTGATTTGCAGTTTTTTTTGTGTGGTAGTAAGATTGAGATTTTCTTCTGTATTTCTTCTGGAATTTTTTGTTTATATTTTTTGCCCACTTTTCTATTGTAATTTTGGTGGTTTTTCTTATCCAGTAACATGAGGTCAATATATACTAGAGATAGAATCATTCGGTCTATCATATCTATTACAATATTTTTCTTTTTTGTCATCAGACTTTCAACTTACTGTACTTTCAAAAAATTTTCCCACATGTTGGACAGAAACATACACAAAATGGGGGGTTGATGGGGAGTGGTAAAGTTTACACATAAACATAGTGAAGGGTATGGAAGGAAATCTAGACAGAGTACCAACAGTCTGCTATAGGTCACTTCAACTTCTGGAAACATACTCTTGTAGTTTAGGATGATGGGGACTTGTTCAATTCATGTGGAAATTCATCCAGAAATGATTACGAGAAAGAATTTTAATTATCTCTATGTACAGAATAAGCTGCTTAGACCTAGGCTTTATGATATGATTTTTTTCTTTTTTAAATTAAAAAATTGATTTATTTTTTTTCAATTTTTAAATTATTTTATTGTTTTTCAATTACAGTTGTCTGCATTTTCTCCCCACCCCTCTATCCCACCCCAGCAAACCCACCTCCCTCTCCTGCTTCCACCCACCCCCTTGGTTTTGTCCATGTGTCCTTTATAGTAGTTCCTGAAAACTCTTCTCCCCACTATCCCTTCTCCCCTTCTGTCTGGCTATTGTTAGATTGCTCTTAACTTCAGTGACTCTGGTTATATTTTGTTTGCTTTTTTCTTCTGTTGACTATGTTCCCGTTAAAGCTGAGATCATATGGTATTTGTCCCTCACCGCCTGGCTTATTTCACTTAGCATAATGCTCTCCAGTTTCATCCATGCTGTTGCAAAGGGTAGGAGCTCCTTCTTTCTCTCTGCTGTGTAGAATTCCACTGTGTAAATGTACCATAGTTTTTTGATATGATTTTTATCAGTCACTTCCTTATTTTTGTGTATGTATGAGCTTTATTTAGTGCCAGATCTCTAGCGCAGAAGTTAAAAAAATGAGGCAGAAGCAGTAAGTGTGCATATAATTGAAAATAAACATAAAGTGTCCAGCATGCTCTGTGTATAGAATTTATTAACAGGTGTTCTTGGTTTACTTGTAATTTAGGGGCTTGACACTTCTTTTCTTTCAAGTGGATAGCTGCAAAAGAAATAATGATAATTATGGCTTCAAGATTAATTTAATAATTTGTCAACATTTTTTACATTCAACAACTAGCCAAAACCAACAATAGATTGTTTTAGCAACACAGCTGATGTTTTATAGAAAAACATAGAAAAGAAAAACGTTAATGAGCCTGTTTGTCATCAGATAATATATGAGTAAATACATACAATCAAATATTACAGGATAATTATTTGTAATCAGATATGGATATTATGAACAATGAAGTATTTAAAATATATAATATCATAGAACATTCTATATGATCCAAATCATCAGCCTCAAATACTAAACAGTAATATCAAAAACTGAGATTACTGGTTAGACAAATAAATCAGATTTAGTAAAGAATATGCCTCTTCAATATTGTTCTTTCTGAGAGTCTCTGTTTTATTGATTACCTAAATCATTTGTTTTATAAATACAGTTCAATTACCTTTCTTTGTTTTCATAGCCACTAAAATATTACAGAATAATTCTAAATTATCGATGGATTATTTGCAAAATAGTCTTAAACTATCAGTGTGTGCCAGGTGTTTTTTTGGCTTAATTACAATTTGTTTTACTTTATTTATTTAATTTTAATTATAACGTACACAATAGAGGGCAAAAAATGAAACTCCAAAATAAAGAATAGTTCAAACACACAAAAGTCTGCTCCTGTTCTCTCCTATAACCCCCAGAAGTAGCCACTATACTATTAATATAGGTCAGTTTTTCTGTCTTTGAACTTCTCATAGAATCCTATAGTATGTAGTTTTTGCATTATATTTCTCTTGCCTAGCATTATGTCTGTGAAATACATCCATGTTAATGTTTCTTGCACTTCTTTTTAAAATATATTTATTGATTATGCTATTACAGTTGTCCCATTTCCCCCCCTTCACTCGACTCCATCCTGCCCACCCCCTCCCTTCTAAATTCCCCCCCTATAGTTCATGTCCATGGGTCATACTTATAAGTTCTTTGGCTTCTAGATTTCCTATACTATTCTTACCCTCCCCCCGTCTATTTTCTACCTACCATTTATGCTACTTATTCTCTGTACCTTCCCCCCCTCTCTCTCCCTCCCACTCCCCTGTTGATAACCCTCCGTGTGGTCTCCATTTCTGTGGTTCTGTTCCTGTTCTAGTTGTTTGCTTAGTTTGCTTTTGTTTTTGTTTTAGGTTTGGTTGTTAATACCTGTGAGTTTGCGGTCATTTTTACTGTTCATATTTTTTATCTTCTCTTTCTTAGGTAAATTCCTTTAACATTTCATATAATAAGGGCTTGGTGATGATGAACTCCTTTAACTTGACATTATCTGAGAAGCACTTTATCTGCCCTTCCATTCTAAATGATAGCTTTGCTGGATACAGTAATCTTGGATGTAGGCCCTTGCCTTTCTTGACTTGGAATACTTCTTGCCAGCCCCTTCTTGCCTATAAGGTCTCTTTGGAGAAATCAGCTGACAGTCCTATGGGAACTCCTTTGTAGGTAACTGTGGGGAGCCATTCCAAGCATGAGAAATGTGGCTCAGCCCCCACTCGGAAAAGCCAGTGGTAAGCGAGGTTGGTGGGCAGGACCCACATCCATGGATAGGTTCTCCAGTGGGAAATCAGGCCTGCATGGTACCTCTACTGCTATGAGACTTGCTCTTGCTAAAACTCCCTCACCCTGAGGCAAGCAAATGTTTACTGAGTATCTTTATCTTCCCAAAATCTGAGCAATACCTTCCAGTTATGGGACATAGCCTTTTCAACCATTTCTCCTTTTACATAGCAAATATCCTCCTTCAATGTATTCAGCGACACCCTCTCCTTTGTCTGCAAAAGATAACCACCCCAAACAAACCTTTGCATAGTAAAGGAGGACCATCTTTGATGTAAGGGGTCTAGAAAAACAATAAAGGCCTGTCAAGGCAAGGGTTGGGCGCTCTCCTCTTGAGAGAGTGGCCACGCTGTCCCTTTTCCTCCACAGGATTTCTGTAGTCCGTGTGTATTTGAATATTGCAACCACAACAGATCCTGCTGGCTGGCATCCGCATAAGGTAACTGTGTTCTTTTCTCTTGCTTCTAAGATTCTCTCCTTCTGTTTCATCTTGGGTAATGTAATTATGATGTGCCTTGGTGTGTTCCTCCTTGGGTCCAGCTTCTTTGGGACTCTCTGAGCTTCCTGGACTTCCTGGAAGTCTATTTCCTTTGACAGATTGGGGAAGTTCTCCTTCATTATTTGTTCAAATAAGTTTTTGATTTTTTGTTCTTCCTCTTCTCCTCCTGGTACCCCTATAATTCAGATGTTGGAACATTTCAAGATGTCCTGGAGGTTCCTAAGCCTCTCCTCATTTTTCCAAATTCTTGTTTCTTCATTCTTTTCTGGTTGGATGATTCTTTCATCCTTCTGGTCCACACCATTGATTTGAGTCCCAGTTTCCTTCCATCACTATTGGTTCCCTGTACATTTTCCTTTGTTTCTATTAGCATAGCCTTCACTTTTTCATCTAATTTGTGACGAAATTCAACCAATTCTGTGAGCTTCCTGATTACCAGTGTTTTGAACTGTGCATCTGATAGGTTGGCTATGTCTTCGTTGCCTAGTTGTATTTTTTCTGGAGCTTTGATCTGTTCTTTCATTTGGGCCATTTTTTGGTCTTGGCGTGCCTGTTATGTAAAGGGAAGAGCCTTAGATGTTCACCAGGGTGGGGGAACTCTGGTTGCTGTGCTGTGATGCTGTATGTGGGGGAGAGGCCGAGAGGGAGCAATGGCGCTTGCTCTACTCTCTGTTGGATTTCAGTCACTCCCTCCACTACCCACAATCAAATTGGGCCCCTCTGGTGCTGATTCCTGAGTGGGTGGGCTTGTGCACGCTATACGTCCCTGTGGGTCTCTCCAACAAAGTCTCCTGTGAGTCTGGGAGTTCCTCCTGCTGTCACCTCAACCCCCATGCATGTTTTCAATCAGAGGTGTGAGGCTTTATTTCCCTGGGCTGGAGCCCTGGGTTGCGCAGTCTGCTTTGCTCCCCCAAAGTTCCTTCCGGTTTATCTATGTGCGAGTGTGGGGCCGCAGGGTCTGCCAGCCACCACCTTGTGGGATCTGCTAGCTACAGCCTGGCCTTCCCTGTTCCACAATCTGCCCCCTTGCTGGGTCCACCAGTCGCCATCTTGCCGCAAGTCCTCTCCACCCAGGCTGCCCATCTCAGTCCCTCCTATGGGTTTGGATGAATGTTTCTTCTTTATCTCCTTGGCTGTTGGACTTCCATACAGTTCGATTTTCTGTCAGTTCTGGTTGTTTTTTGCCGCGGTCCAGCCACAGCAGAATCCAGGGGGTCCCGAAGGTGCTATGAGGCATCAGTGCATGGAGATCAGGCAACTACACAGCTCAGAGGCAGGTGAAGCACTGATTCGTTTATTGCAAGTACAAGTGGATTTTTATATTTTCCTTTTTGGCATAGATTAACGTTTGCAAGTGTATAGCATGATCAGTTAAGCAGAAAAATCAATACAAAGGTAACCAGGAAAAGTATGAAAGTTTCCATGGATTTAATTATATTAAACAAAGATTGTTTTGACCAAAGTTTTTATAGATTCAGTTATAGTGAACAAAGATTATTTTAACCAGGAGAGTCATAAATCAGACGATTAGACATTTTCAGAAATTGTTCATAGGGAAAAGTATACGGTAGATTGAGCAGAGGCAATAAGGCCTTTGTGATATCTAACTTAGCTATCTATCTTTTCTGTCTAAAATGTTTCTCTGTGTACTATAAACTTTAACTTCATAGTAACTGTTTCTATATGCTTAATAGCTAACCAGCTTTTCTTATTTCTATGGCTGTCTAAATGATATATATTCTTTAAGAATTTTTTTTAATTTTTATTGTTATTCAATTACAGTTGTATGCCTTTTCTCCCCATCCCTCCATGGTATATTTACACAATGGAATTCTACGCAGCAGAGAGAAAGAAGGAGCTTATACCCTTTGCAACAGCATGGATGGAACTGGAGAGCATTATGTTAAGTGAAATATATTCTTATTTAAGGTAAAGGAGGGGCTGTTACTCTAACAACTTTTAGACATTCAGGGACTTGTTGACCAGAGACGCATTGGTCTGATTATATCCTGTTTGTGTCAGCTGCTGGTCAATTCTAAGAGTGGTGATCATTTCTAGGAGGTTCCAGATGATTAAGGCAGTACAAATACAGATTCCAAGAAAGAGAAAGAACAAAATCACACACAGATCCCAAGTAATGCCACATCCTCCAGGCCAGGTTATGCTTCTTTGAAGACATATCCCCCATGTCTGGACTTTGTCAGACAACATGGTTGACCATACTGGAACTGGATGTGGCAGTTTTTTGTTTTTAAATTGTTGTTGTCCTTTTGGTTGTGCGAGGAGGCACAGTGTGTCTACCTATACCTCCATCTTTGTATCTTGAACTTCTTAAACTGCATAATTTCCTTTTGAAAACTAAAGAGCCTTGATAATTAAGGCTTATCTTTTGTATTAGACAAAATTGGAGAGTTACGACTAAAGCTAAATTTACATGCCTTCATTGATTTGCTCTAAAAATACCCCCATCTCAAGTTGTCAACAGAAATGTAATGTTTCATAATACCATAATAATTTTGAATAATTCTACTTATAATTTCAGTAGTGTTCTCTATTCATTGATTATTAAATCATGTGGAATTTCTACTTCTAAATTAAAAGATAGATGAAAAGCTACATGGATAAATAAAATTTTCATCACACAAATTCATCGAATTGCCTGAGGTTGTAAAAGCTAATTTAACTTCAGCTTCATTTAATAAACAACTTCCATGGGTTGCTGTCTAAACAGATATTTCTCTTACACAAAAAACTCCAATGCATTTGATAAAAGGATAAGATATCCACCTTAAATTGTCAAAAAGTATTCATCTGTTTTGAAGCACAGAAAGAACTAAGGTTCTCCTGAGGTTTTTGTTTCATAAATGAAAGTTACCTCAAAGATCTGGGGGAAAAAGTTGCATGCACAGATAAGAGAAACAAGAGTAATGAGCAAGGTTACCCAAGGTCTTCTGCAATCTGTTGAGGAGTTGGCTGGTACAGTTGGCCGTCCGGATTTCCTTCTAGCCCTCTATTTGTTAGAGGAAATTCCTGGTATTGAATTTCTTAATGGCATGACTCGTAACAAAAACACTCTAATAGGCTGCAGAAATCAAGCCTGTCACTGAAGCTCAAGGAACAATCTCTGGGAATTCAGAATCAAAATAAATCATTGATCCATTACTACTTTCTAATCACACAGAATAGGTAATAAGAAGGGAAGTGATAAGTAGATAATAAGTGGTAGAACCCTCAACTCAAGTGAGCTTAAGCAAGGCACATATATGAGAGTTTTTTTAGGGGAGATATCAAAAAGTAAAATTGCTGGATTATAAGATGTGCATGTTTTAGGTTTTCACAGCTACTGTTATATTTTGTGGTGGTGTTTTTAATACTTCTGCTCCCCCCTTCCTTCCTATTTTATTAGCATATAGGTGTAGACCTCTGCCTTACTGTGTCCTCAATGCCTTCAGAACCATCCTATGCTTTATGTCACATCAGTCATCCCCAGGGGACCTGTCCTGCATCTAGACTGCTTTCTGCTGGAAAAGGCATAGTTTCTGAAACCCAGAGTGGTTGTGTCATTTATTTCCCAGTGGGGTATTTATTTCCTGAAACAAGAAATATTTATAACTGGTAATGTAAGATTTACCCAGGAGAGGTTTATAATTGAGATTTCATTCTACTTAGAAACCTTAAGCCACGGTTTGCAAACCCAAGTGCCTATAGGGACTATATAACACAATAAGAAGTGGTTAGTGACTTAGGGGAGACCATGGCTAGCCTGTCCTGGTGAAGATGGCAGCAGCTACTCAATGAGGAACTCAACAATTTTCACAAAGGCCAATCTTGGGACTGAAAAAAATTTTTACAGACAGTTTAGGCAAACCTTCCCTTTACAGATAAGGATACTAAGGTTCACAGAGGTTATTTCTCTTCTCAAAAACACAGAGCTAATGAGTGAGAGAGCTTAGGATTTTTGGTACTGTGTTCTTCCCACCATACTGCAGTACTCCCGTGTCGTGGTTAATCTGTCCCACCTCCATCCCTGCAGGTCCACTCTGCTGTCCTTTCTGTCCTGTTCTGTGCCCTGGGTTGCCCCATCCAGGCTCCCTTGTTCTCTGGGCTCAGGTTGGATTTGGCCAATGCCAAGTACCAGCAGAGGAGAAGAGGGGCAAATAGGGCAGGAGAGAGGTGAGGTATTTCTTATCCATTTCCTCTACGCTCTAGGCAATGTTTTTTGGCAGTGGTTATATCTCTCCATAACTAATGGCTTTTGCCAGGAGGCCCTCTTCCCTGGAGTAGTTCTCACTAGGTTCCTGGGACACTTCTTCTTCCCTTTGTCTCTGTAGGTCTGGGGTGATAATGGCTCCCCATTGCTCTGGGTCCCTGGGTGCTTCTCTGTCCCCTGTTAATGCTATCTATACCACTGTAGAAGTACCTTCATTAATCCAGCTAAGTGAGATTTTTGCACACCCAGGAAACTAATGTTCACTTGTATTTGTACACCTGGATGAAAAGTTAAGCAAGGACGAAAAGTTAGTTTTGTGTTTTCATTTTTTAACAGACAGTGTTTTTTCTATTTATTTTATATTGCACAAGTAAACACTTTGAAAATATTAAAAATCTGTCCCTCCGCTAATGCACAATGAACATATGAGACATGTTCACATCAAAATCAGGGAAGTGCTAATTACAGCCATCACTAGAATGGCTAAAATGAAAAACATAGATAATGCCAAATATGTGGTGACATTGTGGTAACTGCTGGTGGGAGTGTAAACTAACACAATTCCATTTTGGAAAACAGTTTGTCAGTATCTAATAAAACCAAACATATACATTCTTTAGGACCCAGCAATTGTGCTGTAGGTATACTCATTAGAAATGAATATACATGTGCACCAAAAGACATATGCCACAATAGTCATTCACAGCAGAACTATCTGTAACAGCCAAAACAAATGAGCCAAATTGCCAGAAATAGTAACATGAATTGTGGTTTATTCACATCATGGAAATGAAAATCTCAAAAGCAATAAAAATGCATGATCTACAACTACATTCAACCTTGTAAATGTAACAAATATGATGTTAAGTGAAAGAAGCCATACCCCCAAAGTGCAAACATAGAAAAATTAATCTATGTTGTTAGAAGCATATAGTTACTTGGGCTGGAGGTTAGTGTCTGAAGGAGTTTGAGGGGGATTTTGTGGACTAAAATGTTCTAATTCTTGATCTGGGTGTGGTTCACAAGAGTGCTCAGTTTGAGAAATTCAGCAAACTATTACACTCTTGACATACTTCAAAATGATACTTCAATAAAATCTTTTTTTCCCTTCAAATCTATACTCCAGCAAACATTTGAATCAATATAACATTAGTTCTAACTGGTGATGGGGTTCAGGTCATGCTAACCCAAAATATGGCACCTTGGCTTCTTGAATATTTTAAGCTGAAGGAGTTCAAGAAAACAGCAGAAGCAGGAAGGTCACTCTGACCATCCCCCACCCTCCTCTCATGAACAGGTGATAAAAGAGGTGCCCTCCCCATACCCAGCCTCCTTACCTCTGAAGACAAAGGGATACCGAGAAGAATCTAAACACACAAGCCTTGCTAGGTCTCCCTCAATTTACTATGTTAAACCTCTTACTCTTTAACCTGTCATATTCCTCCATGACTGCCCACTCTTCATCAAATCTCACATAAAAAATACTCAGGTCTATCTGTTTCTTTAGGTCTTCATTACCTAAAATTTCCTGTGTCACATAAAACATATTCAATAAATTTGCATGCTTTCCTCCTGTTCATCTGTCTCTGTCAGTTTAATTTTCAGGCCTAAGCAGACACACTAAGATGGTCAAGAAAAATGTTTTGTCCCTTACATTGGCAAATTACTTAAAAACAAAATCATCAAATTGTTTTCATGACAAACATCTAAATATTTCAAATCTCATGGTAAGTGTTGGTGCAAGCAAATGGCTGTGCTGGAACCAGTTTGTTATTTTTTTTCTTTTTTTTTTTGTATTTTTTTAATTAAATTTTTATTGTTATTCAATTACAGTTGTATGCCTTTTCTCCCCATCCCTCCACCCCACCCCAGGAAACCAGCTTGTTATTGGGAAACTATCTAGTTTCAACATGTTCGTGCTTTCTATTAATTTTGGATGTACACTGCCAGAATAAATGGACTCATTTGCACATTGGATGTACCTGTACAATTTCTGCCATGTTTATTATATACAAATTGGTAAAGATAAGGGCCCATACACCTATTTTTTTAAGAAGTGCTGAGTGTTTGGTTAAAATATCTAGAATATTTCTGCCATAGAGCTAAGTCACACTTGGACAGGAAGAAGTCTAAGAGAGGTTGTGTTGGGCTCAGAATGATGGGTGGGAAGTCATACTGAGGTTACAACAATGATAGGATTAAGTTCCCAAGAGCAGGGAAGCCAGGGTACAGGGGTAGCCACTGAGACATCTAATCTTGTCAAAGACAACTCTTAGAAATTTTTAATCCAAGTCAAGTCATCTACATGCCAGCCATGTCAGGCCTCAGAACCAAGAAAGGAAGAAAGGAAGGAGAAGCCAACTTGGTTCAGAACAGAGCAGGAACTATGCAGCTTGCGTAGAAAGGCCAGAAGATTATTGCCACCACAGGCATATGCCAACTTACTTTAGGGTCTACTTTTTATAAGGATGGAATCAGAGCCACACAGTAGCTATGGCAAAGAGAAAGGTCACAGCTGTGGAAATGGGATGCAGCAGTTCTTTGGAAGAATACTTCCAACAACCACTTTAATTAGAGCAATAATTAGTGATAGAGTTTCATTGTATCTCCACTTACCCCCAAATATTGGTGTAGCTTTCCCACACTCCCATTTACAAGAGGATAAAGGCAAAGCAAAACAAAGCAAGAGAGGGAGGACAAAGGAATATATTGGAGAATGTAACTAATTGCATTTTCACTGAATAAAAATTAAGGAAAATGTTTGCCTGTTAAATAATCTCAATAATTTAAGTGTAATGAGAAAGAGTAGTATGAACACAAGTGACTAATGATTATTTTAATTTTTAGTCAGCAAGAAAGGGAGGGAGGAAAGAGAAATAGTCACAAAAATCTACAATTGTTATATGGGGGTATTTTATTAGACATTAATATAGAAAATGAAGAGTATAAATCCAGTCGTCCTTTAAATCTATTTTGGACACTGTGGCAACTTGTTTAAGATATCAAAAATCAGCTGGGAGTATGGATACTCAACAGCTAGGCCATGGTGCAGAAATTTTTATAGAAAGAAAATGAGATTCTGATTGATTATATATAAATTATTTCACCAAAAAAAATACATTGAACTATTTGGAAGTAAGTGATAACATTTGCATAGGCATAAACATGTGGATTTAAGTAGCCTAAACCTTTAATTGAACATTTACAAATCATATTTATACCCCACTTTCTAACTGAAACTCGAAACTTCTATTTCCTCCCTTTACATTTGTTATCAGGGCTTGCTTGTTCACTAAATTTGCAGAGAAGTGTCTGAGGCTGTTAGAAGGGTATCAAAATCATGTGGCAATAAAGGTGACCTCAAGCATTCTTGTTTGACTAAATTTCTGAAGACAAAGAAGGAAGGAGGAAAGATAATATCATGTATTTTTTTTTCAGTTTAATTTGCTGACCACTAGTGATTACTGCCAGGAAATTGTTATATTGTTCTCAGGAAACTTGGCAGAGTGTGACTCAAACATTGGCCTCCCACATGGGGCACTTGAGACTTTGCTTCCAGACACAGGAGACAGAGAGCAAGCAGACCAATTGAGCTGTTCAGAGTCTCTAACATTCAAATTCTCCAAAACTATTTTCTGAAGACAGATTTTCTTTTGTAGCAAAGAAGAGCTCAGGAAGCTAGGGGTTTAAAACAATTTTGAAAATAAAATACACTCATAGTGATGTTATATATGATTCTTATTGTATTTTTATTATTTTTATGCACTCCCACTATTTTTTCTTATCCAATTTCTTAAAATGTGTATTTTTGGTAATTTTGGCATGTACTTAGTTCCATAGTTGTTTTATTTTCCCCCAAAACATTTCTTACATAGCTGAATATGTTAGCATAGGTGGCTAGATGCTAATAAAGGAAGGAAGAAAGGGAATAAGACATTAAGAAGCCTAATCTACTAGGGAACTGAATCAGACAATAAGCCTGGTTAAGTGTGGAGGCTACAGCTTCCAACACCCCAGGGGATCACAGCATTGCTCCACCAAGAAGGTTAATGTCCCTCCCTCTCCCCCATTTGTATAGGGAGGAAGGGCTGACTTTCCAATCTCCCCAGGGCACAACCAGTCCACCTGTCTACCCCCCAACCCACACACTCAGTGAGGGAGTACTAAAACAATAAACGGGAAATTCCTCTGCTGGGCACACGCCCAGTAGAAGCCTAGATGGCCAGCGGAATGTCCTTCTACTATGAGGTATGGGCAGTAGAAATTAAGATGGTGATCATAAGGGGTCAAACCTAGCTGGGAAAATAATTGGACTGGAAAAGGGGCACAAAACCTTGGAAGATCTAGGAAATGGGCTGGTTATGGGGAGGGACCAACACAAGCCTGTGAAGGACTGGAAAGTTGATGGGTTAGTTTAAAAGAACACCTGGTCCTTCCCAAGCTGGGGATAATATAATCCAAGTTCTTTCTGTCTCTTGACTGGGAATACACATTCATACAATCATGTGTTCTCTCTCCATAGCAGCCGTGGGGACCTAGCAGCTACCTAGGGCCCAGCAACCACATGGACTCCAAGCAGGAGCTCTGAGTGTAAGGCTGGATATAATAATGCAGAGCAGTACAGCCAGGAAGAGAGACTACCATAGCTGGACAGAGACAGAGGCTGAACTGGACTAGGCTTTGATATGGACTAAACCATGGGTATCCATGCGGTCTGCGGGCCACACACATCCCAGGATGACTATGAATGCAGCCCAACACAAAATCGTAAATTTACTTAAAACATTATGAGACTTTTTTTTGTGATTATGTGTCACAATGTATTTAATGTGTGGCCCAAGACAACTCTTCTTCTTCTGTGGCCTAGAAATTTTGGACTTTGCCCTTTCTTCTGGGCTGGATGAAGATAAGGCTAAGCTTTTTTCCACAGCAGATGGATGGAGATGAAACAGCAGGAACCTGGGGTTAGTCTTTTGTTTCTGTCCTAAATCTTATCACAACACCTCAACATCCCATGTGTGGGTCCCTGGAAATATTTTTCTCACAACTCTATGAAAGAACCCAGTTTCCACTGGCAACACATAGTCATCATAGCCATCATAGCCATTATTTTAAATGGTTGTGTAAAACTCTCTTAAGTTGGATACTAGCATTTATTGCATTGGTGCTCCATTTAGGGCATAGTTTTTGATCTGCCCCAGTCTCTACCAGAGAACTTTAGTATAGTTGGCCAGAGGGAAACACATTTCAAAGAATAGTCCTCATTGGAATCATTTGGGTTTACCCCTCCCCTCCAAGGACTGGAGAGCACTGAATGGAGTGAGAGGAAAAACCCTTGAAGGGCTTTTATGATAATAAAACAAGGGATGAGTGTTCTGCTCAGAGAAATACCAATTTCCCTTTCATGCTAATTAATGAGGACATTTGATACGCAAATCTATTTTATTTCTTTAGTTAATAGACTTTATTTTTTAGAGCAGTTATAAGTTCACAGCAAAATTAAGCAGAAGGTGCCAAGACTTTTCCATATATTCTCTACTCTCACACATGCATAGGCTCACACATTATCAGAATCCCCTCCAGGATAGTACACTTGTTAAAACTGATGAATCTACATTCACACATCATTATTACCCAGGGTCCATAATTTACATTGGGTATCATTCTTGGTGTTGTACATTCTATGGCTTTATACAAATTTATACTGATGTAGATCTATCATTAAAGTATTGTATAGAGAAGTTCCACTACTACTGCTAAAAATCCTCTGTGCTCTACCTATTCATCCTTCCTTCCCTCCAACCCCTAGCAATCATCATCTTTTACTCTCTCCATCGGTTTTCCTTTCCCAGAAAGTTATACAGTTACAATCAAATAGTATGTAGTCCTTTCAGATTGGCTTCTTTCCCCTAGTCATTTCTTTCTCACCTGTCTTTTCATGGCTCAGTAGCTCATTTTTTTTTCCTTTTTCTTTTTTTGCTAAATAATATTCTATTGTCTGGATGTACCTATTCAATTTATTTAACCATTCAAAATAAAGGACATCTTGGTTGCATCTGAGTTTTAGTACTATGAATAAAGCTGCTATAAATACCGATGCTAAGGCATTGTGGGGACCTGTTTTCAGTTCTTGGGTAAATACCAGAAGTGTGATTGCTGGGTCATATGGTAAGTGTATGTATAGTTTTGTAAAAACTTCCAAACTATCCTCCAAAGGGCTGTACCATTTTGCACTCCCATCAGCAATGAAGGAGAGCTCCTGTTGCTCCACATCCTCGCTAGCATTTGTTGTTGTCAGTGTTCTAAATTGTGGTCATTTTCATAGTTGTGAAATGGTATCTTGTTTTTTTTAATTTGCATTTCCCTGATGATATATGTTATAAAGCATCTTTGCATATGCTTATTTGCCATCTATATTCCTTCTTTGGTGGGGTGTCGGTTTAGGTCTTTGGCTCATTTTTAAAGCAGGTTCAGCCTTTTTTTTTTTTAGAGACAGAGAGAGAAGGCAGAAAGAGAGAGAGAGAAAGAGAGATTTGTTATTCCACTTATTTATGCATTCATTGGTTGATTCTTTTAATTAATTAATTAATTTTTAAAATATATTTTATTGATTATTCAATAAAATATATTTATTGAAGCCTCAGAAAGAATGCTAAATGAAATAGAAGCAAGTCAACTATCAGATACTGAGTCAAATAAATGGTTATAAGGAAGCTCAATTAGCTTACTGAGAATTACCAAAATCTACAGGGAAACTATGATGAACTCACTGCAAACTATATCAACATGAAAAAGGAAATAGAAACTATCAACAAGGGCCAAGAGGAAATGAAGAATACAATTTCTGAACTGAAGAACACAGTAGAAAGAATCAAAAGCAGGCTAGATGAAGCAGAGGATTGAATCAGCAAGATGGAGGACAAGGTACAAAAAAAACACCCAGAAAGAGCAAGGAAAGGAAAAAAGATGCAGAAAGAATGAAGAGGGATTAAGGAAACTGCAGGACAACATGAAAACGTCATAACATCTATATAATAGGGATACCAAAAGAAGAAGAAGAAGAAGAGCAAGGGACAGAAATCCTGTTTGAAAAAGTAATGATGGAAAACGTCTCTAATTTGATGACAGAAAAAGTCACACAAATCCAAGAAGCATAGAGGGTCTCAATCAAGAGGAATCCAAAGAGGCCTACTCCAAGACAGATCATAATTAAGGTGGCAAAATTCCAAGACAAAGAGAGAATATTAAAGGCAGCAAGGGAGAAACAGGAAGTAACATACAAGGGAACCCTGATAAGGCTAGCAGCTGAATTCTCAATGGAAACACTACAAACTGGCAGGGAATGGGAACAAATATTCCAAGTAATGAAAAACAAAGGCCTACAACCAAGACTACTCAATCCAGCAAGGCTCTCAATTGAAATGGAAGGCAAAATAAGGAGCTTCTCAGACAAAAGAATGCTAAAAGAATACACCTCCACCAAACCAGCACTGCAAGATATGCTAAAGGGACTGCTTTAAGAAAAGGAAGAAAAAGAGCAAAAGAGAGCGGAACACATGCACAAAGGAAGTAAAATGGCAATGAATAAGTACCTATCAATAATAACCTTAAATGTAAATGGATTAAATGTTCCAATCAAAAGACATAGAGTAGCTGAATGGGTAAGAAATCATGACCCACACATATGCTGTGTACAAGAAACCCATGTCAGAACAAAAGACCTCCACAGACTGAAAGTGAAGTGTAGAAAAAAAAAATATTCCAAGCAAATGGAAAGGGAAAAAAAGGCCAGGGTAGCAATACATATCAGACAAAATAGACTTGAAAACAAGGGCCATAAAAAGAGACCCAGAAGGACACTTCAGAATACTCAAGGAAAGAATCCATGAAGAAGACATAAACATTGTAAACATATATGCACCCAACACAGGAGCACACAAATATATAAGGAAGTCTTGGAGGACTTCATGAAAGATATAGACAGCAACACTATTATAGTAGGGGATTTTAACACCCCAATGTCAAATATGGGTATATCTCCCCCCCAAAAAATATCAACGATATTGTGGCATTGAACAATGTCCTAGATCAAATGGACTTAACTATATATGTAGAACCTTTCATCCCAAAGAAGAAAAATAAACAATCTTTGCAAATATACATGGAACATTTTCAAAGATAGACCATATGATAGGACACATGATATACCACATTACAGGACACAAAATAAGCCTCAACAAATTCAAAAAAACTGAAATCATAGAAAGCATCTTCTCAGACCACAAGGTTCTGAAACTAGAAACCAACCCTAAGGGAAAAACTCAAAAACACTAAAACTCATGGAGATTGAATAGCATGCTATTAAACAAAGAATGGGTCAAGAATGAGATCAAGGAGGAAATCAAAAAGTTTCTGGAAACAAATGAAAATGAACTCACAACAGTCCAAAACTTATGGGACACAGCAAAGACAGTCCTGAGAGGGAAGTTCATAGTGATACAGGCCTACCTAAAAAAAGATAGAAAAATTTCAAGAAACAACCTTACCCTACATCTACAAGAACTGGAGGAGCAACAACAAAGACTGCCCAGAGAAAGTAAAAGGAAGGAAATTACCAAGATCAGAATAGCGTTAAATGACATAGAGACTAAAGGAACAATTCTAAGGATCAATAAACCCAGGAGCTGGTTCTTTGAAAAGATAAACAAAATCGACAAGCCTTTAAGCAGACCGATCAAGAAAAAAAGAGACAGGACCCAAATAAACACAATCAGAAATGAAAGAGGAGAGATTACAACTGATACCACAGAAATACAAAGGATTGTAAGAAATTACTATGAAGAACTATATGCCGAGAACTTTGAAAACCTAGGTGAAATGGACACATTTCTAGAAAAATATAATCTTCCAAAACTGACTGAAGAAGAAGCAGAAAACCTGAACAGACTAATTAGAGCTCACAAAATCAAAGCAGTAATAAGAAAATCTCCCAACACACAAAAGCCCTGGACCAGATGGTTTCACAGGAAAATTTTACAAAACATTTAAGGAAGAGCTAACCCCTATCCTTCACAGACTATTCAAAAAAATCCAAACTGATGGAAGACTCCCAAACTCTTTTTATGAAGCCAGCATCATCCTAATCCCAAAACCAGATAAAGACATAACAAAGAAAGAAAACTTTAGGCCAATATCGCTGATGAACATAGACGCTAAAATTCTCAACAAAATATTGGCAAACCGCA
This sequence comes from Desmodus rotundus, assembly GCF_022682495.2. Taxonomy (NCBI): domain Eukaryota; kingdom Metazoa; phylum Chordata; class Mammalia; order Chiroptera; family Phyllostomidae; genus Desmodus; species Desmodus rotundus. The sequence goes on from NC_071392.1 coordinate 133,408,237, forward strand.
TCCAGCAATACATTCAAAAGATCATACACCATGACCAAGTGGGATTCATCCCAGGGATGCAAGGATGGTACAATATTTGCAAATCAATAAACAGAATACATCACATCCACAACAGCAAAGACAAAAATCACATGATCATATCAATAGATGCGGGAAAAGCATTTGATAAGATACACCACCCATTTCTGATAAAAAACACTCAGCAAGGTAGGAATAGAGGAAGCATTCCTCAACATAACAAAGGCCATATATGAAAGACCTACAAACAACATCATGCTAAATGGTCAAAAACTTAGAGCTTTCCCACTAAGATCAGGAACAAGACAAGGATGCCCTCTCTCACCACTCCTATTCAACACAGTACTGGAAGTCCTAGCCACAGCAATCAGACAAGAAAAAGAAATAAAAGGCAACCAAATTGGAAAGGAGGAAGCAAAACTGTCACTGTTTGCAGATGACATGATAGTGTACATAGATAGTCCTATAGACTCCACCAAAAAACTACTCAACCTAATAAGTGAATTTGGCAAAACAGCAACATTTAAAGTCAATATTCAGAAATCAAAGACATTTTTGTACACAAACAATGAAATATCAGAAACAGAAATGAGGAAAAAAATTCCATTTGAAATAGCAACAAGAAAAATAAAGTACCTGGGAATAAACCTAACCAATGAGGTAAAAGACCTGTACTTGGGAAACTATCCAACACTGAAAAAAGAAATCAAGGAATACACAAACAAATAGAAACATATACCGTGTTCATGGATTGGATGAATTAAGATAATCAAAATGGCGATATTACCCAAAGCAATTTATACATTCAATGCAATCCCTATTAAAGTGCCAATGACATATTTCACAGATATGAACAAACATTTTCAAAATTGTGATGGAAGCAAAAGACCCCAAATAGCCACAACAATTTTGAGAAAGAAGAACAAAGTAGGAGGGATCACAATGCCTGATACCAAAGTATATTACAAGGCTACTGTAATCAAAACAATTCATACTGGTGTAAGAACAGACACATAGACCAATGGAATGGAATAGAGAGCCCAGAAATATACCCAAGTCTGTATGGTCAAGTAGTATTTGACAAAGGGGGGAGAAACATAAAATGGTGTAAAAATAGCCTCGTCAACAAATTGTGTTGGGAGATTTGGACAGCTATATGCAAAAAAAATGAAACTTGATCACCAACTTACACCATACACAAAAATAAATTCAAGGTGGATAAAAGACTTAAATACAACTCGTGACACCATAAAAGACCCAGAGGAAAACATAGGCAAAAAAATCTCAGATATTCCATGCAGCAATATTTTCACCAATATGTCCCCTATAGCAAGGTACATAGAAGAAAGAATAAACAAATGGGATCTCATCAAAATGAAAAGCTTCAAATGGGAAAAGAAAATAGCATTAACATGAAAAGAAACTAACCATATGGGAAAACAGATTTGTCAGTATTACCTCGGACAAGGGTTTTTTTTGTTTTATTTTGTTTTGTTTTTTTCCCTGTTAGGACTGTTGGACAAGGGTGTGATCTCCAAAATACATAGAGAATTCACAGGACTCCATTCCAGGAAGACAAAAAACCCAATTGAAAAATGGGCAAAGAACATGAACAGACACTTCTCCAAGGAGGACATACAGAGGGCGCAGAGACATATGAAAAGATGCTTAGCATCACTACCTATCAGAGAGATGCAAATTAAGACCACAATGAGATACCACCTCACAATGGTGAGAATGGCTATCATAAAGAAATGAACAAACAACAACGAATGTGGATAAAAGGGAACCCTAGTGAACTCTTGGTGGGAATGCAGACTGGTGCTGCCACTGTGGAAAACAGTATGGAATTTCCTCAGAAAACTAAAAATGGAACTGCCTTTTGATCCGGCAATTCCACTGCTGGGATTATACCCTAAGAATCCTGAACCACCAATCGGAAAGAACCTATGTACCCTAATGTTCATAGCAGCACAATTTACAATAGCCAAGTGCTGGAAGCTACCTCAGTGGCCACCTATAAATGAATGGATCAAAAAACTGTCGTAGATTTACACAATGGAATACCATTCAGGAGAATGAAAGAAGGAGCTCCTACCCTTTGGGACAGCATGGATGGAACTGGAGACCATTATGCTAATGAAATAAGCCAGGTGGTGAAAGACAAATACTATATGATCTCACCTATAAGTGGAACCTAATCACCAAAACAAACAAGCAAGCAAAATATAACCAGAGACATTACTGACAGTAACCAGAGTGAGGTGGGAGGGGTAATGGAGGGATAAAGGGGGAAGGGTTTTCAGCAACATCTATAAAGGATACATGGACAAAATCAAAGGGGTTAGGATCACTGTATTTGAACAATAATTTTTAAAAAGTTAAAAAAATAAAAAATAATAGTAATTGCCTATTCTTTTTGTTCAAAATAACTTTTAAAAGAATCAAGTGTCTGTACTTGTATCTAAGGATTTCTGGTACCAAGAATTAACCAGTCAGATGCAACTGTATTATGCGACATGACCAATAAGATGCAACTCTATTATATGACCTGTGTATTTATGGTTCAAAATAGGGCTTTCACCCCAGACAGCTATTGTTGTGTTGGCTGTTGTCATTTTTTATTTGACATTCTCAAAGAAAAGAGGTCAGTGCCCCTGACTAAATAGTCAGGTATTGCATGTTTTGAAAATTCTTGTGGCATACCAGTTGAAAATTGCTGATTTATATGATAATGGATTAGAGGTAGAGATATCAATAAGAACTCATATTTAACTCAATATAAATACAGATGTTACATGTAGAAATATTTATAGATATGTGTCTGTGTATCTTGGTTTCTAATACCATTTTCCATTAAAGGGGACCAGAGTTTCTTGGAGAAATATCTCATTTTACAACTGGGACAGGAAATATACAAGATGACTCTGAAATATCTTGTGGTGTTATAATATTAGGAACTAATATTATGTCACTAAAAAATATAACATATTCATTGATGGGGTGTGTCAAAGGACCAGAAGAGCCAGGTGAAAGAGCTCCCCATGGCTAATTTAGAACAATGTAAGCAACAAGATAAACGAAATAGGATTAAATAAAGTAGTATTAACATAAAAAATAAATATTTAAGTCCATAATGATATAATTAATGGTGAATAAATTAATTAACAGGGGAGAAGAGAAAAATCCCCCATACAGAATTTCAAGTGAATTATGTAGATAGTCCAGCCACAAGGTGGTGGAACATAACCCCATTCTTTAAGTGTGGGCTACACACAGTGACTTCTTTCTAAAGAGCATAGTAAGGAAAAGGAAAATAAAAGAGAAATTTTATAGCAGAGAAACCTGACAAACATTTACCTCAGCCAGGTGATCAAAGGCAACATTAACAGTTATAATAATGTTGATAGTGTGTACCCTTGATATGAGGTGATGAAAATGAATATTATCTCTGATCTTCCTCCTAAAACCATTAATCTTAATCTAATTATGACAAAACCATGAGACAAATCCTAATAAAGATATATCATATAATATTCTTGGCCAGTACTTATGAAAACTGTAAAAGTCATCAAAAACAAAGTGTGAAAAACTGTCACAATCAAGAGGAGCCTAATGAGACATGATAACCAAACATAATGTGATATCCTGGATGGAATTCTTAAGACAGAAAAGAGATTAAAAACTAGGTTAAAAACTAAGATAATTCAAATAAACTATGAACTTTGTTTTATAATGCTGTGTCAATATTTGTTCATTAATTGTAGTAAGTCGATAATAGGGGAATCTGTGGGCAGGGCTAAATGGGAATTCTCTGTATTACCTTCTCAATTTTTCTGTAGATCTAAAAGTGTTGTGAAAAAATCTCAAAAGCAAATAAGCAAATACAACAATAAGCAAAATAAAAGAAAAAAGCAAATTGAGTTACACCATATGTGCTTGTAAACCTTTGTGGAGGTTTGACAATTTTTGGCTAACCTAACATAAACTTTCCAGATGGGTAACTTGGATTTTGAGGTGGGTATTTGGGAAAGAGTTATCTAGTTCCACAACCAACAATGATGAAATTTACTGTGAGAAATCTAATTCTGAGGTTTGATTGGCAATAAGGAGACATTTTTGACCCATCTTCTATCCCTATTGGAACCTGAGAAACAAGAAAGAGTTCTGAAGTTTCTTTTAGAAACTTCTCTCTAGAGACTCAAAGAAAAAATACTGAAAGAAAAATAAGTCTGCGAGTAAGCTTCCTCAATATAACTTTAGGGTAAAACATTTTGAGAATAACTTCTGGCTTACCTTAACTAAATCCTGCACATGTTGAAGTTACCGATGGACTTTCTTTTTCACAACCCAAAGACCTTACTGAGGCAAAATTCATTATCATAATTACGGAAAATACATTTAATTGATTCAGTGAAGCAATTGGCTTTCCACTCCCTTTGAATTGCTCTTCATAGATAATCCTCTGATATGAAGAATCTGACCAGTCAGTGTGTCTTTATGGTCCCACCAACATCTCAGGCAGTTGCTGGAATCTCATAGTGCAGCAGACAGATCAGCCCTGCAGGGTAAAGCAGGATGACATGCTTCCTCCCACTTTCCTAGCAAGCTCAGAGCCCCATTAGAGTACCCTGATATTTTTCAGGTTTATTGAAGTATAATTGACAAATAAAATTGTAAGAAATTTAAAGTGTGCATTGTGGTGATTTGATATACGTATACTTTGTGAAAGGATTCCCATCATCTAGTTAATCGACACATTCATCATCTTACATATTTATCTCTTTTTTTGTTTTGTTAGAAAGTTTAAGTCCTACTCTCTGAGAAATGTTCAATTACATAATGCAGTATTATCAAGCATAATCACCATGCTATACATTAGTTCCTTAAACCTTACTCATCTTGTAACTAAAAGTTTGTACCCTTTCCCTAGCCTCTCCTTTTTCCCCCACCCTCCATACCCTCATTAAAAAAAAAAATGTCAGGGTTGACTTTTAAATGAACAGTGTCACAAACTTTTAAAATAATGGTTTTATTTTCTATTTCCTTTTCGGCACCAATCATTATAGATTTAGTTTCAGCCTGTATGAAGAGAAATTTGGTTTCAGCTGAGAGCTCCACTCTTGTGCCCTCAGGTCCTTTACATTTTCTTATTATTTTATTTTATTTTTCAAATATATTTTATTGATTATGCTATTACAGTTGTCCCATTTTCCCCCTTTTATACCCCTCCACCCTGCACACCCCCTCCCACCCACATTACCCCCCTCTAGTTCATGTCCATGGGTCATACATATAAGTTCTTTGGCTTCTACATTTCCTATATTATTCTTAACCTCCCCCTGTCTATTTTCTACCTACCATTTATGCTACTTATTCTCTGTACCTTTTCATTTTCAAACACATCTACTTCTGGAGTGCTTTTACTGCCCACAGCCAGAAAGTGAGTCTTTGTCTGACTGTCTCTAAGCTTTGGGAACTCACTTTGCCTGTGGCAGAGAGAACAGATGTGACTGTGACTCAGAGGTTGTGGGTGGGTGGGACAGGGTAAAGACTCATTGGTTACCTATAACCATGACCTTCACCAGGGCTGAGCCAAACGTGCCCTCAGTGGGATTTTGCCTGTGATCTTACTTGGCTTGCCCTCTCTCCCTTCTCTGGTCCACTCTCCCATTCCCAGTTTTTCCCTGGGAATGCTTCCTCATAAATCTCATACAAACCCCTGTCTCAGGGTCTGCTTCTGGGAACACAACTCAGTTTGCTACTTAGGAAAGAAGTTGCGGTCAGCGGTGTGATTGGCTGATGAGGTGCTGTTCTAGGGGTTGCCCCTAGCCAAAGACTGAGGCAGGTAAGAGGTACAGGGCCCCTTTCTTCCTTCCAAGGTGGGGCTCCTCTCACAAGAAGTTCCAGTTCTGGAACTCCTGGTGGGCTGGCATAGTGGTGCCCTTTCCCAACTTGCAAAGACGATTGCAAAGGTCCCAATTTGCAAAGACAACACCTGTAACTTTGGTTGTTCATTGGGTGTTTGCTTGTTTTATTTTTATTTTTCACATTTAGTTTTTTATTTTTGATGGAGGAGTTGGAAAATTTTAGTTTAGGTAATAGCTAATAAACTTAGTAATCAATGCATGTAAAAAGCTATTATTCCAAGGAACTAAAGGCAAGACCCGCCTTGACTCCAGGACACCATAAACAGGTCTCATCTTTGTGCCCCAGGAAGACTGCAAGCAACCAAGACATTATCTGAGCCATTGTACTCCACAGCGAGATGCTCACCACCCAGAACATAGATAAAGACAACCACCCTGGACACAGGTGAAAGAATGCCGCAGCCTTTTATTTGATTAACTTTTCCCCTGAATTCCAAACCCCTTACCTACACTTTCCTTCTCCTTATAAAAAGGGTCATTTTAAAATGGAATTTAACATGGTCTGTTAGGGTACATAATCCACCATTTTCTCAGATCACCAGCTATCTGAATAAAGCACCCATAAAGACTGAATCCCTGTCTCTGCTTATCAGCTCTGGTAGGTGATGGGCAGCATGAATGCAGTCTTTTCCAGTTTTATTTTGATTTATTAATGCTGCACAAGACAACATTTGTTTCTTTTACTTCTTTATTTCTGTTTGCTGCTGTTATTTTGGTTACTTAAAGAGAAAGGGAACCATTGTGACCTTGTTTTCTTTATCTGAAAGCTGCCTTAAGCTTTCTAAAAGGGAGAAGGGGTTTTGCAAAATCATTCATGGGGAAAAGGAAAGGTTGCTTTGTCAAGAATGCCCTATGGTGGATGATTAACTGTGTGTATGGTTGCATTTCACTTTTAATTAATAATGCTGAAGACTTTAAATTCAGGGGTTCCTTTCTTAGAGCAGCTGACACTGATGAAGGTGCATGCTCTCAATGATGTCATGGCAGTTGTTGAACACACAGTGAATGCTCTCAGTGTCCACAGTGCAAGTGAAGTGGGGGTAGCAGTAGTGGTGCTCATTTCCACAGGCAGTGCTGATTCTCAGAAACACATTGCAGATGAATTACTTGGCCTGTGTCAAGCATGCGTCCTCTCCAGGCTCAGGAGTAGCATCCTCAGGAGTAGTATAGTGAGCAAATTCTGGAAAGTAGTAATTTTTGATTTCCAGCAAGGCCTTTTCCAGCAAACAGGTCTTGCTTGTTAAGGAATTCTGTTATAATTCTGTTAAGGAACAGAATTATAACATGTGTTGATCCAGATATTCTTTAACAGGGTCAGAGCCACCTGCAGGTGGTTTTCCTGGTTGTCCTGTCCATGTGAGAAATGTCCAAATCTGTAAGAATTTGTATGAGGTTATTTGGGCCAAACTAATGACAATTGCTGGGAGGCAAAATATCAACAGATCGAGAATGTGGTCCAGATAATGGCAGTTTTATCACTTCTTTGTATATTAGTATCAAAGAAGAAGATTAAGAGGGTTACATGAAATCTACTGGTGATAGATTAGGGAGGTGGGAGAAAGCAAAGGGGGGAAATCTCTGGTATTAAATAAAATGTAAAAGGAATAGACACATACTTCTTTTACAAGGGCAGGTAGAGGATAGTTAACAGTTAACAATTAACATGATGATAATAGTAGCGTTGAGAAGATCTGTGGTCTTGTGCTCTGGTGGGAGGTTGCGTCCTGAGGGGTCTGGAAAAAGGGATTACTCAAACATTCCAAAGGTATATTATCTTAGAAACAAAAAGACAAGAGATAGACCTTGTTTAGGTAAAGACTGACTTTGTCAAGAAAGATACTGGCCTAAGATATGGCTACCACCGTTACTTGCTTTTAGTTAAGAAGTTTTAATCTCAGACCATACTGTGTGGTTACTGTAGGTCTCTGAGTTTGTAAGGCCACCGTGCAGGCCTCCCCTGAGCTTGTTAGGTTTAGTATGTAGCCCCTTTTTGAGCCACAATCCTCCCAAATGATAGCAGAAAGATAATGGTGTCATCATCGGTATTTAGCTAATTAATAATAAAAAGGTAAGAGAGCAAAGGGACTTAAACATTGAGCTTAACAAATGGGAGCATAAACCTGCTTGCTTAGCCAGGAAGCTACAGCTTCACACCCCAGGGGATTACAGCATTTCTCCACCAAGGAGATTAACAATCTTCCCTTCCTCCCTCTGGTACCAGATTGTTGGGGGTTCTAGGGAGAGGTGCTTGACCAGAGAGGCTTGTCAGTCTAACTAGGGGATGATCCCACCCAAAGCCTTCAAAAGCTTGGGAAGTTGATTGGTTCTTTGAAAAAGCACCTGGTCCATCCCAAACACAACCTAATATAATTCCAAGGGAACAAAGAAGCTGTCACTCTGTCTCTCTCTCTCTCTCTTTCTCTTTTTTTTTTCTTGCCTGATGACCCACACTGGCACAGTGCACTCACCTGTTCTTTCCATGGCCATGTGGACTCCAGAGGCAGACTCCAGGAGGGAGCCTGAATACTGCAGGGCAATGGACTGCAGCTGGGAACACATACTAAGCTAGCCGGATGCTGGATGGACTAGGATGCTTCTATGACTAGGTACATAGTCATCTTGCTTGATGACATCAATCTTGCCCAGGAAGTACTGGGCACAGTCAATCTGCTGGTACTTATTGGAGTCTTCATAGAAGGTGGGACTCTTTCATTTTCCCACAGAGCCTTGGCATGCTCATAGAATTCAGGAGGGAAATCAAAGTTGTGCACATTCATCACACTCAGAATGTAGTCCACTTGGAACTGGTTCTAAGGGTTAGCCAACTCCATAGAGTGGGATCAAGGGGGCGTGGCACCAGGTTGCTCATGGTGGCCATGTGTCCACAATAGTTTCAATGCCTTCCTTCAGGTTATTTGTGATGTCTTGCTCTTTGGTGGCCTTCTTGCTGTGGATGTTGCTCCTGGCAGCCTGCAGATACACCCTCTCCATAAAACCTATTAATAAGAAGGATCCTCGTTTGCTTCACAATAGTGCTTTTACCAGATCTCTGGTAGCCAGCAGCTGTAGGCAGTGTGTGGCCTGGTAGACCTAGTTGTCCTTCTGTAGCTGCTTCTCAATATTTTTGTTGGCCTGGTGCTACACTTTCTGCTGGTTGCGCTGGTCCTAGGTCTTATTGTTACCGAGGTGCATAGCAGCTACAGTGAACTGTATGGGGTTGGGCCCAGTTCCAAGAGGAGGAGTGTGCATGGCAGACCAGGCTACTTGGGGCGGATGGTGTCATCAGGCAGAGGGAAGCACTTCACTCCTTTTTTCTTGAGCCAAAGCCCAACAGGCTGATGGACTCCATGGCCCCAGGTGAATCAGAGCAGGAGCTGCCACTCTTATTGCATTGGCCCGGTGGGTCCCCTACACAGAAAGGTCTGGTCAGCAGGTGGTATTAGGGGGAGGGGAGGGAGGGGAAGTGGCAAGGTGGGTGGTAGGAAGAGGGGTTATTATTACTACTGTTTTAATTGTACATTTTACTTTACCCCAGAGGATAAATGGAATGTTTCCATTTTCCTTCCCACTCTTGCCCCCCACCTAGTTTTCCAGGCTTTTTTCCTTTATGCCCCATTTCTGTAAGGAAGAATAAACCAGTTATGGCCTCACAAATAATCATCAAGGCACCTGGAGGCTGTGAACATGTGAGTAATGAGAATCACTTTTTTGTCCATATTCAGGGATGGAAAGCAAAGAAATTAGTAAATCTCTGAATCTTGCTTCATTTATTGATTGAGAAATGAGGCCAGGTAAAATGGAAGGATGATTTTCTATAAGCTGGTAAGTTATAGTTAAGGTAAACCCAAATATCTTGTACTTGACCTGTGCTTATGAAGCCCCATGATTTATTGTTTAGAGATGAATTTCTCTACCTAGGGACTATCAACATTTTGGACTACATAATTCTTCATTGTCAGGTGCTGTCCTGTGCATTGAAAAAGTCCAGCACTGAAACTGGAAAAGTTGGCACCGGTGCTTCCTGTCATTACCAGAACTAATAAGTGGAGACAAGGATTGAATCTTTATGGGCACTTATTTAGATGGCTGACAATCTGAGAAAATGGTGGGTTATATAACCTAAAACACCATCTTACATCTCCTCTCAAGCTGACCTTTTTTATAAGGAGAAGAGGGTAGGTAAGGGGTTGGAAATTTAGGGGAAAAGTAGGTAAGGATTTGGGGTAAAAGGTTCATCATAAAAGCTGCAGTCCAGTGGTTCCTAGCATCCTCACATCTGCTGACTGGTGATTCTTTATCTGTATCCCGGTTGGCAGACATTCACTCCCTGGAGCACAGCAGCTCAGATACCATTTTGATTGCTTACAGTCCTCCTGGGGCACAAAGGTCAAATTGCTTGCAAGTCTTCTGGAGTCCGGGTAGGTCCAATCATACATATCAGTTCTTGAAACAATAGCTTTCTACATGCATTTATTACTAAGCCTACTAACTATAACTTAAGGCTAAAAATTTTTAACTTATTGAGTTCCCCCATCTGTACCATCCCTGGTCTCCACCCTCTAGATGTTAGTAACCCTAACATCTAGTGTTAGTAACCCCTCACCACCCCCCAGTGGTGACTCAAATATCCCCAGACATTGCTGCATAACCCCTGGTTGGTAAAATTACCACCCACAGTTGAGATCCACTGACATAGAGACATAGAGATTACTCTGGTCTGACTGTGTCCCCTACAATTCATACTGTGTACACACACAAAAGAAGGGTTCTACAGAAAGTAACCTCAAAGGGTGATCTGATCATAAATTCCTAACTAAGCAGGTCTTGTTGCATAGTAATACCCCAGGTATATAACTTCTTTAGAAAAGCTTTATCTTTGCCTTGACCTAGCCCTGTGCATTGTTTTTGTGCATCTAGGTTAACACAACTTTGAAATAAATGTAACCATCTTCAAGACAGCACATAATCTTAACTATTCTGTCATCAATCCCTGCCTTGCTTTCTCCTACCTTCATGAAATCTCCCTTATGTTCTCTCCTTCATTTCAAATACATAAAAAAAACACCCCCTGCAAAACTGTCATTCTCCAAAGCATTTGAGATCTTGCTTCCCATTATTTGTTGGTTTTGGCTCAAATAAACTCTTACAGAAATTCTCTACAGGTTTGGATGTTTCTCACATCAACAATACGTTGAACTCTAACCTTCAGTTAGGAGGTGGGGCCTTTGGGAGGTAGAGCCCTCATGAATGGAATTAGTGCCCTTATAAAACACACCTGAGAGAATTCTCCAGCACCCTCCTCCCTTCAACCATGTAAAGATACAGTAAGTCAGGCACCTGAAAGATGGCCCTCACCTCACCACGCTGGCACCCAGATCTCACATTTCCAGCCTCCAGGTTGTGAGAAATACATTCCTGTTGTTTACAAGCCACTCAGTATCTGATATTTTGTTTTAGCAGCCTGACCAGACCAAGAGAGAAATAAAGCCTACGAAGAATGATACACCAAAATAACAATGGCAAATTCTCCCTCTCCTCTATTAGTTTCTCCTCCCTGGTACGTATGTTTTAAACTCCTTTTGCCTGAATGCAAGGCAACCCTGTTTGTGCTGTCTTCTGTTTTCCAAGGGAGCAAAAAATCTCCCTTTTCCCCTGAAAGCCCCTGATTCTAGTGGCTCTCCTCAATATACTGACCAACTCTTGGGTCACTTGGTTCCCCCAAGAGCAGTTGAGGTGGGAAATAGATCCACCTTCTTGGGAAGTTATTTTATTCTTTATAGGCCAGAACTCAAACTTGTGGCAAAGTAATGTGCTGAATAACTGACAGACCGTGAGAAGAAAGAAGCTGCAACTTTGGTGCCTTGGACTGTGGTCGTCCAAAATGTAAATAAACACCTTAATGACAGCTTAATTGATCAAGAGGGGCCACAGGACAGCCTGGTGATTAGGAATGAGGCTTAAGTTCCAACTATGTTACTGGCCATCTATGTGACTTTGGGCAAGTGATTTTGTCTTTCTTCATCCATAAGTGGCAACATTATTGTGAGGTTTAAATGAGATATGCATATAAAATGGAGAGGATAGTGTCCAGCACTCAGGAATTGGTCCATTCATGGTTAATATTATCACTGGTGTTGGTTTATATTCTTTTCAGGAATGCCTCATCTAAAGAAAATTCTGCCCATACCAAAAGAAAACAACACTCAAATTATAACTATATGAACTTCAATTTCTCTCCATAAAAGCTGTTAAAATGACCATATTTACTACACACTGTGTTTGACTGCTTTTTGTAAAACACCCAGTCTTACCTTGGTTGCAGTGTGGGTTGGGATGAGTTTGTGGGTATAAGGTGGGACAGTAAACAAGGGCTCAGTTAGCCACATGGCTGGTGAAACATTTAAATGGGGCTAGGATTTCTGTAAGTCACTATTCCAAAATAAAACTTTTGTTTCTCTTAAACATTTTCCTTGAGTGTGAATAGGCTTTTTTTCCTACAAAGAATGGAACTCCTCAGATCTACCACAAATCACTCAGCATTGCTTTTTGTTCCTCAAACATTAAGAACAGAATCACCACAATTCACTCAATTTTCTCTCCCTTTACAAACCAGGTTGCCAAATTTAAGGCTATTTCTGCATCTTTTCCATCAGCAACCACAAGCCATGAGGACCCAACTGTTATCTTACCCACTTGAACACTGCTGCTGCATGAGCTTTAGGGAAATGGCACACCTTCTCACAGAGATATTTTAAACTTCCTCACCTCTGTGGTTTGCAAAATGAATGCCAATTCTTGTCACTCCAACTTCTCAGGTCAACCTGGATGCTGGCGTTGAGGCCATTTGATTATAAGAGAACCTCTACAGAGAAGGGGGACTTGTCCACAGGGTTGGGGTTCCTAAATTCTGGCTTGTGTGCAACAAACCCTCACCATGGAAGTTCCATCATCCTCAGTTTCTTGGCAAGTGTTTAGCTACTGAAGTTGTATTGTGGCTAAGAAAATGGGTTCTGGAGACAATCTCTTTGGTGCAAATTCTGACTCTACCCCTTACTAGCTGAGACACCTCAGGCAGGCAAGGTATTCCTGTCTGGGTCTCAGTTTCCTCATCAGTTGAATGGGGGATGATAGCAATAATAATAATAATAATAATAATAATAATAATAATAATACAATAAAAATAGTAGCCCCCAAGGTTGTTGTAAAGAGAAGAGGACTTGCTGGAAAGTATGGAAAGCAACTAGGTCAATGCCTAGAATAGATTAAATTTTAATAAGTGTGATACATGTTTATTTTTAAATCTCTTGTGTATTCCCTAAGGAGAGAGAGATGGTCATTTGGGCAGGGCTGGTTGAAGAAACTTGTTGTAGGATAAATATTAAAATGGCCATAGATTATGGTTAGACCAGCAGCTGTCTAATGCAGGGCTTCTCCACTTTAGCACTTTTGACATTATGGGTCAGATACTTATTTGTCATGAGGCTCTTCTTTGTATGTAGGAAACGTAGCAGCATCCCTGGCCTCTACCCACTGGATGATACTAGTACCTCCCTATCTCCAGCTGTGACAACCAAAAATGTCCTCAAGCATTGCCATGTGTCCCTTGGGAGTCAAAAATCTCCCTTAATGGAGAACCCTTGGTCTAGAGAAAACTGAGGAAGCCAATGCAGCAGATCAAGGAGAAAATCCCAAAGTGGTAGCATTAACTTAACTATTCTTATAGAGTCATTTAGCTCAGCAGAGATAATTCCAGATGATTTAAACCTTTTCCCTCTGTTTTTCTAGCAGTCCAACTTGAATACGTTTACTTGGATGTATGTGTGTTACATTGAAAAACCTGTCTAAAGACAAAAGGAACAAATAATGCCTCTAGAAAAGGGAAACATTTTAAATAAAAATAGTGATGGAGGTTTATTAAAATTGGTAAAAATAGCTGTCACCACCTGGAGTCGTGTGAGTTGGTGACCCTGGTTAGATGGCTTTTAGTAATGTTGGGGAGGGCTCATGTCATCTGTTGCTTTCTCTATGTCCTCTGCCCCCACCACAAGAATATGCTGAATATGTGCTTTATATCCTACCTTGGTCAATGCTCTTTACTTTCTTCCAGAACAGTTCCCACAGGGCCACTGGGGAATAAACTCTTAGGGAATTCTGGAATGCTAGAAACTGCCAAACAGTTCTGGGGAATGAATAGCCTCTTTCCCACTTTTATGGCAGTTTGTGTCAAGGTGGCCTATTACCTTTCTCTTTGGAGTATTCAACAGTGATTTTTTGAGATCTTCTCAGGCTCTGATCACCTGGAGATCTTATTAAATACAGATTTTAATCCAGTAAAACTGGGACAGGACTTGAGATTCTGTGTTTCCAACAAGCCAGGTGACACCAATGCTGCTGGTTCACGTACCACACTGAGAATCAAGGTGCCAGTGGACAAGTCTAAAAAAGTATTCATTTTCAACAACTAAAACTGAGGGTTTCAGCAACAGCTTGGAAGGAGAAAAGAGGCACTTTCATTTTGGAAAAAATAAACAGTTAGGGTAGTGTTTTATCCACACAGACATCTTGTCTTATTCTCCTCCAGGGTATATTGAGGCAGACGGACAGGGGTCAATACTGCGTGAGTTTTGTTTGGCCTGTGACTTTTCTTCCTTGTGCTCTCCTGTATTTTTGTTATGTGGGCAGAGCATAAACTCTTTTCAAGAGTCAGAGGCAGGCAGTGGGTAGGGCAGGAGCATGGGGAAAAGCACTGGAGGCCTCCCCCAGCATGGGGTTGAGCCTCCAGTCAGTGTTGGCACATGGGCACAGTGGGTGCTGGTAGCCACTCTGCGTGTGGTATGCAGGGTACTTGGAAATCCCCTATGAATGGCCCGGAGGAGCTTAAGACATGATTGGCATAAGACACCACTGTAAACTACACTGGTTTCCCAAGGATTTTGCAAGTGCTCACAAAAGTATAAAGAATAATCTCTAAAGAACTCACATGACTCCACTCCAGGAAGACAAACAACCCAATTAAAAAATGGGCAAAGGACTTGAACAGACATTTCTCCAAGGAAGACATACAGAGGGCCCAGAGACATATGAAAAGATGCTCAGCATCACTAGCCATCAGAGAGATGCAAATTAAAACCACAATGAGGTACATCTCACACCAGTCAGAGTGGCCAACATAAACAAATCCACAAACAAATGTTGGAGAGGATGCGGAGAAAAGGGAACCCTAGTGCACTGTTTGTGGGATTGCAGACTGGTGCAACCACTATGGAAAACAGTATGGAATTTCCTCAGAAAACTAAAAATGGATCTGCCTTTTGACCTAGCAATTCCTCTGCTAGGATTATATCCTAAGAACCCTGAAACACCAATCCAAAAGAACAATGCACTCCAATGTTCATAACAGCACAATTTACAATAGCCAAGTACTAGAAGCAACTTAAGTGCCCATCAGCAAACGAGTGGATCCCAAAACTATGGTATATTTACACAATGGGATTCTACACAGCAGAGAGAAAGAAGGAGCTTATACCCTTTGCAACAACATGGATGGAACTGGAGAGCCTCATGCTAAGTGAAATAAGCCAGGTGGTGAGGGACAAATACCATATGATCTCACCTTTAACTGGAACATAATAAATAGAAGAAAAAAGGAAACAAAATATAACCAGAGACATTGAAGTTAAGAACAATCTAACAATGGTCAGGGAGGAGTAGGGAGGGGACAGTGAGGAGAGGGGATTACAGAAACTACTATAAAGGACACATGGACAAAATCAAGGGGCAGGGTGGAGGTGGGGGAGGGAGGGGGTTTTGGCTGGGGTGGGGTGGAGGGATGGGGAGAAAAGGCACACAACTGTAATTGAATAACAATAAAAATTAAAATTAAAAAAAAAAGAATAATCTGAGCCATGTAGGTCTTTTATGAATGGGAGATTATGGTCAAGCTTTGTCACAGCCTAAGGATTCAGAAGAACAGGGCCATTGTGGGGTGGGCATTCATATTAGAGATAAAATATTAGCTGGGTGGTCTGAGATAATGAAGGCATTTATGACTCCAGCTAAGCATATGTATGTTGGACTGATCCACAGATTACCCATACAGGGTCTGGGCTCATATGAGCTCCAGAGGGGTGAGGCTTGCTAAGGTACAGATCTGGGATAAAGAGACCAATGATCAAAGTGACTCAGGAGGACTAAAGAGCTGTTTATCTGTGATCCAGGGATACAATGAAATGAGGAATATAATTTCCTTGAAAGCTGGGACTGGTTTCCAAGAGAGTCCTTAAAACTCTGAACTTTAGAGAAAATGCTCTCAATCCATCACTCAGAGGGAAAACACACACAAGAAAAACAGCGGTGGCTGTGAAGTGACTGGGAAGAGTGACCTATGCACAGTTCCATAGTTGGGATTGGTAGGGCAAATTACTGATATGGCCATGACTTGATAAGTGACCTTGGGCCAGTCCCATAGCCTTTCATTTTCCTTATCTGTTGGAGATAGAGGTTGACTGTTGCCAAAGTGGCCAAGCCCCCAGCAGAATGCAGTACAAAGACTATGCTTGCTTCATTTTATTTTGCTTACGAAAGACAATGTAGAGGCCTAGTGGAACACTCCTCTAAGAATGCTGGGAAAGGACTAGAATTTTCCAGAACAGGAGCATCAAATGTGCCAGGTGTCACAACCCCTTGTCAGCCTTAGGAAAAGAAAACTGACATATGTGTATATAATTTGATGAGTTCCAACATGTAAATGCTCATTATGTTTATCACAATTGTGATAAGGAACATAGATATCATTCTCAAAAGTTCACTTTTGGCCTTATAATCCTTCCCTCTCCTAGCCCTCCCATCCTCACCAGGTAACCACTCATCTGCTTTCTGTCACTTTAGATTAATTTTGCATCCCCTATAATTTTATATACATGGAAGCAGAGTATACAGTATATACAGCATGGCTTCTTTTGCTCACCCCAATGATTTTAAGATTCAGCCCTCTTGTTGTGTGTATGAGTAGCTTCTCCTTGTTACTGCTGAGTAGTATTCCATTCTATGGATATACTATAATTTGTTTATCTATTCACCTGTTGATGAACATTTTGGTTTTGTCCAGTTTGTGACCTTTCCAAATAAAGCTACTGTGAACATCCATGTTAAAATCTTTGTATGGACATATGCCTTTTTTCCTTTAGGAATGGACTACCTAGATTATAAGAGGAACACATAACTTTTTAATATGCTGCCAAATTATTTTCCAAAGTGATTGTGCTATTTTACAATTCTATCAGCAGAGTGGAAGAGTTCTGGTTGCTTTACATCTTTGCCAATGCTTGGTGTGGTCAGTCTTTTTAATTTTAGCTGTTCCTTTGGATTTGTAGTAGTATTTCAGTATGATATCTCAGTATGATTTGTATTTCCCTAGTGACTAGTGATGTTGAACATCTTTTTATGCATATGCTTGCCATTTAAAACTCTTCTTTGGTGAACTGCCTATTCAAATATTTTGTGCATTTTTTAAAAAATTGAGTTGTCTGGATATTAAATTGCAAGAATTGTGTATATATTATAGATAAAGTCCTTTTCAGATACATGTATGGAAAATGTTTTCTCCCATTTTATACCTCACAGAGGAATTGTGAGAAGTGAGTAGATATAGTTGAGGGAGGCAGATGGTACTATGATGCTGTTGTGTTTCATTCTGGAGTCCCTGGGGTTTTAGGAATTGCTTCTCTTGTGACCTTCCTTTGGTTCCTTTTCACCACAGTGAGATGGAAACATCAGGATAGAGTGCAGTGTCAAGTATTACCTGAATAGTACACACACTACACATACTTTCACTCTCTTACTGAAAGTGGGGGACTTGGTTATCTGAACAGCCCAGAGCTCCAGAGCAAATATTTGGGGTGTTGGCAGAGGAGGTTCCTGCATTTCAGCCTCAGCCAGTCCAACCAATAGCACATTGTAAAGGAAGGAAGTGTTTGGAGTCCTTTTATGCCTCTAATTAAAAATTGCAGGTCAGCTATGGTCTCCAGCCACCACTCTATACCTCCTTTGAGGCAATAGTGCTCTTTCTCCACAATTTTCATCTTTATTTGGTAACACATAGGGACAACTTTTTTCTTATATATCACATCATCACATCATATGCTTTAAATATATACAATTTTATTTGTCAGTTATGCGTCAATAAAAAAATCAAGCATCTTGTAGTAGTTGCTATTGCTGTAAAGAAATGACCCCAAACCTTATAGGTCTAAACAACCACAGTTTGTTACTGTTCAGGATTCTGCAGTTCTGCTCATATGAACCAGGCTCATCTGATCCCAAGTGGGCTCACTCACACACCTGCAGGTATATGGAATTTTAGTCTCGCTGTTTGTAATTGGATCAATAGAGTTCAGCCCCCGTATTACTATCAGCCTTGCTGTTTCTGTCTCTGGTTCTGGCTCCATTTGTTTTTAGCACTAAAACTGTTTCTAGCATGACTCATAACGGAATCTGGAGCCCCTCTCCTGTGCTGCTGGACCCAGTAGGGTTGTAGCCCTCTGAGACTGTGTTGATTTGGGTTCCCTGTGAAGCAGACACTGAGAAAAACATTTGAGTGTGAGCAGTTCATCCCAGGAAGTGGGGACATTGGGAAGTGAGAGAAGGGATGAGGGGAGGCAGCCAATCAGGGGTGTCCAAACTTTTGGCATCTCTGGGCCACACTGGAAGAAGAGTTCTCTTGGGTCACATATTAAATATATTGTGACATGTAATCACAAAAAATCTGATGTTTGAAGTAAATTTATGATTTTGTGCTAGGCCACATTCATAGCCATCCTGGGCCACATGCAGCCCATGGGCTGTGGGTTGGACACCCCTGCAATTCAGGGTGTTAATGAAGAGTCTATCACTGTGAGAAGCTGGACACAGTCTCACTGGAGATGTTGTCCCATCCAAGAGACAAAGAATGGAACCTTTGCTGGGACTGAGGCTCTTCCATGTGAGTGCCATATGAGTCACTTTCCTTCTTTTTTGAGTCTTTCTTTGCCTTTGAGGTTTCTCCCTCAAGGCTTCACTGCAAAGGGATCTCTGGCCCCTGAGGATGGGTTTAGTCAGCTAGGTTCCCATTTACCTACTTTAAGTCCACTACAAGTAGGTAATGTTTGCAGTGTCCAAGGACCTGGTAGGTAATTACAGAATACAAATGGACTCAAACAGTGCCTGAAGCAAGTCTGATCTGCTTTCTTTTGAGTTATAACCATTTAAAGCTACTTTTTGATAAGCTAAGCAGGCTGGACTGTGGCATTTAAGGGCTCTGGTGGCCAGTGTGTTGGTTGCATCTGTTACAGCTTTCTCTAGATCAGCAGGTTGGGATGTTCATCAGAAGCCACCACTTCTTCATCTTGTGTATGCATCATCAAAAAGCTGCTTTTAATGCAGCAGCAGATATTTTTAGTGAATTATTATGAAAGGTTTTGTTACATGAAATGACATTACTGCATAATATTACAGTAATCCCTTGCAGGCTCATGATTTGAAAGCAGTTGGATGCAAGCTAGCTTAACAGTAGGAAGAGTTTAAAATGGCCCAATTGCTCAGAAAATATTGTGTTAAATCTTGTGGCTTCTGAGCTTTCTTTGCTGTTTTGCTTACTTCATCTCCCCTCCTAGCAATGCTTTTGATTTTAACAATCTGAGTAGTTTCTTGCTTTCCAGGCTGAATAACCTCAGCAGTATCAGCATTCATTGATTGATACTATCATTTACTCAGGAAGCATTGTTGAGTGTATTTGTGCAGCCAGTATTAAGGGGCTCAGCGACCACAAAGACTAATACTTACTTGCACTGTTCCGATGTCAAACCTTCCAATTAAGGCAGGAAAAAAACTGATGTCTTAGCTCAAAGGCTATCAAGCAGGAGGGATTCTCCCTAGCTCAGAGCCAGCCTTTTGGTTTTAGTCTCTCCTTCAACGGATTGGATGTGGTCCACCCACTTTGGGGAGGGCAATCTGCTTCACTCAGTGCATCAATTTAAATGCTAATCTGACCCAGAAATCAGAGACACCCCAAATATTGTTTGACCAAATATCTGGTCAAATGCCTGTATTACCATGTGACTCAAACAAGTTGACATAAAATCAGCCATCCCAATATTCTTCACTCTTTTAGCAAGCAGCTATACTGTATGGATGTGCCTTAATTTATTAAATCAGTCTCCTGTTGATGGACACTTGATTATTTCCAATCTTTGGTTATTATAAATAGTTCTGAACTAATAGCTTTGTAAACATGTATTACATATGTTTGCCATTGAATTGGTGGGACAGTTTCCTAGAGGTGGGATCGCTGGATCATATGGTAAATATATATGCAATTACCCCTCTGTATAGGAAGGCGAGAGTCTGGATTGCAGAACTGGTCCAGGGGTTTTATCAAAAATTTTAACAGTAAAAACAGCACATTTTCCACCTAGTACAAGAGTGATGGTTATTCTTTCTAATGGAGATATAACCTGATTTGTCTACAAAAACCCATGCATTATTAAAAAACAAATCTAGCAGAGTTAAGGTGAGTTTTTGATAGCTGAAGGTCAATGTCCCCTTCTCTGGCTTTGCTCTGCTCCTCCCTCATCATATGCCTGCCAAATTTTATCTGTAGGCTAATCTTTTTCATAAGAAATTAGGGACCAAGCAATGACAGGCACACTTAGCTTTCCTATAATATGTACCGACCCCACCATAAAATCATCCCAAACTATCATACAACCCAAATGATGTGCCTCCCATACTAAGATAGCTTTAATACAAGTCCACTAATCAACCCCCCTTCCAACCAGATGGCTGCCCTCTAGGCCCTGCCAATGGGGAAATTTTGGATCAGTCCCTGCTTAGAGGATTATGTTTATCCCAAGCTGACAGAAGAGGCTTCTTTCTACATCACTGCAAAGCTGGTGAATGAACCTGCCTGTGGACCAGGCATCAGACAAACATCTGGGTAGAAATGAATCTGCCCATCTTTAGGAAAGTAAAAGAGAGACAACCAGCCTTTAAGACCTTTATGATGATGACAGTGAGAGGAGAGTGAGGACATCAACTTAGCCCACCTCATGTCCACTGCAGCTGTACACTAACAGTTTTCTACCTCCAGTACCTGCCTGCCTCTACCTCTTCTCTACTTGCGGGCTGCAGGGCAGCCAGGAAATGTCAGACACCTAATGCCCCTGGAGTAACATTCAACCAGTTGGTGGATAAATGTCCTGGCTTCCTCACCTCTCCTCCATAAGGCAATTCTGAGAAATGCCCCACTCTGTGTCTCCCAGGGTCCATAGCAGGAGTGAGCCCCACTTATCCACAGCAGTAACTCACTCATTTACATGCCCTTTACAGTAAGTCCTCACTTAAAATTATCTTTTTTTTCTCTGTTCCCAATTTTCCCCCCTTTGTTCCCCCTCTGCCTTGCCCCCCCAACCCACCAGCATTCCCCCCACCTTAGTTCATGTCCATGGGTTGTACATATAGGTTCTTTGAGTCCTCTGTTTCCTATATCATTTTTAATCTCTCCCCGTCTATTTTATGCCTACTAATTATGCTTCTTCTTCCCTGAACCTTTTCCTCCTTATTCCTCCCTTCCCCCTCCCCACTGAAATCCCTCCATGTCCATTTCTCTGATTCTGTTCCTATTCTGGTTGCTTGCTTAGTTTTTGTTTTTGTTGTTTTTCTTTTCCTTTAGGTTCATTTGTTGATAGTTGTGAGTTTGTTGTCATTTTACTGTTCATATTTTTTATCTTCTTTGTCTTAGTTAAGTCCCTTTAATGTTTCATATAATAATAGCTTGGTAATGATGAACTCCTTAAATTTGCCCTTGTCTGGGAAGTGCTTTATCTGCCCTTCCATTTTAAATGAAAGCTTTCCTGGATAGAGTAATCTTGGATGTAGGTCCTTGCCTTTCATGACTTGGAATACTTCTTTCCAGCCCCTTCTTGCCTGCAAGATTTCTTTTGGAAATCAGCTGACAGTCTTATGGGCTCTCCTTTGTAGGTAACTCTTTCCTTTCCTCTGGCTTCTTTTAGGATTCTCTCTTTATATTTAATCTTGGGTAACTTAATGAAGATGTGTCTTGGCTTATTCCTCTTTGGGTCCAACTTCTTTGGGACTCTCTGGGCTTCCTGGACTTCCTGGAAGTCTATTTCCTTCACCAGATTGGGGAAGTTTTCTTTCATTATTTGTTCAAATAAGTTTTCAGGTTTTTGCTATTGTTTTTCTCCTTCTGGCACCCCTATAATTCAGATACTGGAATGTCTTAGGTTGTCCCAGAGGTTTGTAAGACTCTCTTCACTTTTTTGAATTCTTATTTTTTCATTTTTTTCTGGATGGATGTTTATTTTTTTCCTATTGTTCCAAATTGTTCCTTTGAGTCCTCGGTTTCCTTCCTGTCACTGTTGGTTCTCTGAATATTCTGCTTTATTTTATTTTGGGTATCCTTCATTTGTTTTTTCATTTTTCGACCAAGCTCAATCAGATCTGTGAGCATTTTGATTACCATGGCTTTAAATTCTCCATCAGATGGGTTGGTGATCTCCTCCTTGCTTAGTTCTCTTTCTGAGGTTTTGCTCTGTTCTTTCATTTGGGCCATATTTCTTTTCCTTACTTAACGTTATCAATAGGTTCTTAGGCATTTCAACTTCAAGTGAAATGATGTATAATGAAACCAATTTTACTTTATGCTAATTGATATAAATGAGAGTTAAGTTCCTATGGCATATTTCCCATCATAAAAATATCACCAAACTTCTAAGTAAAGACTTAAACAATTCTAATAAACATTGAAATAGGTGTGTGCTATATAAGATTACCCTACAGATAGAATTTGGCAGAGATATAATGAGGGAGGAGCAGAGCAAAGCCAGAGAAGGAGATCTTGATCTCCAGCTATCAAAAACTCACCTTAGAGAGAGAAGATGGTAGCGAGATAGGTGGGAGCAGAGTCCACTTCCCCCTGGGCACTGGTGAAACACCTAGCTGATCTTCTGAGGAGTAGAGAGAACAGCCAACGGTATTCCAGCACATATGAAGATTGGAGACGAAAAATTATAGAGGACATTGAAAAATCAGATGGTAAGAAGACTGCTTAAGGACAACAAGGTCCCTAGGACCAGCTCGGACACCAGTGTAGGGACCAGGGTGGCTGAAGCCCCAGGCCTTGCGCCAGCTGGGTCTGCTGCAAGATTTGTGGGAGAGAGCCAGGCTGGGCTGTTTGAGAGGCCAGGTGCTTGTTTGCACCAGGGGCTTGAATGGGAGGAATTTCTGAAAAAGAAAAAGAGAAAAAAGAGGCACTCAGCAGCTGTTTGGAGAATTCTCCACTGCAGCCGTTGGCCTCTTGTGCCCCCAGCCCTGCAGCCCCTGGGTGGTGCACACCAGATCAGCAGCCTGCTGCCACAGGCATGCACGTCCAAAGCCCTGGTTGGTGCGCACCCCAACCAGCGGCCTGGCTGCTGGGGGCACCCAGGCCTGAAGCACCTGGGACAGAACACCTCCCACCTAGTCCCTGCGCACAGAGCCCTCTAGGGCCTACTGGCTCTCTAGGAGGAAGTCAGAACGCCCAGCAGAGGGGAGCTGCAGGGTTAGGGGAGACTGCAATCCCCAGAAAGACTTGACTCAGTAGGGGGCTGAACTACCCTAAAGGGGCACTGAGAGTCCCTAGCATCTAGGACAGCAAAGAGCAAGAAGGTGGAGTATGAGTTGCCCCTATTTGGTGCACCTCAAGAACAGTGAAACTGGTGCACCAAAGGCCTAGGCAAGGAGAAGGGCACTGAGGAACTGGGCAACAGTGAAGAGTTCAGCTCAGGAAGGGAGAAAAGAGAAACCAATCCCTCCCCAGCCAGATGGCAGACAGGAAGACCAGCAGAACTGGCCTGACCAGTTTAAAGCCAGCAGAAGGGGTTTTTTTTTTTCCCTTTAAATTCCTTCTTCCTTCCAGTCTTTCTTTCTTTTATTATTCCATCTTCCCTTCCCTCCTTCCTTCCCCCTTTTATTCCTTCTTCCTTCCTTCTTCTATTTATTTTTTGAATTTTAATTTTTTAATTCCTCCTTCCTTTCTTTCCTTCTTTCTTTTTTAGTCCTTCCTTCCTTCCTTTCCTTTTTTATTCTTCCTTCCTTCCTTCCTTCTTTTTTTATTTAATTTCTAAAATCCTTCTTCCTTCCTTTCCTTCTATCTTTTTTATCCTTCCTTCCTTCTTTCTTTCCTTCCTTCCTTCCTTCCCTTTTTCTTTCTTTTCTTCTTCTTTTCCCACAGGTGAGACAATAAAACCTGGACCTTTGAAAAGACCACAGTTAGACCCAAACAGGGGTCATCCTAATAACTGAGAAAGTGAGACAAATTCCTTTTTGCTACTCCAGAGAACTTGCAAGGTGGGAGCGGTGAACATGAGTACACCTGCTGGAAGAGGGAACCCACCAACAAAAGAACCACCAACACATAACAATGGAAGAAGGTGAAGAAGGGAGTGGAAGCCACACTATCCTCAATCCAGGACTGATCTGGAAATACAACTAAATAGTGGAGAAATTACTCAGAACAAACAACAGAAAAAGAGCGAGAGAGAAGCCTAAGAACCTTGTACACACAGAAGAATCAGCTTCAACACCTGTCTACACCTGCACAACAGAATACAAGACGTGGTAGATGGAGTGACCCTCAGTTAACAAGGTGAAGGGAAGGACCCACCAAAGAAAGACCCAACAATAATCAAAACCCAAAGACATACAGACAGCCAACATAAATGATAGCCAACACCAGCAAGCTCAGGAGGTTAAGGAGACTACACCACTGAATTCCACTGGCATTCTACCATAAAAGTTCACACCATAAACCCAGGGAGTCAGAATACATCAATGTAAGCATCAGAGGCTAGCAAGAACAGTGTCACAAACAATGGGAAGACAAAGAAACAATCCCCAAATGAAAGGAAAGGAGGAAGCCTCAGAAAGAATGCTAACTGAAAAAGAGGCAAGTCAACTATCAGATATTGACTTCAAAGCAATAGTTATCAGGAAGCTCAATGAGCTCACTGAGAATTACCAGAAACTACAGGGAAACTAAAATAAACTAACTGCAAACTGTATCAACATGAAAAAGAAAATAGAAACTATCAACAAGGGACAAGAGGAAATGAAGAATACAATTTCTGAACTGAAGAACACAGTAGAAAGCATCAAAAGCAGACTTGATGAAGCAGAGGATCAGATCAGCGAGCTGGAGGACAAAGTAGAAAAAAACACCCAGAAAAAGCAAGAAAAGGAAAAGAGGCTCAGAAAGAATGAAGAGGGATTAAGGGAAATGCAGGACAACATGAAATGTAATAATATCCATATAATAGGGATACCAGAAGGAGAAGAAGAGCAATGGATAGAAAATCTGTTTGAAAAAGTAATGATGGAGAATTTCCCTAATCTGATGAGAGAAAAAGTCACCCAAATCCAGGAAAAACAGAGTCCCAAGCAAGAGGAACCCAAAGAGGCCCACTGCAAGACACATCATAATTGAAATGGCACAAAATTCCAAGACACAGGGAGGATCTTAAGGGCAGCAAGGGAGAAGCAAGAAGTAACATACAAGACAGCCCCAATAAGGTTAGTAGCTGACTTCTCAATGGAAACGCTCCAAGCCAGAAGATTATGGCAAAAAATATTCCAAGTAATGAGAACCAGAGGCCTGCAACCAAGTCTACTTTACCCAGCGAGGCTCTCAATCCAGACAGAAGGCCAAATAAGGAGCTTCCCAGACAAAGGAAGTATAAAAGAATACACCTCCACCAAACCAGCTCTGCAAGAGATGCTAAAGGGACTGTTTTAAGGAAAGGAAGGAAAAGAGAAAGAGATAGGAACACAGGTATGAATAAATGGCAATGAATAATTACCTGTCAATAACAACCTTAAATGTAAATGGATTAAATGCTCCAATCAAAAGACATACAATAGCTGAATAGATAAGAAAGCATGACCCACACATACCTTGCCTATAAGAGATCCACCTAAGGACAAAAGACCTACACAGACTGAAAGTGAAGGGCTGGAAACAAATTTTCCAAGCAAACGGACAGGAAAACAAGGCAGGGGTTACTATACTCATATCAGACAAAATAGACTTCAAAAAAAGGGCCATAAAGAGAGACCCACAAGGTCACTTCATAATACTCAAAAGAAGAATCCACCAAAGAGACATAAACATTGTAAATATAAATGCACCCAACATAGGAGCCCCGGAATACATAAAGAAAATCTTGGAGGACTTCAAGAAAGATATCGACGGCAACACACTTATACTGGGGATTTGAACACCCCACTGTGAAAGATGGACAGATCTTCCAAACAAAATATCAACAAAGATATTGTGTCACTTAACAATGCCCTAGATAAAATGGACTTCACTGGTATATATAGAGCCTTTCATCCCAAAGAAGCAAAATACACATTCTTTTCAAATGCAAATGGAACATTTTCAAAGCTAGACCGCATGATAGGACACAAAGCAAGCCTCAACAAATTCAAGAAAATTGAAATCATATCAGTCATTTTCTCTGACCACAAGGGACTGAAACTAGAAACCAACCCCAAGGAAAAAAAACCCAAAACATTCAAAATCATGGAGATTGAATAGCATGCTATTAAACAATGAATGGGTCAAGAATGATTAGGGAAGAAATCAAAAAGTTTATGGAAACAAATGAAAATGAACTCACAACAACCCAAAACTTATGAGACACAGTGAAGGCAGTCCTGACAGGGAAGTTCATAGCAATACAAGCCTACCTGAAAAAGATAGAAATATTTCAAACAAACAACCTAACCCTATGCCTCCAAGAACTTGAGGAACAACAACAACAACAACCCAGACCAAGTAGAAGGAAGGAAATAACCAAGATCAGAGCAGAGTTAAATGACATAGAGACTAAAAGCACAATTCTAAGGATCAATGAATCCAGGAGCTGGTTCTTTGAAAGGATAAACAAAATCGACAAGCCTTTAAGCAGGCTCATCAAGAAAAAAAGAGAGAGGATGCAAATAAACACAATTAGAAATGAAAGAGGAGAGATTACAACTGATACCACAGAAATACAAAGGACTGTAAGAAATTACCACGAAGAACTGTATTCCAAGAAATTTGAAAACCTAGGTGAAATGGACAAATTTCTAAAAAAATATAATCTTCCAAAACTGAATGAAGAGGAAACAGAAAGCCTGAACAGACCAGTAATGCCTGATGAAATTGAAACAGTAATCAAAAACTCCCAACACACAAAAGCCCTAGACCAGATGGTTTCACAGGAGAATTCTACCAAGACCTTTAAAGACCTTAAAATGCTTCTACCAAGACAAACATTTAAGGAAGAGCTATCCCCGATCCTTCACAGACTATTTGAAAAAATCCAAACTGATGGAAGACTCCCAAACTTTTTTTATGAAGCCAGCATCATCCTAATCCCAAAACCAGATAAAGACACAACAAAGAAAGAAAACTTCAGGCCAAGATTGCTGATGAACACAGACGCTAAAATTCTCAACAAAATATTGGCAAACCACATCCACCAATACATTAGAAAGATCGTACACCATGACCAAGTAGGATTCATCCTAGGGATGCAAGGATGGTACAATATTTACAAATCAATAAACATAATACATCACATAATCAACAGCAAAGACAAAAATTACACAATCGTATCAATAGATGCGGGAAAAGCACTTGATAAGGTACACCATCCATTTAGGATAAAAACACTCAGCAAAGTGGGAATAGAGGGAGCATTCCTCAACATAATAAAAGCCATATATGAGAGACTTATAGCCAATATCATACTGAAGGGGAAAAACTAAAATCTTCCCCACTAAGATCAGGAACAAGACAAGGTTGTCCATTTTCACCACTTCTATTCAACATAATATTGGAAGTTTTAGCCACAGCAACCAGAAAAGATATGGAAATAAAAGGCATCCAAATTGGAACGGAGGAAACAAAACTGTCATTCTTTGCAGATGACATGATAGTGTATAGAGAAAATCCTATAGACTCCACCAAAAAACTGCTCGACCTAATAAATGAATTTGGCATAACAGCGGGATACAAAGTCAATATCCAGAAATCAAAGGCATTCATGTATGCCAACAATGAAACTGCAGCAATCATGAAAAACATCCCATTTGATATAGCAACAAGAAAAATAAAATACCTAGGAGTAAACCTAACCAGGGAGGTAATAGACATGTACTCAGGAAACTATCCAACACTAAAGAACGAAATTAAGGAAGACACAAACAAATGGAAACATATACCATGTTCATGGATCAGAAGAATTAACATCATCAAAATGTCCATACTACCCAAAGCAATTTATAGATTCAATGCAATCGCTATCAAAGTACCCATGACATATTTCACAGATATAGAACAAACACTTCTAATATTTATATGGAACCATAAATGATCCTGAATAGCTGCTGCAATTTTGACAAAGAAGAGCAATGTAGGAGGGATCCTAATACCTGATACCAAACTGTATTACAAGGCCACTGTAATCAAGACAGTCTGGTAGTGGCATAAAAACAGACAGATAGACCAATGGAACAGAACAGAGAGCCCAGAAATAAACCCAAGTCTCTATGGTCAATTAGTATTCGACAAAGGGGGAAAGAAGCATAAAATGGCATGAAAATAACCTCTTGAACAAATGGTGTTAGGAGAGCTGGATAGCTACACGAAAGAAAAAAAATGAAACTCGATCACCAACTTACATCATACACAAAAATAAATTCAAAGTGAATAAAAGAGTTAAATATAAGTCATGACACCATTAAAGTCATAGAGGAGAACATAGGCAGGGCAATCTCAGGTATTTCACGCAGCAGTATTTTCACTGATATGTCCCCTAGAGCAAGGGACATAAAGGAAAGAATAAACAAATGAAAAGCTTATCAAAATGAAAAGCTTCTGCATGGCTAAAAAAAAAAAACAGTATTATAATAAAAAGAGAACCGTCTGCATGGGAAAACATATTTGCCAATGATACCTCAGACAAGGGCTTGATCTTCAAAATATATAAAGATCTCCCACGACTCCATTCTAAGAAGACAAACAACCCAATTAAAAAATGGGCAAAGGACTTGAACAGATACTTTTCCAAGGAGGACATACAAAGAGTCCAGAGACATATGAAAAGATGCCCAGTATCTTTTCATATCTATTTGAGAGATGCTAATTAAAACCACAATGAGATACCACCTCACACAGGTCAGAATGGCTATCATAACCAAAGCAACAAACAACAGTGTTGTAGAGGATGCGGAGAAAAGGGAACCCTAGTGAACTGTTGGTGGGATTGCAGACTGGTGCAACCACTATGGAAAACAGTATGGAATTTCCTCAGAAAACTAAAAATGGATCTGCCTTTTGACCTGGCAATTCCACTGCTAGGATTATATCCTAAGAACCCTGAAACACCAATCCAAAAGAACCAATGCACTCCAATGTTCATAACAGCACAATTTACAACAGCCTAGTGCTGGAAGTAACCTAGGTGCCCATCAGTAAATGAGTGGACCAAAAAAATATGGTACATTTACACAATGGAATTCTATGCAGCAGAAAGAAAGAAGGAGCTCCTACCCTTTGGAAGCTCCTACCCTGTGGTACAGCATGGATGGAACTGGAAAGCATTATGCTAAGTGAAATAAGGCAGGCAATGAAAGACAAATACCATATGATCTCACCTTTAACAGGAACCTAATCAACAAAACAAACAAACAAGCATAATATAACCAAAGACACTGAAATTGAGAACAGGCCGACAGTGACCAGAGGTGAGAGGGGAGTGAATTTCAGGGGGAAAGGACGAAGGGTTTGTAGGAAGAATTATAAATGACACAAGGACAATAATGGGTGGGCAGGGGAGGGTGTTAATGGGAGGGAGGTGGGGAGGGCTGGGTGTTAGGCTGGGGTGGGGGGAAAAGGCAGAGAACTATACCTGAACAACAATAAAATTAGAGGAAAAAAAAAACCTCACTTACCTCTGCTAGATTTGTTTTCAATAAGGCATGGTTTTTTTTGTAGGCAAATCAGGTTACCTCTCCACTAGAAAGAATAACAATCACTTTTGAACTAGGAGGAAAATCTGCTGTTTTTACTGTTACAAGTTTTCAAAAAATTCCTGGATTAAGTTTGCAATCCAGACTCTCACCTCCCCAGTGGCTGGTGCTTTAGAATTGCCCTCCATCTCCCTAGTTGCGAGACCATGTTTATCACATCATTAACTGATCTTGCAGAGATTGGAATTTATCATTCTAGTATTTCACTGAATGAAAACAGATGTGTTGCCAGAAATTTATTGTCAAGGAAAACATTTAATATTGGTAATTAGAAAATAAAAAAGAAGCCAAAGTACCCAAGTCAAATCAAAATTCTTCCCATAGGAAAATGTGATTTGTGAAGTAACAAATAAAATTCTTTTCTATGTCTACTTCTGCATTTTGGGAAGTGGAATCATGTTCTTTCACAGGAGACCTAGGTCACACAAGATATATATTTTGTAGGGTTTAAAGTATATAAGTCTTACTAAGGTGAGAGGATGAGTCAGTGACAAACATGAGGTTGTCCTGTGAATTAACTTACTCTTTGCCGGTCTCTAAGCAGGCAACATGGAGATGTCTGTTTTGATGAAGTCCCTAAAAGTCCTCAGAGAATCCTGTGGCTTGAAAATTGGTCATTTGTAGTAGTGCCAGTCTTTTAGACTTTTAGTGATGATGACTATAAACTATATCATACCCCTTATGTGTCCCTTTATAAAAGACAATTTTGCAGTTCACGCATAAACCCACAATTTTGAATGTTCATAGTATGGAGAGCCAATGCAGCAATCCAAGGCCACTTAGAGAACAATTTCAACTTCAGACACTCTGTCCCATTGTCTCCATCCACCAATGAAATATCTGGAAAATCCCGATACTTCAAACCATGGAAAGAAGTCCATGCACATTATAATAATTGTATTCAAAAGTCACATCAGATCAACAATGAATTTTACTATGATTTATTGAAAAACATGTACTCTCCTCCCCATATTTTTTATTTATCATTGATGTATTTATTTTGCATATGTGGACCTTTTTCTTGTGTCACAAAGCTCATACAAATGCCTATTCAATTGTGACTACTAAGTCAATATGAGTTGGTGCTAATAAACATTCCAGATCCAGTTGTACCTAGTACCAGTAGAACATGGTTTGAATAGTATTCAAGTATAAAGAGAACCAGGATGGCGGCATAGGTAGACACACTGAGCCTCCTCGCAAAACCAGAACTGATAGAAAATCCAATGGCATGGAAGTCCGACA
This sequence comes from Desmodus rotundus, assembly GCF_022682495.2. NCBI lineage: Eukaryota > Metazoa > Chordata > Mammalia > Chiroptera > Phyllostomidae > Desmodus > Desmodus rotundus. The sequence continues at coordinate 133,439,544 of NC_071392.1, forward strand.
CCAAGTAGATAAAAAAGAAACATACCTCCAGACCAGTAGGAGGGGCGGAGACGGGCACCAGGGCCGAGAGGACTCATGTGGCGGTGGCGGGACCGAGACTGGAGGAGTGTGGTATGAATGGGGCAGGCAGTCTGACCACTAGCAGACCCTGCGGCCCACATTCTCGCACAGATAAACCAGGACAAACGGCAGGGAGTGAAGCAGACCGCGTAACCCAGGGTGCCAGCGCGGGGAAATAAACCCTCAAATCTCTGATTGAGAACGCCCATGGGGGTTGGGGTGGCAGCAAGAGAGACTCCCAGCCTCACAGGAGAGGTCCTTGGAGAGACCCACAGGGGCCTAGAGTGTGCACAAGCCCACTCACTCAGGAACCAGCACCTGAGGGGCCCAATTTAATTGTGGGTGGCGGAAGGAGTGATTGGAATCCGGTGGAGAGTAGAGCAAGTGCCGTTGCTCCCTCTCAGCCCCTCCCCCACATACAGCGTCACAGAGCAGCGACCACCGTTACCCCGCCCCAGTGAACATCTAAGGCTCCGCCCCTTTAAGTAACAGATGCGCCAAGACCAAAAAAAAAAAAAAAAAAAAAAATGGCCCAAATGACAGAACACTTCAAAGCTCCAGAAAAAATACAACTAAGCGAGGAAGAGATAGCCAACCTATCAGACGCACAGTTCAAAACACTGGTTATTAAGACGCTCACGGAATTGGTTGAATTTGTTCGAAAACTAGATGAAAAAATGAAAGCTATGCCAAGAGAAACAAAGGAAAATGTACAGGGAACCAATAGTGATGTGAAGGAAACTGGGACTCAAATCAATGGTGCGGATCAGAAGGAAGAAAGAAACATCCAACCAGAAAAGAATGAAGAAACAAGAATTCGGAAAAATGAGGAGAGGCTTAGGAACCTCCAGGATATCTTGAAATGTTCCAACATCCAAATTATAGGGGTGCCAAAAGGAGAAGAGGAAGAACAAAAAATTGAAAACTTATTTGAACAAATAATGAAGGAGAACTTCCTCAGTCTGGTAAAGGAAATAGACTTCCAGGAAGTCCAGGAAGCTCAGAAAGTCCCAAAGAAGCTGGACCCAAGGAGGAGAACACACCAAGGCACATCATAATTATACTACCTAAGATTAAAGAGAAGGAGAGAATCTTACAAGCAGCAAGAGAAAAGGACACAGTTACCTACAAAGGGGTTCCCATAAGACTGTCAGCTGATTTCTCCAAAGAGACCTTACAGGCAAGAAGGGGCTGGAAAGAAGTACTTAAAGTCATGAAAGGCAAGGACCTACATCCAAGATTACTGTATCCAGCAAAGCTATCATTTAGAATGGAAGGGAAGATAAAGTGCTTCTCAGATAAGGACAAGTTACAGGAGTTCATCATCACCAAGCCATTATTATATGAAATGTTAAAGGGACTTATCTAAGAAAAAGAAGATAAAAGATATAAACAGTGAAAATGACAGCAAACTCACAGTTATTAACACCTAAAACCAAAACAAAGGAAAACTAAGCAAACAACTAGAACAGGAACAGAACCACAGAAGTGGAGATCACATGGAGGGTTATCAATAGGGGATTGGGAGGGGGAGAGAGGGGGGAAAGGTACAGAGAATAAGTAGCATAAATGGTAGGTAGAAAATAGACAGGGGGAGGGTAAGAATAGTATAGAAAATGTAGAAGCCAAAGAACTTGGAAGTGTGACCCATGGACATGAACTATAGGGGGGGAATGTGGGAGGGAGGGGGTGGGCAGGATGGAGTTGAGTGAAGGGGCGGAAATGGGACAACTGTAATAGCATAATCAATAAATTTATCAAAAAAAGGAGAAAAAAGTATAAAGCACTATATTAGTGTCAAAATGAATAAAGTGTCAAAAGGTAAAGTTTTTAAGTAGTTTTATAGAAGGACTATTATTTGTTGTAGAAAAGAAATGTGACATCCAGCATAATTACAAGATAAAATTGTGAATCCTGTTAAAGCTGACATTAAAACTGGAAATGTCAGCATTTCTTCTGCCTGTCACTATCAGAACTAATAAGTAGAGACAAGGATTGGATCTTTATGGGTGCTTTATTCAGATGATGGCGATCTGAGAAGACAGCAGATTATGTACCCTCAAAAACCGTCTTAACATATCATGTCAAACTGACATTCTGAGAAGAAAAGGATCAGTAAGGAGTTTGGAAAAAAGGTTAATTAGATGAGTTACAGTCTGTTGACGATATTCTTAGTATTTCTTTTTCTTCTTATCAACAATTCTGTATCTACAACTTTTTAAAAATTAATTAATGTATTTATTTTTATTCAGTTACAATTGTCTTCATTTTCTCCCCTTCCCTCCACCCCACCCCAGCCAGTCCCACCTCCCTCCCCCTTGATTTGTCCTTGTGTCCTTTATAGTAGCTCCTATAGACCCCTGTCTCCACTATCCCCTCCCCACTCCCCTGTGGCTACTGTTACAATGTTCTTAATTTCAATGTCTCTGGTTATATTTTGTTTGCTTTTTTTCTTTTGTTGATTATGTGCAGGGCTAAAGAAAACAGCATTAAAATAAAAAGAGAACCAACAGTATGGGAAAACATATTTGCCAATGTTACCTCAGACAAGGGCCTGATCTCCAAAATATATAAAGAACTCACACGACTCTACTCCAGGAAGACAAACAACCCAATTAAAAAATGTATCTACATCTTGATTGTTCCTTCCCTGTAACACAATTGCTTAGTTACCATCTTGATCAACTGCTTGCAGACCCTCTAGGGAACGAAGGTTGAATTGCTTGTCAACCTCCTGGAGTCACGTAGATCATACATTCCATTTCTTGGAATAACAGGCTTTCCACATGCATTAAGCACCTAAGCCTATCAACTATAGCAAAGTCAAAAAATCTTGACTCTGGAATTCCCCTATGCATTAATCACTTAAGCCTATGAAGTATAACTGTAGTTAAAATCTTTAACTCTTGAGTTCTCCTATCATTCTCCACTCTTAGTTTTTAATTATCTCATTTCTATGAGATTAGTTTCATATGGAAGTAATCATTTTGTGTTGAGTAAATAGTCCTTCCACATATTAGAAACTATCCTGCCGGCAATTTGATGTGACTAACAGCATAACATTAGTGGTGGTGTTGTAATTCATCTCCATGTCTGCTGAAAGCATAAAGTAGTTCTTAGTACAATTGACAAAAGTGGCACACTTTCCACCTGGGGTTACATTAACAATTTTTAAAGAAAATATTTCCCTGTCCTTTAGAGTCACCATAGGACCCCAATTATAGATATTGGATATCTCAAGGTCCAGCTGACTTTTCTTCTAGTTGGCTTTATGGGAATCCTGTCTCACAGTCTTAAAGAAATATAGCTAACCTGTTGGAGAGAGATCTCTCATACAAGCAAGGTCACTAATCACAGCTAATGTCTAACTTAGATGTACATAGTTCTTTACCTTCACTTCTTGATCTATGTACACATCTCCCACCCCAATCATAGCCTGAAATGAATTCCCATATACAATTTCATAAGGATTCCTTTGAATCTCATTTTGAGGAGCCACCCTTATCTTGGGCAAGACAATAGGTAAAACTTGATCCCAGTGAAGATGAGTTTCTTGACAAAGTTTGACTACATTTTTCTTCAAAGTGTGATTCATCTTCTCTACCTCCCCAGAAACATGAGGTCTCCATGCCATGTAGAGTTTCCACTTGATTCCTAAAAATTTACTAACGTTTTGTGTGATTTCTGAAATAAGAACAGGTCCATTATTGCTCTGGATGCTGCCTGGCAGGCCAAAGTGAGGAATTATTTCCCTCAGTATGGCTCTCACTACCTCTGAGGATCTCTCAGTTCTAGTAGGATAGGCCTCTACCCATCCTGAAAAGGTATTAACAAAGACTAACAAATATTTCCATCCTCAGTCCCTTGGTGTCTGGATAAAATCTCTTTGCCAGTCCTCAAAGAGGCACTGCCCTTGGTGTTGTTTCCCTTCTTTTTTTTTTTTTTTTTCTGATGGGGATTTGTCTTAGGATTGTTCTTCTGGCACACATGTCTTTAGAAATTTCAGGAACTGTGAGCCATGGTTTAATATAGGAGGTTCTAAATCCAGGCTCTTAGCATTCTCTAAATCTGCAGTCGAATATTCAGGTTCAAATTGTGACAAGTCTAGAACAGGTACCAAAGGCATTATAAATGTTCCTTTGGCAATTTCTTTCATTGCTTGATTGGCCAGATTATTTTCTTTAGCCACTTCAGTGTCCTCTTTCTGATGCCCAGGGTGGTGCATAACTGCCACCTGTAAAGGTATCAGAATAGCCTCTAGTAATTTAAAATTTCTATTGCATGTTTAATTTCCTTTTTATCGGAGATCCTCTTTCCTTCCAGATACGCATTCACTCTCTTTTAAATCAATTCTGCTACAATAAACTTCATTAATTATTTCAGCATTGTTATACATCAGCACAACTGAGTCAGGTTCTGGGAGAAGGGAGGCAGGATTTAACTCACTTACAGTTTTAAATTGCTTGGTACCTGCCCATTCTTACAGCAGTGAGCCACAAATTTCCTTTTTGCTCTAACAGGCTCAACACTTGGTGGGATGCATAAACTGTACCAAGGAAAACTTTTCAACTTCCTGTAAAGGTTCAAGGGGCTGCCAAAGCTCTCGAGCAGGATGACCACCCCCCCAGACAGTGTGATCTAGTTTCTTTGACAAGCCAAATAAGACCCCTTTTGCCAGGTTTAAGCAAGAACCCAAAAAACTTTACTGCTTGTTGGCAAATCTGGGCCTTCTGTGCTGATACTTTATAGCCACAAGATGCCAAATGGTTCAAGGTAGCTATTGTATTAGTTAAGTGATGCATATACATATTATAACATATATAACATATAATATACATATTATAAGAGTACCTCTTTCTAGTTTTAGGTCTTTTAAGTTTTGACTCAATGTCCCCCCCCAAATCATAGGTAAATTCTTGAACCCTTGTGGAAGACTGTCCAGCAGTACTGAGTCTTGACTCAACATTCTGGGTAATGCAGTTTAAAAGCAAACAACTATAGGAGACCATTCTGTATGGCATGGGAAAAGTAGCCCAGCTCCCACTCTGAAAGGCCAGTGGGGAGTGAGGTCCAGCACACAGGACCCATGCCCATGGATAGGTTTTCCCATGGGGAATGAGGCCTACATTGTACCTAGGCTACTATGAGGCTTGCTTTTTGCCAAAACTCCCTCACCCTGAATTGAGATAGCAAATGTTTACTGAATATCTTTAAAGTAACTTCCTAAAATCTATGCTAAACCTCCCAAGGATGAGTGTAACAAGTTCAACCACTTTTCCCTTTACATTTGCAAATATCCTTCCTTTTTGATGTAATTACCAACATCCTCTCCTTTGTTTTCTGTAAAAGGTAACCATGTAAAGCAAACCTGTGCATGGTAAATGAGGACCATCCTTGATGCAATGTGCCCAGAAAAGCAATAAAGCCTGTCCAGGCAAGGGAGAGGGCCAGCCCTCTCTTTCACTGCGAGAGTGGCCGTGTCATCCCTTTTCCTCCACAGGATTTCTGTAGTCCATGTGAATTTGTCTCATCTCATCCATAACACTGTGGACACTGTGGGCCAGTGTCAGCATCAAACAATTGTTGACAGTCTTAGTCAGCCAGAATGCAAAAGTAAGCACCTTTTAGGTCCAATACTGAATACCAGAGGCTGTCCCTGGGTATACCGTTCTGTACAATATCATTTATGGCCATTAAATCTTGTCGTGTATGGGAGCAGCAGGCCAGAATGAGTCCATATTCCTGAAACTTCTGAATTTGGGGGCATATTCCTCCTAGGGTCTCATTTCACAAGGGATACTGCCTCTTTTTGGGACTCCCTGCCCCTGGTTTCAGGTCATCTTTAATAGGGGAGGATTTCTTAACCCTCCCTGGTCTTCCTGGAGCCCACAGATTCGGGTTTGCCTGATTCTCAATTTCTTCTGGTCAGGGTTGCTTTTCTCCTTCCATGGTTTCACAAGGAAATGCAGGGTATGCTCTGGAGGGACCTATAGGTGGAGCTCTTGTTCTTCTGGAGAGAGGGTGATTTGAAAACGGAGTTGCAAGAACAAATTTCCTTCTAGAAGAGGAAAACTGTATCTCCCACAACACATTCTAACGGCTTCAAGAAAAATTGGCTATCAGGGCTTCCAGAAATTTCAGTTACAGTTTAGTTAGAGGTCTATTAACCATGGAATATATTACTCTGGTATCAGTCAAAAAGTCTACAATTTCTACCCCACTTTAGTTTTACCCAAGGCTCCTGTGAGTGATTTTAATTGGTTGTTATTCATTGTTGGAGCTGTTTCTCTTCCCAACGTTCTCAGACATGACTTCCTTTTACTTCACTGGGGCATTCATTTTTCTAGTGCCCTTCTCCCTTGCAATATGATTGCCCACCCCTGTTAGGGGTTTGTCCTCCACTGAATTTGGTTCCCTGATGGGTTTGGGATGGAGAGACCAGTTTAGGTTCACCTCCTTTGGCTCCCTCAGCCAAGTAAGGAGGAGAATCCTCCAGGACTGGAGGGACCATGGGAACCCTGACCACTCTTGCAGCAGTCATCCTGATCTTCCCGGTCCCTCTCTTCTTAGCTTCTGCTATCTGTCACAGGCAAATTCCCTTCTCTATGGACTATTAATTTATTTCTTTTTAATTCTGAGTTTTTATTATATACAATCATAAAACACTGTACCTAAAGTATTTCATCCCATTTCCCTGATCTGTGACAGAACAACTGTAATTGCAGTATAGCGTGGTAGTTTAAAGACTCACTCAGTGGCCAGTGTTATTCTAAGTCCAGGTTATACATAAGCCAAGCACTGTTACAATAAAAGCCATTTTCATATGTTCATAAGCATAGTTCAACAAACTCAGCCAGAATTTTCCCCAAAGGCTGTTTTCTGGAACAGAGGCTTCCCAATCCCATTCTACCAGACAGAGCTCTGTAATGTCACTAAACCAGAAGGCACCTTAATTCCTGATCACCACTATAAGTCACAACCTAGGGTTGTAATTCTACCAGACAGAGCTCTGCATGTCACAAAAACCATAAGACACCTTGTGGAAAGAACTCTGTCCTGCAGAGCTCTGCTGGCTGCCACAGATAAGAAAGAAATCATCCTGGACACAATCTTGTTGTTCCGGTGGGATAGGGGGTGGCAATTCCCTCTAGTGGGGAACACCCTGAGTCCTTCTCCCAAACAGCTTTTATTGGGAATGGTGTGTGTAGGGGTATACGGCATACATGAATAGCTCATCAATCAATGTCAAAGGGCTACAGTCATACAAAAACAGGTATTATCTATAGATAACAATTGAAGGAACACAGAGATTTGTCATAGGTCAGGGTCCGTTAGTCATGCTGATGCCAGATGGTCTTTAAGACGTGTTTTATGAGATAAGGAGTTTACTCCTTATGCCTTGAACTTAAACATCTGGTTTATAGCAACAGGGCTATACAAAGCAAAGCAGAGCAAATTTCAAAGGATACAATGTATATAATTAGGCCTGATTCCTACAGTACCCTCGGTGTTAGAGTTGGGTCATGCCTGACACCTGCTTACCTGGTTTTCCAGAGACTTACTAGCCCCTTTCAGGGCTTGCTATCACGGGGCTACAGTCTCCAAAACCACACAGAGTGGTCCCTAAATAGCACCTAAATTCCTGATGACCCGTCTAAGTCATAACCTGGGACTGCAAGTCTGAAGCAGAAAGCACAGTGATTCAATTGAAAGTAAAGGTGATGGGGAGTGCTGAGAATAAGAGAAGGAGAGCCCCCAAGTGAAATCATTTCACAGCTGCTAGGGAATCTCCAAATCTGCACCCTGGGGCTCACTAGCCCCGGTAGATAATGGGACTCGCCACCAAATACCCAGACTAACTGGAGAGTCCCAAAGGTGTCCCACTAGAGTCACCAGAAAATGAAATCAGAAAAGTCAGTGTTCATGCTGCCTGTCATTACCAGAAACAATAAGTAGAGACAACAATTGAATCTTTTTAAAATTATTGTCGTTCTATTACGGTTGTCCCAAATCCTTTTATTTTTAGTTTATTTTTTTTATTGTTGTTCATGTACAGCTGTCCCCATTTACCCCCCTCCACTCTCTCCCACCCCACCAACACCCACCTCCCACCCTCAATCCTACGCCCATTTGGCTTAGTCCATGAGTCCTTTATACATGTTCCTTAACAACCCTTCCCCCTTCTTTCCCCTATCATCCCCATCTCTTCCCTCTGGTTACTGTCAGTTTGTTCTTTATTTCAATGTCCCTGGTTATATTTTGCTTGCTTGTTTGTTTTGTTCATTAGGTTCCACTTATAGGTGAGATCATATGGTATTTGTCTTTCACCACCTGGCTTATTTCACTTAGCATAATGTTCTCCAGTTCCATCCATGATGTCACAAAAGGCAGGAGCTCCCTCTTTCTTTCTGCTGCATAGTATTCCGTTATGTAAATGTACCATGGTTTTTTGATCCATTCATTTACTGATGGGCACTTAGTTTGCTTCCATCACTTAGCTATTGTAAATTGTGCTGCTATGAACATAGAGGTGCACAGGTTCTTTTGAATTAGTGTTTCAGGGTCCTTAGGGTGTACTCACAGCATTGGAATTGCCAGATCAAAAAACAATTCCATGTTTAGTGTTTTGAGGAAATTCTATACTGTTTTCCACAGTGGCTGCACCAGTCTGCATTTCCACCAACAGTGTACTAGGGTTCCCTTTTCTCCACAACCTTATCAGCGCTTGTTGTTTGTTTATTTGTTTATGAAGGCCACAACCACCAACTTACACCATACACAAAAATAAACTCAATATGAATAAAAGACTTAAATATGAGTTGCAACACTGTTAAAGTCCTAGAGGAGAATATAGATGGGAAAATCTGAGATATTACACACAGCAATATTTTCACCAATATGTCCCCTAGAGCAGGGGTTATAAAAGAAAGAATAAACAAATGGAACTTTATCAAATTAAAATCTGCATAGCTAAGGAAACAGCAAAATGAAAAGGGGAACAAACTGTATGGGAAAGTATATTTGCTGATGATACCTTGGACCAGGGTTTGATCTCCAAAATACATAAAGAACTCACACGACTCCACTCCAGGAAGACAAGCAATCCAATTAAAAAAATGGGCAATGGACCAAATCTTTTTTAAAGTATATTTATTGATTATGCTATTACAGTTGTCCCAATTTTCCCCCGTTTGCCCCCTCTGCCTGGTAGCTCCATTCCCTCCAGCAATCCACCCCTTAGTTCATGTCCATGGGTTGTGCATATAAGTTCTTCGGCTTCTCCACTTCCTATACTATTCTTAACATCCCCCTGTCTATTTTGTACCTACCAGTATTCCCTGTACTTTCCCCCCCATTCTTGCCCTTCCTCCTCCCTGCTGATAATGTTCCAAATGATGTCTATATCTGTGATTCTGTTCCTCTTCTAGTTTTTGTTTAGTTTATTTTTGTTTCTTAGATTCAGATGTTGATAGTTTGTTGTCATTTTACTGTTCATAGTTTAGATCTTTTTCTTAAGTCCCTTTAATATTTGATATAATAAGGGCTTGGTGATGATGAACTCCTTTAGCTTTATCTTGTCTGGGAAGCACTTTATCTGCCCTTCCAATCTAAATGATAACTTTGCTGGATAGAGTAATCTTGGATGTAGGTCCTTGCCTTTCATGACTTGGAATACTACTGTCAGTCCCTTCTTGCCTGCAAAGTTTCTTTTGAGAAATCAGCTGACAGTCTTATGGGAACTCTTTTGTAGGTAACTCTCTTCTCTTCTCTTGCTGGTTTTAAGATCCTCTCTTTAACTTTAACCCTTGGCATTTTAATTATGATGTGTCTTGGTGTGGTCCTCTTTGGGTCCAACTTGTTTGAGACTCTCTGTGTTTCCTGAACTTATGTCCTATTTCCTTTGCCAAATTAGGGAAGTTTTCTTCATTATTTTTTCAAATAGATTTTCAATTTTTTGCTCTTTCTCTTCTCCTTCTGGCATCCCTATGATTTGGATGTTGGCATTTTTGGAGATGTTCCAGAGTCTTCTTATTCTCTTTTCAGTTTTTTTAATTCTTGTTTCTTCATTGTGTTTTGGTTGATTGTTTATTTCTTCATTATGTTCCAAATCATTGATTTGAATCCTGGCTTCTTCCTCCCCACTAATGGTTCCTGTGGATTTTTCTTTATTTCACTTAATGTACCTTTCATTTTTTCCTTTATGCTTTTGAAATACTCAGTGGGTTCTCTGAGCATCCATAGCACCAGTATTTTGAATTCTGCATCTGACAGGCTGTCTTATCTCTGTATCATTTAGCTCTTTTACTGGGGTTTTGTTCTGTTCTTTCATTTGGGCCATATTTCTTTGTCTTCTCAATTGGCAGCCTCCCTGTGTTTGCTTTTGTGTATTAAGTAGAGATTCTTTGAATCCCTATTTTAACTCCCCTGTTACCTTGTATGAGGCAGAGCCCTCAGGTATTCGCCAAGGCAGGGCAACCCACTTCACCTCTTCATGACTCTGTATCTGGGGGAGGAATTGGAGAGAGGACAGTGCTGCTGCCTGGCTGCTGGAGCCTTGCTATGCACTCACTCCCATTCTAGTCACTTCACCTACTTCCCATATGTGACTGGCACCCCTCTAGCTGTTTCCCTGGTGTTGGTTCCCAGAGTGTGTGGGTTTGTGTACATTCTAAGACCATATGGGCCCTTTAAATGGACTCTGCTGAGAGATTGGCAGTTTCTTCTGCCACCCAAATCCCCACTGGTTTTTATCGCCACAAGTTATGAGGCTTTATTTTCCCAGTGCTGGAAACCTGGGCTGTGTGTTCTGGCCTGAGGCTGGGATCTCTTGCTCCCCAGGTATACTTCTCAATTTTCATCCACCACACGTGAATGTGGGACCACCTGTTCTGCCTGCCACTGCTGCCACCTTGTTGCTGCCACACTGTCCTCTCTGCCACAGCTTTCTGCTTCCACCTCTCCTACCCATCTGGATGACTGTGGTTCTTTAAATCCTTGGTTATCCTACTTCCATAGAGTTTGATTTTCTGGCAGTTCTGGGTGTTTTTTGTTTTGAGGTTAGTTATGATCCTTCTTCTGGTTGTGCAAGGAGGCAAAGCATGTCTATCTATGCCTCCATATTGACCAGAAATCAAGGATTGAATCTTTATGGGTGCTTTATTCAGATGCCAGCGATCTGACAGCAGATTTACCCTCAAAAACCATCCTAACGTCTCATCTCAAGCCAATATGTTTTCCTTTTTTATAATATATTTTATTGATTATGCTATTACGGTTGTCCTATTTTTTCTCCCCTTTATTCCCCTCCACCCTGTACCCCCACTCCCACCATCATTCCCCCACCTCAGTTCATGTCCAGGCATCATACATATAAGTTCTTTGGCTTCTCCATTTCCCATACTATCCTTAACCTCCCCCTGTCTATTTTGTATCTACCATTTATGCTTCTTATTTCCTGTAACTTTTCCCCCATTCTCCCCCACTCTCCCCACTGATAACCCTCCATATGATCTCCATTTCTGTGATTGCATTCCTGTTCTACTTGTTTCCTTAGTTCATTTTTGTTTTTGTTTTTGAAAAAGCAAATGAAGCATACCCAAAATGAAATAAAGCAAAATATTCGGGGAACCAACAGTGACAGGAAGGAAACCAGGACTGAAATCAATGATTTGGAACAAAAGGAAGAAATAAACATCCAACCAGAACAGAATAAAGAAACAAGCATTCAAAAAAATGAGGAGAGGCTTAGGAACCTCTGTGACAACTTTAAACGTACCAATGTCCTAATAATAGGGGTGTTAGAAGGAGAACAACAGCAAGAAATTGAAAACTTATTTGAACAAATAATGAAGGAAAACTTCCCCAATCTGGCGAAGGAAATTGACTTCCATGAAGTACAGGAACCTCGGAGAGTCCCAAAGACGTTGGACCCAAAGAGGAACACACCAAGGCACATCATCATTAAGTTACCCAAGATTAAAGATAAAGAGAGTATCTTAAGAGCAGCAAGAGGAAAGGAGTGGGTTGCCTACAAAGGAGTTCCCATAAGACTATCAGCTGATTTCTCAAAAGAAACCTTGCAGGCAAGATGGGGCTGGAAAGAAGTATTATTCCCAGTCATGAAAAGCAAGGACCTACATCCAAGATTACTCTAGCCAGCAAAGCTATCATTTAGAATGGAAAGGCAGATAAAGTGCTTCCTAGATAAGGTCAAGTTGAAGGAGTTCACCATCACCCAGCCCGTATTGTATGGGCTTGAAATATTAAAGGGACTTATCTAAGAAATTGAAGAAGATCAAAAACTATGAACAGTAAAATGACAACAAACTCACAACTATCAACAAATGAACCTTAAAAAAAAGAAAAACAATGAAAACAAAAACTAAACAAACAACTAGAACAGACACAGAATCAGAGAAATGGACATCATATGGAGGGATTTCATTGGGGAGGGGAAAGGGAGTAATGGGGGGAAGAGGTACAGGGAAGAAGAAGCATAATTGGTAAGCATAAAATAGACAAGGAGAGGTCAAAAATGGTATTCGAAACAGAGAATTCAAAGAACTTATATGTGCAACCCATGGAGATGAACTAAGTGGGAGGGGATGCTGGAGGGCTGCGGTACAGGGCAGAAGGGGGATAAAGGGGAGAAAATTGGGAAAACTGTAATAGCATAATCAATAAAATATACTTAAAATTTTTTGTCGTTGTCCTTCTTTTGGTTTTGCCATGAGGCAAAGAGTATGTACCTATTCCAAGCCTACATTTTTAAGGAGAATAAAAACATAGGTAAGGAATTTGGGGAAAAGAATGGTTAATCAGATAAGAGTTGCAGTCCCTTGGAGATTTTCCTAATATTTCTTTATCTCCCAATCAACAATTCTGCATCTGCATCACTGATATTCCCTCCCTGTAACACATTTGCTCAGATACCATCTTGATCAGCTGCTTGTAGACCCCCTAGGGAACAAAGGTTAAATTGCTTGTCAACCTCCTGGATTCACTTAGGTCATATATTTCATTTCTTGGAATAACAGCTTTCTACATGCATTAATCACTTAAGCCTATCAATTACAACAAAGGCTAAAATCTTGACTCTTGTGTTTCCCTGTGCATTAATCACTTCAGCCTATCAACTATAGCTACAGCTAAAAGTTTTAACTCCTGAATTCCCCTATCACCATTACTTCTCATACTTAATCAAAAACATTCAGTCAACCAATTGGCCTGTTACTTCAAGTGCTGCAAGGAAAATACTTTTTTAAAAGATTTTATTCATTTATTTTTAGATAGAGGGGAAGGAAAGGAGAAAGAGAAGGAGAGAAACATCGATTGGTTGCCTCACACATGCCCCTAACTGGGGACCTGACCCACAACCCCAGCATGTGCCCTGACTGGGAATCGAACCAGCGAACTTTAGCTTCGCAGGCTGGCACTCCATCCACTGAGCTACATCAGCCAGGGCAGGAAGATATTTCTTAAAGCAGTGCCATACATCTGCCCCAGTTTCCTAGGTTATTATGAGCAGGTTGAAGTATGTTCATCCATTTTCCTTCCTGTGCACATTTACACAGTATTATCCTCTGTTCGTTCCTGTCCATTTGCTCCCACATTTCTGCCCATTTTGTCTGTTGACTGAATTGCCTCACTTCTGTTCTCAGAATTCTCCAATAACTTCCCAGGGTCTAAGAAAAGAGCCTGCACTCCTTAGTCTGGTAAGGCTGAGACTGTCATCAAGTATGCCTACCCAATATTTACTCTTCACTTGTGGCCTATGAGCTGTATGTGGAAGTCACTGGGACTTCTATTAGAAAGCTCTTTTAGGGGAGCTGACTCAACTGGAGGGAACTATTACCCTTTGCTCTTCCCCTTTTCAGGATTGTATCTAGGACATGGACAAGATGGCTGGATCTCCTACTGTCAACTTGTGGCATTGGGAATAAACAAGCAGAAAGATAGATGCAATCTGGGTCCCTGAGGATGCTACACCAGCCCTGGATAGCTGACCTCCTGACTTCTTATTCATGAGAGATTTGCCACCTAATATATTTAAGCCACAGCCTTTGGACCTGTGTTATACCTGCTGACCTATTTGCGAATGAATATTGCTGGCATTGAAAGATCTCCAGACTTGGCTATAGTCTTTGTTTTCTATCTTTTGCATCACTTATTTCTTGGTCCTAACTCAAGATACTACAAAATAGGCACTTATCTCATATTGAAACAGGGTGCAGCCAAGAGGAAGGCCCCTAATAGGGATTTGTAATGGGGTCCAGAACTTGAGGTGTCCAGGAAATATTAGAAAAATATATATAGGATGTCCTCACCCCCACAAGCCTGAGCTGGGGGAAGGGACACATGGAGCAGGGCCATTCAGAGCTATTTTGTATGGCAACAGCTTTGCAGCTTGCCCCTGGCATGGTCATTTAACATGTCTATAACCTTTAACTGGTTTCTTAGATATGTTAAATAGCTCTGGCCATGCTTTGAGCCAGGGAGATGGGAGTGATTTCCACCCAAGATGTAACTGGGAGGCAACTCCCCCTGGTTACAAGGCCTGTGTGAGAGCTTGGAGAAGATTGGCTCCACTCCATGGGGCCACGCTTGCTCAGACTTACTATTGCAGCCCAGTAAAGCTGGAAGAATAAGGAATGCTGGCAGGTGTAACTGATTGTAGGAGGAGTTGGAAATGGGGCTGCAGAGGAGGACGGGCGCTGGGATTTAAAACCTAGGCTCAGCAGCCATAGAGAAAGAAGACCATGCGGTTTTGGAGGAGAGGAAGGAGAACCATGTGGTTTTGGAGTGCTCCTTTTTGCCACGTGGCTTAGGCAGCAGGAGAGACTTTGCCAGGAAGAAAAGGAGAAGAAGAAAGGACTCTTGCTGGTGGGCCATGAGAAGGTGCCACATGGCTTTGGATTAACTGGAGATTGCGGTGGCCACACAGCTGATGGTGCCAGGAGCCTGAATCACAGATTTCTACTTCTTTTCCTGAGATACGGTACCCCGACTGGGCAGAGGAAGAGGGAAGGACTGTCCATATGTGGGTAGTCTAAAGGACTTTAGTATCTTAATGAAGACATTAAGTCATTACTCTTAAGTCTGTGTAACTTTTAAATAAATAATTTCTTTCCTTTTCACCAGTCTCTGGCATTGAAAGACATCTTTCCTCTGGTGGCAGGCATTGTGAACCTAGAAGGTGTGTGTCGGGGGGAGGACCCCCAGAGAGAGAAAGGGGGATCCTTTCCGTAATAATATATTGTGAACCACCCCCCCCCCCGTCTGTTCTGTAACAATATTCCTGCCCAGGTTTATCAGGATGCCATTTCAATGATCTGTATCTTCCACTCCTTCCCAGAGAGGTGTTTTTTTTTTGTTTGTTTGTTTTTAAGATTTTGTTTATTTATTTTTAGACAGAGGGGAAAGGAGGGAGAAAGGGAGAGAAGCATCAATGTGTGGTTGCCTCTTGTGTGCCTTCCACTGGGGACCTGGCCTGCAACCCAGGCATGTGCCCTGACTGGGAATTGAAACAGGCACCCTTTGGTTCGCAGGCTGGTGCTCAATCCACTGAGCCACACCAGTCAGGGCTCAGAGAGGCTTTAACATTAAGAGTAATTGCTTCTTCTACCCACCTTTTTGCATAGTTAAGAATGTGAGTTATGATGTTGGATTCTCTGGCTCTACCTTTTACCACCTGTGAGATATTAAGCAACTTTCAGGGGCAATGGGAGGATCTAATTCACTATAAGGAAAGAAATAGTATTCTACTGGCTTGGAGAGGAGACAGTGGTCAGAAGTTAGTAACCCAGACCAGGCTCTTGCCAACTGCATGTTCACAGAATATTGATTCTGAAAAAATTTTAGGAGACATATTCCATTTCTCTGCTTTGTGTTTCCTTTCCACAAAGTGGTGAGTACTTGTTTTTAGGAGACCATTCTGTGTGGAGTGGGCCCATCTCCCGCTTGGAAAGGCCAGTGGAAAGCGAGGTCCGGCACACAGGACCCATGCTCATGGATAGGTTCTCCCATGGGGAATCAGGCTTGCATTGTACCTAGGCCACTATGAGGCTTGCTTTGCTAAAACTCCCCTATCCTGAATGAGGCAGGAAACGTTTACTGCATATCTTTAAAGTAACTTCCTAAAATCTATGCTAAACCTCCCAAGGACGAGTGTAACCAGTTCAACCACTTTTCCTTTTATATTTGCAAATATCCTTCCTTTTTGATGTAATTAGCAACATCTTCTCCTTTGTTTTCTATAAAAGGTAACCACCTAAAGCAAACCTGTGCATAGTAAATGAGGACCATCCTCAATGTAATGTGCCCAGAAAAGCAATAAAAGCCTGTCAAGGGAAGGGTCAGGGTGCTCTCCTCTGGAGAGAGTGGCCATGCTGTCTCTTTTCTCCACAGGATTTCTGTATTCTGTGTGAATTTGTCCATTGCAGCCACAACACATGGATCACGTGGGCCGGGAACCACATCACTTGTTTATTAAGATTTTGGAATGATAGAAGAAAGGGAGAACATTTTAATATTTTTAAATGTTTGTTTCAACCCAATAGAATGCATGGTTATGAATGTACTGAAAACCACCGAGGAAATGATAAGAAAACCTACATTTGCATGATTTCATAGATGCTAGCCTACAATTTTCCTGTTCAAAAGAATAGCTCATTCACTCTGGCCTGTACCAAAACAATAACCTCTACTTTAGGGAGTAAAGCCAGCATTTAGCTAATTTATTGAATTTTTGAATGCCCAGACTCATCTTCTCAATTTGTCCTCACACAAGAGGAGATAAACAAGGGGACAGTAGTATATTTTCATTTGGCAGCTTTTAAAAAGCTCTGTAATGATCTTCAAGTATATACACCAAGAGTGAGGGAAAAATGGACAGGCATTGGTTGGGACAGGAGGCAGGCCTGGCCTCAGCTGCTGCTTGATGCTTAGCAAGTCACTCCATGGTGCTGAGCCACAGGGATGGAACACTTGAATGAGGTGGACTTGTCAGCTTCTTTCCAGATATATGAACCTTTATTTTGAAGATGTGATAATTTGAAGATTACCCTACTCCCCAGGAAGAAAAAGATCTTTCACAAACAATGTAATGATTGGAGTGACTCCTACAGGAGTCACCCACTCACAAGAACTAACCTTTGTGTGCTAACCTTTGTCTATTTAGCTCCCACCTGCTAAGAGAATCCTTATCAAATAGATGAAAATTGCCTTAAAAAAAGAGTGAGTCCTTCGAATCACTATATCATACAACTGAAACTAGTATAACCAATATAAGATTGTATACCAACCCTGCTTAAATAAAAAATAAATTTTAAAAAAAGAATGAATCCTTGGGTGAACCAGCACTCCAGGTAAATGGCTAAAATGCTGTTTCCTAAGAAAACTGAAAGAAAAATGTTTGGTTGAATAATTATTAGTCTCTCTAACACAAATATAAGGTTAGGTTTTAAAATAGGATGAAAACACAGGGCAAACAAACTTTTAGTCATGTTTTCTCATAATATTTTCTTTATAGTTTTACCAATTTTCCATTTTGTTATTCTTTATAATATATACCAGTCAATTAACATAAGCTGTCTTTAGGCATATTTTATATTCTACACAGGAATATAGTTCCTTCTCCCCTCTTTCTCTCTCTTTCATTCCTATTTTTAATTTGTCAGGTCTTAATATAGGGCTTTGTATGCAACAAATACTCAATAAATCCGGGAACAATTTCTATAACTGAATTTCATGGGTACCATTAGCCATTTAACATGTGGATAGTATGAACCCTAAGTTTAAGGAGTTGCCATAGGTCAGAAATCAAGTCAGTTTTTGAGATTTTCATTGACTCAAGTTTTGTATAATGTTATCTTCTGAGAAACAGGTGATTGCTGGTTCAAAGGTAGTCATTAAATTGTCTACTTACTTTCCCTCCTTTGTAAGTAGTGATGTAAGTAGTCACACATGTGGAAATTCACTCATGTGTTTTACTTAATCACATGAGGGACAATGCATTTACCTTATATGTTTTCTCTAACGCTTCCAAACATCCAACTGAGATAAAAGTTTGAGTGCAAAAAGAAATTTATCCATAAAAATAAAGAGATCTTGGGCAGTTATTGATGAGTAGGTGAGAAATCCCAACAAATTTCTGGGAAATGGAAAGTGTAAGGAGTGTGTTGACTTACAGAGTGAAAGAAGCTGCAGCCCGGGAAAGTGGAGCCTGACTGGTTGTCTGGGTTCCCAGGGGCTCCACCTGGAATGGGCAGGTATGGTAGGGGTGGGGAATGAGGAATAGGGCTGAAAACAGTGGAAGGGAAGGAATGTTTACACAACTGCTCCAAAATGCCTACCTTACACATGCAGATCCCCATCAAAATCTGGGGAGTCTTAAGGAAGCTGAATGTAGAGGGAAGGGTGTGTTCTTATGGGTGGATGTTGGTACTTCTCAAGTAATGCCTTCCTAATTCTGTCCTTTGTAGGGTATGTGACTTGACAGTTGCCCCAAAGCTACTCAATTGTATCATCATGTCACAACTCAAATTAGAATAATGAGATGAGGGTTTATTTATAAGGTACTATACCAGGTTCCTCTGATGCCTGACTTCAGATCCTTTGGATCTCATCCCTCTCTTGGTCAAGCTTCTGCTGCAGTGGCCATTCCATGGGCTCCAAGTGCTTTTTTGCAGGTATAATTCAGTTAATGCATGGAGCTAGTCCTTACTGGCTTGGGAGGGTTAAACATAGCCATTCTTAAATAATTAAATTATATAAACTTACAGTTAAATTGTATTAAAAGCAAAGACAATATTCAAAATTCATTAATTTCTATTTTACTACATTTTACTCTTATTCATATTCTTGAGGTTATTGTGCATCTGATGAAAACACCATATAAGGCCCCTCTTTCCAAGTCTGCATTGAAATCAGCCATGGGGAGATTGATGAGGTATGCATGCATGTTGTATTTCCCTGCACATTCCAACCCTAATAAAAGCTGTTTTGAGGAAAGGCTCGGGGCATTCTCCACTAGAGGGAATCGCCACCCCCTTTCCCACCAGAACAGATTGTGTCTGGGATGACTCATTTCATCTGCAGCCAGGAGAACTCTGTGGGACGGGTTCCCCTCAGTGGTCCACAGGGTTGTTCTGCTTTCATGGACATGGGACTGAAACACAACTGAAGTCAAAATGTTGTCTTTAGCTTGACTGAACTCTGTTTCTGGGGTCAAGACATCCAAGGCTTTGTTATAAAGACAGCTTGATACTGACCAGAATTTGAAGTCTTAATGGCTTACTGATTAAAGAAAAGACTGGATGGATGGAAAGGAGAAAGGGTCATATTAAGGAAATGCAGTTTCTGCATGATTACAGCAGCTCTGAAATTTGGGTTGTACAATCTAAATTATTCTAGTGATGTTGGAGATAGGAAAAATGCCATGCAGAATTCATGTTAAAATCCAATAGGATGATCACAATGTAGACTCCTAAGGTTCTGTAGCAAGGCCATATTACCTGCAGCAGAAACCCTTACCAGGGGTGTCCAACCTTTTGGCATCTCTGGGCCACACTGTAAGAAGAGTTGTGTTGGGCCACACATTTAATACACAAACACTAACAAAAACTGATGAGCAACAACATCAACAAAAGGTTTCAAGTAAATTTACAAGTTTGTGTTGGGCCACATTCGTAGCCATCCTGGGCTTCATGTGGCCAATGGGCTGTGGGTTGGACACCCCTGCATCATTCAAGTAAAAAGGCTGGTATTCTAATTGTCTCTGGTAAAAGTCAAGTTATATGGAGTCTGAGCTGCTCACCATAAGATGGATTCTGTGAAACACACTAAATAATAAGGTAGAGCAGCAGCAATCCACTGCAAAATAAGAGTGGTACATATGTGATTATGCATGAGTAGGAAGGAGGGCATAAGCAAACTACACAGGCATGGTGGCCCACACTCCCATTGTCAGCTATCACTGTTGCACCAACACCCTTCCTTCTGCTCACACATGATGGAAGTCTCTATGACAAGCCAATAGGTTGAGCTGCGTTCATGGATGAATGGGTTGGAGCTATGGGTGCAAGGTGAAAATTGGCTGCAGATATACGACAGCCCCACTCAGGGTGGTCTTGAAAGAAAACAATGAGGAGAAATTCTTCCAATGAGCAGAGCTTCAGGCAGTGTGGAAAGAGAAGTAGCTTGAGGCAAGAATATACATTGGCTCATGGCAGTGTTGGATGATTTTAACTGGTTGGTCAGGGCCTAGAAGGAAGAAATCGGGAACAAAGAGATCTGGGGAAGAAATGTATAGATGGATCTATGAGAGTGGGCGCCAAGTATGAAGATCTTTGGATTACATCTTTGGTAGATACCAGAGAGCATCTAATCTAAAAAAGGCACTAAATAGACAAGTAGATAAAAT
This sequence comes from Desmodus rotundus, assembly GCF_022682495.2. Taxonomy (NCBI): domain Eukaryota; kingdom Metazoa; phylum Chordata; class Mammalia; order Chiroptera; family Phyllostomidae; genus Desmodus; species Desmodus rotundus. Next base: position 133,460,026 of record NC_071392.1, read on the forward strand.
GGCTCAGTCAGTTGATATCACTTCCAGCCACTGTCATTGGCCATCCTAGTATTAGCACAATGAGCTAATGAATGGAGAGGACATGGTGGCAGGGATGGAAGATATGCATGGGCCCAACAATAAGGGCTCCACTCACCAAGGCTGATCTACTGCCACAGCCAAATGTCCAATTTTCCAGGCATAGAAACAAAAGATCAGTTCCCATTCTGGCACCATCCTTCAAAGTGACCAATGAGATACTTGGTGGTAGGTTGATTACATTCAACTCTTCACTCGGTAAGGAGCAGTGGTTTATCTCAACTGAAAGCAACAGTATAAATTTCATTTCCTGTATGCAGAACCCCTTGTTCAGCACCACTGTTCATCTTACATTATTTGATCTACCAACATGGAACACTGCATTACACCACCTCAGACCAAGAGATCCACTTTGAAGCAGAGGAGGGACACTTGATCATGGGATCCATAGTCCTGTCTGTGCCATTCAGAAGTTACTGGCCAAACAAAGTGATGCAAGGGCCTTTTAATGGCATAACTGCAGCGCCAGCTTGGAAATGATGCCCTGCCATGATGGGCTGCCTTTATCTAAGATGCAGTATACCTCTTGAATCAAAGACCATTACATGGTGTTGTGTCCCCTGTAAATACAGCCAAAGGATAGATGTAGGCATGGCGATTGCTTCTAGGGGCAGCTTGGGGATTTTGTGCTTTTAACCTGCAACTTCAGGCTCTGATGTTCAAGAGCTACACTGTCCAACATGGTGGCCACAATCCAAATGTAGCTATTTAAATTTTAATTAATTAAAAATTTGTTTCATTTTTATTTTACTTTATTTTTTAAATTTTTATTGTTCTTCAGTTACAGTTGTCTGCATTTTCTCCCCATCCCTCCACCCCACCCCAGCCAAACCCACCTCCCTTCCCCGCCTCCACCCTCCCCCTTGATTTTGTCCATGTGTCCTTTATAGTAGTTCCTGTAAACCCCTCTCCCCACTGTCCCCTCCCCACTCCCCTCTGGCTATTGTTAGATTGGTCTTAACCTCAATGTCTCTGGTTATATTTTGTTTCCTTTTTTCTTCTATTCATTATGTTCCAGTTAAAGGTGAGATCATATGGTATTTGTCCTTCACCACCTGGCTTATTTCACTTAGCATAATGCTCTCCAGTTCCATCCATGCTGTTGCAAAGGGTATAAGCTCCTTCTTTCTCTCTGCTGTGTAGAATTCCATTGTGTAAATGTATCACAGTTTTTGGATCAACTCATTTGCTGATGGGCACTTAGGTTGCTTCCAGTACTTGGCTATTGTAAATTGTGCTGCTATGAACATTGGGGTGCATAGGTTCTTTTGGATTGGTGTTTCAGGGTTCTTAGGGTATAATCCCAGCAGTGGAATTGCTGGGTCAAAAGGCAGTTCCATTTTTAGTGTTCTGAGGAAATTCCATACTGTTTTCCACAGTGGCCTCACCAGTCTGCATTCCCACCAACAATGTACTACGGTTCCCTTTTCTCCACATCTTCTCCAACATTTGTTTGTGGATTTGTTTATGTTGGCCACTCTGACTGGTGTGAGATGGTACCTCATCCTGGTTTTAATCTGCATCTCTCTGATGGCTAGTGATGCTGAGCATCTTTTCATATGTCTCTGGGCCCTCTGTATGTCTTCCTTGGAGAAGTGTCTGTTCAAGTCCTTTGCCCATTTTTTAATTGGGTTGTTTGTCTTCCTGGAGTGGAGTCATATGAGTTCTTTATATATTTTGGAGATCAGGCCCCTGTCTGAGGTATCACTGGCAAATATGTTTTCCCATACTGTTGGTTCTCTTTGTATTTTAATGCTCTTTTCTTTAGCCATGCAGACGCTTTTTATTTTGATGAGGTCCCATTTGTTTATTCTTTCCTTTATGTCCCTTGCTTTGGGGGACGTTTATGTGAGGATATTGCTGCGTGGAATGTCTGAGATTTTCCTGCCAATGTTTTCCTCTAGGACTTTTATGGTGTTACAACATACATTTAAGTCTTTTATCCATCTTGAGTTTATTTTTGTGTATGGTGTAAGTTGGTGATCGAGTTTCATTTTTTTGCACGTAGCTGTCCAGATCTCCCAACACCATTTGTTGAAGAGGCTATTTTTGCTCCATTTTATGCTCCTGCCTCCTTTGTCAAATATTAATTGCCCATAAGGACTTGGGCTTATTTCTGGGCTCTCTGCTCTGTTCCATTGGTCTATGTGCCTGTTTTTATGCCAGTACCAGGCTGTTTTGATTACAGTGGTCTTGTAATACAGTTTAGTACCAGGTATTGTGATCCCTCCTGCTTGTTCTTCTTTCTCAAAATTGCTGCAGCTATTCAAGGTTGTGTATTGTTCCATATAAATTTCTGAAATGTTTGTTCTGTATCTGTGAAATATGTCATGGGTACTTTAATAGGGATTGCACTGAATCTATAGATTGCTTTGGGTAGTGTGGCCATTTTGATGATGTGAATTCTTCCAATCCATGAGCATGGTACATGCTTCTATTTGTTGGTGTCTTTCTTAATTTCTTACTTCATTGTTGAGTAGTTTCCTGAGTACAGGTCTTTTACCTCCTTGGTTAGGTTTTTTCCTAGTTACTTTATTTTTCTTGCTATATCAAATGGGATTTTTTTCCTGATTTCTGTTTCTGCAGTTTCATTGTTGCTATACAGGAATGCTTTTGATTTCCGAGTATTGACTTTGTATCCAGCTGTTTTGCCAAATTCATTTATTAGGTCAAGTAGTTTTTTGGTGGAGTCTATAGGATTTTCCATGTCCACTATCATGTCATCTGCAAACAGTGACAGTTTCATTTCCTCCTTTCCAATTTGGATGCCTTTTATTTCTATTTCTTGTCTGATTGCTGTGGCTAGAACTTCCAATACTATGTTGAATAGGAGTGGTGAGAGAGGGCATCCTTGTCTTGTTCCTGATCTTAGTGGGAAAGCTCTAAGTTTTTGTCCATTGAGTATGATGTTGGCTATAGGTCTCTCATATATGATATGGCCTTTATTATGTTGAGGAATGCTCCCTCTATTCCCACTTTGCTGAGTGTTTTTATCACAAATGGGTGCTGTATCTTATCAAGTGCTTTTTCTGCATCTATTGATATGATTATGTGATTTTTGTCTTTGCTGTTGTTGATGTGATGTATTATGTTTATTGACTTGTGAATATGTACCATCCTTGCATCCCTAGGATGAATCCCACTTGGTCATGGTGTATGATCTTTTTAATGTAGTGCTGGATGCGGTTTGCCAATATTTTGTTGAGAATTTTAGCGTCTATGTTCATCAGCAATATTGGCCTGAAGTTTTCTTTCTTCGTTGTGTCTTTATCTGGTTTTGGGATTAGGATGATGCTGGCTTCATAAAAAGAGTTTGGGAGTCTTCCATCAGTTTGGATTTTTTCGAATAGTCTGTGAAGGATAGGGGTTAGCTCTTCCTTAAACATTGTGTAGAATTCTCCTGTGAAACCATCTGGTCCAGGGCTTTTGTGTGTTGGGAGTTTTTTGATGACCACTTCAATTTCGTCTGCTGTTATTGGTCTGTTTAGGTTTTCTGCTTCTTCTTCATTCAGTTTTGGAAGATTATATTTTTCTAGAAATGTGTCCATTTCACCTAGGTTTTCAAATTTCTTGGAATACAGTTCTTCGTGGTAATTTCTTACAGTCCTTTTTATTTCTGTGGTATCAGTTGTAATCTCTCCTCTTTCATTTCTAATTGTGTTTATTTGCATCCTCTCTCTTTTTTTCTTGACGAGCCTACTTAAAGGCTTGTCAATTTTGTTTATCTTTTCAAAGAACCAGCTCCTAGATTCATTGATCCTTAGAATTGTGCTTTTAGTTTCTATGCCATTTAACTCTGCTCTGATCTTGGTTATTTCCTTCTTTCTATTTGCTCTGGGCTGTCTTTGTTGTTGTTCCTCGAGTTCTTGTAGGTGTATGGTTAGGTTGTTTATTTGAGATGTTTCTATTCTTTTTAGGTAGGCCTGTATTGCTATGAACTTCCCTCTCAGGAGGAGGTGTATTCTTTGAGGCTTCTTTTGTCTGGAAAACTCCTTATTTGGTCTTTCATTTTAATTGAAGCCTTGATGGATAGAGTAGCCTTGGACGCAGGCCTTTGTTTTTCATTACTTTTAATATTATTTGCCATTCCCTTCTGGCTTGGAGTATTTCCCCTGAGAAGTCAGCTGCTGGTCTTATCGGGGCTCCCTTGTATGTTACTTCCTGTTTGTCCCTTGCTGCCTTTAAGATTCTCTCTTTGTCTTGGAATTTTGCCATTTTAATTATGATGTGTCTTGCAGTGGGCCTCTTTGGGTTCCTCTTGTTTGGGACTATGTGTACTTCCCATTTTTGTGTGACTTTTTCTCTTATCAAATTGAGGAAGTTTTACATCATTACTTTTTCAAACAGGTTTTCTATCCCTTGGTGTTTTTCTTCTCCTTCTGGTATCCCTATAATATGGATATTATTACGTTTCATGTTGTCCTGCATTTCCCTTAATCCCTCTTCATTCTTTCTGAGCCTCTTTTCCTTTTCTTGCTCATTCTGGTTGTTTTTTTCTACTTTTTCCTCCAGATCACTGATCTGATCCCCTGCTTCATCGAGCCTGTTTTTGATTTCTTCTACTGTGTTCTTCAGTTCAGAAATTGTATTCTTCATTTCCTCTTGGCCCTTGTTGATAGTTTCTATTTCCTTTTTCATGTTGATATAGTTTGCAGTGAGTTCGTTGTATTGTCCCTGTAGATTTTGGTAATTCTCTGTGAGCTCATGAAGCTTCTTTATAACCAATTCTTTGAAGTCAATTTCTGATAGTTGACTTGCATCTATTTCATTTAGTATTGTTTCTGAAACTTCCCCCTTCCGTTTCATTTGGGGATTGTTTCTTTGTCTTCCCATTGTTTGTGAGATTCTTCTTGTTAACCTCTGCTTCTTAAGTTGCTCTGTTCTGACCCCCTGCGTTTTTGGTGTAAACTTCTGTGGTAGAATACCTGTGAGATTTAGTGGTACAGTCTCCTTGATTTCTGGATCTTACTTATCTTGGGCTGTGGTTTATGTTGGCTCTGTGTATGTCTTTGGTTTTTGGTTCTTTTGGGTCTTTCTTTGGTGGGTCTTTCCCACCAGCTGGTTATCTGAAGGTCAGTCTGTCCCCCACCTCTTGTTTTCTCATGTGCAGGTGTGGGCAGGTTGTGTTGGAGCTGGTTCTTCCGTGTGTACAAGGTTTTGAGGCTTTTCTCTTGCTCTTATTCAGTTGTTTGTTCTTAGTAATTTCTTCAGTATTTATTTGTATTTTCAGATAGGTCCTGTGTTGACTTAGTGTGACTTCCACTACCTCCTTCACCTTCTGTTCTTATCTGTTGGTGTTTCCTTGTTGGTAGGTTTCCTCTTCCAGGAGGCATCTTGGTGTTCTCGGCTTGTACCCACTCTTTTTTATTGTAGGCCTCCTCCGGGCTATGGGCGTGTGCTCAGAGTCTTCCTTGATTCGTACTCTCCCTGGTGCCTGTATTCTCAGTTCCCTCTGAGATGAGGTGCGGACACTCTCGGGTTGTCACACACAGTCCCCGGGGTTGCGCACACTCCCCGGTCTCTGGGCACACTCCCCCAGTTGGTGTCTGTGGTCTCAGCTCCCTCTGAGATGAGGTCCAGACACTCCCCAGTGGGTGCGCACAGATTCCAGTGGGTGCACACACTCCCCGGGTGATGGGGGGCCAGGAGAGGAGACTGGAGCTGTTGTTGCAGGGGAATTCCCCAAAGTGCCCCTGAGGGTTTTTCTTTTTGGGAAAATCCTGGTGCTCAATCCTGCAGCTCCCTCCATACAAGGAAGGGCCTGTCCTCTCACACAGCCCACCTCTCCAGCTAGACTGGGGACTGTCTGGGTCAGGGTTGCACACAGCCCAACTCTCAACTCTCCCCAGCCAGCACCCACGGTCTCCGTGTGTTTACCACTTCGCCCTTATTCCACTCCCTGCGACTTTGAGCAACCAGGTCTCTCACAGTGTTTCTCAGGCCTTGTTTGGCAGGGGAGGGAGCCGTTAACCTGGCTCTCTCCCAGGAGTCCTGTGGCAGGCCTGGCAGGAGCGGGCCTGGGGCTGCAGCCACTCTGGTACCCACACTGGTCCCAAGGATCTTTTTGTCCTGAAGCAATCCCCTTACCTTCTGTTTTCTCAGTGTCCTTTGTACTTTCTGGTCTCCTATCTTCATAAACGCTGGGGTGCCTTTGGCTGTTTGCTTTGTTCCTCAGGAGATTGGGTAGGTGTTTCACCCAGGTGCAGAGGGAAGTTGAGTCTGCTCCCACCTATCTTGCCGCCATCTTCCCAAAACTAATTAAAAATTTTAATTCTCTTTTAGTCACACTAACCAGATTTCAAGTCCTCAGTAACCACGTGTGTGTAATGGCAACAATGTTGGGCAGTGCAGATATAGAATATTTACATCATTGCAGAAAGTTCTATTGGACAGCACTGATTAGAGATCCTGGTTCCCAGAGGGGCAACATTTCTTCCAGGAGAAAAAAGAATTCTACTAAATTTAATATAGTTTCTGCCATGTTATTTATGATTCTTTGTGCCAAGAGACTTGCAGACAAGAAGAGGAATCACCATCATGGCAGGTGAACTACCCATATTAATCAGGAGGAGATGGACTCATGTTACACAATTGAGGCCAGGGAACAATATGTTTGTCACCCAAGTGATCCACGGAAACATTTCTTGGTTATCGCGTTACCAGAAAGGGGACCTGGCCCTGAGCCAACCTGCCTTGTATGGGCCAGTAGCATGTGGGTTCAGGAAAAATTTCACAACACGAGTACAGGTGATTTTTGAGTGTACATTTAATAAAGTTGAGGGCTGTGATACAAGGAGGGGCTTAGGGGTAGAAGAAGAAACAGGAGAGCCTAGACAGGGCTGCTTTGGCTCTCTGGAAATGTTATAGGAAAGAAATAAGCCTTGGTGGGTCTGCTTTAGCTCACTGGGAAGTCAGAGAAAAAGGGGGTCATGGGGACAGGTTCAGGGGGTTAGCCCAGGAAAAGCTGCTACTGCACAATGTTCCCTGGTTGCAAGCCTTTTGAGGTCCCGTAGGGTTTAGGAGATGCCTGCCTGTGGGAACACAAGAGGGTGAAGGAAAAAGTAGGGTAAGGCCGTGGGGAGGGAAAGTCACAGGAGTGCTCCTGGGAGGGAGAGTGTGTACTCTAGTCAAATGGAGAGATCTAATCAGATCATTGGGGTGGAGTGAGGACGGGGTCATAGGAGGAGGTCAAGGGTAAACAAGCTAGCCAGTGACAGATTTCCCTACCCTCAGGCAGAGATACAGTAGGGGGAGATGTTCATCTGCCAGTCTAGGATGGAATTGGCCGAGAAGTTGGATGCCTCCAGAATGCATGAGATTATAGACCTAAATATTTAAACATCAGGAGGTCAGAGACTCTCCCCCTTTCTCGGAAATCCACCTGTATGACTGTGCTGGAGCCGCCTGCATTTGCCAAAGGACAGTAATTTTAAATGGGAGAAGGAACTCCAGGTGCAGCCTAGGACTTGCATGGCCTGGCAGAAGGTAGCAGGGTTATTTTTCTTTGGGTTTTTTAGAGAGACCGGGCTCTGAAGCAGAAACCTGCCATTCTTCCAAAATTGTGTAGCTTTTGAATAAAAGATTTCTTTCCTTTTTCACCAAGCCTCTGCCTCCAGAATTCCCTGTGGGTGGTGGGCAGCAGGACCCCACACTTGCTGTTTGGTAGCTCTGGGACCTTCTTTTTGAGAGTTTTTAAAGCCTAGCAGTTTAGGGGATGTCTTAAGGAAGATCTCAATAGACTATTCATCAGCTTTAGGGTGATGTGCCAAAATGAGATTTATTCCTTTAACTTCATCTGTGTGGGGGTGTGGTTAACAATTAGCACTGATTGGATTTCTGCTGTCTCCCTGAGTAGGGTGATTTAGGCTGTTTATGTTACCGAACAGACCCGTGGTGGGGAACAAAATACTATTACCAAATGGACCCCCTCTTCTCCCGGGGTGCCTCTGTTTTACGTTCGCCTTGCCAGCCGTCAGGGAATTAAGGCTCTCAATGTCAGAGATTGGTGAAAAGGGAAGGAATTATTTACTCAAAGGTTATACAGACTTAGAGTAATAAATTAATGTCTTCATTAAAATCCCAGTGTCCCTTAAAATACCCACAAACGCACACAGTCCTTCCTTCCCCGCTTTGCCCAGTCAGGGGTACCATATCCCAGGAAAAGAAATAGAAGTCTGTGGCTCAGGTAGCCCCTTGTTCCCAGCAATCCTCACTCAGCTGGCAGGCCTCCCAAGATTCCCAGCACCATCATCTGTGTCGCCAGGATCTCCAGTTCTTAATCCAAACCCATGTGGCACCTTCTCCTGGCCCACCAGCAAGACTCCTTTCACCCCTTTCCTTCCTGCAGTGTCTCTCCTGCATTTTTCCAAACTGCTAAGAGAGAGCTCTGCATCACTGCTACATCTTTCTTTTTGGCTTCCTAAGCTGCATGGCAAAGGGAGCCCCAAAGCCTTGTGGTTCTCCCTTTCTTGCCAAGAGCCATGTGGTCCCCTCTCACGTGGCTGCCCCACCTGGGTTTAAATCACAGCACCAATTTTCCTCTGCAGCCCCCTTTCTGACTCCTCCTACAATCGGCTATATATGCCAGCATTCCCATATTTTTCCAGCTTTTCTGGGCTGCCATAGTAAGTTGGGCAGGCATGCCCCATGGCATGGAGTGAATCATCTCCAAGCTCTCACGCAGGTGCTGTAACCAGGGGGAGTTGCCTCCCAGTTACGTCATGGGTTGAAGTTACTCCCATCTCCCCGTCTCAAAGCACAGCCACAGCTATTTAACATATCCACGAAACTGGTCAAAAGTTAAGATATGTTAAATGACGATGCCTGAGGTTAGTTGCAAAACTGTTGCTATGCAAAACAGCTCTCAATGGCCCTGCTCCCTGTGTCCCATCTTCCAGTTCAGACTTGTGGGGGCAAGGACATCCTATATTTTTAAAAAATTTCCTGGACACTCTGAGTTCTAGACCCCATTACAAGTCCCTATTTTGGGGGGCCCCTAGCTGTACCCTGTTACATTTACCCTCTTATTGGAGAAAAGTGAAAAACATGTACTTTTAAGTGTCCGTGGTTTAGGGAAGGTAAAATTTACTATATGGCCTCAAACTGCTTGACATGTAGATTTACTAGATGGCTGCAAATTGTTTGTTTCACTACCTGCCTCAGTTTTCCTATTCTGCTTGTCCTGGCTTACTACCCTGTCACAACCACACCTTGCTCAACATTGATAGTAAATGAACAAATGTGCTCATACCTGAGAAAAACTGTTACCAGAGCTCAGACACCTCAGGGATGAAGGTCTGGGTCATTTCACCAGATAAGTAATCTAGGCAAGAAGAGGTACCAGAGGCAGCAAGATGTGAGGTTATAAATAAGGTACAAAATAAAGGAGGGAGGTGATGAAAATTTGTCGCAACCTCAAGACCAGCCACAGTAGTGGGGATTACAGTTGATATGACTATCCTTTCTTTTCTATGTTTTCACAGGGTAAGTTCTCAACAACTCAGCTGGGAGAGTCCTCACCCAGTGACTCTCCCAGCAGATGGGAGAATGAGTGTCTCACTCCTTGGGGAAGTTGGGTTGGTGCACCCCAGCATTCTCTTTGACCACCAAGAATAGAAAGAAGATTCTATAGGACTCCAGAGAGAAAAAAAGACAAGTTAGAAAAAATAAAATTAGAAAACAGTGCTTTATTTTTTAAAAAATCCTTTCTTTTGTATATGTTTGCTAAAATTATCAATCATTTGGATACATTTAAGTTAAGAGATCAATTCAAAGAATACTACTTGAGATAATAGTAACAACTATCTGGCTATATCAAAACAACTTACTTTATTAAGATGTGAATAATCCTTCTAGTTGTAGTATTTGGGGTTGTCCGGTATAACTACCCTTCCCCTAACCTCCTATTTTTCCTCAAAGGAGAAAAAATAAGACCCCCCCCAAAAAAGGGCTGAGTTGGTAAAAGAGGGGAGGCATTTATGGAAATGTGTGACCTGTAGAAGATTGTGGAGCACCCCATGGATTACCATAAAGTGCTCCGAGCACCAAGCAACTCTTCAAAGTCTTACCCACGAGACAATAACTAACATCTAAAACAACTCACATTTTTTTGATTAGGAAAATGGTCTGTTTCCTCTTCTGTCAAATGTGCAGGAGAAGGGCTGAAGGCTACATTCTGAAGTGGAAGATTGGGAGGGATCAAGCTGGTGGAGAAATGAGACTGCAGTTGGTTTATTATATTTGACTTGGGTCAACTTTTCTCAGACTTGTCCAGCTCTTCTCTAATGCCCCCTGCTGGAGAACAATTACAACTACTTATTAAAGATGGGTGTTTTTGAGTTTTAGTCTTCTAAGGCTAAATGAGTGGAGAGCGAATTCAGGGTACTCTCTCCAACACCCAGCACTCTTCCCTAAGAAGCAGGCAGGGGGCTGTTAGGAGAATCTCTAGAGGGCAAAGAAGAGAACTCTGCCTCCAGTCTGGTTTCAGGAAGAAGCACCCAATCCAATAAGAGAAGAGATGGAGGCCAGGTGCAGGCTCTGACTCTACCTCTGACTGCAGAGTGATTAGCTGTTGTCAGGTGGTTAATTAGTCACTAATTATAGGAGTAAAGCTCCTGAAATCACTTGGAATTTCTGCCTTTCCATTCCAATTTTGTCTAGGAGATGGTAAAGAAATTTATTCTTGACATTGAAGGAGTTAACTATGTTATATTGAATCCAGAATTTATTTTTATATTTGTCTTCTCAAGTGAGAAAGAAGTGTTATTCTCTAGAGCACAGGTGGCGAGCACAAGGCCTGCAGGCTGAATCTGACCCTCCACCTTGTTTTATCTGGTCCAGCACCTTGTTTCTACCTGGCAGCAGTGCCAAGCTCTTGCTTAACTGTTAAGGAGTAGTTACATTTATACAGTCCTAAAATTACATTTGGCCTTTTGAAGGCAACTGTGAGGCTGATGTGGCCCCCTGTTGGGAACCACCCTGCATGGTTTCAGAATCTGTAACCCCCCATGGCTAAGGCTGAGTCAGAGACCTTGGGACCATAAGCCACTAAGGAGACAAAGCTTATCTCCCTGGCAGTGGTGCTGCCCCTGCCCACTTTACTTTACCCTGCTTGGCCCTGAGCCTGACCAGTGAGCCAATGACAGGTAAGATTCCTCAAGGGAGGGACTACCTAAGACAGGCACGGTCATGAAGAGGCCCACAGGGAAGGACTTGGGGGGCTATAGAAAAAGGGGGTGATGGACCCTTGCCCCTCGGCTTTGACAAGCCTGAGTCCTCATTCTGTCTGCAAGAAGTCTCCTAATCTCTGGGCTGCCTTACTTCCCCTGCCTGACTTAAGCCTGAAACAATGACAGAGGGTCATGCAGTCCTGTGCTGGAAAGGGCGGATTCCTGGGGGCGATCAGGCCTAAGAAAGAATACAAAAAACCCTGTGAAACCTGCTTTGCTAAGAATGTCCTCAATTTTCTGATAAGGGTCCAAGCATGAAATGAGCTTGTTTCTCAAAGTTTTATAGCCCTTTAGCTAACTGACCCTGACTCAGAATGAGCCCTCAGAGTTCTTTGTATGTTATCTATTGTTTGATCCTTACTGCCTGACAATGACTGATGAGCTTTACCTGTATTCCTGTGCAAAATGAACCCAATAAAAGCCCATTGAGGAAAAAGCTCTTGGCCCTTCTCCTTTGAGAGATCAGCCACCTTTCCTCCCCAAGCAGATCATGTCTTGGTAGACTTATTCTCATCCGTGGCTGCCAGGGGGACCCTGTGGGTGGAGCCCCCCCACAGCCCCCTGGTGAAAATGAGTTTGACACCCCTGCTCTATCTAGAACCTCACTAAATATTGTGCATATGGAAACTAGTTGGAGCTTAGATTTGATTATTTGATGAATGAATGGATGAATGGATGGATGGTTAGAGTGACAAATGACACAATCCTTTTTTTGCTCATTGTGTCTTTTTAAAACTTAGAATTTTTTAATGTACATAATTGGAAAAATAATGATTGTATAGCTTGATGGATTTTCTCAGATTAACTCACCTCTGTAAAATACACTCAGATCCAGGAAGAGAACATTCCCAGATGTCCTCCTTGAACCCTCATCAGTCACTACCCACCCCAGTCATAACTAACAGCATAGACTCATGTGGCCCTTTTTTGTACTTAATGTAGAATCATATAGCCTGTTCTTTTTTGTAGGGGTTTGGGGAGGCAATTGTTATATATTTACAGTTTCTTATTCTTTTGTTAAAGCCCTATGTCTGCAGGTGCTCCTTGGTGGAAGCGTGTCCTCTTTTGTGTCTGGCATTATTTGCTCTATATTATGTGTATACTATTCAGCTGTATTGTTGCATGTAGCTGTAGATCATTTGTTCTCACTGCAGGGTAGTGTCCCATTGTATTCATGTATCAATGTTTAGTTTGGGTTCTTTCAGAATAGACCCTGAGCAAGAATATGAGAGCAAGTAGTTTTCTTGAGAGATAAAGGAAACCCTGGTTGGTGACTGAAGAAGTAAGACAAGAGGAGAAAGGCAACCAATAACAGGTGTGTTGCAAGTAAATTACCTCTGTGGGCCATGGGAGCTCAGTCCTGCTGACATTTCTGGGAGGCAGTGTAGAGATGCCCCAGGAAGGATAAGGGAACTGGGGTATTTAGGAACTCTGGTGCCAGAGAAAATTCTTGGGCAAAGAAAAGCAGGTGGGGGCAATTGGAATGCAGGCAGGCAAAGAAGTAAGGGCGAGGGCATTGAGCAGGGCACTACTAGACTGTTATAGACTCAGTGGAACTTGGTTCTATGTTGACATTTCAGTATTCAGCAAAGAACTTTGTGGACCAGGCACTGTAAAGACATTTGTTGTCTTTGCCTTTCATTCTTTTCCATTTTTAATTTGGGGAACTATGTTTCCTCTGTTATAGGGAACCTTAGTGGGCCCATGAAATCTTGCCAAAGGTCAGTTCATGAGGTATACTAGGCCAGAAAAATCCTTTCCTTTGGGGCAGAAAATTATTGGGACTGACTCATGCTGGTAGTGGTGTCTTGACTCACGTCCATTAATTCTCACTGTCTAGATTCCTAGGGTTGCCTGCTTGTTGTCAAGGCTTGCTAGCTAAGGTTTTCCTTAGAGTTTATGGACTGCCCCCATATTCTTTTAATAACGTCCTTTTATTAACTGTGTAAGTCCAGGCCCTCCAAGCAGCAGGTGCCTAGATGAAATCAGATTTCTATGACATTTATTAGAGAGAATGAGGAGGCTGGCACACTCCTCAGATGGAGATAAAGGGCTGAACAGACTCCAGTGGAGAGAGGGAAGGAAGAAAGAAAAGTTGGATGGGAAAATTACACTGCAGTGCTCAAAGCTTCAATATGTCTGATGGGCATCCTTAGGTCAAAATTGCCTGGGTCTCAAGAAACAAATCTGTCATATTAGTTCTAACTTAGTCATTGGCTGAGAGCAGCTCAGTTTCTACAGTTTGGGGCATGAAATCAGCACCTGGATTCTCAGCATCTGGAACCTTTGGTCCATTACATCTCCTGCAGCAGGGCACCTGAGGCACATTGTCATAGGTGCCCCATTGTCTAAGTAAACAAGGCAGAATCCTAAACACTAACTGATCCAGTATCTTATCCCTCTGTTTCTTGTTAATATATGTATAAATGCAGGTGCAACTTGCCTTTCTCCTGAGTTATTTGGAGGATCAATAGTGTAACATTTACTTATTCTATCCTGCCTTTCACCTTGAATTAATTAAGACAATGGGAGATTTCTTTTGTAATCTGAAACTCTGGCCATAGGTTCTGTTTTTTAAGAGCAAATTGTGCTTTGTAAAGTAAGCCTTTTAGTTGTTTACACTTTGGAAAGATCAGTGTTGCCTCAACCCCTTGGGCAAGTCTTGGAACATCCCTGAAATGCAGTTTCCTCTTCTGTAACACCTTCTCTCAGGCTCATATTGAGAAACAAATAAGATAATGCACTTAACGTTCATGCCACACAATCTACTCTGAGAACTTAGTCCTTCTCTTTATTGCCCATCTCTGCATCCTGGCTCTTCCTTCTTAGTTACCAGAATTGTTATCCTCCTAACACTGGGATTTAATAAAGCATGGGAATTTGATAGGGGTCAGAGGGAAGAGGAAATGGAAAAGGAGCACGGTCCTATTCACAGGGCTGAGGCTGAGAGCCCATTAGTAAAAGTGTTTTACACATTCTCTGGTCATAAACAAATGCTGACTAATATGGTTGGATAAGATGCCTCTCAGGCTCACCTCTCTACAGAGGAGAACCAGAAACTGAGAGGTACTCTGGTAAACTGTCACTGAGTGGTGGAGAGTGGAGCAAGCCCTGGAAATGCCTTATACCCAGTCATTTAGCCAGGATTTTTGGTGACTGAGAGGTTGCAGCCAAGGGCTGCAGCCAAGGGGTGGGGGTCCCAAATGGGGATTTATAATGGGGTCCAGAACTCAGGGTGTCCAGGAAATATTAGAAACATATATATATATGATGTCCTCACCACCACAAGTCTGAGCTGGGGGATGGGACGCATGGAGCAGGGCAATTGAGTTGTTTTGAATAGCAACAGTTTTGCAGATAACCTGTAGAAAGGTTGCTTAACATATCTATAACCTTTAACTGGTTTCATAGATATGTTAAACGGCTGTGGCCAAGCTTTGAGCCAAGGGGATGGGAGTGACTTCAACCCCTGATGTAACCGGGAGGCAACTATCCCTAGTTACAGAGCCTGCTTGTAACCAAGTTTGCCAATATTATTTTGCCAAGTTTCCATCCCTGTCTCACTTCCTCATTCTTCCCCTCCCCCACGAGTTCTCTGCACACTACTCAAATAAACCATTTGCACTCAAATCCTTGTCTCTAGAGAACCCAAACTAAGATTCATGCTGATATGGTCATGGGGAAACATGTGAAGATTCAGTTCTGGGTCTGACACTCAGCATCAATGAATGCAGGGAGGCAGTGTGGTGCAATGGAGCATGCCCAGTTTAGCACAGAAACTGTGATCATCATCCTTCATCACACCTAAGGAGAGGCAGTGCTACTGGCATCTAGTGGGTGGAGCCAGGGATGATGCTGATATTAATGCCCACGACAGTGCCCACAATAATGATTATCTGGCCCCAAATGTTAGTAGTATTGAGGCTGAGAAACCCTGGTCTAGAGGGAGATGACAGATAATCTCATAATTACAAGACTCAACTGTGGTGATAGCAATAATAAGTGATGGCCACCAAGCGTCAGGAAATTAGCATGTGCTAGGAACTGGGTATCAGCTGGGCTCATGCAGGGAGACCTGAGAGCATGAGGGAAAAGGGTCAGTAATGGGATTAGACCTTCACTAACCAGGCAGCCAGGGATGTGGGGTTGTAAAGGTGGCATGGAAGGACCAGCAGAAGTGCCCACCAGTTCATGTGAAACCCTGAGGTGGGGTGGTGGGCAAGATGGGGTTTAGTGGGTCTGGGAACAAACACATCCAGTTTTTGAGGTGGGCCCTTGTAGGAAACTTGAGAAGAGGCCCTGGGGAGAGTTGCAAGAGGGTTGTGGGAAGGTCAATGGTATCATGGGAAACTCATGGTAAGTGTGGAGCGGGTTGTAGGCACGATATGGGGGACTGTGGTGGGGTGTCTTGGGGAGGCCTTGGTGGTTCATGGGAGCTCATAGGGAACTGTGGTCTCTGCAGGTCTCTCCTGGGTGGCTGATAGTGAGCAGCTGGGCCTCAGAGGACATGCTGGGTGCCCAGTAGAGGAGGGCCAGGCCATGCTGAGAGTGTGGACCCCTCCACACCTATCTACCTCCTTTTCCCATGGTGACCACCCCTGAGAGCCGACACTACTTTGTGTTCTTGCAGATCTCATGCACATTTTTCCTTTGATGATACTGACCTGAAGACGTGAAGGGAATGGTCTGGGAAGCAGTTCCCAGCTTTGCCAGGTTGACACATGCCATCAGCCCAGTGCTTTACATCAATGATGAAAGGTATTCTAAGGATGAGGAGAGCACAGATAGGGTCTGTAAAGAGTGGGGGACCCAGTGAGGATGGCATTGAGTAGGAGGCATGTATGTGGAGTCACCCCCAGCAAGAAGAGGAATGAGTATGGGGACACAGGAAAGGCCCGAGAGAAACTGCCTGGGGGAGCAATCCAGGCCAGGCACAAAAAACCACCCAGGGATCTGAGCAGGGGAGGTCTGACTGGATTTGAATGCTGAAAAGATGTGGTGGACAACAGAGTAGAGGGGCCACAACAGAGGTGGGAAGAGATGAGTTAGGAGCCAATGCATGGCCTGGGAGAAAGCCACACAGGGGCTTAGGCTGGGGCAGTGTGGGAAAGTGGAAGAAAAAGAGAGAGAGAGAGTCCAAGAGGCCCTTTAGTAGTAACACCAACAAAGTTGCTGATGGCTCAAGTTTGGGAATGGAGAAAAGGAGATTTCTGTTCCAGGATGACTCCTAGCTTTGAGTTATGGCAGATAAAGACCATCACAAGAAATCAGGCTTGGAAAAGACCATCATAAAGTCCACTGTAGTCATTTTGAATTTGAAGTGACTTGAAAATGTCCCAGTGGTCATATGCACAGCTGGCCACCTATGTGTGGAGCTGGGAGGAGGGGCCATCTAGAGACACACATGTTGGCTTTGTTACTGGGGAGATGGTCATTTGAACTGAGTTGGAGAGATGAGATTCCCCAAGTGTGGTCTTTGGGCAATGGTATCAGATTGTTGAAAATTGTTGGAAATGCAGAATCTCTGGCCCCATGCCAGCCCTACGAGTCAGAAACACTGGCATGAGATCAACAGTCTATATTTCAACATGCCGTGCAGGGGATTCAGATGTACAGGAAAGCTCAAACTTTACTACACACTAGAATTACCTAGGGAGCTTTTAGCCCCCAGTGCCCATCCTGTACCATTACATTAGAATCTCTGTGGCCAGGATCCAAGTAGGATGATTAACTCATCATAGTTTGTCCAGAACTATCTGAGACAATCCCAGTTTTACACTGAAAGACCTGCATCCTAGGAGACCACTCAGATCTGGGCCCTCTAGATCCAGCCCTCAGAAGCTTCTACAACTCCCTAGTTGATTCCAGTTTTGCAGCCAAGTTTGAGAACCAGGTTCCCGGACCAGAGGCACTGTGAGGTTTGAATCCCAGTTTGAATCCCAGGATGTGGTCTCTCCTGAAGATGAGCTCAATTCAGATTGTAATGGTGGCCTGTTGATCATCTCTCTCTCTCTCTCTCTCTCTCTCTCTCTCTCTCTCTCTCTCTCTCTCTCTCTTTCTTTCTTTCTTTTTAAATTTAGGACTTCCAGCCAAGATGGAGGCATATGTAGATACACTTTGCCTCTTGGCACAACCAAAAGAAGGACAACAACAAATTTAAAAGCAAAAAATACCCAAAACTGCCAGAAAATCCAACTATATGGAAATCCTACAACCAAGTTGTTAAAGAAGAAACATTCATTCAGACTGGTAGGAGGGGTGGAGATGGGCACCCGGGTGGAGAGGATGCCCGCCAAGGCAGTGGTTGGAGGATTGGGGTGGACCAGGCAGCAGCTGGTGGACTGGGGCAGGCAAAGTGGCAGATGGTGGACCAGGCAGTCCCACATTTGGGTGCGGATAAGCTGGGAGGAACAACTGGGGAGCAAGGCAGACCGTGCAACCCAGGGTTCCACTGAAGGAAAAGAAAACCTCAAAACCTCTGGCTGTGAATGCCTGTGGCAGTTGTGGCAGTGGGAGATACTCCCAGCCTCACAGGAGAGACCCTCTCACTGGAGAGACCCACAGGGTCCTAGAATGTGCACAGACCCACCAACCTGGGGAATCAACACCAGAAGGGTCCAATTTGCTTGTGGGTAGAGGGGGAAGTGACTGAAAGATGACAAGAGCCCAGCAAGTGGCCCTGTTCCCTTTCTGACCCCTCCCCCACATATAGCACCACAATGCAGCCATGTGGGTTGTCCTGCCCTGGTCTGTTAAGGCTCTGCCTCTTACTACATAACAGGTGCACAGAGACAAAAAAAAAAAAATATATGGCCTGAAAGAAAGAACAGATAAAAGCTGCAAAAATAGAACTAAGTGATCAAGAGATAGCCAACTTATCAGATGCACAGTACAAAACACTGGTAATCAGGATGCTCACAGAAATGGTTGAGTATGGTAACAAAATAGAGGAAATAGTCAAAGCTATGCAAAGTGAAATAAAGAAAAATATACAGGAAACCAACAGTGAAGGGAAGGAAACTGGGACTCAAATCAATAATTTGGAGCAGAAAGAAGATAGAAACATTCAACCAGGATAGAAGGAAGAAACAAGAATTCAAAAAAAATTAGGAGAGTTTTAGGAACCTCTGGGACAATGTTTAGCACTCCAACATCCAAATCATAGGGGTGCCAGAAGGAGAAGAGGAACAGCAAGAAATTGAAAACTTATCTGAAAACATAATGAAGGAAAACTTCCCCAATCTGGCCAAATAAACTTCCAGAATGTCCAGGAAACTCAGAGACTTCCAAAGAAATTGGAAGGAGGAACACACCAAGACACACCATAGTTACATTACCCAAGATTAAAGATAAGGAGAGAATCTTAAAAGCAACTAGAGAAAAGGAGACAGTTACCTACAAAGGAGTGCCCATAAGACTATGAGCTGATTTCTCCAAAGAAACCTTGCAGGCAAGAAGGGGCTGGAAAGAAGTATTCCAAGTCATGAAAGGCAACAACCCTCATCCAAGATTACTCTATCCAGCAAAGCTGTCATTTAGAATGGAAGGTCAGATAAGGTGCTTCCCAGATAAGGTCAAGTTAAAGGAGTTCATCATCACCAACCCCTTATTGTATGAAATGTAAAGGGACTTACCTAAGAAAAAGAAGATCCAAACTATGAACACTGAAATGACAACAAACTCACAACTATCAACAACTGAACCTAAAAAACAAAAACAAACTAAGCAAACAAGTAGAATAGGAACAGAATCACAGAAATGGGGATCACATGAATGGTTATCAGTGGGGAGATGGAGATGGGGGAAAAGGTACAGGGAATAATAAGCATAATTGGTAGGTACAAAATAGACAGGGGGAGGTTAAGAATAGTATAGGAAATAGAGAAACCAGAACTTATATATATGACCCATGGACATGATAAAGGGGGGAGTGCTGGTGGGAGGAGGGGTACAGTATGGAGGAGAATAAATGGGAGAAAAAATGTGACAACTGTAATAGCACAATCAGTAAAATATATTTTAAAATATTAAAGTATATATATTTTAAATATTTTATTTATTTATATTTAGAGAGGGGAAAGGGAGGGAGAAGGAGAGGAAGAGAAACATCAGTGTGTGGTTCCTTTCACGTGCCTCCTACTGGGGACCTGGCCTGCAACCCAGGCATGTGCCCTGGACTGGGAATCAAACCAGTGATTCTGAGAACCAAGATGGCGGCGTAGGTAGACACACAGCGCCTCCCCACACAACCAGAACTGACAGAAAATTGAACAGCAAGGAAGTCCAACACCAAGGAAATAAAAAATAAACATTCATCCAGACTGGTAGGAGGGGCGGAGACGGGCAGCCGGGTCGGACAGGACAGGACTCGCGTTGCTGAGGGGGGACTGAGACTGGAGGAGTGTGGGACAAACGGGGCAGGCAGTCTGACCATGGGCAGACCCTGCAGCCCCACATTCACACACAGACAAACCGAGAGGGCCGGACTCAGAGTGGTGGAGAACGGGGCAGGCAGAGCTGCGGGTAGCACCCGCGGCCCCACATTCGCATACAGATAAACCGGACAAACGGTGGGGAGCAAAGCAGACCTCGTAACCCAGGGCTCCAGCGCAGGGAAATAAAGCCTCAAACCTCTGATTGAAAACGCCCGTGGGGTTTAGGGCAGCAGCAGGAGAGACTCCCAGCCTCACAGGAGAGGTCATTGGAGAGACCCACAGGGGCCTAGGGCGTGCACAGGCCCACCCACTCGGGAACCAGCACCAGAGGGGCCCAGTTTGATTGTGGGTAGCGGAGTGAAAGACTGAAATCTGGTGGGGAGGGGAGTGAGTGCCATTGCTCCCTCTCGGCCCCTCCCCCACGTACAGTGTTCACAGCACAGCGACCAGCGTTACCCCGCCCTGGAACACCTAAGGCTCCGCCCCTTAAAGTAACAGACCCGCCAAGACAAAAAAAAAAAGGCCCAAATGACAGAACATTTCAAAGCTCCAGAAAAAATACAACTAAGCGAGGAAGAGATAGCCAACCTATCAGATGCACAGTTCAGAACACTGATTATCAAGATGCTCACAGAATTGGTTGAATCTGTTCGAAAACCAGATGAAAAAATGAAGCCTATGCTAAGAGAAACAAAGGAAAATGTACAGGAACCAATAGTGATGCGAAGGAAACTGGGACTCAAATCAATGGTGTGGACCAGAAGGAAGAAAGAAACATCCAACCAGAAAAGAATGAAGAAACAAGAATTCGGAAAAATGAGGAGAGGCTTAGAACCTCCAGGACATCTTAAAACGTTCCAACATCCGAATTATAGGACTGCCAGAAGGAGAAGAGGAAGAACAAAAAATTGAAAACTTGTTTGAACAAATAATGAAGGAGAACTTCCCTAATCTGGCAAAGGAAATAGACTTCCAGGAAGTCCAGGAAGCTCAGAAAGTCCCAAAGAAGCTGGATCCAAGGAGGAACCACCAAGGCACATCATAATTACACTACCCAAGATGAAACAGAAGGAGAGAATCTTAGAAGCAGCAAGAGGAAAGGACACAGTTATCTATAAAGGACTTCCCATAAGACTGTCAGCTGATTTCTCCAAAGAGACCTTACAGGCGAGAAGGGGCTGGCAAGAAGTATTCCAAGTCATGAAAGGCAAGAACCTACATCCAAGATTACTGTATTCAGCAAAGCTATCATTTAGAATGGAAGGGAAGATAAAGAGCTTCTCAGATAAGGTCAAGTTAAAGGAATTCATCATCACCAAGCCCTTATTATATGAAATGTTAAAGGGAGTTACCTAAGAAAAAGAAGATCAAAAATAGGAACAGTAAAAATGACAGCAAACTCACAGTTATTAACGACCACACCTAAAACAAAAAGAAGAGCAAACTAGGCAAACAACTAGAACAGGAACAGAACCATAGAGATGGTGATCACATGGAAGTTTGTCAATAGGGGAGTGGGCGGGGGAGAGGGGGGGAAGGTACAGAGAATAAGTAGCATAGATGATAGGTGGAAAATAGACAGGGGGAGGGTAAGAATAGTGTAGGAGATGTAGAAGCCAAAGAACTTATGGGAGGGAGGGGGTGGGCAGGATGGAGTGGAGTGAGTGGGGCGGGAAATGGGACAACTGTAATAGCATAATCAATAAATATATTTAAAAAATAAATAAAATATAAAAGGTTAAAAAAAAAACCCAACAGTGATTCTTTGGTATGCAGGCCAGCACTCAGTCCACTGAGTCACACCAGCCAGGGCTGATGATCTTTCTTTAAGGGCAGAAGGATCCAGGTTTGTCAGGCCAAGTTGGAGAGGCTTTATTTCCATTAGCAATCCTATCATTGGGCCACAGAAAATTAGAGGCAGCTTGATGAGGAAGCAGTTGACTCACTTAAGCTCTGATTTCTGATCATTTGAGAGCCTGTGAACCAGTCAAACTTCCACCTCTTGTGTCCCTGTCCTGACTCTCTTGGTTTTGGAAATGCTATTTATTTACCAGAGAATATTAGAAACTCTCTGTTCATTGAAAACATTTCCTGTGTTTTTTCTTTTCTTTTCTTAGAAGAGCAAATACAGGGTTCTTCAAGCCCTTCCCCTATCAGAATATATTATTGAGGGGTTAAGGATTTTACCCAAAGGCATGCAAATATCTGACAGTTATCCCTGAGAATTTCATGAGAACTTTTTCTTCTTTTCCCTTTCTATTTTCACCCTTATTTTCCTTTCCTGTATTTATTTAGTGGTGAGAGGTGATGAAGAGAATGTAAAATTAAGGCCAAAAAAAAAAGAGGCAAGAATAATTAACCTTTGAAGGACTTTCCAAACTCATTATATAGGTAGCAGCTAAATGAGGGTCCTAATTCTGAAAACCCTCAGAAACGGCTTTCTAAACACATGTCAACGGTTTCCTGACTACCTATAGTAACTAATGTGCCTGAAGTAGTTCATGCTAATGATAAATCGCTGGTTCTCATGAACCTGTTTGTTATCTAGAGACATTTTCATGTTAGGTGTTGATTTGCATATATAAAAATCCTGTAACAGCCCACTAATTACCACAGAGCTCCAAAAGAATGATGAGGAGATGCCTCATCAACTGCATTGTTAACCCTGTCCACAAACAAATACATACCCATCACATTTACCTGTTTAACTTATACTATAATTATTGAGCAATCAAGCAACAGACAAGTATTGGTACTAATTATCCAAATGAGGCTTGCAATGTTCAGTCACCTAGTTATTTTTAGCTTCTTGGCTGTTAATTCACTTCACATTCGCAGTCAACATGAGTAACTTGTGTTTGATAAATTAGTTTATCAAGTTATTTCCTTAATCTTATTAGGAAATATAGTGAAGTAACACTTCAAATATATGAATTTTAGAATGAAATATAACCTACTGGGTCTACTGGAAGGAGACAGCAAATACTTAATGTAGAGACGGTCAGACCAGCAGGTGGCAGTGTGGACCAGAAAATAAAATTGTCTTACCGCAGCTCAGGCTTTGGGGTGATACATTCCAGGTTTACTGACTACTCATGAAGAGCTTTTGAATTAAAAAGCCTTTTCACCGTCTATGAAGAAGGTCTTTAATAGGGGGTTCAAGAGCATCACATTATATGCAAAGCTCTTAGGTCTGGAACTGATGACCCCACAGAGCAGCTTGGCAGTGATGCACTGTTCAGAAGGCCTAAGGCTACCTGGGTTGCCTTCCCAAGTACTTTTACTACTTTGGACTTACAGGGTTCATTGGGCTGAACCATACCCAGTGGTGGGTTCTGGTTTCTGCCCCTCTCACTTCCTTACTGACAACTTCGCTGTTCTTTGCTTCAACTTAAAGATTTATGGCAACTTTATTGCAACCCAATGCGGGGAAAATATTCAATGTAAGGCCAGTATACCTTATTGGGGTTTTTTATTGTTTAAATCTTCTTTATTCCTGTTTTTAAATTTTTATTGTTATTCAATTACAGTTGTATGCCTTTTCTCCCCATCCCTCCACCCCACCACAGCTGAACCCACCTCTCTCCCTCACCTCCACCCTCCCCCTTCATTTTGTCCATGTGTCCTTTATAGTAGTTCCTGTAATCCCCTCTCCTCACTGTCCCCTCCCCACTCTCCCCTGGCTATTGTTAGATTGTTCTTAAACGTTTGTTTCTAATTTTTGGTTTCCAGATGGCTTACATGAAAATAACACCATAGTATTTTTAAAATATTCATCTCTGACTCCTTGTTCTTGATAAAATAGTTGACTTGGACGTAAGTAAAAAGTTAATGAGTCCTTTCAGAAAAATATCACAATGAATCCTGTTTAAATAATCATTCTGGTAATAAAAGAGCAAACATAAAGTAATGGAAATAAAAGTGGAAATATAAGTTAGCCATATCAGCATGACCACCAAGGCAAAATATTGTTTCTTTGCTTCACTTCACTTTAGTTTTTTTAACTGGGAATAATTTGTGAGAATATTATAAACTGAACTCGGCTCTCCCTATTACAAACCCAATCATCCTTGAGTGAGGGAAGAATGCACACCTCTGGCAGAGAGTTCACAGTTCGTAACACTCATTTTTTCGCCCTTCAAACCCATCTGCAGGTTGGTATGGTAGGAGGGCTGCTACATTAGGGTGCTGTGTCTTCGAATAGAACAAGTCTTACAAGAATGTATTACTATAGAGGAAAGCATATTACAACAAAAACAATATCTGATGCTTCTGAAAATATAAGAAAAGACAAAACAGAGCCCCTCTGCCTGAGGAGTCTCTGCTGTAAACAGGGAGGGGAAATATGCACATTGAAATCAGCAAGTAATTAGCTAAAAAGTATGTGGGCCTTTGCCCCAACCTGAGGTTGGTATCATATCCTGGGGGCTGGGGGAAGAGGGATGGGCTTGCCCAGGAAGTTTCCTGGTAGAACTGGGACCTCAGAAGCCTTTGAAGATGTGTGTGTTACAGCTTATACTTCATGAACATTTACACATTAAGGAAATGATTGGGAAAAAAACCCCCCAAATCTCATTTCTATTTTATGACAGACAGAAATGTGCCCCCTTCCTCTGAAATTTTCTGGGCTTTGCTTTTGGGTGCTTTATCTTGATTAAATGGAGCATTTGTTGTTCATTTAAATACCTGTAGAGACAATGTATTTCTTGAGCTTCCCCTTCGTCTACTAGAAGAAGACATTTATCAATACTTGGATCATTTTATGAAGGTTTCCAAGCCACATGGAAGTTGGGAGCAATGGCTGGAGTGTGAGGAATCTTCAGACCCCTGGCCTTTGGCTGCAAAGCCACAGGCACATCTGCAGTGACTTTGGACTGGTCTGAGTAGAGAGAACGTGTGTCCCCTGAGCAGACCTGGCCTGGGCATGCCCAGCAATGGCTCAGTCCTTGGCTGTCACTTCATTATTACAGCCCCAGG
The DNA here is from genome assembly GCF_022682495.2 of Desmodus rotundus. Lineage (NCBI taxonomy): Eukaryota > Metazoa > Chordata > Mammalia > Chiroptera > Phyllostomidae > Desmodus > Desmodus rotundus. Next base: position 133,484,744 of record NC_071392.1, read on the forward strand.
CCTCACAAGATTTGACAGTAAAGTATTAAAATCATACTCCATTACTATAAATTTTGAAATTTAGCAAGGTTTTAGCTTTCTAATTTTAGACACTTCTCAAAGATATTATGAAACCGGGAGTAACTAACATTCTAAAAATACAAAAATGTTCTTGTGCTCTCTGGCCTTGTGACAGGGTATGGGAGGCCTTTGCCAAGATTCAGAGTGGCCTATTTGAAGATGCCTGGACATCCTCTTTTCCCCAGAGAGGCCAGGTCAGTGGGCTGCAGGACAGGCCTCATCAGCTCAAACCTTCTCTTACCTACCCCACATCTCCTTCTTTTACCTCCAAAGGGCTTTTAGAGGGAGTGGCAGGCCTGCCTGGTGATGGACACTCACTAAACAGCAGATATTATTACAGTCATTAATACTTTTCCCTGACAACCTGTCCACACTCCCTCTCGACTTCCTGCCTCTGGCAGAGAGCATCAGTACCTCCCCTGGGTGGCCACTCCTGAGATGGAAAAACACTTCCCTCTTCAGACTGGGATCCTCCATTGTCCTCGAGTGAGCCTCTAAGAGGCCAAAGGAGAGGAAGCAGAGACTCATAATTGTTGTGTATTTTATATAAAGGTTTCAAAAATTTTATTATTCTCCCCAAAAAGCTCCCCTTGAAGAACATTTCTGTGTACTGTTGTCTAGTTTGATTTTTCAGGTTGTGTTTGTAACAGTGTTTGTTTGTCATTTGTTTTCATAACTGGACTTGCTCATTTGTTGTGCTGGAAAGAATGTCTCTCCTGCCCAAAACACCCCAGCAAAATAGTTCTACAACCTGGGATTAGGCTGCCATGCAGAGATGTATAAATACAGGAGGCATCTAGAAAGTGTCACGTGTCTTAAATAAAAACAAAGAAAGCATGTACTAGACAGTGTAATTCTGAAGGGTTCTGAGAGCTTCCATCCTGGCCTGAAGTTCCTTCTTGTCCCCAAATAGCCATCATGTAATCATGTTTGTATTTCTCCCCTTAAACCAGAAGTGCCACCCATTGCAAATAATAGAATCAGCACTTCAGGAGGACATGGCCTATTTGCTGTCTGGAGGTGGTTTCCTTAGACCAGAGTGACAGAGGTACTACATCTCTCAACAATTAAGACAAAGAGCAGGTACCCTTCACCTGGGCCCCATAGAATCCAAGGTTGGGCATCATGGGAGCCTGCAACATGCTCTGTGAATGTATCCGAGGCACAATATCTAGGGAGAGCACTGGAAACTTTATGAGTTTATTGATATGAATTGGTGACAGACAAAAAGTTAGGGACTACTGCTATAGAAGAAGAAGGGGGAGGAAAATAAATCCCTTTCATATGTGCAGAAAACTTCCTACCCAGACTTGGTATATTTTTTGTGCTACTTTAAAAGATAAACTTATATACCCTCTAGCCACACTGGTAACTTGAACTGCAGGTGGGCACTCCCAGAAACAAGGAGGGTGCTTTCTGGGTAGCTTCTCTAATAGGAAGTTGAGGTGTGGGAGCTTCCATTTAATGACCTGCAGTTCTTTCCTCTCCTCCATGTTCTTGCTGCCTAGATCTATGGACATTTACCTGGTTTTCCTCCTTCTCTCCAAATAAGCCACTTCCTTTCTGAAGCAAATTACCCTAATATTATTTGTGCCTTGCTGGGGAACTGAACTCGTCATTTTGATGGTAAAAGCCAATGTGTGGATTCAAAAAGAATTATGTAGAAACTTCATACAATCTCCTCCAGAAAATAGCTCAGGTTCACAAAAACAGACCAACAAACCAAATATTCTTCAAGTAGGAGCTATTGATAGCTTTGTTTTTCTATTTTTTTTAAATATACCTGAATATAATTTTCAATTAAAAGTTTATTTTTAGTGCTAGTTTCTATTTTGTGATGTGACATAATTTATTATTGAGTGTTGCTTCCTTAATATAATTGAATTGACTTAAAATACTTGCTTCATTGTCCTGGCTGGTGTGATTCAGTGGATTGAGCACGGGCCTGCGAACCAAAGGGTCGCTTGTTCCATTCCCAATCAGGGCACATGCCTGGTCCCCAGTAGGGGGCGCTTGAGAAGCAACCACACATTGATGTTTCTCTCCCTCTCTTTCTCCCTCCCTTCCTCTCCCTAAAAATAAATAAAATCTTTAAAAAAATTGCTTAGTTAAGAACTCAGATTTCTTTTTATTTCCTTAGGAATGCCTTGTTGTACCTTTGTAACATTTGTGTTGTCACATGGAATCTATGAGCTCTGTTATAATCGAATGTCAGAGAAAGGAATACAATTTTGCAAAAGGAGGTTCAGGGGCATCTTTTGTGTTCCATTTCTTGCTAGATGGCATCACTTGGTTCAAATAATATAGCAATGTTATTATACACGGATGAGCAGACTGTTAGACTGGATTACTTTGTTGCATTTGTGTAAGAATTTTACTTCCTGACATATGTGGATGCTGGAATGGGGGTGACGGTAGCCGGGAGATGGACTCTGGTGGTCCAGGTGTTGATGAGTGGTAATAGGCCCAAGATGGCCGATGACAGAAAGATCATCTGGCTAGTAAAATACGGTGCTAGGCAACTAGCAGTCACTCAGCCAACCAGAGGTTTGGGGGATGTCCATCAAGAAGGTCCAGGTGACTAATATGCACACAGAGGCAGGCCATGCAAGTGGGCACTATTCAGACACCCAGGCAGGTGTTAGCACTGGGGACATCTGCTAGTTTCAGAGATAGGATAATAGTCCATGAAAAGAGCTTGAGTATTGACAGATTGTGACAGTAACCAAGAAGGAGGAAGGCACAGGACACACAGATGTAGCTGCAAGTATACTTGAGTTCCAGGCAGGGCAGGATTCTTGAGGGCAAACAATGCAAAGTAACTAAATGGATGTAGAACTGTGAAGTAGTCTAAAATTTTTCTTAGGACTTCTTTTTTTTAATCATTACCTGAGAATATGTTTATTAATTTTAAAGAGAGAAGAAAGGAACCAGAGAAACATTGATCAGTTGCCTCCTGTACACACTCTGAGCAGGGGTTGAACCCGCAACCTAGACATTTGCCCTGACTGGGAATCAAATATGCAATCCCTTGGCACATGGGACAATACTTCAACTAGGTGAGCCACCTGGCCATGGCATTCTTAGGACTTCTTAAGTTTCCTTCCTAGGAAGGCCTACTGCATGGTCCTAAATAAGAAAACAGCAGGCTATAGAAGTGAATGAGATTGGGCATTTTTGTGTTGGGGCATCTGGTTGATCATTATTGGATTTGGAAGTGTGGTTGGGTTTATTTGGAGGCATTGTAATTCCACAGTCTTTGTATGTGCACATAGGGTGTGTGTGAAACTGAGAGCGTATATAAGGGAATGTGTGTGTGTAGGTGTATGTGAGTGTGTGAAAATGTGAGGGAGCATCTTGGATGTCCCTCTTAGGTGGCCAGAAGATGGAGAGCAATAACCACATATCACATCCAACAGTGGGCTGCATTTATCAAGAGTGGGATTAGAGCCCACTTTCATTTTCTGAGAAGACACTTGCCTGTGTTTCATTTCCACCTGCCAGGGGGGCACACTAGATCTTCAACAAAAGAACTTCCTTCTGCCCTGGCTGGTGTGCTGAGTGGATTAAGTGCTGGTCTGCCAACCAAGGGGTCACCACTTCAATTCCTGACCAGAGTAAATGCCTGGGTTGTGGGCCAGTTCCCCCATAGGGGGCACTAGGGAGCAAACACACACTGATGTTTCTCTTTCCGGTTTTCTCCCTCCCTTCCCCTCTCTCTAAAAATAAATAAATAAAATCTTAAAAGAAAAAAAAAAGAACTTCCTTCTCCCTGAAGAGGGACCTCCATCTTTTTTTTTTTTCCTTAGGAAAAATTTTATTTTGGCCTCATTGAAGACATGCCAGAGAGTGGTGTTCCAAGAAGCCTTTTATTTTTTTAAATATATTTATTGATTATGCTATTACAGTTGTCCCATTCCCCCCCCTCACTTCACTCCATCCTGCCCACCCCCTCCCTCCCACATTCCCCCCTTTATCATGTCCATGGGTCATATATATAAGTTCTTTGGTTTCTCATTTCCTATACTATTCTTAACCTCCCCCTGTCTATTTTGTACCTACCAATTATGCTTATTATTCCCTGTACCTTTTCCCCCATCTCCATCTCCCCACTGATAACCATTCATGTGATCCCCATTTCTGTGATTCTGTTCCTGTTCTACTTGTTTGCTTAGTTTGTTTTTGTTTTTTAGGTTCAGTTGTTGATAGTTGTGAGTTTGTTGTCATTTCAGTGTTCATAGTTTGGATCTTCTTTTTCTTAGGTAAGTCCCTTTACATTTCATACAATAAGGGGTTGGTGATGATGAACTCCTTTAACTTGACCTTATCTGGGAAGCACTTTATCTGACCTTCCATTCTAAATGACAGCTTTGCTGGATAGAGTAATCTTGGATGAGGGTTGTTGCCTTTCATGACTTGGAATACTTCTTTCCAGCCCCTTCTTGCCTGCAAGGTTTCTTTGGAGAAATCAGCTCATAGTCTTATGGGCACTCCTTTGTAGGTAACTGTCTCCTTTTCTCTAGTTGCTTTTAAGATTCTCTCCTTATCTTTAATCTTGGGTAATGTAACTATGGTGTGTCTTGGTGTGTTCCTCCTTCCAATTTCTTTGGAAGTCTCTGAGTTTCCTGGACATCCTGGAAGTTTATTTGGCCAGATTGGGGAAGTTTTCCTTCATTATGTTTTCAGATGAGTTTTCAATTTCTTGCTGTTCCTCTTCTCCTTCTGGCACCCTGATAATTCTGAGTTTTGAACATTTAAAGTTGTCCCAGAGGTTCCTAAGCCTCTCCTCATTTTTTTGAATTCTTGTTTCTTCATTCTATTCTGGTTGAATGTTTCTATCTTCTTTCTGCTCCAAATTGTTGATTTGAGTCCAGATTTCCTTCCCTTCACTGTTGGTTTCCTGTAAATTTTTCTTTATTTCACTTTGCATGGTCTTCACTTCTTCCTCTGTTTTGCATCTATACTCAGTCATTTCTGTCAGCATCCTGATTACCAGTGTTTTGTACTGTACATCTGATAGGCTGGCTGTCTGCTAATCACTTAGTTCTTTTGCTGGAGTTTTGATCTGTTCTTTCATTTGGGCCATGTTTCTTTGTCTGTTACATTGCAAGGGGTGGAGTCTGAGGTATTCACCAGGGCAGGACAACTCACATGGCTGCATTGTGATGCTGTATGTGGGGGAGGGGTCACAGAAGGAACAATGCTGCTTGCTCAGCTCTTGCTCTCTTTCAGTCACTTCCCCTCCTACGTACAAGCAAACTGGGCCTTCTGGTCCTGATTTTTGGGTGGCTGGGTTAGTGTGCTTTGTAGGACCCCACAGGCCTCTCCAACAAACTCTCCTGTGAGGTTGGGAGTCTCTCTAGCTACCACAGCTTTCACAAGTTTTTACAATCAGAGCTTGTGAGGCTTTAATTTCTATGCTGGAACCCTGGGTTGGGCAGTCTGTCTCACTTCCCAGTTGTTCCTCCCAGCTTATCCACATGTGATATGGGACTACCTGGTCCTCCAGGTGCTGCCTTGCTCACCCTGTCTGCTGCCTTGCCATGCTTCCTTTCTCCCTCCTACCAGTTTGGATGAATGTTTCTTCTTTAACTCCTTGGTTGTGAGACTTCCATACAGTTAGATTTTCTGGCAGTTCTAGTTACTCTTGTTTTTAAGTTTGTGGTTGTCCTTCTTTTGGTTGTGCAAGATAGCAAAGCATATACACCTATGCCTTTATCTTGGCTGGAAGTCCAGGGAGCTCCATTTTTATGCTCCCTTCACTTAGTTTCCAAAACATAGGGAGAGAGGGTCCCCATTCTTTAGAAAAGGGGGATTGGCAAGGGAAGGAAATAGAGCCATGGCCATAGGAGTATTCAGGGGTGAAAGCAAGCCAGAGCTTTAAGTGGCCTCAGACTCAAGAATGTCCCTTTTGTGACCTTGCAAGGGGTGGGCACCACAGAGGGTACCAGAGGTGCTCACTCACTCTGTTCTGAGTTCTTCTGAGAGATCATCCAACAGTCCAGGGTAGGATGGAAGGGAACAGCCTTCAACAGTCTGGTGACTTTAAGTCAACAGGCTGAACATGGAAGTCATAGGGTCAGTTCTGATGAATGGGGCTGTCAGTGTCTCTGATGCAGAACTGTTCTCCCTTTGTCTCTCTCTCTTTAGCTCTCTGTTATTAAACATCTGGATGGTTGAGTATCATTTTAGCCGCAGTAAATAGCTTAAGGGAAGATTACAGCTTATATTTCCCCATAAAGAGGCAAAATGGTGTGTTGATTGCACCAGCAGAGGAACTGGAAAATCTCTGGAGTGGTTTTGAAGAAGAGTCACTCCTGGTCTATGAATCACTTTTCTGTTCCTCATCTAAACATCTGTAAAACAATGAAATAATCAGTGTGAAGAATCAAGATTCCCTTCCAAATTAATCTGATTGTATTTGTTTTACATCACTGGTCATAAAAAATATGTTAAAATATCTAATGGGAGTGAAATTACTCTATATAATTTTTCAAACCCTACTTTTCCCCAATGTACTAGGAAGCCTGATAACTATCATACATTTTCCATATTTGAAACAATTTCTGTTGTGATTATATGTGTACTTTCTGGGATTAGGATAACTGGCAACAAAATGAAATCATAAAGAAAAAAATAACCAACTTTGTTATTTGGTCAGCGTTCTGTCCTTAAGATAAAATACTTGTATTGAATTATTTTAGACATCATTTAGTTATCTTCAGCTTCACTGCTCAAATTGTGGTCCACAGACCAAGCAGCATCAACATCCCCCATGACCTTATTAGAAATGCAGAATTCAGGGGACTCCTCACTACACACCCTAAATCAAAATCTATGTTTGAACTAGAAGTCAGGGGATTCCAGTACCCTTAAATTTTGAGAAACACTGGTCTAAAGGCTTTGTCTGGATGGGTGGGTTTCTTTGTTACATATTGACTTTGCTTAGCTCTCACAGCTGGCACAGATCTGTAAGTCTTAACATCCTTCTCCTAACCTCCTCCTTCTCTTTTTCCTCCTCCTCCTTCTCCTCCTTTTTTTCCTCCTCCTCCTTCCTCATCTTCTTCTACTCCTCCTTCTTTTTCTTGCTGTATACTTGTACATATATATCTCTCTCCATTTTTGTACTTAATTCAATCATTTTGCTCAGTTCTGTACCACGTGTGAAACTGTCAGGAAAAAATTATGCTTTCTTCATTTGTCCACAATCAATCAGCAAGCATTTATTAGGTACCTACTGTGTGCCAAACACTGTTCTAGGTACTATGGAAGGCATGAGTCCTGTTTTTATTGAACTTAGGTGCCAGAAGATGAAGACAGTCCTCAGTTTAGAAAAATAGATGAAGCAGGCAATAAGGGAAAACTACATTTGGTGTCTATGGAGATCTTTCACAGCTCTCCACAGAACCACCTGTCAGATAGATTAAGAGCAGTTGGACCAAGAGACAAAGAATGAAATAGGAAATCTCTGATTTTTCATCTTGTCTTGAGAGTTTTTAAATTAGTAAAAATCCTATTTGTGGTTTCTAGTGCAGAAAAACCTAGGGAGGAAATGAAAGTTTGGGAGAGAGCAAAAATTTATGTCCTTGGGTTTGATCTAAATGTTTATCAACCTTCAGAGCAAAAGGGTCTGAGAGGCTGAGATAAGAGATGATCCATCCACAAGAATGGCCTCTACATCAATGTCAACCATTCCAAATGGGTTCTTAACATTTCAGGCCTCAGTGGCTCCTTCCAGGTGTGCATCTAGACATATAGGATAGAATGGTAGAAAGGATGTCTGCGGATGAAAGTACCATATTAAAAGTAGGGTTCTGTTGAATCCTGGCTAGCTGTACTCCAGTTTGTGAAAGAATTCCCAGAAATTAGTGTTAACGGCACCAGAAATAGGGACTGAAAGGTAAGGCAAGGTATGTATGATATGCATACATAGATTTTTTTCCCCCAATAGAACTACATTAGGAAAAAAAGATTTCCTGCTACAAAAATATCTGCTCTGAATTATGGTTTCTGGTTCATTATTATCATTATTTTTAACCAAAGGGAATGAAAGCCAAATATTCATTTGAAATAAAAGCAGGATAATGCCCACAAGAGCTATTCTAAATTAACCTGGTTGTTTTGTGCAGATTTGTTGCAAGAGGGAAAGAAGAGGTAGATGTACATGAGATCTGGAGGAATTGCCCATAAGATTGACAGGATTAAGGAGGTAGGAAACAAATAAAATGTAATTTTCAACTTTCTTGAAGGGAAATGGGTCATGTCATTGAATAAAATCATTTTATATATGTATTATATATATATATATATAAATACAAATGTACAGGTACAAATAAATGTACATATAAAACAAAATGTTTATAAATTATTACTATTTTTTATAAAGGGTATTTATTGACAGAAACAATAGCAATATGACACTTTAGAGTATACAGAGTCCTCTTTTCTGTGATTGAAAAGAACTTCAAATTGTTCATCTTTTGTTTCTCTTAAATATTACTAGTTTGGTTATATTTTTGCAAGAGATTGGAGCCTAGTGGTCACCTGTAGTTTTCTCCGGGTGCAGTTAACGGGACCTTTGGTACCCAGAGCACATTTAATGACCATGCTACATTGGAATATTGCTGGAGTTGGAAGCAGGTTAAGAGAGGTGGACGCTATTTTTTAAGAGGCTCTGGGCAATGCAGGAGATGCTGCTGAGGTGTCATTTTTTTTGCCAAGGAGAAGAACGAAAAGCTCCAGCAGGCCCCATTCACAAAAGTTTGCCTGCGGAAGTTCTAGGAGCAGTGAGATGGTGTTTTCTAATGTCTACACTGGTGGCGTTCAAAGCAAACAAATTGGAGGAACCTAGATTTCCCTCTTTCTGTTGTGCCAGATTACAACACATAGATTCTTACTAAACTCCAGGACATCTCAGTGAGTTTAATGTAACATAATGCTATATACTTAACTCTTACAAGGTAAGTAAGAGCTCAAATTATTTATTGCTTCTGCCATGATATATGTGAGGTGAATCAAAAGACCCTACCCCAAGGTTGACCTGACATTTAAGTGACAAAAGATCTCTAAGAAGAAAATACATTTAAGACTGTAATCTCTCATAAACATAGGTTTATACAGTATGTTGATCTATATTTTGAACTTATGAACAGTTTTATGCCTCTGATATTTGATTAAAGTGCAATCTGATGAGACATCTCAATGACTCCATGATTTTTGTGATAGAATACCATTGGATTAATATTGACTAAAACCCTTGAAGCTAATTGAGTCTTCTTTATTCATTCTTTGATCGACACTATACTCCTCTCCATGTTCTAGTACCAGAAAGATACCTGTTGCTTGATAACTTGATATTCCTACTCCTAAAAATATCAGCAAGAGATAATGAGGTGGGGGGAACCTCTTTCTTGAAACTCTAGCCCTTGCCAGGGATATTTCTGGACTCAAGTTCTCCCAACATTTCTCAAAACATGGAGAAGTTATCTCAGCTCTGCTTACCATAAATCTCTCTCAGTTAAAGCATGGTGTCTACAATCCTCCTTCATCTCTGCTCTGATCCCACTTGAGGATGTCTGTGGTTGATTACTTTGCTGCCAATGAAGTCACAGGAGAAGGAAGGCTGGCCACTCTCATGAATGTTCCTGCCCAGAGAGTTCTTTCCTGTATGTTCCAAAGAGGCTGGTGCTACTCATTCTTGGCACTGCCTCTCACTGCTGCTAATATGCATGCCACCACCTGATTTATTAATTTATTTATTCAGTAAGTAGTTGTAACCATTGAAAACCTCCTTTATACCAGCATCTGTGCTAGGCACCATGGATTCAGTGACCAGTTCTGACCCTGCCCTTATGGGGTTTAGATTTTGATGTTAGATGTACTCACAAAATAAGCAATGTAAACAAATAAGGCTCTTTGGACTGTGGTTGATTGGAAAGATAGATAAGAAACCCCACCAGCCTTGTGAGCTCTGTTGAGGATCTTAGTCTTTATTCCAAAAACAGTAGAAACCTTTGAAAAGCTTTAATCTCACAGGTAAGGTGATCACTTTGGGATTTTGAGCAACACTATAACTCAGAGTGGAATTGCAGGTTTTGAGAAGAGCAAATGGCAATGGGGAGACCAACTGGGAGGCTGTTGTTAAGGTACAGGAAACAGTGGTACCTGGACTGAGATGTGGCCTTGGTGGAGATTTGAAAGGCCACCACAGCCCAGGTCCTCCTATGCAGTAGCCACTGCTGCTTCTCCGGAGCCCATTCTGACCAAGCACCAGAAGCCATATTTATTTTGTACAAATCCAAGGGGATTCTCTCTCTTTTCCTATGGTGACAGTCTGAGGTCTCAACCCCAAAGGAACATTGACCTACCCTACCAAAGTGTGCCTGCCAAGTGAGGCTTACCACTCTCTGGATGTACCCACTCTCCAGGTATGTTGGAATACAGAGATGAACACAGCTTGGGCATTAGCAGGTTACTTATACGTGGGCTGTTCATACTTAGGGTATTAGCTATTTATCAGATTGTGGCTGTTATGAAACATAAGCCATATTTTGAAGGCACAAGAAAATTTTGGAATCACCATTTGGTAACACTTCTATGATATGTAACTAGACAGGTAAGCAGATACGTTTCAACACATTATAAGTAGGGCGGTGGTCCACAGTTTCTACATGGAAGCAGTCCTTTGGATGGAAATGGCAGTGGTTGAGGTGGGAGCATTGAAAGTGTAATTGCATAAAATCTTAGAAAAAAGACCCATAGACAAAGACAACGGGGGGGGGGGAGGATTGAATGTAAGAGGTGAGGAGTGGGTAGGGCAGGGGAGAGTAATGGGGGGGGGAATGGGGACAACTGTAATTGAACAACAATAAAAATAAACAAATAAAAAGTTTAAGGAAATGTCAGTTGCCATATTTTTTAAAAGATGGGGTAGCTGTTGGGAATGGGGTGGCACACATACACACACACCTTCCCAATGCCCAAGTGTCCTGCTTGGAGCCTCTGTTATGGTAAACAATAAAACAGTGCTAGGAACAGTTACTTTAAAAGCATGGGAAACTAATTTCCTGGGACAGTTGATTAAAAGGCAGACATTTTCTGAAAATATTCATTCTTTCCCATTTGGAGAAGAGTCAAAGCTCATTAGTGGTTAGATAGTAGAAGGCATTTTCATGTTCTTCTACTTATTTCTACCAAAATAACCAATTTCCTTAGAACCACTTTCTCAAGAGCTGTTACCATAAATAAAGCCAGCAGAGAGCGCACAAGTGCAGTCATTGTGGAGGTAGAAAACCTGCTTGCAATTCTCCAGTTCACCACAATTCTCTTCTGTCTGCAAGATAAATTCTGGAGGGAATGACAGTGGTGTTTGATTGTATATGGACTAAGAGATGTGCTGATCCTAAAAACCAATGCAAGTTATTTTTAGTGTTGGAATTGAAGGAAATTATATAGCATCTCTTCAGTTCTCTTTGATGTCTCCTGAGACATTTTGTCAAAAGAATTTCATTGATGAGTTTACCCATGGGCATAATGGGGAAGGATAATATGCTTTGTATAATCCCACTGCCAAACAGAAGAAGCAGTTGTAATTGTTTTTTGGTTTGAATATGATTATATTTAGATTTTTTAATGCAGCAATTTCATGAGAGGAAATAAAATGCAAAATAAAAAAATCTCTTAATTGCTTTAAAACATGAGAAAACAACTGAAGCTTCCAGAACCATTATTTTACAAATTGACCAGAACCAAAAATGTATAAAAGAAGAAGGAGAAAGAAAAGAAAAGATGAAAATCAAGAAAGAAAGAAACAAACAAACTTGCTAAGGCTCCCAGCTCATTAAAAAAAAACACATTTGAGAGAAATGATAAAATAATTGTAAATACCAGATTTATTTCTGAAAGCAAAAGGCAATGAAAGAGATGAAGGCAGAAATGACACTTAAGCAATAAACACATTCAAGTAATGTACCTCTTTCCATACACACTCCATTCCCATTGGCATCTGAGCATGGATCTTCATTCAAGAGGTTTAACCTACTCCAAGGAAAACGAATAAAGAAGAGTGTAGCTCAGTGCATGAAGATCTTCACATATATAGACTGGTGTGAACTCTCTACCTCACATACTATAATTTAGGTGCTTTTCCTTCAAAACTATTACGGCATCTCCATGGAACCAGGATAATTCTCAGCAGCACTAGTGGTGTGCTCACTGTTACTGTAAGTGAGATAAATGATAGCAAACTTGTCTAAGCAGATGCAGCTAATAACGGAGGCACAGACACATAATATGGCAAGAACAGAAGTGTTCAACAGCAGAAAACAGAAGCCACAGAATCACTATGAGCATGTTAGTGTGTATCACTGAATTAATGATGTGTGTGTCTAGTCAGTTTTACCTACATCTCCATCTCCAGTGCAGCCAAATTCTTCAAAAGGTCAGAGTCACAAACTTGTGAAAGAGAACCCCTCTTGGGTTTCAGGTCTTCACTTCCATAAAATCCCAAGAAATTGCTAGTAGAGGAATAAAGACAAAGTCCTTAAATGATAGAGCACTTAATGAGATCGGGAGAATGAGTCTCTAATGTCCACCCACATTAAAGGGAAATAACATTATCTATTTCAACCTCAGTTCTTATAGGCTAAAAAAATCTGAAACAAATAGATGTGGCTTACAGCAGTGCCTCTTCTATTTAGTTTGCCCCCTCCTCATCACCATTGTAGTCGATATTATGCATTTTCTCCTTATCCACACTTGTAAGAGAAACCTCTGGAAAACTCAGCTCACCACTCCCTCGAGAGGGTTCTTGAAGAGGAGTGAAAAGATGGAGGCAGCATAGTTTAGGCAAATGTTTTAATCTTTGATATAGAAATATAATGGAAAGGAGGGAAAATAAGCATTAAAAAACAGAGTCACCATCTTCTGGCCTCTAGTTCTCAAAATTTTAAGATAGTGCCTTCAAATGACCCGACAGAAATGAGTCCAAATAAGGCTTCATTTTGTGTGGGCAGGTGCTGGCTGGGTTTATTGGGCACCAGAATCCTGACTGACATCGTCATGATGGTTTGTTCAGTCCTGGTGGCCATGTACAGCACCCTTTCATGAGGTTTATTAACGTGAAATCTTTATGAAGATGACAAATAGCCTTGTAAATGGTTAGACCCACACCCAGAGAATTAAAACTCACAGAAATGAATCTGGAAATATAATCAACTAAAATATTTTGACATAAACTACTAGTTCCTCTTTACAAAGGAACTGGTGAAATTTCAGAGGCCTGGAGGAATTCCTCTTCTGATGTCTTCTCAGGGCCCATGCTGTTCTCACCTGTCCTGTCTGCACAGTTGCCTTTCTGCTCTACTTGAAACCCTAAGGAAGGGCAGTCCTGGTTTGGGCAGCCTGATTTCTCATACCATCTAACCTGGGCCCTGAGCATTTGTCTGTGTTCCCTGGTTGGCTCTGCAGCACTTTCTGAAACACCTCAATGGTGGGATGGTTATTCCAAATTTCTTAAGTGAGAAAGAACTTCTTCCTGATGAGATTTTAAAGTTAAAATGGCTTTCTCCCCTGAAACCACATTTCCTAGAATTGATGATTGAAATTCTCTTCTGCTCAAGCCCCAACAAGACCAGCTCTGGGGTTGGAGTGTGGAGGACATTGTTGTTGATAATTTCATGTTCAATAGGCTAGGACTTCCCAAAAGTTGACTCGAATGCAAATGTTTGGTTACTCTAGGGACCCACCTGGGCACATTCTGGTTCAGGTCTAGGAGGAGCCCTGGCAAGTTCATTGAGGGAGCTTACAGGTGATTCTGATCATGAGACAGTTTAGGAAGCCACTAGAATGCTCCATGTCCCCTAGAAGGGCTCTGGACTGCAGCTCTGGAAATTAAATATTTGGAGAGCAGATGCCAGAATACAAATGATATTATGAAGTGTTTAGCTGACTTGATTCTAGTTAGATATTATAAAAAACATGGAACAAAAAAAATAACTTCTGAAAAAACTTTGTGAATCCCAAGATTCTTCATGGGATGTTTGCCCACTTTCCTGCTGAGATTGGTTTTAAATGGAGTGGGGGGGGCACTTTATGGAGCATGATAGCACGGGAAAATGGAAATCAGAAATGTGCTAGCATATAGAAGCAGAAAGAAGGCAGGGAAGAAGCAATTTGTTAGAGGTACAGCTGGTAGAATACAGGCTTTTTCCTGGCAAACTCCTGACCCTGTGTGTGGCTTTGTATCAATTGTGTTGATTTAGCCAAGGCAGTGGCTACTAGTCTCGTATTGCTATTGAAATTTAAGTTAATTACAATAAAAGAACACTACAAATCTACAAATTTGCTTGCTCAGTCCCACGAAACATATTTCAAGTGCTCTAAGAACCACACGTGGCTAGTGGCTACTGCACTGTCCTTTCTGCAGATGGAAAGGACATTTCTACTATCATAGAAAGTTCTGTTGCACAGTGTTGGTCTATATGCAACCACTGAGGGGAGTAAAGGGTACCACAAGCAATTTGACCATCACTGAGGTAATGTTGTTTTCTGATATTGGTGGAGCTTGCTGAATAACATGTCAGGATGGAATTGCTCACTGTTTTAAACTGAAGCCTCCATATCTTGATTAAGAGACAAAAAAGAAATGTGTATTGTGGGAATACCTCAGTGATGACCTGAGCCAATCTCTTCTGAGATTACTCAGTTTTAAACTTCACAACTCTTTGAAACTCTTGTCAAAACTTTTAATGTGGTCAGAGAAATGTGTGGAATCCTTGAGAGTTTGTTTTTGTTTTCTTTTTTTTCAGAACTGTTATTGGAGGTTCATCTCTGACTCAGATATTGAGTGTTTGCAACTTTGTCTGGAAAGACCCTTGAAAGAGGCCTGCTTTTCAGCAGAGGAGGGCGGAACACTTCATTCTTCCCGTCATCTTCTGATACATGGAGGAAGCAGATAGTTTGAGATTGGCCTTAAGAATCAGGGTGTTTTATGGGGAGAGAGGCTGAGGGTGGTGGGTGGAAAAAATGAAAAAGAAAATCCATACAAGGTTGTTGTAGGTTGTGTTGTTTGATCTTCTATGCAAAAAGGGCTGGATGCTGAGGTGCATTTTGCATTATTTCCTGAAGGTGGAGATGTTGGAGCTTGGATGAGTTTTGTAGCTGTGAGCAAGAGACACCCAGGCTTTCCATGAATTGTTCTCCAATTAAAGATAGAAGGATCTGGTGTTGCAGGCTGGATCATGAGATAGTGGTGGGTAAAAATTATTTTAAAAATTCATTCAAATTCTTAGAAAGAATAAAACTGGACTCCAAAGTGACCACATAAATATTTTTTTGAGAGGAAGAATTGTCAAGAAACTATTGGGCCAAAATATATTTTAGAAACTATTTACTACTCCTGATACATTGCATTAGAAAACCATGAGATATTTATAGCCAAAATTTCTTTTGGCATCTGTTTAAATTGGCATCTTCCAATTTTCCTCAAGGGTTCTAGTTCAGCCCATCAATTAATTAATACCTATTAACTGAATGTCCTTTACATGCAAATGAAACAGTGTTTCTCAGCTCAGCATGTTCCTTGGCATATAATTTCTGATACCCTGAATTATAATTTTTACTAGCACTTAGAAAAGCTAGTCTCAGCCTCCTCTCCTTTTTATTTTGTAGCCTCTGGTTCCTAGTTCAAGAGCATGGTGTCTAGCATATGAGTATTTGTTAAATGAGTGAATGAATTAGAAAATCACACTTTAATCAGAATATCCTAGGTTAGTCAGTAAAATGTACTTGGAGTATGGTGGTAAAGATGTTATTGAGTGTCAGCCTTCTTCATAATAATGCCCTATATTTAGATAGTGCTCTTCACTCTTGCAAAACTCTTTCACACCTATAATTTTATTTGATTTGCTGTTAAACCTTAGATAATGTTATTAGCCTTCATATGCCTTCATTTTTCACCCATGGCAAAAAAAAGATCCCCAATAGATAGACCATTATCTTTTCATCAAGATGCTGTAAGAGTTATTATTAATTCCCTAGAATACTGTTAGAAGTCAATCTGAATATAAAAGGGAGCACCATCACTTTTGAAGTTTATAAAGCCTATTTATTATAGTATAAATGGGAAAAACTGCTCCAATAAATTAGTACAATTCTAATATGAATGCCAAGTTGTCTCTGACTGGGACTTGACAGAATGTGAGAAATTGGGGCTTTAAAATCCTGCTGACATTATTCTGGAAAGCAAGCCTCATAACAGACCTGATTATTTTGTAGCCAACTAATTTTCTATACCTCCAGGCCTTCCTCTAAGTGTTTTCTCAGGTAGTTTGCACAGTCAGCCTTAGTGAACATGAGTTTTATTCCCCAAGCTGTATATACATTTCTTCAGTGCAGAGGTAATGTGAGGCCCAGTGGTCAAGGGCATGGATTCAAACCCCAGGTCTACCACTTACCAGCTGTGGGAGCTTGGCAATTCATTCACCTCTCTTACTCTAAGCTTCCTTGTGCCTTAAATGGAACTTATTATACTTCCTTCCCAGAGGAGGAATCAGAATCAAATCATTGTCTTCCGTATAATAAATACTCAATAAATGGTAACTATGATTATATTCTTGTTAAATTTTCTTTCTCATTCACTTTTCAGTGTCTATAGAAATGTTAGGAACTTGGAAGGTAACAAGTAATGCTTCCCAATTTAAGTAGAATGTTGTTCACATAGTGTTAATCATCTTGATCTTTCTTTCATTGATCTTAGTGTCCATTTCTATAGCTGGGTCAGGACATATTGCCTATTAAAATAAGATGATGGAAGTTCAGTGTAGAATAAAAACATGTAGTTTCCTTTAGTAGGTTGGGAAGATTCTTGGTAAATTAAGTATTAAAATTTGCTCTTTTATTGCAAAACAGTCACAAGAATGTATAGTACAGCATAGGGAATATAGTTAATAATATTGTAATTATTATATATGGTTTCAGGTGGGTACTAGACTTAACCGAGGGATCACAATTATATAAATGTCTAAGCACTATGATATACCCCTGAAACTAATATAAAATAATAATAAATGTCAACTGTAATTGAATTTTTTAAAAAATTAAAAAAAAAACTTTCTTAGAAACACTTGTTAACATGACAAAGACAAAATAAAGACAACTGAGGTGGAATGTTGATTTAAAACTCCTCAGTTTTATTCATTGTTTTCCAAAACTAAGCCTAATTTAATCAGTATAAAAAACAATAGTAATGTCTCAAATGCTTTATTGTGGCAAATATAGATAATTAAAAAAAATGAAATTCTTGCTCTGAAAATCCAGATGGGAAACCTTTCTCTGGTAGCATTATACAGCAAGCACCTTCTCTCTTGGGGAGAATTCCAGGATTCCCAAGTTAGATTTCCACCTGACACTAGCCTTTTTCTAGGAAAAATGATGAGCCAGACCACATTTGGGGAAAGGGAAAGTAGGTAGAAACTCTAGGCTTCTCTGGAAGGTATACTTCCACATTGTCAGAGTTAACCATCTGATGACAATGGTATTTTGCATCTCTGTAAGATGGTCTTTCTGTTGTGGTACTCCTAGCCCTCATGATGGTAAAGAATTTGAAGAGTAAAAATAATTTACTGTCCTTTCAGTATTGCCAGTGATGAAGGGATGCATCCAACTATTTATCCATTGATGGTCTTCTGTTATACACCCCCATACTCTGGTCCTTATGGATCAAGACCATTTCTTCAGGTAGCCACTGCCTGAGTATGAACAGGAGAAAGGACTGTGCATTCATTTCTGGGTCTGTTTTGCTAGTTTTGATGTCAGTGCTTTGAGCTGAAGTTTCTGGACAAAGACTGCCAGGGATGGTCCCAGCTCATTATATTTGGGTGAATTTGTTGTTTCATTTAAAGAAGAGCTGTGAATAGATGACTAGTTGTAATACATCTGAGTTGGTGATGCAAGAACAAGAGTTTATTGAGTGATCTTTGCCCACAGACATTGAAATCTTTGCCTTCTACTTTCTGCACCACACCAACTTCCGCTCTATATACCAGTTTCAGATCTAAAGATGATAATAGTATCTGCCTGCTATGGTTTTTGTGAAGTGTAAGTGTGGTCATTCATGTGACTGGCAAATAGTATGAGAGGGGAATTTTCTTTTGGTGGGTGGGCCCCTGGTAGTACAGGATTCACCCCTCTGGTGAGTGTTGTAGGAACTCATATGTATCAGTGTACTCACTGGTGTTGTGAGAGGTTGCATTTTCTTTCAGTGAATTCTTTTGAAGATTTTTTTTAAAAAATGTATTGTTCAATTATAGTTGTCCCAATTTTTCCCTCATTGCTCTCCCCTGCCCCACCCACCCCCACTCCCACAGTCAATCCCCACCCTGTTGTCCATGCCCATGGGTCCTTTATACACGTTCCTTGACTCTTTCAATGCATTTGCCCATTTCATGATGAGCGATTTACAAGCCCACCTGTCCACACCGCTCTGTGTGTTCAGCAGTTTTTGACTAAAAACAGCGTGACCCCCATGTCTCACCCTCCGTGTTCACCTGATCTTGTCCCCAGCAACTCTTTCTTTCCCCTTGGCTTGAAAAAGACCTCAAAAGGAAACATTTTGTGGATGTGGAACAGGTGAAATAAAAAATGGCAGAAGCACTAAAAAACATCAAAATTGATGAGTTCAAACACTATTTTGAGCAGTGGAAAAAATGTCTGGATAGGTGTATTGCATCAAATGGAGAGTACTTTGATGGTGACTGAAGTTTAAACATGTAAGAATAAATACACAATTTTTTATAACAAATTTTGTTTTGGGGGATCCTCCATTGTTAGTAAATGTTCAATAAATGTTGGTTGTTATAATTATGATTTATTTAAAGATGTTTGATACTTAAATACCATTGGAGGAAAAAGCATCCTTTTTGAAGGAGGTTGTTTTTTGTTGCTCACTTTATAGATGATATTTTTACATTTAAATTCTTATCATTTGACCCAAATGTCCTAAACCAACCTGGGAAACAGCAAGAGCAGCTCCTCCCACTTTTGCTCTCTTACCAGCATCCATCCTTTTAAGTTATATTTTAATCATTGGCTAAAATAGATAGCAAACCTGAATTTAAAAAACAAAAATTGAGGGAATTTAACATAGTTGTATGCATTTAAATTGCTCCTGTGGATATGAAACAATGTTTAAAGGAATCTATTTTACAAGACTAAAAATAAAAAGGAGGAAAACACAGAAATTCATATAGCACTCTTTGTTATTTGAATCAATAGCACTGTTCACATGAAGAACTGAATAATTACACTTTTGTTTGGTGTTGGAAACCCCAATTTATCTCCTTGTGATTTGTTTTTTGGATATCAATAGAATATCTTTGTTCTTTAACAGTTTCTTGCTCTGATTTCTTCCTCCCCTCTATACTTGGAATGTTTTTTCTGTCCCAGAAACTTAGCATTTATTCCATGCTGGGAAATCGGCATGTGCTATAAAAATATGTTTTTCAAACAAACATTTTTAGAAGAAATCTCAAGAGTAGAGCACAGCATTTTTCTGGTGAGAAAACTGACATCTGTACCATTCCTAGAAGGATCCACATTCCAAAAAAGAGAGACGGCAGGAATGTTTGTATTTAGAAAGAGTAAGACAGCATTTGCTTGACTGACCACTAGGTTTAAAGCACTGTTGTAAGTGTCTGCATACATCTGACTGCTTCATTTTGTCCTCACAATGTTGCTATGGGATATGTGCTACCATTTAATATTATTTCTATGGGAACTGAAATTTGGTGAGGTTAACTTTGAACCCAGATCTGTTTGACCCCGAAGACACTTTCTACCATGTTACATTGCCTCTCAAGACAGTCCAATCTCATTATTTCATTATTGACATTAACTAAAAATTTTTTTTGAGTAAAACAAAATTTTGAGAAGAAAATATTCTTTCTTTTTCAGAAACTCAGCAGTGAAGACGTCAAGAAGACTTCTGTCAGAATTTCTATCAAGAGCTGGGAAATTATGGAATTTCCAGGCTCAACAGTTATTCCAGAAGGAATTATATATGTGAATAGTGGTTTTTTACTCTGCTGCCATGGTGAAATGATCAAACTTTTCAGAGAGTTCCAGTTGGTAAGAGTGCTATGATGTAGAGAAGTGTCTCAGCCTCTGATCAGACAGCATTGCCCGTTATGGGAAGGTCAGTGTTTCCACAATAGTCTCTGTGGGCTCTAGTGAGAGGGACTTGGGCCTGTGTTGTGGAACAAGTAGGCAGGCAGTGCCTTCCTTTTAAAAAGGCAGAGCGTTAACATAGGAAACGTTGGCTTATAAAAATGATATTGGTTCTTTATCTGGAGTCTATGGACCTCTAAAATGTCTATGGTTGGTATTCAGAGGGTCTGTGAACTTGAATGAGAAAATAATCATATCATTTTTATTAACCTCTAAATGAAATTTGGTATTTACTTTAATTATGAATGTAGACAACAAACCACAATAGTATCTATAGTACCTGTGACTTTGTCATCAATAGAAATCAGCTATATTCAAATCACGTTATAGTTGTTACAGAAGTATCAAACTCTCTCAAAGTCATAGGGATTACTAAACTCACCGCTAGACCCTGTTACTTAATACACAAATAAAGAAGTATGCATATTTCTATGTTACATATTTGTTTTTAAAATATTTTGATAACTGTGTATCAAGGTGTTGTTTCTGTTTATAATTCTCCATATTTTATTTTATGCATTTAAAATATTATTCTGAGGGTGTTCCCAATAAAAAGAGGTTGAGAACTGTGCTTAAGAAACAGGTAACAAAAATACATGTTTAAAATTATAACTCCCCTGACACAATATTTTTGCTGATCTTTGGATTTTATTCAGAGTAACTCAATATTTCTTCAAGTTCTGTTCATGTACCAGTTTTAACTAATGTCTGTAACACATTTCAGAATCTGTATCAATCAAATTTTTTAAATCACCAATTTGTATTGGGATAATTAAACTGCATCTGAAATTTGCATATATCATACAGAAAAAAATTATATTGTCATCAATTTTCTGCATCTCCAGGTATTCTGGAGATGGAGGTGGGGGTGGGCATGCATTTGAAAGACAGAGTCTCCCTGCACTTGTTGTCAAGTGCTTTTGCAGTTCCAGCCTTCCCTGAAGAGCTGGCAGCCTTCTTTAGGGTTCTTTAAACTGTAATAGCAAATGACCTCCTGCCCCCAATATCTTCCTCACCCGCCTGACATAGTGCCTAAAATCTCCACTACTAATCTGAGTTGGGATTAAGGTATTGTAATTTTAGAGCTCCTGCTCTAAAATAATGCAGGTTACATGCATTGTTTGTTGTATTTTTATACATTATAAATGTCCCTGTAATTCTCTCTTCCTGTGTAAACCCCTTCCCACTATACCCACTGGATAACACAGGCTCCTGTAGAAGAGGTCAACCAATTTTGTTGTGAAAAGCAAGAAAAAGAAAACATGATAGCTTCTCAGTTCTTGTGAAAACATCATGATATGTATTTTTTTCCTTTTGTTAAAACTTTGATTATGTGGGTCAGTCCCACCTTGCCTCTGAACTTCTAGTGGTGCTGGTAGCTGCTTTCATGGGTCACTCTAATTTTTTTCATTGGGTAAGTGTCAGTGTCACTCTCAAAACAAAACATAGATGTTTGTTGGCTTGTTTTACCAGCATTTTCCAGCCTTGCAAAAAAAAAAAAAATCCCTGGGCTAAGGTGTGACTACTAGGAAGCCTGGATTATAACGGAAATATCTTTCCCAAGAGAAAAAAAATACATTGACAGTTGCTGGCCTCTTTTTGACAGAATGACCTTACATTGCATGTCTTGTAGAGTCTCAGACTACCTCAATGTTCCAGTATAATATTCAGTTATTGGAAATAACTGTCATGTATGTGACGTGAAGGTGATGGTAGTTTAGTTTATGTGTGGAGCAAAGAACCAGGGAAGAGTTGACTACAATTAGGAATATCACTAATTACAAGATATTGGTAAAAACACCAGGTGCCCCTGGTGGGGGTGACACAAGTGAGCGTAAAGAATGAAATAAAGGAGAAGGGGCTGAAACTGTACTGACTCCCTTATGTGTTCTCTGACTGCCAGGACATCTTTATGATTGAAATGTGCAAATCTGGATTTTAAAACCTCCTCTATGTCAGAGCCATATTTTTAAACCTTCATTTGTGGGCAGGCTTTGAAGTGACTTGACGACATCTTACAGGAGATGGTAGAGCTCTTCAATTCAATATATTTGTTTCTGTGAGTCCTCCCTCTGTTCTATTTCCAATCCTGAAATCCACATTTGTGTAGCTCATGGAAACCTAGAAATGTGTTGGTGGTGCTTATTCACTAAAAAGAAGCCCCCAGACCATGTATCACCAAGGAGAATGAAAAACTGAAGCCATCATTGGTTCAGTAATCCACACTTATTGTTACTTTGTATTTTGAGCATCACCTTTTCCACTTACAAACAGTTATATTATTAAAAAGATATTTTCCAAAGATAGTAACCTTGGCAGTAGTTGTCAAGGCTAATAGTTTGACATTTCAGATCACCCACAACTAATCAACTGAACATGGCAACACATTTGAAAAACCCATTATAGGCGAAAGGCCCTGAAGTAATATGTCAATGCTCGCACTAACAGCTGTTATGTAAACGGGCTGATTTTTCTCTGCTGAATGGTCACATGGTTGAGGGAGAGTGGCTTTGAAGGACGCGTGCATGTAGCTGGGAAAGGAGATTGTGTTATTGAATGCCACATATTTATGGGGGAAAAGTCCCTATCACTGATGATAAAAACACTCAGTCATCTCTCACAAACGCTTTTAGGGATGTTTTTTTCTCTTCTAAACATAACACTCCCTGAAGGGCATGGAGAGCTGTTACACTGTTATTGCCTTCCTATTGGGGAAATGATCTTCAGGACTTCACATCGCAGAGCTGTTGTCCAAGATTTGCCTGAAAGATAAGAAAATAAATAAGCCAGCAGCTCCAGGTTTCAAAAACTCCCAAGTGCAGATGGACAAATAAGGAAACTAATTTTATTTCTGCAATTCCTATAGATTTTCAAATTATTTTAAGTATTTGAAGAACCTAGTTTTTTTTAACACTCTGAGCCTTACACCAGATTTATTACTGAGTGATCTTAAAGCTCTTTGTGTATTTTTGTAAAACAAATTAGTACAAGATTTCTTATAAACTACTACAGAAAGACACAGAAAGTTTGCAAATAAAGGTCTGGGAAAAGATATCCCAGGTAAATACTAAACCAAAGAGAGCTGGTAGTTATATTCATAGCAGACAAAAATAGAATTTAGGGTAAAAATATTAATATGGGGAAAGATAAACATGAGAGGTTTTTAAAAAGGAAATATCCATAAGTATGATAAAACATTCATAAAACTAACAATTTCACCTTGAATTATATAAAGCAAAGGTTAACCAGGAAGCACAGATAAATAAATCTATAAGCTTAGTAAAGGATTGTAACCTAACTCTCAGAAACAGAGAAATTAAAGAAAACTGAAAATTGTTAAGGATAACTCAAATAAACAATGCAAATACACTTGATCTAAGACATGTACAAAGATATCTCAACCCTCTAGAAAATACATTTCCTTTTTTAAAACATACATACTTAAATGAAAAAAAATTCAACAAACTTTAAAGGATTGATAGATTAGAAGCCTGTTCACTCTAAAATGAAACTCAATTAGAAATTAAAACTTAAAACTAAAAATACAGCCAAAGCCTTTTCAACTTTTTAGAAACTAAAAACATCCATCTGAAAAATTAATGGGTTAAAAAGAAATAATAACAAATGTTTCAAAAAAATTTAGACCTGAATAACAAAAACATTACAGATCAAAATATGTGTGGCAGAGCTAAAGTTATACTGAAAAAAATTTTAAGAGCTAAAGTTACAGTGAAAAAATTTTAATCTTCAATACAGTCATTAGAAAATAAGGAAGTAAGTGAAGACACAGCTAGAAGGCACTGGCTATGAACTAAGGAAAGGGCTCTCACGAGATTATGACCATGCTGGTGTCTTGATCTTGGAATTCCTAGCATCCTGAACTGTGAGAAATAAATGTTTGTTGTTTATAAATAAGAAAAAGAAAGAACGAGAGAGCACCTTAAGTTGTAAGAGGAAGAATAGCAAAAAAGGAAAGAATCACAATAGAACAGGAATTTAAAAATAGGAAGCTAGTCCTTTTATATTTCTCTGAAAATTTGTGTTATTGACTTATGAATTATTTTGAATAGCTTATTAAAAATCATGTATTCAAACTACTATCAGTGAATCTTTCCAAAACGGACAGCAGTTCAGTTTGTTTAATCAGGAATACATTGTACTGCACAAGAGAGTTTTAGCTGGATGGCATCTCACCTGTTCATATAAAAGGCCTGTCAGATAAAGGTGGAGGGAGGACAGGCTTTAGCAGCTCTGGCACTGGCACTTTGTCTGCACTTGGGTCCTGCCGAAAGTGCATGTTGACTTGCATTTTGTGGCTTTGAAATGTGGCAGCTCTTCCAACAACTGGAATCAGGTAGTTCCTTGTTCAGTGTTTAACATTCTTCCATGTCAGCAAGATACTTAGCCCAATCAAGACAATTTCTCACAATGTTCTGGTCACAAGAAATATACTTAAAGCCGCAGATTCCATGTGAGGATTTTCGTGGTGCTGTTGAGTCAAAGTTGGAAGTCCTATACCACTCCATTCATTTTGCTATTCTTTTGCTTATTCTGGCCAGCACCCATGCTAAATCTGAGCACCTGAATTTTGTGCCCAATTAAACATGGGATTAAAGGCTCGGAAAGGCACATTCATTGTCAAAATTGGGCCTTTTCACACCATATACTCACTTGGAAAACCTTTCCTTGCTGACTAATAAACCTCAGCCGGTTGTCGTTCCAGCAGTGTGCTGTGCTGCCATTCGCAGCAAAAGGTTTACAGGTCTGAACGGAGTCCAGATTAGCTCAATTCCCATGAACTAATTGAAAACCAGGTGGTCGGGACTAATTTTCTGAATTAATAGCATTTCTTACAGCTTTGGAAATTTCTGTAAGTCAGGTCAAAAGTGGCTCTTAGGTTGGGAGAAGAGAACAAGCCAGGACACAAAGATGGAATAGAATCCTGTCCGATACCACTATTTTTTCTTCATTGCCATTTTTCCCATTTAAGTATATTATATTTATATAACAAGTAGAATACAGAGAGAAATGTATTGAACTTGCACGCTTGGCCACAATAAAAATTTGTTCCTTTATAAATCAGGCTGAAAAAGTAGTAAAGCTCAAAGACAGGCTCCAGCTAGCAAAAGACAAATAAACTAGCTATTTTACAAACACTATAAAGCAGATCTGATTGCATTATAGGCAAGTTAAGGTCTGAAGAGACAATTTCATCCATACTATAAGAGTAAGAAATGTATATGTTTGGGTACAGAGACTTGAACTTAGACACAAATTTGATTCCTACTCTGCTGTGTGACCTTGGTCAAATTACTGTCGCACTCTGTGCTTCGGTTTCTTCATCTTCAAGAAAGAGACAATAATATCTACCTCACAGGTTATTCAAGAATAAAAATGCATGTAGAAACCAGCATCTGGTATCTAATAAACACTCAGAAAATTATAGGTATTATTGTTATTATTTTCTTTGTTAAGACTTGCAATTATCTTTTGCTCTAACAAATTTATATAAAAACATTAGTGAGGCTGACTCCAAGCTCACTAAGCCAGTCTTCTCTTCTTCCTGGGCACAATTCTATAACATTTTCTAACACCCTTGAAGATACATGTACACAAATGACTGGAAACCTCTTATGGCCATGCTCTGTCCCCTTTTTTTCTAACTTAATGCATGTAACCTTGGAAGCCACATGAAGGAGACAGAAGAGCCAAGGAAAGAAAGGATCCTGGGCCCTAGACTCACTTTTTCAGACTTTGCGCACAAGAGAAAAACTTTCTATAGTCTTTGAGCCAGTTTACACCTTTATATTCATTTATTATATAAGCTAGCTTTGTCTAATTTGTCCAGAAAGAAGCTATAGTTAAAGATACTGAAAAACACATATGAAAAGAATAGATCCTTTTTATTAAACTAGAATTTGAAAGAAGCTTTGCTCTGTCAAATTCAATTTAACTGATATTTATTGATTGCTTCTGATGTTCCAGGGAGGGGGATCTCCATGGAGAATAAGAGTAGAACCTATCATGTCTGAGAGGTCAGGGTAGGTAGCTGAAGAAACTTTTGTCCTAAATTCCCATTTTATAAGGCTTTAGATTTAGCCTCTCCAAATGGGGCTGTACACATAATCACAGAATTAACCCAACAAGATTAAAAGAAGACATTCATTATACAACAACTAAAATATTTTGAACTTTTTATTGGCATTCTCTATTTTCTTTTCATTTTCAACATACCAAGAATACCCTGAAATGGAGCAGTACTGATTCTTTCATAACAACCCCTGCTCTCAAGAAGTATCCAGTCATGAACAAACAGTTACGTTAGCCACAATGAACGTGAACAGCAGATATAGAAGGAACACAGAGAATGAGAGAGATTTACTCCACGGAGGGGAGTAGTGGGGCAAGCGTCCCAGAAGAAGGGGTTCTGAACCAATTATAAAGAATGACAAGGAATGTCCAAGTGGAAAAGTTTAGGTGGGAGGTGAGTTGGGGAGTGGCATTCCTGACAAGGAGTAACACTCTGGCATGGGACAGTTGTCAGGGCAGCTGTCAAAGAGTTTGAGCCAGAGAATAGCCTAACAAGATTTGTAATTGAGAGCCATCATTTGAACAAAAGTGTTAAATACAAACAGGAAAGCAAATATGTCATTGGCAAAAAGGACTGTTAGGGAGTGACCACAATAATCTAGAACAAAATGTGGTGCACTGATCCAAAAAAGTAGCTGTGGGGGTGTCAATGATGGTGCAGAATCAAGAGGTCTAGTTCAAGTCCTAGTGTCCAGTAGGCTTTGGGGTTGAATGAGAAGATATGTTGGATCACTCTACAATTCTAGCTTCAATGGCTGGCTAGCTAGTAACCCTCACAAAGTCAGTCCAGTACACTGATATCCTGATCAGTAAAGGTAAAACTCAGACCTTCTCAGATTATCTTGCACTTGCTCTCATTCCACTGCAATTTTTATTCAAAAGCCCCTTGGTTTATAGGAAACGGTTACTTAGACTACATCATGGACCAGGTTTATTTGGGCCTTTGTGTTTTGTGTGTGTTTATATGTGTTTTCATTCCTAGCAGGCTTAATTGTAGTAACATTTATATCACATAATATAATGAACTGAGCTGGTAATTTTCCTATCATCTAAATTGCAGGCTGAAATTGTGTTAAGGAAGGACTGTAGAAAATGAATTACTGCTTTCAAAATGACTACTTTTAAATGACAATGTGACTGGCAAATTAATGCCAGAGATGGAAAGACATTTTGTATTTAATGTTAGTCAGCCACATTCTAGGACTTTTTAAAAATTTATTTATTTTTAGAGAGAGGGGAAGGGAGGGAGAAAGAGAGGAGAGAAGTATCTATGTGCAAAGAGAAACATCCATGGGCTGTCTCTTGCACACCCCCAACCAAGGACTTGGCCTGCAAGCCAGGCATTGCCTTGACCAAGAATCAAACTGGTGACATTTCCATTTGTGAGATGATGCCCAACTCACCGAAGTCAGGGCACACCAGGACTTTTTGAGTGTTGCTAGGTCACACCATTTGCACTTTAAATTTATAACTTTCACCTGGTCTACCTAGAAAATCATTTTTTCTACTTGATATTTTATTACCTGTAGAAAACATACAATAGTTACTTTTGAAGATGTTATGCAGATAGTTCAACCTGTTGATTTTTTTTCAGATTCTCCTGCTTGGTGAGCCTGAGTTTGTTCAGAACAACCCATACCTGGGGTGTGAATTGGCAGGGACACAAATGACTTCCTGCAAGTAGTGAAATTAGCAAATGAAAATTCAGCATCTCAAACCCATCAGATTTTTTGTTTTTACTTATTAAACATGGTCAATGAGAAACTGATCGGCCCAGGGAGGAGGGTGCTGGGTTCAAATCCTGCTCTACCACTGCTCCACCATCAACTGGATAACCTCAGAAAGTAATGCAACCTGTACAAACCTCAGTTTTTTTCACATGCAAAGTGGTAATAATAATAATAATAATAAAGCAAACCTCATGGGGTTCTGGGAAGGTGAAAGAGGCAGTGTCTACAGTGTCTAGCCAGGCTGAGTCTTGAGGAAAGGTTAGATACTTTCAGTACTTTTATT
This sequence comes from Desmodus rotundus, assembly GCF_022682495.2. NCBI lineage: Eukaryota > Metazoa > Chordata > Mammalia > Chiroptera > Phyllostomidae > Desmodus > Desmodus rotundus. The sequence continues at coordinate 133,513,130 of NC_071392.1, forward strand.
GTTCTGGATGAGTTTAGTTTGGAGGAAACCCTGAAGTAAGATTCAGACCTATGAGAGAAATCCAGGTAACAAAATGAACCCCAAATCATAATATGTCAAGAAACCTCCATTGTCCAAGCTTCTGTAGACTTCTAGGCCTAAGGGGTCAGAGTGACATGACACACCAAAAAGCACGGGGAGACCCAGTGCCTGCAGAAATGAAGGTTTCCTGTTACAGATATCTTCATAGGCAACGTCCCAGTGTACACAGCCTTCTAGCCCAGAGCCGGGGGCCCATGTGCTTTTTCTGACTGGTACAATGGTGTAGGTGAAACTGTAGAGATCAGCTGGGGCCAGCAAATTAGAAATGCTGGCTATGACCAACTGGATGCTACATAGACACTGCAGGAAATAGTTGTCACATCAGAGCCACTGACCTAGACATCCCTTCCCCATGAACACCTGGTCATCTGAACTTGGCTTCTAGCCAGCAGTCCTGGACACAAGCTCAGGCTTGAGTACGAACAGCTGCTCTGTGGTACAGGCAGAGCTTTCAGGCTCTTTGAGTGTCAGGCACACCTTCAGTGCATGTGCTCATCATTTGGGACTTGTTTGAGGTGAGAAACATTCAGGAGAATGTTTTTCTAACTTTGAAGTTAAAAAAATTCTTGTTGACTTAACTTTTGGCATTTTAATTATGATGTATTTTGGTGTTAACCTCTTTGAGTTCATCCTATGTGGGGCTGTCTGCGCTTCCTGGAACTGAATACCTGTTTCCTTCACCAGGTTAGGGAAGTTTTCAGCCATTATTTCTGTTAAAGGAATCAAAGAGATAGTCTTTCCTTACCGCTCCTTCCTTCATTTCTTCCTTTCCTTACCCCTCCTCACTCCCAAGGACCTTTTTAAAGATGGGAATTTTAATCAGGATGCTCTGACAACTGAATAGTTTAGAAAAATAAAACTAGATCCACCAGAATAATATCCAGAGGAATTAGATATCTGAATGTAAAAAAAGCTATACAAGCATTTGGAGAAAATGCAGTGAATTCCTCTATAACCTGGAGTCAAGGAAAATCTCTGTAACTATGCCTCAAAATCCAGAGGTGATAGTAGGAGAACATTGATACATGTGACTACATGAGAGAAATTTTGAAGTTTGTCTGACATAATACATCATAGTCAAAGTCGAAAGGCAAGTTACACTGGGAGAAAATATTTTCAACATATACCACAGATGAAAGGCTTATATCTCCAATATAGGGTGATTTCTATAAGGAAAATAGAGCAAAAATTATATATAAAAATAGACAAAAGACATAAACAGACAATTCACAACAAGGAAACAAAAAATGGCCCTTAAATATATGAAAATGTGTTTAGCCTTATTGATATTAGAGAAATACAAATTAAAATTATTGTGAGACAGCTCTCCCTCCACCCCAGACTTTCTGGGCCTACACATGCTCCAACTCCAGCTGGCCAGCCAAAGACACCAGCACATGCAATCTACAAAAGAGTAGCTCCTGCACAAAGCCACTCCTTCAAGACCAAGAAAGGTTGTGGCTTCTCCCACTTTCTAGAAATAAACCTAGAGACATAGCCAAAATGAGGAGACAGAGAAGTATGTCCTAAATGAAAGACTAGGACAAAACCTCAGAAAAAGAACTAAATGAAACAGAGATAAGCAATCTATCAAATAAAGAGTTCAGAACACTGGTTATAAGGATGCTCAATGATCTCAGTGAGAACTTCAACAAAGAGATAGGAAATATAACAAAGGAAATAGAAAACATAAAAAGAACCAACCAGAAGCAAAGACTACAATAACTGAAATGAAAAATACATTAGATGCACTCAATAACAGATTAGATGAAGCAGAAAATCCAATCACTGATTTGAAAGACAAGGTAGTGGAAAAAAAAATACTATTTGGAAGAGAAAAAAAAAGGATGAAAAAATAAGGATAGTTTAAGGGACCTCTGGGACAATATCAAGCCTACCAATATTTGAATAATAGGGGTTCCAGAAGGTGAAGAGAGAGAGAAAGGGACAAAAATTCCATTTACAGAAATAATGGCTGAAAACTTCCCGATCCTGGTGAAGGAAACAGGTATTCAGTTCTAGGAAGCGCAGACAGCCCCAAATAGGATGAACTCAAAGAGGTTAACACCAAAGTACATCATAATTGAAAATGCCAAAAGTTAACAAGGAGTTTTTTTAACTTCAAAGTTGGAAACAAACAGAAACAAATAAACTTAACTGTATACCAAATGGGTGACAATCATATTAAAGAAAAGTAGGAAAGAAAGTATCCAAGTAACTTTTAGCTACAGTGCTTTCACTTTGTCTAAAGATAAAAGGACCAAATTTAAAAAAAAAAAAACTGCAGAGAAAACTTAACTTTGACTTAATAAGTTAGAAGGTTTATTGTTAATAGTGGCATGGGTATAATAATTCTGAAACAAGTTATGTGTAGTGTATAATTGAGCAAAGGAGTAAATATATTAATTTTATTGGGAACCAGATTTCTCATGGTGAAAGAAGCTACAGATACAAAATGGTAAAAGGCAAGAATAATATGAAATGGTTGTTTCCCCTAGTCTGTCCACTGAAAGGACATGAACAATGACACCTCAGTGGCATTGAGCACACCCAGCTTCCAATTTTGGGCTCTCATATTACTCCCTGCTAAAAAGAATCAGGGGTCCTTATCAAAATGGCTGAGTTTCCCTGGCCGCAGCTGGGAGAGTAGTAAGCCTGGACCACCTCGTGCCAGGAGTAAAAACGTGCTCAAAGAATACCAGGCACAGAAGGCAGCTTGAAGGAGCTCCCACTGGCCAAATCTGGAACAATCTGAGCATCAAAATAAATAATGATAGTAATGGATTGTAACCCATTGAATAAAATCAGAATCCATGAATCCATACTGATAGGAGTAAATATAAAAGGAAGAACAAAAGATCCTTTCAGTAAAATGTTAACTAATAAATACAGAAGAAATGATAGAGTTTAAAAATCACTCTCTGGCAATCATTATAGTAATTTGATTCAGGCAAGAGCCATCAATGTACTGTAAGGAACAGGATATTCACATAGCTTCAGATAATCTCCACACAGTTTACTTATTTATTACAAAGAGGAAAATAGTAACTTTACAACAGATAAACTTGTAGGACATATCTAGGACCTGGTGATCGAAGTTAATATCACCAATAGGGAAACAAGGCACAATAACCTGCCACTGGTAGGATCAATGAGAAGAACACAGTGTTACTTCTGCGGTGTTCCTGCCACCTATGCATAACTTTAATCTAATGAAGTGTCAGACAAACTCAAATCAAGGGACATTTTAAAAAATAACTGGCCCCATCTGTTCAAAATGTCAAAGTTGAGAGGGCAAAGAAAGACTAAAAATGATCCAGGTGAAGAAATGCTAAATAGGCATTACAACTGAAACACAACAGGTGGTTTTGGATTGGATCCTAGTCCTGAAAAATTCTTACTATAGAGGACAAGTAGACAATTTATGAAATTTGAATAATGTGTGTGGGCTGGATAAAAATTACTCTGAAACATCATTTCTTATCTGAGATTGAAAATCATTACAAAAGCTCCACAACACACCCTGTTAATGAAGCTGTGGGGGAAATAGATGTTCTCACACACACTGGTGACAATCTGACTTGGCTAAGCTAACAAAACTACTTAGGCACTTGTTGACTAAGAAATATCAGTTCTAAGAATTTACTCTAAAGACACATTTTTAACATTCCAAAAATACATGTACAGGTTATTCATTGCAGCACTGTTATAATTGCAAAATATTGAAAGCTACTTAGAAGCCCAACCATAAGAGAGTATTTGAATAAACAATAGCTCATCTACCCAGTGGAGTACTAGGCAGCTGTAAAAAAATATTGAGAAAGATTACCGAGAACTGCTATGGAGTGATGTCCAGGATATGCTGTTCAGCAAATAAAGTAAGTACAGAAGAGTATCTATAGTCTGCCTCATTTTGTGTAAGAAAGAGTGAAAAATAAGAAAATGTGGAAAAAAGAAGACAATTTTGGAAGATGGAGGCAAGATAGGTGGGAGCAGAGTCCACTTCCCCTCAACACCAGTGAAACACCTAGCTAATCTGAGGAGCAGAGTGAACAGCCAATGGTATTCCAGCATATATGAAGATCAGAGACCAAAGATAGAGGACATTGAAAGATCTGCCGGTAAGAAGAGTGCTTAAGGACAATAAGGTCCCTGGGACCTGCGTGGGGACCAGGGCGGCTGAAGCCCCGGCCCGGGAGCAGGGTCTGCTGCAGGATTCTTGGGAGAGAGCCAGGTTGAGCTGTGTGAGCAGCCAGGTGCTTGTTTGGACCAGAGGGGCTTGAATAGGAAGAATTTCTCAAAAAGAAAAAGAAAATAGAGGCACTCAGCAGCTAGTTAGAGAACTCTCCACAGCAGCCACAGCCACTGGCACCCCTACCCCCTCAGCCCCTGGACTGTGAACACGGGATAAGCAGCCCTGGCACTCACCTGAAGCCCGGTTGCGCACACCCAGATTAGTGGACTGGGTGCCCACAACTGAAACCCCAGCTAGCCGCCCACACCTGAGACCCTGGCGGAGCGCCCACACCTGAAACCTCGGGTGGGTGCGCACCAGGAGCAGAGGCTAGCTGCCGCACGCACAGGCCCAAGGCTGCAGACCAGCAGCCTCACGCGCGACTCAGTCCAAAAGCTGCTGAACAGCTGGCCCCGCGAGACTCAGGCCCAGAGCCGCTGACCACCCAGCCTCACACGACCCATGCCCAAGGCAGCAGATTGGCTGATGAACGGCCTGGCTGCCTGCGAGGCACCACACCTAGAAGCACCAGTTCTGAACAACTCCTACCTAGCCCCTGCACATAGAGCCCTGCAGGGCCTACTGGCTCTCTAGGAGGAAGGCAGAACACCTAGCAGAGGGGAGCTACAGGGCTAGGGAAGACTGTATTCCCCAGAAACACTCGACCCACTAGGGGGCTGAACTACCCCAAAGCAGCAAAAAGAGCCCCTAGCATCTAAGACAGCAAAGAGCAAGAAGGGGGAGTGTGAGTTGCCCCTAATTGGTGCACCTCAAGGACAGCACAACTGGTGAACTAAAGGCCTAGTGGGGAGCAGAAGGATCCTAAGGAACTGGACTGGAGGCTGAACAACAGCGAAGAGTGTGGCTCAGGAAGGGAGAAAAGTGAAACTAATCCCTCCACCCACCCCCTCCCTTTCAGAGACAGGAAGACCAGCAGAATTAACCTGACCAGTTTAAAGCCAGCAGAAGACTTTTTTTTTTCCTCCTTTCCCCCTGAATTCCTTCTTCCTTTCTGTCCCTCTTTCTTTTTTTATTCCTTCTTCCTTCCATCCTTTACCTTTTTTATTCCTTCTTCCTGCCTTCTTTTATTTATTGTGTTGTTTTAATTTTTGTTAAATTCCTTCTTATCTTACCTCTGATCTTTCTTTATTGCTTCTTCCTTCCTTCCTTTCCTTTTCTATTCCCTTTTTCCCTCCTTCCTTTCTTCCTTTTTTTTCTTCTCCCCCCCTTTCTCTTTTTCCCACAGGTGAGACAATAAACCTGGAGTGCTGAAAAGAACAGAGTTAGACCTTGTTACACCCATTAACGTCAGCTCAAGACCAGTGAGCACAGGGGATTAAGGAGACAGCACCACTGAATCCCATTGGCATTCTACCATAGAAGTTCATACCATAAACCCGGGGAGTCAGAATACATCAATTTAAGAAGCAGAGGCTAACAAGAAGAGTCTCAAAAACAATGGGAAGACAAAGAAACAATCCCCAAATGAAAGGAAAGGAGGAAGCCTCAGAAAGAATGCTAACTGAAAAAGAGGCAACTCACTATCAGATATAGAGTTCAAAGCAATGGTTATCAGGAAGCTCACTGAGCTCACAGAGAACTACCAGAAACTACAGGGAAAGTACAATGAACTCACTGCAAACTATATCAACATGAAAAGGAAATAGAAACTATCAACAAGGGCCAAGAGGAAATGAAGAATACAACTTCTGAATTGAAGAACACAGTAGAAGGAACCAGAAGCAGACTTGATAAAGCAGAGGATTGGATCAGCAAGCTGGAGGACAAAGTAGAAAAAAAACACCCGGAAAGAGCAAGAAAAGGAAAAGAGGCTCAGAAAGAATGAAGAGGGATTAAGGGAAATGCAGGACAACATGAAACGTAATAATATCCATATAATAGGAAAGCCAGAAGGAGAAGAAGAAGAGCAAGGGATAGAAAACCTGTTGGAAAAAGTAATGATGGAAAATTTCCCTAATCTGATGAGAGAAAAAGTCACCCAAATCCAGGAAACGCAGAGAGTCCCAAGCAAGAGGAACCCAAAGAGGCCCACTGCAAGACACATCATACTTAAAATGGCAAAATTCCAAGACAAAGAGAGGATCTTAAAGGCAGCAAGGGAGAAGCAGGAAGTTACATACAAGGGAGCCCCAATAAGGTTAGCAGCTGACTTTTCAATGGAAACGCTCCAAGCCAGAAGAGAATGGCAAAAGAATATTCCAAGTAATGAGAACCAGAGGCCTGCAACCAAGACTACTTTACCCACCAAGACTCTCAATCAAGGTAGAAGGCCAAATAAAGAGTTTCCCAGACAAAAGAAGTCTAAAAGAATACACTTCCACCAAACCAGCTCTGCAAGACATGCTAAAGGGACTGCTTTAAGGGAAGGAAGGAAAAGAGAAAGACAGAGGAACACAGGTAGGAAAAAATGTCAATGAATAACTACCTATCGATAATAACCTTAAATGTAAATGGATTAAATGCTCCAATCAAAAGACATAGAATAGCTGAATGGATAAGAAAACATGACCCACACGTATGCTGCCAACAAGAGACCCATCTCAGGACAAAAGACCTACACAGACTGAAAGTGAAGGGCTGGAAACAAATTTTCCAAGCAAACGGACAGGAAAAAACAGCAGGGGTAGCAATACTCATATCAGACAAAATAGACTTCCAAAGAAGGGCCATAAAGAGACACCCAGAAGGTCACTTCAAAATACTCCAAGGAAGAATCCACCAAGAAGACATAAACATTGTAAATATATATGCACCCAACATAGGAGCACTCAAATACATAAAGAAAATCTTGGAGGACTTCAAGAAAGATACTGACAGCAACACAATTATAGTAGGGGACTTTAACACCCCACTGTCAAAAATGGACAGGTCTTGCAAACAAAATATCAACAAGGATATTGTGTCACTTAACAATACCCTAGATGAAATGGATGTAACTGATATATATAGAGCCTTTCATCCCAAAGAAGCAAAATACACATTCTTTTCAAGTGTACATGGAACATTTTCAAAGATAGATCACATGATAGGACACAAGCAAGCCTCAACAAGTTCAAGAAAATTGAAATCATATCAAGCATTTTCTCTGACCACAAGGGACTGAAACTAGAAACCAACCCCAAAGGAAAATACCCAAAACACTCAAAATCATGGAGACTGAATAGCATGCTATTAAACAATGAATGGGTCAAACACGAGATTAGGGAAGAAATCAAAAAGTTTATGGAAACAAATGAAAATGAACTCACAACAACCCAAAACCTATGGGACACAGCAAAGGAGTCCTGAGAGGGAAGTTCGTAGCAATACAGGCCTACCTTAAAAAGATAGAAACAGTTCAAACAAACAACCTAACCCTACACCTACAAGAACTCGAGCAACAACAACAAAGACAGCCCAGGGCAAGCAGAAGGAAGGAAATAACCAAGATCAGAACAGAGTTAAATGACATAGAGACTAAAAGCACAATTCTAAGGATCAGTGAATCCATGAGTTGGTTCTTTGAGAAGATAAACAAAATCGACAAGCCTTTAAGTAGGCTCATCAAGAAAAAGAAGAGAGAGCATCCAAATAAACACAATTAGAAATGAAAGAGGAGAGATTACAACTGATACCACAGAAATACAAAGGACTGTAAGAAATTACTACGAAGAAATGTACGCCAAGAAATTGGAAAACCTAGGTGAAATGGACACATTTCTAGAAAAATATAATCTTCCAAAACTGAATGAAGAAGAAACAGAAAGCCTGAACAGACCAATAACAGCAGACAAAATTGAAGCAGTCATCAAAAAACTGCCAACATACAAAAGCCCTGGACCAGAAGGTTTCACAGGAGAATTCTACCAAGCATTTAAGGAAGAGCTAACCCCTATCCTTCACAGGCTATTCAAAAAAATCCAAAGTGATGGAAGACTCCCAAACTCTTTTTATGAAGCCAGCATCATCCTAATCCAAAAACCAGATAAAGACACAACAAAGAAAGAAGACGTCAGGCCAATATCGCTGATGAACATAGACACTAAAATTCTCAACAAAATATTGGCAAACTACATCCAGCAACACATTAAAAATATCATACACCGTGACCAAGTGGGATTCATCCAGGGATGCAAGGATGGTACAATATTCGCAAATCAATAAACATAATACATCACATAAACAACAGCAAAGACAAAAATCACATGATCATATCAATAGATGCAGAAAAAGCATTTGATAAGATACACCACCCATTTGTGATAAAAACACTCAGCAAAAGTGGGAATACAGGGAGCATTCCTCAACATAATCAAGGCCATATATGAGAGACCTACAGCCACCATCATACTCAAAGGACAAAAACTTAGAGCTTTCCCACTAAGATCAGGAACAAGACAAGGATGCCCTCTCTCACCACTCCTATTCAACATAGTATTGGAAGTCCTAGCCACAGCAATCAGACAAGAAAAAGAAATAAAAGGCATCCAAACTGGAAAGGAGGAAGCAAAACTGTCACTGTTTGCAAATGACATGATAGTGTACATAGATAGTCCTATAGAGTCCACCAAAAAACTACTCAACCTAATAAGTGAATTTGGCAAAACAGCAACATTTAAAGTCAATAGTCAGAAATCAAAGGCATTCCTGTATACCAACAACGAAATTGCAGAAACAGAAATCAGGAAAAAAATCCCATTTGATATAGCAAAAAGAAAAATAAAGTACCTAGAAATAAACCTAACCAAGTGGGTAAAAGACCTGTACTCAGAAAACTACACAACACTGAAGAAAGAAATTAAGGAAGACACAAACAAATGGAAGTATGTACCATGCTCATGGATTGGAAGAATTCACATCATCAAAATGGCCATACTACCCAAAGCAATTTATGGATTCAATGCAATCCCATGACATATTTCACAGATATAGAACAAATATTTCAGAAATTCATATGGAACCACAAACGACCCTGAATAGCTGCAGCAATTTTGAGAAAGAAGAACAAAACAGGAGGGATCACAATACCTGATATCAAACTGTATTACAAGGCCATTGTAATTAAAACAGCCTGGTACTGGCATAAAAACAGGCACATAGACCAATGGAACAGAACAGAGAGCCCAGAAATTAACTCAAGCCTTTACGGTCAATTAATATTTGACAAAGGAGGCAGGAGCATAAAATGGAGCAAAAACAGCCTCTTCAACAGATGGTGTTGGGAGATCTGGACAGCTATGTGCAAAAAAATGAAACTCGATCACCAACTTACACCATACACAAAAATAAACTCAAGATGGATAAAAGACTTAAACATAAATCGTAACACCATAAAATTCCAAAAGCTTCTGGATGGCTAAAGAAAACAGCACCAAATTACCTAGAGAACCAACAGTATGGGAAAACATATTTGCCAATGATAGCTCAGACAAGGGCCTGATCTCCAAAATATATAAAGAACTCACACGACTCCACTCCAGGAAGACAAACAACCCAATTAAAAAATGGCAAAGGACTTGAACAGACACTTCTCCAAGGAAGACATACAGAGGGCCCAGAGACATATGAAAAGATGCTCAGCATCACTAGCCATCAGAGAGATGCAAATTAAAACCACTATGAGGTACCATCTCACACCAGTCAGAGTGGCCAACACAAAGAAATCCACAAACAAATGTTGGAGAGGATGCGGAGAAAAGGGAACCCTAGTGCACTGTTGGTGGGAATGCAGACTGGTGAGGCCACTGTGGAAAACAGTGTGGAATTTCCTCAGAAAACTAAAAATGGAACTGCCCTTTGACCCAGCAATTCCACTGCTGGGATTATACCCTAAGAACCCTGAAACACCAATCCAAAAGAACCTGTGCACCCCAATGTTCATAGCAGCACAATTTACAATAGCCAAGTACTGGAAGCAACCTAAGTGCCCATCAGCAAACGAGTGGATCCAAAAACTATGGTATATTTATACAATGGAATTCTACACAGTAGAGAGAAAGAAGGAGCTTATACCCTTTGCAACAGCATGGATTGAACTGGAGAGCACTATGTTAAGTGAAATAAGCCAGATGGTGAGGGACAAATACCATATGATCTCACCTTTAACTGGAACGTAATCAATAGAAGAAAAAAGGAAACAAAATATAACCAGAGACATTGAAGTTAAGAACAATCTAACAATGGTCAGGGGAGAGTGGGGAGGGGACAGTGAGGAGAGGGGATTTACAGGAAGTACTATAAAGGACACATGGCCAAAACCAAGGGGGAGTGTGGAGGCGGGGGAAAGAGGTGGGTTCAGATGGGGTGGGGTGGAGGAATGGGAGAAAAGCCACACAACTGTAATTGAATAACCAAAAAAAAAAAATTAGAAAAAAATAAAGTCCCCTAAAAAAAAAAAGAAAAAAGAAAATGTGCTTTTATTTGCAATTTTTTTTTCAGAAACAAATATAGGGAGACTAAACCAGAAGCTAACAAGATTAGTTACCTATAGGAATGGGTTGTAACATGGTGGAAGAGACAGTGGGAACAGACTGGAGTAGGAGGGGTTGGGGAGGAGAGGAAAGAGTAGTGGTGGGGTAGGATGGAGGTGGGAATGGAGTGAACGCCATGGGCGGTGGAAGTACCACTTTTCTTAGAATACATTTTGATATAGATTTGACTTTTTAACCATATTAATTTTTAATACTCAGAAAAAAATTAGTAAACAACAATGTGGAAAAGCCCTAAAATGAAATGTAAACAGAAGGAAACTAACTACATTTTTAAATGAATAGCATAACCACAGTGGAGAGAAGAATTGGTTGATCCAAATCTGTAATGGCCTGATGTACTTTATTTCCTTACAAGCCTACTTTGGCATGGGACATGGTACTTTCTTACAAAAAGAGCACTGAAGAAGAGGAGGGAAAACTTGGTAGAATGAATTTTTTAAATGACTCTTGAAAGCTCCTGTAGCACTTGTTTTTATAGGTTCTTAGTGTAGGAACAATTTGAAGTGGGTTTAGTTGTATGGATAATAAGAATGAGGGTAAAGGTCACAACAGACATTTGGTTACCAAAGGTGAGTGTATCAAGGTGCCATCTATATCTATATCTATATCTACCTATATAAAATACTATATTAATATGCAGACTCCATGGGAGCAAACCCAGGGGACCAATTTGCTTCATGCTACCATAAAAATATAATTTTGAAAAACAAGCAAGAAATATCCAAATGGACTTCTGACAACATTGAATGGCAACTTTTCCTTAATTCTCCAACAAATATTTGTTGAGTACCTATATATGCCAGGCATTTTTTTGTTTTGTTGTTGTTGTTGTTTTTCTGGGAGTTTAAGAGACAAAGCCCTTACAAATACAGACTGAAGAAAAAGACATCAGGTATAATACATTTAAAGAAGGAAAAATACCTCTAGGACAATGAAGTGGGGTTAGTCCTTATCTTATGCTAAGATAGTAAAAAGTCCTTTTTGAATAAAAGGCACCTGGGCTAAACTCTGAGTCGGAGAAGGAGGCACCATGTGATGATCTGGGGAAGAGACAGCCAGGCAGAGTGATCAGCAAATGCAAAGGCCCTGGGGTGGGAACAGACTTGGAGTGTTTAAGAAACAGAGAGGCCAGTGTGGCCACAGCAAAAGGAGCTTGGCACAAGATTAAGTAGAAGCACATTATAAAATAATAAACCCATTCATTATAGTTAAAGCTATATTCTTAAAAGACTAACTAAAATTATATTCTAGCTCCCTGAACCTGAGAATTGTGTTTCTATTTTATGAAAATTCCTATGCCTGAGATAAAACTTGGAAAGAATTTAATGAAAAACCTTTATTCTTTTCCTTATCTGTCCTGGTTTAACTATTTCCTTGAAGGTTTTCAGGCAAGGAGAGCAAGCAAACTTAATGTTTTAAAAATGTCATTGCTCTATGAAGAGTGATACTGCTTTGCTAAGTCAAGGGGTAGGGAGGGAAAGCTACTCTTGGTTGATGAAAACCTTGATATTTATTTATTAAATAATTGTTTAAAGCATATGTGACTTTCTGCTGGAAGACACAGCAAAGTGGGTAGGCAGAGGCATTGAGAGCAATTTCATGGTTCATGCCACCATCAACGCTTTGCTGTGAGAGCAAAACTCTTCTGCTGAAGTTTGAGGAAGGAAGAGCTTAAATTTTAGATTATGTCCAATTTGGTCATCCAAGTGAAAACAAAGTGGCATGGTGGTATGCTGCGAAGGTAAATAAGTGAGCAGCAGTGGAGAATTTCCCTCGGCCAGGAGGCAGAACAGTTTTGTTAACCACCATCCAATGCTTTGAGTGGGAAGGCCCAGCACTTTGCTGTTCTCACAGAATCTGGTCCAGAGCAATCAAGCCAGAGAGTCATTTTCTTTCCTTTTTTAAAAATTAAATTTATTGAGGTAACATTGGTTAATAACATTATATCGATTTCAGGTGTACAACATTATAATTTGATATGTGTACTCTATGATGTGCTCATTACCAAAAGTGTAGTTTCCTTCCATTACCACATATTTGACATCCAATTTGCCCCCCCTTCACCCTTCTTCCCTTCCAGTAACCACCATTCTGTTGTCTGTATCTATATCTATGAGTTTTTGTTTTAATTTTTTTGTTCTCTTGTTACTTTTATGTTTCATTTTTCATCTTCAGCTCACCTCCTTCTCATAGGTAGAGCCAATGTTGGCAATGAGATGCTCAGAGGACATGGAATTAACACATTCTATGTGTGGCTATAAATTTACAGGAAGGCTAAGGAGAGCACAAGACACAAGACATGCCTCCGTGACTGCTTCACTTTGCTCCCATCAGGCTCCCACCTGAACAGAGAAGGAGGCATCCACTCAGGCAGATGGGCCTTAGCCAGCCCCCTGGTGGTGTCATGAGTACTGCTGAGTCCTGTCCCTTGAGAAAAGGAGAGAGGAATGTGTTTCTCAACAGCATGGATGGAACTGGAGTGTTATGCTAAGTGAAATAAGCAAAGCAGTGAAAGACAAATACCCTATGATCTTACCTATAACAGGAACCTAATGAACAAAAACCAACCAACCAACCAAACAAACAAACAAACCCTGAGCAAAATTGAACCAGAGGCATGGAAACAAGGACCAAACTGACATTGACCACAGGGGAGGAGGAGGATAAAGGAGAAAAGAAGGGGAAGTGTCTAGTTAAGAACAAGTATAATGACCCATGAACATGGACAACAGAGTGGGGATTGACTGTGGGAATGGGGGTGGGTGAGGCAGGGGAGAGCAACAGGGAAAATTGGGACAATTGTAATAGAACAACAATAAATAATAAAGTCTAAAAAACTATTTGTGTTTGTAAATTTCTAACCCATCTTGCATCATGAAAGAAATTAAATTTTGGAGGCTTTTTCATTAGTAGGGAGTTTAGATATACCCAGGATGAAAAGAAAACTGAAAACTATTTGCCCTTGCAGTCATGAGGACACTGCTGTTTGTGTGAGAGGGTTTGTCACGAGTATATATTTGTAATACAGTCTTTCCTATACTCAGCAGGGGAACTCCACGGCTATCTGCTTGCTTAGCAGCCCAGCACCAAGGAATAAAGAGGCACACAGAGTAACTATGCTATTCACTCAGCTTTTGTGGAATGCAGGTTCAGTCAAAGTAGAACATCAACATACATTAATATCTTACTCACACTCTAACAATCTAAGAGAATTATAACACACACACAAAGCAATCAATGGGGGATAATGAACCCGAGTCCCAGAGTCTCAGTCTGCAGGCAGCACAGTGGGAAAGGCAGTTGTCAGCATCTTGCAAAGAAGGATCTCTGGAGCCAGATGGGCAGGAGGGCAGACAAAGTCCTCATTCCAGCAGGGCAGAGCCTCTGGCATGGAGATGCCAAGGGAGATCAGTGTGGCATGAGCAACACTCTAGTGTGTGGAGCTTAGCTGTCTCAGCAGTGGTCTGGAGCCTCCTTCAGTTATACCTTCAAAGTGGTATACTCCACCCTTCCTGGTGTTTTTGATAAATATTTTGGTACCCCTGATGGCAAGTTTGGAATTTGCCCAGAGGCCTATGGGTGGTCCTGCTCTACAGACATGGCTGTTATGACCATGTGTGCAGATATTTTGTGTGTGTCTCCTTGACAGATGTGCCTGTTCTGACTTAGGTAGTGTCCCTCTTGAACCAAAGTGTCATGGCTGACTGACAGCCATTTTGGTTGACATAAGTGACTCCACTTTGTTTTATATACTTTATGCTATCTTGATTGGACCAATTCCATTTTATTAGTCCTGCTCTCTACAGGTTCTGAATTCTGATCCTTCTAAATGGTTCCAGTCTGCTTTAGGTGAAGTTGCCCATTGGGGTCACTTCTCCAGAGAGATTAACAAACAAGCCCCAAACACTGTTGCACTTAGCCAGGAATGAGCCCACCACACAGAAACCTGTAAACATGGTGATGCCTCTTTCAAATTGTCAGGAAAAAGAAAAGAAAGAAAGAAATCAAACAGATGCCTGTTTATACTTAATTTTTAAAATAGTATTTTCAATAATTTGCTTTAAACAAAACTTAATACCAGGGCTTTGTGGCGATCTGGGCTCAGTACTCCATTTGTGGTAGATTCACTTACAAGAAATGTCACAAGTTTCGCCTGCATTTGTGTGCTTCTTTTTATCTATGGGCCTTCCCCTCCTATTTCATGCACACCTTTCCTTTTCTTTTCTTGATTATACAGTTTTCCTGCTTATAACTGTCTCAGTTCAACAAGGTTTAAATGCAACATTAAATGTCCTAGTGTCCTGCTTGATGGGAGTGACAATTAAAATTAGGATGCCTCAAGAATTAAGATTTCTTTAGAGTCTCCAAGTCCCAGAACCACAGTAGGTTCCATACTGGTGCCTTCAAAAGGAAAGAGAAAATCAAAACACATTTATTAAAAGGGTATATTGATCTGTTTCTTATGATTAGAATAAAAATAGGCATATACCACAGGCTTCACAGGCCAGCTCTCAATCCACTGAGCCATGCCAACCAGGGCTACTTTATAATTTTTATTTGCTTTGGAATATTTTGACTTTTCACCATTTCTTTTGAGAAGGGAGGAGAGAAGAAATTTATAGGTAATAATAATTTATTACCACCTCTTTCCTTCCCTGGAAAATCACAATTTCTAACATATCACACTGGGATTTTTATCATCAACTGGGCAGGCAGAACTACCGCATTTAAACCCCATTATTGTAGAACAATGACTCATAACACACACACTCAGAAAACACAGCCATACATGCTCACACACCTACACTCATACACCCACACATGCACACACTTGCACACACTCATACACAAAATGTCATATACATACTCTCACACACACTTACACTTTACTTTTGCTTATGAAGGTGGGTCCAAGTGGCCACCAGTGAATGAAGAAATTCAGTCTTGGTTTAGGTATAGTGAGAGCCATACATCACATCAAATTATGCCAAGGAGACTCAAGACCATCTTGAAGATGTTAATGTTTTATGAGCAACAAAGTCCTCACTCCTGGTCCACCTCTTCAACTTTACTGTCTAGACAATGTTGGGCCCAGGCTTGGAACTGAAGGTCACCTGGACATGTCATGTTCTCAGGCTCTGTGAGAGCTGTGGGAAGGCTGGACCACGACATCTTAAAGTTAGCCTCCTAAGTGCTCAAGTTAGCAGACAACCTGGGCCAGCCAGTTCCTGATTTCCAGGCCTGGGCTGAGGGTGGTGCCCAAGAGGGATGTCACTCAGGTGTCTGAGGCTCAGGGATTGAAACCAGAGGAGAATTTAGTGGTCTTTTGATCACAGGTTTAGCTTCCAGTGCCAGAAGGCAGTGGAATGGAAGTTTGGGATGGTATTCATGTCCCACACAGCCCCCATGAGTCCCCAAAGGGTCACGAGGTCGGGCTTATATTTAGTTAGTGGTAATGATCTCGTTAGGAGTGTGAAAGGACCACCATCAAGACATTCAGCCCTGCCAGCAGGCCTCCCCACCCTGCTCTGCCTCTCCTGTGTGGCCTTCCAAGAGATGTGAACTGTGATTAACAGACTTCCAGTGCTTTATAACTTGCAAAACAGCATTAAAAAAAGGAAGTTGAGGACAATGGCATTGGGACACTGGACAGGAGGTGGTTGCCAACAGAGCCAGAATAATCCCTTGAACAGAGCCTTAACACAACTGGCTGGGCACAATGTCACAGCTGGCTGCTGGCAGGGTGCCAGCTAGACAGCACCTCTTGTCTGTCCAGGTGGTCAGGCTGAGCTGGCCTTTTAACTTTGTTAAGTTTTTTTAAAAGGGAAGAGAGAGAAAGAGGTTGAACAAAAGCCTCCTGTTTCTTCAGTAGGAGAGAAAGTAAGAGGAGGCCATTGAGCAGGAGAAAGAAAGAGATTAAGCAGCAAAGAAAGTGACAAGCTGATCATAGAAAACCCTTTCAATAGTGGTAATCCTTGCTGTACAAGGACAAATATGAACACTTTTGTTCTTGAATTTAGATTAACTTGGTGTCAGGGGGAAAACAAAATGAAATTTGGTCTGGCTGGGCCTCCTGTAAAGCTTGGGAAGGCAAGTTGACAGCGGATTGATGAAGCCCCAGGAAAATGGATGCTTTAAGAAGTATTTACAAAAAACAGCTGTGGCCTCTATTAAAAGACAACAGTGGCTGAAGGCTGAACAGGGAAATTATTAAATATGTGAGATGTGAGGGTGTTTGCTCTGTCTTTCTTCTTCTCACTGTATCTCACACTGCAAGGTCACCCTGGCCTTATGGACACTGTTTAACATTCAAAAATCATAAAAGTTTGGTATTTTTAATATCCATTGCATGAGGAAAATCTGATTTTTATCAGTGTGTATTCAAACTTCCGTGTATTGGGGCCATTATTCACAGTTCTCAGAGCAATAGGAAGTTAGTTTTATGGGAATATCATAACAAGGGGACTTGTTTGATTCAAAGAAACTTAATGACTTATTAAGACCCAAGGAAAGGATGAGATAAATCAAGAATTGTCTGGGTGGGATGTATTTTCAGTTTCTTATAAACTCTGTGTCTGAACCTGCTGGAAGAGTCTAGCTTTTACCTTAGATGATACTAATTTATCTCCTTTCTATTGCTTCGAGTAAATAACCTTGACATCCCCTTCCAAGTAGTTCATCTCATTGTTAAACTTACTTCACCCTTTGGAATAGTGAATAATGCTGCTTCCAATCCAAACAACACACTCTCTTTCCTCTGGCAAATGTCTTTATCATTTTAAAAACAGAGCACCAGCTTGTACATTGGACTTTCCATAGAACTCCACATGAGAGTTTGCAAATTGGGTTCTTGGTTTCATAAAGAACCTGACTGCAGTGACAATCAGGAGAGGAAAGGGAACATGCTCCCTTGGGGGAAATAAAGAACACCATGAGGTGTTTCAGTGAGGAAGTGTTTGTGGGGATGACAAGTTGTAACCCAGAATTAATGCTTGTGATTTAGGTGCAGAGGCAACATATCTATAAAAGAGTGGTCCTGGGCAGTCAAGACTGGGACTGGAGCAGGGTTGGTGATGCAAGTACCAGAAGGTGGTGGGAAGTTGGCAGAGGGATCCATGGGTGTTATCAAGGAGTGACACAGTGACATTTCATGAATGTTTTACTTTGGGGGCCACATGTCATCCAGTCAAGATGACTGACAGCCTTATTATGTGATTTACTTAGCTGCTGGGGATTTGTCCTGACAGTGTGCTTGATGTGTCCCTCTTCAGAAATGGCAGGCTGCAGAGAAGACAGCCTGGGTTTCTCTGCCCTGGTGCAGGCTGGGGCTGGTATACCTCCTGCTCCTCCTTAGAGTCACCATGTTGGCCTCAGACACAACTAGCTAAGGGCTTCACCTGAGAGTCTTCTGATTTAAATAGCAAAACTGAACGTGCAAGCACTCCAATTTTCTCTAGTAGTTTTTCAAAGAGGGACTCTGTTTTAGTCAGCCTCGGATGCTGTGACAGACTATCACAGACTGGCTTAAATAGCAGAAACATAATTTATCATAGTTCTAAAGACTAGAGGTCCAAAATAAAGATATCAGTAGGGTTAGTTTCTGGTGACGCCTCTCTTCTTGTTTTGTAGACAGCCACTTTTTGCTATGCTTTCATGTGGCATTTTCTCTCTTTTTTTAAAAAGTATATTTTATTGATTATGATATTACAGTTGTCCTATTCTTTCTTTCTTCCCTTTCTCTCCCTTCCTCCACCCTGCACCTTCCCACCAACACTCCCCCAACCCTTACTTCATGTCCATGGGTCATACGTATATAAGTTCTTTGGCTTCTCCATTCCCTGTACTATTCTTAACTCTACCCTGTCTATTTTGTACCTACCAATTATGCTTCTTAGTCCCTGTACCTTTCCTCCATTTTCCCCTCTACCCCTCCCCACTGATAACCCACCATATGATCTCCATTTCTGTGATTCCGTTCCTGTTCTACTTGTTTGCTTAGCTTGTTTTTGTTTTTGTTTTTTAGGTTTGGTTGTTGATAGTTGGTGAGTTTGTTGTCATTTTACTGTTCATAGTTTGGATCTTCTTCTTTTTCTCGGATAAGTCCATTTCACATTTCATATAATAAGGGCTTGGTGATGATGAACTCCTTTAACTTTACCATATCTGGAAAGCATTTTATCTACCCTTCCATTTTAAATGATAGCTTTTCTGGATAGAGGTTGTTGCCTTTCATAACTTGGAATACTTCTGCCCAGCTCCTTCTTGCCTATAAGATTTTTTTTGAGAAATTAGCTGATAATCTTATGGGCACTCCTTTGTAGGTAACTGTCTCCTTTTCTCTTGCTGCTTTTAAAATTGTCTCCTTATCTTTAACCTTGGGTAACTTAATTATGATGTGCTTTGGTGTGTGCTTCCTTGGGTCCAATTTCTTTAGGGCTTTCTGAGCTTCCTGGACTTCCTGGAAGTCTGTTTCATTTGCCAGATTGGGGAAGTTCTTCATTATTTTTTCAAATAAGTTTTCAATTTCTTGGTCTTCCTCTTCTCCTTCTGGCACCCATATGATTCGGATATTGGAACACTTAAAGTTGTCCCAAAGGTTCCTAAGCCTCTCCTCATTGTTTTGAATTCTTGTTTCTTCATTGTGTTCTAGTTGAATGTTTATTTCTTTCTTATGCTCCATATCATTGATTTGAGTCCTGGTTTCCTTCCCTTCACTGTTGGTTCCCAGTACATTTTCCTTTATTTCACTTTGCATAGCCCCCACTTTTTCCTCTATTTTGTGTCTGCACTCAACCATTTCTGTGAGCATCCTGATTACCAGTGTTTTGAACTGTGCATCTGATAGGTTGGCTATCTCTTCGTCACTTAGTTCTTTTTTCTGGAGTTTTGATCTGTTCTTTCACTTGGGCCATATTTCTTTGTCTGTTATGTAGTAAGGGGTGGAGGCTTAGATATTCACCAGGGTGGGCAACCCATGTTGCTGTGTTGTGGTGCTGTATGTGGGGGAGAGTTCTGAGAGGGAACAATGCTACTTGCTTGCTTCTTGCCTGGTTTTCAGTCATTTCCCCCGCTACCCACAAGCAAATTGGGCCCTCTGGTGCTGATTCCAAAGTAGGTTGGTTTGTGTATGTTCCAGGACCCCCATGGGTCTCTCCAACGAACTCTCCTGTGTGACTGAGAGTCTCTCCAGCTGCTGCAATCCTCACAGGTTTTTACAGCCAGAGGTTTTGAGGCTTTAGTTTCCTGTGCTGGAATCCTGGGTTGTGTTGCCTGTCTTCCCAGTTGTTAGCTCCCAGTTGTTCCTCCTGGCTTATCTGCATGTGAATGTGGGACCGCCCAGTCTGCCAGCTGCCACCTTGCCCAACCTGGTCTGTCACTTTGCTGCATGTCCTATCCACCCTGACTGCCTATCTCTGCCCTCCTACCATTCTGGATGAATGTTTCTTCTGTAACTCCTTGGTTGTCAGACTTCCATACAGTTTGATTCTCTGGCAGTTCTGGTTGTTTTTCTGTTCTTAAATTTGTTGTTGTCCTTGTTTAGGTTGTTTGAGGAAGGAAAATGTATCTACCTGTGCCTCCATCTTGGCTGTAAGTCTCTTATGGCTTTTTCTCTGTGGGCCCGTGGTGAGAGAGACAGAGGTCTTTGGTATCCCCTTCTCTTTTTTAAGGATACCAGTACTACTAAATAAGGGCACCACCTTTATGACTTCATTTAATCCCAATTACCTTTTTAAAGGCTCTATCTCTAAAATAATCACATTTAAGATTAGGCTTTCAGTTGATTAATTTGGGGGGGAGGACACAACTCAGTCCATAACAAACCATTTTCTGCAAAGGTTGAGCCAGGCGCACCCTGGTGATTTGGGAAGAATTAAGGGTAGTTTCATCTTCAACCAAAATAATTACCTCATTGATTTCTTTCTCAACTAATCAAAACTGGATTTGTATAGGTTTTCAAATTTGCAAGGGGTCTTCCTGAATGAATTGCTAAAAATAGAAGTTTCTTTAAAGCATTGGGAATGCTTTATGACACAGTAGTCATGGGCACATATTGTTATACATTTGTTAAAACCCATAGAATGTACAACACAAGGAGTGAAACTTACTGTAAAGTTTGGACTTTAGTTAATAATAATGCATTGATATGTGATCATCAATTATAACAAATATACCACACTAATGATAATAATAAAAGAAACTGTAGGAAGGGAGAGGCTATTGGGAACTATACATTTTGGTCAAACTTGCTAAAGTTTTACAAAGATTCTATAAATCTTTTTCTAAAAATTCTCTTAAAAAATAAAGTCTATGGTCCTGGCTTAGTGGATTGAGCATGGGCCTGTGAACCAACGTGTCAACAATTTGATTCCCAGTCAGGGCACATGCCTGAGTTGCAGGCCAGGTCCCCAGTTGTGGGAGTATGAGAGGCAACCACACGCTGATGTTTCTTTCTCTCTCTCTAAAAATAAAAAAATAAAATCTTAAAAAAAAAGTCTACTGGAGATCCAAGATGCTGGCAGAGTAGGTGGAAGCTGCACTTGCCTCCTAGAATCAAATTGGAATTACCACTAAAACATAGAAAAATCAACCTGAATAATCAACCAAAATGAGGTGAACAGAAGTCTTACAACCAAGAAGCAGCCACATTGAGAGTGGAAGGAAGAACAGAGAATGGAAAAGGGCTAGCTCCAAAAATTCTCCCTGAGGAGTGTGGAGACTGAACATCACATTGTGCTCCCTAGCTCAGAGCACCTATATAACATCTAGCTGTGAAAATCAATTGAGATTCTGTCCACTAGGAAGAGACTAAAGTCTGCTAAAGATGCAAGCACCCTCTTAAAGGGCCAACACACAAAATATCATATGCAACCACTCACCCTGGGTTTTGGTGCAAGGAGGGCAGAGCAGACTAGAGTCTCATGAAGAAACACTGGGGTTCATGGTTCTGGAGAGAAAACTGAAGGGACAGCCACTGGGATTCCTGTGCTAGGTCTGTCTCCCACATAGCAGATATCAACTTTCTTGGGTTGAACACTCCTTTTTTTATGGCAACAGCCCAGGGGCATGCAATAGCCTCACCATCTGGACTCCCTATCACCCTACCTTGTGGATGTCACACCCTATTGAGGAGTCAGCTGCCTGGGCAGGGGTGTAGAGGTCTGGGCAGATTCATACTGTGTCAATGACTGAGTTGTGTGACTCTGGGGTGGGGGCTACTCCTCCCTGCTTCTCCCAAGCCTGACTGGTGCTTCCTCTCATGGGAGATCTACTAGCTTCATGCTCCTGACTCCTGGTGGCCCTGCCCTGCTGAGCTCAAGCTCTGGCAGAATCTGGGACAGACTGCGTTTTGTGGCTCTATGACGGGGGCAATTTTTCCCTTGCACTACCAACCAGTGCAAAGCCCTCCATTCACATGGTCAAATCTCAGCCTGTTTGAGACTGATAAACTCTGCTGGACTCATCCTGATGATTTCCTGAGACCCTTCCACAAAGGTTTGTGGGTACCTGGCAGGTGGCAGCCAGATTTGTTATACACTGGGACTTTTGCTGGTTGGCATAAGATTTAACACTGACACGGGGATTGAATCTGTATCAATCTGGTGATCATCACTCACTCCTACCTGGTGACTCCCTGAGAACCCTCCTCATGAAACTTGAGTACTGCAAGAGGCTCTTTCAGTGACTGGGACTAACAAGCAGCTGGCAGGTGGAGGCAGGTGGAGGAAGATTTCAGGGTGTCTTGGCCCATCCCATGCATACCCAGGCAAAAGAGAGGCAGCCACAAACTGTGGATTGCTTGGTAGTTCCAAATAGGTTGCAAGGGATAGTCACAGGCAGTGTCTGACATTGACCTGCACCACATTTCCTCCCAAGAAGCTCCAGAACCAATAAGCCAAGTGGCCATCTTCAGACAACATCAGAGCAGGATCCAATTAGCTTCACAAGAGGCATATTCCAAAAAGAGATCTTGACAGGCACCAGACCCTGCTTAGGGGAATTCTACTTACTATGGTCAGCACCTACACAGCAGCTGATACTGTGTCTGAGGTTGATCCTTACAGTTAGCCAGCCCATTTGTGCATGGTTCAAACCCATGCACCAATGGACCAGCAGCTATCAAGACTCAATTACAGCAGGAGGGCTCATATAACATACACAAGGGACATTCCTGGAGCACCCAGCTCAGGTAATCAAAGAGACTGCACCCCCCAATCCTAACAGGTCACCTACTACATAAGGTCACCTACCAAGATGGGAGACATAATAGATCTGCACAATACATAAAGTCAAACACAAAGAGGCAGCCAAAATGAGGAGATAAAGAAACATGCCCCTAATGAATGAACAGGAGAAAGCTCTAGAAAAAGAGCTAAATGCAATAGAGACAAGCAATTTACCGGATATAGAGTTAAAAAAAATGGCTATAAGGATGCTTAAGGAACTTATGAGATCTACAGGGAACATAGTAAAAACTACAATAG
Organism: Desmodus rotundus; assembly: GCF_022682495.2. NCBI lineage: Eukaryota > Metazoa > Chordata > Mammalia > Chiroptera > Phyllostomidae > Desmodus > Desmodus rotundus. The sequence goes on from NC_071392.1 coordinate 133,536,418, forward strand.
CATGAAAAAAATACAAATCATAAAAAAGAACCAATCAGAAATAAAGAATACAATATCTAAAATGAAGAATAATCTAGAAGAATAGGCTGTCTACAAGAGAACCACCTCACAATGAAAGAAACCCAAAGATTAAAAGTGAAGACATGAAAAAGATATATTTCATGAAAATGGAAATTTTTAAAAAGCTGGGTAGTAATACTTATATCTGACAAAATAGACTTTAAAACAATGGCTATGGTAAGGGAAAAGAATGACACTACATAATGATAAAGGGATCAATTCAACAAAAGAATATAACCTTTATAAACATTTATGCATCCAACAAAGGAGCACCTAAATATGGAAAGCAAATATTGATGGACAAAGAGGGAGAGATTGACAGTATTTCAGTCATCGTAGGGGATGTCAACACCCCATTGACATCAGTTAATAGATCTTCTACACATAAAATCAACATGGAAAAAGTGGCCCTGAATGACCCACTAGACTAGATGGATTTTATTGATATCTTCATAGCATTTCACCCCAAAGCAGTAGAATATACATTTTTTCAAGTGCACATGGAACATTTTTTAGGATAGACCACATGTTAGGATGCAAACCAAGTCTCAATAAATTTAAGAATATTGAAATTTATCAAGCATCTTCCCTGACCATAATGGTATGAAACTAGAAATCAATCACAAACACACACACAAAATTGAAAAACACACAAAATCATGGAGGTTAAATAGCATGTTATTAAACAATGAATGGATCAAAAACAAGATCAAGGAAGAAATCAAAAGATACCTTGAAACTAATGAAAATGAGAACACAACAATTAAAAATCTGCGGGATACAGCAAAAGCAGTCCTAAGAGTGAAATTCATAGCATTACAGGCCTACCTTAACACATAAGAACAATCTGAAATAAACAATCTAACTTTACACTTAAAGGAACTTGATAAGGGGAAGGTCATCAAGGAACATGTATAAAGAACCCATGGACAAAGCCAAAGTGGGTTAGGATTGAGGGTGGGGCAAGAGAGAGTGGTAGGGAGAAAATGGAGACAACTGTACTTGAACAACAATAAGAAAAAGAACAACAAAGCCTAAAATGAGTAGATGTAAATAATATAGCTAAGAGCAGAAATAAACAAAATATTGTCTAAAAAACTAATGCAAAGATCAATAAAACCAAGAGCTTTTTTTAAAAAAGATAAACAAGATTGATAAACTTTTAACTTGACTCATAAAGAAAAAAAGAGTGAGGGCTCAAATAAATGAAATCAGAAGTGAAAGAGGAGAAGTAACAACTGACACATACACACAAAACATACCAAAGATTGTAAGAAAATATCATGAACAACCATATGCCAACAAATTGGACAATCTGAATAAAATGGATAAATTCCTAGAAACATATAATCTTTCAAAACTGAATCAGGAAGAATCAGGGAATCTGAATAGACTGATTACAACTAATGACATTGAAGCAGTAAATTAAAAATAAAACCCCCAAACCCTCCCAACAAACAGAAGTCCTGGACTGGGTGGTTTCACAGGTGATTTTTACCAAACATTCAAAGAAGAACTAAAACCTATTTTATCAAGCTATTTCAAAAATTGAAGAGGAAGAAAGAATCCCAAGTTCATTTCATAAGGCCAGCATTATCCTAATTCCAAAACCAGACAAAGATACTACAAAGGAAGAAAATTACGGGCCAATATGTCAGACGAATATAGATACCAAAATCCTCAACAAAATATTAGCAAACCAGATCCAGCAATATAGTAAAAAAGATTGTACACCAGGATCAAGTGGGATTTATTCTGGGGATGCAAAGTTGGTACAATATTTGTAAATCAATGAACATGATACACCACAAAAAACAAAATGAACAATAAAAATCACAAGGTTTTATCACTAGATTCAGAAAAAGAATTTGATAAAATCCAGAAGCGACTTATGAGAAAAACTCTCAGCAAAGTGGCAATGGAGGAAACATACCTTGACATAATAAAGGCCATCTATGACAAACCTACGGCCAACATCATACTGAATGGACAAAGACTAAAAGCGTTTTCCTTAAGATCAGGACCAAGACAGGGAAGTCAGCTTTCACCACACTTATTCAACAAGTCTTAGCTACAACAATCCAATAACAAGAAGAAATAAAAGTATCCAAGTTGGAAAAAAAATAGTAAAACTGCCACTCTTTGCAGATGACATGATTGTGTATATGGAGAACCCTGAAGATTTCACCAAAAAATGGTTAGAATTGATAAATGAATTCAGTAAAGTAGCAAGATACAAAATATATATCCAGAAATCCATTGTATTTTTGTATATCCATAATGAACTATCATAAAGGAAAACTAAGAAAACAATCTAATATTCAATTGCATCAAAAATACCTAGGAAATAAATTTACCTAAGGATGTAAAAGAGCTGCACTTCAAAAATTAAAAGACACTGAAGAAAGAAACTGAGGAAGATGCAAATAAATGGAAGCATGCACTGTGCTCATAGATAGGAAGAATTAACATCATTAAAATGTCCATGTCACCCAAAACAATCCATAGATTCGACCCAGTCCATAACAAGACATCAATGGCATATTTCACAGAACTAAAACAAATCTTCCAAAAACTTATGTGGAAACACAGAAGACTCTGATCAGCAACAGCAATCTTGAGAAAGAACAAATATGGAGGAATCATGCTACCTGATATCAAACTATAATAAAAGGTCATAGTAATTAAGATAGTATGGTTCTGGAACAAAAATGGACATATAGATCAATGGAACAGAAGAGCAAGCCCAGATAAACCCCTACCTATATGGTCAATTAATATTTTACAAAGGAGGCAAGAACATACAATAAGGTAAAGACAGACTCTTCAGTAAATGGTGTTGAGAAAATTGGACAGATACATGCAACAAAGATGAAACTAGACCATCTTATTACACCATACACAAAAATATACTCAAAATGGGTCAAAGACTTAAATGTAAGTCACAAAATCATAAAAATTCAAGAAAAAAAACATAGGCAGTAAAATCTTGGACATTTTTGTAGCATTTTTTTTTCTGATATATCTCCTTCTGCAAGGGAAACAAAAGAAAATATGAACAAATGGGACTACATCAAACTAAAAGTTTTTGCACAGCAAAAGAAACCATCAACAAAATAAAAAGACAACACACTGAATGGGATGTTAGGAGCCGTCCCACCTGGTTTCAGGGACTGTAGCCTTTGTCCCACTGCTAGAGCTAAGTGAAAAGGCCTTGGGGACATGAACCACTAAGGAGACAGGACATTACCTCCCTGCAGGAACGTGGCCCCTGTCTCCCTCACCTCCCCCTGCTTGGCCTGGGTAGATGACTGGTTAGCAACTGAAGGGTAAGATCTCTCAAAAGAGGAGGGACAACCTAAGACAGACACTGTCACAAAGGGCCATCAGGGAAGGACTTAGGGGTCTTCAGAGAAGGGGAAGAAAGACCCTCTCTCCTTAGCTTTGTCATAGCCTGAGTCCTCAGTCTTTCTGCAAATGTCTCTGAGTCTCTTGTCTGCTTTGCTCTCCCTGCCTGACTCAGCCTGGGAACTATGCCAAGAGGCAGCTGTGACCTTGTACTGAAACAGACCGCTCCTGGGGGTGAGTCTGGACACAGTAAGAATATACATTGTTTCCTTTGAGGCTTGCTCTGCCCTGTTGCTATGAAACAGACACTTGAGCTAAAGCCAACCCTGACCTGAGACAATCCCTGTGTTTCTTCAATTATTATCTGTAAATGATGTCAGTAGCATCTTGAGCACTGGTTGATGAGCTTTATGTGCATCTCTGTGTGACCTGAACTCAATAAAAATGTAGGGAAGAAGGTGTTCAGGACATTTCTCCTTTGAGGGACTGGTCACCTTTCCTCCCCAAGCAAATCACCTGTTGGGCATTTTTATTTCTCATTTGCAACAAGCCAGGGGAGTTCTGTGGGTGGAGCACCCCCATCAAGTGGGATAGCATATTTGCCAGTAATACATCTGAAAAGGGGTTAATATACAAATTAATAAATAACTTATAAAACTCAACACCAAAATACAAAACAATCCAATTATAAATGTACAAAGGACCTCAGTAGACACTTCTCAAAAGAGGACATACAGATGGCCAATAGATATATGAAAATATACTCAATATCACTAATCATCAAGGAAATGCAAATTAAAACCACAGTGAGATATCACCTCACATCTGTCAGAATGGCTATCATCAATAAATCAAAAAACAAGTATTGGTAAGGATGTAGAGAAAAAGAAACCCTCATGCTCTGTTGGTGGGAATGCAGATTAGTGCAACCACTTTGGAAAAAAGAATGGAGTTTCCTCAAAAAATTCAAAATGGAACTGTCTTATGACTCAACAATTCCACTTCTGGGAATTTATCAGAAAAATCCTGGACCACCAATTCGGAAGAAAACATGCACACCTATGTTCATTGTAGCATTTTTTACAATGGCCAAGATTTGGAAGCAGCCTGAGTGTCAGTAGATGAATGGATAAAAAAGCTGTGGTACATTTATACAATGGAATACTAGTTGGCCATAAAAAAGGAAATGTTACCTATCGTGATAACATTGATGGATCTGGAGAGTATTATGCTAAGTGAAATAAGCCAGTCAGAGCAAGGCACATACCATATGATTTCACTTGTATGTGGAATCTAATGTATAAAACACAGTTATAGATTAAAAATGCAGACTGACATCTGTCAGAGGGGAATGCGGTGGGGGGACTGGGTGAGGAAGGTGATGAATTAGGCAAAAAGTAAAAACTTATAGACACAGACAGTAGTATAGTGATTACAAGAAGGAAAGCGGGTAGAGGGGGATATAAGAGGGTAATGGGGGGATAAATGCTGGTAGAAAGAGACTTGAGTTTGGATGGTGAATACACAATACAATATACAGATAATGTATTATAGAATTGTACATTTGAAACCTATATAATTTTATTAACCAATGTCACCTCAATTAATCAAAATTTAAAAAATAAAGTCTATTAATTTAAAAATGAAGAAACAAAATGCATGGTGTTGAATACAGCAAAGGTGGAAAAATTTTGTTTTAGTTCCTAGAAATTGGTGCAGTACATGCTGCCGCTGATCTATCCTTACTCCCTTGGCCCTCCCCACTACTCACATGCCCATCCCCTGGCTTCAATCTGCAATACCTGCTCCCCTTTGCTGGGGAATTTTCTGACACATGGTGTTGTGTAGCAGGCAGAGAGTCCTAGGAAGCTAAATTCTACTCCCCTGGGAACAAGCTTTAAATAATGCTGGGGAGGTGTGGGTGAAGGGATGCCAGGTCCCATGTCCCCAGGGCACAGAGTCATTCACAAGCTCTACACTGTCTCCCGGGGCTCCCAGAGGGATGAAGCCCCATCGTTCACTAACTACAGGAACCTGCTTTCTTAATGCCCCCTTTATCGACTCTCTTTCTATCCTTGGTTCTCTTCCCCAGTGCTCTCCTAATGTCTTCTTAATACACTGCCAATTACCATCTCCCATTCGCATCAGTATCTGCAACAAAAGCAAACGCAGGCATGGATTTCTGCTTGTTGGATCCCATTTCCCATAATTTTTGAAAGAGACCAAAAGTAGACTCATGTGTGCTGCTTAACTAAGTATCTGCAGACATGTAGAAGCCATCCTCTTAAGCATCTCTGATAGGTGGTAACATTAGAGACTTACTATCAGATGTGAATTTACTGAATCAAAAAGGTCTGTAGGAATCTTAGGATAGAGTGATTACAAATTTCTGTTTCATGCAGGTGATTATATTTACAAGGTAGAAAAACTACACACCCACCTCATCAGCTATTTTTGAGCCACAGAAAGACATTGAAGTGCAGTATTTGTTCTACACAACAGGGTTCTTGCTTACTTTATCACTGGCATAATCATTCTAAGGCCAGTGAAAGCTGAATAAAGTATTAGCAAAGTGGTCATCAAGAGACAAAATAAATGGAAGCATATACCATGTTCATAGATTGGAAAAATTAATGTCATTAAAATGTCCATATTACCCAAAACAATCTATAGATTCAACACAATCCCTATTGAAATACCAATGACATATTCCACAGATTTAGAACAAATTCAAAAATTTTTACGGAACAATAAACAACCCCAAGTATCCTCAACAAGAGAAAGAAGAACAGGTAGGAGGGATCACAATACCTGATATCAAACTATATTCCAAGGCCACTGTAATCAAAACAGTGTGGTACTGGCATAAGAACAGACACATAGATCAATGGAACAGAGAGCCCAGAATAGAGAGCCCAGAAATAAACCCATGTCTCTATGGTCAATTAATATTTGACAAAGAAGGCAGGGGCATAAAATGAAGTAAAAATAGCCTCTTCAGTAAATGGTATTGGGAGATCTGGACAGGTACATGCAAAAAAAATTGAAACTAGACCACCAACTTAAACCATAAACTAGAATAAACTTAAGATGGATAAAGGACTTAAATATAAGTCATGACACAATAAAAGTCTTACAGGGGAAAACAGGCAGTAAAATTTTAGATATCTCATCTGGCAATATTTTTGCTGATATATCTCCTAGGGCAAGGGATATAAAGGAAAGAAGAGACAAATGGGACCTCGTCAAATTAAAAAGTGTCTGCATGGCTAAAGGAAACAGCATTAAAATGAAAAGGAAACAAACCATATGGGTAAATGTATGTGCAAATGATAACTCAGACAAGGATTTGATCTCCAAAATATATAAAGAATTGACATGACTCCACTCCAGGAAGACAAACTGACGCAGATCTTGACCCGCAAGATCTGCTGTTGAGGTTTCAGTATTTCAATACACATACACACAGACTACAGAGGTCCTGTGGGGGAAAAGGGACGGCGTGGCCACTCTCTCAAGAGGAGAGTGCTTCTGAGCACCTCGGCCACTCCCTCAAGGGGGGAGCACCAGACCCTTGCCTTGACAAGCTTTTATTGGTTTTTCCAGGCCCCTTACATCAAAGAAGGTCCTCTTTTACTATGCAAAGGTTTGTTTTGGGTGGTTATTTTTGAAGACACAGGAGAGGGTGTAGCTGAATACATCAAAGGAGGACATTTGAAATGTAAATGGAGAAGTGGTGCTAGGTTCCATACCTGGAAGGTCTAGCCCAGATTTTTGGAAGATAAAGATACTCAGCAAACATTTGCTTGCCTCAGGGTGAGGAAGTTTTTAGCAAGAGCAAGTCTCATAGCAGTCTAGGTACAATGCAGGCCTGATTTCCCACTGGAGAACTTATCCGTGGACGTGGGTCCTGCCCGCCAACCTTGCTCCCCACTGGCTTTTCCAAGTGGGGGCTGAGCCACATTTCCCATGCTTGGAACGGTTTCCCACAACAAACAATCCAATTAAAAAATGGGCAAAGGACTGGAACAGATGCTTCTCCAAGGAGGACATACAGAGGTCCCAGAGACATATTAAAGGATGCTCAGCATCACTAGCCATCAGAGAGATGCAAATTAAAACCACACTGAGATACCATTTCAAACTGGTCAGAATGGCCATCATAACCAAATCAACAAACAACAAGTGTTGAAGAGGTTGTGGAGAAAAGGGAACCCTAGTGCACTGTTGAGGGGAAATGCAGACTGGTGCAACGACTATGGAAAACAGTATGGAATTTCCTCAAAAACTAAAAATTGAACTGCCTTTTGACCCAGCAATACCACTGCTGGGATTATACCCTAAGAACCCAGAAACACCAATTCAAAAGAACCTTATGCACCCCCTATGTTCCACACGCAGAGCCCACACGCTGATCAGGGTGCTCACCCACCCGGGGCTTCAGGTTTGGGCACCCACCCAAGGCTTTAGGTGTGGGCTCCCAGGCCACTGATTGGGGTACGCACCAACCCTGGGCTTTGGTCCTATGCTCCTGGGCAGCCAGATCGCTGATATGGGTGCGCACCAACCTGGGCTTCAGTTGTGTGTTGAGGATGTTTATCCAGTGTTCACAGTGCAGGGGCTGAGGGAATAGGGATGCAAGAGGCCACGGCTGCTGTGGAGAATTCTCTAAACAGCCGCTGAGTGCCTCTCTTTTCTCTTTTTCTTTTTGAGAAATTCCTTCTATTCAAGTCCCCCTGGTCCAAACAAGCACCTGGCCAATCATACAGCCCAGGCTCGCTGTCTCCCAAGAATCTTGCAGCAGACCCTGCTGCCCCGGCCAGGGGGCTCAGCCACCCTGGTCCCTGAGCTGGTCCTATGGACCTTATTGTCCTTAAGCGCTCTTCTTACCATCTGATTCTTCAATGTCCTCTACAATTTTTGGTCTCCGATCTTCATATATGCTGGAATACCATTGGCTGTTCGCTCTGTTCCTCAGATCAACTAGGTGTTTCACTGGTGCCAAGGGGAAGTGGACTCTGCTCCCATGTATCTCGCCGCCATCTCCACTCCTATTTATTTTTGATTACTGTTCAAGTACAGCTGTCTCCATTTTTCTGTGACCACGTTCCCCTGCCCCACCCAGTCGCACCCCCTACCCTCAACCTTACCACCCTTTGGTTTTGTCCATGGGTCATTTGTATATGTTATTTATTTATTTATTTTTATATATTTATTGATTATGCTATTCCAGTTGTCCCATTCCCCTCCTTCACTCCACTCCATCCTGCCCACCCTCTCCCTCCCACATTCCCCCCCTATAGTTCATGTCCATGGGTCATACATATAAGTTCTTTGGCTTCTACACTTCCTATGCTATTCTTACCCTACCCCTGTCTATTTTATACCTACCATTTATGCTACTTATTCTCTGTACCTTTCCCCCCTCTCTTACCCTCCCACTCCCCTGTTGATAACCCTCCATGTGGTCTCCATTTCTGTGGTTCTGTTCCTGTTCTAGTTGTTTGTCCAATTTGCTTTCATTTTTGTTTTAGGTGTGGTTGTTAATAACTGTGAGTTTGCTGTCATTTTTACTGTTCATATTTTTTACCTTCTTTTTCTTAGATAAATCCCTTTCACATTTCATATAATAATGGCTTGGTGATGATGAACTCCTTTAACTTGATCTTATCTGAGAAGCACTTTATCTGCCCTTCCATTCTAAATGATAGCTTTGCTGGATACAGTAATCTTGGATGTAGGTCCTTGCCTTTCATGACTTGGAATACTTCTTTCCAGCCCCTTCTTGCCTGTAAGGTCTCTTTGTAGAAATCAGCTGAGAGTCTTATGGAAACTCCTTTGTAGGTAACTGTGTCCTTTTCTCTTGCTGCTTCTAAGACTCTCTCCTCTTTAATCTTGGGGAATGTAATTATGATGTGCCTTGGTGTGTTCCTCCTTGGGTCCAGCTTCTTTGGGACTCTCTGAGCTTCCTAGACTTCCTGGAAGTCTATTTCCTTTGCCAGATGAGGGAAGTTCTCCTTCATTATTTGTTCAAATAAGTTTTTGATTTTTTGTTCTTCCTCCTCTCCTTCTGGTACCCCTATAATTCAGATGTTGGAATGTTTCAAGATGTCCTGGAGGTTCCTAAGCCTCTCCTCATTTTTTTGAATTCCTTTTTCTTCATTCTTTTCTGGTTGGATGTTTCTTTCTTCCTTCTGGTCCACACCGTTGATTTGAGTCCCTGTTTCCTTCCCATCATTATCAACCGGTTCCCTGTACATTTTCCTTTGTTTCTCTTAGCATAGCCTTCATTTTTTCATCTAATTTTTGACCAAATTCAACCAATTCTGTGAGCTTCTTGATTACCAGTGTTTTGAACTGTGCATCTCATAGGTTTCCTATCCCTACATTGCTTAGTTGTATTTTTTCTGGAGCTTTGATCTGCTTTTCCTTTGGGCCATTTTTTTGTCTTGGTGCACCTGTTATGTAAAGGGGCAGAGCCTTAGGTGTCCACCAGGGCGGGGTAAGGCTCGTTGCTGTGCTGTGGGGGAGGGGTCTGATAGGGAGCAGTGGCGCATGCTCCATTCTCTTCTGGATTTCAGTCACTCCCTCCTCTACCCACAATCAAATTGGGCCCTTCTGGTGCTGCTTCCTGGGTAGGTGGGTTTGTGTATGTTCTAGGCCCCTGTGGGTCTCTCCAATGAGCTCTCCTGTGAGGCCTGGTGTTTCTCCCACTGCCGCCTCAATCCCCACAGGTGTTTTCAGTCATTGATTTGAGGCTTTATTTCCCTGCGCCAGAGCCCTGGGTTGCGAGGTCCATTTCGTTCCCCTACTGTTCCTCCCGGTTTGTCTATGCATGAATGTGGGGCTGTAGTGTCTGCCAGCCACCACCTTGTGGTGTCTGCCAGCTGCAGCCTGGCCTGCCCCGTTCCACAGTCCTCCACCTCGCTCAGTCCACCAGCCGCTGCCTTGCGCGAGTCCTCTCCACCAGGCTGCCTGTCTCAGCCCCTCTACTGGTCTGGATGAATGTTTCTGCTTTATCTCCTTGGTCGTCAGACTTCCATACAGTTGGATATTCTGTCAGTTCTGTCTGTTTTTTGTTTTCAAATTGTTGTTGTCCTTCTTTTGGTTGTGCAAGGAGGCACAGTGTGTCTACCTATGCCTCCAAATTGGCCGGAAGTCCTGTATATGTTCTTTGATAACCCTTATCCTTCTTTCCCCTGTTATCCCTCTCCTCCCTCCTCTCTGGTTACTGTCAGTTTGTTCTTTATTTCAATGTCTCTGGTTGTATTTTGCTTGCTTCTTTGTTTTGTTGATTAGGTTCCACTTATAGGTGAGATCACATGGTATTTATCTTTCACCACCTGGCTTATTTCACTTAGCATAATACTCTCCAGTTTCATCCATGCTGTTGCAAAAAGTAGGAGCTCCTTTTTTCTTTCTGCTATGTGGTATTCCGTTGTGTAAATATACCACAGTTTTTTGATCCATTCATTTACTGATGGGCACTTAGGTTTCTTCCAGCACTTGCCTATTGTAAATTGTGCTGTTATGAACATGGGGGTGCATAGAGGTTCTTTTGAGTTGGTGTTTCAGGATCCTTAGGGTATAATCTCAGCAGTGGTATTGCTGGGTCAAAAGGCAGTTCCATTTTTAGTTTTTGAGGAAATTCCATACTGTTTTCCCTAGTCATTGCACCAGTCTGCATTTCCCCCCAACAGTGCACTAGTGTTCCCTTTTCTCCACAATCTCTTCAACACTTGCTGTTTGTTGATTTTGTTATGATGGCCATTCTGACCAGTTTGAAATGGTATCTCAGTGTGGTTTTAATTTGCATCTCTCTGATGGCTAGTGATGCTGAGCATCCTTTAATATGTCTCTGGACCCTCTGTTTGTCCTCCTTGGAGAAGCATCTGTTCGGTTCCTTTGCCCATTTTTTTAATTGTATTTTTTGTCTTCCTGGAGTGGAGTCATGTGGGTTCTTTATATATTTTGGAGATCAAACCTTTGTCTGAGTTATCATTTGCACATACATTTACCCATATGGTTGGTTCCCTTTTCATTTTGCTGTTGTAAAACAATGAAACCTTTTTTTGCCTGATTTAGAGGGCTGTTTGAAAGCATTCAGCAAGAGGTAAAAATGTGCATGCCCTTAAACATCATCCCAGTTCTATCAATTCATTTTGGAAGAATTGTCTCATAAATGCACAAAGTTATGTATAAAGATGTTTAGTCTTTAAATAATTGTATGGAATAAACATCCAAAAAGGGAATGGATAAAATACAATAAATCTTGCAATGGAATTCTGTGATAGCGTCCAAAGAATAAAATGTTGGTAATGAAGATATGGCAGGAATAGATGGTAGAGCAAAAAAGTCAAAACAATGTTTTAGTACCATTTTGTGAGTAAATGTGTATGTGCATGGGCACTACTGTCTGTTTTCATCCCAAAAGTAGGGCTGGAGAATGGGAGGGGTGCTTTTACTTTATACATTTCTCATTGTTCATGGTTTTATAAAGATCATGTATTACCTTGGGAATGAAAAATTTTAAATGAAAAGAATCAGCTGTGAAATGAGTGGTTTGCATGAAATGTGGTTCTGAGCACATGTTATTCACTCTATCACCTATTTTCTCACTTCTCTGAGTATTGTAGCTAAGTTACGTAGAATAAGGTATGAGCAGTGATAGTAGCTTTGATTCCTGGAACAATAGCCAAGATAATGAGGGGCCCATTTTACTGACAATGTCCAGCCACACCTGTTGGAGAAAAGATAAGCATTGGTGCAGGTGCAGGAACAATCACCTCTCATTTATCTGCCATTGTCCAGGAATAAGCCAATCTACACTGGCAAACTTTCCAAAATAATAGAAGCTTACCATCTATTTAAAGTGCCTACTTAAAAATTTAACCATTTTTTGAGGAAAGTCTTTCCTAAATAGATTTTGCAACTCTTGCTTTTGCAGAAAAAAGAAGTATAATGATCACAATATAAGCAATTCCTGATAATTTGGGGGTATAGTTCTGACACTGAGCCCTGGAATATGAGATTTCAGGACCCTATCTACAAAAGCCTGAAATGGATGGGAAGCTGACCTCTACTTTCAATCATACCTATTATTTTCAATTTCTTTCTAATTTGAAATTTTCTGTCTCTTCTCTAACTTTCAGTTATCCTTATAAGAAAATGTGCCTATTGAATCTTGCCCTGTCTGGGGGAGATCCAAACTATTGTTCAGACCTCATTTCATTTGATGTTCTATCCCAAAGTGGTGCCAGAGTACAGATTTGGGTAAACATAGTTCCCTGAGGCATGATCCTAAGAAGCACTGTGAAGGTATGAGGGAGGGAGGAAAGGAAAGGCAGCCAGCAAAGGTGTTAATGAGCAGGTTGCATGGGCAACAGGAACTAAAAATGTCACTGGGGACCCTTGGAGACACAGTGGGAACATACCTTATTATTGTCCAACTGAGAAGTGAGTAAAGTGCAGTATATTTATTCACCAACTTCTATCCTTTTTTGTCTCTCCTGGTTGTGGATTGCTGGGATTGAGAGTGGGGGAAAATCAGGTCTTTAGTACTTTGGGTCTGCATTTTAGCTGGGCCAGGCCATGACCTCAGACAGAAAGACAGAAGAACAGGCTAAGATGACAGAAGAACAGCACCAAAAGAGTCAGCCACACCCTCCCACAACTCCATGAAGTCAACAATATTATCCCATTTTTCAGAGTTGTTAAATGAGGCTAAGAGAGTTTAAGCTACTAGCCCAGGGTCACATAGCCAGTGATGGAGCTAGGATCCTAACCTAGTTTTAACTGGCTCCAAAGTCATCTTCTTTGTGATTGGCTGTCACAAATAGCTGCTGTGCATCCAGGGGCTTCTTGGAACCCTTCTAAATTTTCATCACCTGAGAAATCAGTTGACTCAAATTATTAGGCCTGTAACTCCACCTTGTTTCCTGAAGTATGCTTGTGCCTAGAACAGTACCTAGCATGGCATGTGATAGGCACTCATGAATAAATGAGGCTAATGGAAATTCTGAAAATGTCTTCAATGGTCTAAGTGTAGGTATTGATCAGGCCTGGGGACATTATAGTTCATTGTCTAGAGATGAAGCCAATCACTGTTAGGTGCACAATTCATGTGTGTATTCATTTATTCAGCTAATATTTATCTAGTACCTTTTATATACAAAGCACCATGCTAAATGCCAAGTTTCCAGTTGAGAGGAAAACTTACATGAGCCCACCTCCATGGAATTCACAGTCTAGAGAAGGGGACAGGCATTCATCAAAAGAATCATACAAACCACATCTGAAAAAGCCTACTGTTTACCTTTAATTTATAGGAAAATGAGGACAAAGGAACATGTTAGATGAAACCAGAGATTGGTCAGCAATATCCAGACTATGGGAAACCCTATAGGACAAACAATCTACCTCCTCAACAAATAAGTTGTAATAAGAGAAAATAAAGAGAGATGGGAAAAGAGATCTATATATTAAAAGAGATTTAAAAGACATATCAGTTAATTGCAATATGTGACTCATTTAAGTCTTCATTCAAACAAACTGTAAAAATTATAACATCTGTGAGATTACTGGACATTTGGAACTAGCTGCATATTTGATATTAAAGGATTATTGTTTTTATTTTAGGTGTGAAGAATTCTGGTTATGTTTAGAAAAAAGAGAATTTATTGGTAAGAGATACATACTGAAATATTTACAGATAAAATATGATGAGTTGAATTTGCTTCCAAAAAAAAAAAAAGGGGGAGCAGACAGAGGCTATAGATAAAACAAGAATACTCACAAGTTGATAAAATGTTGAAGCTACTGAGAGCAGTTTGGGACTTAATGATAGTATGCTGTTTACTTTCATGTTTAACATTTCCCACAGTAAGAAGTTTATAGAAAGGATCACACCAATATTTGACTGCAGACTGAGATACATGTTAGAAGGACCAAGTACAGGGAACCATGAAAAACTACAACAGGTAGGCCCAATAAATGGGGAGGGCAAAGAAGTTTTCCCTGATTAGAAAGGGTAGTATTTACTTTTTCAAATTGTTCTTTTTATTTAAAAATACCGTTTTTGGCAATACATTCCTAAAGCCATTTTTCTTTTTCTTTTTTGCAGAAAACTATACAAAGTGTATACTACTAAGTAAGGATATTTTTCTTTTACCTCTAGATGTGCTTATCTTCTTTTCTAACTTCAAGTTTGTTAGTTTGAGTAAGAAACGGAGGTGGATACAAGAATGTCATTGTCCTAATAAAATCTGTGTCTGAATATCCATCCCACTGTTAAACAATTACTGAGATACCTTGTGAAAAGAAGGTTAAGAGATTTTAGATTATGTCTGTAAATTCTTTGAAGATTATTCTATCTGAAGGTGTAGACTGTGTCCCCTACCCTTGAATCCAGATAAGCTTGTGACTGCTTCTATCTAAAGAGTACCATGAATGTGACAATGTATGACTTCTAAGGTCAGAAAAGTCCAAGCAGCTTCACTTATTCCTCTTCAGCCATTCACTTTGGGCGTCCTGCAGCTTTTATGCTGTGAGGAAGCCCTGGCTATGTGGGAAGCCCACATGTAGGTGCTCTGATTGACAGTCCCAGATGAAGTTCCAACCTAGTGAGCATCAACTACCAAACCTGTGATAAAGATTCCTTAAATGATCCAGCCCCCAGTTGTTAAGCCACTGTTTGTAATTAAGTCTTTGCAGCTAGAACTCCATACATCATGAAACAGAGACAAGGCATACCCATTGTGTCTTGTTTGTGGGCATAATAAAATTACTTCATGCCACTAAATTTGGGGATGGTTTGTTATACCGCAATAGTAACCAGAAGAGAGGGCCAGTAGGAGAACTGGTAAACAGATATTCTTAGAAGTAATGAGAGGGCTAGGAATGAACCTGGGGTTGAGGGAGGTGAGGGAACTATTAACAGCAAACTAATTGCTTCCATAGGGAATCAAAGAATATCCAGATATAAACCATTATCCTATTATTCTGTTACAACCCCATTCCTTCCCTAGGCCACTTCCAACACTGGACAACACTCTAAGTATTTCAAAAGAAAAGACATGCAATAAGGAACACTCATGCTCATAAAATCTGTGAAAAGCAGGATGTTGGGAGTCAGAGGCTGCTGCAGGACCACACACCACTGCAGCAGCAGGCCAGAAAATTATGTCTGCTGCTGCTTGCACAAGTATCAACAGCACTATCCCCTACACACATCACTGCAAATATGCAAACATGGAGGTCTACCAGAGGCATCAGCCACCATCTCTGCAGAAAGGTGGCCTCCACATCCCTCTTACCACCCAAATTTTACAAGAACAGTTCTCACCAGCAAAATCTGATTCTAGAATTCTAGCTGCAAGGGAGCCTGGAAAGGCTAGAGAGTCTGGTTTTTAAACGTCTAGTTTAAAAGACCAACTGAGGGTGCCCCCTTGATCATATAGCTCATCAGGTAGTTGAACATAAGCCATATGATCAAGGGGACACCCTCAGGTGGCCTTACAACTCACCATGGAAGTAAGTGATATTTAGTGAAGTTGTTCTGATCACCTTCCAAACTTCAAGCTCTTAAAAAAGCAATACTCTTTTTTTTAACCCTTACCCAAGAATATGATTATTGATTTTAGAGAGAGAGGAAGGAAGAAAGAGAGAGAGAGAGAAAAAAACATTGATGTGAAAGGGAAACATCAATTGACTGCCTCCAGTATGCGCCCTGACCAGGGAATGAACATGCAACTTAGGTATGTATCCTGAACAGGAATTGAACCCACATTTTGGTATATAAGTTGATGCCCCAACCGAGCCACCCAGCCAGGGCAAAAGCATGCATACTCTTAAGTGGCTGTTAACTTGCATATGATAATAATGTGGCTCATGGTGAGACCACATCAATGCCCCTCAAACGCTCACAGGTGTATCCAACCTTCTGGCATTTCTGGGCCACACTGGAAGAAGAAGGGTTGTCTTGGGCCACACATTAAATACACAAATACTAATGAAAACTGATGAGAAAAAAAAAAAAGGTTTTAAGTAAAATTATGATTTTTTTGTTGGGCCGCATTCATAGCCATCCTGGGCCACATGTGGCCCACAGGCTGTGGGTTGGACACCTCAAGGAGATAAAGAATTTCTCTTTGTATGTCAGAATTATTACATAAGATCAGCATACCGTTCACTTCTGTTTCATTAAATAACCCCTGCAAGCTCTAATAAGATGCATTCCTCCTTTGGCAAGATCATAGTGCCTTTATGAGGCAGTTAGAGCTCAATCTTGGCTCCCTGAGTTCTCTCCAAACTCTAGTATGTCTCTCCAACTCAGTCCCATACTAAAATATGGGCAACATTTTCAAACAGAGTTGTGTCTGAGCAAAGGGGTAATTATAATTTCCTTTTCCCCACCACAATTCTCACTGTCTTCAGTAACTTTGAGTGAAACCATTTATCAAATTGTTTGGTTTGAGTTCCTCCAAAAGCTAACCCTGAGACAAGAACTTGGGAGCAAGTAATTATTTATTTGGGAGATGATTCTAGGAAATACTGTGAGGAAGCAAGAAAGTGAGGGAAGGGAAAGAACCAATACCGAGTGTTGATGAGCAGACCAATGCTGCGAACAACTGGAATTAAATCCTGCTAGGACTTCTGGCTAGATTGTTTCAAACATACCTCAGGGTTGTCCCACACAAGGAAATCTGGGGCATTTATTCATAAACCCTCATCTATAATTTGTTGAGGGATGCTCATGGAAACATTCACTATCCAGCACTTCCTGCTTGTAGGTCAAGAATGTCCTATGACCACAGGAAGAGATTCGAGTGTTTGAGGTAGAAAGCTATCAGCCTATATAAGAAGAGTTTAATCAAGCTACAGGTGACTTCTATTGTAGGCCCATGGGATGTGGGCAGAGCATTAACATCATCTGTGACAAAAACCACTCATCATGTACAAAAGATCTTCAAAAAATTGTCAGCTGATTTCTCATCAGCAACCATGAAGACTAGAGGCTTTAGTATTGGTGGGGGAACTCAAGAGTTGAGAAACTTTAGTTTTAAGTAATAGTTAATAAGCTTAGTAATTAATGTATGTAAAAGCTAGTGTTTCAGTAACTGACAGTATGACCTTCCCTGACTCCAGGAGACCAAAAAGGAATTCCACCTTTGTGACCCAGAAGGACTACAAACAATCAAGATGGTATCTGAGCCACTGTGCTCCAGAGAGAGATGTTCACCACCCAGGACACAGATAAAGAATCACTGGTCAACAGATGAAAGAATGCTGGAGCTTTTATCTGATTAACCTTTTCCCTGAATTCCAAATGACCTATACTTTTCTTCTCCTTACAAAAAGGGTCTGTTTGAAATGAAATGTAAGATGATCTTTTAGGGTACATAACCCATCATCTTCGCAGATCACTAGCTATCTTAATAAAGCACTCATAAAGATTCAATCCCTGTCTCTGCTTATTGGTTCCGGTGGTGACAGGAAACATGAATGAATGCCGACTTTTCTAGTTTCACATTCTGGCGACTCCATTCCAGGACAGATTTTGGGACTCCCCGATAAATCTGGATATTTGGTGGGGGTCCCAATTGATGCCTGGACTGGGGAGCCCTGGGGTGCAGATTTGGAGACTCCCTAGCAGCTGCCAAGAGATTTCACTTGGGGACTCTGTTTCTCTGATTCTCAGCATCCACCATCACCTTCACTTTCAATTTAATCACAACACTTTCTGGTTCAGGATTGCAGTCCTGGGTTAGTTACATGCCTTCTGGTTTGTGTGATATTACAGAGCTCTGTATGGTAGGATAGGAGGAAAATCTTCCATTCTGGGAAACAACCCTTTGGGGCAAGCTTTGGCTGATTGGTCGACCTTGCTTTTAAACCTATGACTAAAAGAAAATGGCTTTTTTTT
Organism: Desmodus rotundus; assembly: GCF_022682495.2. NCBI lineage: Eukaryota > Metazoa > Chordata > Mammalia > Chiroptera > Phyllostomidae > Desmodus > Desmodus rotundus. Next base: position 133,554,749 of record NC_071392.1, read on the forward strand.
TATTGTAATACTGTTTGGCTTATGTAAATCTGGACTTGGGAGAACACTGGCTACTGAATAGGTCTTTATTTTATTTTATTCTTTTTGAGTGGGTCTTTAAATTACTGTACTATACTGCAATTAGAGTTGTTTTATCAAAGATCAGGAAGTGGAACAAAATGACTTACATATAAGCTTTTATGAGATTACATAATAAAAATGCAGGATTAAAAGGAAATAGGTTAATGGTCCAAAGGAAAGAGAATTTACCTGTTGCAGATAGCAGAAGCTCAGAGGTAAGGTACCAGGAAGATCTAGATATTATGGCTGCTGTGAGCATGGTCAAGGTTCCCATGGCTCCTCCAGCCCTGGGGGATCTTCTTTCTTACTCAGCTGAGGAAGCTGGAGGAAGTTAGCCTGGACTGGCTTCTCTGCCCCAAACCTGTCAGGGAATGAAATTTGGTGGATGACAATCCCCTATCAGGGCAGGGAAATACCCTTTGTGAAGACTTCCAGTGGTTTTCTAGTTTCAGTATGATATGTTCAAAGTGCTAAAGAAAAAATTGTCAATGAAGAATTCTATATCTGGCAAAATTATTCTTCCAAACTGAAGGAGAAATTAAGACATTCCCAGTTAAACAAAACTGAGAGTTCTTTGCTAGCAGATTGGTCTTACAAGAAATTCTAAAGTGAGGTCTTCAGACTTCAGTGAAAGGAAGGGCAAGCCCAGATCAGGTAATTACATAGATAAACAACCTAAGTGTCCATTGAAAGATGAATGGATAAAGATATAAAAAGATAAAATATTGCCATTTGCAACAACATGGATGTATCCTGAGGATATTATGCTACATAAAATAAATCAGACAGAAAAAGACAAAAACCATATGATTTAACTCACATGTGTAATATAAAACAAAAAAGAAACAAATGAGCAAACAAAACAAAACAAACTTGTAGATATAGACAACAAACTGGTGATTACCAGAGGTGAAGTGGGGTGCTGGGAGAGCAAAATTTGTAAACTGGGCCAGATATATGGTCATAGACAGACTAGACCTTTGGTAGTAAGCTTGCTATAGTGTTACAGATATCGAATGATAATGTTGTACATCAGAAACTTATATAATATAAAGTTATTAATCAATGTTACCTCAATTAAATAAATAAGCATCAGCAAAGGTAATTACATAGGTAAACATAAGACAGTGTACGTATATTTTTTGTTTGTAACTCCCTTTATCCTATCTGATTTAAAAGACAACTGTATAACACAGTAATGATAATTGTAAGTTGATGGGCATGCAATGTATAAAGAGGTGATTTGTGACAATAACAGTATAAAATGAGGGGAGTAATGAAACTTTATAGGAGTAGTTTTGTAAGAGGGTGCAGCCAGGGGGCCCCCAAAGAGGGATTTGTAATGGGGTCCAGATCTCAGGGTTTCCAGGAAATATTAAAAATATGGGATGTCCTCACCCCCACAAGTCTGAACTGGGGAATGGGACACATGGAGCAGGGCCATTGAGATTTGCTTTGCATTGCAACAGTTTTGCAAATAACCTCTAGAATGGTCATTTAACATATCTATAACTTTTGACTGGTTTCATGGATATGTTAAATAGCTGTGTCCATGCTGTGAGCCAGGGAGATGGGAGTGACTTCCACCTAGGATGTAACTGGGAGGCAACTCCCCCTGGTTACAGTGCCTGTGTAAGAGCTTGGAGATGATTGACTCCGTGCCACAGGGCCATGCCTGCCCAAACTGCCCAGAAAAGCTGGAAAAATACAGGAATGCTGGCAGATGTAGCCGATTGTGGGAGGAGTCGGAAATGAGGATGCAGAGGAAGATTGATGCTGGGATTTAAACCCAGGCACACCAGCCATGACAAGAAGAATCACATGGCTTTGGCAGGGGAGAACCATGCAGCTTTGGGTCTCCTTTTGCCATGCAGTTTAGGAAGCTGGGAAGCAAAATGTATCAGTGATGCAGAGATCTCTGTTAGCAGTTTGGAAGAATGAAGGAGAGATGCTGCGGGAAGGAAAGAGGTGAAAGGACTCTGGCTGGTTGGCCATGAGAAGGTGCCATGTGGTTTTGGATTAAGAACTGGAGATCCCGGTGACACAGCTGATGGTGCTGGGAACTGAGGGAGGCCTGACAGCCGAGCACGGATTACTGGGAAGAACTGAGGGCTACCTGAGCCATGGACCTCTATTTCTTTTCCTGATAAATGGTACCCCAGACCAGGCAAGGGAGAAAAGAAGGACTGTGTGTGTTTGTGGGTGTTTTATGGGACTTTTGACCTGGCAATTTCACTGCTGGGATTATATCCTAAGAATCCTGAAACTCCAATTCAAAAGAACCTATGCACCCCAATGTTCATAGTAGCACAATTTACAATAGCTACATGCTGAAAGCAGCCTAAGTGCCCATCACTAAATGAGCGGAACATAATCAACAGAAGAAAAAAGCAAACAAAATATAACCAGAGGCATTGAAGTTAAGAACAATTTAACAATAGCCAGAGGGGAGGGGGAGAAGGGTTTACAGGAACTACTATAATGGAAACACGGACAAAACCAAGGGGGAGGGTGGAAACAAGGGAGGGAGGTGGGTTTGGTTGGTGTGGGAGAAAATGCAGACAACTGTAATTGAACAATAAAGAAAAAAATAAATTAAATTAAAAGCCTATTTCACAGAAGCAACAAAAATCAATGCCAGATTGATTGAGACCTTAAAATGTGAAAAACAAAACGTAAAAACAATGTTAAATAAACATTTTTCACTGAAAAAAATAAATGAGTGAATCAAAAATGTGGAATATACAATGGAATATTATGCAGGAGAAAGAAAGAAGGAGCTCCTACCCTTTGCAACAGCATGGAACTGGAGAGCATTATGCTAATGAAATAAGCTAGGTGGTGAAAGACAAATACCATATGATTTCACCTATAAGTGGATTCTAATCAAGGAGACAATCAAGAGTGCAAAATATAATCAGAAACATGAGAATAATGTGTACCTGACAGTGAGCTGAGGTAGGGGATAGAGGGGTAATAGGGGAAATAAGGAGAAGGCTCAAGTCAAGGAACATGTGTAAAGACCTATGGACAAAGGTAATAGAGGAGGTATTGAATGTGGAAGGGTGAGGTGGGTAGAGCAGGGGAGAGTAATGGGAGAAACATGGGGACAACTATAATTGAACAACAATAAAAAAAAGGCTATGAAAAAAGTAAAAGGGCAAACACCAAGAATGAGAAAAATTACTAATAATGTATCTGATAAGGTTCTAATATCCAAAATACATAAAGATCTAATAACAGCTACCAATTATCCTCACTCGTCCTTCAGGTCTATGTTCAACAGCAAATCCATAAGAGTCCTCCATGCCTCAGTATGGGTTAGGTTCTTCCTGGCTACTATATTTTCTGAATATTTTTTCTTTTCTTCATAGTGCTTATAATTGAATATTCATATATTTAGCAATTGTTTGTTTACCATCTAAATAGAGTTAGATTAACGCAGAAATAGTTAATATTTATTTATGAATATATATATATAAATAGATTTATATAAGCTTATATTTTATAGCATTAGGGTCATGTTAATGTACTATTTTTGTGAACTTTTTTTCTTGCATTTAAAATTTTTACACCAATAATATTTTTGAGTGAATTTGAGTTCCCTCAGGTAAGAAGTTTGCTTCCCGATGCTTTCCTTTTTGTTTATGGCCTGACTATACAACTTGTCCTTTTTTCAATTTTCCACCCCCATTTTTGATTGAGCTAGCTTAAGTTAGATGCTTTTCTTCTAGCCAATCATCTGTGATTTTCAATTCCTCTGAATCTGAAAACAAGGAAGAAGTGCATGGCAGGGGAAGCTCCTGAGGCAGAGAGGTGTGAAGATAGGTCCCTTGTACTTTGACTCTGATTTTCTTCACCAATGAGAAGACAACACATCTACAGAGATTGGAAGAATCTAAGGAACATGAATGGCTTTGGAAAGATTATTGTCAAGACAGTGAATGTAAATGTTAACAGACCTTTCGAGACCTTGTTGTTCACTCCCCACACAGCACAGGGCAGTGCTGTAAAGCCTCCTAGGTTTCTGTAAATGAATTTGAGGTCCAAAGAGTCCCAACGTGCCCTGTGAAGATGGAGCAGCAAATTCCATTGCTGCTATCTTCTGGTGGTTAGAAAGTTCTTTCTTATAGCCAGCCACATGTGCCTTCCAAACCTAATGGTGCACTTTCACCCGCATGAGGACACCACAGATTAAGCTGCAGAGGAGGAACTCTTCCTAGGGAGAAGGAAGTCATCAGGAACAGTTTACTCAAGCTGCAGATGACTTTTGAAATAGACCAGTGGGATAAAAATGAAGCATTGACAGCCTCTGTTACAGAAATCAATAGTCAACATCAAAATAGAAACATTCACTTTGCCTCCCATAGTGACCTTTCTGAATGTGCAAAAGTGGATGAAGGTACCTCAAAACTATATGGGAATTTTTGCTACAACTCATGTTCTCGAGCCCCTCTCCATGTCCAAGAGGACATCAGAACTACACAGCTGCTGCTTACATATCCCTCTGGCCTGGACTATAAGGAATGAACAGAAAGCCCCTGAGTCAGCTGGCCCAGGCACTACTAACAGGTGATGATGGAACACCCACTTCTGAATACCTGCTAACCTTCTGACGACACAAACCACCCAGGCCCATTTTGTTCAACACCTTGGGACCAGCTAAATCTTTGTGTTTCATCCATAGTGTCCATAGCTAAGATAAGAAGATACCCATCTTCTCATTTCTATGATGTCTCATGCTTCCTAATCCCATAGTCACTGCCCACTTACAACTTCTCTCACATTAATTTATGGTGGGCCCCTTGAATGTCCATTCAATTTTAAGGAAACTCTCCCTTAATCTTAGCCTCTCCCAGACCCTGCCCCCCAGCTGTCACACACACACACACACCCCACCCCCTACCTCATGCTTGAACATATACCTGCTTTTCCACCAAAGATACTACATTCCACGAAACTTTCAACATTCCCAAACTGGGGCCTGGGAGGTGGTGCAGGCTTTATCCCACTTCCTTCTGCCATTTCCAGATGGCTTTACTTTTGCTTTTATGAAAACTTTTAGCAGATGATACTATTGTTTCCCTAAGAAACTTCAAAAATAACACTCAAAAAACTACAAACAATACAAAATTTCAGCAAGAGATACAAAATCAATCCATAGAAACCAGCAACTTTTATAAACACAAATAACCAGATCAAAGACCTAACAGAGAACATCAGCATAGAGAAAGCCTTACAAAGGAAATGAACCAGCCCGTGTGAAGAAAACTCTAAAATATCACTGTAGGGTAAAGAGAAAACTTAACAAATGGAAAGACATACCATATCATTGGACAGGAAATGTCAATAGTATAAAGATGTTGTTTCTATTCAAACTTATCTAGAAATTTAACACAAAGTAAATAAAAATATTAAGGTTTGAAAGACTGAATGATCCAGTTAATTCTTAAGTTCTTATGGAAAAAACAATTTTTAAAAGAGTGAGGAAGGATCTTTAAAAGTACTATATTAGTAGGGAGTCAGAGCATAAAATGTTAGCTACTTATTAAGCCTCAATAATTAAAATAGTGTGATACTGGTACACAGATCAATTGAATGAAATAGAAAATCCAATAACATACTCCAAAATATAAAAGAAGATAGTATCTGATAAGGGAAAAATTTCAAATCAGCGGGGAATAGGTGAACTATTCAGTAGCTGGAACATCTAAGTAGCCATCTAAAAATAAATAAAGCTCAATCTCACCTTGCACACAGCAGAATAAATTTCAAATGGGTCAAAGATTGAAGTGTTTTTAAAAAATGGTTTTTACTTGAAATCCGTAGAAAAAACACAAGAGGATTTTTAATAACCTTGAAGGAGATGAGACTTTTCTACTGGAGACACAAAATCCAGCAGCTATAAAGGAAAAGGCTGAAATGAAAATGATGAAAAACATTTGTGTGACAAAGTAAGTCAAAAGGGAAAACATATTTGTAGCTCAAAACAGGGCTTAAACTTTGAATAGTAGTCAGAAAAATGTGAATAATGCAGATTAAACTTTTGTTGTGTGTGTAGCCATTACATAAAATATCTAAAAAGTATTCTTCTGTCATTCAAAAACTGGTATCTGATTCAGGAAGAAGTTGCTCATGTCACCGATGAATCAGTAAAGTCTCAACATAGGTCTCCACCATTTCACTTTCACTTTAACTTAAATGAAAGTATTAACATCAATTGCCACTAATTAATTGTGGTACCAATGGCAATAGGATCACTCATTGACCCTAAGTCACAAATTGAGCAGGGGCAGTTGGAGTTTTTAAAAAGCACATATGAGACGCATCTGGGAACCCCCAGAAATAATTGACCTTGGCAAAGAGTGGTGCAGTTAAAGAAAAGGGGCCTAACGACCTAGCTTAATTATCTAGTAATGTCAATGTGACCTCATTTGTACCTACAGCCTAGTGACACCTAAGGACATCCAGGTTACAATTAATTTTGGTTTAAGGGTGACATTTTACATCACAAATACCAAAACAACTTGGCAATGCATACCACTAAAAGGATGATGATGTTTTCAGAGTGAATGAAATAAAGTGACATACCTGTAGCTGAGAGCTGTTGGTGAGGGTTACAGGCAAAGGAGCGTACTGTAAATATGAATCTGAAGACATGGTTTCTACTTCTGACTACATAAGTTACTAGCCTTGTGATTGGGATAGTCAGTGAACTTGTGATTTGCTCTCAACAGGCTCATGTGCGAGATTCTGTTGGTGCCCTGGGCCAACACACCCATTCTCAAAGCTGTTGGAAGTGTGGGCTTCCAAGTACTTACAGGTGCCCATCTTCTCTGAAGGACTTCCCTCAGCTGATGGATCTGCCTCACCTGGGAAGTTACAGCCCCTTCCTCCATCCTAGCAACCCCCAGCTAATGAGTGACTGTCAAAGGAGTACAAAAGGCCAGATGCCTTTTCCCAAGGGGGGCAGCCCCATTCTCATTGCTTGGATCCTTGGTGGGCTGCTTCCCCAGCCCTGTTTGGCTTTGCCCCCTCCCTTATTGAAAGCTCTCCCTCAGCAATTCACATGTACCGGGATATCTGCCCCAGGCTCTATTCCTGGAAAACCTACCCTAAAAGAGTTTTAATTTCTGGCCCATTAATTTTATCAGATTGCCTTTGTCTGAGACCAACTAGCAAGACTTGTTTGAACTAAGGACTGTGGAGATCCATATGGAACTTTTCAGGGTTAAGGTCCAGGAGGCTGGGCTGAGCTGGGCTGGGCCAGGGAGGGTCAGGCAGGCTATTAAAAGGGCAGTCATGAGCAGTGCTATCACAGGGGTAAAGAGGGGTGGTTGACAAGGAAGGAAGTCAAGAGGAGACACAAGTCAGATCTAGGCAGAGATGAGGCCACAACTAGTCAAGGTGATCACGAACCTGATAGGGCAGCACAGAACCCTCCTAGATCAGTAGCTGAGGCTGAGGCAAAAACCATGCAGACTGACTGGTGGCCAGACTAGGCCAGACCACTAAGAAGAAGAATTAAAATAGAGTCAAATAAGTCAATGTGAAAACAACCTAGAAAGAGAAGTGCTATACAAATGAAAGATGGCACTATTGTTTATGTTAAAGTAAATGGGGTCTTATGGGTTAGCTATGATCTAGGTTACATTTTACCATTCTGAAAGTAGGACAAGGAAACCTCCTTTGGAGTCCTCTAGCTCTGAGCCTATAGAACTATGTATAGGTAAAATTATGACACAGAAAACTGCTTTGGGAGACTCAAATCCCATTTGGCGACATTTAAGATAAACTGAGATATATCAAACTTTCAGGGTGCAGCTAAGCCTTTAATTTTTATATTAGAGAAGAAGAAGGGCTGAAATTCCATGATCAAAGCTACCATCTCCAGAATCCAAAAGAGCCACAAAGTAGAAGAAAAGAAATAAAAGGCAAGAGCAAAAATCAATGAAACAAAATAAATGTATGGTAGAGAAAACCTGTAAGGTCAAAAGCTAGCTATTTGAAGACTAATAACATTAATACACTTCTAGCAAGGTTGATTGAAGAAAAAATGAATTTCCACTATCAGGAAATTAGACTCATTCTGTGTTAAATGCTCAGAGGAGGGTTTCCAGGAAGCTGCCTTGGATATATATTCCAAGTTCGTCAGTGGTTAGGAGCCCAGGTCGCTTGACTCTGTTCATGCATTCATGGCAAACTGTCCCTCCAACTTAGAGCTTGTAGATCATGCCAAAATTATTTTTTAAAAATGAAAACATGTGCCATCAAAGTTGGGATTAAATAGTAGCAAAATAAAGATTAGGTGAAAACAAGATTGGGCGTAAACAAGATTGGGCTGCCTGAGGGTGGGGTCCTCAGAAGCAGAGCCTGCCACAAAACTTTTAGTGTATTTGAGAAGCAGCCTCAGGCAGTGGCAATGGTCAGGCTTTTGTATCATCTCCAAAGACAGCCACCATACTTCTCTCCTCCCTGGGCCAGCACCCCATTCTTGAACCTGTGCTGGCTCTGTAATTGCCTCAACCAGCTATAGCAGAAATGCCCTCCTGGGACTTTCCAGCTCATGTTGGCAACTTTTGCTTCCTCTCTGTTGGGGAATCTTGCCACCCAGATGTAAGGCAGATTGGGCTGGACCATGGACAATGAAACACCACAGGAAAGGGAGGCCATGTAGAGCAGTGCAGAAATGCCAGGCATGAGAGAAGCAGCCTAGACCTTCCAGTTCATTACTGTGGCCTGCTGAACACAGCAGGAGGATGATCCTGGTCAACACCAAGAGGAGCTACAAAACTGCTCAGCTATGTCCAGCTTGGACTCTTGATCCACAGAATCAAGAGAAATAATACATAATTGTTATAAGCCCTGATGTCCAGGGGAGGGAAGGTCATTGCCCAGCAATAGATGATTAAATAAATCAATGCCAGATGCACTAATGAGCAGTTTCTTGTGTGGGACCTCTTGGAGATGGTGTTGAACAGCTTCAGAGTTGCCTCACAGCCTGCTCCTACCGCCAGAGAGAGGTAGGTGCTTGTGAGAAAGTTGTCACAGGTACAGGAACTATGAGGACTCTGAGTAGAGTTTGGGCAGTGTGTGCCACAGGCAACTTAATTCATTGCCTGTGAGCAATTCCTACCTCCTTTCTTGTACTCAAACCCATAACTGTATCAGTGTTTTGGGGTTCTTTGCCTGTGCCTGCTAGGTCCAGCACCCCTGTCTTCTGGCCTTATTCTGGCTTCTTCCCTTTTCACCATTTTAACTCCTCTTTAACATCAAAAGTCAGTTTGAAACATTACCTCTCATAAGAAACTTTCAGTATCAGTTAAATCCCTTTCAGTCACACATTAAAAAAAAATTCACTTCAAATGAGCTTGAATAGAAGAGAAATTATTGACTGATTTAACTGCAAATTTCTGTGGTAAATCACACAGGCTTCAGGCTCAGCTTGACCAAGGCTCATTTGATGTCACCAGAAAATAGTTTCTCTTGGCCTTTGTATTCAGCCCTGTTTGCCTCCATGTAGTAAACTGCAATTTCAGTCTCCAAACAATGACAGGATGGCTGCCACTACTCTAACCCACTGTCATCTCAGTTTCAAGAAAGAGATTTTTTTCCAGAAGCCCTTAAACAATCCTGCAATTTGCTAGCGTTAGACCAGCTGAGGTTACATGCTTACCTCTGAACCAATCAATGTAGCTGGAAGAAAAACTACTCTGTTGCCTTTGGCCTGGGTCATTTGCTTTAGCCCTGGGGTCAGGGGCTTGGGTCTCACTTGAACCAATGGACAATGGATTGGTCCACAAATAAAACTCAAAGCTGCTGTCTAAATAGGGTGAGGGGATGCTGAGGAGTATAATGCATCAAATGTCCTCTACTTCTTTCCTAAGCATCTTACCTACATCCACCCTAGAACTAAATGCCCTTCCTCTGTGACCTTAATATTCACCACACTGTGCTGTTTCCATTGCTTTACATGATTCTCTCCACCAATGCTTTGTAAAAACCTTGGGGATAAAGATCATGATTGATGTGTTTTTATGTCTTCATACTCACCCCTACCAGCATCTTAAATTAATTTGATACTTCATAAGTGCTTGTGGAATGAATGAATGAATGATCTATTTATTGAGTATGAGCACACACATACCCACACATAAAACAAAGACAAGTGTCTAGCTAACAGATTGAGTTCTTGTTTGTTTTGTAAACTTCATTAAAATATTTATAACATGCACAAAAAAGTATCAAACATAATCAATAAATTTTTACCAACTGAACACATTTATATAACCAAAACCCAGATCAAAAGGTAATATTACCAGAACCCCAAAAGCTTCTATTTACTGTTCACCTCCAAAGATAGCTACTATCCTGACTTCTAACACCATAAATTAGTTTTGCTTGTTTTTAAAATTACTTAATTTATTATTGTATTTTCTATTACTGTTTATCCCTCTCCATGCCTGCAATCACCAAACTCTTGTCCATGTCCATGAGTCCTTTTTCCTTTTTGCTTGACCCCTCCACTTCCTAACCACCCCCAGAGCTGTTAGCCTACTCTCTATGATTTTGTCTTTATTTTGCGTATTAATTCAGTTTGTTCATTAGTTTCCACATATGAGTGAAATCATATGGCATTTGTTATTTCTCTGAATGGCTTATTTCACTTAGTATAATGATCTCCAGGTCTATCCATTCTGTCACAAATGGTAAAATTTTCTTGTTTTTTTATGGTCAAGTAGTATTCCACTGTATAAATGTCTCGTAGTTGTTTTATCCATTCATCTACTGATAGGCACTTGGGCTGTTTCCACATCTTGGTGATTGTAAATAATGCTGCAATGAATATAGGGGTCCTTATGTTCTTTTGAATTAGTGTTTCAGTTTTCTTTGGATAAATTCCCAGAAGTGGAATTGCTGGGTCAAAAGGCAGTTCCATTTTTAATTTTTTGAGGTATCTCCATAGTGTTTTCCACAGTGGCTGCACCAATCTGCATTCCCACCAACAGTGCAAAAGTGTCCTCCTTTCTCCACATCCTCGCCAGCACTTGTTGTTTGTTGATTTATTGATGATAGCCACTCTGACCAGGGTGAGGTGATATCTCATTGTGGGTATAATAAAATCTTGGACATTGCTCACAATAATATGTTTTCTGATATATCTACTTAGGCAAAGAAAACAAAAGAAAAAATAAACAACTGGGACTACATCAAACTAAAAAGTTTTTGTACAGTAAAGGAAACCAATCAACAAAATAAAAAGACAAGCCACATTGAATGGGAGAACATATTCGTCAATACATCTGGTGAGGGGTTAATGTCCAAAATTTATAAAGAACTTATAAAACTCAACACCAAAAAATAAACAATCCAATTAAAAAATGGCAAAGGGCCTGAATAGACATTTCTCCAAAGAGGACATACAGATAGCCAATAGACATATGAAAAAATGTTCAACGTCACTAAATGTCAGAGAAATGCAAAGTTTTCCTTGTTTTTGAGCTCTGTAGATTGTTTATTCTCATTGCTGTATAGTAGTCCATGATGTGAATTTCCCATAATTTATCTACCCATTCTACTATAGATGAGTATTCAGGTAGTTTCCAGTTTGGAGCTATTACAAATACTGCTGCAATAAATATTCTCTTTCTTGTTAGTGAACATGTAAACATACTTCTGTTGCATATATACCCAGCAGTAGAATCACTGTCAAAAGTTAGGGGTGTATTCAGCTTTAGAAAATGTTTTCAGTTTTCCAAAATGGAGGTACTCACTCTAGCCAGAAGTGGGAGAGTTTTGCAGTTCTCATCACCACATTTTTGGGTATCTTCACAGAGCTATATACACAATAGATGCTTGATAAATACTTAATAAATGGATGAATGAAGGAATAAATGAATGAAATACCATATGAAGAATCCTAAAGTGCCACAGAAATTTCTGAAGGCAAACTTTTCCCTTCCTTGACTACAGTTTGAATTAGAAGACTTTCTGGAGGATTTCATTCATAATCCCTTCAAAATTAGTTAGTCCTGCTATATACTAAATGGATTATGCATGAATCCCAAAACAAATCCAACTGCAATTAATGTTTTAACAAACCAATTGCTAGTGTATGCAATACCCACAACTTGTCAGGATGGATTTTATCATATTTATAAATATTAATTAGGTGTTTGTTATTTTCAAACTAAATTTAAAATAAATCCACAGCATCACTGGCCACATGGGTGAAAAAATCTCAGTGGTGACTGTAATTAGAAAATAGATGTAAGAGAACAGGATTAATTAGTTAGCTAATGGTGAGCTTTCCACTAATTGAAATGAGGAGCTGCTATCTCTCAGGATGACAAAAGATCTTAGGTATGAGAGTGCATAAGAAGTGAATCCTTCGGGTATTAATAATAAGACAAAATGTTCATTTAACTCTTTCCTTAAGGTATTTTGATAGAAACCCACAATTCTCATTGCCAAATAAAATACAAATTTACAAAACTTTTTTAAGGTGGGAAAAGGAAGTGTTTGGCAGAATACAACAGAATCTGCTCTTGCCAAAATAGGGAATGAGTTCCTAATGTCAGATTTAACTTTGGTTCCTGTCTTTCTAAATCTCCCTGAGACAGGTGACCCCTTATGTTGTTCCTGGTCATTCATTCTCAGTTTTCTTCATTGTCTCTTCTTTCTCTCAACACTTCAATGTTGGTTCTTCCCAAAGTTCTAGCCCTTTTGCCTTTTTATCTTGCACACTCTAGCTCATGATGGTCTCATTCACTGCTGTGGTTTTAACCTCCACCTGTGTGCAATCTTGGTTCTGCATCCCCAGTTCTGAACAATTAGGCTCCAGACTCAAATATCCCATTGTTTTCTCACACTTCCTACTGGGTTGATCCACAGGCACTTTGTAGCAGACACTATTTGATGCTCTGCCCAAATGTCCTCAGATCCCTTTTATTAAATTTTTGTGTTCTCCATCCCCAGTTTCTATGTGGTTCTGCTTCTACTTGCCTATACCAGGCTGCTAGAAATTTTCCTGGATATTTAGATAGCTGAAGTGCTGGAGTTCCCCTGAAGGTTGAGGCTAGGACCTGACCTGAAATCTTGTCCCTGCTCAGTGATTCCTTTGGCTGTTCTGCTTCCTTATTTCTTACTTGTCTCCTCTGAGAGCACGTTACTAAATAAGTCACGTGCACACAAATCCTGATCTCAAGGTCCATTTCCAGCAAACCTGGCCTAATATAGCAAAATGCATCCTCTTCCCCCAGAAACACATTTCCTTCTTTTATATTTCAATGCTCAGTTGGTATCACCACTGTCTAAGTCAGAAAAGAAGATGTCATACTTCCCCGCCATTTACCAGTTACTTTCAGCCAAACAGAAATGCTCCCCAAATCCCAACCATACAACTCCTCTATGTTTTTCACCATTACTCCTTCCTCTCATTGTTGCAGGGACATTTAACTATCCTCCAAAACCTCATATTTTCCCATCCTGCTAGGAAGTGCTGCCTAGTCAAGGCTACATTTTCCACCCATCCTGGCATCTCAGTGGATCACAAGACCAGTTCTCACCTATGGAAATGGTGGTGATGTGTGTCTCTCCAGGCCAAGTGCTCCAAGAAATGGGTCAGCTTCTTCCATTTTCTCTTACCCCCTTCTGCCTACAGAGAGAAACCTGAGGCCTCAGGACTGTGGAGGTGCAAAAAGAAAAGCTGGGCTGCTGCACTCCCACATGGAAGAAAGCCTTCCAACTCACTGGAATGCACTCCACTAGACTGTGATGTGAATAAGAAATAACTTCATGGTACTAAGCCTACTGAAATTTGCAGGTTTGTTTGTTGTGGCTGCCAGTGTGGTCCTGATTATTACACAAATCCCACTGTTACTACTCAAGTTCAGATGTGGGGTCATCCCTACATTATTGCTATAGTTCCTGACCTGGCCTTCCTTCTCACCAACCCTCATAAATCTGCCCTTTACCCATTCAACAGAACAGGGCAATGTAATGGAAATGCAAATCAAACCCTGTGCCTCCTCTGCTCTCTAAAAAACTCTGCCTGTTAAGTATAGAATAAAAATCAAGTCCTTCATCATCTTAAAAGACCGCTCTGACTAACAGTTCCTCTTGTAATCTATGCCCCAGAAGTGCCTGACTACTTACAGCTCCCTGGAAGTCCCTAATCTTACTCAAGACTGGCCAGAGCCTCCTCACACTTGCCTTATTTGCCACCTGATTGGTTCCTACTGGTCCTTTAAGACTTAGTTTGGACAAGAAGCCACCTTTGGATTCCCCCAGGCTGCCGTAGAAACTGTCTTGGGGGTGTCTGTCAGAGCACTCTGTGAGGCACAAATTTACCTACTTTCCATCGCTTTCCCTGACTAGCCTGCACACTTCCTGAAAACAGAGATCTTGGCTTTATATTCCAGAACCTATTCTGTGCCAACTACCAATCAAAAGGTTGTTGAAACAGCTTTTCAAAAATATTTCCAAATTCTGAGATCATTTCCAAACTCCAAAAATATGCAAGCTAACTAAAGCAAGAATAAAATCTCCACACTTTGTCATTTACTTGACATTACTGGAGTGGGTAGAGAAACAATTTGGTAGTAACGGGAGTGAAGACAATACTAGAGTGGAGGATAGAATGGCTGCTTTCTCTGAAGGAAGCAATAGAGAGGGTGTGATAGCTACTGGGAGACAAAAATAGAGAGCATGGGGGCGAACTGTGGGCCTCAGGTTCAAAATCCCATTTTAGATGCATAAAGAAATGTTTCAGCTCAGTTGGTCCAAGTGTGAAGTGTATGTTAAGAACATGGAGCTTCAGACTAATTAGCTCCTTGTCCAGGTACATCAGGCTTATCAGTAGCCAGTCCAGGCTAGAGCACTGATCACTGACCCCCAAGACTCTTTCAGCCTCACTTTCTGCTGCCTTCAACACCTATGCTTAGTCTGGATGAAGCCAGAAACTTCCATCCATTAGTAACAACTTTTTTTTTATGGTGAACAGAACCCTAGGGATCAAACTGGAAGCATGAGTAGGAGAGAAAAGTTAAGTCTCAAAGAGAACACTATTTTTTTAGCCCTGTTCTGAAATTTTAAAATTGTATTCACATATCTCATTTTGGCTTTGACAGATTTCATGAGAAATCCCTCTATCTGTGGGTCTTATTTCCTATAGAAATAAGCTTTTAAAGAAAAATATATCCATTGGAAAAAGTAACTGGTGCTGCTGTTTTCTCATGGTTTGCTATTGTGGGGGGAGGAGTGTGTTGTTTTGTGAAATATAGCAGACAAGGACATTTCTGTTGGGACCTCTAAATCATTTAATGGTGAAAGGGATTCCCAGATGGCCTTATCAGTGTCTATGTGAAATTGTTAGATATCAGCACCAACCAATAAATTTGACTCAGGACTTGGTTTTCTGACATTTGCTCAAATCCTCAGAGAACCGTAGTTACTGTATATCGTTGTACAGTATTTGAATTCTGAATTGCTATGCGTGTTTGGCTGCCCACTGGGACAGGAAATAAAACTGCATAATAGAATGCCATTTTTTAAAAGTCTAAGCATTATGAGTTGCAGTGATATTGTATGACAAACTCATGCTTCTTTTTTTGTCTCAAATGTCTTATTCTCCAGTAAAACTCATTTGCATTGTTGTCCCATATGGGGATTTGTATATCCCAGTACATGATAAAGATGCAGAAGAGTTAGGTCACCAGGCACGCTCTTTTTTCTTTTAATAACCCATCCAACCTCCTCCTTCTTAATCTAAAACAGTCAAAAGCAATAGAAGCTAAACCTTCCAGAGCTGTGCTAAGAAAGGTGGACAAACAAATCCACCAACAAGCATCCTTTCACTCACTATGGATGTATTTAATTAATCCCATGTGGACTGGTCTTATTCAAATAAAATTATATTTTATAAGACTGCAGCCTTGTTTTCTGGTCTGTGTGGTGGCCCCTGATTCAGGCAGCTGGGCCATTTTAAGCTATCAGTTATTACAAGTTTGTTTCTGCTAATGATGTCATGTCGGAAAGAATCTGTATTCTATGCAGGGTATAAACATCCCCAGTGGGTAAGGAATCAGGAGAATATTAAAAGGGTACGAAGCAGCAGCAGCAGGTTGGAGAACGGGTGGGTGAGCATGCGGGAAGGTGGGAGGCAGCTAGGTTCCAGATGCCTTGCCAGACAGGCAGTGAGATTGGAGCTTGGATATCTCCCCCAGGCTGGAGTCTATGTGGGCAAGTTCTCACTGTGTCAGGCAGAGTACTGAGAGGCAGGATGCTACTGTGGGCCTTTCCAATCCTTTTACTACATACCATTTTCTACCCATGACAATCTCACATAGGCAAATTAGAGTTCAAGTTTCCAGCATAATGACAATATTAGAGAATTTTCAACTAGTAGTTGTATGTACCCAGCCTTCTATGGCATTACTCATCCAATCCCTATTTAAAGTCTATGAGCCAGCTGTTATTGTTATCCCCTATTACAGACAGAAAATTGAGGATGGTTAAGTAAAATGCCTAGCAGAGGGCACATCCATGACTCAAACTGAACCAGTTGTGCTCAGGAATTACAGTCTCGACCACTACACATCCAGACTCCCAGGGGCCTTGATTTCATCCCAGTCAAACTTGAACATTTCAGATGCTCCTTTCACAAGTGTGTTGTATGTTCACCAACAGACGTGTCCAAGATGTCTCTCCTCCATAACAGCCTCAAAGTGGAAATCACCCTCACTTCCATCAATAGAAGGACAGCTTGAGGCACATTCACACAGTGAGAGACTCAAACAATGAGAACAAAGGACTACTATTCATGGCCACATGGGTGAACCCCACAAATAAGATGCTGGCAGAAAGGTGGCTGACACAAGAAAACACATATTGTATTTTCCACTTAAAGTTCAAAACAGACAAAACTGTCTGTGGGGTTAGGAGTCAGCATAGTGATTACCCTTGGTGGGGTTAGTGACTGGGAAGGGGCACAAGGGGGCATTCTGGAGTGGTTACGTTTTCTTTCTTGACTGGATGTTAGTCACACATAGTGTTCATTAAGTACAAATTCTTCTGGTCAATACAGGGCTGTTTGTACTTTTCTTTTTTAAAAATATATTTTATTGATTATGCTATTACAGTTGTCCCATTTCTCCTCCCCTTTATTCCCCTCCTCCCTACACCTCCCCACCATCACTCCCCGACTTTAGTTCATGTCCAGGAATCATACATATAAGTTCTTTGGCTTCTTCATTTCCCATCTGTTCTTAACCTCCCCTGTCTATTTTGTACCTACCAATTATGCTTCTTATTCCCTGTACCTTTTCCCCTATTCTCCCTGCTTCCCCTCCCTGCTGGTAACCAACCATGTGATTTCTATTTCTATTAATCTGTTCCTGTTCTAGTTGTTTGCTTACTTTGTTTTTGTTCTTTTTGGTTCAGTTGTTGATAGATGTGAGTTTGTTGTCATTTTACCATTCATAGTTGTGATCCTCTTCCTTTTCTTACATAAGTCCCTTTAACATTTCACATAATAAGGGCTTGGTAATGATGAACTCCTTTAACTTGACCTTATCTGAGAAGCACTTTATCTGCCCTTCCATTCTAAATGATAGCTTTGCTGGATAGAGTAATTTTGGATGGAGGTCCTTTCGTTTCATGACTTGGAATATTTCTTTCCAGCCTCATCTAGCCTGCAAGGTTTCTTTTGAGAAATCAGCTAGTAGTCTAGAGGGAACTCCTTTGTAGGTAACTCTCTCCTTTCCTCTTGCTGTTTTTAAGATTCTCTCCTTATCTTTAATTTTGTGTAATGTAATTATGATGTGCCTTGGTGTGTTCCTCCTTGGGTCCAACTTCTTTGGGATTCTCTGAGCTTCCTGGACTTCCTGGAAGTCTATTTCCTTTGCCAGATTGGGAAAGTTCTCCTTTATTATGTTTTCAAGTAAGTTTTCAATTTCTTGTTCTTCCTCTTCTCCTTCTGGCACCCCTATGATTTGGATGTTGGAGCACTAAACATTGTCCCAGAGGTTCCTAAGCCTCTCCTCACTTTTTTGATTTCTTGTGTCTTCATTCAGTTCTGGTTGAATGTTTATTTCTTCCTTATGCTCCAAAACCATTGCTTTGAGTCCTGGTTTCCTTTCCTTCACTGTTGGTTTCCTTTATTTCACTTTACACAGCCTTCACTTTTTCCTCTATTTTGCAACCATACTTAACCACTTCTGTGAGCTTCCTGATTACTAGTGTTTTGAATTCTTCATCCAACAGGTTGGCTATCTCTTCATTGCTTAGTTGGATTTTTTTCTGGAGCTTTGATCTGTTCTTTCATTTGGACCATATTTTGTATCTCAGTGTGGTTGTTATGTAGTAAAGGGCAGAGACTTATATATTTGCCAGGGTAGGGCAACCCACTTCACTGTGTTGTGGCACTATATGTGGGGCAGGGATCCCACAGGGAACAATGTCACTTGCTTGGCTCTTGACATGCTTTCAGTCACTTCCTCTGCTACCCACAAGTAAATTGGGCCCTTCTGGTGTTGATTCCTGGGTGGGTGGTTTTGTGTATGTTACAGGACCCTGTGGATCTCTCCAACGAACTCTCCAGTGAGGCTGGGAGTTTCCTCTGCCCCTTCAACCCCTAGAGGTTTTTTCCAGTTAGAGGTTTTGAAGCTTTATTTCCCTGCGCTGGAACCCTGGGTTGCATAGTCGATCTTGCTCCCCAGTTGTTCCTCCCAGTTTACCAGCATGCAAATATGGTACCGCCCTATCTGCCAGTGGCAGCCTTGCCTGCTGTGGTCTTCCAGCCACCACCTTGCCATGTGTCCTCTTCATCCTGCTTGCCCATCTCTGCCCTTCCAACTGGTCTGGATGAATGTTTCTTCTTTAACTCCTTGGTTGTCAGTCTTCTATACAGTTTGACTTTCTGGCAGCTCTGGTTATTTTTTGTTTTTAAATTTCTTATTGTCCTTCTTTGGGTTGTGTGCAGAGGCAAAGTGTATGTACCTACACCCCCATCTTGGCCAGAAGACTGGCCTTTTGTATAAGTACATTTTACTCAATTAAGATAAAAAGATTTAAAAAACCATAACCAAAGAAATGTCTTGTAAAAGCCTCAGAATTGATTTGGAAAACAAATCCAACTCCTCACCAGAAACTGACTTAGGGCCACACATTTAAAAATCTGAAGAGTTTCTGATGGTAGAAGAAGTCGGGAAGGAAAGCCCCTTTGATTGTAACCCTAATGCTTCACTCCATGCTCTGTTGAGCACTAACTAGCTGCACAGCCTTCATCAGGTAAATTCACCTAGATTAACATAATCTGTGCATTTTTTAATCTGTCAAAAGTAAAAGGAAGAATAATGAACCACATAGGTGGTTTAGAGGCTCTAATAAGTTCCACCCCCTGAGGTAAGAGCTTTGACAATTACAACATCAAGGAATACCAAGAAAGAGAAACAATCTTTGGACCAAACATTTCAGCTCCATTTCAAAGATTTGCCATAAGCAGCTTGCTCTAAGATATGCCTCACTATTCCCTAGCTAGTTCCCTTTTGTTTTATTTGTATTTTTTTACATTTTCATTACGAGGATTTATCTCATTTTTCCTACCAGGTTTTTATCTAGCCTACCTAGATTTTCATATTTAGAAAATGAAGACCAGCTACTCCACTGTTTTTAAACAGCTGTTTTTTCCTCTTCTTTCTCTGCCCACACCCCACACCCATTCCTCACAGTCCTCTGCCTACTGAGTTTATACATTGAATGACTGAATGTTACCTATGGATGAACTAGATTTTGCTTACCTGCCACATAGTAATAACACAACAATAAGTATTCCATTATATGTACATGTTAAGATTATATTGCTATAGTGCTCATTATAAGAAATTAATCCTATTATATAATTAGTTCTAAAAGCAAGAGCTGCAGATCAATGATTCTAAAACCAGCATTGTCATCTGGGCTTAGCAGATTCCGCAAGTTTACTCCTTAGCAAATCAAGCAATGCAGTGACTAGGACAGAAATTTTAGTGCCTTGCATCACATCCCCTCAGCCTACTTCCATGTCAGCTGCTGCCGAGGTGGACCATTCCTCTATGAGCTCAGGGTCACATACACAGCTTTTCACCTTCAAGACCATGGTCTTTGGATTTTTAGTTTTCTACCTTGGCTCCTTCTCTAAAGAAGCAGGGGAGTTCAGTTCAAATTCATAGGCACAACCTGAAAATACAAGAGAGGGAATGCCCCAGCCAACACAGATAGGAATTGGTGGTAGAGCCCCAGCCTGTCCTTCTTTCTGGGCAATTCTTGGAGGAACTCTGTATCCTTCTCAGAGGTCCCTGCAAACTCAGGGTTCGGCTGTCTCCAGCATGGTCTCACTGTTCTGGCCTTTCTTCTTTTCCTGGTTCACTCCCTCCGTTCCCTCACTCCTACTTCCTGGGTTTACATCACAGATAAACCACCTTCATCCAAGTCCTTGTCTCAGGCTCAGCTTTCCCAGAATACCACAGTAAGAAAGCTGCCTAGACAGGCATTATACAGCAGTTTTCTTAGAAGAGTATAACATACTCAAGCCATCTTGAGTCATTGTTTAAAAGGAGTTTATGGTTGACATTGACACAGGGTTAGCCAGTCTTTTTTTTTAATTTTAATTTTTTATTGTTATTCAACTACACTTGTGTGCCTTTTCTCCCCATCCCTCCATCCCACCCCAGCTGAAACCACCCCCCTCCCTCCAACCCTCCCCCTTGATTTGGTCCATGTGTCCTTTATAGTAGTTCCTGTAATCCCCTCTCCTCACTGTCCCCTCCCCACTCCGCCTTGTCCATTGTTAGATTGTTCTTAACTTCAATGTCTCTGGTTATATTTTGTTTCCTTTTTTTTTTTCTATTTATTATGTTCCAGTTAAAGGTGAGAACATATGGTATTTGTCACTCACCACCTGGCTTATTTCACTTAGCATAATGCTCTCCAGTTCCATCCATGCTGTTGCAAAGGGTATAAGCTCCTTCTTTCTCTCTGCTGAGTAGAATTCCATTGTGTAGATATACTATAGTTTTTGGATCCACTCGTTTGCTGATGGGCACTTAGGTTGATTCCAGTACGTGGCTATTGTAAATTGTGCTGCTATGAACATTGGGGTGCACAGGTTCTTTTGGATTGGTGTTTCAGGGTTCTTAGGGTATAATCCCAGCAGTAGAATTGCTGGGTCAAAGGGCAGTTTCATTTTTAGTGTTCTGAGGAAATTCCATACTGTTTTCCACAGTGGCCTCACCAGTCTGCATTCCCACCAACAGTGCACTAGGGTTCCCTTTTCTCCACATCCTCTCCAACACTTGTTTGTGGATTTGTTTATGTTGGCCACTCTGACTGGTGTGACACGGTACCTCATTGTGGTTTTAATCTGCATCCCTCTGATGGCTAGTGATGCTGAGCATCTTTTCATATGTCTCTGGGCCCTCTGTATGTCTTCCTTGGAGAAGTGTCTGTTCAAGTCATTTGCCCATTTTTTAATTGGGCTGTTTGTATTCCTCAGGTAGAGTAGTGTGAGTTCTTTATATATTTTGGAGATCAGGCCCTTGTCTGAGGTATCATTAGCAAATATGTTTTCCCATAATGTTGGTTCTCTTTGTAATTTGGTGCTGTTTTCTTTAGCCATGCAGAAGTTTTTATTTTGATGAGGTCCCATTTGTTTATTCTTTCCTTTATGTCTCTTGCTTTAGGGGACATGTCTGTGAGGATGTTGCTGTGTGGAATGTCTGAGATTTTCCTGCCAATGTTTTCCTTTAGGACTTTTATGGTGTTACGACTTATATTTAAGTCTTTCATCTATCTTGAGTTTATTTTTGTGTATGGCGTAAGTTGGTGATCGAGTTTCATTTTTTTTGCACATAGCTCTCCAGATCTCCCTACACCATCTGTTGAAGAGGCTGTTTTTGCTCCATTTTATGCTCCTGACTCCTTTGTCAAATATTAATTGACCGTAAAGACTTGAGTTTATTTCTGGGCTCTCTGTTCTGTTCCATTGGTCTATGTGCCTGTTTTTATGCCAGTACCAGGCTGTTTTGATTACAGTGGCCTTGTAATACAGTTTGATATCAGGTATTGAGATCCCTCCTGCTTTGTTCCTCTTCCTCAAAATTGCTGCAGCTATTCGGGGTCGTTTATGGTTCCATATACATTTCTGAAATGTTTGTTCTATATCTGTGAAATATGTCATGGGTACTCTAATAGGGATTGCATTGAATCTAGAAATTGCTTTGGGTAGTATGGCCATTTTGATGATGTGAATTCTTCCAATCCATGAGCATGGTACATCCTTCCATTTGTTTGTGTCTTCCTTAATTTCTTTCTTCAGTGTTGTGTAGTTTTCTGAGTACAGGTCTTTTACCTCCTTGGTTAGGTTTATCCCTAGTGACTTTATTTTTCTTGTTGCTATATCAAATGGGATTTTTTTCCTGATTTCTGTTTCTGCAGTTTCGTTCTTGGTGTACAGGAATGCCTTTGATTTCTGAGTATTGACTTTGTATACAGCTGTTTTGCCAAATTCATTTATTAGGTCGAGTAGTTTTTTGGTGGAGTCTATAGGATTTTCCATGTACACTATCATGTCATCTACAAACAGTGACAGTTTCATTTCCTTCTTTCCAATTTGGATGCCTTTTCTTTCTTTTTCTTGTCTGATTGCTGTGTCTAGGACTTCCAGTACTATGTTGAATAGGAGTGGTGAGAGAGGACATCCTTGTCTTGTTCCTGATCTTAGTGGGAAAAGAGCTCTAAGTTTTTGTCCATTGAATATGATGTTGGCTGTAGGTCTCTCATATATGGCCTCTATTATGTTGAGGAATGCTCCCTCTATTCCCACTTTGCTGAGTGTTTTTATCATAAATGGGTGCTGTATCTTATCAATTGCTTTTTCCACATCCATTGATATGATCATGTGGTTTTTGTTTTTGCTGTTGTTGATGTGATGTATTATGTTCATTGATTTGCGAATATTGTGCCATCCTTGCATCCCTGGGATGAGTCCCACTTGGTCATGGTGTATGATCTTTTTAATGTATTGCTGGATGCGGTTTGCCAATATTTTGTTGAGAATTTTAGCATCTATGTTCATCAGCGATATTGGCCTGAAGTTTTCCTTCTTTGGTGTGTCTTTATCTCGTTTTGGGGATTAGGATGATGCTGGCTTCATAAAAAGAGTTTGGGAGTCTTCCATCAGTTTGGATTTTTTGGAATAGTCTATGAAGGATAGGGGTTAGCTCTTCCTTAAATGCTTTGTAGAATTCTCCTGTGAAACCATCTGGTCCAGGGCTTTTGTGTGTTGGGAATTTTTTCATGAGTGCTTCAATTTTGTCTGCTTTATTAGTCTCTTCAGGTTTTCTGCTTCTTCTTCATTCAGTTTTGGAAGATTATATTTTTCTAGAAATGTGTCCATTTCACCTAGCTTTTCAAATTTCTTGGCATACATTTCTTGGTAGTAATTTCTTACAATCCTTTGTATTTCTGTGGTATCAGTTGTAATCTCTCCTCTTTCATTTCTAATTGTGTTTATTTGGATGCTCTCTCTTCTTTTTCTTGATGAGACTACTTAAAGGCTTGTCGATTTTGTTTATCTTTTCAAAGAACCAGCTCCTGGATTCATTGATTCTTAGAACTGTGCTTTTAGTCTCTATGTCATTTCACTCTGCTCTGATCTTAGTTATTTCCTTCCTTCTGCTTGCTCTGGGCTGTCTTTGTCGTTCCTTCATTTCTTGTAGGCATAGGGTTACGTTGTTTATTTGAAATGTTTCTATCTTTTAAGGTAGGCCTGTATTGCTATGAACTTCCCTCTCAGGACTGCCTTACCTGTGTCCCATATGTTTTGGGTTGTTGTGAGTTCATTTTCATTTGTTTCCAGAAAGTTTTTGATTTCTTCCCTAATCTCGTGTTGACCCATTCATTGTTTAACAGCGTGCTATTCAGTCTCCATGATTTTGAGTGTTTTGGATTTTTTCCTTTGGGGTTGGTTTCTAGTTTCAGTCCCTTGTGGTTAGAGAAAATGCTTGATATTATTTCAATTTTCTTGAATTTGTTGAGGCTTGCTTGTGTCCTATCATGTGGTTTATCTTTGAAATTATTCCATGTACACTTGAAAAGAATGTGAATTTTGCTTCTTTGGGATGAAAACCTCTATATATATCAGTAAGTCCATTTCATCTAGGGTATTGTTAAGTGACACAATATCCTTGTTGATATTTTGTTTGGAAGACCTGTCCATTTTTGACAGTGGGGTGTTAAAGTCCCTTACTATAATTGTGTTGCTGTCAATATCTTTCTTGAAGTCCTCCAAGATTTTCTTTATGTATTTGAGTGCTCCTATGTTGGGTGCATATATATTTACAATGTTTATGTCTTCTTGGTGGATTCTTCCTTTGAGTATTATGAAGTGACCTTCTGGGTCTCTCTTTATGGCCCTTCTTTGGAAGTCTATTTTGTCTGATATGAGTATTGCTACCCATGCTGTTTTTTTCCTGTCCGTTTGCTTGGAAAATTTGTTTCTAGCCCTTCACTTGCAGTCTGTGTAGGTCTTGTGTCCTGAGATGGGTCTCTTGTAGGCAGCATATGTGTGGGTCATGTTTTCTTATCCATTCAGCTGTTCTATGTCTTTTGATTGGAGCATTTAATCCATTTACATTTAAGGTTATTATCAATAGGTAGTTATTCATTGCCATTTTTTCCTACCTGTGTTCCTCTCTTTCTCTTTTCCTTCCTTTCCTTAAAGCAGTCCCTTTAGCATCTCTTGCAGAGCTGTTTTGGTGGAAGTGTATTCTTTTAGACTTCTTTTGTCTGGGAAACTGTTTATTTGGCCTTCTATCTTGATTGAGAGCCTTGCTGGGTAAAGTAGTCTTGGTTGTAGGCCTCTGGTTCTCATTACTTGGAATATTTTTTGCCATTCTCTTCTGGCTTGGAGCGTTTCCATTGAGAAGTCAGTTGCTAACCTTATTGGGGCTCCCTTGTATGTAACTTCCTGCTTCTCCCTTGCTGCCTTTAAGATCCTCTCTTTCCCTTGGAATTTTGCCATTTTAATTATGATGTGTCTTAATGGCTTTAAAAATGTTGTTCTTGTAGCTCAAAATGCCAGGGTTTTTTAAGGTGAGATAAATTTACATACAGTGAAATACATAATTTTAAGTTAATAATTCAATGAATATTGACATATGTATATCCCAATGCAACCAACATATCAGTTAAAATAAAAAATGTTTCCATACCCCAAAGAGTTCCCCCATTCTCATTTTAGTCAGTGGTAATCACAGGTATGATTTCTATTATTTGGATTAGTTTGGTCTGTTCTTGAACTTGATGTAAACATATTAACAGAATATGTAGTCCTTACTGTCTAGCTCCTTTTACTCAACATAATGTTTTTGAAATCTATCCATTTTTTTACATGTATCAATGGTTTGTTCCATTTAATGCTGAGTAGTATCTCATTCTTTGAATATACCACAATTTGATTACCAATTTGTCTTTTGTGTTGCCTATGTTTGGGGGCTTTTATGAATAAAGCTGCTATGAACATTCATGTACAAGTCTTTGTGTGTATGTAAGGGGATGCACACTTTTATTTCTCATGGGTTAATACCTAGGAGTGAATGAATGGTAGTGTACCTTATAAAAGCTGTTTTCCAAAATGACTGTACCATTTAATATTCCCACAATAGGTGTAGAAGAGTTCAAGTTGTTCTGCTTTCTTACCAACATTTTCATCTTTTTATTCATAGTCATTCCCATCAATGTGGCCAAATTGTTCTTTAAAGAGAATGCAATGGTTTAGATTATTGTTTTTGGTAAATGTTATTGACCACCTCATGGTGAACAGTTCTATACTTTCCCATGCCATTGATATTGAACTTGACTATATGACTTGTTTGGCCAATGGAAGATTAATGGACATGATAAGCAAAAGTGTGTAATGCCCTTATGTAGTGAGCTTTGCCTTCTAACTCTTATGCCAATTCCATCACAAAGATGTCCCAGCTAATTCACTGGTCCAATAAGAAGAGGAGTTGTGGAGAAGAGCTAGACCCTAACTGCTGCTCTGAGCTAAACACAATTGATACCAGGCACCTTGATATTTTGAGAATAAATCATTGTTTTAGGCCAATGGGTGGTGGAATGATTTGCTATAGAGCATTACTGTGGCAGTCATTGACTACTGCAATAGAGACAGGTGTCCTTGTCAAGCTTGTCAAACTACCTAGAAGCATAACTATGCCACTATCAACTAAACTGACTGCTAAAGTTTGCATTTAGCCCATATAGTGAATAGCTACATTCCAACTACTTTAGGCAACCTTGAACTCCTTGCCTCTTAATATTCATGAAAGGCTTGATTAACACAAACAATATTTACAGAGGAATTCCTGAATGTTATACCACCCATCCAATATCTGAGTTCTCTAAATTGTCTCTCTGCTTTAATATCAGGTGGCAGAGAGCTATGCCCTAGAACTGAATTGTTTTCATTCTTCCAGAATAGCTTCTGTGAGGTTGTACTTTGGCATTACTCCATCAACGTAGATTGGAGGAAATCCATGGAAAACTTTCATGACAGTTGTGCTTGTATCTTCTATAAGGACATTGTTGGGATGTTCTCTGAAATGCCAGGGATGGGAAATTATTTCCAGTTTCAGTACCAGAGACCATTGGAATCTCCTAAAGAACTCATTGTGAATCATGACTGGTCCAGTTTCTTTCTTTACATTGACCAGCACAAAATTAAGATCAAATCCGTGGCCCACTATTTAACCTTTAAGAATGCATTTTTTGAATCCAGGCCTCCTGTATGTCTCTTAAGAAAGTCATATAGTTTTTAAATTAAATTTATTGGGGTGATATTTGTTCATATGGTCATATAGAGTTTAGGTGTACAATTCTATGATACATGATCTGTGTATTGCATTGTGTACTCACCACCCAAAGTCAAATCATCTTTCTTAACTTGGCTCCTATATACTAATATTTTTACTCAAGTAATTTAAAATTGTATTTAGTCTTCATTTTTTTTGTGTGGGGTTTGGACGGGATTTGGTTGTTAATGTGGTAGTAGTCATCTCTTGTTCTACCATTTACACAATTGCCTGGTTTCATCATAGGGTCCTCCCACATAGTTATTGTCATCAGTTCCACTTCTAAGTTCCATTACTTTGTCTACTTTAGTTCAGCAAACATGCATTGGGCACACACAATGTGCCAACTCTGTTGCAGGCACTGACAAAAAAGTATGAATGTGATTGATTCTTGCCCTCAAGGCATTTGTAATCTATTGAGGGGATTAGACAGGGCTTGGTTGTCAACATCTCTGTCCTCAACTATAAATTTAGAGTAATAGGCATAACTGTGTTATGGATTGTTGAGGGGGTCAAGTTAGAATGACATAAATAGAGTGACCTTCAGTAGGTGCTTGATGAGTTTTATTATAACTAATATTGTTGTACTCTTATTTCTTGACTATGTTGACATCATTAGTGTCTCTAACGTCTAATCATATGAAATAGCCCCTGAATGCTTTCACTGGAATAATCTTTAAAACATATCCTTTCTTTTTATAAATATCTACATACATAAATATATTTAGGAAAATATATAATACACAGACAAACATATGGGAGTAAATAAAAAATTACTCCCTCTACTCTTTAACATCTTGCTGAGTTTATTCCCAGATTTGCCCTTTCCCTGCACATACATATGGTTCAGTTCAGAAGAGGAATATAGACTCTTGGATCTGATGCCAGACTGTTCAGGTTGAAATTCCACTTCTACCACAAATTCCACTTCTATCTTTAACAAAGTATTTCATCCTTCTCTGCCTCTGGGTTCTCAACTTTAAAACAAGATATTCAAGTGGCTCTCAGCCCAAGAAAATTGACGCTCATTCCAAACGTGCTGCAAGACCAGGATGTAGGTTTTGCAAAGGAGGTGCTGGTTATGTGACTTCATAAAAAAGATTCTATATATTTATTTTTAGAGGGAGGGGAAGGGAGTGAGAAAGAGAGAAACATCAATTGGCTGTTTCTTGCATACACCCTGACTGGGAATGTGTCCCAGGCATGTGCCCTGACCAGGAATTGAACCAGCAACCTTTCAATTCACAGGTTGGACCTCAATCCACTGAGCCACACTGGTTATGTGACTCTTTTTTAAAAAAAATTTTCAGATTTTTCTTAACTTCAATGTCTCTGGTTATATTTTGTTTGCTTTTTTCTTCTGTTGATTATGTTCCAGTTAAAGGTGATTTGTCCCTCACTGTCTGGCTTGTTTCACTTAGCATAATGCTCTCCAGTTCCATCCATGCTGTTGCAAAGGGTATAAGCTCCTTCTTTCTCTCTGCTGCATAGAATTCCATTGTGTAAATATACCATAGTTTTTGGATCCACTCGTTTGCTGATGGGCACTTAGGTTGATTCCAGTACTTGGCTATTGTAAATTGTGCTGCTATGAACATTGGGGTGCACAGGTTCTTTTGGATTGGTGTTTCAGGGTTCTTAGGGTATAATTCCAGCAGCGGAATTGCTGGGCCAAAGGGCAGTCCCATTTTTAGTTTTCTGAGGAAATTCCATACTGTTTTCCACAATGGCCTCACCAGTCTGCATTCCCACCAATAGTGTACTAGGGTTCCCTTTTCTCAGCATCCTCTCCAACATTTGTTTGTTGATTTGTTTATGTTGGCCACTTTAACGGTGTGAGATGGTACCTCACTGTGGTTTTCATTTGCATCTCTCTGATGGCTAGTGATGCTGAGCATCTTTTCATACCTAACAATAGCCAGGGGGCAGTGGGGAGGGGACAGTGGGAAGAGGGGATTACAGGAACTACTATAAAGGACACATGGACCAAATCAAGGGGGAGGGTGGATGTGAGGGAGGAAGGTGGGTTCAGCTGGGGTGGGGTGGAGCGATGGGGAGAAAGGGCATACAACTGTAATTGAATAACAATAAATTTTTTTTTAAAAAGGAAAAAAATTTTTCAGATTTTATTTTATTTATTTTTAGAAAGAGGGGAAGGGTGGGAGAAAGAGGGTGAGAAACATCAATGTGTGGTTGTTTCTCACGTGGCCCCCACTGGGATCTGGCCCTCAATCCAGGCATGTGGCCTGACTGAGAATCAAACCGTTTACCCTTTGGTTCTCAGCCCATGCTCAATCCACTGAGCTACACCAGCCAGGGCTGGTTATATACTCTTAATTGTTCACACATGGAAGTGGAATAAAAGGATTGGAGGTTATTGGAGAAAGAATGAGAGAAATTTTGGAAAGTACTTGCTGCTCTACATCCTGCGTGCTTCCAGTGGAGAGTTGGGTGGTCCCCCATTCACCTCAAGTCAACTCAGCAACCTTTGTAGAAAAGTCAAAGGGCATAATGAGTCTGCTGTAGTTGTGGAGACATAGAAGACTAGTTTGACCTGAGCCTGAGACTGTAAAGTAGCAAGGGGCAAGTTAGCTGTTCTGTTATAGAGGCAAACTGAAGGGGCTGCCCTGAGGACCTTCACTCCCAGAGTCTGGAAAGACATAGGAGTCATGAATACTTCTCATGGGTCATCTGTGAAAGAGACTCTTCATGGTATCATTCTAGAAGCTGCCTGGGAATCATCTGGAGAAGAAAAAAAAGAATCATAGCTAAAAAAGTTGTGATTTGTCTGCTCAATGCATGTTTGCTGAACTAAAGAAGTCAAATACCATCAGACGCCTTTGGCTGAGGAAGGAATCATAAGTGACTATCTGAAGAGAGTTGCATTCATCATCAATAAGGGAACCAAAGGTGTCAAATCTGTAGGGAAATGAGTGAACCCACCAACATTGCCACTGAAGAAGAGGATCAACTTTTAAACACCTACTGACCCAGAGAGTGACAACGTCAGTTCTCCACCTTATCCAGTGATCAAGTAACAACTTTCCTGCTTCTTTCACCCCTTCCTCCCCAATCAACTCTTTCCATCTACTCTCAGCACTCACTCTTCCAGGCAGGAAGAGAAAAAACTAACCATGAATCATGTGTAAAGTGGATTACATCCTTGACTACACATATTAATTATTGACTAGAAAATTCTTTTTTTAATCCTAATTCAAGGATATGTTTATTGATTTTTAGAGAGAGAAAGAGAACAATGTGAGAGAGAAGCATCGATCAGTTGCCTCCCATCCACACTCCTACCAAGAATTGAACCCACAACATAGGTATGTGTTCTAACCAGAAATTGAACCCACAGCCTTTTTGCTGTCTGAGAGGACACTCCAATCAACTGAGCAACCCAGCCAGAACAGCATTATATTGAATGAAAGTGGCCAAAAAATGCACAAGACACCCTAATTTTTATCTATGGACAAGAGGAAAATGAGTTCAAAAATAAATGTCAAAGGGCAATGGTAAAAATGAAACTACTTTAGGATTACATCCTGTAAGTCATGCCTTATTCATCCTGTTAGTTACATCTGTCTCACGGGGTTGTTCTGTTGAAGAAATGACACTTAGAGTAGTACCCGGCAAAATTATAGTACCAACAATCTATTACACTCTAATTAGCAGCTTAATTACATCTATGAAAGTTTGAAGTTTAAAGTTCACAAAGAGTTACATTTTATAGTATAGTCTTAATAAAACTAGAATGTAGATTTGTACTATTTTTAGTCATTTATTCACAATTCATATCATTAAATATTTTTTAAAACAATGTTTTGATGATTACAAATATTCTAGTCCACAGTGGCGTAACAATTATTCATCAGATCATTTGGTTGCTTCTGAATAATTTGAGAATTGTCATATTAAAATACAGCTCACTCTAGCAACAATCTTCCTTTTTGGTCTTAAAGCCTTCTACATCATACTTCAATTAAGTCAGAATTTTTGCCTTATTCTGAACAGAAGCAGTAGCTTTAGCAACTTAATTTGTTTCTCACACAATTCACCAGCTCTTTTTAAAATTCTATCCATTCTTCAAGAAAAGTTTAAATTCTGTAACTTGATTGCATGAAGCTTCCCTTGATTTCTTCCTCTCCTTTCCCTACCTCCAAATGGAAATACTTGCTTTACCATCTCCCATGGTAAAACTTGGAACTTTCCATGGTATTATTTATTCTCGGTTTTCTGAGATCATTATTTGAATGTGTGCCTTATCTCCTTGTCTGGATAATAGGCAGCTTAAAGGCAGAGAATGTCCTTTTTCCTTGTGACATAAATTTATTCACCAATATTTGAACACACATACTAAATGTCAGATATTGTGTCATGTGAGAGACTATTAAATAAATGAAATACAAGCTCTATTACTAAGGATGACCTTATCTGGTATGGAAAATAGACTCAGTAGAAGGTTGTATTATTTTTCCCACATATGTTTTTCCCTTCCCTGCAAAGGGATTATATCCACTGACATTAGGCTTGACTTATTTATTGACTTGTTTGGTGTATCAGCTTGCTGTTGCAACATAACCAATAGCTCCAAATCTGAGTGGCTTAAAATAACATGCATGTATTAGTTCATGATTCTATGGGTTGGCGATCTGAGTTAAACACTGTTCTGTGGTTCTTTAGCTGCTCCTGCCTCGGTTCACTTGTGTGGCTGTAGTCAGCTGGCGGCTCAACTGTGCTGAGTTATCTAGGATGGCCTCACTCACAGAACAGGAGGTTGGCAAGCCATTGGCAAGGGTGCCTTTGTTATCCTCCATGTACCTCTCTAACAGGTTAACTTAGGGTCATTATAGGATGGGCAAAGGGTTCCAGGAGCAACAAAAGAAGACAAGCCTCAACACGTAAGCAATTTTCAAACCTCTATTCACATCACTAAAAGAATGGAAAGAATTTGATACATGAATCAGAAAGAATTTCTGATACATGGAAACAGAAAATTTATGGTTATAATGTGCCAATTAGAACTGAAGTTTTATAAGAGAGCAGTAACTATGAATAGGCAGAAACTAATAAGATTGAAAAAATATAGAGAAAATAAACAAGTAGGAGGAAGCAACAGGAGAAAAACAGAGAAGAGATAAAGATTGGAGCTGGAATTCCAAGTGAGTTCAAGAACTCTTAGCACCTTTGAGTATCATTTCAAGTTCAACTTTAAATTACAGAAAGTTACAATAAAGTCCCTTGTTACTAACTGACTCAAGTGAACCTGTTTCTTGTAATCAAAGAGATTTACTAGAGCAAGAAGTAGTGCCAGGAGTGGTGTTGCATGGAATCAGACACTTCATAAGAAATGCAGGATGTTTGGAATAGGCAATCAGAGCAGTGAGAAAGTCTTCAGAATCTGGAATAGAAGGTTAAGATTATATTTTAAATAGCAATGCAATTGTACATTAAACTATTATTTGTGGTTATCTATGACTCAGATCACCTCTGCAGATGAGACTGGTGGTTTGGGTAGTCACAGAGCAGTTTAAAGGGGATAGGATATATAGGGCTGCAGGTATCAAATGAGTCCTCAAAACAGCAGTGAGTGATTCCCAATGGCTGTACAATGAACTTTGTATTTGGGCTGTGTAGCTGTAAGCAGACCTTTGGGAACACAGTGCAACCCTACTGAATGATGCCATTCCTGCTTACAGATGACACAAAGAGTACATTGAGAAGCAAGTCTGAAAATGGCAATATGGATTCCTGAATTTCAGCATGGGCTAAATTCCCCAAAACAGCATTTCCTATGACCAAGGTTAAGTATCTAACAGATAACAACTGGGACTCTGCCAATAAATATGAGTATATCTGGAAGACGTCCAAAGACTTGGAGAGCTGTGCACACCTTACACTCTTCCTGAACACTCCGCCACTCCCTCCACCCCTATCCCCTCATACAAGCTTCTCTTTCTACATTAAGAAAGGTGAGGACCAACACTGGCCCCTCAGGGGACTTTTTACCATTATTTTCTCTTTTTTTTCAAGTACAAGTACAAGTAGAGTTGTCTCGATTCCCCCCTACCACTCTCTCCCACTCCAACCAGCCTCACATCCCACCGTCAACCCTACCCCATTTGGCTTTGTCCATGGGTCCTTTATACAGGTTCCCTAATGACACTTCCCCTTCTTTCCCCTGTCATCCCCTTCTCCCTTCTCCTCTGGTTACTGTCAGTATGTTCTTTAATTCAATGTCTCTGGTTATATTTTTGCTAGCTTGTTTGTGTGTTGATGAGGTACCACTTATAGGTGAGATCATATGGTATTTCTCTTTCACCACATGGCTTATTTCACTTAGCATGATGCTTTCCAGTTCCATCCATGCTGTTGCGAAGGGTATAAGCTCCTTCTTTCTTTTTGCTGTGTAGTATTCCATTGTGTAAATGTACCATAGTTTTTGATCCATTCATTTACTGATGGGCACTTAGTTTGCTTCCAGCACTTGGCTATTGTAAATTGTGCTGCTATGAACATTGGGATGCATATGTTCCTTTGAATTGGTGTTTCAGGATTCTTAGGGTTACGATCCCAGCAGCGGAATTGCAGGGTCAAAGGGCAGTTCCATTTTTAGTTTTCTGAGGAAATTCCACACTGTTTTCCACAGTGGCTTCACCAGTCTGCATTCCCATCAACAGTGCATTAGGGTTCCCTTTTCTCCACAACCTTTCCAGCACATGCAGTTTGTTGATTTGGTTGTGCTGGTCATTCTGATCGGTGTGAAGTGGTATTTCATTGTGGTTTTAATTTGCATCTCTCTGATGGCTAGTGATGCTGAGCATCTTTTCATATGTCTCTAGACCCTCTGTATGTCCTCCTTAGAGAAGTGTCTGTTCAGGTCCTTTGCCCATTTTTTAATTGGACTGTTTGTCTTCCTGATGTGGAGTCATGTGAGTTCTTTATATATTTTGGAGATCAAACCCTTGTCCAAGGTATCACTGGAAAATATCTTTTCCTATACAGTTGGTTCCCTTTTCATTTTGCTGATGTTTTCTTTATCCATGCAGAAGCTTTTTATTTCAAAAAAAAAAATTCTGTTTGTTTATTTTTTCCTATATGTTCCCTTGCTCTAGGGGACATATCAGTGAAAATATTGCTATGTGGAATATTTGAGATTTTCCTGCCTATGTTCTCCTCTATGACTTTAATGGTGTTATGACTTACATTGAAGTCTTTTACCCATCTTGAGTTTATTTTTGTGTATGGTGTACATTGGTGGTCGAGTTTGATTTTTTTTGCACATAGGTGTCCAGATTTCACAATGCCATTTGTTGAAGAGGCTATTTTTATGCCATTTTATGCTTCTGCTCACTTTGTCAAATATTGATTGACCATAGAGGCTTGCGTTTATTTCTGAGCTCTCCATTCTGTTCCATTGGTCTATGTGTCTGTTCTTATGCCAGTATCAGGCTGTTTTGATTACAGTGGCCTTGTAATATAGTTTTATATCAGGTATTGTGATCTCTCCTATTTTGCTCCTTTTTCTCAAAATTGCTGCAGCTATTCGGGGTCATTTCTGGTTCCATATAAATTTTTGAAATGTTTGTTCTATATCTCTGAAATATCTCATTGGTATTTTAATAGGGATTGCATTGAATTATAAATTGCTTTAGGTAGTATGGACATTTTGGTGATGTTAATTGTTCCAATACATGAAGACAGTATATGCTTCCATTTGTTCGTGTCTTCCTTAATTTCTTTCTTCAGTGTGGTGTAGTTTTCTGAGTACAGGTCTTTTACCTCCTTGGTTAGGTTTATTCCTAGGTACTTTATTTTTTCCTGATTAATTTCTGATATGTCATTGTCAGTGTACAAAATGCACTGAATTTCTGAATTCTGACTTTGTATCCTGCTGTTTTGCCAAATTCACTTATTAGGTCTAGGACTTTTTTGGTGGAATCTGTAGGGAGTTCTATGTACACTATCATGTCATTTGCAAACAATGAAGCTTTTACTTCCTCCTTTACAATTTGGCTGCCTTTTATTTCTTTTTCTTGTCAGATTGCTGTGGCTAGGACTTCCAATACTATGTTGAATAGAAGTGATGAAAGCAGACAACCTTGTCTTGTTCCTGATATTAGTGGGAAAGTTCTAAGTTTTTGCCCCCTGAGTATGATGTTGGCTCTAGGACTCTCATATATGGCCTTTATTATGCTGTGGTATGTGCTCCCTCTACTTTCATTTTGCTGAGTGTTTTTCTCATAAAAGGGTGCTGTACCTTATCAAATGCTTTTTTCTGCATCTATTCATATGATTGTGTTTTTTTCTTTCCTTTTGTTTATGTGATGTATTACTTTTATTGATTTGCAAATATTGTACCATCCTTGCATCCCTGGGATGAATCCTACTTGATAATTGTGTATAATGTTTTTAATGTATTGCTGGCTGCAGTTTGCCAATATTTTGTTGAGGATTTTAGTGTCTATGTTCATCAATGATATCGGCCTGTAGTTTTCTCTCTTTGTTGTGTCTTTATCTGGTTTTGGCATTAGTATGATTCTGGCCTCAAAAAAAGAGTTTGGGAGTCCTCCCTCTTTTTGGATTTTTGGGAATAGTCTGTGAAGGATAGGGGTTAGGTCTTTCTTAAATGTTTTGTAAAATTGTACTATGAAACCATACAATTCAGGGATTTCATGTGCTGGGAGTTTTTTGATCACTGCTTCAATTTCACCAGCTGTTATCAGTCTGTGCAGGCTTTCTGCTTCTTCATTCAGTTTTGGAAGATTTGTGTGTTTATATTTAAGGTGATTATTAATAGGTGATTATTCATTGCCACTTTACCCTCTTTGTACATGTGTTCCTCTCTCTCTCTCTCTTTTTCTTCATTTCTTAAACCAGCCCCTTTAGTATATCTTGCAATGCTGGTTTGATGGGGGTGTATTCTTTTAGACTTCTTTTCTCCAGGAAGCTCCTTATTTTGCCTTTCATTTTAATTGAGACCTTGCTCCGTTGAGTAGTCTTGGTTGCAAGCCTTTGCTTTTCATTACTTGGAATATTTCTTGCCATTTCCTTCTGGTTTGTAATGTCTTTGTTGAGAAGCCAGCTGCTAGCCTTATTGGGGCTTCCTTGTATATTAATTCCTGTTTCTCCCTTGCTGCCTTTAAGTTTCTTTGTTTTTAATTTTGCCATTTTAATTATCATGTGTCTTTGAGTGGGCCTCTTTGATTTCCCTTTCTGTGGGACCCTCTGTTCTTCCTGGACTTGTGTGACTTTTCCTCTCATCAAATTAAGGGTGTTTTCCATCATTAATTTTTCAAAAAGGTTTCTATACCTTACTCCTCTTCTTCTCCTTCTGGTATCCCTATTATATGGATATTATTATATTTCATGTTGTCCTGCCATTCCCTTAACCGCTCTTTTTTCTTTTTGAGTCCTTTTTCATTTTCTTGCTCATTCTGGGACTTTTTTCTACCTTGTCCTGCAGCTCGCTGATTCAATCTTCTGCTTCATCTAGTCTACTTTTGATTCCTTGTACTGTGTTCTTCAATTCAGAAATTGTATTCTTCATTTCCTCCTGGCTCTTGATATTTTCTATGTCCTTTTTCATGCTGATGTAGTTTGCAGCAAATTTCTCATAGCTTCCCTGTAGTTTTCGGTAATTCTCACTGAGCTCATTGAGCTTCCTTAAAACCATTGTTTTGAACTCACTATCTGATAGCTGACTTGCCTCTATCTCATTTAGCACTGTTTCTGAAGATTCCTCCTTTCCTTTCCATTGGAAGGTGTTTCTTTGTCTTCCCATTATCATGAGACTCTTCTTGTTTGTTTCTGCTTATTAAATTGATCTGTTTTGGTGCCCTGAGCTTTTGGTGTGCACTTGTATGGTAGGGGACCTGTGAGATTCAGTGGTGCAGTCTCCTTGATCTCCTGAACTTGTTCCTCTTGGGTGCCCTTTATGCCATTTATGTTGACTCTCTGGATGTTATTGGGTTTTGATTGTTTTGGGGTCATTATTTAGTGGGTTCTTCCCACCAGCTGGTTTGCTGGGGGGTCACTCCAGCCACCACATCTTGTATGATGTTGTGCAGGTGCACTGTTTGTTGTTTTCTTGATCTGCCTCTGGTGATGTCAGATGTTGACCCTATCTGACCTTAGGCAGACTGTTTGAGACTTCCAGGGATCTACTGTCTGTGGCTGATACCTTCAGTTGTTAATTTAGTCACTCTGCACTCAGCAGTCAGACTTAAGCACCACAGGGCAGGGCAGAATTCCTCCTCTTCAGGGCTATTGTTTCCCCTCAGGCTGCTGCCATTTGGAGGGAGTTGTCTGCCTGAGTGGGATGGTTGGTGTGTATGGGGGTTGGCTCAGCATCCAGATCCTGGCAGCTACTCTCTCAGTTCTCTCCCCAAGGCCTCTGTCCTCAATCTCTCCTCAAGTCTCTCTAGCCCACTCTGTCCCCCCTTTGCCAGCAATCTACTCTCTCTGATTCTCTCCTTCAGTTGTTAATCTGGTCACTGTGTACTCAGAAGTCAGGCTTAAGCACCAAAGGGCCTGGGCAGAGACCCTCCTGGGGTCAGGGCTATTGTTTTCCCTCAGGCTACTGCCACTCAGAGGGGAGTGGTCTGCCTGAGCACAATGGCTGCTGCCATCTGGGGGCTGGCTCAGCACCAGGATCCTTGCATCTACTCTCTCACCTCTCTCCCCAAAGCTTCAGTCCTTGGTCTCTCCTCAGGTGGCACCAGCCCACTCTGCCCTGGCCTTTGCCAGAGCCCAGGGTAAGTAGCTGCAAATGAAAATTTTTGTGTTTGCCCTTTAATCATCTCTTTGCATCTCTACCATCTGTCTCTGGCAGGGAGTAAACCTGTCTCTTTTTGATACTGGTTGTTATCCGTGTGCTTTTTGGGCTCTGGTGCTCTAGGTTGGGGATCCCAGCTTAGGGTTTTGACCCCACTCTTTTCAGGGGGATCTAAATGGCCACTTAATTATCTCTCTGGCACTGCCTCCTATGGGTGCCAGCCAGCCTTCTCATGTCTCCACCGCACTCCTTAGCAGGAAGGTTGTGCTGAAGTTGATTCTTCTATCTGTCCATGGTTATAAGGCTTCTCTCTAGCTATTGTTCAGTTGTTTGTTCCAGGTTATTTCTCCACAATTTAGTTGTCATCCAGATTGGTCCTGGGTGGAGGTTAGAGTGACTTCCACTCACTCCTATGTCATCTTACCTATAGCATGTTTTTTTGATCCACTCATTTACTGATGCACACTTAGTTTGCTTTCCACACTTGGCTATTGTAATCAAAAGAACCTACATGCCCCAATGTTCACAGCAGCACAATTTATGAAAGACTTTTTACTATTTTTGCAAATCCATGGCTTTGTCGTGCTTCACCCTTGCCTCCTTCCCAGAGAAGTGCCTTCAAGCTCTTGGAGCCAACTTTAGGGTGTGCTGCAAATGAATCTAAGTGTGTGCACCCAATTCCAATATGTGGGATTTTTTTTCCCCCACCACCAAGCAATTCTCTACACATCTGGGTGTTCCACATTCAAATTCAATTTTAACACTATGTACATGGAGATAGTGTCAGACTTACAGGTTACAGGCTCAGTCCTACAAGACTCCCCTTGCCCCTTCCCCCTTTAGATGGCATTCCTAAATCCAGGTTATTATTTGTGCTTCCACTGACTGACTATAGAGGTCGTTGAAGCCCAACCCCTTTCTTGGGCTTAATTTGTTAGAGTGGCTCACAGAACTCAGAGAAACATTTTACTCTCCAGGTCACTGATTTATTATAAAAGGATACAACTCAGGAACAAACAGATAGATGGAAGAGATGCATAGGGTAAGATATGGGGAAAGGGGGCAGAGCTTCCATGCTGTCTCTGAAGAAACCACTCTCCCTAAATCTCCAAGTGTTCACACCCAGAACGTTTTGGTTTTCATGGAGGCTTCATTACAAAGCATGATAGATTGGATCATTGTACACTGGCAACTGAACTCAATCTCCAACCTCTCCCCTAGGAGGCTGAGGAGGGGCTGAAAGTTCCAGCCCTTGTATCATAAGATTGGGTCCACTGGCAACCAGCTCTCATCCTTAGGTGCAGTCTGGAAGTAGCCTCATTAATGTAAGAAAAGATTACATTGATTCTTCTCTTGGGAAATTCCAAAGTTTTTGTGAGCTCTGTGCCAGAAATGAGGACTAAGACCAAATATATGTTCTTTTTATAAAAGCCTGACCAGCACTTTAAGCATTTTGTCACATACCCATCCTGCACCCCCTACTTCCTTACTGGTTCACCCAGGAACATTTCCCTAGCACACCAGTCTTTATTTCAGGATCACCTTCTAGGGAACCAGATGTAAGGCATAATAAAGTGGGTTTAGAAACTTCTGGTTAAGATGGCAGTGTAGGCAGCCATAGCTCGCCTTTTCTCACAAGCACACCAAAATTACAACTAAAATATAGAACAATCATTACTCAGAACCATCAGAAATTGAATTGAATGGAAGTCTAACAACTATGGCATTAAAGAAACCACATCCATGGAGACTAGTAAGAGGAGCAGAGACACAGAACAGGTTGTTTTTTTTAACCACTTGTGATGGATAAAAATTCGGGAGGGATAACTCAGGAGCAAACAAACTCAGGCCTACACCAGGTTCCCCAACCTAGGGTTCCAGTGCCAGGAAGATAAGTCCTCACAAATTCTGGCTGCAAAAAACAGCAGAGATTGAGTCAGTGGAAGAAACTGCTGGAACCCCAAGCAGTTCCTCTTAAAGAACCCATACATGCCCTCATCTACTCAGACTCACTCCCTCTGAGCTCCAGCACTGGGGTGGCAGCTTGAAGGGCACAGAGGCATACTGGGAGAAGCTGAAGTGTCTGGCATCAGGGCAAGCAGAGGCCACTGTCCCTTTCCTGAGCTCTCCCCCCACAGAGCCACAAAGCCAGCAGGCTGGTGCTATTTTGAGAATCTATCAACCTGGCTAACACTGTTTAACCCAACTTGGAGATCCCCACAGTCTCCACTCCACCCACTTGATGGGCCCACCCAACCTGCTTTTACATATGAATGGCTGGTCTTGATTTATGCTTCACAACTTCCTAAATCCTATCAAACAAGCAACAGCTGGCTTCAGTTAACTCCAGGTCAGGCACTAGCAGCAGCCAGATTAGCCTCACAGTTTAACTTTGCCTGGGAATCTCCAAGCCCAGCACAACCTTCTCAGATTGCTTTATAGCTCAGGCAGAGGAGCCCTGGGCAAAACTCAGGTGGAGGCTGATCTTGGCCTGCACCACCCAAGAAGTACCAGGGCCAATACACCTAGTGAAAGCTCCAGACCCTTTCGGAGCACCGCCACCCTGCCCTTGCACAGCTGATCCTTCCCAGAGGGCAGAAGCTGGTGGTAAGTGGTCATAGCCAATCCCTGCAGCTGACTGGCTTGGGTAAATCCCTCCCATTGATCTGCCAATAGCAACCAAGTCTCAGCTACAAGAAGAGGGTGTACCCAGCCCACATGGAGGGTGCACCTAGAGTACCCAGCTTGGGTGATAGGGGAGTCTGTGCCAGTGGACCCTACAGGACACCTACGACATTAGGCCATGCTACCAAGCTATGGAGTCAACGCAGGTCTGCCTAATACAAAGAAACAAATGCAGGGAGGCTGCCAAAAAAAAAAAAAAAACCCAAAACAAAAAACATGGCCCATATGAAAGAACAGATCAAAACTCCAGAAGAAGAGCTAAACAAAATGGAGATAAGCAATCTATCAGAAGCAGAGTTCAAAACACTGGTTGTAAGGATGCTGAAGGAACTTTGTGAGGACCTCAGCAGCATAAAAAAGATCCAGTAGAAGATGAAGGATTCACTAATTGAAATAAAGAAAAATTTACAGGGATACAAAGGTAGAGTGGAGGAAGCCGAGAATGAAATCAATGATTTGGAACATAAGGAAGCAAAAACAATCAATCAGAACAACGAGAAGAAAAAAGAATCCAATAAAATGAGGATAGTATAAGCAGCCTCTGGGACAACCTCAAGAGGTCCAACATTCATATCATAGGGGTTCCAGAAGAAGACAAAGAGCAAGAAATTGTAAATCTATTTGAAAAAATAATGAAAGAAAACTTTTCTAATTTGGTGAAGGAAATAGACATGCAAGTCCAACAATCACAGAGAGTCCCAATCAAGTTGTACCCAAAGAGAACCACACCAAGCCACATCATAATTAAAATGCCAAGGGTTAAAGATAAATAGAGAATCTTACAAGCAGTCAAAGAAAAGCAGAGATTTATCTACAAAGGAGTTCCCATAAGTCTGTCTATCCAGAAAACTATCATTTAGGATGGAAGGGCAGATAAAGTGCTTCCCAGACAAGGCAAAGCTAAAGGAATTCATTGTCACCAAGCCATTATTACATGAAATGTTAAAGGGACTTAAGAAAAAGAAGAAGATCAAAACCATGAACACTAAAATGACGACGAACTCACAACCATGACAACCAAATCTAAAAAACAAAACAAAACAAAAACAAACTAAGCAAACAATCAGAACAGGAACAGAATCATAGATATGGGGATCATTTGGAGGGTTTTCAACTGGGAAGGGGAAGGGGGAAAAAAGGGAAAAATGGTGCAGGGATCAAGAAGCATAATTGGGAGGAGCAAAAGAGACAGGGGGATATTAAGAATAGTATAGGAATAGTATAGGCATTCTCAGATTGTTTTATAGCTCAGGCAGAGGAGCCCTGGGCAAAACTCAGGTGAGGGCTGATCTTGGCCTGCACCACCCAAGAAGTACCACTTCCTGGTAGTACTTATATCAAAGTAGAAGCCAAAAAACTTACAGGCACAACCCACAGACATGAACTAAAGGTGAGGGGGGATTGCTGGAGGGAAGAAGGGTACCAGGTAGAGGGGGGCCAAGAGAAAAATTGGAACAACTGTAATAGTGTAATCAATAAAATATCCTTAAAAATTCAAATAAAAAAATAAAATAAAATGGGTATGGAAGGAAGTTGAGTGGGTAATGTAACAGCGGAAAATTGTAACAGTGGGAAAATGTAACCCACTTCACCATTCTTCTGACATTGTTTCTGTAAATGCTAGCTCTGATGAATACACAGCTAGTAGATGAACAAGATTTGTATAAGAATCCTAGGAACTAAATTCAAAAGATACAGACCCCAACCATCAAGCATCCCAGTTCTGGGAGATTTGCTGAACTTCAACCATGGAACCAGGATGAGGACAAGTGAGGATGACATGAAGTGAGGATGATATGAATGAAACCAGGGTGACTAAATCAAGATGATGCACACCAGACCATCACTTGCCTTATCAGAATGGGCTATGCTCACCTGCATGTAGACAACATTGTAACCCCCTCCTTTGATCTCTTTTTTCTAGTCCCCTCTCCCTCCTTGTAAAAAACCACTGCCTCCAATGAGAGGTGGACATGGGCTTTATGAGTCCCCCATCTCCCAGGAGATAGGCTTTGTGACATTAGACCCCATCTTCCAGGAGATGGGCTTCGAGACAAGAGTCCCCCATCTTCCAAATGGCCAGCATCTGCAAATAAGCCACTTTCCTTTACATCAGCACCTGCCTCTCAACTATGGCTTTCATAGTGGCAGGCAGCCAGACCTGTTTTTGGTTACAACAATAGTTGCTAGATAACAGAAATCTCTGTAGGAGTTAGCCCTTGAATATACTTACCAAACATGGGGTTCGTATTGGGTGACTTGGTGTGGAGAGTGACAGTGGAGAACTTGACAAAATGTGGTCACTGATTTGGTGTTGGATGGAAAGAATGCAACCCCAGAAGTGCCTTAGTCCTTGCCATGTTTCACTTTCAGTTCCAGTACAAGCACATTTGGAACTAGCAGCCTCCATTCACACCCTCAGATTTTAGTTTTCAGATCAGGTAATAAAGGATCCTAACTACAACCCTGGCACCTACATGAAAGATGAATCAGAGGGCACAAATCCCATATCCTGTTCATAGGAAAGTGTCCTATTAACATTTTTGGAAATCACTATTTTGGGGGTGTTAAAATTCCATAATTCTACATGTAGAATTTACAGGAGGGTGAGCAGGCAAGACTTTGAGGAGATCCAGAGTTGCCATAGTAGCAGGAATATTTATAGTTGTGGGTCATTGGCCTGATTTATAAAGGCAGAGCCTAAGTTTGGTATCACAAAGCATTTGCCAGGTTCCCCACAAATTTAAGAAGGAAATGGAAAAATATGAGACAGGGGGTTTTTGGAAGATGGAGGCGAGATAGGTGGGAGCAGAGTCCACTTCCCCTCGGCACCAGTGAAATGCCTAGCTGATCTGAGGAACAGAGCGACCAGCCAACGGTATTCCAGCATATATGAAGATCACAGACCAAAGATAGAGGACATTGAAAGATCAGACGGTAAGAAGAGTGCTTAAGGACAATAAGGTCCCTGGGACCAGCGTGACCCAGGGCGGCTGAAGACCCTGGCCGGGCACAGGGTCTACTACAGTATTCTTGGGAGAGAACCAGGGTGGGCTGTGTGAGAGGCCAGGTGCTTGTCTGGACCAGGTGGGTTTGAATAGGAAGAATTTCTCAAAAAGGAAAAGAAAATAGAGGCACTCAGCAGCTAGTTAGAGAACTCTCCGCAGCAGCTGTGGCCTCTTGTGCCCCTACCACCTCAGCCCCTGGACTGTGAATGCGGGATAAGCAGCCCCAGCACACACCTGAAGTCCTTTTGGCGTGCATCCAGATCAGCGGACTGGGCGCCCACAACTGATACCCCAGGTGGGCGCGCACTCTGATCAGTAGCCCAGCTGCCTGGGCTCACAGGCCCAAAGCGCCCCAGTGGGCGCATACCCCAATCAGTGGTGTAGGGCCCACACCTGACACCCCAGGTGGGTGCGCACCTTGATCAGCTGCCTGGACGACCACAACTGAGACCCTGGTGGGCGCGCAACCTGATCAGTGGTGGCTGCCCTGGCTGCACAGGCCCAAAGCCCGGGATCAGTGTGCATCCAGATGAGTGGCTTGGCTGCCTGGAGTAAAGACCCAAAGTGCCTGGGTGGGCGCGCACCTCGATCAGTGGCCTGGTCGCCCACACCTGAAACCTCGGGTGGGTGTGTACCCGAATCAGCGGCCGGCTGCCCTGGCGCACAGGCCCAAAGCTGGGATAGGCCGGGCAACCCGATCAACGGCCTGGCTGCCTGCGGGTGACCACACCTAAAAGCACCCCTTCTGAACAACTCCCACCTAGCCCCTGCCCACAGAGCCCTGCAGGGCCTACTCGCTCTCTAGGAGGAAGGCAGAATGCCCAGCAGAGGGGAGCTGCAGAGCTAG
The DNA here is from genome assembly GCF_022682495.2 of Desmodus rotundus. Lineage (NCBI taxonomy): Eukaryota > Metazoa > Chordata > Mammalia > Chiroptera > Phyllostomidae > Desmodus > Desmodus rotundus. Next base: position 133,599,017 of record NC_071392.1, read on the forward strand.
GGGAGACTGAAGTCCCTGGAAAGAATTGACCCGGTAGGGGGCTGACCTACCCTGAAGGAGCACCGAGAGCCCCTAGCATTTAAGACAGCAAAGACCAAGAAGGTGAAGTTTGAGTTGCCCCTAATTGGTGCAACTCAAGGACAGCACAACTGTTGAACTAAAGGCCTAGGGGTGAGCAGAAGGACCCTGAGGAACTAGACTGGAGGCTGGACAACAGGGAAGAATGTGGCTCAGGAAGGGAGAAAAGTGAAACCAATCTGTCCAACCACCCCCTCCTGTTTCACAACTGTTATTGAATAACAATAAAAATAAAAAAGAAAAATATGCGACAGGAAAAATTTGTATATCCTTAAACTATTTTAAAGCTTTCTTCCTAATAAATTTAAAACGTTTTTAAAATTTTCATTTGTCTCTGATAAAAAGACTACTGTTTGGAATATCAGAAAATCACTCAGAATTATCTTTACACCAGTTCAAAATGAGGACCTCATCTTGGGATCTCCCATATCTGGTCCTTTTGCAATAAGAACAAGCATGTGACATGATATGTTAAGGATGCCACCAGCACATAGAGATGAGATTATCATTTTTTAAACTAAATTTTCTTTCATTTGTATTGGAATGAATTTCTGAATCCCATTGTGATTAAGATGAATGATTACAGGTTTAAAACAGCAAGTTCTACTGGAAGAATCCTTCTTGGTGAAATTGCTTTGTAGATTGAGGAGATGAGACACCCCATATCACAATATGACTTTCCAACATCTCTTTTTTTATTATCAACAACAAACATGTGTCGAGCACCTGTTATACATCTCACTGAATTACATGCTGGACATGTTTTTAACATCTATTTAAAGAGGATTTTACCTGTAAGTGGTTTTCAAGGCCATTGAAAGAAAGACAGTTTAGTTGCATAGGAGGTTTAGGTACAGAGGACAAAGGGATGCAGGTAGAGCAATATGCATGGAGATCTCCTTGACACCGAGTATGGGGGAGTTTGCTTAGAAAAGGGAGGTCTCTAATCCAGCTGTACACAGGAGCCAGTGGGGTGGGTGTCCCATGGGCACCAATTCACCAAGAGCTCTTACGCCTGTGGCCATGAGGTTAACAGTTATTCTTTTTTGAGGGATTACTTCAGAAAGTCTATGTCAAACAAACACATACACTTTGGCCAGGGCATGTCCTAGCTCTGCAGTCAGTCAGAATTGGTTTAATGGTTACCCACGTCTCTGAGGGCTCAGATCTGGTCCTCAAATCTCCTCCTCTTCTTCACTGGATATTAGGGTCTATGATGACACTGTTTTCTGGCCATGCTCCCATTCTTATTTCTGAAGTAAGTAGCCCCTAGATTTACTTTTGGGGAGCTATGGCTATGAGCAGCAGCTTTACAACAACAAAGCTTATGAGAAGATGTGATGTACAAATTCAGAATCCAACATATGAAATTACCATTTCTGAGCACTTAGCAAGTGAGTAGCCTTGGGCAAGTAACTTACTCTCTTTGAGCTCTAGTTTTTTCATCTATAACATAAGAATAATAATAGCGCCTGCTTCCTTATGAGTATTAAGTAACTGAATCTATATGCTGGCACACACTAAATATTGGATACAGGTTAATGATGATCATTGTCACTCTTGCAGTCAAGTGTTTTCTTGGTAAGAATGTCAGTCAGCATGTCCTGACCATTCCAGGGATTGGGCAGGTACATGACCCACATTAGGCCAACTTGATATTTCTCTTGGGAATTTGAATTTGATTCTAGAACTAAGTTAAACAATGGAGAAATTCATGGAACCAACTTATTCTGGGATGATGTTGTGACAATACTGTCTATGCATGTTTAACTCCCAGCTCCCTGGAAGGTTAGGTCCCTGTGCTCCCCAAGACCTGCTGTGCAGTTCTCCTTCTGGATCTGGGAGTTATTCCATGCCTTTCCAACACAGCCTTGTTTTGCTAAGTTATTTAGAATCTGTTTCCACAGTAATCAAACACCCTGGCAAATGTAGTGATCCCAGGTAACACTGGGGACACTGCAGTATTTGTGTCTTTCATTCAAATATCCTGATTGATGTGCTTAGACACATTCTCTGAAATGAGAAGAGGTCAAAGGGTTATGACTCCTAATGTAACTTTAAAACCTTTTGCCATTTCAGAAATTTATATGGAACCATAAACAACCCCAAATAGTTGCAGCAATTTTGAAAAGAAGAACAAAGCAGGAGGGATCACAATATCTGATATCAAACTGTATTACAAGGCCACTGTCATCAAAACAGCCTGGTACTGGCATAAAAACAGGCACATAGACCAATGGAACAGAACAGAGAGCCCAGGAATAAATCCAAGTCTCTATGGTCAATTAATATTCAACAAAGGGGGCAGCAGCATAAAATGGAGCAAAAATAGCCTCTTCAAGAAATGGTGTTCGGAGATCTGGACAGCTATGTGCAAAAAAAAAAATGAAACTTGATCACCACCTTACACCATACACAAAAATAAATTCAAGGTGGATAAAAGACTTAAATATAAGTCATAACACCATAAAAGTCCTAGAGGAAAACATTGGCAGGAAAATCTCAGACATCCCACGCAGCAACATCCTCACAGACATGTCCCCTAAGGCAAGGGACATAAAGGAAAGAATAAACAAATGGGACCGCATCTAAATAAAAAGCGTCTGCATGGCTAAAGAAAACAGCACTAAAATACAAAGAGAACCAACAGTATTGGAAAACATATTTGCCAATGATACCTCAGACAAGGGCCTGATCTCCAAAATATATAAAGAACTCACATGACTCCACTCCAGGAAGACAAACAACCCAATTAAAAAATGGGCAAAGGACTTGAACAGACACTTCTCCAAAAAAGACATACAGAGGGCCCAGAGACATGTGAAAAATTGCTCAGCATCACTAGCCATCAGAGAGATGCAAATTAAAACCACAATGAGATACCATCTCACACCAGTCAGAGTGGCCATCATAAACAAATCAACAAATGTTGGAGAAGATGCGGAGAAAAGGGAACCCTAGTACATTTTTGGTGGGAATGCAGAATGGTGAAGCCACTGTGGAAAACAATATGGAATTTCCTCAGAAAACTAAAAATGGAACTGCCTTTTGACCCAGCAATTCTGCTGCTGGGATTATACCCTAACAACCCTGAAACACCAATCCAAAAGAACCTATGCACTCCAATGTTCACAGCAGCACAATTTACAATAGGCAAGTACTGGAAGCAACCTAAGTGCCCATCAGCAAATGAGTGGATCAAAAACTATGGTACATTTACACAATGGAATTCTACACAGCAGAGAGAAAGAAGGAGCTCCTACCCTTTGAAATAGCATGGATGGAACTGGAGAGCATTATGCTAAGTGAAATAAGCCAAGTGATGAGGGACAAAAACCATATGATCTCACCTTTAACTGGAACATAATCAACAACAAAAAAAGCAAACAAAATATAACCAGAATCATTGAAGTTAAGAACAATCTCATGATAGCCAAAAGGGAGGGGGGAAGGGATAGTGGGGAGAAGTGTTTTCAGGAACAACTATAAAGGACACATAGCCAAAACCAAAGGGCAGGGTGGAAGCAGGGGAGGGAGGCAGGTTTGGCTTGGGTGGAGTAGAGGGGTGGGGAGAAAATGCAGAAAACTGTAATTGAACAACGATAAAATAATTTAAAAATTAGAAAAAAAAGAAGACATCTTGCTTGCTTCCAAATTTTGGCAACTATGAATAAAGCTGCTATGAACATCAAAAAATAAATAAATAAAAATAAAACCTTTTGCCAGTAAATATGTGGTGGACAGCATAGACCATCCAAGTCTTCTTTGAGTAAAGACTTGCGAACCAACTGTATAAAAAATGACCCCAATACTTAGTGGCATAAAACAATCATTTAACTCTTTCATGGATTCTATGGGTGAGAAATTGAGAGAGGGCAGAACAGAGATAGCTTACTTCTACTCCAAAAGGTCTGCTCCTGGAAGACTCTAGGGCTAGGGGGTGGAATCATCTGAGAGCTCATTTATTCCCACGATGGCATTTCTTGCTATCAGCTGAGACACCAGCTGGGGATGTAGCCAGAACACCTACTTGTGGCCTCTCCCTGTGTCCTGAGCTTCCTCACAACATGGTAGTCATGTTCCAGAGGCCATTGTGGGGAATCAGGCAGAGTCAGGTGGAAGGTGTATGATCATTTATGATCTGGCCTCAGATGTTACACAGTGTTACTTCCCCCACAATCTGTTTGTGCTCAATTTCAAGGGAAGGGGAAATGGATAGCAACTTTTAGTGGGAGAGTGGCAAAGTTCATAAAGAGCATGTGAGACCAAAAATATTGCTTTGACCATTTTTGAAAAATACAATTTGCCATATGTATGTTCCTTTAGAGATAAAATAGAAACAGCGAGATTTGACTCAACAAAACTGCAGTTTAGCCACCGAGGATGCAAGAAGAAAATATACAAACATCTAGACATAAAAGGGAAAAAAATTACAAAGACATATGGATAATGTAAGCTATCCATATGTTTTTATCTTGTAAGTAAAAACATAAAACAAACTCAGAATCACCTTAATGCTTAGCCCCATGTAGACCTCTGTTTCCTAATTTGAGACCATGATGCTATGAAACTTGAGCCCATGAAACTATGATAGCTACAGCCTATGAAAGTATCAGTCATACCTCCATATTTGTCAGCTTCAGAACTTGTCAAATCCTGTACTTGTTGCATTTTGACAAGAAAAAAATGTTTCAGCACTTGGCACATACTTGGGACTCATAACACTTGCTAGAAATTATATGAGTAACGATGCCACCCCAAAAAGAAAATGCTTCACCATTTGGTACTTGTTGGTTTTGGCACTTGTCACAAGTTCTGGAATGAATTAATGATGAGTACCGAGGTACCACTGTATTGTAAAAGTCACTCAGAGAAAGATGCTCATCCTTCATCATAGCCCTTAGTCCAATCAAAGCACTATACAAAGGAGAGTGAGTTTGGGGGTATAAGGGAATGGCTGGACCAGTCTGGTGATGAAACTGGTGCTCGTACCTCAAAGAGATAGAGCTAGAAAAAAGACAAATGTTCCCTGACAGGTTGGAAACTGATGTCACCTAGGCTTATGGAGCAGATGCTGCCCCTGAAAGACATCAGGCAAAGCCTTCTCTGCTCCAGAACTTGCTCAGCCCATGTATGGGGCAGACCAGACGTGCCAGCGAGCTTATGCCCCAGGATCAGCCCTCAACCCTTTGCAACTGGAGAACAACTCTGTGAAACAGGTTCAACGTGTGTTGTACATTGTATCCCAGGGGCCCAGCATGACTGAACCTATCTTTTCCTCTGTTTCAGTTTCTCACTCCTCCACCAGTACTACTTGCCATCACCTCCAAATAAACTAGTAGTTGCTTTCAAGTCCCAGTCTTAGGGTGTTGGGGACCACTCTGTGTGGTTTTGGAGACTGTAGCCCCATGAAAGCAAGCCCTGAAAAGGGCTAGTAAGTCTCCCTGGAAAACCAGGTAACACAGGTGGCAGGCATGACCCATCTCTAACACTGAGGTTTCCCGTGGGAATCAGGCTTGAAATATACATTTTATCCTTTGAAGCTTGCTCTGCCTAGCACAGACCTGTTGATATAAACCAGATGTTTAAGTTCAAAACATAAGGAGTAAATTCCTTATCTCATGAAACACATCTTAAAGACCATCTGGCATCAGCATGACTAACAGACCTTGACCTATAATAAATCTGTGTGTTCCTTCAATTGTTATCTATAGGTAATACCTGCTTGTGTATGACTATAGGCTTTTGACATTGATTGATGAGCTATGTATGTACACTGTATACCCATACACATACCATTCCCTATAAAAGCTGTTTGGGAGAAGGGCTCAGGGCATTCCCCACTAGAGGGAATCACCACCCCCTTTCCCGTCAGAACAATAAGATTGTTTCTGGGATGAGTCCTTATTCTCATCCATGGTGGCCAGGAGAGCTCTCTGGGACAAAGTTTTCCCACATCTGGTGCCCAAAAAGGAACAGAGGCTACGAGCCATTGCCATGCAGAGGCACACCTAGATAGACGAGATTCAGAGCCTTTCATCCCACCTAAGAGACAGAGGCACCAGCGCTTTTGGTTATGCTGCCAATGTGTCTAAGATAAAGGAAAGGGGATTTCTTCCAGGCTGCCTCTCTTGTGGCCATTTTGCATTAAGTGGAGCCAGGTCTGCTTGCTTTCTTGTCTCTTGGGAAACTTGGTTTGATCTTTGTTGTTTTGTATAACCCTAGAATCTTCTGTCTCTGCTGTTTGGGCTGTGCCATTTGAGCCTTTAAAAGTTATTCACTGTACTGGTTGGTGTCAGGTAATGTGTCTGCTGTTTGGGCTTCATGCCATTTAGATCTTGTCAGGGTCATTTGTAGTACCAGGTGGTGTAAGATAAGATTCTAAGGCTAGTGTCTCATTCCCTCCTTTTAGAGGATTTAATTTGAAAATACTAGCTTGCTTGAACTTTGTCTTTGCTTTAGGTTTTGTGTTTGTTTCTTTTTTGAAAGGAATGGTTCGACCTCAGTCTCAAAACGTTTTGCTAAACCTCTGGCAAATGGAATGAGATCTCTAATGTTGTTGTATCATAAGGATTCTACTCAGAAAGAATTTAGATTGATTGTTTAAAGAGGGAAAAAGATCTTGCTCCCCTCTCAGACAGTAAAATGCTCAAAAAGTAAAACAATGAGAAAATGTGTCTTTTAAACACTCTGAATCCTCCTTCTGGAGGCCCAGGAACTGCTTTGGTTCTAGGAACAGGCTGTGCCATGCCTGGTGTCTCCTCCCTCCCTCTTCTCCAGCCTCCCTAAAGTTGTCAAGGGCAATAGATGATGAGACAGCTCACTTCTGAGTACACTCAAGGAATTCAGTAATTTCCAAGAATTAAAAAAAATGTAAATGTATTTGCCAGTGGAGAAAAAATTGTTTCTGAAAGTTATGAAATATGTCCATAAATTTGTCAATCTAAGGCATGCTAATTACTTATTTTTAGTTATCACTAAAAGTTGAGAATTTTAATTAAATTGGGAAAATATATGGTTTTATTAATGAAAGGTGTAAATTATGGCATTATATCTTGAAAAAAAGAATTGAAAATGGGTTATTCTAAAACTGGTTATGTCTGGATGAGTTAAAAGGTCAAACTAAAATGGGCTAGAGGAGTTGAAGAAGGATTGTGTAAGTTGAAGAGGGTCTGTGTAATTTGAAGATGGTCTGTACAAGTTGAAGGAGGATTGTATAAGGGGAAAAAAGAAGGAATTAAGAAAGTGAAAGAAAATAAAGAGAAAGAAGAAACTAAGAAAGTGAAGGATTGTGAAGGAGAAGGGTTAAGAAGAATAAAGAAGAATAAAGGAAAAAGATATATATGACATTTGTGTGTAGTATGGGAAGAAAGGATGTTAGAATGATTAAAGAAGGGAAGTAGAAGTAGAAAAGAGCTAAGAAGGAAATTAAGCATCTAAGTATTTAAAACACTGCAAATTCTAAACCTAGGAGCTACCAGGTCCAGAGAACAATAGGGCAATTAACTCTCCGCTCAAACTCATTACAACTTGCAGAAACAGCAAAGGGCCTGTCTTTCCAAGCAGAGGAAAAAAAGTGACACTTTTAAAACTTAAGCTGTTTTTCAGCCACAGCTCGGAGCCTCATTCGCACTGTTCTCTTCCTGTTGCATACCAGGCAGCCAAGCATTAAGGGCTTGAAGCTGATAGAAGAGGAGATGCCAAATTAACCTCACTGAGTCACTGAGGCATCTCTCCCCCATCGCTAGAGCTGACCTAAGTCTTATCAATCAATCGGTTCAAACTAGACAGTAAACACCAAAATTCTAAATCATTGAATAGCTTTCCCCCCCTCACCAGCCACAAAGGAACTGTTGATTTACTAACTTGGGGAAAAGAGTATGCTGTGTTGCCTCTCCAGGAGGACCCTTGGAGCTGCCGGCAAAGACGGTGAAGCCATATCATAGAAAAGGCTACCCCACTCTGCAACTCACCTCCATTCCATTGGACTCCCCTGATACAGGAAGAAATAGTGAGGATGATGAAGATGCTCTTGTCACTCACCACCAACTCACTCGCGATCCAGGCTTCTTTAAGCCATGTATCACCCCCCTGAAGTGGAACTCCGGTCAGCACTCATGGGAGGAGGTCCAACATTGCTTGCGAGGGGCCTTTTCCTTCAATTTCAAGGGATAAATCGATCAACTCCAGCTTGAGTTATATCAACAACTTCAGGACTTTAAGTGACTCACTGAGTAGGAGTTCTTTCAGACCCTGCATGACAACTTACAATGGCTCAATCCAAAAACTTGGTTTGAAGAACTAAATTTATGTGTCTGGGTCGCTATGGGATGCCTCCTAATCATTGTGGTCCTTTATGCTTTGAAATGTGTATGCAATTTGTTTTTCAGGGATCATATATGCAAAAGGCAAGTAGCAGGCTTCATCAGACTTACCACTGTGTCCACCATAACAAACAAAAAAGAGGTAGATTTTGGGGACCACACTGGTTTTGGAGACTGTAGCCCCATGAAAGCAAGCCCTGAAAGGGGCTAGTAAGTCTCCCTGGAAAACCAGGTAACACAGGTGGCAGGCATGACCCATCTCTAACACTGAGGTTTCCCGTGGGAATCAGGCTTGAAATGTACATTTTATCCTTTGAAGCTTGCTCTGCCTAGCATAGCCCTGTTGCTATAAACCAGATGTTTAAGTTCAAAACATAAGGAGTAAACTCCTTATCTCATGAAACACATCTTAAAGACCATCTGGCATCAGCATGACTAACAGACCTTGACCTATAACAAATCTGTGTGTTTCTTCAGTTGTTATCTATAGGTAATACCTGTTTGTGTATGACTATAGCCTTTTGACATTGACTGATAAGCTATGCACGTATGCTGTATACCCCTACACATACCATTCCCAATAAAAGCTGTTTGGGAGAAGGGCTCTGGGTGCTCCCCACTAAAGGGAATCATCATCCCCTTTCCCATTGGAACAAGATTGTGTCCAGGACAACTCCTTATTCTCATTCATGGCAGCTGGGAGAGCTCCATGGGACAGAATTCTCCCACTTTAGGGTCAGCTTCTTTCCATGGAGGGAGGGGAAAGAGTCAAAGAAGCAAGCAACTTGGGATGTCCTATAAGTGGGACTTGCATTTTAGGTTTGTTCGTGTATTAGGATAATCACTGATATATGTGATGATGATCAGTTTCCAAAAATAGTCATATTTGGATTATTTCCATTTAAACTGCAGGGTCACAAAGCTATAGGGAACAAGGTGGGACCTTAGGTGCTATGGTCTTCTATTCTAACCTAGGAAATGGAAGTAACAATAGTAACTGCCTTATAGGTTGTCCAAATATTAAGGTCTAATCCCCTTAACACAGCACCTGGAAAGTAGCAAAGGTTCAGTAAATGGCAACTCTTTTTATATCCAAGAAATTCTATCTTGGAAGTGTTAGAGGTACCTTAGATAAAAATAGCCCCAAACCAAACCTCACTAACTTCTTCTAAATCCATTTTCTATCACTATTCTTTACTGTTTTACTTAAACTGATTAATTGCTAATAGTTGACAAGCAACTCAAACTGGCGTATGCAATAAAGGCTTAAACAAGAAATGAGATTTTGTGTCAATTGGCACACATGACTGAAATCTCCAAGGAGGGCTGATATTGGCCCAAGTTGATCCAGTGTCTCAGTATCTGCATTGAAGATCTTTCTTTCCATTTCCTAATTCTGCTTTCTCAATACAGGCTTCATTTGTGGCAGGTTCACCCTTCCAGGCCAGCACTGGTTATGTGTTTGCTCATTCACTCACACCTGGTGCCAGTGGTGTCTTTTTCACAGAAAATCTATTCCTGGGCTTTGGTGTATTAAACCAATATAGTTCCCCTCATCCCCAATCATCCTTGAACCTATCAACATCCAAAGGAAGAAAGTTTTGACTAGCTTATGACAGATTTACTCTCCCCTTAAGACCACATGCTATTCTAAGGAGGGTTAAGTTTGGATATGTGAACAAAAATAGGGGTGCAAGTTGTAAGAGAAGAGTAATGAATGCTGTGGGGACAAAAGCACCAGAAAGTGTAGACCTTATCTACCTTAGTTTCTTGTAACTTCTTCCACCAGTTACTCATTTTAGAAAGCTTGAGTCCTTCCTTTTCCTTTCTATTCTATCCACCAATTTCCATGATCCATTTTTTGGTCAACTTCTTAAAAATCTTTCCAATCCATCCCCTTCCATTGATTTTCATTGCTGATGTTTTTATCTTGCTCAGGCCACCCCAAAGTTTTCAGTAACTGTTGGATATTTTAACAGAAATTTAATAAAATAATTATTAATTCTATAACCAAAAGGATAAAAAGTAAACTCTAAGATGTCTCATAAGTAGCAGCTTCAGGAAGCAACTAGCATGCTATGGCTGAAGTGTGAAAGAGAAGTTGGATTTTCTGAAACTTGAAAGCATGGAGAAGGGGCTCCATGGAGCTGAAATTCATACTCCCTAAAGAGGGACCCTGATCAGTTTGGACTGGTGTCTTCAAACAGAAGCAATGAGACTAGCTCTGCAAATGTTACAACTGCAAATTGCTTGAGTGGAAATTGAGCAATTGATGCCAGGGTGACATGAGGCTGGGAGATGCTGTGAAAAATAAGAAGTAATCAGGAACAAGAAGCAGTCAGGAGGTGTGACTAGGCTGATGTTCATGTGAGGAATTGGAAAGAGCAAGTTCTTTTACATTCTAGCCTTGCAGATTCCTTTGAGTACTTGATATTGTCAGAGCCCACCCAAAGTACAAATGAGATTTGAAGATTCCCAAACCAAGGATCATAGAGAAGAGTATGAAGGAGGAGCTTGGAAATGAAGGGTAAGATCTTAATTACTGGTTTCCTAAACATTTCCCCTTTCACTTTTCATTTTCCAATCTATCTTCCATTCCCACTGCCTCAACTAATACTCAAATGCATTGTGGCTGGACCAGTGAAGGACTGATAGTAGTCCCAGTAGGAAAAAGTGTGAGTGAGGTGGGGAGAATATTTGCAGTCATATTGAAAATGAAAGAAGGTGCACTCCAGGGCCAGTACCTTGTTGATGCTATGAATGAAGAGTTAGATCTTATAAAACAGTCCTTGATGTGACATTAGAATGTCACTGGTTTCACAGGGTTTCTTTTGCTTTGAGTTTGCAAAATATTTAATAGTTGCTTAAGAGCTATAATCCACAAAGGTTAACATGTAGCTGTACATACCTAAGTAAAGTTTTATTACAATAAAAAAGTCAAAACTGAGGGTCCTCAAGATATGTTTCTTTTTTAAAATGGTTCTATTCATTATTCAAATTGATGAAAGGGAAGATGTGATCTGACTCAGGGCCAGGATGCCCAGTAGCCTTGACCTCACAGTTCTCTGGCCTACAAGATAGGAAAAACAACAGAACCATGAGCACATATAAGACAGAAATACTGTTTCACATTTTGGATTTGTTGAGAGCTCAAGATTGGAAGTCCTAACGAAGACATGGGGGCCAACTAGATGATAGGGATGGATAGGTGATTCAAGAACAACAGGTAGAGAAGCATCTGACACCGTTAAATATGACTTGGTTTTTTAGAAATATTGCTGCTAATTATCTGTATGGTTTCAATAAAGGAGAAGATGTGCTGATGGAACAAAGGAATAATGAGGGTCCATCAGAGAAGATGGATGATGTGGTATCTGATTTGGGCCTTAAAAGCTTGGAGAGGCTTTAAGAGATACTGGGGTGAGGGTCTGCCAAGTTGAGGGAATGATCTGAGTCAGGCAGGATGGACTGGCCAGGGCCTATGCTACCTGAAGGAGTGGGAGATTATGCAAAAGGCTGTAAAACATCATGAAGGTTATTACAGCAAAGGGACTGGGGATTTTACTCTGAAATAAAGTTAGAGACCCTTTGCTATTTAATGAAGAAAGTAGGGGCAAAATCCAAAATTGTGGTCATCATTCTCATTTCTCTATGAAAATCAGATTCAGAGATGCTGGTGTCACCCCAAGATTACAGAGCAATGTAAACAGGTATAGAGAATCTATACCTGCCTCTTGCCTCCTTGTCTATGAGGGAACATCACTTCTGTTCCTGTTCTGCAGGCAGGTCAAGGAAGAAAAGGGTTAACACTATATGGTTGGCTTATATCCAGAGTCAAATGCCTCATTTGCATACAAGGGGAAATCCCCCCAAACTGGAATTTATTTATAAAAATTGTGTATTTATTCTTACATATTTAAACTTCAGTCATCTTCAAAGTACTCTCCATTTGATATAATACACCTATCAAGACTTCTTTTCCACTGCTCAAAATAGTGTTTGAATTAATTGATTTTTATGACTTTTAGTGCTTCTGCCATTTTTTGTTTCACGTCTTTCACATCAGTAAAATGTTTCCCTTTGAGGGATTTCTTCATATGGGAAAATAAACAAAAAAAAGTGACTAGGGGTGAGATCCCTTGGGGTGAGATCAGACCAATAGGGAATGTGGGACATGGGGGTCATGCTGGGTTTTGGTCAAAAACTGCTGAACACTTAGCATGGTGTGGGCAGTTGGGCTTGTGCTGGGGGCAGGTGGGCTTGTAAATCACCCATCATGAAATGGGCAAACACATTGAAAAAGACTTTTAAAAAAATCACTGAAGCCAAACACAGCCTCTCACAAGGCCAGCTGGTATACCAATACAGATGGATTCCTAGAACACTCAACTAGGATGTGAAGCCTGTACTACCAGGGACCTGCCCTGCAGAGGGAAATTCTGGGTTTTGGGGGGCAGGGTCCTTCCTCATAGCTCTCTGCATCTGGTTGGATGGGAGGAAACTATCCACATCACCCAAGACTCTGTTCAGGTGAAATTAGGACTGGAGGTATTCACAGGCCCCAGTCCATCTGAGAGATGTGTAACCACACAGCTTTCTCTGGGCTGCTGTTAGTGCTTTATCTGAAAAGGTCAAAGAGTTCCTGTCCTGTAAATTATATCTCATTTTTTAAAAATAAAATGTGTGTGAACTGAGAAAGAGCATCAGGATACAAAGGATAAGACCAGGAAAAAGGGCCAGCAAGGAAGGGTAAGTAGTTAAAATAAATGGACTTGGTGCATGCCTTTTGACCATTTTGCTTTAGTTTATTGATTTGGATTTTCCCCCTGTCCTGGGAGTAATCAATTTTTTGGTGGAAGGGCAGAATACAATAATTTCAAGCAAACTCTTCAAATAAGTTGCCATTAACTTGCCTTTTGCCAGTTCTTGTTCAATAGGAGTAAGATGTGTTTAGCTTTCTCCAAGCACTATTGGAGGTACACTCTGGGGATTTTCTGGGGCTGATTGGCACAGGGCAGGGAATGAGGGCTGAGGAGGGGTGAGCAGAGCTGGTGCAGACTAATGAAGGCACTGTGTTTGCTCGTCTTTACAGAGTCACTTATTACCACTAATTGGGAGGGACAGTTCAAATAAGCACAGAGAAGCAGTTATCACATGAGCGTGACATGGTTTTAAAGAGGCCTTCATGGATTCCCTGAACTCCTGCTGCAGGCTGGCTGGATGCCTGGACCTCAAGGCCTCCACAGAGTGTGGGCTTTGTCGGGTGCCCCATAGAAGTCAGCAGTCTTAAGAAACCTAAGTTTGGCAAGTCACCTCAGAGAGCCACAGACAGACACACAGCTGTCTGAGAAACTTAGAAAGTCAACAGCTGACGGAAGGGGAGGATTCTGAGCTTGGCTATAAATGGACTTGAAGATGTGATTGGAATTAATTTGCAGAACATAGAGGTTGTTTTCTCTAAAGGTCCCAATTGTTGTTAAAGAATATTCATTTGTATGATCATTCAAATATTAACAACCCAACATATATCTGCTAGGATTCTGCTACCTTATCTTTGATTATTTCCTTTGCAAGAAGACATTAATTTCCTCTCCAGTCCATTAAAAAGATATGAGTGAATGCATCACCCCTATCCCAATATGATGGCCAATATTTCCAAATTATTTAGTTGCATTTGTGCCAACCAATTACTCATTAGTGTTATCAAAAGACACCTGGATTTCCCAGATAGATGTCCACAAGGAAGGGTGTGCAACTGCCTCAATCCATACACTCTACAAAGGTATAAAATCCCTATGATGGCACAGAAACCACTTTAGTTACTAGGATTCAGCTGTGAAGAAAATGAAGTTCCCAACTGCCCTGGGTTTCCATCTCCATAGAAGGTGGGAACATGAAGAGTAAGCAAGTAATGAACAGAACATTCCAGATGAGGTACCAGTTGTAAGGGTGTGCTATTGCCAGTATTTCACTGGCTTTTCAAACTCCTGGGCTTAATCTTGTGGACAACGTAGCATACGGTTGATGCCTTTTGAGGGGATCCTAGATAAGGCTAAATTCAGTTGTCTCATTTAGATCAGGAAATACAAAACCTCCAGATTTCATTTATAATCCCACACTGAGGAAGTGTGTATGAGAGATTCCAAGGCTGTATGGTTATCAATTAAGAAAATTTATCATAAGCCAAAGTTTTGGTGCAAAACCATGGTACGTTTTCTTGGGGCTGGCTTCATCCTCATTCTGTCTTGTTTCATGGATAGTCTCATGATTTACACTTTCAAAATACACATACATTATCATCATCATCACATATATTCAAATGAAAAGTTATAGATGTTAGCAGCTTGGGAGGAAAGAAAAAGTCATTTCTTTTTTCCTGAACACTGGAAATTACATTATCTATTTATGACATGGGCAGATGGTACTTCCTCTTTGAAAGCATTTTCAAGAAGGTTACAGATCTTCTCCAATGAAGAAAGCAGACCTAAAAAAGGAATATGGGTTTATGAAATTCATATAAAGCCATTCTTGCAAACCTTTGCATTTGTTATAAAATTTAAATTGGAATAATGAGCTATTAAATCAGACTAGTGGGTAAGCAGTCAAATGCTTTCCTGGAGAATGTAAGCCTTGGTACTTAACAAGAAATTAGGTTTGGATTACTCAGAATGAAAAATAGGAAATTATTTGCTGGGTAATATATTCCATTTTAGATTTCCTATGATATATTAAGAATGGATTTGTTGTTTATTGATACCTTTCAACAGACCCAACATAAGGAAAACAATGCCCCCTTCACTTCTGCATGAATGCATCCAGTTCTTTTCTTCACATCTGGAAGTCATTTATTTTACCCTGAGACATCTGCAGGAGCTATTGACATATGATGGAAGCAGGGGAGCTGGCAGGCATGGCTAGGCCATGGACCATCACCACTTTTGGTGAGGCCTGGCTTTGTTGGAGGCAAGAGGAGAACCCGCTTCCCCACTGGGTGATGAGTATAGGTTGACCAATTAAGAAGCCAGTTAAATAGGTTTAAAAAGCCTTTGCAGGGAGAAAGGAATTCATGTTGCTAAAATGAATCCTTCATTTTGAGACCTAAAAGGAAAATGTCTGGCTCAGCTCTCTGTGGGATTTCTTTCTTAATAGGTCTCAGCACAAGCTGTCTTTTTATAGACAGGGATGTATATGTGTGTTATGAATAGATGTGTAACATTGAAATTGGTTGTTTTAAACTAACTTTATGTGATGGCTGCTTTGGCCCCTTTGGATTCACATTGGTCAGAAGAGGTCCTTGGGAATCCACCACCAACAAACATTTGGGAGTACCTATCAGGAGCACTGAACTGGGTGCTTTTGGGTAGCAAAGAACACCTATTGATAAAACCAGCTGGAGATTCTTCCTCTGCCTTTACTAAGAACAGAGCATGTGGAATTCGCCCATGCCTCCTAGGTCACAAGCTAAACTGCGGGGCTGTGCCAGGTTGAAAATGAGCACCGGTGTTCCAACTGGGGAATGAAGGATGTTGGAAAGCCTCACTGACCCCACACCAGTATCTCACTTACTGAAATGCCTGAAATGCCATTCTTAGAACTTTATGTGGGTGGTAAGTAATACCCTTTTCTGGCAACCTTACTTAGCATGCAAATACTCCTAAGGGGGCAATTCTTGGGGTTGCTAAGAGTTCAGTGGACAACTCTAGTAATGACAGTAGCTTGATAGGAGGGAAGGGAGAGCATGAGAAAGCCATCTAGGGCTGGAGGTTGGGAAGGGAACTTTGAAGATTGGCTTGGCCTACTATACAATTGTAACAAGAGCCTGCCCTGCTGAGGACCCAAGGAAAGGGTATAAATGGCTGAAGAAAAGGAACAAGATTGTGGCATGGGAATCATTCTCAATAAAGCGGAATCCTTTCAGGCTTTCGCAGAGCGCACTCAAGGGAGGAGGGAAAGGGAAAACTGCCTGTTGAAATATGCAATGGAAACACAATGATGATCATGGGGTAAAGGATGTTTATGGTCAGGACCAAAGTAAGCCACAGAGAAGGTAGCATCTTGTGGAGTCAAAGAATGACACATTAAGTTTGGGTCACACCAATGAGCACGCCTTGACCTAAAGTTAATGTGATGAGATAATAGTCCATGGCATTAATAACTGAAATCTTTTACTTGAAACCCAGGATCTTCTTCCAGCCCTTGGGGAGGAATCATGTCTTTCTAAATTAGAAACCAGATTTATAAATATTGCCTACTAAATAGCAGGAAGGAATGGAGAGAAGAAAGCCAGTGGTCGTGGCCTATGACAGAAAAACTCAGAGGTATAACCTGTAGATAAAAGAAAAAGACACTGGGATGAGAGGTGAGGCTGAGAGACCAGGAGAGAACCAGTTTACCATTCACAGCCTGGCTGGGAGTTACAAAAAATCCATTCATCCATTCATTGAACAAATATTTATTGAGTACCTAGGATATGTCAGCTACAACTGTTCTAGGCACTTGGGGTATACCTATGAACCAAACAGATAAAGATCTCTGCCCCTGAGGAACTTATATCCCAATAGGGAGGACAGACAGAAAACAATAAATAAATAAAATGCATAATCTCTTAGAGGGTAAAATATTCCAAGAATGAAAGAAAAGTAGAAAGTGTGAAAGGGTCTGAAATGGGTTAGGGGAGTTAAAATTTGGTATGGTGATGGTGGTCCTCACCGAGTCAGGCTGCATTCAAGACACGAAAAAGTTGAAGGAATGGTCCAGGTAGGCTGTATGGCCCTCAGGGTTCAGTGAGGCTGTCTGGTAATTCTCCTATTTCCAGTAGACAAGCCATCCATGGCCTACTTTGGAATCAAACTTACTGGTGCCTCCCAGATTTTCTTCAGCCCTCTGTGACCCATTTTGTGAAAGCCATTACCTTCAGACAACCCAGCATCTTCATAGAGTGAAGGGAATGAATTCTTTGAGAAGGTGGCCTGAGGGTTAGAAAACCTTGATGATGATCAAAGTAGAATGAGACAGAAACAAGTGACTGACTTGCTTGCTGAGCTAGCAATCAAAACCTCAATCTAGGTAGATTCTTTCTGCTCCAGAATATCACCCAAACACAACCCCAAATGAACTTTTAGATACTTGGTTGTTTTGTTTTGTTTTGTTCTGTTCTTCTAATTGAGTTTATATTTTACAACTGTCTCCAGGACTGATTCTGCTCTTGTGATACCTATTTAATTTGACTTTTATTTTTTCAGGCTTGTTTGATTTTGATCATCGGGTCACTACCCTATATGTTAATTATACTTCTTATTACTTATTAATGTTTTTCTTGGCAAAAGTTTTGT
Organism: Desmodus rotundus; assembly: GCF_022682495.2. Classification (NCBI taxonomy): domain Eukaryota; kingdom Metazoa; phylum Chordata; class Mammalia; order Chiroptera; family Phyllostomidae; genus Desmodus; species Desmodus rotundus. The sequence goes on from NC_071392.1 coordinate 133,616,751, forward strand.
CAGTTGCTGTACTTATGAAGTTACAAGTTCACTAGAAACAAACAAGGTATAAATAACCCCTCACATGAATAGGTTCTATGAAACCTTTATATCCCAAAATTTTCTGAGGTTGCCTTGATTTTAAAATTCTGTTTCCAACAACATTACTGCAACCTAGAAATTCAAATGTTAACTTCCAGTCTGTAAGCCACACTCAAACAGCCTGGAAATTGGTTGTTGACCAGGTATGACTGACCATGTGTCTTAATTTTTGGTTTAGAATATGTGACCATTGGAGAGGTATTATTTGTGTGCACATGTGTGTGAGAGCACTCACTTGTCCACCCATTTTGTAGTTTGTCCTCTTTTGAGTCCTCAAAAATATTTCATGCTGCCCTGGCTGGTGTGGCTCAGTGTATTGAGCACTGGCCTGTGAACCAAAGGGTTGCTGGTTCAATTCCCAGTCTGGGCACACATACCTGGGTTGTGGGCCAGGTCCCCAGTAGGGGGCATGTGAGAGGCAACCACACACTGATATTTCTCTCCCTCTCACTCTCCCTCTCTTCCCCGTCTCTAAAAAAAAATAATTAATTTAATTAAAAATATCTTGGGTTTTCTACTTCCCTTATTTGGAAACAACCCAAAGGCTAATATCTTCAAGAGCTCATATTTGGTCCCCAGAATTGTGAATCCCTAGTTCCCAAGAGCCCTTGTTTTTTTGCTGATAGAACCTTTCTTCTGACTCTAAGTAAAAAATATTCCTTAGTAACTTTTATAAAGATTCCTTCCATATTCAGTCCATATCTATCCAAAATGCCTGTTAAATGATCATGAGTCTAGGCTGGGATACTCAAGTCTTCAGAGTAATGTATCTAAATGGGTTTCCACTCTACTTTTGTCCTCCTCTATTTTTATAATTCTCTTCTATTTTTATAACTGCCCTTGTAGGGTATGATAACAGATCTAATAGTGCTTATAATGTCTTCTAGCATGAGGGAGTATGGACAGTTTGAGCCTAGCTCAAAGGGAACACATTTTGTCAAGAGTTATATAAATTGAAAGCCCTCTCCCCATTTCAAGTGCCACTTTCCACACTCAGGTTTGCCCATCATCATGACGACTTACTGCCCTGACAAACAGTGGGTCCACATGTGGAAGAACTGGAAGATGGTTTTCTTTTCTTTTTGCTCCCCCTTCTTTTGTGCTCTCAACATCATATTCTGTACAGTATTCTCACAAGCCCTGAGAGCTTTCCAAATGAATACTCACTTTCTTCAAATCTTGGTACCAAAATATTATTTTAGTCTTTTTTCATATCCAACATCATTAGGTCTGATTGCACCATAGAATTCACTTGTCTATGAAAGGAAAGGCAGAAAAAATGGCCTAAGGTAAAGGGAAGTAAAAAATATTAACTGTAGTATATTTGGCTACACACCCTCATCCCTTATTGGGGGAGTGGCTAACAGCTCCTCCAATTTTGGTCAAAGCCCTTCAGTGCAGTTCTTCTAGATAGGGGGACAGTGCTTCCTTGCATCTCACTCTTCCCTCCTTATAATCCTCATTTCCTCCATTGTAAATTTGGGAAAGCATTATCTACATTACATGACTATTGTCAGATTAAATGAAAGAATATGTATAAAATCCTCACACATTGCGCACCATAAAATCAAATTTAAAAAATTGTCATTGTGGCAGTGATGATAATTAATGACTGGAGGCGAGTTTTAATTATTTTTAATGTTATTGCTTAATTCAGTTCAATGTCACATTAAGATCCTCCCCCAAACATCTGTGGGTGTGCATGACAAAGGCTCTACCAATTAGGAAAACTATGAACTGAGCAAAAAGGCGTGATCCCACAACCAGCATCTCCAAATAATTCTTTGTCCCCTTTGGTAAGGCAGTAATCCCCCAGACCTCTCATTCCCATCTAAAAATGGGATTGGAAATATCTTCCCTAACCTACTCCATAAATCCTATATGAAGAGATGAGAAAGTGAATTGAATGATCTTTCCTACCCAAAACAAAACAAAGCATAACTACGAAATACACATCCCCCTTCAAACTGATGGAATACATAATATATGGCAACAAGCTGAGAGCTCTGCAGTAAGCCGTGTTTTCTTCACTCTGTCTAAGCATTTGATGCCTCTTATCCCTGGAAATAGCCTTTTCCAGGTAATCAATTTCAACAAATATTTTTTAAGTGCCTACTATGTGCCAGGAACTATTATAGCAGTGCTATCCAATAGAATTGTTGAGACAATGGGAGTATTCTGTCTGCACAGTCTGAGACAAGAGCCACTAGCCCATGTGAGCATTTAAAATGTGGCTAGTGTGATTGAATTTTAAATTTTGTTTAATATTAGTGAGTTTTAAATTACATTTAAACGGTCCTATTTTCCTAGTCACTACTGTACTGGACAGCATAGGACTAGACACTGGAAACTTGGCAATGAACAGAACAGCTAAAAATCCTTGTCCTTTTGAAGCTTATATTCTAGTGAGAGGGGAGTTGGAACAGACAAAAAGATAAGTAAAATACATAGTAAGTCAGAGAAGGAAAAGTGCTATAGAAAAAAAAAGCCAGAATGGAGTTAAGAAAGATCAGAATTCTAAAAGGAGTAATGTACTTAACTTTTTTGATGACCAATGCATACCCTTTAAAAGCAAACCTCTTACATTTTATTTTAGGTACCACCTGAAGCAAACTGTGGAGTCCAGAGCACATAGTTTTTTAATACATCTATGAATCAGGTGGCTGATCTGAATGGTTGCTTTTAACCTTCTCAACTCTTACTCAAAATACACCACTTCTCACTTGGTACAATAATCAGAAATAATGTGTAGCTTAATGAAACTTCTCCATTAAAAGGTTTTGAAAATAATATATAAAATTAGTGGTTTACAAGAATAGTTTTAGACACTTGAAAATATAGCTAACCTAAAGACCTTCAATGCACCATGAATACATTCATTCTCAGACTAAAAATGAATCCCAAAATTGGTTTTGATTTTTATTTAAAATTCAAATGTCTGGTGTCCTTAAATTGAACAAATGATATTTTAAAATATCTGTATCAGCCTCCAACATCTGCAGATTGTGATTTGCATTTTGAAATTGGTTGCTTGAAATGAACTAGGATGAGCCCTGCCACTCTCCCTTTCCTCCCTCTGGTTAGTTAATGAAATAGGAGAGGTCAACCCTTTGTCCTTAAATTAGTTCCCATAAAAATCTTTTTGTACCTTGCAGCTTGTTATGATGTCTTGAGGCTGAAGGAAGTGTTGCCATTAATTATGTCTTTGTTGAATATGGATATCTATTCAGAGTAGTTGAACAGTTTCAAACAAAATTAGCATCCAGCGACATTCAGGCCAGCTTCAGGCTGGTGATCAAGAATATTTTCCTCTTATTTTGTCTTTTAATTTTTCTTTAAATAGCTAAGAGAATACTCTTTGGCAAGTGTGTATTATCTAATATATTCAGCTTTCAGTTGCTACTTTTTTCCAGATGAAGATGAGCTTAATTGAGGTTGTCCTTTTAAGTTTGTAGAGCCCTTCAACATCTCACACAAAAGCATCTAGAGGCTTTTCATTTGTCTTGAGTATGTTTCAGATGTATAAATATTATTTACTTTAAACTCCAAATCAAAAGGTGCACCGTAACTGTTTTAAATAAAACACTAGTCAAGACTGAAATATATGTGTATATATATTCAAAGCAAGGCTTCTTTTTTCCATTATCAAATCATTTATGGAAAAGGAGTTCAGTTAACAAATTTTAGGATACATATTGAAGAAACTGTTTAGCTACACACTGCAAGCAAGCACTTAATAAAAGACTTCATTTCTTCAAAGATAAATATTACAAACCCATTCTACAGCTAAGCTATGAAGTCAGTTTCCTATTTCAGATGCTTCTATACGTTTGCTTGAATAAGATGGGGTAGAGCCTGATTTTGAAAAAGTGAAGTTGGAGCAGGAAAATGTACCCAATGTTCTTGTCTATGGGGGAATTTTGAAGAAATTATGAAAAACATTTAGCTGCTGGCTCAGCTATAAAAACTGGTTTGTAGTACAAAAGTCATAAAGGATAATGAATGGGACTCCAGTCCTGGGAGGGAAACCCTATTTTGTGAGCATTTAAATCAATACATTGGAAATTATAACACACCCTAGGGAGCATGGGAGAAATTGTGGAAAATAGACTACTATTTCTTTTTGTTTTTAATAAAAGAAAAAAAATCCCCAAGTACTACACAAAGCAGATTAACAAGTTAGGAATAAAATTCTTAAACAACCTAGTGAAAGATAAGTATTTCCTATTGTAGAAAAGACTAAGAATATGAATCCCTCTTTCTCTTAAATGAGGAGATTGTTTAATATCTTTAAAATGTCTTATAGTGATTTTTGTTCTCTTTCATTTTCCTCCAGCTCCTTACCTGAATATGGAACCAGAGTGTTCCTTGTGGTGAAGCGTCCGAGGAAGAGGTGATAACCTTGTATCGCTTTTAAGTGAAATATACATTTTTTTTCATTTTAAATGGGAACTCATAATGACATTGTGTAGAAGGGGATTCCAGGCCCCCTGATTATCACCATGTCTCCTTGAGCTGCGACTCTGGAAAAAAAAATGTGAAGGAGATAGCCCTCCGGAATGAATACATTCTGTAGCTGCCTGTAATTATTTATTAAAATAGATGAAAGAAATAGGCTAAAAAGGAATCCGCCACCCATGTTAGAGATAACATAATAAGAGTACATAGAAAGGGAAAATTAACACGAGGGAGGAAAAGAATGCTAGATATGTGTGTTCAAAAATACAGCCATCTCTGCATTGTTGGCTCACACGCAGACTGATTCCTGGGTTTTTTATTTAGCAGGGTGGGCTGTGCTAATGAAAACGTTGGTTACTAATACGGATATGTAGGTCTCTAATTAACATTAGAATTGAGTGGTAAACATAAGCAGGAGAGAATTCCGGAGAGAAACAGGGTAAAAGGGAAGCCAGTGGGGGAAGGCGAGGAGGCAGGTTCCAGAGAAGAAATCGGTCAGTCCTTGTTCACATGGGTTTAATTTTGTCACTTGAGTCAAAATTAGAAACCCATTAATACAATTGCTTCTATGTTTAGGGGGCACTGTACTTCCAGGCTCCTTTTATTGCGGGAGAATTTTATAAACTTAGCACACTATCGTCAAACCATCTTGGGGGTCAACTTTCCACTTGTGCCTCTATCTCTTACGCAAGTACGTTTACAATGTCTTCTAATATATAGGATTTATCTTCGTTTCTGAAAACAGGTTTTAAACTTAATCCCTCACTGAGGTACTGATTGGGTTCTTCATCCTTTTCAAAACAGTACTTGTGATTAACTTTCATCAGATGCAAGAGATTTCTTTAGTACAGTATAGCCCTTCAAGAAAGGCTGTGTTAATTTTTTGTTTTGTTTTGTCACTGTTGTTATCGTGATGCCTGGGGGAGAAATTTTGATTATAGATTCTGATATTATTGTATTTCTTCTTTTGTAAGTCAAAAAAATAAAACTGGAACTGATATTTCTGGTACATTTGCCCTAAAATATTTCAAATCATATTTAACTAAAAAAAACCCCAAAAGCTACCACCTATTTTTATTTTAAAAGGAGACTTTAAAGATACACTTATATTTTCCTTTTTTATTCTGGCTTTTCCCATGATATTTGAGTGTAATATTATGCCATGATGTTTATGTATGAAAAACAATACACCTGCATGTGTTATAGGGAAGAAGGTTTTTCTAGGAAAATAACAAATTTTTCCTTTTTTAATGCTTTTAGAAATGATTTATTAAAGTCACAGAATGACTCATTGGGAAAGCTGTGTTATCTGTAAAAATAATCAGTGTTTTACTTCCTTTCATACTTATAGAGCTAAATGTAATAAATATATTGCAGAGACCAAAAAATATGCATTAGAATCTTTTTAACCATATAAATAAATACTTGTGAATTTTTTAAACCTCATGTAACTACTTTATTTAACAAATTTAGTAAAGCAAGTGTGCTTTTTCTTACTATTTCATACTCAGCCCCAAAAACTGTCCAAAGAAAATGTACAATTCCTGCATAATATCTGTCTTTCTCTGTTAATTTATTAGGGAAAAAAGTATGAATATTTCCAGAGAAATGCTTTGGATTCATTCTTCTAAAAGTAATACATGCTACATATAGAGAGTCAGGGAACTCCATTTACACATGAACAGAAAGCAGACTTTCAGTGTCTCCATTCAGAAAATGAAGAGAACTTATAAAAATGTACAGCTTGAAATGTCATTCCAGTGGATCTCCTCACGGCAAAGTTATTACCGTGTGAATAGCATTCATTAGCTTTACCAATATTGTGCTTCTGTTTATCTGCCCATTACCATCTTAACAAAGTAAATCATTCCTGTTCTGCCCAGATCGCATCCCTTCCCCCCGCCCTCCAAAAACCAACATTTGTTACCCATAAACAGGGATGCTCACTCAGTGATAAGTATAATGGCTTAAATTGAATTTTCCTTGGAATGATTTAGTGAACACTAGAACACAGTTTTGCTTTGTTGTTTAGATTCAAGAAGGCATAAAATCTTCGCTATCTATTTATCATGTAGTTATTTTAATGTAAACAATGTGTCCATTTAGATGAAGTGTTTTCATTATTAAGCTAATTCAAACACGTCTCAGATAGATCATGAAAAGGGAGCACAACTCTTGCTGATGGGGATCCAAAACCTGCCTCTGCTCAGCCTGCTGTCAGATACGTCTTCATTAGTTTTTTGTCATTCACCAGTGGCAAATTCTGTGTAAATGGAATAATGATCAGGCCCGCCTTGATAACTTGTCTTATCTCATTAGTTTTTACATCAAAGTTAATCAGCAATGTGAATTGTAATTGCCAGAGGAGACAATATGTAGATCACTGGTTAGTATTTCTTTCTCTTTCTTTCTTTCTTTCTTTCTTTCTTTCTTTCTTTCTTTCTTTCTTTCTTTCTTTCTTTCTTTCTTTCTTTCTTTCTTTTTTCTGTATGGCATCTTGAAACATCAGCAGGCTGGTTGGAGCAGATAGGCTTGGAAGAAAAATGATGTGGAAGGCATAATAAGCAAGCTGCTCAGAATTAATGAGCTAACCCAATAAGAAAAGAATGGCCAATCAATGCGAGTTAGACAAATATAATTTAGAAATAATTGCTTGATTGGTTGCCTATAGTACACTGATTTAACCACACATGAGGATTAAGAATTAAGATGTCAAAGCAAAAAATAATTTGGCAACTGAGCGAATGTAATTTTTTTCTTTCCTTCCCTTTATGATTGAAAGAGGCAGGCATTTGATATGCTATTCGTCAGAATGAAAACATTAGGCACCCTCTCCTTCTCTTACTGTTCCCCTCACAATCCAGGCCCATTCAGAACACAATTGTGATACTCCTGGTTAGGACATTAAGAAGGTTCCGGGAAAGGGGTTGCGGGGGAGGGGGAGCAGGCAGTTCCCATCTATGGTATTTATGCCCAAAGGATGAATGGGTTGCATCTGCGACAAGCTGCACCATCACTTGGAGGGATGGCAAAGTGATAGATGTGAATGTTTGCAAAATACGTCAATTGTCTGTCCTAGGCCCCAAGAGTTCTGCTCATGTCCTACGAGTTCCTAATGCAATTTTTCCTACAGCTATTCACCAATTAGTAAAGGGCCCTTGCTATAGTCTTCTGTCTAAATTATTGGGAAGGTTCAGCCAGAAGGTAAATTTGCTTTGATCTACATTACACCTAATTGAGTCACCAGCAATGTCTCTATCCCAACATCAAGAAATGTGAAAATGTTAGATTATTTCACTGGGGATTAAACCTAATTTTCGCGTGGTCTGCATTAACCTATTAGGCTGGCTAATCTGCATTGCTAATGTGGCTGAGGCAGCTGTCACAGCTAAAGAAAAACATGATCATGCAATCCTTGAATGAATGATTCCCGGCCTGATTAGTCTTAGTGAAGTTAGCTGAGCCCTGGTGATAAGGAAGGAAAATTCCCAGGTTGCCAATAGCTTTGAAAATTATCAGACTGTAGGCAAAAATATACCTCATGATTCACAGGCATTGGTCTAAATGCTGAGTTGAGTGACATTATTTAAGACTGACTAAGGCTAACTCGAATTGTCACTTGCATAAATGTTTGTGTTTATTTTAAGGGACTAATGTAATGGATGCAGATTTAAATGCTAATAGAAGCCAGCCAGACACATAAAACCCCAGGCGTTACTCTGTTGGTCTTTTATTAACACAGATTAAATTGTAATATTTTCTAGATAAATTGGCAAAATCAGAAAGATGCATTGCCCCCAAGATGCTGGATAAGAACAACTTCTTTCAAGACTTCTAGTTTTCTTGTAGATGAACAGAGTATTTTACACTTTCACTGCTCTTCTTCATTGTCAATTTAAAAAGAAAAAATAGAAAATAAAAAGAAAATTAGAAAAAAAATATATTTATAAGGATGAAAATTGCTTTCTGCCACATTCATAAGGATAAAAATTGGCCTATACTGCTCTACCTGCCTGTCCACTTAATTGCAAGGGGTGAGCATGTTTTTTTTTTTTTCATCCTTGTACTCTGTTTGCTTGGAAACAGGCTTTGGTGCAATTTAAAGCCGTTGCTTTCTTCTCTCTACTTGATTCAGAGGCAAGACAGCCACCATTATGGATACCCTTCAGATGTGGAAAATGTTTCACAGAGTTTGATGGCTGCAAATAGAGCTAGGAGTCCATTTAATCCGATTAGCAGTTCTGCACAAAGGACTTGGCCAAGCCATTGTGGACAAAGCCTTTGCTTTATTTGTTTCTATTAGCCTAGAATTAGTTATCAGAAAAGTGGAATTTTACCCCATCAGATTGCCTGGACAATCAAGAGAAAATAAATGAGGAAATAGTCTAATGTGTCAATATTTATCTTTTTATCCTAATTGTCCTCAGAGAGGACTTGTTGAGTATGGAGTTGGCAGCCTTGTTTGTCTGTGTATTCTTGATTGCTTCTCCCATTGTGTAAGCACCTGAGCCATAACCTGCATGGTAATGACAACTCAAAGGCCAAGAAAACTGGCTGGAGAATAAAAGCATTTTAAAGATCTAAGATCACTGCCAAGGAGAACCCTTGATGGCCAGGAAGGAAGGTAGAACCCAACAAATTACAAGTCATTTGTGACTGCTTTTCGAATGCCAGGGAAATGCAGAACAAAAGATGAGAGTGCCAAGATAGGCACTGCTTTTCCTACCCAGGTTCTGACACATCCTCCTCCTCTTGTTTTTCAGGTAGCTCAGCTGGATTCAATCCTGTTAGGGTGCAGCCTTGTTCTTGCTTTTATTGCCTCCTATTGGTCGCAACGTTTTAACATCTAAAATACTCTCAAATTGCCTTTACTGATAATGATAAAGTCATTATAGCTAAAACTGCTTGAGTACTCACTACAAACCAGATATTATTCTAAGCATCTGACATTTGATTTTCTCCAAGTCCCCTGAGAGGACTGCTATCATGAGGCCCAATTTAAAAAAAGCATTTCAGGCCCTGAGAATAACTTGCTCAAGGTCACTCAGCCAGTGGCTATAGAGCCAGACCTTGAACCCATGCAGTCTGACTCCATCTCCTAATTATCACAGGGCCTCAGAGTCCAGGCCCCAACCAGTGAGTCCTGTGTCCCTTAAATGTGGTGTCCCAAGCATCTCACCTGCCTAAATGCCCACCAGAGTTCCCCTTCCTGGAGATCTTCCTTGCAGTGAAGACTGATCTCTCTTCCTATCCTGAAAAGCTGAAGTCCACTACAATGGTAGAAATAGTATGCAAGTCTCTCTCATGGTCCCGTTGACCAAGTGTTTTCAATAGCACAATCCACCTAGTCCTCACAGCATTTTTTCATAGAAGGAGGGACAGAAATTTGGATTATTCAAGCCTCCGTTAGGCCTCTCACATGAAGCAACACGAGTTCTGAGTCAGCAATTATCAATCCTGAGTCATGCCTGAAGTCATGCCTATGCTACTGATCTGAACTGAGGACAATACCTGTGAATTGACACCCTTTTCCTCATTCAGCTCAAAGGCAACTTCCCCTCCGGTTCCCCAAGATGAGCTGTGGCTCCTTATTCATTACAAGAAGATAGAAAATAGATGTAATCACGGTGTGCAGCACACATCAGATTGGCCACAGACATGGAGCCATAATCCCTTCCATAACTCTAACCTATTGTATGAAATTAACGAGTTCTTCTCTTTCCAGCTGGATCTGATAGCGTTCCAAGAGGTCTTTGTATCACTTTATATCACAGAATCACTATACTTGTGTGGGAATGTTAACAAAGCTATGGTAACAAATTCCTGATATTAACTTTTAGTAAATTATATCTATCTTCCCTATGAATAGCAGAGTTTAGAAAGCTGAAACAATTATTTTAAAAAATACTTCTTTGAATTCCATATTTCTTACAGGTAGATTATGTGCTCTTTCTAGCACTTCTACTGGGCTCCTTCTTTCACCGATAATGTAATGTGCTATCACAATGCCAAATATATTTTTATGTCCAGTAAGAGCGGTAAGAAAGACAGGCAAGGATCATTAACATCAGCATCAATTTCAACACCAGGTGCATAGCTGTGAGATGCCCAGTTATATCTGATATGTGTATCAGTTCCCTTTTACTGCCATAACTAATTACCATGAACTTAGTGTCTTAAAATGTTACAAATTTATTCTTTTACAGTTCTGGATGTCAGAAGTCCAAAATGAATCATAGAAGGCTACAATCAAGGGATCAGATGGCCTCGTTCCTTCTGGAAGCCCCAAGAGAAAATTCATTTATTGCCTCTTCCAGTTTTTAGAGGCTGCAGCATTCCTTGGCTTATAGCCACATCACTCCAATCTCTGCTTCTGTCCTCACGTCCCATCTCTCCTTCTTATAAAGACCCTTGTGAAAACAAGGGTTCCACCAGGGTAATCCAGAATAATACCCCATTTTCATTTATTTATTTATTTATTTGTTCATTCATTTGTCCATCCACAAATATTGACTTGTGATCACAGTGCCTGGCACTATGGCTCCAGCAGGAAACAGGACATTGTTCTGGTTGTGGGTTGTCAAATCTAGAGAATGAGCTGTTGTGGTGACAGCAGAAAAGGAACAGTCAAGAGAACAGATGAAAAGGGACAGTCAAGAGAACAGATGAAAAGGGAGCTAGAGATAATCCGTTGTGTGGTGGGCACTGATGTCCAGAAAGTCTTCCTTGAGAAAACTGCCATTTAAGCAAGGAGCTAAGGGAAGTGTAGGACTTCACCAGGAAAGAGGTTAGGGAAGGGTTAAAAAGCCACAAAGACAAAATGACTATTACAGCCTCAAATAATTACCAGTCTAGAGGAGACATGTTTAATTGCAGTGACAATGATTTTTACTTTGTCTACAGTAGTCAAAGTCAGGGTCTCTGTTCTGAGCGAGCATAAATATTTGTGTTATTTTCAAAAACCGCAATGAATCCATGGAGGTGGAAGAAGATAGGGTGAGCTCTTCATGTGCTCAGTGGCAAAGGAGACCACTGTGCTTCCTCAGTTTTCCCTTTCTTGAGTACCCCCACCTCAGCCCTTGTCTGCAGAGAGGCAGCCTCCTGCTGTGTTTATTCCACTCATCTGCAGGGTTATAGTTGGTACAGAACCTATTGGCTCTGCTTCCTCAAAGGACTGGGTGTACAAACATTTGTGACAAACCAGCTTCCTTCTCTTATGATTGGACTCAGAGGTCACATATCTTCCAAGAACACAATGTCTTGTACAGGAGTTTCCCCTTATCCACAATGGATATATTCCAAGACACCCAGTGGTTGCCTGAAACTGCAGATAGTACTAAATCTTATATATATTATTTTTCTAAACATACATACCTATGATAAAGTGTAATTTACAAATTAGGCACTGTAAGAAATTAACAATAACTAATAACAAAATAAAACAATTATAACAATATTCTGTAACAAAAGTTGTGAATGTGGTCTCTCTCTCTCTCTCAAATATCTTATTGTATTATATATGTATAAGCATAGATACCCTGTACAAAGGAATGATTCACATCTTGGCAGGTTGGAGAAAGACAGCATGAGATTGAAAACTTATGAATTGTTCATTTCTGTAATTTTTAACTTAACATTTTCAGACCATACTTGATCACAAATAACTGAAATCGCAGAAAGCAAAACCATGGATAAGGGGTTCCTGCACTAAGGTTACTTACACTACCTCAGAATAGCTCTCCATAAGATACTTACATTCATTAAAAAGAAAAATAGTAAACTCACAGTGAAGAAGTGTGTTCATCAACTCCTTAACCAAGTGAATAGAATTAACACAACCAGTAATGGCACAACTTGTCATCATGTACCTCTTAATAGGATGCACTGAAAATGATATGACAGCCCTTCTGGGATCTTTCTATCTAAAATGCATCCTCTCAATATAATCATGAGGAAACATTACACAAACTCAAATTGAGGGACTTTATATAAAATAGCTGACTTATACTCTTCAAAACTGACAATATCACAAAAGACACATATACTCTTTATCTTTATAGGTTTGCCTATTCTGGATATTTAATACAAATGGAATTATATAATTATGTAGTCCTTTGTGACTGCCTCCTTTCATTTAGCACAATGTTTTTAAGGTTTGTATTGTGTGTGAGTACTTTATTTCTTTGTATTGCCAAATAAAATATTCTGTCATATGGATAAATCACATTTTTAGCCATTCATCAGTTGATGGGCATTTTGGATTGTTTCTACTTTTTGGCTATTATGGATAATGCTGCTATGAACATTCATATATAGGCTTTAGTGTGGAGAAAGTTTTTTTCTCCTGAATATATACCTAGTAGTTGAATTGCCGGGCCATATGCTAACTCTATTTTTAACCCTTTGATGTACTTATTATCAGACCATTTTCCAAAGTGGCTGCACCACTTCATATCCTACCAATAATGTATGAGGGTTTCCATTTTTCCACATTCTCACTAACATTTGTCATTTTCTTTTTTAATTGTAGCATTCCTAGTAGGTTTGAAGTGATATTTCATTTGGTTTAGATTCTTAATATTATTCTTAAAATTTTTCTCTAGTTTTAAATGGTGTCAAAATAGAAAATGAAAAGAAATGTACTGTACCATATTACTGCGCAATGAAAGGACTTTGGAGAGAAGTCCTATCTTTTTTTTTTTAAGCTAAGCTGTAAACTGACAAATAAGTCTTGAGGACAAGAGTGACTTGTATTCTAGAAATTTGGGTATTTTGGGGGTTCAGTGTTTCCATTCATTCACTCAATTTTTTTTTATCAAGCTACAGTTAAAATAAGTTAATAATAAGACAAATAGTACTGGGAAATATGTACTGCTATCCTTCCCATATAAAAGTGAACTGTTTGAGAAGCTCCTTTCCAATGATGACTGAAAATAACACATTTACCAGTGCAATGGACTCATACTAAGTACCAAAGGCTATATTTACCTGTTCCACTAAGATACCACATTCAGCATCAAATTTATGATAAGAGCTATAATTTGGTTAAGTTTATGGTAGTTCATTGTCATCTGCCACAATCCATCTGGTTTTCACAGAAACTCATATAGATGAATTCAATGAGGATATATTGGGGACCACCACCCTTGCATTTTTAAAGCCTTTGAAAATTATGTAATTTATGATTCTATATTGGCCAGCATAGGGGAGGAACAATTTCAAGGGCTTCCACTTGAATCTTCCTTCCATAATATCTCTTAATCCACATAACATGGAATCAATGTAAGAATTTTTCCAGCTGCTAAGGCTTTCCATCTTGATTATGCATTTGAGTACTAGGAAACCCAATAGAAACAATATGAGGTGGACTTGGGCCAGAATTTAATTTGTCACCTTATCAGCATAAATCCCATTCTAATAAGGGGCCACAAGCTGTTATATCTTGGTATCTCTGTCAGCCCAGATGTATATCAAATAGTTCTCTAAAATCTGAGTATTTCATTTTCTCTAATTAGCAGTTACTACAGAAAATGATCAATGCTGGTCTAATTGACTGAAAACCAAGTAGGATACAGAGAACATTTGTAGAAAACTGTGGAGTAAACTAAAAAATTCCAGATCCATAGAAAGAACATGGACTTTGGATCTACACATCTGGATTGGATGCCTGCCCCACTACTCATTGGATGGATCAGGCTCAACATCATCTGTAAAGAGAAATTGTTAATGCCTACCTTTCAGGAATATTCCAAGGAAATCCATAAAGCAGATGGGGACAACACAGCGCATGTCCTCATTAAATAAGTGGCTGTTTCTATTAATAGTACCAATGGGTGTCTCATTGACCATGGTTTATTGTTCATGGGACACATGAATGTTCATGGAGTACAGTCTTAGCCAGTTGAATTTTGAGTTTTATAAGTAAGGGATAGTTTTACCTAGAATTCTGAGTTAAAGAACAACAAATACCTACATATAATAAAGAAAGTGTGTCCTTGGGAAAACTGAATACCAAGGAGCAAGAATTTAGTCTGACATAATATTGTAATAAAAACAAGAAACCAAACTTATATAGTACCTTAATTTGGATCATACAAAAGCAGAGCCTGAGTTGGGATGTGGGTGCTGGAAGTTTATTTGGGGTGATTCCAAAGAGGAAATGGGGAGAGTTTTACAGAAAAATCTAGTAAGATATGTGTTAAGATTCTCAGTACTGTGGGAAGAGTACTGAGAATCCATAAAAAAGGCTCCTACATACATTCTATGTCTTCAGATCTTATTACTATTCCTTGGCTAAGTCACTGAGATGTTTTGTTTTGTTTCTAATTAACCTGATTTTACCCATCTGCAGTGGTCTCATGGAAGACCATAGTGATTCTGCATTTGCTATATGACTTCCTGGTATTTACTTCAGAAGATGCCTACCATAAAAGCAAGAAATTGCTTCAGAATTTTTAAGCATTATAGCCTTTCCTGATGCACAGTCACCATGCAGAAAGCATAAGGTGATATGTCCAACACCTACTACTTGGATTTGGAAGAGTGTCTAAAGGAATTGGGTTCCACAAACATAGCATTTTGGCAGCTTGGGGCAGCTATAACCCTGTGTCCATAAATATTATTTTAATTTCAGAAACATTGTGCCTATTTTCTTTTAGCTGAATAAAAGTCTTCTTGTATTATGAATAAGATCCAAAGTGTATGTGAAAATTCATTTGATTCTACTTCAGAAACTTCCCCAAATCCCCTTTTGGGCCTTTGTACAATGGAAATAGCTTTATTTTAGTTCATTCTGGAGAGAATTATAACCACCCTTTAGTTTGGACCTTGTATCTACATGAGGTGAAAGAGGCTTTATGGTGATTGGTTCTCTTGCTTCTTGGTGATCCCCCTGAGTCCACTCCAATTCCTTGAAAACCTGGGCCGTAGGATGTAAACAGAGGGTTCGTGGTGAGAAAGGAGGTTGAAGCCTCCATATCAGCCCAGTTTTCCCCCTGATTACTTCCTCCCTCAAAAACAAACAAAAAAATGGAGTTTCTGTGAATGAAACTGTGAAACACTTCTGAAGAAGCTATTAACAATATGAGCCATAGTTTGAGGTTTACTTTTATAATTTAGAGAATGTTATTCTTGTAAGAATGGAAAGCACACCTAAAATTACACAATCAAATACACCCTTCTTCTAGCATCATTTTCTCCCTCTTTAAAATTTGGAGTCTAGGAAGGAAAATCTCAGACATTCCACGCAGCAACATCCTCACAGACACATTCCCTAAAGCAAGGGACATAAAGGAAAGAATAAACAAATGGGACCTCATCAAAATAAAAAGCTTCTGCATGGCTAAAGAAAACAGCACTAAAATACAAAGACAACCAACAGTATGAGAAAACATATTTGCCAATGATACCTCAGACAAGGGCCTGATCTCCAAAATATAGAAAGAACTCACGAGACTCCACTCCAGGAAGACAAACAACCCAATTAAAAAATGGGCAAAGGACTTGAACACACACTTCTCCAAGGAAGACAGAGGGCCCAGAGACATATGAAAAGATGCTCAGCATCACTAGCCATAAGAGAGATGCAAATTAAAACCACAATGAGGTACCATCTCACACCAGTCAGAGTGGCCAACATAAACAAATCCACAAACAAATGTTGGAGAGGATGCGGAGAAAAGGGAACCCTAATACACTGTTGGTGGGAATGCAGACTGGTGAGGCCACTGTGGAAAACAGTACGGAATTTCCTCAGAAAACTAAAAATGGAACTGCCCTTTGACCCAGCAATTCCACTGCTGGGATTATACCCTAAGAACCCTGAAACACCAATCCAAAAGAACCTGTGCACCCCAATGTTCATAGCAGCACAATTTACAATAGCCAAGTACTGGAATCAACCTAAGTGCCCATCAGCAAATGAGTGGATCCAAAAACTATGGTATATTTACACAATGGAATTCTACACAGCAGAGAGAAAGAAGGAGCTTCTACCCTTTGCAACAGCATGGATGGAACTGGAGAGCCTTATGCTAAGTGAAATAAGCCAGGTGGTGAGGGACAAATACCATATGATCTCACCCTTAACTGGAACATAATCAATAGAAGAAAAAAGGAAACAAAATATAACCAGAGACATTGAAGTTAAGAACAATCTAACAATGGTCAGGGGGGAGTGGGGAGGGGACAGTGAGGAGAGGGGATTACAGGAACTACTATAAAGGACACATGGACCAAATCAAGGGGGAGGGTGGAGGTGGGGGAGGGAGGTGAGTTCAGCTGGGGTGGGGTGGAGGGGTGGGGCAAAAAGGCACACAACTGTAATTGAATAACAATAAATTTTTTTTAAAAAAGGACACATGGACAAAATCAAGGGGGAGGAGGGAGGTGGGTTTGGCTGGGGTGGGGTGGAGGGGTGGGGAGAAAATGCAGACAACTGTAATTGAACAACAATCAAAATTTTTAAAATTTTGGAGTTTATTTGTTAGGACTGTTTGATTGCTAGCGTCAGTAACCCAACTAAAGCTGGTTTCACACACAAAGGAGAACCTATCATAGTGGTTCTGGGCTGTTTTATGAGAACTAGTCAGCAATTTAGAGTTGTGAGAGAGCTAGATTCAGGAACAACTATAAATAGATTCAGGAACACACAAGTCTTCATCTCTTGGAAATGTCCCTCTTGAACATCTGAGCCATTCTTCTCTCTTTATATATATATATATAAACAAAAACAAAATAAAGGATCATATATATATATATATATGAATTTACTTCTGTCTCTCTGGCCCATGAGGTAAAATTATACAGCCTTGGATAATTTCCATGTATTATATCATAAAGCACAGCCACCAAGAGGAGGGCAGACATTTCAGCTCCAAATTTCCATAGAAAGACTTTAATTGACTCACTTTGCATCAATCAAATGCAGTCAGGGTTTCAATCATGCAATAACACTGTGGATCCTTTTATATCCACGGTGAGAATTCTTCACAAAAAAGGTACTGTTGCCAAACCATAATTCTCTCTTATCAAGGGGTTCGACCCGATGATTACTAACATTTAACAGTTTTAACAGCCCACCTTGCGTTCTCTGCTTGACTTAAGCTGATTCTCAGTTCAAGGGAGCCAATGATTGTCTGTCTCTGAAACAAAGGTGGAAGTCTCCTCTAGCCAAGAGCTGAGCCTGCCATAATGGCATCAGAAGCATCCCCAGTCACTAATGCTGCCAAGTCCCCTTTGTCCCAGGACTTGTCATTCCATGAGCTGTTACACATTTAAGTTTATGAACAGCACCTTTGGGCACACTGTAATACCCACCTGAATATATCCTGCCAGCTGAGGTTGCTGTTGTTCTGAGTTAGAAATCAGTGTGCCCAAAATGGGAACCATGGGAATTCAGACTATTTAAAATTTCAAGGCAGTACTGCAGAATGATCCTTTATTTTGTTTTTAATATAAAATAAAAAATCTTTAGTAAATATTAAAACTATTCATTCATTCATTCATTCATTCATTCATTCTGCAGGTCTTTATTACATCCTTAGTGTGGGCAAGGCATTATCTAGTTTCAAGTGGTATAAAGTTGAATTCTATGTCACCCCTGCATTTGTGGAACTTAGTTGTCTGTTTACATCTTGTCTCAGTCAATTTGGGCTGCTATAGCAAAAACACCATAGACTGGGTGGCTTAAACAACAAACATTTGTTTATTTCTCACAGTTCTGGAGGCTAGAAGTCTGAGATCAGGGTACCAGCATGATTAGGTTCTGATGAGAGCTCTCTTCTTGATTTTTTTCTCATGGTAGAGGATGGGGCAGGGGGTGAGGATAGGGAAAGGAGGCAAGCTCTCTCAAGTCTCTTCTTATAAGAGCACTAATCCCATCATGAGAGATCTACCTTCATGACCTCATTACTACCCAGATACTATCACATTGGGAATTAGGGTTCCAGCCTATGAATTTGGGTGAGGGGACACAAAATTCAGTCCGTGGTTTTTCAGAAGACAGATGTAGGCAAGTAATTTTAATAGTATATAAAAATATGCAAAAATAGAATTAAGTTGTACAATGAAGGGAATTATTGACTGAAAAAAGTTAGAGGGCTCAAAGAATTCATAAGGTAGGTGGTGCTTGAAACAGTTCTGTAGGAATGAGAGTATCCCAGTTTAATAGATTTCCAAATAGCATATGAGTGAAATTTTCTAAATACCACAGGCATCACACCAAGGAACATTAAACTAGGTGGCTGATGAGGAATCCTGCCATAAGGATTCACACATTTCTCTCTCTCTCTCTTTTTTCTTTTAGATTTTATTTATTTATTTTTAGAGAGAGGGGAAGGAAGGGAGAAAGAAAGGGAGAGAAACATCAATGGCTGATTGGCTGCATCTCGCACACCCCCAACTGGTGACCTGGCCCACAACCCAGGCTTGTACCCTGACTGGGAATTGAATGGGTGACCCTTTGGTTTGCAGTCTGATGTTCAACCCACTGAGCCACACAAGCCAGGGCTCATGCATTTTTCATGTCAGATTTAATTATCCTAGTGAGCTTCCTTACTGCATTAGACTAAGCTAAACTGCTATAGCAAACACACTAAAAATAATATATTAAGGCTAAAATCCAACAGAAAAATTATTTCTCATTCACATTACAATTGGCTGATACTTCTACTCCATGCCATAATTTAAGGCCTTGTGTCCCTTCCATTTCTGCCTCCACCATCCTAAGTCCTCCTCTCTGGTTTTATTCAGTTAATGACAAGAAAAAAAATCAAGCATGATGAAAGCATCCTCATCCTTTAACAACCTTATTGCAGAAGTGTCACCCATCACTTCCATTCACATTCCATTGATGAGAGCTGGTAACATGCCTATATTTGTTTGCCAGGAAAGTCAGGAAATGTAATGCATTCCTGAGCAATCTCTTCACAACTCTAATAGAATCTGATGTGCAGAAAGTATTGTTTTTGGTCAACAGCTAACTACCTCTGCCATATTTACAGTGTATACAGGGTCCAACAGAAGTAAGGCTTGCTTGAATATGGTTGGTAGGGTACATGAATGTCTCCCATCAAATGCACAGCAAATTGAACATTTCAATTAAAATGTCATATGGTGTGCTTGAGTGTTATATATTGCTATGTTACAGAAATACATGCTTATTATTTTGTAATAAAAAATTTTCTAACAAAAGAAAGGGCATTATTTGTGCTGGATCCTGTATTAAACCATCTATAAAATACACATACCCTTAAAACCACTGGCACAAAATGATCCACAATGAGATTTGTAACAAAGAAGAAAAGAACTTAAACTTTTAAGTTCCTGCTTTAAAATATGTCAGAAGGGAGTCTTATTTACTTTCATTTATGCATTTAGAAAAAAAAATTTACCCTCACTGAGAACATTTTTTCATTTTTTTTTTAAGAGAGAGAGGAAGGAAAGGCGAGAGAAAGAAAGAAACATCAACCGGTTGTCCTCTCCCATGCTCCCTGACCAGGGACTGAACAAGCAACCCGGATATGTATCCCGACTGGGAATCAAACTCATGACATTTTCGTCTACTGGACAATGCTCCAACCAACTGACCACACTGACCAGGGCTCATTTATGCTTTTTAAAAAATAATTAATTATAGTTGGCCATTTTAAAGTGAACTTGAAAGATATCTTCAAATGTTCTCTTCTCTGTTTTCCCACCAACAACATACTAAGGTTCCCTTTTCTCCACAAACTCGCCAGCACTTGCTTGTTGATTTGTTTATGATGGCCATTCTGACTGCTGTGAAATGGTACTCATTGTGATTTTAATTTGCATCTCTGTGATGGCTAGTGATGCTGAACATCCTTTCATATGTCTCTGGGCCCTCTGTATGTCCTCCTTGGAGAAGTGTCTGTTCAGGTCCTTTGCCCATTTTTTAATTGGATTGTTTGCCTTCCTGGTGTCAAGTCATGTGAGTTCTTTATGCATTTTAGAGATCAAATCCTTGTCTGAGGTATCATTGGCAAATATATTTTTCCATATAGTTGGTTCCCTTTTCACTTTGCTGGTGTTTTTTTTAGCCATGCGGAAGCCTTTTATTTTGATGAAGTCCCATTTGTTTACTCTTTCCCTTATGTCCCTAGCTTTAGGGGACATATCAGTGAAAATATTGCTGCATGGGATATCTGAGATTTTCCTCCCTATGTCCTCCTCTAGGAGTTTTATGGTATCACGACTTATATTTAAGTCTTCTATCCATCTTGAGTTTATTTTTTTGTATGGTGTATGTTGGCGATCAAGTTTCATTTTTTTGCATGTAGTTATCGAGATTTCCCAACACCATTTGTTGAAGAGGCTATGTTAACCCCATTCTATGCTTCTGCCCCCTTGTTTGAATATTAATTGACCATAGATACGTGGGTTTATTTCTGGGCTCTCTATTCTGTTCCATTGGTCTATGTGTCTGTTCTTATATCAGTACTAGACTATATTGATTACTGTGACTTGTAATATAGTTTGATGTCAGGTATGTCAACCCCTCCTACTTTATTTTTTTTCAAAATTGCTGGGGCTATTTGGGGTCATTTATGATTCCATGTAAATTTTGAAATGTTTGCTCTATATCTGTGAAATGTGTCATTGCTATTTTAATAAGGATTGTGTTGAATCTATAAATTGCTTTGGGTAGTATGGACATTTTGTTGATGTCAGTCCTTCCAATCCATGAACATGGCATGTGCTTCCACTTATTTATGTCTTCCTTAATTTCTTTCTTCAGTGTTTTGTAGTTTTCTGAGTACAGGTCTTTTACCTTCTTGGTTAGGTTCTGTCCTAAGTACTTATTTTATTTTCCTTTTAGCTATAACAAATAGGGTTTTTTCCTAATTTATTCCTGATATTTCAATGTTGGTATACAAAAATGACTTTGATTTATAAATAACTGACTTTGTATCCCTCTGTTTTGCCAAATTCACTTATTAGGTCAGGTAGTTTTTTGGTAGACTCTATAAGGTTTCTATGTATGCTATCATGTCATGTGCAAAGAATGACAGTTTTACTTCCTCTTTTCCAATTTGCATGGCTTTTATTTCTTCTTGTCTGATTGCTGTGGCTAGGACTTCCAATACTATTTTGAATAGAAGTGATGAAAGCAAACATCCTTCTCTTCTTCTTGATCTTAATGGGAAAGCTTTTAATTTTTTCCATTGAGTATGATGTTCGCTGTAGGTTTTTCACATATGGCCTTTATTATGTTGATGTACAGTCCCTGTACTCCCACTTTCCTGAGTGTTTTTATCATAAATGGGTACTGTACCTTATCAAATGCTTTTTCCACATCTATTGATATGATCATGTGATTTTTACCTTTCATTTATTTGATGTATTACATTCATTGATTTGCAAGTATTGTACCATCCTTGCATCCCTGGGAAGAATCCCACTTGATCATGGTTTATGTTTTTGATTATTGCTGGTTGCAGTTTGCCAACACTTTGTTGAGAACTTTAGCATCTATGTTCATCAGCGATATTGGCCTGTAGTTTTCTTTCTTTGTTGTGTCTTTGTCTAGTTTGGGATAAGGATGATGCTGGCTTCACAGAAAGAGTTTGATAGTCTTCCATCTTCTTGGATTTTTTTGAATACTCTGAGAAGTATAGGGGTTAGCTCTTCTTTAAATGTTTTATAAAATCCTCCTGTGAAACTGTCCAGTCTAGGGTTTTTGTGTGCTGGGAGTTTTTTGATTAGTACTTCAATTTCACCAGTTGTAATTGGTCTGTTCAGGCCCTCTGCTTCTCCTTCATTCAGTTTTGGAAGATTGTATTTCTCTAGAAATTTATCCATTTCACCCTGGTTTTCAAATTTCTTGGCATATAATTGTTCATAGTAATTTCTTACAATCCTTTATATGTCTGTGTATCAGTTGTAATTTCTCCTCTTTCATTTCTGGTTGTGTTTATTTGGGCCCTCTCTCTTTTTTTCTTGGTAAGTCTGCTGAAAGGCTTGTCGATTTTGTTTAACTTTTCAAAGAAACAGCTCCTGGATTTATTGATCCTTAGAGTTGTTCTTTTTGTCTCTATGCCATTTAATTCTGCTCTGATCTTGGTTATTTCCTTCATTCTACTTGCTCTAGGCTTTGTTTGTTGTTGTTCCTCAAGTTCTTTCAGATACAGGGTTAGGTTGTTTTTTGAAATGTTTGCATTAGATAAGTCCTTTTAATATTTTATACAATAAGGGCTTGGTGATGATGAACCCCTTTTACTTCACCTTATCTGGGAAGCACTTTATCTGCCATTCCTTTCTAAATGTTTGCTTTGCTGGATAGAGTAATCTTGGATGTAGGAACTTGGCTTTCATGACTTGGAATACTTCTTTCCAGCCCCTTCCTGCCTGTAAGTTTTCTTTGGAGAAATCAGCTGATAGTTTTATGAGAACTCCTTTGCAGGTAAATCTATCCTTTCCTTTTGCTGCTTTTAAGATTCTCTCCTTATCTTGAGTAACTTAATTATGATGAACCTTGGTGTACTTCTTCTTGGACCCAATTTCTGTGGGACTCTCTGGGCTTCCTGGAGTTCCTGGAAATCTATTTCCTTTGCTATTTTTCTTTGTTTCACTTTGTATAGCCTTCATTTCTTCCTTCATATTTTGACTGAACTCAATTATTCTGTGAGCATTCTGATTACCAGTGTTTTGAACTCTGCATCTGATAGGTTGTCTACCTCCTCGTCACTTAGTTCTTTTTCTGAAGTTTTCATCTGTCTTTCATTTAGGCCATATTTCTTTGTCTCAGCTCACCTGTCACATTGTAAGCAGTGGACTGTTAGCTGTTCACCAGCAGGTGCAACCCTCTTCACTCATGGCACTGTCTGGGAAGGAGGGATCAGAGTGGGAACAATGTCTCCTGCTGGCTCTCTCCCCACTTTCCATCACTTCCCTCACTTCACATAAGCATATTGTGCCCTTTTAGGTGCTGATTCACAGGTGGGTGGGTTTGTGTACATTCTAGGACCTTGTGGGCCTCTCCAGTAGACTCCTCTGTGAAACTGAGAGTTTCTCCTGTGGCTACAAGCCCCACGGTTTTATAGCTAAAGGTTTTGAGTCTTTGGTTTCCTGCAATTAAACCCTAGGTTGTACGGTCTGTCTTACTTCCCAGTTGTTCATCCCAGCTTATCTGTGCATAAATGTGGTACCACAGTCAGGCAGCCTCTCCCTTGCCCACATGCTCCACCACTTTGCCGTGCCTTGGCTGCCCTTCTTCACCCCTCCTACCAGTCTGAATGAATGTTTATTTAGCTCCTTTTACATTAAACATTAGTCATTTACATTAAATGTGGTTATTGATAGATTCATATGTAGTAACATCCCATTGTTAGACTGTTTTCCTCTGTGTTTTCTTTTCTTTTTGTTTTTCCTAAAGCAAGCTCTTTAACATTTGCTACAGTAATGGTTGGTGTTAACAGAGTCCTTTAGCTTCTCCTTGTCTGGGAAATTCATTTTTTCTGCTTTAATTTTAAATGATAACCTTGCTGGGTAATGTAGACTTGGCTGTAGGTCCTCACTTTTCATTACCTTGAATATTTCAGCCCCTTCTAGCCTGAAACATTTCTGTTGAGAAATCCCATTACAGTCTAATTCATGCTCCCTTGTAGATAACTACCTGTTTGTGTGTGTGTGTGTGTGTGTGTCTTTTAGGATTCTCTCCTTGTCTTTAAGCCTTGTCAATTTAATTATGATGTGTTTTAGTGTAGACCTCTTGGGGTCCAACCTTCTTGGGACTCCCTGGGCTCCCTGGACTTGTGTGCCTTTTTCCTTCACCACATTAGGGAAGTTTTCAGTCATTATTTCTTCAAATAGGCTCTCAATCCCTTGCTGGCTCTCTTCTCCTACTGGTATTCTAATGATGTGGATGTCATTCCAATTCATGTTGTACAAGATGTTTCTTAAGCTCTTCTCATTTTTTTTAAATTATTTTTTCCTTTTGTTACTCTGCCTAGGTGTTTTTTGCTACCTTGTCTTCCAAATCACTGATGTGATCCTCTGCTGAAATAGCCATACATGGGGATTTTAAGAGCCCGCTGACTTCAGTGGATAGATCTACCAGGCAGAAAATCAACAAGGAGATGGCAGTCTTAAATAACACACTAGATCAATTGGATTTAATTGATATCTTCAGAGCATTTCACCCGAAAGCAGCAGAATATTCATACTTTTCAAGTGCACATGGAATGTTTTCTAAGATAGACTACATGTTAGGACACAAAATAAGTCTCAATAAATCTAAGAAGATTGAAATCATATCAAGTATCTTCTCTGACCACAATGCTATAAAACTAGAGATCAATCACAAGAAGAACACTGAAAAACACACAAAGAGGAAGCTAAATAACTAGTTATTAAACAATGAATGGGTCAACAATGAGATCGAGTACGAAATCAAAAGATACCTTGAAACAAATGAAAATGAGGACACAACAATCCCAACTCTGTGGGACACAGGGAAAGTAATCCTACGAGGGAAAAATCATAGTATTACAGGCCTATAAAAAAAAGAAAGAAAAAAGAAAAAGCTCAAATAAGCCATCTAACTTCACAGTTAAAGGAACACAGAAAAGGACAGCAAACAAAACCCAAAGTAACTAGAAGGAAGGAAATAATAAAGATCAGAGCAGAAATAAATGAAATAGAGTCTAAAAAAATGATACAAGAGATCAATGAATCCAGGAGCTGGTTCTTTGAAAATGTAAACAAGATTGACAACCTTTTAACCAGACTCATCAATAAAAAAGGAGACAAGACCTAGATAAATATAATCAGAAATGAAAGGGGAGAAAAAAAACAACAGACGCCAAAGAAATACAAAAGATTGTAAGAAAACATTATAAACAACTATATGCCAACAAACTGGACAACTTGGACAAAACAGACAAATTCCTAGAAATATACAATCTTCCAAAAGATAAATCAGCAAGAATCAGAGAATCTGAATAAACAGGTTATAATTAATGAAATTGAACCAGTAATAAAAAAAACTCCCAACAAACAAAAGCCTGGGGTCAGATAGCTTCACAGGAGAATTTTACCAGACATCCTGGGAAGAACTAACACCTCTCTTTCTCAAACTATTTCAAAAAATTCAAGAGGAAGCATGACTCACAAAAGCATTTTGGGAGCCAGCATCATCTTAATTCAAAAACCAAATAAAGACACTACCTGGAAAGAAAATTATAGGCCAATATCCTACTTCTGGCCAAGATGGAGGCATAGGTAAACACATTGTGCCTCCTCGCACAACCAAAAGAAGGACAACAACAATTTAAAAACAAAAACAACCAGAACTGACAGAAAATCAAACTGTGTGGAAGTCTGACAACCAAGGAGATAAAGAAGACACACTCATCCAGAATGGTAGCAGGGGCAGAAACGGGCAGTTGGGCAGAGAGGACTTGCAGCAAGGTGGCGGCTGGTGGACCCAGTGAGGTGGCAGACTGTGGAGCAGGGTGGACAAAGCTGCAGCTGGTGGTGAGGCAGCAGCTGGTAGACTGAGCAACAGACCGTGCAACCCAAGGCTCCAGCTCAGGGAAATAAAGCCTCAAACCACTGATTGAAAACACCTGTGAGGGTTGAGGCAGCAGCAGGAGAAACTCCCAGCCTCACACAGGGGCCTAGAACGCACACAAACTCACCTACCCGGGAAGCAGCACCAGAAGGGCCCAATTTGATGTGGATAGCGGAGGGAGTGACCGAAAACTGGCACAGAGTGGAGCAGGCGCCATTGTCCCCTCACAGACCCCTCCCCCACATACAGCGTCACAGTGCAGCGACCTGGTGAACACCTAAGGCTCCGCCCCTTTACCTTTACATAACAGGCGAGCCAAGACCAAAAAAAAAAAAAAAAGGCCCAAATGAAAGAACAGATTAAAGCTCCAGAAAAAAAATACAACTAAGTGTACAGAGATAGCCAGCCTATCAGATGCACATTTCAAAACACCGGTAATCAGGATGCTCACAGAATTTGTTGAATTTGATCACAAATTAGCTGAAAAAATGAAGGCTATGCTAAGAGAAACAAAGGAAACTGTACAGGGAACCAATAGTGATGCAAAGGAACCTGGGACTCATATCAATGGTGTGGACCAGAAGGAAGAAAGAAACATCCAACCAGAAAAGAATGAAGAAACAAGAATTCAAAAAAATGAGGAGAGGCTTAGGAACCTCCAGGATATCTTTAAACATTCCAACATCCCAATTATAGGGATACCAGAAAGAGAAGAGGAAAAGCAAAAACTGAAAACTTATTTGAACAAATAATGAAGGAGAACTTCCCTCATCTGGCAAAGGAAATAGACTTCCAGGAAGTCCAGGAAGCTCAGAGAGTCCCAAAGAAGCTGGACCCAAGGAGGAACACACCAAGGCACATCATAATTATAGTACCCAAGATTAAAAATAAGGAGAGAATCTTAGAAGCAGCAAAAGGACACAGTTACCTACAAAGGACTTCCTGTAAGACTGTCAGCTGATTTCTCAAAAGAGGCCTTACAGGCAAGAAGGGGCTGGAAAGAAGTATTCCAAGTCATGAAAGGCAAGGACCTCCATCCAAGATTACTGTATCCAGCAAAGCTATCATTTAGAATGGAAGGGCAGATAAAGTGCTTCTCAGATAAGGTCAAGTTAAAGGAGTTCATCATCACCAAGCCCTTATTATAGGAAATGTGAAAGGGACTTATCTAAGAAAAAGAAGATAAAAAATATGAACAGTAAAAATGACAGCAAACTCACAGTTATTAACAACCGCACCTAAAACAAAAACAAAAGCAAACTAAGCAAACAACTAGAACAGGAACAGAACCACAGAAATGGAGATCACATGGAGGGTTATCAACAGGGGAGTGGGAGAGGGAGACAGAGGGGAAAGGTACAGAGAATCAGTAGTATAAGTGGTAGGTAGAAAATAGACAGGGAGAGGGTAAGAATAGTATAGGAAATGTAGAAGCCAAAGAACTTATATGCATGACTCATGGACATGAACTACAGAGGGGGAATGTGGGAGGGAGGGGTTAGGCAGCAAGGTGGCGGCTGGTGGACCCAGTGAGGTGGCAGACTGTGGAGCAGGGTGGGCAAAGCTGCAGCTGGAGTGAAGGGGGAGAGATGAGATAACTGTAATAGCACAATCAATAAATATATTTAAAATTTTTTTAAATGAGCTAACAATCCATAAAAGATAAGGAGAAAGCTAAAATGCATGTTGCTAAGTAAAAGAAGCCAACCTGAAAAGCCTACATCTTGTATGATTCCAACTATATGACATTCTGGAAAAGGCAAAACTACAGAGAAAGTGAAAAAAATCAGTGGTTTGGGGGAGAGGGATGAACAGGTGGAGCAAAGGGTATTGTTGGGCAGTAAATTGTTGTGTATGATACTATAATGGTGGGTACATGACATTATGCATTTGTCAAAAGCTATAGAATTGT
Source organism: Desmodus rotundus (assembly GCF_022682495.2). Lineage (NCBI taxonomy): Eukaryota > Metazoa > Chordata > Mammalia > Chiroptera > Phyllostomidae > Desmodus > Desmodus rotundus. The sequence continues at coordinate 133,644,737 of NC_071392.1, forward strand.
ACAACATGAAGATTGAACCCTAATGTAAACTATGGAACTTAGTTTACAATGTAACAATATTGGCTGGTTATTGGTTTATCAGTTGTAACAAGTGTACTACACTGATGCTAGATGTTAGTAGAAACTGTGGAGGAAAGGGGCATATGGAAACTCGCTGTACCTACTGCTCAATTTTTCTCTATACATAAAATGATCTAAAAATTAAAATTTATTAATTTAAAAATACAGCTTCTATTCAGTACTATAGCACAATCTCACATTTATTAAAATACACATGTCTATATGGACTCAGAAAAGAATCTAGAGAATAAAAATCAAAATGTGAAGCTATCTTTGCATGATAGAATTGGAGCGGCATTTTGTGCTTGTCTGTAATTTCTAATCTTTTAATATATATTATTGGAGTTATTAAATACATATTAAAGAGGGGAGAATTTTCTTTCCTCAAGAATTAGATTCTCAAAGAGTTAAATATGAACAATGGCTCTCAATGTGAGCTTACCACTTACAGGTGTTTTGCATGGCATAGCTGATCCAACCCCTGAAAGTTAGTTTCTATGACCACTGTGCAGATGCAAAACTGAGACATTAGCTACTTTGTTTGATTTCATGTATGTCCCTATAATTTTGAGAAAGACAGGCCAAGCATGCCCTTCTTCCTTTTTGGTGCTATGTAGACAGCTTCACGGAAATGTGTTTACCAACCTTCCAACATGTAGGGTACACATACAGGCAAATTAATTGCCATGCCAGAGAAAAGAGTCATTTTACCTCCCCCAACTCAAAACTAATGTCCTGTGCAGGCAATGGTAGTTTGGGCAAATATTACATAATCAGAGTTGGAAATCACATTACATTATCACTAATTACTTAACTGGATGTTACTTTTTATCTAAAAACATGGAAAAGAAGTCATTTAAAACAATAATAGCTCAGCTGTGTGTCACCAACATTACTACCTCATATTCTGATTTCATATTTGCATCTAGAGTAGCCTTATAGATAACACCTTGTCAAAGGAGAAAGTGAATTTCTGTTTTTGCTACTTTGCTTCCCCATATTATCTCTGGGAAGGAAAATGGGTTGATTTTATTTTTATTTTTAATTATTCACACACAGAGTCTGATATATATATATATATATATATATATATATATATATATATATTTCATACTTATTTGCAAGGCTGTTTTATGAGACTGTTACTTTAAAAATTACCTACTGGTATGAACCTGGAGAAAGGCAGTTTTTAAGGCCAGACCACAGACTGTGTGCCTCTACCCACTGCCTTGATGACCACTGCTTCGGGTTGCATGTTCCCAGCAAATTCTGAGACAGGTGTAAATAGGCGATCATTTGGCAGGTGTACCCAGAAAACACCAATAGAAGAGCGGGGGGGCAGTGAGACAGGGAAGGGTAGGTAAGGAGCCCATACAGGGGTCATCAAGCCAGTTATCGCTATGCCCCAAAACTTTCAATGGACAGGCCCCTGCAGACCAGTCACTCTAGGTTAGGAACATGCTGTGCACATCACAGCAGGTACTGGCTGTTCCCATCCCAGGCTGAAGGGAAGCTACATCCTCATTCTGCCTTTCTCTTTACCTCTGGTTACCTGTTGTCTTAGTGTGGCTTCCTCAAAAGTAAACCCAGAGACAAGGAGAACATAAGCAGTTCATGTAGGAGCTGACACCAGGAAACACTGGTGGGGAATGAAGAAGGGAGACAGGACAGGGAACATGCCTCTGTGAGCATGTATATATCAAACTTCTTGGGCAGCAGCCAGGCCTATGGAGACTTCTGGTGGGTTCTGGCAGTATCCCCTACTCCTCTCTTCCTAGACAAGGTGATCTGTGCTTTTGAGAATATGAGCACAAGATTCTACTGGAAGCCACCCACCCACACTGTGCCTACCACAAGCAAACTATGGCCACCTCTGACTGTGGATATGCTGAGCTGGCATGGCTTTTGGGTGACATGGGGACTTGTGAGAACGTTTCCACATCTGGCTACTCATAGGGGCATAGTCAGCCTAGCCTCTGGTGTGACCACTTCAGGCATTGAAGGTGCTGCCCTGTGCTATGTCAGATGTGAGGCATTTCTGCCACAAAGTGGTCTTGCTCATCTCCACCTATTTTACTACCAGAAACATTTAAATGACACCAGAGAAATGGAGATGAAAATCTTCCTCTCTAAGTTTCTCCTTCCTCCTACTCAAAACAAGATAGGAACCATGCCCTGTCTAGTTCCTGACCTGCCTCCTTTGGTGAACGTGGAAGATTGAATTCCTTAACTCAGAATGGTAGTAGATATGAGGCTTACTTCTCCAAGTAATGGGGGATTCTCAAAGTGCATGCTTCAGCCTAGCTCACTGATATGTGTGGTTTTCTAAACCAACCTCTATGGGAGGTGGGGAGAGATGGAGATAGATCAGTCAATTTAAGACATTTTAATAAATGGGATAGGGGAGTAAAAACAGACTTGGAAGTTTATTAACATCTAATCCCGTTAAGATTTTCTCCACCATATGCTAGCATGACAGCACATTGGAAATGTGTTCTAATTACCTCTGTTGTATCATGTGTATATGCTTTATACACAGCCCCTGACCTTTTTGTTAATAACTTTGCATTATATTCATTGACCTGAAACAAATTGAATTCAGTGGCACTCACTCAAGAATTGAATTACATATTCTTAATTGGTCTCTTATTTATTTAAATGTGAAAAAGTAACGGCTTGCCACCTGTAATATTTTTCCAACAAAATAAGATTAGAATTCTAATATTTTCCCCAAGCTAGAGGATTTTTTCAATTATCTATCCATGAATATATATGAGCCATGAAACTGTAGTTCTGGTATTATCTCCAAAAAGAATCTCTTAATTTTCTTTTTCATTGCCAGTGCCCTGAAAAATGCTGATATAGAAACATATTAATTACAGGAGATTTATGTAAATTAGCTGGGCTAGTTTAGTAAAGCTTTTCTGGGAAGTAGCCTCAAAATAGGTGACACTCCATCTCTGTCAGCAATAGTTACATTGTCTTACCCTCCCCAGCTCTTTGGAGCCTTCTACATGATTTAATATACCTCTGGATGGCAAAATCGAGAGTACTGAGATGGGAATATGTTAAGTATGTGAAGATATTTTCCGCTGCATTTGTTGGTTTTAAGTTCTTGAGCTGCATTGTCTGTTGACTGGAGGGGGGCAGAAATCTAATTTCAGAAGTTTAGTGATGTTCTCCTATCGACGGTTTCACAGGCAATAGACACTGCCGGTAACATTGTTCTCAACACCATTCACTCATCTCTTTCCTTGGAGGATTCTCGCAGGTGATCGAAGAGATAGGAGCCACAGGAAATTTTGGCTTTGCTTTCTAATTCCAGTGTGAAATTAATTGTTCCAACTGCAAAGAACTACTTACTCCTTTACTATGTTTAACTTAAAAATGCAAATGTTATTAGTGGACTGATGACTGATAAGGGTGCCTTTGTGACTGGCTTTAACCTCTATTAGTGAGGATTATGAGGATGTAGCCACACTGGCATTTTCTAAGTGTCACCGTGACAGCACTTGCTGCACAAATGCCTAGCTGTCACCGTGAGTTTTATCACTCAGTTTTTTCCTTCGAATGTAGACTAATAAGCCCAGAAATTACAATTGCCTCCCTGCCGAATCTGTGATAGGCGGAAATAATGATATCAGTGCCCTGCTAATCTTCTTGCCTCTGCGCTTGGCACTGTCCTATTGAGTCACCTGTCACACTCTGCTTTGATGAGGCAAATTCAATCTCCCTGCTGTAATGACAATGGGGCCATTTTAATGTTTGGAAATGATTATGTGGAAGCCTCACTGTGCTCTGTCTTGGCAAGCAAACCAGGGAGCTGTGCACACCAGGAAAGCAGGCTGTGGCTGTCAGGCAGGTAGTGAAGATGCTGAGTTATTGGGAAATGGGTGTCAAAATTCAGCTTCGTTGTCAGTCTCTCAGGGGGAAGAATGAGAGGGGAAGAGGTGGGATCACTCTTGCAGAAGCATAACCATTGGCTGTTCTTGCCATTCTCTGCACAAATTCAGTTCTAGAAAGATTTCCCAGGACCAGCTGTGTCATTTTAGGAGGCAGGGGTGGCTGGAGCCTATAAATAATTACTCTAACACTATCCACATCATTTGCTGGAACTATATGGATGTGGAATACTTCTCTAGGACATTAACCAAATCAAATTACTCTTACACTAGGCCTACTATTTCCTTGTTCTTTGAGAGTAATATTGCTGTAGAGACAGAAAAATATAACTCAGAAAATACCAGGAGTTGAGATCTGGAGTAACCAGAACTTTTATTCCACTTGTATTGTTGATTTCTAAAACCACTTTGGAAAACCTGCAATCTCTGCTAAAGCCAGATATATACAAATCCAGCAAATTTACTCCTAGGTAGATATCCAACAGAGATACGTTTCATAGCAGCTTCGTTCTTCATAGGGCCAAACTTAAATTCATTAAGATGCCCATCAACAATACAATGAATAAACCAATGGGGAATTGGTTTATAGGGGAATACTATACAGCCATCATAGTGATTGAAATACAACTACGTGGGCAAATCTCACAAACATGATGCTAAATGAAAAAAAGCAAAACTGGAAAGAGTACAAGTATGAAGTATTACATTTATAAACATTCAAACACAGGTAAAACTGAGCTATGGTATGAGAAGTTGGGATTGTGGTTACCATGGGTGGGGGTAATGACAGAGAGAAGACAGAGGGGGAGCTTCTTGGGGCAGGCAATGTTTTGACCTTTGACCCAGGTTCTGGTTACATGAGTGTATTTGGTCTCCAAAGATTAATTGATTGTCTACTTTTCTGTATGTACGTTATACTTTAATAAAAGGTTTTAAGTTACATTTCAATGTGATATATGAGACATCTGTGTGATCTCTCTGGGTTACAGCATGAGGGGAATTAAGGACAGAATTGCCACTTTGAAGGTGAAATTCAAGCTCTAACCAACGACCTGCTCTACTTATATGGGATCTGGGAAGGGAGTTTATTATGGAGAAGCAAGCACATTCCTTTCTCAAAGATGGTCACTGAAAACTGGAGGGGGACAGTGCTGAATCATGTGAATCTCCAGCACTTGTAGCATTTTGTCAATGTGGATTTCTTGACTTTGGATGAGAGAACAGAGCAGGTGCTAGAAGCCATGGCAAGTGTGTTTGCTACACTCTTCAGGAGGCAGAGCATATGCTATAGTCCATAAGGGTGAAGAATCAGGAGCCCCAAGACTGATTCCCAACTAGTCTCCTAGAAACACTTCCTGCCCTGCTGCAAATCATAGCATTTCTGAAGCATTTGCCAAATATAAGCTGTGTGAATGAAAAGTGCTCTCTTTTAGAACTACTACTTATATAGCTTCATTATTTGAACAATAAAGCTCGAGGAAAGCATTTTTATCTTTGCTAATCACATCCCAGAGGGATAGCAGTACAGAGAACACACGTAACCCATACCCTCTGATCCTTCTAGAAGGGCAGCTCCTGTTAACATGAAAAAGAGGTGTGCAGAAACAAGCCATAATTCAATAGACAAAATCATGTGCAATTGGACATGGCTCTGTAATGTAAATTGCTTGGCCTGTTTCCAAAACAAAATGGAGCTTCCCCTGGACGATTAAATAGTCTTCAAATCTTTCCAAACATGATTCATTTAAGTTAGTGGTCACTGGCTTCTAGTTACAATAAAAGTCGATTGCAAGCACATTTTATTATTTCACAAGACTTCTAGTAAGATCTTGGTCTTTCTTAAACATGAAAGTATACAATTTTTTAATAATACCAATAACCATAATAACAATAAACCTACCCAATTATAAATTATTTTTCAAGAAAATGGGGCTTTCTCTATCACCTGCTAGCATGTGATCTTGAAAAGTCTCTAAGAACTTCAGTCTCCTCATTTGTACAGTATGGGTAAGAAAAATACCTGCCCCCCAAGGTTATTATGAGGGTCAAATGAGATAATGCATATAGAGCATGTAGAATGGTGCCCACTGTACTAGATGCACTCAATAAATGGTGGCCTCTAGAACAATGGTGATTATGATGTTATTTCTTTGAACAAAGTTCATCAACAAGCTTCCTGGAAAACAAGACCCACACTTGACTATGGCAGCTAAAGCTCTCCACAGTTGGACTTCAACCTGCTGCAAAGTGCTAATATCTGCAACAGATTGGACCCCTCCTCATTTTCTAAACCTGATCCATCCTTTTTATTTTCTTTCTACCCCTTTTCCCACAAGCATCTGTGATAAAATTTCCTTTTCTCTGTGTATTTATTTCTTCCAGTTTAGAGCTTGTTATTTTATCAGCACAGACAAGAAGCTCTTTCCTGCATAAACCCTTTGCTTTCTTAGGTGGGTACCAAGAGGCATACACACAGCAAAACCTCATAAGTTTTATTTTTGTGGCAGAGTAGTTATTACTCTACTATTACCCATGTAATCCTTTTCACTTTTTAGCCTCCATTGCAGCATAACTTGTTCTGACCAATAACATGTGCACATTACTGATGTATGACAATTTGCTCAGCAGTTTTTCCCTTCACCCACCACAGCAACCTCAGAAGGCACATGATCCAAATGAGGCAGCTACAGAATGGCAGCATATCCATCAGCTTGGGTCCCTGAGTGAGGACAGCCCTAGCCAATCTGGATGGGACATCCAGGTTTTCATTGTCTGAACCACTGAACTGCTGAGCCTGATCAGTAAGTAATCTTCCTTTTCTGTGCTCTTTATTTTAACAGGTGTTTTATCATAGTGTTTGGGGATGTGTGTGCATGCACAAATGTACACATACAAACTTCCCTTCTGACAAGACTGTACCCTCCTAGAATTTGGCCAATTTGGCTTGTGTTTGACTCTCCTATTGCCCCCACCAGGTGCAGGGACACGGTATGAGTTCAGAAATGTTTGTTGACTTAATTGTGCTTCCCTTTATTTTTGAATTGGGACAAAGCCCAAATGGGTAAAAGTACAACCTTGAAGATATTTTTCTCTACACTTAATAATAAATGATTATTCTCCACCTTGGGGAATATCTTCCCTTTCAATAAAAGGGCCCACCTAAAGTAGCTCCAAGTTACTTGGATGTAAAACATCATCACAGTTCCATGAGGGTCCAAGACTCCTTCTTCTCTTAAGAGACTGTTCTCAGCCTCACTGGTTGTGGTGTAAGTAACCAGGGACAATGATTTGTGGCAAATGTGTGAATTTGAAAAGGCAAATGATAGTGTGTTTCTCTCAAAGAAGCCTTCCGTGGAATAGCTGTGTGTGTGTGTGTGTGTATAAAATTTTTTTTATTAGTGAATCAACATATGCCATAGTTTAAATGGGTTTTAAACTATGGCATAGTTTACAAGCCCATAGCATCATGTACCCTGAGGCCAGAGCACATGCAGCTCTTTGTTGCAGGCAAAGGCATAGAGAGGAAGGAAATTTCTGCCATGCAGGAGACATTCATTTACCTCTGGTTTATTTAAATCTGTTCTGTACAGGTGGCAACTACTGATCTCTTTATACATGATCATCTGTAATGATAGCCAGCTTCTCATTTAAATTTCAAAAAATCCAGGGAGAATGTTTCAGAGTCTTGAGACAACCTTAACCCAATCTGATTATTTTGTCTGGCTTGACAGAAAAATTAAAAATAAGAGAAAGTCAGTTTGACTGTAAACTTTTATTTTATAGATAAACTCTCTATGGATCCAGGCAAAATATTGATCTAAGAAACCCCTGCAGAAAACAAAACACCAATTCAAAAAGATTTGGTTTGAATGAATGAATGAATAAATAAATAATTTTTAGAAGATTTTATTTATTTATTTTTAGAGAAAAGAGAAGGGAAGGAGAAAGAGAGAGAGAGTGAGAAATACCCATGTGTGGTTGCCTCTCCCATGCCCCCAACTGGGGACCTGGCTTGCAACCCAAGCTTGTGCCCTGACTGGGAATCAAACTGTCGACCCTTTGGTTGGCAGGCCTGTACTCAACCCACTGAGCCACACAAGCCAGGGCTAATTAATTACTGTTTTAAAAAATAAATTCAACAAAAGTAAAAAAAATAAAATGAAACAAAATGTAAAAACCAAAGAGATTTGGTTTAAAGAAGATACTAAGAAAAAGCATATATCTTAGGGGGGAAAAACAGGTGAAACAAGCAAACAAAAGGCTGCTATGCAAGGAAGCTTAAATTTCCAAATATTACTGAAACCATCAAAACAGAAGAAATAAGCATTAGTGAAGACTGAGTGTATTTTGGTACTTTTTATGAATGGTGGAAAATAGGGTTTCAGAGGGTGGGAGAATAGTACCGAGTCAATTGTGAAGGAGGAAAAAGGGGTTCCTCAATAGGTTTGTTTCACACCTTCTAAACACAGAGAGACCTTTGTAGAGAATAGCTGTGGTGGAAAAAAGGTCAACAGTGTTCTTGAAAATGTGTCTGCTTCCAAAAGAAACAATACTGGGAGGTTGCTCCTGCAAGGACATGTATCCCCAGTGAACAGATCTCATTGTTGAGGGATGTATCC